>NC_091665.1:18567500-21320833 GCF_042453785.1 Malus domestica | reverse complement strand
CCCTTAACGATGTGAATTATTGATTGATAATATGTATGCTATTATTGATTAAGAAAAATTAGTTCGTTAATTTGTTGGGCTTGGTTGTTTTGACATGTTGATGTTAATTTGTTGGGCTTGATTGGTTCGGTCTGTAATAGATGATATTGTTTTGTTTGAATCAAAATTTGATCTTTTTTTTTGTGTGAAATTATAATGGAATTGCAAATTTGTCATACCTTAGATTCTTGGTTGCATAATCACCTTCCCACAACTATTACATTGCCTCTTGATTGGATGGATTTTAATAATTTCCAGGATTTACGGTTGCAATGCATTTGATGCATGAAGTAAGGAGGAAGCTACTACTCTTATGGAGCTTCTTTGGCATGGTAAGTTGAAGTTGCGTATCATTTTTTTCGCTCACATAATTCATTATCTTGCTATATTGGCAATTAGCAGACAATTGGTAAAGTGTGGGAATAAATGTGTAGAAGTTTGAATTGTACAGATGAAAGTGAATTTTAACTACTCTAACATAGATTTCTTGATAATTTGATCCGTCTTTCTTTCTTTTGTGTTTGAGTATTTTACTTTTTTTACTTTATGTAAGTACAACTATTGATCGAAAACCACAGAAACTACTTAACGACCGCAAAATTGTTTGTGTTAAAAGAACAGAATATGATGTAAAGCTTAAATTTTGGGCACTTAAATATATGTTTTTTTTTTCAATTACAATCACTCGCATGAAAATTCAATTGGGTTTGTTCTGGTCTCCAAGAATTTTTCTTTGTTTAGTTACTGATTAATTCATGTGGTGGGAGTTTAGTTTTTGCTTTGCTGCCTATGTATGTATGATTTGAAGTGGACAGTTCAATTTGTTGTATATAAATTTGTAATATAAAAGCTTGAAGGAGAGATGAATTGGAAACAATGGTGGGAGAGGGATGGAGTTGAGTTGAGAGTTTACGGGGTTCACTTTAATTTCTGTATGATGTCCCTGGTATTACTAGATCATTGAGACTCACCGTTTGATTGATTAATCAATAATTTGAAATATTTTAAGTGTAACTTTTCTTTAATTCCTTGTCCTTTTGTATTGTCATTGGATTCGTTTTGTTTTTCTGCTTAATTTATCTTGAGAATGTTTGCATCTTAATACTTATCTCAAATATGTTAATTTGTCTCATTTTCTATAGAATGTGCAATGTAAATGTAGGTTATTCTCGATCTTCAAATAGTGAGTATTTGACGATTTCTCTATACTTGGCTACTCAGCCTTTCAAATACAGAGCTGCAGATGAGAGAGGAGTCGGCTGAGCTAGAATTGGGTTTGTACTGTTCTAAATTATTCGTTTAGATGCCAATAAAAGATCGGGTTTGTACCGTTCTAAATTATTCGTTTAGATGCCAATAAAAGGTATGGTTGCCCAATTCAGTTTTGCATTTTCAATTACATTTTATCTTGGGTCACAGTAAAACGTTTAACGATTGAATTTGTAGATAATATTCCTTTGATACCATCTCTGCAAACATCTTATCGTATTCAACTCTCTTTTGTACAACAAAGTAATCGTTTCGCCTAAAAAAACATCTTTGAATTTTATGTTTGACAAAACAAGGAGAAGCAATACAAACAGAAACGACTACGACAACTCACCGATAGACTGTTTTAAGCAAAATTAAGAGGTGGAAGCTTTCTATTAAAGAAGAATCATCATCTCCGGCTTATTTTCTTTAACTTTAATCTAATTGTAGTAATGGTCATTGAACTTTAACTTAATTGGAGCAATGGTTTCTTAACTAAAAATTCATCATCATTGGTCCCTTAATTCATCAAAACGTGCAGCTATGGTTTTTCAACTTTAATCCAATTGGAGAAATGGTCTCTTAACTTGAACTCAATTGTAGCAATGGTCCTTTAATTTTAATCCAATTGTAATATTGGTCCTTCAAACGTAATTCATTTTGACAAAATTGTGAAGAAGTTGACGAAAAGAACCATAACTACACGTTTTGATGAATTGAGGGACCTCAATTGTAGCAATAGTCTTAACCATTGACTCCCATCCTATCCCCCTCTTACGATCCATGATCATACACACAAAGCCACGGATGCCTAATCTTGAAACATAACTCCTTTCATTTTGCAAACCCTTTGAACATTATGATATTTTGTAATGAACTAATGTTTCTTTCATTACGCTCTTATTTTGGGTATGTAATATGCTAATTTAGTATTATGTTTTTCATTTGATTATTTATTGGTTTAAAATATATTTTATTTAATAGGTAACGGGTGGGTCATATTACTCATTAATATTAATAGATCGATTTCGAGTCAAGTTATATTACTCGTTTATTTTAATGAGTGTTACACAATATAGTCCATTAAGATATCTGGTACGACATAAAAACAAAAAACACGACACGAATGATAGGTCTACCCAATCCATTTTTAACAATTTGAAGCCCAAATTTGATGACCCAAATTCGTTGGCAGGGAAATCCCCATCGGCGGATAGAAAATCTCATAAGCAGTGGCGAAGCCACGTGAGGGCGAGGAGTGGCGGCCGCCACTCCCCTCGCCGGAAAAACAAGACTGGAGTGCTGGTTTTGCCCCTCCCCTGCTGGAAAACCCACTAGTTCTTCTGCTTTGTTTGCTCCGGTCGTCTATCTGGTTGGTTCTGCTGTTTAGGCAGCAGAGCTGACTTAATTTTTTTTTTTAAACAACCAGGCCAAAACGACGTCGTTTTGGTCCTGGTAAAAAAATTTTAAAAAAAATGAGAAAATGAAACGGGGCCGTTTTGATAAGTTGGAAGAAATAAAAAATTCATATAGGGGGGACACGCGGTCCCCCATTCATTCAATCTCTCTGTCGAACCCTTTACAACTTCCAATCAAACCAGCAGCAAAGCAGACGCTGCTCCCCCATTCGAAGCAGAAAACGGAACAGAAGTCAGAAGGCCCAATCAGCACAGCACAGCACAACATCACTGTTTGGCCTTTTTTGCTACGCCAGCTCCACTACAGTCGTCTACACTACAGGGCAGCCCTTCAAAGTTTCAAACCCACTATTTAGGTAAATTTTTTAATCCCTAAATTTATAATCCCTAACCCTAATTAATTATTTAAAATGAATTTTGTTTAATTAGTATAGAATCATATAGTAAAGCACTAAATGCACTAATATGGTTATTGATATGAAATTATGAAATTATTTTTTAGGGTAAAAATTAAAATTTGAATTCTCGATTATTGAATTGAATTATTACATAATGTATTATGTATACAATTATTCATATGATTAGTTGAACTGAATTTTTATTTATCGAATAATTTGTATGCTTATTGGTATTGATTAATTGAATTGTTGGTTGGATTAGTTATTATGCATACTATAGTATAATCTACTCTAGGATTAAGAGTCTAAGTATTTTTTTTTTCTTTCTATTTTACAGTTACATAATAGAATGATACTATAAGAAACAATGCTTAAATCCTCCTTCAAACATTTTGGGTAGTCCTTCTCCTTCAAATATTCCGAGTAGTCCTCCTCCTCCTTCAAATATTCCAAGAAGTCCTCCTTCGAATATTCCTAGTAGGTCACAACAAAGTGAGACCACTGAGTTGGATGAAATATTGGCTAATCTTCCTGCAGACCCTGGACATAGATGTCGAATGCTTGATTATCCACCTAATTTTCGTGAAGCAATTCGTAGACACTATCTCCAAAATGATCCTTGTCAACCTAGAGACCACATCATGCCAAGAAAAGTTAGTGACAAAAGATGTTTTATCATCGGTTGGTTTGATAAGTTTAAGTGGTTGGAGTATAGTATATCAAAAAATGCTGCATTTTGCCGTTATTGCTATCTTTTCAAATGTGATTTCGATCAAATGGGTAGCACTGGAAGTGATGTCTTCATTGAGAAAGGGTTTACAAATTGGAAGAAAGGACCCCAAAATCTTCGAGTCCATGAGGGAGGTGTTGGAAGTCTTCATAATAAAGCTATACAACAAGCTAGAGATTTGATGGCACAAAAACAACACATTGAAACATTTGTGAGTAAGCAAACCGATGAAGCGCGCATTAATTATCGTACTTTATTGAATGCCTCACTTGAGTGTACAAGATGGTTGTTGGGACAAGGTTTGCCTTTTCGTGGCCACGATGAATCGTTCAAATCAAGCAATATAGGTAATTATTTAGAGCTTATGCAATTTCTTTCCAAGCATAATGAGCAAGTTAGAAAAGTTGTGTTTGAGAATGCTCCCAAGAATCTTAAGTATACTTCTTCCGATATTCAAAAAGATCTTGTTCGTGCTTGTGCCATTGAAACTATAGATGCAATCACTAAAGATATGGAAGGTGCATTTTTTTCTCTTTTGGTTGATGGATCACGTGATTCTTCAACTAAAGAGCAAATGGCGGTGGTATTGCGTTATGTGAACAAAAAAGGAGAAGCAATTGAAAAGTTTTTGGGTGTGCAACATGTCACCTCTATAACTAATAGCTCACTTGAAGAGGCTATTGAGAGATTCTTTGCTACAACAAATTTGAGTATGTCTAAGTTACGGGGACAAGGCTATGATGGAGCTAGTAATATGAAGGGTGAGCTAAATGGCCTTAAAACAAAGATTTTGAACAAGTATCCTCAAGCATTTTATATTCATTGTTTTGCACACCAAATTCAACTAGATCTTGTAGCCTTTGCAAAGGGAATTGAGGGTGTCGCCATTTTCTTCAACAATGCTAGTATCTTGGTCAATACTATTGGATCATCGTGTAAGCGTCGTGATGTATTTAGAGAGAAACAACTAGAACAAATTAAGAATGCTCTTGATGTTGGTGATCTTGAAACGGGTAGAGGGTTAAATCAAGAGAGTAGTCTCATGCGTCCTTGTGATACACGTTGGAACTCACATTATGGTACTATAGTGAGTATTATTGTCATGTTTGAAGCCGTGGTGGAGGTGCTTGAATGGATTAAAGATGATACCAACCAAGACAATTTCGGAGAAGCAAGTAAGTTATTCCATGACATACAAACTTTTGATTTTGTGTTTCACCTTTTTTTAATGAGACTTATATTGGGAATTAGAAATGAGTTATCACAAGCATTACAAAAGAAAGATCAAGATATTGTGAATGCGATGGCGTTAGTGGAAGTATGCAAGCAAAGACTACAATCCTTGAGAGATGATGATTTTGGGGACTTGCTTAATGATGTACAAAAGTTTTGTGAAGAACCTGATATTGTCGTTCCTAACATGGAGGATTTGCATTTCGTACCCGGAAAATCAAGGCGTAAAGCTCCAAGACTCACAAACTTTCATTACTATCGTGTGGATCTCTATTTTCAAGTCCTTGATACGCAATTAAAGGAATTGAATGATCGCTTCAATGAGGTAAACACCGAATTGCTTCTTTGTATGGCATGTTTGAGTCTGGTGAATAATTTTGCATCTTTTGACAAAGCAAAAATTGTTCGTCTAGCCCAACTTTATCCTCAAGATTTTGATCGTATGGATCTCATAAATCTTCCCATTCAACTTGACAATTACATTCACGATATGAAGATGCATAGTGAGTTTTCATCATTAAGAGGAATTGGTGATCTTGCAAAGGAGTTGGTGAAGACCGGAAAGTGTGCAAGCTATATGTTAGTGTATAAGCTTCTTACATTAGCTTTGGTGTTACCGGTTGCAACCGCTTCGGTAGAGAGAGCTTTTTCTGCTATGAAAATTGTGAAAACACCATTACGTAACAAAATGGGAGATCAATGGTTGAGTGATAGCATGCTTGTTTACATTGAGAGAGATGTATTTGCTTTTATTGATAATGAGCCTGTTATGCGACGTTTTCATGATATGAAACCTCGTCGGCAACAATTGTAATTTGTTTATATTGATAAATTATGGAAGGCCTTACTATATAAAAGGATTTGGTTGTTGCTATTCTTTTGAACCTTACAATCTTTTAACTTCGCCCCTCCCCCAGTCAATTTCTAGCTTCCCACTGCTCATAAGGCAACTCCGAGCTCATCGATTCAAGCAAGAAATTCTCCACCAAGCTTAAAACCCCGATTATGAGATTTATTAAACATTACCACGACCAAATCGATTTTATATTTTACATTCAACTCATCTTCCTCGGGGCTCTTTGCAATTTTGGTTTTAATTTCTGATCAAATATTGAGGGCATTTTAAAAAAAAAAAATTATGAATTCTTGTTTTTGGCCTCTAACTTCAAAGAGTCTTGTTGAGTTTGAGTTTGTATTAGTTGTGGAGCTAAAAATAATTTCAAAAATTTTAGAGGCAACACGTGAACTTTTGCTCAAGAAACACAAGATTGCCCTCATTAAATGGGCAAACTCTTTAGATACTCTCATGCGCAATTCACACCTCTGAAGGTCCCTGCAACTGAATAAGACTGCCCACAGCTCACCTGTCATTGGCTTGGAAAAGTCAAAGCATTAAAGATTAGGATTAATTACCCAAATCCTATCTTTAATACATTCTCAATTGAAGATTGACTCTATTCAAGTAAGTAATCCCTATTTAAATCAATTAGGAATAATTACTCCATTATCTCAAGATATTATTTCTTATTTAAGATCTTGAGAATATTTCTCCATAAACCTTGGCCAATAGGATGTTGCCATGTGTAGGGCAAAACCTTAACACCATGGTCGGCCTTCTCCCCCATATATATATCCCCAATTCTACCAAATTTTAGTAAGCTATTGCTACCCCTAAAAGTCTTAAACACTTACTAAACCCACCCCCCCAACCTTGTTTTGCAGGTGCATTTTTGTCAAAGCTAAGGACAACGGTGCTTTCATTGAGAGTTGATTCAAATACTCGAAGAAGCTTATTAGATTTGGTTTCTCGAATTTTCTGTTACGTTGATTTTCTCAAACATTATATCAATTAATCATTCCTATAAAAATTAATTGATCAATCCCTAAAGAAATGATACAATGGTAGGAAATTCAGAAACCACGGCGAATGAAACCTTGTGCGTATAAGGATTTGGACTGGAGAGCGAAAACGAAGGCAGAGGTAGTACTTTGAATGGCAAAGAGAGGCTGCTCGGCAAGGAAAGAAGAAGCCCCACTACTGTAATCCTCAAGACTTAACGCGATGGCGGGAAGAGCCTTACCACCATTGAGCCACACAACCACTGCGACCACCATCTTGCAGCCCACGGTAAGGACCACTGTAACAGTAGTAACCCAAGTTGGAGCCCAGCTGCATGCTGCAATTACCCACCATATTGCACAGGAGTTCACGGCCCAAGGGCAGGAGGCCTATGACGTGGCAGCTGCCACAACAGGCCCAGGGTAAGAGGCACAGCCTACTACAGCCCTAGCTGTTATCCAGCGAGCCCAGACACTCTAGGCCCAGGCCTAGGTCCACGGGAACACAGCAGAGATGGCCCAGCCAGTAGGAGCAGCCTACAGGTAAGTAGCCTAGGTCCAGCTCGTTGCAACTGAGCCCAGCCCACTGCAAGGCGAGCCTAAGCCTGCGAGGAGTTAGCACCGACCCAGCACGCAATGCAAGCCCAAGGCCAGCCGCCATACGTGCGAGCCCAACGTGTGCTCGTGCATTCTTTGATGACCCAGGCAGGTTGGCCCGACTCGCGACCCGCTCTGGCGACTTGGCCTGCTGATAGGAGCATATTTATGTGACTTAGTAAGCTTGTTTCTTGGCATTTATGTTGTTAGTTCGTAGTTATTTTAGTATTTTAAGCTATTTTCGTGTGTTTGTAGGTCCAAAGGGTTAATGTGGCAAAGAAGTGCATTTTGGAGCATTTTTAGGCATGGAATGGATAGCATATGCTTGGAGCAAAATGAATGGACAAAATTTGAAGTTTGTGCATCATCCTCTCCCTAGCCTATAAATACATCCACCCTTCACCATAACTAGGGAGATCCATCAAAAGATACTACATTCACATCTCACAACTCCATACAGTTACACTTTCATTGCTTGGCCGTGAGCACCATCCATTCATCCATTCATTTCCCACAAATCCCAAAACACAATTCCATACACTCCCTTCCCTTGGCCGAGACATTCACCAATCCTAAAACACATTCAGCCATTCCCTTCCATATATCCATATGCATCCATCAAACCACACCTTGTGCCACAACAAAGAGAAGAAGAAGGACCTTTGGAAGTGCTTGCCATTCAAGTTGGATTGTTGGAGCGTTTTTAGGTGTTTTCATTCTTTGTTTTCAATGTCTAAATTTGTTTATCTTTGCTTTGTGAGTATGAGGAACTAAACCCCCCTTAGCTAGGGGAAATTCGAAACCATGTTCATGATTGCAATATGATTTGATTACTGTCAGTTGTGATTCATAAGTTATGAATTCAATTTACTTATCCATTTGAATTAAAACTGATTTGTGTGTGTTGGTTGAGAGTGCACGCTTAATTTTCATGCATAAATCTGATGCTAGGATATAAGGGAGTTTCACCTAATCGTTATGCACTTATATTCACAAATAGTGAAGGTTGCTCGTCACAACCGTGTTAAGTAAATTCTTAGCATAAGTTTCATGCAATTCATAGTTACAAGTGTTTCGTCAATGCTTATGATTTTCATATAACTTAATGATTCTTGCTTGTATCTCTATTATGCAATTCATGTAGGGAACTTGTGGGGAATACTTTGGGTTGTTGTATGCAATCATCCAATTCAATGAAATTAGGAAAATCTGAGGGTTAATTAGTGCATTTCACAGTTAATCTGGGGCTTTGAGAATTCGTAGTTTATTGAAAAGCAACTGGAAATCGTTCTGTTTGCAAGTGTGCCATGTGTGGAGAAGAACCTCCTAGCTAGCCATTCAATTTACTCAAATTCGTGCAGATTTCATTAGTTCTTTAATTTACTTGTTTTGTTTTCAAATTCGTCAAAACCAAAACCCCTTTTACCTTGTTGAGTCATATTAGTTAGAAACTGATTTAGTTTGTGTTTTTAAGTGTTTCGAACCAAGTTAAAACAAAAATTCATCCAAAAATGTGTTTAGAGTCCAAATCTGCCCAGTTTGTGTTTTTAGGCAGATTTGAGCGTTTTTAGCTTGTTTTGAGTCTTTTGAGTTTGGTTTGAGCTCTTTAAGTCTTGTGTAGTGTTTTTAACTTTGTTTATATGTTTTTAAGTCAGTTTAGAGGTTATTAGCAAGCTCTCCTAATCCCCGGCCTAGAACGATCCCTACTTACATTCTTTACTACAATTGATACAAGAAGGTTTAATTTGTATGTTAAGTTAATAAGGACCACTGCAATAGTAGTAACCCAAGTTGGAGCCCAGTTGCATGCTGCAATTGCCCACTACATTGCACAGGAGTTCACGGCCCAAGGGCAGGAGGCCTATGACGTGGCAGTTACCACAACAGGCCCAGGGTAAGAGGAACAGCGTACTACAGCCCTAGCTGTCATCCAGCGAGCCCAGACACTCTAGGCCCAGGCCCAGGTCCACGGGAACCCAGCAGAGATGGCCCATCCAGTAGGAGCAGCTTACAGGTAAGTAGCTTAGGTCCAGCTCGTTGCAACTGAGCCCAGCCCACTGCAAGGCGAGCCCAAACCTGTGAGGAGTTAGTGCCGACCCAGCACGCAATGCAAGCCCAAGGCCAGCCGCCATACGTGCGAGCTCAACGTGTGCCCGTGCATTCTTCGATGACCCAGGTAGGTTGGCCTGACTTGCGACCTGCTCCGGCGACTTGGCCTACTGTCCAATACAATCTGAGGCCACCTCTGGCGATTCTGATTCCGACCACCAACATCGTGATCGACCCAAGGTTATTTTCACCCTACTTTTATACAGGAATCCCGCTCCAGGCCCAAGTTTTGTACCTGCAGTCCACTACACTTCCACCACACATGGAGACCCCATTATCTAGACTATTCTAATCCAAATAGCTAGCATCACTTGTCCCAGCAGGTCGTCGACTTGACTAGCTTGGTCAACGAGCTCCTTTAGCGCATCAAGACACAGCGCGCCCTAGACGTGGTGTCCCAAAGTAGAACAAGGGTAGATATCGTGATTCATTTAAGCGACCTATTGGCAAACAATCGTTCAACCCACCAAGAACCGCGCACTCGGGTAATGTGCACTCTAGTTTAGGCCATCGGGAAAACGTATTCTCCCATCTTAGTGCATAAAGAAACTTTCATTCCCGACTCGGCTCACGAGTCAGTGTGCATTTGAGGTTAGGTCCACACTCCAACGAACACTCAAAACATTATAAGCAAAGAATCCACACGAGGCTAGGCCCACAAGGAGATCCTCCTGCGATGCACCAGAGTAGGCAACCACATGAAGGACCAATGAGAACACGAGAGCAATCCAGCTTGAGTTCTATTGGCAGCCCTTTCCAAGTGCGATGGTGAGTAGTATAAAATGAACCATGTGCACCGCAACACAGGGGCCAGCCGTAGGCTCTGCTACTTTACCAGAGGAAAATCCAAGAGGAATTACAAAGGCTCGTAACAGAGCAACTGCGTGAATTCCAGCGTATTAAGACCACCGACAATACTCTTCGAATAAACGTAGCCAACATGAGCAGGTCACCATTTACAGATGAGATCAAACAAACGGAGCCATCGTGGAAGTTTACTTGCCACAATTCACCTTGTTCAAAGGAGATGAAGATTCAGACAGGGACCTGATGCACTACCTAAGCACCATGACCCTCTACGGCAACAATGATGCTCTCACGCTCCAAGGCGAGGCGTAAGACTGGTTCCACACCTTGCCACCACACTCAATCCGGAATTTAAGCCAACTTTCCTTGGTTTTCACTAAGGAATATTTGTCATACCGCTCGATTAAGAAGAAGTCTAACCACATTTTCAACATAAAGCATATGTAGGGACCAATCTTTGGCGAAAAGAGGCTCTGCACCCAATGTGTACACTAAGTTCTCAGTCCCAATCAACCAAATCATTCACGACCTCAAGGACAAGCCATGGTTCAAAATGCCGCAGCCCATGAAGGGAGATACCTCTAAGATGGACTAGAATAAGTACTGCGCATTCCACAAAGGTCTAAGGCATGTAACCAATGACTGCATCACATGGATAAAGTACCTTAAGAAGCTCGTGAAAGAAGGCAAATGCAACTAGTATGTTAACAGACCAGCTGCCTGGTCGAGGTGAGAAGCAGATGCTAATGCTGAACCCCCAGCCAAGATAATTCGAATCAACAACATCTTTGCCGAATCCAAGCATTTGGACCAATCATCGGCTTCATCGAGCAGAACGCTGAGGGAGTAGATTTTCCCCACGATGACGCCTTGGTGATTTATGTTCAACTAGCCCACGCCATCGTTGACTTAATTATGGTGGACAATGGTAGCTCATTCAATATCATACAACTGTCAGTCATCCAGAAGATAGACCTGGAAAACATGATCAAACACAAAGTAGAGGTCTTGACCAAATTCAATAAACACATCTCAATTGCCATTGGCATAATCATGCTCGATGTAACCAACCTTCAAATTGTCTTATCGTAGACCTTCATGATCGTCAGCGACCCATCCCCTAATAACAGGATTCTGGGCTGACCTTAGCTAGTGAAGATTGGAGCTGTGACCTCGATCGAGTATCAAAAAATTCAATTTTGCATCCTAGGATGAGTAGTTGGAGAGATCAAAGGCAACCAGGCCATGTCTCGATGATGCATCCTGGGAGAAGGAGTCGAAACCAACTGCTCAGCTTCTTAGACGTGTACTCAGGCTATAATCAAATTGTTATGCATAAGTCCGACAATGAGAAAATAACATTCGTGATCGAGCAAGGCATATATTGTTACAAGGTCATGCCCTTTGGCCTTAAGAATGCAAGAGCTACCTACCAAAGACTTGTTAGCATGATGTTTAAGAAGCAGATCAGAGTAACCATGGAGGTTTACATCGATGATATCATAGTGAAAGGCAAACAGCATTTAGGTTACATTGGCAACTTGGCAAAGATTTTTGGCATCCTTTGAGAATACAAAATGAAGCTCAACCCAGCAAAGGGCACATTTGGAATCTCCTTAGGTCGGTTCTTAAGGTACCTTGTAACCCAGCGAGGAATCGAAGCTCATACAAGGCAAATCAAAGCAATCCTGGACATGAAGTCTCTCACGACTCGGAAGGAGATCCAAAGTTTGACCGAACAAGCAACTACACTTAATTGTTTTCTTTCCCGGTCCACTAACCGATGCAAGCCCTTCTTCAAGGAAATCAAGAGGGCGTAGAGAGAAAAATGGAACAACGAGTGAGAGAAAGCATTTCAGGACCTGAAGTAGTACCTGACATCACCTTCATTACTATCTAAGTTGGAAGAAGCAGAGAACCTGTACACCTATCTAGCGGTATCAGAGGTAGCAATGACCTTTGCCCTCATATAAGAAAAACTGGGGGCCCAATTTCCTATATTCTACACATCCAAAGCTTTCATCAATGCAGAAACGAGATACCCAAAGATTGGAAAGATAATTTTGGCGCTAGTTATTACATCTTAGAAGCTCAAACCTTATTTTCAAGGATATTCGGTCATCGTCGTGATACAGTACCTACTAAGGTCAGTTTTGAATAGTCTAGACGTTTCTCAACGAGTGATGAAGTAGGCGTTGGAACTTGGCTAACACGACTTAGCATACCAACCCCACAGGGCAATAAAGGCCCAAGCATTGGAGGACTTTTTAGCAGAATTCATCCCAAGCTTGAATGACGCTGCAACTCAGCCCAAAAATGCCTTAGAGGCACACTGTAGCCGCACCAGCCCTATCTGCAGGAGATTTCTAGCACTTACACGTCGACGGATCATCCAACTACTCTAGACGGTTCGAAGCTCGAGCAAGTGATCACTCTAAGCTTCAAAGCGTCAAATAACGAAGTAGAGCATAAAGCCTTAATAACAGGTCTCTGATTGGCGAAGGACCTGACGGTGAAGAAGCTCATAATATATTTTGATTCCTAGCCGATCACCAACCAAACCTCAGGGGAGTATGTTGCGAAGCATCTAAGGATGGCATATAGACTGGGAATGGCATGCTCGTTCGCATATTCTTTTCAAGACCACATATCTACTGTCTATCGCATCCTGACGGCCTAAAGACTCTTAGATCAATCCACGAAGGCGTCTGTGAACAGACAATTGAACCGGGGGTATTTTCACCTCATTTCTCCGTGGATTTAGCATATCCAACTCAAATCTCGCGCCTGAAGTCCATTACACTTCTACTACTCAAGGAGACACACATTGTCCAAGCTCTTATCTCGACAAGTCATATAGCTGATAAACGCTTTTGTTCAATAGACGAACTTGGTGAATCAGCTCTTGCAGCGTACCGAGATGTAGCGTGCCCTAGACAAGGTGTCTTGAGGTTGGACAAGAGTAGATGACGAACCTCTCTAGCATCTTCTAGGTAAGTAGCCACTTGACCATTCACGAACCGAGTGTTTGAGTAGTATACGCTCCCGACTGGGTCCCCGAGATAACGTATACTCTCATCTTAGCACAAGAAGGAACGTACACTCTCGATTAGGCCCACGGATGAGCATACATTCACGGTTGGGACCATGCTCTGATAATCAACATGAGCAACCTCTAGGTGAAGTGTTCATTCATGGCTAGACCCGTAAGGAGCATCATCCACCTCACATCGGAGTAGGCAGCACGAAGGATAATGAGAAACAATCACTCAATCCTGCTTAAGTTTAACTGGCAGCCTGCGAGGAACTCGCTCGCCTATTAAGAACGTACCATATGCACAGCAGCCATTGCATAGACAAGCCAAACCCATGGAAGAGTAGCCTAGACCAATAGGTCATAATCGGAGGCATCCGAGAGCTCCGCTACCCTAACAAAGGTAAATTTAGGAAGAAGTAGAGAGGTTCCTGACTGAGCAATTGCGCGATTTCCAACATAACATGGTCATTGATGAGGCACTAAGACGGGACATGACCAATATAAGTAAGTCACCCTTCACGAACGAGATCGAGTAGGCAGAGACTCCATGCAAGTTGAGTATGCCACATTTCACATTCTTCAAAAGGGATAGACACCCAGAGAGACACTTTAAACACTAAAACAGAGTAATAATCCTCTATCGAAATAACAACGCTCTCATGTGCAAGATATTCGCCACCACTTTACAAGGCGAAGTGCAAGATTGGTTCTACACCTTGTTGCCACAATCTATCCAGAATTTCGATGAGCTTTCTTTGGTCTTTACCAAGGAGTATTCATCATATCGCTTGAACAAGAAGAAGTTCAACCACTTGTTCAACGTGAAGAAGAACCCAAAGAAGTTGCTCCGTGGTTATGTGAAAAGGTTCAAAGCAGAAAAGGCAAAGATAGTTGGATGCAATGACTCGATAGCTAGTGAAGCCTTCTAAAAAGAACTCCTAGCAGATCAACCGTTGTTCGAATAATTAATCATGAAACAAGATCTAACTCTGGCAGACTCTTTTACTCTGGTAAAGAAGCATGCACTTTGGGACGAGGCTCGGCGAGTAGACAAAGCACCCGAGTAGCCTAAAAAAGAATCGATAGTAGCTCAAAAAAATGAAGACGGGAAACAGTACAACAAAAGCAGGCAGGAGGCCAAGCGCAATGACCGATCCCTAATTAAAGAAGGCTCGACGCCTAAGAACTACTATAAGTTCTTGATCTTGATCCACCAAATCCTCCACGACATCAAGAGCGAACCATGGTTCAAGTTGCCAAAACAATCAAAGGGAAATACCTCCAAGTTCGACCACACCAAGTATTGCACATTCTGTCGAGGTCCCGATCACACAATCGACATTTGTTACACTTAGAGGAACTACCTATAGAAGATGGTGAAAGAGGGCAAGGTCGACAAATACTTGGACAAGCTAGTTGCATAGCCTAGAAGGAACACAGACGCCAATAAAGAGTCATTGACCAAAAGAATCCAGATCAATGGCATCTTTGCTAAATCCGAACACTAGGAAGCCACCAATAACTCCAAAAAGAGGAAGATCCAGCAAGCTCTATTAGTTTCACAAGTCCAAGAAGTCAACACCTAACTTGGAACTATCGTTAACTTCACCAAGGAAGATGCCGAGGGCGTCGATTTCCCACATAACAACGCATTAGTGGTATCTGTCCAACTAACCCACGATATAGTCGACACAATGATGGTTGACAACGGAAGTGTGGTTAACCTACTTCAGCTCTCAGTAATTCAGAAGATGGGCCTGAAAAGCACAATCATTGTTGAACGGAGGTACTCACCAGATTCAACGGACACACCTCGACAGCCATCGGCAACATACACTTGACTTGAGAACACCGCCAGTTGTCTCAAAGTAGATGTTCACAATAGTAAGCAACTTGTCTCCCTACAATGGGATTCTATGGTGACTTTGGCTGATAAAGATGGATGCCATAACCTTCATCAAGTATAAAAAAATACGATTCCACATCCTAAGAGGAGATGTCGAAGAAATCAAGTCTGACTAGGCCACATCTTGACGATGCATTGTGCAAGTATTGAAGGAGTCAAAAAATAAGACTTTTACCCCATAGAGGCTACCGAGGTCCCAAGGGACGATGAAGCTACCAAATAGCAATCACAGCGGATGGATCAAGAATATGGTGTCTAAATCAATGCGCTAGTAGACGATACAAGATGGAAACCTGAAAATGACTCCGAACACATCATTCTTGATCCCTAACAGCCGAAGAACACTACTAGAATCAGCTTATTCCTGAGCTCGAAAGAAAATTAGAAACTTACATTTTTCCTTAGGGTGAATCGTGAAGTCTTTGCATGGACACCTTCCGACATGCCAGGCATCTACCCCAAGATAGCTTGCCACAAACTCCATGTCGACCCTGCTGCCAAACTGGTAATCCAAAAGAGAAGACATTTTGCACCCAAACGAGTGACCATCATAGAAGTGGAAATCGACAAGCTATTAGAGGTCGAATTCATATAAGAGGTAGCACTCTCAGCATGGCTTGCCAATGTCGTGCTAGTAATGAAGAAAGAGAAGGGCAAATTGAGGGTTTACGTATACTACACTGACCTCAACAAAGCATGCCCGAAAGATCCTTATCTAGTTCCCCGAATCAATCTACTTGTAGATTCGACTTCCAGGAACCAGCTGCTCAGTTTCTTCGATGCATACTCCGGCTACAACCAAATAGCCATGCACGAGCTCAACAAGAAGAAAACCGCATTCGTGATCGAGCGAGGCACTTATTGCTACAAGGTCATGCCTTTTGGCCTCAAGAATGCGGAAACCACTTACCAATGATTGGTAAACATGATGTTCAAGAAGAAAATTAAAGTAACCATGAAGGTCTATGTCGACGACATCATGGTGAAGGGAAAGTAGCGATCAAACCACATCGGGAACTTGGAAAAGCTTTTGACATCCTTAGAAAGTACAAGATGAAACTCAATCCCGCCAAATGCACATTCGGAGTATCATCAGGTAGATTCTTTAGGTACCTAGTAACCTAACGAGGAATTGAAGCACATCCCAAGAAGATCCGAGCAATCCTAGAGATGAAGTCTCTAACTACCTTGAAGGAGATCTAAAGCTTGATCGGACGAGCAGCTGCGCTCAACCGTTTCCTTTCGTGGTCCATCGATCAATGTAAGCCTTTTTTCAAAGCAATAAAAAGGGCAGCACGAGACAGATGGGATGATGGGTGTGAAAGATCTGAAGAAGTATTTCACATCACCTCTTTTAATATCCAAGCAGGAAGCAACGAAAGACTTATACATCTACTTGGTAGTTTTAGAAGTAGAAGTAAGTTCTGCCCTCATACAAGAAGAGATGGGGACCCAACTGCTGGTATTCTACACTTCTAAAGTTCTTCTCCATGCGGAAATTAGATATTCGAAGATAGAGAAATTAATTTTGGCATTAGTTATTGTGGCTCGGAAGCTTGGACCATATTTTTAAGCTTATACAATCATCATCATGACTTAGTATCTTCTACGATCAATGAAATGGGCGTTGGAACTTAGTATCCTCGACTTGTCCAGATGCTTCTCAACGAGTAATGAAATGGGCGTTGGAACTTGGCCAACACGGCTTAGTTTTTTGACCCCGTACGACGATAAAGGCCCAAGCCTTGGCTGAATTCATAGTAGAATTCACGCCTAGCCTGGGCAACTAACATAGTGACCCAGCAATGCCCCCAAGATAACCGAGCATGCCATAGCTACTCCTACTTCACCCATGGAGACTTTTGGCATTTGCATGTCAACAACACATCCAACTACAAGGGCTCGGGAGTAGGCGTGGTTCTTGTCACCCTAGATGGTTCAATGCTTGAGCAGGCAATCACTCTTGGCGATGAAAAAACTTGCAATTTATTCTGATTCCCAGATAATCACTAGTAAGACTATTAGGGAATACACGACAAAACATCCAAAGATGGCGCAATACCTAAAGAAGGTACAAGAGCAACTCGAGGCGTTTTAAACTTACATCCTCACGGCCTAGTCTTTTCTCCCTCAGCCCAATTTAGCTGGAAGAAGGGCAGACGCCCTCGCAAGTCTGTTGGGCCCAATCTGGCCAAACGCTTCACACGCCTCCATTCTCTCTCCGCATACGGGCCCAAGCCCAACAAGGAAGGAGGCCCACACCTTCTTGGTCCAGTCCATTGCACACGTGCCTGGCCTATGCCAGGTCTAACCCAGTGTCCCAGCGCCCTGTCAACTCAGCCCAAGCTGAGTCATACCTGGCCCAGCCAGCCGCTGCTTCACCGAGCCGATGAAGCAGCCCAATGGCAGCGGTCATGCCGTGGCTTCCTAACCATTGTTCACACATTCTCAACCCCGTCGAGCTATATTTCAAGCCCTAAGGTTCCAAAAAATTACAAAAACAAGAAAAAATTAATTTTTTCTTACCTTGGTGCGGTGTGAAGACGAAGAAAGCAACGAAATGCGGTCCTTTGCATGGGCAAGTGTAGAAGATTGCTAGGGGATAGGGAACAAATATCCTCTAGCTTTCTTTCTCTTATAGGGTAGAATAAATTGCTCTCTGAATTGATTTAATCCTATACTTAATGTATACTTAAATAGACTTTGGAAGTGATTTATTTCTCTTTCTTAGAATGATCTAATTTCCAATTAATGTGGGAATTTACATCAAAATAAGAAACAATCTTATGTTTCCTAAAGCAAGGGAAGATCTCTACACCATTGGCCCTTTCCTGTGAGTAGCCCAATAGATGTGGGGGTATTTGTGGAGCCAAAAATAATAAAGTAAATTATGGAGGTGACACATGGACTTTTGAGTATAAAAGGACAAAATTACCTTCGAGGCACACTGGGATTCTCATGCGCATTTAACAAACAATAACGACTCAATCAAGGAAGAATGAAAGGTGATCAAAATGGTATTTATTCAAATCCCTCTCATCACTCCTCATAAAATCCTCACTCAAAGGTAACTCCTAATTTTGCTATTCAATTTAAGATTAATTGCCAAGTTAATTGCAAGATATTATTTCACATAATATTTTGTAATTATACTCACAATTTCACCATATGTGGCCGACCACTATTCTCCAAATAAGGCCGGCCACTCCCCTATGAATAGCCCTATTCTCCCACTAAAAAGTTAAGTCATTTGCTACCCACAAACTCCAAAACACATTTTTCTCAGAATTCTAACTTTGACAACGGTGATTCTTCAGCCAAAGCCTTCCCCTAGTTCATTGTGGACATGTAAGGCTTTTGGACTTAATCTTAGGTGTTATTATTTTGTAGGTGCATTTTTGTCAAAGGAGAAGACGACCAAAATTTGCATCCACAAACTATTTTGCAATTTATGCATTCCAATACAATTATGTATTTTTTTTAAGTATAAATATACATTTTTTATGTGATATAATAAACTTAATTAAAATTTAAAAAAAATCCACCTAGGTCCTACCTAGACTCCTAGGCACTGAGGCCCTGCCCACCGTCCAACTAGCGCCTAGCGCCTTTTATAACCTTGATTTGTACAGGCAAAATGGTCAAGAGAGAAAGAAGGAAGACAAATGAATACGAGAAAGGATGGGAGAGATACAAAAATTCAAGTAAAAAAAGAAATAAAAAATAAAAAATGATAATTAGTTTCCCATGTTGCATAGTTTTATAGGAAAACTAATGAAAATGGCTTGAAAACTTTGAGTTTTAATTAAAAGGACAAAAAATGTGTTGTAAGTGAATAGTATCATGAATGACATTTTAGAGAAAAAATGTCATTTTCGTTAAAAACGTACAGTACTAGAAATATTTCATTAAAACTCCCTGGTTTTATTGGGTGGTAGTCTACACATGTTGCCATATACATAGCTTTAAAACCACATAAGCAAATTTAACGGATTGTGTAACGAATTTAATGAAAACAAGGCAATTTGGAGTAAATTTTGAATTTCAAGAGGTAAGGTACCGTTTGGTACGTGGGACGGGACGGAACGGAACGGGACGAACCGTTCCATCCCACGTTTGGTGCGCCTAAAACTGTGAAATGGGTTGTCCCATTGGACGAAATTTGGCTGATTTTTCGTTCCACCTCTTCCCCCTGGAACAACCCGTTCCACATCCGTGGAACACAAATTTATAACATTTTATGACAAAATTTTTCCTTATCTTTTTCAATATTTACATCATCTGTTCCGTCCCGTCTGAGTACCAAATGGTACCTAAAGTGACGACTTTTGAATTTCGAAGACAAAGTGTGATCAAAATCAAATTTTAAGGGACTTAACAAAAAAAAAAAAAAAAAAAAAAAAAAAGCTTTTAAGTTTTACATTTTTGAACCCTAACTTCTGAAGGTTGGTTACACGTGTTCACAAAGCCAGTGGCTTGGCCAACTGTTGGTTGATGACCGTTAGTTGGATCCGAAAACAAATTAATTTTGGTGACATGTTTTGATGGCTACACAGACGCGTGGTCCATATAAAGTTAAACGAACTTTTGGTTCCAACTAACGTTGATGATCACGAGGTTCCAACTAATGTTCTGTCAATCTGTCAATCTGTCAATCTGTCAGTCTTTGTTGATGGCGAATGTTTCACCTACTCTTGTACTACTAACTTATACGCATGCTTAAAATGATGCATTTTTTATTAGAAATTTTAACGAAAAATTTTCGGTATTGTTAATTTTAACGAAAAATCACATTTTACACTAAAAAGTTAATCATGGTACTATTCACTTTACCTTTTATTTTATCCTTATCATTAAAACTCAAAGTTTTCAAATCTTTTTCATTAGTTTTCCTTTTTTTATTAACATGGGCAGAATTACTGTAGTAAACAATACAGAGACAAAATTGGAAGCGCGGAAGAGAGAGTGGGGTTAAAAATCAAAATAAAATTATAATACTCTTTGCTTTTTAAAATAAATATTAGAAACTTTTGGTACTTAAAGGTTACAACCGTCATTTTAAACCTCTGTAATTGATACAGAGAATTCTCTTAATATATAGTATGAATAATCACCACGAGGTGATCAATTAATTGGAAAAGAATTTCAGATCCGTATTCCACCAGCACATTCTGAATCTAGCATGATGAATCACACGATGATGGACATGAATGCTGAAATGCCTATGTGCCCACATGCACATACTATAGCCATTTAAATATAGCCCAACAGGACAAACCGAACATTTTGGTAAAGAGAAATTTTATTTGAACCCATAAAACCTTTCTCGACATCTAACTTAAACTTTGAATGTGAATTATCCTTTTTACCCTATTGTATAATTACCACTAGCTACAAGATGAAATTAACAATAAACTAAAATTTATCAATAAACCCACATCTAATAATCAAATCCTACCATCATGGAATCTTTATCCTACATTCATTCTAACTAAAACCTAAGACGCTTTCATAGAGAAAAACAAGCTCTTTTTGAACGATGGATGGTGATTTAGAAGTTTTGAATCCTCCAACTAAAGTTTGAATCGATTTTTGCAAGTTTTTTTTTCGTTTGATTTCAATTTTTATTAGGATTTAGGAACAAATTCAGCACATTTTCTAAAGCATAATTACTAGCAAAAACATATATACAGGATTTAAAATTTTAAAGTCTAGCAACTTGTGCGAATGTCACGCTTTCTTCTCCTTTCATTCGTGAAGGGTGGAGGCTATACTTTGCTTGTAGTTTTGATGGCAGTGCATAGCAGCATTATAGCTACTGTTCTTCAATTTAAAGGTCTTGAGATCCTTCTATCCGGTGAAACAAATGTATGTAGTCTCCAAAAGGTTCCCCTTCTTTCTCTTGTTTCAATCAAAATTGTTTTTCATAATTTAATTCGGTTGTTTGGATGTCAAAAATGTTTTGATTTCATTAAAATATAGGAACTTGAGGTTCAAGTAGGTTCATAGCATGAAAAAATATGCCTTCAATTTTAGAGTTGAATTTTTTTTATCTTGATTATGATAATTAAAACATAATCTTGTTTTGATTACGAGATTATTAGGTACCCTTATCGTCATTTAATGGGAAGAAATTGTGCCTCTACTTCTCAACAAATTGGTGCAGGCCTTGCAATTACCCCTCAACATTGCAAGAACGTGACTTTATGAAATGCTTAGAGTGGAAGGCAAAGAGTTTAAGATAATCTTTATCTCTTTCGGTTGTGGTGAGGTTAAAAATGAACACTTCAAGTGCATGTCATGGCTGGCATTGAACGGATGCTATTTTTCATAAAAGTTGAGTGACATCTACTGTTGGGTTTTTATTTTCTAAATGGGTGTAAAGATAAATTTATATATTGAATTTGGTATGTGAGGGTAGTTTAGGTAGTAAGTTGGGTTTAAAGAGATATTGAGAATTTAATTAAAAGTAATATGGGTGTAGAAAGTAAATTAAGTGTAGAAAGAGGTTATATGAGTTTAAATAAAATTTCTCTTTTTTAAATTCATGTCACCTATCATTCCCTATGTTACTACGTAGTATATACAACGTTGGCCCCGCACAGAGATAATGCCATCCTATATATATGACGAAATGAGACTTGCAGCAAGTACAGCATCCTCACCATGTTGCCACAAGCACTTCTATTTATGGCTCTTTTGACCACGAATGTTGCATCCACGTCAAACATCATCACAGCCCTACCCGGCTTTCCCGGTAACCTTCCCTTCAAACTTGAAACTGGGTACGTAGGTACTTCTTGTTTCTTTCCAAAACTATTATCTTCTCTACTCTGTAAAAATAAACTTGAGCACTGTCAATTATGTTACTTTAATACGGAAGATGACTATGAAATTATACGAGTTTGAATTTGTTATACAAAAGGTACGTAGGAGTAGGCAACATGGATGATGTGCAGCTATTTTATTACTTCATTGAGTCTGAAGGGAGTCCAGAATATGATCCTCTTGTGCTTTGGCTCACTGGAGGTCCCGGTTGTTCTGCGTTTTCTGGCCTCATATATGAAAATTTAGGTACTTGCTTAATTATTAATTCACTGTCTGCATCATTTCAGAGGATATAATTCAATATTATTTTATATTTTCAGACATTGGTGATATGAAATTAAGGTTGTGAGTGACGTAGGCGAGAAGTCCAGTGCGAAAAAATTGTGATGTCAATTTTTCTGCTTAAATTTTGGTAATGAATCCCACAATCACGAAGAAGACAAGAACATGCCTGTATTGACTTATAATTAGAATCCTCTTATCTGCCCCCTATAGTTTGGGAAATGTTGATCAAACATTGATGAATTCATCAAGGAGAAATTAGGTTCTCATCCCTATTTTTTCTACTCAATTGATTAAAACCTTATTCATTTTCAATTTTTGATCAAGGTGGGTTTTAATTAACGTCATTAATTATTTTAAAAATAAAGTATTTACATGTCAAGATAATTATATTTTATTTTTGAATATATTCATTTAGTGTTATTTATAGCTATACTTTTTATCATATATTTCTATTTCTAGTTTGTACCCACATTTAGTTTGCAACCTTTTTTAAATTGTATCAGTTTTCTTTTAAATTTTAATTTGTACCCATAAAATATTAATTTCTTTTTGTCCCTTATTTTTTAAACTTTTATTTGTACTCAAAATATTTTTAACCTTTTATTTCTACCTATAATTTATTTATAATGTACCCATTTTTCTTTACAAATGTACCACTTTCTTATATGCAAAATGTATACTTTTTTTGTGTAAGTACCATGTTTTATGCAAAATGTACCCATTTTTTAATGTAAAATCTATTTATTTTTTAATCTAAAATGTACCATTGATTTTTTTTTTATATAAAATGTACCCATTGCTTTTTTATATAAAATGTACCCATTTTTTGTTATATAAGACGTTCCCCTTTTTCGTATTAAATGTATTAATTTGGTATGTAAAATGTACCCACATTTTTATATAAATTTACTCATTTTTTATATGTAAAATGTAGCCAAATTTTATTATATACATGTACTCATATTTTATAAAAATAAAATAAAATCCCTTTTTTTTTTTAATAATCTAGAATGCACCCATAAGCATATTTTTTTTTATCAAAACCCATAAGCAATTTTGAATAATTGAATTGGTAGTGTAAAACAGTTGAGTATTTATTAGTATATTATTGCATCTCTTTTATTATTATGTCATATATGTGGCATGAGAGAAACTTCAATAAAAAACCTAAAATGCATAAGGTTTGAATCTATAACAGTTAAGAACTAGGGACCACAACTAAACTATCCCAATTATCAATCATATATCGACAACATACCAATAAAAATTCTAAAAAACAGACCGTTTCAGAAATTGAAATGTGTAATTTCATTATTTAATCCAATTTCTATATAGTTTGATGAATGAATTTTATTTTCTTGAACTGTGTGGGTTATACGTTTATAAGTAGGAGTTTTGTAATTCAAAGGGTTTAGCCAGGTGTTAATTGAACACATATTACTCCCAAATTTCCAATTGCAACAATTTTGAACATTATTCAAAAGATTTTGTCCGGTGCAAGTAATTTTATTCAAAATTTGATTATTGTAAACAACTTTATTTTGTAATCGTTTTTACTTTGTTTTAGGTCCACTATCCTTTGACTACGCAAATTCCATTGGCAACAAGCCAAAGTTCAAGTTAAATCCATACTCATGGACAAAGGTGTGAGACTAATTCAATTGCCTTCAAAATGTGTGTGTTTTTGTATTTGATATCAAATGCTGCATCTTTGATTTATTCAGGATTTTATAAAAATATTGTCAATAACCCAAGAATTTTTCAGGTTGCCAACATAATATTTTTAGATGCACCTGTCGGCAGTGGATTCTCATATGCAAAAACTTGGACAGGATACACTAATATGAGTGACACTTTATCAGCAGCACAAACATATGAATTTCTAAGAAAGGTGAGGATATATTTAGCCACCAACATGGAGTATTCATTAATTTGTTTGAGAACATACAAGGTTTTTAGCTACATTCGTGTATTGGTGCAGTGGCTTATGGACCACCCTAAGTTCTTCAACAATCAACTCTATGTTGCTGGCGATTCTTATTCGGGTATAGTTGTTCCTATTATCGTTCAGGAAATATCCGATGGTAAGCTACTTACCATCACCATGTCGGGCATCGTTCTTCCTCTTACATTCGACCTTTAATTAGTTGTTTTGTTTGTTTCTTATGTGTAGGTAATCATGATGACAATGTGCCGCCAATAAATATCAAGGTACATCTTCTGCAACTAGAATATGAATGACTTCTGTTATGCTATAGTTAATTAGTTCCTGATCATATGCCTCGGGGTCTTAACACTATGCTGAACAATATAATGATCTCTATGTTGGATGCAGGGATATGTGCTTGGCAATCCAGCGACAGATTTGGACAAAGACGAGGATTCCAGAATTTTATTTGCTTACCTAAAAGCACTTATATCAGATGAACTATACCAGGTGAAATAGCCTCTTGTTGGTTTCATGTAGAGATTGGATTGTGGCTATTCAGATTAGTCTGAACTACATTTGATCAAAATGTTGGATTTGGCTCTTAAGTTATATCTATAGTTGTCTTAAAAACAACAATGTCTCTCAAGTTACAACGTTTCATAGTTTTGCTAGTCACTTGAAACTAATTGCAACGGAGAGTATATCAATGTGGATCCAAACAACGCATTATGTGTGGATGATCTAGAAATTTACAACGAGGTTAGTGGAAACATAGTAAGGTCCTTGGTTTCTGCAAGTACTTGTCACTTTTAAGTAATCTGAGATCATTATACTGACTTTACATTTGGAATTCACAGTGCACTGAAGACATACGTGCTGCACAGATATTGGAACCTTCATGTACTGTAACTTCGCCAAAATCAACGGGATCAATATGGAATCCCGACCATCTCAGTGATAGGGACTCTAAAAATACCCTCCTTACTTCTTCTGGACTTCCTAGGCTATGGTGTCGGGTATATATCTCTCAGCATGCACGCACAAGCGAACACACGTGCACTCTAATCATATCTGCCTTGTTTTAATGTAGGAATACAATTATATCCTCTCTGAAATTTGGGCAAATGACAAAACTGTTCAAGATGCTCTTCATGTTCGGGAGGTAATCAATTAGTTAATTCTAAAAAAATCCTCTTCAGGTTCTCATGACATTTTAGAGGACTTTAATTTTCTGATTTTAAATGACAATTAGGGAAGCATTGAAGAATGGGTGAGATGCAATTACAGCTTACAAGATTCATATATAAAAGATGTTTCCTCTAGTCTTGTATATCATGAGAACCTCATAAAAAAAGGCTATAGAGTTCTTATTTACAGGTAATATATCTGTCCAATTTTCTTTCGTTTGGGAAGTTTTCTAACAGAATCTGACACAATGTGTTTCCGTATATATCGCATGATCGTTGCTTCGGCACTCAAAATTTCTGTTAACAGTGGTGATCATGATATGGTAGTTCCTTATGTGGGTACTCTTGCTTGGATAGAGTCGCTTAACTTGACTGTTGACAATCGTTGGAGGCCATGGTTCGTCAGTGGGCAGATTGCAGGGTTGGTGTTGCATTTTCGCTTACGACATAATATTTGTTCCCCCGTTCATACTGAGTTTAATTATAAATTTAGATTACAATTATCACATGCTTACCACATATAATGTTTTTACGTTTAGATACAGTGTGCAGTACTCACACATAACTAATTACAAGTTGACATTCACGACTATAAAGGCAAGAAGCCAAGAACCTTCATGAACTTAATTTTTCATAGATACTAGAGTTTGCTTGAGCAAAAGCTGACTAAATTTTTCTCTTAATGCAGGGAGCCGGTCACACAGCTCCAGAGTACAAACCTGAAGAGTGTCTTGCTATGATTAGTAGGTGGTTTGCATATTACCCTTTGTAGTCAGTAATTCTAATTACGTACCCATCAATTTATAGATCCTCATTTATTTGGAGTAGATTTATAATTTATAATAATGTATGGAATAAACAATGTGTTGTATGATAGGAATCTAAAGGATAAATGGTTGTTGTATGACAACTGAGATGGTGCCAAGTGTCATCATATTAGTGAATAAGATTGTATTAGCGGTAAAAGTTGTTAGTTGGTTGTAATAGGAAAAGATTGTTGTGGTTAGTTGCTATATAGCAGGAATTGTAAGATACAAAGGATATGTGATAAAAATAGTATTGTCTTCTTGTTCATATTCTCTCTCGACTTCTATGGCAGCTTAAGAGTCAAGGTTGATTTAGGGTCTATCATTGGTATCATCAGAGCCAATCACGATCTTTCATCCCTTCTCTGTGCCGTATGACTCGTGCTTCTACAAAGAAAGCCATGGATTCATATAATCAACTTTCTGCAATAAACAACACTCTCAACATCCTACTTCAGAGGTTTGACGCCATGGAAGAATGCCAAGATTCATCCGACGCTCGATTTGAGAAATTTCATCGCGATTTTGTGCGAAATGTGATATGGGTTTTCATGTGGACTCCTCAGATGTGACCCCTTCAGATCCCAATTTGCATGAAGATGCAAGAAATCAACAATTCAATCGCCAAGATTCAGGTTTTCACCCAAGACCTCCATTGGTGAAATTGGATTTTCCTCGATTTCACGAAGGTGATGACCCTCTCGGCTAGGTTTATAAAGTGGAGCACTACTTTGATTACTTCACCATTCCAGAAGATAAGAAGGTTCGAATGGCCTCCTTCGACATGGAAAATGAAGCATTTCAGTGGTTTCAATGGGTGAATTGTGTCAAGAATTATCCTAAATGGGAAGATTTCACAAAGATTTTTTGTCGCAAATTTGGATCACCTGATCTTGTGGATTGCACTGAGAATTTAGTGAAGCTTTGCCAAACTGGGTTACTCAGGGATTACATCATGGAATTCCGTCGATTAGCGAATCGTACTATGGAAATGACTCCAAGAATCTTAAAAAGTTGCTTCATTGGGGGTTTAAAACCGGAGATTCAGCATGATGTCAAGATCCTTCGCCCTTTCGATGTTCATGAAGCTATAGCCTATTCGCAACAAGTGGATGCTAAATTGGCAGAGCTCAAGGTAAAATCTTTTTCAAGAAATCCATTCCCTGCATCACAATTCAAGCCTACTCATCTGTCTGACATTACCAATATACCAAAACCTGAATCTTCAACACAAAATGATAATTTTCGACGACTAACAGTTGCAGAAATTGAGTTTCGAAGAAAGAATAGATTGTGTTTCAATTGTGATGAGAAATTTTCTAAAGACCATGTGTGTGCTAGTCCTAAATGTCAAATTTTACTGATAGATGTGTATGAAAATGGCCATTTGATTGAGCATGAATCTGATGATACTGATGAACCTGAAGTTATGGCTTGTGCAGTTTATGGTATGCCTGCTCCAAAGTCTATTCGAACTATGAAAGTCAATGGGTTGGTGTTGAATTGTCTTGCTATTTTTTTGATAGATTAAGGTAGCTCTTACAATTTCATTGACATTGCTTTAGTAAAATAGTTGAAGGGTCACTTAGATACTACACAACCATTTTCTGTTAAAATTGCAAATGGAGGTTCACTCACCATTCCGGGTTGTTTAGCACAAGTCTTTGTGAGAATTCAGAATTATGCAGCTGTGTTGGATTTTTACGCTATTCCTTTGAGAGGGTGCGATATTGTTCTTGGAGTACAGTGGTTAACAACGTTGGGACCCTTTTTGTGGGATTTTGAAAAAATGTTTATGCAGTTTGTTGTTGGCATTACTACCTTCTCTATCACAAGTCCTCAAGTTCAAGATCCTCAGTCAATATCTTCCTTGCAAATGGATAGATTACTCAATCATGATCATTGTTTGGGAGTTGCACTATTTGTTTTACAATTCAGTGAGGAGACTATACTTCCTTCCAATCCTCGGCAACTGCCTTTTCCACAAGAACAGGATCTGTAGGTTTTGTTAAATCAATTTCAGTCTATATTTCAACCACTATCAGGGTTGCCTCCGTCACGGTCACATGATCACAGGATTCCTTTAATAGAAGGGTGCAAGCCTCCTAGTGCAAGACCCTACAAATATGGTCCTTTCCAAAAGACTGAAATCGAACAATGTGTCTAAGAATTGCTAGATTCTGGTTTTATAAGACCAAGCCATAGTCATTTTTCCTCTCTAGTTTTGTTGGTGAAGAAAAAAGAGGGTACTTGGAGAATGTGCATGGATTATAGGGCACTCAATTTGTTCACAATGAAAGACAAATATCCTATACCATTGATTGATGAGCTCTTAGATGAACTCTTTGGTGCCAAGTATTTCTCAAAACTGGATCTTCGGTCGGGCTATCACCAGATTCGTATGCATCCCAAGGATTTTGATAAAACGGCATTTCGAACTCATGAGGGACATTATGAATTCCTTGTTATGCCATTTGGCTTAACTAACGCCCCGACCTCCTTTCAAGGTCTAATGAATGAGATTTTCAAACCTTATTTGCGGAAGTTTATCTTGGTATTTTTTGACAATATTTTGATATATAGTGCTTCTTGGGAATTACATCTCCATCACTTGAATCTTGTTTTGAGTTTACTGCAAGATAATCACCTCTTTGTCAAGCTCTCTAAGTGTGCAACGCAAATTGAGTATTTGGGGTATACAGTTTCTGACAAAGGAGTGGCTGCTGACCCTTCAAAATTAAAAGCAATTGCACAGTGGCCTAAACTGGCTTCTATGAAAGCTTTAACTGGTTTTTTAGGCCTCATTTGGTATTACAGAAAATTTATTCCCTATTATGGCAAAATTTGTGGTCCTTTGACTCCACTCACTAAAAATGATGGATTTCATTAGACCCTTGCAGGAATGGCCGCATTTCAGGAACTCAAGAGTGCCATGATGTCTCCTACAGTCTTGGCTCTCCCAGATTTTTCAAAACCCTTCATTATTGAGAGTGATGCTTCAGGTACGGGTATATGAGCAGTGTTGCAACAAGAGGGTAGGCCGATTGCTTTTACAAGCCAGTCTTTAGGACCAAAGAATCAGGCTTTATCGACTTATGAAAGGGAAATGTTAGCCGTAATTCATGCAGTTAAGAAATGGCAATCGTATCTCCATGGGAACCATTTCATTATACGAACAGATTATCACAGCTTCAAGTATTTTCTGCAGAATCGTGCTAATTCTCCTTTTCAACAAAAATGGGTTTCGAAATTACTTGGTTTTGATTACGAAATTCAGTACAAGAAAGGGAATGATAACAAGGCAGCAAATGCTTTGTCTCGAATGTTCTCAAATTCGAGGATTCCACCTGACACTACTTCAACCACTCTGGATGTTTCTGCCATGAATAGTATTGCTCCTAATTCCGTGCTTCCGGGAGTACTTGGCAGTGAACTTACTGCCATATCTTATCCTTATATGTCTTGGCTCGATGACCTTCGCCAACATGTTGAGCAAGATGATTGGATCTTAGCCAAATCACAATCAGTTTTGAATAAAACTTCGGATTCTATTCCATTACAATTCTTGAGATATCACTTTGCTAATGGTTTTTTGAGATACAAAAATAGGATTGTCCTAAGTCCTACAAGTTCTTGAAGGGTGAAATTGTTTGAAGAGTTTCACTGCACACCTAGTGCAGGTCATGCAGGTTTTCTTAAGACTTATAAATGCATCCCTAAGTCTTTTTATTGGGAAGGTATGAAGAACAACATCAGGGATATGGTTGTTGGTTGTGATATCTGTCAGAAAAACAAGTATGAGTTCCTTGTTCCCGCAAGACTACTGAATCCTTTACCTATTCCCCAAAGAGTGTGGACTGACATATCCATGGACTTCATCACTGGACTTCCTCCTTGCAGAGGCAAATCTGTCATATTTGTTATGGTTGACCGACTTTCAAAAGCTGCACACTTTCTATCCATGTCTCATCCTTATACTGCTCACTCCGTAGCTCAGCTTTTCATCGATCAAGTGTTCAAACTACATGGGATGCCAACCTCCATTGTCTCAAATTGAGACCTTATTTTCATCAGCTCTTTTTGGAAAAAGTTCTTTAAACTTCAAGGCTCCAGATTGTGTCTTAGTTTAGGATTTCACCCCCAAACTGATGGACATACTGAGGTTTTAAATCGGTGTTTAGAAACATACTTAAGGTGTTTTTGTAGCTTAGAGCCCAAGTAATGGTTGAAATGGCTTCCATGGGTGGAATGGAGTTACAATACATCTTATCCTACTGCAACGAAACTTACACCTTATGAAGTAGTGTATGAGCAGTCTCCTCCACATATTCCAATCTATGAATCTGGAACTACGAAGATTGACTCGGTGGATCAGTGTTTACAAGATCGAACTCGGATTTTATCTCTTCTCAAGACCAATCTGGAAGCAGCTCAAGTAAGAAGGAAAAGTCAGGCAGATAAACATCGAACTGAGAGGTCTTTTGAAGTTGGTGATTATGTGTATCTCAGGTTGGAACCTTACCAACAAAAGTCCCTTGCTCTACATCCTTATCATAAATTGCATCCTCGGTTTTATGGTCCCTTTGAAATTTTTACGAAGGTCAGACCTGTGGCCTACAAGTTAAGGTTGCCACCTCATTCTAAGATTCATCCAGTTTTCCATGTTTCTTGTCTCAAGAAACAACTGGGCACATCAGCCTCTACTACTATACCGCTTCCATCTGCTTATGATGCAGGTCTGATTCAGGATGAACCAACAGCTATCCTGGATCGACGGGTCATTAAACATGGGTCGACTCCTATCACCGAAGTCTTAGTGCATTGGCGGAATCATCATGTTGCCGATGCATCTTGGGAGCGTTTGGATGATTTGAAAGCTCGATTTCCTGACTTCCAGCCTTGAGGACAAGGCTAATTTCAAAGGGGGGAGTAATTGATAGGAATCTAAAGGATAAATGATTGTTGTATGACAACTGAGATGGTGTCAAGTGTCATCATATTAGTGAATAAGATTGTATTAGCTGTAAAAGTTGTTAGTTGGTTAGTGAATAAAATTGTTGTGGTTAGTTGCTATATAGCAGGAATTGTAAGATACAAAGGATATGTGATAAAAATAGTATTGTCTTCTTCTTGTTCATATTCTCTCTCGACTTCTATGGCAGCTTAAGAGTCAAGGTTGATTTAGGGTCTATCATTGTAAGCTTAGTCGGGAGGTGTTCAATTTTCTTTTGCACATTACTAGAGAGAGCTGTGTTTCATCTTTTCATATTGAATTTAAACACTTCAACGCACGCTCTAAACATATCATTTGGGCGTCTAGATAAATTACATTGCCAATTGTCTATAACAAATTGATTGAATTCAGAGTGATTAAGCCACATTGCCTCAAACTTGAAAGAGTTCTTCCTTTTATAGCCAATATTATTACATTGAACTATAATAGGACTAAGGTCCGAGCCAAATATTGGCAAGCTGTGTAAATGAACCTTTTCAAACAGATTTAGCCACTCGAAATAGCAAAATTAAACACGGTCTAACCTTTCAAAAACTACCGAGTTATCTTAGGTTCATTTGTCCAACTGAAAGGAACTCCAGAAGCAGGTATAGAGACAAGATTACCATCACTTGTAAAATTGTTGAAATCAATCATGTACATAGTTATTGTTACATCCAAGTTTAGGATATTGTTAAAATCTCCCAAGAGTAACCAAGGATCGTTATTTGGGTTCGGTGTAAGAATTTTAATCCATAATTCCTATTGTAATTCTTTCTGAGGTTACGCATACACTAAAGTAATCAAATAACTTGTATCACAAACAAGATCATGCAAAGTAGCATTTATACAACGATCAAAAGAGCATATTATATTGATATTCAAGACATTTGATTCCCAGAACAAACAAAGGCCACCAGCCCTTCGACAACCTACTGCATTAAATTTACAATAAAAAAAAAAGCATTATCACATGTAGAAGAGATCTTATCAAGAGTAGTCTGCACTTCAACAATACAACAAAGGTCCAGTTTGTTAACCACACACAAATCTAAGTTGTGACACGAAACCAGGTCTAGGCAGACCCCTGTGATTCCATAACATGCTTCTCATCACTCAATTTCGTCAAGACAAAGGTTACCTGCTTCTGCAGCAAACTCCTCCCCTATACGTTTTCTTGGACTCAAAAGACCAATAGTTTTCCTACTTGCACTTGGCAGATCCTCTTTAGCACCCTCACTTGAATTCTTGCAGCCACCAGTATCTACTTTCCCATCCCAATCACTACGTCCTGACTTCATAAACTTGTTAACAAAGAATCATCATTCATCAACATTCTAAACAGATCATCAGTTTGCATCCAATAGTTCACCAAATCTGCAGAGGAACGTTGCACCAGTCAACCAGACAACAATCCCTCAATTGTTTCCACTCAGCCAAGACCTCCTCCATCATATTAAACTTGCTGATTGTTAGAAAAATATCAACAATCTATGACAAATTTATATATGCTAATAATAAATGCGAATAAATATTTTACAGAATATAAACAGAATGCAATAATAATTAAGTAGATAAACAAAAGATCGAGGCTTACGTACCACAATGTCCTTGAAATAGAAATTTCATCACTACTAAGTGCTTGTAGAATTCTACGGACGTCTGCTTCACCAAGATTCAACGATCAAGTAAAAATTCTAGCACCGGAAAACTTAACTTCTGGCGAATTTCTTTGTGATTCTCTCAGTAAGAATGCTTTGGCTTGTAGAAGGAGAATTATGTTTTTCTGTGTTCTAAATGTCATGCAGATGGATATATATATATATATATATATATATATATATATATATATATATATATATATATATATAATATGATTATGCATGTTTGCAACAAGTACGGAGAATTAATGTATATGTTGGGAGACATCTTCTCAGATGGGTGTTTGCTCTCTGCGTTCTTTCACCAGACCTCAAACTTATCTGTTGGTAAAAAAAAAAATTAATTAATTAAAGTGAGCCCAAGGGTGAGCCCAATTTTATTTTCTAAGGTCCATCACTCCAATTATTTTTTATAAGGGACAAAGCCTTCTAAAGTGAGGAAATCTTTTGGTAGTGACCAATGTGGGACAATGAAATTTCTACTCAAAATTTTCAACACTAATTGTATTACATTAATCGTACTATTTCTTTACCTGTAATTGCTATACAAAAGTCAATGATGTACGTACTTGTATATCTGTACCAATTGAGATAGTAAAGATCAATCAAGCTATTCTCCCAAAGTATAGATCTCTCTTTCTTGACAACTTACTCTCTGCATATTCTGTTTTCCCATCGCCTTCATATTCTGATTCTATACATGGTATCAGCCTTAACCAACAGCTAAACTACTCAATTTCGATCCTCTATGGCCTCTACTACATCCTCGTCAAACATCTAATCTTCTGCTGCTCTCTTGTCTGATTCTTCTTCAACCATGACAACCATCACCACAACCCTTCCCACTACCTTCAATATCTCTCACATGATCAACACTCTATGGATCGTACCAATTATCTCAGTTGACGATCTCAGAGATTCATGGTCTCGAAAAGGCCTGCAATTCTAAACCCTCCAAAAAGCTCGACGACAGCTCTGTCAATCTCGCCGACCCTCAAGACAAACTTGTCTTTGGTTGGATTAAAGCAAACTTGCTCCTCCTCCATCAAGCCTATCTTGCTTTCTTGTACCACTGGTTATGACGCATGGTCACTCTTGGAGAAGCTTGTCTCTCCTCTCTCTAAGACTCACATTCGCACTGTTCGACACCAACTCCAAAATCTGAAGAAAATCCCGAGCAACCTATGCATGAGTAGTTACTACATGCTCGAAGCCTTTCTGATTCTCTTCACTATGCTAGTTCCGGCATCACAGACTATGAGCTTATTGAATCCATTCTTGACGGGCATGGTCAAGAACATAAGGAGTTTAAGACATCGGTTCATCTTCGCTCTTTTCTTTCCTTTGATGACTGTTATGATCTGCTGATTCAAGAGGAGCATTGATGAGTCAATTTCATATTATATATTTTACCCTGTTCTTAGTATATTTTGGTTAATATTTTGGAAGAATTTTGATACTTTGAATTGTATTTTCAATATAGGATAGTTGATTTCCTCTAGAGCAAAACATGATCAAACGGATGAATTTTGGAGTGGTTCAAATTGGAGGACGTTCGTGAGTCACTCAGCTTGATCATATCAAAATATCAGATTTTTCCACTAGGCGGTTATTTTCTGACAATAGAATAAAAGAGCGATGCATGGTGCTGGAATAGTGACGTTTTGGGCTTGAATTACATTTTTGGAGCCTAAGATAATCTCGGATGGTTTCGTGGCCTTCTAGAGATGTGTTCGGAACGTCCTAATAATTAAAACAAGCTATTTTGAGCCAGATTTGAAGGACATTTGAGGCTAAAACGTGGCTGGATAGTTTCTATGCAGATTCTCCTAACTTAGTTAGGACTCTATTTTCTAAGTTATTTTATTTTTATTATTTAGTTTTCTAATTGGAAAAAAAAGACGAGGGTTTGTACGATACTTTGGAGGGGATTTTAAGGTTTTGGCCGTTTGGAGTTTTGGGGCTACGTTTTCTTTTATGCAACTTTGGAGACAGAGAGTAATTGCTAGGGTTCTTGGAGATTTTCTACTTTAAGGTGTTTTCATTCTTTTTTATTCTTAATAATATTTTCTATGATTTCAATTATGAATATGTGTAACTAATTCCTTTTTACTAGGGCGAAGTCTTGAGCCTTAACATGAATATGTGATATTTATTTAATTGCTTATGATTGATTACATGCACACTTTGAATTATTAATCACCGTGATTACAACTATCTAATTTTCTATAGTCTGATCACCATTAGAATCTTTAGAAAAGTAATTTGATGCAATTTTGGTCGGAAGGTTCTCTAAAATTGACACTAGCTTCTTGTGGTTGATAATTGTAATTTCACTTAAGATGAACACCACGTCTTAAGGGTTGCATGGTTTTTCAAAGGGTTTTCATAAAGCATAATGAGTCTCTCATGTTCAGATTTGATCTGAACGTCCGAACAGATTGCATGTTAGATATATGTTCTATGTTGGAAGTTCCAAGTAGGATATATATTAGAAAAACCTAACCTTCAAAGTGACATGTGTAGATCCTAAGTAATTGGTAAAAATGCATAGGATTTTTAGGTGATGGTGGAACCCTAGTGTTTTTATAAATTGGTATTTTAAAATTTGTTTCTTTTTCTTTATCTTTAATATTGCAGATTAGTTTATTTTTATTAATTAAATTCATTTTAATTTAAGTAGGTAATAAAATCAGTCATCTTAATTTCTACTTTACAATAATTAATTGGAATTTGATTTGCTTCGAATTATTTAATAATCCTTATAAAGAACGACATTGCGAGATCCATTTATACTACAAAAACTTTGTCATTCTTGCAAGTAATATAGGAATTTTTAACCCTTTTGCGTATGTGGTAAATTGCCTATCAAGCATCTCATTCAAAATATGTCCTCTCTTTCCTTGTCCAATGGCGCTGCCTTCACTGCAAACCGTGCCTCCGGCAATTTCCGAAATTCTCACCATGGTGTTGGCTCTTATAAACATGGCACAGGTCGTGGTCACGGTCGTGTTGGTGGTGGTTGGCGTCCTACCAATTCCAACTGTCACAGGCATTGGTCTTCTCATCAGATCCATATTGGGCCCACCAGTGATAGTCGCGCTTCCCACATCGGCATCTCCCCCGCCTCAGTCAAACTTTGAGTATGGTAAGCCTTGTGAACTTTGTGACACACCTGGTCATAAAGCCAAGAAATGTGCGCAATGTGGAAATTTTGCTACCTCGTAGCCACCACTATCGCTTCTCCTTCCTCCATTCCTTGGGTCGTAGATTCTACCCACTACATTACTAATGATCCATCTCACCTTACTCAACTTCAACCTTACACAGGTACTAATTCCATCGTTTGTGTGAAACGGTGAGCACTTACATGTATCTCATTTTGTCAAATCCTCCATTTCTGGCTCACATGGTTCTCTTTCTCTTCAAAATGTGTTGTATGTTTCCGCAATAAAAAAGAATTTGTTGTCGATTCGCCAATTTTGTCGTGATAATAATTGTTATTTTGAGATGGATGGTATGTGCTTTCGTGTGAAGGACAAGAAGATGGAACAAATACTTCTTAATGGACATCACTCCTAAGCTTGTGTTCTATGGCGAACGGACAACCCGAGATGTTTAGCATGCTGGCTTGGGTCATCCTTCTGATGCTATCTTTTGCGTTTTGGCAAACAAATACCACATCCCCATTAGTGGTGCAGTTTCTCCTAATCATAATTGCCACATATGTCCGTTAGGCAAGGCGTGTCGGTTACCATTCAATACTCCAATGACCATGACTTCTCACCTCCTACAACTTATACACCTTGATGTATCAGGTCCTACCTTGATTTTGTCAAATTTTGGCTATATTTATCTATTGTTGGTGCAGTTTCTCCTAATCTTAATGAAGTTTCGCAACCTTACTCTTGTACGTTAGTTTAACGTCGAGAACGAAATACAAATTGAGGCTGTGAGGGCATAATTGTAATTATAATAACTTGAGAGGGCAATTTTTTAATTTCACTTAAATGAGTTTAAGTGGGCTTACATTAACTCTCGACCTCCCTTTTTCCTCAGCTGAAAACTCTTTTATCTCTATGTATTCTCTCTTTGCACCCTTGAACTCACTCTCTCTCTAGCACCGAGAGAGAACTCTCACTATCACCCAAATTCCTTCATAAATCTGCAAACGTGCATTTTTGAGATCAATGGGACTCAGGCAACCTGGTGATGGTCTTGCATGTGCCATAGGTGCATTGTGAAGTGCAGTGCCATTAAATTCGAGAGCTTTAAGCTCTAACCTTCAATCTCATGTGAGATTCCTTCCTTCTCTTTGAGTTTTAAGTTTCTAATTGACACAATTGGACCCGAAATGTCCACCTAGACTCCAAATCAAGTTGTGTTGGCCGACACCAAGAAGGTGACGAAGTCATAAAGTGTAACCATGTGGAAAAGTGAGTAAATTTAAACCTAAAAGTGCCTAAATGTAAGAGTGCGCATGTGAGCGGGAATGAACCCATTTCATACATGATGTTAGAGCATAAACAAAGTACAGTAAAAATAAAAGAGGAATTATACCATCGGGAGTATTCCCATAACAACGTTTTGCCAGAAATCCTCCTCAACACGAAAACTCTGCCACTAAAACCTGGAAGGACGAAAAACAAGGGTGAGTGGGCCTAAAAATAAAGCTTTGTAAAACCTTTTCAAAACGTAATAACCCCTCACAGTAAAACAAGTATAGTTTCCAAATCTGACATACTACGTATAGCATGAAAACAATTACCGTAAATAGTAATATCTCGAAATGCAGTAATTCACAGTATTTGCATATAAAACATATAACTTCCAGAAATCACCATATCTCGAATAAACGAACATAAACTATCAGGTGCTCATCGACGTATGTTGACACACGAGTTCATGCAAATGTATTTTGACATGAACAAGACTGGGTGTAATAATGATTTATGCTCTAATACTACAATCACGTAAAGACTGGCACTATGCGAGTCACAAATGAGTCCTAATTGCCTATAGCAATCTAGGATAGGATTGGCACCTACAATGGATCCAAAGTGAGCGTACGGTGCAATGTGAACATACAAGTGAAGATTGGCTCTGGCCTGGGCGAGTACTAACACCAGTGTACCACACGATGAACGTATAAAATAATTATGATCATGCAACGGTAAATTGATAATTCTAGTCAACATAATACTATTCATGGCAACAAATATAGTTAAGGAATCCCATAATAATAGTACGCATACATGTGCATCTCGCAGGATTCAAAATAATTTCATAATTCTCAAGATTACGACCTTTCTTATAAGCGTTAATTTAATTATGGAAATCACGTAGAAAATTCATTATTAAATATATATGTGGAAACTAAACAAATATATATGCTATATAAAAGAATAGGCCCACTCATAGGTACTTGCGATGTCACATCCTTTCGAGCTAAGAAAAGTCAGAGTTTCCGATAGTAATCGCACCTAAGCATAATGTTAGGACCCATTAGTAAAACTTAACTAAAACGATTAAATTTGGAGAAACAACGTGCGGATTTGGAATCATGGTGTCGAAATACACTAAGAAGGGTCCCGGTCAATTTTTGTAAAACTCAACAAAAAGTCAACGGTCAACCCCAAAAAGTCAACCAAGACACCGAGCCGGTCAACTACGTTAAATCTACAGAATTTCACTAAATGGATGTCAAAAACGGACTTGGGACGTCGAAATTAGCCTAGGAGAGTTTCTAAGAAAATTTCAAAAAAGTCAACACAAGGAATATTCCAAGAATATCCCATGGAATATTTCCAGAATATTCCAAATCTAATTAGGAAATGGGTCAGGCCAGATCCCGGGTTCAGATCCGAATTCAGGTTAAGATTTCCCTTTTTTTTTGAAACTGGCCGGGTCAACTCGGTTGCATGTCACCAGTTTTCACGAAGAAGAACGCCATAAGTCCCTGACTCCGATCAACCACAAATCTCCCTTAAACTAATCATACAATATATCAAATTGAAGCCCAAGAAACAAGGAATCAAAATACACCATTGGAAGTTGGTTGGAAAAGGACTCGAAAGTCGCTAGACCCTTGCCGGAAAAATGGGTTTGTTACTCTCTTCATTCCTGGGTAATTCCATCATTCAAAATGTGTAACCTAGGTTAGAATCGAGCCACCAAAATGAAAGTGAAGGGATTTTAAGTATCCCGAGGTTTACCCTATGTCGGGAAATTCATAAACTCGTCGAAGAACGGCTACTCCTCTTCGTCTTCATTACTCTAGGGTTGACATGGAAGAGAGGGAGAGGGAATTGAGGTGGCGCTGGTTCACGTGGAAGAGGGGAACTCGACGCCGTCGTCGAACCTACGAGGTGGCGTCGGCGTGTCTTGGCGCTGGTGATTGCAGAGAGATGAGAGAGTTAGAGTGAGAGAGACATGAAAAGATAGAGAAAAGAGAGAGATGGTCCAGTTGTGTAGGGGAAAGGGTGACATGTGGCAAAAGATGATAGGAAAGTTTGAGTGTGGTGTGTGCCTCATGGGCCATAAATATTATGAAAATATTAAAAATATCTCACCAAATATTATTATAAAATAATAATATAGTAAAAAAATAATTATAAGAAATATATAAAATATAAAATGGAAATTTTTTACAAAAGTATTTCTCGGATTTGTAGTTTCGTAAAACTTCCACCATAACTCCGATTTCGATTCCGCATGCACCTACACATTTGTAACGTTGAGTACTACACAAATACGCTAAAATGGTAGTTCTTACACATCACGAAATGATGGTCAACGAAAATTCAACAATCTCGTGCTCTAGGGCATTTTCATCAATTCACTCTTTTAAAATTAATCAAATTGTAAAATTAGGGATGGGTTGTTACAATCTATCCGCCTTAAAAAATTTCGTCCCCGAAATTTGAAATAAGTTGCTAGACATAAAATACTGAAGATAGAAAGAAAATATATAAAGAAGAAATTAAGCTAGAGTTGTTGGATAAAAGAGAATGCCTTTCCTTCACGATTAGATCGTAATGATTCCTTTTTCATGCCTCTAAACTCAAACTTTCCTTCTTCTTCAGTACAATACTAAAATATAAAATCCTTTATAAAAACATAAAGTCAAAACTAGATATATAATAACATAACATCAAAATACGTATATAATAAAGTAAAGTTAAAGTAGTGGTACCGAAATCAAAACAGAACATAGAAAAATTTCACCTACGCACTCATAGCGTCACGTACTCTGAGAATATGTATGTAGTATCTTTGGGTCAAGCCCAAACAATAAATAAATAAATAAATAAATAAATACTAACGTAGACGAGCCTAATTACCCACTTATCCACTTACTTAACGAATCTAATGAATAAGTTATCGATATTACGGTCTGCAACCTGCAATACCAACAACTCATTGTTGTCTTGATAAGCAAGCAATAATTCCCGAGGGTGCAATATTACCATCTTACCCCTCATTGGGAAATACACATAAATCATCCAAATAACGCCTTGATCGCACTCACATACTACCCTCTCGGGAGACTTTGTCAACATCACACAATTTCCTACATCGTAACCTTAATCCTTTGATTACATGTTCATAAAACTCTTTTATAAATCATGTAATGTGCATAAAAATCTTTATACAACGGCGAAAACAGTACCGTAGCCAACACTGGAATAGTAAACCGCAGTTACACACAACTCTAATAGAGATAAGTGTCTATCGTAACCATGCTAAAACTATAGAATGAAGTTCGCCAAAAAAAAAACTATAGAATGAACAAACGCAACATGTCCGTTAAGGTTTGGATAATTCGTTCCGATTGACCATTAGTTTGAGGGTGCAATGCGGTATTGGACAAAAACTTAGTACCCATGGCCTTCAAGAAAGCTTTCCAAGGCTTAAAAATGACACTTGCATCACATTGAGATACAAGAGTGACAGGCACACCATGTAGCCGAACAAAATAGTTCACAACACTTTAGCAAGCAGATTCATTATAAATTTTCTACCGGGTTTGTTGAAAAACTACGCCGAAAAGACTAAGAGAACACTCAAGAATTTGAAGGTCAAAACATGTCCATTAAATCTAGAGTACAAGATAACTAGATTAAATGCATAACATTTTGCTACAACGGTAGCTTCCAGGATATTCAATCACCAATGGTAAAGATTCATCTAGCAAAGTATTTGTTAGGTGATTAAGGAATTAATGGTCACAACTAAAATTTCAATGTCCGAGCGATTCACCTAGACGGTCTGTCAGTTAAAGAAAAATGATACGAAGTGCAGTAGGATTGACTGAAAAGCTTTCCAGCACAAGAAGGTGAATATGGAATCACAGTCAGAGTAAATGTTAATCAAAACCCCAACAAATTTGATAAATTCAAGAATGAGAAATTTTACTGAGTGGTAAAAAAAAATGTAGTCCCCCTAGACCAACAAAAAGTGAGCTGAATTGTCAAGTCCGTCGATAATCATTAAAACATCATCATAATCTCCACATGTACAAGATACCTTGTACTAGAAGCTTATGGTGATATTTCCCCATCTATACATGAAGTGATTATAACCACTCGAACGATTTCTTGATGATTTGTAGGTAACGTCATATCAATACTCCTAAATATTAGCTGAAATGGGATAGGACAGACTGAAAGTGTTCAAGGGTACATATGTCTTTTGCTGCGGTAAAATAGTAACTACGTTTGCACAACCGGGGTAATACATGATAGTGCAATCATAGATGTTGATTTGGTTTTTCCATCGCCATTGTCAAAAATTTAGGTCCTTTCAAATAAAGAAGGTAACCATTGACTCAAGTTCATGAGTAAGATAGTTCACCTCATATAATTTTGACCGTTGGGAAAACATAAGCGATACTCTGATATGTTGGATCAGTATGCAACCAATACATCCAGACAAGCATTACTATGGGTTTTGAAATTATCGATGTTATAGAAAAGTATACGAGCAAGGATAGGAAATAGACAATACCTCATTTGTCAACTTAAATCATATTCCATGTCTTAACTAAATTGATTTTCCTCAGCCAACTTGGAAGGAAAAATGCTACGACTAAAAAGTCGTTAACGAACTGCCGATAAAAATCGAAAAGGTCAAGGATAATTCGCATTTCACAATAATTGGTGGGACTGTCACACTTTCTTTAGCTATAACCTTTTGGGGAAAAGAAAAGAATGTTGTCTGCTGAGATCACGTCTCCCAAGAAAAGTACCAATTTAAACAAAGCTAACATTTGAAGAATTGGTATAAAGATGACTGTCGTTGTTTATTGAATTGATCTCGTGGTTGAAATATGGGAGAAGGTTGTTTGTAGGACTGCTACGAATTCGTCAAGTTATGGAAGAAAATTTGGGCTCTAAAAGTTGGTTAGAGAGACCATCAATTCGAAATATTGGTTAACGTTCAGTCCAATGTTTTCGTGGCTAGGTTTGAGATTCCCTAGATAATGTGTTCGGTTGGGTCAATTCCTAATTGGTAAGTTTCTGCAACTAAGTTTTCTCAATATCAAAAGAGCCGTTTGAAAGATGTAAGGAGAATTAGAGTTGTATTAGAAAATAGGTCGATGATGTATCTTATTTCACAATCTGGTGATATCCTAGGTAAAATTTTGAGAAATGACGTCATGGATATACATCCTCAGGATGTACAATACTGTTTCCATTCTTTACGACACGTGTTAGGTTTTTTTCAACTTCCTCAATACTCATTTCACTCTTACAGCAGAAAATTAACTAGTACTTCAATTCTAGTACTTGTCTGTGGATATGATTGGAAATATGACTGGTCGGAGAGGTTTTAGTTACCTAGATGGGTAATATGGTTAACACAACTGTGAGTTTACTGTCCTGTTACAAGGTTTGCTCCTAAGTTTCCACGATTGTAATTTCTTCGACCCAGGTTGTCACTGATAATCAGTTTAACAGTCGCACTGCAAATTAACGCATTTATGGTAACAACTCATACTTCCATGCCTATACTCATCAGAATGACGAGTACAACACCGAAAGAAATTCTGGGAATTAGTGTTGGTTGAAGTGTTCTAAGGTTGGGAAAAAGGTTCGCCAATAACCTACTTCAGAACAGGGTTTAATGAGATTCAATCTTCCTCCTGAAGATTCAAAATTATAAATATGCTTGAAGGATTAGTATAGTCGGGGACCAAGGAATCAAAAATTTCGTAGGAACTCTTATAGGTGGTATTCTAACAGTTACTGCCATGGAATCAAAACTATTTCTGGTTTCCTATCTTGGAAGGATTGGTAATGATGATGGAATAGTAGTGTAATTGATGGGTAATTCTCCAATGGTGCACAACTATCGATATATTAGCCCTACTTCAGGGCCATTAACTTGTCTCAAATCTACATATTTCCTTGGCAGGGAATTTCTTTGCTTAAAGTCTAAAAGTGCTCACCAAAATGATCTTTTAAAATATCGATAAGTTCTCTAAATTGTCTAAAACTTAGAAAAATATAATACATTTTTCGTGCTCGACGAGGTGACAAGATTTGAAAGATAAGCTCAAGAACCGAGAATGGTTACATCACGCGTGTGACGGATGCAATATTGTCCAAACTTATGCTCTGATACCAAACTGACACACCCTGACCTAAAATGTCCACTTAGACTCCGAATTGAGTTGTGTTGGTTGACACCAGGAAGGTGACGAAGCCATAAAGTGTAGTGATGTGAATAACTGAGTAAATTTAAACCTAAAAGTGACTAAATGTAAAAGTGCTCTTGTGAGCGAGAATGAACTCATTTCACACGTGATGTCAAAATATAAGAAAGTAAAGTAAAAGTAAAGGGATTATACCATCGGGAGTTGATAAGCTCATATTTATATATATTTTATATAAAATTCACTTGTCTTTTCTTAGTTAGTTCCTTATATTTTTGAGCTATTTACTATGTTTTTGTGTTTTGTGTGATTTATCAAGCAAAGAAAAGAAAAGTAGCACAAGTGAGATATTCAGTAACAAATTCGTCAAAACTGCCTGTGCAGATTAGCTGACTTTGGAAGCATGTTACAAACCGCTCAGAATGAATGAGAGAATGATCCTTATATACTTGGAAAGCTACGGATGTCTATTTTCTGGAGCAATTACGGATTGTTAATATCATGTTTCTAGAAGAAGTTATGGGCATTGTAACACTGAAAGGTTCAGAAAAGGGCTAAGTAGATTTGGCTAATAAAATGAGAAAGTAAAGGCACTTGTTTTGTGTTTTGCTTTGTCATCAACACTCAGCAGCAAATGGGGTTATGATTGCACTCATTTGGCTTTGGAGCAAGTGGAAATACATAGCTAGAAAGAGAAGGCACGGCACATGCAAAGGGAGGAGACATCAAACAGCTCACACACATGCAAGGATGACATACACACACATGCAAACTGCATGGGCAGGTTGGAGAGTAGAAAATGTGTTTGTTTTGTGGTTGAAATGACGAAGAACATGTGTGTGCAAGTGTAACAGCTAGTACAATGTGGAAATGATGACTACATGGCAGCACACACACATGGGAAAGCAAAGAATGCACATCACATGGAAACACACGGCACATGGGCAGAAAATGGGTGATTTGTGGCTGAAATGATGAAGAACATGTGTGTAAATGTAAAGGAGAAACATGGCAGAAAATGTGTTTGTTTTGTGGCTGAAATGATGGAGGTCATGTGTGTGCAAATGTAAAGGGAAACATGGACATCACACACCCATACAAACCGCACATGCAAGGAATTGAAGTGGTCCTCTCCTTAGCCTATAAATACATCCACCATTCCCCTTCCTAAGAACAATCTTGATCCATAAAAAAAGAGCTACATTTCACAAACACAAATACATTTTCCTTCCCTTGGCCGAGACATTCACCAATCCTAAATACATTCCTAACCTTTCCATATATCCATACACATCCTAGACACTTGTGCCGCAACAAAGAGAAGAAAGAGGACCCTTGGACGTGCTTGCCATTCAAGTTGGATTGTTGGAGCGTTTTTAGGTGTTTTCATTCTTTTATTTTCAATGTCTAAATTTATTTATCTTTGCTTTGTGAGTATGAGGAACTAAACCCCCCTTAGCTAGGGGGATTTCGAAACCATGTTCATGATTGCAATATGATTTGATTACTTTCAGTTATGATTTCATAAGTTGTGAATTTAATTTGTTTAACTGCTTGATTGATAACTTATTCGTGTATGTTTTTTAAGAGTGCACACTTAGTTTGCATGCATGAATATGATGCTAGAGTATAAGGGAGTTTCACCTAATAGTTACAAACTTATATTCACAAGTAGTAGACGCTTATAAACGATCGCGTTAAATAAATTCTTGGCAGGAGTTTCATGCTCATCATAGTAACGAATGCCTCATCAATACTTATAGTTTTCATAATGCTTAATGATTTTTTATTGTATCTTTATTGTGCTGTTCACGTAAAGAACTTTTAAAGAATGCTTGAATTGTTGTATGCGCTTTCCCATCCAATTCAATAACTTAAAGAGAACTTGAAGGTTAATTTAAGCGGACTTAATTAACCTGGGGTGTTGAGTTTCATGATTGATCGAAAGAACAACTGAAAATTGGTTTATGTGCAAGTATGTCATGTGTGGAGAAGAACCTCCTAGCTAGCCTTCCATCCATTCAATTTACTCAAATTCGTGCAGATTTCATTAGTTCTTTAGTTTACTTGTTTTGTTTTCAAATTCATCAAAACCAAAACCCCCTTTACCTTGTTGATCTCTCGGTTCGAGAAATAAAAATAAGAGGATCGAACCATTTCTTCTGACTTTTTTTCAAATTTGATAAATGTTGGTTTTAAGTATTTAGAACCAAGTTGAAACCAAAATTCTTCCAAAAGTGTGTTTAGAGTCCAAATCTGCCCAGTTTGTGTTTTTAGGCAGATTTGAGTGTTTTTAGTTTGTTTTGAGTTCTTTGACTTTGTTTTGAATTCTTTGAGTCTAGTTTAGTGTTTTAAACTTAATTTTACGTTTTTAAGTCAGTTTCAAGTGTTTTAGCAATCCCTCCTAATCCCCGGCCGAGAACGATCCCTACTTATACTTCTACTACAATTGTCAAAAGAGGGTTAAATTTGTGTGTTAAGTTAAAATTCGCATCAGGAGTATTCCCATAACAACGTTTTGCCAGAAATCCTCATCGACACGAAAACTCTACCACTAAAACCTGGAGGGGCGAAAAACAAGGGTGAGTGGGCCTAAAAATAAATCTTTGTAAAACCTTTTCAAAACATAATAACCCCTCACTGTAAAAAAAAGTATAATTTCCAAATATAACATACTACGTATAGGATGAAAATACTGACCGTAAATAGTAATATCTCAAAATGCAGTAATTCACAATATTTGCACATAAAACATATAACTTCCAGAAATCACCATATCTCGGATAAACGAACATATACCATCAGGTGCTCATCGACATATGACACACGAGTTTATGCACAGTATTCTGACATGAACAGAACTGAGTGTAACAATGATTTACGATATAGTACTATCATCACGCGAAGACTGATGTTATGCTCGTCACATATGAGTCCTAATTTTCTATAGAAATATAGGATAGGACTGACACCTACAATGGATCCAAAGGAAGCATACGGTGCGATGTGAACATACACGTGAAGACCGGCCCTGGCCCGGGCGAGTACTAACACCAGTGTAGCACACAATGAGTGGATAATGTAATTATGATCGTGTAATGGTAAATTGATAATTCTAGTCAACATAACACTATTTATAGCCTCAAATATAATTAAGGCATCCCATAATAATAGTACGCATACCTATGCATCAAGTAGGATTCAAAATAATTTCATAATTCTCAACATTACGACATTTCGTATAAACGTGAATTTAATTACGGCAATCATGTAGAAAATTCATTATTAAATATATATGTGGAAACTAAACAAATATATATGCTATATAAAAGAATAGACCCACTCACAAATACTTGCGATGTCACATCCTTTTGAGATAAGAAAGTCGGAGTCTTCGATAGTAATCGCACGTAAGCATAATAATGGGACCCGTTAGTAAAACTCAACTAAAATGATTAAATTTGGAAAAACAAATTGTGGATTTGGAATTAGGGTGTTGAAATACACTAAGAATGATCCCGGGTAATTTTCGTAAAAGTCAATGAAAAGTCAATAGTTAACCCCAAAAAGTCAACCAAGACGCCGAGCTGGTCAACTACGTTAAATCTTTAAAATTTCACTAAATGGATGTCAAAAATGGACTCAGCACGTCGAAATTAGCCTAGAAGGGTTTTTGAGAAAATTTCGAAGAAGTTAACACAAGGAATATTTCGAGAATATTTCAAATCCAATTAGGAGAAAATTTCGAAGAAGTCAACACAAGGAATATTTTGAGAATATTTCAAATCCAATTAGGAAATGAGCCAAGCCGGATCCCTAGTTCGGATCCGGATTCGGGTTTGGATTTTCCTCTTTTTTTTTTTTTTTGAAACCAACCGGGTTAACCTGGTTGCAGGTCGTTGGTTTTCATGAAGAAGAAAGATTGAAGTCCCTAGCTCCGATCAACCACAAATCTCCCCTAAAACTAGTAATCCAATATATCAAATTGAAGCCCAAGAAACAAGGAATCAAAATACACCATTAGGTTCCTCGGCCGTGGCCGAAATTGGCCTGAAAAAGACTCGAAAGCCGCAGGACCCTCCTCGAAAAACTGGGTTTATTACTCTCTTCATTCTTGGGTAATTCCATCGTTCAAAATGTGTAACCTAGGTTAGAATTGAGCCACCAAAATGAAAATGAAAATGAAGGGATTTTAAGTATCCAGAGGCTTACCCTACGTCAGGAAATTCAAAAACTTGTCGGAGAACGGCGGGTTCACCACGTCTATGCTGTTACAGGGTTGACAGGGAAAAGAGAGAAGGAATTGAGGTGGCGCTGGTTCATGGGGAAGAGGAGAACTAGACATCGCACTCGGAGCTGTAAGGTGGTGTTGACGTGCCTCGATGCCGGGGATTGCAGAGAGAGGAAAGAGTTAGAATGAGAGAGACAGGAGAAGATAGAGAGAAGAGAGATGGTCCAGTTATGTGAAGGAAAAAGTAACATGTGGCAAGAGATAAGAAGAGAGTTTGAGTGTGGTGTTGGCCCCACAGGCCAGAAATATTATGAAAATATTAAAAATATCTCACCAAATATTATTAAAATAATAATATAGTAAAAAAATAATTATAAGAAATATATAAAATATAAAATAGAAATTTTTTTACAAAAGTATTTCTCGGATTCGTAGTTCCGCAAAACATCCAACGTAACTCCAATTTCGATTCCGCTTATGCCTACACGTAGGCAACGTCGAGTACTACACAAATATGGTAAAATATAGTTCACACGTGTCACAAAATGACGGTCAACAAAAAGTCAACAATCTCGTGCTCTAAGGGCATTTTTGTCAATTCATTCCTTTAAAATTAATAAAATCGTAAAATTTAGGACGGGTTGTTACACTAACTGTGTTGGAAATGAATTTTCTGTTGGATTTAACTTTAAATCTGTGTGTTCTTAGCCGCATTAAACTCTACAAATGCATGCCCATCCTCGACATCGAACTCCAGTAAGATTGCGGTTGAGTTTGAGGTCAATTTGGGTTTTGCTTTGCCTTCGCTCTATTTCTCCTTCGATGGGGACTAAAATGGGTAAGGTTTAAGCATATTTTTTAGTGTTCTAACCTCTGCATGTCGCTCTTTGCATGTGCCCAGTTTTTGGTCATCTTCTCCGTGCAAACTCCGGCGAGTTTGTGGGTTTTGGAGCTCGTGCTCAGCTCGAATTAATCTTAAGAACTTGAATACCTTGTTGCATGTGAATATTAGTTAAAGATCACTGATATTTGACACGCATACACTCTGCTTCCCATTTCTAGAATCTAGCGAACCTCACTAAGTTCTACTCGTCGAATTCGAGGTGGATTCGACCTCTCCTTGTCCTAATTTGATTTTGGGTGAGATCCTAATACCTTACATGTTGTTTTCTTTGAATTTGATGATGAAATTCATAAGTTTCGAACTAATTTGGGCTCTGCAATCTCTCGAGAAACTTTTTGCAATTTCTAGCGTGACTCTGGTGACGGCAAGCAAAGATTGGAGACGATCACCGTTAACCTTAACAGTAGAAGCTGGAAATTCGTTGAACTCTAATAGAATCTTCCAACGGCGAGGTATATTCTGTTATCTCTATTAAACCCTAACCGCACCGGCGTGTGGCTCTAATGACGGCAAGTGTGACGTCTACCCGTCAAACCACGGCGGCGAGTATGATGGCGCGTGACACCACCTCGGCACATGGCGGTGCGTGTAAGACCCGTGACCTACGCCTAGGTTTTTCGGTGTTCTCAATCATGTGGCGCCCTCCAGTTGTGCAAATTCTTTACCTAAATGGTAGGTTTGGACGATTTTCCATAGAATGTTGATTAAAGCTTAATTTAGCTTTACATGTTTATCACAAGCTTATTAAAGGATTGGAAGAGTTTAGGCAAGGAGCTTAATATCAAGGGATGCTCTGCTTATCTGTGAGTGCACCCCTTCTAAAAATAAACGATATATATATATATATATATATATGCTTTTATATGCGGATGCATAATTCTATGTGAGTCTTTGACGAGACTTATGCCTATCTTAATATTATATGATATCTTGAGATCATTGGTGATTTATTTTCACCACATGGTTATCATACATATCGTATAGCTAGCTACGACAATAGGACTTATTGCAAGTACATTATATTCTAGTAGAGGCTAGAATTTGCTAGTAGACACTAGATATCGATCAGATATACGCAATTTCACCTACTTGCTATACATTACTTTATTTGTGATTATTTACTTTCTTTGATATGACAAGTAAGATTGGGTTGATCTTGATTACTATTATTGTAGTATTGCTATGTATGTAGTTTTCGCTATATATGTTTTCAAAACAGGGGTTATTATGTTGAATGATTTTAAATGTGATAAAATTGGTCCACTCACACTTTGTTTTGTCGATCCCTTTAGGACGTAACGGGAATAAGGAGAACACCAATGGTGACGAGTGGGCTTGGTAGTGAGGCTTTCATCTTTTGGATTTAGGGTGATGGTTCATTTATTGCAATTTTATCTTTATTGTAATAATTGCATGATCGCACTTTTGATTATACATAGCACTGCACTTTTATGTGTTTATTGTTGTGTGAAACTTCTAGCTGCTCTGATGTGATGTGATAATAACAAGATTTAATTTGTGTCCCTAAGTAGGGAGGTTGATAAGTGAACTATGGAGCAGCTTTGGATTTATTATAAATGAACGCTTTTGGTTCAAATTCTCACGCATCATAAATACATTACAATGACTTCGTCATTAAGTTGGCTTATGACGTCATCTTATGATAAAGTCATATGGTCAATATAATGTCGGCCAGCACATCACGACCTTGTAACTTGTGTTATTGGAGTCAAGGTGTGTCAAAAGATATCCCTACTAATCACCACAAAAATGGTAGGATTAAAATGGACAACTATTCTTATGAGTAACCTTCAACTAGGACAAAATAAGGAGTTTGTCATTCATTTCTTCCTCTAAAATATCTTTAATATAGTGAATAGTCTTATCCAAGTAGGGAGTTTTTCATTCATCTATTCCTCTAAAACATGTTTCATAATTTTGGTACATTATGTTTTCCTATCATAATTTTTCCTACTTGATTAAAGATTGATAACTTGTAGATATGGATTAATGATAAGATTTTTACCACCTGCAAAAGTAGGGATCAAAATACTTCAAAATACTTGCAAGAGAATATGGTAATTGTAGTATAAACGGTTAAAGTAGGGTCGTTCTCCATAGGGATTGAATGAATAATTTATGTAAAAATCAAATCTTAATTAATTATTTAAAATGAAGTTTGGGAAAATGTTGATTTTGTGACTCAAAATAATAAAAACGAATTTAACGAAAATAAGTTAAAAGATTCGACAAATAGAAAATAATTAAAACAAAACGGTTTTGAAAATTAAATTGTAAAAGCACTAGGGTTTCGCCGTCATCTTAACAATCCTATGTAGTTTTACCAATTACTAATGAATTACACATGCAACTTTGAAGGTTAGGTTTTCCTAAGGCATGCAAAGTTAAACTCACGACGAGAATGATATTTGGTTATAGCCTTAGGAGTAGCTCAGCATAAGCGTGTCCAATGGTCCCTTGATCCATAGCGGTAGCACATGTCCAATGTAGTGGAATCCAATTGAACGATAGCTTTTCCTTTATTCTTGAAGTTGGTGGTCTTAGGGGCAAGAGAATTGCACTTTTGGGTCAAATTTCCTCCCTTGGAAAGACCTTTGCTCTATTGACCTTGGCCTCGTGGCTAGGGGTTTTTCCCATTTCAATGGCCACAATGATTCAGTCGTCATTTATGGATGCTAGAATTGGTTGCATGCGTTTCAGGCATAAATTTTGAGCTAGTGGGTTGAGCTTGATGATTCTTCATCAAAAGTTGGTTCTGCTTTTCAGCAAGAAGTAAAATAGAGATCAAATCAAAAAAATTGGTGAATTTATGTGCCCTATATTGTTGCTACAGGACAATATTGGTGCCATTGAAGATCGAATAGGTCTTCTCCAAGAGATCTTGTTCAGTCAAGTCCTCATTACAAAACTTAAGCAGTGATCGGATTCTAAAAACTTCAAAGTTGTATTCATTCAAGGACTTAAAGTCTTAGAAGTTTAGATGCTGTCAGTCGTGTCTTGCTTCGAGCAAGTAAATGTCTTTCTGGTAATCAAAGCGATCGGCCAGGGCGTGCCAGAAGGCGCGTGGGTCTTCCTCAGCAAGGTACTCGGTCTGTAGTGCATCGTGAATGTGTTTTCAGATGAAGATCATGACAGTAGCTTTGTTAGCTTCGTCAACTGGAAGTCCATAGCCTCTTCAATGATAGTTCATAAACTCTTAGCATTGAGATAGAGCTTCACGTCTTCAACCCACTTCAGGTAGTTTCTTCCAGATACTTCTAAAGCGGTGAAATTCAGCTTGATTAAGTTCAACATGTCCTTAAAATAGAGGGTACAAAAAAAAATGTGGTTAGTCATATGGAAAGCCATAGACCAGTTTGGAACATTCGGGTTCTATAGACATGTATAGGTTTAATTTAAACATGAAAGCTTTGGGTTTCATGCTGTAAGTTTTGAATGAAAACTTCAAGTTTCAAAGGCACAAAAGTCGAAACTACAAGTTCGATTTAGTTATGAACATCTAGGTCATAAAAAGAAGGTACTTGCAAGAACACATTACACAAGGTACAATCTTAAGTGCAATGGATTTGTGTTGCTTCAGGAACTCAGGTGTGAGCACTCCGGGACTCCGAAAGAGAATTAACGGTTTAAAGAAGAAAAATAAATTATTGAATCGTTAATGGTCAAAAGTGAGCTTCAGGCTGATAATTGTGAATTTCTTGTTAGATTAATAGACTACTAGTCACTTTTAATTAATTTAATAGATCAGAACCATATGAGGTCGATTGTGGAAGCAAAATAATGACATTCAAGGTCATAATAGCTTCGATTGGTGGCGGGCCAAGCGTCAAGTAAATTATAGCTTAATTAGCGTTAATTAATAAAGTCCTAAAAAATATATGGGGTATGGTTATGAAGCAGGGATGCCAAAATATGACATCGGGTTTAAAAAATAATGCAACCCAGCTTAATTAGGCTAGCTGTAGTACACAGTATAAGGCCCTACAGTGCGGTTGTAGGCCATTGGGTCATAGGAATATTGCAAGCATTTTGGGTCGTGGGTCTGGGATGAAGCCTGTTGATGCACAAAACCGGAGGTCTTGGAAAAACGTAAATCCGACCGTGAATCTGCATGAAATGTAAATGACACAAGATGTATCATGGTTCACCCCAAGGTTTGGGCTACGTCCACATTGATTATGTATTTATCTGAGGGAGAGAGAGCTCTGAGAGTGAGAGCGTTGAAAGGGGATGAGAGGGCCTAGGAATTGGCCTCCCCTCATTGTGAAGGTGAGGGGTCATTTTATAGAATAAGGACTTCTCACTTATTACATATTTGCCCCTTCCTTTATCACATAATTACATTCAAGTCCCCCGAGTATTTGTACGAGATCTAAATACGAGGCCCTAAATATGGTATAAACAGTAGTCCCCTAAGTCTTCAATCAAGAGAGTCTTTTGGCTGGAGACTTGAAATTCAGTCCATGTGTGGGCCGAAGTAACTAGATGTTGTCTTGAACTTGATCCTTGATATGAGGTGGTGCTCAATCTGAAATGATGCTCAACTAGAAGTAACACATGTTGCGAGGCTGCTCTGCTTGTGGCTTATGTTGCCTGGGTTGGCTCGCTTGTGGCGTTGGAAGTGAGGGAGTCCCTTTTATGGAATAAAGGCTTGCTCCTTAATACATAAATAATGGACTAGAGTCGATAATCGTAGCGAGGCGGTTGCTCGGCGATGCTCTCTAATGATGGTGATGGAGTCCCTTTTATAGAATAAGGGCTCGCTTTTCACTACATGAATGATGGGCTAGGAGTGATGCTCGCGCTGAGGCGGTTGCTCAGTTGGCAGCGTTGCTCTCTAATAAAGGTGAGGGAGTCCCTTTTATAGAATAAGGGCTCGCTTCTCAATACATAAGTGATGGGCTAGGAGTGATGCTCGCGGTGAGGTGGTTGCTCAGCTGGCGGCGTTACTCTCTAATGAAGGTGAGGGAGTGATTTTTATAGAATAAGGGCTCGCTCCCCAATACATAAGTGATGGGCTAGGAGTGATGCTCGTGGTGAGGCGGTTGCTCAGCTGGCAGCGTTGTTCTCCAATGAAGGTGAGGAGGCCCTTTTATAAAATAAGGGTTCGCTCCTCAGTACATAAATAATGGATGCTTTCTAATGAAAGTGAGGGAGTCCCTTTTATAGAATAAGGGCTCGCTCATTAATACATAAATAATGGGCTAAGTCCCACAAGTATTTTTCATGAGGCCCAGTTGAGGCCCAATATATGGTCCAATATATGGTACATAATGTAGTCCTCAAAGTCTTCGGTCAATAGAGTCTGTTGGCTGAAGACTTCAAATTGAATCCATGTATGGACCGAAGTGACGGTTGTTCGGAGGTGGTATTTGTATACCCTGCACTGAAGCTTTGTAGGTGAAGCTTTGCAAGTGAAGCTTTGAAGCTAGAGCTCAGTAAATGAAGCTTTTGAAGCTAGAGCTCTGTAAATGAAGCTTTTGAAGCTGATTGTCATGAGTGATGGTCATGAATGTTTATGTTGATTGACATGAGTGATGCTCATGGATGTTGTCATGAGTGATGCTCATGAATGTTGACATGAGTGATGCTCATGAATGTTGACATGAATGATGGTCATGAATGTCTATGTATGATTGTCATGAGTGATGCTCATGAATGTTTATGTATGAATGACATGAGTAATGCTCATGTATAATTTGGAGTACTAGGCGTATTTTTGATCACCTGGTTGGTGGCATGAATGGCTAGTTGCCAAATTAGAGTACGGGTTATAGATCTCATCACCTGGTTGGTGGCAATAGCGGCGGGTTGCCGAATAATTTTGAAGTACTGGGCGTACTTTTGGTCACTGGTTGGTGGTAATAGCGGCAGGTTGCCGAATAATTGTGGAGTACTAGGCGTACTTTTGGTCACCTGGTTAGTGGTAATAGCGGCGGGTTGCCGAATAATTGGGGAGTACTGGGCGTACTTTTGATGACCTGGTTGGTGCTATTTTGGGCTTATGGGCCTTCGCTCTCCACAACATGCCAGCCTATTTATTTTGGGCTTTGCCTTTTTTTTTACCTCTGATGGGGTTTATATAGATGTCTGCGAAAGATAAGTAAAATAAATTACATCATTTAAAACAAAAGGTTTCGATACAAAAGCTTTGACAGTTGCAGATCGTTGGTGCGTTGCTTTTGCTTTTACTTTTATTTTTTGCTTTGCTTTTGCTTTCGTTTCTGCTTTGCTTTTGCTTTCGATTCTACTTTGCTTTTGTTTCTCCCACTCCATTGCTTTGCCCACCCATGTTCCTTTCATTCTTCCCCAACATATAAAAGATTCCACATTAATAAAAAATATTCGGAAAACACTTTGGCATCAGCTAAAAGCAGGACCGATATGGGTCATCCTTGTTCCTTCATAAGTTTAGCTCGGTGAATATGGAAGAAGCTCAGATCCAAACCTGAAAATGGGCCCTTCGACCTGAAACCCGAGAATGCTGGCGGTTCCCTGCAGTTGGAGGGTGGTGGGTTTGGCGGAGATATGAAGCTCAAGTTCCCTCACTAGCTTGTCATGCAGGATTTTCTGGTTGATGGGTATTTCAAAGATACCAACAATGATGATCCAGTGCTTAAGCAGAAACTGGCTCGACTCTTTCCGATACCGATGAATCTGCTGTGGACGACCTTATCTCCCAAGCCCAAGACTTCTGCGTTCTCGAGCAAGTTTCCGCCATCAACTGTTCCGGCTTCACCGACTCTTTCCTCCCCACTGAACTTGAATCCCACTTCCACAAACTCAAATCCTTCCCAGAGAGCTCCGCATCCCGCCAGGTCGAGGCATCATCATAGCACCTCCGTGGACGCGTCTTTGGATAACATAGAGGCTAAGAAGGCCATGGATCCCGATAAGCTGGCTGAGTTCTGGACCGTCGATCCCAAACGAGCTAAGAGATAAATCTTTCAAGACTCATTCATGGCCTTTGTGGATGTGGCAGCGAGCTTAATTGGTAGAATTGCCCTCCCCTATTAAGCCAGAAAATAACAGGCTTGGAATGAGGGTCTTCGACAGCCTCGACAAACCAGTAGGAGAAAGCTTTCCTGGAATCTTCATTGATAGGGATGTACCCAGAAGGTTGAACCTCTGCCCCGGGAGCTTGGCAACTTTGTCCAGGTTCTACTGGGTGATTGGGTCTACAGGAGGAGCTGAAAAAAAACACTGCCAGCTCCGACGTCCAGGCCCATTTGTTGCATAAAAGATCTGCCACCGTTAGCGCCGTTTCGGGTATGGGTTATCTATTTTAACCCAGGTAGCTCGTTCGGATTTGATTTGGGCGATTCTAAAAGAAAGTACGGGAGAAGAAGTGATTTAGTGCCGAAGATAGTGTACAGGTCGGTGGAGGTGCCGGAGGGAGTGTACAGGTTGATGGAGGTGCCGAAGCTTACGGTCGGATTAGCTTCCATCGAGAGAGACAGAGAGACTATGAATCTGCAAGGAATCTGTTTTTTTTTTTGCAAGTCGGTGTTGACGGTGGTGTTGACGATGTTGTTCTGATGAGTCCTCTAATCTGTTTGGGCTTGATGCATTTTTAACTCCCAAAACCCAAAAAGAAATGATCTTTATCTTCCCTGTGGGCTTGTGAGGAGTGTTTGAGATTTTGATCTTTTCTGTTTCTGGGTTTTTGTGATTTTACAGATTCACAATGGTGAGATTTGATGAAAAAATGAATGAGAACCGACATAGTTTTTTTTGTCGTTTCCCACAGACGGCGCCAAATGTTGATGCATAAAACTGGATGGTCTTGGAACAACGTAAATCCGACCATGAATATGCAAGTAATGTAAATAACACAAGATGTATCGTGGTTCACCCCAAGGTTTGGGCTACGTCCACACTGATTATGTATTTCTCTGAGAGTATTTGTGAGGGAGAGAGTGTGAGAGCTTTGCTCTAGATAGGAAGGACTTAGGGTTTGTAAGGTTGAGGAGGCTCTTTTATAGAATAAGGGCTCCTTCCCTGATTACATATTTGCCCCTTCCTTTATTACATAATTACATTTAAGTCCTCCGAGTATTTATACGAGGTCTAAATACGAGGTCCTAAATATGGTATTAACAAAGCCTATTTGCAAAGAGCTACTAGTTGTGGGTCTGTGGCACAAGAAGCCCAACCAAAGACTAGCTTCTGTCATAAGACGACGCGGGGCGAACCCAGTAGCGCAAAGGCTGTCGTAGGTAAGTCGTATGGCTATGTGACCGACAAAGCCCAGCATGCACTGGCTTTGTGTTTTGGGTCATGGAATGGCAAGCCCAGCAGTGCAAAGGCTATTGTAGGCAAGTCGAGATGTAGGGACAAGCTTAGCAAGTAGCAAGTTTGCTGGTTTGTGTAACGTCCCAAAAAGTTAATTCGAAAGCCAAATACTAAGGTAGGCCCAAATAATTCATGGTTTAAAAATAGACTCTTAACCACCATAAATTAAATTCAATCCTATTATGGTTGCATCTAATCGTCTCGTTAGACTGCCTACGTACCCTGAGAAGGGATCAAGCCATTCGTAGTTCACCATTCAATCTTTAACTCATTTTTCGAAAATCAACCAAGTGACTAACAATCACTAGCTATTTGCAACAAGTTAAACACACCAATTGCATATCAAATATAGATTCAGAGTATCAAAATTGGCATAAAAAGGTAGCATTTGCTCACTAGCCACGCGCCGCCGTGCGTGGCGGTTTCCGGCTATTAGAAATCCAGTTTTCCGACGAACTCCAAAAATTACCAAATTTTATAGGTTTGTAGATTTTAGTGAGAGGAACAACTTTCATACCTGGGCCGAAGTCCAATTCGGCCGGGAAACACCTGAAATTGGCCTTTATCCGTGTAAAACCCTAGAATGTTAGGGTTTCAATTCGACACCAAAACGAACTCTAACGCCCTATCCAATGCATGGGCTTTGTCCCTAAGGTTGAGGGAAGTGTATTGGTGGTGATGATTGGTTGAGTTAGCTTCAGATTTGGTGAATCTCCACCCAAACCCATCACACCCACCGTGGGGTTCCTTGTGAAATCGAACCTCATTTCATCTGTTTTGAGTTGAAAATGGGAGAGGGATCCTTTGGCCTTGAGCTAAGGGTCATTTTGATACCAACCCCGTCGTCCACGGTGACCGAAGCAGAGAGATGGCACCGGGTTGAGTCACGGGTCCTCAAAGGGATCTGATTTCTCTTCCTCTTCTTTTCCTCATTTCCCCTCCTTTCTCTACTTTTTGATTGGCAACCCCAATCCCCCCTTTCTCCTTTCTCTCATTCCCTCTTCATCACAGCCACACACATGGCTCCTGATCAAAGTTCCAACAAATCTGGAGCTTTCCAGATTTACAATTAAATGACCATTTTGTCCCTAACTTTAAACATCAATAACTCTTTCGTTATAATTCCGTTTCACGAAGGGGTTTCTCCTACTCGCTCGTAGGATCGAACTCTAACCAAATATGTCAAGAATCATGCCAAAATATATAAGGATAAAATACGTTCTCATAAACTTACGTTTTGTCAACGAGGGACATATCCATCATTTCACTTCCCGAAAAAAAAATTCCGCATAATCATATATTTTAAAATTTTCAGGGCATTATAGTTTAGGGTAGGGCACAGGTGACAGGCCCAGTAAAGGCTACAAGCCTGCTGGAGTGGATTAGGGGCTTCAAGCTCGTGGAAAACCCTAAACTAGGCCGAAGGCTTGCCTGTCCAGTGCGTGCAGCAAGCCCAGAGAGCTGTTGTACGTGGTCCAGACGTCGAAACTACATCATCTAAGCCATCCAGTATTTGTCAATGCTAGTGGCGGCACGGCTTAGAACCGCGGATCAGTTGTAAAAAATCCTAGATTTTAATTTTATTTTTTTTCGATTCTAGGGTTTGAAAAACCTTAATTGCTTCTAATTTCTTTCGATTCTTTGACTCACAAATTCCACATAGCAAAAATTATATACATATATATTGACAAACATATGAATTATATACAATATATATACACACACACATATATCCGAAGGTAAATGTAAATGTAGGGGGTTCATGCATCATGGGGAATGTTTTCATGCTTCATAGTTGTTTCAAATATCTTCTTTTATTTTAAGCATACCTAATTGGCAAAAAACAACAAAAGCCATTGAATTTGTACAAGAGCTTTCTCCAAGAACCTTCAACTCCTTAGCTTCTGGCAAGAGCGTGCTGATAACATGTTGTATGCCTATTTTGTTAGAAACCAACCAAATGTCACTGACACAATATATATTTTGCACAGTTTATTTTCGAATGTGAAATTCAACAATAAATAATATAAATATCAAAATACAAACACTTAAGTAAATTGCATATAAAATCACAAATCACTGACTTGTTCTTGAAGATAGAGGCTTGCAAATGCAATCATCTAAGATAGAAATTCGCCCCTACACCCGTGCAGTAGTTCAACGGACGTCTATCTTGCAGGATACAACTATCTAATCCAAGTTCTTGCACTCGAACTTGGATTCTTGGCGAATTGGTTGTGTGTTTCTCTATGTAAAATGAAAAGGAAGCGTTGGAAAATTCTGTGTTAAGTTTTTGATCTTATAGCCATATATATAATGGCATAAATTGAACAGACATAACTGTTCATTCTTATTAGTTATAAAACTGTCATAACTGTTCAATCCTTTCAGAAAAAACTGAATCCAAAAAATCAGAAACGTAACTTGTGTCGTCCATCCGAGCCCAAGAGCCCCAAGGCCCAAGGCTCATCTTTGACATTTAATATATACACCCAAACCCTCCAAGTCTAAGGCCCAAGGTCCATGGCCTTGGCCCAATTCTTTTCGAACCATAAGTGTGAGGACACACTTATAAAGATTACTTTAAAATGGGAAATGGGCGATGTGGGACTCCCAGTCCCCAATTATGCACAAAAGTTCCAACATATTTTACTAAACAATTAGAAGGCATATAGAGGGGGTGGCCAGCAGCACAGAGAGAGACGAGAGATGTGTAATTATAAGGTGTGTGGTATTCCACCCCATTGTGCCTTTATTTATAGTAGTAGGGAAGGTACATTCTTTACCCCAAGATGACTACAACTCTAATAGGATAATATCTAACCTAAGAGATGTGATAGAATCTACTAAAGATACCATAGATATGATAAGATTTATACAATCACATTCTTATAATAAATATAACTACAACACTAAAATCTTTAAAATCCTGTTTTGGAAATAAACAATATAATTTGGCCAAATTTTGACTGGGCATGTTGTTGTGCAACAAGTCTTGCAGATATCGTCGTTTTCTTCAAATTCCGAAAAGTCCAAAACATTTACTTCCAAAATATGGCAGTAGCAAATAATCTACTAGTACTAATTAACCCTTGAATTCCCCTTTCTCTATCCACTTTTCTTCATTAACCGTCACTTCATCCTCTAAATTTTCTTGCACGTAAAATAATGTGATTCTTGTCCTACATCATATTCCTTCTAATTTTTTCCGAGCCATAACAGTCAGGCATGACATAATTTTTCGTATAAAAACTAATTAATGTAAGTCCTCGCATTATATAGTCAACTAAAACAAATTGCAAGGGCGAGAATGCTCATCCAAATCCAACCAGTGCACCTTGTGTCGAAGACCTTCAAAAATGAACAGAATGAAAGAAACATAGAGATGAACAGAATGGAAAGAAACATATTATTGAACAACTAAAAACAAACCTAATACAAAGCACTGTTTAAATAGTAAAACCTCAAGCAAACCCTAATAAACAAAATAACGAAAATACCCTAACAAAGAAAATACCCAAAACAATAACTCAAATAAAAACCTTAAATTCCAACACCCCCCGTCAAACTCATGACGGTACATGTCATGAGTTTGTCAACAAGCAGATGCGAACTGGCTCAGTTAGGAAAATAGACAGACAGGCAGGCTCCGCAACGTGGACAGACAGACAGGCAGGCAGGCTCCGCAACGCAGACAGACAGACAGGCAGGCTCCGCAACGCGGACAGACAGACAGACAGGCAGGCTTTGCTACGCAGACAGGAACAGGGACATGCATGCATCACCAACCAAAGTCGAAGTCGTCGACATGGTCAGTTGTACCTAGTTCCGGAGTCAACATGGCTAATACTTTCTGTGGATTAGTCTCAGCAGCTGCAGGTGGTTTTTTAAATTTCCACGGACAATCCACTTTCCAATGCCATTTTTCCTTGCAGTAAGCACACTCATCCCCAGCAACAACAGTTCTAGTATGAGTTCTCGATCTAATAGAAGCAACCAATGCCGAAGAGTTCGACATAGGCGAAGAGAGTTTATGCGACTGTGATTGCACACAAACTTCTTCTGCATGTAATTCACTAAGAACATAATCAACAGATGGAAGTGGAGTCCGATGTAGGATAGAGCTACGGAGAGTCTCAAACTCATCTCGAAGAGGCATCAGAAACTGAACAAGACGTTGTTCTTCTCTATATTGACGATAGAGCTCCATAGTACCAAGTCCTTTAGGCTAAGTCAGTGCAAGTTGGTCCCATAGACTGGTCATTTCGTTATAAAAAATTTGAATACTTTTATCACCTTGCTGGATTGCACGAACCTCCATTTCTCATTGATATCGCTTAGCAAAATTGGCCTTGGTATACAATTTTTCTAAGTGATCCCAAACTTCCTTGGATGTAGAGAACTTAGCAAGTTGTATTCCAATAGCCAAATCAACAGAGTTATTAATCCAAGTAATAATCTTTGAATTATTCATATCCCAAGCAGTAAGCAAGTCGTCATGTGTTTCATCTTTAGGGTTATTTGGAATGGAAACTTTTCCAGACACATAGCCTCACAATCCTTTTCCAATTAGAAAATTCTTCATCACATATGCCCAATACACATAATTATTTCCATTTAATTTCACACCGATAGCTTGCAGGGAATCATCTTTTGAAGATGCCATATTCACAAAGACAGTCGTAACAAAGAGATACCTGATGTTTTGGTTATGCAGGGCCGATACAAGTTCAAATATGTTGGCGGTGGTTAATCAGGCAGTAGCAGCAACAAGTCGACAACTGGTTCAGACGAGCAGTTTCAGAAAGAACAGTGAAGGAACGAAGACAGCAAGGAACAACAAATGGGGCGTCAAGGTAGTGCGATCAGCGATGGGCATCAAGGTAGTGCGATCAGCAATCTGAGCTTCGTCAGAGAACGGACAGTGGTGCAGTGCAGTGATGTTTCGATGGTGGTGTTGCGGGCGCGACCTGGGCTGGGCAAACGGGGATAACTGATCTGACTTTCTACAAACTGGCAGGTACATGTTCAGGCTAAGGGTAGTGGTTCAGAGAGAGACAGGTCCAACGAACTGCTCTTGATACCAAAATGAACAGAATGAAAGAAACATAGAGATGAACAGAATGGAAAGAAACATATTATTGAACAACTGAAAACAAACCTAATACAAAGCACTGTTTAAATAGTGAAACCTCAAGCAAACCCTAATAAACAAAATAACGAAAATACCCTAACAAAGAAAATACCCAAAACAATAACTCAAATAAAAACCTTAAATTCCAACAGAAGTCACCCAGGTGTGAATTACTGCAAAATATACCTGGTTAATAAATCTTTTATTAAAGTTGTATTGACCTGATCAAGATCGATTTGCCACTCCAATAAATTTTCAGTGCATCCAAAAGATAAATGGTGCCCAAATATTGGAGCCTGCGTGTAGCACTATGTCACCAAAACCAGAAAGATCCAAATGGGACCAAAATTTTGGTGGAGAGAACTTCTTAGATGTGCCTTATCATTTGACAGAATCATGGTGTCGTGTAAGTTCTGCCTCTCACTCTCTTTCACTCTCTCTCACTCTCTCTCACGTAAACATATACACGTTTATGAATTTGGCAAAATTACAATGTTAGTCCTAATTTCACTCATTTTCCATTTTGGTCCACTGTCTTATCAAATCTTAGCAAGTTTAGTCGTCATTTAGTTGAAATAAAGCTTATTATCCAGAAATAATACTAATAATAATAGTAATAGTAATAATACAAATATTTTATGTTTTGGGCTGACTGCTGCAAACATTTGGGAGAAGGAAAAATGCCCTTGGATGTGATGATCATCTGTTGCCATGTCAGAATCTAATTTGTTAATTTGAAGATTAAGAATCTGGGCTTGATTGTAACTCAAACCATAGTGAACGAGTACTACGGTCATCTTCAACCCTACCCGATTTGGGTAGACCCAATCTAGTCCAACGGTAACATGATGTCATCTTGAAGTCAGTTAGCAACGGCTAGCTAACTTCATGTAGCCGTTGGAATTTGAATTTTTTTTTTCAGACAAAATTTAAAAATTCTAATATTTTTTCTCCTATGAATACCTAAGCCATTTCAATACCATTTCTCACATCTTTTTCACCATTCCATATTATCTTACCTCATTTTATTTCAATTCTTTACATTTTATTCTCTTACCTCTTCCAATAATCTTTCCTTTAATTTTTTCAATAATTTTCAAATGCCGACATCTTCAACCAAAGGAAAGGCTTGGAACCGAAATCTAGGTTGTTGGGAATTGAAAGAGATATTGGAGAGGGCAAAGATGAAGGTGTGTGAATTCTACCCCAATATCTAGCCAATTTATTTACATTGGAAGCTTAAGATAAGAAGTGAATCCTATATCAAATTTGCATCTCAACACGTGTCACTCAAAATTTCATTCGAAAAATTATTAAGGTTACATAAAAATAAGAAATATGGAGAGGTACTCACTTTAGCGACACGTGTCACTCGTAATCATATCTGAAAAATATTGAGATTATATAAAGATAAGAAATTTGGAGGTTTATTCATTTAGCGACAAATGACACTCAAAATATGTCCAAAGATCTTATTTTAATATGGTAGTTTAATTCAATTAACCAATAAATTAAAGAACAAACTTAAAATAATTTATTATTGAGGGGGCTAAAAATAGCCCCCTTCGGTTGGAGATGGGTTTTGTGTCAAAACGGGCTATGTTTTGGCCTATGGCCCTTGGCCTGCTCAGTTGGAGATGGTATATAAATATGATCTGACATTGCTCATTAAAAAATAATTTCTTCTAAGGCTATAATTTGGATGGGGGCTAAACGCAACCCTTTCAGTTGGAGATGACCTAAAAATATAACTTAATTAGACATAAATTTATACATGATGTTGGTACCACTAGAAATTTCGGCTTTACCGACAAAATTTGTTTGTCGGCAAAAGTCAAAATTTGTCGGCAAAGAGTCTTTTCTGACAAAAATTTTCGTCGGCCATTTTGTCACGCAAAGCATGTCGTGCAAGAACTTTCCTGACGAATTTTGGTATTTCGTCGGCTAAGGTTCCACTTTTCCCGACAAACTCCTTTTTGTCGGCATTTACATCTTCCTCGACAAATATTTTCATCGATAGAGGCTTTTTAAGCTGACAAATAGTACTTTTCAGCCAACAAAATGTGTTTGTTGCCATGGATATTTCGTCGGCAAAGTCTTCTATCTCCCGACAAAATTAGTTTCGTCAGGAAGACAATTAATTTATAAAAAAAATAATAAATGCTTTAATGCTTAGCTACTACATATGCACATCAAAATAGAATACACAAAAATCAAAATACAGTACACAAAAATTGTTAAGAAATAATACTTTATTGATTGATAAGTTTGGAATGTACATCTAGAGTACTTATACAAAAGCATGTCACATAATAAAATTATCCTACTATCATTCCTCAAAATTGGTTGCCATGTAGCATCACAACACATCTTGCATCTTGCCCCTATATACTCAAAACCATCTAGCACTAGCACCTGCACAATCACAACCATCTTGCACCTGCAGCATACTTGAGAGCAAAGAACATGTAACAATATACCCAATAGGGAAGATTAATACCTATATCACATATGACACAACTTCCTAGCCAACAAACACATTGCCAATATACTTAGAAAAGTAATGTCTACAATTAATAATATCTCTGATGTGTATAATTTGAAGATCATTTCAAGTTACTAGTCATCAATTACCCGGATGAATCTTCACTTATTCCACCAAAACCTTATAAATCCTTTCATGCAGCTGTAGCTCATATTGACAATCCTAAATGTGAACCATCCACTCTATTTAAAATTCAAAATGTATATGGCAGCTATTTGTGATGAAGTTAAATAAAGATAAATTTATTGAATGACTACATGGTGAATAAAGGCTTTTAGCACAAAGTAGTAGTTCTTACAACATGATCCAAACCGACACATACAATTGTGCAATAGCATTTAAGGGTTCAGGGATTTGAAATTAACCTTGACTGGTGAATGCATTCTTTGTCCATGATAACATGCCTTTCCCTCTACTACTACAAGTGAGTATGTCACAAGCTGCCAATTTATGAATTTTTGTTAATGAAGAGAAATAAAACTTGCAAACTTTCAAAGAAACACTTTCAAGTCTAACTAAGTTTGTAAGGAAACTTACATCCTTAGATTCATTCTGCAACTTTAGTATTGACAATTGTATGAAAAATTTACTACTTCATTCTCTTCATAAGCAGTTCCTATAAAACCACCTTTAGTAAATAATGCCTCACCAACAAACCAAAAGGTATCTATGTTGCATAAAGAAATAATTCATATTCAAATAGAATTAAACTAATCAAAGGTTTAAAGGAAGAAAACTAATCACAGAATTTCAGCCACAAACACAGGTTGCAAAAAAAAAAAAATGATTAAAGTATGTATAAGCATGGATACTCAGTCATCTATTAAATCACGAGCAAACAAAAGGTTTGCAATTAGGTACAAACAAACCCATTTCACCAAAATGCCAAAACAATACTAAACCACATTTTTTAAATTGATAATAAAATCACAACCTTACCTTTGTTCACTTTTGAATAGGCATGACATTACAGCCTGCTCAAATTGGTTAAGAATTCAAAAACCAGAAGGGGAGCATTCCTAGTTTTAAATCAAATGGCCAGCCCAAACAAGAACACAAACTACAACAACTAAAATAAGAATTAACCATCACAAGGCACTTGTAAATGTAAGAAGCTGTTATCAAGTATATGGTTGCCATTACTCACACCACCCCATCAACGCAATTTCATTGCTCTTAACATTTTGGGACCATTTTTCTTGATAATTCAGTTTCAATGTCAAGCTTGGAATTAAAAATAAATAAATAAACAATTTATTATATTGAAATAGTAAAATATACAGAAAATGACAATCTCACAAGTAGTCAAGTACCATGACTGAATTTCAATTGATTAAACAGAGGAATTGAATATTATATTGCAAAGACTCACAATCAATTTTAACTATAAAACTATTACTGCAGAATAATTGAAGTTTCCCAGAAATCGAAGTTAAAAGCAATTTCTAGAACATGGATTAAGCATCCTCAATCCCAGGAAACCTAGAAAGAGAAACTACAAAACCTAACTAAGGATCCTCAATCAAATCATTGCCTAAAACCCCTCAAAATTACAGTGGAAAAGCAATCTAAGGAAGGAACCATAAAATTGAGATTAAATAGAGAGCTGAGGGGAAAAATAGAATAGATAGGCTTGAAAACATTACCCCAAATGTTTAAGATAAACAAAATGCAGAGAAACACTTTGTATTGGAGATTTCGAAGCTAGAATAGAAGGGGCCCTTCAACAGAAACGGAGAGTAGATGAAGCCACGACAACGGCGAGAAAAAAAAAACAATGTAGACGGAAAGCCAAGAGCGGCGCCTTGTGAGAGAGAGAGAGAGAGAGAGAGAGAGAGAGAGAGAGAGAAGAGGGGACGGTTATCCACAAATAATAGGGTTTGTCAAACATTGTATCTAGATTTAAGGGGAAAATTCTTTCGAAGAAAAAATTAAGCGGGGTAATTGAAAAGACAAAACATAAAGGGGCGGGAAGGAATTAATAATTTGCGCCCCTCTCTTGATGACGAACCGGCATGTTTTCGCCGACCTTTAGTTTATTCGTCGGCTTGAATGTTCTCTACCAACAACATTTTGGTAGGCGTAGGTCTAGAAGTTTGGAGCCTACAAATTAAAATATTCTTCGGAGGAAAATTTTTGTGCCGACAAAAAATTGTTTTGTCAGCTTTATATTTGTCGGCAAAATGATATTTATCAAATTTGCATCTCAACATGTGTCACTCAAAATTTCATTCGAAAAATTATTAAGGTTACATAAAAATAAGAAATATGGAGAAGTACTCACTTTAGCGACACGTGTCACTCGTAATCATATCTGAAAAATATTGAGATTATATAAAGATAAGAAATCTGGAGGTTTATTCATTTAGCGACAAATGACACTCAAAATATGTCCAAAGATCTTATTTTAATATGGTAGTTTAATTCAATTAACCAATAAATTAAAGAACAAACTTAAAATAATTTATTATTGAGGGGGCTACCCCTTCGGTTGGAGATGGGTTTTGTGTCAAAACGGGCTATGTTTTGACCTACGGCCCTTGGCCTGCTTAGTTGGAGATGGTATATAAATATGATCTGACATTGCTCATTAAAAAATAATTTCTTCTAAGGCTATAATTTGGATGGGGGCTAAACACGACCCTTTCAGTTGGAGATGACCTAAAAATATAACTTAATTAGACATAAATTTATACATGATGTTGGTTACTGAACTATGTGCATGCTAATTAGGCTTGGCAATTCCTGACACGACCCGATAATCCGACACGACACGACACGAAATTAACAGGTGTTCAGGTTGACACGATAACAAATCGGGTCGTTATCGGGTAACCCGATAAGCACCTACTAAGATAATGGGTTGATTCGGGTATACACGTGGGTAACACGATACACGATAAGCGGAATATTAATTTAATAATTTTATAACCCTAAAAAATACTATAATTATATATATATATATATATATTAAATTAACTATAATAATTATAATAAATATATATACTATAATAATTATACCCCCAAAATATTAACTATAATAATTATATATATATATATATATAATTTTAAATTAAATTTTATACCCCTAAAAACTATAATAATTATACGTACATAAGAAATAGATTTAAATCTACTTAATATATATATATATATACACACACACACCATTGAATTTGATGGGATACGAATTATAGGAAACTAATTTCAACGATTCAACGGTCATCCTTGTTTGTATATGCTTCGAGATTGCATCATTAAAAAATCACAAAAGACAAACATTCAGAGATCAAGTAACCGAACAAAACTTTTCAACGGTTATAAAACGAAAAATCACGATTTAACTGTTATTTTAACTCCGATTTTTATGATTTTTTACGGCTACACTCCTTGACCCTATATGAATACAATGAATGAATTCGATCTTCAATTTAAAATATTTATACTAGTGGATATCTTATGTTATACTTAATGAAAGTATGAATAAACTCTTAAGTGTTAGTGAATCTATTGTTTTGATGGGATACGCATTATACGAAACTAGTTTCAACGATCCAACCATCAAATATGTTTGTAAATACTTCGAGATCGTATACGCCAAAAATTGCAAAAAACAAACATTCATATATTAAATAACTGAATAAAACTTTTCGACGGTTATAAAACGAAAAATCACGATTTAACGATTATTTTAACTCCGATTTTGATGATTTCTTACAGCTACACTCCTTGACCCTAAATGAATAAAATGAATGAATTCAATCTTCAATTTAAAATATTTACACTAGTGAATCTTATGTTACACTTAATCTATATATATAAAGTGAGCACCCTAAAATGGTGAAACATTCAAAATACCATAAATTGCCCTTTAAGAATTTCATAAATTACAATTGAACCAAAAGAAGCTAAAGTATTTAACCATACTTTTATTTTGAATGAATTTAATATTTAAAATTATAGAAAAATAAACAAAAACAAAACCTCCCACATTAGTGGGTGGTTTCATGTCTTTAATTCATTTATTTTTTTTAAATAATTTTAAAAAAATATGTAAATTAATTATTTAAATAAAAAATATAAAAAGGTCAATTGCCACACGCGTATGCATGTGGCAAGAGGCTAGTGAAAGTATGAATAAACTCTTAAATGTTAGTAAATCTATTGTTTTTATGGGATGCGCATTCTACAAAACTAGTTTCAACGATCCAACCATCAAACGTGTTTGTATATACTTCGAGATCGCATACGCCAAAAATTGCAAAAAACAAACATTCAAAGATCAAGTAACGAGACAAAACCTTTCAACGGTTATAAAAAAAAAATCATGATTTAACGGTTATTTTAACTCCGATTTTGATGATTCTTTACAGCTACACTCCTTGACCCTTTATGAATACAATGAATGAATTCGATATTCAATTTAAAATATTTACACTAGTGGATACCACAAAATCTTACGTTATACTTAATGAAAGTATGAATAAACTCTTTAAGTGTTAGTGAATCTATTGTTTTGATGTGATATGCATTCTACGAAACTAGTTTCAACGATCCAACCGTCAAACATGTTTGTATATACTTCGAGATCGCATAAGCCAAAAATTACAAAAAACAAACATTCAAAGATCAAGTAACGAGACAAAACTTTTCGACGGTTATAAAAAGAAAAATCACAATTTAACGGTTACTTTAACTCCGATTTTGATGATTCTTTACATCTACACTCTTTGACCCTATATGAATTCGATCTTCAATTTAAAATATTTACACTAGTGGATACCTGTTGACCCTAAAAACTACCAAGCCTACGTGGCGCGCAGGCCGAGTAATCTATGAGCTAACTATGTCCTTCGGTTGAATGTGGGGCGTGCCAACTCGTCAGCCAAGGAGTAAAATTTGTTGATGTTGCGTTGGGTGCGCGGCTGACTTATGCGTCTTGCGATTGCGACCAAGGAAGGAACACGTCTCGGCCTCTTGGGTTCTTGAACCTGAAGACAAGGCTACTATTCTTACAAAGTTCACGAATCGTCGTCGTTGGATTCGATCACAGTGATGTACTCGTCAGAGTAAACTCACGCCGAATCGACACCAAAGTGTAAGGGCTTAAATACTCAAAGCAGATATGAGTCTTAATAGTGAACGTGGTTCGACCGTCTGAATGCCGAACTCTAAATCCTACTTGAGAATATCCAATCATAAAATAACTCGGCGTGCAATGCACCGAGCTTAGTAAGCTGTAACAGCTCACTTCGCTGAGAAGGCTAATAAGATGACCTCAATCAATAAGGATTCAAAAACTCTTCTCGACTAAGACTTGGATAGGTAACCAGCTGTCCTCGCCGCAGTGTTGTTGATGCTAACGGAAGATGTTGCGAGATCGACTGATTCTACGGCGACAAAGCTATCTACGCCGACTGAAGATATCACCGGTTGCTTTCACAGTGCTGTTGATGCCAACGGAAGATGTGTCAGCGAAAAGAGAAAATAAAAAATCTCAAAGTTGTTGAGAGAGTTTGCGCAGCGTAGTTGTGTGTTGAATTGGAGGGGGCTTCTCACACCGCACAGCGCCTTGTATTTATAGTAGTAATGTACCTTCTAGGTCGAGTTAACGACCTACTCGGATTAGGATTTCTTCTTCTAATCAAACATCCCCTCGAGTACTCATACTCCCATCAGGATTTTGAACCTATCCTTTCATCGAGCCGGATTCATTTTCGGGTTATTAATCTCGCCGTGACTCCTTATTGCGCCAGGATTCGACTCATCTTGCAGTATGGCTTAACCGATCTAGGTTTGAAAGCCCACGAACTAAAATGCTCCATGGTAACCTTGTCGTAAGGCCTCCTGGGCCGAGAATGACTCTACACTCGGCCCAAACTAATATTTTGGGCCCAAGCATTGTCCCCTTGCTTCTGAGGTCTTTGGCCCAAATCCTTTGGTCGAGTTCTGAACTTGAAGAAGCCAAACTAATACTCAAAATCCAAATACTCTATTTCTGAGGTGCATTTATTGAGCACGATTGCACGATCTTGATCCTGCTGACCAATACACCACGTGGCATTTTTTCACACGGCTCATCCCTAATAATGACGTTTAAAGCGTGCGGCTCCCTGAACCGTCATACCATCATGACCTTGCTGCTGAGCACAAACATGTCACCTTGATCCATGAACTATTCACCATCATGCAAATGCCAAAACGTCTTTCACCATAAATCTCGCCGCCACACGCAATCGTGCGCCCCCTAAAACACGAAACCCTCGGTCTTTTCAACTGAATTCACTGAATGTTCATAATGATTAGCGAATTCTTTAGTTGATTTTACCCTTCCTTTTGAATTTCAAACGATTGCCCTTCCTTCCACAATTCTATAAATACCGAAATTCTCTCATTTGCACTTTACGCTTTCGAACTCTCTGAAATTTCTTGCCCTTATTCTCCAGTGAATCCCTTTCTTCCAAATCTTCAAACCCCCAAACCCAGAAAATTACTCTCGTGTCGCATCTTTAACCCACATACAATGGCCTCTTTCATCTCCAAGCTTTCCAAGGAATGTGACCGATGCCAGAAAATTATTGATCGAAGTTCGATCAAAACCATCCGTTTTAAAAGTGACATGAGCACTCCTCATCAAATCTTGGGTCCTCTCTTCAAAGCGGCAGTACCACCAACCATCATCAGACTTCTCAAGGAGCACTGCCTATCACCCTTGCTACAAGGGTTTGAATGGTTGAAGTGGGACCTGGCAAGGCCTCAAAGTTCATGGCATTCGACCACTACAGCCTGGGCAGCTTGGGTTGTACAAATGGAAAAACTCTTTGGTGAGCAATGGAAAGCCTTAGGCATCTACGACGCCATTCACCTTTCATTCATGGAAATCATTCTGGACAAGGAGCTCCTCTTAGCAGCCTTATGCTTCTGGTGCTCGGCTACCAACACTATGGTCCTCCCTCTCCACCCCATTGGTCCCACCATCCTTGACATTACTTCCATCTTGGGGACTTCTCCAACTAGGATCCCGATCGATGCCACCCTCTCTGGGTACCCGTCGAACCTTGACTTGAAGGCACTTTTCGACAAACGGGCCCTTGAGACACTGAGCGGTGAAGGCCAAGCACCTTCGAAAGAAGACGTTCACAAACTTCACAATAACTTCTTCAACTTTAACACCCTCTATCTCCATTTTACCGGCCAAGGAGAAGAAGCTTTGTGAGAAGAGGAACACGAGGCTTTCTTCTTCTATTGGTACAACAAATTTATCTGTTGTACAAAATCCAATAAATGTCTGGTCGAGAACATGCCAGTAGCTGAAGCCCTAGCTAGCGGTCACACCCTGGCACTCAGCCCGGCCATTCTCGCCGATCTCCTACGCTGCTTGGCTGAAACGACCCTAGATAAGATTGACCCGTACCAGAATGGTCCTCTCTGGGTCTTCTAACTCTGGTTGCAGGTCTACTTCGCCCCTATTCGGCGAACGCTCGCTAATTTCTCGCCTACGAAAACGCTCGACCCTCAGCTGGCTTCTCGGCCAACACCCCCCCACTAAGCTGAAGAGGTGTTCAGATATTTTTTCGCTTTTGACGATCTTTCTAATGACGAGTTCTTGATTTGTCGTCGTCGAGAATACCCTTTGTCAATCAGGCTTTCTACATCCGTGTGGGGTGCGGATGAAGATGCTGACCTTAGTCAATCCTGGGGGGTTTTTCGTGCTTGTCCGCGACCTGCCTCTTGGCTGTGAGGGTCGCCAAGCGGGTTGGGAGATGTATCATCCTAACTTCCTCGCTCGGCAGCTTGGCTACCTCCAAGGTTGCCCGGTCCCCATTCTTTCCTTACAGTCTATCCTAAGCTGCGGACGTGAACCTGGTTCTTCAAAGAAGGAATGCGATGACGCCAAAAAGGAGTTCCAGGAGCGATGCCAAAAATTCCGCCTTCGATCGGCCACTCCAGAATCTTTTAGCACCGATACCTTCGACGATTGGTGGGAAGAATACACTCATAGCTTCTTCAGTGCACCAGTTGAAGATGTCATTAACAAGATCTTCGGCGATCGTCCCCACAAGGCTTCTGCTCCCCAACCTAAAGAGGCTACCCATGGTATATAGCTTCCTTTACATATTTAGATATATATATATATATATATATATATCCTTACTGCTATTGACTTGGCTTTCAATTCTCAGGCAGCCGAGAGTCGAAAAAGGTAAAAGCGGTGGCTGCAATTGCAGCCAAGAAGAAGGCAATCCTCTCTTCCAAGCTGAGCAAATAACCCTGACAAGAGACTGAGAAGGCCGCCGCAGTCTCTCGTCCTACAAAACGCGTCAAGAAATTGGCAAACAAAGGGCAACGAGAAATTCACGTCATCTCTAGCCAAACGTCGAGAACAACCACTCCCAATGTTTCTCCTTCCACCCCGGCTGTATGCATCCCGACGGTTGTGCAGCCGGCTCCGACAAGTTAGGCGCCAAAAGCTCGTCCTGACCCTCCAATCGTGACTGGGCCAAAAACTGCTCCATTGGTCGAACCGTCTGTAGTTTCGGGGTCGGCCACTGCACCTATTGTGGAAGAGGTGGTCCCATTGGCCGAGAGAACTCCCCCTAAAAATCCAAAACACGCGGCAGTCGTTCTAGAAAAGAACGACGCAAGCGATGAGATTCCTCTGGCGGGTCGCCTTCAACCACGCCATCAAACTCCCTCTGCGTCCGAGGCGTCTATCTAAGTCGGCTCTTATGCGGCCAACCGTGGCAAACGACCTGTCGCAGAGCTAGAAGAGAGCAATGGGAGCGACGAGATTTCGCTGGCAGGTCGCTTTCAACCCCGCAATCAACCTCCCCCTGCGTCCGAGGCAGCTGTCCAAGTCGGCCCTTCTGCAGCCGACCGTGGCAAACGTCTTACCGTAGAGCCAGAAGCGACGGCGGAAATGCCCGTTCACCCGCAGGACCAAGGCTTCAACATTCCTCCCCAAGAAGCCTCTTCGGCCTTCGTAAGTACCCCTCTTGCTTCTCTTTTGGTTACTTTTCTACCTTAGAATTCTAAACCAAGAAGATACCTAATGTCAGGTGCCTACCCATTCTTTTCATCGAAAATTCTATGCGCCGAAAGATGTTATCTATATTTCTTGGCTGCCTCCATGGCCATCGAACGTAGATAACCTTCATCGACCGCATGAATTGATGAGCAGTCTAAGGCACTGGGCTCGGCCATTAAGTTCTTTAGGTTCGAGCAATGAACCTGAAGACATGGCCGAAATCTCCTCTCGGCAGGTTTAAAACAAAACCTTCTTGTTATGTTCTTTTGTGATATTTTTGAGCTTAAGCTAATTTTTCTGTGCAGCCTTCATAGGAAGTCGAGTTTAAAGCCCTCATGTCAAACACTACTGGAGCGACTGGCCCTTTGGCCACTACAACTGACCCCGTCGATTCAACTGCTCTGGTTCGGGTGCAAGAAGTTTTATCTCTCTCTGCGTCGCAAGTCCTTGAACACAAAGGCCTCGATTTATTAGGTGCCTGCCTAAACGACCTCGACGCAAATGGTCAAATGAGCGCCGAAGCCATCGTTCAGGCGTCGTCCGCCTTAGAGCGAGTTCGGGAGACTTTTAGTGTCCTTGAGAACGCTCTTCGGGCTAAACAAGATCTGAAAGCTGCTATGGCCGTCCAAGACACTCTTCATCTGAAGATTGATGCTTTAAAGGTGAAAGGGGAAGCCTTAGCTGACCTTGACCGTCAAATAGCCGAATTGGCAAAACGAAGGTCGGCTATTGCTTCTGAGCTTGCGAAAGACTTCGAGTCGGGCAGCAAAGATTGTCTAACCAAGTATACGACGAGCGTGAAATGAATCGAGCAGTTGAAGATGGACAAGAAGAACCGGCAGGCCGAGGTCATAATGGGCGAGGTGCGGTGGCTGGAGCTTAAAACCCTTCTCGGCACTCTTCTTCCTTATTCGCCCTAAATTTATTTAAATGTAAACTGATCGACCAACTCAATTTATGTATTCTTTTATCGACCTTAATGAATGAATTTCTATTCCCGCATGTCCCATGTGATCGGATAGTACTTCTTTAAAAACTTCCCATTGATTGGCAATTTGTGAACTAAACCGGTCCGGTCTCTAAGATGATATGCGCCTTTGCCAAGAACCTTATGTATGACGAATGGCCCTTTCTAATTTGGCGACCATTTGCCGAACCTGGGGTCTTTAATTCCTACAGGCAACACCGTTTGCCAAACTAATTCTCCTTCGCCAAATGTTTTCTGTCAGACCTTTTGATTGTAGGCTCGCTCGGCAATCTATTTTTATGACACCAGCAAGTTATAAGCATCAAGTCACGCTTCTTCTAAGTCTTCTAACTCCTGTCTCATGGACTGATTATATTCGGCGCTGAACAGACTACTTTGTTCAATTATTCGTAACGAATTTATGCTTAACTCGACTGGTAACATTGCATCGTGTTCGTAGGTTAGTGCATACGGGGTTGTCCCAGTCGCCGATCAGAGTGATGTTCGATATGCCCATAAAGCCTCATTCAACTTTAAATGCCACATGCCAAGCCTTTCTTTTATTATTTTCTCGAGAATGCTGATCAACACTTTGTTACTTGCCTCGGCCTGCCCATTTGCTTGTGGATAATATGGTGTAGACTGATGAGCTCTGCAAACCCCTTCATAGACTTCTGTGATTGCTTGAGCACCCTCTTGGGGGCCGAGGCATAGTAGTAATAGACCATCATCACTCTTTCGATATAACTCGTTTTGATACGTGACATAGTTTGTGGCGTGAACTCTTGTCTTGTGACTGTGTTTACCATTGGGATTGTCAAGATACTGCATAATGGGTTTTCTCCAATCATCTGGTATTGCCTTGACGGCGCAAACATCTATAAGGTCTTGTCGGTCTAACAACGAAGGTAAAGACATGACTCTTGTGCGTATCACGTTGTCGCGTCGGAGGACTTGCTGGTTAACCAAGGTCGGGTATAGCTGTCGTAACACGGGTATTTCTTGGCCTAGCTTACCCTCCAGGAGTTGTGCACCGGAGGCGATTTGAGTGAATTCATCTGCGTCGGTATTATGGATCCGGGAAATATGTTCAAATGTAATACCATCGAAGAATTCGGCCAAATAGCTGGCGACCATGTGGTAGGGTGCTAGGGTATAACTCATGCATTGAAAAGAACCATTAAGTTGGTTAATCAAAAGTTCGGAGTCACCAAGGATGAGGGTGCGGGTTGCCCGCAAGTTATGAAGGATGCCAAGGCCGATGATAAGGGCTTCGTATTCAGCTTGATTATTTGTGCAATGAAAATCTAGCTTGAGCGAAAAATACTAACGATCGTGGTTTGGGGATTGAATGACAATTCCAACGCCAGCCGAGGATGAAGTACGTGAACCGTCGAAGTACATCGTCCAGTAGTTATTGTGCGTTTCAACCATGCCGATTTTGACGTCGGTGCCCCCAAAACCATATAGGGAAGGGTGTTGAGCAAGGAAATCAGCCAATGCCTGGCCTTTGACAGCTTTCTGGGGTATGTATTGCAAGCTAAACTCGGACAACGCCATTGTCCATTTCCCAATTCGGCCTTTTACGATTGGTCGGGTAAGCATGTAGCGGATGACGTCGGTTTGGGCAATGACTTGGGCGACCGATGGGAGCATGTAATGCCGAAGCTTGGAGGCGGTGAAAAATACGGCTAGACAGAGCTTCTCGACGGTAGAATAATTGATTTTCGGTTGATTGATATTTCGACTTAGGTAAAAAATAGCCTGTTCTCGTCCGGCGTCATTGTCTTGCGTGAGGAGGCAGCCAATGGACTCTTCGACCGTCGAGATATATAGTTTGAGAGGCTTACCGCACCGAGGTGGGACAAGGACAGGTGGTGTTGTGAGGGAGACTTTGATTTGCGTAAACGCCGCCTGATGCTCGTATTTCCACTCAAATTTATCTGAGTCTTTGAGTTTCAAAAGTGTAGATAACGCTTTCATTTTCCCCGCCGAGTTAGCTATAAATCGGCAGAGAAAATTTATCTTACCGAGTAAGGACTGTAATTGTTTCTTCGTCGTGGGGGGGTGGGGCATTGATGATTGCATGTGCTTTATTTTCATCCACTTCAATCCCACGGTGGTGCACAAGGAAACCGAGAAAATTACCGGTTGACACACCAAAGGCACATTTGGCAGGATTCATTTTAAGGTTGTGTTCAGCATGCAGAGGAAAGCCTGTCGGAGATCATCCAGATGTGTCTGCTGGCATTTAGATTTGATTACAACCTCGTCGATGTAGACTTTGACGATGGTTCCAATTAAATCATGGAATATGGTGTTCATTGCTCGTTGGTACGTGGCACCGGCGTTCTTGAGGTCGAATGGCATGACAACCCATTCGTATGTACCAAGTGCCCCCGGGTAGCGAAAAGTGGTCTTGTGCACATCGGCTTCGGCAATGAAAATTTGGTTGTACCCAGTATGTCCATCCATAAAAGATAAGATCGCATGATTCGCCACAGCGTCGATTAACAAATCTGAAATCGGCATCGTATACTCATCTTTGGGCGTTTCCGATTCAAATTTCTGAAGTCGATGCAAATGCGCAATGCACCACTTTTCTTTAAAACAGGAACGATATTGGCCAACCGTTCAACATATTGAGCTGTCCGAATGAACCCTACTTTCAAGAGATGAACCAGTTCATCCTTAATGTCGAGTTGCACTTTGGTCAAGAATTGTCGAGGTGGTTGAAGGAAGGGTTTACACCCCAGTTTAATATGTAACTCATGTTCAACGAGAGTGCGATATAAGCCAGGCATCTCGTGGTAGCTCCAAGCAAAACAATGTTTGAACTCCTCAAGCAGGGCACGAAGTTCGGCTTTCATAGGTTGGGGAAGCAAAGCACTAATAAGTAAAGGCCATGGGTCATTGGCCATCCCAACATTAATTTCTTCCAATGGGTCATTGACTTGGGGTCGATTGTCTTCGAGCTCGACCGGGGCAGCTTGAACTTTGTCAAGAGATAAGACAGGACCATTATCTCCTTTGGCGAGGAACTCTACGAGGTTAACGCCTGAATTTGGTTGCTTACATATAGTATACCAATGAGCCAGCAGTCGTTCCATAGTAGATGAAACCACAGCCCAATGTTTTTCCCGATCGGTGTCAAACATCGGGGTGAGGGATGAAGTTAGCTAACCCAAGTCTCGCCGAATCCTGGTGGACAGTTTAGGTGCCAACCTCCATAGCTTTCTGAACAGAAATCTGAGTCGGCCGTCCTTCATCATTGAAACCTTGTAGGGTGATGTAGCTGACGTGGTCATCATAATACCGTGCTTGGATCATGTTAGCTTCGAAGGGGTGATTATTGGCCCGGTGAACAATGACCGATTTACCGTCCTAAAAGATGAGCACTTGATATAATGATGAAGGAATACAGCTGGTTTGATGAATCCAATCTCGACCGAGCAGTGCATTATACTCGGTCTTGGAGTCGACGATGAAAAAGGCGATTATGTGATTACGACCGGTAATGTTTACCGCTAAAGGAAACACCCATTTGGTTTGGGATTTGTCTCTGATGAAACTGCTCATTGTGATCCTATAGGGAATAAGTTCATCATTGGAGCGACGTAATGCCTTCATGACGTTTACAGGCATTGACAGTGGCTCCACAGTTGACAAAAACTTTGGAGACTGGATACCCTTTGATAGTGGCTTCAAATGATGAAGTTTGGCCGATGATGAGCGAGGAAACAATTCGGCCAAAGCTGCCTTGAGGTTGTCATCTTTTGTTATCGACTCGACTTTAGCAACAGTTACAAAATCAATGTGACCGGCTTCCTCGGCAACTACGTCGCCATCGAGGAAATTCGGTTGAGATGTGCTCGACTGAAAATCAGCGGGCAAAACATGGACCATACTGATTTCCATGGTATCCAGGACCGATGGGCCCATCGGGTTACGATCATCCTTTTCAGCCTCTTCTCTTTCCTGGTTACCGACTACGACATCTGCTTCCATCAGAGTTGTACTAAGAGACTCTTCTGTTTTTTCTTCAATGGTTTGTTCCTGCGGTGTCTCTGCGGAAGCCTGTTTTTTCTGTGTAGGTGCCTCAGGTGCGTCTAAAATCGGAATTATGCCTGGGATTGGTGCCAGGATACGAGCTTGCTCTTGGTACATTATACGGGCATCCCTGGTGTTGTGATAGGCATCCAACCGTACGACTCGTGTTATTTCATCGACCGTAAGGCTGAAGAAAAAAATGGTCGAAAAGACTTCGAAGTGGTATCGTAAATACTGAAGGTCCTCCATTGAGAAAGGAAGGTCGGCTACATCGATATCAGTGTATGGGTCGACTTCAAAGCCAAGGACTTGAGCTTCTCGTATGTGCTGGAACCTAGCTTTTAATCCTGGGTCTGAGGTCTTCTGAATAATTCGCTCAGCATCTGGGCAAGTTAGGAAGAGATCGATTGTATCTTGACATGTTTTCGGCAAACCATATAGATCGTTGGCCGAATGTTTTTTATGAAACTCTCGCATATATTCCAAGGCCTCCCCGAGGAATAGAGGATGTAAATTTCGTCAAATTTTGATCAAATGTTCTTGTGTGGTTGGCGGGGACAGTTTGCTTTCAGCTTCTTGCCTTAAATGCTCAAAGCGTGCCTTCATTTCCCAAGGCCGAAGAAGAAGTTTGATCCGTTTATCAGCCTCCTCAAATGTGGTTTCGACATCTCGATTGACCAGCCGTTTCCCTTGAACCAACTCTGTCATAATAGTTGGAGATGGTCGTTCATCATCATTGGCAACTGTTTCCTTCGACCCCCATCGGCGGGCCATGCAGTCTATTCTTTGGTGCCGACGTTTCTGGGATTTGGGCTGTGCAGTGTAGACACCTTTTGAAAATAGTGATATGTATACCAACGCTGGTCTCGAGGTTCGGGAGGTTTGAAATTTTTTTGGCTCTGTGATGATTCTGAGGTGCTAGAATTGTGTATGTAATAATCTTCATCATAAAACGGAGCACCGAAATCGAGGCACCGTCTGATTGAAGGTTTGTCTTCAACTTGCACTTTAGGGCCGAGCCTATCAAAAACCCCTTGATGTTGACCTGCGTCGAGCATCTTTTGCTGTATTGCGGTTGTAGGTTGTTCCATTATAGCCGGAGATGACTCTTCCTTCGGCTCAGCGTTGACATTTGCTTTACACTTTCTGCATAAAACAGCTGACTCACCTTCTTCATCAGTGCTGTAATCTGTCATGGGTTTCACAATAGCGGGTCCCGTGAGAGCTGTAGGTGTTTTGTTTAAAAGAAAATCAGCATTGAAACGTGGCCGAGAATTCTAATTCAGAAAGCGTTGCGTTGTAACGATCTCTGCCTTCCCTTTTCCTTTGTCCCTAGGTAGGCGAGCATCTACCATATTTACTGTTGACGTGGGAAATGGGTAAGTATCAACGCTCATCTTCTTTTCCAGAAATCTGAGTTTGCCGTTATCAATCCTGCTTTGGACGTTGTCTCGAAACACAACACAGTTATTTGTCGTATGTTTGCTTGAATTATGGTATTTGCAATATATCTTTCCTTTAAGCTCTTCGGCCTTGGGAATGTTATGCCCAGGCCGAAGTTTGATGATCTTCGCTGATAACAATTGATCAAAAATTACGTTGGCCTTTGTAATATCAAAAGTATAAACTTTTGACGTTTTCGTTATTTCTTCAGTGGCCGAGCGGGTTTTGACATCCTTAGAGTCAATTTGAGTCAGCGTCTTGCAAACGTATGGCTTATCTATTATTATCTCAGCTGCGTCCACGCTGACGCATTGAGACTCCTCACCCTCAGTTGATGCGTAACTAATATTTGGATTTTTGTAGATCGACCCTCGAGATAGGGTTTTCGAAATCTTCTCTTCTCGAAGCAAATAATCATATTGCTCGACATGCTGGGCTAATTCATACATATCCCGAAAGTTTGCCCCCAAGAATTTCTTTTTGTATTCTACGTCAAGACCGTTCAGAGCAAGTCTAACAAATTCGACTTCGGGGAGAAGTACTCGGCACCAATTCCTGGCAGATTTAAATATGGTCAGATAATCCATTGGTGACTCGTCAGATGCTTGAGCCATCCTTGCTAATGAAGACACCGACATTTCTATCCCTAGCCGATAAAAATGCTTATGAAATTTCTCGACCAGCTCTGGACAAAATTTGGTGAGAGGTTGATATACTAAGCAAATGCTGAACCGGTCAGTGAAAAGTTGAAAAGTCGCAGCTTGTGAAAGTCGCTATTGACATCTCTGCATTGCGCGGTGAAACGAGCCACATGTTTTAACGAGGATAAGGATGATTCTCTGGCAAAAAGGCTAAAATCTGGGATTTTGAAACCTCTAGGGTATTCAAACTGTTCCACATAAGCTGGATACGGATGTATAAATTTAGGGAATTTTGACCCTTTCTTCATGGCCGAATCGATCATCCGTTGCACCTCGGTCATATCGACAGGTGTTGCTTCCACTCTCTGGTCGGATCCGTCTGACCTACTATTTGATCCTCCTCATTTTTCCAAGTTAATTAGTTTGAGCCGAGCAGGGATTGACTCGGTCGGTACAATTGGTAACAGATTATTTCTTGGTGGCAAGTGCTTGGCAAGATCGAAAGACCTACCGTCGCTGACCTTACTAACCAGTATTTTGAGTAATCTGGTTTGTACCTCACAGGTATTGCGTATCACGTCATGAAGTTTATCGATTCCTCGATTAAACGTCTGTTTAACCGTCCGAGACTGCTCGTCAAGTCATTTTTGAAGAAACGATCTTGTTGGTGGATCAGATCCTTCACCACCATCCTCGTCACAATCTTCTATTATCCCTTCATTGAGAACGCAGGTGTTCCTGTTAGGGATTTCTAAACTACGAAACTGACCGCCGAGATTAACTTCCATTTCTCGACGAGTCGCGTTTGTGGACTTAGGTGTCACGGCGCTAAGGGGATTCTGCGCCTGCCGCACACTTTGTCCTATGTTCTGAATTGGCAAATCGGCTGTTGATTTTCCCATAGCTGTTTTCTTTTTTACCGATCGCATTTCAATTGGCATGAACTTCGTAGTTTAGCACTGGGTCCCACGGGGCGTGCCAAAATGTTGACCCTAAAAACTACCAAGCCTATGTGGCGCGCAGGCCGAGTAATCTATGAGCTAACTACGTCATTTGGTTGAATGCGGGGTGTGCCAACTCGTCGACCGAGCTCGGCCAAGGAGTAAAATTTGTTGATGTTGCGTTGGGTGCGCGGCTGACTTCTGCGTCTTACGATTGCGACCGAGGAATGAACACGTCTCGGCCTCTTGGGTTCTCGAACCTGAAGACAAGGCTACTATTCTTACGAAGTTCACGAATCGTCGTCGTTGAATTCGGTCACAGTGATGGTATTCGTCAAAGTAAACTCACGCCAAATCGACACCAAAGTGTAAAGGCACAAATACTCAAAGCAGATATGAGTCTTAATAGTGAACATGGTTCGACCGTCTGAATGTCGAACTCTAAATCCTACTTCAGAATATCTAATCATAAAATAACTCAGCGTGCAATGCGCCGAGCTTAGTAAGCTGTAACACCTCACTTCGTCGAGAAGGCTAATAAGATGACCTCAATCAATAAGGATTCAGAAACCCTTCTCGACCGAGACTTGGATAGGTAACCAGCCGTCCTCGCCGCAGTGTTGTTGATGCCAACGGAAGATGTTGCGAGATCGGCTGATTCTACAGCGACATAACTATCTATGCTGACTGAAGATATCACCGGTTGCTTTCACAGTGTTGTTGATGCCAACGAAAAATGTGTCAGCGAAAAGAGAAAATAAAAAATCTCAAAGTTGTTGAGAGAGTTTGCGCAGGGCAGTTGTGTGTTGAATTGAAAGGGGCTTCTAACGCTACACAGCGCCTTGTATTTATAGTAGTAATGTACCTTCTAGGTCGAGTTAACAACCTACTCGGATTAGGATTTCTTCTTCTAATCAAACATCCCCTCGAGTACTCCTACTCCCATCAGGATTTTGAACCTATCCTTTCATCGAGCCGGATTCATTTCAGGGTTATTAATCTCGCCGAGACTCTTTATTGCGCCAGGATTCGACTCATCTTGCAGTATGGCTTAACCGATCTAGGTTTGAAAGCCCACGAACTAAAACGCTCCATGGTAACCTTGTCGTAAGCCTCCTGGGCCGAGAATGACTCTACACTTGGCCCAAACTAATATTTTGGGCCCAAACAATACCACAAAATCTTATGTTATACTTAATGAAAGTATAAATAAACTCTTAAGTGTTAGTGAATCTATTGTTTTGATAGGATACGCAATCTACGAAACTAGTTTGAACGATCCAACCGTCAAACATGTTTGTATATACTTCGAGATCGCATACACCAAAAATTGCAAAAAACAAACATTTAGAGATCAGTAACGAGACAAAACTTTTCGACGGTTATAAAAAGAAAAATCACGATTTAACAGTTATTTTAACTCCGATTTTGATGATTTTTTACAGCTACACTATTTGACCCTATATGAATTGGATCATCAATTTAAAATATTGACACTAGTGGATACCACAAAATCTTGTTATACTTAATGAAAGTATGAATAAACTCCTAAGTGTTAGTGAATCTATTGTTTTGATGAGTTACATATTCTATAAAACTAGTTTCAATGATCCAACCGTTAAACATGTTTGTATATACTTCGAGATTGCATACGCCAAAAATTGCAAAAAATGAACATATAGAGATCAAGTAACGGGAAACCCCTAGATAGATAATAAACAAAAAAAATTGGGAATCATTATCCCACACATAACATATAAACAATGCCAACCAAATAAACCCCTAAAACTAAACAGATCGCTGAAGAAAAAAAAACCCAAAAAAATAGAAACAAAACCCATAATCCTATACCAAAAACAAGCATGAAAGCAATATTACAGCGAAGAACAAGGAGACCCTAGAATCAAAGCAAACGAAGAACAACAAGACTGCTGCTGCGTACGGGCTTACAATATTTGAAACAATGGGAAGAAGTTGCGGGGGAAGAAAGATTGTACCTTCACAAAGAGATCGACACGATGGGAAACCCAAATCGCAGGGAGAGAGAGAGGGCGTCGGAGAAGACGCTCTCTGGAGGAGAGAGCAGCGCGCTCAAAATCTCTCAAAGTTTTTAGGGTTAAGTTGAGATTTGCCAAGCTCTTTGGTATTTATACATATCGCATTGAAATCCTCCAAAATCCACCAAATCACAAATCTGTTTAAATCCAATTCCTATTTCAATACACCTAAACTTTTAGAGACTTTCAAAAAGTTATAATTGAATACACCTAAATTTATAGGGAATTGTAAGAAGTCTTTAAGAATCTCAATTGAATATGTAAAAACTGATTTTCCTTAATGATTACACCATCAATATACAGTATATATATATATATACAAATGAGTAGATAATACTCCAAGGTTACATCTTAAAGGCCATAAATATACACATAAATATGGAGTTACAATATAACGGACAATTGACCAATATTCTATAATTAGTGTCATTAACTATTGTAACTCCCTAACATCCCCCCGCAAACTTGACACTGGTGAAGAGACAAGTTTGGAAATAAGACGCCCAAAATGATCAATAGACAAGCCCTTGGTAAAAACATCTGCTAGTTGATGAGTAGAAGGGATGAAGTGAACCCGATGACTGCCCGAAGCAACACGTTCGCGAACAAAATGATAATCAATAGCAACATGTTTGGTACGAGCATGAAAAACGGGATTGGCAGCAAGATACGTGGCAGCTAAATTGTCACAATTAAGAATAATTGGATGTGCGAGAAAATGCTGAAGTTCATGGAGAAGACGTTGAATCCATATAGTATCTACACATGCATAGGCTAAGGCTCGATACTCAGCTTGGGCACTCGAACGTGAAACAGTACGTTGCTTCTTTGCACTCCAGGAAATTAAATTAGGTCCCAAAAAGACACAATACCTAGTAGTGGACCGGCAAGTATCAGGACAACCTGCCCAATCCGCATCTGAATAGGCAACAACAAATGAGGAATCCGTAGAATAGCAAATAGGGTGGCCATGTCCAAGGGTACCTTTGAGATAACGTAGGATGCGTTTGACGGCTTCATAGTGAACATCAGTGGGACATCCAATGAACTAAGAATCATGTTGTACAGCATACGAAATGTCGGGACGAATCAATGTGAGATATTGGAGAGCACCGACAATCTGTCGATATGGGGTGGGGTCCAACAGGGGAGTACCATGAGTGCAGGAGAGGCTGCCCTTAAAAGACATGGGTGTAGAAACCGGTTTACATGCCAACATGTTACTGCGTTGAAGGACATCAAGAGCATATTTAGCCTTGTGAAGTTTACAGACATGATTTGGTTGACTAGGATCAACAAACCCAGTAGGTTGTTGCATATAAACTTCCTCAGATAAGGCGCATGGAGAAAAGCATTCTTGACGTCGAGTTGTCGAATGGACCACCCAGAACTAACTACAACACTGAGCACTATTCGAATTGTAGTTGGTTTAACAACCGGGCTGAATGTATCAAAATAATCGACCCCATATTGTTGGTGAAATCCCTTGGCCAGAAGACGTGCTTTGTAGCGCTCAACGGTGCCATCGGATCGCCGTTTGACTTTGAAAACCCATTTACAGCCAATTGGGTTCTGTGTGGAGAATGGAGGAACCAAGGGCCATGTACCTTTTGAGAAGAACATTGAATTCATCATGCATGGCTTTCTTCCAGGCTGGAGATCGAGCAACTTGAGTGTAACATATGGGTTCAACATCAGAGGTGAGTAGTGCGGTCAGGGCATGAGAGAGAGGGTAACGGGTAGAGAAATTGGCATATTTGGGATTTGGTTTGAAGATTCCTGATTTAGAACGAGTTTGAATAGAAGATGGACGATTGAAGATTGGTGGGAACGGTGATGTATCAGGAATAAGGGTGCTGGAAGGCACGGGTTCTGAAGAAGTTGCAGAGGGGAGAGATTAGGTGCTAGGCACGGGTTAAGGAGTCTGGTTAATGGGGTTAGAAGTTTGGTCTAATTGATGAATTGGAGTCGAGAAAAAAATAGGCCTTAAGTCTTGTGTGATAGTGGTGGGCATTGTAAATGAATTTTGGTCCAAGCAAAAGGCAATAGGTAGAAGGACAAAGTCGGTGCTCACGACAGGTGTGGAACGGTCAGAAGCACCAAAATAAAATTTTACTTCATGAAAATTCACATGACGAGAAGTGTAAAGTCGACCCTTAGGAGGATGTAGACAGCGGTAGCCTTTATGACGATCGCTATAACCAACAAAGACACACTCAAGAGAGCAGGGTTGTAATTTGTTAGAAACATAATCACCAAGAAATGGGTAACGTACACACCTAAATGTCTGAATGAGTGAGTAATCGGGATTGTGAGAGAACAATTTTTGATATGGAGAAGCCCATTCAAGTACCGGAGTCGAAAGTCGATTGATCAATTAAACGGCTGAACAAAGGGCTTCAGCCCACAAATGATAAGGCATTTGAGGAGTAAGAAGAAGAGTACGACCCATGTCAGCGATATAACGATGCTTTCATTCAGCCAAACCATTTTGTTGAGGTGTGTGTGGACAAGAAAAACGATGCACAATTCCATTAGTGGCACAAAATTGCTTAAATTGGAAGTTATCATATTCCTTACCCCCATCACTTTGGATTTGTTTAATGGACAAAGAGAATTGATTTTTGACATACATGACAAATTGGAAAAATGACCAAAGACTTCAGATTTGAGACGCATTGGAAAAATCCAAGAGAAGCGAGTATAATCATCCGTAAATAAAACATAATAACGGAACCCAGAAGTAGAAATAACGGGAGACATCCAAACATCCGAATGTAGTAATTCAAAAAGAGCAACAGAACAATGTTCTTTCGAAGAAAAATGAAGCTTAACAGATTTGGCCAATGCACAATGGTTACAAAATTGACTTGCCAAACATTTAGAATCTAAGAAGGACTGAGACACAAGTGTGCGAAGCACTTTATTGGACGGATGGCCGAGACGATGATGCCAAACAGAAAACGACACGGTTACAGAAGCAAGGGCAACCGGTGAGGTAGACAAGAGCGTTGGAAGAACAGGATAAAGACCATCTTTACATTCGCCTTGAAAAAGAAGAACTCCAGTTTTTAAATCATGAATTGTATAGCCCCATGGAAAGAATGTAATGCGAACATGAGAATCCTTAGTATATTGAGCAACGGATAACAGATTTTTATGTAAAGTAGGAACACGAAGAACATCGGAAAGACGGAAGACATAAGTACCAGAAGTGAAAGAGACATTACCAGAATGAGTGATGGGGAGGGAAGTGCCGTTACCAATAACAACTTGGTCAGAAGAAGACTGTGGCATTGAGGTAGAAGCCGAGCGTGCATCATGAGTCATATGATTGGTAGCTCCAGAATCAGAGTACCAATTAGGGTCGGTTGAAGAGGCAATATGCATACCAGCAAAAGCACGAGGATGAAGACACCGAGCAGCAAGATGACCATACTAGCGGCAATTCTAGCATTGCTGAAGAGGAAGAGGATGGCCTAAGAGGCCTTCAGAATGAGCAGGGTTGAGTGGCGGGTAGACATGACCATATCTTTGTGCAGAGGTAACAGCAGGAAAGCGAGTGGGTGGAACACGGGTTCGAGGGGTGCGGGGACCACGCGAATTATGGGCAGAGAGAAAAGCACTTGGTTGAGCATTAGGAGTCATCTGCACAGCCAACTCTTGCTTAGCCTCAAAGGATAAAAGACGAGCACGAAGATCAGAAAAACTAGGCAGCGACGGGAAATGGAGAATGGCTGTAACAAGCATGCCATATCCAGGACCCAAACCACGAAGAACAAAGGTGACCAAATCAGAATTGGAGATAGGGTCATGGATGGCAGTTAGTTGATTCGCTAGATTCTTAGCATGAGCAAGGTGGTCGGAGATCGACTTGGTACCTTTGGTGATGGAGAAAAGATGAAACTTCAGTTGAGCCCCATTAGCAAGAGATTGCTGCAAAAAGTTCTGTTAAAAATAATCCCAAATATCCTTGGAGGTAGAGAGACCAACTACTTGAGGAAGAATAGTTTCAGACAACGTGGCACGGAGAATGCTGATCAGACTTTGATCGGTTTGAAACCAAGAAAAGTAATTCGGATTAGGTTGGGAATCTGGTGATGTAGCGGGAGGGTCAGAGGACTTGTCAGAAGAGGTAGTGAGAGCAAGAGTGGCAGGTGGACATGGGAAAGAACCATCAACAAAATGCCAAAGATTTTGACCAAGAAGGAAAGGTTTGACTTGGCTTTCCCAGATTAGATAATTGGTGTCAGTGAGTTTCATAGAAACAAGATGAGAAATGTTGGGAATGGAGAGAGGAGGAAACGTGGAGGAGGAAGCCATGAGAGAGAACACAAAGAATGAGGATCGAACGAGGCTTGTTAGAAATGTGATACCATGTAAAAACTGATTTTCCTTAATGATTACACCATCAATATACAATATATATATATATATATACAAATGAGTAGATAATACTCTACGGTTACATCTTAAAGATCATAAATATACACATAAATATGGAGTTACAATATAACGGACAATTGACCAATATTCTATAATTAGTGTCATTAACTATTGTAACTCCCTAACAGAATATATCAAGACTTTTATAAAGTCTTTTAAATTCCTAATTGAATACCCCTGGAATTATTAATTCCCTGAAACTCTCTCAAAATCCTAATTGAATACACCCCCCTAAGAGAACACTTCAAAACATTTTTTGTACATCCATACAAAAATATTTGCATACAAATAAAGAACTCACAACAATTCTAAACTACAAACAAAACAAGTTAAATGAATGGAAATTAAATTAGTTATTTAAGAAAATATACCTCCGAGATTAATGGCAACGAAATAGCTGGCTGGAATTTTTCAGGAGGAAGGCAGCTGTTGCAATTGTTTTGCAACTTTTGCCTCCTTGTGTTCTGGTTAAATTCCAAAAAGTGAATAACACTTTGTGCAACGAAAGTACCGTCACGCAAAACATGTAGATTCCATATTTTGGCGCCATCCACGTTGTACTTTGTTGTGTTTTTCAGCCCACCTTGCGCAACGAACCACATTCCATTGTGCAAAGATATATCGTGCGACAAAGGTTTGTCATTGCACAAAGCTATCTTATGCGACAAAGCTTTGTCACGCATTGTGTGTGTGTATATATATATTTTTAATTTCTTCTTTCCATTCATTCTTTAATTTATTTTAAAAGACATACATACTTAATAAATCAAGAACTTATTTCATTAAACCATACATGCATAATTAATATAAACATTTATTAAAATGCCATTAATTACATTCAAAATAAACATTAAGTACATATTTAATTATACCGTTCATACGTAAAAAACTTCAAATTTATATGTCATTATTTAATAAGTGATAAAATTAAAAAAAAACACAATTCTACTCTGCCGCTGGTTGGTCAGGTTCTTGCCATAGTTCGGCCGCACGTTGAATATCAAACTTCTAATCCCAAAAACGGGACTTGAATATGTTGTCAATGCACTTCATCAGATTTGGGTTACTTTTGTCGATGTCCCAATTAGGTTTTTATGCAAAAATTAATAAATTAAAATCTCGGTAATATATTAAATTTAACAAACATAATTATTATTTAACTAATTACTTAACACATACAGCTAACTCAGCAATCAAATATGCCTTCATCTCTTCGGGGACGGTTCTCCAAGACTTCCAATCCACACCACATTTGTCATCCACCAATACTCCAATGTCAGACCAAAACTTGGTGCGCATATCTGACTTCACAACCCCTAGTAATTCAGCAGAAGTGATTCGGTAGCGGCTCCCACCATAAATGTGTTGAACCCGTGGTGCAGCTCTCTTCTTCTTGTCCATCAACAAAATATATATTTATATACTCAAGCTATATATATACTTTATACAAAATGCAAAATTTACAACGCATACCTTTTCCGGAACCTTCGCCATCGATTGTCTTTGACGAATGAGCACCACAGTCGCCCATCGTACCAAAATTCAAATAACAACTAGATTATAATCTAGAAAAAAACTAAATTGTTTTCGAAACAAATTGTGAGGAGTAGAGAGAGGAACTGCAAATTTATAGAAAGCCAGGGAACCTTGTGCGACAGAGGTTTTGTCGCGCATACTAATGCATTAAATACGATATTGATTCATTTGATTCACATGCATTGAATCCTTTGATTGAAAAAATTGAACATCGGTTTCTTGCCTTGTGCGACGAAGCCTTCGTCGCGCAAGTGTTTCGCAGGAAACATTTTGTCACACATTTGTTTTGTGCCAAAAAATAACTTACCCGTGTTTTTTTACTCACTTTGTGTGACGGGGTTTTTTGGTTTGTCATGCAAACCATCTTTCGCGAAGAATCTCTGCATCGCGCAAAACAACACCGCTCTGCTACAAAGGTGTATATTCGTTGTGCAACACCCATATGCACGACGAATGGTGCTTTGTTGCCCAAACATCTGTCACGCAAATGGTTTTTCCTAGTAATGTTTGTGATTGAAGCAGTATACAGATGTTTGTGACTGAAGCAGCATACAGACTCATGTTATGACCTAAGATAATTGCATATGATAAAAATCAAATTGAAGTGAAAATGTAAAGATCATTGCAAGAGTGAATCATTCTTCAGAAAAACCAGACAGGAATAAATTCATTATAAAGACTAGTGAACCCACATTCGTTTCTACAAGCAAGTCCTCCTAATAAACAGACAAAAAATTCGTGAAAAGGGATACCACCATACGAGACGTCGTTCCGAAAAACAAAAAGACCGCATCGTGAAAACCTCTTAAACCTTGTTTCTGCAATCAAGCCCTGTTAGACGCGATGTTCATGGATGAATCATGGGTCCAAGTAGATTATCTCGCAATGCGCTGAGGCATGCCTAAACAGGATCATGTTTTTCAATAGGTCTGAAGAACAATCGTCAAAAGCAGGCTTAACCGCCGTTTTCTCGAGCACAGGTGAACTTGAAAGTAGGAATTCAATGAAATCTAGTTCAGCTTTGATACCAGAGATGTTGGTTATTTTAACAAGTCGCAGTTGGGTCAATAGGCAATCTTGATTGTCATCTATGTTGGAGAACAATTCAGAAATAAACAAAAATAACAGAAATTCTAATATTTTATTAACCAAAATATACTTGCTATACAAAATGAAAATTACACAATAACTACAGAAATTAATGTTACTAACTTGATTACAGAAGGTATAGGCTAGCATAAAAGCTATGTCCTTCGAACAGTATTTTCGTCCCACTCCTGTGCTTATGGTTCTATAACATCTACTCGACCAAGATTCAACTACCTAATTCTACAACCCGGACTGGATTATAGAATTCTAGCGAATTTGCTTTGTGTGTTTACTCTCTGGAAATTTCGTACAGAAGCAAGGAGGAAGAAAAGATGTCTGGAATGGAACTGAGGATTTCAGTTATATAGGCTCTTTCATACTTCTTCAAATACTTTTAGGATGTATATGAAGCAAGAGTTGTGTCTATTAATCAAAACGTTTTTAATTAAAAACTTAATTCGAAAATTAAAACTAATTAATTAATAAATGGTGGCCCAAGCCTCAATTCCCATTCCAAGTGGTCCAACACATACGCAATATTGTAGAGGACAAAACATATATAAAGGTCATTGAGAATCTTGTTTTCTCCAATGTGGGACAAGAGTCTCAAAACTCTAACAATCTAACCAAGAGTTCACTTCTTCCTCAACAGACTGATCCTCATCGAATGCCTGCACAAGGTCTATAGCATCAGAATCATGAACTCTGACAAATCAGCTCTCTAAACTACATTACTGTAGAGCCACATTGGTTTGAATTTTTTTTTTTAATTTTTTTTTTATGTACCAGAAGAATATTGGACAAATCAGTAGAGTAATACTCACGGCAATTTCGAGTTTTTGTAGAGCAGGAGTGCTTCTCAGAAGGCACTGAGCAGCTGAAACTTCCTTCGAAATATGAAAGGAGATGCTCATAGAAAGAAAATTCAGATACATGTATGGTTCTGGCAGCTTTACTGGCAAGTCACCATCCGCCAAGTACTGGAGCAGAATGGAAGCATCAGACTCAATGAATATGCTGAAACACCCATGGGCAGGTAAATAATCCATTACCGCTAAAAATTCAGACTGAATTGTGAGCCTTCGAATATGGAGCAGATGAGCAAGAAAATTGACCAAATAGCTAGAACTGAGAGGAAGAGTCCAGGTAAGGCCATCACCGACCAAATTAATGCAAACTACAGCAAGATTTAACGTATTCATAATACTAACATGCTCAAAAGAGCCGTCATACTCAAAGAATTTTGTTAAAGTCATCACATTAAAGCCATCACATTTTGTTAAAGTCAATCTCTCAAGCAGAGGGCAGCAAACAATCAGATTATCAAGCACATCTTGAACCACTGTAACTAGATCAAGACAAAGGACCTTCAATCTCCCAAAGCCTTTGAAGGTGAAAGGAGGTTTTAGCAAACAATTATTTAACTCTAAATGAACCAAATATTGATAAGAAAACAAACATGAAGGAATCTTGTAAGTGTCCCCTTCCAAAATTTCAAGCACCAACTCTTTGATAGCATTTCTTGATAGATGACGAATCCAATGATCAATAGCACTAGTGGCTACAATATCTGGATGAGAAAGCCTGAATGTGTGTATGGAGCCAACATGAAGTACCAGTACTTGATCTACAATGCTCTCAATAAATGTACGGTCTGAAGTCGAGAAACATGTTGAATTATGGCCAAACAAACAACTTTCGGCTATTAAAAAAAGGAAAAGAAAAAACTTTTGGTTATAAAATTATAAAGACATCATGATGAGGAGGCATCATGATGATGTTTCTTCCTTGTTTTGGGGAAAAGAAAAGCACCTTGTCTAAAGTTTTCTTGGTCCATGGGAAGTCACGGGGTGACTTGAAATGAATGGCTATGTTATGATAAGGAAGCTGCTACCCTTTGGTTTTTTAAGTGAGCAGAAAATTGGTGAGCCGAAGAGAAGAGAGGGAGAGAAAGAAGGTACTGCTGCAGTACCATTTTGAGAGAAGGAGTTGTTGTTCCTTTCATTGGATAGTTCTCACTCCATCAAAGTATTATTGTTGTAATAGCTTTGAGCTTTGTATAGAGAAGAAATTAATCACTATATTTCTTTCTCTATTTGTTTCTTTAGAGTGTGAGAGTTATTGGGTCTTTTGGGTTGTGAGATTGCCAACACTTTGTAAACTCCCATTTGGTTGATAGTGGATTATTGGGTGAGCTCATACTGCTCCGAGGACGTACTCCAGTTACACTGACTGTGGAGGAACCTCGTTAAAATCTTGGTGTCTTTAATATTTTGTTCTTGCATTTAAATTTGATATATTTTCTGTGGGTTACCAAGAATTGGTTCTAGAAGGTTTGGTGCTATCCTAGCACAACAATTGGTATCAGAGCACTAGTTGCTCTTGGGTACTGTCTAGTTGCCAAAGATGTCAGACGGGCAAGATGAAAATCCTTTTGGAAGCACCTCCGGGTTTGCAAGAACTACGGTGCAAAATGCAAAGTTCGAAGTGGAAAAGTTTGATGGCACAAACAACTTCGGGATGTGGCAATGTGAGGTCAAAGATGTGTTGGCTCAACAAGATCTACTTGCCGCTTTGGGAGAGAAGCCGGAAGCTATGTCGAAGCCGGAATGGGAGAAATTAAATTTGTGGGCTTGCTCTTCAATTCGGTTGTGCCTTGCAAAAACTCAGAAGTATTTTGTGATGCGGGAGACGATAGCAAGTGTGTTGTGGCAAAAATTGGAAGACAAGTATATGACGAAGAGTGCAGAGAACCGGCTACACTTGAAGAAAAAGCTCTACCGCTTCCAATACAAAGAAGGTACAAAAATGATTAGACACCTTGATGCTTTTAATAAGTTGATTGCCGACTTGTTAAATTTAGATGAGGATATTAAGGATGAAGATAAGGCCTTAATATTGTTGAATTCCTTGCCGGACTCTTATGAGCATTTTGTTACCACTATTATGCATGGTAAAGAAACTGTGAAATTTGAAGATGTGTCAAATGCCTTGATGAATTATGAAATGAGGCATAGAGATAAAAATCATGATAGTACCTCTGAAGCTTTATTTGTTAGAGGTAGATCATCGGAGAGAAGATCATCTTCTAGTAGGAAAAAATCACAGTCTCGACCTAGAGGAAACTCTAAAGGTAGAAAACCTTTGGAAAGAGATGAATGTGCCTTTTGTCGTAATAAGGGCCATTGGAAGAAAGATTGTCCTAAATTGAAGACCAAAGGCAAAGAAAGTTCTGAAGCTAATGTTGCTGAGGTTGAAACCGATTTTTCTGATTTTGCTTTAACCACTTCCTCATCATTTGATTGTGCTACTAAGTGGGTGTTGGATACGGGTTGTACTCATCATATGACTCCTCACAAGGATTGGTTTTCAAGCTTGAAAGAGTTTGATGGTGGCGTTGTGTTCATGGGAGATGACAATCCTTGCACAACAAAAGGGATTGGTACAGTTCGTTTGAAGCTGCATGATGGCATGGTTAAAGAGTTGACAGGTGTTCGGTATGTACCGAATTTGAAGAAAAATCTTATTTCTTTGGGTACTTTGGAATCTAAGGGTTTCAGGTTTCATTCAGATGGACATACATTGAAAGTTACTTATGGTGCACTTGTTGTGATGAAAGCTCCTAGATGTGGCCATTTGTATTTATTGCAGGGAAGCACTGTGACAGGTGAAGCATCTATAGTCTCAGAAAATATGGGTACATCTGATTCAGATACTACTAGACTGTGGCATATGAGATTAGGCCATGCTGGTGAGAAAGCTCTACAAGGGCTTGTGAAACAAGGTCTTTTAAAAGGTGCCACGACTTGTAAACTTGATTTCTGCGAGCATTGTGTCTTGGGGAAGCAAACTAGAGTGAAGTTTGGTACTGCTGTACATCAGACGAAGGGCATTCTTGATTATGTGCATTCGGATGTTTGGGGTCCTACAAAGACTCCCTCTTTGAGTGGTAGACATTGGTTCGTGACCTTTGTTGATGATTATTCAAGAAGGTCTTGGGTCTACACTATGAAGCATAAGAGTGAGGTGTTAAGCATTTTCTTGGGATGGAAGAAAATGGTTGAGAACCAGACTGGGAGAAAGATTAAGATTTTGAGATCGGATAATGGTGGTGAATACACATCCGATCCTTTCTTTAAAGTTTGCAAAGAAGAAGGAATTGTGAGACATTTCAGTGTTCGGGGAACTCCACAACAAAATGGAGTTGCAGAAAGATTGAATCGAACCTTGCTTGAGAAGGTTAGATGTATGTTGTCTCAGTCGGGTTTGAGCAAGTCATTTTGGGCAGAAGCAGTTAATTATGCATGTCACATCATCAACCGGTTACCCTCAGCTGCTATTCAGGGTAAGACACCAATGGAGGTATGGACTGGAAAATCTTCTTCTGATTATGACTATATCCGTATTTTTGGTTCACCTGCTTATTTTCATGTGACTGAAAATAAACTTGATCCTAGAGCCAAAAAGGCTATCTTTCTTGGTTTTAGTAGTGGTGTCAAAGGTTACAGGTTGTGGTGCCCAGAGATGAAAAAACTTGTAATCAGCAGAGATGTGACATTTGATGAAGAAAGTATGTTCAAAGACTCTGAGAAAAATGTGAAAGATGTCCAACAGGTGGAGCTTGAGAAAGTTGCCTCTGGTACTTCAAATCCTATTTCCGCTGATGTCGAAGCCACTACAAGTGAAGAAGTGGGAGACCATGAGGATGTTGAAGAAGTTGAACTTGAAGATTCTATTCAAGTTGAAGAGCAAGTTTCACCTCAAGAGTCTATTGCCAAAAACAGAGGAAAGAGACAAATTACTAAGCCAGCTCGGTATAGTGACTATGTTTCTTTTGCTCTTCCTATTATCACTGATGATATTCCATCTAATTTCGAGGAAGCCATTGAGAGTGACGAGAAGAAGAGGTGGTGCAATGCCATGGGTGATGAGATGAATTCTCTCTTGAAGAACAAGATGTGGGAGTTAGCTAAATTGCCTAAGGGCAAGAAAGCTATCGGTTGCAAATGGGTGTATGCCAAGAAGGAAGATGCTGATGAGAAAAGCAATGTGAGATTTAAAGCAAGATTAGTTGCTAAAGGGTATGCACAAAAGGAGGGCATTGACTACAATGAAATATTTTCTCCGGTTGTGAAGCACTCCTCAATTCGTATTATGTTAGCTCTTGTTGCACAATATGATCTTGAGCTTGTGCAACTTGATGTGAAGACGGCTTTCCTACATGGTGATTTGAATGAAGAGATCTATATGTGTCAACCGGATGGGTATATAGTGAAAGGGAAGGAAAATTTGTTTTGCAAATTGAAGAAATCACTTTATGGCTTGAAGCAATCTCCAAGGCAATGGTATTTGAGGTTTGATAAATTTATGAAAGGCCAAAATTATTCTAGAAGTCAATATGATCATTGTGTGTACTTCAAGAAGTTGCAAGATGGGTCTTTCATTTATTTATTGATATATGTTGATGATATGTTGATTGCCTCAAAGAATGTTGAAGAGATTGAGAAATTGAAGAAACAAATGAAGAATGAGTTTGAGATGAAGGATCTTGGTGAAGCGAAGAAGATCCTTGGCATGGAGATCACTAGAGATAGAGCAAAGGGTTTTGTCAGTTTGAATCAAAGACAATACCTTGAGAAGTTGATTCGGAAGTTTGGAGTTCATGATTCAACCAAACCGGTTAGTACCCCTTTGGCTCCTCATTTTAAATTGAGTTCTCTACAGTGTCCTAAAAATGATAAAGAGAAGCTGCAAATGAAAAATATACCATATGCAAATTTGGTTGGTAGTTTGATGTATGCAATGGTATGCTCTAGACCGGATATTGCTCATGCAGTTGGCATGGTGAGTCGATATATGCATAATCCAGGTAAAGAGCATTGGCAAGCAGCTAAGTGGATATTGAGATATCTCCATGGTACTCGAGATGTTGGTTTATGCTTTGAGAGGGATGACTCTGGTATTGGTCATTTTGCAGTTGGTTATGTTGATTCAGATTATGCAGGTGATCTGGATGGAAGGAAATCTACTACAGGCTATGTGTTTACTATGGCTAAAGGACCAATTTGTTGGAGGTCCATTTTGCAGTCGTCTGTTGCCTTGTCTACTACAGAGGCTGAATATATGGCAGTTGCTGAAGCTATAAAGGAGGCCATTTGGATACATGGGCTGATTAGAGATTTGGGGGTTGATCAGAAGCAGGTGGAGGTACATTGTGATAGTCAGAGTGCCATTTATTTGGCTAAGTATCAAGTTCATCATGCGAGGACCAAGCACATAGATGTGCGTTATCACTTTGTTCGTGAAATTGTTGGTGAAGGGGAAATCATTCTCCAGAAGATTCCAACTAAAGACAACCCCGCTGATATGTTGACTAAGGTTGTTGGTGTAGCCAAGTTTGTTCACTGTTTGAACTTGGCTCACATTATGCCTATATAAAGAAGGCGTTGAGCAGTAGGAGTTTTGGAGCATTTGGCTCGGCATGAGTTGTTCTCTTGCTAGTGTTTGGGAGTGATTTTTTGTGTTGATTGTGTTGGTTGGCTTATCATGGTGTTTTCGGAATTTGGCCAAGGTGGAGATTGTTGAATTATGGCCAAACAAACAACTTTCGGCTATTAAAAAAAGGAAAAGAAAAAACTTTTGGTTATAAAATTATAAAGACATCATGATGAGGAGGCATCATGATGATGTTTCTTCCTTGTTTTGGGGAAAAGAAAAGCACTTTGTCTAAAGTTTTCTTGGTCCATGGGAAGTCACGGGGTGACTTGAAATGAATGGCTATGTTATGATAAGGAAGCTGCTGCCCTTTGGTTTTTTAAGTGAGCAGAAAATTGGTGAGCCGAAGAGAAGAGAGGGAGAGAAAGAAGGTACTGCTGCAGTACCATTTTGAGAGAAGGAGTTGTTGTTCCTTTCATTGGATAGTTCTCACTCCATCAAAGTATTATTGTTGTAATAGCTTTGAGCTTTGTATAGAGAAGAAATTAATCACTATATTTCTTTCTCTATTTGTTTCTTTAGAGTGTGAGAGTTATTGGGTGTATTGGGTCTTTTGGGTTGTGAGATTGCCAACACTTTGTAAACTCCCATTTGGTTGATAGTGGATTATTGGGTGAGCTCCTACTGCTCCGAGGACGTACTCCAGTTACACTGACTGTGGAGGAACCTCGTTAAAATCTTGGTGTCTTTAATATTTTGTTCTTGCATTTAAATTTGATATATTTTCTGTGGGTTACCAAGAATTGGTTCTAGAAGGTTTGGTGCTATCCTAGCACAACAAAACAATCAAACACAAGATGTGGAATCATAGCCGAGTTGAACCTCCATTTGCTGGACAAAACACTTGTCTTCACTGCCTCCTTAATAGGCAAACCTGACAAAATTTGTCTTATAACATCACTTGGTACGTTGCTAATTCTGTCCAACTCCATCTTTCTTTTCAAAGAGGACTTGGACTAATTTCCTTGCTTCATGAAGTCATTAATCTAACACAATGGCATGTCATGTCAAAATATCATTTATAATGTGTAACCTTTGTGTGTTTAAGTGTGAACACAGAGAGAGAGAGAGAGAGAGAGAGAGAGAGAGAGAGAGAGAGAGAGAGAGAGAGAGAGAGAGAGAGAGAGAGAGAGAGAGAGAGAGAGTAGTATCTAAATCCCATTCAATCGTGCACAAAAGAATGACTCTCATATTAGATCAATATTGACTTCTCTTTCGAACATGACTCCGATGCTTTTCATTGCTTTTCTAAAATATTCAGAGAGTAATACAATGGCTTACATACCAGTTTTAACTAAATTTTCAATCAGATTGGCTTAAGTCGAGATAAGATAATTTTTCTTTCTATATGATAAAGACTCAATTTTTGGTAGGGTTGCAAACTTACAATCCAGTTGGAAATGAAATTGTAGTGGGTCGAGACTTCTATATATGGAGCTTAAAATAAAATTAGGGGCAGACGGTAGATTAAAAACTCAAGAATAGAAATTTTGAGCTTAGCTAGAACGTGAAATGTGCAACAAAATATACAACTGTTTTCATGTGAAGTAACGAAAGACTCAAAAGGAGAGACGATTTCCATAATTTCAATCCACCGCGAGAACAACCAAATCCACAAGCACACAAAATTTCAGATGTATTTCACTAATAAAAAACCATGAGCCGCAACAATAACAATTGACTGGAAAGAATGCAAATTGCACGAAATTATGAAAAGAACTTACCGTCATTTCACTTCACTTTTGTTCAGAACAATGGGGGTACCAAGCCAGTGAACCAAATGAGTTTCTTTTTCCCAAAATTGCTCCGAAGCGTCAAAAGCTAATTTAGATTAACTGATTCTAGAGGAGTGAGAGTGACAGAAGAGCCAATTAGGGTTTTGTAATATGGTGAAGTTAGGGAGTGAACGGAGATAGGCGGGAACATAGGTAAGCTAAACTTCAACCCTAACCGCATGAGTTTTTCTATTTAAACACCACACCTTATTTAAGTTCACTCCACTAATTGTTTTAATTACTAGCCTCTATCCTCGCCGCTTCCCATGAGATAGGCTTTTCTTTTAATCACGGGCTCTTAGGAGTTTCTATTGATAATAGCCAAAATTTAACATCAAATTTCATAAATGTTTTTTTATAAAATCCTTCAAAAATAACAGAAAATCCACTTAAATAGACTTAAATACCTTCAAAATTAAATCCAAATAAACATAAGGATGTAGTTAGTAATGTAATGGAAAAAATTCACAGTTGTGGCCTCTTCATAACTACGTAGTTTTCAATGAAAAAAAAAAAGTCAATTGGAATGAAGTCGGTGAGATTTCGCAGGTGTCTGTCTGTGATTGAATAGTTCCTAGCTATATATAAAAACACAAAAAATTCAGGAAAAAAATATCATTTGGTAGGCTATGAGAGTTGCTGATTGGGAATAATATTGTCGAATGTTAGACAATATTATCCATTGATGTGGTCATATTTTCAATTTTTTTTTATCATATATTTCCTTTGGTTTTTTGTATATTCGAATGGGTTAAATGCACTAAACTCTATTGTTTTAATTTATAGGCATTCAATACTGGAGTTACATGGTGTCTAGAGTAATTTCAGTGGAGCAAAAGGCTAATTAACCGAACAAAGACATGCATTACAGTAAGAAGATGAGACAGTTGATTCTGTATTCGGACAAGCCATTTATGTTCAAGGATTTGACAGGAGTTTTCATCTGCTTTATGACCTCTTTTACAATTCTATTCTTCTTGGAGTAAGAAGAGTTCAAAGTTTGAAGCAGTTGAGTTGCTTCCTTACGGCTCCCACTAGAATTCCATTGACCTCTCATGTTTAATAAGTTACAAATAAATCAGTAACTGACTTGCACAAGTTTGATATTACCAACCACTAGTAAAAAAAAATAGGTTGCGCGACAACATTTTGCGCGACAAATAAAAATTCGTCGCACAAGACGCACTTGCGCGACAAAAAACAAATTCGTCGTGCAAAATAGAAAAAATAGAGAAAATAAATAAATTAAACTTGCCCGACGAACAATTCGTTGTGATAAGTATTCTTGCGCGACGAATTTTTTTTGTTGTCGCTTAAAGTCAGCAAGAAAACGCGGGTAATTTAATTTGGCGGGAAACACTTGTGCGACGAAATTTTACTTTTGCGCTACAAATATTCGTCGCGCAAGTTCCACCAACTTTTCACCTTCCAATACATCTTAATCAGGTAAATCTGAGGCTATTTAATGCAGATGTTTGCGCGACAAAGAGTTCGTCGCGCAAAGATCCTAACTTTGCTATTTATAGGCGCTTCTACTGTCTTTTTCTTCACAATTTCGTGCTGAGATGGCGGATAAAAACAACAATGAGAGTGTGCCCAAGGCCGACGAGCATGATATGAGATAACATTTTGCGTTTGCTCGTGCAACTGCTAAGTGGCGTTCTTGGAAAGATGTGCCGGGAAATGTGAAAAAGCTTGTGATGGATGAACTATTAGTAAGTATATTGTTGATGGATCAATAATTTAGTTTGCGAAATTTTTAGTTATATGTTGGAATTAATTATATGTATATATCTGTAACAGCGTAAGTATGTTTTTGATGATGAACCGAAAGAACAATTGATGAAGTTGCTGGAGGATGCGTTGGAGGAAGGTTACAATATGTGGCGTTATGAAGTCTTGCGGAATGGAGCAGGATCATCAAATAGTAGTTTAAAGTTTATGTTTTGTACGACAATTTTAAATTTAAGGTTTTTTTTATCTAATTTATGTATTTGAACTTAAATAAGCACCCTGGCTATGGTTTATGTGTTTTTAATCTTTAATGAATATCGTACTTATGCTGAAAATAATTGCATGGATGAAGACATAAATTATTTGTAGATTAAATATTTAAGGTATTAACTATCTTTAGAATAATATATTAGGTATTAATTATTTATAGAATAAATATTTAAAGTATTAATTAATTTAAGAATAAATATTTAAGGTATTAAATCGTTTGTGAATATTTGTTTGTAATTACAAAGTTTACGTAAACATAGATCTATGTTTACGTAAACTTTGTAATTACAATTATTTTATTCTATTCGTCGCGCAATATATTGAGCGACGATAATTCGTCGCGCAAATACACCTTGCGCGACGAACACATGTGTTTGTCGCGCAGTGCGTTGTCTGAATGCGTTCAAACCTTCCAATTTATTGCTCATTAATGACGCATTTTGCGCGATGGCTTATAGTTTTGCGCGACAACTATTTCGTCGTGCAAAGTTGTCCTAGTGCTATATTAACACAGTTTCAGAGTCGAAGTTTTTAAAATTTTTTTGTTTCAAAAAGAATGGCCGATTCTGGGGAAGGTTCTGGGAAAAAGAAAGTTGTAGTGCGAGTAGAGAGGTACCAACAGAAGTAAGTGCCGTACTTTGAAGGCAAAAATTTGGCTGAGGTGTACGCCGAATTCATTTATGACATTGGGAATTTGGTGCGGAGGGATTGTTCTGCCGAGTTTGAGTCTTGGAAAAAGGTCCCTAAGGAGCTGAAGAAGTCCATGCTAGGAGAGTTATCGGTAAGTTTATGGTAAATAATGAAAAATTATTTTTGATAAAACGTAATATTTTTTAAATTACTAATTTATTGTTATTGGCATTAATGTAGGTTCATTGGGATATTGATGAAATCGATGAGAAGCAACGGATTTATGTGGATGGGCTTTTCAAGCAGAGATTCCGAAAGTGGAAGTTTGATGTGTTGCAGGCGAGGGAGGATTGAAGTTGATGAGGGTTGTTTATTTTTTTTTTTTTTTAAAATAAGATTTTGTGGACTTTATGTTGAATTTAATGACTAAATATATGTTATGTGGATGAGTATTAATATTTGCAGTAATTATAATTTTTATTTGGGATCGTACATTAGTTTTGTTAATTAATTTAATGTTTAATTAGGTTTGAGTTTTTTATTTATAATAAAATAAAAATTTATAGTACATACAAATAAAGAAGGAAAACATAAAAAATAAAAAACAAATATTTCTTGCGTGACGAAGGTCTTCTTTCGTCACTCAAATAACATTTGAGTGACGAATACAGATCTTCGTCGCGCAAATAGTCGCGCAAGAAATATTTGCGCAACGAAAAAGTTTTCTTCGTCGCTCAAAGGTTCTTTGCGCGACTAACATATGATTTGTCGCGCAAAATCGTTCGTCCTTTTTTATCTGAAATCAGCCTTGTGCAGTGGCAAACTGCAAAAAATTTGCAAATTGTGCCTCTGCACTCATCCCTGCGATTTTGTTGAATCTGGTATCCGTCATTTTCATTTTCTTTCAATTTCATCATCTAAACTACTCCCTCCATCTTCTCTAGGTTGATCGAGCTATTTCAGTGTGTCTGGTAAGCGTTTTTTGTCGTTACGGTGAAAGTATTAATGTAAATTCATACTAACGCCATTAATTTCGTTCTCTATAGGGATATTGTGTGTGATTAGCGATTGGTGGATAACGATTGAGAAGGTAATTTCTTCGTTTTATTTTTTAAACATACACCATTAATTAAATTATGTTGAACTTAGTTTGTTATGTTTATATTGTGCTATGAAATTATATTTATATTATGTTGTTAAATTTGTACTTGACGTACAAATATGTGTTGTGATGTACGGAGTTAATTGAAATTAACTTCGTACTTGTTTTTTATTTTTAGTAAAACTTAGTTTCCCTTTTAAGGATTAGTTGGATTTCGCGCATGGATGCAAAAGCATGACTGCGGTCCAATTAATTCTTGAATTGTCCCATTATTTGGACAATTTGAGAATGCACAGTTATGATGCGTAGTTTATGGTTGAAGGATTAGGTTTCGATTGTGGAGATTTTGGTATCATCTATGTACATTCTTCGGGTCGTACACCTGAAGAACTGTATCGAGATGTTGCCGAAATTCATCCACGTCGAAATCTAATCTGATGTAGCCGTAAATTACATGACATAACTATGCATTCCCGAATGGGATAGGGCCCCTATTATCAGTTTGTATGAAGTTGTTGTGATTGTTGTATTGTTATTGTGGTTCCAGGAATTATGGACAGGACGTGGATACAGAACCCGAATAGATGCGTGGACGAATACTTGGATGGAATCAAGGATTTTATTGACTTTGCAAGTACACACAACCCGTGTGCAACTAGAATCCGGTGTCCTTGTAGGAGGTGTAACAACACGTTAAGGGAGACAATAGAAAATTTTCGATTTCATTTAGTAAGGAATGGAATGATTGAGACATATAATACTTGGAACCATCATGGGGAACAATTAGACAATGCTTCGTCTTCAAAAGCCACAAGAGTGGATAATGTTGAACCTATTGTTGATCCTAATGAACAAGTCATGGATATTATAAATGATGCTTTTCCATTTGTATCGACAAACACCAATCACGAAGGGGAAGATGACGTGCCTACACCAATGGACAGTGCAGAGTTCGAACAATATAAAAAACTATTAAAAAATGCCAACCAAGAGTTATACTCGGGGTGCGAAAGCTTTTCCGTTCTCACGGCCGTTGTGGAACTAATGCATGGAAAAATAAAGCATCGTATGTCAAACTGGTGTTTCGATTACTTTTTGGGGTTTTTCAAGAGAATGTTTCCGAATGACAATTGTTTGTCGAAAGACCATAGAGATGCGCAAAAGGTGTTGAAAGGTCTTGGATTGGGTTATGAAAAAATTCATGCTTGCAAAAACAATTGTATTTTATTCTACAAAGAGTACAACACATTGGATAAATGCCTTGTATGCAATGAGTCGAGGTTCAAAATGACATCCCATAATAGAACCACTAAGATCCCACAAAAAGTCATACGTTATCTGCCCCTGAAACCTAGGTTGCAACGATTGTATATGTCGTCGCATACTGCCACAGACATGAGATGGCATAAGGAAAAATAGGTAGACGACGATGTGATGCGACATCCTGCAAATGGGGAGGCATGGAAAGAGTTCGATCGAACGTTCCTCGAGTTTGCTGTTGATTCTCATAACGTTAGATTGGGACTTGCCACTGACGGATTTAATCTGTTTGGGGTTTTAAACCAACACCATAGTACTTGGCCGATTTTCGTATTTCCGTATAATTTGCCACCATGGAAATGTATGAAAAAAGAATACATGATGATGACTCTATTGATAACTGAGGATCCTGGTAGGTCAATCGATGTATACTTACGGCCGTTGGTGGATGAGCTAAAAGATTTATGGACACACGGTGTGCGCACATACGATAAATGTACTGGCAAGATGTTCACTTTGCGGGCTGCAGTGATGTGGACTGTGAACGATTTCCCCGCATATGCAATGGTTTCCGGGTGTAGCACTAAGGGTTATATGGCATGCCCTGTATGCAAGGAAGACGTAACATCTAGTTGGCACGCTGAAAAAGTTTGTTACCTTGGTCATCGAAGATGGTTGCCTTGGGACCACGAGTGGCGAGAGAAGGATAAAGAGTTTGACGGGGAGAAAGAGCATCGCCTCAGACCCAGAGAATGGTCCGGTGCTCAGATTTTGGAACAGCTTAACCGTTTGGATTTCGCTCATTTCGAGACCAATGTCACTAGGACAAGACCTGCTACACATATGAACTAGACGCATAAGTCTATGTTTTTTGAGCTCCCCGTATTGGTCGAAACTAAAATTGAGGTACAACCTCGATGTTATGCATGTTGAGAAAAATGTATTTGACACATTGGTCGGCACAATTCTAGATATTGAAGGCAAGACAAAGGACACGATCAAAGCTCGTCTTGATTTGGAACGAATGGGAATATAACGGGGTTTATGGATGAATAGGGACAATGATAAAGCTAGAAGGGATCTTGCATTTTTTTTCAATGAAACCGAATGACAAGAAAGAATTTTTAAAGTTTTTATCGTCTGTAAAGTTTTTCGATGGGTATGCTTCAAATATCGCGCGTTACGTGAACGTTGACGGGGGTAAATTAACTGGCTTAAAGAGTCATGACTGCCATGTGGTTCTGCAACGCCTACTTCCTGTGGGTATTCGACATCTCTTGCCACCCGATGTAGTGAAACCAATCATGTTGTTGTCCAGTTTTTTTTCGCAATTGACGTCAAGAACGTTACGAAGAACGGACGTTAATCAGTTGCGCCATGACATTGTGCAAGTTCTATGCAAGTTTGAGATGATATTTCCTCTAGCCTTCTTCATAAGTATGATACACGTGATGGTTCACTTACCAGATGAGGCATTGCTTGCTGGAGCAGTCAACTTTCGATGGATGTATCCAATAGAAAGATATATATTCCTCGTCTTTTTTATTAATCGATATTAAATATATTACGATTAGTAATATGTGTATCGTATCATTTTCTTTTGGGAGGCTTCTCGGACACTTGAAGAAAAGTGTACGAAACAAAGCGAAGCCCGAATGATCCATTATACAAGCTTGGGTGTCATATGAGGCACTTACATTTTGTGGAATGTATTTAAAAGATGTTGAGACAACTTTCAATCGTCCTCCTCGCAATAATGACGGGGGTGTGAGAAAGGAGACACTTTCAGTTTTTGCCCAGATCGCTCGACCATTCGGAGATCCTATTTGTGGCGAGTCGTTTTCCAAGAAGGACATGGAGGTAGCACATTGGTTCGTACTCAACAATTGTGACGAAACACTGTCACACCTAGACGAGCATGAAAATATGATGAAGCAGGCACATCCTTCACATTTGTATGCCAAGAAACGCCGTGAATTGTTTCCGCAGTGGTTTCTCGAATATGTAAGTTTGAAGTGTTTTGTATTGGACATATATATTGTACCAATTAAGTTGCTCGAACTAACAAATTTAAATTTTTGTCTAATATTAGGTGAATCAATTGAAAGCATCGAATTCCCCCGCGTACAATGAAGAGTTATATAACTTAGCGTTCGGACCAATTCGCGTTGAATTGTACTCGGGCTGCCATGTTAACGGCATCAAGTTCTTAGCGGGTGCACGAGATGACAAGTTGTGTACACAAAACAACGGTGTTCATGTCCCCAAAGGAGGCGAAAGTACAGACATTGAATTCTATGGCAAACTAACAAGTGTCGTGCAATTGCTTTATAAAGACCGGTGCCAAGTGATCCTATTTAAGTGTCGATGGTTTGATACACACCCAAATAGGAATGGAAGTGTGAAAACAGATCATGGATTACTATCAGTGAACACTACCAAAACTTGGTACGATGACGACCCTTACATATTAGCAACCATGGCAAAACAAATTGTGTATCTAGATGATCCTAAATCCGGGAGGGGTTGGAAAGTTGTTCAGAAGATGGATCATAGGAACGTGTATGCTATACCAGAACAAGACCGTACTGACGACGACATCAACAATGTTGATGACCAACGTCTTGAACCATTTCAAATAGATGGAGTATCTTCAATCGAAATACCGATTCAGTCCATCACGATTGACCTCGGTAATATTCCACGATACGATGGTCCAGTACGCACGAACTACGATGGTGACGTACCTATCGATGAAAAGGAATGGGACACTGAAAATGATGATAGAGACGAAAGTGAAAGTTATTATAGTTCGGATGAAGATTAAGGCAATTTATTTGTAAAACACATGAAATGTTTAATGCATTATATAGAGTGATGGAAAAAATGGTATGAATGATTCCCATTTTATATGTGAATTACTTTGTAAATAAAGTTGTTTTGTTTGTATTTTATAATAAATTGTAAACAAAACAAAAAAATAAAAAAATAAAACAAATTTAAAACACAATTGCGTGACGAGTAAAATATTTTTGGTCGCGTAAATACACTTTGCGTGACGAAATATATGTATTCGTCGCCCACGTGTGTGAAAATTCAATTAAAGCCCTTTTTTAGCGGAAATTTAAAAAAACTTGCGCAACAAATCAATATGTTTCGTAGCTCAAAGTATATTTGCGCGACGAAATATATTGATTCGCCGCGCAACTGTCTGAAAATTCAAATAAAGCGTTTTTTTTTCGCGGAAATTTTAAAAAACTTGCGCAATGATTGTTTAGCCTTGCGAGACGAACACTCCGTCGCGTAATATCCTATATTATTAACCCCCGTGTGTCTCATTCCTCCCTTACTTCCCTCGTCTTCCTTTTTTCCCCGCGCGATACCCTCTCTTTCCTTTCTCTCTATCTTCGTCCGTCTCTCCTTCACTCACCACGTCTCTCCATCCCTCTCTCAGTCCATCGCCTCTTTTTCTCGAACAGGTAATTTCCTTTTCAGTGTTTAGTTTCAATTTTGTTTATTGACTGGGGGTTAGAATTAGGGTTTTTATTTTTTCAAATTGGGGGCGGTGGGGTTAAATTTAGGGTTCGTAAATTGGAGGTTACATTTAGGTTCTTAAATTAGACTTTTTAGGGTTCTTAATTGGGGTTAGATTTAGGTCTTAACTTAGGGGAACGATTTTGGGCAGTGAGGTTAGATTAGGTTTTCTGAAATTGGGGGTTAGATTTAGGGTGCTTCACTGGGGGTTAGATTAGGGTTCTTAAATTAGGGGTTTTTTAATTTCAAGTACAGGGTTCGAATTAAGGGTTTTCTAATTTAAGTATAGGGTTCTTAAATTAAGGATTTGCATTGTTGACTGCCACGATTTGTTGATATATAATGGGGGTATTACCCTTTGTTGTTGCCTTATTAATATGATAGACTCGATTGTGTTGCTTGTTGAATTCGGCCCACATTTATGTTTTGATATTAATCTTTCTTTTTTGCACAGTAATTTGAATTCCTCCATTATAGTTTAGATTTATATATACATATATATATATTAGATTTTCATGAGAGGTATTAGCAAACTTCTTTTGCTGCAAATCACAGAGCACATGAACTTTGTTATGATGGGAATGTTTCAATTATTTTCATATTTCTACATCTCCAAAATCATTGAATCTGCCCATATGCATTCAGAAAATACTTTTGACCAGCCAATGGACTGGAATTCCCATATGTTTATTTCAGTTAACAAGTTCATTTGAAATCAAATCAACAATTAGCAATCCTTTTGTAGCCATTGAAGTTGTAAGCATGTGAAAACAGAATCAAAATCTTTGTGTACTAAACAAATTGATTGCCAATTTTGTAGATGTCTCACCTGATTAGAACCCGGAGGCTGATGACTTCTACACCTAGTCCGACGGCTGCACCTAGTCCGACGACTATACCTACTACTGCCGCCACTGCTCCGGCAGAGATGGACCATAGGCCGGTTAATCAGGTTCACTCAGATGGTCCTCCAGTCCCACAGGCGCAGGCATCGTCGACTTCTTCGGTGGCTTTACCTTTGAGCGCCAGACGAACTCACCAACACCCCCACACTGTGGACCAGATGTCGCCATCGGGATCCACAACCGATGCCTCCGGTACACGGCCAGGTATACAATCCTAATTCACTCCCTCATTCCCTTGTTTACTAAGGTTTAGGGTTTAGGGTACACGGCCAGGTATTCAATTTGTTATGTCATGTAAGGATTAAAAAGTTTTCATCGTTCTGAACCTTTTATTAAACTGTTATGATCATTGTGTTGGATATGTATATTGTTTATGTTATTTTCAGGGTTTTGGGAAATGTTTTAATTATAGGGGAGGTTATGCCGAAATTTTAGTAGGATTTGTTATTAGTTATGGGTTAATGATTTTTTTTTCATCTCTTTACAGCGAAGAAAAACACCCGGGGACCTTGTTGGCAATTGAAGATGGGGAAGGTCACCTAGGTGACCAACGGTCATATCCCAATCGGATACGATGAGCGACATCGGGCAGCACCAACGGCAGAGCAGCATAGTGCATTGGCCCACGACATTGGGCATGTCGTGCAGACCTTTTGCCCTATGCTGTGGAAGTCTTGGAAAACGATGCCGGAGGAGACGAAGATTACAGTGCGCAATCAATTGTCCGTAAGTAGCATCGCCTTTATAATGCTTTTCATGTAAAATTTATATATTTATATGTATTACTGTCTTTTATTACTAATGCTTTCAAAATATTTGTTATATTGCAGACAAACTACAATTTGGAGTACATGGACGAGGACAAGTTCGCGTATGTCAATCGGCTCTTCTCCGAACGCTACAAGCAGTGGAAGAGTGACATGCACCAATGCTTCCAGAAGTTTGATGATCCGCAAGTCGCTCTTGAGGAGGGATGTCCGAATGAGTTGGAGGACCGACAAGATAGTTGGGTTTGGCTTTGCGGTCATTTTAGTGACCCGACATATGTGGTGCGTTTTTAATGACGACTTCTTTCATTTTACTTTTTTTATTTTTTAATAATGTTTATTATTATTTTTTTAAAATTTTCTTTAACTATTACAACTAATACGTTTATTTTTTGTATAACAGAAGAAGGCGAAGGTGAACAAGATCAATCGAGAGAAGAAGACTCTTCACCACCATTCGGGTTCAAGGCCTTTCTCCTATAGGATGGAGGCGCGACGGAAGGTATATATTACAACTTTCATTTCCAATTTTAAAATGTCGCTAATAATTTTTTTTTTTCGTACTAACATTTTCCTTATCTTTTTCGATTTTAGGAGGGTTCAAAATTTCCGGAGATCGACGTCTTTGCTGACGTTTATGTTCGGCCTAGGAATGAGTTGACCCAGTCCCTTCATGTAAGTAATTTCTTATGCATTAAACATTCATACTAATTCTTTCAAATTGTTTTCTATTAATAATCCATGTTTTTTTTCACAGGCAACTATGGTGGAGAAGCGACAGGTGGTGCTTCAGGAGTCCGCCTCCCACCTTCCCCCGAACCCGCCGATCGAGTCTGTGGATCCCTCTGAGGATGCAGGGTTTCACATCGTCACTGAGACGTTGGACCAGACTTTCGGTCGGAGGCCAGGGACATATTGTCGGGGGATGGGCAATGCCAGGCGTCGGGAGACTGAAGCCTCGTCATCCTCGCAGTCAAAGACCAAGGTTACGGCTTTGACGTAGGAAGTCACTGGGCTGAGGAGTGAGCTGGCATCGTACAAGTCTCAAATATCAATGTTTGTACAAGCCCTTAGTTCTTCTGGAATACATCTCCCCGATTTTTCTACACCATTGCCCTCACAGCCCTTCCACACCGAGCAAGCACAGCAATCAGGCCCGTCGACCTCTGACCTCGTCCCCAACCTGCAGCAAGATTACCAAGCACCTCCGAATGACACACCTATAGATTTTGCCTCTTTATTTTCGTAGTTTTGTTCCCTTTTTTTTTTTTTTAAACTTTACATTTGTACGTACATTTTATGAAATCTGTTTTTTTTCCTTTTATTCTATTTTTTTTATTAAAAATTACACGTGTGCGACGACGAAATGTCGTCGCGCAAAATTAAGCGTGTCTTACGAAATGTCGTCGCGCAAAATTAAGCACGTCTTACTCTTCGTCGCGCATTACCATGCGACTACTATAGATTTCGTCGGGCATCAAGTTTTGAAACAAATTACCCACAAACGCACTTGTACTCGTTTATATCATACAACAAAAACCTTTCTCAGTATAACTTTCGCGCGACGACTAGTAAAGCGTTGCGCAGTTGTTAAGACACGCGACAAATTTGAAGATGTTCGTCGCGCAATGTTTTTATTCACGAGGTTTGCGCGACAAAATATGCGCGATGATTTTCTGGTCGCCATAGTTTATGTGCGACCAAATAATTCTTTGCGCGACAAAATGTCTGTAGTCGCGCAAACTGTTTAATTTAGTAGTGAACTCTCCTGGCGGCCACGCACTTTGAGCAACGAAGTAGAGGAGATCTATTCAAGAGTACTGGTTTATTTTATTTTTTTTGGTGTAAATGGGTTTTGGACTTTAAGGGTATTTAGGTCTATTCATGCAAGTTTTTTGCTATAATTGAAAGTTTTTATAAAAAATTACATTCATGAAATTGAGTGTTAAATTTTGTTTATTAATGATAAATACTCGGTCTAAGTACCTCTAAAGATATGTTTTCCATATTATTTTTGGGCGACGACACCCATCCGGTGATGAATTCCAGGCTGTTTGATCTGGCAACTATTCCACAATCGAAAGTTATCTGCAAGCAAAAACCCTCAGCATTAGTCCCTACCTCGCACCCACCCCTGAACTAATTGATAACGACACAACCACAAAGAAAATTGAAATTCCTAACCAACGAAATCAAAGAATTGGGATACATCCAAACCAACACAAGCACCAGATCGAATTGAAGAATAAGAAAGCACAATCTATCAACTAATTTATTTGTTTATATGGGTTTCGGTGTTGATATGGTAAGAGAAGAAAAACCTGCAGAGGCGCTCGCAGGCTTCCTCTTGTTAGACAGAATAACGGTCCGCTGCAAGGGTAGAGAGCACTTGGTGATGAGCACCTTATTGTTATTATGCAGAAAATTTGAGATTAAGGTTTTTACCGATGAAGCAGAAAAGAGGAAGAGGGGATATAGGATCTTAATTTTGTTGTCCAGACTTCTTTTCCCCATTAATGAATTCTTCATGATGAACGTGAAATAACGGGACGACTGAGTTTTTGTTTTCTCCACGTTCTTTTTCATTTTTTGTCTTGCTTTTTCTTTTCTTTTTTCTTTTTTTTTTTTCTTTTCAATCAATAGTTTTTGTTAAATTAGTCACCGACGAAATTCAAACTCATGATATTATGCACAAACTCAATACATTTTCATCACTATGATAAAAGATCACTTGCTTTTTAATAACAGGCCACTTGCCTTTTACTAACATTGAAATAGCAGAGGCAATTACTTTTTGCCCTGCGCGTTTCTATGGAGATTTTATAATCTTCCTAAAACCACGCCTCCCATCCCACCTTCAACAACAAACCCACCCACTCCCGAAGGCTCGGCAGGGGCGTTGTTGGAACCAACCTCAATAGTCTCACTTAGGGATGGGCAAAACATCCATAGGTATGATAACCGCAGTTATCTGTCCATTTAAATTTCACGGTTACAGTTATGGGTAACCGTTTACCCTTAAAATATAAATGGGTGCTTGTGAGAATTATTCGCGGTTACAAACGGGTACCCGTTTATTTTAATATTTGTAAAATTAAAAAATTAAAATTAAATTAAATTAAAAAATAAAAAATAAAAAAACAAAACACCCTAAAAACTATTCGACCTCCCGTAGACTCTCATCGCCCCTCATCTCTCTCCTCACTGCCCTCTCTCTCATTTCCGCCAAAACAATAGGTTCGTTGTCCACTCTTTACTCGTCGATAATAGCGATTCTCACCACAATTATTGACCTTCGTTAGCTCAATAAGAATACGGGATCCCTAGGTACGGGGCACTTGAAACCTACATCCATGACAGAGTGATCTATCTTTCTTTCGAAAACCGGATTGCTGTTCCAAGCCTGTCATCTGGAATGTTGCCTTTCAATTCTCCACTCAATGCCCTCACAACATGGGCTTACTGCCTTCACAATCTATACATCGATTGCGAGTTTTGCAATCAAAAAGTCATCATTCCGCCTGTTGTATCATGGGCTGATGTTGTCTCAATTGTTGCCATGACAACCATGCATCATCTGGTATTAGCTGAAGCATGCTTAATGCCGACCTCATTAATCTTTATATTTTATTTTTATTTTAGAGTTATTGTTGATTTATCGGGATGCTACTTCACATTTCTTTTGTAGGCTTCTTTTGGTGACAAAAAGTCGAAGAAAAAGTTCCTATTATTTTAATTTTCAAAATAGTATATGAGAACTTAAAGGATTGAAATACGGAAATGCATGTTAAATATTCTTAGAGTGGCATTTGATTGTCAGAAATTAAAAATTATGACAAAGTTCTTTTTTAATTTTCAACTTGTAAAAAAAAAATTACACATAACGTATACTTTTAATACTTAATTTTATATTGAGACAATACTATTTAAACATTACAAAGAGAGACAAAAGTTTAATACATGTGAAGGATGACATCATTCTCTTTTTTTCTCTGGAGTTAAGTTACGAAAATCCCGTTACATATAATAACCCTTTTTTTTCTAAAATACAAAGACATAGACGGAAATATTCGAAAAACAGATTCGGTAATTGGCTTTCTGGCATTTTAAGCATATATGCCTAACCCAGAGAGACTCGCACATTCTCAGTGCCATAATTCTTCTATATGTCCTATCTTTCTCTCTTTGTGTGTCTGGTTATCTTAAACCTTCAAAGGCTAATATCAAAGAAATGACTAAGAAGGGAAGACACACTTCGGTTGGGAGATGTGTTAGTTTATTTTAGATGATTGTTTGGCAACAAAAGCCTCATCCCAAATCTAAAAATACAAAGACCTAGATCAATTTGCTTTATTTTTTTAGTTATTATTTTAGGAATCTTTTGGGTGAGCAAGAACTTTGGTTGACAATTGCCTCCCAGTTTATAACGTAAAATCTTGCATAAGTAAGATAGATTAAACAAAACTTAGGAAACGACCAAGAATTTTCGTCAAACTGCATACATTTTGGAGATTAATGATAAAATTCTCGTTATGGTAGTTAATGATGAGGAGGGCAAAGATGTGCTTGTGTTATTGTATATATCTTGCGAGCATGCTCCAAAGGAGAGGGATTTCAAGGGAGTAGCAAGTACTCGAAGAAACATCATATTTTATTTGGTTTTGACTTGATCGAATGATACGCAAGCAGATAGTTTTTTTGGGACATTTTTATCCATACTTCTAAAATGTTGCGGTGTTTTTTAAGATAGTTCTCCATCTTCAAATTTTTTATTTTTTTATTTTTATTCGAGGTTGAATTGATTGAATTTTAAAATTTGATGCATAGGTTCTTCACATCTTCACTCCGTAATAGAGAAACCATTATTCTTTATGTGGAATGAATGATATATCCATACACAAGTTGAAGTCATTTCCCTCTATGAAGCACCTTAAGTGGTTGAAAAGCCTTATTAGAAAGAAAAAAAAATCTTTAACCACTTGCTCTAATAACGGGTAAAATGACACCATTCACGTGAGTTTATAGTTACTTTCAAGAAAAAAGATCCAATGTACCTTAGGTTTGATAGAATCACAACGGAAAGCAATGAACTATCCCCATGATATTGTTCCCTCTCCAAATCATGTCGGTATTATGTTGCTATAAACTAATTCTACTAAAAAAGTATACAAAATTGATTCTGCAAAAATGGTCGAAGATGGGTTAAATTGATTATGCAAAAATGGTCGATGACTGATTGAACTAATTCTGCAAAAATAGTCAAGGACGGGTTGAATTGATTCTGCAAAAATGGTCGATGACAGGTTGAACTGATTATGCAAAAATGGTTGAGGACGGATTGAACTGATTCAGCAAAAATGGTCGAGGACTGGTTGAACTGATTCTGCAAAAATTATTAAGGATGGGTTTAACTGATTATGCAAAAATTGTGGAGGATGGGTTGAATTCTACAAAAATGGTCGAGGATGGGTTAAACTGATTCTGCAAAAATGATCGATGATTGATTGAACTGATTATGCAAAAATTATAGAGGACAGGTTGAACTGATTCTTCGAGGATGGGTTAAACTGATTCTACAAATATGGTCGATAACTGATTAAATTGATTATGCAAAAATGGTCGATAACGGGTTGAACTAATTCTGCAAAATTGGTCAAGGACTGATTCTGCAAAAATGGTTGATGACTAATTGAACTGATTCTGCAAAAATAGTCGAGGGCGGGTTGAATTGATTCTGCAAAAATGGTCGAGGATTGATTGAACTAATTCTGCAAAAATGGTCGAGGGCGGGTTGAACTGATTCTACAGAAATGATCAAGGTTGAGTTGAGCTTATGACATGTATTAATTTTGTTGAAATTGTGAGGGTTGGGTTCTATTAACAACCCTAAAGCCTTAGGGGTATGATTGGTATTTAAAAACATTGTTTCCATGTTTTTAGGCTGGGCTTTAGTTGTTTTAATGTTTTTGTCTCTCCTTGACATGTTTAAAAACTATTGGAGTTCCTTGAAATATAATAAAAGTTTTTGTCTCTATATATAAAGCTCCCTAAAAAATGGGGTAAATGGATGAACGGTTACGGTTAAATGGGTACGCAGTTATGAATATATATGTTAACTGGTTATAAATGGTTATGGGTATAGGTATAACCATTTAGGTAATTACCCAACAGGTAAACGGTTATGTAGGTATGGGTATAACCGTTTAGGCAATTACCCAACGGGTAAACGGTTATGTAGGTATGACCATAAACGGTTATGGGTAAATAACCGTGGTTACCTGCCCACCATATCCATTGCCCATCCTTAGTCTCACTACCAGAAGTAACTATTTCCCAATGAACTATTTTTCGTTGGCTCAAGTGACTTTAGCTTATGAAAAAAAAATGGTGCTCGAGCAAACCTGTCAATATTTAGGGTTTTGCCAGAGGCTTTGAGTGACGAAATAATTTCACAGGGCAAAGTATGATTTGTAGATCAATATTTGGTGCCAAGGATAAAAATTGAAGCATATTGTGTCGGCATTAGGCCGACGAAATTAGAATTCGTCGCTCAAAACTCATTGCGCGAAATTTGCCCAATGAAAATAGAGAACCGTCGAGTCAATGCAGCTTGCTCAACATATTTTTCGATGACAATTTTGTCAAGCAAAAGTGTGTTGACCAACTTTACTCGACAAACCATACACGTCCAACCAAACCCTTTCATCGAGCAAAGTCTTATTTTATAAAAATAAATAATAAATTTATTTTTTGGACAAAAACATAATAAAATATATTCCACCTGACAAAATTTTCGTCAGGTAAGCATTATAAAGAAAAAAACTTAAAAATATATAAAACTTGCCCGATGACAACCTTCGTCGGGCAAATTTCTTTTAATATTTGAAAAATAATATAAAGTACATTAAGTTATGTTTATTTTAATTAATTCATTTCTTTTATATTAGTCTCACAAAATATCCCAATATAAAGAATAATAATTTATTCTCGATAGCGCATTCACTACAAAAAGAAATATCTTGCAAGATGAAAAGTATTTGTCTCGTAGAACTCTTATTCGTCGCCTAAATTTTGAGCGACGATATCCTGTCGGACAAAATTTGTCGCACAAAAGTCATCACTCGAAGATTTCCCCGACAAAATTTTGAATTTGTCAAGCAACATAGTTTCATCCGATAGAAATGTCGACGACGACATTGGTCGTGTAAAACTGCGTTGACCAACTATGCCCAACGAAAGTACTTGTTTGTCAAAATTCTTTCGGCCAAATTTTAAATTTACAAAGAAAATATATTTATATATATAAACATTATTTTACCCGATGAAATAAGCTTTATAAAGAAAAATAAAATTAAAAATGTAAAACCTTAACCTAACGATTCTATTCAGCGGGAAAAATATTATTTAATATTAAAAGAAAAAAATATATTAAGTTATGTTTAAATTTAATTAATTAATTTTTATTATACTAATACCATACAACAACAACAACAACAACAACAACAACAACAACAAAGCATTTTCCCACTAAGTGGGGTCGGCTATATGAATCCTAGAACGCCATTGCGCTCGGTTTTGTGTCATGTCCTCCGTTAGATCCAAGTACTCTAAGTCTTTTCTTAGAGTCTCTTCCAAAGTTTTCCTAGGTCTTCCTCTACCCCTTCGGCCCTGAACCTCTGTCCCGTAGTCACATCTTCGAACCGGAGCGTCAGTCGGCCTTCTTTGCACATGTCCAAATCACCGGAGCTGATTTTCTCTCATCTTTCCTACAATTTCGGCTACTCCTACTTTACCTCGGATATCTTCATTCCCAATCTTATCCTTTCTCGTGTGCCCACACATCCCACGAAGCATCCTCATCTCCGCTACACCCATTTTGTGTACGTGTTGATGCTTCACCGCCCAACATTCTGTGCCATACAACATCGCTGGCCTTATTGCCGTCCTATAAAATTTTCCCTTGAGCTTCAGTGGCCTACGACGGTCACACAACACGCCGGATGCACTCTTACACTTCATCCATCCAGCTCGTATTCTATGGTTGAGATCTCCATCTAATTCTCCGTTCTCTTGCAAGATAGATCCTAGGTAGCGAAAACGGTCGCTTTTTGTGATCTTCGCTAGATTGCTCCGGTCATTAGTGTGGATAAGTATATAAATGGATAGAGATATGAAAGCAAACACAAGATGTACGTGGTTCACCCAGATTGGCTACGTCCACGGAATAGAAGAGTTCTCATTAATTGTGAAGGGTTTACACAAGTACATAGGTTCAAGCTCTCCTTTAGTGAGTACAAGTGAATGATTTAGTACAAATGACATTAGGAAATATTGTGGGAGAATGATCTCGTAATCACGAAACTTCTAAATATCGGAGTGTGGTGTCGTCTTGACTTGCCTTATCTGTCTCATAGGTAGATGTGGCATCTTCTCTGGAAGTACTCTTCCTCCATCCAGGGGTGGTATCTTTAACTGGTGGAGATGCACAAGGTAATGTATCAATTTCACTTGAAGCTTACTTGTAGTTTCAGGCTTGGTCAAGCGCGATACAAACCATGTAGTAGGAGTCCCCCAAGTCGCCGAGCTAGGGGGTCTGCTGAAAGAGGTGACAGACAAGGTAAGCAATCAGAGCTCCGACTGATTGTTCACCTTCTCCCCATCTTGCAGCAGCATGAAGGATAAAGAGAAGAAAAATGAGAAGAGATGATATGAGATACTTTTGCTTTTGAAGAAGTAACTTTCCACAGGCTTATTCTTGAACTGAGCTGGAGGGTTTTCTGGTTTCCTCCAGAGTATAAGGCCGACTGAAGAATTTGAGGGTCAAAACAAGTCCATCAAATCTAGAGTACGTTCCACCCTGCTGATATGTGATACTTTTGCTTTTGATAGAGTAATGGATGTATCGGCACGTGTGCTGTTACGCTTGTCTCCACATGCTTCCTTGTATCCTTCGCACTTGCCCTATCTGTTCCTCAAGCAGATGCGGAATCTTCCCTGGAAACATAAGATGTTGAAGATGAGTACTCGAGAGTAATGCCAGGTAAGTAATCAGGTAAGGGGTTCCAGGCAGTCAGTTCCTGGCTGGAAGCTTGATTCCAAGTTCTGACTGATTGCTCTCTTTCTCCTTGTCTTGCAGGTAAAAACAAGGCCAAAGGAAAAGACAGGGAAAAAGCATGATATGGGATACTCTTGCTTTTAACCCTGATGATATGAGATATTCTTGCTCTAGTATAGCTTGTTTGCAGAGGTATTATCGGGGGGAAAGAAAGCTGAATATTTCGAAAGGCTTCGTTGGGAGTGCCCTCTCAGATATGATGAAGGGTTGAGCATTTTTGCAGGTCTGCCTGTCCGTTGGGGATGGAGGTCGACATATATAGGAGTCTCCCTAACAACAAGTAGTAATGCTATTCCTTTACCCTGCTTGGTCATAGCACGGTAGTGGGAGCTGCCAGTTTCACATGTTTTAACTCTGTCAGAGCACTTTGAAAAAGTGGTCTGTGGTATCTGGCTCTCGAGATTCGGAGAATGATGCCTCATCGATTTTTGAGAAAGCAATCATGCTGGGGGTCTGGCTCTCGAGATTCGGAGAGCAGTGTCTCTTCGATTTTTGAGGAAGTAATCATGTTGGGAGTCTGGCTCTCGAGATTCGGAGGGCGGTGCCTCTTCGATTTTGGAGTAAGCAATCCTGTTGGGAGTGTTGTCTCGAATGTGAGTAAAGGTTGGGCATGTTTGCTAGTCTACCTTGCCACGAAGCACAGAGGTTGACACACAGGGACTTTCCAATTATCCAGCAGTGGTACTGTTCCTTTACCCTTGTGGGTAATAATATGGTAGCTAGACCTTCAAAATTTATGTGTCTAAACTTTGCTAGTGCTGTTTCTTTGCTATTCTTTTACCTTTCTTGGTCAGAGCGATGTAGTGGGAGCTGCAAGCTTCACGTGCTCAACTTTGGCAGAGAACTTTGGCAAAGTTATCTGTGGTACCCATGAGCTATTGTTGCGTGTGGGAAGTGGGTGATTGAACAGTAAGATTCATGTGCTTTCTACTTCACCAGAAGTCTTCGACATAATGCCCATAATTTCTGCAAAGCTGAGTGTGCGTGTGACAGGTGCTGACAAGGCTAGAAAAGTAGGTGCCTCTTCGATTTCTGAGATCGGCCCTCGTGGTCTCTGAGCAGCCCAGCTTTTGAGAAAGCGAGCGCCTCTTCGATTGATTCGGAGAACGATGCCTCATCGATTTTTGAGAAAGCAATCATGCTGGGGGTCTGGCTCTCGAAGATTAGGGGAGCAGTGTCTCTTCAATTTTTGAGAAAGTAATCATGTTGGGAGTCTGGCTCTCGAGATTCGGAGGGCGGTGCCTCTTCGATTTTGGAGCAAGCAATCTTGTTGGGAGTGTTTTCTCGAATGTGAGTAAAGGTTGGGCATGTTTGCTAGTCTACCTTGCCACGAAGCACAGAGGTTGACACACAGGGACTTTCCAATTATCCAGCAATGGTACTGTTCCTTTACCCTCTCTTCGATTTTTAAGAAAGTAGTCATGTTGGGAGTCTGGCTCTCGAGATTCGGAGGACGGTGCCTCTTCGATTTTGGAGCAAGCAATCTTATTGGGAGTGTTTTCTCGAATGTGAGTAAAGGTTGGGCATGTTTGCTAGTCTACCTTGCCACGAAGCACAGAGGTTGACACACAGGGACTTTCCAATTATCCAGCAGTGGTACTGTTCCTTTACCCTTGTGGGTAATAATATGGTAGCTAGACCTTCAAAATTTATGGGTCTAAACTTTGTTAGTGCTGTTTCTTTGCTATTCTTTTACCCTTCTTGGTCAGAGCGATGTAGTGGGAGCTGCAAGCTTCACGTGCTCAACTTTGGCAGAGAACTTTGGCAAAGTTATCTGTGGTACCCATAAGCTATTGTTGCGTGTGGGAAGTGGGTGATTGAACAGTAAGATTCATGTGTTTTCTACTTCCCCAGAAGTCTTCTACAGAATGCCCATAATTTCCGCAAAGCTGAGTGTGCGTGTGACAGGTGCTGACAAGGCTGGAAAAGTAGGTGCCTCTTCGATTTCTGAGATCGGCCCTCGTGGTCTCTGGGGAGCCCAGCTTTTGAGAAAGCGAGCGCCTCTTCGATTTCTGAGATCGGCCTTCGTGGTCTTTGAGCAGCCCAACTTTTGAGAAAGCAAACGCCTCTTCGATTTCTGAGATCAACCCTCGTGATCTCTAAGCAGCCCAGCTTTTGAGAAAGCAAACGCCTCTTCGATTTCTGAAGCTCCGTCGAGTGCAGATTTTTATAGGGGCTGGCATTAAGTTCCAAAGCACACTTGAATCTTCACCAGTAGAAGCTTCATTCTTGCACTTCTAAGATCTTGATTTGTCCGACCTCTTCTCTCTTCAACACCTTTGAAAATGTCTGGCCCCTCCGACCGTCGTTTTGACTTGAACCTTGTTGAAGAGACAGCCCCGCCTTCTCCAGACAACATATGGCGCCCATCCTTCGTCTCCCCTACTGGTCCTCTTACCTTTGGGGATTCCGTGATGAAGAATGATATGACCGCTGCGGTGGTGGCCAGGAACCTTCTCACTCCCAAAGATAACAGACTACTTTCCAAACGGTCTGATGAGTTAGCTGTTAAGGATTCGCTGGCTCTCAGTGTTCAGTGTGCAGGTTCTGTGTCTAATATGGCCCAACGCCTATTTGCTTGAACCCGCCAAGTTGAATCATTGGCGGCTGAAGTGATGAGTCTCAAACAGGAGATTAGAGGGCTCAAGCATGAGAATAAACAGTTGCACCGGTTCGCACATGACTATGCTACAAACATGAAGAGGAAGCTTGACCAGATGAAGGAAACTGATGGTCAGGTTTTACTTGATCATCAGAGATTTGTGGGTTTGTTCCAAAGGCATTTATTGCCTTCGTCTTCTGGGGCTGTACCGCGTAATGAAGCTCCGAATGATCAACCTCTGATGCCTCCTCCTTCTAGGGTTCTGTCCAGTACTGAGGCTCCAAATGATCCCCCTCCGGTGCCTTCTCTTTCTGGGGCTCTACCGACTGCTGAGACTTCTCCTAAGCAACCTTTGTGAAGGCTCCCTCTTGTGTGTTTATTTTGACTCATGTATATGTACATATTTGTAGCTTATCGGGGATATCAATAAATAAGCTTTCCTTCATTTCAACGTATTGTGTTAAATACACCAAAGCCTTCTTCGCTAAGTTCTTTGAATTTTCTTTTGTTGAAGCTTGTATGTTGAAGCTTTCTAAGTGGAGCATGTACGTTGGGGTAGTGTTCCCTTAATTTCCCGAGTGAGGAAAACTTCTCGGTTGGAGACTTGGAAAATCCAAGTCACTGAGTGGGATCGGCTATATGAATCTTAGAACGCCATTGTGCTCGATCCTGTGTCATGTCCTTCGTTAGATCCAAGTACTCTAAGTCTTTTCTTAGAGTCTCTTCCAAAGTTTTCCTAGGTCTTCCTCTACCCCTTCGGCCCTGAACCTCTGTCCCATAGTCGCATCTTCTAATCGGAGCGTCAGTAGGCCTTCTTTGCACATGTCCAAACCACCGTAACCGATTTTCTCTCATCTTTCCTTCAATTTCGGCTACTCCTACTTTACCCCGGATATCCTCATTCCTTCAATTTCGGCTACTCCTACTTTCTCTCATATTAATGAAGCTTTACCGCGCGATAGTTCAAGCTGTTGCACGCGAGGGTCTCTTCTTGCAATTAAGTTGAGAACAATACTTGGCTACTGAAAATTCAGCAGCCATTCCTGCTTTCAACCAATCAAATTTTGACATGTGTCTAAATAATGAAATTATAAACACAAATTGAACACGTATCCGAATATGATTGGGTGAAAGTAAGAATGGATGCTGTTGTTCGTTGAGAAGGGGTTGATTTAATTGGCCGATGGCTTTTTAAGGGTGAGCACGTCATTTGAAATGACTTATAATAGCTTAGGCCTTCTTTATTGACTTGTACCTGAATAATATCAATAGTCCATTGATTAAGTCTAAAGACAAAATTTATCCATTGATAAATGGTTAATTAGTAAACTTTTTAATGATTTATGACCAAGTTCCCTTATATATAAACATGGGTACGACATTCGTCAAAATTAACAAAAAAAAATTTGTGCCAAAACATGGATACATTCTTCAAAACCATACACAAAAAATAATAGATATTAGGCTTAATTACGTTAGTAAATTTCTTTGATTAAACTCGAAATGGATACATTCTCTAATCAACAAACAAGAATGTACACATATAAGTTTTAAAATGGATTGGAAAATTGAATGGATTTTATATTAAAAAAAAAGGTACATTTTATATTAAAAAATTACATATTTTACATATAATAAATTGGTATATTGAATAATGGGTACATTTAAGATTAAGAAATTGAAAATCTTTTTATAAAAAACTAATGGGTGCAAACCTATTTTTATTTTATTATTTTTATTTTGAAAATGTTTTCAATTGAAAATTAATTAGGAGTTTAATAAAGGTGTGACTATTAAAACCCTAAATCAATTACTAATTTCTATTTAAAAAAATTATGTAACTGACATGTAAATATATTTTACATTAATGTTAGGGACTTCGATCAAAAACTGAAAACTAATAAGGTCTCAGTCCATGAACATTAGTAACTAGAGATCGAATACTAATAAAAAACTAACCTTAAATCAATTGAGAGAGGGCGAGATGCAAGAGATATGAGTGATGAGGTGGGTGTGATTGTGAGTGTGAGAGAGAGAGAGTGTGTGTGTGTTGATGTGAAAAATTATGTTGACACACAAATTAAACCCTATTGATGACAATTGTAGTATTAAGCAAGTAGGGATCGTTCTAGACCGGGGATTAACTAGGGATGCTAATCAACACAAATAAGACTCAAAACACTAAACTAGACTCTATAGACTCGAAACTAACTCAAAACACTCAAAACAGCAAGAAACAATAAAAAAGACTCAATTCTAGACTCAACAAGTGATTTGGACGAAAATAAAACTCAATTTGACTCAAAATATTAAAAAGGAAACAGGTTTTGACTCTAAAAACAAGACTTAAAGAATGGGGGATTGTTTTTGACGAAATTAAAACTTAAAAACAGAAAACTTGTAAAACAAACTTAAGAAGACACGAAATTGATGAAATAGAATGGTGAAAGGCTAGTTAGAGGGTTCCTTCTTCACACATGACATATGCATACGAATCAATTTCCAATTATTCTTTCGACAAACCATAAATGACAATGCCCCAAATTAATTGTATTGAACTAATTAATTCTCAGATTTCCCTAGATTCATTGAATTGAATGGAAAAACGCATCACAATCAAATTATTCTTTATCAAGTTTCCTAACTATGGAATACGCATGATAGAAACACTTAACAAAGATCATTAAATTCAATGGAAACCATAAGCATTGACGAGGCATTCATAACTATGAAAAGCATGTTACTCTTGCCTAGGATTTACTTAACACAATCGTGACTAGCGACTTTTACTACTCATGAATATAAGTTCATAACGATTAGGTGAAATTCCCCTATACTCTAGCATCAAATTCATGCATGCAAACTAAGTTGGCCACCTCAATCAACATACAAAAACAAGTTTTTAATAAAACAGATAAGTAAACCACATCCATGATTTATGAAACAATAATTGGATGAAATCAATTCATATAAAACATATAATCATGGCTTCGAATTCACCTCTAACTATAAAGAAATTAGTTCCTCATGTTCGCAAATAAACAAAGATAACTTAAATTAAAGATTGAAAGTAAAAGATGGAAAACACCTAAGAACGCTCCAGCACTCCCAAAGACTTGGGCATAGGCACGGCACAAAGGCTCCCCTTCCTTCTCCTTCCTTGCAAGCTGCGGCACTTAGAGGGATGAATGTGTTTGAGGGATGTATGAGTGTAGAAAAATATGGTAGAGGATGGTGAATGATATGTGCGGCAAGGGGTGGTATTTATAGGCTGAAATCATGTCACAATCCCTAAGGATTTGGATAGGTTTCTGAAATTAAAGTGAAACAAGGATTATGTAACCAAAACCCAAGTGGAATGGGTTAAATCAATCAAAAACCAAAGGGGATTAGGTTAGAAAGGTGCGGCACCAATTCATATAAGGAGAGGGATAAATTTGGCCTAATTCAAGAGGGAAAAGAATTAAGGTTTCTAGCAGATTTTAGGACTTCTAGAACAAGGAAAAACGCCAGATTTATAGGGACTTCTAGAAAGGATGTTTCAGCACCAATTTATGGGTTCTAGAAGGATAAGGGTGCGGCATAAGTGTAGGGAAAGGATAAACCTTCTAGAAATCAGATATTTAGGTCCTCTTGCAACTAGATTTAAGGCACAAACTGATTTCGATCAATAGTTGTGTCGTTGTGGACCATTGCCTAATACAGTTGTGGACCATTGGGCAAAGGTCCACAATGCCCTGCCAAAAAATACATCGACACTAGTTTTACTCGACAACGTTCTTAGCTTTGCGACTCTTTTGTCAGTCTTCGAGAAAAACCTTATTCATTAAAAAAGTTCGTATCTTATCTCTTTCCTTCTTTCTTTTCTTCGTCCTCCCCAGCGCCGTGCTTCTCTTCCTTCTGTGAAAACTCTCTCTCTCTCTCTCTAGCGTCGTGCTTCTCTTCCTTCTATGAAAACTCTCTCTCTCTCTCACGTACCTCATAACCCATATCTCCATCATCTCTCCCTCGCCGTGCTTCTCTTCCTTCTGTGAAAACTCTCTCTCTCTCTCTCTCTCTCTTTCTCTCTCTCTCTCTCTCTCTCTCACGTACCTCATGACCCATATCTCCATCATCTCTCCCTCTCCCAATTGATTCAAAAATGGTTTTTTTTTTATTTGTTAAATATTTTTTTGTTTAATTGTGTGATTAATTAGCTTTGTTTGTTGTAAGTTCATTTGGTTTGCAATAAAATTAAAAGAAATGTATTGTCTCTTAATTTATTTTTTAACAAGTCTAAATTTAGTTAATTGCGATATATATATGCTGAAATTGTAGGTTATGTGAAATTTTGAGTTTGTGTGTTATTGAAACATATGCAGTTTATATGAATTTTATGTGTGTAGTAATAACCTAGGAAATCGTGGCATGAAATTTGTTAAAATTCATAACTGTTTATACGAAGTTAATTATGTTGATTAACCTTGTATAATAAATTCCAAAAAAAAACCTTATTAGACCCGTTTGAGAGTCTAGTACACAAATTGTAGTAGGAAAAAAAAAATTACAAGTCAATAGATAGATTTTTCTATGTGCTAGGGACAAGGTCCGTCATACTAAGTGTCTTAATACAAGTCGAGGGACACTTTTAAAAAAAAATCATCCTCACTCTTATATTATGACACTTGGTGTACCGGGCCATGTTCCTAGTACAATGAAAAATCTCTCCATTTAGCAAATAAAAATTTGTTATTTTAAGCTATTTTATGATTTTTAGTCGTGATATTCCACTTAACAAATGAAAATTTTGAATCTTAAGTTGCTTTTAAGGAAAATAAGAGCTTTTAAATAAACTCTTTGTTTTAACCAATATTATAGTTTAATAGTAATAAATTAAAACTTACATACCACAAATGGTTTGTTATTTTAATCACACTTGAAAGTTATGAAGGCTAGAAGCCTAGAAAACATAGTTATTACCTTTAGTTTTACTATTAGGCAACAAAAAATTAAAAATTTGATTTCGTAATTTTAGTTTAGCCCACCCACCAAATAATTCATGGCTACCTCATCGGTTGTATGTAACTCTAAATTCGCTCAATTCATCTTCAATACAGTGGAATAGTTAGGTAATATGGGCCCGCACCACAAAGTAGGCTTATGATATGAATCATTCACTTTTAAGGTCATCATTCATAGATTGTTTTTCTAAAAAGTTCACTCAAACCAAAACTTGTGAAGCACTATTATTATTGTGAACATTTTATTGACAACATTATACCTTTCAATGATAACATTAAAATGATCAGTTTCAATTATAAGAAATACTATACTGAGCATGCTTAGACAAGGAGTCAACACATTATTGAGTTATATGTATATATATACATGCCCTTCATCTAAAGGGATTTCCATTTTTTGGTAAAAAATAAGACCAGTTGTGAGGCTTACTTCACATCGAATTTCAACGATTTGAACTGTCTATTTTTCAAGATGCACTTTATTGATCATTCTTGGAAAATATTAGCCAAAGCGGTAATGTTTGAGACATCTAATTGAGTCCAAAAAATTGACGAACACTATGTTTGAATAAACATTGAAATTGCATCACGACAATCAAATAAGTAAATTGTTTCAGATTGAATTGATTTTTTTGGAAGAATGATCTATAAACAAAAACTTAGTAAAGAGAGTTTTAATAAAAAAGGGCTTGAACTAAGATTATTTTAACAAAAAAACCAGTCTAAAATATTGTTTAACTAAAAGCTCCTCAAATTTAACCACAAGTACAAAGGCCATAAAATTATATACGGCCTGGATTAAAAAGCCCAACACACTCAAATATGACTTTCCATAATTACCCCGAATGGAAAGAGAGGAAGAATAAAAGTTTCTCTCTTCATTCCCACCCCACGTGGCATCACCCTTTTATATTTAATGTTTTATTAATTTGCTGTCCAATGTAATTTGGCCAGCTAGCATCCCAACATGTTTAAGAAATGGTGTGGTGCCCCCACCTCCCTTCTTTGAGGCGTCACATCCTAGTGCTTCCTTCCTTTTTTATTTAATTTTTTTTTTAAATTGTTGTTCAAATGCCTTTTTTTTTTGTCATGTTCAAATGCTTTTTACATCACATGTTTAACACTTTTATTTTGTTTTAAATTTACAATAAATTCATATGATTTCTAAAAAATATTTTGTAAAGTACTATGATGTAACATCCCACATCGTTCAGGGGAGTGGATCCTATAAGTTTTATATGTATATTCTCATCTCTACCTAGCATGACGCCTTTTGGGAGCTCACTGGCTTCGAGTTCCATCGGAACTTCGAAGTTAAGCGAGTTTGGGCTAGAGCAATCCCAGGATGGGTAACCTCCTGGGAAGTTGCTCGTGAGTTCCCGGAAACAAAACTGTGAGGGAGTGGTCGGGGCCCAAAGCGGACAATATCGTGCTACGGTGGAGTCGGGCCGAGGATGTGGTGGGGGCCCGGGCCGGGATGTGACAATTTTGTATCAGAGCCAATCCTTGGGCTAATGTGTGCCGACTAGGACGTCGGGCCTCTAAGGGGGGATGGATTGTAACATCCCACATCGCCCATGGGAGTGGATCCTGTAAGCCTTATATGTATATTCTCATCTTTACCTAGCACGAGGCCTTTTAGGAGCTCACTGGCTTCAGGTTCCATCAGAACTCCGAAGTTAAGTGAGTTCGCGCGAGAGCAATCCCAGGATAGGTGACCCACTGGGAAGTTCTCGTGAGGGCGTGGTCGGGGTCCAAAGCGGACAATATCGTGATACGGTGGAGTCAAGCCCGGGATGTGGTGAGGGCCCGGGCAGGGATGTGACAATTTCCTGGCCTAGTGGATGAGAGCAGAAGCTGGCTTTCATTAGGTCTCAGGTTCGAGGGTTGAGTATTAGATTGTATCATGGTATATCCATATGTATGTTACCTGCTCATAATTATTGTGAACGTTTTGAAGTGCAAAAGTGAACACAGGACACCCAGGTAAGTTTAGGTGAGTTTATAGTATTAGTTGAAATGATAGAGATATGGCATGACTACATGTATGTTTTAGGCAACACCGACCTTGTTGTACATGTTGCAATGATAGGCAACCTCGACACTGTCGTATAGGTTGCCCATGAGTCGTACATATTATAATAGATGCAATTAAAGCTCATAAACCTGCACCCTGGTGTTAGTGTTCCCGCCCGTGGCCAGGGCACAGTCCTTCACATGATGTTCACCTCCCACACCTTACGCTTACCTTGGATCCAAGGTAGGTGCACAGTCTTGTCGTACAGACCACTAGAGGTGGTTCCGACTCATTGGTAACCTGCGTTTATTCACACAGTCTTCACGTGATCATAGCACTTGAGTGTACTTATTTACACCCAGTCATGTCGTACAGACCACTATATGTGGTTCCGACTCGTATGCAGGGATATGTGATGAGCTATGGGTTCAGCCGTACAGGCCACAAGAGGTGGATTCGGCTGACATATTACTGGGATATTGATTGATGAGATATGGATAAGTCGTACAGGTCACTATAGGTGACTCTGGCTTATATGCTAGCGTTGATTGATGAGATATGGATAAGTCATACAAGTTATTATAGGTAACTCCGACTTATGTGCTAGCATTGATTGATGAGATATGTGTACAGTCGTACAGGTCACCATAGGTGACTCCGACTTGCGTGCTAGTATGGGTTATTAATCACATGATTATTGATATTACTGATGAGATGCTGTGTTGTGGTATAATTATGGATTTACTGTTGATATACTTTTGATTTCACATTGATACGTGGTATGATTTTTCTGGAAACTATACAAGTGTGGTAGCGAGGGGTTATAATGTTTTATATGGTTTCTATTGAAATTTTATTTCTAGGGCCACTCACCCTTGTTTTGTTTTCACCCTCCAGGTTTTATTAGCTGAGTTTTCTTATCGTCTAAGATTCGTGGCGATTCTTAGTATTGGAGATTCTTTCGAGGGTACGATTCTTAATTCACTCTATTGTACTTACTTATGCTCTAACGTCACATGTGAACTGAGTTCATTCCAGCTCACCAGCGCACTCTGGTATTTAGGCACTCTTAGGTTTAAATTTATTCACATTTTTCCACATCATCATACTTTATGGCTTCGTCACCTTCCAGGTGTCGGCCAGCACAACTTGATTCGGAGTCCTAGTGGACATCTCGGGTCGGGATGTGTCAGTTTGGTATCAGGGCCAATCCCTGGTCGGAAGTGTGCCGATGAGGACGTCGGGCCCCTAAGAGGGGTGGATTGTAATATCCTACATCGTCCAGGGGAGTGGATCCTATAAGCCTTATATGTATATTCCCATCTCTACCTAGCACGAGGCCTTTTGGGAGCTCAGTGGCTTCGGGTTCCATCGGAACTCCGATGTTAAGCGAGTTCGCACGAGAGCAATCCCATGATGGGTGACCAACTGGGAAGTTCTCGTGTGAGTTCCCAGAAACAAAACCGTGAGGACGTGGTTGGGGCCCAAAGCGGACAATATCGTGCTACAGCGGAGTCGAGCCCGGGATGTGGTGGGGGCCCAGGCAGGGATGTGACATATGAATTTGTAATTAATTAAACTTTCATCTCATTCTATAAAAATTCACCAAAGTACCAAAAATAGATAATAAATTTACTTTACATTCTTCTAGTCCTCCTAAGCTTCAGTACAGCATCCGAATAACACCTAACATCTTTTATAACCATGAGAAAGTGTGTTTTCTTCAGTTTCATAAATAATGTATAGTTTTGCAATAGTTCCAGCAATACTGTGCGTTATTTTTTTGTTCAAAACCAGAATTAGTGTGAGTTATTTTATTCTAATTTCAAAAATGGTGTTTATTTGTTACCATTCATAAATAGTGTGAGTTATTTTGGATCAATTTCAGAAATAGTGTGAGTTATTATGTTGTAGTTCTAGAAATAGTATGGGTATTTTTGGTTCACTTTTTGAAAATAGTGTGGTTATTATGCTGTAGTTTAAAAAATAACGTAGGTTATTTTGGTTCACTTTCAGAAATATTCTTGGTTATTATGTTGTAGTTCTAGGAAAAATGTGGGCTATTATGCTGTAGTTTCATAAATAGTGTAGGTTATTTTGGTTCACTTTCAAAAATAGTGTGGGTTATTATGTTGTAGATCCTTAAATATTGTGGGTTATTATGCTGTAGTTTTAGAAATAATGTATGCTATTTTGGTTCACTTTCAAAAATAGTGTGGGTGATTATAATGTAGTTTCAGAAATAGTGTGGAATATTATGTTATAGTTTCATCAATAGTGTAAGCTATTTTGTTTTACTTTCAGAAATAATGTGGGTTAGATCTATAAATAATGTGCGTTATTATGCTGTATTTCCAGAAATAGTGTAGCTTATTTTGGTTCACTTTCAAAAATAGTGTAGCTGATTATACTGTAGTTTCAGAAATAATGAGAATTATTATGTTGTAGTTCCAGCAATAGTGTAGGTTATTTTGCTTTACTTTCATAAATAGTGTGGATTATTACATTGTAGTTCTAGAAATAATGTGAGTTATTTTGGTTCACTTTCATAAATAGTGTGGGTTATTTTGTTGTAGTTCAAGAAATAGTGGTTCACTTCAAATGGTATTGGTTATTTTGTTGTAGTTCAATAAATAATGTTTGGTTTGCTCTCTTCCATAAACATTATGTGTTATTTTGGTTTAGTTTCATAAATATGTTTTTATATTGATTACATAGTTAGTGTTCTACCATCATTGTTAATCACACTCCATATTATAGTTAATCATAATTTGCTCACATAAATTGTTAAGGACTTGTAGGTTAAGTGTTTCGGTTCTCAACATTCCCTCTATGTAAATCTCATGCCTTTGTTAGACAAAAGTAAAATATGGTTGCTTCCTTCGAAATTGAATGAATGAGTTTAAAATAAAGGAAAAGAAGAAACAACAAAATGAACATTGCTGATGAACAAAAAGTTATGGATCCATTGAAATTACAATTAGGACAACATATTGTTTGAAGAAAATAAAAGAATAATAATAATAATAATTAAGCATCTTGATCTTAATCAACACGCATATTGTGATAATAATTGATCATATTGTAAGTAGGGTCAACATAATCAATAAATGACTTTATAGGGACCCTCGTTCCATTCGGCTCTACCTTCATTGTCGTTTCAATCCGGCCGAAAGTACTCCAGATGCTGTTGAATTCGCAACTGCATCATAGTGGGTTGTATCACCTCTAATCTACTGACACAGTTGATAAATTAGCTTTCATGGAGACAATGTATTATTTTGAGTAAATTACACAAAACTACCTCAACTATGGGTCGAACGACACTATCATACCTCATCTTTTAAAAATGACAATGTCATACCTCATCTTACGAATTTGTTTCAATGTCAAACCTCCGTTAGTTTTTTCTGTTAATTTCTATGTTAAATGCTGACGTAGCTAGAGACGGGGCCCACTCACTAATCCAATTGGATTAAAAAAAAAATTAAATAGATTTTTAATAATTAAATATTAAAAAATTAAAAATAAAATTATTTTTTATATAAAATTGTGGGATCCACCTCTACAAACCCTTCCCCACCCATCCCCCCAACCTTCCTCCACCTGTCTCCCCCATTCCTTTCTTCTCCAATGAAACCACCAACCCAGTCCTTGTCTCCGGCTACCTCACCTCAACCTCTCTTCTTTGACAAAACCACCAACCCAATCCTCGTCTCTGGCTACCCCACCTCAACCTCTCTTCTCCAACGAAACCCAACATCTCTCGTACGGACCTCGTCATACCATCTTCCAATATATCAATCTCCTTGTCATCCCACCCCTTCCTCCCTCTGACAAATCTAAAGCCGTCGTCAGGCTTCGCGAAATGCGAGGCCATTCCCTATGACTAACTTGAAGTCGCCTTCTAGGCCGTCAAGCTCTAGATCGCCGACCGAGTAGTTTTGCCAGTCGAAAACTCCTTTGATGGGGACGCAGAGCTTTGCAATATGACAAACCTTGAGGAATGGCTGGGGTTCCACGACTCCGTTTTGGAGGGAGGGAAGGTGAAAAAAATAAGAAAATCGCCCTCCTCCTAGTGCACATGGAAGGTTTGTCCGTGATGGTCTCTCTACAACTCATGGGATGCAAAGCCCTGCCACTCCTTCAAGGTATCCAAAAAGTTTTCAAATTTCTATGAAATTTTAGAACTTTTTGGCTTCTGGGTTCTGTTTTTGGTGTGGATTTGTTACTGAATTTATTGATTTTTTTATTGTGGATTTGTAATTGAATTTATTCGTTTTGAGGGCAGATCTGGGTTTGCATGTAATGTGCTCTGAAATTTTGATGAATTTTGCAATTTTTAAAGTCTTGAATGTTACATGGTGTTGTTTCATGTTTTAGGTGAAGGAAATTTGATTGTGTTTAAGGAGGACGAGGAAGAAGGGGGACTAAGGAGGGAGTGAGGGAAGAAAAAGGAGATGACCGGCTTTCTGAAGAGAAAATGAGGAGAGATTTGTTCGATCCCATTTCCCCTTTGAAATCCCATTTCCATTTTTATTTCCCAGATTTGTCAGACGGAGGATGGAGTGAGGGAAGACAAAGGAGATGGCCGGCGTTTTGGGTTTTGTTTTTGGTGGGGTAGCTGAAGACAAGGATTGGGTTGGTGGTTTCATCGGAGAAGAAAGGAATGGGGGAGACGAGTGGAGGAAGGTTGGGGGGACGGGTAGAGAAGGGTTTGTAGAGGTGGATCCCACAATTTTATATATAAAAAAAATTATGTTTAATTTTTTAATATTTAATTATTAAAAACTATATTTAATTATTTTTTTTAATCTAGTTGGATAAGTGAATGGGCCCTGTCTTTAACCATGTCAGCATTTAACAGAGAAATTAACAGAAAATTTGACGGAGGTCTGACATTAGAATAAATTCGTAAGATGAGGTATGACATTGTCATTTTTAAAAGATGAGGTATGATAGTGTTGTTCGATCCATGGTTGAGGTAATTTTGTGTAATTTATCCTATTATTTTATGAGGATAAACAAAATGCATGAAAGTACCACATGATAAAAAGTGCCACTGGGAAACGATGGCCCTGAGTTTTGGTGACAGAACTTAATAAAAAAATGCATACATTTCTAACCTCGTTCAAAAGTCAAAAAACAAAGCTTAATGACAAAATAATTAACCAACTATACATGATGTTATTCTTTATTATAATTTATAAATGGAGAATGTAGTAGGAAACACTCAATGCATCAATATAATGGGAAGCCTAAGCCTAAGCCTTCGGTATCTACAAAAATATGCGGCAATGTCCAAATCTTGGTAAGCCGTGAAATTTCAAGATCTTCATCCTCCTTATATGCTTGTAAAATTTATAATTGTGTTCAAGAGGTCTAAGATAATCAATTGAATGGTTAAGATGATATGATGGGATATAGACGAACCTAATTCGGAGTGCGTGAGGCTACATCTTGGGTTGTTGAGCACTTTGATCATTAGCCCAATCAAATTCACCAATCTTTTGTGCCTAACCTTCGCAACCATAGCCGCCTCCGCCTACTTTCAGATACAATACAAACAACTCCATCAGCTAAGAAACTCACAATTTTCCCTAATTATAAAACCAAGAAATGGAAACGAAAAGAAAGGAAAAAAAAAGAAGCAGAACACTTAGTACCCGCAAATCACAATGTAATATAAAACCAAAATGCACATCAATATTCTAATTTTCTTAGCAAAGATTGTGACCTTGACCAAAGTTTCCAAGTTAACCTTACAAATGAATGTCAGCAACATTAACAAAGTAATGAGGTTCTCCATCTTCTCCACCACCAACATCAATCCATGATCTCTGCCCTGCCGAAGACAATAATATAACCGAAAGAGAAAAAAATATATAAAAATAAATAAATTATATCTATATGTGTCAATTGATTTCCAAGTAAGTGAATTTATATATATGTATCTGTATATATTTGAACAGAAGCAAGCTGGTTTTCATTGTGTCAAAATATACACACCCAAAATTAGAGCTATTAGCTTAGCTGGAGTTTTGCTTGGTCGACTATTGTTACAGGTTAAAAAGGGAGACATGATATTAGTTTGGCTACTAATTGATTAGTTTCAAATGGAAGAAAGGATTAAGGAACAAACTACTTCACTTTTGATCAACCTGTAGCTTGCATATATGGGTAAACATCCAATTTTTTTTGTTCTTCTAATGACTGGTTATAGGTTTCTATTTATAGAATTAATATGGCTTATGGTTTAGAAAAGTATGAAGCAGAAATTTTAAGCACCATTGTAAGTAGAGGTCAACATAATTAAGAAATGACTTTACAGGGACCCTCGTTCCATTCAAGATCAACCCAACATTCTTTAAGCCTCACCCAAACCTCTACATTCATTAAAATGAAATCTCAAAAATTTTGTTATGTTGGCTTTCAATGCCATTTCCATGTTCACCATCTTCTTCCTCCTGCTTTTTTACTCTGCGCATGTTGAGGCCTCAAGACCTCTTATAAGGCCATCTCTAACCGAATGAGGGCCAGAGGGCTCCTTTTAGCCCTATAGTCCTCCAAGAAATTAAGGCCATCTCCAACCAAAGGGCCGAAAATAGCCCAAAAACCGTCTCCAACCGAGGGCTAGGCCAGAGGGCTCGTGGAATCTGAGATGGCCCCACGGAATTTGAAAGGGCCAAAGGGCTGGCCAGAAAAAACATTAATCTTGTCGGTAATAACCAACAGGAATGCTTAAGCTAAAATTCAAATGGAACGGCTAGCTAATGTCAGCTAGCCGTTGCGTTTGATTTTTTTTTTTTTACAGTTTTATTATTTTTTTTATTTACAAAATTTTTCCTATAACTTCTATTTTTCATATTTTTTTTAAATTCTATTTTTTTCCTATAACTTTTATTTTACAAAATTTGTTTCATATTTTTTTTAAATTCCATTTTTTTCCTATAACTTCTATTTCACAAAATTTGTTTCATTTTATTTTAAATTCTATTTTTTTTCCTATAACTTCTATTTCACAAAATTTGTTTCATATTTTTTTTTAAATTATATTTTTTTCCTATAACTTCTATTTTACAAAATTTGTTTCATATATATTTTTTAAATTATATTTTTTTCCTATAAGCCATTATACAACATTAAATTAAATTAAGTAACATGAAACAACATTAAACAATATGAAACAACATTAAATAACATTAACCAACATACAAATTATACAACATAAAGAAAACATTTAACAACATGAAACTTAAACAACATTTTTAAAAGCATTTAACAACATAAAACTTAAACGCCTACTCCATGCTTCTTTTGGCCCAAAGATGGGCAACAAGATCTTGTTGTAGGTACTTATTTGTGGCACAAGAACGTATCATTCTATAACGCCTCATGTACTCATTTATAGAGATACTACCAGTTCTTGGATTGAAGGGAAAATTAGGCCCATCATATATTTTTGCACGAGTCCTTCTTGACCTATTTGGATATTCTTGGTCGTCATCGAACTCTCCATCAATATACCCATCTCGCTCATCCTCCACTATCATATTGTGTAATATGATGCAAGACATCATGATGGAGTCCAAATTTTCTCGAATCCACCCTCTTGCCTATTCGCTGATGATCTTTCACCGTGCTTGTAGAATACCAAAAGCTCTTTCAACATCTTTCCAGTATGCCTCTTGGTGTAAGGTAAACAACTTTTTTGCGTCATTCCTAGGATTTGGAATTGCTTGGACAAGTGTTGCCCACTTTGGGTAGATGCCATCTGCCAAGTAATACCCCATATTGTATTGACGGCTGTTGATGTAGTAGTCAAGTTGAGGTGTTTTACCTTCCGTCAAGTTATTGAAGAGGGGAGAACGCCCAAGAACTATAATGTCATTTTGGGATCCAGGGACTCCAAAGAAAGCATGGCAGATCCATGTGTCATATGAGGAAACCGCCTCTAACACAACAATTGGCTTTCTTGACCTTCCGCTAAAGCCTCATTGCCATTCGGTGGGATAGTTCTTCCAATCCCAATGCATGTAGTCTAATGACCCTATCATGCCCGAAAACCCATGGTCTTCAACTTTCCCAAGGAGCCGATTCAGATCTTCTTGATTTGGCTTGCGGAGCTACTCGTCTTTGTAAAACTGAACAATTGTGTCACAGAATTGTTCAAGAGTATCAAGGCATGTAGACTCAGACATACCATGGGTTTCATCCATCGAATCAGCTGGGGAGCCATAGGCCATCATTCGGAGTGCAACAATAACCTTCTGATGAGGTGAGAAACCAGGGCGGCCTGCTCTGTCCCGTTTCTGTCTAAAGTATGGATTGACCTGCTGGACATCACGAAGTAAACGCTCGAAGACATGACACCTCATTTGGAAGCGACATCTGAAATCTTCTTCTGTGTACACCAAGTTGGGGTTGAAGTAGTTGTTCATCAGATTGGCATGCGTCATCGCTCTGTTTCGTGGTTTGTAAGACCGACCAGCAACAGAGCCACCCCATTAAGGTTGTTCCTCAGTTGGCTAACACACCATGGTCGCAGCCATGGCTGCTACTCTGTTTTGTTTGTTGCGCCTAACTTGAACTTTTTCATCACACTCATCATCTTCTTGTCTCATTTGCGCCCATTTTGCTTCCAATTTGGAATTAGATGAGGACCCCCAGTTGGAATCCGAAGATGATCCAAGGTTGGGAATTCATTGCAAACTTGAATTGAAAAAGATTGAATTGAAAGAGATTAAATTGAAAAAGATTGAATTGAAATAGATTGAATTGAAATAGATTGAATTCAAAGTTTTGTGAATTATAGCCCAATATCCATCCTATTTATAGCAAAAAAAAAAAAAAATTCAAATCCAACGGCTAGCTAACGTCAACATGATGCCAGCTACCAACGGTTAGCTGACGTCACTTAGCCATTGGATTTGAATTTAAGTTGTAGTTTTTAAATAATAAATTATGTTTGGCCCTATGGCCCTTTGGCCCGTGGTTAGAGATGGTTTTTTATGACAGGGCTAAAACGAAACCTATGGCCTTTTGGCATTCGGTTGGAGACGGAGGCAAATATGGCCCTGTACTATTCATTAAAATATTAATATCTTGGAGAGCTAGAGGGCTAAAACGAGCCATTTGGCCAGCCCTCAGTTGGAGATGGCCTAATAGTTTAATGAACAGTGCTATACCATATTTCTTACCATCTTCAACCGAGGGGGCCAAAGGGCCGTAGGCCAAACATAATTTATTATTTCAATTGAATCAATATGGTTACTTAAATTAAACTACCTCAATAATTTTTCGAGATGTAATATGAATAATTTTAAGGAATGGATTTCGAGTGACATGTGCCGTTGAAGTGAGTAACTTTCTAGATTTCTTGTCACTATGTATTCTCAATAATTTTTCGAATTGGATGTCGAGTGCCACGTGTCGATATGTGGAACTCTCCAGATTTCTTGTCGATATGTAATCTCAATAATTTTTCAAATAGGATTTCGAGTGCCACGTGTCGATATGTGAGTAACTCTCCAGATTTCTTATATATATGTAATCTCAATAATTTTTCGGATAGGATTTCGACTCCCATGTGTCGAGATGTAATTGGTTGTATGAATTTTAGATAAGATTTTTATCTGCGTGGCACTTCTTATCTTTAGCTTCCAATGTCCATAAATAGGGTGGATATTGGTCTATAATTCACACACCTTCATCTTTGCCTTCTCCAATATCTTTTTCAATTCAAGTTTGCAATGAATTCCAACTTTGGATCCTCTTCAAATTCCAAATGGGAGTCCTCATCCAATTCAGAATTGGAAGATAAATGGGCGCATATGAAATGAGAAGATGAAGAGTCCAATGAAGAAGATAAAGCATGACAAAACACAACATATATGGCAGCAATGGCTGGGGTTATGGCATGTGAGGCAACTGAAGAACAACCTCAATGGGGTGGCTCTGCTGCTGGTCGCTCTTACAAACCATGAAATGGAGATATGATGCATGATACTCTGATGAACAACTACTTCAACCCCAACTTGGTGTACACCGAAGAGGATTTCAAACATCGCTTCCAGATGAGACATCATGTCTTCAAGCGTTTACTTTATGATGTCCAACATGTCAATCCATACTTTTGATAGAAGCTGGACAGAGCAGGCTGCCCTGGTTTCTCACATCATCAAAAGGTTACTATTGTATTATGAATGCTTGTCTATGCCTCCCAAGCTAATGCAATGGATGATACATATGGTATGCCTGAGTCTACATTCCTTGAAAGTATTGCTGAATTCTGTCACACAGTTATTCAGATTTACAAAGAGGAGTACCCTTGTGAACCAAATCAAGCAGATCTGGATCGGCTTCTTCACAAAACTGAAGACCATGGCTTTCCCGCCATGATAGGGTCATTAGATTACATGCATTAGACCTGGCATCGTTTGACACATAGACCTGGCATGCTTTCTTTGAAGTCATAGGATCCCAAAATGACATTACAGTACTTGGGGGTTCACCCCTCTTCAATAACCTGACGGAGGGTAAATCACCTCAACTTTAATACTACATCAACTGGCGTTAGCATAATATGGGGTATTACTTGGCAGATGGCATCTACCCGAAGTGGGCGACACTTGTCCAAACAATTAGAAACCCTATGGATGACATCCAAAGGTTACACCAAGAGGCATACCGGATAGATGTTGAGAGAGCTTTCGGTATTCTACAAGCTAGGTGGAAGATCATTAAGGAACCGACAAAAAGGTGGAGTCGAGATAAATTGTAACGACCCGTCCCCAATTATTATGAATTTTATAATTTTAAAATGTGAAATTTCAAAAATGCCCTCCAAGGCAAATGCATTGACTTTTGTTGACCGCCTTGTCGTGTCACGTAATGAAGGAAATATTTGTGAAAGCTGAATCATGCTTGTATGCACTCAAATATTTCTGTCATACAGTTATTCAGATTTACAAAGAGGAGTACCCTTGTGAACCAAATCAAGCAGATCTGGATCGGCTTCTTCACAAAACTGAAGACCATGGCTTTCCCGCCATGATAGGGTCATTAGATTACATGCATTAGCAGTGGAAGAACCGTCCCACCAAATGACAATGAGGATTTAACGGAAGATTGAGAAAGCTAACGATTGTATTAGAGGCGGTTGCCTCGTTTGACACATAGATCTGGCATGCTTTCTTTGGAGTCATAGGATCCCAAAATGACATTACAGTACTTGGGGGTTCACCCTTCTTCAATAACTTGACGGAGGGTAAATCACCTCAACTTTAATACTACATCAACTGGCGTCAACACAATATGGGGTATTACTTGGCATATGGCATCTACCCGAAGTGGGCGACATTTGTCCAAACAATTAGAAACCCTATGGATGACACCCAAAGGTTACACCAAGAGGCATACCGGAAAGATGTTGAGAGAGCTTTCGGTATTCTACAAGCTAGGTGGAAGATCATTAAGGAACCGACAAAAGGGTGGAGTCGAGATAAATTGTAACGACACGTCCCCAATTATTAGGAATTTTATAAATTTAAAATGTGAAATTTCAAAAATGCCCTCCAAGGCAAATGCATTGACTTTTGTTGACCGCCTTGTCGTGTCACGTAATGAAGGAAATATTTGTGAAAGCTGAATCATGCTTGTATGCACTCAAAAAGGCTGAATGATGCTTGTATGCATTGACTTTTGTTGACCGCCTTGTTGTGTCACGTAATGAAGGCAAATGCATTAACAATTAAAAGGCCGAATCATGCTTGTATGCACTCAAAAACAAAATTTTACCAATGAAATTCAAGGCCTAGTGAGTGTGGTGAACCAAGACTCAACTCAAGAATAAAGTGAGTTGAGAAATATTATACCTTTGTTGATTCTTCTTTGCATAAGCAAAGGCTAATCACCCAGAGATAGGGTCTTCATTCCTTACTTCTTAGCTCCATGGATTTCTTGGATAAGGATGGTAGAATGGATTCTCCAAGTTCCCAAATTAGAGAACCTCTAAGTCTCCACACCAAGGAGAGCATTGATGAAGAGATGAGTGACCTATAGGAAGTAAGATTGCTAGTTAATTTCCTCTAGGGTGGCCGGCCTCTTAGAGAGAAAATGAGAGCTTGTGTTATCTCCAATTTCCTCAAAGAAAACCCTAATGATGAAATGGTTATAAAGTCATTCATATAGTCTCTTCAATTAAGTGACTAAAAGAACCAAAACCTCTTTCTTTCTCTATATGGCCGGCCTCCTTAGAGCTATGGGCTGTTTGGGCCTTTCTGGGTCTTAAGTCAATAGGTTGTCATACAACTTATGTTAATGGGCTTGACATTCAAATCTCATTGGGCCTTACAGCCCAAAACTAACCCGAGGTCTATAACAAACTTATTCGTTTGATTAATTAACATATTTAATTAATCCTAGCCATAAATAATTAAACCATTTAATTATCCTTACTCATCTCCGTTATTTCTTCAATCTCTACCTTACACGGTGTACGATCCATTAGGTTCCTTTTAGTGAGGCAGTGGACGATTAAAACTCTTCAAATTGATTGTGAATTGAAACTTACTTTCAATTCTCCTTTTAGTGTTTACACACCTTTAGGGCTGCCACAAACCATGAGTGACACCTAGCAGTATATCATGCTACCCAAGCTAATCAGAAGAGGTGGAGAACCTATTCTGTTTAGGATTACAACGCAATACAGTCTTTCTCTAATACAATACTCTTGACCATATTGTTTGGTTTGATAGTTTATTCATGTCTAGTATCCAATGTGATTCTCTTACTTATATGATTACTTTGAACGTGATTTGGAACGACTTCCTAAATCTCATTCATACTCTGGCCAGAGATTCTTAATCATATCATAGAGTATTCTCCTTCAAATGGTTTGAAGGTTAGAGATCACTTGTTGCACATTCATTTGCCTCCATGACTAAGTGGCTTGACCCCAATTATGCCATGGACACCCTCTAACAGAGTGAATTTGACATAGTCAAAGATCAAGGACCTAACCATAAGACAACTATGATGCCTTAGGTCAAAGGACTCCTTTGCATTATCCCAACCATGAGTTCTCATGTGACATAAGTATAAGAACTCCTCGTTGATCTTATTCAGTGGACTCATTCTATATTGAGCACCTACATTCTTGTCTTGGTATCAGTCACACCAATGACTCGAAACCAGTCACTCTCTCTAAGAGAAGACATAGCACGTACTGATCTTAATGGACTATCAATGCCCAATTGGCAATCCTATGATCAAGAACGTTTAGGATATGTATACGAAAGAGAATGGTCTCATGAATCTAACTTCTTTAGATCACATTCTTCCAATTACGTATTCCTTGGACTTATTGTTTAAGCATATAACATTTATATGAGACGGCTTACAACAATAATCTTTGCCCTTTATATTAAACTAGATTAATTTAACATGTGAAATGTCCATAAAGTATCATCATATGATTGGTTTTATGGCACATTTCCAACACGTAAGATCTGTTTTCTTAGCATATCCTCGTAGTACTTGTCACTATGAATGTGTGGGTGCAAATAGAATGTAATTTGGAGCTATAATGAAGGAGTTATTAACGAACGAAGTTGAGGGTAAAATGGTCATTTGACCATAAATCTGGAAGGCTCCAGATTTTGTTCGAGCATTGATTTGGTGCCATATGTGTGGCTAGGATGAAGCGATAAAGAGAATGAGGAAGAAAATGAGAGGTGCGAGAGAGAAAATAAGGGAGAGGGTGACCAATCCAAAAGCAGAGAAAGGAGAGAAAGGAGAGAGTTGAGGGAGCAGCCAATCGAACCCTTTCCCCTTGACCTGTTACACAACGACCCGACCCGAATTTCGGCGACTTTTCCTGACTATTTTTCGTCTATTTTTTCGGTGATTTACTGCCTTCCACCCCTACCAAACAACTCCTTGGCCTTCCCTCTTCCATTTCCACCCAAAACCCAGTTCATTTAACACCTGATTTGAGGAGAATGAAACTTGTAGGTTCCGAAAGGGTCATGGCGAGAACCACCAATCCTGCAGGTTCCGACCACCACTACCACCACCAAACCATTCCTCCAGAAGCTAGGAACAAACCCCAAACAAGTTTGGGGGTGGCGGAGCATCGGAGGAGACGAATCAATAACCACCCATTTCTAGGGTTCTGGCAGGATCGAGGGCGAATCGGGGTGTTTTCCGGTCAAATTGGACTTTGGCCCAAGTATGAAAATTGTTCCTCTCATTGAGATCTACTTGCTTATAAAATTTGGGATTTTTTAGAGTTAGTTGGAAAATTGGGTTTCCATTCGCCGGAAACCACCACATATTGCGCATGGCCTTTTGGGCCACTGCCTCGTGATGGTTCGTATAGAGGCACGTGGGGGGAACCCGAGGTTCCTCCTTAGGTTTTCTGACGTGCCGAATCTGAATCTGCCGTTTTTTCAAATTCTATCGTTTAGGTATAGTTTTACTAAAAGGCCTCTAATTGTGTTTAGGCATGTTGGCGGGAAGCGACATCATTCTCGCTAGTTTGAGCAGTTCTCAGGCAATAAAGTCTGTGAGTGGACCCCTTCTTAACTTACTTGTTTTTATAAAATATTAGCCTAGCATGCATTCCATATTTCATGACTTGGATATGATTTATAATATGCTTTATGGGCTTTTATAATTATGGTTTACAAAATAGTTTGATTTATCAAAAATGCGTTTTATTAAAGGTATTGAATTATTGGATTTGCTTATATGAATTTCTAAGGATTTCGAATATGACTTATTATGGATTTACGAATATGATTTACCATGGATTTGTGAGTTGAGTTTTGGAGCTTTTGAGTTTTGGTTTGGATATGAGATTTTGAAGTATGTTTTCGGTACTTCACTACTACAAAAGAGGCTATCACCGATGAACCAAAAACCAACAAGAACTCCAATTTTTGTCAGAAATTTGATAAAAATCCGATATAAAACTATGCAATGTCGGATTGGAATAATGACATCATTACTAGCGTCACGAAAGGGCTTCAATGTCGGTTTGTGCACTTAATCCGCCACGACTCAGTGTCGATTAAAAGCGACACCCACTATGACGTCGGTTAAAAGCGACGTGATGTTCTGATATGATGGTGGTCATAACCGACGTCAACTAGCAGCTAACACATAAAATACTCAATATATTGTTGGTCCTAACCAACATTACACAACATCTCGATAAATAAAATAATTTTCATGCATTCCTACACAGATGGTACATGAGATGCAAACTTCACAGATTCAATTTATTCAAGAATTCAATTGGGGTCTTTGCATGTAGAATTTCTTGTTAAATGCATTGTATTTCATATAAATAAGGAAGTACAAATAACACATATATATGAGCTATTAGAGAACTGGTTACATGATGAAGATAAAAAAACTAACAATTACATATAACACTAATCAGAGCTCCATGCTTGCATATAATACTAGCAGCTGCCATGATGCTTTCCCGTGCTTGCCTTTGTCGAAGACCACAGATTCTGCAGCTCCATGCTGCCATATATAATACTAGCAACTCCATGCTGCCATGCTTCCCATCAGATTAGTGAAACTATTACAACAGTGCTCCATATTTTGTTGTTATACCTTTAAATGATGGATCTAGAACGGAGACAACTTTGTGGTAGTTTGTCCTTGAGATGCAATTTGGGGTGTACTAGTGATTGCATCGTCTTTTTTTTTTTTTTTTAACAGATCTCAGGTCCCTGCAAAAGAAACAACACAAGCATAAGGAGCTCTTCTATTCTCCGTATCATTTCTAAAGTAAATGGACTGCCCAGGAAGACCACTCAGACGTTGAAGTTTTTAGTTGAGGTCATGAGTCCTTGAATCACCCAATCAACACCCTATCGACCGAATCTTCACCATTGGTGATTTATTATTCCCAGAACTACTGTTGTAATGAATTGTTGTGAATTATGGGTCAAGGAAAAATCTAAGTTCCTATTTGTCAGTTTCATTAGATTATCGTCCAAGTAGATTTAGGTTCGACCATTTCAAGTTTTTGTTACCTAATTAAGTTAGGTACGTATATGTACTCAAGCATCGAAGTTGTATATTCAATCTAGAGATCTTGTACTCTAGACTTAATGGACTTGTTTTCCCTCAAATTCTTGAATGTTCTTTTAGTCTTCCTAACATGGTTTCTTGCTAAATCCGTGAGGAATTCACGATAGATCGACTCGACTGAAATGTGTGCCCAATTTCATATCGATTTTGACAGGAACATTAAGAGCATAACCTTTTCACACACTTACCAGACTTACCAGGAAGAGTTCCAAGTGGTTTTGAGGTTGGAGTTGTTTTTTAGTAAGGGATTGGTGAAAGTAATAATGCAGGTGGTTAGCGGATTACATCACCAATCACTATCTTCACGTATAAATGAATAGTCACATCCTATTATCTTGCTACAATTCATAGGCATCATATCATACTCTAGTAGTTCTTTTCCAACGATTTTGCCTAAATATTTTAAGGGTATTTCTCACCCAACCCTAAAACACCTTGTATATGCATCGACAGAGATTAAATTCGGAGAAAGTGGGCAGATTTATGGTTCTTCTATTATAGGTTTTGAGTTTTATACCTCTCGACCAGGAGAGCGACGATTGTGGTTAGTCACAGAGGAATGTTATACGACATGTGTTCGTCTCTATGCATCGTTTAGCTACTTCACTCTAGGATCTTATTGTTCATGGGAAAATGGATGTTGAGGCACTTCTAGCAGTTTTGATTGGTGCGCGGTGGGATAGTGCGGGAGCACAATCGAGGCGTGAATGGGACGATCTAGGCACATTTCACATTAAGGAGCACAATAACGTTTTGGCAACTTTGGGAACTTCTCATTTGCTTACCGAGACAATGATGAGTTATTGGCATTACAGGCTGCAGATTGTAATAACGATGGCTTAATTGTTGGGTTCACTAAGCAAGTGGGCAAGTCGGCCCGTCTACGGCAGGAGTTATGAGTTAGCTATGATTAGGACTCGACTAAAGACACACAATCATTCCCGGAGTACATAACATGACGAATGCTTGGGCAAGGCCTATTTTCATTTTTGGTTTTGATTTTCCGTACAAACATTTTGAAAAATCTTTATTTTATTTATATAGGTAATTTTGCCATTACAAATTTTGGGTGAGTTATTTCCACTTTTGGTTTTAAACTTAGTACAAGCATTTTAATTCTATGTTATATATCTATTTTAGAAGTTGTTTTCTTACACATATATATATTTTTGAATTTATGTTATTGCATAATTATATGTATTTGCAACTTTATATTTTTATACGAGTATTATACTACTATATTATCGAGGAAGGAAGAATGTATGAGCTTGGAGGCATGAAAGAGGAATAATTGCAATCTGGTCACGACGGAATGACATTCTCTTTTGTGTAGCCGCTCTAACTTGATTTTTTTCCTTGTATATACATTTATACACATATTTTCTACCTAATTTCAAGTATTTTACATATAACTAGTTATTTCAAAATTTCAGGGACGAAATTTTCTTAAGGGGGTAGTTTGTAACGACTCGTCCCCAATTATTACAAATTTTATAATTTAAAATGTGAAATTTTGAAAATAACCTCCGAGGCAAATGCATTGACTTTTGTTGACCATCATGTCATGTCACGTAAGATCTATTTTCTTGCCATATCCTTGTAGTACTCGTCACTACGAGCGCATGGGTGCAAACGGAACATAACTTAGAGCTATAATGAATGAGTTATTAATGAACAAAGTTGAGGGCAAAATGGTCATTTGACCATAAATCTGGAAGGCTCCAGATTTTGTTGGAGCATTAATTTGGTGCCATGTGTGTGGCTAGGATGGAGAGATAAGGAGATAGAGGAAGAAAATGAGAAGCGCGGGAGAGAAAATAAGGGAGAGGGTGACCAATCAGAAAGCAAAGAAAAAAGAGAAAGGAGAGAGTTGAGGGAGCAGCCAACCGGACCCCTTCCTCTTGACCCGTTACACAGCGACTCGACCCATGTTCCGACAACTTTTCCTGACGATTTTCTATCCATTTTCGGCTGATTTACGGCCTTCCACCCCTACCAAACAACTCATTGGCCTTCCCTCTTCCATTTCCACCCAAAACCTAGGTCCTTTAACCCATGATTTGAGGAGAACAGAACCTGTGGGTTCCCAAGGGGTCACGGTGAGAACCGCCAATCCTGCTGGTTCCGACCACCACTACCACCACCAAACCATTCCTCTATAAGCCAGGAACAAACCCTAAACAATTTTGGGGGCGGCGGAGCATTGGAAGAGACGAATTGATAATCACCCATTTCTAGGGTTCCGGTAGGATCAAGGGCGAATCAGGTGTTTTCTGATCGAATTGAACTTCAGCTCAGGTATGAAAGTTGTTCTTCTCATTGAGATCTACTTGCCTGTAAAATTTAGGAATTTTTAAAGTTAGTCAGAAAATTAGGTTTTCATTCGTCGGAAACCGCCAGCTGCGGCAGCGCATAGCCTTTCGGACCGCTGCCTCGTAGCGGTTCGTGCGGCAATGTGTGGGGGGAACTCGGGGTCCTTGTTTAGGTTTTATGACGTGCTGAATATGAATCCGCCGTCCGTTTTCCCAAATTCTATCGTTTAGATATAGTTTTACTAAAAGGTCTCTAATTGTGTTTAGGCGCGTTGACGGGAAGCGAGGTCATCCTCACTAGTTTGAGCAGTTCTCGGGCAATAAAATCTGTGAGTGGACCCCTTTTTAACTTACTTGTATTTATAAAATATTAGCTTAGCATGCATTCCATATTTCATGACTTGAATATGATTTATAATATGTGTTGATGCACAAAATCAGTGAGGACTTTGGTACAACAGAAAGTGTTAAGTCTGTGACCTTCGCTAGATTGGTCCGGTCATTAGTGTGGATAAGTATGTAAATGGATAGAGACAGAGAAGCAAACACAAGATGTATGTGGTTCACCCAGATTGGCTATGTCCACGGAGTAGAGGAGTTCTCATTAATTGTGAAGGGTTTACATAAGTACATAGGTTCAAGCTCTCCTTTTGTGAGTACTAGTGAATGATTTAGTACAAATGACATTAGGAAATATTGTGAGAGAATGATCTCCATTTATAGAAGAGAGTTTCTAGTTTCATTATGTAATTGGCACGTGTCGTGTTGTGATTGGCTTCTGATGTTGACACGTGTCGCGCTATGATTGGCTACTAGATGTCAACACGTGTCGCGTTGTGATTTGCCTCCTGGTTGGAGGGAAACTCTTCTGGGTCCTTGACGGTATAACGTTGACCGGTGCTCAGTAGTTTTGGGATTGTTCAAGTATGGTACAAACAGTGCTCCCTTAAGTTCCCGAGTGAGGGAAGCTCCTCGGTTGGGGACTTGCAAGATCCAAGCCATTGAGTAATTACGAAACTTCTAAGTACCGAAGTGTGGTATCATGTTCACTTGCCTTATCTGTGTCATATGTAGATGTGGCATCTTCTCTGGAAGTACTTTTCCTCCATCCAAGGATGGTATCTTTAACATATGAAGATGCACAAGGTAATGTATCAATTTCACTTGAAGCTTACTTGTAGTTTCGGGCTTGGTCAAGTGCGATACAAACCCTATAGTAGGAGTCCCCCAAGTCGCCAAGCTAGGAGATTTGCCGAAGTAGGTAACAGACAAGGTAAGCAATCAGACTTCCTAGCAAACAACCTGGATCGAAGGTTCGACTTCGGATTTCGGTTGATTGTTCTCTTTCTTCTTGTGTCGTAAACAACAACAAGGATAAGGATAAGCAAATGGAGAAGAGATGATATGAGATACTTTTGCTTTTGAAGAAGTAACTTTCCACAAGCTTATTCTTGAACTGAACTTGAGGGTTTTCTGGTTTCCTCTAGAGTATAAGGCCGACTCAAGAATTTGAGGGTCAAAACAAGTCCATCAAATCTAGAGTACGTTCGACCCTGATGATATGGGATACTTTTGCTGTTGACAAAGTAGTGGATGTATCGGCACGTGTTTTGTTATGCTTGTCTCCACATGCTTCCTTGTATCCTTCTCACTTGCCCTATCTGTTCCTCAGGCAAATGTGGTATCTTCTCTGGAAGCATAAGATGTTGAAGATAAGTACTCGAGAGCAATGCCAGGTAAGTAATCAAGCAAGGGGTTCCAGACAGTCAGTTCCTGACTAGAAGCTTGATTCCAAGTGCTGACTGATTGCTCTCTTTCTCCTTGTCTTGCAGGTAAAAACAAGGCCAAAGGAAAAGACAGGGAAAAAGCATGATATGGGATACTCTTGCTTTGAACCCTGATGATATGAGATATTCTTGCTCTGGTGTAGCTTGTTTGCAGAGGTATTATAGGGGGGAAATAAAGCTGAGTATTTCGAAAGGCTTCGTCGGGAGTGCCCTCTTAGATATGAGGAAGGGTTAAGCATTTTTGCAGGTATGCCTGTCCGTTGAGGATGGAGGTCAACATATATAGGAGTCTCCCTAACAACAAGTAGTAATGTTATTCCTTTACCCTTTTTGGTCATAGCAATGAAGTGGGAGCTGCAAGCTTCACTTGTTTTAACTTTGTCAGAGCACTTTGAAAAAGTGGTCTGTGGTATCTGGAAAGCTGATGTTGCGTGTGAAGATTACAGACAAGCTTTATCCAAGGAAATCTGGCTCTCGAAGTTCGGAGAGCGGTGCCTCTTCGGTTTTCGAACAAGCAATCATGTCGGGGATCTGGCTCTCGAGATTCGGAGAACGGTGCCTCTTCGATTTTTGAGAAAGTAATCCTGTTGAGAGTCTGGCTCTCGAGATTCGGAGAGCGGTGCCTCTACGATTTTTGAGTAAGTAATCTTGTTGGGAGTGTTTTCTCGAATGTGAGTAAAGGTTGGGCATTTTTGCCAGTCTGTGATGAAGAATGATATGACCGCTGTGGTGGTGGCCAGGAACCTTCTCACTCTCAAAGATAACAGACTACTTTCCAAACGGTCTGATGAGTTGGCTGTTAAGGATTCCCTGGCTTTCAGTGTTCAGTGTGCAGGTTTTGTGTCTAATATAGCCCAACGCCTATTTGCTCGAACCCGCCAAGTTGAATCATTGGCGGCTGAAGTGATAAGTCTCAAACAGGAGATTAGAGGGCTCAAGCATGAGAATAAACAGTTGCACAAGCTCGCACATGACTATGCTACAAACATGAAGAGGAAGCTTGACCAGATGTAGGAATCTGATGGTCAGATTTTACTTGATCATCAGAGGTTTGTGGGTTTGTTCCAAAGGCATTTATTGCCTTCGTCTTCTAGGGCTGTACCGCGTAATGAAACTCCAAATGATCAATCTTTGGTGCCTCCTCCTTCTGGGGTTCTTCCTAGTACTGAGGCTCCGAATAATAACCCTCTGGTGCCTCCTCTTTCTGGGGCTCTGCCGACTGTTGAGACTTCTCCTGAGCAACCTTTGTGAAGGTTCGCTCTTGTTTGTTTATTTTGATTCATGTATATGTACATATTTGTAACTTATCGGAGATATCAATAAACAAGCCTTGCTTCATTTCAACGTATTGTGTTAAATACACCAAGGCCTTCTTCACTAAGTTCTTCGAATTTTTCCTTTTGTTGAAGCTTTGTGAGTGAAGCATGTAGGTTGAGGTAGTGCTCCCTTAATTTCCCGAGTGGGGAAAACTTCTCGGTTGGAGACTTGAAAAAATCCAAGTCACTGAGTGGTCGTGAGACTTCCGAGTATCAAGGTGTAGTAGCATATGGTAGGAGTCCCCCAAGTCTCCGGTCGAGAGAGTTGACGAATGAGGTGTTGCTAATAGCCAAGTTTCCAAAGTAACAAAACTTCACCATTTTCCTTTCTAAGTGGTAGCCCAAAACTCCTTCTTCATATATATTTGTTATGAAAGTTGTTTTGCCCAAAGAAGAGGAGGCCTAGGTTTTTTTTTTTTTTTTTTTTTTTTGAATTTTCGAATTTCTGAATTTTCGAATTTCCCAATTTTTGAATTTTCGAATTTCCGAATATATATATATATATTAAGCTTTATAGGTGAAGCTTTGTTGGGTACCATGAATTGATTTTGCTTCACACTATCTTGATCAAGATAGTGTGAAGCTTTTGTAGGTGTAGTTTTTGTGTTGAAGCTTTGTAGGTAAAGCTTTTGTAGGTGAAGCTTTTGTGGGTGAAGCTTTTGTGGTGGGTGAAGCTTTTGTTGGTGAAGCTTTTGTGGGTGAAGCTTTTGTGGTGGGTGAAGCTTTTGTAGGTGAAGCTATTGTGGGTGAACCTTTTGTAGGTGAAGCTTTGGAGTTGAAGCTTTGTAGGTGAAGCTTTGGAGTTGAAGTTTTTGTTGGGTACCATGAATTAACTTTGCTTCACACTATCTTGATCAAGATAGTGTGAAGCTTTTGAGAATTTGTAGTTGTCCTCCGTTGATGAAGCTTTTGTTGGTGAAGCTTTTGTGGTGAAGCTTTGTTAGTTACCACGAATTGATTTTGCTTCACACTATCTTGATCAAGATAGTGTGAAGCTTTTGAGAATTTGTAGTTGTCCTCCATTGATGAAGCTTTGTTGAATTTCCCAATTTTATTTATTTTTTTTTTTTGGGAAACTAGAAATTTGAAAATGTGGGAGAGACAACATATACAAATTTTGCTTCCACACTGTTGAGTAAGAGATTGTGTTGCAAGCCACACCTTGTAGTAGTCGAAGGTTTGGATGAACCATATAAATTTAATTTGCTTCGAACAGTCTTGAATTTGCTTCGATGGTTTGAGAATTGTAGTTGCCCTCCATTGATGAAGCTTTTGTTGGCACCATAAATTGGTTTTGATTCACACTATCTTGATCAAGAGTGTGTGAAGCTTTTGAGAATTGTGGTTGCCCTCCATTGATGAAGCTCTTGTTGGCACCATAAATGTGTTTTGCTTCACACTGCCTTGATCAAAAGTGTCTGAAGCTTTTGAGAATTGTGGTTGCCTTCCATTGATGAAGCTCTTGTTGGCACCATAAATTGGTTTTGCTTCACACTGTCTTGATCAAGAGTGTGTGAAGGTTTTGAGAATTGTGGTTGCCCTCCATTGATGAAGCTCTTGTTGGCACCAAGAATTGGTTTTTCTTCACACTGTCTTGATCAAGAGTGTGTGAAGCTTTTGAGAATTATGGTTGCCTTCCATTGATGAAGCTCTTGTTGGCACCATAAATTGGTTTTGCTTCACACTGTCTTGATCAAGAGTGTGTGAAGCTTTTGAGAATTGTGGTTGCCTTCCATTGATGAAGCTCTTGTTGGCACCATAAATTGGTTTTGCTTCACACTATCTTGATCAAGAGTGTGTGAAGCTTTTGAGAATTGTGGTTGAACTCCTTTGATGAAGCTCTTGTTGGCACCATAAATTGGTTTTGCTTCGCACTATCTTGATCAAGAGTGTGTGAAGCTTTTGAGAATTGTGGTTGCTCTCCATTGATGAAGCTCTTGTTGGCACCATAAATTGGTTTTGCTTCACACTGTCTTGATCAAGAGTGTGTGAAGCTTTTGAGAATTGTGGTTGCTCTCCATTGATGAAGCTCTTGTTGGCACCATAAATTGGTTTTGCTTCACACTGTCTTGATCAAGAGTGTGTGAAGCTTTTGAGAATTGTGGTTGCCCTCCATTGATGAAGCTCTTGTTGACACCATAAATTGGTTTTGCTTCACACTGTCTTGATTAAGAGTGTGTGAAGCTTTCTATGAGTTGTAGTGTTTGCATTGTTACAGAGGGGAAATGTCTGAAGCAGATGCAAGAGGGCTGAATAGCTTGATCTTCGTATGCCATGCACTGAAGTTGTTGTTGGCTTGCAATAAGACTTTGTTGGTGACTATAACTCTTGTTGGGCATAAGTGCTCCCCTAGTTGAGTTGTCAAGCTTGAGGGTTTTTTATTATTTGTGAATGCTAGGAGTTCACTTGTATAAGTTGTACCACTCGTCTTCTGGTAGGTGGAATGAATGGTGAGTTGCTTTCATCACTTGGTTGGTGGTACGAAGGTGAGTTTCTTCATCACCTTTCATCACATTTCATCACCTGGTTGGTGGCACGAGGATGAGTTCCTTCTTCACCTGGTTGGTGGCATGAATGTTAAGTTGCCAAATGATATTAGAGTACGGGTTGTACATTTCATCACCTGGTTGGTGGCATGAAGGAGAGTATGAGTTGTATATTTCATCACCTGGTTGGTGGCATGAAGATGAGTTCCTTCTTTACCTAGTGGGTGGCATGAAGGAGAGTACGGGTTGTACATTTCATCACCTGGTTGGTGGCATGAAGATGAGTTCCTTCTTCACCTGGTTGGTGGCGTGAGTGGCAAGTTGCCAAATGGTTGTACATTTCATCACCTGGTTGGTGGCATGAAGGAGAGTACGGGTTGTACATTTCATCACCTGGTTGGTGGCATGAAGATGAGTTCCTTCTTCATATTTCATCACCTAGTTGGTGAGAATAAGGGCAAGGTGTCTAGGCACATTGTAGCAAGTGTCGAATGACATAAAGTATGTTGAACCCTTTCAAAGCACAGTTGGCTTATGTATGAATGTGTTGGAATGTATGATTGAACGAATATACTGTGAAGCTGTTCGTTTATTTGTATAGTCTTGTTGACATACACTTAGACTTTGTTTCATGTTGGAAGCATTCATGTTGAAGCTTTGAACCTGAGTGTTTCATTGCTAGGAATGTAAGAAGATTAGGACTGAGTTATCTAAAGCACCTCTTTATTGAATTCATGCCAAATAGTCTTCGTTACATAGGATGCCGAACGGCTGAAGCTTAACACTTGTACAATGTGAGTTTACTTGTAATAGTACTTCAAGTGATCAGCGTTCCATGGATGGCCAAAGGTCTTGCCATCGGAGCTTCTAAGCTTGTAGGAACCAGGGCGACTGATGCCAACAACTTCAAACGGTCCATCCAAGTTTGGACTAAGTGTTCATTCACTCGGGACTCTGTCACAGAGTAATCTTTTCTTCAATACCTAGTCCCCCACTTTGAAAGAACGAGGTTTGACCCTTGAGTCATAGTAGTTGGAGATGCGCTGCTTGTAGGCGACATTTCTCAAGTGAGCCTGGTTTCTGTGTTCCTCGACTAGATCTAAGTTAAGGGTAAGTTGTTTGTCATTTTCGATTTACATGTAGTTCTGGACTCGGAACGTTGCTTGCTCAAGCTCAACTGGGACAACTACCTCTGTACCAAAGGCAAGTGAGAAAGGGGTTTCTCCTGTTGATGTCCGATACGAAGTGCGGTATGACCAAAGAACTTGGGGTACAAATTCTGGCCAACAACCTTTACCCTTGTCCAAGCTGGTTTGCAAAGTTCGCTTGATTATTTTGTTGATGGCTTCAACTTGTCCATTAGACTGGGGATGAGTTGGGGTGGCAAAACATAAGTTGATGTTGAACTTAGAGCAGAACATCCTGAACTTATTGTTGTCGAACTGTCACCCGTTGTCAGTGACTATCGCATTGGGAATGCTGAATCTGCAATGGATGTTCTTCAATACGAAGTCTTCTATTTTTGCCTCAGTAATGGTTGCCAAGGGTTTTACTTCGGCCCACTTTGTGAAGTAATCAACTGCAACGATTGCATAGCGAACCTTGCCCTTCCCTGCAGGCATTGGGCTGATCAAATCAAGTCCCCATTGGGCGAAGGGCCAAGGGCTGATCATAGGAGTGAGCGGCTCGGGAGGGGAGTGAGGAATAGTTGCGTAGCGTTGACACTTATCACATGAGCGGGATATTCTGATGGCATCTTAGTGGAGTGTTGGCCAGTAATATCCTTGGCGAAAAGCCTTGTATGCTAGGGATCGAGATCCAGCATGATCTCCGCAGACTCCTTCATGTATTTCCCTAAGGACAGTTTCCGCCTCTGCGGGCGTAAGGCATCTTAGGTATGGTAGGTTAAAACCCCGCTTGTAGAGTTGGTCATTAATGATCAAGTAACGAGTAGCCTTGAGCAAGGAATCTATAAATCGGGGTAATCCAATTATCCCTCTGTTGTAAGTTGCACACTTCCGCAACCACGGTGCTTAGTGCTGCCAACAATTCGACCTGAATATTTCTCCCAATCTTGGCTTCCACCGCTGAGGCGAGACGAGCCAAAGCATCTGCATGACTGTTTGCCGCTCGAGGAATTTGGGTGATCTGGTAGTGGAAATGCTTGAGCAACGATTGTGTTTGTGCTAGATATGCTGCCATTGAGCTATCTTTAGCGTCAAAGTTGTTGGTGACCTGGTTAACCACCAATTGGGAATCACTGAAGATATCAATTCGTTTAACCCCAAGGTGTTTGGCCAAACGTAAGCCTGCCATGAGGGCTTCGTATTCGGCCTCATTGTTCGACGCCTTGAATTTGAAACGAAGAGCATACTCCATTGCCACTTTGTCAGGGGTCGTAAGGACTAGTCCTGCTCCACAACCTTGTTGGTTGAACGAGCCATCAACATATAGGCTCCATGCTAGGGCTCTTGGTTCTGTTTTCTGAGCTTCCAAGGGTAATGAAACCACTTCTTTAGGCGTAGAAACAATGTCAACAGGATATGTGAAGTCGACGATGAAGTCTGCCACTGCTTGGCCCTTCTCAGCTGGCTTTGGTTGGTAGGAGATGTCAAACTCACCTAATGCTATCGCCCATTTGATCATTCGCCCAGAAATGTCAGGACTTTTGAGTATCTGTCGAAGATGATGATTGGTAAGCACGATGATGGAGTGTGCTTGGAAGTAAGGGCAAAGTTTTCGAGCAGACATGACCAATGCTAGATCCAATTTCTCAATGTTGGAGTATCATGTCTCCGCATCTTGTAAGGCATTGCTAGCGTAGTAGATAGGCCGTTCGACATCACCATCTTTTCGAATGAGAACGGAACTTACTGCTGAAGCCGATACCGACAAATAGATAATGAGAGTGTCACTAACCTCAGGTTTAGAGAGTATAGGGGCTTTACTCATGTAGTCATTGAGGTTCTTGAATGCCTCAACACATTCATCAGTCCATGTAATGTACTTCTTACTTCCCTTAAGTGCTTTGAAGAAAGGAGCACATCTGTCTGTGGCCTTAAAGATGAACCTAGTTAAGGCTGCCACCTTGCCAGTAAGGCTTTGGATGTCTTTTGAAGTTACCAGTTCCTTCATGTCGAGGATTGCTTTGATCTTCTCGGGATTAGCCTCATTGCCTCGTTGGCTTATCATGAAGCCTAAGAATTTCCCAGAGCCTACGCCGAAGGCACATTTGTTGGGGTTCAACCTCATTCGATACCTCTTCAGAATGGTGAAAGTTTCAGATAGGTTGGTGATGTGTTGGTTAGCATGTTTGCTCTTGACTAGCATATCATCAACGTAAACTTCCATGCTCTTCCCAATCTGTTCGGCGAACATTGAATTGACCAGTCTCTAATAAGTCGCTCCTGCATTCTTTAGGCCGGAAGGCATGACTTTATAGCAATATAGTCCCCTGTCAGTAGTGAAGGCTGTGTGTTCTTGGTCCGGAGGGTTCATGAGGATTTGGTTGTATCCTGAGTAAGCATCCATGAAGCTCAGGAGTTCACACCCTGCTGTAGAGTCTATAAGTCTGTCTATGAGAGGAAGAGGAAAGTTATCCTTCGGGCATCATTTGTTTAGGTCGATGTAATCGACACACATTCTCCACAAGACCTTTTGGAGCAGGAAACTTTCCTTGGTCGGATTCTTCTTAACAAGGACAACATTTGCTACCCACGTTGGATAATTGACTTCGCGGATGAAGCCTATGCCTTTGAGTTTTTCAACTTCTGCCTTCATTGCCTCGTACCGTTCAGCGTCATAGGATCTTCGCTTCTGTCTCACTGGCTTGGTCTTGGGGTCAATACTTAAGCGATGACAAATGATATCGGGAGAGATGCCTCGCATGTCCTCGTATGACCAGGCGAAGACCTCAGTGTTCTCTTACAAAAAAGAGATCAATGCCAACCGAATAGGTGGTGACAAGGTGGTGCCAATAACCATGCGATCCGGATAATCTTTTGAGATGAAGACCTTCTCCAACTCTTCAGCGGGTTGTGCTTGCTGGGTGAAAGAGTCATCTCAAGGATCGTCGGGTTGACTATTGCCACCGTGAAGATCCAAGTTGGCTTCGTCTGGGCTGGTCTTTATGACTTGATCATGTATAGAAAGGGTTTCCTTGGGCACAGGCAAGTGTTGTTGCTGGACCGAAGTGTTGTAACATGATCGTGCACTAAGTTGATCTCCTCTGATGTAACCATTGCCATAGGGGGTTGGAAATTTCATTAACAACATATGTGTGGATACCATGGCCTTGAGATCATTGATGCCTGTGCGTCCCATATGCCGTTGGGCAATCAACCACCAGGAAGTTAGTGGTAATGGTAGCTGTGTAAGGGCATGTACCAATGGTGAAAGGTAAGTGTATGCTCCCCAAAGGTTACACGATATCACCGGAGAAGCTTATCATAGGGGAAATCGAGTGATCGAGCAAGTGTTTAGCTACATTAAGTGCCCTGAAAGCTTCAGCAAACATGATATTGACCGAAGCCCCCGTGTCTACCAGGATTCGTCGTACTTCAAAGTTGGCTATGTGAGCTTCCACGATCAGTGGGTCGTTGTGAGGGTAGATGATACCTATTTCTTCCTCAGGGTAGAAACATATTGGATCCCAGTTAGGCTTTTGATACTTGCCTCCCCTGATGTCTTCCACGTGAAACACTTGGTGGCCAGACCTTAAAGCTCGTTCACTATTTTTCATTACCTTGTTGGAAGATTTAGATATGGGTGTGCCACCACTTATGGAATATATCACATTCACCTGGCGTTGGTTATGGTTACCCCTTGGAGGGTGAAGGAGGAATTGATCAATTTTTGCTTCTCGTGCCAAAGCTTCAATATGATCACGAATGGTGATACACTTATCGCCGTCATGGCCGTTATACTCGTGGTAGCAGCAAAACGTGTCCGTGTTCTTCGTGGACTTGTAATCCGAGTGACTTGGCTTTGGCTTCGGTATCAGGTGTGCTATGCTGGGGTAAATGGCCACGCATGTGGCGTTCAAAGGTGTGTATGCCTCATACCTCGGGGTATGGGCTATCCTGACACGTGCTTGACCCACTGTGTTGACTGCCTGGGGTCGGGGATTATCGTGGCGATACCCTTGGTTATCGCGGTAGTGTCCCTTACTCTTTTTACTAAAATGAGACTGGTGAGGATGGAAATCTTTCATTTTGCCCTAAGATTGATATGTCTGTTGACTTGGAAGGTCGAGATCTTCTCATTTGGTTGGATCTGGCTTCCACTCCCTACTTGCTGATAAGGGGTGGCTGTGGGGGTTTTCCCTTAATATGTCCTTGCCTTGGCGGAGGCATGGTTGTAAGCCTGTGCCATCACCTCAGAGTAAGTCTTTCAAGTGTTGGCATTGATCATGTACTTGAAGAAACAATCATGTAGGCCTGCCGTGAAGGCCTTGAGGGCGGTCTTGTCATCTGCCTCAGCGCAGCAAGAATACTCATGGCTGAAGCGACCGGCATACTCTCGTAGTGACTCGTCCGGCTTCTGGCGAATAGTGTACAAGTCATTTGCAGAATGCAAGCGATCGGTCTGGAAAATGTGTTGAGAAACAAACAGTTTCCTCAATTCCTCAAATGAGTCTACTGTCTCAGGTGGAAGAAGGCAATACCAATTTAGAGCTCCGCCAAAGAGGGTGGAGGGGAAGAGAAGACATCGCTCTTCGTCGGTGTGCATCCGGTATGCCATGGTGGACTCAAAGAGGTTAAGGTGTTCAATCGGGTCCTCCTTTCCAATATAGAGTTGCAAGCCAAGCTTCTGCTTTGTCTTTACTTGGAGGGGGGTGTCGAGGATCCTCCTTGTAAGAGGGCCAGGCCTAGGTTAGTTCCAATCAGGTATCTCAGCTTGTTGTTCGGCCTTCAACTTGTTTACTTCCTTAAGAAGCTGTAGGACAAGAGGGTCTTGAGTGGAGTCATGTACCACTGGAGCTTTCTTTCGTAAATATCCATCTCCTTTTGGAAGTAGGAAGGTTTGATCAATAGCATGTGATTTTTCCCTGGACTCGCCGTACTGACTTTCAAGGTATGTCTATCAAAACATCTCTGAGTCCCCTATACCTTCGTGTTTCTCTAGGACTTGTTGCCCCATCCCCAAATTGGTAGCCGGCCTGGGACATGGGAGGGGACCGAGTCTTTCAGAAACCCTTAGGTCATTGATCTTCGAGCTTATGTGGAGGGGATTCTCTTGACGTTGCTTCAGGAAGTCTCGGTAGTCACGATAAACGACTTCCGATCCTTCCAACCTTTCTGCAAGGAGGTGTCTTCCTCCACTTCTCCTGCTTCGGGTCGAAGCAGCTGGGTTGAGAGAAGTCTCATGTTGATCAATGTTTTGATGATTAGCTCGCTCCTCATCAGGGATACCCATGTCGAAGAAAGGTGACCCTCCTTGTTAGGAGGCATCCAGATGATGGTTAATGTCAACAGGGGTAACGAGTTCGCGTGTTTGAGTACGCTTAATTTCGTGGAGCATCTCAAAGAGCTTCTTATACTCCTCCTGGAAGACCTTATTCTTCATTGTTATCTTGTTGTTTTGAGATTCTAACTCATCGACTTTAGCTTGAAGAGCAACCCTATTTCCTTCATTCTTTCGTTGTTTCGCACTAGGTGCAAGAGGGGTGTCATTTTGTGTGTTGTGGCTTCCTTTGTTCCCCATGTTGGAGAGGGATGCCTGGTCAAAAGAGAGTGTACGAATGGTGGAAATCAGCTTAACAAAGCTGAAGAGAGTGAGAATAAGTGTCGTTCCCACAGATGGCGCCAAATGTTGATGCACAAAATCAGTGAGGACTTTGGTACAACAGAAAGTGTTAAGTTTGTGACCTTCGCTAGATTGCTCCGGTCATTAGTGTGGATAAGTATGTAAATGGATAGAGACAGGGAATCAAACACAAGATGTACGTGGTTCACCCAAATTGGCTACGTCCACAGAGTATAAGAGTTCTCATTAATTGTGAAGGGTTTACACAAGTACATAGGTTCAAGCTCTCCTTTTATGAGTACTAGTGAATGATTTAGTACAAATGACATTAGGAACTATTGTGAAAGAATGATCTCTATTTATAGAAGAGAGTTTCTAGTTTCATTCTGACATTGACACGTGTCATGTTGTGATTGGCTTCTGATGTTGACACGTGTCGTGCTATGATTGGCTACTAGATGTCGACACATGTCACGCTGTGATTGGCCTCCTGATTGGAGGGAAACTCTTCTGGGTCCTTGACTGTATAACGTTGACCGGTGCTCAGTAGTTTCGGGATTGTTCAAGTATGGTACAAACAATATGCTTTATGGACTTTTATAGTTATGGTTTACGAAATAATTTGATTTATCGAAAATACGTTTTATTAAAGGTATTGAATTATTGGATTTGCTTATATGAATTTATATGGATTTCGAATATGACTTATTATGGATTTACGAATATGATTTACCATGGATTTGTGAGTTGAGTTTTGGTTTGGATATGAGATTTTGAGATATGTTTTCGGTACTTATCTAGTGGGTTATCATACGGCACATCCGCACACCACGAGTATAGATGTCTATGGCCATAGGAAATAGTTGATGAGGATGAGTTAGATATGATATATGCTATACCCCAGCTTCACTGCCGAAAGTAGTGTCGGACAGCTTCACTAGCCACGGCTAGTGTCGGTGTGGATGTATGCTATTTTATACAGCTTCACCTTTGGGTGATGGACATGTTATTCAGCTTTACCTTCAGGTGATGGACAAGTTATCCAGCTTCACCTTTGGGTGATGGACAGGTTATACAGCTTCACCTTTTGGTGATGGACAGGTTATTCAGCTTCACTTTCGGGTGATGGACATGTATTGCCTTCGGGCGACTATGATACCCCTAGAGAGTACAGTATTGAGGAGATTTGGGGATTTTCCTTCGAACAGTGTTTTCAGCATTACTGGGCATTGTTTTACACGTACATGTTTACGAAGGTTTTGGCGTGGCATGCTAGGGTTTTTTTCGGGCGACTATGATACCCCTAGAGAGTACAGTATTGAGGAGATTTGTGGATTTGCTTTCAGGCGGTGTTTTCAGCATTACTGGGCATGGTTTTACACGTACATATTTACGAAGGTTTTGGCGTGGCATGCTGGGGTTTTCATAAAGTCTATTATATAGTATTATATATGTTTTCAAAACAGGGGGTTACTATGTTCTAAAATAAAATGGTTTTCCTATTATTAGTATTGTTATTATTATAAACTTTGGTCCACTCACCTTTCTTGTTTTGCGCCCCCTCAGGAGTTAAAGTCGAGGCACACAATCCCGGCGTCAGGACACCTCCGCTTAGGCATATTCAAATCTTCTTTGGGTAAGACCCATTCTTTGGTTCGTACCTTCTTATCATAATTCTTTCACTTGATTCCTGGTTAGTTGTATGCTCTGAACACGATTCTACACTAGTGTATCTCTTTCTAATTACATATTTTATCGGTACTCATGTTTTTAATGGCTTCGTCACCCTTAGGTGTTGGCCAATATGTGCCTACCCTGATATTTGTGGATATTAGGGTTAGGGCGTGTCATAAATTGAACTCCATCATGATGTCGTGCATCATATTACACAACATGATTATGGAGGATGAACGAGATAGATATATTTGATGGAGGGTCTGATGACGACCAAGATGATCCAAATAGGTCAAGGAGGGCTTGTGCAAAAATATATGATGGGCCTAATTTTCCTTTGGATCTAAGAACTGGTAATATCTCTTTAAATGAGTACATGAGGTGCCATATGATGATACGTTCGCGTGCCACAAATAAATACCTACAATAGGATCTTGTTGCACATCTTTGGGCCGAAAGAAGCATGGAGTAGGCATTTAATTTTTATGTTGTTAAATGTTTTTTTAATGTTGTTTAAGTTTGAATAACTCCCCCAAGTAGTACTAGGGTGGAGATTGTGTTGTTTAAGTTTAATGTTATTTAATATTGAATAATGTTGTTTACTGTTGTTTAGTGTTGTTTAATGTTGTTTGATGGCTTAGGTAGTTATAAGAAAAAAATTAGAATTTTTTTAGTTTTTTATTTTTTTTAAATTTTGTCCTAAAAAAAAATTCAAATTCAACGATCACTTGGCTAGGTAGCTGTTGCATTCAAACAATTGGATCGGCCCAGGGCCGGTTGGCTGGCCTGTTTTCCCATTTTTGGTCCGGTGGGGCCCACGAGCCCTTTGGCCTATCCCTCGGTTGGCAACGATTTTCGTGTCATTTCGGGCTATTTTTAGCCCTATGACCCTCTGGCCGAATCGGTTGGAGATGACCTAAGGTGCACAAGATAAACATACTTGTTAAGTCCATAAAAAGAACAATCACAAATTACTCAAATATTGAAACCCTAATTATGCAATTCCCCAATAAATCACAGATTACAAAACGAAATTACATCAAATTTCAAATGAACAATCACAAATAGAAGACCAAATCCTAATTCTGCAATTCCACCAAACATTGAAACCCTAAAATACACAATTTTATACACACCAAACCCTAAAATAGAAGACCAAATCCTAATTCCTAAATTCCACAAAATAGTAAAATCATAAAATACAAATTAAACATCACGTAAATTGGAGAATCCACAATTTTGTACCTGTTTATACTTCTTCTGTCGCATTCCGTCCGCCGTCTCGATAATGAATTCGGTGGAGAATATGTTCATAAGCTTGGCGCTGTAGCCTTTGCGTCCAGCGGTGGTCTTCTTCACCATATTATCATAGTTGCTACTCATCAGGACGTGTCCGAAGATCAACTACGGGACATAGACCTCTCTTCCTGGTGAATCTCGACAGGGAACTCCAACGTTGTTGTTGTAGATGCTGATGCAGACATCAATGGACGGAGACAATGAGGAGATAAGTGAGAGTAGTACCTGATGATATTGAGAGCGGTTGAGATACGAAGGCGGTCATTGTTGGGGCGACGGAGCAACTGAAGAGGAGACGGAGAGGGGAGACAGAGCATGGCCGAGAGATTTGGATATTAGATAGACAAAAGACTTGTCGTTAGGGGTAGAATTGGAAACTCATTGTTTGAGCCATTTTAATTGGACAGGTTTAATGTTAGGCTTTGTCCTAACTATTAAATAAAGTTATTATATGGTTTTTGGTTAAAATTCAAAGTATTGAAGCCATTTTCATTAGTTTTCCTCTCAATAAATAGACAGTTCGGATTGTTGAAATTGAATAAATAATGCCCCACAATTAGTCCTCATTTTTACCAGATTAGATATTCATTTGAATAAAGGCTATATGTACATGTGCATATATACTCTGTGTGTATGCATATTTTTTTATGAGAAAATAAAAAGCTTAAAGAGATTGACTGCCGTCACTTCCAGTCACAATATAGTGAAAAACATGGCCATTCTTGCCACAGACGAGAAAGACCTATTCCAAAGATTAAAATTATAAACTGAAATCAGTATTAGCAATTGTGTCCGCCAAAAGTTTCGCTTCCTTGTGGACATGGTTCCATGAATTGGAATCAAATATGGATGTCAGCCACTGATATCTTCAATGGTTCACTGTAATTTTATTATATTGTATGCTTTTGTCACATTGTTTTTTTATTTTGGTCCATTCTGTTATATTATACTATTTACACATTTGATCCTTTCACATGTCCCATTTGATTCAAGAATTTTGATTTAGTCCACACATCATAGATGAATTTTTTTTTTGGTGGATTGCCGTCCCAATTATACTACTTCTAAATGCCTACTTCTAAAAATCAAGTCCAAACCCCAAATCCCCCAAAACTTTATAAACACACATCACTAACTCACCTTCATCATTCAGCTCAGCTCACTACAGTTCAAATATTTAATCAATCACTTCTCTTGTTTTCAACCCTTAACCATTTTACCAAAAATGAGGAGCTCTACCAAAGCAAACAAGCAAAGCATGCTGATGTACATTATTTGTGCACCCATAAAGACCTTGACCAAGACCAGGAATTTTTACATGAGAAGTGTGGAGGATTGTGCCGGCAGGGTGGGTCATGGTGGTGGTGGTGTGAGCGGTTACACTGCCTCACAAGTTCCGCACGTTCCCAGAAGCTTCAGTATCAATCCTTCGAGTTCTAGCAATGATGAGGACGTGAGGCAGCTTCTTAGAACATCGACGTCAAATAGGAATAACAGTGTAGAGAAATATAATAAGAACAAGTCAGCAAGTAATTCAGATATGCATAGAAGACCAATCGCTCAACCAATTGTTAGACAACCCAAAAACACTATGAATGGAATGGGGGTGCGGGGTTACAGTGTTGGGTTGACGATGGGAAGGATTGATGAGGAGACCGCTTGTTCTTTTCGGGAAGATGAAGCGAATGAGAAGATTGATTTGTATCCAAGAAGGAGAAGTTATGCAGTCGAGAAGAACTGTCGGGCTTGCATAAATTGTGAAGTACTAAGTTCTTGATAGTCTAGCCCATTGTTTGTTTCTTTCATGACCAATCGATATTCAGAAATTTAGATAAAAACTAGAAATTAGGCCCGCGCGTTGCCGCGGGAACCGGCTGTTTCAAGCGTAATCGGATGAATAAAACACATTTAAGTTGAATAAATTCAACACAATTATGAACAAACAAAGGGATGAAACTGACATCCCGAAAAAATTCCTTCTTATACTGTCAAATTTCATGACATCATTGTGCTAGAAATTGATTTCATCTATAATGGATTTTCAGGGATACATAATTGGCAATCCAGCTACAAATGTTAAAGGGGATGTTAACTCGAGAATCGAGTATGCTCATCGTATGGCGCTTATATCAGATAGAATATACGAGGTATGCATATCGCTGTTGGTTTTGTTTCAAGAGCTAAGTTTTAAGGTCCCTTTGTAACTTCTAAGAAGCACATAGCAATATCATATCTAAAGTTTGAATAAAAAATATGCTTATGCAAAGCAAAGGAATAAACCCTCATAGATAACAATTATACAAGTGTTGAGTACAATGTGTCGCTACATTCTTATAAGATTCGGATGCAGTAGTGCACTCAAGTTGCACTCCACAAATTAACAGTTTTAATTGCTTTATTTTTAGTCAACTACAAGGAATTGCAATGGCGAATACGTAGATGTAGATCCAAACAATCAACTATGCCTCAACAGTCTTCAAGCTTTCCAGGGGGTACGTGTTTGGATCAAAACTTGAACTTTGGGCTCAAGAAAGGAGCTGGCCCAAAAGGAGGCCTGAAGGGAAAGTCAGCCGAAGCCCAGTCGAAATCCAAAAAAACAGAAAGGGCCTTTTTTGACTTGGTGCAGCTCATGAAGACCACTTGCTTACCTACCCAAAGGCCAAGTGGTATAGACTGACCAGCTACATAGCCTATAAAGTACTTTATGGTGGCAGTACATGTAAAATAGCTGATGAGTCATCACCCTTCAAACCGCATTCAGGCAAGGTTGCTGCTACAGGAGGCCAAGCCGAGTTGTCTATATAAGAAGAAAGAGAAACCAGGAATAAAGACACTCAAACAAACAAACAAATGCAAGCACAAACTCTGCTCAAAGCCAAATTTGCCTTCAGAACGAAGCTATAGTCAGCCCAAGCCTTCATCCCTCTCGGGACAAGCCTTCACTCAAACCCTTGTAATAGCTCTGCTACCCTGTTCAACCTTGCTGTAGTATCAATTTCTCTTTAAAACTCCTCTCCTTACCTCTCCCTAAAAAGCTCTCAGACCCTTAATAAGCCACAAAGATAGGAACCTGCAAGACGACCAGGCTTGCCCGACAAGGTTAAACCTTGCCCGACCTTCTTTGTGTTTTTTCTTTTCATTCATTAGCCTAGCAATATGTTGTATACTTCCAGTTATATTCCAGTTATTTCTAGCAAGATGACTATTAAAAGGCTTTCTCAGTACTTGGATCCGATTTGAATATATATTCATTGTTCAAACCAGATCTAAGTTTTAAGCCCTCGGGCATGTAAATTTGATCAGTTAAAAGTCCTTGGCCTCAAGGCATAAAAAAGAACCTTATGTGGACTTAACCCATCCACGACAATCCTTGATAAACGAGAAGTCCGAAGTTACTTGGGGCGCAAGTAATCGACCTACCTCTTAGTCTTATTTCTATTATATTATGATTATCATAGAACGCGTAAGCATAGAATGGATTCTGATGGGAAGCCTCAAGGCCTACACCTAAGGCCCCACGAAGGCACCTATTTGGATTCATTCCGTTCTACGGTCTAGAACGTTTGAGTATAAGAACGAACTCTAATGGGAAGCCTCAAGGCCTACATCTAAGGCCCTACAAAGGCACCTATTTGGGTTCATTCTACCTCTCAGACTCGGGTAATCAGAAGTATAATAGTTATAAAGACTCTTGCACTTACGAGCAAAAATATGATGTGTTCGAGCACTGGTTTAGTTATTCATAGGAAGCCTCAAGGCCTATACCTAAGGCCCCACAAAGGCACCTATCATAACTAACACGGTTTCTCGGGTATATACATATATACAACTAAAACTCGACATCCATTTCACATCTACCATGCTGAAGATGGCAGTGGCACGCCTGAGTACTTAAAAGTTAACCTTGATTGTGAGCCTCAAGGCCTACACCTAAGGCCCCACAAAGGCACCTCTCAAAGTTAACTCTTTCCTTCTCTTTCAGCCTTGCCCGACGAGACTTGCCCGACGAAGCCCGACAGCAGCCCTCAACCGGCGCCAACCTCTTGGGGAGCTGTGCGCTCGTCGGCCAGGAAAACGTCCCCGACGGAAATTCCTGACGCGAACATAGTTTTGGCACGCCCGGTGGGATAACACTTTGTGATCTTGCCCAAATGAGGGTCTCCCTCAACCTTTTATTCTACAAATGGCAGATCAATCAGAAAATCCTTCTTCCCCATCAGGACGAATGGTCCTAGAAAGCCCAACCGCATCTGAGAGATCGGAAGGAAAGGGAACTAGTGAAGAACTACAAGCTACTATGATCCAAGTACTAAAAAGCATGGAAAGAATCTCCTTGGAAACCAAGGGAGAAGTGAGTAGGCTCTGTACATTAACAGGGAATCTACAGAGAAGACTTGATCTAGAGTTTTCTACTCCAAAGGGGCTCAGGAAAGTGGGATGAGCCAAGTCACCATGAGAAGTGAACCAATCATTCCCTTATTCCCACTATTAGAAGAAGAAAAGGATAAGGGAAAGAATAAAGTGGTTCCTGAAGAGAGTCAACTTGTGATAAAGCTAGTTCTGGAAAAAGAGCCTCCCAGCTTCCCATTATTATCATTTAATAATAGGAGGCAGAGCGAGCAAGAGAGAACGAAGTATGGAATGCCTGTAATGATAGGGGAGATTAGCAGAAAGGAGGGCACCACTACTTCAGATAAACCTCCACCTTACAGGCTACCCCCGTTAGCTAATAAGGGAGGGGGGACTAACTGGAGGAAGCCCGAACCAAGGAGAGAAACCGGTACGGGCAACGACCGGAGCCCAAAAATCGACACTGCTTTCATCGGTCATGATGATAATTCAGCTACTCAGCAGCTGAGGGAAGAATTGGCTGAGCTAAGAAGGATAGTAGCTCAAAATGCTCAACCGTGGGCCCGCCCGGTGTTCAGGGTCACTTACCAAAAGCCTTATCCTGAATATATTGACGAGCTAAATCCATTCCCTTTCAACTTCAAGATGCCTGCATTTCCAACGTTCACAGGTGAAGACAGTAGCGTGTCCTCTAGATACCACATTTTCAAATTCTACAATCATTGTCTGGCATATGAGGGCAACCCAAATTATAAATTGAGGTTGTTTGGGAATTCATTGGCTGGTTTAGCATCTCAGTGGTATTTGCTATTACCCCCTAACTCTATTGCCAACTGGGGGCAAATGGATATGGCTTTCCACGAACAGTTTTACAGAATTAAGCCAGAATTGACTATCAATGACCTTGTTGAAGTCAAACAATACGATCATGAATCTATTGAGGACTTCATGATGAGGTTCAGGAAAACAAGGATGAGATGCCAATTCCCCGTCAACCAAGCGCAGCTCATATCAATTGCTCAGAAGGCTCTGAAATTACCTTTGAGGAAGAGATTTTATGATACACAATTCAACGAGCTGCAAGAATTGGTAATTGCTGCCACTAAGTATGAGAGGCTGTTGCAAGAAGAGCAACAAGTGAAGCACACTTCCAAGGTCCTTCCCTTTTACAAAAACAAAGCTGCAATTCATCGTGTGGAAGTAGGAGAAACCAGGCCAGAGTATGAGGGTGGCCATGATGAAGAAGACATTGACGTATGTGCCGCTGAAATGACCACACCTTTCAAACCACTGACGGTAAAAGGGCTAGTCCAACCTGTCAAAGATTAAAAGATCGTAATGAACGATGGGGGTTTCATCCCCATGAAACCACCCAAGTACTAGAGTTATTCGTTCGATCTGGCCAAGGCACCTGAGATCTATGAAGAACTGGTGCGGGCAAGAGTAATTTTGCCCGACAATACCAAAAAGATGCCCAAGCCAGAAGAACTCAGAGGGAAGAAGTATTGTAAGTTACACTATACCTTCAACCATTCCATAGTCAATTGCGTCCAGTTTAGAGATTGGATACAAGACCTGATAGTGAAGGGAAAGTTGTTACTTGACAAGCCACAAGCCGGTATGACGGTGGATACAAACCCTTTCCCGGAAGGTCCTATCAGTATGATCAACCTCATTTAAAAAGAAGAGCCGGGGTCACCAGTTGGTACGGCAGAGGAAAGGAAAGATCTCGAGTTGTCCTAACACCTCTACATGAATAAAAGTACCATGAGGGGGACCAAGGAATCAAGATCAGGCCCTAAGATTGTTGCTAACGAGGGAAGTAGAAGAAAGAAGAAAGTAATCAAGGGGAAGAAGAGTTGCCCGAAGTCAATTCAAACAGTACCAAGAGCAGCGCAGAGGATAAAACACATGTTCATTCCAATAAGAAAAGGGTTACAAATCATCCTATTCTAAAAAATTGACATCTTCACTCAGGGTCACTATTCGAGAGTGGTATGTCTGCATAATAGCAAATATCCTACTAGGTTCGGCCAAAACAGTAGGGCTATTTACAAGTTGGGACCTAGTATGCTCTAACTCCGAGTTTGACTTCTCTACTCCCTCAATTTGGTTTTCGAGGGTATCCAGAAGAGTTGCTTGTTCAGCTTTAAGAGCAACCAGTTGTTCTTCCAGCTTTTGAATTTCAGAAGTAACAACTTTAACCCTTTCTTTTATCCGCAAGCTTTCATCCATTAACCGATCAACTTGAGCGGATACACTTGACTCTTTCTCCATAAAGCATCTTGCCCGATTAGCTTGTCTATCAGCTCTCTGGTATTGCTCCTTAAGAGCCCTCAAATTCTCAAAGAAAGAGAGAAAGGAATCGTGCTGAGGTTTTGATAGCCGACCATTTTTGAAAGACTCAATTGTGACCTTTTCTAAATCACAAAGAGTCTTGAGGCTGAATAATGCAGTGAAGTCCTTCCTCGCCCATTCTTGGAAGACTTGTTGTTGCTCTGAAGAACTGGAGGTCGCTGAAGTATGTCTTGAGGATCTCAACCTTGTCTCAAGCCGCCCAAGTGCTTCAAAAAGTTTGGGCAACTTAGCAGGGTTTGGGGATGGAAAAAGGAGGAGGATCCTGCACTGCAGCTCCCTCTAATGGAGCAATGCCAACTAGGGGGGCAATCTCTGTCTGCCTGATCTTCTCAATTCCAGAGGGGGGAAACTCAGTACCTCGAGAAGATAAATGAGGACGGGAGCGTTTTGATTTACAGACCAAATGAGGGGGAGAAGTTTCTTTTGGAACTTGCTGCAAAAAGCCAAAAGACCAGGTCAAGACAATCTAAATACAGTTTGAGGCAAAAAGAGGCTTTGGAGAGAAGAAATGTACCTAACTCAGCCCTGGGGTTTCACCAGGAAGAATACTAACTCCTTGTTGGGGGGAAGATTCTATACCACCAGCAAGAGAGGAAAGAGCTGCACCTAAACCTGTACCAGTGCCCTAGAGATATCCAGAGACAGTAGTAATTGTTAGTAAATAAATCATAAGAGGAAAACAAGAAGAAAATATTCCTATACCTGAGTTTGGTCTTGAGGAGGAGAAGGAGGTTCATCAATACCAACTATCGGGCAAACAGATACCCGCGAGATTGCTACCTCTGAGGCTACAGGAATCTCAGGAACTATGGGTTCATTATCTGATACCACTAAGGGAGGAGGTGGCTCATATACCGGAGAAGGCTGCAGAAAACATGAGCGGGAGTTAATTTGGAAGCAATATACAGGATTTCAATGTGGGAATAATGGCTTACCAAGTTACTGTCCTCATCCACGAAGTGCAACATAACTCCTGTAGATGGATCAAATTGAGAGGAAGGAGTTGCATCCAGAGCAGTAGAAGAAACCATAGACTTCAGAAGAGGGCCATGACTAGGCAAGGAGGCAGATGCCCCAGCCTAAATACAAATAGAAGAAGAGAAAAGATTCAGGCATTAGGTCTAGAAATTGGAGAGTTATCCAAGAGTTAGAAAGGAAGAAAAAGCACCTCTGAAGGGTTAACCTGGGAAGAAGAGAAACTTGTCTCTCGGGCAAGTTGTGGAGAGGCCTCGGGTGGAAAAAGCTTTTATTTTCTTGCGTCCTGATTCAAAGTAATCAGATTTAAAAGTTCTGTGAAAGCAAGAAGAGGTCTAGCAAAAAATATATAAATCATACCTCGAGTTCTTTGAGGACGATATTTTGCAGTTCTTCAGCCTTTTTGAGCATAGCAACTCTTAATGGTTCCTCCTTAGAAGTAATGATTGGTCTTTTGGATGCTTGAGGTCCTGTTTTTCGAGAAAAAAAAAACAAGAAACAGTTAGATAAAGGAGAAAGGTAGCAGTTTGATAAAGGAAAGCAGAAACTTACTGGAAAATTATTGCTTCTTTCTGCCTGCCTCAGGGACTGGAGCAGATGGGACTGATGACTTAAGAGAGGCAATAGTTTTTGCTCTCTTACTCTTTCTAGTAAGAGTTAGTCGTGTGGTTTTGGGTAGAAGTGCAGGATCAGGATCTGAAGCCTTAAACACAGCCGCTTTCTTTCGCTTGGGTGCTTTAATAATTGCCTCGGGTGTTTCTTCAACTCCTGAATCCCCAAAGGATTCTGAAACATCCACACCTTCCCCAGCTTCTTGTCTTTCAGCCTCTGCGGCCACCCCATGGAGAACTGCAGCATCAGCTGAGTAATTATCGGATTCAATGGCTTCTGATTCAACATCCATTGGGGCTGCAGGGTCAAACAAAAGTAAGGATAGAAAGACTTCAGAAGGGAAACAGAATCAGGTTAAAAGAGAAGTACCTATCAGAAGTGATCGATTCTTCTCTTGGATCATCTCCTTCCAATTTTCAAGCTCGCCTAAGCTGGGGTATGACTTAAGAGAAAGTTGGTTGAAAAGGCGATCATGAGTCTCTTTCAAATCTCCTTCATACTTCTTGGTCCATTTGTCTTCCCACCAAGAAGAGAAGAGTGAAGTACATTCAAAATTGAGAACGATGGACTTTCGAGTCGCTTGACTCATTACGTCAAGACTGCGTCGGGCAGCTCGGAATGTCACCTCAGGTGAAGTTAGTAACCGGAATGAAGTACCACAATGGATAGAGTCGAAGAACGGGACAGGAATGGCCTGCCTAAATCCCAACTGCCTGCTGCAAAAGTTAGGATGGTACACCTCCAAACCTCGGTCATATCTATTACCCCAAACTCCCCAGGCCAGGTATCTCGGTTGAATGCAGCTAATGAATTTCTCCCTGCAAAAGGGGGTAGCATCTTCGCCAGAGGCATCTTGAAAGACTTGGTCAGAAAACCAAGGATATCTCGTCAAGACCGACGCACCCCATTCTAAATCTGACCGAGTCCTACAAACTCTAAAGAAGTAGAAGCAGGCAAAGGTGGAGTGGTCTATAGGGGCAGCTTCAGCCAAGATTCGGGCAGGGGCCACACCCTCCGAGAACTCCAAATTGGCAGCCCAAAACTCTGGGAAGTACCATTGAAGCCAAGTTTGTTTCATCCATATAGGCCCATTCAAGTTGGTCTCAAATGGCTCGCCTTGAGTCATTTCGAAAAGGAGATGATAAAGATGGGAAAGGAGGAATGGACCTGTAGCTACGTCATCAAAGTTATGAAGAGCTTCTACTAAGGGGATCCATTCAACCCTCACCCCTTTAGACTTGTTGGGGAAGATATGTTTGTTGAGCTAGTATAAGAGGAAATACATGTGCTCTTGATCTTTATCAACCCGAGAAGAGCCCGCCCCAAAATTCTCCTTTACAAAAGGAATAAATCCTTTGAAGGAGGTCCCATAACTCTTGAAAGTTGTAGAGTTATAGTTCAAAGAAAGGAAGGTAGTAGATGAACTTGAGCTTCCAGTGGTAGAGGACGGAACCCAATCTTGAATGACGTCCACTATCCTGCCCGAGGGCCTTAACCCGAAAACCTGGGCCATGTTAAGAATGGTTGGAGACATGGGGCCCATGCGGAAGTCGAAAGTATTCGTGCCCGAATTCCAGAAAAGGAGGGCAGAAACAAGCAATTCGGGCTTGGGAGTGATGGAAATCTTCGAGAGCATGATTAATTCGTAAATACCATTATCCATCCATCTCTTCTTAAAAGTGGACTCTAATTCATCAATCCACTGAGCCCAGGCAAGGTCGTTCATCAGAGGAAAGCCTCATCGGTATGATGACCATTTGGATGAAGAGATGCCCGACCTAGCCGAATAGGGATTTGGGGAAAACCAATTATCCCTGGGCATGTTGCTTTCTACCACTGAAGGGACCCGAGAGATCCAGGCGGGACCCAATGATTGTGCCCCATGCACCTCAAAGAAGAGCTCGGAATGCAAACCTGCCCGAGGGCGATGCAGCCCGTTGAGTAGACGACGCAGAGTGGCGATTCCTTCGCCAGATTCATAGGAGGGTTGGGTTTGGCTAGATTCCGAAGCCATTTGATGAAGTTCGAGAAAGGGATACCAAACAAGATGACGAGGGTGAAACCTTAGAGAGGGATTTCTTGCTGTAAACACAGGGGATTGGAGAGTTCAAACGCAAGGGATTCGTGGGTTTTAATAAAGGAGCTTTTTCAATTAATATTGGCGCCTGGAATTCCAGGCTAAATATCGATTGAAGGGGGCACTGTTTGGATCAAAACTTGAACTTTGGGCTCAAGAAAGGAGCTGCCCCAAAAGGAGGCCTGAAGGGAAAGTCAGCCGAAGCCCAGTCGAAATCTAGAAAAGCAGAAAGGGCATTTTTTGACTTGGTGCAGCTCATGAAGACCACTTGCTTACCTACCCAAAGGCCAAGTGGTATAGACTGACTAGCTACACAGCCCATAAAGTACTTTATGGTCGCAGTACATGTAAAATAGCTGATGAGTCATCACCCTTCAAACCGCATTCGGGCAAGGTTGCTGCTACAGGAGGTCAAGCCGAGTTGTTTATATAAGAAGAAAGAGAAACCAGGAATAAAGACACTCAAACAAACAAACAAATGCAAGCACAAACTCTACTCAAAGCCAGATTTGCCTTCAGAACGAAGCTATAGTCAGCCCAAGCCTTCATCCCTCTCGGGACAAGCCTTCACTCAAACCCTTGTAAGAGCTCTGCTACCCTGTTAAACCTTGTTGTAGTATCTATTTCTCTTTAAAACTCCTCTCTTTCCCTCTCCCTAAAAAGCTCTCAGACCCTTAATAAGCCACAAAGATAGGAACCTGCAAGACGACCAGGCTTGCCCGACGAGGTTAAACCTTACCCGACCTTCTTTGTGTTTTTGTCTTTTCATTCATTAGCCTAGCAATATGTTGTATACTTCCAGTTATATTCCAGTTATTTCTAGCAAGATGACTATTAAAAGGCTTTCTCAGTACTCGGATCCGATTTGAATATATATTCATTGTTCAAACCAGATATAAGTTCTAAGCCCTCGGGCATGTAAATTTGATCAGTTAAAAGTCCTTGGCCTCAAGGCATAAAAAAGAACCTTATGTGGACTTAACCCATCCACGACAATCCTTGATAAACGAGAAGTCCGAAGTTACTTGGGGGGCAAGTAATCGACCTACCTCTTAGTCTTATTTCTATTATATTACGATTATCATAGAACATGTAAGCATGGAATGGATTCTGATGGGAAGCCTCAAGGCCTACACCTAAGGCCCCACGAAGGCACCTATTTGGATTCATTCCATTCTGCGGTCTAGAACGTTTGAGTATAAGAACGAACTCTAATGGGAAGCCTCAAGGCCTACATCTAAGGCCCTACAAAGGCACCTATTTGGGTTCATTCTACCTCTCGGACTCGGGTAATCAGAAGTATAATAGTTATAAAGACTCTTGCACTTACGAGCACAAATATGATGTGTTCGAGCACTGGTTTAGTTATTGATAGGAAGCCTCAAGGCCTATACCTAAGGCCCCACAAAGGCACCTATCATAACTAACACGGTTTCTCGGGTATATACATATATACAACTAAAACTCGACATCCATTTCACATCTGCCATGCTGAAGATGGCAGTGGCACGCCTGAGTACTTAAAAGTTAACCTTGATTGTGAGCCTCAAGGCCTACACCTAAGGCCCCACAAAGGCACCTCTCAAAGTTAACTCTGTCCTTCTTTTTCAGCCTTGCCCGACAAGACTTGCCCAACGAGACTTGCCCGACGAAGGCCGACAACAGCCCTCAACCGGCGCCAACCTCCTGGGGAGATGTGCGCTCGTCGACCAGGAAAACGTCCCTGACGGAAATTCCTGACGCGAACAGTACGTATCACCATGGTTGCATATCCAAAGAATTAAAGTATTTTGGGGGTCATCTCAAAGTGTGGTTCGATTATTCAAGCTTTCAGAATATCTGTATGAAAATTTTTAAGAAATCAGAAATCGTTGATCATTTGATTATGCTTATCAAGGTTTCATTATTGTTTGTCAATAAAGGATTGTTTTATTTATTCTCTCTTAGGTATATGACTAAATAATTTCATATTTAGTTCATGTTTTTATAAAGATAATCTTCAAAGGAAAATCTAAAATGTGGATCGGAACTTAACACCCTATATAGATTCTTGATTTTCAATCTGATCATGTAAAGTGTCAAATGTGTACACACACACACACAATCCTAACACCCTACATGGTTTTGATCTTCTATTATATAAAGTCACTTGTGGTGCGAGTTATATATTAGTTAGAGTGTAAATAGTAGTTTATTGTCCCACATTGGTGAAGTACATATGTAATACCAATTGTAACTCCTATATATACTCCATTTTGGAGATTAATGAATATATAAGAAATTCCCAAATATTGTCATATATATTTTTGGTATTTACCATGTTTAGTTCAATAAGTTGATCATTGAGTATGCAGTGCACTGGAAGACTTGATTCCGAACACATATTGGCACCTTTCTGCCCCAAGGCAAACGACTATAACGAATTAACAGTGTTAGAAATGAACTGGAATTGGAAGGCGGGTATCTCACTCCCTGTTGAGGATACTTTGAAAGATTTCCCCTCTTCTCTGCAGTTGTGCCGGCTATATCTCTCTCTCTCTCTCTCTCTCTCTCTCTCTCTCTCTGATATTCATCGTATGGTAATTTGCTCTTAGTTTAGCATTACTTCTTTTCAATGCTGGAAGAGGTCACAAATACGAATCCACCCTCTCTGTTAACTGAAAAGGGACTCTATTAACTGCGAAATGACTCATTTTATTGAGTAGTAACAAACTGACAGATGTGTTGGAGGAAGATAGGATCCGCTACGCTGTTCTTTGGGCGAATGATGTAAATGTCCGTAAAGCTCTCAACATTCGAGAGGTATATATATCCTAATGCTATCTCTAATCAATTAAATAGAAGATACAAACTTGCAGCAATTTAATTTCAAACAAAAATATATATTAACAATTAATTACAAACAGGGAACAAAAGGTGAATGGGCTAAATGCAATAAAACCACACCTTATACGTTTGATGTCCCAAGTAGTTTTGAATATCATCGAAGCCTCAGCAAAAAGTCCCTTCGTGCTTTAGTCTACAGGTAAATTGTTAAATATGATACGTTCTTCATGTTTTACCGTTCTAAGAAATTAAAAATTAGAAAAAAAAAATTGAAGAGGCAGCTTAGTTACGTGTATTTATCTACAGTGGTGATCGTGATATGAGCATACCATATGTAAGCACACTGGCGTGGATAGAATCCTTGAACTTGACACTTGAAGATGATTGGAAACCATGGTTTTCTGATGATCAAGTTGCAGGGTTAGTATATTATACCTATAAAGCTCAGTTTTTATTGTTTTCGTGATTTTTTCGGAATATTTAATACTAACTCTTGATCCTTTGTTCTCAATTTTCTTTTGTCACTGATTCATTTTGCAGATACACAATTTACCATTCAAATAAAGAGTATAATTTGACATATGCGACCATAAAGGCATGTCCCATAACATCCGTACATTAATGTACTAATTAAAATCAATAACCATTTCTGATCTTAGAATTGATTCCAAGTTGCAATTGTGCGGGCAGGAGGGCATACAGCTCCAGAGTACAATCCTAAGGAGTGTTTTGATATGTTCAATAGGTGGCTAGGGCATTCTCCTATTTAATCTGTTCTACCACACTAAGGCCTCGTTTGATAGAGAGGATACTATGTAACTACAAGTACATTTACTTAACCGTAACGTCTTTCATAATTTTGGTACATTATGTTTTCCCATATCATAGTTTTTCGTACTTGATTAAAGATTATGATAACTTGTACATGTGAGTTTTTATTTTTTTATTTTTTTAACAAGCGATATTATTTATGTAGGAAGTGGGGGAGTAGGCTAAACCTCGTAATTGGCTAGTCATAATAATGTAGTTTAAATTTACTTTTTGTGAGAATCAAATTTATGACCTCTCACTTACAAGTGAATATGAATACTACTAAACTGTAGTACTAAGTAGCGATAGATGTGAGTTAAGCCAATGAAATAATGTGTTTACTTTCTTGCACTCGAGCTCGAATTCTCTTGAATTAAAATTGTTTAGAATATTCCCTTCTAAACAAATAAAGGCCAAGGCTTTCTCCAATCGAATATACAATTACTATAGTCTAAAGAAGGGGGAGAAATTGTTGTACAAATGAACAATGTTTGGGTCCGAATTTCACCTTATTTACGAGGCTGCCACTACTCTCTCTGCCGCTGATCTTCAAGCCGCGTGTTGATAATTATGGAAAGGCAAGGGTGCGATGGTCATTTTAGTCTGTAAGGTTTTGAACGGATTGGGTGGGTTAGAGACTTTCCTTTCTTTGTGAGCTGCAGTGGGACTCGGTAAGACCATGCCGTCGGAAGAGAGCGAGCAAGCAGAGAGAGAAGGGAGAGAGGGACGGAGGGAAAGAGTGATAGGGATTTGGTGAGAGGAGGGCATGCGGCTTAGGCAGACAGAGTCACAGGGGGTGTACAATTCGAGGGAGAGAAAGAGAGGGGGATTGAGTGGCGATCCTCGATTTGGGAAGAGAGAGAGAGAGAGAGAGAGAGAGAGAGAGAGGGAGGGAGAGCACGATTTTAGGGTTAGGCGACGACGGGATATAGGGCGAGGCTTGCATCCGTGTCACTCAGAGTGGGTTGCGAGAGAGTGAGAGTGCTGCGTTCTAGGGTTTGAGAGTTGGTTTCGAGAAGGTGAGGGGGCCGGAGTGAGGGTAAGGCTTAGGCTGGGTTTGTGGAATGGGGCTGGATTATTTACAGACAGATAAGGGGAGGATGGTGTGGAATGTCAGGGAAAGGAAGGGAGATGGGAGGTTTGCCAAAAAACGTGGGTTGCAGAGCTACAACGAGGGAGATGGGCGTGGATTGGTAAGTAGGGGAAGTGAGAGGGAGGAGTGAGACTTGCGAAAATGAGGGTTGGATTGATTTTTCCTCCTCAAATCAAGGGTTGGCGTCAGGATTGAGGGGTGGGTCGAAAGTGAGTATGGTTGTGAGGGAGAAAGGGATGACAGAGACAGAGGTCATGGAGTTGGGCGTGGGAATTCCACAAATCAAGGGCTGCTGTCAGTGGGTGTTAATATCAGCAATGAGCATTACTGGGATGTGAGTTTTCTCAACCTTTTGATTAATTTTTTATATTTTGGTTTTTTATATAAGCTATGTAAATGTTTAATTTCCATTTGAAAACTTGGGGGAATTCTAGGTATATTGCTTATGGAAGAAGCTAAGTCTTAAACCCTTCAAACAATCTCTCGATCTCTTCCCCCCACCCATGGCTAACTCCCTCCTCCCGACCCCCGAGAGGTACGGCCGTTGCCTTTACTTTCTGTCATTTTTTGGGTTGTGAAATTATTGAGTTGAATGTAGTTTTTTTTTTTGTTTGAAAATTTGTGTTTTAATTGTTGCTCACTCTTCTTTTTTTCTTGCAGTAAAAGACTTCGCATGAGGCATAAGGTTAGTGAAATTATAAAGTTGAAATTGCTAGTGTTTTTCTTTTGGTTTTTGTGAATTATAAGCTTTCTGAAATTATTGAGTTGAATGTAGTTTTTTTTTATTTGAAAATTTGTGCGTTAATTGTGCTCACTCTTTGTTTTTTCTTTGCAGTAAAAGACTTCGCATGAGCCACAAGGTTACTGAAATTATAGAGTTGAAATGTTAGTGTTTTTCTTTTGTTTTTTTTTGTGAATTATAAACTTTCTGAAGTTATTGATTTGAAGAATGTGTTGGAAATGTGCCCTAAAGCCAATCATATGATGATACTTTACGAACATTTCACATGTTAAACTAATCTAGTTTAAATATAAAGGGCAAATATTATTGTTTGAGCCGTCTCATATAAATGTTATATGCTTAAACGATAAAGTCCAAGGAATATGTGATTGGGAGAATGTAATCTAATGAAGTTAGATTCATGAGACCATTCTTTCGTAGACACATCCTAAATGTTCCTGATCATAGGATTGCTAATTGGGCATTGACAGTCCGTCAAGATCGGTACGTGCTATGTCTTCTATCAGGGAGAGTGACTAGTCTCGAGTCATTGGTGTGTGTGACATCAAGACGAGTACGTAGGTGCTCAGTAGAGAATGAGTTCACTGAACGCGATCAACGAAGAGTTCTCATACTCATGTCACATGAGAACTCATGGTTGGGATAATGCAAAGTAGTCATTTGACCTGAGGCATCACAGTTGTCTTGTGGTTAAGTCCTTGATCTTTGATTATGTCAAACGTCATTCCATTGGAGTGTCCACGGCATCGTTGGGGTTAAGCCACTTAGCCATGGAGGCAAGTGAATGCGCAACAAGGGATCTCTAACCTTCAAACTGTTTAAGGGAGAATACTCTATAATATGATTTAGAATCTCTGGCCAGAGTATGAATGAGATTTAGAAAAGTCGTTCTAAATCACATTCAAGGTAATCATATAAGCACACGAATCACATTGGATAGTAGACATGAATAAATAAACTATCAAACCAAACAATGTGGTCAAGAGTATTGTATTAGAGAAAGACCGTATTGCATTTGTAATCCCAAACTGAATAGGTTTTCTCTACCTCTTCTGATTAGCTTGGGTAACCATGATATGCTGCAAGGTGTCACTCATGGTTTGTGGAAGCCCTAAACGTGTGTAATCACTAAAGGGAGAATTGAAAGTAAGTTTCAATTCACAATCGATGTAAAATGGTTTTAATCGCCCACTGCCTCGCTAAAAGGAACCTAATGGATCGCACACCGTGTAAGGTGGAGATTGAAGAAACAATGGAGATGAGTAAGAATGATTAAATGGTTTAATCATTTATTTATGGTAAGGATTAATTAATATGTTAATTAATCAAACGAATAAGTTCGTTAAAGACCTCGGGATAGTTTTGGACCTTAAGGCCCAATGGGCTTCGAACGTCAAGCCCATTAACTTAAGTTGTATGACAACTTAATGAATAATGATTCACAAAGGCCCAATTAGTCCAAAATATCCTAATGGCCGGCCATATTGTTTAGGGTAGTGAACTTGGACTTATTTACAAGTTTGCCACTCAAATAAATAAAGGTATAAATATGACTTTATAGCCAAAATTCATTAAGGGTTTGTTTTGGAGAAAATTGGTGAGAATTTGTCTCTCCATTTCTCTCTAAAGAGGCCGGCCACCTTGGGGGTGCATCTTGCAATCCCACTACTCCAAGGTCACTCATTTCTTCTCCAATCTCTCCTTGGTGAAGAGACTTAGAGGTTCTCAATTTTGGGAACTTGGAGAAACCTATTCTTCCATCCAAATCCATAGATTTAAGATGCAAGGAATGAAGGCCCTCTCTTTGGGTGATTAGCCTTTGCTTATGCAAAGAGGAATCTACAAAGGTATAAATTTCAACTCACTTTGTTTTGAGTTGAGTTTTGGTTCACCAATCTACTAGGCTTTGAATTTCATGGGTAATGTTTTGTTTTTGAATGCATGCAAGCATGATTCCGCCTTTTAATTGTTAAATGCATGCTATAGATGTTATTCAAATGAACATGTTTTTACAAAATAATCCTTCAAGTGGTATCAGAGCCTAGGTCTAGTAGTTGGTGAATCCTTTTGGGTTTTGTAGTTCATAGTTTGTGATTTAAAAGTTGTAATTGTTACAAGCTTTATTCTTGCTTCTTTGAATGTAAATTTTGTTTGAAAATTTGCCATCTCAAATGTTGTAGATGTAGTTCATATGAGTATGAATATTGGAGCTAAAATTTGGTGCCATGCTTTTGGGAAAATTCGGCCAAATCCAAAGGGTGGATTTTTGGGTTCTTGTTTGACTTGTTAAAAGTGTTTTCAAGTGACTTTTGGAACCCCTTTGTACCCTAGTTTGGTTAGATGTTATTTCCCTAAAGTTTGAATGGTTTTGGGATGTTTTTGGGTGAAAAATGTTCATGGAGCTCTTATGGGTTTTTCATGAATGTTCTTCATTGTTCTTGACATTTTAGCCAAGAACAAAAAGGTTTGGTGTTTTGATTCAAAGTTTTGGTTAATTTCATAAAGTCTTTGTTTTAAGTTGGTTGGTGTGACTTTTCCATCATCAAAAACATTTATTTGAAAAGGTGATGGAAATTTTGTAAGAGTGTTTAATTTATGTACATAATTGTTTTTCTTTCTTACACACATGTTCCCACAAACCAATTTCAACTTGCAAGGCTTTATGACTTAGTTGAAAAAATTTCCAAATTTTTGTGGACTTATCTCCACTCCCTTTCCCTCTCTAAAAACCGGCCCTCCCTCAATGGGAGTACTTTTGGGTCTTTTATGCAATTACATAAAGTTTTGATACTTTTGTGTATTTGCACTTTGGCCCAAAAGTTTACGTTTTTACGTTTAGGTCCAAAAACGCTAAAGGACAAATTGTTTTGCTCCTTTAATGAAGTTTTTGCATTGATTAAATTTTGGGTTCTAGTGTAATTACATGAAGTAGTGGACTTTTGTGTCTTTACAAAGTGACCCCAAAAGTTTTGCAATATAGCCCAAAAGTTGAGGTTAATTGCTTTATGGCCCAAAGGTTGTGGTTATTGCATATTGGCCCAAATTAAGTAGAGAACAAAATTGTTTTGTCTCTTTAAATGAGAATTGGATTTTCATTTTGTTTAGCTCCATTTAAATCAATTTTATGGATATAAAAACCAAATGAAAATGTTGCATTCAATTTAATTAGTTAAAGTGTTAATTAATTAAAGGGTGATTATGAACCTAAGCCTAATATAATTGAGCTATGTGAAAGGCCGTTTCAAATTTGTTTGAACCATGGGAATGTGTAGATTAGATTTTGGTTGTAATTTGATTTGATCAAATGTTGTAAAAGGGCATAAGCTCTTCTTTACTTTAAAGTAATTTGTTTTATGCAAATGTTGTAATGAGCATAAGCTCACCTTTACTTTGAAGTACTTCTTTCTTGCTTTATTTGATTTGCATGAAAATGAAGTAGTTGGGTGCAACGCCCCTAAGACCACACGCCTTAATGTGATTAAACGCGTAACTAAAATCAATCACCATCCCTAGACCGAGATTCAACACAAGGCTCGTGTTGAATCTAAACAAAGGTTCATAGTCATCCTAAGGCCCTAAGGCAACTATATAGTCCATCAAATGAATGCAAAGGTTATGTTAGTAGTATCATATACTCTTGCTTTAAAAACCGTTTTATAAGCATAGTGGGAGTATTATATACAATTAAAAACAATCATATGGACCAATAGTTGTAATAGGACCAAAATTGTTTTAATAGAGATTAAAATGTATGTTTATATGTGATGAGACCTAAAACCCTCAACCAAACCATTATTAAGTTGGCAAGCGTGAGAGTGCTTTGAACACTCTTTCGTGGCCTTCCACCGTGGTAGGCTCCGATCGTATGTGACTCGTACACCGGCTTCACCCTATAATGGGGGAGTACAAAGTGCGTGCTTACACTCAGGAGGAGTTCTATATACATACATGATGAAGTGAGGTAGGCAACGAGTTTAGCCAACATGATATAATTCTGAGGCTATGCTTGAACCCCTACACGAACTAGGCATGGTGGGAATGACTTAACTAAGTGCAATGACGCCAACATGATATAATTCTGAGGCATCATTCTCTAGAGGCTAAATTAGATGGCTACTTGCAAGAGATGCAAATGAGTAAGCGTACTCTCTCATTATTATTAACGCTAGCCAACATGATATAATTCTGAGGTGGGCTTGGTAATAGTGAGTCGCCCATACCCTACTAAGAGTTTCCTCCAAAAACTCTCGGATTCCAATGAGGGATATGGAATTTGCCAAAAATAGTGGGTGGTGCTATTTGATTTAAAGACCGGAATCAAATGGCTTAAAATCAATCAATTTATATTCGTTATGTATTTGTTTACCAATATATTTGCAGACGCTATCCAAAACTTGACAAAGAAAAGCCGAATGCTTTAGTTTCCGGACTTGGTAACACAATCCTAAAGATTGTCTTAAATGGATTGTATATGTACCTAAGTAGTCTCATTCTCAAAATCGTTCTATTGGTAATGTATCATTGAAAGAACATGTTAGATAAGTCTATCATGAAGAGGACAACACAAACAACCAATGCTTAATCCTTTGTTAAATGAACAAAGGAACTTACGAAGATTAGCATAATGACAAGGACACTTTTAGTGTTATTAGTTCTTCACTTACAAATCGTTGTATGAAGAAATAATAGTTGCTTTGAACAACCCTTAACCAATGCAAACACTAGTGCTTGTTTCTTTGTTAAATGAACAAAGAACTTGAGAAGAAAGCACAAAGGCATGGACACTTAATGTGCCATGATTCTTCACTTACAAATTGTTGTATGAAGAAATGAGAGTTGCCTTGTACAACTCTTGAAGGTTTGTAATTATGTTTAGAACATAATGGTTGGTTGACAAAAATAGTCCATTAACATGGACTTATGATGATTTTGAATCATTGAGTGTTGAAGTGATAAACCACTTAACGAGACGGAAACTAGGCAAGGACTTCACTTTTGTGTCCCTATCCTTATGGTTCACTAAGTTTATTGTAAACTATGTAGTGTACAATAACCACATGCTCTCCAAAATGTTTGATGTGTATAACACAATTGAAATAAAGTTTCAAGAGAGATAGTGGGAGTTTAGGGACCATGACTATTGTAGTCAAAGGAGAAGTCAAATGAAGAAGATAAAATTAACTCCAAGGGAACAAACTTTCTTTATGAAAGGATGGACATTGGAAGGGGTATTTGCAAGAAATGTCTTGCAAATGTCAAGAACACACATTTTGAAGGTGTTGTAAATTGTTCTTGAAAAGTTCAAAAACAGTTGGTTCTTCTACTTGAATGCTTGATTCCATATTAGTAACTATGTTTTACAATCGTTGTAAAAGTGTGACTAATAAGAAGTAGAAGATATATGAGAGAAGAAAAAGGTGCTTCACATTCGGAACGTGAATAAAATATAGATCTCTGCGAAAGCAGATAGTACTTACTTCCTCATATGAACTACCAAAGAAATTGGAAAAACATAGATTGTCTATATATTCCAATTTTAAGGAACTAAATTCCGTCACTATGTGAAATGGATAAATGTTTTGTTTGACAAAACATTGTTCTTTAATAATGAATGATTAGATTATTGTAATCTAATTGATTATCTCTATAGTAGAGATAATATGGTGGTATTAACTGTTTAGAATAAAATGATGCTTAAAACCCAAAAAGGTTGCAAGGTAGTGACTGATCCCAACTAAAGTTGTGATACCTCTAAAACATAAATTACGAGTTGGTCATAGATGGACGCTTTGGATCGTTAGATCCGGATCCAATACCTTCTTATTAAAATTGTATGGAGGCGAAATGTTCGAATCTTTATTCTTTTGGAAAGAAGAAAGAATCACAAAGTTGTTGAGGTTAATTCACATAGATATTAGTGGCACTTGTTCACAACATAATACTACTCATGTTGGATGACATTCACCGAAGATCACTCTCGGTTGGACTATAGTTTATTTTGAATAAACACAAGTCCGAATACTTTGCAAAAGGTTTCAAAGAATTCAAGAAATGTAAGTTGATGAGTAAGACATCTAAAGTATTTACCTCCTTAGATTTGATCCAAGGAAAGGTAACACTTTAGATGAGTTTCCTTGAAAGATATCAAGGAAAATAGCATCATAAGATAATGAATTTCTCCATTAAGAGAAGAACGAACTCGAATAAGATTTAGTTCGTTGGTTGTTATCTATTACCCATATATAGGATATATACTTCTAAGACAATATGATTGTCAATTAGAAGATCTTCCAAGATTTTCATGACTCCATAAGATGTAGTTGGAAAGAAAGACAAATCTTAAGCATGTTAAGATTTGGGGTTGTGAGCTTATAAGCAATATTTGTTTGATAATAATCTTGTGGGATATCCTTAAATTAACTTTTGGATATCGCTTCTATAAACCAACTAACAAATGTTGTTTTGTTGGGTAGTTCATTGTAATCATACAATGTGATTTGCCTAAAAGCAAATAAACGAGAGATAGAACTCAAAGAATGGGTTCTTTGAGAGACAAGAAAGTAATCAACAAATATAAACAACCTAGTTCCTATACCAAAAGCTCCAAGGTAGTCGATAAGGATTTATAAACCGTCTCAGTTGAATGGTTTGAACTTTATGACTATGTCATAGAGTTGCACCTCTTAATTCAAAAGAAATAAGAATGAAAATCCTTATGGCTACATTGAGTGTATATATGATATATACTCAAGAAAATGGTAAAGTATCATTTGACCCGAAATAATGAAACCTTAAAATAGGTAATTGGTAGCTTAAGGTGACTACAATCAAAGAGAATGGTTGACTTTGAAGGAACCATTTTTGACGTAGTCTTAGTTTCAATTAATTCGAAGATTGCTAGCTACAACTAAATGATGATTCAATGTTTGGACATAATATAGGTTTCCGAAACCATTATTAAGATAGTCTTGATAATATATGTCTAAAACTATGAATCACAAGACATGTAAGTTGTAGAGATCCATCCATCATGGATCTTAGCAAGCTGGTGGGAGCTATAAGCGTCTTATGAGAGAAAGGTCAAATCGTTTGATTTCTCATAAAGATGTAAATGAATCTTTTATTTACTAGGTTTACAAAAGATTAGTGGGAGTTAATCATATTCCTAAATTTGTATATATATATATATATATATATATATATATATATATAAATATATATGTGATATATATGAATGTATATATGATATATTAATTTTGGAAATGAAAAGAATATTTCTTCGTTAAAGTTATGACTTTAAACATTATATGAAGATAGAATGTATATGGGAGATATAGTCTATATACATGGGATGGAAATCTATAATGATATATTTCATGATATAATTGGATTATATCAATCCCTAATAATAGACAATAGATGCTAGGAAGTTTCTCATATGATGATAAAGTTCAATTAGAAGGACAACTCTAGTGAGACTAAGAAGTTGCTCTTCTCAAAGAGAACGTACTCTTTGACTCCCAAAGAAATAATGCGTAAATAGAATCCTTTATGCATACGCACAAAGGTGATTTATGTATTTCATATTGTATGAAAAACATTGATATGAGTTGTACCTAGAATGGTACAAGACGATATCAGTGCAAGCCCAGGATCAGAACCATGGCAACTGTCAAGTGAGTCCTTAAGTATTTAAGAAATACTAAAGGATAGATTCCTCAAAGATCGAGGAAGAATTAGAATAACGTAATGGAAGCGTAAATGTATTAGATTATGAATCTAATCCATCATTGGATGTTTCTTCATTATGAATGAAGAGATAAACAGATATCTCTTTATTATGACTAAAGAGATATTTGGATGGAAACATTAAAGTAATGACTTTAGTGTGTTCCATTATGAATGTAAAATATATTGCCATATAGAAGTTTACAACAATGTTGTTTGGATGGGAAAGTTCATTTATGAACTCTCTATTCGGTTCCAACCAGAAAGTGTATGACACTAATGGGGCGATAGCTCAAGCCAGGGAATCAAGGTCTCATCAAGGTCCAAACTCAAATGAGAGACTGAACCGCATGATTGAGAATCATGTATAATGGTGACGTCGTTATTCTCAAGGTTGCTTCTATGGATAACATATAGATATCCATTGTCTAGGCCTACTACTCAGCCATTTATGAAATGACTACAGAAGAGGTATCATCACTGATGATCAAGCTGATTGGCTCTAGTGCAAGTGGGAGATTGTTGGAAATGTGCCCTAAAGCCAATCATATGATGATACTTTACGGACATTTCACATGTTAAACTAATCTAGTTTAAATATAAAGGGCAAATATTATTGTTTGAGCCGTCTCATATAAATGTTATATGCTTAAACGATAAACTCCAAGGAATATGTGATTGGGAGAATGTAATCTAATGAAGTTAGATTCATGAGACCATTCTTTCGTAGACACATCCTAAATGTTCCTGATCATAGGATTGCCAATTGGGCATTGACAGTCCGTCAAGATCGGTACGTGCTATGTCTTCTATCAGGGAGAGTGACTAGTCTCGAGTCATTGGTGTGTGTGACATCAAGACAAGTACGTAGGTGCTCAGTAGAGAATGAGTTCACTGAACGCGATCAACGAAGAGTTATCATACTCATGTCACATGAGAACTCATGGTTGGGATAATGCAAAGTAGTCATTTGACCTGAGGCATCACAGTTGTCTTGTGGTTAAGTCCTTGATCTTTGATTATGTCAAACGTCATTCCATTGGAGTGTCTACGGCATCGTTGGGGTTAAGCCACTTAGCCATGGAGGCAAGTGAATGCGCAACAAGGGATCTCTAACCTTCAAACTGTTTGAGGGAGAATACTCTATGATATGATTTAGAATCTCTGGCCAGAGTATGAATGAGATTTAGAAAAGTCGTTCTAAATCACATTCAAGGTAATCATATAAGCACACGAATCACATTGGATAGTAGACATGAATAAATAAACTATCAAACCAAACAATGTGGTCAAGAGTATTGTATTAGAGAAAGACCGTATTGCATTTGTAATCCCAAACTGAATAGGTTTTCTCTACCTCTTCTGATTAGCTTGGGTAACCATGATATGCTGCAAGGTGTCACTCATGGTTTGTGGAAGCCCTAAACGTGTGTAATCACTAAAGGGAGAATTGAAAGTAAGTTTCAATTCACAATCGATGTAAAATGGTTTTAGTCGCCCACTGCCTCGCTAAAAGGAACCTAATGGATCGCACACCGTGTAAGGTGGAGATTGAAGAAACAATGGAGATGAGTAAGAATGATTAAATGGTTTAATCATTTATTTATGGTAAGGATTAATTAATATGTTAATTAATCAAACGAATAAGTTCGTTAAAGACCTCGGGATAGTTTTGGACCTTAAGGCCCAATGGGCTTCGAACGTCAAGCCCATTAACTTAAGTTGTATGACAACTTAATGAATAATGATTCACAAAAGCCCAATTAGTCCAAAATATCCTAATGGCCGGCCATATTGTTTAGGGTAGTGAACTTGGACTTATTTACAAGTTTGCCACTCAAATGAATAAAGGTATAAATATGACTTTATAGCCAAAATTCATTAAGGGTTTGTTTTGGAGAAAATTGGTGAGAATTTGTCTCTCCATTTCTCTCTAAAGAGGCCGGCCACCTTGGGGGTGCATCTTGCAATCCCACTACTCCAAGGTCACTCATTTCTTCTCCAATCTCTCCTTGGTGAAGAGACTTAGAGGTTCTCAATTTTGGGAACTTGGAGAAACCTATTCTTCCATCCAAATCCATAGATTTAAGATGCAAGGAATGAAGGCCCTCTCTTTGGGTGATTAGCCTTTGCTTATGCAAAGAGGAATCTACAAAGGTATAAATTTCAACTCACTTTGTTTTGAGTTGAGTTTTGGTTCACCAATCTACTAGGCTTTGAATTTCATGGGTAATGTTTTGTTTTTGAATGCATGCAAGCATGATTCCGCCTTTTAATTGTTAAATGCATGCTATAGATGTTATTCAAATGAACATGTTTTTACAAAATAATCCTTCAGAATGTTGGGTTGGAATGAAAATTTTGATTTGAATTATTAGATAAGCATGGAGTATGTAGGATTCAACCCATGGCTAGCCAAAAACCGCCTTGCCCGGCTGAGTCTGGTGCACCGAGAAGTGGTTCTGAATGACCTTCTGATGCCTTTGCCCTCACAGGTATTATTTGTTCTAATTGAAATTTCTAATAACCAGTTAGAAGTAAGGAAGTTATAGCTTATTGTTTTGTGGAAGTTAAGTCTATCTAGGTATTTTATATTGCCACTGTAACATGCTTAAGCTATTTTGTTGGTTGTAATATCATGTGTGTCATGAAGATTATAAGGAAATGCAGATGGGAGGAGCTCAAAACGCTTTGGTTGTTGGTCCATCTGCATCAAGGGCACCGTGAGTAGTTTCTTGCTTGCAGGTGTATTAATGGTTGCTTTCGCATTTATTTAATATATCTATGTTGCACATGTTTCAACGTATGCCTCTTCCCATATATATTTGCACCCTATTGATTCGGTGACTCGAGCTTTGCAATTCGCAGGGATGAGTCTACACGCAAGCATGAAGGTGTTGTGCTTTAGCCGGTAAGTGCAAAACCAAATTCAGATTATCTCACCAAACTACAAACCCACAGTTGAACAATTTAAAATGCAAGAAATAAAGACACTTAGAGAATTACGAGGTTCGGCAAAATCCTGCCTACGTTCCCGGAAAGATATTGTTCTTCACTATGAGAATAACTAGTACAAGATACACTTGAGTTAAATCAACATAACCCAAACCCCAATCCCTTGTACACTCACAGAATTTTCCCAAGAGCCTCACTCTACCCCAAGAGTTTCTCTCTCTCTATTTTCTCTCCTTTGTGTTCTCCTCCGGATGCACTCTCAATGCATAACTATTTCCTTCACTTATAGTCATGCACCGACAATTATGCCAACAACCAAGACCATGAAAATCTTAAGTTCACACGGCAACACCCTTTTCTATACCTAGCCTATAGAGTACAACTTTTTCTCCATTTGCCATTTAATGCATAGAAAATAAAACATGTACAATTACGTGCAAGCAAACACAAAGTCAAGACATGCTTGCTTCCAACTTTGCTTGTGGCAGTCACCATGTCTTCTCTTGAAACAAGACTTCCATGCCACAACCGAAAGCCAAACACAAAGTGGTTGCTGCCATTTCCCTGTAGCACTCAGAAAGTTACACTATCAAAATTGTTGCCAACTCATAAGTATATGAGCCAAACACAACACAAGGCTGAGTCGACTCACCAATGACTCTATGAGTTTGCAAATCTGTGAAGGTACATATAGCGCAATGTATTAAAAGGCAAAGGCGTAGGCGAGGTGTTTCATGGATAGCCCTGCCTAGGCGTGAGGCGTGAGGCGAAGCCTGATGAGACCTAAAATTATATATATATATATATATTACAATACTTGTAAAACAAATTAATCAACTTCAACAATCAAACAAGTGGCCAAACTACCAGTGACCAATTAATTAGAATAAGAAAAAACTTACTTGGTGGTGTGGAGAATTTTGAAACAAATTGAGGTATGACATTGGAGTAAAATTGAAATATAGGATTGGGAGGGGGGAAGGAGGAGAGACCTCCTGTGATTGGGTTGCTTGTTGCTGATATATGGGGACCAAATGTTCCTATATTAAAAAAAAAGAAAAAGAGACTTGGCCAAAATGACGTTGTTTTGGGCCAAGTCATTAAAAACATTAAAAGGCTTGGCCAAAACGGCGTCATTCAGGGCCAAGTTTTTATGAAAAAAAAAAACCCTTCTTCTTTGCGCGGTCGTCTTCTTCGTGAAGACGCCGCTGCAACCCAGACCAGCTTTCCAAAAAACTTCAAATTTCAAGCAAGATTTAGGTCGCTGAAAGGTACTGGGAACGCCCAATCAAACGCCTCAGGCATGCCTTGGCTACCTAGGCATACTCCGAGGTGAGTTTTTTGAAACACTGATATAACATGATGTTAAATTTACCCAATTTTTTTATTTTGATTTAGTTCAGAGTTTTTGGGTTTTTTACTGTTCAATAGAGCGGTAGTTAAAGCAGACATCTTTGTGTTTGTACAGTTGGTTGGAAATGAAAATTGCCCTGCATTATTTGTAATTAAGCAAACTGTATGCAAGCTTTTAATTATATTGGTTGAGTGGCAAAAGAGCACTTTGGTGCCTATCTACAAGAATAAGGGCGATGTGCAAAATTGCATGAACTATAGGGGTATTAAGCTAATGAGTCATACAATGAACCTCTGGGAGAGAGTCATTGAGCATAGATTGAGGCAAGAGACACGGGTTTCGGACAACTAATTCGGGTTCATGCCAGGGCGCTCAACCATGGAGGTAATCTATCTCTTACGAAGATTGATGGAAAGATATAGAGATGGGAAAAGGATTTACACATGGTCTTTATAGATTTGGAAAAAGCGTATGATAGGGTCCCAAGAGACATTCTTTGGAGGATTTTAGAGAAGAAAGGAGTACGAGTAGCATATATCCAAGCAATAAAAGATATGTATGAAGGAGAAAAGACTGCCGTAAGAACTCATGAAGGACAAACCGAAAGCTTCCCCATAACTGTAGGATTACATCAAGGCTTATCCTTAAGTCCTTACCTTTTTGCGTTGGTAATGGATGAGTTAACAAGACATATTCAAGATGATATTCCTTGGTGTATGCTTTTCGCAGACGATATAGTGTTGATAGATGAAACTCAGGAAGGGGTAAATGCGAAGCTTAACCTTTGGAGAGAAGTGTTGGAATCTAAAGGTCTTCGCCTAAGCCGATCAAAGACAGAATATATGGAATGCAAGTTCAGGGCAAATGGAGGCCAAAATGAGTTAGGGGTGAGGATCGGAGATCAGGAAATACCAAAGAGCGACTGCTTTCGCTACCTAGGATCTATCTTGCAAAAGAACGAAGAATTAGATGGAGATCTCAACCATAGAATACAAGCTGGATGGATGAAGTGCATCCGGCGTGTTGTGTGACCACCGTATGCCACTGAAGCTCAAGGAAAAACTTTATAGGACGGCAATAAGGCCGGCGATGCTATATGGCACAGAATGTTGGGCGGTGAAGCATCAACACATACATAAAATGGGTGTAGCGGAGATAAGGATGCTTCATTGGATGTGTGGGCACACGAGAAAGGATAAGATTAGGAATGAGGATATCCGAGGTAAAGTAGGAGTAGCCGAAATTGTAGGAAAGCTAAGAGAAAATCTGTTACGGTGGTTTGGACATGTGCAAAGAAGGCCTACTGACGCTCCGGTTAGAAGATGCGACTACGGGACAGAGGTTCAGGGCCGAAGGGGTAGAGGAAGACCTAGGAAAACTTTGGAAGAGACTCTAAGAAAAAACTTAGAGTACTTGGATCTAACAGAGGACATGACACAGGACCGAGCACAATGGCGTTCTAGGATTCATATAGCCGACCCCACTCAGTGACTTGGATTTTTCAAGTCTCCAACCGAGAAGTTTTCCTCACTCGGGAAATTAAGGGAACACTACCTCAGCCTATATGCTTCACTCACAAAGCTTCAACATACAAGCTTCAACAAAAGAAAAAATTCAAAGAACTTAGTGAAGAAGGCTTTGGTGTATTTAACACAATACGTTGAAAAGAAGCAAAGCTTATTTATTGATATCTCCGATAAGTTACAAATATGTACATATACATGAGTCAAAATAAACAAACAAGAGGGAGCCTTCACAAAGGTTGCTTAGGAGAAGTCTCAGCAGTCGGTAGAGCCCCAGAAAGAGAAGGCACCGGAGGATGATCATTCGGAGCCTCAGTACTGGATAGAACCCTAGAAGGAGGAGGTATCGGAGGTTGATCATTCGGAGCTTCATTACGCGGTACAGCCCTAAAAGACGAAGGCAATAAATGCCTTTGGAACAAACCCACAAACCTCTGATGATTCAGTAAAATCTGACCATCAGATTTCTTCATCTGGTCAAGCTTCATTTTCATGTTTGTAGCATAGTCATGTGCGAGCCTGAGCAATTGTTTATTCTCCTGCTTGAGCCCTCTAATCTACTGTTTGAGACTTATTACTTCAGTCGCCAATGATTCAACTTGGCGGGTTCGAGCAAATAGGCGTTGGGCCATATTAGACACAGAACCTGCACACTGAACACTGAAAGCCAGGGAATCCTTAACAGCCAACTCATCAGACTGTTTGGAAAGTAGTCTATTATCTATGGGAGTGAGAAGGTTCTTAGCCACCACCGCAGTCAGATCATTCTTCATCACAGAGTCTCCAACGGTAAGAGGACCAATAAGGGATAAGAAGGATGGGCGCTATATGTTGTCCTGAGGAGACATAGCTGCCTCTTCACCAAAGTTCAAGTCAAAACGACGGTTGGATGGGCCAGACATTTTCAGAAATGATGAAGGAGAAATGAGGTCTGATAAATCTCTGAAGTACAAAATAAGGGGAAAATTCCTACAAGCAATAACTCTCTGAATGTACTTCTTGCACACAATTGGTGCCCTTATAAAAGAAAGGGCAACATGGTCGTTGGTTCAAAAATTGAAGAGGCACCACTCTCCAGATTTCGAAGAGGCACCACTTTCCCCACGCAACATCAGCGTCTCGGGTACCACAGATAACTTTGTCAAAGATCTCTGACAAAGTTTAGACACGTGAAGCTTGCAGCTCCCACTACATTGCTATGATCAAGGGTAAAGGAATAGCAAAGAAAGGGCAACATGGACGTTGGTTCAAAAATCGAAGAGGCACCTCTCCGAATTTCGAAGAGGCACCACTTTCCACACGCAACATCAGCTCATGTGTATCACATATAACTTTGCCAAAATTCTCTGACAAAGTTTAGACACGTGAAGCTTGCAGCTCCCACTACATTGTTATGACCAAGAAGGGTAAAAGAATAGCAAAGAAAGAGCAACATGGTCGTTGGTTCAAAAATCAAAGAGGCACCACTCTCCGGATTTCGAAGAGGCACCACTTTCTACACGCAACATCAGCTCCTCTGGTACCACAGATAACTTTGTCAAAGATCTTTGACAAAGTTTAGACATATAAATTTTGAAGGTCTAGCTTCCATATTATTACCCACAAGGGTAAAGGAACAGCACCACTGCTTGATAACTGGAAAGTCCCTATGTGTGTCAACCTCTGTGCTCCGTGGCAAGGTAGACTAGCAAAAATGCCCAACCTTTACTCACATTCGAGAAAACACTCCCAACAAGATTGCTTGCTCCAAAATCGAAGAGGCGCCGCCCTCCGAATCTCGAGAGCCAGACTCCCAACATGATTACTTTCTCAAAAATCGAAGAGACACCGCTCTCCGAATCTCAAGAGCCAAACTCCCAGTAGGATTGCTTTCTCAAAAATCGAAGAGGCACCGTTCTCCGAATATCGAGAGCCAGATCCTCGACAAGATTGCTTGTTCGAAAATCGAAGAAGCACCGCTTTCGAAACTTCGAGAGCCAAATTTCCTTGGATAAAGCTTGTCTATAATCTTCACACGCAACATCAGCTTTCCAGATACCACAGACCACTTTTTCAAAGTGCTCTGACAAAGTTAAAACACGTGAAGCTTGCAGCTCCCACTACATTGCTATGACCAAGAAGGGTAAAGGAATAACATTACTATTTGTTGTTAGGGAGACTCCTATATATGTCGACCAAAATCCTCAACGGACAGGCATACCTGTAAAAATGCTCAACCCTTCCTCATATTTGAGAAGGCACTCCTAACGAAGCCTCTCGAAATACTCAGCTTTCTTTCCCCCCGATAATACATCTGCAAACAAGCTACACCAGAGTAAGAATATCTCATATCATCAGGGTTAAAAGCAAGAGTATCCCATATCATGCTTTTTCCCTGTCTTTTCCTTTGGCCTTGTTCTTACCTGCAAGACAAAGAGAAAGAGAGCAATCAGTCAGCGCTTGGAATCAAGCTTCCAGTCAAGAACTGACTGCCTGGAACCCCTTACCTGACATCGCTCTCGAGTACTCATCTTCAACATCTTATGCTTCCAGAGAAGATACCACATCTGCCTGAGGAACAGATAGGGCAAGTAAGAAGGATACAAGGAAGCATGTGGAGACAAGCGTAACAGAATATGTACCGATACATCCATTACTTTGTCAACAGTAAAAGTATCCCATATCATCAGGGTCGAATGTACTCTAGATTTGATGGACTTGTTTTGACCCTCAAATTCTTCAGTCGGCCTTATACTCTGGAGGAAACCAGAAAACCCTCTAGCCCAATTCAAGAATAAGCTTGTGGAAAGTTACTTTTTCGAAAGCAAAAATATCTCATATCATCTCTTCTCCTTTTTCTTCTCTTTATCCTTCATGCTGCCTGCAAGATAGGGAGAATGAGAACAATCAACCGGAACTCGAAATCAAACTTCTGATCTGGGACTGATTGCTTGGAGCTCTGATTGCTTACCTTGTCTATCACCTCTTTCAGCAGATCTCCTAGCTCGGCGACTTGGGGGATTTCTACTACATGGTTTGTATCGCGCTTGACCAAGCCTGAAACTACAAGTAAGCTTCAAGTGAAATTGATACATTACCTTGTGCATCTCCACCGGTTAAAGATAACACTCCTGGATGGAGGAAGAGTACTTCAAGAGAAGATGCCACATCTACCTATGAGACAGATAAGGTAAGTGAAGACGATACCACACTTCGGTACTTAAAAGTTTCATGATTACTCAGCGGCTTGGATCTTGCAAGTCCCCGACCGAGGAGCTTCCCTCACTCGGGAACTTAGGGGAGCATTGTTTGTACCATACTTGAGCCAGTCATAGCGCAACACGTGTCAACATCAGAAGCCAATCATAACACGACACGTGTTAATGTCAGAACAAGGCTAGAAACTCTCTTCTATAAAAGGAGATTATTCTCCCACAATATTTCCTAATGTCATTTGTACTAAATCATTCACTTGTACTCACTAAAGGAGAGCTTGAACCTATGTACTTGTGTAAACCCTTCACAATTAATGAGAACTCCTCTACTCCGTGGACGTAGCCAATCTGGGTGAACCACGTACATCTTGTGTTTGCTTTCCTGTCTCTATCCATTTACATACTTATCCACACTAATGACCAGAGCAATCTAGCAAAGGTCACAAACTTAATACTTTCTGTTGTACCAAAGTCCTCACTGATTTTGTGCATCAACAATCCTTAAGTCCTTACCTTTTTGCATGGGTAATGGATGAGTTAACATGACATATTCAAGATGATATTCCTTGGTGTATGCATTTCACAGACGATATAGTGTTGATAGATGAAACTCAGGAAGGGGTAAATGCGAAGCTTAACCTTTGGAGAGAAGTGTTGGAACCTAAAGGTCTTCGCCTAAGCCGATCAAAGACAGAATATATGGAGTGCAAGTTCAGTGCAAATGGAGGCCAAAATGAGTTAGGGGTGAGGATCGGAGATCAGGAAATACCAAAGAGCTACCGTTTTCGCTACCTAGGATCTATCTTGCAAAAGAACGGAGAATTAGATAGAGACCTCAACCATAGAATACAAGCTGGATGGATGAAGTGGAAGAGTGCATCCGGCGTGTTGTGTGACCTTCGTATGCCACTGAAGCTTAAGGGAAAATTTTATAGGATGGCAATAAGGCCGGCGATGCTGTATGGCACAAAATGTTGGGCGGTGAAGCATCAACACGTACATAAAATGGGTGTAGCGGAGATGAGGATGCTTCGTTGGATGTGTTGGCACCCGAGAAAGGATAAGATTAGGAATGAGGATATCCGAGGTAAAGTAGGAGTAGCCGAAATTGAAGGAAAGATGAGAAAAAATCGGTTACGGTGGTTTGGACATGTGCAAAGAAGGTCTACTGACGCTCCGGTTCGAAGATGTGACTACGGGACAGGTTCAGGGCCGAAAGGGGTAAAGGAAGACCTAGGAAAACTTTGGAAGAAACCCTAAGAAAAGACTTAAGAGTACTTGGATCTAACGGACGACATGACACAAAACCGAGCGCAATGGCATTCTAGGATTCATGTAGCCGACCCCACTTAGTGGGAAAAGGCTTTGTTGTTGTTGTTGTTGGTTGTTTGGAAATTTCGTAAAATATTTTTTGTATTTTGATAGGTTGGAGCACCAAGAACGTGATACTCAGTCTAAAATCTGAACACAGTGAAGAGCTAAAGCATATCCAACTGCAAGCTGAAAATGAACTGAGAGGTTCAAATAAATAGTTTGAATTGGAACTGCTAATTTAAGTATAGTGTTATATTCTTACGTTACAAACCAGTTTATCATTTTCAGAGAAAATAACTTCAATGAGGAGCGAACATGAAGCTGAGTGTGAGAAGATGAGTGTGAGAAGATGCAGGATGAATTGGATCTTCAAAAGTCTAAAGTAAATATCTACCATTAAATAATTGATATTTTTGTACCTTTTACTTACGGAATGATAATTATCACAAGAGCAGAAGCAGAGGGCATTACTGCAAATGCAGTGGAGAGTTTTGGTAATAAGCCACAAGAGGACCAAGAAGTGAATTCAAAGAAGGTTGGCTTTATAATAGATAACTCTCTCTCTCTCTCTCATATCCACAAACACAGATTAAATTACTATAAGTTGTTTAGTTGCAGTTGATGGGATGTATTAGTTAATCTTAATTTTAGTCCACATAAATTACTATTGCTGTGGAAATTGAACTAAAAAGTACATTTCTTTTTTAAAATTGAATTTTTTTATTTTTCCTACCAGGAAATAGGTGGTTACAAATTATTTACTCCACTAACAAAGAATTTGTTAAATTACTATAAGCCATTTAAATGTTTAATTTCCATTTGAAAACTTGGGGAGTTCTAGGTATGTTGTTTATGGAAGAAGCTCAATCTCAAATCCCTCAAACGATCTCTCAGTTGCCACTTTGTTTTCGTAGGTTGTGGAACTTGATTTTCTCTATCCGTGTGAATTTGTGCCTTAGGTTACATTTATCTGCTAAATGTGTATTTTGGAAATGCTTATTTGATGAATGCACTGGTATAATTGATGTGGTATAATTGATCAGTAAATTACTATGATCAGTGTGTTTCTGTGGAAGTGATTCATGAAGGGTATGGATAACAGTTTTTGGGGTTAGATTTTTTAATCTATGGGATTTGTTGACAAAGAGTCTCCGATTTTAAGGAGGGGGAGAGAGAGATATGGAGTTCATGGTAATGGTGGAGGATGCGCAAGATAGCGAGAACCCTCTGAAGGAGGCGCACGGTATCCAATCCTAGATTAAGAGTGTTATGTGCTCACGCGTCCCTTACTTCAAAGAACTATCCGAGTAATCTCTCTCTCTCTCTCTCTCTCTCTCTCTCTCTCTCTCTTTCTCTCTCTCTCTTCTCACTGAATTTGTGTGCATTTGATGAATTTAATTTCAAATATTAGTGGTGATTTTTTTTTTCTTTTATGCCAGAATGTGTGGTATAAATTTATGCTGGATTGATTTGTACTCAAAGTTTGTAACTTTGGTTTTTGTTTTTTAGGGTTTACTCATGCGTATTATAACTTAATTAAGGGCCACTGTGTAAACACAATTGTGTTTATGTGTGTGGTTCACTGTTTTTGATATGGTTTGTGTTCTTAGGATTGGCATGTTTAGTTATTTTGTTTGGGGTTCGTGGGGATTTTTTGGGTTGATATATTCTTAAGTTGCATATAAAAGCTTAATTGCAGAGAACCAGTAGTAAATAACTCATGGTATAATGATGTAAAAGTATATGAATTATGTCATTCTGTTTTGTAAATCAAATTGCTAATGCAGTGTGTTTGATCTGTTTCCTCTTGAGGTACTTTTGGGGCCTGCTACCAGCCCAATGCAATTGATCGCATCCCACAAGATTAATTTATCCACGTTCGAGAATTTCTCATTATACAATTCTACTGCATTTTTTCTTGAAATTTAAATTTAAATTTTAAAATTTTGGTTTTGGTTATGCAGTTTGTGGATATATGCTTTTGTCGATTTCTGCTATGATAATGATGGAATCCAGAGGATCGAGGCCAGTCGATCTGAGGTTTGTACTACTCTATCCCTTTCTTTCTCTCTTTCTGTGAATTTCTTGAAATTGACTATTCTTGCCGTGTTTGGGAGAGGAGAAAGCTCTGGATTATCTTTGATGGCTTGAATGTCTTATTTAGTTCAGCACAGTCGGACTACATAATCCTATTATTGGGCCTTTTCTAGGAAGGCTATATGTTTATTTTGTTAGTCTGTTGACAGTTGGTATGTCTATCATGTTGATGGAACTAAATTGTGAGTTAATTATGGTTTAGATTATTGAATTTTGAATTTGGAATTCCCTTCGGAAACTGTCACAAGCGATGTGTCTGTTGTGGCACAGGAATCAAAAGCGAGTGAAAGGTAAAGCTTTTCTCCCAAACATTCATCGTCAACAATTCCAGCCAGAGCCAGGTACATCTCTCCTCTTGCTTTCTTTCTACGATGTTCTTTCCCAATTTCTCTCAGAAAGTAAGGGTTTTGGTTTGTATTCTTGGATTAGATTTGTATATATTCCATTGCATCTCAGTTTTGTCTTATTTAATAGCAGAATCTGGCTCTTGGTATTCTAACTTTGCTTTCTTTGCATCAAAATTGTATCTGGTCTTGGTTTTCTTGATTTAATTTTTTTTCATTTCTATAATTAGACAAATTAAGGATAAAATTTTCTATTAGTACATGAGTAACCAATTATGATATATCATTTTCCTCCATTTGATGTGATTTTGGATTATTAGGGACTCAGGCTTGCCTTTGAAAAAAGGCTTTTAGGTGAGTAATTCACTAATTTGGTTTTTTTTATCAGAATAGGGGGTTTAATTTGTAATTATTTTGATGCGACAAAAATTTTTAGATTTTACAAATTTTTCTAGTTCAGGATGATAAAAATTTAGGGCTTTGATTTGTTGATGTGATTTCTACGTACTCTGAATTAAAATAGAAATGCAAGGATATATGAAATGTTTGAGTAAAATTTTAGTCAAAAGTTTTAGATTTTACAGATTTTTCCAGTTCAAGATGATAAAAGTTTAGAGCTTTGATTTGTTGATGTGATTGAGTAAATTTTCGGTCTTCATCTATTTGTTTAACCCTTAACGATGTGAATTATTGATTGATAATATGTATGCTATTATTGATTAAGAAAAGTTAGTTCGTTAATTTGTTGGGCTTGGTTGTTTTGACATGTTGATGTTATAAAGCTCCTCTTTATAGTTAGGTTGAAGATCATGTTAATATATTATTTTTTTGGTTGGTTCAGTCTGTAACAGATGAGATTGTTTTGTTTGAATCAATTTTTAATCTTTTTTTGTGTGAAATTATAATGGAATCGCAAATTTGTCAGGTATACCTTAGATTCTTGGTTGCATAATCACCTTCCCACAACTATTACATTGCCTCTTGATTGGATGGATTTTTATAATTTCCAAGATCTATGGTTGCAATGCATTTGATGCATGAAGTAAGGAGGAAGCTAATACTCTTATGGAGCTTCTTTAGCATGGTAAGTTGAAGTTGCATATCATTTTTTTTGCTCACATGATTCATTATCTTACTATATTGGCAATTAGCAGACAATTGGTAAAGTGTGGGAATAAATGTGTAGAAGTTTGAATTGTACAGATAAAAGTGAATTTTAACAACTCTAACATAGATTTCTTGATAATTTGATCCGTCTTTCTTTCTTTTGTGTTTGACTATTTTACTTTTTTTCTTTATGTAAGTACAACTATTGATCGAAAGCCACAGAAACTACTTAATGACCGCAAAACTGTTTGTGTTAAAAGAACAAAATATGATGTAAAACTTAAATTTTGGGCACTTAAATATATGTTTTTTTTTTTCAATTACAATCACTTGCATGAAAATTCAATTGGGTTTGTTTTGGTCTCCAAGAATTTTTCTTTGTTTAGTTATTGATTAATTCATATGGTGGGAGTTTAGTTTTTGCTTTGCTGCCTATGTATGTATGATTTGAAATGGACAGTTCAATTTGTTGTATATAAATTTGTAATATAAAAGCTTGAAAGAGAGATGAATTGGAAACAATGGTGGGAGAGGGATGGAGTTGAGTTGAGAGTTTACGAGGTTCACTTTAATTTATGTATGATGTCCCTGGTATTACTAGATCATTGAGACTCATTGTCTAGTTGATTAATCAATAATTTGAAATATTTTGAAGTGTAACATTTCTTTAATTCCTTTTCCTTTTGTATAGTCATTGGATTCGTTTCGTTTTTCTGCTTAATTTATCTTGAGAATGTTTGCATCTTAATACTTATCTCAAATATGTTAATTTGTCTCATTTTCTATATAATGTGCAATGTAAATGTTGGTTATTCTCGATCTTCAGATAGTGAGTATTTGACGATTTCTCTAAACTTGGCTACTCAGCCTTTCAAATACAGAGCTGCAGATGAGAGAGGAGTCGGCTGAGCTAGAATCGGGTTTGTACCGTTCTAAATTATTCGTTTAGATGCCAATAAAAGATATGGTTGCCCAATTCAGTTTTGCATTTTCAATTATATTTTATCTTGGGTCACAGTAAAACGTTTAACGATTAAATTTGTAGATAATATTCCTTTGATACCACCTCTGCAAACATGTTATCGTATTCAACTCTCTTTTCTACAACAAAGTTATCGTTTCGCCTAAAAAAACATCTTTGAATTTTATGTTTGACAAAACAAGGAAACAATACAAACAGAAACGACTACGACAACTCACAAAAATATATGAACCCCAAATTAAAAATAACCTAAACACCGATGGACTGTTTTAAGCAAAATTAAGAGTTGGAAGCTTTAAAGAAGAATCATCATCTCCGGCTTCTTTGCTTTAACTTTAATCCAATTGTAGCAATGGTCATTGAACTTGAACTTAATTGGAGCATTGGTTCCTCAACTCATCAAAACGTGCAGTTATGTTTTTTCAACTTTAATCCAATTGGAGAAATAGTTTCTTAACTCTAACTCAATTGTAGCAATGGTCTTTTAATTTTAACCTAATTGTAGTAATGGTCCTTCGAACATAATTCATTTTGACAAAATTGTGACGAAGTTGACAAAAAGAACTATAATTACACATTTTGATGAGTTGAGGGACCTCAATTGTAGCAATGGTCTTCACCATTGGCTTCCATCCTATCCCCCTCTTACGATCCATGATCATACACACAAAGCCACGGATGCCCAATCTTGAAACATAACTCCTTTCATTTTGAAAATCCTTTGAACATTGTGATATTTTGTAATGAACTAATGTTTCTTTCATTATGCTCTTATTTTGGGTATGTAATATACTAATTTAGTATTATGTTTTTCATTTGATTATTTATTGGTTTAAAATATATTTTCTTTAATAGGTAACGGGTGGGGAATATTACTTATTAATATCAATGGATTGATTTCGAATCAGGTTATATTACCTGTTTATTTTAACGGATGTTACACAACACGGTTCGTTAAGATATCTAGTACGACATGAAAATAAAAAACACGACACGGATGCCAGGTCTATCCAATCCATTTTTAACAATTTGAAGCCCAAATTTGATGACCCAAATCCGTTGGCAGGGAAATCCCCATCGGCGAATGGAAATCTCATAAGGCAACTCCGAGCTCATCGATTCAAGCAAGAAATTCTCCACCAAGCTTAAAACCCCGATTCTGAGATTTATTAAACATTACCACGACCAAATCGATTTTACATTTTGTTATCTAGTTAAATAGGAAGTACTACTTCAACTCATCTTCCTTGGGGCTCTTTGCAATTTTGATTTTAATTTCTGATCAAATATTGAGGGCGTTTGAAAAAAAAAAAAATATGAATTCTTGTTTTTGGGCTCCAACTTCAAAGAGTCTTGTTGAGTTTGAGTTTGTATCAGTTGTGGAGCTAAAAATAATTTCAAAAATTTTAGAGGAGACACGTGAACTTTTGCTCAAGAAACACAAGATTGCCCTCATTAAATGGGCAAACTCTTCAGATACTTTCATGCGCAGCTCACACCTCTGAAGGTCCCTGCAGCTGAATAAGACTGCCCACAGCTCACCTGCCATTGGCTTGGAAAAGTCAAAGCATTAAAGATTAGGATTAATTACCGAAATCCTATCTTTAATACATTCTCAATTGAAGATTCACTCTATTCAAGTAAGTAATCCCTATTTAAATCAATTAGGAATAATTACTCCATTATCTCAAGATCTTAGCTCACACCTCTGAAAGTCCCTACAGCTGAATAAGACTGCCCACAGCTCACCTGCCATTGGCTTGGAAAAGTCAAAGCATTAAAGATTAGGATTAATTACCGAAATCCTATCTTTAATACATTCTCAATTGAAGATTGACTCTATTCAAGTAAGTAATCCCTATTTAAATCAATTAGCAATAATTACTCCATTATCTCAAGATATTATTTCCTATTTAAGATCTTGAGAATATTTCTCCATAAACCTTGGCCAATAGAATGTCGCCATGTGTAGGGCAAAAGCTTAACACCATGGTCGGCTTTCTCCCCTATATATATATCCCCAATTCTACCAAATTTTAGTAAGCTATTGCTACCCCTAAAAGTCTTAAACACTTACTATTTTTCAAAGAAACTAACTTAGGTATCAAAGATCCATTGACCTAATCCCCCCCCCCTCTCTCGCTCTCCCCCCTTCCCCCACCTCGTGGGTGCATGAGGCTTAGGGTTTTTGATCAAAGGTGTTGATTGTTTTGCAGGTGCATTTTTGTCAAAGCTAGGGACAACGGTGCTTTCATTGAGAGCTGATTCAAATACTCGAAGAAGCCTATTACATTTGGTTTCTCGAATTTTTTGTTACGTTGACTTTCTCACACATTATATCAATTAATCATTCCTAGAAAAATTAATTGATCAATCCTTAGAGAAATGATACAATGGTAGGAAATTCAGAAACCACGGCCAATGAAACCTCGTGCGTACAAGGATTTGGACCAGAGAACGGAGATGAAGGCAGAGGTAGTACTTTGAATGGCAAGGAGAGGCGGCTAGGCAGGGAAAGAAGTAGCCCCACGACTGCAATCCTCAAGACTTAACACGATGGCGGGAAGAGTCCCATCGCCACTGAGCCACATAACCACTACGACCACCACCTTGCAACCTATGGGCAAGGACCACTGCAGTAGTAGTAACCCAAGCTAGAGCCCAGCTACATGCCGCAGTTGCCCACCATGTTGCACAGGAGCTCACGGCCCAAGGGCAGGAGGCCCATAACGTGGCAGCTGCCACAGCAAGCCCAGGGTAAGAGACACAGCCTACTACAGCCCTAGCTATCATCCAGCGAGCCCAAACACTCTAGGCCGAGGCCCAGGTCCACAGGAACCCAACAGAGATAGCCTAGTCAGTAGGAGCAGCCCACAGGCAAGTAACCTAGGTCCAGCTCGTTGCAATTAAGCCCAGCCCACTGCAAGGTGAGCCCAAGCCCGCGAGGAGTCAGGGCCTACCCAACACACAATGCAAGCCCAAGGTCAGCCACCACACGCGCGAGCCCAACGTGTGCTCGTGCACTCTTCGACGACCCAGAAAGGTTAGCCCGACCCGCAATCCTCTCCGGCGACTTGGCCTGCTGTCGAATAAAATCTGAGGGTGGAGAAAGATAAATGGAACAACGAGTGCGAAAAAGCATTTCAAGACCTGAAGTAGTACCTGACATCACCTTCATTACTATCCAAGTCGGAAGCAGTAGAGAACCTGTACATCTATCTGGCGGTATCGGAGGTAACATTGAGTTCTGCCCTCAGATAAAAAAAACTGGAGGCCCAATTGCCTGTATTCTACACATCCAAAGCTTTCATCAATGCGGAAACCAGATACCCGAAGATTGAAAAGATAATTTTGGCGTTAGTTATTACATCTTAGAAGCTCAGACCTTATTTTCAGGGATATTCGGTCATCGTCATGACACAGTAGCCACTAAGGTCAGTTTTGAATAGTCAAGACGTTGCTCAACGAGTGATGAAGTAGGCGTTGGAACTTGGCTAACACGGCTTAGCATACCAACCCTGCACGGCAATAAAGGCCCAAGCATTGGCAGACTTTTTAGCAGAATTCACCCCAAGCTTGAATGACGCTACAACTCAGCCCAAAAATGCCCCATAGGCAGCCGAGCACACCGTAGCTGTACCAGCCCCATCTGCAAGAGATTTCTGGAGCTTACACTTCGACGAATCATCCAACTACTAGGGATGAGGAGCAAGCCTAATTCTTACTACTCCAGATGGTTCAATGCTCGAGCAAGCGATCACTCTAAGCTTCAAAGCGTCAAATAACGAAGTATAGTATGAAGCCCTAATAGCAGGTATTCGATTGGCGAAGGACCTGACGGTGAAGAAGCTCACCATATATTTTGATTCCTAACCGATCACCAACCAAACCTCAGGGGAGTATGCTACGAAGCATCTAAGGATGGTAGATATACTGGGAATGGCATGCTCGTTCGTAGATTCTTTTCAAGACCATATCTCTGCTGTCTATTGCATCCTGACAACCCAAAGATTCTTAGCTCAATCCACGAAGGCGTTTGTGGAAACCACTCTGCGGCCGCTTCCTGGCGCAAAAATCTCTTAACGCAGGCTACTACTGGCCAACCATGTATCAAGACGCCAAGGAGTATGTACAAATGTGCGACAACTACCAACGCTTCAAGCTCGTGCCTGCACTACCTGCAAGCGAACTCCACCTGCAGACGAGCCCTTGGTTATTCATGCAGTGGACGATTAACTTGGTGGGACCTATGCCACCTGCCACTCGAGGTAGAGGCATGATGATTTTAGCGACCAATTACTTCATAAAATGGGTTGAAGCTGAACCCATTACCACAACTACCTAGACGAACATAGAGCGTTTCATATGGAAAAACATCATCTGCCACTTCGGCATCACTCATTCCATTGTCACGGACAATGGCTCGTAGTTCGTGGGCAAAGACTTGGTGAAGTTCTTCAAGAAATATGGCATCAAGCAGCATATGTCCACGCCCTGATATCCGCAGGGCAATGGGTAGGTCGAGGCGTCCAACAAGACCATTCTTGACTGCTTCAAGAAGTCCCTCACATACAAGAAGGGAAAGTGGTCGGACGCGCTCCCCGATGTTCTGTGGGCATATCGCACCATCAAAAGACGACCAACTGGCAAACTCCATTCTCCTTGGCGTTTTGTTCTAAGAAGATCAGTCCTCCCAACATCGTGGTGCCCAACATCAGCACTGGACTGCCAATTTCGAGCAGAATAAGAAAGAGATGGCCACCAACTTAGACTTGGCAGAGGAAGAGCACAAAAAGATTATTACCCTCACTGCGGCCTATTAGCAGCAACTCATCTCCAGCTACAACAAGAGGGCGATGATCTAGTAGTTCCAGCCATGAGATATAGTCTTCAGAAAAACATTCATAATCGTCTACCGAGAAGGCTCCAAAAAGATGGTTTCTATCCGGAAAGGTCCATACAAAATCAGCCAAGTATGTGGGAAGGGCAGCTACACCCTCACCACTATGAGCGACAAAGAGATCGAAAAGCAGTGGAATGACTACAACCTAAGAAAGTACTATGTGTGACCTACCACCATTCATTGGACCCTGTTCAAGACAAATAAAGTTCGAAGATTCAAGCACTCGACAAACAAGACCTTGCATGTCGAGGATTATCAGTTGTTATGCTATTTCTGTCTACAAGCAAAGTTAATACATTTTGCTATTTGAAATGAAAATCGAAGGAATTATTCGCAAACTTGGGCCGAATGCATAAACATCTCAACTAACCACCCCTGCCAAAGCAAAAGACGCCTCTGCCTTAGCAGACATTGTGTGTGCTCTCCCATCAGGAGAAGGTAAACTAATTTGGGATATCCAGACGTGGATGAGTTGTTCGACTGCTGAGTTTTCCTTAATGCTTCGACTACCTGTACCGGGACACTTCCAGAATTGACCATAATAGATTTTTTCCTAAAAAGACTTAACCGACTGAAGGATTTAATTCCGCAGGAGTTCAAGTCTCTAACCAAAAGAGACACTAAGTGCAGAATCCTTGCCTATGAAAGATTCGCTTGACTAGATGGTCCGCCCACGACGTGTAATATTCATGAACGTAACTGAGCTCTAAAGTGTTGCAATACTAGTTGAAGGACTTGCAGAATCAGTTACAATTGCTGCCTCAGATACTCGTAAGGGACCAACGACTCGGAAGGATATAGCCATTTAGTCACAATTTTGCATACAACTTAAGCCTAAAACGCCTCTAAGAGCCAGGGCCAACGCCTAAAGTGGTCACGTGGGTCGTCGACTTCTATAAGTAAGATGCCTGACTGACGACCCAATGGCGAGCAGCCCTAGGCAATCTTTAAGCCTTACACCTACTATGACTATGCAGACCCGTCCATTTTTTTTTCAAAAGCAGCGCTTCTGGCCAATGGTCTACGATTTAAGTTTGGCAAGAGCTAAAGACGAAATGTACAACTATAGTGGCTACGCAAACTTCTCTGCTTTCTACAAGAAACACGTGTCAGGCCACCAGCTCTATGAGTTAAAAATTTCGCAACATATCCTGGGAGGGCAAAGGCTCGTACAGCTATCAAAGCTGAAATTCACAACTATAGCAGCTACACGGACTCCTCTGTTTTCTACAAGAAGCACATATTCGGTCGTCGGCTCTGTAAGTTAGAAATCTTGTAACATGCCCGGGTAATGCCGCTAAAGTCGAAATTCACGACTGTAATAGCTACGCGGACTCGCTTGCTTCTTATGGAAGCCACGAGTTTGGTCGTCGGCTCTTTAAGTTAGAAATTTTACATTTTTCCTCATGCAAGTAAAGATCCTTGAGCATCAAAGCCAAGGCTAAAGCCTAAAGTGATGATGTGGGATCGATTTCTTCATTGAAGTAGCCAACCCAGCCGCACATGCTATCGTAAAGTTTTGCAAGTCGTCTCGAGCAGGCAAGGCTCCCGAAGCCAAAACTAAAACCTAAGTGACAACGTGGGATCGACTGCTTCATCGAAGCAACTCACCCAGACGCCCGTTCTATGGTAAAGTTTTGCAAAAAACATGGCGAAATAGCAAGGATGAAGCAAAGCAAGGAAAGTTGTTTGTTAAATTTCTAGCAAATTGATAAATCGGCTAGAAGGCCAACAAAGTTCAAATAAAGTAGAATGAAAAGGAAAAGAAGAAAATTCTTAAGTCTAAGAAAAAAGACTACTCATCGGTAACATGTGCAACCACCGGTTCCTCGACTGTTACGCCTTCAACAGCCACACCGCTCTTAGCAGCCAAAGCTTCCATCAACTCATCCTTAGCCGCCCCTGCCTTGACAAACTGACCCTCAGCTGCTCCACCAAAGGCAGCCTCAAATGAGAAGTCAAGCAGATCAATTGGAGAAATAGAGTAAGTCTCGAAGTCCTTCTCTGAAAACTCATAATCTGACGGCTTACTCTGGAGATTGTCTACATAGCCAAGCTTGTAGAAATCGGCCTGATAAGAAGCAAGCGCCACTTAGTGACCGACCCTCTCATTATTCTGCTATACATTCTCCTCAACAAGCCAAGTGTGACGAAACACTTCACCATGCATAAAGACAAGTTCCTTATCCTTGGCAAAACAAGCAGATCGTAGCTCCAAATTGACACGTTTAAGGTCCTTTACCACCAATGCAACAAGATTGACTTCCTTCTCTGTAGCTTCCAACATCACTTGAGTCGTACCAAGCTTAGCTTTCAAATTGTTGACCTTTTAATGAACGGTCTCCAGCTGCACAGAAGTGGGGGCAGAGACATTAAACCCCTTCAAAATGACGAGATTATATTCAAGCATCTCGATATTTTCAGCAGCAGAGCAAAGTTGAAGCGTCAACGCCACTTCGACTTTTTTAGTACACTCGACAACATCCTGATCAATGCGCATATACTCAGTTGTGAGGATCAGAGTCTTATACATTGTAGCAAGCAATGAAGACCTTCTTGAGTAGGCAAAATGCTTTGCAAAATAGTCTGAGAGGACGACAACTTTCCCAACACTATCAACAAACTTGGTGCATGCATTGACGTGGTAACATCCCACATCGACCAACGGAGAGGGGGTGATATGCCTTATATGTACATGCCCACCTTCATATAGCACGAGGCCTTTAGGGAACTCACTGGCTTCGGATTCCATTAGAACTTCGAAGTTAAGCGAGTTCAGGCGAGAGCAATCCCAAGATGGGTGACCCACTGGGAAGTTCTCGTGTCAGTTCCCAGAAACAAAACCGTGAGGGCGTTGTTGGGGCCCAAAGCTGACAATATCGTGATACGGCGGAGTCGAGACTGGGATGTGATAGAATGGTATCAAAGCCAATCCCTGGTCAGAAATGTGCCGACGAGGACGTCAGGCCCCTAAGGAGGTGGATTGTAACATCCCATATCGACCAACGGAGAGAGGGTGATGTGCCTTATATGTACATGCCCACCTCCATATAGCGCGAGGCCTTTTGGGAACTCACTTGCTTCGGATTCCATAAGAACTCCGAAGTTAAGCGAGTTCACGCGAGAGCAATCCCAGGATGGGTGACCTACTGGGAAGTTCTCGTGTGAGTTCCCAGAAACAAAACTGCGAGGGCGTGGTTGGGGCCCAAAGCGGACAATATTGTGCTACGGTGGAGTTGAGCCTGGGATGTGGTGGGGGCTCGGGCCGGGATGTGTGGGATGTTACAATCCACCCCTCTTAGGGGCCCGACGTCTTCGTCGGCATATTTCCGACCAGGGATTGGCTCTGATACCATTTTGTCACATCCCAGTCTCGACTCCGCTGTAGCAGGATATTGTCCGCTTTGGGCCCAGGCCACGCCCTCATGGTTTTGTTTCTGAGAACTCACACGAGAACTTCCCAGTGGGTCACCCATCTTGGGATTGCTTTCTCCTGAACTCACTTAACTTCGAAGTTTTGATGGAATCCGAAGCCAGTGAGTTCCCAAAAGGCCTCATGCTATATGAAGGTGGACATGTACATATAAGGCACATCACCCCCTCTCCGTTGGTCGATGTTCCATATAGCACGAGGCCTTTTGGGAACTCACTGGCTTCAGATTCCATCAGAACTTTGAAGTTAAGCAAGTTCAGGCGAGAATAATCCCAAGATGGGTGACCCACTGGGAAGTTCTCGTGTGAGTTCCTAGAAACAAAACCCTGAAGGCGTGGCCGGGGCCCAAAACGGACAATATTCGTGCTACAGCAGAGTCGAGACTGGGATGTGACAGACGTCCTCAAGCAGGTCAACCTTCAACAACACACAAACCTCGGGAAACTCCCCAGTGGATCTTTTATAGCTGCCCATGCAAGCAAACTTCATTTTCTCAACAGATGAATCAATCGCAGTAGAAAGAGGAATAGGCCCAGACGTCACCTTAGCAGCAGAATCCATCTTCCCACTTTTATGGTGGCGAGCCTTTCAGAAGTCGAACCGAACTTAACTCCCGACGCACACTTCGATACAAACCCAAACACTAGGGGCACCACCGAACCCTTTCGCTAAGCAATCCTCTCAGCAATGGTTGTGGCAACCTTTAGAGCAGCAGATTTCCCAGGCTCAGACTCAACAGTCTTTTTCTTCCCTTCGGGAGAAGTCAAATCAATGACAAGATTCTCAGCAGAGGACGAGCACCCTCGAGTAGCAGGAGAAGTCATTGGCTTATTCTCAGCTGAAAGCTTACAAACAGGTGAGGAAGATCTTTTATTTCCACCTTCATTGACAACAGGCTTTACAATAGCGATTGGACGAGAAAACGCCTCATCCTTTTTCTGCTTAATCTCTTCATTCGGAGACAGCCCGCATTTTCTCAACGAAAATGATTGAGCAGCCAGCGCTACTCACGGTACTCAGCAGGAATGCCCAAGACGATGTGCACCTTCTTCATATCCATTGAAGTTCTTGGATATGAGCCAAAATTCGAATTTACACAAAGTAAGAAGGATGATCAATAAATTGAAGTCATGGAGCAGGTCAACAAAAATTCAAGCAGGCTAGGAATGAACCAGTTAACTTACCATTGATAAACACAGTTAGAACACGCAACTCAAGAGAGGATTCAGACTCTCACTCTCCACTTACCTCCAAGGTATCTCTCGCCCATTCATGATCACCTTTGCAGGAGGTATCAAGCAACATATGGTGAGACCTCAGCTGCCCTACGCCTTCTTTGTGGCCAATTTCGAAGAAGTACCGGAACTCATTGATGGTCAAGCCAAGATCAAAGAACCTGCTTAAGTTAAAAAAACCCCACCATCGCATGAACTGCATTTGGGGAGCACTGAGCAGACGTGCATTTCATGGAGCAAATCACCTTTTGGAAAAGACGCGACATGGGAAAAGTAAATCCCAACATGAAGGAAAAGTAAACCCTAACACGAAGTAATACGGATGGAATTTGATAGCTCTCATCTTAGCATTGGCACCCTTGCCACACGGTTCATGGCCATTATCATCCTTCACCTGCTTGACACGAACCTCTAACAAAATCGCATGCTTGTACGTCTCGAGAAAATCCCAAAACAACTCATCGGAATTGATATTGACGTGTGTGGACTTGAAGTAGCCCACCTTGCTGGAAGAACCACCTTAACGGTATAAAGGTGGAGGATACTCGTCACTTTTGTGATCGGAGGAAGACATCTCAAAATTCCTACAAAAAGCACAAAGAAAAATATTTAGAAGGCAACTTGTGAGAAGAAAAACAATATATATATATATATTAAAAGAAGACCCGCCCAGCTCCTCAGCACTAGGCCCTACGGCTGAGCTCACCTACACGGCCAGGCCACAAGAGGGCCCATCCCTCACACTCTATCTCCTCTAGAATAGGCCTAAGCCATTTGAGCCTAGCAGCCATGCCAGGCCCCACGACCTGGACCCTCATTTCTCTCTCGTGCAGTATGGCTCAAAGGCCCATAGTCCCTCCAGCATGCGGCTCAAGCCGGTCTCACCCTCTATTTCCTCTCGCCTGTAAGGGCACATGCCTAGTAGCCATGGAGGCCCAGCCCGAGCTGGCCTCCCCGAGCCCCGTGCGCTTGTCACCTCGGCCAGAGTTGAGCCAAGCATCTGGCCCACTCCGGCTGAGCTCAGCCATTGTACCACTTGTGCATAGCAACACTGTGGCACCCATGCCACAATTTCCACACCTCCTCGGCCCCTCGTCGAGCTAATTGTTCAAGCCCCGAAGTTCTAAAAATTAAGAAGAAGGAAAAAGTCAAATTTTTCTTACCTTGGTGCGGCACGGAGAAAAAGAACAACAACGAGAGACGAATCTTTGCAAGGGCAAGAGAAGAAGAAAGCTAGGGGAGGGGAACATATTTCCTCTGGCTTTTCTCTTCCTTGTTAGAATGATGATTATTCTCCAGATTTATTTAATTCTCTACTTAAGGTAGAATTAAATAGGTATTGGGAGCAATTGGTTTCCTTTTCCTAAAAGAAGTCTATCTCCAAATCAAGGAAGGAGATCTAGTTCAAATTGGGAAACAACTCTACATGGCTATGCCGCTTGGGATTTCTACACCTTCTGCCTTTTTCCTATGTCCAACACAACAGATGTGTGGGCATTTGTGGAGCCAAAAATAATCCCAAAAATTCTAGAGGTAACATGTGGACTTTTGCTCAAGAAAGACAAGATTGCCCTCATTAAATGGGCAGACTCCTCAGATACTCACACGCGAAGCTCACACCCCTAAAGGTCCCTGCAGCTGAATACGACTGCCCACAGCTCACCTGCCATTGGCAAGGAAAAGTCAAAGCATTAAAGATTAGGAGTAATTACCCAAATCCTATCTTTAATACATTCCCAATTGAATATTGACTTCTTTCAAGTAAGTAATTCCTATTTAAATCAATTAGGGATAATTATTCTATTATCTCAAAATATTATTTCAAAATATTATTTCCTATTTAATATATTGAGAATATTTCTCCATAAACCTTGGCCATTAGGACGCCGCCATGTCTAGGGCAAAACCCTAACACACTATGGCCAACCTCTCCCCTATATATCCCCAATTCTACCAAATTTTGGTAAGCTTTTGCTACCCCTAAAAGCCCTAAACACTTACTCTTTTTCAAAGAAACTAACTTAGGCATCGGAGATCCATTGGCCTAACCCTCCCCCCTTCCCCTCAACCTCGTGAGCGAGTGAGGCTTAGGTCTTTGATCAAAAGTGTTGATTGTTTTGCAGGTGCATTTTCGTCAAAGCTAGAGACGACAATTATTTGCATTTACACCAATGTTCTAAAAGTTCCACCTAGGTTCTAGGCGTCTGGTGGCCGACATGATACTCTAGACATTTAAAAAAATAAGAAAGAGCGCCTAATACATGTTGCAACTCTCACTTAGACAGAAAATAGATAATTTCTATTTTGCATTTTATATTTCAATATATTGTAAGAGATGAACACTCGTTATATGCTTGTTCCCCATATTTTCAATACGTTCTAGTACTTTATAATATATATGTCTAACTATTTTGCAATTTATGTATTCCAATACAATTATATATTTTTTTAAGTATTAGTAGACAATTGGATCCGATAACAGTTCAATTTTGTGAAACTTTGATCATGTCTTACGTTATACTGATCAGGACAACTTAAAGGGTCACCTTGTCTGATGGTCACGAGGTTCCAACTAATGTTCAATGTCAATCTGATCACGTCTCTACAGACTAGTTATTTCCTAGCTCAAGATTTTGTTCGATACTTTTCAAAAATAAAACAGGGGCGACCGGCCGGCAAACTTTGATGACCAAATCAAAATTTGCATGGTTTTGAATGTTTTTAAACGAAATCATGATGGGACACTTGAACCACTATATTTAGTGAGCAAACTCTGGAAGGAAAGAGGACTAACTAACCCTTCAAAATCCTATAAGTGTACCAGAATAAACATCCTTCTACAGTTGATTATAAATATAAAAGTTATAAATAAAAGTTTACATAGTAAAAGTTATAATAAAAATTATAAAGAAAAAGGTTACAAATAAAAGATTATATTAGATTATCCGCCGTTTAAAGAAAACAAAAAGATTATATTAGATAATCATACATTTTTAGTTGTTTAATACTGTTTTTCTGTTGTTGAAAACACTTCTACAAAAAGAAGTTTACCAAACACTCACCTGTTTTATTTTACATCTGTTTATTCACAGCACAACAGAAGCAAATTTTTTAAAAAACACAGCAATCCCAAACTAAACCTTATTATGTGCAACGGCACACAAATAATGACATCCTACATATGTATGATGAAATGAGACTAGCAGCAAATAAAACATCGTCACCATCACCTAATATTATAAAACTAGCAATAATTGAATTAGAGAGGCGCTCTCTCTCTCTCTCTCTCTCTCTCTCTCTCTCTCATGATCACAAAGGTTTCACCTAATCTTGTATGTAAGTCCATCTAAATGTGTTAAACAGTACAGAGAAAGTACATGCCATCGTGTATATATGATTAAACTAGCGGCAAGTAAAGCGTCGTCACCATGTTGCCACAAGCACTTCTTCTGGTGGTTCTTTTGAACACCAATGTTGCTTCAACGTCAAATATCATCACCGCCCTACCCGGCTTTCCCGGTAGCCTCCCCTTCAAACTTGAAACTGGGTAGGTAGTTCTTGTTTCTTTTCAAAACTATTTTAATACGGAAGATGACTATGAAATTACATGAATTTGAATTTATTATACAAAAGGTACGTAGGAGTAGGCGACATGGATGATGTGCAGCTATTTTATTACTTCATTGAGTCTGAAGGGAGTCCAGAATATGACCCTCTTGTGCTTTGGCTCACTGGAGGTCCTGGTTGTTCTGCGTTTTCTGCACTCGTATATGAAATAGGTACTTATGTAGTCCACTCTGTGCTTCTTTACAGAGGATTTTGGTACTTGCTTACTTATTCACTGTCTGCATCATTTCTGAGGATATAATTCACTATTAGAGGAAATGAGAGAAATGGTTCCTGAACTATGATCAAATTGTAGCTTTAATCCCTAGATTAAAAATTCATTATTTGGTCCTTGAACTTGATAAAATATGGAGGGTTAGTCCTTCGTTACCAATTCCGGTAAATTTTAGTTAAACATGGTTACATGTTAGTGAAAAATTGCAAGCCTACCTCATCCAACCAACTCTCGCAGCCCACCCTTCAACTTTAATCTTTGATACACTCCTCGCCAACCTCCCACTTCCAACCCCCAATCGTCAATCCCCACTCCCCAGCCGACCCCAACCTGTAGCCCACGAACCATGGCCTTCACCCGAACCCTGAACCCGCATCCCACAAATTCTTGAATCTTACCTGTCTAGATAGCATGGATGAATGTCATTGTGAATTCGTTTGCAAAGGGAGATGTATTAAGGAAGATAATAAATCTTCCATTTCTGTTGATGTAAAACAGTTCAGCAAAAGTTAAATGTGGTTGGTTTGTTATTAACTGTAGTTAGTTAGAATGGTTACAAATTCAGTTAAGGTAGTCAAGGGTATATTTGTAAAGAGCAAAATGCTATATATATTCTCTTCTGTGTAATTGTACATTTGTGAAATGAAACACAATCTTATTGAAGAAGTTTTATCTTTCTATATGGTCTCATCGCCAGTCGCCTCACGGCTCCTCTCGATCCTCTTCTCTTCCGCTCCGATCTTCTAATCTGTATCTCGATTTGTTCTCTATGGTGTTGATCTTGATCTGTTTTCATGGCGACTTCGTCTGAGTTGGTGCCTGTTTCCTCTTCTAACCCTAGTTCATCTTCGAACCCTAATTCCTCTTTGTATTCCTCTCTCACGATCCAAAATATTGGCAGTATGGTGCCAATCAAGCTCAAGAGGACCAATTATCTGCCGTGGTGTGCTCTATTTGCTCCGATTCTTCGACGTTATCGTCTTCTTGGTATCGTCGATGGCACCGAACCCTGTCCTGCTCCTCTTCTTCCTGATCTTACTCTTAATCCGGCTTTCGAAATTTGGTATGAGAAAGATCAGAATCTTCTGATCTGGTTTAATTCCACGTTGTCTGAAGAGGTAATTCCTGTCACGGTTGGTGTTTCGTCTTCTCGCGATCTGTGGCTTAAGCTCGAACAACGATTTGGGGGTATCTCTGATGCACATGTTCATCAGCTTCGTTCTCGCCTTCAAAGTGTTCAGAAAGGTTCTCGATCCATGTCTGATTATTTGCAAGAACTCAAAGAGATCTCCGATTCTCTCACTGCTGCTGGAGCCTCAATTTCTGATCGCGATCTCATTGCTGCTACTCTGGCTGGTCTTCCTGATGAATTTGAATCTTTCACCAACTCAATCATGCTTAGGTTATCGTCTACATCTTTGGATGAACTCCATGGCTTGCTCCTTACCAAAGAGCTTTCTCTGAATCGTCGCAAGAAAGTTGTCTCTTCTGGTATGTCTGAACCATTTCATGCCTTATCGATTCAGGCTCAACCTCCACTTCTTCCCACTCCTCCACAGGTGTATGTTGCTCAAAATCAACCCCTTCAGCACTCTTTTCATTACAATTCCAATCGCGGGAAGCAAAATCGTGGTAATCGAGGTTTTCATCGTGGTAATTCTTTTGCTGGTGGTTTTAATCGTGGTAACTCTTTCACTGGTGGTTTCCATCATGGTAATTCTTCCAATCGTGGTTCTTCCTCTGATCCTCGGGCTCCTTGTCAGATTTGTGGTAACTCCAGTCATGAAGCACTTGACTGCTTTGACCGGATGAATCCTGATATCTGTGGTCGAATCCCCCCTGCCAAACTTCAGGCAATGTGTGCCCGTTCCGATGTCAAGTCTTCTCCTACTTGGTTAATTGACTCAGGAGCAACCTCGCACATTACTAATGACATATCAAATATCACCTCTCCTACCCCCTACACTGGTGAAGACAAAGTTTACATCGGTGATGGTAAAGGTCTTCCTATTTCCCATGTTGGTTCATCTACATTATGCACCCCTACTTCTTCTTTTACATTGTCTAATGTTCTTCATGTTCCTCATATGCAACACAATTTGCTGTCTGCCTTTCAATTTCTCCGGGACAATTATTGTTCATTGACTCTTGATTCTAATGGCTCCGTTGTTAAGGATCGTTCCACGGGGAAGACGCTTTTGCGAGGTTCCGTTAAAGATGGCTTCTATCCTTTGCAGTCTACTACATCTTCTAGTTTCGTTTCTGGTAAAGCTTCTCCTTCCCTTGCTGCATCAGCCTTTGTCAGTATTAAAGCTCCAATAAAGGTATGGCACAGGAGATTGGGTCATCCATCTTCTGCCATTTTTCGTCGGGTAATGTCTACTACTACTCTTGCCGTCCAAGGCCGGTCTACCGTTGATTTTTTCTGCTCCGATTGTGCATTGGCAAAGAACCACAAGCTTCCTTTTGGCCTGTCTTCTTCAGCAACTACTCATAGTCTTCAACTTTTACACTGTGATTTGTGGGGACCTGCTTCTGTTACATCTAGCAGTGGTTTCAGATATTACTTACTTCTTGTTGATGACTTTAGCAAATACAGCTGGTTTTTCCATTTGAAGGCCAAGTCGGATGTATTTTCTACGTTTGTTGTTTTCAAGAATTATGTAGAAAATTTGCTTAGTAATAAAATCAAAGTGTTGCGTTCAGATTCAGGGGGTGAATTCACTGGTCATTCTTTTGCATCTTTTCTTAATGAGCATGGTATTTTTCATCAATTAAGCTGTCCACACACGCCTGAACAAAACGGCTGTGCTGAGAGAAAACATCGACATCTTGTTGAGACCGCCCGGACCTTACTTGTTGCTTCTCATGTTCCTCATGTATTTTGGGTCGAGGCTTTCTCTACTGCCTTGTATCTCATTAATCGTCTTCCCATTTCTGGTCACTCGCAATCTCCTTGGGAAATTTTATTTCATCAGCACCCGGATTATTCCAAACTCAAAGTCTTTGGTTGCCAATGTTTCCCTTGGCTTAAACCTTATGTTCACAGTAAATTGGATGCTAAAAGCAAGAGTTGTATATTTTTGGGCTATAGTCTTCAGCACAAGGGTTATCGGTGCTTTGATCCGGTTGACAACCGCGTCTATATCTCCAGACACGTAATCTTTAATGAAGCAGTCTATCCTTTTCAGTCTCTGCAGCTTCCATCTTCTCGCTCTGAGGATGTTCCTCCTGTGTCTTCTTCTTCGATGGATCTTTATTTTCGCACGATTACTCATCCTGGTGCGTATCCATCTCCTGATGATTCTTCACCTCCTGCTGCTCCTTCCACTACTGCTGCTTCTCCACCTCCAACTACTTATCCTTCTCCAGCTACTTCTCTGCATTCCGATGCTTCTCCACCTGTCTCTACCTTTATGGTCAATATTCATCCTATGGTTACCCGATCCAAAGCCGGCATCTACAAACCTAAGGCTTATACAGCCACTAAGCATCCTCTATCTGTTGCCATGGATTCCGTTCCCAGTACTTATCTCCAAGCATCTAAGTTTCCTCACTCGCGTGCTGCTATGCAGGATGAATATAATGCCTTACTGTCTACAGGCACTTGGTCATTAGTTCCTTCGAATTCCTCTCAGAACATTGTTGGCTGCAAGTGGGTATTTCGGGTTAAGCAGAAACCTGATGGTACTGTGGATCGTTACAAGGCCCGGCTTGTTGCCAAGGGCTTTCATCAACAACAGGGCATTGATTTCCAGGAGACTTTCAGTCCGGTTGCTAAACCGGTTACCATTCGAATCCTTCTTAGTCTTGCTGTTCAACATAATTGGTTTTTAAATCAGTTAGACATCAGCAACGCCTTCCTTCATGGTGATTTAAAAGAGGATGTCTACATGATTCAACCCTCGGGTTTTATTGATCCTCTTTTCCCCAGTCATGTGTGCAAACTTCAAAAATCGCTTTATGGTCTTAAGCAAGCCCCTCGAGCTTGGTTTGAAAAACTATTTCGAGCTCTGCATGATCTTGGCTTCCATCAATCTTCTTCTGATGCATCTCTGTTTGTCCTTCATAATCCTAAGCTGGTTATCGTTCTTGTTTACGTGGATGATATTCTCGTAACTGGCCCTGATTCTCATCTCTATCATCAATTCATTAATCAGCTTAGTAATCGGTTTCCAGTGAAGGATCTTGGTCCTTTACACTATTTCTTGGGGCTGGAAGTTCAGCGATCTTCTAAAGGGATATTTCTTCATCAAACTAAATATCTGCTTGATCTTCTTCAACGGACAAATATGCAAGGTGCAAAACCTTGTTGCACACCTCTTGGCTCCAATAAATTGGATCACATTGGTTCTCTTCTCCCTAACCCCACCGAGTATCGTTCTCTTGTTGGAGGACTTCAGTATCTCACGTGGACTCGACCGGACCTTGCCTTTGCTGTCAATCAGCTCTGCCAGCTTATGCATGCTCCGCGTGAACAACATTTTCAAGCTGCCAAACGGGTTCTTCGCTTTCTAAAAGGTTCTGTCTCTCAAGGATTATGGTTTACAAAGGGTCTTATTGATCTCTCAGCATATTCTGATGCTGATTGGGCTGGCAGCCCTTTTGATCGGCGCTCAACCAGTGGCTACTTTGTTTTTCTTGGTCCCAACCTCATCAGCTGGAGTGCCAAGAAACAAAGTACTGTCGCCCGTTCTTCTACCGAAGCCGAATATAGGTCTTTGGCTCATACAGCTGCAGAACTCACTTGGGTTTGTAAAATCCTTCGTGATCTTCATTGTCCTCTCCCCAAACTGCCTATCTTATGGTGTGATAACATTTCCGCCATCTCTTTAGCCTCTAATCCTGTTTTTCATGCTCGCACTAAGCATGTTGAGATTGATTATCATTACATTCGTGAACTGGTTCTTGCTAATCTTCTCAAAGTCCAGTTTGTTTGCAGTGCTGATCAACTTGCTGATCTTCATACAAAATCCCTGTCTAAAAATCAGTTTCGATACCTGTGTTCCAAGCTTCCCGTTGGCATCAACTCTGATTCCTCCTCTCGCTTGAAGGGGTGTATTAAGGAAGATAATAAATCTTCCATTTCTGTTGATGTAAAACAGTTTAGCAAAAGTTAAATGTGGTTGGTTTGTTATTAACTGTAGTTAGTTAGAATGGTTACAAATTCAGTTAAGGTAGTCAAGGATATATTTGTAAAGAGAAAAATGCTATATATATTCTCTTCTGTGTAATTGTACATTTGTGAAATGAAATACAATCTTATTGAAGAAGTTTTATCTTTCTATAAGATGTGTTCCAAATTTGGATTAGAAACTTTCTTTTGTTTTGGTTGTTGGGAGCATGCTACAATGGTGTGGCTGGGGTTTGGAGGAGGTGAGGCGGACGGGAAGATGGGAGAGAGAGAGAGAGAGAGAGAGAGAGAGAGTTAACAGAAAATATGGAGCCCACAAAGACCACGTCATCAAATTAACAGAAAATCTCATGGTGTTAGTATGGAGGGACTAATGCTCCACATTTTGTTAAGTACTAATCTAATGAAATTTTAGTTTAAGGACCAAAGTTACAGTTCAATTATAGTTCAAAGACCATTTCTCCAATTTTTCTCACTATTATTTATATTACAAGACATTGGTGAAATGAAACTAAAGTTGTATGTGACGTTAATTTTTTTCTGCTAACATTTTGGTAATGGATCCCACAATCACAAAGAAACATGAACATGCGTGTTAATTTTGGTAATGTTGTTGTTGTTGTTCTTTTTTTTTTTTTTTTTTTTTTTTTTTTTTTTTTTTGAACAAATGATAATATGTCCCCTAAGAGAGTGGGCTAAGCCTTACAATTGGTTAGTAATCATGTGGTTCAAATTCACCTTGGTGAGAATTGAAGTTAAGACCTCTCACTTATAAAAATAAAATAAAAATACCACTAGACCGTAGTACCGAGTTATATTTACAAGCCTCTTATGAGCCCATATAGTTTGGGAAAATTGACATGAACGGGAATTTTACAAATTCTAAATGCCAAACTGATCAAAATCAAATAAAAATGGCATGCTAATCAAACATTGATGAAATTATCAATCAAATATCGACAACTTACCAACAAAAATTCTGAAAACAGACCATCTCAACAATTGAAATGTGTAATTTCATTATTTAATCATGTTGATGCACAAAATCAGTGAGGACTTTGGTACAACAGAAAATGTTAAGTTTGTGACCTTTGCTAGATTGCTCTGGTCACTAGTGTGGATAAGTATGTAAATGGATAGGGACAGGAAAGCAAACACAAGATGTACGTGGTTCGCCCAGATTGGCTACATCCACGGAGTAGAGGAGTTCTCATTAATGGTGAAGGGTTTACACAAGTACATAGGTTCAAGCTCTCATTTAGTGGGTACAAGTGAATGATTTAGTACAAATAACATTAGGAAATATTGTGGGAGAATAATCTCCTTTTATATAAGAGTTTCTAGCTTTGTTCTGACATTGACACGTGTCGTGTTATGATTGGCTTCTGATGTTGACACGTGTCGTGCTGTGATTAGCTTCTGATGTCGACACGTGTCACATTGTGATTGGCCTCCTGGTTGGAGGGAAACTCTTCTGGGTCCTTGACGGTATAACGTTCACCGGTGCTCAGTAGTTTCGGGATTGGTCAATTATGGTACAAACAGTGCTCTCCTAAGTTCCCGAGTGAGGGAAGCTTCTCGGTTGGGGACTTGCAAGATCCAAGCCGCTGAGTAATCACGAAACTTCTAAGTACCGAAGTGTGGTATCGTCTTCACTTGCCTTATCTGTCTCATAGGTAGATGTGGCATCTTCTCTGGAAGTACTCTTCCTCTATCCAGGGGTGGTATCTTTAACCAGTGAAGATGCATAAGGTAATGTATCAATTTCACTTAAAGCTTACTGGTAGTTTCAGGCTTGGTCAAGCGCAATACAAACCATGTAGTAGGAGTCCCCTAAGTCGTCGAGCTAGGAGAGCTGACGAAAGAGGTGACAGACAAGGTAAGCAATCAGTGCTCCAAGCAATCAGTCCCAGATCAGAAGTTTGATTTCAAGTTCCAGCTGATTGTTCTCATTCTCCCTATCTTGCAGACAGCATGAAGGATAAAGAGAAGAAAAAGGAGAAGAGATGATATGAGATACTTTTGCTTTTGAAGAAGTAACTTTCCACAGGCTTATTCTTAAACTGGGCTGGAGGGTTTTCTGGTTTCCTCCAGAGTATAAGGTTGACTTAAGAATTTGAAGGTCAAAACAAGTCCATCAAATCTAGAGTACGTTCGACCCTGATGATATGGGATACTTTTGCTATTGATAAAGTAGTGGATGTATCGGCACGTGTTCTGTTACGCTTGTCTCCACATGCTTCCTTGTATCCTTCTCACTTGCCCTATCTGTTCCTCAGACAGATGTGGTATCTTCTCTGGAAGCATAAGATGTTGAAGATGAGTACTCGAGAGTAATGCCAGGTAAGTAATCAGGCAAGGGGTTCTAGATAGTCAATTCCTGACTGGAAGCTTGATTCCAAGTGCTGGCTGATTGCTTTCTTTCTTTTTGTCTTGCAGGTAAGAACAAGGGCAAAGGAAAAGACAGGGAAAAAGCATGATATGGGATACTCTTGCTTTTGACCCTGATGATATGAGATACTCTTGCTCTGGTGTGGCTGGTTTGCATAGGTATTATTGGAGGGGTAGAAAGCTGAGTATTTCGAAAGGCTTCGTTGGGAGATATGAGGAAGGGTTGAGCATTTTGCCAGGTCTGCCTGTCCGTGGAGGATGGAGGTCGACATATATAGGAGTCTCCCTAACAATAAGTAGTAATGCTATTCCTTTACCCTTCTTGGTCATTGCAATGTACTGGGAGCTGCAAGCTTCACATGTTTTAACTTTGTCAGAGCACTTTGAAAAAGTGGTCTGTGGTATCTGGAAAGCTGATGTTGCGTGTGAAGATTTCAGACAAGCTTTATCCAAGGAAATCTGGCTCTCGAAGTTCGGAGAGCGGTGCCTCTTTGGTTTTAGAACAAGCAATCCTGTCGGGGATCTGGCTCTCGAAATTCGAAGAACGGTGCCTCTTCGATTTTTGAGAAAGCAATCCTGTTGGGAGTCTGGCTCTTGAGATTCGGAGAATGGTGTCTCTTCCATCTTTGAGAAAGTAATCCTGTTGGGAGTCTAGCTCTCGAGATTCGGAGGGCGATGCCTCTTCGATTTTTGAGCAAGTAATCCTGTTAAGAGTCTGGCTTTCGAGATTCAGAGAGCAGTGTCTCTTCGATTTTTTAGAAAGTAATCCTGTTGGGAGTCTGGCTCTCGAGATTCGAAGAGCGGTGTCTCTTCGATTTTTGAGAAAGTAATCCTGTTGGGAGTCTGGCTCTCGAGATTCGGAGAGCGGTGCCTCTTCGATTTTTGAGCAAGCAATCTTGTTGGGAGTGTTTGCTCAAATATGAGTAAGGGTTGGGCATTTTTACCAGTTTGCCTTGGCACGGAGCACGGAGGTTGACACACATAAGGACTTTCCAGTTATCAAGCAGTGGTGATGTTCTTTTACCCTTGTGGGTAATAGTAAGGTAGCTGGACCTTCAAAATTTATGTGTCTAAACTTTGTCAGAGATCTTTGGCAAAGTTATCTGTGGTGCCCGATGAGCTGATGTTGGGTGTGGAAAGTGGTGCCTCTTCGAAATCTGGAAAGTGGTGCCTCTTCGATTTTTGAATTAACGACCATGTTGCCCTTTCTTTTATAAGGGCACCAATTGTGTGCAAGAAGTACATTAAGAGAGTTATTGCTTGTAGGAAATTTCCCCTTATTTTGTACTTCAGAGATTTATTGGACCTCATTTCTCCTTCATCATTTCTGAAAATGTCTGGCCCATCCGATCGTCGTTTTGACTTGAACTTTGGTGAAGAGGCAGCTATGTCTCCTCAAGACAACATATGGCGCCCATCTTTCTATCCCCTACTGGTCCTCTTACCGTTGGAGACTCTATGATGAAGAATGATATGACCGCTGCGGTGGTGGCCAAGAACCTTCTCACTCCCAAAGATAACAGACTACTTTCCAAACGGTCTGATGAGTTGGCTGTTAAGGATTTCCTGGCTTTCAGTGTTCAGTGTGCAGGTTCTGTGTCTAATATGGCCCAACGCCTATTTGCTCGAACCCGCCACGTTGAATCATTGGTGGCTGAAGTGATAAGTCTCAAATAGGAGATTAGAAGGCTCAAGCATGAGAATAAACAGTTGCACAGGCTCGCACATGACTATGCTACAAACATGAAGAGGAAGCTTGACCAGATGCAGGAATCTGATGGTTAGATTTTACTTGATCATCAGAGGTTTGTGGGTTTGTTCCAAAGGCATTTATTGCCTTCGTCTTCTGGGGCTGTACCACGTAATGAAGCTCCAAATGATCAACCTCGGATGCCTCCTCCTTCTAGGGTTCTGTCTAGTACTGAGGCTCCGAATGATCACCCTCCGGTGCCTTCTCTTTCTGGGGCTCTGCCGACTACTGAGACTTTTCCTAAGCAACCTTTGTGAAGGATCCCTCTTGTTTGTTTATTTTGACTCATGTATATGTACATATTTGTAACTTATCGGAGATATCAATAAATAAGCTTTGCTTCATTTCAACGTATTGTGTTAAATACACCAAGTCTTCTTCACTAAGTTCTTTGAATTTTTTTTCTTTTGTTGAAGCTTGTATGTTGAAGCTTTGTGAGTGAAGCATGTAGGTTGAGGTAGTGTTCCCTTAATTTCCCGAGTGAAGAAAATTTCTCGGTTTGAGACTTGAAAAATGCAAGTCACTAAGTGGTCGTGAGACTTCCGAGTATCAAGGTGCAGTAGCATATGGTAGAAGTCCCCAAGTCTCCAGTCGAGGGAGTTGATGAAAGAGGTGTCTTGCGTAGCCAAGCTTCTAAAGTAATAAAACTTCACCATTTTCCTTTCTAAGTGGTAGCCCAAAACTCCTCCTTCATATATTTGTTATGAAAGTTGTTAGGCCCAAAGAAGAGGAGGCCTAGGCATTTATTTTTTTTTTTAATTTTCAAATTTTTGAATTTCCAAATTTTCGAATTTCCGAAAAAAAAAAAAATATATATATATATATATATATATTTTAAGCTTTGTAGGTGAGGCTTTGGTGTTGAAGCTTTGTAGGTGAAGCTTTGAGGTTGAAGCTTTGTTGGGTACCATTAATTGATTTTGCTTCACACTATCTTGATCAAGAGTGTGTGAAGCTTTTGTAGGTGAAGCTTTTGTGGGTCAAGCTTTTGTGGGTTTTGTGGGTCATGCTTTTGTGGGTCAAGTTTTTATGGGTGAAGCTTTTGTAGGTGAAGCTTTTGTGGGTGAAGCTTTTGTAGCTGAAGCTTTTGTGGGTGAAGCTTTTGTGGGTGAAGCTTTTGTGTTGAAGCTTTTGTAAGTGAAGTTTTGGAGTTGAAGCTTTTGTTGGGTACCATGAATTGATTTTGCTTCACACTATCTTGATCAAGATAGTGTGAAGCTTTTGAGGATTTGTAGTTGTCCTCCATTGATGAAGCTTTTGTTGGTGAAGCTCTTGTGTTGAAGCTTTGTAAGTGAAGCTTTGGAGTTGAAGCTTTGTAGGTGAAGCTTTAGTGTGAAGCTTTTGAGAATTTGTAGTTGTCCTCCATTGATGAAGCTTTGTTGAATTTCCCAATATTTTTTTTTTTGGGGGGGGGGAAATTAGAAATTTGAAAATGTGGGAGAGACAACATATACAAATTTTACTTCCACATTGTTGAGCAAGAGATTGTGATGCAAGCCACACCTTGTAGTAGTCGAAGGTTTGGATGAACCATATAAATTGAATTTGCTTCGAACAGTCTTGATCAAGAGTATGTGAAGCTTTCTACGAGTTGTAGTTGCCCTTCATTGATGAAGCTTTTGTTGGCACCATAAATTGGTTTTGCTTCACACTGTCTTGATCAAGAGTGTGTGAAGCTTTTGAGAATTGTGGTTGAACTCCTTTGATGAAGCTCTTGTTGGCACCATAAATTGGTTTTGCTTCGCACTGTCTTGATCAAGAGTGTGTGAAGCTTTTAAGAATTGTGGTTGAACTCCTTTGATGAAGCTCTTGTTGGCACCATAAATTGGTTTTGCTTCGCACTATCTTGATCAAGAGTGTGTGAAGCTTTTGAGAATTGTGGTTGCTCTCCATTGATGAAGCTCTTGTTGGCACCATAAATTGGTTTTGCTTCACACTGTCTTGATCAAGAGTGTGTGAAGCTTTTGAGAATTGTGGTTGCCCTCCATTAATGAAGCTCTTGTTGACACCATAAATTGGTTTTGCTTCACACTGTCTTGATCAAGAGTGTGTAAAGCTTTCTACGAGTTGTAGTGTTTGCATTGTTACAGAGGAGAAATGTTTGAAGCAGATGCAATAGGGCAGAATATCTTGATCTTCGTATGCCATGCACTGAAGGTGACCCTCCGTGTTGGGGGGCACCCAGATGATGGTTGATGTCCACAGAGGCAACGAGCTTGTGTGTTTGAGTACGACTAGTTTCGTGGAGTGTCTCAAAGAGCTTCTCATACTGCTCCTGGAGGACCTCATTCTTCATTGCTATCTTGTTGTTCTGAGCTTCTAGCTCATCGACTTTAGCTTGAAGAGCAACCATTTTTCCTTCCTTCTTTCGTTGCTTCGCACTAGGTGCAAGAAGGGTGTCATTCTGCGTGCTGTGGCTTCCTTTGCTCCCCATGTTGGAAAGGGATGCCTGGTCAAAAGAGAGTGTACGAATGGTAGAAACCAGTTTGGCAAAGCTGAAGAGAGTGGGAATAAGTGTCATTCCCATAGACGGCGCCAAATGTTGATGCACAAAATCAATGAGGACTTTGGTACAACAAAAAATGTTAAGTTTGTGACCTTCGCTAGATTGCTTCGGTCACTGGTGTGGATAAGTATGTAAATGGATAGGGATAGGGCAAACACAAGAAGTACGTGGTTCACCCAGATTGGCTACGTCCACGGAGTAGAGGAGTTCTCATTAATGGTGAAGGGTTTACACAAGTACATAGGTTCAAGCTCTCCTTTAGTGAGTACAAGTGAATGATTTAGTACAAATGACATTAGGAAATATTGTGGGAGAATGATCTCCTTTTATAGAAGAGTTTCTAGCTTTGTTCTGAAATTGACACGTGTCGTGTTGTGATTGGCTTCTGATGTTGACACGTGTCGTGCTGTGATTAGCTTCTGATGTCGACACGTGTCGCATTGTGATTGGCCTCCTGGTTGGAGGGAAACTCTTCTGGATCCTTGACAGTATAACGTTGACCGGTGCTCAATAGTTTCGGGATTGGTCAAGTATGGTACAAACAAATCCAATTCTTTAGAGTTTGATGGATGAATTTTATTTTCTTGTACAGTGTAGTAGACGTCTACAAGTACTAGTTTATAATTCAAAAGTTTTTACGAGGTGTGTAGTGAACATATATTACTCCGAAATTTCCAATTGGAACAATTTTGAACAATTTATACACATTAGTAGTCTGCTGCAAGTAATTTTATTCAAAACTTAATTATTGTAACCATCTTTATTATATAACCCTTACTTTGTTGTAGGTCCGCTATCCTTTGACTATGTAGATTCCATTGGCAACAAGCCAAAGTTAAAGTTGAATCCATACTCATGGACAAAGGTGTGTGACGCTAATTCAATTGCCTTCGAAGTGTTTGTGTTTTCGTATGTGAGATCAATTGCTGCAGCTTTGAGTTATTCTGGATTTTATACAAATATTGTCAATAACCCAAGAATTTCAGGTTGCCAACATAATATTTGTAGATGCACCTGTCGGCACCGGATTCTCATACGCAAAAACTTGGAGAGGATACGCTAATATGAGTGACACTTTATCAGCAGCACAAACGTATGAATTTCTAAGAAAGGTGAGGATATATTTAGCTACCAACATGGTAAATGTATTCACACATACAAGGTTTTTAGCTACATTCGTGTATTGGTGCAGTGGCTTATGGACCACCCTAAATTCTTCAACAATCCACTCTATATTGCTGGCGATTCTTACTCGGGGGTTGTTATTCCTCTTATCGTTCAAGAAATATCCGATGGTAAGCTATTTTCATCACCCCATCGGGCATAGTTCTTCCTCTTACATTCAACCTTTATTTAATTCAGTGTCACATGTATATATTAACATTTCATTCATCAAGTCTTCATGCTCAATATGTGGCAGATGAACACATTGGGTATTGATCTGCAGTTGTTTTGTTTGTTTCTTATATGTAGGTAATCTGGATGACAATATGCCGCCAATGAATGTCAAAGTACATCTTCTTCAATGAGAATATGAATGATTTCTGTTATGTTTTAGTTAATTAATTCCTGACCATATGTTGGATGCAGGGATATGTGCTTGGCAATCCAGCGACAGATCCGAAAAAAGATGAAAATTCCAGAATTTTATTTGCTTACCTAAAAGCACTTATATCAGATGAACTATACCAGGTGAAATAGCCTCTTGTTGGTTTCAAGTTGAGATTGGACTGGGGCTACTCAGATTAATCTGAACCATATTTTGATCAAACTGCTGGATCTTAGCTCTTAAGTAATATCTATAGTTCTCAATAAAACAACATCGTCTCTCAAGTTACAAATTTTCATATTTTTGCTAGTCACTTGAAACAAATTGCAACGGAGATTATGTCAATGTGGATCCATACAACGCATTATGTGTGGTTGATCTTGAAATTTACAACGAGGTGAGTGGAAACACTATAAGGTCCTTGGTTTCCGCAAGTACTTGTCATTTTTATGTAATCTGGGATCATTATACTGACTTTACATTTGAATTCACAGTGCACGGAAGACATACGCTCTGTACAGATATTGGAACCTTCATGTACTGTAAGTTCGCCAAAATCAATGGGATCAATATGGAATCCCGACCATCTCAGTGATAGGGACTCTAAAAATATCCTCCTTACTTCTTCTGGACTTCCTAGGCCATGGTGTCGGGTATATATCTCTCAGCATGCACGCACAAGCGAACACACGTGCACTCTAATCATATCTGCCTTGTTTTAATGTAGGAATACAATTATATCTTCTCTGAAATTTGGGCAAATGACAAAACTGTTCAAGATGCTCTTCATGTTCAGGAGGTAATCGATAGTTAAATTTTAAAAATCCACTTCAGGTTCTCATATTTTAGGGGACTTTAATTTTCTGATTTTAAATGACAATTAGGGAAGCATTGAAGAATGGATGAGATGCAATAAAAGCTTAGAAGATTCAAATATAAATGATGTTTCCTCTAGTCTTGTATATCATGAGAACCTCATAAAACAAGGCTATAGAGTTCTTATTTACAGGTAATATATCTGTCCAACTTTCTTTCGTTAGGGAAGTTTTCTAACAGAATCTGACACAATGTGTTTCCGTATATATCGCATGATCGTTGCTTCGGCACTCAAAATTTCTGTTAACAGTGGTGATCATGATATGGTAGTTCCATATGTGGGTACTCTTGCTTGGATAGAGTCGCTTAACTTGACTGTTGACAGTCGTTGGAGGCCATGGTTCGTCAGTGGGCAGATTGCAGGGTTGGTGTTGCATTTTCGCTTACGACATAATCTTTGTTCCCCCGTTCATACTGAGTTTAATAATAAATTTAGATTACAATTATCACATGCTTACCACATATAATGTTTTTACCTTTAGATACAGTGTGCAGTACTCACACATAACTAATTACAAGTTGACATTCACGACTATAAAGGCAAGAAGCCAAGAACCTTCATGAACTTAATTTTTCATACATACTAGAGTTTGCTTGAGCAAAAGCTGACTAAATTTTTCTCTTCATGCAGGGAGCCGGTCACACAGCTCCAGAGTACAAACCTGAAGAGTGTCTTGCTATGATTAATAGGTGGTTTGCATATTACCCTTTGTAGTCAGTAGTTATGATGAAGTACCCGTCGATTTATAGATCCTCACTAGCAAGAGTGCCCGCGCGGTGCTGTGGGTTTTGAAACTGTATAAAACATGTAGAAAGTTGTAAATATAAATTATAAGTCCTATGCTTATATAAATCTATTTAGAACCCTATCTAGAATAAGAAACAATGAATAGTGTTGACCTTATTTAATCTAATGGGTTTGTTTCTTCACTTTGTTCCTCCTTTCTTCTGGTAGTAGGTGTTTTCATTTATCTGTTAGAAATTGGAAAAATTGAAGTTAATGTGAACAAATGATAGTTGGATTTGTTAAAGGATCCTCTTGCTAAAGATCAGAACAATAAAAGGACTTACAGAAAGTTATATGAAATGACTTGCGCAGTTGAAAACTGTTGGCAGACCAGGTCCTGCATAGACGAAAACATTAGGCATTATTAATTAAACATGTAAAGTGATAGGATTTTTACTACTCATGTGAACGGGCTTAAATCTCCTATTTTACTTGCAAGAATCACAAGGTTATTGTAGTATAAACGGATTTCGCAAGGTCGTCTCCACAGGGATTATTAAATAATTCGAACTAATCAGATTTCATTTAATTATTGTAAAGTAGAAATTGAAGTGATTAATTTTATAACATAATTAAAATAAAAACGAAATTAATGAATTAAAATAAACAATCTGCAATATTAGAGCTAGAGAGAAAGAAAACAGTTTTGGGAGAATAAAATTAAGAAAGCACTAGGTTTCCACCATCACCTAGCAATCCTATGAATTTTTACCAATTACTTATAATCTACACATGCCACTTTAAAGGTTAGATTTTCCTAATTCATATTCTACTTGGAATCTCCAACATATAACGTATATCTAACATGCAACCCGTCTGGACGTTCGGATCAAATCTAAACATGAAAGACTCATTATGCTTTATGAAAATCCTTTGAAAAACCATGCAATCCTGAAGACGTGATATTCATCCTAAGAGAAATTACAATTATTAATCACAAGAAGCTAGCGTCAATTTCAGAGAACCTTCCAACCAAAATTGCATCAAATTACTTTTCTAAAGATCCTAATGGTGATCAGGCATTACGACAATTAGATAGTTTTTATCCCGGTGATTAACAATTCAAAGTACGCATGCAATCAATCATAAGCAATTAAATTAAAATCACATATTCTTGCTAAGGCTCAAGGCTTCGCCCTAGCAAAAGAAATTAGTTCCTCATATTCATAATTGAAATCATAGAAAATATATTCAAGAAAATGATTGAAAGCACCTTCAAGTAAAAAGTCTTCAAAACCCTAACAATTCTCTGTCTCCAAAATTGCATAAAAGAAAGCGTAAGGGAATATGGTAGACGGCCAAGCCATATATCTGCCAAGCCTCCCCACAAACCCTAGGAAACATAACCCTAAATTAAATGATAAAATTCGTCTAAAATCTGAACAGCCACGTTTTGACCCATAAGCTGCTCCAAAACTGGCCCAATATAGCTGGATTTAATGTTTGGAATATTTTGAACACTTTTCCAGAAGGCCACGAACCCATCCGAGGTCATCTTGGGCTCCAAAAACGCAATTTAAGCCCAAAAACGTCATTTTCTAGCACTGCGCACTGCTTCTTTATTTTATCGCCAGAAAATAACCGCTTGGTGGAAAAATCCCAAATTTTGATAGGATCAAGCTAAGTGACTCACAAACGTCCTCCAACTGGAATTACTTCAAAATTCATCCATTTGGTCATGTTTTGCTCCAGAGGAAGTCGAAAGTCCTATATTGAAAATACAATTCAAAGTATCAAAATTCTTCCAATATATTAACCAAAATATACTAAGATTAGGGTAAAATATATAATATAAAATCTACTCATCATAAAGTTTATGTCAAATTTTATATTATGTGTGTTTTGAACTATGTATGATAACGATGAGATAACAAAACATATGCGTGGTTTGAGCTATGGCCTTAAACCTTAAATACTGCATGAATCCAAGTTTTACAAATTATTTGTATTCAAACCAATCAATTGAATTATGCTTAAACAAATTTGGTCTAAAGTGTTTAAAAAGTGAAAAAAAAATTTAAACTGTTTAAAAGGTGAATATAAACCCTCATTTTGCAGAATTGTTAACTTAGAAAAACGAATGCATAAACGGTCAGATCATGTTTTAGAGAAAAGTTTCTCTATCTTGATATTCAACACACAAAATGTCAAATCTAAAGTATTTAGCATACTTAAAATGACTTCTGGAATTGATTTGTTCAATGAGATAATGAGCGAAAGACATAAAAATAAGATCGTACTAAACTTTTTTGTGCAATCATTGGTTCATTGTTAAAAAGATTTGTAGAGATGAGAGATTTTTACCTAATGTTTTAGAAATGATGGTGGAGCAGTAGCTGTCGCAGTCTTAGTTATAATTTGATGGTAGGAACTATTCTATGACGGTCCACATGTGGAACAAAGACTTAATAAGCATTTGACCAAAGAGTGATCCAATTCAAGTTCAAGGGGTTAAATCTGCAACCAAAAACAATAACAAAGCAACCCATAAAGTTAAGAAAAAGATAATCTAGTCGACAAATTTAAATTCAATTTTTATATTTCAATATATTTGTTTGTCAAACTTAGTGATCAAACTTTATACTCATGCTTTCCAAAAAGAAAAAAAAACGAAGAAGAATTGAAAGTACTGACCATTCCAAGCAAAAGAGAGCGAAAACTCATTTCTTAGTCTCCTCATTTGGGTAGTCGACTCTACACTTCCTTCCAAGCCTTGTATCTATATCCAAAATAGCATACATCAATAAGCAAACATCAAAACTTCATGACAACTAACAAATATAAAAAAACAACGAATAAACAACAAAAGCAGAGAAAAGTAGTCACTTTCTTCATCCCAAGTAATTTCTTTTTTTATACAAAGGAATTCCAAGTAATTCTAACAACATGGGTTCCAATATAATTAGAACACCAAGTTGCCGCATTACCTCTCTCTTTTTTGAATTATGCGCAAAAACACCATTGGTCTATATTATGCCAAAAATGTTTCGCTAAATGCATTTATTTAAAAAGAAAATCAACCACACCGGGGAAAAACTAAATAAAATAAAATAAAAAGTCACACCATTGTAAACCATAATTTGTAAATTCAGGAAAAAAAAAAGTGAAATTATAACCTGTGACAATAAGATCAGCTAGCAAAACAAAACAATTGATTTCAGCTTTTTATGGCATAATGTTAACATACGATAATGACAATAAATATAAAAATTTAGAATGAACATACCAGTTGGCGAAATATAGGCGAATCATCAAACTTTCCAAAATGCATGTGTAGATGGATACAGATATCGCCTTCACCTTCATCTTGAATTTTAGTGAAACATAGTGCCTAACAATTGTGGCATAAATTAATTTTAAATTTTCCATCACTCGTAAATTGTAATTAAATAAAGTGAATGCACAGTAATCATATCCCAATCATAGAATTAAGGATTTTCAAATGTCATAATATTTAACAACTACTATGCATAGTTCTTAAAAAAAAAGAGTATAAAACTAACCTGTAATTACAGCAGCTATGAGTATAAACTAATGAACATTTTCTTTAAAGACATAGTGCGGTATAAATTTTGTCACATAACATCACTTGGGAATGGGATTTAGTTTAGAGGCTAACCTTCCCATATCAAATCCATTCATACTGATCACCTGATGTTAAGAAAGTTTAACATTAAGAGTATATAATTCAGTCAATTTAAGAAAGTTGGAATTCAATCATGTTAAATTCATAATTTTTTAACATGCATTTCCATCATAATAACCACCACATCATCATATTTTCACAACCATTAAATCAAAAGAGATATTATAGATTAATTACTCAATTCACCTTAACCATCAAATCCAACAAAAAATCTTGATGTAACAAAGATAAAATAAAACAGGAAAATTAAAATTTCTAAAGCATATATGTCTCACAGGTCATAATGAAGAACCAATAGGAATCAACATATTATGTGTATCCACAAAATTATTCCAACTTCAAATCTCATTGGCCTATATTAAGATGATAATCCTACAAACTCCCTTTGCAATGATATGTGGATTCTTGGGATATTTGAAATTAATTGGATCAGGCCTTTTTAGTTCTGTTGGTTCGTTTTTGGTTTTCAAAACTTCTCTATATGTATGTATGTACGCATAGTAGAATGCAAACAGCCTAACTATAGTTATTTAAAACTAACTCAATTTTTTGATATCATTACTAAAATTTGAAGCTTGGAAAAGAGAACCAACCTAACTCCAGAGGCATCAAATGTTTCCTTGGGAAATTGACCTACCTAACAGGAAAGTTCTAAGTTAAGGAGGTCTGGAAGGAGTAGATAGGTTACATTTAGAGATGTATAAGACTAACCTTTACAGAGCACCTATTAATCACTTCCAAAATGAGAAACACAAAATCTGAAACAACACCTAAATCATATTAGGGTTGAGAATCTTTAATTTATTAGAATTAGGGATCCATTAATACAACTATGTCATACTCTAGTACTAATTTTTTTATTGGCTCATCAACCGCAGACGGACTCATTGTATAGAAATATGTCTAAGACATAAATGAAAGGATCATAAACATGTTTGACAATACTGATAAGCAAAGGGATCTTGCTGTCAAAATATAAAAGGTAGTTTAGACTTTTGCCAGATTGGAATCCTTCCAGAATTAATCTGAACCTCAGCATTCGAGAGGTACAAAAGATGCGTCAACTTCAACTAATAAATAATATTGAAATTAAGAGAGAGAAATGGTATAAAGATTAAGAGAGAGAAAGAAAGGAGAGAGAGGGGCAACAAATGGGTTTATTGAATTTGAAGAAATTTGAACTCAAAGTCTCCAACTTGAATACCTTCATCTCTAAATTTCTTCAAAGAAATTAGGACATATGTAAATCAAAATCGAATATAAATTCAAGTTCGAAATCGAACTCAATTGGAATCAGATTGAAAGAAAATCTAATAAACAATAGCGATTTAAGAAATCTAAATTCGAGAAATATACAGAGCACACTCCTGAAGAAGTTATACCCTATCTGAAAGTTCTTTGTGCAAATAGAAACTTGAAACTGCAAAGCAAAGAAAACCACGGCTTAAGAATGAAACATCACTCAAAATTTATATTAAAAAAACTTAAACATATAAAAAGTTAAAAACTACCTTTGGAGAAGAGTGCTAGCCCAATCCCCGATCCCTAAAACCAATCAGTAGATGAAAACCAAAGAAAAAATAACTGCAAACTAAGCAATAAACACATGAAGCATCAAAACAAAGTAAATTCTTATTCTTTCATTAAAAAAAAAAAAACAAAACTCTTGACAAATAAAACCTACAAAGAATTGATATTTGGATCCTCAAAACCCTAACTGATAATCAACAATTAGATAGCTAACTGAACAAAGCTGTTACACACATAGCAATTAAAAGAAGAACCTCTACACACGTATTATACTTGATCCCCATCTAAAATCATTAAACCCAGATCGTAAATAATCAGAATCCGCTAGAAAAACCATAACCATTATCATATATGCGAAAAAGCAATAAAATTGAAATCCCAAATTAAAAAAATCGAAAAACCCTAGCTCGCAAATTCAAATTTTCATCTGGATAACATGCAATTCAAATAAAAATTAAAACTCTCCATCTGGGTTCCTTTGAATTCTACCCAACAATACTGTAATGCGAAATTAGGCATACTATTAGCTACTGAACCGCTTAGATTATGGCTGCCGGTGTTGTCGGAAGGCTAAAGCTTTTCTGGGTTCAGAGGAGAGAAGACCTTTGAGACCAAGGAGATTCATATGAGATTTAAGTTTAAACCGAAAATAAGTTGGGAGATTGGGAGATGAGGCTAGGAGGGAGATAGGGAGAGCAGGAGGCAGGCAGAGAAAAAGTGGGTCGATAGTTTGAAACGGTGGGAAGCATCCAATGAAAAGGAAGGTCGAGAGACTGAAACGGTGTGGGAAGGAAGAATCCAAAAATGAAGTAAAATACCAAAGACTAAAGTAGGGCTAAAGACGGAATCACACTGTATAATAAACAGTGATCACAGAAACAAAGAAGGGGCAAAAACGGAAGAACATTGATGAATGAACAGTAAAAAGGACACAAAGGGAATTAACCACAAAGTTAGGCGTTTAGTATATATATAATTTATTTGGAGTAGATTTATAACAAAGTGTGGAATAAACGATATGTTGTAAGCTTAAGTCATGAGGTGTTTAATTTGCTTTTGCACATTACCAAAGACATCTTTGTTTAACCGTTTCACTTTGAATTTAAATCTTTCAGCGTACGCTCTAAACATATCATTTGGGTGTCTAGAGATATTACATTGCCAATTGTCTATAACAAATTGATTGAATTCAGAGTGATTAGGCCACATTACCTCAAACTTGAAAGAGTCCTTCCTTTTATAGCCAATATTATTACAATGAAGTATGGTAGGACTAAGGTCCGAGCCAAATATTGGCAATTGTGTAAATGAACATGTTCAAACATATTTAGCCACTCGAAATTAGCAAATGCACGGTATAACCTTTCAAAAACTACCGATTTATCTTTATGTCCATTTGTCCAACTGAAAGGAACTCCAGAAGCAGGTATAGAGATAAGATTACGATGATTGTAAAATTATTGAAATCAATCATGTACTTAGTTATTGTTCTATTCCCTCCCAAATTTTCTTCGGCGTTTAGGATATTGTTAAAATCTCCCAAGAGTAACCAAGGATCGTTATTTGGGTTCAATGTAAAAATTTTACTCCATAACTCATATTGTAATTCTTTTTTATTGTAAGCATACACTAAAGTAATTAGATAACTTGTATCACAAACAAGATCATGCACAATAGCATGTATAAAACGATCAAAAGAGTAGATTATATTGATATTCAAGGCATTCGATTTCCAGAAGGAACGAAGGCCACCAGCCTTTCCAACACCTACTCCATTAAAACTACAATAAATAAAAAAAGCATTATAACAAGTAGAAGAGACCTTATCAAGACTAGTATGCGCTTCCACAATGAAAAAAAGGTTCAGTTTGTTAATCACACGTGAAAATCTAAATTATGACACGAAATCAGGTCTAGACAGACCCCTGCGATTCCATAACATGCTTCTCATCAATTAATTTCTTCAAGACAATGGCTACCTGCTTCTGAAACAAACTCCTCCCTGGTTGTCGTTTTGAGGAAAATCTACTCCTTCAGCGTCCTCCTCAGTGAAGCCAATGATCGGTCCAGGTACAACATCTATGGCTTGAACTTGGAAGACTGATCTCGCCTGCTGGATCTTCCTCTTCTTGAAATTGTTGGTGGCCCCCATATATTTAGATTCAACGAAGATGTTGTTGATTTAGATTATCTTGGTTGGGAGTTCGGCATCGACATTTGTGCCTCTCCTTGGCTGCGTTGCGAGCTTGTTGACATACTTGTCACATCTGCCTTTCTTCACCAGCCTCTCAAGATACCTCTTCCAAGTGAGGTTGTGAAATCCCGTTCCCGGATTTCATTATTTAAAAATACATATATTTGTATTATTAATTTCAACGCGTTTATATTTACGACTTATGTTTTTTATGGAAAACACCTCGATCGCATATTGTGAAAAAGGAAGCCACGTGAGAGGCTGAAAAAAAAAAGAAAAAAGAAAAAAAAAATAGAGCTGCCAAATGGCAGCTAAAGAAAAAGGAAAAAAAAAAAAGAGGCTACTTGATGGCATAGAAGGAGCAGGGAAATAAGGGAGAACGAAAGAAAAAGGAGGGAAGGGGGACGAATCAGGGGAGGAGAGAGGAAGCAGGGGGATGAATCAGAGAGGGGAATGAGGTGACGAGAGAGAGAGAGAGAGCAGCACGGGATCAAAGATCCCTACCCAATTTGTGCGACCCGACCCAGACGGAAGTAATGGAACCGTGGGTTCCTCAGGCCAAATTCCGGCGTTTTGAGACGAGCCACCACCTGAAAATGACTCACCATTGTTCCACCTTCCTGTCTCATAAAAAAAATGGAGTTGATTGGGCTCAAATTTGGAAGAACTGAAGCCGTCGGCTTTGAGGACACCCGGCGGCAATCCACCCATTTTTGAAACAATTATCTTCAATCATCACCACCAAAACACTTTCCTTGAGGCATAGAACAAAGCCCAAACAGCTATTGGGGCGGCGGAACACTAGTGGTGTCGAATCAAGAACACCCAAATTCAAGGGTTTCCAGCGGATTAAGGATGTTTTCAGGTGTTTTTGGCCGAATTGGACTTCGGCCCAGGTATGAAAATTGCTCCCCTCATTGAGATCTTTATTCTTGTGAAATTTGAGAAATTTTGGAAATAGTTGAATTTTTCGGCAAGTCGGGGCGGTTGGCCGCCGCGTGCGGCGGCGGGTGGCGACGGAGCATGAGCCGAGACCCCACCTGACCTTTTTACACTAAATTGGATACCCTAATTCCATATGTGATGTTTGATTGGCGAAATCTCGTCATATGACTATAGTTTGATAAAGACCGCCACTTGGACATTAAATGAATCGACGATTCGATCGTTGAATCGTCACCAAAATTTAATATGTTATAGTATGTAATATTTGAGGATCATAGGAACTTAAGAATCAGGAGTCCAACGTATGGATCTTTCCAAATTGGATTTGTAAGTTTGTAAAATAAAACGGTAACCGCTACCGGAAATTGTGATTGACGAAGATCCGACCGTCGGATCGTGACAAGATATTAGTATGATGTTCTATGAGTATAATGAGGACTTTAGGAAGTTACGGATCTGAAATACGATGAGCGGATCTTTCGGATTGAATTATGTAGAGTTGTGGATCCTACCATTGACTGAGAGTTGACTTTTGGTCAACATGTCTCAAAACGTTCTAGATACTAGAATTGGTACTACCAGAGATTAAGTGAAGTCTAGTGGACCCACATTGGTTAGAGAGTGACTTGAATATATGTGATAGGGTTATTACCTTAATTTCTTATATTCGTATCCGTTGTGAATATGAATTGGTTTTATAAATATGATTTCTATTGAAATGTGATTTTTATATATTTAGCCATAGATCTATGTTTATTAAACATGATTTGGCTTGTGTACTGATGATGATTGTGACGTATATGTGTTTAGTTATCCTTTTAGTAATGTGAATGATAAATATGATAAATGTTATGACAATGAGATCTTAGAATCCTATTAAAAGTAGTTTGTAGAATTTATATGCTTGTGTTACATATTAGTTGGAGGCCATGAGAAGTTGATAGTGTAGGTGGCTACGTTGTAAATTATAGGGGTTGAGGTAGTGGTAGGTTGAGTGGTCCAGAATCGTATCCATTCGAATTCCGTTGAGTGATGGTCCGGAATCCCTTCTACTCCGCGATTTCGTTGAGTGATGGTCTAGAATCGTACCCTGGGTTGGATATCGTTGAGTGGTCCAAAATCTCATTCTTTGAAGAAGTAGGCTTGGTTTAATTGTGGCACTTTAGCCTTCGTTTTAGTATATTTGTGAATAATGGTTTCGAGAATCTTGTGAATTGAATTAGAAAAGCGGTTGTACGTTTGTGTGACTCCTTCGAGATTTTCTACGATTCGATTATGATTTCATAATATATGAATTTAGAAGATATGAGAATGATTGTTATTATTTTGACCAGATTAGTTAATTAATGTGGCTAGTGAATGGTTTTGTGCTTCATTGGTTCCTAAATATGATGTATGTTGTGAATTGCGATATCATGTTGGACATAATGATTTATATGTTGGATGGAAGAGAAATCATGATTTTCATAGGGGTTTGTTATGTAGCCCTGAGTCTAGGAATTTCATGCTTGTCAGGTTCTATTAAATGTTTGATTGAGGAATTTTATGCCTTTCGGCTTGAACGGACTGTGATATATGTCGAGTTGTAGTGAAGGACGAACTACGAATGGCTTGATCCTTGTTGAGGGTACGTAGGCAGTCTAACGAGGAGGTTAGATGCAACCATAAAGTATACGCAAAATTATTATGCATCTGGATCTTGAATTATATTTTGTACATATCAAAAAGGCAGGGTACGTTGAGTTACGAGCATTTAGTGACGTCACGTGTCGATCTTGGATGTATGTCGGGATCGGGGCGTGACAGAGGTAGTCCTTGGTTGTGCGCCCCGAACCCCCCATGAAATGCGTAATACTTCGACTGGTCCATCTTAGAAGTATCTCCCTTCATAAGTTGTGGCATCTTGAACCATGGCTCGCCTTTGAGTTCGTAGTGGATCTAGTTGATCAGGATTGAGAACTTGGTGAACATCTTAGGTGTCGAGCTTCCTTTCGCCGAGGATCGATCCCTACGTTTGCTTTCTAGCTTGCTTTTGTCATTGAGCTACTTCTCTCTCATCATTTTCTGAACTGCCTTTGAGTCTTTCTGTGGCTGTTTAGGTGACTTCTGGGCGCGCCTGGCTTCATCCCAGAGTGAGTGCTTTTCTGCTAAAGCATAAGAGTTTGCCAGAGTAAAGTTCTCGACCATGATAAGTTTTCCAAAGAAGGGGTAATTTGCTGGGAACCCCTTCCTAAAAGTTGAGCTTGCATGGTATCGTCACATCTCTCGTGCTTCCCTTTGTTTGTTGTGTTGCTGCCTACTTTGGTGTTTCGTAGGAGATCCCCTTGCGAGCCTAGCTGCGAGTGGACGCTTCGCTTAGAATGTCCGGAATGCTTGTCAAAATGCAGACTTAACCCCGAATGTACACTGACTCATGGGGCATACGAGGAATAAACGTTTCTCTGCACACTAAGGTAGAAGAAGATGTTTTCCCGAGGGCCATGCTCAGATAGTACACTGCTTGAACGCTAAGTTCGTGGCGGGTTGAACGGTTGCTTGTTGGGACGCTGATGGAAAGAGTCACAACCTTTCGCCCTTGTCCTATTTCTAAACACCTCGTCTGAGGTGCGTTGCGTCTTGATACGCTCAATGAGCTGATTCAACAAGGTCGTCTGCTACGCGAGGGCGCTAGTTAGGTCAGCGACCTGCTGGATAAGTGTTGCTAGTCATTTAGGATGGAAGATCTCAGATGATGGTCTGGTCGTTAGAATCCAGATCACCTGAAATGGTCTCCGACAGGTCTAGGCAGTGAGGCGAGTCGTCGAAGTGGGTCGTGGGGCAGGCCAACCTGCCTGGCTGGCTGAACCGTGAGCTGGGACGTGCTGGGCTTGTGTGTGGGCCCGCTACCTATGGGTCTATGCTACGCGCTCAGCTGTCGTCTGCCCTTCTTAGGCTCGGGCTGCTTCTGCAGCAAGTGGGATGAGCCTCCTACCCTAGGCTTACTGGGGCATCTGCTTCAGTTTGGGCCTCCTGCTCTTGATGCTCCTCTACTGCACCATGCGCATAAGCCTCGACTTGGGCTGCTGCGGCTGCAATCATCTTTGTCGTGGGTTGCTGGGTAGTGGTTATGGGATTATGATTTTCCAAGGTCGTAATAAGGCTATCCAAATACAATTACTTCAGAAGTCTATTCATAGACTCACCAGCTCCGGATGGAGCTATATCAGAAGGAGTAGCGGTGCCATCATCACTTAACTCAAGAGCACTAGGCGAAGTCCTAGCGACTCTGCTGGATGACCATGCTTGCTCTGCAAGGCACACGATCTTATCTAGATATAGAAACAATCAATTTCTATAAGTCGTGGAGTTCCTACAATCTAGGAATTGGCATGCGCCGCAAGTAATCATAACTCCTAACATGATGCAATATTTATTTCTAGATATCCTCTAGGATTCTCCCGGCTTAGAACGAGGACTCTATCCTGAAAAGATTTATCTCCCTACAGTATAAATACACCCATTTAGGGTTCATCTGTGGTAACACATTCTAAACACTTAAAAATTCTTTTACACACTGCTTGAGTCTAAAATCATTCACTAACTTGACCGTCGGAGAGCCTTTGCCTGCACACACCCCCTCCCTCCCGGCCCTAGGCTTGCTAACAGTAGTTTTACTATTTTGCAGGCTAGTCAGATTGGTACTCGATTGCCCTTGCAGAGGAGCGTAAAATTGGTTCTATTAGTGGCCACAACAATGATGGTGTTCAGCGGCGGTTGGCCTTCTTGTGTCGTCATGTTGAGTCTCGAGGACCATTGTCATGGGGCCATGTCCTTGTCTCCATACTCTAGTCCAAATCCTTGAACGTATGGGGTTTTGCTCGTCGTGGTTTCGGAATTTTCAACCATTGTCTCTTTACTCTAGGGATTGATCAAGAAAATTTTCTAAGAAAAATTAAATGATGTTGCATATGAGAAATTCAACGTAGAAAATTCCAAAAACCAATTGCGAGAGTCTTTTTTGAGTATTTCAATCAAGCTCTCAATAGAAGTACCAATTTTTGGTAGCAAATTCCGCCGTCTTCGATCTTGACGAAAATGTACCTACAAAATAATCAACGCATTTGATAAAAAAACCTAAGCCTCACGTGCCCACAAGATGGGGAGGTTAGGTCAATGGATCTCCAATGTCTAATTTAGTTTCTTTTAAAAGAGTGAGTGTTTAGGACTTTTAGGGGTAGCAAAAGCTTACCGAAATTTGGTAGAGATTGACGTATTTATAGAGAAGAGACGGTTGGCCATAATAATAGGGTTTGCCCTACACATGGCAGCATCCTATTGGCCAAAATGTATGGAAAGAATATTCCCAAGATATTAATTAAGAAATAATATCTTGGGATAATGGTGGAAGTATCCCTAATTGTTTGAGATAGGGATTACTTACTTGATGAAGTCAATTTTCAATTGGGAATATATTGAATATGAGATTTGGTAATTAATCTCTATCTTTAATGTTTTTGACTTTTTATTGCCACGAACAGGGGAGCTATGGGTAGTTGCGATCAGCTGCATAGACTTCCAGGGATACTGAGCTGCACGTGGGGATATTTGAGAGTCTTGCTCATTTAATAAGGACGATCTTGTTTTTCTAGAGTAAAAATTCATGTGTCGCCTAGGATTTTTTAGATTATTTTTTGCTCTCCAATTACCCGGTACAAATATAGCATTTTTGTTTAAATTAATATACTCAAAGGAAATATAGGCACTCATCTCAATTTAATTCCCGTGTGCAATTTTGCAGGCAGGGGAACATACAGCAGAGTTCAGTTCTACACAATGTTTTGATATGATCAATACGTGGCTACATTATTCTCCTCTTTAACCTGTTCTAGTATGCAAAAATTAGAACTAGCTACTTCCTCCCTACAAATGCTGCTAAATTTTTAAGGTCTATATTTTGAATTTTAAAATATGTTCTATTGATGACGACCTGACAACTTTGTAGGATTTTTTTTAAGTACAAAATACGTACCAAGGGTGACGCTCTTAATCGTTTAAGTTTCATTTATTTTTAGTTAGTTCTTTGTAATTCAATTTTGATGTTACTTTACTCTTTAAAATTCAAAAATCATCATTTTACTCCTTGAAGCTTAAATTTGCTCTCATTGTCTTTTTCTATTAATTCCGTCCAACACCATTAAATATGCTAACATGGATTAAAAAATGGGTTTCTGAACATTAGTCTTTCCAAAAGATTACAATTTAAAAAAAAAAAAAAAAAAAACTTGGTACTAGATTACATATTCAATTTAATCCCTTAAAGTGTACTTTTATGAAAATTTATTATATGCACATATTAGTTCTTTCAATAATAAATGAACATAAATGAGAGAATATTAAAAGAAATTAGTGGCACATAAATATGTAAATACATAATTGTACAAAAATGGTTGTACCCAAATGTTTGTACCAACATATATTATAATGAACCTAAATGTATGTACCAAAATGTACGTACTGAAATGTATGTACCGAGATATATCATATTTGAATTAATGTAAGGGGATGGTGGGTGTTGACGATTTTGGAGAAGGGTTGCCGGCATTAGGGTTAGATTCATCAAATTAGATAAAATGGGTGTAGAGAGAAAAAAAAAATTTATGTTTGTGTTTGGGTTTATAAAATTGTTTCTTCTTTCTTATTTATTTAAGGGTGAATATGGAAGTTTGTTGGACAAATTTTTCTAGTTAGGTGTAAAGATCAGATAGTTGGATTCAAATAAAATTTCTCAATTAGATTTTAATCTTACACAAGATTATAATCTAAAATTCATATTTTTTAAGGATTAAAATGAAGTTTTCTAATTAAAAAATGCATATGTGGCATCCGCATCACCCTTGTTTTCTCCTTTCGCGTGCTCTCTTGTCCCATTAGACTAACCTCTCTTGTCCCATTAGACTAACCCAAATCCGTTGGCAGGGAAATCCCCATCGGCGAATAGAAAATCTCATAAAGCGACTCCGAGCTCAACGATTCAATCAAGTTCTCCACCAAGCTTAAAAAACCCGAATATGAGATTTATTAAACATTACCTCGACCGAAATCGATTGTACTTTTTGTTATGTGGTTGAACAGAAAGCACTACTTCAACTAATATATATTTTTTTAGCCAAAAGAAACAATAATTAATCCGTTCTCTACTTCAACTCATCTTTCTCCATCCCTTCTGTACAATTTTTATTTTAATTTCTGATTAATATTTTAGGGTGTTTGGAAAAAAAAATTATGAGTTCTTGTTTCTGGGGCTTTATCTTCAAAGAGTCTTTGTTGATTTTGAATTTAAACCAATGTTCTAAAAGTTCATGCCTAAGTACTAGGCAGCTGATCCCCGCCTTGATTAATCTCTAGACATTTAAAAAAATAAGAAATGATGCCTAAACTTGCCTAAGCACCACCCTACCCGCCTAGACCTGCCTAGCACCCGTCGACTGCCTAAGTCGCGACCCTCACTTAGACAGAAAATAAATTACTTACTTTTTGCATTTTATATTTTCAATAAATTGTAAGAGACTTGAATGAACACTCATTATACGCTTATTGTCCATGTTTTTAATATGTTCTAGCACGTTGTAATTTATATGTCAAACTTGTGGAGCAAAAAATAATCAAGAAAATTATGGAAGTGATACGTTGACTTTTGGGTGAAAATGACAAAATTACCCTCAAGGCACACCGGGATTCCCACGCGTATGCAACAGACAATAGCGGCTCAATCAAGGAAGAGTGAAAGGTGATCAAAATGGTATTTATTCAAATCCCTCTCATCACTCCTTATCAAATCCTCACTCAAAAGGTAACTCCCAATTTTCCTATTCAATTTAGGATTAATTGCCAAGTTAATTGCAAGATATTATTTCACATAATATCTTGCAATTATGCTCCCAATTTAACCATATGTGGCCGGCCACTATTCTCCAAATAGGGCCGGCCACTCCCCTATAAATTCATATTCTCTCACTAAAAAACTAAGTTATTTGCTACCCACAAACTCCAAAACACATTCTTCTCATAATTCTAACTTTGGCATCGAATATTCTTCGGCCAAAGGCCCCCATACATCGTGGGCGCGTGAGGCTTTTGGCCTTAATCTTAGGTGTTATTATTTTGTAGGTGCATTTTCGTCAAAGGAGAAGACAGTGGAAATTTTCATCCATAAATTGGTGCTTTCATTGAGAGTCTTGATTCACACACTCGAAGAAGACTCTTGCATTCAATGTTTCTCATTTCTTGTTCATTTGTAGATTTTTCTTTTGTTCTTATTCCTAGATTTTTTTTTTTTATTAAGTTCTTTGAATAAACGTAAAAGAAAAGTACAATGACAAGAAATTCGGAAACCACAACGAACGGAATTTCCTATGTTGAAGGATTTGGACCAAGTGATGGAGATCAAGGCATAACCCCACCATGATGATCCATGAGGCTCAACGCGGCGATAAGTGGAGCGGTACCACCCCAACGGGGCACCACCTTGACAACCACCACGGTAGCAACCACAGCAGCACCCCTTGGCGAGCCCACTACCCACGGTGAGCAGGCCACCTCGCAGCAGCAGGCCCAGGCCCGTGCCACATTCAACAGGCCCACGACGCTGCAAAGGCAGCTGAGGCCCAAGCAGTTGTAGCAATTGGAGCAGCCTAACACTCACAGACCCAAGCCCAGTGCCAGCCTAGCACGCTCCAAAGCCGACCCCAAGACCCATAGGCCCAAGCCGCACCGAGGGGAGCCCAGCGCCCATGAACTCTAACGGCCCAGGCTGCGCCCATGATCCGACCCGTGCCTACGACCCGACCCACTTTCACGGTCAAACCCGAGGTCCGGCCCATTCCCATGGCCCTCCTAGCAACCCAAATCGGTCTAAGACAGGTTCAACCATCTCGGCTTAAGATTTATGGACAGACAATTAAACCAGGGGTATTTTCACCTCATTTCTCCGCGGATTTGACATATCTAACTCAAATCTCGCGCCCGAAGTCCATTACATTTCCGCTACTTAAGGAGACGCACACCGTCCAAGCTCATCCAACCCAAATGGTGAATAACACTTGTCTCGAAGTCATATAGCTGATAAACGCCCTTGTTCAACAGACAAACTTGGTGAATCGGCTCTTGCAGCGTATCGAGATGTAGCGTGCCCCAGACGAGGTGACCCAAAGTTGGACAAGAGTAGACGATGAACCTCTCTAGCATCTTCTAGGCTAGCAGCCACTTAACCATTCACGAACCGAGCGTTCGAGTAGTGTACGCTCCTGACTAGGTCCCCGAGATAGCGTATACTCTCATCTTAGCACACGAATGAGCGTGCACTCTCGTTTAGGCCCACAGATGAGCATACATTCACGGTTGGGACCACACTCTGATAATCAACATGAGCAACCTCTAGGCGAAGTGTTCATTCGTGGCTAGACCAGCAAGGAGCATCATCCACCTCACATCGGAGTAGGCAGCACGACGGATAACGAGAAACAGTCACTCAATCCTGCTCAAGTTCAACCGGCAACCTGCGAGGAACTCCCTTGCCTATTAAGAACATACCATATGCACAGTAGCTGCTGCATAGACAAGCCGAACACATGGAAGAGCAGCCTAGACCAGTAGGTCATGATCGGAGGTAGCAGAGAGCTCTGTTACCCTAACAAAGGTAAATTTAGGAAGAAGCAGAGAGGCTCCTGACCGAGCAATTGCACGATTTCCAACATAACATGGTCACTGACGAGGCACTATGACGAGACATAACCAACATAAGTAAGTCACCCTTCACGGACGAGATCGAGTAGGCAGAGACTCTATGCAAGTTGAGTATGTTACATTTCACATTCTTCAAAGGGGATGGACACCCAGAGAGACACTTAAAACACTACAAAAGCGCAATGATCCTCTATCGAAACAACGACTCTCTCATATGCAAAATATTCACCACCACTCTACAAGGCGAAGTGCAAGATTGGTTCTACACCTTGCCGCCACAATCTATCCAGAATTTCGATGAACTTTCTTTAGTCTTTACCAATGAGTATTCATCATATCGCTTGATCAAGAAGAAGTCCAACCACTTGTTCAACGTGAAGAAGAACCCAAAGGAGTTGCTCCGCGGCTATGTGAAAAGGTTCAAAGCAGAAAAGGTAAAGATAGTCGGATGCAACGACTCGATAGCTAGTGAAGCCTTCCAAAACGAACACTTAGCAGATCAACTGTTGTTCGAAGAATTGATCATGAAAGAAGATCTAACTCTGGCATACTCTTTTGCTCTGGTAAAGAAGCATGCACTTTGGGACGAGGCTCGGCGAGCAGACAAAGCACCCGGGTAGCCTAAAAAAGAATCGACAGTAGCTCAAAAGAATGAGAACGGGAAACAGTACAACAAAAGCAGGCAGGAGGCCAAGCGCAGGGACCGATCCCCGATTAAAGAAGGCTCGACGCCTAAGAACTACTCTAAGTTATCCATTCTGATCCACCAAATCCTCCGCAACATCAAGAGCGAACCATGGTTTAAGCTGCCAAAACTATGAAAGGGAGATACCTCTAAGTTGGACCACACCAAGTACTGCACATTCCGTCGAGGTCCTGATCACACAACCGACGATTGTTACACTTAAAGGAACTACCTATAGAAGCTGGTGAAAGAGGGCAAGGTCGACAAAGACTTGGACAAGACAATTGCGTAGCCTAAAAGGAATGCAGATGCCGATAAAGAGCCGCTGACCAAGACAATTCGGATCAATGGCATCTTCGCTGAATCCAAACACTAGGAAGCCATCAATAACTCCAAAAAGAGGAAGATCCAGCATGCTTTACTAGTTTCACAAGTCCAATAAGTCAACACCTAACTTGGACATATCGTTGGCTTCACCAAGGAAGATGTTGAGGGCGTTGATTTCCCACATAACAATGCACTAATGGTATCTGTCCAACTAACCCACACTATAGTCGACATAATGATTGTTGACAACGGAAGTGTAGTTAACCTATTTCAGCTCTTAGTAATTTAGAAGATGGGCATGAAAAGCACAATCATATGTTGAACGGAGGTACTCACCAGATTCAACGGACACACCTCGACTGCCATCAGAAACATTACACTTGACGTGAGAACATCGCTAATTGTCTCAAAGCAGATGTTCACAATAGTAAGCAACCTGTCTCCCTACAATGGAATTCTAGGGTGACTTTGGCTGATAAAGATGGATGTCGTAACCTTCATCAAGTATAAAAAAATACGATTCCACATCTTGGGAGGAGAAGTTGGAGAAATCAAGTCTGACTAGGCCACATCTTGACTATTCACTGTGTAAGTACTGAAGGAGTAAAAAAAATAAAACCTTTACCCCATAGAGGCTACCGAGTTTCAAAAGGACGACGAAGCTACCAAATAGCAATTACAGCAGATAAATCAAGAAGATGGTGTCTAAATCAACGCGGCAGTAGATGAGATGGGATAGAAACCTGAAGAGGACGCCGAACACATCATTCTTGATCCCCAACAACCGGAGAACACTACTAGAATCAGCTTACGCCTGAGCCCGAAGGAAAATGAAGAACTTACATCTTTCCTTAGGGTGAATCGTGAAGTCTTTGCATGGTCACCTTCCAACATGCCTGGCATCGACCCCAAGATAGCTTACCACAAACTCCATGTCGACCCCACTGCCAAACCGGTAATCTAAAAGAGAAGACATTTTGCACCCAAACGAGTGCCCATCATAGAAATGGAAATCAACAAGCTATTGGAGGTCGAATTCATAGAAGAGGTAGCACACTCAACATGGCTTGCCAATGTCGTGCTAGTAATGAAGAAAGAGAAGGGCAAATAGAGGGTTTACGTATACTATATTGACCTCAACAAAGCATGCCCGAAAGATCATTATCTAGTTCCCCGAATTGATCTACTTGTAAATTCAACTTCCACGAACCAGCTACTTAGTTTCTTGGATGTATACTCCGGCTATAACCAAATAGCCATGCACGAGCTCGACAAGATGAAAACCACATTCGTGATCGAGCGAGGCACTTATTGCTACAAGGTCATGTCTTTTGGCCTCAAGAATGCAGAAACCACTTACCAATGATTGGTAAACATGATGTTTAAGAAGCAAATTAGAGTAACCATGGAGGTCTATGTCGACGACATCATGGTGAAGGGAAAGTAGCGATCAGATCACATTGGGAACTTGGAAAAACTTTTGACATCCTTAGAAAGTACAATTTGAAACTTAATCCCGCCAAATGCACATTCGGAGTATCATCAGGCAGATTCTTTGGGTACTTAGTAAACCAACGAGGAATCGAAGCACATCTCAAGTAGATCCGAGCAATCCTAAAGATAAAGTCTCTAACTACCTTGAAGGAGATCCAAAGCTTGATCGGACAAGCAGCTGCGCTCAACCGTTTCCTTTCGTGGTCCATCGATCAATGTAAGCCTTTTTTCAAAGCAATAAAGAGGGCACCACGAGATAGATGGGATGATGAGTGTGAAAGAGCCTTCTAAGATTTGAAGAAGTATTCCACATCACCTCCTTTACTATCCAAGTCGGAAGCAGCGGATGACTTATACATTTACTTGGCAGTTTCAAAAGTAGGAGTAAGTTCTGCCCTCATACAAAAAGAGATGAGGGCCCAACTGCTGGTATTTTACACTTCTAAAGCTCTTCTCCATGCGGAAATCAGATATCCGAAGATCGAGAAATTAATTTTGGCGTTAGTTATTGTGGCTTGGAAGCTCAAACCATATTTTCAAGCTCATACAGTCATCATCATGACTTAGTATCCTCTACGATTAATCCTACATAGTCCAGATGCTTCTCAACGAGTAATGAAATGGGCGTTGGAACTTGGCCAACACGGCTTAGTTTTCTGACCCCGTACGGCGATAAAGGCCCAAGCCTTGGCAAAATTCATAGTAGAATTCACGCCTAGCCTGGGTAACGCAACAGAGCGACCCAACAATGCCCCCAAGACAACCGAGCACGCCATAGCCATTCCTGCTTCACCCATGGAGACTTTTGGCATTTGCACGTCAACAACGCATCCAACTATAAGGGCTCGGGAGCAGGCGTGGTTCTTGTCACCTTAGATGGTTTGATGCTTGAGCAGGCAATCACTCTTGGTGATGAAAAAGCTTGTAATTTATTCTGATTCCTAGCTAATCACCAGTAAGACTATTAGAGAGTACATGACAAAACATCCAAAGATGACGCAATACTTAGAGAAGGTACAAAAGCAACTCAAGGCATTTCAAACTTACATCCTCAAGGCTTGGTCCTTTCTCCCTCAGCCCAATTTAGCTAGAAGAAGGGCAGATGCCCCCGCAAGTCTGTTGGGCCCAATCTAGCCAAACGCTTCACACACCTTCTTGGTCCAGCCCATTGCACACGTGCTTGGCCCATGCCAGGTCCAACTTAGTGTCCCAGCACCCCGTCAACTCAGCCCAAGCCGAGTCGCACCTGGCTCAGCCAGCCGCCGCTTCACCGAGCCGATGAAGCAGCCCCACGGCAGCGGTCATGTCGTGGCTTCCCAACCATTGTTCACACATTCTCGACCCCCGTCGAGCTAAATTTCAAGCCCTAAGGCTCCAAAAAATTACGAAAACAAGGAAAAATTAAATTTTTTCTTACCTTGGTGCGGTGTGAAGACGAAGAAAGCAACGAAATGCGGTCCTTTGCATGGGCAAATGTAGAATATTGCTAGGGGATAGGGAACAAATATCCTCTATCTTTCTTTCTCTTATATGGTAGAATAAATTGCTCTCTGAAGTTGATTTAATCATCTACTTAAGGTATACTTAAATAGACTTTGGAAGTGATTTATTTCCCTTTCTTAGAAGGATCTAATATCTAATTAATTTGGGAATTTACATCAAAATAAGAAACAATCTTATGTTTCCTAAAGCAAGGGATGATCTCTACACCATTGGCCCTTTCTTGTGAGCAGCTCAATAGGTGTGTGGGCATTTGTGGAGCAAAAAATAATAAAGTAAATTATGGAGGTGACACATGGACTTTTGAGTATAGAAGGACAAAATTACCTTCGAGGCATACCGGGATTCTCACGCGCATCTAACGAACAATGATGGCTCAATCAAGGAAGAGTGAAAGGTGATCAAATGATATTTATTCAAATCCCTCTCATCACTCCTCATCAAATCCTCACTCAAAGGTAACTCCCAATTTTGCTATTCAATTTAAGATTAATTGCCAAGTTAATTGCAAGATATTATTTCATAAAATATTTTGTAATTATACTCACAATTTCACCATATGTGGCCGGCCACTATTCTCCAAATAAGGCCGGCCACTCCCCTATGAATAGCCCTATTCTCCCACTAAAAAGTTAAGCCATTTGCTACCCACAAACTCCAAAACACATTCTTCTCAGAATTCTAACTTTGACAACGGAGATTTCGGCCAAAGCCCTCCCCTAGTTCATTGTGGGCGCGTAAGGCTTTTGGACTTAATCTTAGGTGTTATTATTTTGTAGGTGCATTTTCGTCAAAGGAGAAGACAACCGAAATTTGCATCCACAAAACTATTTTGCAATTTATGCATTCCAACACAATTATGTATTTTTTTTAAGTATAAATATACATTTTTATGTGATATAATAAACTTGATTAAAATTGAAAAAAAAATCCACCTAGGTCCTACCTAGACTCCTAGGCATTGAGGCCCTGCCCACCGCCCAACTAGCGCCTAGCGCCTTTTAGAACTTTGATTTGTACAGGCAAAATGGTCGAGAAAGAAAGAAGGAAGACAAATGAATAGGAGAAAGGATGGGAGGGGTACAACAATTCAAGTAAAAAAAGAAGTAAAAAAAGAAATAAAAAATAAAAAATGATAATTAGTTTCCCATGTTGCATAATTTTATAGGAAAACTAATGAAAATGACTTGAAACTTTGAGTTTTAATCAAAATGACAAAAAGGTGTTGTAAGTGAATAATATCATGAATGACTTTTTAGAGTAAAAATATCATTTTCGTTAAAAGTGTACAGTACCAGGAGTGTTTCGTTAAAACTCCCTAGTTTTATTGGATGGTAGTCTACACATGTTGCCATATACATAGCTTTAAAACCACATAAGCAAATTTAACGGATTGTGTGACGAATTTAATGAAAACAAGGCAATTTGGAGTAAATTTTGAATTTCAAGAAGTAAAGTGATGACTTTTGAATTTCAGAGACAAAGTGTGATCAAAATCAAATTTCAAGGGACATAACAAAAAAACAAAGCTTTTAAGTTTTACATTTTTGAACCCTAACTTCTGAAGGTTGGTTACACATGTTCACAAAGCCGGTGGCTTGGGCCAACTGTTGGTTGATGACCATTAGTTGGATCCGAAAACAAATCAATTTTGTGACATGTTTTGATGGCTACACATACGCGTGGTCCTTGTAAACTTATACCTTGTCTGATGATCACGAGGTTCCAACTAATCTTCTGTCCATCTGTCAATCTCTCTCTCTATGATGATGGAAAGGGTTTCACCTACTATTCTACTACTAACTTATACGTATGCTTAAAATGATGCATTTTTTATTAGCCCGGGCAGAGTTACTGTAGTAAACAATACAGAGACAAAATTGGAAGTGCGGAAGAGAAAGTGGGGTTAAAAATCAAAATAAAATTATAATACTCTTTACTTTTTGAAATAAATATTAGAAACTTCTAGTACTTAAAGGTTACAACCGTCATTTTAAACCTCTGTAATTGATAGAGAGAATTCTCTTAATATATAGTATGAATAATCACCACGAGGTGATCAATTAATTGGAAAAGAATTTCATACCCGTATTCCACCAGCACATTCTGAATCTGGCTGATGAATCACACGATGATGGACATGAATGCTGAAATGCTTATGTGCCCACATGCACATACTATAGCCATTTAAATAGCCCAATAGGACAAACCGAACATTTTGGTAAAGGGAAATTTTATTTGAATCCATAAAACCTTTCTCTACACCTAACTTCAACTTTGAATGTGAATTATCCTTTTTACCCTACTGTATAATTACCACTAGCTACAAGATGAAATTAACAATAAACTAAAATTTATCAATAAACCCACATCTAATAATCAAACCCTACCATCATGGAATCTTTATCCTACATTCATTCTAACTAAAACCTAAGACGCTTTCATAGAGAAAAACAAGCTCTTTTTGAACGATGGATGGTGATTTAGAAGTTTTGAATCTTCCAACTAAAGTATATATCGATTTTTGCAAGTTTTTTTTTTGTTTGATTTCAATTTTTATTAGGATTTAGGAAAAATTTCAGCACATTTTCTAAAGCATAATTACTAGCAAAAACATATATATGGGATTTAAAATTTTAAAGTCTAGCAACTTGTGTGAATGTCACGCTTTCTTCTCCTTTCATTCGTGAAGGGTGGAGGCTATACTTTGCTTGTAGTTTTGATGGCAGTGCATAGCAGCATTATAGCTATTGTTCTTTAATTTAAAGGTCTTGAGATCCTTCTATCCGGTGAAACAAATGTATGTAGTCTCCAAAAGGTTCCCATTTTTTCTCTTGCTTCAATCAAAATTGTTTTTCATAATTTAATTCGGTTGTTTGGATGTCAAAAATGTTTTGATTTCATTAAAATCTAGGAACTTGAGGTTCAAGTAGGTTCATAGCATGAAAAAATATGCCTTCAATTTTAGAGTTGAATTTTTTTATCTTGATTATGATAATTAAAACATAATCTTGTTTTGATTACGAGATTATTAGGTACCCTTATCGTCATTTAATGGGAAGAAACTGTGCCTCTACTTCTCTACAAATTGGTGTAGGCCTTGCAATTACCCCTAAGCATTGCAAGAACGTGACTTTATGAAATGCTTAGAGTGGAAGGCAAAGAGTTTAAGATAATCTTTATCTCTTTCGGTTGTGGTGAGGTAAAAAATGAACACTTCAAGTGCATGTCATGGCTAGCATTGAACGGATGCTATTTTCCATAAAGGATTGAGTGAAATCTACTGTTGGGTTTTTATTTTCTAAATGGGTGTAAAGATAAATTTATATATTGAATTTGGTTTGTGAGGGTAGTTTAGGTAGTAAGTTGGGTTTAAAGAGATATTGAGAATTTAATTAAAAGTAATATGGGTGTCAAAAGTAAATTGGGTGTAGAAAGAGATTATATATATGGGTTCAAATAAAATTTACTGAAAATATGACTTTAGACCCTGAAATTTAATTTTCTCCACATAAAACCCGTCATAAGTTTTTTACTCAAATAAAACCCATTAACTAGATTCCACATCAGCAAATTCATTTATTATATTTTACTTTACACATTTAAAAAATTTTGATGCCCAAAACACCCCTATTTGAATGTTTGATGTACACAATTAGTTCCATATAGATTGTAAGGGAAAATTAATGATTTTACGAAAATAATAAATAATAAATTTATTGCCTAATATATAATAACAACAAAACATGCCTAATATATGTAATAATACATGCTTAGTTAAGTCAACAAATTATATTTTACATATAAATGTAGGTAAATTATTTCACACATATATGTAACATCCCACATCGCCCAGGGGAGTGGATCGTGTAAGCCTTATATGTATATTCCCATCTCTACCTAGCACGAGGCCTTTTGGGAACTCACTGATTTCGGGTTCCATCGGAACTCCGAAGTTAAGCGAGTTTGTGCGAGAACAATCCCATGATGGGTGACCCACTGGGAAGTTCTTGTGTGAGTTCTCAGAAACAAAACTGTGATGGCGTGATCGGGGCCCAAAGCGGACAATATCGTGCTACGACGGAGTCGAGCCTGAGATTTGGTGGGGGCCCGGGCCGGGATGTGACACATATATATAACAAAAAAAAAAAACATGCCTGGTATACGTAAAAATTCATGCAAAATAATTTAAAAAATGTTATTTGATTTAGTGCACCTACTATTCGAATTTTAAAATGTTAGATTGCTTAAAAAAAGCAAAATAATTTCCCCACTATATGTAAAATACATGCAAAATAATTTACCTACGTAATGAAGCAAACCCAATGTATGCAAAATAATGTACCTACATAAAAAATATTATTATTTTATTCAATACTATTTTACCTATTATTTTGTACATATAATAATAAAATGTGCCCAATATATATGATGATACATACAAAATATATGTTATTTGCTCATCATAAATTTACATATAGGTCGATTAATTAGTATAATATGTTTGATCATATATGTAGTACTGTGCATACCTATATATATATATATATATATATATATATATATATATATTGAGCTTGTGATAGTACTATACACATTTGAACGTATATATGTGTATACATATATATATATATATATATATATATATATATATATATATATCTGTGTGTGTGTGTGTGTGTTAGGGGTAATAATATGCAATAAATTATTTGTTCATTGTAATTAAGGTGAGTAATAATATTTAGGGAAATTTTGAATGTTGTGGTACAAGTTGTAAATATTTTGTATTAATAGATCAATTACTTTCCTACATGGCAATCACTTTTAAATTTGGGTTTTATTTGAATGTTTATAATTAGGTGGGTTTTTATATAGGAAATAAAAGTTACAAGGGTCTATATCTAAAGAACCCTAAAATTTGTCTTTGGTAAATTCATGTCACCTATCGTTCCCTATGTTACTACGTAGTACGTACAACGTTGGCCCCGCACAGAGATAATGACATCCTATATATATGATGAAATGAGACTTGCAGCAAGTAAAGCATCTTCACCATGTTGCCACAAGCACTTCTTCTTATGGCTCTTTTGAACACCAATGTTGCATCAACGTCAAACATCATCACCGCCCTACCCGGCTTTCCCGGTAACCTCCCCTTCAAACTTGAAACTGGGTACGTAGGTACTTCTTGTTTCTTTCCAAAACTATTATCTTCTCTACTCTGTAAAAATAAACTTGAGCACTGTCAATTATGTTACTTTAATACGGAAGATGACTATGAAATTATACGAATTTGAATTTGTTATACAAAAGGTACGTGGGAGTAGGCAACATGGATGATGTGCATCTATTTTATTACTTCATTGAGTCTGAAGGGAGTCCAGAATATGATCCTCTTGTGCTTTGGCTCACTGGAGGTCCCGGTTGTTCTGCGTTTTCTGGCCTCATATATGAAAATTTAGGTACTTGCTTAATTATTAATTCACTGTCTGCATCATTTCAGAGGATATAATTCAATATTATTTTATATTTTAAGACATTGGTGATATGAAATTAAGGTTGTGTGCGACGTAGGCGAGAAGTCCAGTGCGAAAAAATTGTGATGTCAATTTTGGAGGCAGATTGTCTGCCCTCCTGTTTGGGTGTCATTTTCATTCCCTCCTATTTGTGCGGTTACGGTTAAGCTACATTAACATTTTATATTCTTATTGTTTTTTGTCTTATTATCTCAATAAAAAAAATTAATATAAAATGTTGACGTGGTTTAACCGTGACTGCACAAATAGGAAATGATGTGAATGACATCCAAAAAAAACAGTTGAGCATTTATTAGTATATTATTGCATCTCTTTTATTATTATGTCATTTATGTGGCAGGAGAGAAACTTCAATAAAAAACCTAAAATGCATAAGGTTTGAGTCTATAACAGTTAAGAACTAGGGACCGCAACTAAACTATCTCAATTATCAATCATATATATCAACAACATACCAATAAAAATTCTAAAAAACAGACCGCTTCAGAAATTGAAATGTGTAATTTCATTATTTAATCCAATTTCTCTATAGTTTGATGAATGAATTTTATTTTCTTGAACTGTGTGGGCTATACGTTTATAAGTAGGAGTTTTGTAATTCAAAGGGTTTAGCCAGGTGTTAATTGAACACATATTACTCCCAAATTTCCAATTGCAACAATTTTGAACATTATTCAAAAGATTTTGTCTGGTGCAAGTAATTTTATTCAAAACTTGATTATTGTAAACAACTTTATTTTGTAATCGTTTTTACTTTGTTTTAGGTCCACTATCCTTTGACTACGCAAATTCCATTGGCAACAAGCCACAGTTCAAGTTGAATCCATACTCATGGACAAAGGTGTGAGACTAATTCAATTGCCTTCAAAATGTGTGTGTTTTTGTATTTGATATCAAATGCCGCAGCTTTGATTTATTCAGTATTTTATAAAAATATTGTCAATAACCCAAGAATTTCAGGTTGCCAACATAATATTTTTAGATGCACCTGTCGGCACCGGATTCTCATACGCAAAAACTTGGAGAGGATACGCTAATATGAGTGACACTTTATCAGCAGCACAAACGTATGAATTTCTAAGAAAGGTGAGGATATATTTAGCCACCAACATGGAGTATTCATTAATTTGTTTGAGAACATACAAGGTTTTTAGCTACATTCGTGTATTGGTGCAGTGGCTTATGGACCACCCTAAGTTCTTCAACAATCAACTCTATGTTGCTGGCGATTCTTATTCGGGCATAGTTGTTCCCATTATCGTTCAGAAAATATCCGATGGTAAGCTACTTACCATAACCACGTCGGGCATAGTTCTTCCTCTTACATTCGACCTTTAATAATTCAGTCTCACATGCATATGAGGTATTGGTCTGCAGTTGTTTTGTTTGTTTCTTATGTGTAGGTAATCATGATGACAATGTGCCGCCAATAAATATCAAAGTACATCTTCTGCAACTAGAATATGAATGACTTCTGTTATGCTATAGTTAATTAGTTCCTGATCATATGCCTCGGGGCCTTAACACTATGCTGAACAATATAATGATCTCTATGTTGGATGCAGGGATATGTGCTTGGCAATCCAGTGACAGATGTGGACAAAGATGGGGATTCCAGAATTTTATTTGCTTACCTAAAAGCACTTATATCAGATGAACTGTACCAGGTGAAATAGCCTCTTGTTGGTTTCATGTAGAGATTTGATTGTGGCTATTCAGATTAGTCTGAACTACATTTGATCAAAATGTTGGATTTGGCTCTTAAGTTATATCTATAGTTGTCTTAAAAACAACAATGTCTCTCAAGTTACAACGTTTCATAATTTTGCTAGTCACTTGAAACTAATTGCAACGGAGAGTATATCAATGTGGATCCAAACAACGCATTATGTATGGATGATCTAGAAATTTACAACGAGGTTAGTGGAAACATAGTAAGGTCCTTGGTTTCTGCAAGTACTTGTCACTTTTAAGTAACCTGGGATCATTATACTGACTTTACATTTGAATTCACAGTGCACTGAAGACATACGCTCTGTACAGATATTGGAACCTTCATGTACTCTAACTTCGCCAAAATCAATGGGATCAATATGGAAACCCGACCATCACAGTGATAGGGACTCTAAAAATATCCTCCTTACTTCTTCTGGACTTCCTAGGCCATGGTGTCGGGTATATATCTCTCAGCATGCCCGCACAAGCAAACACACGTGCACTCTAATCATATCTGCCTTGTTTTAATGTAGGAATACAATTATATCCTCTCTGAAATTTGGGCAAATGACAAAACTGTTCAAGATGCTCTTCATGTTCGGGAGGTAATCAATTAGTTTATTCTAAAAAAATCCTCTTCAGGTTCTCATGACATTTTAGAGGACTTTAATTTTCTGATTTTAAATGACAATTAGGGAAGCATTGAAGAATGGGTGAGATGCAATTACAGCTTACAACATTCATATATAAAAGATGTTTCCTCTAGTCTTGTATATCATGAGAACCTCATAAAAAAAGGCTATAGAGTTCTTATTTACAGGTAATATATCTGTCCAATTTTCTTTCATTAGGGAAGTTTTCTAACAGAATCTGACACAATGTGTTTCCTTATATACCGCATGATCATTGCTTCGGCACTCAAAATTTCTGTTAACAGTGGTGATTATGATATGTTCATTCCATATGTGGGTACTTTTGCTTGGATCGAGTCGCTTAACTTAACTGTTGACAGTCGTTGGAGGCCATGGTTCGTCAGTGGGCAGATTGCAGGGTTTGTGTTGCATTTTCGCTTACGACATAATCTTTGTTCCCCCGTTCAAACTGAGTTTAATTATAAATTTAGACTACAATTATCACATGCTTACCACATATAATGTTTTTACGTTTAGATACAGTGTGCAGTACTCACACATAACTAATTACAAGTTGACATTCACGACTATAAAGGCAAGAAGCCAAGAACCTTCATGAACTTAATTTTTCATAGATACTAGAGTTTGCTTGAGCAAAAGCTGACTAAATTTTTCTCTTAATGCAGGGAGCCGGTCACACAGCTCCAGAGTACAAACCTGAAGAGTGTCTTGCTATGATTTATAGGTGGTTTGCATATTACCCTTTGTAGTCAGTAATTCTAATTACGTACCCATCAATTTATAGATCCTCATTTATTTGGAGTAGATTTATAATTTATAATAATGTGTGGAATAAACAATGTGTTGTAAGCTTAGTCATGAGGTGTTCAATCTTCTTTTGCACATTACTAGAGAGAGCTTTGTTTCATCGTTTCATATTGAATTTAAACACTTCAACGCGCTCTAAACATATCATTTGGGCGTCTAGATAAATTACATTGCCAATTGTCTATAACAAATTGATTGAATTCAGAGTGATTAAGCCACATTGCCTCAAGCTTGAAAGAGTTCTTCCTTTTATAGCCAATATTATTACATTGAACTATAATAGGACTAAGGTCCGAGCCAAATATTGGCAAGTTGTGTAAATGAACCTTTTCAAACAGATTTAGCCACTCGAAATAGCAAAATTAAACACGGTCTAACCTTTCAAAAACTACTGAGTTATCTTTATGTTCTTTTGTCCAACTGAAAGGAACTCCAGAAGCAGGTATATAGACAAGATTACCATCACTTGTAAAATTGTTGAAATCAATCATGTACATAGTTATTGTTACATCCAAGTTTAGGATATTGTTAAAATCCCCCAAGAGTAAACAAGGTGTTTGTACCATACTTGACCAATCCTGAAACTATTGAGCACCGGTCAACGTTATACCATCAAGGACCTAGAAGAGTTTCCCTCCAACCAGGAGGCCAATCACAGCGCGACACGTGTCGACATCAGAAGCCAATCATAACACGACACGTGTCAATGTCAGAATGAAACTAGAAACTCTCTTCTATAAATAGAGATCATTCTCTCACAATATTTCCTAATGTCATTTTGTACTAAACTATTCACTAGAACTCACAAAAGGTGAGCTTAAACCTATGTATTTGTGTAAACCTTTCACAATTAATGAGAACTCCTCTACTCCGTGGACGTAGCCAATCTAGGTGAACCACGTATATTTTGTGTTTGCTTCTCTGTCTCTATTCATTTACATACTTATCCTCACTAGTGACCGAAGCAACCAAGCGAAGGTCACAAAACCTGACACTTTCTGTTGTACCAAAGTCCTCACTGATTTTGTGCATCAACATTTGTCGCCGTCTGTGGGAACGACACTTATTCCCACTCTCTTCAGCTTTGTCAAACTGGTTTCCACCCCTCGTACACTTTCTTTTGGCCAAGCATCTCTTTCCGACATGGGGAGCGAAAGAAGCCATAGCACACAGAATGACACCCCCCTTGGACCTAGTAAGAAGCAACGAAAGCAGGAAGGAAATAGAGTTACTCCTCAAGCTAAAGTCGATGAGCTAGAGGTTCAGAACAACAAGATAACGATGAAGAATAAGGTCCTCCAGGAACAATATGAAAATTTTTTCGAGATGTTTCACGAGGCTAGGCATGCTCAAACACACAAGCTCATCGCCCCTGTTGAGGTCAACAATCATCTGAATGCCCCCCAACACAGAGGGTCACCGATATCCAACACGGACATGCCTGATAGGGATCAAGCTACACATCAATGTGATAATCAATAGGAGACTTCTCTCAACCCAGCTGCTTCAACCCGAAGCAGAAGAAGTAGAGGAAAGCACCTCCTCACAGAGGGAGTGGAAGGATCAAAAGCCGTCTATCACGATTGTCGAGACTTCCTAAAGCAACGTCAAGAGAATCTCATCCACATAAGCTCAAAGATCAATGACCCAAGAGTTTCTGAAAGACTCGGTCCTCTTCCACGACCCAGGCCAGCAGCCAATCTAGGGAATGGGCAACAGGTCCCAGAAGAACATGAAGGTACAGAGGACTCGAAAATATTCCGACATACTCACTCTAGGAGTCAGTGTGGCGATTCCAAGGAAAAATCACGCTATCTTGATCAAACTTTCCTACTTCCAAGAGGCGATGGGGACTTACGGAAGAAAACTTCAGTGGTGCACGACTCCACTCAGGACCCCCTTGTCCTATAGCTCATGGAGGAAGTAAACAAGTTGAAGGCTGAACGTCAAGCCGAGATACCTGACTGGAACCAACCTAGGCCTGGCCCCCTCACAAGAAGGATCCTCAACACCCCCTCCAAGCGAAGACAAAGCAGAAGCTTGACTTACAACTCTATACTGGAAGGGAAGACCTGATTGAACACCTTAACCTCTTTGAGTCCACCATGGTTTACCGGAGACACACCGACGAAGAACGGTGCCTTCTCTTCCCCTCCACCCTCTCTGGTGGAGCTTTAAACTGGTATTGCCGTCTTCCACCTGAGACAGTAGACTCATTTGAAGAGTTGAGGAAGCTGTTTGTCTCTCAACACATCTTCCAGACCGATCGTTTGCATTCCGCAGATGACTTGTACACTATTCGCCAGAAGCCGGACGAGTCATTATGAAAGTATGTTGGCCGCTTCAGCCATGAGTATTCTCGCTGTGCTGAGGCAAATGACAAGACCTCCTTCAAGGCCTTCACGGTAGGCTTATGTGACTGTTTCTTCAAGTACATGATCAATGCCAACACTTGGAAGACTTACTCTGAGGTGATGGCACAAGCTTACAACCATGCTTCCACCGAGGCAAGGACATATCAAGGGAAACCCCCTACAGTCACCCCTTATCAGCAAGTAGGGAGTGGAGGCCAGATCCAATCGAATAAGAAGACCTCAACCTTCCAAACGGTAGCAGCACACCCTCCTGCTTCATTTAATGCTTCCCCAAGTCAGCAGACATATCAATCCCAGGGCAAAAGGAAAGATTACCATCCTCACCAATCTCATTTTAATAAAAAGAATAAGGGGCACTATCGCGATAACTCAAGATATCATCACAATAACGCCCGTCCCCAGGCAGTCAACGCAGTGGGCCAATCACGTGTCAAGACAGGCCCTACCCCGAGGTATGAGACATACACACCTTTGAACGCTACATGCGCGACCATCTACCCCAGTATAGCTCACCTGATACCAAAGCCAAAGCCAAAACAGCCAGATTACAAGTCCACGAAGAACACGGGCATGTTTTGTTGCTACCACGAGTATAATGGCTATGATGGCGAGAAGTGCATCATCCTCCGTGATCATATTGAAGCTTTGGCACGTGAAGGAAAAATTGATTAGTTCCTCCTTCACCCTCCAAGGGATAACCGTAACCAACGTCAGGTGAATGTGATATATTCCATAAGCGGCGGCACACCCATGTCTGAATCTTCCAATAGGGCCATGAAAAACAGTGAACAAACTTTGAGACCTGGCCATCAAGTGTTTCACGTGGAAGACATTAGGGGAGGCAAGTATCAAAAGCCTAACTGGGATCCAATATGTTTCTACCCTGAGGAAGAAAGAGGTATCATCTACCTTCACAACGACCCACTGATCATGGAGGCTCACATAGCAAATTTTGATGTGAAACGAATCCTGATAGACACAGGTGCTTCAGTCAATATCATGTTTGCTGAAGCTTTCAAGGCATTTAATGTAGCTGAACATTTGCTCGATCGCTCGATTTCTCCTCTGATAAGCTTCTCTGGCGATATCGTACAACCTTTAGGGAGTATACACTTACCCCTCACCATTGGTACAGGCCTCTACACAGCTACTATTACCACTAACTTCTTAGTGGTCAATTGCCCGACAGCATACAATGTCATCTTTGGGCGCACAGGCATCAATGATCCCAAGGCCATGGTATCCACACATATGTTGTTGATGAAGTTTCCAACCCCTTTCGGCAATGGATACATCAGGGGAGATCAACTTAGTGCTCGATCATGTTACAACACTTTAGTTAAGCAACAACACCTGCCTGTCCCCAAGGAGACCCTCTCTATACATAACCAGGTAGTAAATACCAGTCCAGATGAAGCCAACACGGATCTTCATGATGGCAACAGTCAACCCGATGACCCTCGAGATGACTCATTCACCCAGCAAGCACAACCCGTTGAAGAGTTAGAAAATGTCTCTATCTCCAAAGACCATCCAGATCGCATGATGAAGATTGGCACCACTTTGTCACCACCCATTCGGTTGTCGCTGATCTCATTTTTGCTAGAGAATGCCGAGGTCTTCGCTTGGTCATATAAAGATATGCCGGGCATCTCTCCCGATATCATCTGTCACCACTTGAGTATTGATCCCAAGACCAAACCAGTAAAACAGAAGCGAAGATCTTATGATGTTGAACGATACGAGGCGATGAAAGTAGAAGTTGAAAAACTCAAGGACATAGGCTTCGTCTGTGAAGTCAATTACCCAACATAGGTAGCAAATGTTGTCCTTGTTCAGAAAAATCCAACCAAGGAAAGTCTCCTGCTTCAAAAGGTCTTGTGGAGAATGTGTATCGACTACACCGACCTAAACAAAGGATGCCCGAAGGATAGTTTCCCCCTTCCTCTCATTGATAGACTTATAGACTCTATGGCAGGGTGTGAGCTCTTGAGCTTCATGGACGCTTATTCAGGATACAACCAAATCCTCATGAACCTCTCAGACCAAGAACACACAGCCTTCACTACTGACATGGGACTATATTACTACAAAGTCATGCCCTTCAGTCTAAAGAATGCAGGGGCAACTTATCAGAGGCTAGTTAATTTAATGTTTACCGAACAAATCGGGAAGAGCATGGAAGTTTATGTTGACGATATGTTAGTCAAGAGCAAACATGCCGACCAGCATATCACCAACCTATATGAAACCTTCACCATTCTGAAAAGGTATCGAATGAGGTTGAACCCCAACAAATGTGCCTTCGGCGTGGGCTCTGGCAAATTCTTAGGCTTCATGATTAGCCAACAAGGCATTGAAGCTAACCCCGAAAAGATCAAAGCAATACTCGACATGAAAGAGCCAATAACTTCAAAAGACATCCAAAGCCTTACTGGCAAGGTGGCAGCCTTAACCAGATTCATCTCTAAGGCCACAGACAGATGTGCTCCTTTCTTCAAAGCACTCAAGGGAAATAAGAAGTACATTACATGGACGGAGGACTGTGCCAAGGCATTCAGGAACCTCAAAGAGTACATGAGTAAAGCCCATCTGCTCTCCAAACCATAAGTTGGTGACACTCTCATTATCTATCTATCGGTTTCAACTTCAGCAGTAAGTTCTGTTCTTATTCGAAAGGACAGTGGTGTCGAACGGCCCGTCTACTACGCTAGCAATGCCCTACAAGATGCGGAGACACGATACTCCAACAGTGAGAAATTAGCTCTAGCATTGGTCATGTCTGCTTGAAAACTTCGCCCTTATTTCCAAGCACACGCCATCATCGTGCTTACCAATCACCCTCTTCGACAGATACTCCAGAGTCCTGACACGTCTGGATGAATGATCAAATGGGCGATAGCATTGGGTGAGTTTGACATCTCCTACCAACCAAAACCAGCCGAAAAGGGTCAAGCAGTAGCAGATTTCATTGCCGACTTCACATATCCTATTGACATTGCTTCTACACCTGAAGCAGTAGCTTTATTACCATCAGAAGCTCAAAAGATAGAATCAACAACCCTAGCATGGAGTCTGTATGTTGATGGCTCATCCAACCAACAGGGCTACGAAGCAGGATTAGTCCTCACTACCCCCGAAAAAGTGGCGATAGAATACGCTTTTCGTTTCAAATTCAAGGCATCGAACAACGAGGCCGAATACGAAGCCCTTCTAGCAGGCTTACGTTTGGCCAAGCACCTTGGGGTTAAACAAATTGATATCTTCAGTGACTCCCAATTAGTGGTCAACCAAGTCACGAACAACTTTGATGCTAAGGATAGCTCCATGGCAGCATATCTTGCGCAAACACGATTTTTGCTCAAGCATTTCCACTACCAGATCACCCAAGTTCCTCGAGCGGTAAACAGTCATGCAAACGCTTTGGCTCGCCTCGCCTCGACAGTGGAAGACAAGATTGGGACAAAAATTCATGTCGAATTGTTGGCAGCACCAAGCACCATGGTCGCGAAAGTGTGCAATTTACAACAAGGAGATAGTTTGATCACCCCAATTTATAAATTCCTTGCTCATGGCACCCTCCCAAATGACAAAGTCCAAGCTAAGCAGATTCGATACAAGTATGCCCACTACCTGATCATTAATGACCAACTCTACAAGCGCGGTTTTACCCTGCCATACCTAAGATGCCTTACACCTGCAGATGCGGAAATTGTCCTTCGGGAAATACATGAAGGAGTCTGCGGAGATCATGCTGGGTCTCGATCCCTAGCACACAAGACTTTTCGCCAAGGATACTATTGGCCAGCACTCTACCAAGATGCCATCAGAATATCTTGCTCATGTGATAAGTGTCAACGTTACGCAACTATCCCTCACTCCCCTCCTGAGCCGCTCACTCCTATGATCAGCCCTTGGTCCTTCGCCCAATGGGGACTTGATTTGATTGGCCCAATGCCTGCAGGGAAGGGCAAGGTCCGCTATGCAATCGTTGCAGTTGACTACTTCACAAAATGGGCTGAAGTAGAACCTTTGGCAACCATTACTAAGGAAAAAATATAAGACTTCGTATGGAAGAACATCATCTGCAGATTCGGCATTCCCAATGCGATAGTCATGGACAATGGGCGGCAGTTCGACAACAAGAAGTTCAGGATGTTCTGCTCTAAGTTCAACATCAACTTATGTTTTGCCTCTCCAGCCCATCCCCAGTCTAATGGACAAGTCGAGGCCGTTAACAAAATAATCAAGCGCACTCTGAAAACTAGCTTGGACAAAGCTAAAGGTTGTTGGCCAGAATTCGTACCCCAAGTTCTTTGGTCATACCGCACTTCATATCGGACTTCTACAAGAGAAACTCCATCCTCACTTGCTTTTGTTACAAAAGCAGTTGTCCCGGTTGAGCTTGAGCAAGCAACATACTGAATCCGGAACTACATGCAGAGTGAGAACGACAAACAACTCACCCTCAACCTGGACCTAGTCAAGGAACACAAAAATCAGGCTCACCTGAGGAATGTCGCCTATAAGCAGCGCATCTCCAACTACTACGACTCACGGGTAAAACCTCGCTCTTTCAAAGTGGGAGACTGGGTACTGAAGAAAAGATTACTCTGTGATAGAGTCCCGAGTGAAGGAACACTCAGTCTTAACTGGGATGGAGCGTTCGAGGTCGTCGGCATTAGCCGCCCTGGCTCCGACAAGCTCAGAAGCTCCGACAGCAAGACCTTTGGCCATCCATGGAATGCTGACCACTTGAAGTACTATTACAAATAGACTCACATTGTACAAGTGTTATGCTACAGCCGTTCGGCATCCTATGTAACAAAGACCATTTGGTATGAATTCAATAAAGAGGTGATTTAGCCAACTCGGCCCTAAACTCTTTTACATTATGAGCAATGAAACACTCAAATGTTGAAGCTTCAATGCAAATGTTTCCAATACAAAATAAAATCTAAGTATGTGTCAACAAGACTATACAAAGGATCTATGCAAACATAGCCAAACATTCATCAATGATAGGGCAAACACTTGAAGCTTGATAATGCAAACACTTGAAGCTTGATAATACAAACATTTGCTTAATAATGCAAACACTCATAAACATGCAAAACAAAAAAAAACTCTCAGGGTTATAACATGGCACATGCCATACAAACAATAAACCAGTGCAGGTAGAGTACATGCAGAAAGTGAAAGCACTTCTAGTCATCCTCATCTAAGGTTGAACCCCTGATCATATCACTCTGAGTCCTACCGCCATTTTCTGCATTTCCAAACTCATCATCACCCTGATGACTCTGCTCATCAGCACGAGCCTCATCGCCATACTCATCTGCACTGCTAGAATAAACTGCAAGGTCGAAGGTTTCACCTTTTCGATAATGCTCATCTATTTCTTCACTGTATTTTCGAAGAACGCTTCCATCATCATGAAGATCAAGGACAGCTATCCACTTCCTTTTTTCAAAGTGAACTTCCCAGGTACAGCAAGGTCTAAGGACATGGAGAAAGGCCTGGGAACCCAAGAACTCCTTCACAGCAGCTTCCTTCTCAGTCGGGATACTACTCTTCAGCTCAGAAACCTCAACTAAGGCACTATCCAACTCCCATTTAACCTTGGAAACCTCGAGCATAGTTGTCTCCAACTGTTTCTTAGTCGCCTCCAACTGTACCTTGAGTCTCAAGTTCTCATCATTCCGCCTCTTCAAACTCTCAAAATGTTGATCCTTGACTTGGATGGCCTCAGCCAAAGCTTTGCTCGTCTTCCTGGCATCATGCACAAGCTGCTTATTCTCTTTCAATTTCACCTTGCACCGCTCAACCTCTCGCAGTCTGTTGTGATACTCAGCCATGACCTGCATGACAAGACGATCATCACTACCAAAATAATGCTAATAAAGAGGAGAAAACAAGGAAATGACAAAGTAACACTCACATATGAAGACAGCTTCAACATCCGGTCGCAATCCGATTCATCTTTAGCTAAGGGCTCTCCGAGCTCATCGAAAGTGAATCGACGGCCTACCAGGCAATTGTTGATATACCCAAAGTCCTTTGGCCGCATGGCAACCTTCAAATCCTTCCAAGGGACACTGCCAACCTCTTCCTTATCTTTACCCTCGCTGCTAGAACTAGGATCACCTTTCTGCCCAATGTGCTCCCTAACTGGAGGAAAGATAGGATTGATAGTAGGAAGAGGAGGCGGCAATCGCCTATCTTCCCCGGCAACTATGGCAGCAGCACATCCAATGGCCTCAGCTTCAGCTTCTTCGAGGCAGCAACCCTGAGGATTTCTTCTCGAGACTTAGTTTTAATGATTGGTCTCACTCGGTGCTTGCGAGCTTCCTTGTGAAACAGGATGTCTTCTGAAGGAACTAACATGGGCACTCTCCTTTTCTTGGTGCTAGTCTCCACTTTCTTGCCCACTTTCTCCACTGAACAAGGAAAATCAAAGTAAGGAATACCACATTATATATCTATATAAAAAAAATAAAATAAAAAAAATGAGGGAAGAACAAGGATCAAGTGAAGGATACAACTTACTCGCTCGTCTCTGGCACTCGAAAACTAAGGGCTGGAAACTGTACTTTCGAAACAAGGGTCGTAGCTTACCCAAATGTTTATCTTTTTTGGGCACCCTCAGCACTTTCTCTACATCAGCTAGCTCATATTCTGAGAGTTTGATGGTGCCTTGTGTCACTGCATGACGAAAAATCTTAGAAGCAAGAGAAAATCACAACAATAGCAAATAATGAGAAAATGGATACATTACAACCTACAGTCTGGAAATGAGTAGGAACACGTCGCTCAGGCGTGACACCCTTAGCATGCTCCCAATCATTATAAAGAAAGCACCAACGTTTCTTCCATGTGCAGTACGCCTTTCTCTTATCAAAGACGATACGCTCTCTCTCGCTCCGACATGCACATTCGGCATAACCAGCACATGCTTTCACCGGGCGCATCTTATAACAGTAGCACCACTGATGGAAGGAAGGCCCACCTAATCCACACTCCATCCAAATAATATAAAACCCGATCAAGGTATCCCAGAAACCAGGGTTGAGTTACCCAGGTGCATAACCAATAAAAAACAGCATCCGTTGCAACCACGGATGCAAAGGTAAATTTACCCCCAAGGTCACTAATGTCTGGGTATAGAACATAACATGACCCTTGGGCGGCTCAAAAGGCAATTCTTCACAACGCATCAAACGTATTCCTACACTACGGGGGATACTACATGATCGCCTTAGGGCCTCAAACTGCTTTTCACTATCTAACAAGTTATTTTCTAAATAGTCCGCTGTGAACTCAGAGCGAAATATGGGTATGGTGTCACAAACAACCCCCTCACCCACTAGCATGGAGGAAGAACCAATATTGGCTAAGGTTTGACAATTGTGAGGATCATCCAACGTTTCTTTCGTACAAGACTCTAACAAAGGCCATGAAGACCCTGACATTGCAGGCTCAAACCTAGAGCTAGAGCTAGGGGAACCCTCATCAGTAAGACTTCCAGACTCCGACATCTACAACAAACAGAAACAAACTCTATCACTACATGAAGGATCAAAACATAAGGAAGCTCATAGGGCATGAAGAAAAGCTCAACCAGTTCATTATGTTCTTAACAAAATACATGAACACTCAAACAATTCAACAAGAATGAAAACATCCGATCTAGTGGAGAAGATTACCAACCTGAAGATGGTGCAGCAAAGCAATGCCAGAATCCCTCTCAAGTAAAGAGCACTCTGTCTTCAAAAATCACTTCAAGATCAGCAAATGAAGGTAAGGTAAAGAATGGAAACTTATCCTTCTTATATAGAGTTCAACATGGCTATTGACATTCAAAATTCAAATTCAAACCATGAGAAAGCCCCACATGGAAAATCTTCAAACTTCTAACACTAGGGAGTTTCAAATTTCAAATGTTTCAGTTCCCCCCTTCAAAAAAAAAAAAAAAAAAGGAAGGGGGAACACAGCAGCTTCATTAATGGGATTCAACTACCAATCTCAAAAAAAAAAAAAAAAACTTCGCACTATCTTCATCAAGATAGTGCGAAGCACAATCAATTTATGGTGCCAACAAAAGCTTCATCAATGGAGGACAAATATCAGTCTCAAAAGCTTCGCACTATCTTCATCAAGATAGTGTGAAGCAAAATCAATTTATGGTGCCAACCAAAGCTTCACCTATAAAGCTTCAACCCCAAAGCTTCACCTATAAAGCTTTAACACCAAAAGCTTCACCTATAAAACTTCAACCCTTCAACACCAAAGCTTCACCTATAAAGCTTTAACCCCAAAACTTCACCTATAAAGCTTTAACACCAAAAGCTTCACCTATAAAGCTTCAACCCTTCAACACCAAAGCTTCACCTATAAAGCTTCAACACCAAAGCTTCACCTATCAAGCTTCAACCCCAAAGCTTCACCTACAATACAAAATTTCAACACCACAACATATAAAAGCTTCACATACTCTTCATCAAGATAGTGCGAAGCTAATTCAAGTTTTGTGTCCTAAAAATAGCTTCAACTAGTCATGCTATATACCCAAACAAAAATCTATAGTCAATAAACCTTACCTATTAAACTATTTTCCAAACACAAAACCTTGTGGCAAATAAACAAATTTTGTTCACAAAACCAAGATTCTCTTGAACTTGTACAACAACACATGAGTAAACACAAACATTTTTTGTTTTACATCCGCAATATCCCTATCATAAACAGACATACAATTATATAAAATCCAACCCAAGCAGCCTTTTTCTCCCTCTCCCTCTTCCGCCTCTTTCCATCTATCAAATTTCTGCAACTCCTGCTCTTCCTCAGTGGAGCTGAATTTTGGACATCTTATAGTTCTTGAGCAGATGAACAACTTTCACGAAGGAAATGTTTCTATTTGAGCCACAGAAGTTAGAGTGTTGAAGCTCCAAACATGACGGTCAGATTTCTGCAAGCTTCAAAGCTGCTGCGGTGTTTCGAAGATCTGGAAATATTCAACCGTTAGTTTGTTCTGAATTTTTGATATGTTATGGAAGCGATGATGAGGAACAACTTTGATGAAGAAAGTATGTTGATCTGAACAAGAGAACATGAAGTTTCGAAGCTCACAATAAGTCTGACGGGTTAACAGAAAAATGATGAACAGTCACTCATCATACCTGAATATCTAGAGTTGTACTACCCCGATGGATTTCAAATTTTGATATGTTGTAGTTCACAAGCTAAGGAACAATTTTCATGAAGACAACCTTGCGATTTGAGCTACAGAGAATGGTGTTATATTGAAGAGCTACCGCTCACTCTACGTTAACTCCCTCCTTCACTTCCTTGGCTCCAACACCTACATTTCCTTCAACATGGCTTTGGAATAATTCAGATTTTTAGTGGAAATGAAAACCTTTCTAGCAAAGAAAGGAAAAGGCAAAGCAAACGAAAAGCTAAAGGCCACAAAAAGTGACGAACAAAAGGAATAAATGAACAGTGCCATATTGAGAACAGTCCAGGGAAATGGGGAAGAAGACACAGGCAAAGGGATGAGACTTTGAGTCTCATTGTTATTATTTCTCTACCTCCCGACATGAAGCAAGAAAGCATTGGGCTTCACAAAATAAAAATAATATAAAATAAATAAAGGGGAGTGGGCACATACCTCTTTTCCTCTTTGGGCTTGCCAACCAAATAAAAAATGAACAAAGGCACTGGATCCCCTCTTTTCGTGGGCTTGAAAACAAATGAGCAGTTTTGGGCTACACAAAAATTTTGGGCCCTTGCAAAGCTAAAACCAGCTTGAAATATTTTTGGATAAGGCATATATGAAGGTGTGACATCAAAACAAGGCTTCGTTACTTTGACAAATTAGTAGCAAGCAAGACACCTCATTCGGCAACTCTCCTCGCCTGAAGACTTGGGAGACTCCCACCATATGCTACTGCACCTTGATACTCGGAAGTCTCACAACCACTCAGTGACTTGGATTTTTCAAGTCTCCAACCGAGAAGTTTTCCTCACTCAGGAAATTAAGGGAACACTACCTCAAACTACATGCTTCACTTACAAAGCTTCAACAATATAAGTTTCAACAAAAGAAAAAATTCAGAGAACTTTCTGAAGAAGGCTTTGGTGTATTTAACACAATACGTTGAAATGAAGCAAAGCTTATTTATTAATATTTCCGATAAGCTACAAATATGTACATATACATGAGTCAAAATAAACAAACAAGAGGGAGCCTTCACAAAGGTTGCTTAGGGGAAGTCTCAGCAATCGGTAGAGCCCCAGAAGGAGAAAGCACCGGAGGGTGGTTATCTGGAGCCTCAGTACTGGACAGAACCCCAGAAGGAGAAGGCATTGGAGGTTGATCATTTGGAGCTTCATTATGCGGTACAGCCCCAGAAGACGAAGGCAATAAATGCCTTTGGAACAAACCCACAAACCTTTGATGATCAAGTAAAGCCCAACCATCAGATTCCTGCATCTGGTCAAGTTTCCTCTTCATGTTTGTAGCATAGTCATGCGCGAGCCTGTGCAACTGTTTATTCTCATGCTTGAGCCCTCTAATCTCCTGTTTGAGACTTATCACTTCAGCCGCCAATGATTCAACTTGGCGGGTTCTAGCAAATAGGCGTTGGGCCATATTAGACACAGAACCTGCACACTGAACACTAAGAGCCAAAGAATCCTTAACAGCCAACTCATCAGACCGTTTGGAAAGTAGTATGTTATCTTTGGGAGTGAGAAGGTTCCTGGCCACCACCGCAGCGGTCATATCATTCTTCATCACGGAGTCTCCAATGGTAAGAGGACCAGTAGGGGATAAGAAAGAGGGGCGCCATATGTTGTCTTGAGAAGGCATGGCTGCCTCTTCACCAAAGTTTAAGTCAAAACGACATTCGGATGGGCCAGACATTCTCAGAAATAATGAAGGAGAAATGAGGTGCAATAAATCTCCGAAGTAAGGGGAAACTTCCTACAAGCAATAAGTCTCTGAATGTACTCCTTGCACATAATTGGTGCCCTTATAAAAGAAAGGGCAATAGGGTCGTTGGTTCAAAAATCGAAGAGGCACCACTCTCCGGATTTCGAAGAGGCACCACTATCTGGATTCCGAAAAGGCACCACTTTCCACACGCAACATCAGCTCATCGGGTACCACAAATAACTTTGCCAAAGATCTCTGACAAAGTTTAGACACATAAATTTTGAAGGTCCAGCTACCCTACTATTACCCATAAGGGTAAAGGAACAGCACCACTACTTGATAACTAGAAAGTCCCAATGTGTGTCAACCTCCGTGCTCCGTGGCAAGGCAGACTGGCAAAAATGCCCAACTCACATTCAAGAAAACACTCCCAACAAGATTGCTTGCTCAAAAATCGAAGAGGAACCACTCTTCGAATCTCGAGAGCCAGACTCCCAACAGGATTACTTTCTCAAAAATCGAAGAGATACTGTTATCCGAATCTCAAGAGTCGTTACTCCCAACAGGATTGCTTGTTCGAAAACCAAAAAGGCATCGCTCTCTGAACTTTGAGAGCCAGATTTCCTTGGATAAAGCTTGTCTGCAATCTTCACACGCAAATCAGCTTTCCAGATACCACATACCACTTTTTCAAAGTGCTCTGACAAAGTTAAAACACGTGAAGCTTGCAGCTCTCACTACATTGCTACGACCAAGAAGGGTAAAAGAATAGCACTATTACTTGTTGTTAGGGAGACTCCTATATATGTCGACCTCCATCCTCCACAGCCAGGCAAACCTGCAAATAAAAAAAACGCTCAACTTTTCTTCACATCCGAAAGGGCACTCTCAGCAGAGTCTCTCAAAATACTCAGCTTATTTTCCTCCAGATAATACCTCTACAAACAAGCCACACCAGAGCAAGAGTATCTCATATCATCAGGGTTAAAAGCAAAAGCATCCCATATCATGCTTTTTCCCTGTCTTTTCCTTTGGCCTTGTTCTTACCTGCAAGACAAGGAGAAAGAGAGTAATCAGTCAACACTTGGATTCAAGCTTCTAGTCAGGAACTGACTGCCTGGAACCCCTTGCCTGATTACTTACCTGGCATTGTTCTCGAGTACTCATCTTCAACATCTTATGCTTCCAGAGAAGATACCACATCTGCTTGAGGAGCAAATAGGGCAAGTGAGAAGGATACAAGGAAGCATGTGGAGACAAGCGTAACAGAACACATGCAGATACATCCACTACTTTGGCAACAGCAAAAGTATCCCATATCATCAAGGTCGAACGTACTTTAGATTTGATGGACTTTTTTTTACCCTCAAATTCTTGAGTCGGCCTTATACTCTGGAGGGAACCAGAAAACCCTCCAGCCTAGTTCAAGAATAAGCCTGTGGAAAGTTACTTCTTCAAAAGCAAAAGTATTTCATATCATCTCTTCTCCATTTGCTTCTCCTTATCCTTGGTGCTATTTACGACACAAGGAGAAGGAGAACAATCAACAGGAAGCCGAAGTCGAACCTCCGATCCAGGTTGCTTGCTTGGAAGTCTGATTGCTTACCTTGTATGTTACCTCCTTCGACAAATCTCCTAGCTCGGCGACTTGGGGGACTCCTACTATAGGGTTTGTATCGCACTTGACCAAGCCCGAAACTACAAGTAAGCTTCAAGTGAAATTGATACATTACCTTGTGCATCTTTATCGGTTAAAGATATCACCCCTGGATGGAGGAAAAGTACTTCCAGAGAAGATGCCACATCTACATATGAGACAGATAAGGTAAGTGAAAATGATACCATACTTCGGTACTTAGAAGTTTCGTGATTACTCAATGGCTTGGATCTCGCAAGTCCCCAACCGAGGAGCGTCCCTCACTCGGGAACTTAGGGGAGCACTGTTTGTACCATACTTGACCAATCCCGAAACTACTGAGCACCGGTCAACGTTATACCGTCAAGGACCTAGAAGAGTTTCCTTTCAACCAGGAGGCCAATCACAGCACGACACGTGTCGACATCAGAAGCCAATCACAACACGACACGTGTCAATGTCAGAATGAAACTAGAAACTCTCTCCTATAAATAGAGATCATTCTCTCACAATATTTCCTAATGTCATTTTGTACTAAACTATTCACTTAAGGGATCACTGTTTGTACCATACTTGACCAATCCCGAAACTACTGAGCACCGGTCAACGTTATACCATCAAGGACCTAGAAGAGTTTCCCTCCAACCAGGAGGCCAATCACAGCGCGACACGTGTCGACATCAGAAGCCAATCACAACACGAACGTGTCAATGTCAGAATGAAACTAGAAACTCTCTTCTATAAATAAAGATCATTCTCTCACAATATTTCCTAATGTCATTTTCTACTAAACTATTCACTAGAACTCACAAAAGGAGAGCTTGAACCTATGTATTTGTGTAAACCCTTCACAATTAATGAGAACTCCTTTACTCCGTGAACGTAGCCAATCTGGGTGAACCACGTATATCTTGTGTTTGCTTTTCTGTCTCTATTCATTTACATACTTATCCTCACTAGTGACCGAAGCAACCAAGCGAAGGTCACAAAACCTGACACTTTATGTTGTACCAAAGTCCTCACTGATTTTGTGCATCAACACAAGGTTTCCATCTGGGACTCCTTCTAGGCTAATTTCGACGTCCTGAACTTGTTTTCCCAAATTAAGTCATTTGAGTAGAGTTTGACTAAATGTACCCTTTATGTGCTTAGGCGCAATTTATTGTGGCGTTTTGTCTCCGTTAATTTGCGTGGCTATTTGGCGCTAAGTATCTGTGAGTGGACCCCTTCTAAATATGCATGTTTTAATAGTAGAAATGCATACATGGAAAAGCATGATATAACAAGTATGTTCTATGAAACGCTTTGAGATAACATGTTTACTAAGGCTATTTTGAATTATTACTATTTTTCCTATAACCCGTGTTCTTATAGAATATTTGATGGATGACGATATGATATTTAGAACATGTTTACAACACCTCTTTATAGTATAGATGATGGATGACTTCATACTATGAAGTTGCTTTTCAAATGTATATATGTTCAATGGTTTTGTACCTACCTAGTGGTCCCTATTCCACTACGAGACGAAGGGATAGATTCTGGCCCATCCCGGGCGACGGTTATGGTGTTGGCATAAGGCATAAAGTGGTTTTCCTCTGGCTATTAGCATAGGGACAGGGTCACGGGGCCTGAAGGGATATTTTCCTCTGATTGTTCATTCAGAGACGGAAGCTAGCATGGGGCCTGGAGGGATATTGGACATTCACTAGTGATTATTATATATATGAGTTATAGTTTGAGACATTGCACGACATGCTAGGTTTCGAAAAACCTATGTTTATTATGATATATGTGTTTTCATAAAACTTGGGGAGTTAGTATGTTGATAACGGTTTTATTATATATATATATATATATATATATATATCAACTTGGCCCACTCATGTTTGTTTTGCACCCCCTTCAGGATTTAGAATCGAGGCATACAATCCTGGCGTCAAGGCACTTCCGCATCGGTATCTTCGAGTCCTCTTGGTGTAGGACCCATTATTTTATTCTTCAATTTTATATTATTTCTTTTAGTATTCTAGTTAGTTGTATGTTCTGAACACGTTCCTTAAATGCATATTCTTTATTCTTTTATATTTATAAGTCTTATCTATCCCTTGTTTTCAGTATTTGCACTCAATAAATGGCTTTCGTCACCCTCGGGCGTCGACCAGCACGTGCCTATCCTGGTATTCGGGGAATATCGGAATCGGGGCATGTCACCTTTAATGAAACTTTCTAAAGTCCAATAACACCCTCGTCATTTTTACAAAATGACAGGCCTTGTCCTTAATACTCAAAGTGGAATCCCTCACACCCGTTCACACCCTTGCATCAGAGTAGGACCGCAGCCGTCCCGCCGACTCCTGCTCAACACCGACCGCCACCACTGCACCAACATTCATCCTTATTCTCCTTCCAGATCCTCCAAATACACAAATAAGAAAAAGATTCAATCTTTTTGAGAAACCATTTTTTTAAATTTACCGATTGGATCGAATCCCAGAATCCAAGCAAGAACCAGTCCAGAATCCAAGCGAGAAAAAGATTCCTACTTGCAATCTTCCCTCTTCAACCCAGAATCCGAGTGAGAATCAGTCGGAATAGATGAGAGAGATGATCAGATCAGATCCAATGCCACATCTCCGATCATTAAAGAAATGAAATTCCGATTTAGAACAAACAAGCAATCAAGAAGCTGAAAACATATACAAAAACGATAAACAAAACCCCAAAATAAAAACACATACCAAGCATCAACTGGGAAATATCCAACCCAATCCACTGATGCCCACTCTCTAACAATGCGTCTCCGCTGAGCCCCGACCCACAACCTGCAGTGAAAACCTCAATCACTCACTCAACTTTTTTCACCATTTCAGTGAATAAAATCAAACCCCTTTTGGATTTTTTTTTTTTTTTTACAAAAAATTGAATTGAAAGATTAGGGGAGTTGGGTTTTGAAATATTACCAATGTCGAGGAGTAGCCTGAGGACGCCATCGTCGGGGAGATTGAGAAGCTTGAGGGCTCGGTGCTTCTAGAATTCTAAAGAGAGATTAAAATAAAAAATTATAAATAAATAAAATAAGTTATATTAGATAATTATTGTATTATATGTCCTATCTTTTATTTGTTAAGAAAATTAAATTAATGGAACATCTAGTATTATACCTTTTTTGGTCATTTCATATAGTCACAACTGTTTTACATAAAAGTTTACCAAACACTATAATACTGCTTCTTTTTTTTCTTTCCAAAAAGCACTTTTACAAAAAAATTTACCAAACACTTTATTGCTTTATTTCACAGCTACTTATTCTCACATCACAACAGAAACAGTTTTTTTTCAAAACATAGTAATACCAAACCAACCCTAACTTTAATGTATATTCACCATACACCTTATTAGTTGCCCTGTGTCTCATCTTCTAACCCTAGTAAACTTGTTAAGTAATATATCTTTTTTAATTTTTAAAACTAATTTAAACATGATTAAATAAATAAACTCAACCCCAGAAGCTTTTCAACTTCCCCAACCAGCCAACCCCCACCCACCCTTTCAATCTTTTTGTTCATAAGCCATGGCGAATCAGCCATCTCTGTCGTCCGCCCTCCGTCCTCCGCCATCCCTCTTATTCCACTGTAACTCTAATTTATTTTATAAAGAAAACTTAACAAATGTCCTCCCCAAGAAAATATATCCCAAATCGCAAAAAAATTCAAATCTATATGTGCACAGAAATGTCCTCGCCAAGAAAGAGAAATGGCTGGTTCTTTAGGTGAGGCCGCTATCGAATTTCATGGCTGCAATTGTGCAACCGTCATAGTTGTCTTTGGTTGTTGTTGTATGGTCTTTGATTATCGAGTCAACGATCATATAGTCACAGTGGAAGAAAAGGTAAAAACAATGTTCTCATCATCATCATCGAATCTTTGGCTGTGGGTGGGTGGGTGTTCATGAGGTTGTTGGGTGGAGAAGTTGAACGTTGGAGGGGTTTGGATTTTTATTTTTATTTTTAATGCTTAAAATTAGTTTCAAAAATTGAAAAACATATATTTAATTAACAAGTTTACCAGGGTTAAAAGATAGGACACATGGCAGCTAATAAGGTGTATGGTGAGCATACACCAAAGTTAATGTGGGTGAGCAAAAATGCACCCATTGGAAAGACGAAATAAAACTAAATGATGAACTACGACTGGCTTAATTTCTTTACAGGATACGTAGACAATTTAATTTGAAAGTTAAATACAACCATAAGATTAATACAAAATTAAATATTTGAATTATTTCTGGCAATCTAGAATGAGACTTTATTGTGTTTCGGTCTAAGATACTGACCTTGCTAGAATGACAAGGATACGACTCCTTAGGGGGGGGATTTGGATCCTCTCCTGAGCCCAAGAAGAGGATCCTCCTGGCCAAGAAGGTGAGCCGTTGGATAAAAATCCAACGGCTATAATTAATATAACTTTAAAGGGACCCCTTGTTTGTAGTCATCCAACAGACCACACTGCTTGGTCAGGAGGATCCTCTCCTTAGGCTTAGGAGAGGATCCAAATCCCTTGGGGGGAGCAGCTAGAGAGGTGATTGGACCTTCATATCCAATATGTCGGCAACATCAAACATTAAAGAGGCTTAGCTAAATATGACTTTAGTTACGTTTACGAGGAAAATCGGTTTTATGAATTAGAACCATACCTTATGGTATATGATCGTATAATTTAGCTTACACGTGTATGATATATACTCAGCTTGTCAACATACATGATATTTAACTTACACATGCATGATGCCTAATCAGCTTGTCTATGTACATGATATTCAACTTACACGTGTATGATACATACTCAGCTTGTCTAGAACATGATATCCAGCTTACACATGTATGATTACATACACAGCTTGTCTATGGACATGATATCCAGCTTACACATTTATGATACACACTCAGCTTGTCTAAGGACATAATATTTAGCTTATACGTGTATGATACATACTTAGCTTGTCTACGAAAATGATATTCAACTTACATGTGTATGATACATGATTAGCTTGTCTATAGACATGACATCTAGCTTACACAATACACTCAACTTGTAATTACATGGAGATTACTCAGTAATGACACGATTATATTATCCAGCTTAAACTAGCTATGGCTAGTGTATGAAACTATATGCTATGTCACCATAATCAGTAGCAGTTGCAGTTGACGTATTTAGCGTTGAGGCCTCTTCCCAAAGCTCTGACACATTCTTACCAGGTATGTTATCTACTCAGCTTTATTAGTAGAACTTGAATTTTGGCAATTATGGCCTGAACATATGATTATACATGTATTAGACAGTCGGAGACCCATGAAGTGTGGTCTTTCAGGGATGAGTTGAAATAAATGTGATTACTACCAAGTATTTTAATTTGCACTTATCCCTATTTTAGGGGAAGTTTTGCCAAATTTTCGGTAGATTTTAATAGTTGATAAATTCATTTATAACTTCGTCACCCATCTGGGTAATGGCTAGCATGCCTCGACTTCGATGCTACTAAATTTTCGATTCAAGGTGTCATGATCAGGGTTATGGATTCATTTAGGGTTTTGATTGTTTTGGGATTTGTCAGTTCGGATGTGGGTTATTCTACATTTTGGTGTTATGGTTTTTTTAGTTGTTAGTTTAGTCATTTGGATTTGTGACGTTTAATGTAATGTAATGTTGAATTTTGTATCTTGTACACGTATTTAATGTATTGTTAAAATTGTTTAATAAATATCGTTATTTCTTAAAAAAAAAAAGTAAGCACCCAGCTTTTTTTTTTTTTTTTGCCAAGAGAAAGAAAATATATAACAATATTAGACAATTTTGGAGATTAGTTGGCCCAATCGAAATTTTAGTCCCTCAAATAAAAATTCATGCGTTTTGATCTATGAACTTTCCATAAATTATCACACATTATGGTAAATTCATATACCAATATTCACGGATTTATTTAAAGAACTGTTATTAGCATTCCAAAATTTTCATTCTACACTCATTACTGTTGTAAACATTCCTAGTTTAAGTATGATTGTGTAAATCCTAGATAAGATTTGATTCTAGTTATCCTTTCCTATTACAACTTGTATTACTTGGAGGAGAAGGAATATCTTCTCTCCCTTTACTACTATAAATAAAGGCACAATGTAGGAGGGATAACAACACACACATTCCCCTACAATTCTACAAACACACATCTCTCTCCTCTATCTCTGCCGCCGGCCCTAGTCTCTCTGTCAGATAAATATAGACCACAACACGTTATCAGCACGCTCCTACCGCTGCGCTTAGGAATCTGACGTTGGAAATTTTTTCTGCATCAAACCAGTTCATCCATATCATCACGCAATCAAGTTCTTTCCAAACAACAGCTTTTAACTCGATATTTTGCAAGCCCTGATAGCATGAACATTCACCATGATCATGACCCAACTTTACGTTTTACGTATTTTAGATTCTACATAAATTGTGTATGCTTCATAATCAAAATTGCTACAATTATGTGAATTTGATATTTGCCATGAATTGAATCTTACATATGTACATGCATTGAAACTATTATTTGCATATGCATCAACATAAATATGTGATTCATTGAATTTTACATGCATATAATTATATTTGAATTGAAAATTTTTTTTTGCGATTGGGGAATTAGGGTTCTTCGAACCCGTGCCTTTCCCGAGCCGAGAACCAATCCTGGAGCCACGGCTCCAGGCCTAACACCCAGACCCGACGCCCAGAAGGCGTCGCCACCCATGAAATCGTCAACCAACATGGCCTGCAGCCATGCCCTGATACCCCCGACGAGTTTTTTTTTATTGACAGTCGATTTTTTCTTTGAAATTTCAATCGACGAGTCTAAGGTTTTACTACGTTGAGAATTCCTCACTCTCCGTCCAAATTTATGGTTAGCAATGACCCCCACGGCCTTCACCGTGATTTTTGAACCATGGACAACCACCTGCAGTGGTGCCGTCGTAAATTTTCCGGCCTTCTTCCTCGGCCACGCACACCCAGCGCCGCTGGGTTTGTTTTGTCCTGTAACCCGAGCCCTAATGGGCTCCTGTCCCTCGGCCTGCATCAGCGCCTTTGGGCTTGCTGATGCTTTGAGATGTCACGGCCCAGCCCGTGCACAAAGAAAAAAAGTTTTTTTTTTGCTGCTTAACGCAGCCCAGTCCACCCCGTAAGCCTGCAGCTTACACCCGAGACCCTCCCCAGTCCAATTTTTGGGCCTAGGTCTCACGGACCAAATTTTTCAAGCCACCCGTGGCTTCATATTTTCTTTTGACCGCAAATTTATTCTCGGCCTATATTTTTAGGCCCCGAGATTTTATTATTTAATATTTTTTAAATAATATGGGTTTTTATATTTTCACCCACACTTTCATTTGGCCCCGAAGACCAAAAATAAATTAATTCAATTATCATTATACAATATTTTTGCATATATTCTTTGCATATTTGTTTGCATATATATTTGTGTTTGTCTGCAGGAATATATGAACCTGAAGTTCATAATCACTTTGAAACCCGAAGTTTCTTATAAACATGCCTTGTCTGAAAACCTGAAGTTTTCACTTAAATATATCACCCATGAAACCCGAAGTTTTTCATGCAAAATTAAACCAATACATGTCTATTATAACCTGCATGTTCTACTCCTATGTGAATGGATTGATTTTTCTCCTCCTATGTGAATGGATTGATTTTTCTCCATTACACTAACCACATCTTGTCCATCCATTTTGTGATAGGAACATGTCAAATTTGAACAAACTCGACTTCACCGCTTTGGAGGTCTTTGGAAGGAACTACCTCAAATGGGTTCAAGATGTGAAGCTCCACCTCACTGCAAAGAACTTGCGTCCTGCTATTGAAGAAGCAACAGATACACCTGTTGGCGAAGCTGAAAAAGCCACTGCTATGATCTTCATCCGAAGACATATTCATGACGCTCTGTAAACTGAGTACCTTGCTGAAGATGATCCACGTGCATTATGGGTCGCTTTGGCTGATCGTTTCGATCACCAAAAGGACATATTCTTGCCTGAAGCAAGACACGACTGGCAGCACTTGCGCTTCCAAGACTTTAAGTCTGTGAATGAATATAATTCTGAAGTTTGTCGAATCCGATCACTTCTCAAGTTTTGCAATGAAACTTTGACTGAAGAGGATCTCCTGGATAAGACTTACTCGACCTTCTCTGCTTCTAATATTGTCCTGCAGCAACAATATAGAGCTCAGAAGTTCACTAAGTTCTCGGATTTGATCTCTGTTTTACTTCTTGCTGAAAAGCAGAACCAGCTGTTGATGAAGAATCATCAAGCTCGAAATACTGGGGCTACTATTGTGCCTGAAGCACATTATAGCACTAATCAGCACCCAAAACGCCAAAAGAGGCGTGGTAAGGGCGGCCAGAAGCCATCCCACCAAGGTCAACAGAGTCAAGGCTCATCTAAGGGAGGAAACAAAGCCCAGAAACGCCCAAACCTCGCTCCCAAGGCCCCGAACTTCAAGAATAAGGGCAAAACACCTGCCACAATGAATGACGATATGTGCTATCGTTGTGGTTCAAAGGACCATTGGTCCCGTATTTTCCGTGCTCCCAAGAAGGTTGTAGATGAATATCATTCTCGTCGTAAGAAGTTTGAATCAAACTTCATGCAAGTGGATGAACCGGAGACTACAAAGATGGAGGTTTCTGATTTTCAGAAGGATACCACTCCTATGGAAGATTAGAATCTTAGACATAGACTTATTTTTTTAGTTGAAATAAGACAATTGGGTCCGAATTCCACCTAGTGGCCGAACCCCACCTTGTTTTTTGGTTGATTTTGAACAATTTTCCTTTATGTTTTGGATTATTAGTTGGCGATTTATTTTGGATATTCAGTTTTAATCCTTGAATAAATTAAATTATTTTGAATTGATACTTGTTTTTATAAACTTTTATGCATGTGACCGATTCAAATTAATTTTTCATTCTAGGTATGACTAGTGGGAAAGTTAGTTGTCTGGCAGATAGTGCAACCACGCATACTGTTTTGCGTGAACGCATCTATTTCACTAACTTCGTACCTAAGAATGCACCTCTGACAACCCTCTCAGGCCCATCCAACCTGATAGAAGGATACGGTAAGGCACGTATAATGTTGTCCAATGGTACAATCTTGACCATTGCTGAGGCACTCTATTCTCCACGTTCCGGAAGAACGTTACTAAGTTTCAAGGACATTAGAGATAACAATTACCACGCTGAAACCCACGTAGAAAACGGAGTTGAATTTCTGTGCGTAACTTCCTACGAATATGGCCAGAAGCGTATTCTAGAAAAGATGGAGCGTAACCCGAGTGGTCTGTATACTACGACCATACGGCCCATAGAATGCCACTATGTGGCCGGCCCTACCACAGGGACCGCGCACGAAATTACACTTTGGCATGATCGTTTAGGACATCCTGGACGAATAGCGATGCGCCGTATCCTCAAAACTTCACACGGGCATCCACTAACCCGAAGCTTAGGTTCGATCCATGAAATCGCATGTCAAACATGTTCTATGGGAAAGCTTATTACTAAGCCTTCTTATGACAAGATTCGTTCGAATCCTCCCATTTTTCTACAACAGATTCAAGGGGACATTTGTGGACCGATTCAACCTCCTTGCGGACCATTTAGATATTTTATGGTTTTGGTTGACGCTTCTACACGTTGGTCACACGTGTGCTTGTTGTCCACAAGGAACGATGCATTCTCCAAACTGTTGGCTCAGGTTATCAAGCTCAGGGCTCACCATCCTGATTATCCGATCAAATCTATTCGATTGGATAATGCTGGAGAATTCACATCTAAAACTTTTGATGACTATTGCATGTCGGTTGGGGTTGAAGTTGAACATCCTGTACACCATGTTCACACCCAGAACGGCCTGGCAGAGGCTTTCATTAATCGTTTACAAATGATTGCTCGATCGTTGGTCATACGTACCAAGCTCCCGATCGCTGCTTGGGGCCATGCAATATTGCACGTAGCAAAGTTAGTCCGCCTGAGGCCTGTTGCGACGCAACCATTTAGTGCCCTTTAGTTGGTCACCGGATGCGAACCCGACATATCGCATCTGCGCTTTTTTGGTTGTGCGGTCTATATGCCGATCTCGTCGCCCTTACGTACAAAAATGGGGCCTCAGCGAAGGATGGGAATCTATGTCGGATATGATTCTCCTTCGATTATTCGTTACTTAGAACCTTTGACAGGCGATCTGTTTACCGCTCGTTTCGCGGATTGTCACTTCTATGAGACAGTCTTCCCGCCGTTAGGGGGAGATAAGAACGTCAATGTTCCTAATGAATGACGCGAATTATCGTGGACGATTCCCACTTTGTCTCATTTAGATCCCCGCATCGCTCAGTCTGAAGCTGAAGTGCAGCGCATATTAGATCTCCAGAGCATAGCTCAGAGCATGCCAGATGCTTTCACCGATTTAGCGCGCGTGACAAGATCACATATTCCAGCTGCGAATACGCCTGCAAAGATAGATGTACCAAATGTACGACGGACTACCCTCCTGGAAGCCCGGGATGCCAATTCTGGTGATCCACGTACATTAGCGGCTAGCCAATCATCTGCCCCTACACAAAAGCATGACAGACCCCTTGGTTCAAAGGATTCACACCCTCGGAAGAGGAAAACCATGGCACAAGGTCCTGAAGAGCCTACTGTGAATCCGACTATCGCTTACTCATTTTACCTAACTCATGAGGAAATTCTATGGAAGCGTCCTTGAAGAGACGAATCCTCCTCCCGAGAATCGTGAGATTTCGGTCTATTATGCTAGCTTAGATGATGTGTGGCGTCGAAATGAGATGATTGTCGACGATGCATTAGCATTTGCAGTAGCTACTGAGATCATGTTGAGCGATGACATTGAACCGCGTTCCGTTGGTGAATGTCGACGTAGAGCTGATTGGTCAAACTGGAAACAAGCAATCCAAGTCGAACTTGATTCACTTGCGAAACGTAAGGTGTTTGGACCTGTAGTTCCTACTCCTCCACATGTGAAGCCCGTTGGCTATAAGTGGGTTTTTGTTCGGAAGCGTAATGAGAAGAACGAAATTATTCGTTACAAAGCTCGTCTTGTAGCACAAGGTTTCTCATAACGCCCCAGGATTGACTATGATGAAACTTACTCACCCGTTATGGATGTGATTACTTTTCGATACCTTATCAGTTTGGTAGTTTCTGAAAAACTGGATATGCAGCTGATGGACGTAGTAACCGCATATCTCTATGTGGATCTTGATACGGAAATTTATATGAAAGTTCCCAAATGACTTACATTGACTGGTTCAAATATTTCCAAACCCCGGAACACGCTCTCAATTCGGCTGAGGCGTTCACTATACGGTTTGAAACAATCCGGAAGAATGTGGTATAACCGTCTGAGTGAGTATTTGACTAGTCAGGGATATGTGAACAACGAACTATGCCCTTGTGTTCATTAAGAAGTCACATTCCGGATTTACGATTGTTGCAGTATATGTCGATGACATGAATCTCATCGGAACTCCTGAAGAGCTCGCGAGAACTACTTCGCACTTGAAGTCAGAATTTGAGATGAAAGATCTAGGTAAGACTCGATACTGTCTCAGTCTCGAGATAGAGCATTGTTCAGATGGAATCTTAGTACATCAATCGAACTACACCCAGAAGGTGTTGCGCCGTTTTAATCAGGATAAAGCGAAGTCTTCAAGTACTCATATGGTCGTTCGTACGCTAGATGCAAAACGAGATCCCTTCCGTCAGAAGGAGGATGATGAAGAGATTTTGGAACCTGAAGTTCCTTATCTAAGTGCGATAGGCGCTTTATTGTACTTAGCTCAATGCACTAGACCCGACATCTCCTTCGCTGTTAATCTTTTGGCAAGATACAGCAATGCACCAACACGCAAACATTGGACTGGCGTGAAAGACATCTTCCGTTACCTTAAGGGTACTACGGATTTGGGCTTATTCTATCCCTACGAATCCTCGAGTGATGCCGCACCCTATGCTCATCGGGTTGATTCTCGCCTTGTTGGTTATGTCGACGCTGGATACTTATCTGATCCGCACAAGGCGTATTCTCAAACGGGTTATGTCTTTACCGTTGGAGGCACCGCAATATCTTGGAGGTCAACTAAACAGACCTTAGTTGCCACTTCGTCTAACCATGCTGAAATTCTCGCCTTACATGAAGTAACTCTGGAATGCTTTTGGTTGAGAGCAGTAGTGGGCCATATTCGAAGCTCCTGTGATCTTCACCCCGCCGTTAATGCCCTGACGACGATTTTTGAAGACAACGCAGCTTGCATCGAACAGCTCAAGAAGGGTTACATCAAAGGAGACAACACCAAGCATATTGCGTCGAAGTTCTTCTTTACACATCAATAGTAAGAGCATCAGAAGATTGAAGTCACGCAAATCTGATCACAAGACAATCTGGCCGACCTTTTCACCAAATCACTACCGAAGGCGACGTTTCAAAAGCTTGTTCATGGAATTGGTATGAGTAAACTTTCTGAGTTGTAACTTTGCTATTTCTCTTTGGAATTATGTCAAACTCAGGGGGAGTATCTTCTGGATACTTGCTTGATCTTAATGTACTCTTTTTCCCTACGATTAGGAGCATTTTCCCACTGGGTTTTTGCTACCTAACTAGGTTTTAACGAGGCACCCACCTTGGGCTGGTCATATCCCTAATGACGTCCTGTAGATGTTTCTTTTGACTTTGCATTTCTCACGCATTTTTCCTTAAACTATGGATTTTGTCCCTACTTGGATTTTTGCCATAGCCTTAGGGTTTTTTAGTGAGACTTACTACTTATGCAAGTTCCTACCTTATTGAGAATAAGCGTTGTTCCTTAGAATCAGTGCCAACGAGTCGACTTCCTCAACTTTTGCATGATGCTGAATCTATCTTGAGTATTTACACACTCAAGGGGGAGTGTTGTAAACATTCCTAGTTTAAGTATGATTGTGTAAATCCTAGATAAGATTTGATTCTAGTTATCCTTTCCTATTACAACTTGTATTACTTGGAGGAGAAGGAATATATTCTCTCCCTTTACTACTATAAATAAAGGCACAATGTAGGAGGGATAACAACACACACATTCCCCTACAATTCTACAAACACACATCTCTCTCCTCTCTCTCTGCCGCCGGCCCTAGTCTCTCTGTCAGATAAATATAGACCACAACAATTACGAGTGTATTTTTCTTTTTATTATAGAAAGTTTGAAGTGTAAAATAAAATTTTTGAAATGGTAGTAAGAATTCTCTTTATTTAATTACAATAATTTAATGAAATTAATAAAATCCTGTTAATTAAAATTGAAAAACCAATTCTGCAATTAAGTCGGATATTAATCTTGTTTACCATTTATAAACCCAAAATCATCGAATCTTGTACACTAGGGATTAGGGAATGCATGTAATCAACTAGGAATGTGACACATGACAAAAACGGTGTCCCATCTTTATGAGAAAGAGCAAAACAGAGATAGGAGAGAGAAGAGAGATCGGCCCGCAAATTCCAATCCCTAACAGCCATGAGAGTCCCTCATCCCACAAACCATCCATCAAAGTCGGGCACAGCCCCAGCGGAGGACGACCCTGACGCAACCCGACCCACAATTCCCGGCCTGGGCATGTCGGTGGCCGGCGGGCTACGGAAGAAGGGGCTTGGCGTGCGGCCATGGTTGCTTCTGGACTCGAGCGGGCAAGCCCAGGTGGTAGAGGCCGGCAAGCACGCCATCATGCGGCGTACAGGTCTACCCGCTCGGGACCTTCGGATCCTGGACCCGCTTCTTTCATACCCGTCTACGGTTCTGGGTCGAGAGCGAGCTATCGTGATCAACTTGGAGCACATCAAGGCCATCATCACCGCCCAGGAGGTCCTGCTGCTCAATTCCCGAGACCCTTCTGTGACTCCATTTATTGAGGAGCTTCAGCGGCGGCTTTTGCGCCACCACCAAGCCACCACCAAACCCGCAAAAACCCAGGTTTCAAAAAGTTTCAATTTTTCGTCTAATTACCGTTCTTTACGATCGTAATTGTGATTTCTTGTATTGGGTTGTGTTGTGTTGTTATTGTGATTTTGGTTTTGTGTTGTTAATTTTGGGTGTGAGAAGGAGGGCAATGGCGAAGAATCGAATTGGTATGGCATGGAAGAAGCAGAGGCAAATGCACAGGTGAGAGGAGCGGCTGGTGGAAATGGGGAAGGGGAGGCAACAGGGAAGCAAGGTCTGGAGGATAATCGTGATGGTTTGAAGGTCCTGCCTTTTGAGTTTGTTGCATTGGAGGCATGCCTTGAGGCTGCTTGCAGTGTCTTAGAGAATGAAGTAAGTGAATATCCTTTTCCAGACTGCCTCATTCAATAATCCGTTCCATCCTTTCTAACTTGTTTTCCTTGTTTTTGTGGATTTGATAATAGGCACGGACATTGGAACAAGAAGCTCATCCAGCTTTAGATAAGCTCACTTCAAAGATTAGTACTCTCAATTTGGAACGCGTCCGCCAAATCAAGAGTCGCTTGGTTGCAATTACCGGCCGTGTTCAGAAGGTTAGCATAGCATTTGATAATCCAGACCCTTTCCTTTCATGGAAAAAATTAAGTGTCAGACTTTTGTCGTGGATTAACCAATGCATGAACTAGATCACTTGCTTGGTGCTAAACTTGTTATGTATTATGTTGGCCTCTAGGTGAGGGATGAACTAGAACACTTGCTTGACGATGATGAAGATATGGCGGAAATGTATCTAACTGACAAGTTGGTTCAGCAACATCTTGAAAATTCGTCCACTTCCTCTTTGGGTGAGAGAGATGACATGGATCCTGAAGCTCCACGATCAGACATGGATGACAGGCAAGGCAACTCATAATCTCATTCTCATTTTAATTTATAGAAATGCCAGTTCTTCGCTTCTTTAATTTTCCTATTGTATTGTATCAGGGGTCCTACTGAAATTTCAATGGAAACTGGTGGGGATCCCTTGAATTTTGATGGTGATCCTCAAAACAGTGATAACCACCGGCATCAATATCTTAGAAGGGACAGCCATGTGACCACTACTAGCTCCACACATAGTGCTATGGGAAAGGTCCTCGATGTAGAAGAGCTTGAAATGCTTTTGGAGGCATATTTTGTGCAGATTGATGGTACACTAAACAAGCTATCCACGGTACGTGAATATATTTTACCTCTCAATTTTGTTCAGTGCAAATATCTGTCAGTGAACATAATTTAAAATAGAGAGTGGTGACGTAGAGTATGGTGATGCCAGCAGCCAGCCTAACACTTGCACTGGAGGCCAGTTCAGTGATCCCCATCTTCACAACACCAGCCATTGCTGGTATCTGGGGGCTGCTCCCATGAGCAGTGCCCATGGCAGTGGATGGGCGCTTTCTCATTAAAGCTAGTAAAATTAAAAAGAAATATAAAAGATATGGTTAAAGACATTTTAGTAATATTGGGGTTAGATAGTAGGTGGGTTAGTAAAGGTTTTCCTAAGTTGAGGTTCATCTGTTGTAATCAATTTCTTCTGAGGAGCGTAAATATACATCTGTTTGTCTTATGGTCAGTGTTGTTGCATATGAGAATTGCAACCATGATCAGCGTTAGGCTTTCCCTTGGTTTAGGGAAATTCTTCACAGTTAGCTATGAAATCGCTGTTTTTCTGCAACAGTTTTAACTCCGTCGATAGTATCTCTCGATAGAGACTATGACTGAGATATAGATAATGTGAACTCTTTTTCTAGCCTGTTTGATCACAATTTTTCCTAATGAAAGATATAGATCATGTCTTGTGAAGTTTAAGGATTAATATTTTTTTTATGTAATTCATTGTTATTCATGGAATCTCTTCCTCTTATCATCAACAAGAGTGGGTCGTCAAAAACACAAATAGATTTTCTTCTAATGAGGAAAGGGGATCGTATAACTTGTAAGGATTGCAAAGTTATACCAGGAGAGAGCGTGGCTAATCAACATCGCTTGTTGGTGATGGATGTACATATCAAAAGAGTAAGACAAAAGAACAAGACCTGGAAGTGCCCAAGGACTAGATGGTGGAATCTAAAAGAAGAAAAACAAGCCATTTTCAAAGAGAAGGTAATCACCCAATGTGTGTGGGATAGAGAGGGGGAAGCTAGCCAAATGTGGGATTCCATGGCTAGTTGTATCCGAAAAGTAGCAAAAGAGGTATTAGGAGAGTCCAAGGGCTTTGCCCCACACCAAAAGGAATCTTGGTGGTGGAATGAGGAGGTACAAACAAAGGTGAAGGCTAAGAAGGAATGTTGTAAAGCCTTATACAAGGAGATGACTGATGAAAATGGTGAAAGGTATAGAAAAGCGAAGCAAGAGGCGAAGAAAGCTGTCAGAGAAGCTAAGTTAGCGGCTTACGACGATATGTATAAACGACTAGATACCAAAGAAGGAGAGTTGGATATCTATAAACTATCTAGAGCAAGGGAAAAGAAGACAAGGGACCTAAACCAAGTGAGGTGCATCAAGGATGAGGATGGAAAGGTTCTTGCTACAGAGAACGCGGTTAAAGACAGATGGAGAGGTTATTTTCATAATCTTTTCAATGAAGGACATGAAATGAGTGCTTCTTTAGGGGAGTTGAGTAACTCAGAAGAGTGTAGAAACTACTCTTTTTATCGTCGAATCCGGAAGGAAGAAGTGGTTGTAGCTTTGAAGAAGATGAAGCATAAAAAAGCAATAGGCCCAGACGATATACCAATCGAAGTGTGGAAACTTTTGGGAGAGACAGGTATAACATGGCTCACTGACCTTTTCAATAGGATTTTGAAAACGAAGAAGATGCCAAATGAGTGGCGAATGAGCACTTTGGTGCCTATCTACAAGAATAAGGGCGACGTACAAAATTGCATGAACTATAGGGGTATTAAGCTAATGAGTCATACAATGAAGCTCTGGGAGAGAGTCATTGAGCATAGATTGAGGCAAGAGACACGGGTTTCGGACAACCAATTCGGGTTCATGCCAGGGCGCTCAACCATGGAGGCAATCTATCTCTTACGAAGATTGATGGAAAGATATAGAGATGGGAAAAAGGATTTACACATGGTCTTTATAGATTTGGAAAAAGCGTATGATAGGGTCCCAAGAGACATTCTTTGGAGGATTTTAGAGAAGAAAGGAGTACGAGTAGCATATATCCAAGCTATAAAGGATATGTATGAAGGAGCAAAGACTGCCGTAAGAACTCATGAAGGACAAACCGAAAGCTTTCCTATAACTGTAGGATTACATCAAGGCTCATCCTTAAGTCCTTACCTTTTTGCGTTGGTAATGGATGAGTTAACACGACATATTCAAGATGATATTCCTTGGTGTATGCTTTTCGCAGACGATATAGTGTTGATAGATGAAACTCAGGAAGGGGTAAATGCAAAGCTTAACCTTTGGAGAGAAGTGTTGGAATCTAAAGGTCTTCGCCTAAGCCGATCAAAGACAGAATATATGAAGTGCAAGTTCAGTGCAAATGGAGGCCAAAACGAGTTAGGGGTGAGGATCGGAGATCAAGAAATACCAAAGAGCGACCGTTTTCGTTACCTAGGATCTATCTTGCAAAAGAACGGAGAATTAGATGGAGATCTCAACCATAGAATACAAGCTGGATGGATGAAGTGGAAGAGTGCATCCGGCGTATTGTGTGACCGCCGTATGCCACTGAAGCTCAAGGGAAAATTTTATAGGACGGCAATAAGGCCGGCGATGCTGTATGGCACAGAATGTTGGGCGGTGAAACATCAACACGTACACAAAATGGGTGTAGCGGAGATGAGGATGCTTCGTTGGATGTGTGGGCACACGAGAAAGGATAAGATTAGGAATGAGGATATCCGGGGTAAAGTAGGAGTAGCCGAAATTGAAGGAAAGATGAGAGAAAATCGGTTACGGTGGTTTGGACATGTGCAAAGAAGGCCTACTGACGTTCCGATTAGAAGATGCGACTATGGGACAGAGGTTCAGGGCCGAAGGGGTAGAGGAAGACCTAGGAAAACTTTGGAAGAGACTCTAAGAAAAGACTTAGAGTACTTGGATCTAACGAAGGACATGACACAGGATCGAGCACAATGGCGTTCTAAGATTCATATAGCCGATCCCACTCAGTGACTTGGATTTTCCAAGTCTCCAACCGAGAAGTTTTCCTCACTCGGGAAATTAAGGGAACACTACCCCAACCTACATGCTCCACTCAGAAAGCTTCAACATACAAGCTTTAACAAAAGAAAATTCAAAGAACTTAGCGAAGAAGGCTTTGGTGTATTTAACACAATACATTGAAATGAAGGAAAGCTTATTTATTGATATCCTCGATAAGCTACAAATATGTACATATACATGAGTCAAAATAAGCACACAAGAGGGAGCCTTCACAAAGGTTGCTTAGGAGAAGTCTCAGCAGTCGGTAGAGCCCCAGAAAGAGAAGGCACCGGAGGGGGATCATTTGGAGCCTCAGTACTGGACAGAACCCTAGAAGGAGGAGGCATCAGAGGTTGATCATTTGGAGCTTCATTACGCGGTACAGCCCCAGAAGACGAAGGCAATAAATGTCTTTGGAACAAACCCACAAATCTCTGATGATCAAGTAAAACCTGACCATCAGTTTCCTTCATCTGGTCAAGCTTCCTCTTCATGTTTGTAGCATAGTCATGTGCGAGCCGGTGCAACTGTTTATTCTCATGCTTGAGCCCTCTAATCTCCTGTTTGAGACTCATCACTTCAGCTGCCAATGATTCAACTTGGCGGGTTCGAGCAAATAGGCGTTGGGCCATATTAGACACAGAACCTGCACACTGAACACTGAGAGCCAGCGAATCCTTAACAGCTAACTCATCAGACCGTTTGGAAAGTAGTCTGTTATCTTTGGGAGTGAGAAGGTTCCTGGCCACCACCGCAGCGGTCATATCATTCTTCATCACGGAATCCCCAACGGTAAGAGGACCAGTAGGGGAGACGAAGGATGGGCGCCATATGTTGTCTGGAGAAGGCGGGGCTGCCTCTTCAACAAGGTTCAAGTCAAAACGACGGTCGGAGGGGCCAGACATTTTCAAAGGTGTTGAAGAGAGAAGAGGTCGGACAAATCAAGATCTTAGAAGTGCAAGAATGAAGCTTCTACTGGTGGAGATTCAAGTGTGCTTTGGAACTTAATGCCAGCCCCTATAAAAATCTGCAATCGACGAAGCTTCAGAAATCGAAGAGGCGCCTGCTCAGAAATCGAAGAGGCGTTTGCTTTCTCAAAAGCTGGGCTGCTTAGAGATCACGAGGGTTGATCTCAGAAATCGAAGAGGCGTTTGCTTTCTCAAAAGTTGGGCTGCTCAAAGACCACGAAGGCCGATCTCAAAAATCGAAGATGCGCTCGCTTTCTCAAAAGCTGGGCTCCCCAGAGACCACGAGGGCCGATCTCAGAAATCGAAGAGGCACCTACTTTTCCAGCCTTTTCCAGCCTTGTCAGCACCTGTCACATGCACACTCAGTTTTACGGAAATTATGGGCATTCTGTCAAAGACTTCTGGGGAAGTAGAAAACACATGAATCTTACTGTTCAATCACCCACTTCCCACACGCAACAATAGCTCATGGGTACCACAGATAACTTTGCCAAAGTTCTCTGCCAAAGTTGAGCACGTGAAGCTTGCAGCTCCTACTACATCGCTCTAACCAAGAAGGGTAAAAGAATAGCAAAGAAACAGCACTAACAAAGTTTAGACCCATAAATTTTGAAGGTCTAGCTACCATATTATTACCCACAAGGGTAAAGGAACAGTACCACTGCTGGATAATTGGAAAGTCCCTGTGTGTCAACCTCTGTGCTTCGTGGCAAGGTAGACTAGCAAACATGCCCAACCTTTACTCACATTCGAGAAAACACTCCCAATAAGATTGCTTGCTCCAAAATCGAAGAGGCACCGTCCTCCGAATCTCGAGAGCCAGACTCCCAACATGACTACTTTCTTAAAAATCGAAGAGAGGGTAAAGGAACAGTACCATTGCTGGATAATTGGAAAGTCCCTGTGTGTCAACCTCTGTGCTTCGTGGCAAGGTAGACTAGCAAACATGCCCAACCTTTACTCACATTCGAGAAAACACTCCCAACAAGATTGCTTGCCCCAAAATTGAAGAGGCACCGCCCTCCGAATCTCGAGAGCCAGACTCCCAACATGATTACTTTCTCAAAAATCGAAGAGACACTGCTCCCCGAATCTCGAGAGCCAGACCCCCAGCATGATTGCTTTCTCAAAAATCGATGAGGCATCGTTCTCCGAATCAATCGAAGAGGCGCTCGCTTTCTCAAAAGCTGGGCTGCTCAGAGACCACGAGGGCCGATCTCAGAAATCGAAGAGGCACCTACTTTTCTAGCCTTGTCAGCACCTGTCACACGCACACTCAGCTTTGCAGAAATTATGGGCATTCTGTCGAAGACTTCTGGTGAAGTAGAAAGCACATGAATCTTACTGTTCAATCACCAACTTCCCACACGCAACAATAGCTCATGGGTACCACAAATAACTTTGCCAAAGTTCTCTGCCAAAGTTGAGCACGTGAAGCTTGCAGCTCCCACTACATCGCTCTGACCAAGAAAGGTAAAAGAATAGCAAAGAAACAGCACTAACAAAAGTTTAGACACATAAATTTTGAAGGTCTAGCTACCATATTATTACCCACAACTGTAAAGGAACAGTACCACTGCTGGATAATTGGAAAGTCCCTGTGTGTCAACCTCTGTGCTTCGTGGCAAGGTAGACTAGCAAACATGCCCAACCTTTACTCACATTCGAGAAAACACTCCCAATAAGATTGCTTGCTCCAAAATCGAAGAGGCACCGTCCTCCGAATCTCGAGAGCCAGACTCCCAACATGACTACTTTCTCAAAATCGAAGAGAGGGTAAAGGAACAGTACCATTGCTGGATAATTGGAAAGTCCCTGTGTGTCAACCTTTGTGCTTCGTGGCAAGGTAGACTAGCAAACATGCCCAACCTTTACTCACATTCGAGACAACACTCCCAACAAGATTGCTTGCTCCAAAATCGAAGAGGCACCGCCCTCCGAATCTCGAGAGCCAGACTCCCAACATGATTACTTCCTCAAAAATCGAAGAGACACTGCTCTCCGAATCTCGAGAGTCATACCCCCAGCATGATTGCTTTCTCAAAAATCGAAGAGGCATCGTTCTCCGAATCTCGAGAGCCAGATACCACAGACCACTTTTTCAAAGTGCTCTGACAGAGTTAAAACATGTGAAACTGGCAGCTCCCACTACCGTGCTATGACCAAGCAGGGTAAAGGAATAGCATTACTACTTGTTAGGGAGACTCCTATATATGTCGACCTCCATCCCCAACGGACAGGCAGACCTGCAAAAATGCTCAACCCTTCATCATATATGAGAGGGCACTCCCAACGAAGCCTTTCGAAATATTCAGCTTTCTTTCCCCCCGATAATACCTCTGCAAACAAGCTATACTAGAGCAAGAATATCTCATATCATCAGGGTTAAAAGCAAGAGTATCCCATATCATGCTTTTTCCCTGTCTTTTCTTTTGGCCTTGTTTTTACCTGCAAGACAAGGAGAAAGAGAGCAATCAGTCAGCACTTGGAATCAAGCTTCCAGCCAGGAACTGACTGCCTGGAACCCCTTACCTGATTACTTACCTGGCATTGCTCTCGAGTACTCATCTTCAACATCTTATGCTTCCAGGGAAGATTCCGCATCTGCTTGAGGAACAGATAGGGCAAGTGCGAAGGATACAAGGAAGCATGTGGAGACAAGCGTAACAGCACACGTGCCGATACATTCATTACTCTGTCAAAAGCAAAAGTATCCCATATCAGCAGGGTGGAACGTACTCTAGATTTGATGGATTTGTTTTGACCCTCAAATTCTTCAGTCGGCCTTATACTCTGGAGGAAACCAGAAAACCCTCCAGCTCAGTTCAAGAATAAGCCTGTGGAAAGTTACTTCTTCAAAAGCAAAAGTATCTCATATCATCTCTTCTCATTTTTCTTCTCTTTATCCTTCATGCTGCTGCAAGATGGGGAGAAGGTGAACAATCAGTCGGAGCTCTGATTGCTTACCTTGTCTGTCACCTCTTTCAGCAGACCCCCTAGCTCGGCGACTTGGGGGACTCCTACTACATGGTTTGTATCGCGCTTGACCAAGCCTGAAACTACAAGTAAGCTTCAAGTGAAATTGATACATTACCTTGTGCATCTCCACCAGTTAAAGATACCACCCCTGGATGGAGGAAGAGTACTTCCAGAGAAGATACCACATCTACCTATGAGACAGATAAGGCAAGTCAAGACGACACCACACTCCGATACTTAGAAGTTTCGTGATTACGAGATCATTCTCCCACAATATTTCCTAATGTCATTTGTACTAAATCATTCACTTGTACTCACTAAATGAGAGCTTGAACCTATGTACTTGTGTAAACCCTTCACAATTAATGAGAACTCTTCTATTCCGTGGACGTAGCCAATCTGGGTGAACCACGTACATCTTGTGTTTGCTTTCCTATCTCTATCCATTTATATACTTATCCACACTAATGACCGGAGCAATCTAGCGAAGATCACAAAAAGCGATCGTTTTCGCTACCTAGGATCTATCTTGCAAGAGAACGGAGAATTAGATGGAGATCTCAACCATAGAATACGAGCTGGATGGAAAGAGTGCATCCGGCGTGTTGTGTGACCGTCGTAGGCCACTGAAGCTCAAGGGAAAATTTTATAGGACGGCAATAAGGCTAGCGATGTTGTATGGCACAGAATGTTGGGTGGTGAAGCATCAACACGTACACAAAATGGGTGTAGCGGAGATGAGGATGCTTCGTGGGATGTGTGGGCACACGAGAAAGGATAAGATTGGGAATGAGGATATCCGAGGTAAAGTAGGAGTAGCCGAAATTGTAGGAAATATGAGAGAAAATCGGCTCCGGTGATTTTGAACATGTGCAAAGAAGGCCGACTGACGCTCCGGTTCGAAGATGTGACTACGGGACAGAGGTTCAGGGCCGAAGGGGTAGAGGAAGACCTAGGACAACTTTGGAAGAGACTCTAAGAAAAGACTTAGAGTACTTGGATCTAACGGAGGACATGACACAAAACCGAGCGCAATGGCGTTCTAGGATTCATATAGCCGACCCCACTTAGTGGGAAAAGGCTTTGTTGTTGTTGTTGTAATATATGTAGTGTTTTATTTTTTGTATATATTTTTTTCTATTTTACATTGTTGTCTTTTTGCAGTTGAGGGAGTATGTCGACGACACAGAGGATTACATCAACATAATGTTGGATGACAAACAGAACCATCTCCTGCAAATGGGGGTCATGTTGACAACAGCAACCCTCGTTGTGAGTGCCTTTGTTGTTGTAGCTGGTATCTTCGGCATGAATATCCATATTGAGCTATTTGATAAAGAGAAAGCAGGGATGCGAGAGTTCCTCTGGACTATCGGTGGCAGCACTGGCGGGACCATATTCTTATATGTGATAGCTATTGGATGGTGCAAGCATAAGCGCTTGCTGGAGTAGTGAGGCCAGGCTGTTTATCATCAAGAACGTACCTAAAACGGAAGTGTATGCTGTGTTTTGGTAGACGTCCTTTGGTTACGCCAGCACGACTCTATACAGCTTCTTCGTTTACTGTACGTAATGCCAATATGCATGCAATAAATATGCACATTCGCATTGTTCTTTATTTTCGTAAGAGAATAATGTTTCAGGATGTGGAGGAGGATCTAAATGGTTCGCTCCCTCCCCCTACCTTGTGCTTCTGACCATTAACTGGAATACTAGTCGAGGAACCGATGAAGAAAGGGTCTAAGTTTGAGGAATCTTAGGCGTCGTGAATTGGCAGAACTCAACTCACAATGTATCCTGTATGACATTTTGAGTTATACATGTAACAAACTTGAATTTGAGATTGGTCATGTGTGACCGGAGTCCCGTCCCGCCGTGTTGGTGTTAGATAATTGTACATTTCTTTCCAGTAGTGACATATGTCTCGGGTCCGAATCTCCGCATCGCGCGTATAAGTAAAATATATATTGATGTTTTGGAGCTTGTGGGTGATATGTGATTGAATATAGAGGTCTTAGTTGCACCAATCCTTTCTATTTGGATGAATGTTTTTAACAGCAGTACACATATGGTGTGTCTTTACAAGTCATCTATCTTTGTTTCGGTCCACATCGGTTATTTCCGGATGAATGTATATGATTTCTTCCTTGAGTTGCACTCCAAATTTCTGATCAACCTTTTCCTTCACTACAGCAAGGAGGTGAAGCATGTCTTGAGAGGTTGAGCCACCGCAGTTTATGAAGAAATTTGCATGCATTTTGGATACCATTGCCCCTCCCACTCTAAAACCTTTCAACCCGGCCTTCTCAATCAACTCAGCTGCTGCAACCCCCATATCCAATGGATTGCGGAAGACTGAGCCAGCGGTTTGTTCCCCAACCGGTTGAGACATTCTTCTCCTGCAAATGTAGCCACACTACACCCATAAGAATCTGCAAATCACCTCCTTTTTCTATAAGAATTTTAAACTTGCAGGGAAAGTGATATCTCACACCCTTGATTATTTCTGGCGTTTGGATTCAATAAATCAAAGGAGAATTAGGGGACATAAATAAAAAGGAGTGTGCGGAAATCATTCCTCGTTAGAAAAACTTCTCTCTCTCTCTCTCTCTCTCTCTCTCGCCCTCTAGATGAACTAGACTACCTTTCCTTGTATTCATGCTGCCTTCTCTTTGCTGATCCTGAATGCTGCAGTTCAAATGTAACAGCAATGATGGCTGCCAATTCTTCCATAACTTGAAATGGAGATGACCTATACCCGAAAACGAGATCAGTCCTGCTAAATCTAAGAAACTTCCCATTCATTGTTACAAATTCAACACTACGTATAGCATTAGCGGTCTCCTGCCCATTTGCTCCAGCATTCATATAAGTAGCTCCTCCCACAGTACCAGGAATTCCTCCAGCAAACTCGAGTCCTGTGAATCCTTCATTGGAGCATTGCACCCCTAACCGGTTAAATCGAAAGCCACTTCCAACTCTGTATATACCAGGTTCCTTCTTCTCCAAGAACTCAATCCGGTTCAATATTACACAACCATCAAAACCCACATCATCAAACAAACAGTTAGAGCCTTTACCAATGACAATGAACCTGATTGAATGCTCACGGCAGAATCTGCATAGTTTTCAACCAAGCAAACCATTTTACTGAATTTGGTTCCAGTTTGTAATAAATTAGTAGTTTACCTCGTTAACTCGGAAAAAATTGTCTGCAAAATTTTTTGTCTTCATGAAAAGCAAAATAGAAGATCAGATGGAATGCTAAACAGACAATGGGCCTGGTAGAAGCAAAAACCGCTTTCTGCCAACTAACAGTGCTTCTCACTACGTTTGATTCAATTTTTTTAAAGTACTTCTAGTTTGTAGAAGCGCTTTTTGGAGAAGCACTGCAAAGCGTAACACTTGTATTTTTAGTAAAAATTCAACCTTCTTCAAATAAAATGACTACTAGTTAAAGCGCTTATGAACAAAATTGTTTTCTACATAAACAATCTCAAACAGGCCCATTTCAGACAGATTAAAATGCATAAATGTATTTGTAATCCAGAATTTAAAAAAAAAAAAAAAAAAAAAACCCAGAAATCAGCTTTCAGAATTTGAGACCACAATCAAATTCAGAGGATGTATTGCATTATATAACTAGAAAAGAAATGCAGAACAACACCTGATAGTAGAAACAAGTTGGGTCTGATCGAATACTTGGATAAAATAATTGCAAGGGCCTCCAATGCCCCAAGTGCTGAGATCCTTCAACTGCTTCTTCCCCCGAATAAATTTCAACCCCTTGCAGTTGTGGGTTTGTCCTTGGTCTTTGCTGAAGCTGCTGCTTTGACTGCACAGAAAGGGAAAAGGGCCTCTTGTTCTTGGTGCATGCAGCAAGATCCCAGGAGACCTGTAGCAGGGAGGGATTGACAGGGAAGGAGAAGGGTTCATTGTTAACAGTTTTTCATGCGTTCTTGGAAGAATCGTTGGTTTTTTGTTTTAACTTTGCACTGCTCATTAGTTGAAAAGTATTCACACTATTGGGCTTTCCAAAACAAGTCAATCTCAACTAGAGCCCACAACCAAAACACTGTTCTAAAGTGAGCCCAACCCTAGAGAAAATTGTAACAAGTCCCTCAAATTTAACTCCATTGGAGCAATGGTCCCTCAATTGAAAATTCATGATCATTGGTCCCTTAACTCATCAAAATGTGCAGATATGGTCCTTTTCGCCAACTCTGCCAAAATTGTGTCAAAATGAATCATGTTGGAAGGACCATTGCTACAATTGGGTTAAAGTTAAGGGTTCATTACTCCAATTGGGTTGAAGTTGTGGGTCTATTTCTCCAATTGGCTAAAATTGATGGATCATTACTACAATTTTGCATATTTCTTTTTCCATATTTGCCCATTGATTCAGCCTCAAGTGTGTGGCACATGGCTTATTTTGATGAAAGTTCTAATGGAGTTGACAAAAAAGACTATAGTTGCACGTTTTGAAGAGTTAAGAGACCAATAATCATGAATTTTTAGTTGAGGGACCATTGCTCCAATTAGGTTAAATTTGAGAGATTATTGCTACAATTTCCTCCCCAACGATATTAGGCCCAAGCTATCTGCTATTCATTTTCTATTTCATATCATTCCTATATTTAGTAAAATTCCAAATATAGACTTTTACAAGATTGCTTTCTTTCAAGATTAGGTCTTTTTACATTCGCCTCTTCTAAGATGTAGCCCTTTAGTTTATGTAATTGTCTTGACAATTTGAGACTTATTCTTTCTTTTGTGTCAATAGGATGAAAATATGCGTTTAGGATAAGTTTTTCTTCTTTCCCTTAGTTTGATTTGTTAACATATTTCCATTATTGATGGTAAATGCACAAAAAATGTCCCGGTGGTAACTGCAATTTTCTTTCATACTTTTTATAAGCTCAGTTCTTATTTTTGGTGTGGAGTATGATACTAAGATTGTACATATTAGGTTTTTGTTTTTTCGTTTTTTATAGTACGGAATAAAATTCGAATTTGAATATTTTTTAGGATTTTTAATTAAAATGGTCTCTGAGATTTGCATAACTTCTTACTGTGGTCCCTGAGATTTGAAATTGATAAAATTGGTCCCTGCGTTTGTCTACAATCAATCATTTTGGTCATTCCTTGAAAAATCTTCATAAAATAATGATAAAATGATAAAAATACCCTCAATTTTTGTCAAATCATTTGGGCCTATTGTTTATCATAGAGTGTTATTTTGTTATTTTGATCATTATTTAACACAATTTTTCACTAAATGACCAAAATATTGATGGTGCACAATCTTAGGGACTAAATTGAGGAGTTGGGCAAATCTCCTAGACCATTTTGGCTAAAAAAACCTCAAAAATATGGTATTGGGCAAGTACACAGTAAAGTTTACATTGGCCGAACCCCGAACATATTTGCAGTAAATCTACCACCTTTGTTTCTCAACCCCTATAATTGGGTGTAATAATTAAGAACTTTTGCTAGGATGAAAACCTTTCACTTTCTATCTGAGTTGTATACATCGATCAAGATCTCTATAATTCTAAGAAGGTAGATCTTTGCATTGCTCCTATAGCTGCAGGTGCAGGTACCTTCTGACTAATTCATAATTTATCATGCAGGACATGCAGATCCATGGAAGAGACGATAAGAGCTGCTGAGACAGAGGTCTTACGAATTGGGAACACTCGAAATTAAATGGCACTGGAGGCAGCTGGGACTCAATGTTACAACACAACAAGAAACAACAAAACCCTTCCCTACTTTCCTTTCCCCCTCTATTCTAATATGTTTGCAGGAATTGGAGGTTTTGTCTTGTAGGTGGTTGGAAGGGCAAATGGTGTTTTCCCCCATATCTTTTTTTAATCTTATCCAGTTGTCTTATGCTTTTCTGCAATATGATGGAATGCAGTGAGGCAAAACATGACTAGCCATCACTATGGAATGCAGTGAGGCAAAACATGACTAGCCATCGCTATCAAGGAAGAAAATATCGGTAATATCGGAAATATCGGTAGTCCGAAAACACGGAAATATCGATGGAAATATCAGGATAATATCGATATCGATAAAAATTACATGGAAACCACGGAAATTATAAGAAAAACTTGGAAATTTTTATGGAAACTTTGTAGGATGTTTATTTAGTCAATTATCTATTAGTTTATCACAAAAAATTGGAAGAAAATGCATTGCATGATGAATTTAACTGATTTAAGTGGATTATATAGCAAGCTGTCATATGCAAATTTGTTTCTTGCAAAAAGAATTCAAAACAAAACCATATATATAAATATTTTAGCATATTTTCACGAAAACATAAGTGATATGGTGGTCAAGGTGTTGAAGGGTAGCAGTTCCGTTGCTTTAAAATCTCAATCCATTAACCGAGTCCAAGTGTGCTCAAAACCCTCAACAACAACAATCTTCCATTCTCCCAAAATACCCCTACTGCACCTCCCATTCTCCCACCCCACCACCAAACAATCTCCATCATTTCAGTCACAACCCAGGTCCTCTTTCGTCCACCCAAAATTCCCCCACCCTTCTACTCTGTCCGAACTTCACCGAAAACCAAGAAAGGCAGAAAGGGGAGAGAGAGAGAAGAGAGAGAGAAATGGAGTTCAATTTCAACACCAACAGGGCGAGGGCGGAAGCGGAGCGCCGTGAAGCTACTGTCGGCGCATGACTTGCAGGAGACCAAGACTTTCGCGATCCGAGCCCGAGAGACTGACCCCAGGCTCGAGGCCACCGAGCAGATAATTGCCGTGCCGACACTCTTCTCGCCATTGAATCCCAGATCAACAACCAAAACCAACAGCCCGACTGGTACGCTATTCTCCAACTCGCCCAGTACACTCAGAACCTCGAAATCGTCGCGACTCAGTACCGTCGACTCGCTCTTCTGCTGAACCCCCACCAGAATCGCTTCCCTGATTATGCCTTCCCGCTGGTCTTCAAGGCCTGGAAAGTCCTCTCTAACCCCACCAAGAAGGTCATGTACGACCACGAGTTGAGCATGTTCAACCGGTTCGACTCGCCCCCATCCGGGTTGACTCAGCTGTTCGAGAGATGATATTATCGATTCATCTCACAATATTATCGGTAATATCGCGATATTTGGACGAAAACTCATTGGATATGTGTTAAAATATCCTTCTCTCCCAAAACCGATATTATCGGCGATATTTCGCCGATAATATCGGCATTTTCTTCCATGATCGCTATATATATCTTTGACTTTAAATTGCTTTAAATTGCTGGATATTCTTTTAGAATAATAATTGAACTTGATACTTCTTACAGACAAATTACAATTTGACAAAAGTGCATAACTTTTTATTTTGTTGTTTTATAATCACTTATGTATGTGTCAGTTTGTAATTTATAATGAAGCAAGAATAGCTCATTAACTGTAAGCATTCAATCTGCATTCTTTGTTTTATTATTGGGAACTATAACGAAAAGCTCCCGGTACTGTTCACTTTAACGAAAAACCATATTTTTACACTAAAAGGTCAATCTTAGTATTATTCACTTTACCCTTTATTTTATCTTAAAACTCAAAGTTTTCAAATCATTTTCATCAGTTTTCCTTTTATTTTTATTAGGGAACTTTAACAAAAAGCTTCAAGTACTGTTCACTTTAACGAAAAACCACATTTTTACAATAAAAAGTCAATTATAATACTATTCATTTTACCCTTTATTTTATCCTTATCGTTAAAATTCAAAGTTTTCAAGTCATTTTCATCAATTTTCCTTTTATTATATGTTTCTTTCCTTTCTTTTTGGGTTTCGATTGACTGCATGAAAGACTCCCGTTACTGAAACCCCAAATTTTAAAAATCCAAAACATCATGTGGGTAAGACTTGGAATTTTGACAACTTTGACATCCTAAATTCCCAAGTTCCATTTTATCTTTATCCTCTTTCAAACTTTTGAATAGAAACAAAGTTTTTATTCCAATAGGAATTGGATTTTAGGGAATAAAGAATGCCAAGGAATGACACATAATTGTCATGACATAAAGTCCAATGACAGCTTCACAGCAGACAAGCTGGGAGTGTGCAAAATTACATCAACAAATAGTATTTAAAATAGTAAATAACAAATTAAAGGGATCCTTCCAAATGAGATAAAGAAGCACACATTAAACAAGATGGGGGCGTGTTCCATTCGGTCAGGGAGATCTCAGGCAGGGTCTCCCTGGCCTTTAGAGAAAAATTCATGGAAAAAAAGCATATCAATATTCCAACATTTTAGTTTGGCCTTTCCATCCCTCATTTTTCTGTACTTTGATTAGACTGCCCATCACCCATTACACTATGAATTAGTTTGGTATTGCTGTGTTTTGAAAAAAAAGTTGTTTTTGATGTGCTATGAGAATAAGCGGCTGTGAAATAAAGCTGTAGAGTGTTTGGTAAACTTTTTTGTAAAAATGCTTTTGAAAAAAAAAAACAGTATTATAGTGTTTAGTAAACTTTTATGCAAAACAGATGTGAAAAAAAACCGGTTTTTCAAAGCTAGGTTTTGCAGCTTGGCCTTTTTTTACCCAAAACTGTGAAAAAAAAAGCTAAAGCTAAATGTTTACCAAACACAAAAAAAACTGAGAAACTCCCAGTTTTTTTTCATACCAACCTTTTTTTTAATCACCTTAATCCCAAACTGCACCTACATCATCTTGTCTGGATTTTCATGTGCATTCTATACTCTGATCAGACTGCCCATCACCCATTACACTATACATCATCCTGTCTGGATTTTCATATGCATTCTAAGCCCTAAAATTTTTACGAGGGCACAAGTATATGATTATTCATGCATGGATGGAGCATTTGTCTGGACTTTAGGGACATCAAGGGTCTTGTCCTTATTAATGCCTAAAGTTTTTATTTTTTATATTTTTCCAAGATTTTGGTTTTACGATCTGGATAGATTGATTGAAAGCTTTATCTAAAATGCAGATTTGATAAGGAAATCCCACCTAATAAATGTGATGATGATTTAGCCTTTTTCATCATGTAATTTGTGTACTAGGCAAAAGAGATAGGTGAATTCTTTATTTTTGTCCTTACTATTTGATTTAACTGGTTTAATTAATTATTGGAAACATCTATCTTCTTTGTTATGCTGAAAAAGTACATGAATTGGGTGGGGGAATAATGGCTGTTGACAAATTTGGAAAAGAAACTCAAATCCAAATAGTAGTAAGAACTCACGATATTAAACCTCAAATTTTCTCATTTAATTGTTATGAAAACAACCATTTTTTGACTTCTGGTTTTCCTTAAGTTATGGAATAAGAAAACTTGGAGACATTTTAGGCACTGCAATGCAATGGCATGGTAAAATAGCATGAGGATACACAAAAATATAGAACAATAATTCTCGCACTCTTTGTATTTTCATGTACACTTTAATTTATTTATGATATTTGAGTTGAATAATGCAAATAAGAATCAATGAACAGAAAATAACATAAATGTACCTAAAAAGAAAATGAGTGTGCATAACTTATTTCGAAAAGATTAAGTGCTGCATTGGATACACATAGACTGCCTAAATAAAAAAGCTTAGCCCTTTTCTAATTTGTTGAAAAGGTGGTAGGGAAAGAGGTCACCTCATTTGCACCACCTTTCCCACTGCATTGACAGGTAAAAGAAAAATAGAAAAGAAATGAAAAAGAAAAAGGAACATGCAAGATCCCTTTCGAGATCCAATTCCATCCAACTTTTGCAGCCTCTGTAGATCCGGATTTGGATCCTCTCCGAGCCAATTGGTCGGATCTTCCTGATCAGTGTTAGTAGACTGTTGAATTTTTATCTAACGGCTACAATTATTATAATTTTTAGAGGACCTCCCTATTTGTAGTCATTGAGTAAAAATCCAACAGTCCACGAACACTGATCAAGAGGATCCGACCAGTTGCCTCAGAGAGGATCCAAATCCCTATAGATCCCACCATTCCCTTCTACTAGAGCTAGCAACTATTGCAGCAGCTGCCATATAATCATGTAGCTAGTAGAAATACAAAGAGCAGAAGATTCCCTTTTCCCTTAACCTTTCCCTTGTATCTCGTTCCCATTCCGTAGCTACCCTTGAAACCACCTACATGTCAAGAAAGAAGCTCATTCAGTTTAAAGAACACAAGGAAATTAAGGAATGCAATGTATTGTAAACTAATGCATAAATTGTAATAATGTTTTTCAAGGAAGAAGAAAACAAATGAGGACTCACTGGTTATTTCCAGATGGATTACTAGATTGTAAGAAACCAAATTGCAGGTCTTGGTATCCAGATCTCCCCTGCAAGAACTTAATATTTTTATTAATCTTTTTAAACCATAAACCCAAAAAACACAAATTTTACAATAACTAAGCAAAAAACGAAAACAAGTACCCGAAAATGTGTAGATGAGAAATCTTGTGAATAATCCAGAACACTGCTTCCAGAAGCTTGATTATTTGACCCAATGAAGTTATTCTGCAAAAATTTCAGGACCCCATCAAATATGATAAAAACCCATTCACATTAATGGATACATCAGTGCATGTTGATAAAATTTAACATAATTTTGGCCACAATACTTATATGTATTTAATACATCACCATTTTGACGGTCAAATGATGATTGTGTAAAATACATATAATCACTTCAAGTATTAACCGTTAGATGATGATTGTGTTAAATGCATGTGAATATTATAGTCAGTCTCTTAGTTAAATACTAATTACCTTGGAGTAGTTGAAGACAGGAGAGCTAGCAGTGTCATCTAAAAAAGATTGCTGTTGTTGTTGGTCACCACACGAGCGCCTACCTTTTCCTTTGATATTATTTCTTTGCTTCCTTTTTCCTCCAATCTTCAAATTTTCTGCATCCTTGGATATTTGAGGAGGATAAGAACACCCATTATTATTATTGTTATTGTTTTCATCAAAGTGGACCTCATTTTCATTGAAATGTGGAGGCCCAGAAGATGCATCAGAAACCATTGATTGATCTTCTTCTTCATCATCCGGCTCCTCATCAACTTGTATATCACAAAAATCGGACTTTCTCTTTCCATTCATATCTCTGCTTCGTGAAGCACTTGGAATATGAGAAAGATAATCAGAGTGCTCCAAGTATACAGTCCAACCAGACTCACAACCACTACTGCATTCTGAGGCAAACACATTCATTTTTCTACTCTCCCCCTTTCACAAACTATAATCTCAAATGGTTTCGATTCCTTTTAATATAACACAAAGAGAGAGACATATAGGTAAATAATATAGAGGAATATCAACAACTCTCTCTCTCTCTCTAATCTCTGTCTAGTTAATTAAGTAGATATTGATATATGGTATATCTCAATGGAGGACTTGTGGAATGTGTCTCTCTATATTTGGACTTCACACACCAAAAGTTATGTAAACATATAGGAGAGTGTGGAGTGAATTTAAAAAGAAAGGAAAAAGATGAATAATTTGACTTGTTTTGTACCGACTCTGACTCACCTATTTTCCCCATTCAGCTCTTTGTGAGAATGAATCAAAAATGCCAGTTGGGAGGAGGATTATAGTGGGTGAATGAGAGACAGAGAGAGAGAGAGAGAGAGAGAGAGAGAGAGAGAGATTAAAATTAAAAGAGAGAAATAGCTAGAAAGAAAGAACGAAAAATATGAAATAAGAGAGGCACAATATCCCTTCACATGCTAAGACAGCTAGGCACTGTGTACCCTCTTAACATAACTGGGTACACGTCCATTTCCCCTTCCTCGACCAGTATATGGACACCTATCCCTTCATATCAGTACTAGTCATTGCCTCTCTCTCTCTCTCTCTCTCATCGTTGGTGGTGATGACATTAACTTGATTGGATCGGGCATGGGAGTTTTTAAGTATGAGATTTTTCGAGCAATCTTGTGGTCCTTGTAAAGATGTTCTGCATGTTATATTGAACTAATAATTTCACATATTCTTCAAGTTCAAGATACTTTCCTCCTTTCTGATATTATTAGTTAGCGGGGTTTACTGTGTTTAGGCAATTTGACCTGGAATCTACGGCGCCTTAATTTCCGCTTGAAAGTACCTTATATAAGCCAACTTTTTCTACCTCTATGTGATTGACTACATACAAAAGAGTTAGTAAGAGTTAGTAAGAGTTACTGAGAGTGTTATGAAAGTAATTCTACTCAGGTTTATAGAAGGATTTCTCAACCTTGGTTGTATTGCAAAGATGAATAATGCTAAAAACAATCGTTCATGTACTCGTGAATAACAATATATCATAGATTTATGTGAATTTTACTGCACATGCATGCGACTCATACTAATTGATGAATAACAATCACCCATGTGTCCATAATTTTTACGATATATTCACATATGCGTAGTTTGGCTATATGTTACTTCACTTGTAATTAGAATACATAAGATTTAGACTAGATCTAGACATAACCAAATACAACACTGCAAAGGAATGCAGGACACAAGGTAGGTGTATTTGTAAGTTATTGTTTACTCTCAAGAATCAAGCCACAATAATTAAAAAGGTTAAGCACAAATTAAAAGTTTAATTAGGGCATGGCTGCATGAGTGGAGACTGTAGATATTTCTTGGGGCAAGGCGCAGTTGACTGGGTGTTTCTGAATCCACATGCAACCACATTCACTTCTCTCTCTCTCTCTCTCTCTCTCTCTCTCTCTCTCAAATTCTGCAGAGAGATTTACTCTTTACCTCTAAGGACTCACACACGCATGTGGGCACGTGTGCATATGCATATGCAGAATTCCCCGCATATATACACACGTCTGCACGTTCACACGCACTCCAACCTAAACTGCTCTTTCAAAGCTGCATTTTAAAATTGGTCACTTGTGATGACATATATTTATCTTTGGTACTACTTCCAAAGTTCCAATTAACGTTAACTTCCTTCACTCTTCCTTCACATCTTCCCTTTCAAATTTTTTGTTTTCCTTCCTCCCATTTTATACAATGTGCTCTAATTGGTAATACTTTTATTATTTATGTATTGAATATTCTCAAAAAAATGTTTAAGACAAAGTAAAGTATATTACGCATGTGGTGGTCAAATAGCGGGGCACAAGAATAGGTGCTAAACTTATCCACAATCGCAGAAACTATCATCAACACATATCTGATAATAATTAACACATATAAGGTTGTATATAATTATTAACTTTATATAAACGAGCTAAACGTACGAAAAGGAATGAAATGTTCGATCACTCTTTCTCTCTCTCTCTTGCGCATTTAACGTGATCTTGAATGTTTAACACATCCTAATATATTTATGCATTGATTAATGATCAGAATTAATTTACGTGCGTGTTCATACACACTTAGCACTGCTCATGCATGTAATGGATGAAAAACCTAGTGGATTAATATAGTAAATGAACCAGTAAGGCCACCACACCTATGTATACATATATGGTACGAAGGTGAAACTTTAAAAAGCCATGTGCATTCCCCCTTGGATCACTCAGTATTAATAGCCCATTCATCATTATTAGGGACCTCGAAGTGTAACTATCAAACCCATCCAATTTGGCAGTGTACTAGTTTGTACCTTCCAATATTAAATTTGATCTCTCTCTCTCTCTCTCTCTCTCTCTCTCTCTCTCTCTCTCTCTCTCTCTCGATTGATTGAAGAAAAAAATAGGTACCAAAGGTTAGTAATATGACCTGATTCAAAATCGACCAATTAATATTATCAAATAATATGATCCGTTACACATTAAAGAAAATATATTTTAAATCAATAAATAATGAAATTGAAAAACATAATTTGACAAAAAAAATAGAAAACATAATGCTAAATTAGTACATGCATATCATATTATCACATAAATATTACTGTAAAACATAAAAAAAAAATACATTTGTCTTTTAAGTATTACATACTTCAAAATAAGAGCCCAATGAAAAACATTAGTACATTACTATAAAATACCAAATGTTTAAGGATATGCAATATTAAGGGAGTTGCGTTTCAAAGTTGAGAAACCCTGCACGTTTATATATGCTTTCACATTTTTTAGACGTGTACGTTAATGATTATGTATTTTATTTATTTTGAACTCCCTTAAAAATACTATTCATGAGGGTTTGTATGATTTTAAAAATTCAAATGATAATGTACCCATATGCATAGTATAGAGGATGTGATCACGACCCTTTGGATATTTTTTCACATTTTTCACACTTTGTAAATTAATTAGTATAATCTTTTTAATGTTTTTGGTATTATTGAATTACTTGATACTTTTATTTTTAATGTGTTTTATAATTTTTTTAATCTTACTCTTTGCCTATAGTATACTATAAAAATAAATAAATAAATAAAACTTACATTTTTTAAATTTATATAGAATAATAATACAATAATACATATTTAATATACAAAATATACATATACGCTAAGACTATTGTACTTTATAGTAAGTTTTTTAGTAGTTTAAAAAATTAAAATCATCAAAATAACTTTTTTCTTAACATGTCGAAATAGGTTACCTACGTGTCAACTTATTAAGGTTATTAACGGGTTCTTATCGTATGACCCGATAATGACCTGATTAGTTATCGTGTTGACCCGAAACCCGTTATTTTCGTATCGTTTACGTGTCATGTTAACAAGTCGTGTAAGAAATTGCCAAGTCTAGCATGGAGGAATGACTTCGAAACTAGTTATTGTAATGTTAAATTTGTGATTCATAGTTGTAAGGATGAATTTTATTTTGCACCCTTAGGTTTAAGTGCAATTGCAATCTCATACAACAACTTTAAAATATTGCAATGTCTTACAAAAACTTACAAATTTACAATGTCAAACATCCGTTAATCAATCTGTTAATTTGACCGTTAAATGATGATAAGTCAATTGTAGGTACCAAATGTTTTTTCCACCTTCCTTTTCCTTTTCCACCTTTCTATTTTCTCTGGTCTCAAAATCAAGACAAATTAAGAGATGACATTCAAGAAATCCAGCATAGAAAATCTGTTCCAAAGGGTGGGTGTGGAGAGAGATCTACTCCGATTTTCCACTACTATTTGAGATACTTAACACCAAATTTAAGATCAACACAAAAAGCTAAGACAAAAATTTCAAAAAATTTCAAAACTTTTTTTTGACTTAACTTATAGGTGATTAGCCTCATATTTGTGATAACGGATGATGATGGCTGTTCATTTTAGGATAAGACATGCCATGATATAGAGAAATGAAGCGAGAAAGCTTTTGATATAGGCCTAATCGGATAAATGGTTCCCGTGGTCATAAGGTATTCAGAAGATAGCTTGCAGGTGGGTCTCATGGGTAACACTAAGATGGTCATTTGCACCCAGTTGCCCATCAGCTTCCACACCATTGTCACAGATAATTGAGTGAACCTTTTTCCGTCTTGCAGCGACATCATTCCAACACATAGCTCGATAACGAAGCAGTAAGCCTCCAAGCCAAGTTCAGATTTTTGAGCCCCCGACACCATTTCCATGGTAGATTTCAGATTACCCATTTCGCAGTACTTGTTAATCTTGGCGTTCTTGTCCGCAACACTGGTGATGGCGGCTGTGGCGAGAGAGTCGGAGACGTGAAATTGGGCACGAGAAAGGCCCGAATTTGGAGATAACATAGGGGTTTTAGAGGAGGGTTTGAGGAAGATGTAACCATTTGAGGGTCTGAAAAAATTTGATTTGTTTTCGTGGCGAGGAAGAAGAGACATCGACAACAAGTTTGGCGGTGCGGCTGTGGCCATCATCATCGTTCTGAAAGGAGATCAATGGAAGGGATGGAATGGAAATGATGAAATGACCATCTTAGTCCTACCTGTGAGAACCACGTGCAAGATACTAATGGAGGAATGACAGAAGATCATTCAAAAGGAAATGGATTGATTGTGGGTGTGGCAGGCGAGTGGTGCAACGGTGTCAGCAGTTCGATGCAGGTCTGGGACGGAAATGACAATGATTTTTTGGGTTTCAATCAGTGGTGGATCCATGAAAAATTATTTGGAGGGTCACATGTAAAAGTTCACATACATTTTTTAGATATATAATACCCTTAAAAATTAAACCATAGTTCCATAATAACCTTAAAAATTAAACCATAATTTCATCATTCATAATTTATAGAACAAATAACAATACAAGTCACAACTGTCCACGACACATTTTCATATTTTGAAAATGCTGCATTATCACTTCATTACCAATAGAAGAAAAAATGTTGCTCTTAATATAAACTAAAATGGGTCACCAAGTTACTTGGTTTTGACTATGAAATACAGTACAAGAAGGGATGTGATCATCAAGTTGCTGATGCATTATCCATAATGCTTCCTGATGTTGGTAATTCTAATAATTCAGGTGCACTCAATGCCATTTCCTACCCTTACTTTTCTTGGTTGGATGACTTAAGAAGGCACATTGAGAAAGGCACTTGGATAATTGCTAAGTCTTACACTACTACAAAAGTGGCTTATTGTGTCGGTGGTTGGTGTCGGTTTTATACAAAATACTGGTGGATAAGACATTTCCGACACCCTCCCTACATGGTGTCGGAATTACTGTCGGGTATAAGCGACATAAATTGTCTATGTCGCTTATAACCGACATAGCTTTTAATATTTTTAAATGGTGGTGTCGTATAAATAGAAAATTATGTCGCTTTCAACCGACATAAAGTTAATATCGGTAAAAACGAAACTCATGTCGCTTCTACCCTACCCTAATAAATATTTTTTAAATATTTTAAAACTTCATGTTGGTTGTAGCCGACATGTTGGTGTTTCTATTTTTTTTAAATACTTATCTTGCATGACAAAATTTTGGGCGGGATATTTCCCCCCATATTTTTAAACGAAAAAGAGGATGTCAGTCTCCCTCTTCAAGAGGCTTCACCTCGAGCCCAGAGGCTAACCTCCCTCATTTATCTCTCCCTTCTTCCATGCACACCCTAAAACCGCAGCTCCTCTCTCCACATTTTCTCAAACCCTAACCTCCGTTTCTGCAAACCTAACCTTAATCTTCCATCATCAACCCATAAGACCTCACAGCCATGGATTTACTGCATTACTAGAAGGGTAGCAGCACCGATCTTGGTGCTGACGTACTCAGAGGTAAACTTCTCACCCTCCCTTGTCGATTCATGCACTCAGGTTCACGGATTGAAACATACCATACAAGAAAAAAAATTTCAACTCTTCATGCTTGTGTTGTTTCTTTCGCAGGGAATTGAGATCTATATAAAAAAATAATAAAAAATAATAAAAAATAATAAAAAAAGATGATGCAACCACTGGTACAGCCCCAAATCGTATCTCAAGGAAAAACCACCACAGAGTTATCTCCATTCTAGATCTGTCATTTAAAGGTATAACAACAAAATCTATTCTAATTGGATGATTTGGCGGTGAAAAGGTAGGAAGAATAAGTGGAACTCTTGATGTATGTACAACCTTCCATATAGCTATTAATATGTGAATGCTAAGTAGTCTAATGCATGACTCACTAAAGCTATAATCTCCAGTGAGTTCCTCTTTTATGTTCTTGTTCAGTACGATCAGCAGTTCAAAAATCCATATCAAAATTCATGCATGTTCATTTTGGATCTGAAGAGCAACGACACTGGAAATCGCAGATCCATAATTTTTGAAAAGTATAAAGCCTGAGTTTAATCTATAGAGATTAGAGCCCTAATGTTGAAGTAGTAAAGTATTAGAGCACTGATCTGATGGCAAGCATGGCAGCATGAAGCTACATAATATGGCAGCATGGAGCTACAGAATCTATGGTCTTCCACAAAGGCAAGCACGAGAAAGTATCATGGCAGTTGCTAGTATTATATGCAAGCATGGAGCTCTAATTAGTATTATATGTAATTGTTTGTTTTTTTATCTTCATCTTGTAACCGGTTCTCTAATAGCTCCTATATAAGTGTTATTTGTACTTCCTTATTTATATGAAATAGAATACATTTAACAAGAAATTCTACACCCAAAGACCCTAGTTGAATTCTTGAATAAATTGAATCTGTGAAGTTTGCATCAATTGTACCATCTGTCTAGGAATGCATGATAATTATTTTATTTATCAAGATGTTGGGTAATGTTGGTTAGGACCGACAATAGATTGAGTATTTTATTTGTTAGCAGCTAGTTGACGTCGGTTATGACCGCCATCATGTCAGAACATCACGTTGTTTTTAGCCGACGTCATAGTGGGTGTCGTTTTTATGGACGCTGAGTCATGGCGGATTAAGCGCATAAACCTACATCGAAGCCCTTTCATGATGCTAGCAATGGTGTTGCTATTCCAATCCGACATTGCATAGTTTTATGTCAGATTTTTATCAAATTTCCGACAAAAATTGGAGTTCTTGTCAGTTTTTGGTTTGTCGGTGATAGTCTTTTTTGTAGTAGTGTTAGCAGGCGGTACAATCTAAGTCTGATGATGCTCCTATTGGCACTTTGAGGTTCAATATTGATAATGGTTTCTTAAAGTAAAAAAATAGAATTATGTTGAGTCCATTGAGTTATTTGAGGGATAAGGTTTTTGCTGAGTTTCACCCAAGTCCTAAGCTGATCATGAAGGTTTTTGAAAGACCTACAAGAGGATTTCCAGGTCATTTTACTGGGAAGGTATGAAGAAAGACATAAAAAATAGATGGGCTAGTTGTGCTATATGTCAGCAAAATAAATATGAGACTTTGTCTCCACCTGGACTCTTGTAGCCACTACGAATTCCAGCTAAAGTATGGTATGATATTTCAATGGACTTTATGATTAGTCTTCCACCATACAGAGGTAAAACTATGACTTGGGTAGTTGTGGATCGTTTGTCTAAGTATGCACATTTCACTGCAATAAATCATCCTTATACAGCTTCTTTAGTTGCTCAACTTTTTGTTGACAACATATTCAAACTACATGGTATACCATAATCTATAACGAGTGACAGAGATCCGGTGTTCATGAGTAAATTCTGGAAAAAGTTTTTTCAATTGCAAGGTTTGAGCTTTGTTTTATCATCCTCAAATAGGTTTCTGGAAAGAGTTGGAAACTTACTACATATAGTAGTTTGTAACAAAAGATAAAAAGTCAATGAAATTGTATTTGGTATTCTATTTCTACTTTCTCTCTATACAATCTCTGAAGACGTAGCTAGGTCTTAACATAAATCATTACCTAATCATTTGAAGTATCACCTTCTGCTCAAAGATCAAATACATGAAAATTTTAAAAAGAATTTTGCGGAGGATATACCACTCCATGCTATAGACCCTGATGAAGTTTGATTAGAGTTATCGTCTTGCTGGAAGACGTTAAAGAAAACGCTTCTTGACAGGTAACCCATGTGTTCAAAGATAAAGACAATACAATTTTTTGACTTTTATAATCGGATTTGCTTTCTTTTACCCTTTTCTTTTATTGTGTTTACTTTCCATGGTTATCTTATTTTATGAGTCTTGTTTGCTAGTATGTCTTTTATTGGTTTTTTGATTGACTTTTATTTTTGAAACATTGAAGACAATGTTTGGTATAACTTGGGAGAAGGGGTAAAACATATTGCTTTGCTCGAGTTTTTTTCAATTTCCATCACCTATCACTAATAATGTTGTTGTTCAAATATTTTAAATTGTGTTCAATTCTTTTCATATTAAAATCAAAAATAAAGAAAATTGAAAAAAAAATTGGAAAAAGTTTGAAAAACAAAAACTGTTGATTTGTTGTTTGTTTGTGTCTTAAGTACTTCCAACACAATGATGAGGATTTGGCCAGTGTGTTTCCCTGGGGAAAGTGGGTATGTTTAGGCCAGTTTCCTAAGGGAAGCAGAGCGTGCTAGGAAGGCTTGACTTGCTTGGCATTGATTAGCTTGATTGTTTTAAAAGTTTTCCTTGCTTGGCTTGATTTTGCATTGTTAGGCTTGGCATTGATTTTGCATTGTTAGACATTGTTAGACTTGGCATTGATTTTGCATTGTTAGGCTTGGCATTGATTTGCATTGTTAGGCTTCACATGTTGTAATTTTTGCGTTCGCTTGATGCGTGGGGTTCTGGCTTCTTTTGGATGCTTGATGAAATGTTAGTTCCATGTAGGGAATTATACTGGGCTAATGCTGGCCGGAAACTAATATTTTGGTGGCTGGGAAAAGAAGTTGTTCTGCTTGGAACATTTCCGGACGTGCAATGGGATTTCCTTCATGAGAATTAGATAGATGATGGTGATGGCAAGCAATTCAAATGAGTATGTAGTGGTTGGAAGGGCAAAATATAAGGAACTTTGGATAGAGGATAATGGTATATGGAATCACCAAGGAAATGGAGGTAAGCATGATGGCTCAAGGATATGTTATGTGGCAATGAGGTAAGCATGGATTTGGAGTAGAATGTTAGATGGTAGGCTTAGTGGTCTGTGGAAAATAGTAATGCGAGCATTAATTCTGATGCAAGGGATAATGGCATTTCCTGGGCACTTTCTAAGGGTGAGGCAGCTGGCGGAAAAGGTGATGTAGACCCTTTCCGAGGCTAAGGTTGTTGGTGGAAAAGGCGGTCTGGGCCCTTTCTAAGGCTAAGGCTCCTAGTGGAAAAGGCGATCCAGACCTTTTTCGGGGATAAGGCTGATGTTGGAAAATGTGATCTAGATCCTTTCCAAGGCTGAGGCTTTTGATAAGTGCATTATTTTTTATTATTTCATATCATTTATCCCTATGTTTTGTTAACGAATTGGTCTTAAAAAAACCTTTTTACTTTCCTTTTCTTAGTTTCAGCCAATCTGCACACATAGGACATTTTTGTTGATAATTCGGCTTTTCAAAGGAGTTTTGATTCAAGGCCAATTGAAAAAGGAAGCTAAGAGGCTGAATATCGTTGTGTATACATTTCATAATTTTCCATGAAGCCAAACGTTCCAGTTTTCAAAGTTAATCCAGTAGAAGTTGTTTTCCTGTCAGAACTGCGCAGCCGTAGGAGAATGATGATTTGAAGGCTTTCCCGATTTTTCCTAGTAAAGTGCGATATATTATTGGAAACATAAGAGATAAAGCTACATTTCCCATATTTTTACAGAATTTTACAGAAGAGAAATCGACCTCAAATTTGGCATGCAAGTCAGATGGCGTGTTTCCCAAGCCAAGAAAGATTCTTTCCTAGTTTCTTTCATTGATTATTTAAGAAATTGTTTTCTTTTAGGAGAGTTTCTACTAGAATTTTTAGGGTTTTATAGTGCCCTAAGCTATCTCAAAGGGGGACTTAAGACAAAAAATTCGTCCAAAGTGTAGGAGGGAAGCTGAGCGTGCTTTTACCATTTTTTTTCGGGTTTTATCTTCTTCCATGACTTCTTTTGTGATTTTTATTATGACCATGTGTAACTAAACTACTTTTCTAAGGTTTATGATGAAACCATGACGTGATTATTTCTGAAGTATCTTGTTGATTATTGTTTGATTACATGCCATGTTTAATTCTTAATCTTTGTGTTTAATTTATTCTAGTTTCAGATGTTCTTGTGACTGGCCATCATGGTGAACTTGTTTCTAGATAATTAGATAAATTTAAGAGGATGATCAATCAATTAGATTTATTGGAACTATGGTTAAGAAGAGTAGAAAAACTAGTGACGATGACCAATATCAATCTAGTCCTACTTGGTTGACATGATTCTTCAGTTCTTAATCGCTTTTTATGTGTTTAACTGTATGCCTAACCAATAGGGTATAGTTGTCATGTATAGACACATGAGTGGACGCCTGATTATGGATTAATTCATATTTTAGAATGAACCACCTTAAATATTGGCATGGTAATTGGATAGTACTCAGCTTGAAGAAAATGGAATATGATTGTTATTGGTGGATTCATGACTTTAAGCTTTCATCATATTAATTTGTTTAAACCTTCATTCGTTGTGTTTTCATTATTCATATTCCTAGTTTGATTATAAGTTGGAGTTTTAATTATTTTTGTAATCAATTAATCAATCATTTTTCCTAATTAAGTTAAGTTTCACGTAATTAGCTGGTTGAATTGGTATTAAAAGCAATCCCTATGGGATCGACATTGCATTTGCATATATTTCAACAATTGATTCGTGCGCTTGCAAGTTTAATTTGGTTTAAATTAATCTATTATTTAGGTTAGTTTAAATATACATCAACTTTTGGTGGAAAAGACGATTTAGACCTTTTTTAGGGTTGAGATTGTTGGTAGAAAAGGTGATCCGAACCTTTTTTCGAGGCTACTGGTGGAAAAGAAAGTGGTGATGTAGAGGACATGTTCGTCGATGATGTGGGTATGCATGCTACGTTCTACATTCCTCGGTTGCAGTAAAAAATGAAGGTGCTGGTGTTTCTTTCGGTGGGTTGGAAGTTGCCCTTGAAAATTTAGGCAACAGTCCTATGGAGGTAATTGTCTTCCATTGTTATTTTCTTCTCCTTTACCTTCCTTCAGTTTGTACGATTAACGATTTCCTTTGTAGGTGGTTGTCGACAGCACGAGTGTCAATGTCCTTCCAAGTTCAGACAAGTCATTGGCTACGCATGAGGATTTTAAATTGGCAATGATGTAAGGCATTAGATATCCAGCCCCTAAGTGCATGTTATCATGAATGGTTCAAGTCGTTGCTAGATTCCAAGCTTGATTTTTCCTGACAATATCCATGTCGAACATAAATACGTGTGCAAGCATATATATGACAAATTAATGAAGTACGCTTGAACAAAATATTAGCTTTGCCTAGTACAATATTGTTTATGCATTTTATCATTGATTTTTTGAATTAGGATAATGGGATGATTTCCTCAGATATGCATTGAGCAGTAGGTAGAGTCAATTGAAGTAACTAGAGTTTTTCAAGAGAATAACCAATATGCTTGTGTAGTGTTCCATGACAAGTTAACAACATATAGGCAAACATAAACATAATAGTTTAAGATAGCATGATAAGGCAGTTAATTAATCTTAGATGTGATAAGAGAAAATCTTATCTTACTCATCCAACTTGGATGGTGGAAAGTAATAGGCAGAGGCTCTAGTAGCGCTGGCCTGGACTTTAGCAATGACATGCAGAACGTCGAGCATGGGCAATGGCATGGTGGTGTCGATGTCTCAAAAAGAAACTCGAAGCATGTGAACGAAAATGACAGGGGAAATGAGGATGATGTTGTCCTTGAATCTTGCTATGGAAAAGCGAACTAAGCATGATGAATCCTCTTTTTTCCTTTATAGTCATGGAGCCCCCGAGTTGCTAGATATGCAACTGAATCTGGGAACTTACTTTAGAGTTTTCTGGCACATAAGTACCATGAGTTCTAAAGCCAGTAAAAGGACTTGTCACGAAATTCGTTTTGCTTGAGGTTTTCAATTCACTTTTGCAGCTTTTGCATCAAACGCCTATGAAGGCAAGGAGCCCCTATGTTGCTGGATCTCACAGCTTGTCATTGGCAATGTGCTTTCCACCACTACAATAATCCATATTTTTCATTCCTAAGCCCATGTAGGCTATCGTGTAAAACTTTATTTGCTTGATAATGAGCTTTTACCATACGCAAAAAAAAAAAAAAAAAAAAAAGAGAAAAAAAAAAGAAAGAAAAAAGAATAATAAGCAATTCTTGTGTATTGTTATTTTGACAAAGAAGTGACCAAAATGAAACTGAGAAGAGGAAGTTCTTATCTTTAGTTTCCTTCGCAGCTTGTGTATCCGAAATTTGTGGTAGGGAGCCACTGCAAGAGTAATGACCTAATCCCCGATGAAGTCATCATTTATGTTGGGGGTTTTTGTGTCAAAGGTTGTGACGGGCTTGTGTTGTAAAGAGACAAGTCAAAACCTTCATGTCCCCCATTTCTGAATTAGTGAGGACTAGGCCCAAAGCGCACTCGAAGGAAAAGCAAGTCCTAGGGAATACTTTGTTCTTCTTCCAGCAGCTATTGGATGCTTGGTTTGGTGTTACGTTGAGTGTTTCCAGCGCTAAAGTGCTTCTAGTGCTGATAAGATGCTTCATTTGGTGTTGATGGAATGTTTCCCTCGACACTGATGAGGTGTTTCCTTAGGCGCTGATGAGGTGTTTCCCTAGGCGCTGACGGAGTGCTTCTCTGAGCGCTGGTCAATGCTTCATGCCCTGATCATGGCGACTTTGAGGAGTATTTGTTAAACTAACAAATACTGAGAATGACTAAGTAATCATAATAAATTATGACTGGACGAGTGATGCATGGTGTGGAAGCTGAAAGCCCACTAGATAGGCATGAAACAAATTATTCTTAGCTATATGGTATCAAAATAGCTAATCTAGGCTTTCTAATGGTTTTGGTGGTTTTGCAGGAGTTTAGGAAGATTATTGGAAGGCTCAGGATGAAAGTAAGGCTTCTCTCTAAAGAACTACGGTTTCCTACACTTAGAGGAAGCTTGCTCTGCGTGGTGCATTCTTGCCATTATCGTTCTTCTTCCCTCGCGTGGTTCTCCCCCCCCTTTACAACGTACTAATGCTTTGTATTTATAAAGGCATAGATCCTCCAACTAGAGAATCTCTTGGTTTCTTCTCTAGGCTTCAAATGGATCTCCTTTTGTGGCTTGGTTTTCCCCTTCTTTCCTCCCTAGCTCTCCTACTATTTCCCTTTTGGTATAAGGTAGATGCACTGTTGAAACATGCATTCTGCTTCTTCCCGAGGCGCGGCTTTCTTAGGCCAACCTTTTATAAGTAGCGCGCCTTATGGCTTTCGTGCGTTGGTCGTCTGTGCAAGCTAGAAGGGGAAAGTCAGCATTAAATGTCTGACTTGTTGAGCTTAGAGTGCATTTAATATTGAAATCTAGTTTAGTCTTAACTGTTGGCTTGCTAATGAAAGAGGCAAAGGGTATGAGCTAGGATCCTTGGGCCCTCAAGCAGCCTAAAGTCTTCTATAACCCTGATTCCACGTAACCCCAGTGAACTTCCATAACCATCTACACCATGAATCACTCGGCAAGCCCCGTTAAGTGGCTTGGGCTCATTTAAGCATTGCATATGCATGGCGTGACTCCTATCATAATATTATTGTATTAATAATATAATACGACTTGGCATGATAAATATGCGTAATTTGCATGGGCCTTGCATTCAATAAACTATTATTTTAATGGCGTGGCATGATCGTAAATTTGCATGCTCTTCATTTCTTACTTTATGCATGGGTTTAAGTTTGCCTTGTGACACTTCCACAACGATTGGGCTTTAGACATGATTGGGCCTGTAGGTGACATTTTTGGGCCCCAATAGAGAGTTATAATCTGTGAACTTTATTGTTTTCTAAAGTTGTTTCATGATCTCATTATTTCTTTATTTGGTTGCTACTTAGAAAGCTTTTTCATCTTTTAAGTTCAAAATACTAGAACTCATGCCTGTTCCGTTCAAAGCATTTAATTGATCACATAACAAACATAAACAAGATGAAGATGTCTAGTTATCACTAGAGCCAAATAACCTTATCCCTTGCATATGTATTGTAGGTTTAACCCCTCGATCCTTATTTAGCCTATTTTTCTTTGTTAACTAGCATTATCCCTACCTAGCCTAGTATAGGAATATCCATACGCTTGTTCTTAAAAAATAGTAACGCATTACTTATTTAGAATTCCTTGATCTACGATTTGCAGAAGCATAAGTGTGGGGAGGGGTTTATTTTGTTCTCTTGTATCTTGTGAATTTATGTTTCTGTTCTATTCAAAAAAAAAAAAAAAAAAAAAGAGAAAAATAAATCGAAAAAAAAGAAAGAAAAACAAAAGAATTCATAAATTGTTCAAGCTTTAGTTGTTTTTACTTAGTATTTGAATTGTAAAGTGTTGTTAGTTGAAGGAGGGTTCATAATGTAAAATATTTCCCTATAGTTTGTAAGAATCTCCTTTTTATGTTTATAGTTGGGTACTGTGATTAAGATCGAATGCTATGTTGTTGATTTCAGTACTTTGCTCACTATCTTTTTAGGAACTTTTGTTTATGTAAGAACTTGTAAACAAACAAACACCAAGACCAAAGCATGAACCACAAACAAAAGGAAACCAACCCAGTTATGTGCACATAAATAACCATAAAGGAAAACATACCTGCAGCTGCACCAGAACTCGTAGCCATTGTAGCAAACTTTCAGTGATCCTTCTCTTCTCTTGCAGATTGTCAAGAGCTCGACTCACAGATAGGTTATGGTCCAATATGAGCGTTAGTTCTGTGAGAAGAGAGGTCACTATATATATACATATAGACTTCACCAAAATAGATCAGGATTTCCTATCAAAATCCTCATCGGAAACAAACACTTGTTTCCTGATGCTAACCAAAATCCTTTTCAGTCAAGGATCAACATTCCTTTCATCAATAGGACTTTCTATCCAAATTGAATACCTATAACTGGTCCTAAAACTTCTCTATCTCATACTCATACTCATATTCTTACATTCTCCCACTTGAGTATGAGAACAGTTTCAAGTACTCAGTTTATCCAATCATACTTAGATAGAAGTGATCACTAACAGATAATCATCTCAAATTATTATAAAGGTGATCACATAATTAAGTCATTCACCAACACACAAGTACATAGACACAACCAGCTTACATAAACCAAAACAATGAATTTATAATTGCCTCTGCAACACAAAATACAGATTTAACTTACAAATCACAATGTCCAGTTCATGTTCATAGCAATGTATCTAAGCTCAAAAGTAAACTAAGACGTCTACTCCCACTCATATAGCCACCAAATCTTTTGGATAACAAAAGCTTAACCTCACATACAACTTACCCATGCATTTTAAAGTATTGAACTTAAGAATTTTTTCTGTTACATAGCAGAATTAACTCAAAAGTCACAACATACTTAATTTGCACTTTGTAATTATGTGAACCATTATAGCAAAAACCAAACCAATTTGCTCCCACTTATCTAGGCTATACTTAACACAAACAAGTTAAGTATAAGTTAATATCAACTGTATTAACTAACAGTCATTGCAATACACTAAATATCTTATCAATGTGATCAATTGCCGCAACCAATATGCAAACAAATTCCATGATCACATTCATCCAATTTGTATTTACAACAATGTGATTTTACTTGACCAGAACAAACACATAAATTGATTTGCTCCCACTATATCAAGTTAAGTTTAGTTTCAGCAAATAGCACTAAACTTCTCATTACTTAAACAAATTAAGTAACATAAATAATTACCAATTGCTTCAATAAAACCATAATCTGGTTTTCAAGCATCCAAATGAATTATAATGGCCGGCCTAAATAACCTTATACTTACATTCGAACATATGATTCTCCCACTTAAGCATAAGCAGAATGTACTGCACAGCCAGTAAAGAAACCGGAGATATGAACCAATTGATTCCTGATTCCTTACCAATTGCATAATCTCAGTTTAGTCAAATACACCTAAACCATTATGCAAATGGTCTATGTATCAAAAGATAGTCACAATCCATTCAGAAAAACTTATCTCACATAAACCCAAAATCACCAGTTTCAACAATAATCAAAATCAGAATAGCAAGCACAATATTCTTGCATTCAATTTGATCCTAACTAGTTCAATACCCATCGAGCAAGATCAACTAAAATTCGATGGATATAAAGGCACAAGTCATCTTGATTAAAACAAGATAATCAAGATGATCATCCAATAAAATTTAGTGTACTTATAGATTTAATACATAATATCAAATCTCTTACACTTACAATATATCAAGTGAGATGAGTTTCAGAATACATTCTTGCCAACAAGGTTTCACTAAACAATTTATATCATTTCATACATGTACTAACACAAGAGCCTTCACATGTTTTTTTTTTGGTTATACATTGCACATATTGGCATTAACGAACCCAAAAATTCCAAACTACATCATTCACATATATGGCAACACCCCCAAAACCTATTATATATAGTCTAACCAAAATTGGGATATGAATTACACTCATAATTTTAAAAACGTCATTATGGATACTCGTATAATCCAATTTTGCTTTTCTAGAATAATTCAAACCAATCAGACCCACATAAAAGCCACAGGTATTTGGTAGCAACAATAAGTCAAATTCTATTATCATAATTCATAATGGAAAATCATGATGCAAGCTTCCAAGTTTCAAGCAAGTTAATGAGAAATCTTACATCTGCTTGAGACAACAAAATAGCAACAAAACAATATTTTCCACCCAATCTAATTACACAGGCTCTAACTCAAAAATAGAAGAGCAATGTGTACACCAAATATTAGTCTAATGAATCTTTATGCAGAAAGAATGATTCCAGTCATCTCAAATAAATCATAAGTTGGCATCTATAGGGATTTTGAGTTTAATTGTGCCTTCACAAAATAAACAAGCATACTCGGAATAGCAAAAGCCCTAATTCATTATGCTCCAACTCATCGCACTATAATCACGCATATAGGAGAACAATTAATTATGCATGAAACAGTGAACTGAGTTACCTGAATGCATCATTGGACTCGTATTTGACAACCCGATTGCAATTCCTCGGCTCCAAATCAACGAAACAAATTATCCATCAATGCTTGAGACCCACCCATACGGATTGCCATGGTTACAGACGTGCCGAACCAAAATCATCGCCAAAGCGACGACCAGAATCCCGTCGACCCAAATTCCCACAAAAAAGACAAACCATGAACGTTAATATCTCTTAGATAAACACAAACTTATTAATGTCGTCATAATCAAGATTTCATCTTTCTTTTATCTTACTAATATTTGGTCAGGCATATTTTATGCACATCTTTATTCATATAAAGGATTAAGAAATCACAGCTACCTCAATCTTCAGACATCATAACGAACACAGCGGAAGCAATAATTCTCAAAATTAGAACTATGATGTTTAAGATAAATGTGTTTTGCTAAATCACTTTATTGATCTCCAAAGAAGCAAGCAAGAATAAGTTCACCCTTTCCCACGTGTAGCATAATATAAATTGTTATCATACCAGATTTATACCAGATTCACATAATCTGCAGAAGCAAAGCAGATTCATATGCGCTAAAACATACACAGGTATTGAAAGAATTAAAAGCAATCATACCTTTTAATCACTGCAGACTTATAGACAACATATGCAACAACAAGCATCAACAGACGTCTCATGCATAATGATCATTTTTCATGGTTGTTTAAGAAAACACAAAACCATCAGTAGAAAATGCAAATCAAAATTTTTCCGCAGATATGGAAAAATTCAGCCTTGATTATCAGCTCTAATCAGAAATATCAACACATACCTCCTGTAGATTTCAATTTGGAACAGCGCAACGGAAATAATTATCCAAATTGAAAAAAAAATTAATTTAAGAGTTGAGAGAATCACAAAAACCCAGAACATGTTTTGATCGATGAAGTTGCTAATCAAAACCCCAAATTGAGAAAACAACCTCAACCAATAGATTTGCAGAACGAAAAAAATACCAATGGTAATAGTTTAAATATATTTTGTCATTATCTGGAGATCACATACCACCGATGCATCTAAGATGAAAACATTGAGGTTTGCACCAGCAATTGGCCCGATATCAATCCCCAAAAATCCTGACGGTCAATTTTATTTTATTAATTCTCTGCTTATTGAAAACGCAATGTCGTTTTCGTGAAACTCGTTTCCAGTGAATTCGTTTAAACCAGTTTCGAAACCTGGAAGTCGCAAAATTTATTTATCTATTTATAAACACATTCGACTTTTCTCCTTTACAAATTTGAACTCATGTTTGTGTCTTGTGGCTCTGATACCACATGTAAGAACTTGTAAACAAACAAACACCAAGACCAAAGCATGAACCACAAACAAAAGGAAACCAACCCAGTTATGTGCACATAAATAACCAGAAAGGAAAACATACCTGCAGCTGCACCAGAACTCGTAGCCATTGCAGCAAACTTTCAGTGATCCTTCTCTTCTCTTGCAGATTATCAAGAGCTCGACTCACAGATAGGTTATGGTCCAATATAAGTGTTAGTTCTGTGAGAAGAGAGGTCACTATATATATACATATAGACTTCACCAAAATAGATCAGGATTTCCTATCAAAATCCTCATCGGAAACAAACACTTGTTTCCTGATGCTAACCAAAATCCTTTTCAGTCAAGGATCAACATTCCTTTCATCAATAGGACTTTCTATCCAAATTGAATACCTATAACTGGTCCTAAAACTTCTCTATCTCATACTCATACTCATATTCTTACAGTTTATTCTTAATATTTTTTGTTAGTACCTTAGCCCTATTACAACCCTTAGACCTTTATCTTGATTGTTAAGTGTTTCAATATGTGGACTCGGAAATTGGTATGAGCATATGAGATCCTTGGTTCTTGTTTCTAAGTAGTGGCATTCCTTTGTCCGATTTAACGAGCTTAGAAAACTCTTATAGTTAATTAGTGTTGTTTACAGTTAATTTAGGTCATTGTCATTCATGGTTGATAGAAGAAATAATTAGAGACCAATTTGTATGCATATGTTTCATGTGTAGAGAATAATATTTTAGCTAACCTTTCACCCATTATCACTCACAACTTAATTTGCTTGCTGTTGTTTCTTTTGTTTAACTGATAATTTTAATTTTAGTTTAGTTCAGTTCAATTCATTCAAAGAAACGATGCTAGCTACCTAGCTATACCTATTAGAAGTAGTACAAATGTATTAAAAGGGATGATGGTGACTACAATATGTAATGAGGATATGAGAATTATAATCATTGTTCTTATCATCTTCTTATAGACTTGGTAAAATTATCTTGAAGTATATATATGGAGTAGCTAGATATAGTAAAACCAGCAAGGCCTCTGTACAATTCCCTTTTGTATGTGTTCGACACCATTTATTCTATCAAGTGGTGGATAGAGATTAATTTACTGGGTATTTCTATTTTGGGTGGAGATGGTAGGGATGATATTGTGGCACCAGGAACTTGGCCCGCTTACTAGGTGTTTTGTCAGTTCCATGTGGGAAGTCTGCATCAACAAAGGGGCCATAAGAATATGAACAACTAAGAACTTGTACCTGAGCACATGACATAAACTGTGTAGAATAATACCGAATCAGATAGCTAGTGATTCCCACAAGCTCTAAACTGTTTTAACTTTTTTACAGTAGTAGAAGCATAATTATCAAGTACCTTATCTTGAATGCATCAAATATTTGGACGAATCATCATCTTTCCTTTGCCTAAAAAGAATCATTATCTTTGTATATGTACTCCTTTCGAATTTGAGGTAATCAAATCTCTGAAAGAGAGTGACTTGGAAGAACCCTATTGTTAATTAGCACTAGTTCGTACTTCGCAGACCGGCTTTGCGTGGCAAGTTGACTAAATTGGCCGGGAGTTTTAACGGAGTTTGGTGGGTCTAGATGCATTTTATATTGGGATCAGAAGTGGATCGCAGTAAATGTGACATGATATCAAACCGTGCCCATGCTAGCCACGTTAAATACTCAATAGTACGGTAGTAGTTCTGTCTAGGTTTTCCGGCAGAGAAATGTTAGTATGTTGACCTATATATAAGGCCTCTTTCCAGTTTTTACAAGTCCAATATACTTGTGTAATGCAGTACAAGTTAGCCTCTAGGTCTCTGGCCTGGCCCTATCCCAATCAAGGCTTCATTTTCGCATGGCCCATGAGTCTATCTCCATTAGCAGTGAACAAGTTGATGAAAGATGTTGGCCAATTTTTTCACTAGTTGCTTATAAGGTAAGCATGCAAACCAATTATGCAATCCCTTTTAAGGCCTGAAGTTTCCTTCAATCATTAAGCACATTTGCATATCCATGCTAGAAGAAATAGGAAGTGCTTAGTTAAGCTAGCTAGAGAGAAACTCATATGGAGGAGCTGAGTGAAAATTGTTTCCATGAAGCCAGCTACCTAGACCAAGAAGGTCAATTAAGAATATAGGGTGCCCGTGGTTCAAGAACTTGCTTGGCGAGGATGCAAACATTTGCCTGAGAGATTCAAAAGGGTGCACCCTGAACACAATTATGTCTCAGAGGTCCTACCACCCATAAGCCTGAGGCCCGGGCCCGAGAGTTGGCCGAGCTAGCAATTGGTGCTAAAATTTGGGTTATGTCCATAATCTAGGACCATGGTGTGCTGGGACATGTTTTTGATGAAGGGACGTGGTCAAGGAGTTCATTGGATTGTCGTTTGAAGAGAAGAAGCAAGCGTTGAGTCGTATGTGAGTGTGGATAACATGGGCTACTGCCGAATTTTTGTGAAGTCGAAAAATCAGCCTTTGGATTGGATTGATCTTGTGACTGTGAAAGCAGCTCCTACCAGAGCAACCCAAGGGCTCCATGTTTGTGGCCTCAAAGGCCTGCCGATTTCAGGGGTCGTAGTTCACCAAATAAAACATGAACGTGCATATCATACATTTGGTGTTCTTATTTTCTTAGGCACATTTGATAATCTTTCTATTTTTCTTAAGAGATTGAGAAATTTTCAGTTTTTCAACTTAAAAATAAAAATAAAACAAAAGCTAAAAACAAAATAGTTATCAAACAATTTAATAATAATGAATTAACCGAGGATTCAAGTATTTAGAACAAATTAAAAAAATAAAATCCAAATCAGTGATAATGAATTTAGTAAAGACATTTAGTTCTGGACTCATAACTTGGTTTTTCCTTTCCCTCTTTGCCATCTCTTACCTAAATCCCAAAGAGTGAATATTGATTGGAATTTGAGAGTTTGTTATTTTATTGCTAACAACAGTTGGAACAAGACTATTATTAATTAGTATTTTGGAATGTTAGAATGATTTGTAGTATTCCTCTTCCTTTGGAGGAAAGACAAGATGAATTTATTTGGTGTCCATCTACTAATGGTGAATTCACTGTAAAGTCTGCAACTTGATTGCAAGTTGAGCACCAAAGAGTACATCATTCAGATGTGTTGTTGAACAAAATGTGGAAACTGTTAATACCACAAAAGATAAAAATGTTTTGTTGGCTTCTCTTTCGTGGGAGACTCCAAACATGCGGGATTGGATAAATTCTTTCCTAGTACTAATTCTATTTGTCCTTTTTGTAATACTGATGAAGAAGATCAATGACATCTTTTTGTTAGATGCAACTATGCTCAAGAAGTTTGGCGAATATCCTCTGGTGCTAATCCTGTTGGTGCCGGGTTGAATTTAATTGATTGGTTATCTGAATTGAAAGCTAATGATGAGTCGAAGTTGTTTGATCTAAGTATGGCTCTCCTTATTTGTTGGCAACTATGGAATGATAGAAACAATTTGATTTTTCGTAATTGTAAGGTCCACCCTACCAGAGTTCCAAAGGTGGCCGCTACAGCTGGTAGTGAGTACTAAAACACTAATAGAAGCTCAAGATTGATTCATAATTATGATGTTGTTCATAGTTGTTCTTAGATTATTAAGTGGAAAGCCCCTCATGCTCTATGGCTCAAAATTAATTTTCATGGTTCGATGGTGGGATCTCAAGCGGCTACAGGTGTTCGCGTCAGGAATTTCCGTCGGGGATGTTTCCTGGCCGACGAGCACACAGCTCCCCTGGAGGTTGGCGCCGGTTGAGGGCTGCTGTCGGGCATCTGCTTCACTATCGGGCGTTGTCGGGTAAGTCTCGTCGGGCAAGACTCTTCGGGCAAGGCTCGTTGGGCAAGGCTGAAAGAGAAGGACAACGTTAACTTTGAGAGGTGCCTTTGTGGGGCCTTAGGTGTAGGCCTTGAGGCTCACAATCAAGGTTAACATTTAGGTGCTCAGGCATGCCACTGCCATCTTTAGCATGGCAGATGTAAAATGGATGTCGCGTTTTAGTTGCATATATGTATGTATCCAAGAAACTGTGTTAGTTATAACAGGTGCCTTTGTGGGGCCTTAGGTGTAGGCCTTGAGGCTTCCCATCAGAGTTCATTCTTATACTTCGACTCTTTAGATCGCAGAACGGAATGAATCCAAATGGATGCCTTTGTGGGGCCTTAGGTGTAGGCCTTGAGGCTTTCCATTAGAATCCATTCCATGCTCAAGCGTTCTATGGTAATCATGATATAATAGAAAGAAAACTAGAGGGTAGGTTGATTACTTGCGCCCCAAGTAACTTCGGACTTCTCGTTTATCAAGGACTGTCGTGGATGGGTTAAGTCCACATAAGGTTCTTTTTTATGCCTTGAGGCCAAAGACTTTTAACTGATCAGATTTACATGCCCGAGGGCTTAGGACTTGGATCTGGTTTGAACACTGACGATATATTCAAATCGGATTCAAGTACTGAGAAAGCCTTTTAATAGTCATATTGCTAGAAATAACTTGCATATAACTGGAAGTATACAACATATTGAAAAGACAAAAACAAAGCAAAGAAGGTCGGGCAAGTTTAAACCTTATCGGGTAAGGTTGCTCGTCTTGCAGGTTCCTATCTTTGTAGTTTTGTCAAAGGTCTGAAAGCTTAGAGGGATAGAGAGAGAGATTACAAAAGATGAATCGATACTACAGCAAGGTTGAACAAGGTAGCAGAGCTATTACAAAGGGTTGAAGAGAGGGTTATCCCGAGAGGGATGAAGGCTAACTACAGCTTTATTTTGAAGGCAAATCTGGCTTTGAGCAGAGTTTGTGCTTGCATTTATTTGTTTGATTGAGTGTCCATAATCCTTGTGCATCTGCTCCTTTTTATAGAGGTCTGGAGGAAACCCTCCTGTTAAGGTTTTGTACTTGCCCGAAAGAAGCTTGGGCAGCTTGCATTTCCTTACTTGGGTAGCTTGCATTGCTTTTGCCAACTTGCATGTAGAAACAATATTAAAAGGGGAATTTGCATCTCCACCACATGTTTTCCCACTTGTAATAAACTAACATTTAAAAGAAGCAAGTTGCCTTCTTTCACATTTTCTTTGCATCCACACCCGTATGCTGCCTTCCAATCCATTTGCAAGGATGCATGTATCTTGATTAAACAATGCTTGACAAATCTCCACCACCAAAACAAATTGGAAGAACAATATTATAGTGTCCAACCCCTCTACTTGCATCTAAATATCTTTCCAAGTTAGCTTTCTTGCATATTAATCCTCCAAATGCCATATTTTACCCAAATTGCCCAAATAAGTAAAAATGGGTATATTTTGAGTGCAAACAACAGGTTTTGCCATCAGAGATCATAATGGGTCTCCTATTGTTATGGAACAATTTCATAATATAAAGTGGCATATATTGAAATGGGTGATAAAGAAATGGGACGGTGGAAGAAAAATGAAGCAGTGGTTTTTCTTTTCTTTTTTTTCCAAGAAATTATAGCGAGATTCATTGATCAACCAACACAATTACAAGATGTTTCCACTAGACTTTGATATGAAGATAATTTGTACAATATACAAAGAGAGTAAAATTTTTACATGGCTACCATATGAATAAAAATTACTGAGAATAACCGGTATAAACCTGCGGATAGAACTTGACTGTTGAAAGAATCAGCAACACCTCCTGCTTACAACCAATCATGGCTGGACACGTGTTCAAGTTGTGATTGAAAAATCTACAATTTGAACACGCGTCCAACCGTGATTGATTGTAAGCAGGGAGTGCTGCTGATTCTTCAGCAGCCAAGTCCCGTTCTAAATCTGCCACAAAGATGGTAGATGCGGAATACTAATACCTGACAACACAATGGCCGGATGGAAATGGGAGGCGCTGGGGGGTGCGGGGACAAAAAGATGGGGCAAGGGGGTGCGGGGACAGAACATACCATCCAGTTTTCTGGACCGCCACCGTTTGAATAAATTCCACATAAAGTTATCTTATATTGATGTCTTTTTGTAATTGAATAATGGTCTTTAATCTTGCATCCTAGTCAACTTAATGGCCATTATGTTTTCCAGAAATTTGACAACTCTAGACGAAGAGATGTAGCTGATTTCAAAAGTGATATTGCCGATTATATACACCATTCGAAGAGACACTTCAATCTCTATACATAACCCTAGTATATTAGTAATAGTTTCTGATTAAATCTTCAATGTTCTATAGCTTGTTTATCTGTTTGAGTGTTTGATGCAAACATTGCTATCCGCAAAGGCATATTTGCAATCTCTCTTACACGCGTGAGGACAAATAATGTAAGAAAAATAACGCAATAATATGTGTGTGTGTGTGTGTGTATGATAATAAAAGGTCGTACCCAGTGCACAAGGCTCCCGCTTTACGCAGGGTCTGGGAGAGGTGAATGTCGGCTAGCCTTACCCCCATTTATGGAGAGGCTGCTCCCAATGTGTGTGTATGATAATACTAGGAAAATTAAAATTTTAAATTAAAATCATATAAGGCTAAGTAGGCATGCTTTATCTGTGTGGTTTGTTTTTATTTTGTGACTAACAGAGGCAAAACCAGGCCAAACAAATGCAAAAACAAAGAAAAACATACGGATTCAAGTGGAGATCAAGAAGGTGGGTCTAGTTAGAACATTCTGGTGGTGTAGCTTTAGATAGTAGAACAATAACCTTACTCTTCATGAATGACAAGTCAAATGAAGAAATTCACATATTTGTAAAGATTATTTCTTAAATCTTGGAGTTTAATCTCCAGAGAATATGTAAATTTCTTCATTTATTTGTCTTTCAAATACAACCAAAAATAAAATTATTTTGCTACTATCTAAAATTCCGGCTCCTCAATGTTCTAATTAGGCATTTTCTTGATCTCCACTGCAATACTTTTCCTTTTTGCATTTGCTTTGGCCTGCTTTTGCATCTGTACAGCCAACTTCCTCTTGGCCTTTTGGCTAGCAATCGTTTCAATGAGATGCATTTGAATTCTAAAATCATGCAAATGGCTTGAGGTTACCTCTGAATATGTCATACTAGTTGTGTGTTCTAACAAGGCGTATAGCATGCACATGTTACACTGTTATGAATTATCATCTAGTTGATCATCATTAGTCATGTACACATAGTATGATGATCACTTCTGTTTAAATTGTTTCTTAGTCGATCTAATGATTATCTTTTTAGGATTAAGAAAGTTAAGAAATATGTTACATTTTAGCTAGTGATATTGTTTGGACCCGATTTTGCACTGTTTAGCCCGCGCAATCAAGGCCTTTGAATGAATTAATCAGATTTTAATATTTTTTGCTAAATATTACTATTGAATTACCGTAATAATTATCATGTAGAAATATTAAAATAAGCTGAGAGATGAGGGTGAGCCCAAGAAGATGAATAATATTGGAAAGATTGGAGTTTGGATTTTTAATACTGGCCGGGTTTGCATGCTGCAAATTGGCAAATGATCATTAACCAAAACCAAGGGCATATTGATGATAATGGACTAGCGTGTGCTAATGGGATACTCTCATATTCAGAGACAAAAATAAAGTTCCAGTTATTTGTTTTGGGGCATGTTGGTTGTGGAGCAAAAATTAATCAAGTGTTGTGGTCTATTTTATCTGACAGAGGGACTAGGGCCGGCGGCAGAGAGAGAGAGGAGAGAGATGTGTGTTTGTAGAATTGTAGGGGAATGTGTGTGTTGTTATCCCTCCTACATTGTGCCTTTATTTATAGTAGTAAAGGGAGAGAAGATATTCCTTCTCCTCCAAGTAATACAAGTTGTAATAGGAAAGGATAACTAGAATCAAATCTTATCTAGGATTTACACAATCATACTTAAACTAGGAATGTTTACAACACTCCCCCTTGAGTGGGTAAATACTCAAGGTAGATTCAGCATCATGCAGAAGTTGAGGAAGTCGACTCGTCGGCATTGATTCCAAGGAACAACGCTTATTCTCAATAAGGTAGGAACTTGCATAAGTAGTAAGTCTCACTAAAAAAACCCTAAGGCTATGGCAAAAACCCAAGTAGGGACAAAATCCATAGTCTAAGGAAAAATGCGTGAGAAATGCAAAGTCAAAAGAAACGTCTACAGGACGTCATCAGGGATATGATCAGCCCAAGGTGGGTGCCTCGTTAAAACCTAGTTAGGTAGCAAAAACCCAGTGGGAAAAATGCTCCTAATCGTAGGGAAAAAGAGTACATTAAGATCAAGCAAGTATCTAGAAGATACTCCCCCTGAGTTTGACATAATTCCACAGAGAAATAGCAAAGTTACAACTCAGAAAGTTTACGCATACCAATTCCATGAACAAGCTTCTGAAACGTCGCCTTCGGTAGTGATTTGGTGAAGAGGTCGGCCAGATTGTCTTGTGATCGGATTTGCGTGACTTCAATCTTCTGATGCTCTTGTTGTTGATGTGTAAAGAAGAACTTCGGCGCAATATGCTTGGTGTTGTCTCCTTTGATGTAACCCTTCTTGAGCTGTTCGATGCAAGCTGCGTTGTCTTCAAAAATCGTCGTCGGGGCATTAACGGCGGGATGAAGATCACAGGAGCTTCGAATATGGCCCACTACTGCTCTCAACCAAAAGCATTCCCGAGTTGTTTCATGTAAGGCGAGAATTTCAGCATGGTTAGACGAAGTGGCAACTAAGGTCTATTTAGTTGACCTCCAAGATATTGCGGTGCCTCTAACGGTAAAGACATAACCCGTTTGAGAACGCGCCTTGTGCGGATCAGATAAGTATCCAGCGTCGGCATAACCAACAAGGCGAGAATCAACCCGATGAGCATAGGGTGCGGCATCACTCGAGGATTCGTAAGGATAGAATAAGCCCAAATCCGTAGTACCCTTAAGGTAACTGAAGATGTCTTTCACGCCAGTCCAATGTCTGCGTGTTGGTGCATTGCTGTATCTTGCCAAAAGATTAACAGCGAAGGAGATGTCGGGTCTAGTGCATTGAGCTAAGTACAATAAAGCGCCTATCGTACTTAGATAAGGAACTTCAGGCTCCAAAATCTCTTCATCATCCTCCTTCGGACGGAAGGGATCTCGCTTTGCATCTAGCGTACGAACGACCATAGGAGTACTCGAAGACTTCGCTTTATCCTCATTAAAACGGCGCAACACCTTCTGGGTGTAGTTCGATTGATGTACTAGGATTCCATCCGAACAATGCTCTATCTCGAGGCCGAGATAGTATCGAGTCTTACCTAGATCTTTCATCTCAAATTCCGACTTCAGGTGCGAAGCAGTTCTCACGAGCTCTTCAGGAGTTCCGATGAGATTCATGTCATCGACATATACTGCAACAATCGCAAATCCGGAATGTGACTTCTTAATGAACACACAAGGGCATAGTTCGTTATTCATATATCCCTGACTAGTCAAATACTCACTTAAACGGTTATACCACATTCTTCCGGATTGTTTCAAACCGTATAGTGAACTCCTCAGCCGAATTGAGAGCGTGTTCCGGGGTTTGGAAATATTTGAACCAGTCAATGTAAGTCCTTCGGGAACTTTCATATAAATTTCCATATCAAGATCCCCATAGAGATACGCGGTTACTACGTCCATCAGCTGCATATCCAGTTTTTCGGAAACTACCAAACTGATAAGGTATCGAAAAGTAATCACATCCATAACGGGTGAGTAAGTTTCGTCATAGTCAATCCCGGGGCGTTGTGAGAAACCTTGTGCTACAAGACGAGCTTTGTAACGCACAATTTCGTTCTTCTCATTACGTTTCCGAACGAAAACCCACTTGTAGCCAACGGGCTTCACATGTGGAGGAGTAGGAACTACAGGTCCAAACACCTTACGTTTCGCAAGTGAATCAAGTTCGACTTGGATTGCTTGTTTCCAGTTTGACCAATCAGCTTTACGTCGACATTCATCAACGGAACGCGGTTCAATGTCATCACTCAACATGATCTCAGTAGCTACTGCAAATGCTCATGCATCGTCGACAATCATCTCATTTCTACGCCACACATCATCTAAGCTAGCATAATAGACCGAAATCTCACGATTCTCGGGAGGAGGATTCGTCTCTTCAAGGACGCTTCCATAATCTAGAATTTCCTCATGAGTTGGGTAAAATGAGTAAGCGATAGTCGGATTCACGGTAGGCTCTTCAGGACCTTGTGCCATGGTTTTCCTCTTCCGGGGGTGTGAATCCTTTGAACCAAGGGGTCTGCCACGCTTTTGTGTAGGGGCAGATGATTGGCTAGCCGCTAATGTACGTGGATCACCAGAATTGGCGTCCCAGGCTTCCAGGAGGGTAGTCCGTCGTACATTTGGTACATCCATCTTTGCAGGCGTATTCGCAGCTGGAATATGTGATCTTGTCACGCGCGCTAGATCGGTGAAAGCATCTGGCATGCTCTGAGCTATGCTCTGGAGATCTAATATGCGCTGCACTTCAGCTTCAGATTGAGCGGTGTGGGGATCTAAATGAGACAAAGTGGGAGTCGTCCACGATAATTCGCGTCGTTCATTAGGAACGTTGACGTTCTTATCTCCCCCTAACGACGGGAAGACTGTCTCATAGAAGTGACAATCCGCGAAACGAGCGGTAAACAGATCGCCTGTCAAAGGTTCTAAGTAACGAATAATCGAAGGAGAATCATATCCGACATAGATTCCCATCCTTCGATGAGGCCCCATTTTTGTACGTAAGGGCGGCGAGATCGGCATATAGACCGCACAACCAAAAACGCGCAGATGCGATATGTCGGGTTCGCATCTGATGACCAACTGAAGGGCACTAAATGGTTGTGTCGCAACAGGCCTCAGGCGGACCAACTTTGCTGCGTGCAATATTGCATGGCCCCAAGCAGCGATCGGGAGCTTGGTACGTATGACCAACGATCGAGCAATCATTTGTAAACGCTTAATGAAAGCCTCTGCCAGGCCGTTCTGGGTGTGAACATGGGGTACAAGATGTTCAACTTCAGCCCCAACCGACATGCAATAGTCATCAAAAGTTTTAGATGTGAATTCTCCAGCATTATCCAATCGAATAAATTTGATCGGATAATCAGGGTGGTGAGCCCTGAGCTTGATAACCTGAGCCAACAGTTTGGAGAATGCAGCGTTCCTTGTGGACAACAAGCACACGTGTGACCAACGTGTAGAAGCGTCAACTAAAACCATAAAATATCTAAATGGTCCGCAGGGAGGTTGAATCGGTCCACAAATGTCCCCCTGAATCCGTTGTAGAAAAATGGGAGGATTCGAACGAATCTTGTCATAAGAAGGCTTAGTAATAAGCTTTCCCATAGAACATGTTTGACATGCAATTTCATGGATCGAACCTAAGCTTCGGGTTAGTGGATGCCCGTGTGAAGTTTTGAGGATACGGCGCATCGCTATTCGTCCAGGATGTCCCAAACGATCATGCCAAAGTGTAATTTCGTGCGCGGTCCCTGTGGTAGGGCCGGCCACATAGTGGCATTCTATGGGGCGTATGGTCGTAGTATACAGACCACTCGGGTTACGCTCCATCTTCTCTAGAATACGCTTCTGGCCATATTCGTAGGAAGTTACGCACAGAAATTCAACTCCGTTTTCTACGTGGGTTTCAGCGTGGTAATTGTTATCTCTAATGTCCTTGAAACTTAGTAACGTTCTTCCGGAACGTGGAGAATAGAGTGCCTCAGCAATGGTCAAGATTGTACCATTGGACAACATTATACGTGCCTTACCGTATCCTTCGATCAGGTTGGATGGGCCTGAGAGGGTTGTCAGAGGGCATTCTTAGGTACGAAGTTAGTGAAATAGATGCGTTCACGCAAAACAGTATGCGTGGTTGCACTATCTGCCAGACAACTAACTTTCCCACTAGTCATACCTAGAATGAAAAATTAATTTGAATCGGTCACATGCATAAAAGTTTATAAAAACAAGTATCAATTCAAAATAATTTCATTTATTCAAGGAAAAAACTTAATATCCAAAATAAATCGCCAACTAATAATCCAAAACATAAAGGAAAATTGTTCAAAATCAACCAAAAAAACAAGGTGGGGTTCGGCCACAAGGTGGAATTCGGCCCCAATTGTCTTATTTTAACTGAAAAATAAGTCTATGTCTAAGATTCTAATCTTCCATAGGAGTGGTATCCTCCTGAAAATCAGAAACCTCCATCTTTGTAGTCTCCGGTTCGTCCACTTGCAGGAAGTTTGATTCAAACTTCGTACGACGAGAATGATATGCATCCACAACCTTCTTGGGAGCACGGCAAATACGGGACCAATGGTCCTTGGAACCACAACGATAGCACATATCGTCATTTATTGTGGCAGGTGCTTTGCCCTTATTCTTGAAGTTCGGGGCCTTGGGAGCGAGGTTTGGGCGCTTCTGGGCTTTGTTTCCTCCCTTGGATGGGCTTTGGCTCTGTTGACCTTGGTGGGATGGCTTCTGGCCGCCCTTACCACGCCTCTTTTGGCGTTTTGGGTGCTGATTAGTGCTATAATGTGCTTCAGGCACAGCAGTAGCCCCAGTAGGTCGAGCTTGATGATTCTTCATCAACAGCTGGTTCTGCTTTTCAGCAAGAAGTAAAACAGAGATCAAATCCGAGAACTTAGTGAACTTCTGAGCTCTATATTGTTGTTGCAGGACAATATTAGAAGCAGAGAAGGTCGAGTAGGTCTTCTCCAGGAGATCCTCTTCAGTCAAAGTTTCATTGCAAAACTTGAGAAGTGATCGGATTCGACAAACTTCAGAATTATATTCATTCACAGACTTAAAGTCTTGGAAGCGCAAGTGCTGCCAGTCGTGTCTTGCTTCAGGCAAGAATATGTCCTTTTGGTGATCGAAACGATCAGCCAAAGCGACCCATAATGCACGTGGATCCTCCTCAGCAAGGTACTCAGTTTGTAGAGCGTCATGGATATGTCTTCGGATGAAGATCATAGCAGTGGCTTTTTCAGCCTCGCCAACAGGTTTATCTGTTGCTTCTTCAATAGCAAGACGCAAGTTCTTTGCAGTGAGGTGGAGCTTCACATCTTGAAACCACTTGAGGTAGTTCCTTCCAGAAACCTCCAAAGCGGTGAAGTCGAGTTTGTTCAAGTTCGACATGTTCCTATCACAAAATAGATGGACAAGATGTGGTTAGTGTAATGTAGAAAAATCAATCCATTCACATAGGAGTAGAACATACAGGTTCTAATAGACATGTATTGGTTTAATTTTGCATGAAAAACTTCGGGTTTTCATGGGTGATATGTTTAAGTGAAAACTTCGGGTTTTCTAACAAGGCATGTGTATAAGAAACTTCGGGTTTCAAAGTAATTATGAACTTCAGGTTCATATATTCCTGCAGGCAAACACAAATATATATGCAAACAAATATGCAAATAATATATGCAGAAATATTGTATAATGATAAGTGAATTAATTTATTTTTGGTCTTCGGGGCCAAATTAAAGTGTGGGTGAAAATATAAAAAAACCCATATTATTTAAAAAAAATTAAATAATAAAATCTCGGGGCCTAAAAATATAGGCCGAGGACCCTCGGGTGTAGGCTGCATGCCCACGGGGTGAGAAGATGGGAATGGGCTGCTGTGTGCAGCCCTAAAAAAATTTCTCTTTTTTTTTTTTCTTTTTTTTTTTTTTTTTTTCGCGGGCGGGCCACTTCAGGTTGGCCCAAAGAAACAAAAAATTTTTTTTTTTTCGGTCTGGGCCGCTGCAGGCGAGCCCAGGAAATAAACAAAAAAAATGGGTTTCTTTGTGGGCTGGGCCGCTGCAAGCGAGCCCAGCAAAAAAGCGTTTGTGTTTTTTTTTTTTTTTTTTTTTTTTTGGTTTGAATAGTTTTCTGTATTCATCAATAGCAAAGGAACGAAAATATATACAAATACATCAATCCAATCATGTCTTCTTCTACGGCATAGAAAACGTGATCCGCCTAAAGTGGGATTTGACCTACCTAGTATAAGAACTCAGATCCCAATCGCAAATTTTTTTTCAATTCAAATATAATTATATGCATGTATAATTTTAATGAATCACATATTTACGTTGATGCATATGCAAATAATAGTTTCAATGCATGTATATATGTAGGATTCAATTCATGACAAATATCAAATTCACATAATTGTAGCAATTTTGATTATGAAGCATACACAATTTACGTAGAATCTAAAATACGTAAAACGTAAAGTTGGGTCATGCATCATGGTGAATGTTCATGCTATCAGGGCTTGCAAAATATCGAGTTAAAAGCCGTTGTTTGGAAAGAACCTGATTGCGTGATGATATGGATGAACTGGTTTGATGCAGAAAAAAAATCTCAAACGTCAGATTCCTAAGCGCAGCGGTAGGAGCGTGCTGATAACGTGTTGTGGTCTATTTTATCTGACAGAGGGACTAGGGCCGGCGGCAGAGAGAGAGAGGAGAGAGATGTGTGTTTGTAGAATTGTAGGGGAATGTGTGTGTTGTTATCCCTCCTACATTGTGCCTTTATTTATAGTAGTAAAGGGAGAGAAGATATTCCTTCTCCTCCAAGTAATACAAGTTGTAATAGGAAAGGATAACTAGAATCAAATCTTATCTAGGATTTACACAATCATACTTAAACTAGGAATGTTTACAACATCAAGAAAATTATGAAAGTGATACGTGAACTTTTGGGTTAAAATAACAAAATTACCCTCGAGGCACATTGGGATTCCTACACGCATGCAACGGACAATAACGTCTCAATCAACGAAGAATCAAAAGTGACCGAAATGGTATTTATTCAAATCTCTCTCATCACTCCTCATCAAATCCTCATTCAAAATGTAACCCCCAATTTTTCTATTTAATTTAGGATTAATTGTCATGTTAGTTGCAAGATATTATTTCACATAATATCTTGCAATTATTCACAGAATTTCACCATATATGGCCGGCCACTATTCTCCAAATAGGGTCGGCTACTCCCCCATATATAGCTCTATTCTCCTAATAAAAAGCTAAGTCATTTTTACTACTCACAAACTCCTAAACACGTTCTCTTCCAAATACTAACTTTGGCATAAGAGATACGTCAGCCAAAGCCCCCCATTCATCGTGGGCGAGTGAGGCTTTTGGCTATAATCTTAGGTGTTATTATTTTGCAGGTGCATTTTTGTCAAAGGAGAAGACGACGAAAATTTGCATCCACAAATTGGTGCTTTCATTGAGAATCTTGATTCGCACGTTTGAAGAAGACTCTTACATTCAAAGTTTTTTATTTCTCGGTCATTAGTAGATTTTTTGTACTTTATTATTCCTAGATTTTTTTTTTAATTTTTTATAAAGTTCTTTGAATAAACGTAAAAGACAAGTACAATGACTAGAAATTCGGAAACCACAACGCACAGAACTTTCTACATTCAAGGATTTGGACCAAGTGATGGAGATCAAGGCATAGCCCCACCACAACGATCCACGAGGCTCAACGCAACAGCGAGTGGAGTGGCACCACCCTTAAGGGGCCCTATCGTGGCTATGCCAACGACAACCATAATGGTAGCAGCCACCGTGGCATCTCACAGAGAGACCTAAGCCCATGGTGAAGGCATCACAGTCGCAAGCCTAGGCCCATGCCACCTTGCAACAGCGAGCCCAGGCCCACGCCACAAGGGAGCCCATCACAGCCCAGCCCAAGCTGCAACTGCAACTGCCAAGGTCGTGGCCCAAAACCCGCATGCCCAGGATGTCATGCAAGCCCAAGCTGTGCCAAGGGGAGCCCAACACCCATGTGGTCCAGAGGCTTAACCAGCACCTACGATCCAACTCGTGTCGACGATTCGACCGGCTCCAGCGATCTAACACAGGGTCCAGCCCACTCCCGTGACCCTCCTAACATCCTAAACTGGTCCAAGACCAATTCAACCATCCTGACTTTAGATTTCTAGACCGACGATTGAACAAGGGTATTTTAACCCCATTTTTCTATATATTTGACATATCCCAACTCAAATCTCGCGCCCAGAGTCCATTACACTTTCATTACTCAAGAAGACGCATACCGTCCAAGCTCTTCCAACCAAAATGGTGAACAACACTTGTCTCGACAAGTCATAGAGTTGAAAAGCACATTCGTGTAGCAGACAACATTAGTGAATCAAATCTTGTAGTGTACAGAGATGCAGTGTGCCCTAGACGAGGTATCCCAAAGTAGGACAATAGTAAATGATGAACCTCTCCAGCAGCATCCCAGCAAGCAACCACTCAACCAGTCACGAACTGAGAGTTTTGGCAGTGTACACTCCCTACTGAACCCCTGAGATAGTGTATACTTTCGTCTTAGCTTGTGGAGGAGTGTTTACTCTCGGTTAGGCCTACGGATGAGCATACATTCACATTGGGGCCACACTCAGATAATCAACATGAGCAACCTTCCAGGAAAAGTGTTTATTCGTGGCTAGGCCCGTAAAGAGCATTCTCCACCTCACATCGGAGTAGGCAGCACGACAGACGGAAAAAAACATTCACTCAATCCTGCTCAAGTTTAACCGGCAACTTGCGAGAAACTCGTTTGCCTGCTAGAAACATACCACATGCACCGCAGTCGTGGCATAGACGAGCCCAACACATAGAAGAGCATTCTAGACCAGTAGGTCACGACCAAGGGTAGCCGAGAGCTTAGCTACCCCTAACAAATGCAAATTCAGGAAGAAGTAGAGAGGATCATGACCAAGCGATTGTGCGATTTCCAACCCAATGAGGTCACTAACGATGCACTATGACGAGACATAACCAACATAAGCAGGTCGTCCTTTAAGGATGAGATCGAGCAAGCAGAGCCTCCATGCAAATTCAAAGGGGATGGAGACCCGAATAGACACCCAAAGCAACACCGGAGCACAATGATCATCTGTCAGAACAACGAATTTCTCATGTGTAAGATATTTACCACCACTTTACAAGGCGGCGCAAGATTGTTTCCACGCCATGCTGCCATAATCCATCCGGAGTTTCGATGAGCTTTCTTTGGTTTTCAGCAAGAAGTATTCATCTTATCGCTCAATCAAGAAGAAGTTTGACCATTTGTTCAAGAAGAACCCAAATGAGTGGTTTTGCGATTATGTGAAGATGTTCAAAGTAGAGAAATCAAAGATAGTCAGATACAACGACTCTATAGCTATTGCAGCCTTCCAAAAAGGACTCTCAGCAGACCACCCGTTGTACGAAGAATTGATCATGAAAGAATATTTAACTCTGGCAGATTCATTCACTATAGCAGAGAAGCATGCACTTTGGGATGAGGCTTGACGAGCAGACAAGGCACCCGAGCAGCCTCGAAAAGAATCGGTAATAGCTTAAAAGATGGAGGACGATAATCAATACAATAAAGAAAAGCAGGTAGGAGACCAAGTGCATGGACCGATCCTCGACTAAAGGATGACTGACACCCAAGAACTACACTAAGTTCTTGATCCCTATCCACCAAATCCTTCGCAACATTAAGAGTGAACCATGGTTTAAGCTGCCAAAGCAATCAAAGGGAGAAGTTAGTGAAAGAAGGCCTCGATCACACAACTGACGACTGTTACAATTGGAAGAACTACCTAGAGAAGTTGGTGAAAGAAGGCAAGGTCAACAGATACTTGGACAAGCTAGTTATGCATCCTAGAAAAAAGACAGACATCGGCGAAAAGCTACCGACCAAGAAAAGGAAAATCCAGCAGGCCCTACTAGTCTCACAGGTCCAGGCAGTTAACACCCAACATGGACCCATCATTGGCTTTACCGAACAGGATGCCAAAGGCGTCGACTTCCCACTTGACGATGCACTAGTGGTATCTATCCAACTAGCCCACACTATAGTCGATAGAATGGTGGTTGACAATGAACGTGCGGTCAACCTACTTCAGTTATAAGTAATTCAGAACATGAGCTTGGAAATCACATTCATAAGCCATGTAGAGGTACTCACCAGATTTAACAAACACACATCGATTATCATTGGCAACATTACACTTGATGTGAGAACACTGCCAGTTGTCTCAAAGCAAATGTCTATGATAGTAAGTGACTTGTCTTCCTATAATGGGACTATAGGGCGACCTTGGCTGATAAAGTTGGATGCTGTAACGTCTATCAAGTATAAAAAAATATGATTCCGCATCCTGGGATGAGGAGTCGGAGGAATCAAGTCTGACTGGGCCATATCTCAACAATGCACTGTGCAAGTACTGAAGGAGTAAAAAAAGAAGACTTTTACCCTGTAGAGGCTATCGAGGTCCAAAGAGACGACGAAGCTGCCAAATAGCAATTACAGCAGACAGATCAAGAAGATGGTCTTTAAAAGCGCCAGCAGTCGAGACAAGATGGAAACCTAAAGAGGACACTGAGCATAACATTCTTGATCCCAGTAGCTAGAGAAAGCTGCTAGAATTGGCTCATGTCTGCTCCCGAAAGAAAATAAGGAACTCATGGCTTTCCTTAGGGAAACCCGTGACGTCTTTGCTTAGTCACATTTCGACATACCCGGCATCGACCCCAAGATAGCTTGGCACAAGCTGCACGTCGACCCTGCTGCTAAACCAGTGATTCAAAAGAGAAGACATTTCGCACCCAAACGAGTGAATCATTGAAGCGAAAATCGACAAGCTATTGGAGGCCGAATTCATAAAAGAGGTAGCACACTCAACATGGCTTACCAACGTCATACTAGTAATTAAGAAAAAGAATGGCAAATGGAAGGTTTGCGTAGACTACACCGACCTCAACAAAGCATGCCCAAATGATCCTTATCTAGTTCCCCGAATCGATTTACTAGTAGATTCAACTTCTGGGAACTTACTAAACAGTTTCTTAGATGCATATTCTGGCTATAACCAAATAGCCATGCATGAGCTCGACAAGGAGAAAACCACATTCGTGATCGAGCGAGGCTCCTACTGTTACAAAGTCATGCTTTTTAGCCTCAATAGCACATGAACCACTTACCAACGACTGGTAAACATGATGTTCAAAAAATAATTGGAGTAACCATGGAGGTCTATGTCGACGACATCATGGTGAAGGACAAGCAGTGGTCAAACCACGTCGGCAACTTGGCAGAAACCTTTGACATCCTTAAAAAATACAAGATGAAGCTCAATCATTCCAAATGCACATTTGAAGTATCTTCAGGCAGATTCTTAGGGTACCTACTAACCCAACTAGGAATTGAAGCACATCCCAAGCAGATTCGAGCAATCCTAAAGATAAAGCCTTTAACTACCTTAAAGGAGATCCGAAGCTTGACTGGACAAGAAGCCACACTCAACCACTTCCTCTTGCAGTCCACCCATCGATGCAAGCCTTTTTTCAAAGCAATCAAGAGGGCACAATGAGACAAATCGGATGATGAGTGCAAAAGAGCTTTCCAAGACCTGAAGAAGTGTTTCGCATCACCTTCCTTACTATCCAAACCGAAAGCAATGGAAGATTTATACATCTACTTGGGAGTATCGAAAGTAGCATTGAGCTCTGCCCTCATACGAGAAAAGTTGGGGGCCCAACTGTCAGTATTCTACACTTCTAAGCCTCTTTTCAATGCGGAAACCAGATATCCAAAGATCGAGAAATTAATTTTGACGTTAATTGTTGCGGCTCGGAAGCTCAGACCATATTTTCAAGCTTATACAGTCATCATCATGACTCATTATACTCTACAATCAATCCTACATGGCCCAAACGCTTCTCAACGAGTAATGAAATAGGCATTGGAACTTGACCAATATGGCTTAGTTTACTGACCCCGCATGGCGATAAACAGAATTCAGGCCTAGCTTAGGCGACACAATAGAACGACTCAATGACCCCTCAGAGGCAACTGAGCACGCCCTAGCCACACCTGCTTCATCTAACAAAGACTTTTGGCATTTGCACGTCATCGGCGCATCCAACTACAAGGGCTCTGGAGCAGGCATCCTTGTCACCTCAGACGGCTCGATGCTCGAGCAGGCAATCATTCTAGGCTTCAGAGCATCCAACAATGAAGCAGAGTATAAAGCCCTACTAGCAGGCCTCCGGATGGCAAAAGACTTGGTAATGAAAAAGCTTACGATTTGTTTTGATTCCCAGCTAATCACTAGCCAAACTACTGGGAAGTACATGGCAAAACATCTGAAGATGGTGCAATACCTAGAGAAGGTACGAAAGCAACTTGAGGTGTTTCAGACTTACACCCTCACTCAAGTTTGACGGGCAGATAAAGCACATGCGGATGCGCTAACCGGACTAGGCTCTAGACAAGCCAAGCATAGAGGCGAAGCCAACAGCTGAGGTGTCACATGTTAGTATAACTTCAAAGTGGCAAGATTCCATTATAGACTACCTGGTCAATGGCACACTCGCCATGGAAAGATTGAAGTCTAGAAAACTCTAAACTAAGGCAGCATGCTACTACATTTGGAACGACATTCTCGTCCGAAGATCTTACATTGGACCACATCTCCGCTGCCTAACGCCTCCCGACGACCTAAAGGTTCTAACTTCAATCCATGAAGACTTTTATGGAAATCACTCCAGAGATCGATCATTTGCACGGAAAGCTCTTAATGCAGGCTATTACTGGCCTACTATGCATCAAGATGCTAAGGAGTTAGTACAAAGGTGCGACCATTGCCAACACTACAAGCCGGTACCAGCACTGCCTACCAGCTAACTACACCTGCAAATGAGTCATTGGCCTTTCATGCAGTGAGCAATCGACTTGGTAGGGCCAATGCCACCCGCTAATGGGGGCAAAAGCATAATGAACGTGGCAACTGACTACTTCACTAAATGGGTCGAAGTAAAGCCCATGACAACCATAACTCAAATGGACATAGAGCTCTTCATATGGAGGAACATCATTTGCTGATTTGGCATCCCTTAATCGATCGTCACAAACAACGGCTCGTAATTTGTAAGCAAAGATTTGGCGAAGTTCTTCTAGAAATTTGCATCAAGCAGCACATGTCCATGCTGAGGTATCCCTAAGGCAATGGGTAGATTTAAGCATCCAATAAGATGGTTCTCGACTGCTTCAAGAAATCCCTCTCCGACAAGAAGGGAAAATGGACAGACAAACTTCCCGGATGTCTATAGGCATATCGCACAACCAAACGACGACTAACCAGTGAGACTCATTTCTCTTTGGCATTTGGTTTAGAAGCAATCATTCCTTCCAATGTCATCATGCCAAGTATGAGCACTCTGCTGCCAAGCATCAAGTAGAATAGAAAAGGCATGGCCATAAACTTAGATTTGGCAGAAGAGAAACGCGAGAAGGTCATCACCCGTATCACGGCCTACTAGCAGCAGCTCTTTTCTAGCTACAACAAAAGGGCCAAGATCCGACAGTTCCAGCCTGGAGATCTAGTCCTAAGAAAAACCTTCATAACTACCCGCTAAGAAGGCTCCAAAAATATGGATCCCATCTGGGAAGGTCCGTACAAGGTCAGCAGAGTAGGCAGCAATAGTAGTCTTAAGAAAAGCAGTGGAACACCTACAATTTGAGGAAGTACCATGTGTGACCTCCCACTACATCAAAGCCTGAAGAATAAGTGTCTGTTTATACTTAAAATATATGTAATTTCATCAAAACTACAAAATAGAATGACATATATATTATGAAGTATTGGAATATAATGAAAACACGGGGAACAAACATATACTGTGTGTTTATTTAGGTATTCAACAAGTCTTTTACAATTTATTAAAAAAATAAAATGAAAATGAAAGTTATCTATTTTCTTCTAAGTGAGTTGCAACCTATGCGGGTGCCTAGGTGGGTCTGGATGGGCTTGGCGGGTGCCTAGGCGGTCTAGGCAAGTGCCTCAGCAGGTCTATGAACCATTTCTTAATTTTCAAATGCCTGGGCATTAATCGGTGCGATGACCAGCTGCTTAGCGCCTAGGCTTGAATTTTGAGAACATTGCTAATATCAAGAAAAAAAAGAGGTGCTACTGATACACACCTTGTTGGATATAAGGCAACAATCTGTGATTTAAATATATATGCTAATAAACAATAAATGCAATAGGAATTAACAGAATATAAATTAGAATACGAATTATAAAAACAAACAACTTGAAGATCGAGGCTTGCGTACCGCAATGTCCTTGAAACAGAAATTTCGTCCCTACTCAATGCTTGTAGTTCTACGGACGTCTGCTTCACCAGGATTCAACGATCTAAGTCAGAAATTCCAGCACCGGAAAATTGACTTCTGGCGAATATTAATGTGGTTCTCTCAGAAAGGATGTTTATGATTGCAGGAGAAGATTTATGATTTTTCTATATCCTGAATGTCATGCAGATGGATGTATATATAATGTGATTATACCTATTCGCAACAGGTATGAGGAAGGGATGCATCTGTTGGGAGACATCTGCTGAAAAGGGTGTTTTTGTTTCTGCATTTTCACACTTCAGACTTCATCTGAAAAGATGAGTCTGTTGGTAAAAAATAATTAATTAATTAATTTAAATTCAAATTAAAAATAATTAATTAATTCCGAAAATAATTAATTAATTTAATTATTAGAGCCCAAGACCCATCTTTTGACAATTAAATATATATTAAATATATATTAATTATAATTAATTATATATATTAATTACCAATTAATTAGTACACCCCAAAGCCCAACTCCAAAGGTGAGCCCAATTTTAGTCTCCAGGCCTATTACTCCAATCACTTTCTATAAAGGACAAAGCCTTATAAAGTGATAAAATCTTTTGGGAATGGCCAATGTGGAACAAAGAAATTTCTACTCAAACTACTCAAATTTCCAACAATACCCCACATTTGAGTTGAAATTTCATTCAAACTCCAACAATTACCCCACATTTGAATGCAAATGTAAATGCAAATGGATGATTAGGCTGCCTAAAACTGAGAGAGAATAGACATGATATGCATCGGGTGAAGTGTCTTTTGGACTTGCCAGGGCAACGCCAATATTCTTTCCTAGGTTCGCACCACCAAATGATACTATAGTCACCATAGCATCATGTGTTGCTATTTGAAGTGGGTTGTCAACTAGAAACATTTTCCATACCGTAGGAGATTACAAGCAATCATGCCGGTGCGGTTCAATCTTCATCAATCTCCCTCCCATATGTGAACTAGAAACATATTCCATATGTGAGTGATGAATTAGTCAAATAAGCCGATGAGCCTGTTACCCCTTTTGAATGATCACTCACATATTGTTGTAAACCTCATTGATTTGATTACTAAGCCTTGAATGAATTGCAAGACATATCTTAGGTTTTTATTTTCTAAATGAGTGTAAAGATAAATTTACATATTGAATTGGATTTTATAGGGTAGTTTAGGTAATAAATTTGAATTTAAAGAGATACTAATAATTTAATTAAAAACAATATGGGTGTAGAAAAAGATTATATGGGTTCAAATAAAATTTCCCTAAACATTTCTCTTTTTTCCTTCCTTATTTTCTCCTTTTGACTTGGTCCTTTTGTTTTTGGTTGGATAGTTTGACTTGGTCCCTCTTCCTTTTGGTTAGACCGTTTGTTGGTCCCTATTTATATTGATTTGAACATGATATCGTTTAAGACGTACAAACGGAGTGCTTAATATTTTAGATAAAAGAAACCACATAAAATATGACTTTCAATTCTTAAAATTACCGTAGCGCTGTTAAACAATGCATGGGGAGGCTTTTTCATACTCAAATTTGTATACTTTTTTCTAGTTATCACTACTATATATTCACGAATCTATCATGCGACATTTTCCGAATAGAAAAGTTCATTGTAGGCAAGTAGAGCTTGTATTGACACACCCCGTTGTAAGATCCCACATCGCTCAGGAGAGTGATCCTTATATGTATATTCCCATCTCTGGGCCGGGATGTGACAATTTGGTATCAGAGCCAATCCCTGGCCGGAAGTGTGTCGACGAGAACAACGGGCCCCTAAGGGGGGTGGATTGTAAGATCCCACATCGTCTAGGGAAGTGATCCTTATATGTATATTCCCATCTCTGGACCGGGATGTGACATGTATTGTCAATTTTTTCATGAATTATGAATCACAATAATATGATTTAAAGTGTATTGGTATTTTCTGTTAAAAAATTTTCTAAAAAGTTTTGTATGTTGCCCACTCAGAATATAATTCTTAGATCCGCCACAAGCACTAGGTTCTTACCCACTCTCCAATTACCACTTAACATTTTTAAAACATTAGTAGTTATACGTGATCACACACCGGGTTGTGAGCTCAATATCTTTTGAAATTTGTTGTTTTTGCTTAGGTTAAGTTTGTGTTTCTAAGGTATATTGGCTACATTAGTTTAGTGCTTCTAGGTATTTTTTTCAAGGGGAAGTTCATGGCTTTGAATCTGATGCAAGAATCTTTCTCCTCCTTTATAATAGATTGCACTTGCTTTTTTTTGGTTCTGGTCCTCTCTTTTCTTTTTTCATGCATGCCGGGACTCTAACCTTGTTAATTTGGAGGATGAATCTAATGCAAGAATCTTTCTCCTTTCCATAATAGCTTGCACTTGCTTTTTTTCGTGTTCCGTTCTGCTCTTTCTTTTTTCATGTATGCTCACACTCTTAACCTTTTTAATTTGGAGGATGAATATGATGCAAGAATCTTTCTCTTCCCTTATAATAGATTGGCAATTGCTTTTTTTCCTTTTGTTCTGGTCTGCTCTTTCCATATTTTTCAAGCATGCCCGGACTCTAACCTTTTTAATTTGGAGGATGAATCTGATGCGAGAATCTTTCTCCTCCTTTAAATAGATTGGCACTTGCTTTTTTTTTTTTTTTTAGGGTTCACTTTTTCCTTCTTTTTTCACGTATGTTCGGACTCTATCCTTTATAATTTGGAGGATAAATCTAATGCAATAATCTTTCTCTTCCTTTATAATAGATTGGCACTTGCTTCTTTTTTCTTCCAATCCACTCTTTCTGTTTTTTCAAGCATTACTCATGCTCTAACCTTTTTAATATGGAGGAGATATGAATCCGATGCTTTCTCCTCCTTTATAATAGATTGGAACTTGCATTTTTTTTTTGTTCCGTCCATTTACGCCCTGATTCCTAGATACACCAATGTCGACATGTGACAACAAAAAGTAGCGGTACAACAATACATAGAGTCAACTAGAATTCATACAGAATATACATAAGATAATCAGCGGAAACGAAACTACAATAATTAAAGGAAAAAATAAACCCTACTCGCAAGTGCACTACATGCTAACTACATCCCTTGAAAACCTCTTCTCTAACTGCTACCTATTAGTCTGCAAAACAACCCTACACCGTGGGAATGGTGCACCAGGTGAAGCAAAACTCAGATAAGTTGCGAAACTCATGTGATTGACAATAATATAACATACGTGATTTAAAACAACATTTTACAACCCTTAAATAATCCTCACTCATAAATATCGATTGAATCAACACAGGCATCCAACCGTATTTTCTTTCATACATACACTAAAATAATAAGGCTAGGACAATCACAACTTTCCACATTCCAGACGCACTCATTAATCAAACAACCAAAAGATTGGATTCCAGACTTTCTCACGACAATCTAATAACTGAAATATACAAATATTGGATTCCAGACTTTCTCACAGCAATCTGAGTGGAGTTTATGCCTTACACTTTCTCATGGCTAACAAAAAGAATTCTAGGCCCATACTTTCTTCATGGAAAACCTAGATTGGAGGTATTGGCAAGGGTTTCAGACCAACTCATGAAACCAGAAGGAAAGATAGAAATCTAGGATTCTAGACACTCTCATGGAACCTGAATGAAAGTATACAACAACAACAGTCATTTGCCTCTCAATTCACAAACATTTCAAATATACATACATATACATTTCATAAAGCATATCATTAACTGAGTAACAACTTTGGAGCAAAAAATAATCCCAAAAATTTAGAAGGTGACACATGGACTTTTTACTCAAGAAAGATAAGATTGCCCTCATTAAATGGTTAGGCATATTTATATTCCCATGCGTACCTTAGCATCCCTAGAAGTGCAGGCAGCAGACTACGACTGTTCAAGGATCCCATACTCGTGGCGTGGAAAAGTCAAAGAGTTTAAAGATAGGATTAATTACTAAATCTTACCTTTAATACATTCCCAATTGAAGACCAACTCTATCAAGTAAGGAATCTTATCACAATCAATGAGGGATATCTCCATCATCATTCCAAGATATTATCTCTTAATTAATATCTTGGAAATATCATTTCCTAGCGCATTCTACGGATGACATAACTTGGCCAATAGAAGGTTACCATGTGTAGGGCAAAATCCAACACCTTGGGCAACCACTACCTCCTATAAATACCTTCATCACCTCCAATTTTTGATAAGCTTTTGCTCACATACAAAGCCCTAAACACTCAATCTATTCAAAGTTACTGACTTAGGCATCAAAGATCCATTGGCCAAACCCATCCCCCCACACCCCCCTCCAAAAACTCCTCGTGGGCTTTGGTCTTTGATCAAAGGTGTTGATTGTTTGTAGGTACAATTTCGTCAATATTGAAGACGATGAACTTTTTCCTACCATAATAACCATTTGTAAATCCATGTTATACACACAAAATATATAACAAGGGAATTTTATATGCAAAATACTTATCACAATATTAAAGTGAACTCACCAGGAGTCCAACGCACTTCTAGATTCAACACATTTGAATCTTCACGCAAAACAATGTGTACGTCACTAAGACATCACCTGTCCCGATAAGCCAATAGTGCTCCAATAGAATCTCATATTGTCCACAACACTCAACTTAGAAAAGTTATCAAGATGGACACTCAAAACGAGGCACAATGATACTTGCAAGTAAATTGAGATGCACGTCAATCAGATACAACATCTCATCATGATGAGCAAAATAAGCTTCATCAAGCCTCAACAACATTCTATTCCAATTTTACAACAATCTAATAGTCAAATTGTCGTTAATTACGAAAAATTGAACGCTCGTACTCTAATATTTTTAATTTGGAGGATGCATTTGACGCAAGAATCTTTCTCCTCCTTTATAATAGAGTAGCACTTGCTTTCTTTTCTTTTTCTTTTTTTTTGTTCTGATCCATTCTAACCTTTTTTTTTCATGCATGCTCAGACTCCAACCTTTTTAATTTAGAGGATGAATCTGATGCGAGAATCTTTCTCCTCCTTTATAATAATAGATTGGCACATGCCTCTGCTCTTTCCTTCTTTTTTTTTCACGCATGCTCGCTGTAACCTTTTTAATTTGTAATCTGCTCCACCAGTCAGTGGCGAAGCCATAAATAGTCGGAAGAAGGGGCGGAATTTAAAACCGTAAAATGTCCCAAAAAATTGTAGACAATCAAATCCTTTTAGATAGTAGGCAATATTAATGTCGTTCATAATTAAGGTTAAAGGTTCTAAAAGACGCTAGGTCTAGACGGGTGGCGAACTGCCTAGACAGATTTGAGTAAATTTATTTATATATCATCTAACGCCTAGGCGGGATCCTAGACGTATTTGAGTAAATTTATTATGTATCATATACATAAGTGTCTTACACCTTAAAAAATTATACTTGTATTGAAGCTTCAATTTTATATTTAATTAAGCTTCTTATTTAACATATAACATTCAAAATTATCAAAAATTTTATTTTAATAATTTAGTGAATATGATAGTATGAGAAAAGTACACTTCTTACAGTGAGTTACTATGTTTTATAAAACTCTAAACTCTAGATTAATAAAATTAATGCTCTGAAATCTTTTGTTAATATTAAAAAATAATTATAAATAATAAGAAAACAATCAGAAGTGGCTTACAGCTGTATTTTCATTGGTAGCCACAACAAAAATGAAATTGTGCGTTTCAACTTAAACAGCTGGCCCCCTTCTTCTTCCTCGTGAATCATTTGAACCGCCGCTTCTACAACGTAGCTCCGGCTCACACCGAAAATGCCCATATTTCGTCTTATTTCTTCGCTATACGCCAATAGTACTTGGGATTTATAAAAAAAAATGAAGACCTATGCACAATGGGTGATGTACAGCAGCAGAGGAGCCAGGGGGAGTTTGCAGGTTTTTTGACTGATTAGATGGGCGGCTACCCATTTCTGGGCTTCTTTTCTAGCGAGAGAAGGGACGACCGCCCCTCCTTGCTCCTCTGTAGCTTCGCCCATGCCACAATATCTTCAGTGGAGATGTCAAAATATAAATGTTAAATTCTAAATTAATGGCTTATATGGAAATATCAAATTTCTTTGTTCCAACCCATATGTTTTTTATTACTGTATTAAGCATAATGCTAGGTAGACCAATTTTTCAGACCAAATCTGCAAACTTAAGTAATAATTCGATCATCAACAATCACATCATATAATTTACAAAATATGATTTAAATAGATAGTTTCCTTATCTATTTATCTATGTATTCATAATTTTAGGCTCACCTTACAATTAAAACTTGTTTTGTTGCTTTATAATTGTTCATTTATTAGGACTCACACAATAAACTATTTATAAAAAAAAAAAAAGCCAGCATCTTTATTTGCTGTTAAAATTGGCAGAAAATATTTTTGATGTCAATCCATATGGGAATGACGTTTCAGTTAAAACTTATTTCATACCTTCAAATCATGTTATGTGGTAGTCTACCTTCGATTTGAAGGTTTGGTTGGAGATGCTCTTAGCAATGTCAACATTGAATTTGAATTATTTTAGGTTACGTTACTGGATGTAAAAAACAAACGAAGATTGTATAAACAAAAGTAGTCCAAAAAAAGTTGAAAGAAACAACTGTTCTAAATAGATAATACATATATGTTGTAAAATCGACGGTGTGTGCAGTGGAATAAATGAAACAAGATACAAAATTTACGAGGTTCCTCTACAGTCAGTGTGACCGGAGTACGTCCTCGGGGCAGCAGTGGTGCTTTCATTAAAATTTAGAATAATAGGAGTACAAAGATAACTCTCTCTATTATCTCCTTTCCTCTTCCTCTTTTTTCTTTCTTCCTCTTCCTCTCTTTTTTCTCTTCCTCTTCCGTGAGTCTCTCACTACTCTTCCTTCTTTCACATGCTTTCATTTTATAGGAAAAAGTTACTGTAGCAACACTATTCACTTTACAAAATTTCCACAAATGAATAGTGAAAATGCTGTGAATAAATAGTAACATACTATTAATGTGGGCCATCCACATGTTGTGATCCATCCACATATTATTCACAACACTCCCCCTTGGATGGCCACAAGTTTTCGATTGACTCGTTAAAATCTTGATCTGTTTTGGATGCTCCCCCTGATGAATATCTCCCCCTGATTTCAAATCATTTAGGTTGATCGTTGATCATTCTGCTTCAGTCTCTTAGCAAAAAGAGTTGCCAAAAGAGGTGCTTTACTTGTTGTTAACTTTCCACAGGTTTGTTCTTGAACTGGGTTGAAGGACTTTCTGCTAGACTTGCATCAAAGGTCTGAATTTACTCATTTTATCTGGAGCGGAATTTGATTCAAGGGTGTTGAACACTTGATCTTGAATCGGACTTATGATTTCTTCAAGGACCTTCGAAGCTTGATCTTGAATGAAATTGGACAATGAGGAGCTTCACGTGGCAAGTGATCTTCGGCTTTGTCGGGGATGAATCAGCACATGTTTGTTACGCTTGTTTCCACATGCTTCAATGTATTATTTTCACTTGCCTTATCTGTTCCCCTTGCATAAGTGGTATTTTCCCTGGTTTTCCCCCATGCATGTGTGGCATCTTCTCTTGTAGGATTTGTCCCTTAATGCAGGAGTGGAATGCAACCCTTGCATTTGAATAGTTCATCACTTCTTAGAGACTCATCCATGTGTGGCAGCTTCAGTGTAAATAGCCAACATCATATCAATAGTTAAAGATGAGTACTCGAGAGCAATGCAAGGTAAGTAACCAGGCAAAGGTTCTGGGCAGTCGGTTCCTTACTGGAAGTTTGAGTGGAGATTCCAACATATTGCTTTCTTTATCCTTGTCTTTGCAGGTAAGAACAAGGACAAAGGAAATGACAGAGAGATTGCATGATATGAAATACTCTTACTCTCGTCCCTAATGACATGAGATAATCTTGCTCTGGTATGACTTGTTTTGAAGAGGTTTTCTTGGAGAGGAAGAAAATTGAGTATTACGAGATGCTTTGTTGAAGATGCATTCTCGGAGATGAGGAAGAGTTAGACATTCTTGCAGGTCTGCCTTGTTATGAAGAACAAAGGTCGACATATATAGAGATTTTTCAATAGCAAATAGTGGTGGTGTGCCTTTACTCTTGTCAGCAACTGTGGTGTAATTAGAACAGTAAAATTTACGCGTTTTCAACTTTGTTAGAGATCTTTGACAAAGTTGCACGCGATATCTGAAAGAACTAAGATTGAGTTTGAAAAATGCCAACGAACTTCATTCAGGAAAATCTGGCTTTTGAAATTCGGAGAGCGGTGCATCTTCAATCTCTAAACAAATGGCTCTGTTGCCTCTTCTTTTATAGACACATCAATTGTGTTCAAGAGTATGCTAAAAAAGTTGCTGCTTGTAGAAAATTTCCCCTTCTTGCACTTATGAGATTTTATTTAACCTCATTTTTCCTTCATCATTTCTAAAAATGGCTTGCCCATCTAACATTTGCTTAGATTTGAGTTTTATGAATGATACAGACGAGCATCGTCAAGATAATATATGGCGCCCGTCCTTCTTATCTTCTAATGGTCATCTTACGGTTGGGGACTCTATGATGAAGAATAACATAACCGCTACTATGGTAGCTGGGAATCTTCTCACTCCAAAAGATAATAGAATCCTTTCAAAACGGTCTAATGAGTCAATTGTTCAAGACTCCTTGGCTCTCAGTGTTCAATGTGTGAGCTCTGTATCCAATATGGGCTAACGCCTACTTGCTCAAACTCGCCAAGTTGAATCATTGATGGCTAAGGTTGCTAGTCTTAAACAAAAGATTAGAGGGCTTAAGCACGAGAATAGAGTGTTACATGTGCTTGCAAATAATTATTCAATGAGCATGAAAAGAAAGCTCGACCAGCTGCAGGAATCCGAAAGTCAAATTCAAAGTGATCACCAGAGGTTCGTTGCTAGATTCTGAAAGCAATTGATGCCTTCGCCTTCTGGAGTTTTGCCAAGTACTGGGGTGCCACATGATCAATCTTCAGTGCCTCCACCTTTTGTGGTACTGTCGAGCACTAATGCTTCACATGAGCAACCTTTGTGAAGGCTTCATCCTGTTTGTTTATTTTAACTCATGTGTATGCACATATCTATAATTTCTCGGAGATATTAATAGATAAGCTTTATTTCATTCAATGTATTGTGCTAAATACAATAAAGCATATACTTCACTAAGATGTGGTACTTCTAGACCAAATATCAATTTATCTTTACCCTCACGAAGATAAATGATCTTTCTTAGTGTCTACATCATTTGAGTATTCAACTCATAATCTTCAATCCATATAGTTCTTTAATATCATAAACATCATGGATAAGATTCGTGTTGGTAGATTGTTTGATTTGCAGCTTGAGACAATATTTCTCTCAACACTTTATAATCTTTCTTAACTCTTCAAGAGTCTCAATTTAATATCATCAACCCTTGCAAGAGATTTTAGTGTATTGCAACAATATCATAATGATAGTACTCACTAAGGCAATTTATGTCATCCATTGGTATTGAGTACATATTTTATGATTTACCTTTCGGGGGCTTACTTCAAGCAATTTGAATCCTTCAAGGATTTTCTACACTTCATAACACATTTTCCTTTGGAATTTATACAGAGCAATTTGATCCCATGTATACTTGAGGGATTTACTTATGGAGATATGATGTGGGCAACCCACAACCCTTCGTATATAATTCTCCATTCATGTGAACTTGTTTACAACCTTGTGTCATATCATGTGAATGTATTTCACTGTATTACAAATGCCCAATGTAACCTCCTTGGTTCAACATCTTTTGGCTATTTGTATTATATTCAAGTACATAGGTCCATTTTTCCACGTTCTTACAAAATTATAATGGAATTGCCTTTCTTCATTTTTTGGCCAATAATTTTTGTTGATAGAAAAAAAACGAGACTCAATATCAACGCATCTCATTGATGAATTTAGTAGCTACTTATAAAAACCAAAATTACCATTGGTTATCATCAATCAGTGATCCCATATTCTCATGTGCATGCGCATGCATAAAAGATTTTCATTTCTTTTGGATATCCATTGCCTCTTCAAGGGCATTACACTATCTCTTCCAGGATACTCATAATTTAGAGAATGTGGATCATAACCTCTTCTTGAGCGTTATAGAGCTTGGATTTTAATCTCCACTTCCAGGAGTTGAGTCATTTAGAACCTATACGTCTATCCTGCTTCATGCATAAGACATCAACATTCCCATGTCCACGAATTGTCTTTTCTGGGACGTGTATCCATGCGGCGACTGTCATGCTTCTAGCATGCAACAGTTATGCTTCAGGAATGCAATAGTTCAATAGTGCCATACTCTTCCTCTTTCTGAAGACTGAATCTTTTTTAGTCTGAGGGTCTGCCATGCTTTAGGCGTGCAACAGATAAATCATTTACTGCTTCATTATTTTATCCAACAAGGACATCAATTTTTGTAGGCACATTTGTAGCAAATATATGTGATTTAATGCATCTGGCATTTGATTGATACATCGTTGCATCATTCAATTATTCTTACTTCATTTTCATGTTGATTGCTTTGTGAATCAAAATAAGACAAATTTTCTTCGTTCTTCTGGAACGGTCTTTTCTCATCATTCTTCTGGAATGATATTTTCTCATTGTTCTTCTGTAACGATATTTTCTCCCCCTAACGGTAGGAAAATTGTCTTATCAAAATAACAGTCTGCAAACCACGAGGTAAACATATCCCCAGTCAAGGGTTCTAAATATTGAATGATAGATGGTGTTCAACATCAATGCCCAATCCGCGATGATGTCTCATTTCAGTGCGTTGTGGCAGTGCAATAGGCACATAGATAACACAACCAAAAACTCGTAAATGTATAATGTTTGGCTGGTGCCCAAACACGAGTTGTACTGAGAAGTATTGATGGTTGGCAACATATCTCAACCGAATTAATAATGCATCATGCAAAATAGCATATACCCATGTAAAAATTGGCAATTTTGTTTTCATGAGCAGAGTGCGGGTAATCAATTTCATCTGCTTAATAAAGGCTTCTGCTAAACCATTTCGAGTATGGACATAAGGAACTTCTGGTCCTGATTTAATAGTCTATGGACTAAGACTCTTATGGCTTTTATTACAATTAAGTTGAGGCACTGTGGCACTTCAAACTTACGGTACTCATCAAGGAACTTCATGTCCTGATCTTCAGGATCAAGGGACTTCATGCCTTATCTTTCAGTATGATGGAACTTCGGGTCCAATCATTTTATATGATGAGGATCAAGAAACTGCAGGTTCTGATTTGTTCAAGTAACTTCAGGTCCTTGTTATACTCATCATAACAAAAAAAGTACAATAATAAATTAAAGCAATAGGCGGTAATTCCAGCCATAGTAAATAAATTTCATTTAAGTAAATAAAGATTGTGACAAGGGCTTTAATTCAGCACCATTCGTATAAATCAAAATTTAAAGCAATAGGCAATAATACCGTCCAAGATAAATAAATTGCTTTAAAGTAAATAGAACTTGTGAAAGTGTTTTAAGCTAACACAATTCACATACACACACACACACACACACACACACACACACACACACACACATATATATATATATATATATATATATATATATATATATATATATTCTTCTTTCTTTTCAGATGGTGCAATACCATCCAAAAGCCTTTACTTTTTTTTATATATTATTATTCTTATTCATTCACATGTTGTATCATTCCAAAAACTTTGGCCCCATTATTATTTTTCATTCAAATAGTGCAGATGTATCATTCTGCCTTTTCCATTTTTTTTATTTCTTGCTTTTTCAAATTGTATCGTGCATTATTGCCTTTTTCAGATGGTGCCATGCATATTCCATAAACTTCCCCCTTTTTCTTTCTTTATTTGTCTCTACCAGTCTCGAAACCCAGGGCCAACTAGGTTGTTGTGGAGGTCACACAAAACCAATTCAATCTAAAAAGGCTATCAGAGACTGGCGTTGTTCTTGCATGGCCCAGAGAACATGGCATCGCAAAGCAAGAACCTCTCTACAGAGATAGATGATTGACGGAGGCACAAGAGAGGGAGGCATGTGTGGAGTTAATCATGCCATCACCATCTCAGACAACCGAGTATTCATGGGAGTTTTCAAGATCCGTAAAAAACCACACGATCTGGGTTTCCAAATTTGATGAGATTCTTCTGAATCTCTGGAAACCAGTTGTCAAGTACGGGTTTTCTCATCTTGTGACGACTTCAGGTCATTGTAAATTTCAATTCTCACCGAAATTCGGTGAGGCGCTTCAGGCGCGGTGGATGAGATAGAAAATGGACATACCTTTTATTCTATGAGATTTTGGCTAGCAGAGATTAGAGGTAGGTAATGCTTCACCGAATTTATGGTGTTGTGCTTTCCACTGACACAAGAGCTTCTCGTGCTAATAACGTGTTATAAAATTGACGGTGTGTGCAGTGGATTAAATGAAATAAGACACAAAATTTACTAGGTTCCTCTACAGTCAGTGTGACCGGAGTAAGTCCTCGGGGCAGCAGTGGTGCTTTCATTAAAATTTAGAATAATAGGAGTACAAAGATAACTCTCTCTACTATCTCATTTCCTCTTCCTCTATTTTCTTTCTTCCTCTTCCTCTCTCTTTTCTCTTCCTTCCTTCACATGCTTTCATTTTATAGGAAAAAGTTACTATAGCAACACTATTTACTTTACAAAATTTCCATAAATGAATAGTGAAAATACTGTGCATAAATAGTAACAGACTATTCATGTGGGATATCCACATATTATTCACAACAATATAGTAGTTGTTGTGGTGCTAAATTTTAGGATTACACGCTTAAGAGGAAAAAGGCTATTTGAGGGGCCAAAGTCGAATTTTAGGGTATTAAAATATGGGTTTGTCTCTTTTGGGTTGGAGATAGTGTCTAACAAGTTGGAGCAATAACACTCTTATGGAGGTCCATACTAAGATTCGTCACGCTCACCACTATAAGACTGGAGTTTGGCGCGTAGTCTATAATCGTTTGGTTATGCCTGACCTCTGCAACAACGCATGACCTCTGCAACAACGCATGACATGGACGTTTGTCATATCAATTGGCAGTTGCACTTCCCCAGTAGTCGAAACAATACTCACTTTTGAAATTAATGAATGAGTTATATATAATGTATTTGTTGTTAGAGCAATATTAGAAAATATGAAAATAATACAAGAATTTTGATGATAATAATTATAAAAAAAATCAAACATCAACTGTGTACAAGATTAACATCAGATAATTTGAGAGAAAGTAAGAATAACTACAAACTTGGAGATTGAGACTTACATAAATGCAATGTCCTAAAAGAAAATTTTTTGCATTTACTCTTGTGCTTGTAGTTCGATTTTATTTTGGTCCTGAATAAATCCCGAATTCATGACAATTTTAGAGAACTTAGCCATGTCATTCTCATAGAAGTGACCCCACTTCCACTCTCATATAAGTGATCATTGATTAAGAAAACTTTGCAATATTCCTCTTATTTATAAGATATCATTGTCATTAAGTATAAATATACATCCTAAAACTTTAGTAGACAACACACTTCTCTTGTTAGGAATATTAAGATCCAATGGGTAGGAAATGGACAAGTGTCAAAAGATCGTGAAGATAGTTAAGTTGGTTATATTGTTACTTAGATTGTAAGCTACCAAATGATAGCATAAATAGCTTGTAACAAATAAGAAAAGATACTATAATTCTCAACAGATTTCTCTCTCTAATATCTTCGATCTTCTACTTCTCTCTCTATCTCTTTCTTCCTTCTTGCTTCTGTATAACCTTCTTCTTCAATAACCTCTGATGGTTTACATGGTATCATCGCCGGAACAAGCATAAAAGCTTGCAAATTTGTCGATCTTGGTTTCGATTGCTTCCACTACTGTGATTGGTTTCTGGTATATTGGTATATTGCTGATTAGTTTCTGGTATTTGGGGTGCCTTCTCTGTAATCCTCAGTTTGGTTCTTTAATCTTCAAAACGTGCCCACCAACTGTTTGTGGTTTGGTTTCTGTCAAGATTCTTTGTGATTTATTTACAATCTGCAACAATGGTGATAACTGCTTAGTTACAGATCTTACAATCTCCGATTACTTCTTTGATTTCATCTGTTTCAAGATCGGTAAATGTGAAATTGGATGAGACGAACTATTTGGCTTGGCATTTCTAGATGCAGGTCCTTCTTGAAGGCCATAGCATAATTGGTTTCGTTGATGGTTCAATGCCTTGTCCTGCTGAATTCAGTCAAGATTCCTCTGATAATTCAGCAATTTTGTCTGGTGATTCCTCTACAAGGGTTCCAACTGATGACTACAAGATATGGAAGATGCATGATAAGGCGTTAATGCAATTAATTACTGTAACTTTGTCTCCTGTTGCAGTTTTGTTTTGTAATTGGAAGCACTAGCTTTCAAGAACTATGGAATCGCCTTAAAGACCAATTTTCTACAATCACAAGAACAAGCATCTTTCAACTCAAATATGAGCTTCAGACAATAAAGAAGGGTAATGATTTTGTCACACTATATTTGCAGAAAATTAAAGAAGCAGGAGATTTATTGTCTGTTGCGGGTGTTTTCTTTGATGATGATGACATTGTGATTCTTACATTAAATGGTTTACCTGCTGAATTCAATACCATAAGATATGTGATTAGGGGGCCGTGAGACTGTGATATCATTGAAAGATCTTCGATCTCAACTACTTGCTGAAGAAACTTTGCTTGAGAATGGCTCTAGTTCACCTGTGTTATCTACATTAATGGCACAAAGCAATAGTTTTCCTTCCAAGAATCAGTATTTCCCTAGTTCTGGAGTTAATCATAGCAGTTCTAATTCCAATGGTTACAAGGCATTCAACTACAACAATAAGGGTGGAAATCGGTTCAATTCCAACTTCAATTCAAAGTTTGGCAACAACAAGAATTCTCATTCGAGCCATGCCCCTGGAATTCTTGGTACATCTCCACCAAGGGCTCCAAACTATGGTTTTCAAAATCAACCATGTTAGATTTATGGGAAGAGTAATCATTTGGCTTCTACTTGCCAGTTTAGGAATACAACCACATTTCAAGGCTGTCAAATTTGTGGTAAAAACAATCACCTTGCTGATACCTACAGATATAGGAATGCAGTTGCTTCTTCAGGCTGTCAGATTTGTGGCAACCCTTATCATAGTGCAGAAACTTGTTTTCAGAAGAATTCTATCACACAAATGAATGCAATGCATGCTGCTACTTCTCCATTCTCAGTACCATTTGCACCTGTACAGCAACAAGTTTGGCTTACTGATTCAGGTGCAAATAATCATATGACTTCCGAGTTGAGTAATCTTTCCTTAGCAACCCTATATCCAGCAAATGAAGTAATCCAGACAGCTAATGGTGAAGGTTTAGCTATCTCTCACATTGGTTCTTCTCTCTTAACAACTCCAATGCAGCCTATAAAGCTCAATTTTGTCTTATATGTTCCAAAACTGTCACAAAACTTACTGTCTGTATATAGAATCTGTTTGGATAATAACTGCTGGTTGATTTTCGATGCATTTTCATTTTGGATTCAGGACAAAGCCACAGGGAGGATCCTTTACAAAGGGCTGTGTAACAATGGATTGTATCCCATCATCTCATCGTGTTCTCTTCTAGTCAACAATAAAGGACAAACTGTAGTGTTTCTTGGCAAACAAGTCATTGTTAGTATTTGGCATAAGAGGCTAAGTCACCCCTCAAATAAAATACTCTCTCAGATGTTAAGCAATTCAAAAATTTCCTGTGTTACTGATAGTTTCCCTTCACTGTGTCAAACATGTCTAGAGGGTAAGTTTAGTAAACTGCCATTCTCTCCTTCAATTTCAAAGTTTGTAAACTCATTTGATATTGTTCATAGTGATGTGTGGGGCCATGCTCCTTGTGTGTCTTTAGAGGGATTCAAATATTATGTGACTTTCATTGATCCTTGTACCAAGTATTGTTGGCTTTTTCCAATCTGTAATAAAAGTGATGTTTCTACAACTTTTGTGTCATTCTACAATTTTATTTTAAATCAGTTTCATACATCCATAAAAGTTCTTCAAAGTGATGGTGGTGGTGAATATATAAGTAAGGCATTTCAAAAGTTTCTTATTGATAAAGGAGTAAGTCACCAGATGTCTTGCCCTTATACACCTGAACAAAATGGCATAGCAGAGAGAAAAAATAGACACATAATTGAAACATCCATTACCTTGTTACAGACTGCTTCATTACCATCCTCGTTTTGGTCATTTGCTTGTTAAACCTCAGTATATTTGATTAATAGAATGCCATCATCATCATTAGATCATAAATCCCCATTTGAGTTACTGCATAATTCTTTCCCTGAGATCCAACACTTGAAATTTTTTGGGTGTTCCTGTTATCCTTGGTTAAGACTATACACTAGCACAAAATTAGAACCTAGAACAACAAAATGTGTCTTCTTGGGATATGCTTTTAAGTATAAAGGGTCTCTCTGCTATGATGTGTCTAGAAAGAAAGTTTATGTGTCAAGACATGTGATTTTTTATAAAACTGAGTTTCCTTACAAGTCCTTGGTTCTCAAATACCAATCTGTTACTTTTGCACCATTACTATCACTTATCCCATCACTTATTCCAATACCAGATCAAAATAGTGTTCTTGTTTTACCAACAACTCAGAGTTCATCCACCTTTGGTCCATCTCTTGATTCTACATACCCAGATTCAGATGCTATACTGAGTCTTATGTTAAATACTGATATGCATCAAGTCTCTCCTGAGCTCTATTCCATACCAGCTGCAGATACGAGTTCAAACTCAGGAGACTCAATCTCTAATCAATACATTGGTGCAGCAATTACACAGCCCTTACCTCCTACACTCCATGTGGTCTTTGAATTCTAACCTGAACACCTACAAGTGGTTATATCTATACCACCAATGAATCTCCACCCTATGCAGACACAGTCAAAGAGTGGCATCTCTAAGAAAATTGCTCTTTGAACTGCTATACATGAACATGGAGGGGTTGATCTGAGTCAAGTTGAGCCTACAACCTATAAGTCTGCATTCAAGTGCCCAGTATGGGATGAGGCTATGAAAGATGAGATTTCAGCATTGCATAACAAGGTACATGGTCTCTGGTACCTCTACCAAAACATAAGAACTTAGTAGGCTGTAAATGGGTCTTTAAGATAAAAAAGAATGTTGATGGTTCTATTGGGAGGCATAAGGCTCGCCTAGTAGCTAAAGGGTTTAATCAAGAAGAAGTTATTAATTTTGGGGAAACTTTTAGTCCAGTTGTGAAGCCTACAACAATAAGACTGGTTCTAGCTTTATCTGCACATTTTGGTTGGACATTGAGGCAATTAGATGTGAAAAATGCTTTTCTCCACGGTATCTTGCAAGAGGAAGTATACATGATTCAACCACCTGGATTTGTGGATTCAAAGCATGAAGATTATGTGTGCAGGTTACATAAATCTTTATATGGATTAAAGTAGGCACCAAGGGCTTGGAATGAGAGATTTACTAGCTTTCTACCATCCTTAGGGTTCAAATCCACATATGCAGATTCATCATTATTTGTAAAAGTTGTTGACAGCTCTGTGGTGATTTTACTCTTATATGTGGATGACATTATTATTACTGGCAGTGCAACACAAGCAATCATTGAGGTCATTCATTCCCTTACAAGGAAGTTTGATATCAAAAACTTGGGACCACTACACTATTTTCTGGGAATTTAGATTTTGCAGAAGAATGATGGTTTATTTCTCTCTCAACACAAGTATGCTACAGATTTGTTAACTAAGGCTGATATGCTGCTGTCTAAACCATGTGCAACTCCATGTTTTCCATACAACAGGTTGATCAAAGATGATGGCAAACCTTATAATAATCCTGCCCTTTATCGAAGTTTAGTTGGAGCTTTACATTACTTAACATTCACTCGACCTAACATTGCTTTTGCAGTGCTTCAGGTTTGTCAGTTTATGTAAAACCCTATGGAGTCACATTTCATGGCAGTGAAAAGAATTCTTAGGTACTTAAAAGCTACTCAAGGATGTGGTATTCATTATGTCAAGAGTTCACTGGATATTACTGCATATAGTGATGCAGATTGGGCTAGAGATCCTAATGATAGGAGATCGACTACTGCAATGGTTGTACTTTTGGGATCTAATCCTATTTCGTGGTCATCTAAGAAGCAACATACTGTTTCTCGCTCATCCACAGAAGTTGAATATCGGGCTTTATCCACTACAACTGCTAAACTTGATTGGATCCAACAACTGTTACATTTTCTACAGATTCCAATTATAGAAAAGCCACTTCTCTTCTGTGACAACTTATCTGCTATAGCACTGACCTTAAATCCTATTCAGCATCAACATACAAAACACATAGAGGTTGATGTGCATTTTGTTTGAGAGCAGGCAGCAAAATAGCAACTGCAGGTGCATTTTGTCTCTTCCAACGAGCAGTTTGCTGATATACTTACCAAAGGCTTATCTGCTCCTCTTTTTCAGACTCATTGTGCCAATCTCAGGCTCAAATTCTCTACCCCTGAGCTTGGGGGGGATGTTAGGAGTATTAAGATCCAATGAGTAGGAAATGGACAAATCTCAAAAGATCATGAAGATAGTTAAGTTGGTTATATTGTTACTTAGAGTGTAAGCTACCAAATGATAGTATAAATAGGTTGTAACAAATCATTGTAACTAATAAGAAAAGATACTACAATTCTCAACAGATTTCTCTCTCTAATATCTTCGATCTTCTACTTCTCTCTATCTCTTTCTTCCTTCTTGCTTCTGTATAACCTTCTTCTTCAATAACCTCTGATGGTTTACATGGTTTACATCTCTCACCATAGGAATGAGATATATAATGTGATAACTTATTTGAATCATACCCAACCAGTTTGCCTACTAAACTTAGAACATGAGATCTCCAATCAACTAAATTAGGTTTCTGTTGGCTGACTCATTAGTTATGTTGGCTTTTACCTCATTTTCCTCGATGATCAACTTACTCTCTAGTCAATCCTTCAATAATTAATACCACTTAAGTTGACTATCTTTTATGGTGTACACTTCCATATTATGAAATTATATTTCATCCGAGAGTAGTTATTTGCTTACTAAATAAGCAACATCACGTCTTCTGCAAATTTACGTAAGACTTATAGAAGACTCCCACACTTTTGGTGTCATATTCTTCTCAAAGGAATTGGCTGTTAGCCTCATCCAAGACTAACATGGCCACCGCACTTCACCTGTCATCTTCAAATGAGTTCAAATTTTATAATTTGACTAAAGTCAACATGATATTTTTGTTGCTTCTCAAAATCAATTTCAATTATTTCCTTGGCTGTTTGTCTCCACTAATCACGATTATGACAAACTCAGTTATGTGGTTCTTGACAAACTCATTATGTCGCTGCCCTTACTTCCTTACTAGGAAGTACATATCATAAACTTTTTTCACAGATATAACACATTATTTGAGATTGCCAAACCACAACGTAAAATATATGGTTCCATATTCTTGATCGTGTATCTTTAATTGAGAAACAAAACTGACCATTTAAGTTTCTTTATAATTGGCCTTCAGGTCTTCACGTATCTATCTGTAAATCAAACTTAAGAATATATTCTCTTTCTCGAATCGAAGAAAGAGGCACCACAATCAGTAAACGTACACTAAATACATCAATTTCAAAAGCAAATCCTTTCTACAAAAGAAACTTTATTCACTACGTGGTACGAGTCGGCATAATCAAATAAATATCATATCTGAAATCCAATACACCACAGTGGCCGTTCTGCACTTGTAGATATTACAAATTTTAAACTATAACATTTCACTTGGCCTTAACCAACAATTCTCTTCTAAAAAGAGTCAACGTCAAGTATGAATTCTAGATCGATCTCCATGATATGCCTCACATACGTAAAATCTTACTTGTAAAGATATGCATGTGCCTATGTGGGGTCAACGAATAGTTATACCGGTTCCTCGATCTATTTGCCAAACATAATTGCTTGCAACGGTAACCCAGATTACATGGTCTTTACGCATAAAAGCATACAAAAATATTATATCATGATATATTCATGAAGCCTAATTATGCGATTAACGCCCGCTTTTGCAATATATCTTTATGCCTAAACATCTCAATTAATGACTCATAAATTAACAGTCATACACATAATATATAAATCATGCCGACAAATTCTTGGCCACACTACTAATATAAACAGATAATGCAGATTGAATTCAAACAATATCTCCCTTCTTTTGGGGAGGGAGAAGCACTCCCATTAGTTAACAGGACTCAACATGCATATATGCTAAGAAACCAAACTCATAGCCATGCTAGATATTAGATCTTAACTAATAATTTCAATCTTCCTAATAGTTCGGAACTCAGATCGCACAAGAAAATAAGAAAACGTACTAACGTATCTTAATCATTAATAATTCGCGCCATTGTGACATTGCCACCTCATCTTTTAGACAGAGCACAGGACAGGTCACCTTGTTGACAGCAGAGCCAGCCCTGAGGGTGTGCAAAAGGTGCCACCGCATAGAGCCCCCGATTCGGAAGGGCCCCCAAATTTTCATTACATGTATACAGATGCAAATAAAATAAAGGGATGTGATATCCATACACTCCTTTTTAGTTCTCTCATACCCTTTTAATTTTCGGCCGTCGGATCAGATGAATTGAAGAAGATCAAAGGACAGAAATTAACAAGGGTGTGGGAGTAGTAAAAAGGGGTGTGTGGATAGCACACCCCTAAAATAAATTAGAGGCAAAGGACAATCATATATGTGGTTCTAACACTATCGGTTTAGCTCTTATATCTTGTAGCCCATGTGCTGGGTTCGAATCCCAGTGACACTGCTTTGCTATTTTTTTAAGTTTTTGCAAATTTGCAAACTTGAGATAACAAAAACGTATCCAACATGTAATGAAAATGAACTCAGGACCTTTAAAGGTAAGGAAAAAAAAATCGGCCAATCAAACAACTTATTTTGACTGTAGTAACTTGTAATATATTATTTTTATAGATAAAAAAATTCAAAAAAAAAAAAAAGAAAAAAACATTAAAAAAAATTGAAGGGCCTCCATCTATGTCTTGCATGGGGCCCCTAAATACTCTGGGCCGGCCCTGGTTGACAATGGAAGTTGCAGACCTGAAGCATAAGCTTGCTCAAGATGCTCAGCTTGCGGAGCAGACTGGTCGGCTATATCATCCCAGGATGTCGCGCTTGTGGCCCAAGGCAATAAGATGAGCCATATCTTAGACTTCCTCCAGTTGTCTGGCTTCCAGGAATGATGCCACCTGTTGATCCTCACCTACCTTCGAGCTCCCAGCCACTCCACATAGTAGATACCCAGTAGCCCAATGTAGCAGATCTCGACGATTTTATTTTGTAGTTTTTTTTTTTTTTAATGTTCGGATGTTATAAAAAGTAAATATATATATAATAAATAAATTTTTTTGTTTATTAATTCTTGTTTATAATTTAATTAAAATAATTACAAAAACTTAATTAAAATTTGTAATTTAATAAAAAATGATAAATAAAGGGAAAAAAATTTAAAAAAAAACTTTGCAACACGTATTACCTTCGTCGCATAAGATTAAAGTAAGGAAGTCGTTCGTCATGCAAAATCATATACGACGAAAATTTCATAATTAAATAAGGGTCTAACTAAATAATATTGAAATTACTCGATAACAAATATTACGAGACAAATTTTGTTACATCCTTGTTTAATTGACGAAAATATTCATCACGCATAGACTTACCTAACGACTTCTTGTCATCCCTATAAACTTAACTCTGACGACAAACTATTGTACCCTCTAGTTATGGACGACGATACTCTTCGTTCCACTATGTTTTAGGACGAATCTATTCGTCCTTGCGCGATGAAAATATTTGTCTTTGTCGCGCAAACGTATTCTTCATGAGCTTTGCGTGATGCGTCTTTCTGGCGTTTGCGCGACAATGTCTTTGCGACGAAGAATTCGTCGTGCCAATATTTAAGAGATGGAAATTGTCTTTACACGACAAACTTTTGTTTGTCGCAAAAACTGTTTAATGTAGTAGTGATTTTTAGGAAATTGAAGTTTCAGCAAAAAATTAATTGGAACATGGGGAATAATTTGACTTTTTATTTATCAGCACATGCAAAGTTTTCCAATTTTTCAATGTGGGATGACATTCCACATCCTCACCTGTGTTTAAAAATAAAACGAGACTATATAAACGGAGTAGTTGTGGACACACACAACACATACATAAAGAGAGAGGGAGACAGAGGTAGGGAGGGAGATGGCTTCTAACGTATTTGGAAACCCCATCACAAACGCAACATTAGAGGGGATGCCAGAGTATATTGGGAAGAGAATAGATAAAAAAGATAGGGCACATGTGGCTATGTATAAGAAAAACGATCAGGGGAAGGACGTCGACGCCCGAACACATGTGGAGAATTTGAAGAAGCAATATGGTATTGGAGTGTCCTCACTTTGCCTTGTTTACAATACAACTGGCGATACTTTAACATATGTTGCTTGTATTGATTGGTATGGCCACATTGGGACCTCCCCATACCCTGTACAGATCGCAAACGGGCAGTGGGGTGTGTTTTTGCACGTCAAAACTGCCGGACAGGCTACTGGATCGGTTGCGGCTGTTGTGTATCGCGGAAAGAATGCGGTTGGTAGTATCTGCGACTGGATGCTGGCATGGAGGAACCCATGGAATCGGCACCTTTTTACAAACACGGTAAGTCTATATGTACCACTGTTCTAAAAGGCAGCTGAGCCTAGGCAATAGGTGGCTTGTCACCGCCGAAATTAATCCTTAGGTATTTAAATTAGAAAATAAAGACTTTCGTTTTTGTATCTTATGTTTTCAATAAATTGTAGAAGACTTATTGGATACTTGGATGAACACTTATTATATGATATAATTTTTTTTAAGAGATACTTTGAATGCGATCCCTAATCTTTAATATTCTTTGACTAAAACCTTAATGATATTCAAAGTTTGATCAAAGTCCTTTGACTTTGTAAACCTCATTATATTACAATTAATATTTATATTTTTATAATTTTGACATTAATTTTTTGATATTTTATGAGATTTATAATCCTATAAATTTAAAATCCCTCATTATAATACTATTAGAAACGGTTACAATAAAAAAAATCAAACATTTTGATTGAATAAACGGATAAAAACTATGTAAAAATAAGAAATAATAAATGGCAAAAGAATGTATCCATAGTGTTAAAAAAATTGGAACATTTCACATATAACAAAGTGGTACATTAATAAAGAATAATGGATACATTATAAATAAATTTGGGTACAGATAAAAGATTAAAAAATTATGAGTACAAATGAATTTTTAAAAAATATAGGCGCTAAAAGAAATTAATACATGAGTACAAAATAAAACTAAAAAGAAAATACTACAAATTTAAAAAAATGTTGCAAATTAAAAGTGGGTACAAACTAAAAATATAAATATATGATACAAAGTTTAGGCATAAAACATAAATATACCATATGTAATTTTTCTATCATTGATTAAATATACAATGTCATGTGATGGTATACACATGGGTACAAACACAAATAAAACTTTAAAAATATGGGCACAAAAAGAAACTAATATATGGGTACAAATTAAAAATGAAAAAAAATTGGTACAAATTAAAAATAGGTACAAACTAAAAATAAAAATATATGATAAAGAATTTAGCCATAAATATAAATATATTCATTGTAACATTTTTAACACTAAAATAATATATTTAAAAATAAAAATATTTTATTATTCAAATAATTAATGATGTTATTAATATCCAAGGACCATCATCAAAAATTGAAAATGAATAGAATTTTAATCAATGGAGTGGTAAAAAGAAGGATGTGAACCTAATTTCTCATTTTTTTTAAATATAAACAAACACTTATATATTTATATGATATAATAAATTTAATTAAAATTAAAAAAAAATCACTTAAGCACCTAGATGCAAGGTCCTTACCCGCTACCGGCTAGCAATTTTTGAAATATTTTGATATTTACCTAATCAATAATGTAGGAAGATTAAATTTTGGAAACTAAAGGACATGAAAGTTAATAATTGGTTTATTACTTAAGCGTTGATAAACGTGTTTATTCCTATTGGTGACACATCATTTAGTTTGTAAATTTAATCTCTATAGCATTACACTTACCTAATACTCCAGATTGAGTTCAATTTCTTCTTCTTCTTAGTAAACGTGTACATGCACTTTCTGGTGTAGGGTCGGTGGCATTAGGCACAGCTCTTACTTACCCTCCTAAAATTCTGTGACTTTCTGCTTTTGTGTCCAGTAAATTGAAATCTTTGGCTCAGCCGAGCTGTGTATTAGTTAGGTTCAGTTGCATGGATTTTGTTTTTAAGATCAGCAAACAATTTGGGATTGAAATTTTTGTATTTTTCATTCGTAGTTATGTTAGTACTTATTACTAGATGGACTCTAAGATCTTGGATCGAATTAACGGTGCTCATCCCTCCAAATTTTTGTTTATATTGTAGAGTAGATGTATTAATGGGATACATGTCTAAATTCTGTAGAAGGCCTTCTCAATCTATTATCTACAATTCATTCTCATTATTATTCAATTTCACAGTTCTTATCAAGTTCTTTTCCACCAACTCACTCAGTCCACCGCCAACTCACCCAAATCCGATGAAGTATAAATACACGAAAAAGGAGATCAATTTTAATTTAGAGGGTTTTGTTTGTGTGTTTGGATCCTAGGTGTAACTAGATAACTTGGTTCTCTTTTCATTTTGAGGAAATAGCGGTTTTTAAGGGTTCTGTGTGCAGCCTTCAGAGTTTAGTGGTGCTTGCTTCCAATCTGTTTTCAAGAATATTGTTTTGTGAAGTGATGAGGCAATCAGATTTCTGGGGTTGATGAAATTGTTTGGTGTGATGCTCATTCTTTGTTTATATTAATTGAGTTTATAATGTATTTTAAAACCTGAATTATAGATTTGTTTTCCGTATTGAATGTCAAATTATCAGTGTATAGATACAAAAAATGATTTCAGTGTATGTATTTTTATGAGTTTATAATGGTATAATAATTTGTATCAAAAAATATATAACGTCTACAAAAAATGATTTTAGTGTATACGATTTCTAATCCCGTAGCAACGCGCGGGCAATATTTCTAGTGTAACTCTATATCTCAACAACAACAAAATATATATAACGTCTGCAAAAGGCACCGCAACACTTAACATGTATCATTTTAACAAAGCATTTCACTCAAATTTCAACAATAGCTACCTATTAGCACACTAGTTTATAGGTGTGATATTATTTTTCATTCAATTATTGAAATTATAATTACGATATAAATATATATATATATATATATATATATATATATATATATAATTATAATTTCCAACAGTGCATTCATGAACTTGTCTTCCTTTAGATTATGTAAATCGTGAAAACAAACGAAGCTATCTAGTATAAACAAAAGTAGTCCACAAACAGTTGAACGTAAAACAATTGTTTTATAGTTAATATAGTAGTTGCTGTGTTGCTATTAAGATTGCATGCATGCTTAAAGGAAAAAAGCTATTTGAGGGCCAAAATCTAATGTAGGGTGGTTTAGTGTTTTGGATTGGAGAAGGTCTCTTACAAGTTGGAGAAATAATACTCTTGTGCAGGTCGATACTGATATAGGGCCAGAAAATCATTTTAAGGCTGGAGTTTGGCGCACGGTCTATAATCGTTTGGTTAAGAATGGCCTCTGCGTCAGAGCCCAATGGAATGGATGTTTGTCAACCATATCAACTGGCTGCTTCACTTCCCCAGTAGTCGAAGCAATACTCACTTTGGAATGAATGAGTTATATATGATGCACTCGTAACACTTTAATTTCTCGTATGGAATGCCATTAAACTTGGCATGCAAAATAAAATGTGATGAACGAGCGCTATTACATGTTGTATTTGCTTAAATCATAATCAGATCAAGACCTGAATCTCAATATATGTATAACTGTAAACTAAATGTATAATGTTTATCAAAATAACGTATATGATATTTGGAGAAAGTATTTTGGTCTAATATACATCTATTTGTTTTATAAGTTTAGAAATTATGATTCGTGCATTTAGAATCTTTCGCAGTGTATTAGAATTTCTAAATTTACTTAGAAATTGGAATCAGCATAACCACGTTAGGATAGTTGTGAATCAGCAGTCAACAACAAACAAATCAAAATTTATAAAAGGATTTATATAAATTTCTAATTTGTCATCTTGCACTAAATCCGTTAAATTTTTCATCCAAAACAATACATGTGTCTTGCACTTGACTTGTATTTGTGGCTATTTTCATAGAATTTTGAAAGAAATTAGTAAAATTTTAGACATTTTGTTAATGTCTATTGTCTTCGGGATGAAAAAAAAAATTATACACATACTAAAACCCATTTTGTACTAAAACACTGTTCATTCTATCGTGTGATTCCGTTTTTTCCTTGCTTTGGTTTTTCTTTTTTTTATTTTTTATTTCAGTCTGCTTTATCTGCTTACAAATTATAATTAATATCTGAATTTATTTATTTTTCCCTTCCTCTTCTCTGTTCGCTCTCGTTATTCACTTTCTCATTGCAACACACCTTAAACCTCTCAAACCACAGACCAACCAAAACCGAACCCTTTCCTCAAACTCTTCTTTCTTCTTTCTCTCTCTTCCCTCTCATTAACTAGTTCGCCAGTGATAGTCTTTTTTGTAGTGGTGATTGTCTCTCCGTGACTAACTGGTACACAGTGGCGGGTGGTGATGATTTGGACAATTCTGCAACAGGCGCCCTCAAGGTTGGCCTCAAAGGATTCCATCACATCAGGTAACTTCTAGATCTATTGCATGTAAACATATGTTTCAAATTTCTGGATTTTAGTAAATTTTGCATGTTTTGTAGAATTCTACATTTGAATTTTTTAGGTTTTCAAGAATTCTTCATTGAACTTTACACTATGTTTGGATGAAGGAAATAAACTTGGAATTTTGATAAAAGTCAGAATTTATAAATTGACATGCACCAATTCCCTTATTTGGATTTATAACATAGAAATTTAGAATTTCCATGTGGAAAAAAACTTGGAATTTGGGGCCTCCAATTTCCAAGTTTAAATTTCATGTAAATATGTGTCATTTCCCAAGTTCTATGATTGGGAGTTTAAAATTAACAAATTCCGTTTTCAATTCCATTGTTCTTTTAAGTTAACCAAACAACAAAATTCACAAATTCTAGAAAATAAAATCCCTTCATTTCAATTTTCGTCATTTTAAAATTCCTTAGTAATCTTAAATTTGTTCATCCAAACATAGTGTATGACCAGACACTTCATTTTATCATAATTATTGATTTAGATTCTTCCATCTCAGATGTCTAAATGATTTTAGGAATTCTTTTCTTAATTATTTTCTAATTTTTTTTTTCATATTTATGGTTGGTAACTTTTTTTCTTTTCTTATTTTCTAATCAATTTTTTTTTTGTTTTGCAGAGGTTGTATCAATTTTCTTTTACTTGGAAATTTGGGGGTGTTGCAGAGAATGATAATATACTGATTTTCTGGTTAATCTGTTATTTTATTTTGTTTTTTTTTTTTCCTTTTTTTTTGTTTTATTTATTTTTCTAAATTTAGGCTTAAGGAAGATTCTTGCTCACTGTTTGGATTCCGAGAAAATTTTACTACCCTTAGACCATAAGTTAAAACTTAAAATTTTTAATCTAGAAAATTTAGGTTTTAACCTAAAAATAATTTTTTCTGCTCCAACCCTTCTAGATCAAATTTTTAGCCCAAGATTATTAAAGAATGAATTTAAAATATTTTTTTCTTAAAGTAACTTTTTAAAAAAAATCTGTAAACTATCATAATTTAATTGCATTAACATTTTAACCTAAAAATATTTAGATTTTGATATATATATACATATATATATATATATATACATATCAAAAAATTACTAAACCGACACCACAAAATTTGTTGAACAATATGAAATGATATAAAACACATGAAAGAATTGTTAAACACTATGAAATAATATGAAATACATGAAATATTTTTCTTTTTTATAATTATTTTAGCTGATGGATTTAAATTTGGACCGTTAGATTTTTTTTATCATTTGATTTGATCATTTAGATCTTAGCCATTGGATTCAATAAATTTATAAATATAAAAGTTAAAAAAATACACATATATGATGGGTCAGCCTACTAACTCGGGAAGTTCTGGCCTAAATTCACAAACATTTCAAATATACATACATATACATTTTATAAAGCATATCGTTAAATGGGTAATAACCATTTGTAAATCCATGTTACACACAAAAAATATATAAGGATAATTTTATATGCAAAATATTTATCCCATAATATTAAAGTTAACTCACGTGGAGTCCAAAGCACTTTCAGAATCAACACAGTTGAATCGTCATGCAAAAACAATGTGCACATCACTAAGACGTCACATGTCCCGATAAGCCAATGGTGCTCTGATAAAGCCAAATGTTGTATACAACAATTCACTTAGGAAACTTATCAAAATTGACATGCAAAACGAGGAGTAGTGTTACTTGCAAGTAAATTGAAACGCATGTCAACTAAGTATGACACGTCATCATGATGGGCCAACTAAACTCCATCAAGTCTCACCAACATTCTATTCCAATTTCACAATGATCCAATAGCCAAATTGTCGTTATTTACAAAAATCAAACACTCGGACTCCAACTTTTTTAATTTAGAGGATGAATTTGATGCAATAATCTTTCTCCTCCTTTATAATAGATCGGCACTTACTTTTTATTTTTTATTTTTCTTGTGGTCCGCTCTTTCCTGTTTTTCACGCATTCTCAGACTGTAACCTTTTTAATTTGGAGGATGAATCTGATACAAGAATATTTCTCCTTTATAATGGATTGGCACTCGCTTTTTTTTTTGTTCCAGTTCGCACTTTCCTTTTTTCATGCATCCTCAGACTCTAACCTTTTTAATTTGGAGGATGAATCTGATGCAAGAATTTTTCTTCTTTTTATTTTTTTAATGGATTGGCACTATTTTTTTTTTTTCTGGTCTGCTCTGTCTTATGTTCACTAATGCTCGGACTCTACCCTCTTTAATTTGTAGTCTCCTCCGCCATCATTTTCAGTGGAGATGTCAAAATGAAAATGTCAAATTCTAACTTGATGGTTTATGTGGCAATATCAAATTTCTTTGTTCCAATTCATATGTTTTTTTATTATTGTATTAATAATAATGCTAGGTACAATTTTTCAGACCAAATTTACAAACCATGTAATGTGTCACTAATAAAAAATAAGCATGTTAATCAACATTTAAATAATAATTCAATCATCAACAATCACTGTCATATAATTTACAAAATATGATTTAAATAGATAGTCTCCATAACTAGCATTATCCATGCATGTATTAATGATTTTGGACTCACCTTACAATTAAAACTTGTTTTGTTGCTTTATAATTGGTCATGTACTAGTACCCCACACAATAAACTGTTTAATAAAAGAAAAAAGGCAGCATCTTTATCTGCTGTTAAAATTGGCAGCAAACACCCTTGATGCTAGTCCACATAGGAATGACATTTTGGTTAAACTTCTTGCATGCCTTCAAATTGTATTACGTGGTAGTTCATCTTGGATTTGAAGTTTCAGTTGGAGATGCTCTTAGCAATTTCAGCGTCAAAATTTGAATTATTTTGGGTTAAGTTACTAGATGTAATGTTTGCACTCAAAATATACCCATTTTTACTTATTTGGGCAATTTGGGTAAAATATGGCATTTGGAGGATTAATATGCAAGAAAGCTAACTTGGAAAGATATTTAGATGCAAGTAGAGGGGTTGGACACTATAATATTGTTCTTCCAATTTGTTTTGGTGGTGGAGATTTGTCAAGCATTGTTTAATCAAGATACATGCATCCTTGCAAATGGATTGGAAGGCAGCATACGGGTGTGGATGCAAAGAAAATGTGAAAGAAGCCAACTTGCTTCTTTTAAATGTTAGTTTATTACAAGTGGGAAAACATGTGCTAAAAACATGTGGTGGAGATGCAAATTCCCCTTTTAATATTGTTTCTACATGCAAGTTGGCAAAAGCAATGCAAGCGACCCAAGTAAGGAAATGCAAGCTGCCCAAGCTTCTTTCGGGCAAGTACAAAACCTCAGCAGGAGGGTTTCCTCCAGACCTCTATAAAAAGGAGCAAATGCACAAGGATTATGGACACTCAAACAAACAAACAAAAGCACAAACTCTGCTCAAACCAGATTTGCCAAAAGCCTTCTTTTATCTAGTTTATTAGCTCTGATGCTCACTTGCGGTATCGATCTCATTTGTAGCTTTTATGTACTCATTTCCATCCATATAAATTACAAGCAATCTGCAATTTTAGTCACTTTCCTCTGTCATTTATATTTCCAAGCAACCTTGTCATTTACATATTATTCTATCTCTCCATATAAGTAAAGTCCTTATTTTTAAGGCAAACAAAGAACCTTAATTTGAGCAACTCCCACTCAAATGGCACAATCTCTTGATTTGAAGTCAAAAGGCGCAACCCCAATCATTCAAATCTCGTCTACTAGCGGCATCTAGTAGTGGCACGCCCGCACCCACCAATCTCGTATGTGCAGTAAATCCCCGGCTTGCTCGCAAGGCGCCATGGTGGATTTAGGGAGCGAACATATTTTGGCACGCCCGGTGGGATCCTTATATGAAGATAGATCATGAACAATCCTTATGTTCATGATTTTTCTGCTTTTTCGGAGGATGACGATGTTGAAGAGCGCCCAAGCTATGGCTATCACATAGAGCCAACCTATGAGTTGCCAACTTATGGGTACATGGCGGAAGAGTACTCAAGTCCCATGGAACATGTTTGTCGGCCCACTAATGGCCATCAAATAAATAATAATCTTGAAGATTGGCCAACTTATGGCTATGATGAAGGTTATTATTCTTTTGAAGACAATCATATTCATGAATACTATGATAGGCCAACAAATGGCTTTGAGTATCAAAAGGCTTCCAATGAGTACATAGAGCCAATATATGAGATGCCAACTCATGATCATCCGGATGAAAAGCTCTACAAAGAGGATGTGGGCAAATTAGAGAAGATGTCCAAACTCCATGTGGCAAGCATCGAGTATGGTGAAGAGGTGACTAAGTGTTTTAAAAGGGTGGAGGAAAGCTATACAACTTTTGGAGAAACTTTGAGAAAGTTGATAGATCAAATGTGTCAAATCCCCTCTACAAAGCACACTCACCCTACTACAACCAAGGAAGAACAAATCATACACGTTGATGAAGGCCAAAAAATGGCCCCACCCAATGAAAAATCTATGAAAATAGATATGGTTGTAGAAGACCAAGCCGACATATCAAAACCGATAACGGCTAAGATGGAGCTTGTGGCTATTGTAGGCCAAACACTAACGCTCGGGGGGCACGAGCCCACACCTCATGTGGAGCCCGAAGAAGATGAAAATAGCTCCTACACTCTTCCCCGCCAACACAAGCATGTCATCCATGCCGAGATCTCAAGGAGGGCAAAGCTCGGGATCAAACATGAATGGCCACCTCCTATGGTTCCCAAGCTACATAATATGGCCAATTTAAGGGGTGGATCTGATTTCTCTACACTCAATTTTAAAAAGAGAAAAAGATTTGAGTGTTGAGAGAACAATAACATATGGGCTATCAAGGGGTTTTATCTAATATGCCCGAATAAGGCTCATTTTTGGTGTTCCTCTTTGCCCGAAGTGAGTTCTCCTTTCTTTTCCTCTCTTTTCCTCTCTTTTCCTTCCTTTCTCTTTTTTCTCTCTATCTTATCTTGTCTTTTCATTTTGCCCGAAAGGGCTATATATATATATATATATATATGTATATTATATTATATTATATTATATATTATAATATTTAAGTAAGTAAAAGAGGAAAAGATAAAAAATAGGGTTGCTTTTTTTGTAATTTGCCCGAATGGGCTTTGTGCTGTTGTGAGCTGCCCGAAAGGTTTTCTCCCTCTCTCCTTTTCTTTTTCTTCCTTTCTCTCTCTTTCTTTCTGTCTCTTTATGTCCTGTCCTCTGCTTTGCCCGAAAGGGCTGTGTCTATATATATATATATATATATATATATTAATATATTAATATTATAGTACATGAAAGAGACCAAGTCACAAAAAAAAAAAAAAAATCTGGGCAGTTTGCCCAAATAAACATAAACTGTTTACCAGTTTGCCCGACTTGGGCTTTCTTTTCTTTTGTTGTTACCCGAAGGGTCTCTCTCTCTCTCTCTCTCTCTCTCTCTTTTTACTTTTTTATTATTATTTCTTTCTTTCCCTCTCTCCCTTTTTCCTTTTTCCTTTCTTTCTCTTTTGTCTCTTCTGTCTCCTCATCTCTCTCTTTCTTCCACCTTGCCCGAATGGGCCTTCTATATATATATATATATATATATATGTCTTATATTATATATTATATTATACTAGATTATAGTGAAAGGAGACAAAGAGAAACACTTTGCCCGAAAGGGCTCCATATATATATTATATATGTGATAAAAAGCAATCTGCCCGAATGGGCTATATATATGTATATGTATTATTATATATTATATTATATTACATATGAAAAGAGGCCAAAAGAAAAAGACAAAAAAGAATAGTTGCCCAAGTTTATTTCTCTCTTAACTCTCTTTTCCAGTTTGCCCGACTTCGGGCATTTTTCTAGTTTACTATCTCGGTAACCAGTGAGGATGCTCCTATGTTTTTTGGTATCAACAAGAAGAAGCACAAGCCATGCAACATTCTTTCCAATGCTAGTTGTACTACCAATTGTCTTGCTCATCTTGCCAAGTTTCTCAACGACGAAATGACTGAAGAGGTAGACATGCCTCTTCCTTCGACATCAATCCTGGCAGCATTGGGGTTGTAAGTTTCACAAACTTTGCTCAAATTTGTAAAACTTGGGGGGCACTGTTTGCACTCAAAATATACCCATTTTTACTTATTTGGGCAATTTGGGTAAAATATGGCATTTGGAGGATTAATATGCAAGAAAGCTAACTTGGAAAGATATTTAGATGCAAGTAGAGGGGTTGGACACTATAATATTGTTCTTCCAATTTGTTTTGGTGGTGGAGATTTGTCAAGCATTGTTTAATCAAGATACATGCATCCTTGCAAATGGATTGGAAGGCAGCATACGGGTGTGGATGCAAAGAAAATGTGAAAGAAGCCAACTTGCTTATTTTAAATGTTAGTTTATTACAAGTGGGAAAACATGTGCTAAAAACATGTGGTGGAGATGCAAATTCCCCTTTTAATATTGTTTCTACATGCAAGTTGGCAAAAGCAATGCAAGCTACCCAAGTAAGGAAATGCAAGCTGCCCAAGCTTCTTTCAGGCAAGTACAAAACCTCAGCAGGAGGGTTTCCAGACCTCTATAAAAAGGAGCAGTTCACAAGGATTATGGACACTCAAACAAACAAACAAAAGCACAAACTCTGCTCCAACCAGATTTGCCAAAAGCCTTCTTTTATCTAGTTTATTAGCTCTGCTGCTCACTTGCGGTATCGATCTCATTTGTAGCTTTTATGTACTCATTTCCAGCCATATAAATTACAAGCAATCTGCAATTTTAGTCACTTTCCTCTGTCATTTATATTTCCAAGCAACCTTGTCATTTACATATTATTTTATCTCTCCATATAAGTAAAGTCCTTATTTTTAAGGCAAACAAAGAACCTTAATTTGAGCAACTCCCACTCAAATGGCACAATCTCTTGATTTGAAGTCAAAAGGCGCAACCCCAATCATTCAAATCCCGTCTACTAGCGGCATCTAGTAGTGGCACGCCCGCACCCACCAATCTCGTATGTGCAGTAAATCCCCGGCTTGCCCGCAAGGCGCCATGGCGGATGTAGGGAGCGAACATGTAAAAAACAAATGAAGCTAGTATAAACAAAAGTAGTCCAAAAATAATTGAAAGTAAAACAACTGTTCTGAATAGATAATACATATAGTAGTTGTTGTGCTGCTAAATTTTTTAGGATTACACACTTAGAGGAAAAAAAAGCTATTTGAGGGGCCAAAGTCGATTTTAGGGTATTAAAATATGGGTTTAGTCCCTTTTGGATTGGAGACGTTGTCTTACAAATTGGAGCAATAACAGTCTAGATCCGCCACCCTCACACTATAAGACTGGAGTTTGGGGCATAATCGTTTGGTTTATGTCTGACCTCTACAACGACGAATGGAATGGACGTTTGCCAACTATATCAACTGGCAGTTGCACTTCCCTAGTAGTCGAAACAATACTCACTTTGGAAATTAATGAATGAGTTTATATATGATTTGTAACCTTTTTTTTTTTTTTTCTCCTATGCATGGAATGCCATTTAAACTTGGCAGGCAAAATAAAATGTTATGAGAGAACACTATCACATGTATTTGCTTAAATCATAATGCATTTGCAGGCTAGACCGTCTGAAGTGCATGGTTGGCCCCGTTTATTATATAACTAATTAAAGATTTTCAAACAATGATGGAGCCAGGATTTCAGGTTGAGAGGTGCCTCTCAGAAATGTAAAAATATAAAAATATAAAATAAACGACTAGTATTTACAAAACTATTAATCAAAACATCATCATATATACATGCAAAGTAATCAAAATTCTAAAATAACATATCATCGATAATATTACATATTCCCAATGATCAAAATAGTTGTCCTTGGTGAGTTTTCAAATTTTGAAACCTTTGCATGATAGCCTCATCCTCTATTATTACAAATATCCTTCTCAATATAAGCAACCAAACAATTGTTCATCCACAAATCACCCATTCGATTGCGTAGGATATTTTCATAATATTTGTTTATACCATACTTTGGGCCTCTGTATTTACATCTTGCATAAATACTCGGGGGACTCAAAGGTAATTATGTAATAAATAAAGGGGCAAATATGTAAAAAGGGGAGGAGCCTTTAGTCTATAAAAGGGCCTCATCACCCTCACAACCCTCAAGCTCTAATCCTCACATAGAGGAGGCCCTCATCCTCACATACAGAGGCCACAGAAGCTCTCTCTCCCTTACAATCCTCTCACAAACAGAGAAATACAATATCAGTGTGGACGTAGCTTAAACATTGGGGTGAACCACAATACATCTTGTGTTCTTTACTTTCTTGCAAATTCACGGTCGGATTTACGTTGTTTCAAGACCCATCCGGTTTTGTGCATCAACATTTGGCGCCGTCTGTGGGAATCCATACGAAAAGTTGTGTCAGTTCTCTTTCATTTTTTCCACCTCCACCGTGAATCTGTAAAATCACAAAAACCAAAGAAACCAGTCCCATCTCTCCCTCTCTCTCACTCCCTCCACTTTCTCTATCTAAAAAGACCAGCATATACAATTAGATCAAACCTATTTTTCCGATTTCGTATTTGGAGGAGTTACTGATCTTCTTCGATTTCTGTTGCTCTTTTGATCCAACGCAGGACCCAGAAGGATCTCGATTGGATTTGGGAGCTGAGGAGTGGTGGCTTTCTCTCTGTGTGCATATCGATAAGGCTAGATTTGGGCGGCCATGGCATTGTCAGGCATGCAAGGCCTCTCTGTTTCCAAGTAAATGGTAGCAACTGCCATTGCAAAAATCACAAAACGCAGAGGAGCACCGTGGACTACTACCACCTGCTCGCAACCATCGACTTCTAGAAACAGAATATGAAGCTTGGCTCTCGCCGGCACTTTCAGTTCCTCTTCCCCTCTAAAGGTGGCAATACGGTGTCGTTTGGCAACGACTTGGGCTGGTTACATTATACGTGGATTGATATAGGAACGCCCAATGTTTCCTTTCTGGTTGCATTGGATATTGGGAGTGATCTACTTTGGGTTCCATGTGATTGCGTACAATGCGCTCATCTGTCCGCGACTTACTATACTACCTAAGTGAGGATGCATTTTCAAGTCACAGTAGTCCTATGCGACCGGGTGCATTTTCGAGTACGATGCGGGTCACCCGCTCGGGTCGGGCGTCGGGTTCAAGGAGGAGGACAACGAGGTTTTGAAAGCTGTCTGTGCTGAAGCTGGCTGGGTTATGGAAGAGGACGACACCACCTATTACTTTCTCCGTCTCGATTGCTTATTCTTTGAATTTCTCTCCCCTTTTATCTAGAGTTGGAGCCGCCGCAGTGCGCTTCTCGGCTCCCTGTTGCCGTCGTCTGAGATGGAAAATCAATCAGAAAGCCCACCATAGTCACCAATGCCGAGGGGCAGAGAACGACGGCGTCCGTGGTGGCGTACATGAAGAATGGAGATAGGCTTGTGGGCCAGATTGCCAAACGACAGGCCATTGTGAACCCTGAGAACACTTTCTTCTTGGTGAAGAGGTTCATTGGGATGAGGATGTGTGAGGTGGACGAGGAAGATCATCACTAGAACCTGCCTTCAGCTCTTGAGGCACTATGATAAAAGATCCAAGAGCTACATATCACAGTTTCTCGATGATGATGGCCCTGCTTATGTTCAAGTGTTCGTTGGCATTTTACATGATATTTTCAAGGAAGAAACGGTGGAATATGTCCTTGTTTTAATTGGTATACCAGTATATAGAAGTGGCAAGCACAGAACAAGATAAGATTCCACTTCTAAAAAAGGATGTCTGGAGATGAGAAAAGTCGAGGAGGAATTGGATTTACAGTCACTGCTCACCCATGTTGTAAACCTGCAAAGGAGAAAGCAAAAGTAGAGAAGAGAATAAAATCAGAGAGATTGGGATTTGACTGAGCAGGACCGCAAGTGGTAGGGGACAAACGGTAAAGAAGAGATTAATGATTAATCGAGTGCACATGCATGACAGCAACACAGAGACAAAGACAGAAAGAGAAGTGCGGTGGAAAGAGGAAAGGAAAAGTAGAAAAAACTCTCCAGTACGTAGCAGGCGCAGTACGCACCAACAACATGCAACTGTCAACCACTTTCACAAAGGAAATCTCGCTGTTGTTTATTTTTCTTATCTTTTGGAGACATCTGTATAACCACACTAGAAGGTAATGATAAAAAAAAAAAAAAAAAAAAGGGCAAGTCCAAAATAATGGGCTGGATTGTTTTGTGGAGGGCGAAGGCCCGTATACCCAAAAGAGCCAGGCCCTATGGCTTCAAACTCCAATCCCTATCCATCCACTTAAGGTTCACCCTCTATTATCACCAACCAAGTGATCAAAAGTACGTCTAGTACTCCAAAATTATTCGGCAGTCTACCGTTATTATCAGCCACTAGGTGATCAAAAGTACTTCAAGTACTCCAAAATTATTCGGCAGCATGCCACTATTATTACCCACTAGATGATTAAAAGTACGTCCAGTACTCCAAAATTATTCGGTAGCCTGCCGCTACTATCACCAACCAGGTGATTAAAAGTACGTCCAATACTCCAAAATTATTCGGCAGTTTGCCGCTATTATCACCCACTAGGTGATTAAAAGTACGTCTAATACTCCAAAATTATTCGGCAGCCTGCCGCTATTATCACCCACTAGGTGATCAAAAGTACGTCCAGTACTCCAAAATTATACATGAGCATCACTCATGTCAATCATACATAAACATTCATGTGCATCACTCATGACAATCATGTATAAGCATTCATGTGCATCACTCATGACAATCATATATAAACATTCATGACCATCATTCATGTAAACATTCATAAGCATCACTCATGTCAACATCCATGAGCATCACTCATGTCAATCAACATAAACATTCATGAGCATCACTTATGTTAATCAGCTTCAAAAGCTTCATTTACAAAAGTTCCAGCTTCAAAGCTTCACTTGCAAAGCTTCACCTGCAAAGCTTCACCTACAAAGCTTCAGTGCAGGGTATACAAATACCGCATCCGAACAACCGCCACTTCGGCCCATACATGGATTGAATTTGAAGTCTCCAGCCAACAGCCTCTATTGACTGAAGACTTGAGGGACTACACTATGTACCATATATTGGGCCTCATGAAAAATACTCGGGGGACTTAGCCCATCACTTATGTATTGAGGAGCGAGCCTTTATTCTATAAAAGGGACTCCCTCACCATCATTAGAGAGCATCGCCGCCTGCTGAGCAACCGCCTCACCGCGAGCATCCACTCTAGCCCATCATTTATGTATCGAGGAGTAAGCCCTTACTTTAAAAAAGTGACTCCCTCACCATCATTAGAGAGCATCGCCGCTTGCTAAGTAACCGCCTCGCTGTGAGCACCAACTGTAGCCCATCTTTTTTGTATTGAGAAGCGAGCCTTTATTCTATAAAAGGGACTCGCTCACCTTTAACGCCACAAGCCGAGCCAACCAAGGTAACATAAGCCACAAGCAGAGCAGCCTCGCAACATGTGCTACTTCTGGTTGAGCATCATTTCGTATTGGGTACCGCCTCATATCGAGTATCAATTCTAGACGACATCTAGTTACTTCGGCCCATACATGGACTGAATTTCAAGTCTCCAGCCAAAAGACTCTATTGACTAAAGACTTAGGGGACTACTGTTTATACCATACTTTGGGCCTCCGTATTTAGATCTCGTATAAATACTCGGGGGACTCAAAGGTAATTATGTAATAAATGAAGGGGCAAATATGTAAAAAGGGAGGAACCCTTAGTCTATAAAAGGGCCTCCTCACCCTCACAACCCTCAAGCTCTAATCCTCACATAGAGAAGGCCATCATCCTCACATACAGAGGCCACAAAAGCTCTCTCTCCCTCACAATCCTCTCACAAACAGAGAAATACAATATCAGTGTGGACGTAGCCCAAACATTGGGGTGAACCACGATACATCTTACTTTCTTTACTTTCTTGCAGATTCACGGTCGGATTTACGTTGTTCCAAGACCTCCAGTATTGTACATCTAGTATTTACAAAACTATTAATCAAAACATCATCATATATACATGCAAAGTAATCAAAATTCTAAAATAACATATCATCGATAATATTACATATTCCCAATGATCAAAATAGTTGTCCTCGGTGAGTTTTCAAATTTTGAAACCTTTGCATGATAGCCTCATCCTCTATTATTACAAATATCCTTCTCAATATAAGCAACCAAACAATCGTTCATACGCAAATCACCCATTCGATTGCGTAGGACATTTTCATAATATTCATAGTAGAAAAGATTCACTCTACCTTACGGTTGCAACCAGTAAGACGAGTGCTAGTGTCAAAAGCAAGTACACTAGCTAATAGGTTTGAACTTTATTGGTTTCAATCATCTTTTGTGCAAGATCACTAATTCATTTCAAATTTACAAACTCACTATTAGAGGTCATGTCCCAAAATTAATGTATTTCTCAAGTTGTTCTTTGAGTAAGTCAAGATCATATTTTGAAAACCACTTGGATAAAATTGGAGATGACATATGATATATGAAATTGCAGAAAATTGAAGAATACAACCTTTGGAGATTTGGAGTTCCTGCTGGACTGCTCTTGGATTGCCCCGTGAAGAAAGAGAAACGTATTCCCCAATTGGAATATGAAAAGGTGTGACTTGACTTTTCTTTGCGATCGCCCACTTTTCTTTTTACTCTAGCAGTAAGAGAAGAAAAACAATGAACCCTTTATTCCTTATTGCTTCCCGAGCTGTAGAAGCCCGGGCATCGTCATTTCGAAACTGATATTGTAACTCACTACCGGCATCCAAAAGCCTACCGCGGATTGGTAACCAGCTTTACAATCCTTGAGGCATTTCGCGACGGATTTGAATTTGATATTCTTGATAGCCTCTGTTTGTGTGTAGCAAAGTATACGACCAAGGTAGCGCAACTGCTCGTGGTTGAGAGCGGTAAAGGCAGCCATGTAATTGCAGTGAGCGAGGCCTATCGAATATCAATTGGTGCAGCGAAGTATCCTAACAATGACATGGATGCATGGGCGTGTAATTTACGCAAGAGCATGCTAGAGAAACAAAAAAAAATTAAAAAAATAAAAAAACTAAAAAACTAAAAAAAAAAAAAAAAAAAAACCCTAAGTTATGGAATATACGCACCTATTGACTACAAAAAATTACTTACCTTTTCTTTTGTTCGCTGTTATCTCCTTTTTTGGGAAATTGAACTTTCAGCAAAAAATCAATTGGAACATGGGAGTAATTTAACTTTTTATTTATCAACACATGCAAAGTTTTCTAATTTTTCAATGTGGGACAACATTCCACATCCTCACATGTGTTTAAAAATAAAACGAGACTATATAAATGGAGTAGTGGTGGACACACACAACACATACATAGAGAGAGAGAGAGAGAGAGAGAGAGAGGGAGAGAGGGGTAGGGAGGGAGATGGCTAGTAACGTATTTGGAAACCCCATCACAAACGCAACATTAGAGGGGATACCAGAGTATATTGGGAAAGGAATAGATAAAAAAGATAGGGCACATGTGGCTATGTATAAGAAAAACGATGAGGGGAAGGCCGTCGACGCCCGAAAACATGTGGAGAATTTGAAGAAGCAATATGGTAATGGAGTGTCCGCATATTGCCTTGTTTACAATGCCACTGGCGATACAATAACATATGTTACTGTAATGATTGGTATGGCCACATTGGGAACGCCCCATACCCAGTACGGATCGCAAACGGGCAGTGGGGTGCCTTTTTGCATGTCAAAACTACCGGACAGGCCACTGGATCGGTTGCCGCTGCTGTGTATCGCGTAAAGAATGATATGTGTACAGACTGCCACTGGATACTGGCATGGAGGAGCCCATGGAATCGGTACCTTTTTACTAACACGGTAAGTCTATATTTACCACTGTTCTAAAGGGCAGCCGCTCCTAAGCGCTAAGTCGTTTGTCACCATCGCGATTTATTTTTAGGTATTTAAAAAATTGAAAAACAAATGACTTGTTGTGGTTAGGGATAAGCAACGGTTATGGCGGGCGAGTAATCGCGATTATTTACTCACAACCGTTTATACTCAAACCCATATAATCGTTTACTCGTTGAGAAATTGCTTAAACAGTTATATCCAAACCCATAATCGTTTATAAACGGCTAACCATACACATCACTGCGTACGCATTTAACCACAACCATTTACCCGTTTTTAACTTGTTTATCCTTTTTTTTCCCATTTACCCCTCTTTCACTTGTCTACATGTTTTTTAACAACTTAAAAATTAAAAAATCAAAATTTGTCATAATTTTCTTTTTCTGACAATTAAACACTGTTATAGGTACATTTATCATGCATTTCCTTATTTTAATCTTGTAAGTCCTCATGTCATTCTAATAATTGAAATAATAGTTTAGCCACGATAATAAAGGTAACATAATATATTTGCTAAGAATTGATTTGTTTACTAATAAAATACCTCTCATTACTTGGGCAAGCATATTAAAAAGAAAATTCATGTATTTTCTACGTATTTTTCTGCTACACCCAAACAAGTCTTCAATTATAACATCCATATGATTGCAAAGTAAAGCTTCTAAAAACTCAAAGTAGTCATTATCTCGAATACTAGATGATTCAAAACTCCAACATATTCCAAAACTAAACTTTTGAACACTCTAATGTTTTAGCACGTTCAATCACAAAATCTCATCGACTCATTGTCACCAAAAGGAAGGTCTTTGAAACTAAAACTACACTATATGATAAACTAGTAAACAGATACATGTTTATAACCACGATTAATATCTAGAACCACACATTTAAATTTCACGGGTAAACAATTATTGGTATATATAATCATTTATTTATCTGAACGGTTACCCGTAACCATAACCATAAATTTTAAACGGGCGGATAACCGCAGTTACCCATAACCAAGGGTATTTTGCTATTCCTAGTTAGAGAGAGAGAGAGAGAGAGAGAGAGAGAGAGAGAGAGAGAGAGAGAGAGAGAGAGAGAGAGAGAGAGAGAGAGAGAGAGAGAGAGAGAGAGAGAGAGAGAGAGAGAGAGAGAGAGAGAGAATAAGGCGTAGGGAAATTGTTGGATATGATTTACTATATGCTAGTGCCTTTATTTATAGTAAACCATGAGGAAAGAGGAACGTATTCCCCAATTAAATACAAGGTTTACTAGGAAAGAATCACTAGAATAATGAGTAATCATAATCCCAATCTACCTAGGATTTACAAAACCACACATGTGCTAATATTAATCACAACAACTCCCCATTGAATGTGTAAATACTCAAGTAGGTATCACATCAAATCTTGCAAAGATAGTTGATGAAGTCATCTCGTGGGCACTGATTGAGTAACACACTAGTCTCAAATAAGGAAATAAGTCTCACAAAACCCGGCTATGACTATCGCCTGAGAAAGTTTATGCATACCAATTCCTTGAACAAGCTTCTAGAAAGTAAACTTCGGCAGTGACTTGGTGAAGAGGTCGGCTAGGTTATCTTCGTATCAGATTTGCATGTCTTCAATATTTTGATGTTCTTGTTGCTAATGGGAAGAAGAAGAACTTCAGTGCAATATGCTTAGTGTTGTCTCCTTTGATGTATCTTTTCTTAATCTATTTGATACATGCGACATTACCTTCATAGATCGTTAGTAGGACGTCAGTGGTAGAAGAAATCCCATAATTGCTTCGAATATGCTCAACAGTAGCTCCAAGCCAGAAGCATTCACACATGGCTTCGTGTAGAGGGAGCATTTATGCATAGTTTGTAAAAGTTGCAACTAAGGCCTATTCGGATGACTTCCAACTATTACAGTGTCTCCGACGGTAAAGAATAATTTGTTTGAGAACGTGGCTTGTGCGGGTCAGACAAGTAACTTGCATCAACATAACCAACAAGGCAAGCATCATTTCGAAGACCAAGGGAGTGTGATCTATTCTAAGATGCATAGCAAAAGATGACTTTAACATTAGTCCAGTGTCTGCATATAGGCGCGTTGTTATATCATGCTAAAAGATTAACAATAAAGGAGATATCCAATGTAGTGTACTAAGCTAAGTACAATAAAGTGCCAATTGCACTCAAGTATGGAACTTCAGGCTCCAAAACTTCTTTTTCATTGTCTTTAGGACAGAAAAGATCTCATTTTGTATCTAACATTTGGATGACCAAAGAAGTACTCGAATGATTCATTTTTTCCTCATTAATGCGACTCAACAAATTCTGCTTGTAATTCGATTAATGTACCAAAATACCATCTGAGCAATGCTTGAGCTCAAGGTCGAGACAGTATCAAGTTTTCCTAAGATCTTACATCTTAAATTCTGATTTTAGGTGTGTTGTAGTTTTCTCAATCTCTTCAGGAGTCCCAATGAGATTCATGTTATCAACCTAAATTGCAATGGTCGTAAATTCGGAATATAACTTCTTAATGAACATATATGGGCATAATTCATTATTCACATATCCCTGACTAATCAAATACTCACCCAGACGGTTATACCACATTCGTGTGGATTACTTCGATCTGTACAATGAACACCTTTCTAATCAAGATGGTGTTTTGTGGTCTAGAACTATTTAATATAGTCAATATAAGACCTTCATGAACTTTCATGTAGATTTTTTTCGTATGAAGATCCTTATAGAAATATGTAGTTACCACATCCATAAGCTGTATATTCATTTTTTTTGGAAACTATCAAACTGATAAGATAGCGACACAATATCACTTCCATGACGAGCGAATACATTTCCTCGTAACCAATCCCATAACATTGAAAGAAGCCTTGTACCATGAGGCGTGCTCTTCATTGCATTATTTCATTCTTTGCATAACACTTCCATACGAAAATTCACTTGTAGCCAACGAGCTTCACATATGGCAATGTAGGAACAACGGACTCAAACACCTTGCATTTTGCAAGTGAATTGAGTTTGACCTGGATTGCTTGTTTCCAGACCAATACATTCGACACTGACACTTATCAACTAAATGTTTTTTAATGTCACTGCTCAACATAATATCAGTAGCTACTGCATATGCAAATGCATTGTCAGCTATCATCTTTGTTTGTACCATACTTGACCAATCCCAAAACTACTGAGCACTGGTCAATGTTATACCGTCGACCCAGAAGAGTTTCCCTCCAACCAGAAGGCCAATCACAGCGCGACACGTGTCGATATCAGAAGCCAATCATAGCACGACACGTGTCAACATCAGAAGCCAATCACAACACGACACGTGTCAATGTCAGAATGAAACTAGAAACTTTCTTCTATAAATAGAGATCATTCTCTCACAATATTTCCTAATGTCATTTGTACTAAATCATTCACTCGTACTCACTAAAGGAGAGCTTGAACCTATGTACTTGTGTAAACCCTTCACAATTAATGAAAACTCCTCTACTCCGTGGACGTAGCCAATCTGGGTGAACCATGTACATCTTGTGTTTGCTTCCCTGTCTCTATCCATTTACATACTTATCCACACTAGTGACCGGAGCAATCTAGCGAAGGTCATAAACTTAACACTTTCTGTTGTACCAAAGTCCTCACTGATTTTGTGCATCAACATTTGGCGCCGTCTGTGGGAACGACACTTATTCCCCCTCTCTTCAGCTTTGCCAAGCTGGTTTCCACCATTCGTACACTCTCTTTTGACCAGGCATCCCTCTCCAACATGGGGAGCGAAGGAAGTCACAGCACACAGAATGACACCCCTTCTGCACCTAGTGCGAAACAATGAAAGAATGAAGGAAAAAGGGTTGCTATGTGGACATCAACCATCATCTGGGTGCCCCCCAACACTGAGGGTCACCTCCCTTCAACATGGGTATCCCTGATGATGAGTGAGCTAATCATCAAAACATTGATCAACATGAGACTTCTCTTAACCCAGATGCTTCGACCCGAAGTAGAAGAAGTGGAGGAAGACACCTCCTTGCAGAAGGGTTGGAAGAATCGAAAGCCGTTTATCGAGACTGTCGAGACTTCCTAAAACAACGTCGAGAGAATCCCCTCTACATATGCTCGAAGATCAATGACCCAAGGGTTTCTGAAATACTCGGTTCCCTTCCACGACCCAGGCCAGCTGTCAATCTAGGGAAGGAACGACAGGTCCTAGAAGAACATGAAGGTACGGGGGACTTTGAGGTATTCCGATCGACTCGCCCTAGAAGTCAGTAAGGCGAGTCTACAAAAAAATCGCACGTCCTTGCTCAAACTTTCCTACTTCTAAGAGGCGATGGAGACTTATGAAAGAAAATTCCAGTGGTACATGACTCCACTCAGGACCCCCTTGTCTTACAGCTCTTTAAGGAAGTAAATAAGTTGAAGGCCGAACGTCAGGCCGAGATACCTGACTGGAACCAACCCAGGCCTGGCCCCTCTCATAAGAAGGATCCTCGACACCCCCATTCAAGCGAAGACAAAACAAAAGCTTGGTTTACAACTCTATATTGGAAGGGATGACCCAATTGAACACCTTAACCTCTTTAAGTCCATCATGGCATATCGGATGCACACCGACAAAGAGCGATGTCTTCTATTCCCCCTCCACCCTCTTTGGCGGAGCTCTAAACTGGTATTGCCGTCTTCTACCTGAGACATTAGACTCATTTAAGGAATTGAGGAAACTGTTTGTCTCTCAACACATCTTCCAAACCGATCACTTGCAGTCTACAGATGACTTGTACACTATTCGTTAGAAGCCGGACGAGTCACTACGAGAGTATGTCGGTCGCTTCAGCCATGAGTATTCTTACTGCGTTGAGGTAAATGACAAGACCGCCATTAAGGCCTACGTGATTGTTTCTTCAAGTACATGATCAATGCGAACACTTGGAAGACTTACTATGAGGTGATGGCACAGGCTTACAACCACGCCTCAGCCGAAGCAATGACATACCAAGGGAACCCCCATATGGTTAACCCCTATTAACAAATGGGAAATGGAAGTCAAGTTCTACCAAGTGAGGATATATTGGCCATTCAGACACCCATTGCATCATCTCCTGCCTTATTTAGTTACTCGCTAAGTCACCAAACGTATCTGTCTCTTGGTAAGAGGAAGGATTTTTACTCTCAGCAAGCCCATCACAACAAGCGGGATAAAAGTTCGTATCAAGACAACCAAGGGTGAATGTACCGTCGACTATTATGACTATAGGGCCAAGCCTCACTCTTTCAAAATGGGGGACTGGGTACTAAATGAAATGCTATTATAAGAAGGCATACACATTACAAATGTTTTGACTCTCAACCGCTTGAGATCTTTTGTCACACAAGCCATTCGGCAAATATTTAAAAAAGAGGGAATTCAGACAACTTCTTCTGAGTCTTTTGCGTTCCTAGCACTGGAACACTTGGTCTACGCTGACCTACCCTTATACTCCAACTCAGAGCTTCAACATGCGTACTTTGACACAAAGTATGTGATACTAAGTGTTACAACCAACATGGTTCACATATCAAAAGCATGGATCCCTTCATGCATACCAAAACATTCATAAGCATCACTCATATCAATCAACATAAACAATATACATTTTAAGACATTCATACATAAACATCATACATTCCAACACATTCATACATAAACATCATACATTCCAACACATCCATACATAAGCCAATTGTGCTTCGAAAAGGTTCAACATACTTTGTGTGTTCAACACTTGCTATAATGTGCCTCGACACCTTGCCCTTATTCTCACCAACCAGGTGATGAAAGGTGAAGAAGGAACTCATCTTCGTGCCACCAACCAGGTGATGAAATGTATAACCCATACTCTCCTTCATGCCACCAACCAGGTGATGAAATGTACAACCGGTACTCTAATATCATTTGGCAACTTGCCACTCATGCCACCAACTAGGTGAAGAAGGAACTCATCTTCATGCCACCAACCAGGTGATGAAATGTACAACTCGTACTCTCCTTCATGCTACCAACCAGGTGATGAAATGTACTACCTATACTCTAATATAATTTGGCAACTTGCCATTCATGCCACTAACCAGGTGATGAAATGTACAACCCGTACTCTAATATCATTTGGCAACTTGCCACTCATGCCACCAACCAGGTGAAGAAGGAACTCATCTTCATGCCACCAACTAGGTGATGAAATGTACAACCCGTACTCTCCTTCATGCCACCAACCAGGTAATGAAATGTACAACCCGTACTTTAATATCATTTGGCAACTTGCCATTCATGCCACCAACCATGGGAAGAATGAACTCATCCTCGTGCCACTAACCAGGTGATGAAATGTGATGAAAGGTGATGAAGGAACTTACCTTCGTACCAACAACCAAGTGATGAAAGTAACTCACCATTCATTCCACCTACCAAAAGACGAGTGGTACAACTTGTACATATGAACTCCTAGCATTCACAAATAATAAAAAACCCTCAAGCTTGACAACTCAACTTGGGGAGCACTTATGCCCATCAAGAGTTATAGTCACCAACAAAGTCTTATTGCAAGCCAACAACAACTTCAGTGTATGGCATACGAAGATCAAGCTATTCAGCCCTCTTGCATTTGCTTCAAACCCTCTGTAATAATGCAAACACTACAACTCGTAAAAAGCTTCACACATTCTTGATCAAGACAGTGTGAAGCAAAACAAATTTATGGTGCCAACAAGAGCTTCATCAGAGAAGTTCAACCACAATTCTCAAAAGCTTCACACACTCTTGATCAAGACAGTGTGAAGCAAAACCAATTTATGGTGCCAACAAGAGCTTCATCAATGGAGGGCAACCACAATTCTCAAAAGCTTCACACACTATTGATCAAGACAGTGTGAAGTAAAACCAATTTATGGTGCCAGCAAGAGCTTCATCAATGGAGGGCAACCAAAGCTTCACACACTCTTGATCAAGACAGTGTGAAACAAAACCAATTTATGGTGCCAACAAGAGCTTCATCAATGGAGGGCAATCACAATTCTCAAAAGCTTCACACACTCTTGATCAAAACAGTGTGAAGCAAAACCAATTTATGGTGCCAACAAGAGCTTCATCAATGGAGGGCAACCACAATTCTCAAAAGCTTCACACACTCTTGATCAAGATACCTAACAAAAGCTTCAACTCCAAAGCTTCACCTACAAAGCTTCAACTCATGGTACCTAACAAAAGCTTCAACTCCAAAGCTTCACCTACAAAGCTTCACCTACAAAGCAAAATCAATTCATGGTACCTAACAAAAGCTTCAACTCCAAAGCTTCACCTACAAAGCTTCAACTCCAAAGCTTCACCTACAAAAGCTTCACCCACAATAGCTTCACCTACAAAAGCTTCACCCATAAAAGCTTCACTAACAAAAGCTTCACCCACCACAAAAGCTTCGCCCACAAAAGCTTCACCCATAAAAGCTTCACCAACAAAAGCTTCACCCACCACAAAAGCTTCACCCACAAAAACTTCAACTCCAAAGCTTCACCCATAAAAACTTCAACTCCAAAGCTTCACCTACAAAAGCTTCACCCACCACAAAAGCTTCACCCACAAAAGCTTCACCCATAAAAGCTTCACCAACAAAAGCTTCACCCACCACAAAAGCTTCACCAACAAAAACTTCAATTCTAAAGCTTCACCTACAAAAGCTTCATCCACAATAGCTTTACCCACAAAAGCTTCACCTACAAAGCTTCCACTCCAAAGCTTCACTACAAAAGCTTCATCCACAGAAAGCTTCACCTACAAAGCTTCAACTCCAAAGCTTCACCTACAAAGCTTCAACTCCAAAGATTCACCTACAAAAGCTTCACCCATAAAAGCTTCACCTACAAAGCTTCAACTCCAAAGCTTCACCTACAAAAGCTTCACCCACAATAGCTTCACCTACAAAAGCTTCACCCATAAAAGCTTCACCAACAAAAGCTTCACCCACCACAAAAGCTTCCCACACCACAAAAGCTTCACCTATAAAAGTTTCCCCCACCACAAAAGCTTCACGCATAAAAGCTTCACCAACAAAAGCTTCACCCACCACAAAAGCTTCACCCTACAAAGCTTCACCTACAAAAGCTCCACACTATCTTAATCAAGATAGTGTGAAGCAAAATCAATTCAAGGTACCCAACAAAACTTCAACCTTAAAGTTTCACCTACAAAGCTTCAACACCAAAGCTTAAATATATATATATATATATATATATATATATATTTCTGGAAATTTGAAAATTTCAAAATTCGAAAAAAAAAATCGAAAAAAAAATTGCCTAGGCCTCCTCTTCTTTGGGCCTAACAACCTACATACTTCACTCACAAAGCTTCAACATACAAGCTTCAACAAAAGAAAAAAATTCAAAGAACTTAGTGAAGAAGGCCTTAGTGTATTTAACACAATACGTTAAAATGAAGCAAAGCTTGTTTATTGATATCTCCGATAAGTTACAAATATGTACATATACATGAATCAAAATAAACAAACAAGAGGGAGCCTTCACAAAAGTTGCTCAGGAGAAGTCTCAGCAGTAGACAAAGCCCCAGAAAGAGGAGGTACTAGAGGGTGATTATTCGGAGCCTCAGTACTAGGCAGAACCCCAGAAGGATGAGGCACCAAAGGTTGATCATTTGGAGCTTTATTACGCAATACAGCCCCAGAAGACGAAGGTAATAAATGCCTTTGGAACAAACCCACAAACCTCTGATAATCAAGTAAAATCTGACCATCAGATTCCTGCAGCTGGTCGAGCTTCCTCTTCATGTTTGTAGCATAGTCATGTGCGAGCCTGTGCAACTGTTTATTCTCATGTTTGAGCCCTTTAATCTCCTATTTGAGAAGGCATGGCTGCCTCTTCACCAAAGTTCAAGTCAAAACAACGATTTGATGGGCCAGACATTCTCAGAAATGATGAAGGAGAAATGAGGTGCAATAAATCTTTGAAGTAAGGGGAAAATTCCTACAAGCAATAACTCTCTGAATGTACTTCTTGCACACAATTGGTGCCCTTATAAAAGAAAGGGCAACATGGCCGTTGGTTTAAAAATAGAAGAGGCACCACTCTCCGGATTTTGAAGAGGCAGCACTTTCCACACGCAACATCAGCTCCTCGGGTACCACATATAACTTTGCCAAAGATCTCTGACAAAGTTTAGAAGCATAAATTTTGAAGGTCCAGCTACCCTACTATTACCTACAAGGGTAAAGGAACAACACCACTGCTTGATAACTAGAAAGTCCCAATGTGTGTCAACTTCCGTGCTCCGTGGCTAGGCAGACTGGTAAAAATGCCCAACCTTTACTCACATTTGAGAAAACACTCCCAACAAGATTGCTTGCTCAAAAATCGAAGAGGCACCGCCCTCCGAATCTCGAGAGCCAGACTCCCAACAGGATTACTTTCTCAAAAATCGAAGAGACACTGCTCTCCGAATCTCAAGAGTCAGACTCCCAACAGGATTGCTTTCTCAAAAATCGAAGAGGCACGGCTCCCCAAATCTGGAGAGCCAGACTCCCAACAGGATTACTTTCTAAAAAATCGAAGACACACTGCTCTCCGAATCTCAAGAGTCAGACTCCCAAAATGATTGTTTTCTCAAAAATCGAAGAGGCACTGCTCTCTGAATCTCGAGAGCCAGATCCCCGACAGGATTGCTTATTCAAAAATCGAAGAGGCACCGTTCTCCTAACTTCGAGAGCCAGATTTCCTCAGATAAAGCTTGTCTGCAATCTTCACACACAACATCAGCTTTCCAGATACCACATACCACTTTTTCAAAGTGCTCTGACAAAGTTAAAACACGTAAAGCTTGCAGCTCCCACTACATTGCTATGACCAAGAAGGGTAAAGGAATAGCACTACTACTTGTTGTTAGGGAGACTCCTATATATGTCGACCTCCATCCTCCACAGCCAGGCAGACCTGCAAATAAAAAAAATGCTCAACTGTTCTTCACATCCGAGAGGGCACTTTCAGCAGAGTCTCTTGAAATACTCAGCTTCTTTTCCTCCCGATAATACCTATACAAACAAGCCACACCAAAGCAAGAGTATCTCATATCATCAGGGTTAAAAGCAAGAGTATCCCATATCATGCTTTTTCCTTGTCGTTTCCTTTGGCCTTGTTCTTACCTGCAAGACAAGGAGAAAGAGAGCAATCAGTCAGCACTTGGAATCAAGCTTCCAGTCAGGAACTGACTGCCTGGAACCTCTTGCCTGATTACTTACCTGGCATTGCTCTCGAGTACTCATCTTTAACATCTTATGCTTCCAGAGAAGATACCACATATGCCTAAGGAACAGATAGGGCAAGTGAGAATGATACAAAGAAGTATGTAGAGACAAGGGTAACAGAACACGTACCGATACATCCACTACTTTGTCAACAACAAAGATATCCCATATCATCTGGGTCGAACGTACTCTAGATTTGATGGACTTGTTTTGACCCTCAAATTCTTGAGTCGGCCTTATACTCTAGAGGAAACCAGAAAACCCTTCAGCTCAATTCAAGAATAAGTTTATGGAAAGTTACTTCTTAAAAAGCAAAAGTATCTCATATCATCTCTTCTCCATTTGCTTTTCCTTATCCTTGTTGATGTTTACGACACAAGGAGAAAGAGAACAATCAACCGGAAGCCGAAGTTGAACCTCTGATCCAGGTTGCTTGCTTGGAAGTCTGATTGCTTACCTTGTCTGTTACCTCTTTCGGTAAATTTCCTAGCTCGGCAACTTGGGGGACTCCTACTATAGGGTTTGTATCGCACTTGACCAAGCCCGAAACTACAAGTAAGCTTCAAGTGAAATTGATACATTACCTTGTGCATCTTTATCGGTTAAAGATACCACCTCTGGATGGAGGAAAAGTACTTCCAGAGAAGATGCCACATCTACATATGAGACAGATAAGGCAAGTGAAAATGATACCATACTTCGGTACTTAGAAGTTTCGTGATTACTCAATAACTTGGATCTTGCAAGTCCCCAACTGAGGAGCTTTCCTCACTTAGGAAGTTAGGGGAGCACTGTTTATACCATGCTTGACCAATCCCGAAACTACTGAGCACTGGTCAACGTTATACCATCAAAGACCCAGAAGAGTTTCCCTTCAACCAGGAGGCCAATCATAGCACGACACGTGTCGACATCAGAAGCCAATCATAGCGCGACACGTGTCAACATCAGAAACCAATCACAACACGACACGTGTCAATGTCAGAAGGAAACTAGAAACTCTCTTCTATAAATAGAGATCATTCTCTCACAATATTTCCTAATGTCATTTGTACTAAATCATTCACTAGTACTCACTAAAGGAGAGCTTGAACCTATGTACTTGTGTAAACCCTTCACAATTAATGAAAACTCCTCTACTCCGTGTACGTAGCCAATCTGAGTGAACCACGTACATCTTGTATTTGCTTCCCTGTCTCTATCCATTTACATACTTATCCACACTAGTGACCGGAGCAATCTAGCAAAGGTCATAAACTTAACACTTTCTATTGTACCAAAGTCCTCACTGATTTTGTGCATCAACAATCTTATTCTTATTCCAAACCTAATCCAAGCTAGCATAATGGACCGAAATGTCTTGATTCTTTAAAAGAGGATTCTTCTATTCAAGAATGCTTCCGTAATCTAGAATAACCTTATGTTTTGGAAAGGATGAGTAGGTAGTGTTTGATCCACACTAGTTTGACTAGTTTGTGTCGTTGGTTTCCACTTTCAAGGTTGTGAATCATTTGAACCAACAGGTTTACTACACTTCTAGGTATGAGCAAATGACTAGGTGTGGCAACCTACCTTCGGGGGATGTCTATTACATATTAATGGCTCCACATCCTTCTGGGACAGCAATTCGACATCTGTTAGATGTATCTATCTTTGTAGAAACATTTGCAGCTGGTATATGTGATCTCATCACTTTTTCTAGATCAGTAAAAGCATCATGCATGCTTTGAGCAACACTCTAAACAATTTAGGATACTTTGCAGTTTAGTTTCAGACTATGCGGTGTGGGGATCCAAATGAGGCATAGTGAAATCATCCACGACAATTCTCATCCTTCTTTAAAAACGATGACGTTCTTATCTTTCCTTAGCGGCGAGAATACTGTCTCCAACAATTCTTATCCTTCTTCAAGAACAGTGACGTTCTTATCTTTCCATAACCAAGAAGACTGTCACATAAAAGTTACAATCCACGAAACGAGCAGTAAAAAGATCGCATGTCAAAGGTTCTTTGCATCGAATGATTCAAGGAGAACCATAACTGACATAGATTCTCATCATTCTCTGAGGACTTATTTTTTAACTTAAGGGCCCCACCTAATCGACACATAGATTGCTCAAATAATGATACGCAAATGTGAGATATTGGGCTCGTATCCAGTTGACAACTGGAGCGTATAATATGGATGGGTCGAAACGGGCTTCAGGTGGACCAACATGGATGCGTGAAGTATTGCATGGTCCAAAGTAGATACCACAAGTTTGGTGCGCATGACCAAAGTCTGAGCGATCAATTGAAGACGCTTAATGAACGTTTTTGCTAGGCCATTCTAGGTGTGAACATGTGATATAGGATGTTCAACTTCAACCTTAATGGACATGCAATAGTCATCAAAAGTTTTTGATGTGAATTATCCAGCATTATCCAATTGAATTGACTTAATCGTTTAATTAGGGTGGTGATCCCTTAGCTTAATAATTTAAGCTAGGGGTTTGGAGAAAGCAGCGTTACATGTGGACAAAAGGTACAAGCGTGATTAATGTGGAGAAGCATCAACCATTACTATAAAGTATCTAAATGGTCTGCAGGGTGGTTGAATGGGTCCACAAATGTCCCCCAAATTTTTTTGAAGAAAGGTTGGAGAATCCAATTAGATCTTGTCCAAAGATGGGTACTTTTTAAGATTTCTCAACGAACATACTTGGCATGTAAAGTTCAGCTGAATGTCGCCTAAACTTCTAGTTGGGGGGTGCCCGTGTGAATTTTTAAAGATACGGCGCATCACATCTCGTCCAGGGTGTCCCAAACGATTATGCCAAAGTAAAGATTATAATGCAATCCCTAATGCAGGGCCAACCACATAGTAGCTCTCAAGGGAGCGATTGGGTGTAATGTACAATCCATTAGAAAGATACTCCATCTTCTCTAGAATACGCTTCTAGCCATTTTCGTAGGAAGTTATGCAAAGGAATTCAACTCTATTTTCTTAAAAAAAAATTCAAAGTGATAATTGTTACCCCGAATCTTCAGAACGTGAAGGATAAATAGCCTCTTTAATGGTTAATTCAGTATCACAGGACAATATTATATTGATAGTACCATACACCTCAATTAGGTTAGATGGGCCTGAAAGGGTTGTCAGAGGTGATATATAGGTATGAAGTTAGTAAAATAGATATGTTCAAGCAAAATGGTGTGCGTGGTTGCACTATCTGCTAGGCAACTAACTTCCTCCCTAGAAATGCCTAGAAATAAATTAATTGAATTGTTCACAAGTATAAGGAAATTTAAAATTTCATTCTTTTACATTAATCATTCAATAAATAATGTCCATAGATTTAATATCCAAAATTAAAATAAATACCAAACAAATAGTCCAAATAAAGGGAATTGTTCAAAACTTGAACCAATAAAATAATAGGGAAGTTTGGCCAACATAGGGAATTCGGCTAACATAGGGAATTTAGCCAATATTCATGTCTAAGAATATATTCTTCCATTGAAGCAGATGCCTCCTAAAAGTCAGAAACCTTCATCTTGGTATCTTCGAGATTCTCCACTTGAGCAAAGTTTGTCTCAAGCTTTTTACGACATGAAAGTTACCCAACTACAGCCTTGGCGAAAGCTCGGCAAACCTGAGACCAATGGTCCTTCAAACCACAGCGGTAAACACATATCCGCTTCCATGGTTTTAGGTACCTTGCCTTTGTTCTTGAATTTTGAGCCTTTGGGAGCGAGGTTGTCACGCTTCGGGATTGTGTTTTCTTCCTCAAAGGGGCCATAAATTTGCCAACCTTGAGCCTTCGGCTTCTGGTCATGCTTGCCATGCCTATAATGGCGGTTTGGGTGTCAATTTGTGTTGGCTTGTGCTTCACGCACAACAATCAAGCCATTTGGTCTAGCTTGATGATTTTTCATCAACAATTGGTTTTTCTTTTCAGCAAGTAATAAGACAAAGACCAGATCTGAAACTTAGTAAATTATGTGCCCTATATTGTTGTTTCAAGAAAATATTGGTGGCATGGAAGGTTGAATGTCTTCTATAGAAGATCATGTTCAGTCAAGTCTTCTTTACAAAACTTGAGAAGTGATCAGATTCGACAAACTTCAAAATTATATTCATTCACATACTTGAAGTCCTATAAGCATAAATGTTGCTAGTCTTGTCTTACTTCAGGCAAGAATATATCTTTTTGGTGATCAAAATGATCTATGAAGTTCTTGGATCCTCCTTAGCGAGGTACTTGGGGTGCAATGCATCATGCATAGGTCTTTGTATGAAGAACATGGCGGTTACTATGTTAGCTTCGCTATCTTGGAACCACTTAAGATAGTTTCTTTCGAAAACTTTCAAAGCAGTAAATTCAAGTTCGTTAAAATTTGACATGTCACCGTCACAAAGGGAACAACAATGTAGGGAACAACAATGTGGTTAGTGCTATGGAGAAAAATTCATCCATACACGAGTAGAACATCCAGATTTTATTCAACATGTTTTGGTTTAAATATTCATGAAAAAATTCGAATTTTCATGGGTGTAGTGCTTTAAGAAAACATCGAGTTTTCATGGTACGTATTCAAAACTTTTGGTTTGAATTTTATGAACTACATATTCACAGATTCTTGCAAGCAAACACAATATATAGAGAACAAATATATACATACTGCAGATAAATTAACATCGGTCATCAGGGCCTACAATATCACAAAATGACAGAGAAAAATAAATTAACATTTTTCGTTGCTGTTGGGCTGTGGGCCAGCTGAGAAGAAGAAAAAAAATCACAGCGAAAAACCAAATAGTGCCTAAAAAAAGGGAATTGTTATTAGCACTCCAAAAATCTTATTCTACACTCCAAATTTTCTATATTAGGAAAGAATACATTTGTGAGGAGTGTAGAATGTGATTTTTGGAGTGCCAATAACACTTCCAAAAAAAAATTAGGCTATCAAATTTGGTGCTCCATTGGACCAAGCCCACATGGGCTGAGCAAGCGGAGGTGTGCCAAGGCCCAGAAACTGGGCTGGATTTGGTTGTCACGCAGGTCGAGCAGAAAGAGGTTGGCAGAAGAAGATTGGCCCAGCTTGGATTAGCCTGGTACCAGCACACCAAAACAGAAAGAGGGTGCATGCTGAGAGGAAACAAGCTATTTGAGGGCAGGGTAGTTTAGTCCCTTGTGGATTGGAGACTGTTTCTTACAAGTTGGAGAAATAATACGCTTGTGCAGGTCTATATACCGAGATCCGCAAAGCCAACCACTATATGACTGGATATTGGGGCATAGTCTATAATCGTTTGGTTAGGTCTGACATCTGCCACAGCGCCTCATGGAATGGATGTTCGTCAACTATATCAACTGGCTGTTGCTTTTCACCAGTGGTCGAAGCAATACTCACATTGGAAATGGGAAAATGCAGGTTCGTAATGAGCCCCTAAACTATGACCCCTGTCGAAGCACTACTTCCTTTCATGAATGAGTTATATATGATGCATTTGTAACATTTTAATTTGTCAGATGGAATGCCCTTAAACTTGGCATGCAAAACAAAATGTGATGAACGAGCACTATCACATGTTGTATTTGCTTAAATCATAATGTGATCAGGACCTGAATCTCAAATATATGTATCAATAAGCTAAATCTGGTTATCAAAATGATGTTTATGATATTTGGAGAAAGTATTTTGGTCAAATATACATATATGTCATGTTGCATGGTTTGGTAGTTTGTTTTATATATATAAGTTTAGAAACTTATCATTCATTTAGAATTTATGCAGTTTATTAGAATTTCTAAATTTACTTGGAAATTGGAATCAGCATAACCACTTTAGGGCAATTGTGAATCAGCATTTAGCAACAAACAAACCAAAATTCATAATAGGATTTATAAAGTTCTAATTTGTTATATTACACTAAATTTGTTAAGTTTTTCATCCAAAAAAAATGCATGTCATACATGTAACTTGTATTCAAGGCTATTTTTATAGAATTTTGAAAGAAGTAGTAAAAAATTCAAACCATTTATTGATGTGTATTGTTTTTGGGGATGAAAATGTATTCTAAACTTTTAAATTAACAAATTTATTTGACCAAAAAAAAATAGACAAGAAACAAATTGTATTTTTTGGTAGTAATTGAGATAAGTGTTACTATCTTTTGTAAGTCGCTAGTATATGTTGGATTTATTCCGATGTAAATCAACCTTAAATGGTCTACAACATATAATAGGAATGTAATATTGGAGATTAATGTAGATATTGTGATTTGATTTCCTCAAGATATCAATCTTATATTAGGTGTCTTGTAATACAAGTAAGATTGATGAAGTCCTTGATTTTATGTGATTATGATACCTAATTGATAGGCTAAAAAAGTGGGATTTAGGATTCCTTTATGGACGGAACCTTAGTACCTTAGCCAGTATAAATACTAAGGTCCTTGCAAACCCCAGATACCCAAAAAACGCTTCCCATAAAGTAGTTGTATCCGGCTAGGTGCTTTGTAGAAGACTTGGGTGTTGCTGCATCCTACATCATCTCCGCTTGGTATTCAATGGCTATTGCTTCACGATCAAGTCAGTCAACTCCTTGTTTGTGTTTTAATTATATAACCACATAAAGTTTACATGTGGTATAAGAGCCTCTGGTTATATAATTAAAACCTATTAGGTTTAACATTGGATTACATAATATTCTCATGAACTACGTGTGTTTAATCCAATTTGTGATTGCATATGCTTGGCAACACCACCATGCCGGACCTCCTTGAAAACGATCAGCACGTTTCTGCATATAATTGCATATACTTGGCATATTAATATGATATGCGCAACACATATTTTGCATCAGTTCCTATTTGGTCTTAGAGATCGAAATGGTCAGTTAAATAAAACGATTACATAATTGGATAATCTGTTTCTGCGAGTGGTGTCTCTTGAGTTCAAGTGTTGCTTCCACCGCCACCACCCTTCAAACCCAAACGTGGGCCTTTATTTTAATTGAAGCGCTTAATGATGATATTGAATTAACTATAATAAAGAAAGATTGAAATAGTTAGTTCATTATTTTATTGAATTAGTTTTAATTGGAAGACCTGGTGCTTTAGGCTTCCTATTTCAATGTTCATGTTAATGTTTTGGTTCAATTGAAATAATCATGTGTTCTAACTTTGCACTAGAGAATTTTTTGAGATGATCAGTGAGCCCAATAAGGGGTTCATATATGCATCGACATATGAGATCCTGTATGATTTTTCCTTTTGATATTATGATTAGAAAGGGTTAGTTAAATATAAAAGAAAACATAATAAGATGGAGGTCGGTTAAAGAGTGGATAAAGCCAACGAACCGTGCCGAGGCATAAAGACAACGTCGTCCAATGGAAGACAGGTCATGGATGTCACCTCCCAAGGCATGTGCAGCCTTGCGGAGAATCACATCTCCTTGGAATCACATATTCTGCTATCAGATATATCACTCTTAAATTGGTAAACTAATAATTGTTGAATGGTAGGTTTTCAAGCACTTCAAGCTTTCTTTGTCGTATTCAGTTCTCATAAAGAAAGATTGGAACAGTTTATTCGTCTTTACTAAATTAATCGTGATTGAAAGAATATGGCATGCTTTAAGTTTTCTATTTCGACTTTCATACTAATGGTTTTGGTTGAATAAATTTAGTGACAGATACAACCATTTTTGGCTAATGTCATTGTCAATTTTGTAAGCATATGCAAATATATACTTTTGTTCTGACCTTGCCAAGGAATACTGATGAAGCGTTTCTACTCAGCAAGCTCGGTAAAGTCCTCTATCAAAGCAAACGGTGTTGATCATTATATATGTCAAGTATGAATTAGTCGATCATACATATGGTTAGTTTTTTTATTATTAAGTTTTGAACTTGATAATTATAACAAAGAGAAAATATATGTTTTGAACATGTTAAATTCTTATATGCATATGAAAGGCATACCGCGAAGCATATGTAAATATACATAAATTATTTTACTTGTTCTGAGACTATATTCTATCAAAATAGCCTGGGTGTTTCGGAACTAGTACATGAATAAGTCTATTGCTCTGTTTTTTTCATGGGTAATATAAATGTGAACACGGAAATTTCCTGAAACGAAAGAGACAAGAACAACGTGCACAAACAAATATTTGTATTTGATGATTTTGGGTTACAATCTCTCTCTATTTTGATCCTCTGATTCGATCTCCGTAAGGTATTGATTTGTGGATATTTCGTTGATCCAAGGGCCGTCGAGGCTTGATCTTGGATGAACTGTTGGAAGTTTCTTCAAGGGGCCGTGGGCTTGATCTTTGAAGATGGATTTGAGCGGATCTTCAAGGAGCCGTTGGGGCTTGATCTTGAGGATGAGTGTTTCTTCAAGGGCCGTTGAGGCTTAATCTTGAATAACGGTGATGAGCGGGTCTTCAAGGGCTTTTGGGCTTGATCTTGAAGAACAGTGATGAACGGATCTTCAAGGGCTTTTGGGCTTGATCTTGAAGAACGGTGGCTTGTTGATCCAAGGGCCGTCGGGGCTTGATCTTGGAAGAACGATGAACGAAGAACACTTTCTTCAAGGGCCGTCGGGGCTTGATCTTGATTTGGTGGATGATTGTTGATCCAAGGGCCGTCGGGGCTTGATCTTGGAAGAACGGTGGATGATTGTTGATCCAAAGGGCCGTTGAGGCTTGATCTTGGAGGCTTGATCTTGGAAGAACGGTGGATGATTGTTGATCCAAAGGGCCGTTGAGGCTTGATCTTGGAAGAACGATGAACGAAGAACGAAGAACACTTTCTTCAAGGGCCGTCGGGGCTTGATCTTGAAGGAGGATTTGATGAAGAACGAAAAGGGCTTTCTTGATCCTTCGGGATTTGCTTGAGAGCTTCGGAGTTTCAGAGCTTCAGAGCTTCAGAGCTTCAGAGCTTCAGAGCTTCAAGGTGTAATATGAATTCCTCCCCTCTCAAATGAATGAATTAGCCTTCTATTTATAGAAATTTCCAAGGCCTAATTTTGAATATAATATTCCAGATGAAATAAGTCGTTTCTGCCAGGTGTTGACACGTGTCCTGTTTGATGACTTTTCCAACTTATTTCGATTTTTTGTTTAGACACACGCTACGTGTAAAATTTATGTAATACATGAGCGTTGAAACTTTGATTTATCGGTCAACATTTATTTACCGAAATTTCGATGTCTACAATAAATTCATGGAAATATTTTCAATCAGTTGTGTTACATGATAATGTGTAGGAAATATATATAGACCGAATGCAATAGCCATGTCATTGGTTGTTGTTGGAAATAATCAATATGGATTAAAATTTTAAGTTTTGCAAACATGTAGCAAAATGACATATGGCATATTTTTTTTTAAAGGGGATTGGGTTGTCCTATAATGCTTGAGATGATCCTACACAAAGACACAAATATATGATAAATCTGGCAGATTAGCACTAATAATGCGGTAAAATTATTGTTATGTCCAGAATATATACAATATGTACTCGTACTTGAGTATGACTGGGGATTAATTCAAGTAATGTTTAAAGTCATATTAAGTCCATAAGGAATCTCCATGACTAATCAAAATTAGTTTTGTCTACAATTTTGCTTTCCTATCTTAGTATAGTCTTTTTATTGTACATGACTAGTTAACTATGAAATTGATGCATAACTTGTAGATTGAGTAAGAGTGACACAAAGCATCTGGTGGCAAGAACAAAAACATTATACAAGTGAATGAGGTTTGTAGTAATTATGTGACAATTCTCATTTGTATTTTTATCTATTCTTATATAAGAATTATGGTTGGTCATGTGATTATATGTATGTTTACAAAGAAGTGGTGAACATACGAAGGCATGAGGTATGTAATCCATTCAAAATATGTGACTTAATTGATAAGTATGAATTTTCAAACATGTCTTATTGTTTGTGATTTTTCCTATGCCTAAAAAATTTAAATAATGCTTTGATCAGTCAATTTTTAAGTGCCATAAGGGGAGAAGAAAAGAAATTATTAAGGCTAATGTATGGCATGTATTGGGGATTTTTCTTTTGGAATAAAATAATTTTTGGTTGTTCCTTTACTTAATTTGGTATTTACAAGGCTAATGCACGATTTTGATGCTAATGTTTTAGGAGTCTTGTACTATGGAAATAAAGATACAAAAGGAAAGGAACCCGTTTGACTTAAGAAAACATTTAGGTGATATCACAATTTTGGCTTTTGAATTAAAAGCGACTGTATTATTTAAAGTGTTTCCATTTTTGAATCTATTAGCTCCATCATGTTTTCTTTTCTCATATGTGTTGATATCCTTGTGGTGGAAGATTGATATTACAGTTCTTATACAACTTGATCTATATGTGATTAATCTCTTCTCAAGTATGTTGTCAGGTTTTTTGAGATTAATTGGATATCGAAGGGAGTCATGAAGGAGATTATTAAGTTAAGGCCATTTGTTGGCAATGACTCGAAACTTGAATCAAGTTATCATAATTTTGTCACTTACAGCTAATTAATTCATGTGACGTTTGTATTGTTTTAGGCTGGAGATGATCAATGTCTTGTCAACTAAGCAAGCTGTAGCGCCTTAGTTGATGCTAGGACTGTGGTTTTAAGTTACTTCGAACAACATTGCATTTTAATTAGAATAAAAGGGATAATCTTCTTGCCCGTAGGTGTGGATCGTTTCCTTTGTTTTAATTAAGATGGCATAGTATGAGTTTTATTTCACAGGAGTTTGTGAAAGCTTCATCTTGCCCGTAGGTGTTGAAGTTTTTTATGAAGGTAACTCTTGTGACATATAATCCAGTACTAGAAACTAATTAATTTGTTTGCCCGTAGGTGTAAATTAATATAGTTTCAAGAAGTTTATTGGGGATAAGGTTCCATGCCATCAGTTACAAAATCCCACTATTAGCCCCATAATAGGTTGTGGTTTTAAGGCATGGAAATCAGTTGCATCATGACGTATATTGTGTCTCTTCATGAGACTTGTTGATGCAAAGTATTGGACCCATGAAGGTTAATCAAGGATTGCTAATGTACGCATTGTTTAAGTCTTATGCTTTTAAATCTTTTTAATTTGAACTATGATGTCGGTTTAGAGGATGAAATTTGACTACTAGAGTTTCCTTTGGACATCGAAATTGAAATGATATGAAATTAAATTTGTTATGGATGTATAAATTCATGATAGATGCATATAATTGTTTCTGGCAGATTGCATAGCTTGATTTAAATCGGGTGAATGACACGTCTAATGGTCACCAAATGACCTGAATTTTTTATATGTTCAACATATATATATATATATATCTAATATGTGTCTGCAAATTTTCGTAAATTTTTGCCATGTATTTTAATTATAGTGAATTTACTAGTAACCCATGGTCGTACATACAGTTTTTCTTGCATATTGTTTTTATCTTTTGAGACATCACTTTAGACAACTATTTTGACCTAAAACGGCTCTATATTTTTATTTTATGAAAATTAGTATGTCTATTTTGATCTGTAAAATTTTGGTAGCAATTAAGCTTATAAATTAGTTATGATAAATTCTAAAGTAAGTGTAACTCATTAATGAAATTCTGTTTGATAACTTTATGTTGGTTGTGATGTCTAAAATATGGAGCAATTTTGTTTAGGTACATCCTTGAAAGAATATATGAATGAGTGTTTGCCCAAGTGGGAGAATTAGTGAAAGAAAATTGGGCTTCACACTCATTATTTGCAATAAGTGTATAAACTCTAAAAGTTTAGTGGGAGTTGTTCTAAAGTTTTGAGCATTAAGTGGACTTGCATAAAGTGTTATTCTATCTTCCATGAATATGTGTTTTGGTTGATGAAATTAGAATTATGCCATGACTTGAATGACAATAATATGTTTAAGTTGCAGAATGAGTACTTGGTGTATGTGTATATTTTTACTTGCAATCATTTGGATGCCTTGATTGATTATTTGTTAAACTTTAGAAAGAATTTTGAGGCTCATGGGGACTTAGCACAAATATGGAATTATTAATACAAATAAGATGGTTGTGGGATGCATAATTTTGAATAAACAGCGGTGAAATTCTTAGTTTTATCTTTCATTGAGATTATGCTATTTAAGGTGTTAAGGAAAGGTTAAAGAAAGACTATTTTGTAGTGATATGCATTCATTGACTAAGTAAGGGTGTTCCTGTGAACACGAAACCAAAATTTCGATGTCTACAGTTCCCACAAGCATATTTCAAAAGGTATGATTTAAGTATGGATTTACAAATTCAGTGGCGATGTTGCAGATCAGTGGGAGCTTGAGTTTCATGTTAGTAATCCCTTATATTTGCAGATGACCTATAAGGTATGTATGGTTTTTTGAATCCATGTATTCAGTTTAATCTCCTGTTGGATTCATTGAGTCACATGTTTATGTTTTGGTCAATTATCAGATGACGATATATCTGATATCTAGTTAAGCAAATTGCATTTTAAATCATAAAGGAATGGTTAATCTTCTTGCTCGTAAGTGTGGATTAATTCTTTTGGTTCGACTTAAAATGGCATGACATGATTTATATGTTGTATTAGTTGTGAGGGTTTTTTCATCTTGCTCATAAGTGTTGAAAATTTTCTCACGAAAGTAACTGATATGGTATATGAACCAGTGTCAAAAACATGTTAATTCATCTTGCTCGTAGGTATTGAATTAATTATGTTTTACGAAGCTTTGTTTGCAATTGCAGTAGAAGTTTGCATTAAAGAGAACCTGAGATGAAAAAAAGTTGAGACACATTCAGGTAATTAATGTTCATCTTTGCAATCATAATTTGATGGTGTTTCATGTGTATGAGGATTTAGCATGTGTGTTTATGATGGTTTTGGGTTGCGTCAACCTTACAACCTTGTTAGTTCCATGTTGAAAGCCTTATTTGACAGAAACTTGTATCAAGGATAAGATATTATCACAACTACATGCCCATTAAAGTGACATTAATCTCCAATTTCAAGTATAAACATAAATATTATATGTGTAGACCAGTGGGAGAATGTTGGATTTATTCCGATGTAAATCAACCTTAAATGGTCTACAACATATAATAGGAATGTAATATTGGAGATTAATGTAGATATTGTGATTTGATTTCCTAAAGATATCAATATTATATTAGGTATCTTGTAATACAAGTAAAATTGATGGAGTCCTTGATTTTATGTGATTATGATACCTAACTAATAGGCTAAAGAAGTGGGATTTAGGATTCCTTTATGGACGAAACCTTAATACCTTAGCCAGTATAAATACTAAGGTCCCTGCAAACCCTAGATACACAAAAAATGCTTCCCATAAAGTAGTTGTATCCGGCTAAGTGCTTTGTAGAAGACTTTGATGTTGCCGCATCCTACATCATCTCCGCTTCGTATTCAATGGCTATTGCTTCACGATCATGTCAGTCAACTCTTTGTTTGTGTTTTAATTATATAACCACATAAAGTTTACAGTATAACCTAGACAGTTTGTAACTTTGTATAACTGATTTTAAATAAGATTGTAGTCTTTCTTGCTTGTGATTTGTAATGAAATATTGTACATTGTGTTTCGTGACTCAATGTCTTTGATTGGTTTGGTTGCTAAAAGAGATTGTGATATGTTCGTGTAGTTTCATAAATATAACAATTTTTCGATTAAAAAATCCATCAATGCTACTAATCTACCAATCACAAAGCCATTAAAACTATATATAAATAAATAAATAAATAAATTGGAAAAACAAAAGGTGTTTCAGCTTCTTTTCTTGTCAATTTCTGCATGGAAAAGTGGGGGTTTATATCAAAGGAAGTAGAGATTTATTCTTCTATTACTACATTCTCAATGCTCTCATAAGGTATGAAATTATTGTTGTTAATGATAAATGATTATCAATAAGACATATTCCAAACAAACAATATTCTTTAAGTTCATAAAATGATGATCAAGTATCCATATAGTTGAAACATATATAACGTATATTACATAGTCATGCATATAAAGTTCATGTCACATTAATATATAATTACAAATATAAAGGTCCTCCACGGACTCCCTTACCTCGTTTCTAACAAGTTTTATTAATTTATTACAGTTTGAACTCTAATGTTTCAACAAGTCTAAAATCAAACACCAAAGTACATACAATAGAACAAAAACATAATAGAAAATTAGATTTTAATCCTTAAATAAGATGAAGTTTAGAAAAATGTGTTATACAAGATTAAAAATTGATTTTAGTCCTTAAACTCTATTTAATGCCAGCATATATGTTCAATGTCTCTCTTTTTTATTTATAATTTTATGATGTTCATAAATTAAATTGCATGAAAATATTATAAATTTTAATTCTCATTATGGTAAGTATCTTATATATGAAAATATTTTCGTAGAGATTTTTCGGTGTACTTATATTTTTGCATATTTTCTTATGTGCCACTAATCAATTACAACATATTTAGGTACAAACATTTCGGTGCACTAGATTAGTATAACATGTTTAGGTACGGACATTTCGGTACACTAGTTTAGTATAATATACTTGGGTGAGTTTAGTATTATATATTTAGGTACGGAATTTTCGGTACAGTTATGTTTTTGCATATTTTCTTTTGTGCTACTAATTCACTACAATATATTTAGATACGGACATTTTGGTCTACTAATTTAGTAAAATATATTATGATACAGACGTTTAGGTACACTAATTTGAGAAAGTTAAATAAAATTCATGAATTAAAATGTATATAATAACAAATTTAAAATTTAATGCGATGACATTAAATATGATATTTATTAAATATTAAAACAAAAATAAAATATGAATTTGAATTAAGTACACATTAAAAAAACTAAAATCAATATCCAATGTAATACCAGATTTTTATTAAATTTTAATTTTCTTCAAGAATTAAAGTTCAAAAACCCAAAACATAATAACAAGCCAATCAGTGATCGTCCGATTTTTTGAGCTTAATAAGGTTAGTGATAAACAAACAATGTCGTCAGAGACCATTCCACACCTGTGTATACACATGAACTTGTGTGACTGGTAATACTTGGTACTGACGACTCAATTCACTCACTATAATATGTATCCAAATAAGATTGTAACAAGTGTTCATTTATACTTTCTCAAATCACTGTAACCAAACACAAACTTTCTCCTTCCTCCACCATAGATCTCAACCCCAGTCCCCTTCTCCTCCGTTGAGCACACACACACACACTTGTTCCTCCAACATTTTTGCTTATAATAGCCCAAATCGAATCTGACCTTATCACCACCAGCCTCTCTCCGTGGAAAATCTCACAGTTCCCTAGTAATTTCTAGACTTATTCTCTCTCTGGTCAATAGATTCAGTATCCAAATTTAGTTGAAAATCTTGTTTAATCGAGGGTCAAGTGCTGGTTTGGTCAGATTTGCAGAGGAATGGCGACAATGGAGAAGATAGTTTGGGGACGAGAGTGGTTCGACGGAGGATGAAGGTTGGAGGAGGGGGCTAGGATGGGATCCGGTGAAAGGCTTCGAATTTGCATATTTGCCATCGCATGGATTAAGGTAGGAGAAAGTGGGTGTTTGGTTGTTAGTATAGTAAAGAGTTTGAGAAAGAATCAAATAGAGGTGTTACAATTTTATTGGGCCACATATTATGGTGAGTAAATTGGATGCTGACTAGTCAGTACCCAAAAATTGCCCGGAGCCGCTTGGTTGGCCGCTCTACTTGGATGGTAGATTCGGGATTTTCAGACCGAGTGTCGCAGCTTGAACAGGCAGCCGCATCGAGCACGTCGATTGGACTGGCTGGAGCCACGGCGCCGATCCGGTACTTGGCTGTTTATGGTGAGACACGGACACGTGTCGAGCAGGTACTCCTCCATGAGTTGGTGACAGCTTCTCACCCTTTCCTGTCCCCAATAAAAATGAGAAAATAAATATTACCGCGAGATTTCACTTCACAGGTTTCTATGTTTTCCCAACTCTTCGATTTTGACTAAAACGAGGGAGTATCAAAAGGCAGAGAACATGATGATTTGGAATTGGTATGTGCCAATAAGTCTTTATAAGGAAAATCATGTTCACTGAACACAACATGTCTAGAAATAAAAAACCGGTGTTGAGAAACTGCATAACATATGAACCCTTTATACCTGGATGCATAACCCAAAAATATGCATTTTGTTGTTTTTGGTTGAAGTTTGGTTATGTTATATGGTCTAAGAAGAGGGTAACAAGCACAACCAAAGGTTCTTAAGTGTTAAAGCACTGGAACTGCACCATACAGGACTTCAAAGGGAGATTTATTGGATAAATTGGGTGTAGGCATCCGATTAATAAGATAGATGGATGTTTGACATGCAAAAGACCAAAACTTAGAGGGTAGGTGAGCTGTTTGAAGTAATGTGATTGCTGTTTCAATAATATGTCTGTGTTTTCGTTCAGCCATGCCATTTTGTTCTGGAGTGTAAAGACAGGATTTTTGGTGTAAAATGCCTTTGTGTAGAAGGAATGACTGAAGGGGTTTACTTATGTACTCACCACCACCATCACTTTGCAATATTCGTACTTTTGCAGAAAATTGAGTGAGAACATAAGCATAGAAACCAATAAAGGTAGCACAAAGATCTGATTTATTCACCAAGGGAAATATCCAAGAGTACTTTGTACATTCATCAATAAAGGTAACATAGTACCTATATCCATCCACAGACACACAAGGTGCAGGACCCCAAAGATCACTATGCACCACTTCAAAAGGAATGACGGATTTATTGACACTTGGTGAAAAAGGAAGCTTGCAAAATTTACCTTCTAGACAGCTTTGACACATTACAGGACTAGAGGTTTTAGGGAATACAACATTGGATTTATGCAGCATGTGAGACACTACAGAATTAGACGGATGTCCTAGTCTATTATGCCAGGTGATGTGGTTAACAAACTGACCAAGAAGAGCTTTATTATGAACCAGGCTTTGAGAAGCTGGAGGAAAAACATTGGCGAGGGAAGAGATGGCGTATAGACCATTACTGCACAGTCCTTTGTAGAGGATCATCCCTGTGGCCTTGTCCTGGATCCAAAAACAGAAGGCATCAAAGATAAGCCAACAGTTATTGTCTAAGCAGAGTTTGTGAACTGATAACAAATTTTGTGATACTTTAGGCACATATAAAACAGAATTCAACTTGATAGGATGTATGGAAGGCTTGATAACAGCGTTACCAATATGAGATACATGCAAACCTTCACCATTGGCGGTCTGAATAACCTCAGTAGTGGGATACGGAGAAGCCAGAGATAAGGTGGAGAGATCGGCAGTCATATGATTGGTTGCGCCAGATTCCGTGATCCACACTTGGGAAGGAGATGGAGACGCATGTGACGGATTTGGTTGTGAAACCATAGTATGATAGGCATGTAATGGAACCTGGGATGGAGCTTGTTGTCCAAGAAACGGTGAGTGAGGCCTGTGTTGTGCATAAGCATCAACCGGAGAAAATTGATACCCTTGCTGTGAATGTGAAGACATTGGAGAGGAAGTCAAGTGAGCTCCACCAATATAATTAGGACCCTTCTCATTATAGAAGCAAAACCAAGTATTGTGATTGAACCTCCCACAAATTTGACATCTTGGCTTCTCAGGTGGCGCAGAAGGAATAGGCTGCTGCGTATATGGAAACTGACCAAGTATACCAGGACTTGGAGTTTGAAGCACATGAGTTTGAGTAGGCATGTACTGTCTAGGGGAAAAACCTCTGGAGTGTTGATTAAATCGACCTTTTCCCTTGTTCTTATTGGCAGTGAACTGCTTGAAACCACCAGATACAAAACTAGATTGAGGTGGCCCTCGCTGAGGTGAAGCATTAGCAACCATGGCTGTCATAAACGGTGCATTAACAGAGGACTCGAGAATGGCTTCTTCAGCAAGCAACTGTGTCCGAAATTCTTTCAAAGATATGACACTTTCACGCCCCCTTATCACAGTCCGGAATGTATTGTACTCTGCTGGTAAGCCATTCAATGCAAGTATAACGATGTCTTCATCAAGAAACAAAACCCCAGCAGCAGAAAGATAATCTCTAGCTTCTTTTATCTTCTGTAAATACTGAGTAATAGAATCAAAGCCCTTTCTAATTGTTTGCAGATTCGATTTCATCTGAAATATGCTAGTCTTTGAGACAGTGGAAAATTGTTCTTGTAATCGAATCCAGAGATCCTGTGAACTAGTGCTTCCAATAGCACAGGACATAGCCACCGGGCTCAACGACGCAGTAATTAATTGCATCAGGGCTTTATCATGCATCATCCAAACTAGATGCTCATCATTAACAGAGGACGATGATGAATGGGATGAATTGGTACCAGATTCTCCAGATGGAGATGTAAATCGAACAGGACAGGGATGCGAGCCATCAACAAACCCTAGGATTCCATTACTTTCAAGCAGTAATTTCATTTGAAAATGCCAATTTAGATAATTCGAATCATCCAGTTTAACATTCACCGAAGTAGAGATCGAAGAAACCAATGCAGTTATTGGTGATTGAAGAAGCTGTAATTGAGAAGCAGTTACCATTGTTGCTCTATGACGGCTGTAATTTGGCAGAAAAAATCACTGAGAACACACAACAAACACCTGGAGTGCACAAAGTGGAGAAGACGAAGTCGCAACCGAAATCACAGTTGCAGAGCCTTAGGGACGAAGAAAACCCTAGAGTAGAGAGCAGACGAAGTAAAACCGATCAAGAACCAGAAACAAGAAGCAAGAACACCAAGATCGATCGAAGTATCAGAGCGACGGAAGACGAAGATCGAGATCAAGCGTGAGCTTTCATGGCGATTGATACCATGTAAACCTACAGAAATGTAGTAAGATAGAGAAGAGATTCAGAGAATTTAGAGAGAGAGAGAAAATGAAAACTCTTGTATATTTACTTTCTTAACAACCATACAAGTACACATATCAGTATATATACACTTCTCACTATCTCTAACAACTTAACTAACTAACTGCCTCTCCAATATTCATACACATGGTAAAATCTCAGCCACACATCCTATGGCGATCAAGTTGAATTCTGTTTTATATGTGCCTAAAGTATCACAGAATTTGTTATCAGTTCACAAACTCTGCTTAGACAATAACTGTTGGCTTATCTTTAATGCCTTCTGTTTTTGGATCCAGGACAAGGCCACAAGGATGATCCTCTACAAAAGACTGTGCAATAATGGTCTATACCCCATCTCTTCCCTCGCCAATGTTTGTCCTCCAGCTTCTCAAGGCCTGGTTCATAATAAAGCTCTTCTTGGTCAGTTTGTTAACCACATCACCTGGCATAATAGACTAGGACATCCGTCTAATTCTGTAGTGTCTCACATGCTGCATAAATCCAATGTTGTATTCCCTAAAACCTCTAGTCCTGTAATGTGTCAAAGCTGTCTAGAAGGTAAATTTTGCAAGCTTCCTACACCCGCTTCAGATATAAGGAGGATCCTGTGCAAATCCACTAGGAATCCTTGAGATATCTACATTTTAATTATTCATTGTATATTATATGATTAATTTTCATCCGTTACTATTTATGTTTAATTTTAAATAAAAAAAATTAAATAATTTATAATCATACGATGATGAATTGTTAAGATGTAGAGTTACCTACAATTCCCACAAAATGGATCCGGATGGGATCCAATTCCCGGCAAATACTATACTTTGTTCACTCTCTCGTAGAAAAACGGCGCCCCTTGGCGATCTCCATCGGCCACAAAATCGACGCTTAAACCGGCGGCGCAGAGCACAGCCGCCCCCGCAATCGTCGATGGAGAGAAACCCAATAAGTCAATCACTGAGAAAACATCAAAAACCCAACTTAAACGCCGAAAATCCAGAAAACTAAATAAAATGAATGGGTTTTATTAAAGGAAAACTAATGAAAAGGGTTTGAAAACTTTGAGTTTTAATGATAAGGACAAAATAAAGGGTAAAGTGAATAGTACCATGATTGACTTTTTAGTGTAAAAATGTGGTTTTTCGTTAAAGTGAACAGTACCGGGTGCTTTTCGTTAAAGTTCCCTTTTATTAATCGGGTAGTGAATCAGTTAAAATACCACGAATGGTTCTGAGAACTAAATCGGAGGAGGCTGAGAGGAGAGAGGAGGACGAAGAGGAGAGGTCGGAGACAAAATGGTGGAGGAAATCGAAGGGGGTGATGGATCGGAGCCTCCAATTGAGAATCCACATGACCCGGAGCTCCATCCGCTGGACCGTTTTGGGGTCGAAGACAAACTTGGGCTCGAAGATTTGGAGGTCCAGGATGAACTGGACCTTTGGCTCCCCCATTTTAGAGGCTAAAGACAAACACGCGACGGACAGCAGCTTAGACGGCCACGACCCGCTATGTCGCTGCAACAAAACATGAAATGTATTAAAAAGTCAAGGATCAGACACGTCAGCATTCGAAAATGCTTTTCTTTTTTTTTTTTTTTTTCTGGAAAAGTGTTACCGGGAGAGAGTGGGAGGAGAGGAAGCGGTCGAAGTAGTTGACGGAGAGGAAGGCGGTGAGGGGAGAAAAGCGGTGGTGGGCGTGGACATTTAGGATCCAGTTGATGGAGTCCTGGCGGGCGATGATATCTATTGTACAGTCGCGGAACCGAGTGATGTAGGTTGGGGAGGGCATGTGGTTGGGCTCAGAGTCGATCAAACGGGTGAGGATAGAGCTGATGGTGGGGAGGGCATGTTATTTAGGAATTAAATTGGTAAACTAATTTGGAATTCGTAATCATAGTACTCTTTAAGAAATACTACAATCATTGCTCATACGCGACCTTGATGATCCTAAACCATTGATGCATTATGTATCTTTATATTAAACTTTTGAGTATTTTTCATCCTACATCGATATATATTTAGGGAGAACAAAATTCATATGAAGTAGTGCCATAAACATGATTACAAATAACTAAATGTAAGTTTTTATAAGGTTTAGCGAAATTTGAAAAAAGTATTTCATGGACTTTGGCATTTTTTAATACAAACAGTACTTTAATTAATAAATTTGTAGATTATGGCAATTAGAACTTGGATGTAAAAGAGAACGTTGTTAAATAAAAATAGTTACTAGAGTTATCTATAGTGAAGTTAGGAGATGTGTCAAAATATTAGCAAAGAGACACAAAAGAGACACAAAATGGGACACAAAATGGGACAGCAGACCTGAAGCCCCCAAATAGTGGCTTAGTAGTAAATGAATGAGTATCGATTGAGCTATAAACTTAAACGTTCTAGATCTGAATCTTTACAACTAAAAAATTATCCAGTTTTTTATATGAGCTTATATTGAATGAGAGAATCCTCTTTCTAATACATTGGGGGTGAGATTGGTGTAATAACTTGGTTTAGTCCTAACCGTAATAACTTGGTTTAGTCCTAACCTTTCTTTTGTTCACCCCTAGCTTATTTACATTATGAGATATTTCATGTATAGAAATAAACCAAGCTATTCACCATTATCTTTTAAGGATAAAAAATAAAAATAAAAATAATTTATAGTGAATTTACTATTCATGAATAATGAATTGTCTGGAATTTGGAATGATGGTTACTGCTTTCGATGCTGTAAATGACATGTTTCCTATTGGGGTCACATGCTTAGTTATTGTGTCTTCACATGTTTGAATTATTCAAAGATCGAATGGGTCCTGGGAATCCTGATAATATGCTGCTTGAGATTTTTGACTTGCTGAATTGGCTGGATACTGTGAGGATGCGTCTGAGGCGTCTGAGTCTGAGTCTTCGTCATGGAGCAAAGCTGCTTCTGCCATTAACTGTTGGGCTAAATCTTTGAGCTGGGATGATTTTTCTTTCTTCTTTGAACTTGTTGATTTGGATGACTTGGTTGTTCCTTTGAGGGATGAAGACGGACTAATGTCTAATAAAGATTGTTCTGGAATGGTTGGCAACGCCATTGTTGGTTGTGCTGGAATAACTGGAACTGGAGTGATGGGAAACTCTGAGATGACCAGATTAATGATCTTCTAATAATTGAATTTATCCCACCACTTGACTGATCTTGATCTGTAGACTTCACCGATTTCAACTTCATAATTTCACTTCAAATCCACGGGACTTTGTACTTGGCCATGAATAATGAGAGAAGTGTAATTCTGTAGTTAAATTGGCTCAAATTTCTTCTGGAAACCAGTTGATAAGACTTGCATGAGTTCTTTTAGTAAGAGGCTGGCTGTTGTGCCATGAACAGACCACCATTTTGGGAACCATGCTGGGAAATTCAACCCGAAACTCTTGTCAAAATTGATAAACCTTGAATGACTAAAGTCTTCTGTTTGATGGAGGAAAATGTTAGTCTATGCTTGAATGTAATCAAAATAATTGTAATGGTTATTGGGAATGAGAACATGTTGTGTATGAAGGGGTTTGTCCTGGTAGAGGGGGAGTCCCCATTCTGATTCAGTTAAAAACTTTCCAATGTAAAGAGAATGGTAAATGATTTTGTTTTCATGGGTTTTGCTATCAAGTGCTTTTATTTAAATGGATTCAGTTTCACTGAGAATGGCTTGATAATATTTGAGAGTTTTATATGATTCGGTATGCTGATAATGAAAATTGGGTGGAAAACTGTTTTAGCTATTTTTTCTGGTGCTTGTTCTTGGTGGATGTTGAAAGGGATGCTGAAAAGATATTCATTAGGGTTTTTCTTGACATATTGTGATATTTTAATGTAACTGGCTGATTGGGATGATGAAGATTGGTAAGTAGAAGTTGAATATGGATCATATTGACTGACTAATGCCGTTTGATCATTTGGACAGGATGTTTGGTAGTTGGGCCTGAGGTTTCCTATTGTGGAACGTAATGGTGTAAAACGGTTGGTAATGGCTAAGGCAATCTGGGTTTGTTTCTTATTTTACTGGTGGTGGTAGGGTGGCTGGAAGCCTTTTTTGATCAGTTCTTTGTCTGTCATTCTTCCCCTGCAAAAATTCTCTAGTTAGGAAATCAGGGATGCAATTTTGGCTACCTTTAATATATTCAATAGGGGTTTATAAAAGATGACCAATCTAGGGGTTCCTCTTTCTAATTCTGCATTCTTTTGGACATAGAAAGCAGGACATGACCATGGTGATTTGCTTTTTCTAATTATTTCTTTATTAAGAAGTTCCCGAATTTCTGTTTTGCAGAATTCCATAACTTCTTGACTCATTTGAATTGGCCTAGCTTTGGTGAGTATTATCTTTTAATCAAAATCCTTCTTGTAAGGAAGTTTGACAATATGTTGTTTTCTGTGCCAAAAGGCGTTAGGAATATCAGAACAAGTTTCATTTACAAGTTTCTTTTGAAAATTGTCAATCCTTTGTAACAAAAATTTATTTGTTAATTGTTCTTCAATTCTTTTGTAATTAATTTCTTCTTTTAAGAAATTAATTTGTTGTGATTTATTGGTGACTAAATTGATGGTTTTTGAAATACTATCCTTTTGTAATTGTCTTGATTTTTTTAGGTCTGTTTCTCTGCAAAACTCAAATGTAAGTTTTGTCCTAACATCCTAGTGGTTATCCGATTATTGTGTACCTTAAAAGGATATGGGAGAGCTATGAAAGGAGGTCCAATAATAACTGGGTCTGAAATGTTTTTGATTAAAACAAATGGAGTTTTGAAACAAACATTGTTTTGACAGACATTAGCTTTTGGAATTTCATATTTTAATTGCATTGGTGACTGGTTTGCAGCACTAAGTATTTTTGTTGATTTATGAAAATACTTAGTAGGAATTAATCATTCTTGAATACAATTCAAGTCTGCTCCTGAGTCAATCAAAGCAATTGCGTCTAGATGAAAGTCTTCAATTATTATTTTGATTTTAGAATACCATTTATGGATTCTTATCTTGTCTAGAAGTCCTAAGAATAAATTTTCTACTGATTTTTCTTCAGACGGAGAGTCTGAATTATGACTCGAGGAAGAACCATTGTGTTCTTCATCATTATTATTGATAAGTATTTGTATTTGGACTCTACTGAAATGTGTACGAATTTCTAGGTTTTCTAATTTTAGAAACCTAATTTCATTTTTGATTTTATTGAATTCTCTTTGTAAATCTTTAACTGTAATTTCCTTTTTAGACTTATTGAACATTTCCAAGGTTGTGCTAAGGCTAAATTTGTTGGGAAATTTGGGGTTGACTGGTATTTCTTCTTGAGAGACTAATTTCTTAAGCTTATGTAAGTAGAATGATTTCAATTCTAGATCATCTACTTTACTGATTAATTTGATAAGAAGATTTTCTTATTCTTCTTGTTTATTGAGGACTAAAGTCTTTTTACAACAACTATCAATGCATCATATTTTAATGTTGGGAGATGAAAGACTACTTGAAGAATTGTTGGAAGAAGACGAATTAGAACTTAAATCGTCTTCGGATTGACTACGGTCTGTATCCCTTAATTCTAAGACTTGGATTAATTGTATTTTCTCTTCTTTAGAGATTTTCAGTTGACTGATTGTTTTCTTGACTCGACATTTTTTTGCATAATGATCGAATTTGCCACACTTGTAGCAATTTCCTTTTTGTTCTTGGTTTTTGAAGTGGGATTTTCCTAAGGGTTTCCTCTTCCACTTGCCAGACTTGGGTTTTTCATAAAATTTGTTAGTTTCAAAATTCTTGTTTTTGAATTTGTTGTATTTGAGATGTTCCTACTGGAATACCTATTTGAGTATCTATTTGGATACATATTGTAGGCTTCTGATTTTTTTCTTTTTGTTGGATGGAGTAATAGGAGGTAATCTGTATTGTTCACAAAATGTTTCTAATTCATATTTGGCTATTGATTTGTCTTTATTTACTTGTTTACACATTTTCAATCCTTCCTTCTGGATAATATTAATAATATTTCCATAAGTAAGGGTATGATATGGTATGATACCTTCGTCGTTGACTAAAGCATTTCTAATTTTGTGGGCAAAAAGGTTTGGTAATCCATTGATGAATTTTTCTTTCCCAAATGGTTGATTACTATCTTCTCTAAGCATAACCCTAGACATGAAAACGTCTTTGTACCATCTGAAATCACTTAAGGTTGGACATCTTAGATTGCTAAGTTGGTCATGAATTCTAGAAGTGACATTGTTGGGTGTACCTATGAAATGTTCTGCGATGGAAAAAAGTAAGGTGTTGACTGCATCTGGAACTCCTTGTCCTATATGCTCATCAAAGATGGGTGCTCCATCTTCATCCTTTTTAACTGTATGTTTAATTTCATTTCGTGATTGTTCAGTGAGATGTTTTTCACCAGGAATAAAGCATTCCTGTGAATCCAGTGACCAAAAGGTTGACAACTTGGGTCTGGCTGAGATTATGATTGGTAATATAATTATTAGCAACAATAGAGATGTGTTGTAATTTGTTTAAAGGTTCTTGTTCTGATAAATCAAGAGGCCTTGAAAGAAGAAGTTCAGAAGTTGCATAAGAACGTCTTCAACTACAACACCCTAATTCAACACTTTACTGGCTGAGGGGAAGAAAGCCTCAAGAAGGGAGAACACGAAGCCTTTCTTTTATACTGGTACAACAAATTCATTTGTTGTACCAAGTCAAATAAATGTTTGGTTGAGAACATGCCGGTCACTGAGGCGTTAGCCAGTGGTCATATCCTGGCTCTTAGCTCGGCTATCATAGCCAACCTCACATGCTGCCTAGCCGAGACAACGATCAATAAGATTGGCCCCCACCAGACTGGCCCACTCTAGGTCCTTCAACTCTGGTTGCAAGTTTATTTTACCACCCTCAGGCCATAAATCCCCAACTTCAGACCCACTAAAGCATTAGGTCTGCAATTAGGCTCTAGACCCACTCCTCCTCACTCGACCAAAGAAGCTTTTAAATACTTTTTTCAGCCTAGAAGACCTTTCTGATGACGAGTTTTTGATCTGTCATTGTCAAAAATACTCCCTTCCATCAAGTTTCCATCTTCGGCCTGGAATGAAGCCGAAGACGCTGTCATTCGAAAAAGCTGGGGATCATTTGTGTTGACGCGCGACCTTCCCCTCGGCAGTGATGCTAAACGTGCAAGTTAGGAAGTCTACCATCCTCACTTCACTGCACAGCAACTTGGCTACCTCTAAGGCTGCCCACTACCTCTACTTACCTCTCATTCTCTCATGAGCTTATGAAGCTTCTCTAGTTCTTCAGAAAGAGAATGCAGGGAGGCAGAGCAAGAATTTCAAGAAAGATGCAAAAAATTATGCCTTCAGCCGAACGTCCCCGAGACACTAAATACCGCCGCCTTTGTTGACTGGTGGGCCGTATATACCTAAGACTTTTTTGACGCACCGATAAAAAATGTTATCAATAAAATTTTTGGTGACCGCTCGTAGAAGGCTTCCACCCCGACCCTCAAAGAAACGGCTTAAGGTATTTATATATGTATATCATTTCACTTTGGCATTTGTTCAAACTTTCTGTTTTAATTTTAGCTTCTTCAGGTAGTCATGCAGACGCAGTAGCTACGACCGTGAGCAAGAAAACGTTGGCCCCCTTATTAAAGAAAACTGCGACCGCCTCACCGATTTTCCTGAGTAAACGGTCTTGCCCAGAGGCCGAAACTACTGGCGATGCTCCCCATCCTAAAAAACGTGTCAAGAAGTTGGTGAGAAAATGGGAGCGGGAAATTCATGTCATCTCCAGCTAGACCACATGAGCCACCACTGAGTTTCCCCACGCTCCTGCCGTTCGAGCCTCGATAGATATGCAAACGAAACCCCCAATTGGTCAAGCTCCTGAGGTTCATCTCGTTGAACAAGTTGTGGTCGAGGCGACCGTTAATATGGTGGTCGAGGAACCTGCAGCTTTAGGGTCGACCGTTGCTCCCATCTTGAAAGAAACAGCCACCTTGGTCGAGAAAACTCTATCCCCGAATCCAAAAACAAAAACAACGGTCGTTCTGAAGGAAGAGGTATGACTATGTTGATGGTAACTTTTCCTTCCACTAGATTCTGAATCCTAAACAATTCTTATTTCAGGACGACGACAGCAAAGAACTCCTGCTAACGAGCTACCTTCGACCAATTAAACTTACAGTTGTGGTTGAGACAGTTGACTAGGTCGATCCTCCTGTAGCCGATCGTGGAAAAAGGGCACTTGTCGAGCCTGAAGCGATAGCGGAGACACTAATCCACCTGCAGGATCAAGACCTTGGCATTCCTCCCCAAGAAGTTACTTCGGTCCTTGTAAGTCTCGAACCCTTTCTTTCGTTGATTTTACTATAACAAGTCTGAACTGAGAATAATATTAAATGTCAGGTGCCCGATTATTCATTTCACCGAAAATTCTATGCGCTGAAGGGTGTTATCTATATTTCCTGGCCACCTCAGTGGCCATCGAATGTAGATAACCTTTATCGGTCGCGTGAATTGAGAAGCAATCTTAAATATTGGGCTCGGCCATTAACCTCTCTAGGTTCGAGTAATGAACCAGAGGACATGGTCGAAGTCTCATCCCCACAGGTCTAAAGTAAATTCTCTCAGTTATATTCTTTACGATTTTCCTTTTGCCTAAAACCTGATGTGAAATAAAACAACACTCAAATTAAACTCTCTTATTGACAATTGTAGTAAAGATGTAAGTAGGGATCGTTCTAGTCTGGGGGTTAGGAGGGATTGCTAATGTACTTAAAACTGACTTAAAAACATAAAACTAGGCTTGAAAACACTTAACTAGACTCAAAGAACTCAAAACAAACTAAAAAGACTCAAAATAACACAAAACAATCAAATAGACGCAAACTAGACATTAAGAGGTGATTTGGTCGAAAATTGACTTTAACTTGACTCAAAACACTTTAAAACACTTAAAACACAAGTTTGGATAGATTCTAACTAATTTGACACAATAAAGTAAAAGGGATTGGGTTTTTGACGAATTTAAAGTAAAACAAGTAAACTAAAGACTTAAACAGATTTTGGCACGAAATTGGGGTAAATGGATGGGTGATAAGCTAGCTAGAGGGTTCTTCGCAACACATGACACACTTGCATACAAAACGATTTCTAGTTGCTTTTCCAATAAATCATGAACCTCAACGCCCCAGATAAACCGTGAGCAGCACTAATTAACCCTTAGATCTTCCTTAAGTCATTGAATTGGATGGATAACGCATCGGCAACTCAAATTATTCTTCAAAAGTTCCCTACATGAAAAGCATAATAAAGATACAATCAAAGATCATTAAGCTTTGTGAAAATCATAAGTATTGACAAAACATTCGTAACTATGATGAGCATGATACTGCTGCCAGGAATCTACTTAACACCATTGTGACTAGCAACCTCCACTACTTATGAATATAAGTTCATAACTGTTAGGTGAAATTCCCTTATATCCTAGCATCAAATCCCTGCATGCAAACTAAGTATGTATCCTTAATTAACATACAAGAATAAGTTATCAATAAAAAATTTAAGTAAATTTAATTCACGATTTATAGAATCACAACTGGAAGTAATCAATTCACATTGCAAATATGTTCATGGCTTTGAATTTCCCCTAGCTAAAACGAGTTTAGCTCCTCATGTTCGCAAAACAAAGATAAATAAACTTAGACATTGAAAACAAAAGATTGAAAACACCTAAAAACGTTCCAGAAATCCAACTTGAATGGCAAGCACATCCAAGGTCCTCCTTCTTCTTTGCTGCGGCACAAGGTATAGGTGAAGGTTTGAGTGATGAATTCTATGGGAGAATGGCTGAAAGTATGAATGGTAGTGAATAGATGTGTTGATGGATGATGGAAGGCTGCGGCAAGGACTTAAAATATATAGGGGAAGGAAAAGCATGGTTGGGAATTAAATTGGGAAGGATTTAATACTCCACATCCTCCAAGAAAATGGTAACAAGTCAGAATCCCAAGAGGAAAAGGGGATGTAGGGTGCGACAAGATCCTAGAGGGAAAAGGAATGGAATATGCGGCAAAAGGGAAAGGGAAAAGGAAAGGGCTTGTGCGGCAAGGAAGAGGAAAGGAGATTTTAGGAATGTAATTAGGTCTAATTAAGTCTCCTAATTTAATTAAAGATCCTCCTTGCAACTGGAAATTAAATGGTGAAGGATTAGGAAAGTTTAGGACAAAATAAGGTAACTTTGGCTAACATTCCTTCTTTCTTGCTTGCATCCTTTACTTCCTTTTCTTGAATTAATTTCTTCATAACTTCAGCATAATCCTAGCCTCTTTTGGTCTTCAAATTCGTCCATCCACCTTGCTCCATGCATGTGATATTCATTCCAAGCCCAAAACTGCTCCAAAAAGCTCCAAAATGCACTTTCTTGCTACTTTAGCCTTTTGGACCTACAAACACACGAAAATAGCTTAAAATACTAAAATAATTATGAACTAACAACATTAATGCAAGAAAACAAGCTAACTAAGTCACATAAATATGCTCCTACCAAAACCTTTTAATGTGCAGCCTTTATGGGAAACCGAGTTAGACATTCTCCTTTCGAATACTGCTAGAGTAGCCAGATCATCTACTACGTCGGCCAAGCCTTCGACAACTGAGGCCGAATCCAATGCCCTCACCAAGTTACAAGAACTCCTATCCCTTTCTGCTTCATAAATCCTTCAATGTAAAGTCCTCAACTCCATAGGAGAGTGCCTGAATGCTCTTGCATCTGGTGGTCTACTGAGTACCGAGAATGTCGTCCACCTATCTGATATCCTGGAGTGGACTAGACAGTTCTTTACTTCTTTTGAAGGGGCTTTCCATGCTGAAGATGACTTAAAGGTTGCCAAGACCGCTCACGAAGCCAGTCAGCCGGAGGTTGAGGCCATTAAAGCAAAGAAAACGCAGTTGGCCAACTTTGATCATCAAATCACCAAGCTGCAACATCAAATTGCCGAACTTCAATGACAAAGGTTGGTAGTTGCTTCGGACCTCGAAAAGAATTTTGAAGCAAATAAGGCTTGGCTAACGGACTTCGCAGTTGGCGCAAAGCAGATCCAGCAACTTCAGCTTAATAGAAGGACGAGGCAAGCTGAAGTCACCATGGGTGAAGTAAGGTGGTTGGAACTGAAGGCCGTTCTTGAAGCCTTCCTTCATTCGACCCCTTAGGATTTTGGTCTTTAGGAATCTTTTGTAACTTCACTTGTACGTCCCTTTGCAAAATCAATGAAATGATATTTTATTCTCGCATCTCCAGTGACTGGATAGTATTTCTTTAAAAATTTCCCGTTGATTGGCAACTTGTGAATTAAACCAGTTTGATCTTTGAGGTGGTATGCCCTATTGCCGAGAACTTTATGAACGATGAACGGTCCTTCCCAATTCGGCAACCATTTGCCGAACCTGGGTCTTTAATCCCTACGGGTAGCATAGTTTGCCAAACCAACTCGCCCTCTCCAAATGTTTTTTGTCTGACTCGCTGATTATAAGCTCGCTCGGTAATCTTTTATTGTGCCACTAATAAATTATAAGTGTCAAGCCGAATTTCTTCAAAATCTTTTAACTCTTGTCTCATGGCCTGACTGTACTCGACACTGAACAAACTACTTTGTTCAATCACTCGCAACGAGTTTATACTTAACTCGACTGGTAACATAGCATCGTGGCCATAGGTTAACATGTATGGAATCGTTCCAGCGGCCGATCGGGGTGAAGTTCGGTAAGCTCATAATGTTTCGTTTAACTTTAAATGCCACATACCAGGCCTTTCGTTTACCATTTTCTCGAGAATACCGATTAAAACCTTATTACTTGCTTCGGCCTGTCTGTTCGCCTGCAGGTAATACGGTGTAGACTGCTTGAGTCAAATTTTTAGATTTGTCGTATACTCCTGAAACCTGCCAGATGTAAAGATCGTACCATTATCTGTTATGATTATTTCTGGTACGGCGAATCTAGTCATGATGTTTTCTTTTACAAAATTACAGACTTCTTTAGACGTTAACTCGGCATATGACTTGGCTTCGACCTATTTGGTGAAGTAATCCGTTGCGACAAGTATCTACGCATGCTTTGCTGACCCAAAAATGGTGCGATTTTGCTAATTACATCTATGGCCCATCCTATGAACGACCATGGTTTGGTGACCGATGAAGTGATTCGACCAAAACTCTTTGTATAGGCTCGTGAATTTGACAATGTACACATCCCGTTGCGTACTTGATACAGTCTTTCAAAATGCTCAACCATAAATAGTTGTGTCGCTGAAGCAACCAACGTATCTTTCGTCCAGATTGATGAGCCCCGTAAATATCTTCATGAACCTTTATAATTGCTTGAGCAGCCTCTTGAAGGCTAAGGCATAACAATAATAGACTGTTCTCACCCCCCTTCAGTACAATTCATTTTGGTACATTACATAATTCGTGGCATGAACCCTTGTCTTACGGTTGTGTTTGCCATTGGGATTGTCAAGATACCGTATAATTGACTTTCTCCAGTCATCTGGTATCGCCTTGACTACGCAAACCTCTATAGGGTCCTTCTGTTCTAACAACGATGATAATGACATGACTCGTGTACGAATCACGGAATCATGTTGGAGAACTTGCTGATTAACCAAGGCTGAGTATGCTCGTCGTGTCATAGGTATTTCTCGACCTAGTTTGCCCCCTAGAAGTTGTGCTCCGGAGGCTATTTGAGCTAATTCATCGGCGTTAATGTTTCGAACCCATGAAATGTGGTTAAAGGTAACGCCATCGAAAGACTCGGCCAAATAATTGGCAACCATATGATATGGTGCCAGAGTACAACTCATGCAATGAAAAGTCCCATTAAGTTAGTTAATCACAAGTTCGAAATCACCATGAATAAGGACTTGAGTTGCCCATAAATCGTGAAAAACACTAAGACCGATGATAAGGGTTTCGTATTCAACCTGATTATTCGTGCACTCGAACTCGAGCTTGAGAGAAAAATACTAGCGACTGTGATTGGGGGATTGAATAACAATCCCTACGCCAGCCGAGATGAAAGTACTAGAGCCATCAAAGTACATTGTCCAGTAATTATCACATGTTTGCACCATGCCGATTTCCACGTCATTGCCCCTAAAATCATACGATGAGGGATGTTGGGCCAAGAAATCGGCCAACGTTTAGCATTTGACAGCTTTCTGGGGCACATACTGCAAACTGAATTCGGACAGCGCCATTGTCTACTTTCCAATTTGGCCTTTTACTATCGACCGAGTGAGCATGTAACGAATGACATCGGTCTGGGCGATAACCTGAGTGACTGACGGGAGCATGTAATGCCTGAGTTTTGATGCGGCGAAAAATAAGGCTAGGCAAAGCTTCTCGATGGTGGAATAATTAATCTCTGGTGGGTTGAGATTTTGGCTAAGATAAAAAATGGCTTGTTAGCGCCCAACATCATAGTCTTGTGCAAGAAGGCATCTGATGGACTCCTCGGCCACGGGGATGTATAGCTTGAGAGGTCTTCCACATCATGGTGGGACCAGGATTGGTGGAGTTGTGAGGGAGACCTTAATTTGTGTGAACGCCTCTTGATGTTCGGCACTCCATTCGAAGGTGTCAGTATCTTTAAGTTTCAAGAACGTGGAAAAGGCTTTCATTTTTCCTGTCGAGTTGGCAATGAATTGGCGGAGAAAGTTAATCTTACCGAGCAACGACTGTAGTTATTTCTTAGTGGTCGAGGGTGGAGCGTTGATGATTGCTCGTGCCTTATTCTCGTCTACCTCAATGCCACGATGAAGTACAAGGAATCCTAAAAAATTATCGGCTGATACACTGAAAGCACATTTGACTGGAATTATTTTAAGGTTGTGTTGGTGCATACGCATGAAAGCCTGTCGGAGATCGTCTAGATGTGTCTGCCAATGTTCTGATTTTGATTACAACATCGTCAATGTAGACTTCGACGGTGGTACTAATCAAATCATGAAATATAGTATTCATGGCTCGTTGGTATGTGGCATTGGCGTTCTTGAGGCCGAATGGCATGACGACCCATTTGTATGTGCCAAGTGCCCCCGAACAACGAAAAACGATCTTATGGACATCGACCTCAGTGATGAAAATCTGGTTATAACCAGCATGTTCATCCATAAAGGATAAGATCTCATGATTTGCTGCAGTATCGATTAACAAATCTGACATTGACATTGGATATTCATCTTTGGGAGTTGCCAGATTCAAATTGGGAAAATTAATACAGATACGTAGGGCACCATTTTTCTTTAATACTGGGATGATGTTTTCCAACCATTTGACGTATCGAGCTATCCGAATAAACCCAGCTTTTAAATGTCGAACAAGTTCATCCTTTATGTCGATTTTTACTTCGGTGGAGAATCGCGTTGGCAGAATGGTTTGCACCCAGGTTTGATGCGTAATTCATGTTCAACCAGTGTTCGATCCAATACAGGCATCTCATGGTAACTCTAATCAAAACAATCCTTAAATTCTTTAAGCAAATTGCAAAGCTCATTTTTTACATGTTAGGGTAACGAAGTACTAACGAACAAGGGTCGTGGGTCTTCGGCCGTTCCAACCTTTATTTCCTCTAAAGCATCATTGACTTGAGGTTGATTATCTTCGAGCTCGGCTGGTGCAGCTTGAACTTTGTTTGGTGAAAGTACTAGGCTGTTGTCTCATTCGGCCAAAAATTCGACTAAGTTTACGCCCGAATTTGGTTGTTTGGAAATAGCATACCAATGGGCTAGTAGTCGTTCCATGGTAGATGAAACCGCGACCCGACGTCTATCCTGGCTGTCTACAGACATCAATATCTGCGATCAAATCGGCCAACCCAAGTCTCATCGAATCCTGATAAACATTCTCGACGTCTACCTTGATTGTTTTCTGTACCAAAATTTGAGTCATCCGTCCTTCTTCATTCAAACCCTGTAGGGTAATTGTTGACCCTAAAAACTACCAAACCTACGTAGCGCGCAGGCCGAGTAATCTATAAGCTAACTATGTCCTTCGGTGAATGCTGGGTGTGCCAACTCGTCGGTCGAGCTCGGTCGAGGAGTAAAATTTGTTGATGTTACGTTGGGTGCACTGCTGACTTCTTGATCTTACGATTGTGGCCGAGGAAGGAACACGTCTCGGCCTTCGGGTTTTAAAGCCTGAAGATAAGGCTGTTAACTTAGCGAAGTTCAATATCCAATTCGGCTTTCAATGTGCCGAATGTAGTAACTCGTAACACCTCACTTCGTCGAGAAGGCTGATGAGATGACCTCGACCAATAAGGTTTCAGAAATCCTTCTCGACAGAAACTTGGATAGGTAATCAACTGTCCTCACCGCAGTGCTGTTGATGCCAACGGAAGATGCTACGAGATCGGCTGATTCTACGGTGACAGAGCTATCTATGCCGACTTAAGATATCACCGGTTGCTTTCACAGTGCTGTTGATGTCAACAGAAGATGTGTCAGCGAAAAGAGAAAATAAAAATCTCAAAATTGTTGAGAGAGTTTACACAGAGCAGTTGTGTGTTGAATTAGAGGCGTTTTACTTGCTGCAACTGCCTCTGTATTTATATTTCACCAGTAGCCCTAAGATTGCCGTCATAAGTTGCAAAATAATAGGAATATTCTCTTTCAAATATGCATGATCCCATTTAGCGTGGCCTGGATGATTTTGTAGAAACCAACTGAAACTCAACTCTCAAAAGCCTACGCCTACTTAAACTTCTTATTGTTCCAAATATCCATGTTGCATGAATCTGGCTCCATAAAGAAAACATATGCTGGCCCACCATACAAAAGCATATACCAATATGCTAAATGATTTAGCATGAAATACCCCTTGTTAATTGTCAACAAGGTAGTTGCTACCATCTTATCACCAACACGTGTAGACTCGTTTTCAAAACACATCACCTATTTTTACTTCACCCTTATCACATGCATGCATGTCTGTTGACCAAAACCAATCCAAACCACATCCACACGCCAAACATCCAAATCATTTTGGATTGTGCAGCTTGTTTCCAGCTTGGGGATACATTTTCCCTCTTTCATAAGAAGATGTTGAGATAAATCATTAAAAGATAATTATGATAAAAACCATAACTTTAAAAATCATTATCTTTTAATAATGACTTTTATTTTTTTGATCCAACAATCGGGAGCTATGTTCATTCAACGGCCTTGATTTCACAGGCCGATGGTGTAAATTTGGGTCCAAACATTGCCCCCCAGTTTCCTTGAGCTTCGGCCCGTAAGACGAAGGTTAAGGAAATTAATTGTTCACAACCAATTAAAAACCTGCTGTAGTTCTCGACTGCCGAGGTCGAAAAACTTTTGGAGAGTCGAGAAAAATAAGGGCCGAGGCAAACCACTCCTGGCAGCTCGGCCTATCATCTATCAAAGATGTTACCTTTCCTGTCTTTCTGGCCGAATAACTGGCCGAATACACCAACCGAAAGACTATAAACCAACTTATCAATGAAGAACAATTGTCGAAAAACCATTTTTTTTTTTATACACTACTTGGCAGACTAACAGCCGAGCCAGTGTGAAAACACCATAAAATGCTCGACTTCATCTCTGCTAAATCAGTCATCTCGGCTGAATAAATAATTTGCTGAAGAATAGCACCCATAGCCACAACCATATTCTTTGACCGAATCCGTGAATCACCCTCACTCTTCATTCCTGCTTCTCTCCTCAACTCTCCACTGCACTACAAAATAATATATATATATATATACACATATTAGTGACATCCTGATGTGACAAGACATACACACATATATACATATATATATATATATATATATATATGTGTATAGGTATATTAATCCCATGAAAAGATATGTCGGCCATGACTATAAAATTTCCAACAAATGCCAACAAATGGCTTTGTTAAAACCAAGGCTTGAAATGATGTTGTTAGTCACACATGTCTATCACACTCCTTTTTTACTTGATTACCAAAGCTATGGTCGAAGAAACATGTGGTCGAGGACAGCTATGGCCGAGGACATGAACTGCTGACTTAGTAATCAGGACTAGTCAAAAAATTAGGAGGCTGAGTCAACTGACTGAGGATTTTGTCCTTAGCTGTTGCACACATAACAGTCGGTTGTTTCTAGATGAACATGCTTTAGCAGGAAAATTCCCCTATATTGTTGGCCCTCCTCCTACTGCCTTGGGTGATGCAGACCACCACATTAATTTACGCCGACTTCGACCGTATGCTCTGATATTTGTATGGCACCCATAAATTTTCATTTTCATGGCACCATCGAAAGCACAATGTATTCAACAAATAGCGGTGTCTCTGGCATCGGCTTATAACGCCGAATGGTTTTTTTTTTTTTTTTTTTGTAATGCAATCAAATCTCTGCTTGTCTGCCCCCTATTTTCTTAAGTATCGGCCTGAGCAACCAAATGGTTAAGAAAATAAGTTATTTATTTAACAAAAGAAAACAAAAGTGGCCGAACTATAAAGTGGAGGGGGCCAACGATGTTTTATTCCGAGCCGAGATCTTTTTACATTAAAATTTTCTCTTTGAGATTTTCCAAAGCCGAATAAAAGATCATCTCCGAATATGTTCGGCTTGAATGAATATTTTTTATCGGCCGCCGAATGTGTTAAACAATTATTATGCCCCCCAAGCATAATAATTTTGCCAATTTCAGGTTTTAACTCGAACAACTTAGCCGAACAGGATTTCTCCATATCGACTTTATCACCAATAATCATATCAATTGGCGTGATTTTTTTTTTGGCTAGGCCTATGTCTTCAATTACCATATCAATCGATGTGATTTTATGGTTTGAAGTCGTGTATTGGTCTTGTTCGTCATTGGAGCACTCATCTGACAAATCATTTTCTGAGTCAATTTGTGGCTCAGAAACTTGAACATTTTCTTCTAGGCCTACCACACTTCCAGTCTCGACCAAAAAAATAGGTGGCCTTTGTTCTTCGACCAAATTAACAATTTTCTTAGGCCGAATATTGGTTGTGGCCGAAATTTGCCCCCCGGCCTCTTGCCTTTCAGAAATTCTTCCCAATCTCTAGAGAAGTTGTTTTTGCTTCTTTAATAGGCGATGACACTCATCCTATGAAGCCTAATCAAGATAAATCATGTGAACTTCGTAATTTTAGCACTGTGTCCCACTGGGCGTGCCAAAATGTTGACCCTAAAAACTACCAAGCCTATGTGACGCGCAGGCCGAGTAATCTATAAGCTAACTACGTCCTTCGGTGAATGCGGGGCGTGCCAACTCGTCGGCCGAGGAGTAAAATTTGTTGATGTTACGTTGGGTGCACTGCTAACTTCTTGATCTTGCGATTGTGGCCGAGGAAGGAACACGTCTTGGCCTTCGGGTTTTAGAGCCTGAAGATAAAGCTGTTAACTTAGCGAAGTTCAATATCCAATTCGGCTTCTAATGTGCCGAATGTAGTAACTCGTAACACCTCACTTCGCCGAGAAGGCTGATGAGATGACCTCGACCAATAAGGTTTCAGAAATCCTTCTCGACCGAGACTTGGATAGGTAATCAACCGTCCTCGCCGCAGTGCTGTTGATGCCAATGGAAGTTGCTGCGAGATCAGCTGATTCTACGGTGACAGAGCTATCTATGCCGACTTAAGATATCACTGGTTGCTTTCACAGTGCTGTTGATGCCAACGGAAAATGTGTCAGCGAAAAGAGAAAGTAAAAATCTCAAAATTGTTGAGAGAGTTTGCACAGGGCAGTTGTGTGTTGAATTAGAGGCGCTTTACCTGCTGCAACTGCCTCTGTATTTATATTTCACCAGTAGCCCTAAGATTGTCGTCGTAAGTTGCAAAATAATAGGAATATTCTCTTTCAAATATGCATGATCCTGTTTAGCATGGCCTGAATGATTTTGTAGAAACCAACTGAAACTCAACTCTCAAAAGCCTACGCCTAATTAAACTTCTTATTGTTCCAAATATCCATGTGGAATGAATCTAGCTCCATAAAGAAAACATATGTTGGCCCACCATACAAAAGCATATACCAATATGCTAAATGATTTAGCATAAAATACCTATTGTTAATTGTTAGCAAGGTAGTTGCTGCCATCTTATCACCAACACGTGTAGACTCATTTTCAAAACACATCACCTATTTTTACTTCACCATTATCACATGCATCCATATCTGTTGACCAAAACCAATCCAAACCACATCCACACGCCAAACATCCAAATCATTTTGGATTGTGCCGCTTGTTTCCAGCTTGGGGATACATTTTCCCTCTTTCATAAGAAGATGTTGAGATAAATCATTAAAAGATAATTATGATAAAAACCATAACTTTAAAAATCATTATCTTTTAATAATGACCTTTATTTGTTTGATCCAACAGTCGGGAGCTATGTCCACTCAACGACCTTGATTTCACAGGCCGATGGTGTAAATTTGGGTCCAAACAGTAATATAGCCGACGTGATCATTGTAATACCGTGCTTGAATCATATTGGCTTCAAACGGCTAATTGTCGGGCGGATGAACCACAACGGATTTGCCGTCCCAAAAAATGAGAACCTGATATAATGAAGAGGGAATGCAATTTGTTTGATGGATCTAATCTCTACCGAGCAATGCATTATACTCGGTCTTGAAATCGACGATAAAGAATGTAGTCATATGATTGTGGCCTGCAACACTTACCTCCAAAGGAAGCACTTCTTTGGTCTGAGAATTGTCGTTAACAAAACAGCTCATGGTTATTCCTGAAGGAATGAATTCATCGGTAGATCGTCGTAGTGCCTTTATGACGGATACGGGCATGATATTGATCGTAGCCCCATAATTGACAAAGATTTTAGAGATTGGATAACCTTCGATATGAGCTGTGACATACAATGACTTCAAATGTTAAAGATTAACAGAAGAAGAGTGGGGAAACAGTATGGCCAGAGCTGCTTTAAGTTTGTCGGCTTTACTCGCTTGCTCATCTTCTTTAGTAGCGATGAAATCAACTTGTGTTGCTTCCTCGGAAACCACATCCCTATCCAAGGAATTTGGTTAGGGTGTAGTTGGTTGAAATTCAGCAGGTAAGACATAGACCATGCTGATTTCCATATTGTCAATAACTGAAGGGCCCATTGGGTCTTGGTCGTCGTCTACTGGGTTATCGAGTACGGTATCATACTTTGGAGCTTCCTCGACCTAATCATCTCTCGCCTCATCGGGTACCTGCTCTTGTGGTGTGTCAACTAAACCTGTTTCATTCTGGCTGTCATCTCCGAGCTCGATCGTTGTTGAGGCTTGGTTTTATCCTTACAATGCTTTACGGGTTCGTTCTTCATAGGTGATTCGGGCGTCCCTTGTGTTTAGGTAGGCATCCAAACGTGCCACACGATCCTTCTCATCGATCGTAAGGCCAAAAAGAGATACGGCTGAGAAGACTTCAAAATGATGTCGTAAGTACGAAGGTCTTCAAAAGAGAATGGGAGCTCAGCGGTGTCTATGTCTGTGTACGGGTCGACCTCGAAGCCGAGGACCTGAGCTTCATGTATGTACTGGAACCTTGCCTTCATTACTGGGTTGGTAGTTTTTTTAATAATCTGTTCAGCATCAGGGCAAGTGAGTGCCAGGTCGAGGGCTTCTTGCGACGCCTTGGGTAGGTCTACAAGTCATTAGCAGAATGTGTCTTATGAAATTCTCGAATGTACTCCAAGGATTCTCTAAGGAATGAAGGATGTAAATTCCATCAGACTCTTATTAACGGCTTTTGCTGGGGTAGTGGGGGAAACTTGCTTTCGGTTTCTTGTTTGAAATGCTCAAAATGAGCTTTCATCTCCCCAGGCTGAATAAGGAGTTTGATGCACTTCTCGGATTCTTCAATGGTGGTTTCAAAGTCGCGATCAATTACCTTTTTCCCTTGAAGTAATTCGGCCATGATTGTCGGGGTTTGGTTTTTCGGTCATCTCTAATTCCTGTTGTTTCTTTAGGCTGCAATTTGGTAGCCAAAGTAGCATGTATTGCCTGTCGCCGAGCCATGCAGTCTATCCACTAGCGTTGACATTTTTGAGATTTGGATAACGCAATATACATGCCAGTGGGAGAATTGTAACTATACCAACATTCGTCGCATGGCTCAGGTGGCTTGAAGGTTTTTTTATTCGCCGATGAACTTGAGCTGCTAGAGTTGTGCAAGTAATAATCCTCATCATAAAATGGCGCGTCGAAATCAAGATGTCATTTGGCTGAGATAGGTCGTCCATTTTTGTTTGAGGGCCGAGCCTATCGAACACTTTCTGTAGCTGGCCTCCGTCGAATTCTTTTAGAGGTGTTGCCGCGGCCTTGGATGATTGTCGTGATGTTGGAGCCTGAAGTGGTCTCTCTTTTGATTTGGTTAAAATAATGGATGCTTTACAATTGCTGCACAAAACCATCAGTCCATCAGTTTCTTCTGTACTGGAGTTTGACATATATTCGACTATAGCCGATCTCGATAACTTTGTGGGTGATTCGTTGGAAAATAGATCAATCTTGAGTCACGGCCGAGAGTTCTGCTTTGGGACATGTTATATTGGAACGAACTCGGCCTTCCCTTTCCCTTTACTCTTGGGTAAATGAGCATCTACCATGCTAACTGTCGCCGAGGGGAAGGGATCAACATTGACAATCATATGTTATTTAGGAAATTTTAGCTTTCCTTTATCGATCCAGTTTTGAATAGCATCACGGAACACGACGCAATTGTTTATGGTATGCTTATTCGAGTTATGATACTTGCAATACGTTTTTCCTTTCAACTATTCGGCCTTAGGAATATTATGTCCTGGCCGAAGTTTGATGATCTTTGCCAGTAACAACTGGTCAAAAATTGCATCAACCTTAGTGATATCAAAAGTGTAAACTTTTAATGTTTTAACTATCTCTTCAGAGGCCGAGTAGGTTTTGGCATCCTTGGAATTAATTTGAGCCAATGCCTTGTAAACGTATGGCTTATCTATCACTATCTATGCAGCATCCACACTGACGTATTAGGATTCCTCGCCTTCGGTCGATGCGTAGCTAACCGTGCAATTTTTATAAATTGTCCCCCGGGATGGGGACTTCGAGATCTTTTCCTCTCAGATCAAATAATCATATTGCTCGACATGTTGGGCCAGTTCATACAAATCTCATAAATTTGCCCCCAAGAATTTCTTTTTGTATTCCACGTCCAAACCGTTCAGAACGATCCTAACGAATTCAATTTCAGGAAGGGTATTCGGCACCAGTTTCTGGCCGATTTGAACCTCGTTAAGTATTCCATTAGTGATTCGTTCGACATCTGGGCCATCCTAGCCAGTGATGAGACTAACATTTCTATCCTTAGTCAATAGAACTTTTCAACCAGTTCCTCCCAACTTTGGATGGAATTAGGCGGAAGGTTGATGTACCGTGAAAATGTTGAGCCCGTCAATGAGAAGTTGAATAAACGTAGTTTATGGAAGTCACTATTCATATCTCCGCATTGCGCAATGAACCAAGCCACATGTTCTAATGAAGACAGGGATGACTCTCTAGCGAAAAGGCTGAAGTCAGGGATCTTAAAGCCTTTGGGATATTTGAACTTCTCCACATAAGCTGGATATGGTTGGATGAATTTCAAGAACTTCGGCCCCTTTTTCAAGGCCAAATCAATCATTATTTGGACCTCGGTCATATCAATGGATGTTGTTTCCATTTTCTGGTCAAATCCGTATGTTCTACTGGTTGAGCTTCCTCTGATTTCCAAGTCAATTGCTTTAAACCGAATAGATCCTGTTTCGGCCTGTAGCGGATTACTCTTGAATGGAAGTGGTCAGGACTGATCAATAGGCCCATCTTCAAAAACTCTACTAACCAGTAGTTCGAGCAATTTGGTATGTGTATGATAGGAGCATATTTATGTGACTTAGTTAGCTTGTTCTTGTGCATTTATGTTGTTATTTCTTAGTCAATTATGTATTTTAAGTTATTTTCGTGTGTCTGTAGGTCCTAATAACAAAGTTAGCAAGAAAGTGCATTTTGGTGCATTTTGGAGCAATTTTGGGCTGAAATGGATTGCATGCATATGGAACAAGTTCGATGGACATTTTTGGTGTTTTAAAAAGGGTTTCAACATATGCAAAAATCTGAGTAATTAAGTTGAAGTGTGGAAGTGTGCATATACATACACTTAAGGAACAATTTGAAAGGAAAAGAAGTGAAAGATGCCATTTGTTAGATTGTTTTACAAGTTGTATTCACATTTCCAGCAACTACAAACATAATTGCAAGCTGAAATGATGCATAGCATGTGTGTGAAAATGTCTAGCAGCAGGTGCATGTGTGAAGAGGTGTAAAGTGGCCAAAAGTTGGTGTTTGCAAGATGAAATGATGAAAAACATGTGTGTGAAAGTTGTCTAACAGCTAGTACATGTGGAAGTGAGCTGGAACACAAGGCAAAGAGTGCAGAAAATCAAGTTTGAAGACACATGGACAGCTCATTTGCCGTGCACTCCTTTCATTGTTGCAGCAACCTTTCACCTTTCCTTTGTCTACCATGTGCACAATATTCTTGTCCACTCCTTGCACTCAATTGCTACACCATTCCTTGTTCCCTTCACCCATCAGATTTCATACAACTTTTACCTCCACTACATGCACTCATTGATGCATCATCCACCACCTTTGGACTCCCATGCCGTGCATCATAACTCTTGCTGCACCTTTGACTCATTTCTGCACCATTCCACCTCCATTTCCTTTCTTTACCATGTGCACAATCATTCATGTTCCCTACTTGCATTCATAGCTGCAACACCACTCCATTTTACCCCCATGCTTTGAATTATCACTTCACTTTCACCTTTGAATCATTTCAACACCACTTTATGCACTCATTGCTGCAACACCACTCCATTTTACCCCCCCCCCCCCATGCTTTGCATCATTACTTCATTTTCACCCTTGAATCATTGCACACACCACCAATTTCCCCTCCTTGCCGTGCACTTCCTCTATAAAAGGAAGTGTGTGTGGCAGCCATAGAGTTTAGTTTTTGTTAGAGCATTCACCACCATTTCAACATAACCTTCATCCAAACATATCCATTCATCTTCACATCCATTCCTCCATACAAACAAACCTTCAAACACTCACCAACACCTTGTGCCGTAGCAAAGGAAGGGAAGGAAAGTGCTTGGACATGCTTGCTGTCCAACTTGGATCGTTGGAGCGTTTAGGTGTTTTCTTTCTTTTGTTTCCAATGTTTAAATTCATTTCCTTTCGTTTTGTTGTGAACATGAGTGGCTAAACCCCTCTTGGCTAGGGGTGATTTCAAAGCCATGATTATGTGTACAATATGATTTGATAAATTCCAGTTATTAACTCTTGAATCGTGAATGCAATTGGCTTAACTATTTGATTGATAACTTATTTGTATTTGTTAATTAAGGGTTAACACTTAATTGGCATGCATAAATCCGATGCTAGAATATAAGAAAGTTTCACATAATCGTTACAAACTTATATTCATAAGTAGTGGAGGTCGCTTATAAACGATCGCGTTAAGTTTAATTCTAGCATGAGTGACATGATGTCATAGTTGCAAGTGCTTTGTCAATGCTTATGATTTTCATTAAACATAATGATCTTTGATTGTATCTCTATTATGATGTCATGTAGGGAACTTTTGAAGAATGTTTTGGGTTGTCGAATGATGTCATCCAATCCAATAAAACAAGGGAAATCTGAGGGTTAACTAGTGATGTCACAGTTAATTTGGGGCATTGTCATTCATAATTCAATGAAGTAGTAACTGGAAATCGAGTTGTTTGCATACATATCATGTGTGGAGAAAAAACCTTTAGCTATCCCATCCATCATCTTATTTCTCAAATTCGTTTTACAATCTGTCTAGTTTTTCATACTTGTTTGTTTGTTTCAACTTCATCCAAATCAAAACCCCCCTTTTAGTTTCTTGTTAAGTGTTTTTAAGTTTAGTTTTATGTTTTTGAGTCAGTTTAGAGGTTATTAGCAAGCCCTCCTAATCCCCGGTCCAGAACGATCCCTACTTATATTTATACTACAATTGTCAAAAGAGGGTTAAATTTGTGTGTTAAGTTAATTTTCGCATCAAGTTTTTGGCGCCGTTGCCAGGGATTAGCTAATCCCTTGTTATTTCTTTTTGTTTATTTTCATGTGTTTTTGTTCCTAGTTGCTGACTTTACTTGTTTTCTTGTTTTAGGTGGTTTATGACTCGAAGTTCTCAACCTATTCATAAGCACATCCTTAACTTTGACGACGATTTTGAACGAACTTTGAGACGAGCAAGGAATCAACAAGAACCCCAACCATCTCAACCTGCACCAGATCTTGAAGAAGACAAAGTAGAAGAGCAAGATGAGGCCACGACAAGGACTTTTGAAGAAGTCCAAGATATGGCAGTAGACAATCGAACAATCAAGTCGTTTTCTGCTTCAGGATTGGACAATGCTCTGCCTTTATGCATTCAATATCCAAGGGCGGCCCAAAACAAGACCGACGAGTTCGAATTAAAGTCCAGTTTATTGCACCATATTCCTAAGTTCCATGGGTTGTCCATGGAAGATCCTAATAAACATTTAAAGGAGTTCGAGGTTGTTTGTTCGAGCATGACCCCTGTGAATGTTGATGGGAGCATTCTGAAAATGAAGGCTTTTCCTTTTTCTCTCTTGGAAAAGTTTAAAGATTAGTTGTATGAACTAGCCCCCAGAACTGTCACATCATGGGAGAGTATGAAACGGGCATTTTTGGAGAAGTTTTTCCCAACTTCTTGAGTCATTCTACTACGCAAAAGGATTAGTGGCATTCAGGAAAACCAAGGTGAATCTTTTCCCACTTACTATGAGCGTTTTAAAACCCTTGTTGCTTCATGTCCACAGCACCAAATGAAGGAGGAGCTTCTTCTTCAATATTTCTACAAATGGCTTCTACCAGTTGAACGCCAAATGCTAGACGCCTCAGCGAGAAGAGCTTTGGTGGACAAAACACCCATGGCTGCCAAGACCTTAATTGCTAACCGAGCATTGAATGCTCAACAATATGAAGGCGTTGGTCAAAGAGACAACCCACGGCAGCAACAAGTTAATGAGGTAAGTGCTATTTCCGAACCTCAAAATCAAATGGCTAATCTTACTACTCTTTTTTCACAGGTGGTTGAAAAACCAAAAGAACAAAGTGTAGCTGCTTGTGGCGTGTGCTCAATGAATGGACATCTCACGGATAAGTGCCCTTACTTGATCGAGAATGGAGGGTGGGAATCTGCCAACGCCGTGGGTTTTGGGAGTCAAAACCAACCAAGGAATGATCCGTTCTCGAATACATACAATCCAGGTTGGAAAGATCATCCAAATTTCAAATAGAGGGAGCCCCAACAAACCAAACAACAAAGTGCATTCAGACAGCAACCTCTGAGATTCTACCAAATGTTGTATGCACCCACACAACCCCAAACACAACCTGCCCAAAATAACTCAGGTTCGTCTTTTGATAATGCTCAAGTTGTTTAGTTACTAACTACGTTGGCGAAGGGTTAGGAAAATCAAGCCAAAGATATGCATAATTACCCCAAGGAAGTGCAAAATCAAGCTTGAAAGGTGACTGAATTGAAGAGACAAATGGGACAAATGGCTGAATTCATGGGACAATTTAGTAGAGAACAAGGTAAGTTACCTAGTTCGACGGATGTGAATCCAAAGGGAGGCTTCGAATCTACCAAAGCCATCACCTTGCGAAGTGGAAAATAAGTTGGATCTGATCCCAACCCATCTAAATCCAATCAAAAGGAGGACGAAAAGATGCAATCTGAGGAGAAGGAATAAGGCCTACCCTCGGCAAGGATTGAGCAATCTTTGCCGCAGCTACCTACACACCCTAATTCGACCACCAAAGGTAAGTTGGGTTCAAACTCCATGACTTCTAATTCCATTCCACCCAATGCACCATTTCCTCACAGTTTTATGCAATCAAAGAAGGATGAGAGTGACAAAGACATCCTTGACACATTCACAAGGTGCAAGTCAACATTCCACTTCTAGATGCAATTAAACAAGTCCCCAAGTATGCTAAGTTCCTGAATGAGTTGTGCACTACAAGGAAAAGGGCTTCGAACAAAGAGGTGGTAAGGGTAAATGAGAATAGCTCAGATGTGTTGCAATGAAAATTACCTCCTAAGTGCAAAGATCCTGGCAGTTTTACAATTCCTTGTGTTATAGGAAATACTCGCTTTGAATCTGCCATGTTAGATCTAGGTGCATCAATAAATGTCATGCCTTATTCAATATATGCATCTATGAACTTGGGAGAATTAAAAAATGATGAAGTGATCATTCAACTGGCTGATAGATCTAATGCGTATCCAAAAGGTGTTTTGGAGGATGTTTTAGTGCAGGTAAATCACCTAGTCTTTCCGGTGGACTTCTACGTGCTTGAAATGGAAGACTCGAACCATTCCCCTCAATTACCAATCTTACTTGGCCGACCATTTATGAAGACTGCTCGTACAAAGATAGATGTATTCAAGGGAACATTGACCATGGAATTTGATGGGGAAGTTATTGATTTCAATATTTCTAATGCTATGAGATATCCTCATGATGGTCACTCTTGTTTCTTTATTGATGTGATTGACTCTTTGGCACAGGAATTCCTTGATGATTTAAGTGAAGATGCACTTGAAAAGACTCTCAAGCAAAGCATTGGACTCAAAAATGAAGGGTTAGCACTTAGGCATACACACGACAACAACAAGGAACACCTTGCCATGCCTATTCAAGAAGAATTGGTGGAGATGGTTGCTGCCCTAGAGTCAAATCCAAGGCATATTGGTAAGTCTCCTAACCTAATTTCAATTCCTATTTCAACTAACAGGTTGCTTCCTTCTGTAATCCAGCCACCTTCTCTAGAGCTTAAACCATTGCCTAGCCATTTGAAATATGTGTTTTTAGGAGAAAACGAGACGCTGCCCTTCATCATCTCTTCTTCACTCACTGTACAAGAGGAGGACAAGTTGGTGAGGGTGCTTCGGGAATACAAAACTGCCATTGAGTGGACATTGGCCGATATCAAGGGAATTAGCCCTACCACTTGCATGCATCGAATACTCTTGGAAGAAGAAGCCAAACCATCTAGAGAAGCACAACGCCAACTCAATCCACCTATGATGGACGTTGTGAAGAAGGAAATCATCAAGCTACTAGATTGTGGAATGATTTACCCAATTTCTGATAGCCATTGGGTCTCGCCCGTCCAAGTTGTTCCTAAGAAGTCCGGAGTCAGTGTGGTAAAAAATGAAGATAATGAGCTTGTACCCACCCGAATCCAAACCGGATGGAGAGTTTGTATTGACTATCGGAAGCTCAATGCTACGACAAGAAAATATCATTTCCCGCTACCCTTTCTTGATCAAATGCTGGAAAGGTTAGCCGGTCATTCGTTTTATTGTTTTCTTGATGGCTATTTGGGTTATAATCAAATTGTGATAGCTCCCGATGACCAAGAAAATACTACCTTCACATGTTCCTTTGGTACCTTTGCTTATCGACACATGCCATTTGGGCTATGCAACGCACCAGCCACATTCCAAAGGTGTATGGTAAGTATTTTCTCAGAATTTGTGGAAATGATCATTGAAGTGTTTATGGATGACTTTAGTGTTTTTGGTGACTCATTTGATGCATGCTTGAATAATCTTACTTTGATCTTACAACGATGCATCGAAACTAATCTTGTCTTGAATTGGGAAAAGTGCCATTTTATGGTAAAACAAGGTATAGTTTTGGGGCATATCATATCAGAAAAAAAAAGATTGAGGTTGATAAATCCAATATATATCTTGTACGTCACTTACCCTCTCCCACTTCGGTGAGGGAGGTTCGTTCTTTTCTTGGCCATGCAGGATTTTATAGAAGATTCATCAAGAACTTCTCAAAAATCGCCCAACTGTTGGAAGTATGCCCACAAAGCCACTCATTTGATGTAATAGCTTTTGGAATACTTATTGTATTAAACTTTTATATGTTTAATGAAGGGCAAAGCTTATTGTTAATCACTATTTATTGTATCATGTGTTTAAGCAATAAGGGAATCCAAGGAATGTATTTGATCTAAGAGACAAGTGATTTAAGTAAGTTAGATTAACGAGACCTTTCTCTTATGTTCATTCCTAAAACGTTCCTAGCCATAGGATTGCCAATTGGGCATTGACAATCCGCTAAGGTTAGTATGTGTTATGTCGACTCAAGCGCGAGTATGACAAGTCTCAAGTCATTTAGTGTTGGACACTAAGACAAACACATAGGTGCTCGAAAGAGTAATCGAGTACACTGAACAACGATCAAAAGAGAGTTCAAACATACATGTCATGTAAGAACTCGATAGTTGCAATATGCAAAGTAGTCCTTTGACCTGAGGCATCATAGATGTCTAATGGTTAGGTCCTTGATCTTTGATCATGTTAAATGGCATTCCATTGGAGTGTCCACGGCATTGTTGGGATCAAGCTATCTAGTCATGTAGGCATATGAATGCACAACAAGGGATCTCTAACCTTCCATGGTGGAAGGAGAATACTCTAAGATATGATTCGAGAGTCTTTGGCCAAAGCATATGAATATGACTTAGGAAATTTGTTCCAAATCATATTCAATCGAATCATATAGAGAAGTATCACATTGGATAGTAGACATGAAACTAACTATCACTCAAACAATGTGATTAAGAGTATTGTATTAGAGAAGGACCGTATTGCATTGGAGTTGTAACTGGATAGGTTCTCCAACCACTTCTGCTTAGCTTGGGTAACCATGATATGCTGCTAGGTGTCACTCATGGTTTGTGGAAGCCTTGAAGATTAGCCAACACTAATCAAAGGGAGAATTGAAATGTTGTTTCAATTCACAATCGATCGTTAAGAGTAACAATCGCCCACTGCCTCGCTAATTGGAACCTAATGGATCGTACACCGAGTAAGGGTGAAAGTGAAGAAATATAAATGAGATGGATAAGCAATTAAATGGTTTAATTGAGAATGGTCAAGATTAATTAATTAGTTAATTAATTTTACGAAAGGTTCGTATTGGGCTTTTAAGTTGGTTTTGGGCTTCGGGGCTCAAAAGCGTTTTGGTCCACAAGGCCCATTATGTTTAAGTTGTATGACAACTAAAACAAAATGGGCAATTAGCCCAATAACAAAGGTAAGGCTGGCCATAAGGGTGAGGGTAGCAAACTTGGATTAATTACAAGTTTGCCACTCACTTGAAATGAAGTATAAAATCAACTTTATAGCTTTATTTCTCATTAGGGTTTTTCTTGGTGAAATGAGGTGAAACACTTTCTCTCATTTTCTCTAAAGAGGCCGGCCACTTAGAGGGGAATTAGCTAGCAATCTTTTCTTCTCTAAGTCATCCATTTCATCTTCAGACTTCATCCTTGGTGTGGAGACTTAGAGACATCAAGCTTTTGATGTTTTTGGAGAACTAATCCTCAAATCCTCAAAGAAGCAAAGGAGCACTAAAAGGAGGAAAATCACAAGGAAAATCCAAGGAGCAAGGAGGTGACTTGAAGGCCCTCCACTTGGGTGAATCCCTTGTGTAATCAAGGATGAGCTTCAAGGGTAAAGAAACTCTAAATCTTTCCTTCTCTTTAATGTTGTTAAAGAGTTTATTGGTTCACCATATACTAGGCTTTGAAAGTCATGGGTTTTATGAATTGTTTTTTAATGCATGCCTACTTTAATGTGTTAATAGTTTGCATATGTATTCAAATGTTCTTACATGTTCTTAGCTAGGACAATTTTTTTCCTTCACCAACCCCTTTGCCGTTTACTCTAAAAGGAAGTAGCCTTCAAGTTCAACAAGGAGTGTGAGACCGCTTTCAAAACCCTCAAGGACATGTTGACTTCGGCCCCCATCATCATGCCACCAGATTGGAGCCTTCCATTTGAGCTAATGTGTGATGCATCCGACTATGCCATTGGTGCTGTTTTAGGCCAAAGGAGGAACAAACAGCCCCACGTCATCCACTACGCTTCACGGACCCTAAATGATGCTCAATTGAATTATTCTACCACTGAGAAAGAACTTCTTGCAGTTGTCTTTGCTTTAGATAAATTTCGTTCATACTTACTTGTCACTAAAGTGATTGTATATTCTGACCATGCAGTGTTGAAGTATCTTCTCACCAAGAAGGAGGCCAAACCAAGGCTGATTCGTTGGATGCTCCTACTTCAAGAGTTCAACATTGAAATAAGAGACAAAAAGGGGAGTGAAAACATGGTGGCTGACCACCTCAGCCATTTGGTGCACGAGGAGAACTCCTTACCCATTCTAGAGACATTCCCTGACAAGCAATTACTGTCCCTAGAAGTAAGTGAGCCCTGGTATGCTGATTTGGTCAATTTTTTGGTCACAAAACAATTTCCTAGCACTCTAGATAAATACAAGCATGATAAACTCAGAAATGATGCACAATTTTATGTGTAGGATGATCCATATTTGTGGAAGTATTGTCCTGACCAGATTATTCGTAGATGTGTGCACAATTCTGAGTTTAATTGATTTCTTGCCTTCTATCATAATTATGCATGTGGGGGTCATTTTGGCACCTAAAGGACAGCCCTTAAGGTTTTAGAAAGTGGTTTCTATTGGTCTACATTGTTTAAGGATGCTAGAACATTTTGTATAACTTGTGATAGATGCCAAAGAACAGGTACAATAGGTGCCAAGGACCAAATGCTGCAAACCCCCATTTTTAATGTGGAGATCTTTGACGTATGGGGTATGGATTTCATGGGACCCTTTCCGCCCTTATATGGTTTTACTTATATTTTGCTAGTCGTTGATTATGTGTCAAAATGGGTGGAAGCCAAAGCCACCCGTACTAACGATTCTAGAGTGGCGGTAAATTTTATCAAGGTTAACATCTTTTCCATATTTGGCATGCCAAGGTTGTTCATACGCGATGGAGGCTCCCACTTTTGTAATCGCACCATTGAGGCACTGTTTAAAAAATACAATGTGAAGCATCGGGTTTTCACGCCATACCACCCTCAAACAAGTGGCCAAGCCGAAGTCTCAAATAGAGAAATCAAGCAAATCTTGGAGAAGACTGTTGGGCTAAACCGGAAGGATTGGAGCTTGCATTTAGATGATGCACTGTGGGCATATCGCACTGCCTACAAAACACCTATAAGGATGTCTCCATTTCGACTAATCTACGACAAGCCGTGTCACCTACCTGTGGAACTGGAACACAAGGCGCATTGGGCTGTGAAAACATTCAATTTGGACTTAGATGCTGCTAGAATGAATAAGAAGCTCCAACTGAATGAACTTGAGGAGATACGGAACGAAGCCTATGAGAATGCACGAATTTACAAGGAGAAAACAAAGGCATTTCATGACAAAATGATTTGGGGAAAAACGTTCTCAATTGGACAGAAAGTGCTATTATTCAATTCCCGTCTACGATTGTTCCCTGGTAAGTTACGGTCTAAGTGGATTGGGCCATTTGTTGTCACTAATGTTTTTCCCCATGGTGCAGTCCAAGTAAAAAGCGTAAGGAACGGCGATGAATTCAAAGTAAACGGGCATCGTCTGAAGCAATACTATAAAAGTGATGTGGGGCAGATTGTGGAAGAAATCCCACTCAGTGACGTGGGCCCTATCCAAGCTTAGAAGGAAGTTTCGTCGGTTGCAAGACGTTAAAGCAAGTGCTTCTTGGGAGGCAACTCATGAATTCAAATAAGGAAGATCTTTGAATTGCTCTACGATTAGTTTTGCGTTCCTAAAAACCTTCCATTTTTTGCAGTTTTATTTTGCCATGATTGTCATTTTTAATTGTTGCTTGTTTAATTGTTTTTGGTGTGGGTTTATTTTTGAAACATTGACAGATATGCAAGGTATTTTTACATTAAAATTCGTGGAAAATGAACAGGAGGCAGAAAAATACAAGAGGGAGCCGTCACAAAGGCTGCTTAGGAGAAGTCTTAGTAGTCGACAGAGCCCAGAAAGAAAAGGCACCAGAGGGTGATCATTCGGAGCCTTAGCAGTCGGCGGAGCACCAGAATGAGGAGACATCGGAGGTTGATCATTTGGAGCTTCATTACTTGGTACAGCCCCAAAAGACGAAGGCAACTGTTTTTGGAACAAACCCACAAACCTCTGATGATCAAGTAAAATCTGACCATCAGATTCCTGCATCTAGTCAATCTTTCTCTTCATGTTTGTAGCGTAGTTATGTGCGAGCCTGTGAAACTGTTTATTCTCGTGCTTGAGCCCTCTAATCTCCTGTTTGAGACTCATCACTTCAGCCGCCAAGGATTCAACTTGATGGGTTCGAGCAAATAGGCGTTGGGCCATATTAGACAAAGAACCTGCACACTGCACACTGAGATCCAAAGAATCCTTAACAGCTAACTCATCAGACATTTTGGAAAGTAGTCTGTTATCTTCGGGAGTGACAAGGTTCCTGGCCACTACCGCAGCGGTCATATCATTCTTCATCACCGAATCCCCAACGGTAAGAGGACCAGTAGAGGATATGAAGGATGGGTGCCATATGTTGTCTTGAGAAGGCATGGCTGCCTCTTCACTAAGGTTCAAGTCAAAATGACGGTCGGAGGGGCTAGACATTTTCAAAGGTGTTGAAGAAAGAAGAGGTCGGACAAATCAAGATCATAGAAGTGCAAGAAGGGAGTTTCTACAAGCAGAAATTCAAGTGTGCTTTGAAACGTACTGCGTGCCTCTATAAAAATCAGCACTCGACGAGATTTCAGAGATCGAAGAGGCGAGTTCAGAAATCGAAAAGGCCAATTCAAAAATCAAAGAGGCGCTAGCTTTCTCAAAAGCTGGGCTTGCTCAGAAACCACAGGCCAATCTTCTTTTCCGGACTTGTCCGCACTTGTCACATGCAACCTCTGCACTCGACGGAGCTCAGAAATCGAAAAGGCATTTGCTTTTCCAAACGTGTCAACATCTGTCACATGCACACTCAGCTTTACGGAAATCACGGGCAATTTGTCGAAGCGCCGATTTAAGATATCGAAGAGGCACCTGCTTTTCCAAATGTGTCAGCACCTGTCACATGCACACTCATGCCTTGCAAAAATTACGGGCAATCTGTCGAAGATTTCTGGTGAAGTAGAAAGCACGTGAAGTTTACTGTTCAATCATCCAACGGTTGCCGACAAGAGTGAAGAATATTACCGATTATTAATTCATATAAATGTCAACCTTCACCCTCCATAGCAAGGCAAACATACATAACCTTTCTTCATCTACGAGAATGCTTTCCCAACGAAGCCTCTCGAGTCACTCAGTGTTCCTTATTCCTTGGGGTACCTCTGCAAACAACTCATCAAAAGAAAAATTATTTCATATCATGAAGGTTAAAAGCCAGAGTATCTCATATCATGCTTTCTCCCTGTCCTTCTCCTTGTCGTTGTTTTCACCTACGGGACAAGGAGAAAGAGAGCAATCAGCCAGCACTTGGTATCAATCTTCCGATCTGGAACCAACTGCCTGGAACACCTTCCCGATTGCTTACCTAAGCTTGCTCTCGAGTACTCATTTTCAACATCTTATGCTTCCTGAAAAGCTACCACATCTGCCTGCAGAACAGATAAGGGAAGTGAAAATGATACCTCGAAGCATATGGAGACAATGTGCTAATTCATCCTCAGCTAGGGACAAGGAGAAAGAAAGCAAATGGTCGGCACTTGGACAGATTGAACAAAGAAACAGACCAACACTTCTACCGCGTGCCTGCCTGCCATGCAGAATAAACAAGCAGAGAAGAATGCAGACTGCACAATCAAATCAACCGAGCAGAAGGAGTCTGATTTGAAACCAAGGAACTCTCATATTCCTCGCTCAGAATTCCAAACCAGTTCGAGATCAAAGCTGTGGGAAAGTCAACAAAATCATCTATCTCCATAACCAGATTTGCATTCTTAAACTCTACTCTGTCTTATTTTTACTTTGCCATACTTGTCATGTTTATTCGTTGTTTGTTTGTTTGCTTGTTTTTGTGTGAGTTTATGCTTGAAACATTGAGGACAATGTTTGATTTAAGTGTGGGGGGGGGGGGTAACCAAGTTATTTTGCATGAAATTCGTGGGAGTTTATCACCCATTACTTCTAAGTGTTGTTCCTTGCTGTTTTTAAGTGTTTTTAAGGTGTTTTGGAGTGTTTTAGTGTGTTTTGACATAAAAATCCGAAAATCTCATAAAAATTTGAAAAATTGTTTTGAAAAACCCAAAAAGAGTTGTTTTTGTGTGTTTGTTTGTGTCTTAGGGTACCTTCCAACACAATGATGAAGATTTGGTTTTTAATTACATGACTGTTAAAGATAGTTATAAACATGGATGAAAATTTGATTTACTCTTTGGTGTATGCTTGGTTGTGGTTATAATTTATGAATTCACATGCAATCATAAAGGAAAAATCAGTTTTTGTAACAAGCTTGAAGGAAGGAACTCAAATGAACGCTACAACCTTGAGAGACTTGAGCCTAAACGTTTATTTGGAGAGTTAATAATCTGTGCACCATTGTTTTCTAAGGTCGTTGTATGATCTCATTATTCTTTGCTTGGTTGCTACTTAGAAGGCGTTTCATCATTTAGTTCCAAATGCTAGAACTCATGCCTATTTCATTCAAAGCATGCTATTGATTTGCATAACACATATTCAAAATGAAGTTGTGTAGTGACCACCAAAGCCAAATTGTCGTGACCCTATTTCATTATGTGTTTAAGTTGAACCCCATTGAGCCTTGTTAAGCCTATGTTCTTTGTTAACCCATACTATCCTTACCTAGCCTAGTTTTAGGACCATCCATACCTTTATTCTTGAAGCATAGTAAAGCATGACTTAAAATGAACTCCTTTTTTATCAATGTATTGCAAAAAGCAAGTGTGGGGGAAGTGATTCTTGTGTGTGTGTGTGTGGACCAAAGTCCTTAATAAGGCACGGGTAGAAAAGAAAAAAAGAGTGAAAAAAAGAATTGAAAAGAGTATGAAAAAGAGCTCTAAAGTGTTGTTTGTTAAAGAAAGGGTCCAAAACATTGAATTCGGCTCTAAGTGTTGCATGAATCTTCCCTTTGTATTTAAAAGTTGATTCATGCATTCTAAAGTGATTTCCAAGTGTCTATTTCATTGCTTTGCTTGCTATCGCTTTAAGCACGTATGTTATCCCTATCATTTCTTTGTTAGCCATTACCCCCAAGCCCTGTTACAACCCTTGACTTCAATCTTGAGTGTTGTGTGTTTCAATTTGTGGAGTTCGAAATTGGTATGAGCATATGGTGTCACTGGTTCTCGCATCTAAGTAGTAGCATTCCATTCATGAGATCATATCTAAACATGCTTAATAACTCTAGAAAATTGCTTTCTTTTGTGTTTACATCAATCTTCTCACATATAACTAGTGTAGGGTGTGTAGTCAGAAAATGTGTGTGAAAATAGAGAGTATCTTCTAAGGAATTGAGCAAATTCTCTAAGGCATGTTACTACATTCAAAACATCATTTTAATTGGTTAATTGTGAACTAGTAAGTGGTGACTGTGATTAAGTATGTGCTCAAGTGTAAAGATGACCAAAATATGTGGGAATGATGATTTTTAACATGTCATGTTTCATTCAAAATTCCTGAGGCAAATGTTGGAAGGTCTAGGTTGTGTTTTGTTTGTTTTGTTTGTTTTGTTTTGCTCGAGGACTAGCAAAAGCTAAGTGTGGGGGAATTTGATAGCAGCATATTTATGCAACTTAGTTTGCTTGTTCTTGTGCATTTATGTTGTTATTTCTTAGTCAATTATGTATTTTAAGCTATTTTCATGTGTTTGTAGGTCCTAATAACAAAGTTGGCAAGAAAGTGCATTTTGGTGCATTTTGGAGCAATTTTCGGCTGAAATGGATTGCATGCATATGGAGCAAGTTAGATGGATGTTTTTGGTGTTTTAAAAAAGGTTTCAACATATGCAAAAATCTGAATAATGAAGTTGAAGTGTGGAAGTGTGCAGATACATACACGTAAGGAACAATTTGAAAGGAAAAGAAGTGAAAGCTACCATTTGTTGGATTGTTTTACAAGATGTATTCACATTTCCAACAACTACAAACATAATTGCAAGCTGAAATGATGCATAGCATGTGGGTGAAAGTGTCTAGCAGCAGGTGCATGTGTGAAGAGGTGTAAAGTGGCCAAAAGTTGGTGTTTGCAAGATGAAATGATGAAAACATGCGTGTGAAAGTTGTCTAACAGCTAGTACATGTGGAATTGAGCTGGAACACAAGGCAAAGAGTGTAGAAAATCAAGTTTGAAGGCACATGGACAGCTCATTTGCTTGCACTCCATCCATTGTTGCAACAACCTTTCACATTTCCTTTGTCTACCATGTGCACAATATTCTTATCCACTCCTTGCACTCAATTGCTACACCATTCCTTGTTCCCTTCACCCATCAGATTTCATACAACTTTTACCTCCACTACATGCACTCATTGATGCACCATCCACCACATTTGGACTCTCATGTCGTGCATCATGACTCTTGCTGCACCTTTGACTCATTTCTGCACCATTCCACCTCCCTTTCCTTTCTCTACCATGTGCACAATCATTCATGTTCCCTACTTGCATTCATAGTTGCAACACCACTCCATTTTACCCCCATGCTTTGAATCATCACTTCACTTTAACCTTTCAATCATTTCAACACCACTCCATGCACACATTGCTGCAACACCACTCCATTTTACCCCTCCATGCTTTGCATCATTACTTCATTTTCACCCTTGAATCATTGCACACACCACCAATTTCCCCTCATTGCCGTCCACTTCCTCTATAAAAGGAAGTGTGTGTGGAAGCCATAGAGTTGAGTTTTTGTTAGAGCATTCACCACCATTTCAACACAACCTTCATCCAAACACATCCATTCATCTTCACATCCATTCCTCCATACAAACAAACCTTCAAACACTCACCAACACCTTGTGCTGTAGCAAAGGAAGGGAAGGAAAATGCTTAGACATGCTTGCTGTCCAACTTGGATCGTTGGAGCGTTTAGGTGTTTTCTTTCTTTTGTTTCCAATGTTTAAATTCATTTCCTTTCGTTTTGTTGTGAACATGAGTGGCTAAACCCCTCTTGGCTAGGGGTGATTTCAAAGCCATGATTATGTGTACAATATGATTTGATAAATTCCAGTTATGAACTCTTGAATCGTGAATGCAATTGGCTTAACTATATGATTGATAACTTATTTGTATTTGTTAATTAAGGGTCGACACTTAATTGGCATGCATAAATCCGATGCTAGAATATAAGAAAGTTTCACATAATCGTTACAAACTTATATTCATAAGTAGTGGAGGTCGTTTATAAACAATCACGTTAAGTTTAATTCTAGCATGAGTGACATGATGTCATAGTTGCAAGTGCTTTGTCAATGCTTATGATTTTCATTAAACGTAATGATCTTTGATTGTATCTCTATTATGTTGTCATGTAGAGAACTTTTGAAGAATGTTTTGGGTTGTCGAATGATGTCATCCAATCCAATAAAACAAGGGAAATCTAAGGGTTAACTAGTGATGTCACAGTTAATTTGGGGCATTGTCGTTCATAATTCAATGAAGTAGTAACTGGAAATCGAGTTGTTTGCATACATGTCATGTGTGGAGAAAAAGCCTCTAGCTATCACATCCATCATCTTATTTCTCAAATTCGTTTTACAATCTGTCTAGTTTTTCATACTTGTTTGTTTGTTTCAACTTCATCCAAATCAAAACCCCCTTTTAGTTTCTTGTTAAGTGTTTTTAAGTTTAGTTTTATGTTTTTGAGTCAATTTAGAGGTTATTAGCAAGCCCTCCTAATCCCCGGTCCAGAACGATCCCTACTTATACTTATACTACAATTGTCAAAAGAGGGTTAAATTTGTGTGTTAAGTTAATTTTCGCATCAATGTATCACCATTGTTTCGTATTACCTCGAGCAAACTGTTCATTTTTTGGCTAACTGTATGTTCAACCTATCGAGATTGCTCTTCAAGTCGTCTTCGAAGAAACGACCTAGTTGGGGGATCAGAGCCTTTACCACTATCTTCATCGCAGTCTTCCACTACTCCTTCAAGGAAGACACCTACGGTCTTGTTGGGAATTTCTGTGTTGCGAGGCTGGGTATCGAAACAAACTTCCTTTTCTCAGTGTGTTACACTTGCAGCCTCCGGCATCACAGCAACAAGAGGGTTTTGTGCATATGACAAATTTTGTCCGAGGCTCTGAACTGGTAGGTCGATCGTTGACTTTCCCATGATTGTTTTATTTTGAAACTATCGTGTTTCAACGGGCATGAACTTCGTAGTTTTAGCACTTAGTCCCACTAGGCGTGCCAAAATGTTAACCCAAAAAACTACCAAACCTACGTCGCACGCATACCGAGTAACTAATGAGCTAACTACGTCCTTCGGTTGTATACGGGCGTGCCAACTCGTCGGCTGATGAGTAAAATATGTTGATGTTGCGTTGAACGTACTGCTGACTTCTCGATCTCGCGATTACGACCGAGGAAGGAACACGTATCGGCCTTCAGGTTCTAGAGCCTGAAGACAAGACTGCTAGTCTTGCGAAGTTCACGGATTGTCAGCATCGGGTTCGGTTATGGTGATTATATTCGTAAGAGTATAAACACGTCGAACCGACTCCAAACTATATGGACACAAGTACTCAAAGAGATGTATGTCTTGATGGTGAATGTGGTTCGGCCGTCAAAATGCCGAACTCTGAAATTTACTTGTGAATATCTAATCATAAACAACTTAGCGTTCAATGTGTTGAGCCCAGTAATCTGTAACACCTTACTTCACCGAGAAGGCTAATGAGATGACCTCTACCAATAAGGATTCGAAAACACTTCTTGACCAAGACTTGGATAGGTAACCAGTCGGCCTCGATGCAGTGTTGTTTATCGAAACTAAAGGTGCTCCTCGATCAGCTGATTCTACGGTAACTGTGCTATTTATCCAAACTGAAAATGCCACCGGTTGCCTTCACAATGCTGTTTATCCAAACTGAATATGTGTCAGCGAAAAAGGAAAATAAAAGTCTTAAAGGTGTTTGAGAAGTTTGCGCAGGGCAATTTGTGTGTTGAACTAGGGGTTTTGAATGACGCACCCTTCCTATTTATAGCAGTCAATCTCATCTTGGCCGAATCAAAACTATACTCGGATTAGGATTCTTTATCCTAATCCAACCAGGCCTCGGCCAATCCTACCTCCACTAGGATTTTGAACCAAACTCCTTATCCAACCACCTTCACTTCTCAAATCTCAGCATCCTTATTCTATTAAGACTCCTTATCATACTAGGACTCGACGCATTCGCTCTGATCCATATTAATCATTCTTGCAATAAGACTTGACCGCCCTGACTGGGCAGCCCATGACCCCTGGCCGGCCCACAGTATTTTCGGAAAAGCTTCGGAAAAGCTTTGGACCAAACATAAACCTAATAATATTATTTTGGGCCCAAACAACTTATTGCGGATCAGAGCTATGTTAAAAAATAGACCAATTGCTTTGAAAACAATTTCCACAAGTCAAAAAATAGACCAAATGTTACAAGAATTAAAACTAGATAAAACAATCAATGTTTTACAACACCCAGAAGAGTCTCATGTGGAATCAATTTCTACAATTTGGGATTCAGAAAATGAAACTGAAACAGATTCCATTAGGAAAGTAGAACAAGCTTTTCAAAATCTTGAACTCAAAAGAATCACAAATAAACAAGTCAACCCAATAAATCTTACCAAAAATTGGTATCCACGGCCAACACCTCCGGATATTCAGTATGAGGAACGAAACATCCAAAATCAATTCTCAGTCTCGGGTGATAAACTCTATGAATGGAATATAGATGGTTTATCAGAACAAGAACTTTAAAAAAAAAATACAACACATCTCTATGGTTGCTAATAGTTATATTGCCAATCATAATCTCAGCCAGACTCAAGTTGTTGACCTTTTGGTCACTAAATTCACAAGAATGCTTCATTCCTGGTGGGAAAAAGATCTAATTAAACAATCACAAAATGAAATTAAACATGCAGTTAAAAAGGATGAAGATGGAACACCCATCTTTGATGAGCATATAGGACAAGGAGTCCCAGATGCAGTCAACACCTTACTCTTTGCCATCATAGAACATTTCATAGGTACACCCAGCAATGCACTTCCAGAATTCATGACCAACTTAGCAATCTAAGATGTCCAACCTTAAGTGATTTCAGATGGTACATAGACGTTTTCATGTCTAGGGTCATGCTTAGATAATATAGTAATCAACCATTTTGGAAAGAAAAAATCATCAATGGATTACCAAACCTTTTTGCTCACAAAATTAGAAATGTTTTAGTCAACAACGAAGGTATCATACCATATCATACCCTTACTTATGGAAATATTATTAATATTATCCAGAATGAATGATTGCAAATGTGTATTGATATGAAAATTTCAAAACAAGTAAATAAAGACAAATCAATAGCCAAATATGAATTAGGAACATTTTGTGAACAATACGGATTACCTCCTATTGCTCCATCCAACAAAAAGAAAAAATCAGAAGCCTACAATAAGTATCCAAATAGATACTCAAATAGGTATTCTAGTAGGAAACATCCCAAATACAACAAATTCAAAAACAAGAATTTTGAAACAAACAAATTTTATGAAAAACCCAAGTCTGGCAAGTGGAAGAAGAAACCCTCAGGAAAATCCCACTTCAAAAACCAAGAACAAAAATGAAATTGCTACAAGTGTGGCAAATTAGATCATTATGCAAATAAATGTCGAGTCAAGAAAACAATTAATCAACTGAAAATCTCTAAAGAAGAGAAACTACAGTTAATTCAAGTCTTAGAATTAAGGGACACAGACCGTAGTCATTCCGAAGACGATTTAAGTTCTAATTCGTCTTCTTCCAACAATTCTTCAAGTAGTCTTTCATCCCCCGACATTAAAATATGATGTATTGATACTTGTTGTAAAAAGATTTTAGTCCTCAATAAACAAGAAGAACAAGAAAATATTCTTATCGAATTAATCAATAAGTAGATGATCCAGAATTGAAATCATTCTACTTACAGAAGCTTAAGAAATTAGTCCCACAAGAAGAAACCAATACCAGTCAACCCCAAGTTTCCCAAAAAGTTAGCCTTAGCACAACCTTGGAAATGTTCAATAAGTCTAAAAAGGAAATTACAGTTAAAGATTTACAAAGAGAAGTCAATAAAATCAGAAATGAAATTAGGTTTCTAAAATCAGAAAACCTAGAAATTCGCACACATCTCAGTAGAGTCCAAACACAAATACTTGAGTACTTGTCACAATAATGACCAAAAACATAGTGGTTCTTCCTCAAGTCACAATTCAGACTCTCCGTCTGAAGAAAAATCATCAGAAAATTTAATCTTAGGACTTCTAAACAAGATATGAATCCAGAAATTGTATTCTAAAATCAAAATAATAATTGAAGACTTTTCATCTAGACACAATTGGTTTGATTGACTCAGGAGCAGACTTAAATTGTATTCAAGAAGGATTATTTCCTACTAAGTATTTTCATAAATCAATAGAAATACTTAGTGTTGCAAACCAGTCGCCAATGCAATTAAAATATGAAATTCCAAAAGCTCATGTCTATCAAAACAATGTTTGTTTCAAAACCCCAATTGTTTTAATCAAAACCATTTCAGACCCAGTTATTTTAGGACTTCCTTTCATAGCTCTCCTATATCCTTTTAAGGTACACCATAATCAGATAACTACTAGGATGTTAAGACAAAAAATCATATTTGAGTTCTGCACGGAAACAGACCTCAAAAAATTAAGGCAATTACAAAAGGATAGTATTTCAAAAATCATCAATTTAGTCACCAATAAATCACAACAAATTAATTTCTTAAATGAAGAAATTAATTACAAAAGAATTGAAGAACAATTAACAAATAAAAATTTGTTACAAAGCATTGACAATTTTCAAAACAAACTTGCAAAGGAAATTTGTTCTGATATTTCTAACGCCTTCTGGCACAAAAAACAACACATTGTCAAACTTCCTTACAATAAGGATTTTGATGAAAAGAAAATACCCACCAAAGCTAGGCCAATTCAAATGAGTCAAGAAGTTATGGAATTCTGCAAAACAGAGTTTCAGGAACTTCTTAATAAAGGAATAATTAAAAAAAGCAAATCACCATGGTCATATCCTGCTTTCTATGTCCAAAAGAATATAGAATTAGAAAGAGGAACCCCTAGATTGGTCATCAATTATAAACCCCTTAATGAAATCTTGGAATGGATACAATATCCAATTCCTAACAAAAGAGATTTGATTAAGAGACTAAGTCAAGCAGTAATTTTTTTCAAAATTTGATATGAAGTCTGGATTTTGGCTGATTCAGATTCATGAGGATGATAAGTACAAAACAACATTTGTCACTCCTTTTGGTCATTATGAATGGAATATAATGCCTTTCGGTCTTAAAAATGCACCCAATTTTCAAATTATCATGAATGAAATATTTAATCAATACAACTATTTCTCAATTATTTACATTGATGATGTTCTCGTTTATTCCAAATCGATAGATGTGCATTGGAAACACTTAAACATGTTTGCTAGGATAATTAAGTCAAATGGATTAGTTGTCTCAGCATCTAAAATTAAGTTATTCCAAACCAAGATTAGATTTTTAGGATACAATATCCACCAGTCAACCATTCAACCAATAGATAAAGTAATTCAATTTGCAGATAAGTTTCCAGATGAAATCATTGACAAAACCCAATTACAGAGATTTCTAGGATCCTTAAATTATGTTGCAAAATTATATCCCCATCTCAGAAAACAATGCAAACCTTTATTTGATCGTCTCAAAGAAAATCCTTCACCTTGGTCTTATACTCATACTTCCATTGTCAAACAAATCAAATCTCATGTTAAGACTTTGCCCAGTCTTGGCATTCCAACTCCCAATTCATTTAAAATTGTTGAAATTGATGCCTCTGAAATTTGTTATGGAGGTATTCTTAAACAATCAATCTTATCCGAATCTCCTGAACAAATTGTTCACTTTCATTCAAGAGTATGGAATCCAGCACAAAGTAATTACAATACCATTAAAAAGGAGATATTTTCTATGGTATTATGCATTAGCAAATTTCAAGACGATTTATTATATCAAAAAGTTTTAGTTAGAGTCGATTGCAAATCTACAAAATATGTTTTACAAAAAGATGTTCAAAACATTGTATCAAAACAGATTTTTGCACGATGGCAAGCCATATTAAGTATTTTTTATTTTGACATTGAATATATTAAAGGCAACCAAAATTGCATTCCTGATTTCCTAACCAGAGAATTTTTGTAGGGGAAGAATAACAGACAAAAGAACTTATCAAAGAAGGCTTCTAGCCACCCTACCACCATCAGTAAAATAAGAACCAAGCCCAGATTCTTCATCGGTTTTAGCCATTACCAACCGTTTTACTCCATTAGGTTCCACAATAGGAAACCTCAGGCCAAACTACCAAACACCACATCCAAATTATCAAACGACATTAGTCAATCAATATGATCCATATTCAACTTCAACTTTCCAATCTTCATCATCCCAATTAGCCAGTTACATTAAAACATCACCATATGTCAAGAAAAATCACAATGAATATCTTTTTAGCATCCCTTTCAACATCCAACAAGAACAAGCACCAGAAAAAAAAAGCTAAACCATTTTTTCTACCCAATTGTCATTTTCAGCCTACCAAATCATATAAAACTCTCAAATATTGCCAAGCCATTCTCAGTGAGACTGAATCCATTTCAATAAAACCACTTTATAGCAAACCCATGAAAACAAAATCCTTTACCATTCTCTTTATATTGGAAAGTTTTTAATAACCAGCATGTTCTCATTCCCAATAACCATTACAATTATTTTGATTACATTCAAGTATGGACTAACATTTTCCTCCATCAAATATAAGACTTTAGTCATTCATGGTTAATCAATTTTGACAAGAGTTTCAGGTTAAATTTCTCAGCATGGTTCCCAAAATGGTGGTTGGTTCATGGCCCAACAGCTAGCCTCTTACCAGAAGAACTCATGCAAGTCTTATCAGCTGGTTTCCAGAAGAAATTTGACAAAAGCCGATTTAACTACAGGATTACACTTCTGCCATTATTCATGGCCAAGTACAAAGTCCTATGAATTTTGAAGTGGAATTATGAAGTTGAAACCGGTGAAGTCTCCAGATCAAGATCAGTCAAGTGGTGGGATAAATTCAATCATCAGAAGATCATCAATCTGGTCCTCTCAGAGTTTCCCATCACTCCAGTTCCAGCTATTCCAGCGCAACCAATAATGGCATTACCAACCATTCCAGAACAATCTTTATTAGACATTAGTCTGTCTTCATCCCTCAAGGGAACAACTAAGTCATCCAAATCAACAAGTTCAAAGAAGAAAGAAATAATCCCAGCTCAAAGATTTAGCCCAACGGTTAATGGCAGAAGCAGCTTTGCGCATCCTCATAGCATCCAGCCAATTCAGCAAGTAAAAAATCTCAAGCAGCATATTATCAGGATTCCATGACCCATTCGATCTTTGAATAATTCAAACATGTGAAGACACAGTAACAAGGCATGTGACCCCAATAGGAAACATGTCATTTCCAGCACCGAAAGCAGTAGCCATCATTCCAGATTCCAGACAATTCACTATTCATGAATAGTAAAATCATTTTTTCACTATTCATCAGCAGTAAAAGCAAGCCATCATTCTGCTTCCCAACAGGAGCCGCGTGATTCAACAGTCATCAACTTTAATCATCATCTTTCAACTCAGAAGACAGCAAGATTCTCGGCCTCAATCATTCCACTCAATTATTTCCAGTCTATTAAAAGAAACCTCAAGTCTCATTCCAGGAGGGCTGAAACTTCTGCGTATTCTCCAACAACATAACAGAAGCAAAAATCAGCTTGTAATTTCCCAGTTTAAATTTGTAAACACTTTTAATTTTCAAATGTCAAGGATGCCTGCGTGCACCAATATCCTTTTTTTCCATTCAAATTTGCTGACTCAATCGTTAGTAAATCAATTATAAGTTTCTAAGTAAGTTTTCAATAAAACTTATTTTCAAATATATCTGCATCATTACTTTAAATTCATTATTTTCATTACAACTGATTTTGAATGGTATAAAATTCTTACTCACAGTCAATTCATCGAGTATCTCAAGTTCAAGGTAAACACCGATCAATCATTTGTTCAATTCTTTCTATTTGTTTATAACAGTTGGTTTCATGGCACGAGTAATTGGCATTAGCTCAATTGGTAAGAAATGGAGCATAAGTATAGTAGAATATAGTTAGTATAACCGAACTTGGTCAAGAAAAGAACGATAAGTTGGGGTAAAATGAGACAATAAATATGCTATCATTCTATCATTCGTCGCCCACTACCATGTGGGTGATGCGAGTGGCTAATGCAGCGTGGGATTAATGTGCATCAATAGATCCCTCCCTAATTATGTACATTCATTCTATTTTGAGCTATTCAATCTACTAACTAGGAAAAACATAAAAATGCTAAAAGTGAAAAGAATAGTGCAGGAATAACTCGTTTAAAATGTAAGCAAAATGTGCAGCTTGAATGCAAAAGTGAAACACAAGGGTTAGACCATCTCCAAATAAGATGTCAAATATGTCAAATATGGTTAAAAGACATTCAAATGTTCTCTAATGAATATGTCATATATGATGTAGCAGTTGAGTTATTTGACTCCTTACTCCTTAACTGTCTTTTTTTAAGCAAACAAAGGAGTTAAATATATTTAATTTAATTTTTTAATGCATGCGTCTCATTAACAACCAATAGAATAAAAACTAAAATTAATTTTGATTACTTTTTAGAAAAAATTACACATAGAGTATACTTTTAATACTTAATTATATATTGAGACAACACTTTTTAAACATTTCAATGAGAGACAAAAGTTAATAATGACATCATTAACTTATTTTCTTTGGAATGTAAATTACAAAATTACCCTTTAGAATGACAATTGTGTTAAAAATGCTTAAAAGATGAAATATTTTCATACCCATCTCTGTTACTCACTCCTATCTCTGTCCTTTTGGCTCACTTTCTTTCTTTCTCCTCTCTCTCCTCTCATATAGATTAATGGGTGAATCTCAGTTTACTACCCTCAAGTTTCATGGTTTTCAACATTTAGTACATGAAGTTTTTTTCATCCCAGAGTCATACCTAAAGTATTAATTTTAGGATAGTCTCGTATATCTGTTAAGTTTTCCGTTAGAACTTCTATTAACTGATGACGTGGTGCCCACGTGGATCATTATTGGGCGCCACATGTCAATATGGGCCCACTTCAATATTAAATAATTAAAAAAATACAAAAAAAAAAAACACATCCATCTTTTACCTCCCCCCACCCCCACCTCATCCCTTCCTTCTTTCCTCTGCAACCCCCACCCTCTCTTCTCTCATCTGCAACCCCCACCCACCCTCCCTCCCTTCTCTCCTCTGCAACCCGCACCACCCACCTTCCCTTATCTCCTCTGCATTTATCATCATCTATCATCCACTGTCAAAGAAAGAATTCGAAGATTTCAATTGGTATAAAACCAAAAACCCTAATTTCAAAGAAAACAAAATGATGAAATGAGAGGAACATGGCTAGAGAACACGGAACGAACGCGCAACCATGGAGGACCATTAAATGACGACGCCTCACACTCAGATCTCTTGCAAGGGAAGTGAAATTTACGTGATCGAAACGTCGCAATGGCGGACCTCGCGTCAAAGCTTCTTGACCCTCAGCCTTTGCAGCTCATCAACCATCGCACCCAAGCTCCCGGACGAATCATTATCGTCTCCCAGTTGGAATCGAAATCCCGGAATCCTGGAATCCAAATCTAAAATTACAAATTGGGATTCAAACATCAATCACATAATAAAAAAGGCCAAAATGGGCAAACCAAAAAAATAAATGAGGGAGTAACTACCTTGAGCTTGAAATAGAGAGGAGGAAGAATGACAATGCCCTTTTTCTGAAGAATTTTGCCAATGTTGTTTCTGGCCGTCGCTACCAACGTTAGGAAGATTGACTCCCACATCCCTCTCTCCCTTTCTCTCTCTAAAACTTTCTCTCTCTAAAAACAATAAAATTTGAATCTTTGATTTTGGTTTTGTGTTATTGTTTTGGTTTTGGGTTTAGATTTAAAAAGATGATTTGTTTGGGACCTAACAGCAAAACAACTCTGGGAAATGTCAAGCAAGATGGGTGGTGCGGGTTGCAGAGGAGAGAAGGAAGGGAGGGTGGGTGGGGGTTGCAGAGGAGAGAAGAGAGGGTGGGGGTTGCGGAGGAAAGAAGGAAGGGACAAGGTGGGGGAGGTAGAAGATGGGTGGGTTAATTTTTTATTTATTTATATATATGTTTTTTTTTTTTGTGTTTTTTTTTTTTTTTTTTAATATTGAAGTGAGCCCATATTGATACGTGACGTCCAGTAATTGTCCACATGGGCATCACGTCATCAGTTAATAAAAGTTCTAACGAAAAACTTAACATGTATGAGACTGTTCCAAAATTAACACTTTAAGTATGACTCTGAAACGAAAAAAATGAGACTATTCTAAAATTAACATTTTAGGTATAACTCTAGAACGAAAAAAAATGAGACTGTTTCAAAATTAATATTTTAGGTATGACTCTACGATGAAACAAAAAATTCATGTACTAGATATTGAACATCACGAAACTTGATGGTAGTAAATTGAGATTTACCCTAGATTAATTGACAAAAAAAATTCAGAACCTTACGATCGCTAAGATCGCTGCTGCCCCTTTCAAGCTCCTCGTCGTTGTTATTTTCCGAATCGAAAGAAACTGTTTCACTCCGCCGCCGGTCCATTGCGACACTTACAAAGGTCTTCATTCCTCTCCCTCTTCCTTTCTCTTTCGTCGCGAGAGCTTCGTTGCTGAACGGCTTGATTTGCTCCGCGTCATAGTACACCGATGGCTACGGATAATAACGATTTTAATGGTAAAAGTTAATCATGAAAATTGTTGAAATATTGTTTAATTAATTATTGAAAGTAATTCTGTAAAGTTATGCAGTCAACCGAAGGATGGTATGCGTGATGGAAGTAAATTGCTTCTGATTTTGTACCATCTTATATTTTACAGGTTCGAAAGATAATTTTCTCAATGGGTATTGTTGAGTCTTCCTAGGATATTGATGAAACTGCTAAAGAACCTTCTTATAAGTTGGTGATTTTTGCTTCTGTCTATTTCTATTTTGGCTTGCTTGATATATGGGTTAACAAACTTTTGCTGCTAGACGGGTTGTGGGGGTTGAGTTTTCAATGCAAAGTGTTTAAATTTAGCACTTGATTGAGTTTCCAAATTTGTTTTTATATCCTTATTTGACTAATCCTAATTGCGTTCAGTTTTCCGGGGTATGAAGTAGAAGCCTAGTTAATGTACCTTATTGTTATTATTCCGAAGGGTTTTTTTGTGTGCCTGTAGCATCAGTTATTTAAAATTAGACACTATTCGGAAGAGTAGAAGTATAACTAAATGAATTCTTCTTTCTAGGTGAGAACCCTTGTAATGTTAGTGGTGTACATTACAAATTAGAATCTATTTGCATTCTGTTTAAAAATTCTCATGAACGAGAGTTCATGGCAATTTTAATGGTTAATATCGACGGTTCAGATGCTTAAGAGGTAGCAATGAACTCAAAGTAAAAGTGTTTTTTGTTTTTGTAGGGAACAAATCCGAGTTTGGAGGCGATGATAGATACCAGCCTTGGTCATTAACTCGCCAAAACGAGTGAAATTATAACGCTAGCCCTTATCTATGGGACCTTGGGTTCAAAATTTATGTGCTCATCCATAATTGGTTGTAAATTGGTAAAAGCAATCCAGTGTAAATGGAAATTTATTGGACACACCCACGACTTGATAAACCAATACATAATCAATGAATTTTTGTAAATATTGTCATGTATGTAGTTTTATTGAACTATACAAATTAATTCTACTTAAAGTCTAAAATTATACAAACTGATTATACTAAAAATTATACAAAACTGATTTTGCAAAAATGATCGATGACTGAAATGGTTGAGGATTGATTGAACTAATTCTGCAAAATGGTCGAAGATGAGTTGAATTGATTATGTAAAATAGTCGAAGACGGGTTGAATTGATTTTGCAAAAAATGATTGAGGACTGATTGAACTAATTCTGCAAAAATTGTCAAAGACGGTTGAACTGATTCTGCAAAAAAAGTCAATGACTGGTTGAACTGATTCTACAAAAATGGTCGATGATTGATAGAACTGATTCTGCGAAAATGGTCGATGACGGGTTAAACTGATTATGCAAAATGATCAATGACCGATTGATCTTATTCTGCAAAATGATCGAAGATGGGTTGAACTAATTCTACAGAAAATGATCGATGACTTATTGAACTGATTCTGCAAAAATGATCGAAGACGGGTTGAATTAATTCTGAAAAAAATGTCAATTATTGATTGAACTGATTATGTGAAAATGGTCGAGAACGGGTTGAATTGATTCTATAAAAGTGGTCGAAGACGGGTTGAATTGATTATACAAAAATGGTCAATGATTAATTGAAACTAATTATGCGAAAATGGTTAATGACAGGTCGAACTGATTCAGCAAAAATAGGCGAGATCAGGTTAAACTGATTCTGCAAAAATGGTCAATGATTAATTGAACTGATTCTGCGAAAATGATCGATGGCAGGTTGAACTGATACTAGTAATAAAGGAAACAAACTGATTCTACATATAATTTCAAAACTAATTCTACAGAAATAGTCGAGCTTATGACACATATTAATTTGGTTGAGTGATGAGGGTTGAGTTTTATTAATAGCCCTAAAGCCTTAGGGCTATGGTTGGTATTTTAAAACATTGTTTCCATGTTTTTGGGCTGGGCTTTAGATGTTTTTGTGTTTTTGTCTTTTCTTGATATGTTTAAAAACTAGTGGAGTTCTTTGAAATATAGTGAAAGTTTTTGTGAATTTCACTGCACCTCCTTTGGCAGCAACAATAAGAAGCAAAACTGCTGACCACAAGAAACACGGAATTGACACCAGCGGCCCTGTGACCTGGATACCACTTCACCCCTGGAATCAAGAATGTGATTTTTTATTTTTTTTAAATACTTTATCAAAACAGAGAGATGAATTCGAACTTATAGCCTCTTTCAACTTTGGAACAAGAATTGCATATATTGATTTCTACGTAAATTTAGTTGATTTTTCTTTTTGGATACCAAAGTTCACCGCTAGTTTTGGGTTTGGATTCTTCTTCTCAATTGGTTACCTGGATTCTATTTTGCTTCCTGGGTCTGATACATGTAATCAGGACGCTAAGTAAACAGCCTCCCAATCAAATCATGCAACATCATGTGGAAAGTTAAAAACGTGGTGACGCATGATGGTTTTGAGACACTGGCACCTTACATCCTCAATTCATGCAAGTCTCTCATTTTCCTTGTTCTGGTGTAAATGTTTCACACCAGAACAAGGCAAAGGCATCAGATTAGTAGATCTCTAATGCCATAGAAAATAAATCCAAAACAGAAAGAACTAACAATTCCAATATATAAATTAAGTAGTTCTCTTTATAACATATCAAATTCTTGAAATATCAGTAATTAGATGTTTTCCATGATAAGTTTTCAGCTGTAAGAGCATAATTACAAGCTTAGAGTGTGTTCAACTACTGAATGGTATCCCCATTCTAAAACACTCCGGTACGTATCATTTTTTTCCTTTGTCACGCTCGACATCAAAACAAAAGATCCTCTTCCTTTTTAGTTTCCGCTATGAGAGCTTTTCATCGATCAGAAGTATCGGATGGAGTGGAACGCTGCTCAGCATCAAACTGAAGGGAAATGCCTATTGAGGTTGTAGGGCAGTGAGTAGAACTCTTCACTCCTGGTATCTGTGTTGTAATTCTGAAATTTTTCCCACCAGTGCCTACCACTGTCTCTCCGAGTTGTGCTGTGTCCACGGCTGACAGTTAAGTCCAAGAACAAAGCGACAATGATGCCAACGGTTGCTGGAGACGAGAAAATTACTTCAACGATATTGTTGAACTGCAGTTTCAAATAAGCAACATTCATGAGTTAGCAGAGAGTTATGTGTAAGACAACTTTTAAGCTGTGCAGATAAGTTGCAATTAAAACTACTCACCCAAATGGAACGAGTGTGAACAGGACCGCGATCAGAAATCAAGTGGTATTCATGAAAGTATTCTGTCACCGAAAGACCCATGAAGATAGAAAAGCCTACAATGAACATCGTCCTAAAGCTGTTTAGGTTGCAGAACTGGAGCAAACCAAGGCCAGCAGAAGCTGCACACCACTCAACGTATATCACTATCGACATTTCAAAATATAAATCTAATATGTGAACTCTGAAGGAGCATAGACACTAAACTGAGATATATTAAGTATTCAGTCCACATATACTCAAAAGTGGAAAATCAACAATACATAGTCATAATTATGATTTAGGAACGAAATGCTTACCAACATAGGCGAAGAGGACGCAATACAACGCTGCGAAAATTGGCATTGGTATCGAAGCAAGAAAAGCCCCAAATTTTCCTGCGCATGACATAATTAGTGATACACTCATACTAGATAATGCAAACAAAGTTATGAATAGTTTGTATTGTTGAATGAGTAAAACGGAATACTCTACCTAATACAGAGAAGAAGAGCATAAAGGCTGCTGATATCTGAATTACTCTCCGACTTCCAACCCGTGTCATTCCCAGAAGGCCAGCATTTTCACTAGAAAATAGGGTAGGATCATTAGATCACAGTTGCTTTCTCTTTTTCTTTCGGTTAACGATTATAGTTTCTTTCTTCTTTAGATGAGTTTTCTGTTAACGCAGAGTTCTACAAGCCTACAACTAAGGTGCCCACGCCGTCAATGCCTAAAACTAAGCAACCATGGGGCACTTGTAATATGGATTCAGAACAGTGATTCATATTATTGTTCTTCAAAATTATATGCAGACAAACTGTAAAATTGAGTCAGAGAAGCATAGGTCCTTATTCCATAATTATACAACAAAAGACATCATAATTGCATAAGTTAAATACTCACACTGAAGCAGTGGAGCCAGATACTGAGCCAAATATTCCATCCAGAAAAGTGCTTACGCCCTGAAATTTTACAAGACGAATTAAGTTTTTCATTGCCACAACTATAAAGATGTGAATAACATTAGAATTCAATCGGACCACTTCCTACCAGCCAGCCAACACCTCTGCTGATAACAGAAGGTGGTATAGGGGTGGCACTCCCATATCTTGACGCCGCAATAAATGTACCTGTAGACTGCCCCAAATGAATGGGGAGTAAAAATATGTCAGCGCGAATGAAAAGCAATGCGTATTCATTTTATAAACCTTTCACTGAGAAACATATTTCAAGTCAAAAGATAACATTAGCTTAAGATGAGAATGTCATATTTATTCTTCGCTTAAAACGTCAAGAGAGCCATCTATGAAGGCATATTAATACAAGTTTCCTCAAGAAATCGTAATAAAGATGTCTGGTCTACTTTATGTGTATATGCAAAATAAACATCTGCCTTTGTAAATTCAGTCTTGAATTATCAAAACTAGAATATGCAATTCATTAAAGAAACAAGAAAGAAATTCATAAGTCTTACCTCAATAATGGCAACGAAAGCCGCAGCCATCATTGCAAAAATATCTCCAGCATTAAAATCAGGACGCCCCCATTGAAACGGATAGGGAATCCTTATCCTGCATATGGTGGAAGAGAAACGTTATTGAATGGCATACTGTTTTATTAAAATCATGAATTACGTTACAATGATCCAGCATCTAGCAATGCAGGAGTAAACTTCTGGAGCATGAAACCAAGAGATAAGAGTGGACGTAATTGTTTATGGTGCCTCAGCAAGTGCACTATGATAATTAGGCTTAAGTTTGATCTTATAGTAACTCAAAACAGGAAGTTTTCTTCAGAACATGGAAAACACCCACAACATAATTGCGGAAACACGGTATAACTAGAACAGCTTTCTCTAACAGATAAAGGAAAATAAGATCCCATGGTTACTCAAAACAGGAATTGTTCTTCAGAAATATTGAAAAGCACGAAGATCATCATTGCAGAGTGCATAACTAGAACATGTTTGATTCTTTCAAATAATCCACCTCCAACAATTTCTCTATTGACCGTATCCTGTATTTGGGCTTATATAATTGCACATCTCAATTTTCATTGCAAACAAGTATTTCCCGCTGAAGTAAACTGTTATCGACAACTCTCTTACAGAACATTCATATGGGGAAACAAATCCATTAGCATTAGCCATGAATGGTTGAGCACTAACATAAAAAACAAAATAAAAAACATGAATGATCGATTGAAAATGTCAGTACAGGTGCTTCTTGCATGAAATGCAAATGCTAGCTAGAAGTTGAAGTTTACCAAGGAGCAGCGCTAATCAGCCCTGAACGATCAGTGCGGCAACTAATTTGAGTTGCATAAGATCTTTTCTTATACGCACCAGCTGCTGTCAAAATTTCTGCATATGTCCATACAATCGCAACTGTAAACAGTACGGCAAATCGACCAAATATAGGCGGTTTTAACCTCATCGTGTACTGCAGTAACGATAGTCAAATATCAGAACAGACTATTAGTAAGAGTAGATATGCATATTTTACATTCTATACATAATATAACATGAGATATTGAAAATTAAATTGAAGATGTCAGCATGAAAATGATCATTCAGGACATTGCCCACCTGTGATATGAAAACCACAAGGATCAGTGCTGGTAATCCAATTTCAACACATTTTGCCAGCTACAACCATCAAACAAAAAGAAAAAAAAAATCAAAACAAAGTAATGCCGACATGTAGTTGACAGAGAAGCTTAAAGGAGGTCTGAGTTAATATCAAACCCAAGTTTAAAGTAGTGCCTAAAAGCTCCCGTGATTAAATACTATATTTTTTTCGTAGAAATGACATTTGAGATTTAACATCATGAATTGACCACTAAAGGTTCCAACTTCCACTTTCTTACAAACCAATTATTTGCACTGAGCAGTAACACAATGATTGGTTCAGAATGTTACCTGAGGGAAACCAAATGCAAAGAACCCAAGTCCAGTAAGCGTTACAAGAGGAACTGCAGAGAGAGGACTAAGATACCTGCATCAAGCCACATCAATAATCAAGTTCTTTCTTAGACAAAGTAATAACTACAAAATCACATCAAGAAATTCTAACTTTGGCTTCACCGCCGATGCAGCTTACCTCCCAAAAATTCTCACAAACCCAAGAAAACCAAAGATCACCTGCAAGAGAGATGCAATCACAATTGCTCCTTGCACTGCTTTCATGGTTTCCTTAAACCTCTAAAGAAAACATTCGCAGATAACAATGAGCATATGTATGAAAAAACTCAAAACCCCAGAAATCATATGCATTAGACTCCCTCTATGTCAAAACAAAATAGTAAACTGTAGCCATTTTAATGCAAACCCTTCTTTACCATCCACACATTCTGTCCTAGAGTCCAACAGAAAGCTAAAATCAACGAAAAAAGGAAAATGTAAAAATTGTGGGACACCAACCCGGTGGGGGTCTATGTAGACATCGAACCTCCTGGACAAGGCAATGGAGACAACAGGGATGATGAAGGCATATGAGGCCCCCATGACCACTGGAAGCCGAGTCCCGAACCAAGTCTGCAAGAGTGTGTTGATCCCAGCAACAAAGAGGATTGTTTCAATCACTTTAGCCTTCTCCACCTATTAACACAAAAAACATAGAAATTTCTGTTAGAAATATAAACACTACGAGCAAATAAATCAGAAGTAGGAAACAAAAAGGTAACAACTTTTTTATTTGTAAATGTGGGGGTATAAGGAGGTCTTACATTGCCACCACCCATGAGAGGGACAAGTAATGTGGGGATGAACACAGTGGTCCCAAGCATTACCAGGAAATGCTGGAATCCCAGAAGTATGGCTTCAGCTGCATTCAATCAAACAAGTGTTAGCAAATAGTGCAACAAAATACAAACTTTTTAGCAGGAAACGAAGAAAAAATAGGAGGGAAAAGGAAAACAGAATATAAAATACAGGGAATCATAGCCAAAAACAAAATGCTTTAATGGGTGATTGGTTTCCCGGAAAATGCAGGAAAACGAGAAAAAGAGAGGGGTAAACTGAGAAAATTTTAAGAGATTCTAGAGAAAACACTGAAACACAGAAAGGGTAATTCATGCGATTATCGAGAGAGAACAAATAGCATGTTAGTATAAAGGAAGCATCTTTATCAGAGTTTGTTTCATTTTATTTTCTCACACACGCAAACTAATCTCTGGAAAACCATTTTCTTTTCTTACAACCCATTTTTTTACTTGGCAACCAAACAAAACTGACATTGCCCAAAAACTCAGAAAATGTAAAAATACCATCATAGAAAAAAATGGAAACTTTCTCCTATGATCCATGGTAAATGCAATGTGATGGAAACAGGTTAGTGCTCTGTGTGTGTGTGCACGTTAGAGAGAGAGAGGGGGTACGCCATGGGGGAGAGGATGTGACACAGAAGTCGACACCGGGAAGCTGGTCCTTGATGGGGTGAGGCTGGAAGTCATCTGTCTTTTGGGGGCCTCCTCCGCCGCCAGCCATGGCTGTTGATGGTGGAGAGGAAGGAAAAAGCTTGAACCTTCGAGGGGGAGGGGGAGCTCAAAAACTCAGAGGCTCTCTCTCTCTCTCTCTCTCTCTCTCTCTCTCTCTCTCTCTCTCTCTCTCTCTGTTTGCTCAGAGCTGTGTGCTGCGCGCTGTTGTGCGTTTCGGTCCTGAAAGCGTGACAAGAGTGTCGATGATCATTAAGTACATGCAATTAGAGGGAGAGATGTTAGGCACATACGTTATGACTTTTTATCCAAATCCCAAAACCATTTTTATCACCAACTTACTTACCAAGTTACAATTTTCTTTCAAGTTTCAAGACTAACACCAATGCTTTTGTATCTGATTTTACACTAATTACTTGGTTGACTATCACTCAAATAAAGTTGGATTTCATTCATGCGGATCTTGTGTATGTGGGACCTATCTTTATAATGGATAGAGATGTAACTGGTAAATATGAATGTAATTAAAAATAAATGTATGCACTCACTCTTTAATAATATTTAACTCTAAAATAAATACAACTGATTTGTAACTTCGTTGATTAAGAGTTTTCGTCCTTGCACCCGAAATTTCATGTTCAAATCTACTAAGTAAACATGCCATAGATATTTATCACAGTTTAACATATTATATAAAAAAATATTTATTTTCAAACTTTTCGTAAGCCATTTATGCATATTTGTGAATGAGAAATGGAGTATCGCTAAGCTTAGTTATACCTTGATCAGTTGTATCAAACTCTTGCAACAATGTCAATGGGTGTGATTAGTCTTCTAATTGACAAGGAGTAATGTTAGGAAAACTAATTTTGTAAACTAAATGATATTGAAGTTGATGTTTCTTAAGTATTGATTAACGTACTTATTTTTTATTGGTGACATGACACAAATTTAATCAATACAATTAGTATCCCTAGTATTATCCAATTTACAAGTAATGTATGATGCATACATTTTTACATTATATATTCTATTACGAGTATTAATTTGTTCCTTGTATTTATTTGACAATGACACAAATTTACACAATAAAAATTCCCATTAGCTTTTCAATTCCCACAAAATATTTTCATGATCCCAATCATTATTTTCTATTCTGAAATATGACCAGCCGGAATTGCAGAGCCAAATCAGTTTGCTTGGAGGGCCAAGAACTTTTCATTTTCTTCAAACTTCTGTGTTTGCTGGTCACGTGACCTGCACGCTTCCCTGAGAGAGCAGCCCTAGGGTTGTACGACTAGAGACCATCAGAGTCGTATCTCAGTGACAGACAGGAACTGTACGTTGCAGCAGTATATCATATCCTATTACCATGTCGGGGGACTTTTGGACTTTTATTGTCATATAATCCAGTAATTAATCATTAATTTCCTTTTTACTGGAAGTTTTTATTGTAATTTTTTATTTTGGGTAAATTACATAGTAGCCCCTCAGGTCTGAGGTCTATTTGCAATCTTATACAACATCTTTAAAACATTTCACTTTCATACCTCAAGTACTATTTTATTTCAATTTCATACAACCGTTACATTTTCCATCCATGGATCTGTTAAATGCTGACGTGGCTGCCACATATATGTCATGTGGCTGCCACATATGTCATATGGCTGCCAAATGTCTGCCATGTGGCAAATAAAATAATTTTTTAATTTTTTTTTAAAAAACCTGAAATTGGAAGAAAAAAAAAGGGACCGAACCCCTGCAACCTAAAAGAAGAAGGAGGAAGAAGAAGAAGAGAAGAAGAAAGAGGAGGAGGAGGAAGAAGAAGAAGAAGAAGAAAAAGAAAAAAAAAAGGACCGAACCCAAAAGAAGAAGGAGGAAGAAGAAGAAGAGAAGAAGAAAGAGGAGGAGGATGAAGAAGAAGAAGAAGAAAGAAAAAAAAAAAGAGAAGGGGACCGAACCCATAAGAGAAGAAGAAAGAGGAGGAAGAGAAGAAGAAAGAGGAGGAGGAAGAAGAAAAAAAAAAGGGACTGAACCCAGAAGAGAAGAAGAAGGAGGAGGAGGAGGAGGAGGAAGAAGAAGAAGAAGAAGAAGAAAAAAAAAAAGGGACCGAACCAGAAGGAGGAAGAAGAAGAAGAGAAAAAGAAAGAGGAGGAGGAGGAGGAAGAAGAAGAAGAAGAAGAAGCAAAAAAAAAAAGAATGATCGAACCCCCTGCAACCCAGAAGAAGAAGGAGGAAGAAGAAGAAGAGAAGGAGGAGGAGGAGGAGGAGGAGGAGGAAGAAGAAGAAGAAGAAGAAGAAGAAGAAGAAGAAGAAGAAGAAGAAGAAGAAGAAGAAGAAGAAGAAGAAGAAGAAGAAGAAGAAGAAGAAGAAGAAGAAGAAGAAGAAGAAGAAGAAGAAGAAGAAGAAGAAGAAGAAGAAGAAGAAGAAGAAGAAGAAGAAGAAGAAGAAGAAGAAGAAGAAGAAGAAGAAGAAGAAGAAGAAGAAGAAGAAGAAGAAGAAGAAGAAGAAGTCGGAAGAAGAAGAAGGAGAAGAACAGTCGGAAGAAGAAGAAGAAGAAGAAGAAGAGGAAGAGGAAGAGGAAGAGGAAGAGGAAGAGGAAGAGGAAGAAGAAGAGGAAGAAGAAGAAGAAGAAGAAAAAAAAAAAGAAAGAAAAAAAACCGAATCTGCAACCCAGATTCGGAGGAAGAAGAAGAAGAAGAAGAAGAAGAAGAAGAAGAAGAAGAAGAAGAAGAGAAGAAGAAAGAGGAGGAGGAAGAAGAAGAAGAAGAAGAAGAAGAAGAAGAAGACAGGTTTTTTAAAATATATATATATTTTTTTTTATTTGCCATGTGGCAGACATTTGGCAGCCACGTGGCATATATGTGGCTGCCACGTTAGCATTTAATAGATCCATGGATGAAAAATGTAACGGTTGTATGAAATTGAAATAAAATAGTACTTGAGGTATGAAAGTGAAATGTTTTAAAGATGTTGTATAAGATTGCAATAGATCTCAAACCTGATGGGCTACTATGTAATTTACCCTTTTATTTTTGTTTCTTAATTGAAGGAGAAAGAAAGAGAGTGAACGAGAACGTAAGAGTGAGGAGACAGAGAGGTTTAATTTTTAAAATTAGAGATGTTAAAATCACATGTACGTGATACTTAAACAAAAAATAAAAAAAAAGTTTGTTTTGTAAAATTAAATTACTGTCTTTAACACTAAAGGAATATATTTAAATATTTTTGTTTTTTAAATATAATACCATTTCTAATAGTATTATAATGAGGGATTTTAAATTTATAGAATTATAAATTTCATAAAATATCAAACAATTAATGTCAAAACTACAAAAATATTAATATTAATTGTAATATAATGAGGTGTACAAAGTCAATGGACTTTGTTCAAACTTTGAATACCATTAAGGTTTTAGTCAAAGAATGTTAAGGATTATGGACCGCATCCAAAGTATTCATTTCTTTTTTATTAAATTTTTTAATATTATTATTATTTCTCAATGTTATACATAATACCATTCAACTCCATAAAGTGTTATGGAGGGGGAAGAAATCTAAAAGTCTAATGACATATTATAGTGGTGGTAGCAATATTTTGGCTTGGAATATAAATTAGATTTTCATCATTGACTCGACAGGATTTAAGGATCTCTCTTTGTTTACTATTTACCTAAATTAGCGCAGCTGTGTTAACTCAATAATTTTTACTAGGGTCAAGTTATTTGAAACTGATTCTGCAAAAATGGTCGAATATAGTTTGAACATATTTTGCAAAAATTTTCAAAGACGGATTGAACTAATTCTACAAAAATGATCAAAGATAGTTTGAACTGATTCTGCAAAAATAGTCGATGACGGGTTGAACTGATTCTGCAAAAATAGTCTAAGGGTTGAACTGATTCTACAAAAATGATCGAGAATAGGTTGAATTGGTCGAAGACGGGTTGAACTAATTCTGCAAAAATGTTCGAAGACGAGTTGAACTAATTTTGCAAAAATGGTCGAGGATGAGGTTGAATTGATTCTGCAAAAATGGTTGAGGACGAATTGAACTGATTCTACAAAATTGATCGAGGGCGAATTGAACTGATTTTGCAAAATGGTAGAGAACGGATTGAAATGCAAAATGGTCGAGGATAAATCAAACTAATTCTGCAAAAATGGTTAAAGACGAGTTGAATTGATTTTGCAAAAAAATGGTAAAGGACAAGTTGAACTGATTCTGCAAAAATGGTCGATGACGGGTTGAACTTATTCTGCAAAATGGTTGAAGACGAATTGAACTGATTTTGCAAAAATGGTCGATGACGATTTGAACAGATTTTGGAAAAATGGTCGAGGACGGGTTGAACTGATTATGAAAAAAATGGTTGAGGACGGACGAGTTGAACTGATTATGAAAAAATGGTTGAAGACGGGTTGAACTGATTTTGTAAAACTGCAAAAATTGTCAAAGACGGGTTGAAATTCTGCAAAAATTATCGAGGACAAGTTAAACTAATTATGCAAAAATGGTCGATGACGGATTGAATTGATTCTAGTAGTAAATAATACAAACTGATTCAACATATAGTTTCAAAATTGATTCTGTAGAAATAATCGTGGATGTGTTGAACTTATGGCGCACATTAATTTTGTTGGAGTTGTGAGGGTTGAGTTATATTAATACCTTAAGGCCTTAAGGGTATGGATGATATTTTAAAACATTGTTTTTATGTTTTTGGGCTTGGTTTTAGTTGTTTTTATGTTTTTGTCTCTCATTGACATATTTAAAAACTAGTAGAGTTCCTCAAAATATAGTGAAAGTTTTTGTCTCTATATATAAAGCTCCCTTCTATTAATATGTAGTTTAAATTATCTCTTAAACACGGCTAGAATTTACTAAATCCAAAACCCAAGTACCTTTTTTTGTCACATATTTTTTAATTAGACTTCAGTCCTGAAACTTCATCGGCATTAGAGTTGCACTTTTTGTGCATAAAACCATTTTTTGGTAGTATTTTGTTAGTCCAAAGTTTATATTAATTTCCCCATATCAGCCTAAATTCAAACAACCATATTCAAAACCTCTCTAAAATCAAATGGGTACGTACGTGTGAGAGACATGATTTTAATGTCATTCATGGACGAGAAGAAATTACTTGTGTTACACACATAAAGAGTTAAACAATGTTATTTACACAATATTACTATTTTTTAAATCAGAATATCGCTACTCGTATATGCAATATATTTTTCATTTGTTCTTTAGTGACCAAAATATATTCTCTACACTAGAGTAACTTAAAAAAAATAAATAAATAAATAAAGGGAACAACTGATGGCGAATCACGATTATCCACTCTTGCCAAGCAGGAAAGAGGCTAGTTGGAAATTTCACCCTACTTTTGGCCCTCCATGATCAAGCTAATTCATAGTTTATAAAGTATTGAACCCAATACCTCCCTTTTCTCTTTCTTTTTTTTATAAAGCTTTTGTTCGCACTTTTCCATTAGACAACTTGTTGTGGTTACACAAGTAACTTTTTGACCTTGTTTTGTTTTAAAACAAGAAGAGTAGTGGTTGGTTTTTGCCAAAGTAAATGTAAAATGTCCATCCAAATTTTGTTTCACTTTTGCAATTTCTGAATTTTGATTGGTTGGATTTTAATGTATGGAGCAAGAAAGGAGCAGAGTCAAAAAGAAGGTATACCAACCTGTGCTCCTTTCCTTAAGTTGGGTTTATGTTGGTGATCTATATTCTTAATCCCATTTCCAAGTTAATTACCAAAAACCAAACCCATCTTTAACAAGAAACTCAAGACATTCTTCAGCTACCAGGAAATATACTTAAGTCTTTGTTAAGTGCCACAAGAATTCACTTTTTCAGCATTTTGGGTAGGAACTTAAAGCACTTAATCTAGTCATAAAGTTTTGGATTTGGTAATTACATATATTTTGGTTTTGGTTTTCGGTACAAACTCAAGGCACTTACTAAATTTAGTTGCCATATCTATCTCATTGAACCTTCAATACCCACTTTCGGTTTTCTATTTGGTTAACAAATACCCATTTTCTATAGTGAATGATCATGTGGGATATGACCGAGCCCAACTAACGGCATTAAGCTCGAGGCCTCTATTTATTTGGGTCTTTTTTTTTTTTTTGGTCATAAAGTAACTCATTGATAAAAGGAAGGAGGGAAAGCTCCAAAGCAGATGCAAAGAACAAAATAGCACGAGGACGTGGCCAGGAAAACGGACAGGGCAAAGGAAAAGAAGAAACAGTCCACCCCATGATCAGGGAAGGTTAAACGGGAAATTCAGTCTGTTGACAAATAACCACAGTTTCAAGAGAGAAACTTCAATAAGGTTGTCTTGACCAAGTTAATAGCTCTTAGACCGGAAAAAATCAACGTGGGATTGGGTGGGACAAAAATGTAAAAAGCCTGATGTTTTTGTCAGAGTTGTCTTGTAAATGACATGGTATGCAACCTTACTCTTGTTTTGCTCTAGTTTTAAGCAATTTCTGAATACACATAGATGTGGAATAAGTCATTGTTCTAAAAATCCCCGCCTAGCGCCGTCTAGGCGCTAAGCGGCTGGTCACTGTCCCAATTAATGTCTAGGCGTTTGAAAATTAAGAAATGACACCTAGACTTGTTGAGGCGCCCGCCTAGACCGCCTATGTACCCTCCTAGCTCACCTAGACCAGCCTAGAGTTTGCAACTGTTCCATTTCTTGTGTTGGCCAACAAGATTGACATCCCTTATACTTCAGCTGGCAAGGGGAAGGCCACAGTTATAATGGAAAATAATTTTCTTATTCGAGTTTGATCAAATTGATGGATTAAAGGAAAAGGATTTTCGATTTGGTTAGTCGGGCGGGGCCATGGGTAGAGGTGATGCAAGATGATAAAGCATCTTGGCATGATGTGTAAATTATTTAATTGTTTAAGGTCACTTTGGGTGTTGGATTTATTAAAGGCCTCAGCTCCTCTCGAAAAATAGGTTTGCGTATAAGCACAAACGCAGCAAAAGCCACAATTTTTCAAAACCAACATTTGCTGCTTTCGCTTTTTGGCTTTTTTCTTTTTTCACCCGAATTGTGAAAAGAAGCTGATTCTAGGAGGTTTACCAAACACCAAGGATACCCGCCTATAATCACAGCAGTACCAAACTGGTACTACTAGTTGTTAGGGGTGGGTTCAAAAAACCGAAAACCGAAAAAAACCAAAAATCGAACCGAACCGAAACCGAAAAAACCAAACCAAACCGAACCGAATTAATTAAATTAATTTTTTTATTTAATTATTTGTTTTGGATATTATTTTCTAAACCCAATTTGTAAGTTAAAATGTGCTAACCTAATGTGTTGCCAAACTTTAAGCTCAAAATATTAAAAAAAGGCCTATAAAAACTCTAAACCCTAACCTATTATTTCTCCGCCATATAAGGTTCCGGAACCAAACCTCTTCCCGAAGTACCTACATCCATCTCCATAGGTAGAAAACTTTGGGTGATTGGAAATGAACTGGTCAAGTGAAGTAGTTCGTTGATTCTGGGAGGATTTGGTTACTGTTTTTGGGATTCCTGTTACTCCCAAGATAAGAAGACTCATACCCGTAAACCTATACTCACTCAAAAGATAAGTACAACATCAAAAGGAAATCTGGGAATTAGCGTTGGTTAGAAAGTCCCAAGGCTGGAAAAGATCATGCTAAAGATCTACTTTGAAAAAGACTTTATCGGGAGTCAATCTTCCTCCTGAAGATCCAGCATGGCCACTAGCACGTTTGAAGTTATTAGTGTCATAAGGGACCAAAAGTGATTGTCCCTCAAATGACTTTCCTTTGAGTGTTACCACTTTAGCACCAGGTTGTCGTTCAAGACATTACTAGGATCTTGACAAAGTAAACTTTGTAGGAATTCCAAGAGAGGGTAAACTAATAGGTGCTACCAAAGAAACAAAACCATTTATGGTTTCCTAACTCGAAGGGTTGGTAAAAATGGTGGAAGAAAAGTGATAGGATTTATCAGAAAATCCTTGGTGAAACTCAACTCTTGATGCATTAGCCTGACTGCGGGGCTAGCAACTCGTTCCCTAAAATGGAAATTCCTTGGTAGGATGATTTTTCGTTTAAAGTCTAGGGGCGATTTCCAAAACGATTTTCAAAAATGACGATAAGTCGTCTAAAGTACCCAAAACTTAGGGAAAGTTAACACATTTTTCGTGCTCAACGAGGTGCCAAGATTCGAAAATTAGGTTTAAGAACCAAGAATGCTTACATCACACGTGTGATGAACGCGATACTGTCCAAATGTATGCTTTGATACCAAACTGACACACCCCGACCCGGAATGTCCACTTAGACTCCGAATCGAGTTGTGCTGGTTGACACCTAAAAGGTGATGAAGCCATAAAGTGTAGTATAGTGTAGTGTAGTGGACAAAGGATGTGAATAAATTTAAACCTAACAGTGCCTAATCAAAACAGTGTGCGGGTGAGTGGGATTGAACCGATTTCACACATGATGTCAAAGTATAAGACAGTATAGTAAATAGGATGAGGGTTATACCACTGAAGATAACCATCTCCTGAGATTTGCCATAATCCTCGTTTACACGTATACACAGCTACTAAATCCGGAGGGGTCAAAATCAAAGTTGAGTGGGTCAGAAAATAACGTTTTATAAAAACCTTTTCAAAACATTATAACCCCTCACCGTAAAACCAAGTATAGTTTCCAAAAATACACGTACTTTGTAATATAAGAAAATACTTATCGTAGCCTACAAAGTCTCAAGAAAATTCAATAAAGTACAGTTATCAAGGTAAGCACAATGTGACCGCAATCACATAATCTCTAAACAGTAAACACATTATAACGAATGTTCATTAACCTATGCTGACACACAAGTTCGTACAGATAATTTTTGAAACGAACAGGACTGGGTGTAATCAATGCGCTCTAGTACTACGATCACGTGAAGGCTGGCGTCTAAGCGCGACCACATACAAGTCGGAATTGCCTAAGGCAATCTGTACAACAACACTGTCACCTAACTTGGATCCAAGGCGAGCGAACTGTGCGGATGTAAACATACACGTGAAAGACTGGCCTTGGCCTTGGGACGAGTACTAACACTGGGGAGCAGTAATGATGAGAAAATAACATAAATATAATCATGCCATAACAATTCAATAATTCTAGTCAACAAAGTAACTTACATGCGCATCCCGTGGGATTATTTTAGCATTTCACAACAACACAACAGTTCTTGTAACATTAAATAATCATAGATGTAAAACATAATCATGGCATCTCACGTATACCTATGAATCTATAAGGTTCAAAATAATTTCCTAAATTCTGTCATTTCGCTACTTCATGTAATTTTAGTCTAAGCATGGCATACGTAGTAAATTCTTTTCAAAGTATAATTGGAAACTAGCAGGTACGCATATACTTATAAAAAGAAATGACCCACTCACAGTTACGTAGTCGAAATGAAGCCTCTGAGCCTTGCTTGACCCCGTACGTCCGCGGGATACGTTTCCCCTATATATGAAATTACTAATTAACTTAGTTTAATAACACATAAATGAAAACTCAAACATAGGGTTTGAATATACGAAATCGATCTACTCGACGTCATAGACCTACACAAATTGACAGAAGGTTAATCGGAGGCCAGACGCGTCGCCACATGCCGGCTAAGGCACGACCATATGCACCACCACGCGCAAGCAAGGCCTTGATGTCCGTCAGGAATACTCTGTTAGTTTTACGAAATATTCTGTTAAATAACTAATAGAGTTTAACGACATTACTTGACACCGTTAGAATATTTCGTCGTCTTCTCCGGTGGTCCTCGCCGGTCACCGCCATCTGAACTTGCCAGGATCTAGAAATTTTCGCCTGTTTCTGGGTAAAATTTCAAAGCTTCATATCTTCTTCATTTCTCAACCATTTTTCACAAAATTTATATGGAAATGAAGCTTATGAAGAGAAGAATGCGATTGTGCCTTTTGTTGGTCCAAAAAATGGATGAAGGTGGCCTAAAAATGGCTTGAAAGGTACCATCGAGGTTGTTTTTCCTTCAAACCTTCACTAAAGACCTCGGGGAATTGAGTGGAGGTTTTTAGACTTCCAAAAAACTTGTAACTCGCTCGTAACTCATCAAGGAAAAACTGAGCCAAGTCCGACCTTCCGAGTTCGACGTCCAAACTCGGTCAAACCATGATCCATGGGTATGGTTGTGTCCGTGGTGGTGATACGAGTTCGAAGGTATGGTTTTAAGGTCACATTGATGAGGTTTGAGGGTGGTTCATCCTTGTTGCAGAGAGAAAAAAATTCGGGGAAAGAGAAAGAAGAGAGTGAGAGTTGCTTTTTGATTGGTGAGGTAAGAGATGGAAGAGATGTGAGTGGTGGAGAGGGATTGGAGGGATTTGATTGGTGAAGGGAACGAGATCCACCAATTAAGGAAGGGATGGATTTTGCAGAATTTTAAATGTACAAAATCTATCCTCTTGACAGTGTTCCAATCACTGGTAATTTGTACGTGCGTGTACAAAAATACCTGTTGTTAAAGTACTTTAACGTAGCATAACTTTTTCATTACAGATCCGATTTGAGGCTAACACACGCTCACGTGTTCTTAGCGATGAGTACTAATTTAGTACGAAACCAGGAAGAAAAAACTAAAAGCAGAAAACTACGTCCACGTCAAATTCCACTTTTGTCTAAAAAGGGTAAAATCGTCAACTCACACCAACGGAAAAGAAATTACAGTGAAAAGTAGGGGCATGTCGTCACAAGAGAAGTATCACTAAACTTTAAAATTAGGTTGCAACATATGTAGATGTTTGTTTGTGCATATTTGAGAAAAAGAATTTTAAATTGTTACTAGTAAAGGTCACACACTCCATTTGTGAGAAATATAATTTTTATATTTCTCAAATATTATTTTTTTATGGTAGGCAAGCATTAGAAAAAAGAAAAAAAAAGTGTTGGCAGCTAAGGAGAGAGAAAGAGAAAGGGAGAGAGAATGACTTTAGATGGTAATGATATGGCGACATGGTTGTGAGGTTTAAAAAAAAAAGTTGTTTGTGCGAACTTACTTTAATGCCTACATTTTTTTTCTTGTCTAATTTTTTTTTTCAGTTATGTATTGAAGGTTATAATTGTATTTTTATTAGTTTTTTTATTTACAAAGGAAATCCTATTAATATATAGTTTAGATTATAAAATACAAATATTGTAGATAAACTAAACAAAAAGAAATTCAAGAAAACAGTTTTGTTTTTTTTTTTGGGTCAAACAAAAAAAGGTTAGTTCAAGTAGCACGTTAGTCAATAGTCTTTAGGGAAGAGGATCCTCTCCGGATCAATTTTGAAGGGATCCTAGGGATCCCTACATCTTAGTCATTCATCGTATATCGTGCGATTAGTTTTCATCAGGTACTATTTGTGTTTAATTTTAAATAAAAAAGTCAAATAATTTCTGACCGCACGATGCACGATAAATGGCTAAGATGTGAGGATCCCTAGGATCCCCACAATTTGGATCCGGATAAGATCCATATCCTTTTTAAACTACAAAGGCTACAAAATGAGTGTTTTTTTTTTTTTTTTTTTTTTGCTAACCACCCAAAGTGATGGTGGGCATATTAATTTCGTTTAGAATAGTTTCAATTTTAAGATTTGTATAATATATAGATTAAGTGAAATTCATCCAATGGTAATCAGTGGGATGGTGAAAAATATTTTTTTACAAAAGAGCGTGTTGAGATAAAAAAAATAATCCACCAAAAAAATTAAATTGGGCTCCGTTTCAAGAAAACCTCATTGATGACTAAAGCCCAAAAATCAAGCAGTTAAAGTTCAAATATGGATTAAAGCCCTTTTTCTGATAAAAAAAAAAAAAACAAAAAAACAAAAGTGGATAAAAAAAGAGTAATGCTAGAGAAACTAAATTTGTAGACTAAATTTTGTAAACTAAATGATATGGAAGTTGATGAGTGGATTATTACTTAAACGTTGATAAGCGTGCTCATTTCCTATTGGTCACACATCATTTAGTTTACAAATTTGGTCTCCCTAGCATTACTCATAAAAATAAATAAATAAAAGAAATAAATAAAAGAGTTGTTGCTCGACGCTAGAAAGAAAACTGAAATGGGAGTTTTCTCTTCTTATCTCTAAAAACTGCAACAGATAGTGGAGGTCGTTCCAATTCCACTACCCACACCCACGTTCTGACCCAAAACCTGTCATAAAAAGTCTATATAAGAGCAACTTCACCCCCAAAAAATGCGCTGGCACCCAGCCCATTTAATCCACCAATGAACAGTGACCGACCCCAATGAACAGTTAATTGGCCAAATGCATCTCCACCCTTACAAAATGCGTTGGTGCCCAGGCCATTTAAAATATTATTAATTTTTTATAAAATAATTAAAAAAAATAGTTTTAATTTCGGATAAGATTTTTAACCAATCTTGTCACGCCACGAGTCATTATTCGAAAGTACTATTTTGTTGATAGATTTCCAATAAGATTTTCTGATAGGAGCATATTTATGCGACTTAGTTAGCTTGTTTCGTGGTATTTATGTTGTTAGTTCCTAGTTATTTTAGTATTTTAAGCTATTTTCGTGTGTTTTAGGTCCAAAGGGCTAAAGTGGCAAGAAAGTGCATTTTGGAGCAGTTTTGGACTTGGAATGAATAGCACATGCATGGAGCAAGGTGGTTGGACGAAATTGAAGACGAAAAGAAGCTAGGATTATGCTTAAGTTATGAAGAAATTAATTCAAGAAAATGAAGTAAAGGATGCAAGCAAGAAAGAAGGAATGCTAGCCAAAGTTACCTTATTTTGTCCTAAACTTTCCTAATCCTACACCACTTAATTTCCAGCTGCAAGGAGGATCTCTAATTATTTTAGGACACTAAATAAAAGATTTTAGAAGCCCTAATCCCAGCCACAAAAGGGGTGTTGCATCACCTTTCCCTTTCCCTTTCCCTTGTCGTGCAAGGCATCCATGTCCCCTTCCTTGTTGCATCACCTTTCCCTTTCCCTTTCCCTTGCCGTGCAAGGCATCCATGTCCCCTTCCTTGTCCCCTTAACCTTTTCCTTGGATTCTGATTTGATTTAGAGTTAAACATCCTTCTACAATAATAAACAAACTTTATTTTTCTTTCCCTTTGTTTTCTGCCGCACCTTAGCTTTAATTCCCTAGGGTTTTGACATACTTTGCTATATATTTAAGTGTGTGCCACAGCCTTCAGATATCCATTCACTACCATTCATACTTTGAGCCATCTTCCAACACAATTCATCAAACAACCTTCCATCCCTACCTTGTGCCGCAGCAAAGAAGAAGAATGAGGAGCCTTGGACGTATTGGCTATTCAAGTTGGATTGCTGGACGTTTTTAGGTGTAATCTATCTTAGTTTTCAATGTTTAAGTTTTATTCTCTTTGTTTTAGCTGTGAACATGAGGAGTAAACTCGTTTTAGCTAGAGGAGACTTTGAAACCATGATTATATATGCAATATGAGTTGGTTATTTCCAGTTGTAATTTTGTGAATTATGAATGCAATTGAGTTAACTGTTTGATTCAGAACTTATTCTTGTATGTTGATTAAGGAGGCTTACTTAGTTTGCATGCATGAATTTGATGCTAGGATATAATGGAGTTTTACATAATCGTTACAAACTTATATTCACAAGTAGTGAAGGTGGCTGGTCACGATCGTGTTAAGTTAAATTCCTGGCATGAGTATCATGATGTCATAGTTACAAATGCCTTGTCAATGCTTATGATTTTCATAGAGCTTAATGATCTTTGCTTGTGTCTCTATTATGTAGTTCATGTAGGGAACTTGGAAAGAATAATTTGGTTGCCGATGCGTTGTCCTTCCAATTCAATGACTAAAGGAAAATTTGAGGGTTAATTAGTGATGACACGATTAATCTGCGGCATTGTCATTCCGGGTTTATTGAAAGAGTAACTGGAAATCAATTCGTATGCATATGTGTCATGTGTGGAGAAGGACCCTCTAGCTAGCCCATCATCCATTAATTCACCCAATTTCGTCCAAACTTTGTTTAAGTTTACAATCTGTTTGTTTTTATTTTAATTTCGTCCAAAACCCAATTCCCCTTGACTTGGTCATGTTTTTTAGTTAGAATCTGTCCAATTTTGTGTCTTTTAGTATTTTGAGTCAAGTTAAAGTTAGAATTTGTTCAAAGTAATCCCTAGTGTCTAGTTTGAGTCAGTTTCATTGTTTTGTGCAGTTTTGAGTCATTCTAGTTTGTTTTGAGTCTTTAGAAGTCTATTTAAGTGTTTTCAGCCTAGTTTTATGTTTTTAAGTTAGTTTTAAGTAGATTAGCAATCCCTCCTAATCCCCGGCCTAGAACGATCCCTACTTACATCTTTACTACAATTGTCAATAAGAGGGTTTAATTTGAGTGATGTTTTATATCACATCATTTTCAACCAATCCTAATGCACCATGTGTCACTATTTGTTTACAATAATTTAGCTAAGATTTCGATCAGATATTCAACCAATCTTATCACGTCACGTGTTATTACTAATTCTATTCCACATTTCTCGCAACTCCATCTCATTACTCGTAAGAGGGTCATGAGTAATTTGAACCCAACATTGATACAATGTAAAATCTTTGATGAGCTTCCACGAAGCCATTTTTTCCACAAAAAAAAGTATATGATAGCTTTGGTTGAAAGCGTTGAAAATATTGAAATGTGGTATAAGGTGGAAGATGATGGTTAGGTATTTATAGAAAAATAATAATAATTTTTTTTATTTTTTTCTGTATTTTTAAACAATTTTTAATAATTTTTAATTAGTTTTTATTAATTTAATTAATTGGAACCGTTGGATTTGAAAAATAATCAAATACAACAACCTAGACATGGACACGTGGCCAACGATCTTATTTTTTATCGTTTTGTGTTTTTTTTTCCGTTTTTTTATCTAAAATTGTGGACCGTTGATCTCAAGATCGGACAGCCCAGAACGTGCCACGCCACTAGCCGTTGGATTTGAATTTCAAATTTTTAACCAATCCTGTCACGCCACATGTCATTATCCGAAAGTACTATTTTTGTGGATAGATTTCCGATCAGATTTGAACCAATCCTGTCACGGAATTTTAACCAATCTTGTCACACCACGTGTCGTTATGCAAAAGTACTATTTTTGTGGATAGATTTCTGATCAGATTTTGAACCAACCCTGTTGCAGATTTTTAACCAATCTTGTCACACCACATGCCATTATCCGAAAGTACTATTTTTGTGGATAGATTTCTGATAAGATTTTGAACCCATTACGTTGCACCACGTGTCACTATCTATCTATAATCTTTTAGAATAGATTTCGATAAGATTTTTAACAAATCACGTAGTGCCACGTGGCATTATCCACAACCTCATCCTTTCTTTTTTTGTCCATATAAACCCTACATCCATCCTAATTCATACACCAAACTCAAACTAGCTCATAATCCTTCTTCACTGTTTTTAAATCTTGAGTTCTTACAATGTCTTTTTCAAGAAGATTGTATGAAATCGATGAGCAACAAAAAAAAATTGTTGGAAAAACAGGAAGAATCATTCAATCTCGAGGATGGTGAAGATGAGGCATTCGTAATGGAAGAGGAAGATGATGATGAACATAGAAGGCAGAGAGTTTCACATTCCCGTCTTGTCATGCAAGCTGTGGGTCAGATCTTCAAACCTAGACGTGCTGCAAACTTGGATAGAAAGAGGGAGAGACAAGGTAATGATCTCTTGGAAGATTATTTTATCCCCAACAGTGTATTCCCTGATCATATTTTTAGACGTCGTTTTAGAATGTAACAAAGTTTGTTCAACAAAATCATGACTGATATTTGCAACCATGATCCATACTTTGTGCAAAAAAAGGATGTTTTTCATGTTCTAGGTCTTCTTCCTGAGAAAAAAATTACTGTTTCTTTGCGGATGCTTGCATATGGAGCATCTGCAGATCAAGTGGATAAGATTACGATGATGGGAAAATCAACTGTTCTAGAGTCCCTGATGAGGTTTTGCTCCGCAATCGAAGCCCTCAACAACAATGAGTACCTCCGGAAACCCATGACAATCGACCTACGAAGGCTTTTGAAGAAGGGTGAGATGTGAGGCTTTCCTAGCATGATTGGAAGCATCGACTGTATGCACTGGACCTGGAAAAACTGTCCAAGTGCGTGGCAAGGAGCTTATGTCAACAAAAAAAGGAGCCAAAAGTATCATTTTATAAGCGGTGGCATCATTTGATACATGAATTTGACATGTTTTTTTTGGTGTTCCAGAGCTTAAAATGACCTCAAGTCCTTGCCCAATCTCTAGTGTTCGATGACGTGCTACAAGGACAAGCACCAAAAGTCATATATTGGGTCAATGGACATAAATACGATGAAGGATACTACCTAGCATACGACAATTACCCAAGGTGGACATTGTTTGTCAAAACAGTGCCACATCCACCAAGTGAAAAGGAAAAACACTTAGCAAGATGTCCAGAGGGGTGTAGGAAGGATGTGAAGCATTGTTTTGGTATCCTACAAGCTCGTTGGGCGATTGTCAGGGCTGCTGCTAGATTGTTTGATGTAGAAGTTCTTCGATCCATCATGATGATGTGTATCATTCTCCAGAACATCATTGTGGAAGATGAGTGTGATTATGATGCCATCGATCAATACGAGCCGGACACGATGAACAATTTCAGAACACGTATATATTGTGCTCATGATCGCATCGAAGATCCCGTGCAACATGAGCCATTGAAAACGGATGGATGTTACAATCAATTGATCATTGAACGGTACACTTCAATGCAACGACCATACATGCACTTAAGCCATCAAAGTGACTTGATTGAGCATTTGTGGGGATTGAAACAAGGTGAAGAAACTTAAAAGGAGCTTGTGGTCGAAGAATAAAGTTTTTAGTTTATTTGGTGTGTTTAAGTAATTTTATTTGGTGTGTTTAAATAAAGTACTAAAAATAAATAAGAAATTACATAAAGTACTAGAAATAAATAAGAAATTACATAAAGTACTAGAAATAAATAAGAAATTACATAAAGTACTATAAATAAATAAGAAATTACATTAAGTACTAGAAATAAATAAGAAATTACATTAAGTATTAGAAATAAATATGAAATTACATAAAGTACTAGAAATAAATAAGAAATTATATAAAGTACTAAAAATAAATAAAAAATTACATAAAGTACAAAAATAAATTAGAAATTATATAAAGTCAAGGTAGCTAGGATATGTGGTGCTAGGATCTTCGGTGCTAGAACCTCCTCCACTTGTTCCCTGGTTTCTTGCACGCCTCCTTTGCACCACGTCATCTTTTTCCGATGTCCAAAAATATTTAGAACTCAGAGACATTCCTACTAGAGGCTTGTTCATAGTGTCACGATCTGCTTGAGCCATCATTTTTTCTCTAAGGATCTCCATTTCTCGATTAAGTAGTTCTCTTTGTCTCTCATTAGCTGTATAACGTCTCTCAGTAGCTGCTAAGATTGCTTGCATAGTCGCAGCTTTTGCCTCATCTCTAGCCGTGTCCCACGCCATGGTTAGTTCACCTTGGCGACCAAGTTCATCCATATATTTTATGTAGTCATTCTTGGTAGAACTCTTTTTTTTCTTTGCCGCCCTTTTACCTTAAGGTCTAAGGGACTGACCAGCCAGCTCCGACATTACTTCAGGCGTCTTTTCCCGCTCTTCAAATGTATCGTCTTAATTTTGGTCGGGGTCTGCTTCTGACGAACTGTTTAGAGGGATGTCGTGCATGACAACTTTCTGGATTGGTTGGCACAAGTTTGTATCTAGGACAATCTTTGACAACATTCCAACATTCCCATCTGTTAAATGATTTGTTTTTGTTGTTCGCATTGTACCATGCTTGTGCTTGAAGTGTCTATAAAATGTGGGATAAGACAATATTATAAAATGCAAGTGTAATACAAATAAATATATAAAAATATTGATGTGGGTGGAATACAAATAAATAAATAAATAAAAATATTGTCACCTGATCTGCTAAACTTATGCCACTACTCAGATTAGTGAAAGCATGAGAGATGGCGTTTTTCCAACAAGTAAGTGAGTTGTTGAGTTTTTTTCCAATGACCTTGAAGATCTTGACTACCTCTTGTGTCTTTTCCAAGCCTCTAAACATTGTAGTAATACTACTCCAAAGTGCTCGCAACTGCATCTCATTACTCGTAATCGGGTCATAAGTAATTTGAACCCAACAATCACACAACGTAACATCTTCGATGACCATCCAAGTAGCCATTTTTTCCACACAAAAGTATATGAAAGCTTTGGTTCAAAGTGTTGAAAATATTGAAATGTGGTGTAAGGTGGAAGGTGTAAGGTGAAATGTGGTGTAAGGTGTAAGGTTGATAATATTGACAGAAATGCCCCTAGAGGTAAAGATTTTGACCTTCGTTGACCATTGTTTAGAGAGATGTATGACTTGTTATTTTGGTGTATTTGCGTAGTACGTGATGATACGAATGCGTAGGCACAAACGGAACTGAATTTGGAGTAACGATGAACATTTTACAAACTATGGAGCGTGATGGGCGTTTTGGTAAATTCACGTTATGGGAGATATTTTTCTGTATTTTCATTAGTGATTTTGAGTTGTGTGCCAAGTGGGGCCCACACCCTATCTCTCCATCTCTTCCGTGTCTCCCACTTTCTTGGCCTCTCTTTCATTAGTCACATTTTTTCTCTCTCTCTGCAAACGCAGAGATCACACGACACACTCTTGCCGAAACAGCAATCACCATCATCAAGACTAATCATGGACCATCGTCGACTGCCATGATTTTCTCTTTCATCCCTTACCTCCCCCTCTCATCCTTTTTTTCCCTCAAGCTCTCCTTATCTCTCTCACTCTAACTCTCCATCCATCCGTGAAACTCGCTGGACCACCACCACCATTCTCTACTACAAACTTCACCGCCACCATCGTCCCCTTCTTCCTTGTCTTGAACCCAGACTAAAACCTTAGAACCCCGACAGTGAAGGTCACTGTACTGTGTTTCTCTAACGAACCAACGGCGGATTTTTGACAATTCCCGCTAAGGTAAGCTTTGAAATCGGCAACAATCATCTTAGATCACTGTTTTGTACATGATTCTTGGTTTATTTGAGAGAAATGTCGAAGTTTTGGTGCAAATCAGTTCGGGAGAAACTCTCCCCAGTTTTCTAGTGAAAACTCGACGCCTTCGAGCCATTTTCCAGTGAGATCTGACCACGACTGAGGAAACCAATAGTACTATTCAAATCCTTGTTCTTGGATCTTCGTGTTGATATAATGGAAGGCTAGGTTTAGTTAAGAATTCGTGTGGTCGGAGTTAGGTAGAATCCCGATGGTTGTAGCAACAACCAGCCGAAGAAGAAAAGAGAAGAATAAGAGAGAAAAAAAAAAGGCCCAAGCTTGGATCCGTACCAGCCATCCCGACCCAAACCTTTGGGCCATTAACCCATGACCCATTAAACCCGGTTGGCCAAATTACCAAATGGGTTAAGAATATTCTGTGGAATATTCTCTAGAATATTTTTTGTGTTGACTTTTTCGGAAACCCTCCTAGGATAATTTTGACGTCCTGAGTCTGTTTTTGACACCTATTTAGTGAAATTCGAAAGTTTTAACATAATTGATTGTTGACTTTTTACGAAAATTGCTCAGGACCCTCCTTAGCGTATTTCGACGTGCTGATTCCGAATCCGCCGTCCATTTCTTCAAATTCAAACATTTTAATTAAGTTTTACTAATGGGTCTCAATATTATGTCTAGGTGCGATTACTATTGGAGACTCCGGCTTCCTAGCTCGAACGGATGTGACATCGCAAGTAACTGTGAGTGGGTATTTTCTTTTATATAGTGTGTGTGTGTGTATATATATATATAATTGTTAGTTTCCATTTATACATTTCATAAAGAGTTTCTACAATACACCTAGATTAGCGTGACATTCATAAGATTTAGCACATTGATAGAAATTATGAAGTTATGCTATGTCCTACGGGATGCACAGGTATGCGCATTATTATTGATGCCATAACTATATTTACAGCTATGAATGATGTTATGTTGACTAGAGTTATCAAATCACTGTGGCATGATTATATTTATGTTATCTGCTTATCGTTTGCTGCACTGGTGTTAGTACACACCCAAGCTAGGGCCAATCTTTCACGTGTATGTGCACATCGCACCGTACATTCACTTTGGATACATTGTAGGTGTCAGTCCTGTCCTAGATTGTTATAGGCAATTAGGACTCGTATACGCTACGCATAACGCTAGTCTTCACATGATTGTAGTACTAGAGCGTAAATCATTATTACACCTAGTCTTGTTCATGTTAGAATATCTCTGCATGAACTCGTGTGTCAACATGTGTCGATGAGCACTTGATATGATATGTTTGCTTATACGAGATTATGTGATTATGGACGACATGTGTTATTTACAAAATATTGTGCCGTGTTGAATTCTGGAATTTTGTAGGCTACGGTAAGTATTTTCTTACTATACGTAATATGTATATTTTGGAAACTGTACTTGTTTTACGGCGATGGGTTATTATGTTTTCGAAAATATTTTTACAAAGCTTTATTTTTAGGCCCACTCACCCTTGTTTTTCGCCCCTCCAAGTTTTAGTAACTAAACTTTCGTATTGACAAGGATTCTTGGCAAATCTTGGCACTGGAGATTACCTTTGATGGTATAATTCTCATCATTCCTTACTGTACTTTACTTATGCTCTGACATTGCATGTGAAATGGGTTCATTCCCGCTCACTAGTGCACTCTTATACTTAGGCACTTTTAAGTTTAAATTAATTCACATCTTCCATATCACTACACTTTATGGCTTCGTCACCTTCGGGTGATGGCCAACACAACTCGATTCAGAGTCCAGGTGGACATTCCGGGTCGGGGGTGTGTCAGAACATGATGGTTAGGTATTTATAGAAAAAATAATAATAAATTTTTGTTTTAATTTTTCTATATTTTTAATCATTTTTATTAAGTTAATTAATCTGGACTGTTGGATTTGAAAAATTGAAATCCAGCAGCCCTAAATTGGACACGTGGCAAACGGTAAGAATTCTGACATATTTTTTTAATATTTTTTTTATGTTTTTTGGCCGAAAATTCTGGACCATTGATCTAGGAATTGGATAGCCCAAATGTTGCCACATCATTAGCCGTTGGGTTTGAAATTCAAAATTTTTTTACCGTTGGAAATCCAACAATTCATAAAATTAGCCATTGGAAATCCAACGGCCAAAGGCGCGCCACGTGGCCTATGTCCCGCACCCCTTTAGTGCGGGGCCCGCTGTTTGTTGGTTGTCGAGAACCCGCGCGTGTTTTCCATGCACCTGACGGAAAAAAATATCAAGCCTTCGCTAACGTCAGATAGGTTGGTTCCTCACTCAGTCAATTTTTGGCTGGCTTACAAACTAGCTTGGACTTTAGGCTGGGTGCCAGCCTATTTTTTAAGGTTTTGGGCTAGCCTCTTAGAGAGGGTTGGAGCTGTTCTAAGACTTGTCTTGGTGAAGAAAAAAAAGTGGACCGAAAAACAAGAAACTGCAGAAAAGTACAATGTAAGTGGAAAATGATGAGCTACACAGAGAGGAAATAAGAAAAAAGGGCTTAAATAAAAAGAAGGAATATGAATCAGACGTAAAGAAATACAAGGCAAGAATAACTAAAAGAAGGTAAAAAAGGATTGAGATCCTCTCCAGATCAGTCACGTAGGGATTTTGCAGATCCATTGATCGCAACTGCACGATATAAATTCAACGGTCAAAATTTATTTATTTTTTAATTTGTTTCACGCAAAACGAGGTCATCTTCTCTCTCTTTTTCTGCTACTTCTTCCCCTTCTCTCTTCCCATGTCTGCAAAAAAAATTAATTTTTAATTTTTTTATGTTTTTTGGCCAAAAATCTTAGGCCGTTGATCTAGGAATCAAACGGCCCAAATGTTGCCACATTATTAGCCGTTGGGTTTAAAATTCAAAAACATTTTACCGTTGAAAATCCAACAGTTCATAAAATTAGCCATTGGAAATCCAACGGCCGAAGCACGCCACGTGACCCATGTCCTGAGCCCCTTTAGTGTGCCTGCAACGCGGGGCTCGTCGTCTGTTGGCTGTCAGGAACCCGCGTCCACATGCGCGTGTTTTCCATGTGCCTGACGGAAAAAAAATATCAAGCATTTACTAACGTCAAATAGGCCGATTCCGCACTTAGTCCATTTTTGGCCGGCTTACAAACTGGCTTGGACTTTGAGCTAGCCTATTTTTAAGGGGGGGGGGGGGGGGTTGTTTTGGGTGCTAACCTATTTTTTTAGGTTTTGGGCCAGCCACTTAGAGAGGGCTAGAGTTGCTTTAAGACTTGTCTTGGTGAAGAAAAAAGTGAACCGAAAAACAAGAGACTGCAGAAAAGTATAGTGCAAGTGGAGAATGACTAGGTACACAAAAAGGAAATAAGAAAAAAGGGCTTAAACAAAAAGAAGGAAAAGGAATCAGAGGCAAAGAAATACAAGGCAAGAATAACTAAGAAAAGGTCAAAAAGGACTGAGATCCTTTCCGGATTAGTCCCGTAGGGATCTTGCAGATCCATTGATCGCAACCACACAATATAAATCCAACGGTCAAATTTTTTTTTTTATTTGTTTCATGCAAAACGAGGTCGTCTCCTCTTTTTTTTTTTCTGCTGCTTCTTCCCCTTCCCTCTTCCCATGTCTGCAAGAATTCTCTTTTCCCACGTCTGCAAATTCTTGCTCCAAATACTCAAATTTCTGCAGCCCAATGATCAAAAGGGGGGAGACAGAGAACCTTGGAGAGTGGAGACAGAAAACCTTGGTTACCAGAAAAATTGAAGGAAACTCATAATCTTAAACCACTCATAAAATTTCAAAACTTCGGAAATTTCATTGATTAATTGGCAACGAAACGAAGCATAACAGGGAAATGAAATGAAGATTATACCTTTAGAGGCGAAAAGGAACTGACATGGCGTGAAGGGAGGGACTTTCAGGGAGACAAAACGGAGTCTCCGGAGAAGGAATAAAGCGGACGACGTGATTGCAGGAGAAGAAATTTTTGGCCGTTGGATTTATACCAACGACTTTGATCAATGGATCTGCAAGATCCCCACGGGACTGATTCGGAGAGGATCTCAGTCCGGCAAAAACTATCATTTTATTTTCCTTTGTTCCTTTATCTTTGGTCTTGTCCCATATTTGCGGAAAAGGTATAAAGAGAGGGGTACTTTGCGACACCCTCAACCCTCTCTACCTCTCACTTTTCCCAAAGAACCAAAAAGCTTTATAGCACTTACTGGCAGCCACCGAGAAGACAGAGGAGAAGATGAATTAATCCCATAGCGGTCTTATCCCTATGTCAAGAAATCAAGTATGCATGCTCACCAACGGCAATGGAGTCCCAGACCATCCGAAGTCTTTGGGTACTCAGAGAGGTTTCAAAGACTCGCACAGCAGTTCTCTTTCTCTCGCTCTCTCTTCCTCACTCGGTACCCCCAGCCTGGCAAATGCAGCAGCAACCTCTTGATGCTCCGTTCTTTCCCTCTCTCTTCATGGCCAACGACAGCAAGGATGAACTCAAAGGGAATTCCCCTAAGACACCAACACTCTCAGATGCAGAAATAACCCCAAATCGGCACCATGCACCACCACCTGCACTGTTCCAATAACCGTTCTCCGCTCTTGCCGTGATGCCGCCGTTGCCCAGCGATGGTTTCGAGGTTCGTCAACAACGTAAGGACGTTTTAAACAAGGCAACATCAGTGACAGATGCACACGCAGCAAACACCGAGGACATTTGCCCGGATAGTCACTGACTTCTTCCCTTTCGGTCGCAATGTCATCGTTGCCCAGCCACCTGCTCCATGCCTAGCCTCCCGCGTCGATCCGGAAGCCGTTTGCCAATCAGATAACCTAGCATGCAACTTGCTTCTCAGCCAACAACAACAAAACGGCAACATTACAGCAACCATTCCGTTCCCGAAACCGTTCTTCGATCTGCGAGTTCGCACCCACAATAGCCTTTCCTTCTTTGCCTAACGTTACAGCAACCGCCGACATCAGACGGAAGCCCAAACGGAAGTAGAAGTCGCGCCACGTCTCCAACCGTCGTTTCCGGTGGTCTTCCAGATGGAGCTCGTGCACTATGCGACTTGAAGGAGATGGATTTAATGATGCAGTGTCGCATAATGGTGGTCTTCCAAAAAGAGTCTGTGCACTATGCGACTTGAAGGAGATGGATTTAGTGATGCAGTGTCGCACAAAGCCAGAAGAAACAAAAGAAAGTCGCGTCAATGGAGGAAGGGATCAACAGCTGCAGCTGCCACGTTGTCGGCACCTTCAACTTCTCTGCAATCATTCACCAAGATCCTAGTACCAGCAGCGACATCAACAAAGAAAAGCACTACCGTCGCTGCGCCTTTACCGTCATCAACACCCTGCAACCTAACAGAGATTCTTTCCAAGACATGGCGATGTCTCTAGCACTACCCTACCGCTGCACCAACTCCTCTGAACCGCTACAACATGTCCAAGCTGCTCGGGTGCGCCAGAAAAATAGGCACCGAAGCTGATGACGGCAGCGGCACCATTGTGATCAAGCCCTTGGAGTTGCAGAGTCTCGAAGGCAGCCACGGAATCCCATTTGTCAAGAGCCCAAAGACGAAAAATTGCTACTTCATCATTGTGCCAATTCGCCGTCTTCAATCCGCGAACCTAACAAGCAGATTCGCAAGCCCTTCAGCGAGTATCTTCTTGTAACATATAGTTGTTGTACCTCTCCCAAGAAGTTGGAAAATATTGTGACCTCCAAGAAACAGACAAAGTAAGACCAACCCCAACTCTCCGTTTTCCCAAATTTGAAGATTTTAAACACTACAACAACAATAAGCATGAACACGCGACATGGAAAAGCAGCAGCAAGCATGAATCTGCAGCGGATGAAGACAAAGAAAGTAACTCGTCCCCGTTGTCCGTCCCTCCTAATGTGCAAAGTGTGCCATGTAACAGCTGCTGTCTAAATTGCTAATGGAAAGGAAGGCCATTTCCTTACTAGCAAAGAGTGAAGAAAGAATAGAGTTAATAAGCTTTGCTACAGGAGTAAGATTCTCTCCCCTCATATTCTCATCTTCCCTCCCCTCTTCTCCTACATTGTTTTTTATCTTATTGTCTCTATAAAAAAAATAATATAAAATGTTGACATGATTTAACGGTAACCGTTCAAGTAGGAGGAGAGAGAAGGGAAAAGAAATTAGGAGGGGAGAGAATCTTCTTTCCCTCCAAAGTATCGGGGATAGTAAGTTGAAGGCTTCACCAAACCAAAGCAAATAGATCACTGTTTGCATAAAGGCTTAATGTCAAAAGTGCAAGAGCAAAGCGATCCTCTTCGGATCCCTTCCACCAATTCACATAATCAATTAATTCAGACTTTTGAAATTTGATCAAACGACTAAAGTTATTATAACTTTGAAAGAGACTCTTTGCTTTTAGCCGTTAAATCAAATTGCAAGTACTCGAATTGATTGATTATGTGAATTTAATGGAAGAGATGCGGAGGGATTCTTTTCCTTCTATAAATGCCTAAAGGCATTGATAAAAGTGGAGTTCTGCCACTTGCTTTTATATTTCCATTAGACAATATGACAGCAGGGACTTATGTTATTGTGCAAGGATAAAAGGGGAAAAGGTTCCGGCAAGGATCATTTTCTTGGAGATCTTAGAAATCTCGTAATTGTGACTGTTCATCGTATATAGTGTGGTTAGAAATTATTTAAAATTTAAAATTAAATATAAATAGTACTTAACAAAAACTAATCGCATGATATACGATGAACAATCATGATCACGATCACGAGATCGTCAAAATAAAAGGCAACAACGAAGTGACAGGCACGGAGACAAATTGATAGAGGTCCCAAGACAAAGAAAAGGAAGGAAGAAACAAAATGGGCAACCCCATCTCATCGAAACCATAAAAAGGGGGAGAAAAGAAGTGTAGCAAGACAAGTCAAAGCACCATCAAGTTCCCTTTAAAAAATCAAGGCCATGCCCAAACAAATCAAGTGAATATGACATGGCAATAAAAATATTCAATTCTTTTTGCCAAAAGTGGAGCACATCCAAAACCACCAAAATGCACCATGCAAAATATTAGTCTGATTGCCTCCAAATCATGGGGCTAATTGAATAAACCAAATTCTAGTGGTACAAAACCACGAAAATTCTTCAATGGGTCACCCACCCATTCAATCAAATTCCAAATTCGTTTGAGCCAAATTCATTCGAAATCAATACAAGGGCTCTAAAACCCTTCCAGATTGTTATACTCAAATTCTAATTAATGGGTCATTTGCCTATTAATTATTCAAATTCCAAATGGCATGAAGCCGCATCAAATTTTAAATAGCACAAAGCCACTTCAACATTCAAATGACACGAAGCCATAACAAATACCGAATAGCACGAAGCTGTATCAAATATCAAGTGCTCCTTGCTTGCACGAGCTGAAACTGCACAAGGCATCAAAATCCCAACAAATACATTTAGAACTATGCCGGTTTGATTCCGCCAAGGATACGTAGGCAATCTAATTTCACATTCTAGACATAACTGCAAAACCAAAACACCAAATCGAATCCCTGGTTCATTCAACCAAATTCACCTAGATAGATCAAACAAAAAAATCCTTTTAGTGGGTCATTCACTCACTAAAAATCCAAATACCAAAATCATGAACTATGAGTGACTTGATCCCTTAAAAGGGTACGTAGGCAATCTAGGGCTTGACCTAGATACAGTCGCAAAATCAAACAAACATATCAATCCTCAAATTTCATATTTTTCATGTTAGAATCAAAGGGTATTCCTTTCCCAAAAGAAGAGTTGTAATTAATAGGCGCGTAGCCTAGAATGGGTTGAACTCAAATTAATGAAACCCTCTTCGTAAAGATGAATAAGGTGAAATTGTGTTGAGTGAATTATTTGTTCTCGTAACAATTTTTGCTCCAAAGAGTGCATTTTTGCTTATTGCCCTAAAGTAGTGGTGATGATCACCACCATATTAATTTATGGTTAGATTAGTTTAAATTTCAAAATTTGTTTAATAGATAGATCAAATCAAATAAACCACCACTTTAGGGCAGTGAGAACAAACTAGATCATGCCTTAATCTTTTTTATTTATTTACGTAATTATGAAATTTTATTTTAAAATTTCAAAATTTGTTCTAGTTATCAATGTTTAATTAGGCTAAAAGAAAAATTCTAGCCCGACACTTAATACTACAGTTTAATAGTAGTTATTAATGTTTAATTAGGTTAAATAAAAAATTTGTGAATATCGAGTTCGATACCAATTCATTTTCTTATCTCTCATGTAAATATATTGTTGTATTCCAATTCATTCCTTTTCCTTTTCTAATCGAGCCATTGACAAAGAATTAAGTTGTACAATGAACGGAAAATCGAAAATTTTCATCAAAATTAAAAGGACAAGTACGATTGTGATCACCTGCCCACATGCTATTGACTCATCAACCACATTGATAAACCCGTTTTGTCTCTAATTATTTAACATGTTTAATGAAATGATTTAAGCTCACAGCTCACTGAATCCAAATAGCAGTTCAAACTTCACAGCATGTACATAAACTCATTTATCTCTATTCAGTAATATAAACTCATTTATCTCTATTTGAGTTTTTCGATTCCAGACACGACATGTTATCATGACTCGAAGGATACACATATATAAAATGTGACGAATACAGGACTAACACGACTAAAACATGATTAACACTGCTCCCACAATATGTACCAATAAAATTATAGAAAAACTAATGAAAATGGCTTGAAAACTTTGAGTTTTAACGAAAATAACAAAATAAAGGGTAAAGTGAATAGTACCATGATTAATTTTTTAGTGTAAAAATATGGTTTTTCGTTAAAGTTCCCTAAAATTATATCTTTTCTTTTTATTATTATATAATTTGTTTTTTTTTTCTTCAACGATATAATTTGTTTGGATATAACTCCAACAATTTCAAATAGAAATAAATTTTGCACATCCATTTTGACTTTCAACATACTTTTTCTTTTAGTTGTTCGATTGAATAAGTCAAAAGATAATTAAGAGCTAGAATTAAGATGAGGGGTGCAAAATGTGAAAAAAAAAAAAAAAATTGTAAAAATCACTCCTATGAAAAATGGAGATGTATTTAAAGCTCCCTTTTAGAATAACTTTACGACAGCTTTTCCAAAGACATTCACTTGGGTATTGTTTGATATGCAGACGGGACGGGACGGGACGGAACGGAATGGGACGGGATGGGACGAAACAAGACGGGACGGAACGGAGAGGAAGCAAAGATGCCCTCAGATGGAAACAAGGAGGAAGAAGGAGACGGAGATGTTATAATTTTGTGTTCCACGGATGTGGAATGAATCGTTCCCGGGGGTGAGACAGAATAAAAATTCACCCAAAATTCGTCTCGTGGAATAGAGCGTTTCACCCGTTTTAGGCGCACCAAATGTGGGACGAAACACCTCGTCCCACTCCGTTCCGTCTCATCACACGTACCAAACGGTACCTTGCATCACATCATGGATAAATTTTTAGTTGTGACAGGAACATGGATGGTACACCACGTGTTTTTATGCAAGTGGTGGAAAATTTTAATTTTTAAGTTATTAATCTTTTAACATATATAACCCACCATTTATATAGGGACACTTGGTGTACCATCTTGTACACCATGTGTGACGGTCACACTGAAAAATCTCTTCACATCATGCACAAGTGCTCTCTCAACAATACAATAATGTTAATCATTGTTAAAGAATGTGAAGTCTCAGATCGCAAATCTAAAAGAGTTCAATACAACTTATATATTGAAACAGTTTCAAAGCGTTAAAATTCTCATGTAAGCCATCAAACACAAATTTTATATCTTCCATTTGCATGTTCTCACTTTAAAAGAATCCAGCGTGGCAAAATTAAAACAGAATTTTGTTAGCTGCGCGCTATTTACTGTAGACTAATTTGAATTAACAAACTTCCCTAGATTTTGGATATTGATGGAGATAAATCTCTCTTTGTTCCTTGACCAACAAAAGCTCACCTCCTATCTTTTTGCATTAAAAGCAAGAAATTACATAAGGTAAAATTTTCATTAATCAACAAAATCGATCTAGAGAACACCAACAATGAGTGATCACAACCAACACCAGCCTCCTCCTCCTCCTCAACAACAACCTCCTTCACAGCCTCCCAATAATGTTCCTCCTCACCAGCAATCTCCCAGTGGTGTTTCTGCTCCTCCTCCTCCTCAAGGTTCAATAGGTTTCTCAAGATTTGGTGTTTGATTCTCCTCTCCCTAATATCGCTTGTAATTCATATTTTTCCTTGAATTCGCATGCATTAGTTGGAAATATAACCTTGAAATTTATATATTTCAATAACGGGTTCGTTAATTTTGATTTGGCTTTTGTAAATACTGGAATAGGTTATCCACCACCACCTGAAGGGTATCCCAGGGACATTCCTCCACCACCTTCATATCCCCCGCAAGGATACCTCCCTCCACAAGGGCAATCTCCAACTCATGGCTATCCTCCTCCAGGCTATCCTCCTCAGGGTTCTCCACATCGTGGGCATCTTCCTCCAAATTCTCCGCCACATGGGTATCCTCCTCAAGGCTATCCGCCTCCAGGTTATCCGCCCCAGGGTTATCCTCCCCAAGGATACCCTCCCCAGGGCTACCCTCCTCCCGGATATCCTACGCACGGCCATCCTCCTCCAGGATATCCCCCTCATTATCACCCCCAACCTGTCCATCATCAGCAAACCAATACTAGTAGCAGCACGGGTTGTTTGAATGGCTGGTATGTTTACGCCTCTTCTTCTTTTTTTTTTGGTTCTCTTTGTATGGACGCATACGAAAATGTGTTGGCTCTTAACTAACGATCAATGACATTTTACGTGACTTAATATTTACAATTTCCTCACCCATTTTATACAAACTTCTGCATGATACTCTATATTTTGCATGATGGTATCTTAAGAGGATAGATGAATTAAGTGAATTCTCTAAATATTTTTTTTCTTTCAATTTTATAAATGGTGCAGCTTGGCCGCTCTTTGCTGTTGCTGTATGTTGGATTGCTTATGGGGAGGAATGTGATTGAAGTCTTATTTCATCGGAGAATATTCTGTAAAAAATTATTCTCCTAAATGTAGTTGCCAAATATTTCTCTATTATTTAGGTTTTGTCTATTCTTCTAGAGTGTCAATTTGCACTTCCTATAAACATATGACAGTAAAAAAGGGAGTGTGGTACTATTTATTTTGAATCTTTTAAATAAATTAAATTTGGCCTTGTTAGGCTATTGATCAGGAATCAGGAGCATGGATAGAAATTAAAGAGATGGAGAAGGAATATCTATCTGTGACTGTGAGCAAATAATATGCTCTATCTAAAGCTTGAGGAAAAGCCCTCACTCGCTTGACAATGTTTATAAAAAGTTTTACACCAAGTTGAAATATAAATAATAAAATTGAAGAGGGGAGCAAAGTTCATATCTTCATGGAGGATAGTTGTAAAAACCAAAAGAAAAATATTAAGAAATTTAATTGTTGAATTATATATTTTCAAATGAAATTATTTTTATAATATTCGAATTTCACTAAAAAAATAAGCTTTCTGGATGACCATGTAAGCCTACAATTTTAGCTAAGAAATAAATTTTTGACGGGGAAAAACCAACTTTAGCCGGCAAAGACCAATTTTTGATTTCCCGACCCGCGTTCCATGGCCTCAACGGGAACCCTACATCAGAGCTCACGTCGAAGCCTGCACCGTAGCCGGAGGCTACCCTTCCGATGGGCCGGCAAGCCCTAGATGCGCAAATCGCCCATCTTGTTAACCATAGTAGAAGATCATTGAGAAACTTACAGAGAAGAAGATAGAGGCGTAGAGAAGAAGATAATAGTTTGAGAGAGAAGTCAAAGTTTAGAGAGAGAAGGAAATCTTTTCATATATTTCACATAATGTTTCTGAGTAAATACAATCCCACATATATTGGATGAGATCTTATTACATGATCCTTATCTTCTAACTATATCTCTTATCCGTACAAGATAGACTAACCAACTCTTGTAATCTAACCTTTGATATTATGACAAATGTCATAATCCTGATGGTTTAGTTATATACTCTAACATCCCCCCTCAAGCTCAGGTTTGGAGAAACCAAGCATGAGGTTGGAACAATGTGTACTGAAAAGAGGTGCACTAAGCCCCTTAGTAAGGATATCTGCAAACTGTTCTTGGGAAGAAACAAAATGTACTAGAAGCTTCTTGCTTGCCACCCTTTCACTAACAAAATGAACATCGATCTCAATATGTTTGGTCCTCTGATGTTGAACTAGATTGAAGGAGAGTGCAATGGCAGACATATTATCACAAAACAGAACTGGAGTATAAGGAATTTTGATCTGCAGAAATGTAAGCAACTGTTGAATCCAATCTAATTCTGCAGTTCTTGAAGACAATGCTCTAGACTCAGCTTCGGTTGATGATCGAGATACAGTTTGCTGCTTCTTTGAAAACTAAGAAATGGAGTTGTTTCCCAGAAAGACAACTAAGCTAGTAGTGGATCTCCGATCATTAGGATCCCCAGCCCAATCAGCATCACTAAAGGCTTTAATTATCAACTCACCTCTGCTATAAGTAATCCCATGTGACAGAGATCCTTTAAGATGCCTCAAAATTCGTTTTACTGCAATGAAATGAGATATCATAGGTGCTTGCATAAACTGACTAACCTAATGCACAGACAAGGCAATGTCAGGTCTCGTAAAAACAAGATATTGCAGAGCACCAACAACACTTCTATAAAGGGCATGATTATTAAAGGGATGTCCATCATCCTTAAGAAGCCTATTGTAAGGCAAACATGAAGTTGCTACAGGTTTAGCATCCATCATCTCAGTCTTCTTCAACAGATCAACAACATATTTCGCTTGAGACAAAAATAAATCATTTGAAGTTCTAGAGATTTGAATACCCAAGAAAAAATGTAGAGAACCAAGATCCTTGATATCAAATTCCTTAGTCAAATCTGTAATGACCTGTTGTATTGCAGAAGTGGCACTCCCAGTAATTATAATATCATCCACATATAGGAGAAGAATCACAATTGAGCCATCAACATGTTTGACAAACAGTGAGGAATCAGAATAAGTGTTTGTAAAACCCAAGTATGGCAAAAACTGAGTAAACATGTCATTTGAAGCCCTTGGAGCTTGTTTAAGTCCATAAAGAGACTTATGTAATTTACAAACCAAGTAAGGATGTTTAGAATCCATAAATCCTGGAGGTTGAGACATATAAACCTCCTCTTGCAATATGCCATGAAGAAAGGCATTCTTCACATCTAGTTGTCTCAAAGGCTAATTTAATTAAGCTGCAAGAGTGAGAATCAATCTGATAGTTGTCGGTTTTACAACGGGGCTAAAAGTTTCTCTACAATCCAACCCTCTTCTTGACTAAAGCCATTGGCAACTAGCCTAGCTTTGTGTCTAACTATATTCCCATCAGCATCCCTCTTAACTTTAAACACCCATTTACACCCAACCAAATTCTTGTGAGGTGGAAGATAAACTAAACTCCATGTTTTCTGTGAATAAAGAGCATTGAGTTCTTCTTGCATTGCATTAAACCACAGTGGAACCTTCAAGGCAGACTTGTATGTAGCAGGCTCGGTAGTAGTCAAATCTACCACTGTTGAACTATTTGCATAAGCAAAGAGAGCTTTTTTCTTCATAATCCCACTCTTAGATCGAGTTTGCATAGGATGTAGATTCAGTGGTGAAATTTCAAGAACAACTGAAAGACTTTCAGAACTATACTCAGGTACCACAAGAAGTGGAAAACCTTGTATATCAATGGACTGTGGTGGGATGGGTGGTTGAGGTAATGAATTATGTAGTGGTGTTGAAGGATGAACTGTTGGTGGTGTAACTAGGACATTTTCCAAGTTAGGGAACACAACAAGTAAAGTGGTAAGAACACCAGCTTGTGTTGGACACCGTGATTTAGAACTAAAAGATCCATCAGGAAAATCAATTTCATTGAAAATGACATGTCTTGATATGTATATTTTCCCATGGTTTAGTTCATAACATATGTAACATTTATAAGTGGACGCATATCCCAAAAAAATGCATTTTGCAGACTTAGGTTGTAATTTGTTGCTGTTATAGGGTTTCAAAAGTGGAAAGCAAGAACATCCAAAAACTCTAAGATGGTGAATTTCAGGAATGGCAAAATACAAAAGTTCAAATGGTGATTTACTTAGGAGAATTGGAGATGGCATTCTATTTATCAAATAGATGGTTGTTTGACATGTAAAAGTCCAGAATTTAGAAGGCAAATTGGCATTTTGTAACAATGTTATAGCAATTTCAACTATGTGTTTATGTTTTCTCTCAGCCAAACCGTTCTGTTCAGGGGTATAAGGGCATGATTTATTATGAGAAATGCGTTGTTTTGCAAGAAAATATTGCATAGGTTTACCAATGTACTCCCCCCCCCCCCCAATCACTCTGTAATATTTTTATTTTTGTTGAGAATTGAGTGAAGACAAATTGATAAAAAGAGACAAATACTGAACAAATGTCTGATTTATTGATTAATGGAAAAAGCCAACAAAATCTGATACACTCATCAACAAAGATAGCATAGTATTTGAAACCATCAACAGATACACTGGGTGCAGGTCCCCACAAGTCATTATGCACAATTTCAAAGGGTATTACAGACTTTGCAGAAGCAGGAGAGAATGGAAGTTTACTAAATTTTCCTTCTAAACAACTTTGACAAACAATAGGAGACACATTTTGTTTAACAACAACATTAGACTTCCTAAGTATAAGAGAAGTAATGGGATTTGAAAGGTGACCTAGTTTGCAATGCCATAAGGTTGAATTCACAGTATGTCTAAGGAAGGCAATAGCTTGATTAGCTTGAAATTGAGGTGATTGGTGTGATTGTAAAGTAGGGAAAGAAGGAATTGGATATAGTTCATTGTTGCAGAGCCCTTTATACAAGATTCTCCTTGTGGCCTTGTCCTGAATCTAAAAGCAATATGCATCAAAGATCAACCAACAGTTGTTGTCAAGACATATTCTATGAACTGACATTAAATTATGAGACAATTTTGGCACATAAAGTACTGAATTCAATTTAATAGGCTGTAAAGATGGCCTAAGAAGTGAATTCCCAATGTGAGAATCTTGCAAACCTTCACCATTTGCAGTTTGAACAATCTCATTTTGTGGATATAGAGATGCAAGAGAAAGATTGCTGAGATCATTTGTCATATGATTGGTTGCTCCAAAATCAGTCAATCAAACTTGTGGAGAGACTTGATTGGACATTGCGGAAGGCATGGAGGGCATGACATAAGAAGTAGAGGCATTCATGGATGGAGAAACATTTTGAGACATCATATTCATCATAGGAGACATGTTGGACGGAACCATATTCATCATGGAAGGCATATTGTTCACATACTGTGACTGCAGATAACCAAGAAAAGTAATGTGCACTGCTGTCATTTGAGATTGCGGAGGTCTGTTTTTATTTCTATAGAAACAAGTCTTGGCAGTATGATTGTCCCTATCATAAATTTGGCAATTCTCAGAAGATTCAGTATTTGTATAAACACATGTGGCAGCAATGTGACCATGTTGATAACATAATTGGCAGATGACATTAGGAGATGATACACCATTATTACTTTGAGAATGATTGCCAAGAATGCCAGGTGCATAATCATGAAGAACAGGTTTAGAATTATAGTATCTTTGTCCTTGATGATTATAAAAATTTTGTCCTTGAAAATTCCCATTTTTACCTTTGCCCTTGAACTTAGACTTGAAACCTCCCTGAAATCCAAAAGAAGAAGCACCATAATTTCCATGAAACCCATTTGTATTTTGAAACCCATAATTGAAACCTCCCTGAGAAGCATAAGAAGAAGCACCAGAATTAGAATCATGGTTCTTTGCATACATTGCAGTAGGAAATGACAGACATTAGCTACTCTCAATAATGGCTTCCTTTGCAAGTAATTGAGCACGAAATTCTTTAAGAGATTTCACATTTTCCCTTCCACAAATTACACATATAAATGTATTATACTCTGAAGACAAATCATTCAAGGCCAAGATAACAATATCCTCATCCTCAAAATTAACCCTTACTATAGCAAGGTAATCTCTTATTTCTTTAATCCTTTGGAGATATTGGGTTCCAAAATCTGCACCTTTCTTGATAGTTTAAAGATCAGACATGAGTTGAAAGATTGAAGTTTTACTAACAGTCGAGAACCGTTCTTGAAGTCGAACCCACAAATCTCTAGCACTGGTACTACCAATGACACAAGAAATGGCAACAAATGACAGTGTTGCAGTGATGAGTTGCATAATAGCCTTATCATGCATCTTCCAGACTTTGTATGCATCTGATTTGATTCTTGAATTAGAAGTAGTGGATGTAACCTCAAACTCACTTGAAGCAGGAGATGAGAATTGGGAAGGACATGAATTTGTACCATCAACAAAGTCCATAATCCCATAGCCTTCAAGCATCAATTGCATCCGAAAATGTCATTGAAGATAGTTGGAATCATCCAACTTAACCGACACTGAGGATGAGATAAAAGAAATTAACCCAATTATCAGAGACTGCAAAATTTGCAGTTGATTTGCCGTGACCATTATGAAGATTTTTCTGTAAGAAATAAGAACAAACACTTGGTAGGCAAGAAGTGACAGACACGAGACACATAAATGGGCACGAGAAAAAGCCCAAATTTCACAGAGAAATCACAGAGATACAAGAAATGAAGCGAAAGCAGAAGAAACCAGAATCGAAGAAGCAATTATGTTGTTTGGGCGATTGATACCATGTTAACCATAGTATAAGATCATTGAGAAACTTACAGAGAAGAAGATAGAGGCGTAGAGAAGAAGATAATAGTTTGAGAGAGAAGTCAAAGTTTAGAGAGAGAAGGAAATCTTTTCATATATTTCACTTAATGTTTTTAAGCAAATACAATCCCACATATATTGGATGAGATCTTATTACATGATCCTTATCTTCTAACTATATCTCTTATCCGTACAAGATAGACTAACCAACTCTTGTAATCTAACCTTTGATATTATGACAAATGTCATAATCCTGATGGTTTAGTTATATACTCTAACACATCTGCAGGGGTAGAGCCTTAAGATGGAACAAACCATCATCACAGCTCTCTCGACAATCGAAACACGCATCTTGCTAGCGCAGATGCTTGAGCAACTGCCATGGCCTCAAGTGGTCCCAGGGAGGGGTGCCTTTGCCTGGTTTAAGTACTAGACGAAGTTCGCCAAGCCTTGACGGGCTATCTCAACATAGACACCAAATATGTCCGGCTACATTACAGGCTGGTTTGGTATTGCTGTGCTTTGAAAAAAAAAACTGTTTCTGCTGTGTTGTGAGAATAAGCAGCTGTAAAATAAAACAGCAGAATGTTTGGTAAACGTTTTTGTAAAAGTGCAGTATTATAGTGTTTGGTACTTTTATGTAAAACGGCTATGACTATGTGAAATGACCAAAAGGAGTATAATACTAGATGTGCCATTAATTTAATTTTCTTAATAAATAAAGTTGAATTACTAAATATACTTTATTTTTAAAAGAAAAATATTTTAAACTTTTTCTTAAATATGAATTAGTATGACAAACTACTTCAATTGAAATATTTTAAACTGAATAGGTATGATTCATTAGTACAATATTGTTAATATACTTGAAAATAATGCATTCATTAATCGAGATTAGGTGCAAACAGAACCGACCTTAACCAACAACCCACACTTTATGCGCTATGGTACACAAACACATACAATTTACAAAGACATGCATATTTGTGTTTGTGTGTGTCTCTGTATCTCTTTGAATAACTTTGGTTATTCAAAAATGGCAATTGCGTGTCAACTGCACAACCAGTGGCTAATGAAGAATAAAACCGATAATAAACTAAACAGTGGTGATCGGTCCACATATAAACTAAACGGTGGTGATCGGTCCCCTGATTTTATTACCTTAATTTCCAAAAAAAAAAAAATAGAAAAAGGCACAATGGGAAATTTCCATAAATGGGAAAGAAATTTCTCAACCTTTCCTTTCTTGAACAACCAGCAGCGCCCAACTCTCTCTCTCTCTCTCCCCTTCTCTTTCCAAAATTGTTGGCTTTCATTGCTCTGCAAATTTCCTTGTAGGACCAAAACTTCAGATCTGAAACCACCCCAACGAAGGTAAACAAAAAAACAGATGAAAGGTCCAGTAATTAATTTATGTATGGTTTTCCTTTTTTCTTCTTCTTCTATTTATGGTAGATATGAAATATTGGACAGTTGATTGTGGTTGGTGGGTTGATCTAGGTTTTGTTTTACTTATTTAGGTTTGAAATGCTAGGGTTTGTGGTCAATAATCCTTAAAATTATCAGAAACCCAGAGAATATAGGTAGTTTTTTAGTTTGTGGACATTTATATATATATATATATATATATATATATATATATGTGTGTGTGTGTGTGGAAATTCGAAATGGTTGGTTTATTTTATTTTACTTGAATTATTGTTTCTGAATTCTGAAGGGGTAGGAAGAATTGGAGAAAATGATGAGGGAGAAGATCAAGATCAGGAAGATTGACTACTTGCCGGCAAGGCAGGTGACCTTCTCAAAAGAGGAGAATAGGGGATTTTGAAGAAAGCTGGAGAGTTGTCGATGAGAACCCATGACATCGCCTAGCAGATGAAGGCGGTGCATAAGGAGATGCCCACCACCGTCAGGCTGTCCGAGTACTTGAGGAAGGATGCCGAGCCTAGAGAACGAGAGAGATCACTGAGAGAATGAGAGAGATCTAGGATTGAAATTTTCTGGTTCAGGTTGTGCGAGAGGCAATCTGAAAGTGTAAGGAAAGGAGGGCAATTTTGGGGTTATTGAAAAATTCATTAAAGATTTACTGTTCACCCTTGTTTTTGGAAGATTTGCAGCTTTAGGTTTTGAGCTTATTTTCATCCACAACTTTGAAATAAAGTTGATTTTGATAGTTTACCAAACAGCAAGAACCCTTTCTACTTTTTTTTATACCCATTTTTTTTTAAATCATCTCAATTCCACACCAAGGCTACCTTGTGGAAGCCGAGCGCATCAAGAGAGATTACGCTATATGGCTGCTCGACAATTATCGTTTATCATATGTATTTTAATTGATTAGGTTGTTGAAAATAGTATTCAAAAGAAGAGAGCGGAAGAAGGTAGAAAATGAGTTGGAAAGTGAGAGGATTGATGCGTATATAGTATTACGTACACATAGCACTGGAAAAGGGTAAATATATACCAGAGATGACGACACCGCCACGAACCTTATCAATTTATACATGAAAGAACGTAGCACTTGGGCCAATCTAACCATTTATTTTGAGGACATCACATCAACAAAATAAACATTGACAAAGGGGTTTTTTCAAGTCAATTTTTGTTGGCATGTTGTTATTCATGTATGTGTTGATTTGATTTTTTTTTTTTTTTTTGGGTAAATGTGTTGATTTGATTAATGCAAGTGTTTTTGGCATTTTGCCCTTACAAAAAGCAATTGACAAAGAAAAAGAAGAAGGATAGTATGTATGCAATAACACTATGAGTCAAAGAAGTGAGACATGTGAATTGTATGGAGGTAAATAACAATTATGTGACTGTTTTTTGCTGAAAAATTGTGTAACTTTTTCGTATATTGTTCATTACGAAATAAGGAAGAAGAGGAAGAAAGTGTAATATATGATCTCAACTATTCAATTTTGTTCCAAGTAATAAAGTTGTTTAGATATTGGAGAAAATTAAAAATTCATTTTGAGGAGGTCTTTCTCATTCTCTAGCTGAAATTTGGATACCATTTCTCAAGATTGCTTTTGGCATTTTGTCCTGAAAAAAAAAAGCAATTGGCAAAGAAAAATAAGAAGAATAGTATGTATGCAATAACATTATGAGTCAAAGAAGTGAGACATGTGAATTGTATGGAGGTAACCAACAATTATGTGACTGTTTTTTGCTGAAAAAATTGTGTGACTTTTACATATATTGTTCATTACGAAATAAAGAAGAAGAGCAAGAAAGTGTAATATATGATCTCAACTATTCGATTTTGTTCCAACCAATAAAGTTGTTTAAGATATTGGAGAAAATTAAAAATTCATTTTGAGGAGGTCTTTCTCATTCTCTAGGTGAAATTCGGATACCATTTCTAAAGATTCCTTTTGGCATTTTGCCCTAAAAAAAAGCTATTGACAAGGAAAAAGAAGAAGAATAGTATGTAACTATGTATGCTATAACATTATGAGTTTAAGAAGTGAAGCATGTGAATTGTATGGAGGTAAGCAACAGTTATGTGACTGTTTTTTGCTGAAAATTTGTGTGACTTTTTCATATATTGTTCATTACGAAATAAGGGAAGAAGAGGAAGAAAGTATAATATATAATCTCAACTATTCAATTTTGTTCCAAACAATAAAGTTGTTTAAGATATTGGAGACAATACAAAATTCATTTTGAGGAGGTCTTTCTCATTCTCTAGGTGAAATTCGGATACCATTTCTCAAGATTACTAGCGCCACAAAGTGGCCATATAAAGCCACCCTCTTGAACCTTGAGTTATTTTTAGATTTTTCCCATTTGCATGTTAAAATTCACTTAAGCTATCAAATACCAATTTCACATCTTCCATTTGCATGTTCCTAACCTTAAACAATCCAGCGTGTCAAAACTAAAACATAATTTTGTTAGCTGCTATTTGATGGAGAGTAATTTCTTTTGGTTCCTTGGCCAACGAAAACACATCTCCTAGCGTTTTGCATTAAAAGCAAAAAAATTACATAAGGTTACATTTTCATTAATCAACAAAATCGATCTAGAGAACACCAACAATGAGTTATCACTACCAGCACCAACCTCCTCCTCCTCCTTCTCATCAACAACAACCACCTCCGATGATGAACCTCCTCACAAGCAATCTCCCAGCGGTGTTCCTGCTCCTCCTCCTCTTCAAGGTTCAATAGGTTTTCCCTTATTATGTGTTTGGTTCTCCACTTCCTAATATCTATAAAAGAAAATAAATATTCCCTTGTTTTTTTAGCCTAATAGACTAATAATATTTCTTCAATTTTCATGCATTCGTTGGACATATAACCTTGAAATTTATATATTTTTAATTTTTTTCAATAAAGGGTTCATTAATTTTGATTTGGCTTTTGAAAATAATAGAATAGGCTATTCACTTTCGCCCCCTAATATTTCAGGCCCAAACATTGCCGCCTCGCTTCTTAACCTTCGACCATGGATAGTGGCAGAGCCAAGATTTCGACTTAGGAGGGGTCTCCCACAAATGTTAGGAAAAAAAATTAAACGGATAGTATTTGCAAAACTATTAACCAAAACATCATAGTATATAAATTGACAAAACTACTTTCATTGTTCTTTGGACTCTTTGGAGACGACGACTCTAATATCTCAGGTTGTAATTTTATTTTGAAATACCTTTCCATAACTGAAAACTGAAAAATGTAAATTGACTAACTTTAAATTATAAGAAATATGAACATATATAGTAAATTTTACAAACTAAAACAAATTAGGCAATTAATTAAAAGAAATTGCAAGACGTCAATTTAGTAAGAAAATAACCGTAATTTAGAAACAAAAATTGCAAGAGGGATTGAGAGTAAAATGCATACTTTGGGTTGTAAGTCAACTAACTAAACTTCAATTTCTTTTTCTTTGTTGGAATAATGGAAGTAATCTTCTAGTCTACAAAACAAATATTATTTGTTGAATTAATTTATATATAGAGATGACAATCTATATAAAATTGACAAATTCCAAAGAATTAAAGATGAGAACCTGTGGAGATTTGGAGTTCATGCTCCGCCATAGTTGCTACTCTGGTGAGACAATGTGAGAGAACAGAAAACGAGAGTTATATGATGGGACAAGTGAAATCATTTTGTTTCAAATAAATTTTTTTTTATTTTTTTATTTTTTGGAAAAAAATATTTATTTTAGGGTAAAAGACTGTTTACTACCATCATGTTTCGTGGTTTTCAACATTTAGTACATCAAGTTTTTTTCGTCTCAGAGTCATACCTAAAGTGTAAATTTTGGGACAGTCTCATACATCCATTAGTCAAATTGTTAAATGTGCCATTAATTGTGACGTGGTGCCCATGTGGACAATGACTGGGTGCCACGTGTCAGCCACATTTTTTTTTTCTTTTTTTTTTCTTCTTTCTTCTTTCTTCTTTCTTCTTTCTTCTTTCTTCTTCTTATTCTTCCTCCGACTGCAACTTTTTTTTTCCTTTTTCCTTCTCCTTCTTCCTTCCTCCTTCCTCCTTCCCCTTCTTCTCCTTCTTCCTTCTTCTTCCTTCTCCCTTCTCCTTCTCCTTCTTCTTCCTCCGAATCTGGGGAAGTTTCTTTTTTTTTTCCTTCTTCCTCCTCCTTCCTCCTTCCTTCTTCCTTCTCCTTCCTCCTTCTTCCTTCCTCTTCTTCTTCTTCTTCCTCCGAATCTGCCCAGATTCGGTTTTTTTTTTTTTTTTTCTTCTTCCTTCTTCTTCTCCTTCTTCCTTCCCCCTTCCTCCTTCTTCCTTCTTCCTTCCCCTTCTTCTCCTTCTTCCTTCTTCTTCCTCCGAATCTGGGGAAGATGAAGGTTTTTTTTTTTTTTTTTGAGGAAGATGAAGAAGAAGGAAGAAGGAAGAAGGAAAAAAAAGGGAAGGAAGAAGGAGGAAGGAAGAAGGAGGAAGAAGGAGAAAGAAGAAAAAAAAAAGTTGCAGTCGGAGGAAGAAGAAGAAGAAGAAGAAAGAAGAAAAAAGAAGAAAAAAAAAAGCCGAATCTGGGTAGATTCGGAGGAAGAAGAAGAAGAAGAAGAAGAAGAAGAAGGAAGAAGGAAGAAGGAAGAAGGAAGAAGGAGGAAGGAGAAAGAAGAAGGAGAAAAAAAAAAAAAACTTCCCCAGATTTAGAGGAAGAAGAAGAAGAAGAAGAAGAAGAAGAAGAAGAAGAAGAAGGAAGAAGAAGAAAAAAAAAAAAAAACCGAATCTGGGCAGATTCGGAGGAAGAAGAAGGAAGAAGGAAGGAGGAAGGAGAAGGAAGGAGGAAGAAGGAGGAAGAAGAAGAAAAAATAAAAACTTCCCCAGATTCGGAGGAAGAAGAAGGAGAAGGAGAAGGGAGAAGGGAGAATGAAGAAAAAGGAAGAAGGAGAAGAAGGGGAAGGAAGAAGAAAAAAAAGTTGCAGTCGGAGGAAGAAGAAGAAGAAGAAAGAAGGAAAAAAAAAACGTGGCTGACACGTGACGCCCAGTTATTATCCACATGACCGCCACATCACAATTAACAACAGATTTAACAGTTTGACTAACGGATGTATGAGACTGTCCCAAAATTTACACTTTAGGTATGACTCTGAGACGAAAAAAACTTGATGTACTAAATGTTGAAAACCATGAAACATGAGGGTAGTAAACAATCTTTTACCCTTTATTTCATTATTGAGAAACGGAATGAAGAGATTGTGTAAAAGTTTATATCAATTAATTATTTTAATATTGAAAAGGGGGCCAATTTGATTGGAAAGTGCACTGGAAATGGTATAAGCCACTATGCTACTAATAGGATATAGGTTTGAATTACAAAAGTTGGACTGGGAAGAGGGCCGGACGGTTTTTTTTTTTTTTTTTTTTAAACAAAGGTAGGGTAGGCCTAGGACTACTATGGTCCTTTGGTCCCTCCGCCTCTAACCATGGACATTTGGCCAGAAGGTTTTGAAGAAGCGAAACTCTTCCAACCACCCACTCACCAACGTTTATTGCATCTGGTTCCTGTATCCACGCCATTATGCCTCGACTGCCACAACTTGCCACATGTTAAATCCTTACGGTATCCTTTTGTCTTCGATCGTTTCATGCACTGCATGCTCTAGTCGTCCAAGCCGTCGAAACGTCCTTCATTAATTGACGTGCCTAAAAAACTGAGACACATCATACCCATGTGTAGTGGGACGCCGTGAAAACGGCTTAGACGCTTTATATTTTGATGATTACGGGGATTTATTTGGGATTTTCTCAATTCTCCAAAATAAAACCCTAAATCCTCCCATTGTCTTGCCTATAAAACCTCAGAAAAAAAATTTCCTCACGCTTTCCATATTTCACCTAGAAGCTCTGCACATTTGCATCTAGGCCTTCAAATTTCCAGAAAACTCAACTTGCTTTTCTATTTTTCTAGCAATCTCTAAATGGCTTCATCAAATAACTCCCAACAAACTTTTATGAGCTCCAGAAAACCAAGGAATCCATAGGTCGCCAAACCATCAAGTTCTTCAAATTCCCAAATAAAGAATCAGCAACCTACTAATTCCTTGACCCACTTTACAAAGACGCCATCCCAAACTCCATTGTTACGCTGATGAAGGCAAAACTCCTGAGAACTACTATTCTAAGGTGGTAACTGGGCTAAGTGGGAAGATACTAAGCCCTAGGTTACTTGGCCTTGGGCCCTAATTGCCTGAGCCACATAGGTTTGACCAAATGGAACACCATTTCGGTAATGACTAGAAGAGCCTAGCCTCTTCGGCGCTATCAAGATCTTGACCATCAAGATTAACATGGACCAAGAGCTTTTGATGGCGGCTCTTAACTTTTGGAGCCTAGCCACCAACATAATGATCCTTCCTATCAGTCCCATTATCTTCACAATCCTATACATCATTGCTATCATTAGCACCCCCCATATCCGTTGATGCCACCCTACCCTCCTTCCAATACAATCTGGAATTGAAGACCGCATTTAAAAAATGAGTCGTCGAATTCCTAAAAAACATAAGGTTTTCTTATTCTATTGGTACAACAAGTTTATCTTATGTTCGAAGTCTAACAAGTGCATGATCGAAAATATGTAGCACTGGAAATCTGTCAGGTATTGGCCCTCAGCCCTGCCATTCTCGCTAACTTCTTCCACTGCCTATTCGACATCACACTGGAGGGATGAAGCCTCACCAGCATGGCCCTCTCTAAGTCTTTCAATTGTGGCTACAAACCTACTTCACATCGTTAAGGCCTGACTGCCCACCCTTCAAAAGGGACGAAGCGATGGGCTTTCAGCTGACGCCACTTCTGGTTCTAGATCATTCGGCAGAATACATCTACTGGTACAACACTAAAGAAGAACTTCATGTACGCTGCTAAAGACCTTATCCCAACTCCCTAAGACTTCTAACCTTTGAATGGGATGACAAGGTGGACGTCGTGATCCAGCCGAATTAAGGCCCATTCCCATTGATCCGCGACTTGCCATTTGGTTATGAGCTAATGGGGTATCATCAAGGCTGCCCCATTCTTCTTGTGTCGTCTCACTCCCAATTGGCCCGAACATGGGAGGAACCATAATCGAATAAGGATTGCGAAAAGCCACATGACAAGCACACCAACAGGTGCACATAGTTCAGACTTCGGCTATGCTCCCCTGAGGTGGGGTGTCGTCCCACTCTTTCCAAAGACGCCCTCTTCGCGTTGGTGTTAACTACACCTTGACCAAGGTCTTTGAAGAGCGACCAAAGAAATCCGCCACACTGAAGCCAAAAGAAGTTATACCATAAACCACCCTTCATATGTTTTCCTTAATTATTTTAATACTTGGTCAATTCTAACACTTACTTCACCGTAGCCGGCTGAACTTTGAAGGGCTTTGAAGTAATGGTCATGGTAGCTACCAAGAAGAATGCTACTCTTCTGCCAAAGAAACTTTCCAAAACTTCAGTCGTTGTCCTTGCGTCGGCCCCTTCTTCGGCCAATGCCCTCTAGTTTTTTAGTCTCACAATATATAAGACAAGTAAATGATGAAATTGGGATTCCACCATAAAACCAATTGGCAATATGGGGAGTAGCCCAAGACCATATAAGCACATAGCAAACCTTGTCCCTCACCGATGTGGGACAACTTTCAACGCGCCCCTGCATGTGTGGCGGATTTTCAAGCCTACATGTGGACAACAACTGGGTGACGTGGAGCGCGTGTGGCCGTTTGGCTTTACACGAGGACAACCCGCTCTGATACCATGATGAAATTGGGATTCCACCATAAAACCAATTAGCAATATGGAGAGTAGCCCAAGACCATATAAGCACATAGCAAACTTTTTCTCTCACCGATATGGGACAACTCTCAACAGTAAACACAGAAAATCCCTAAGTCATTATGCTCTTCGCAATCTACCTCGCAATATAAGCACTAGATTATTCAAGTTTGGTTTGGTTGGATCTGTTTTCCAACCTAAAGCGTGAATATTAGAAAACAAAAGCTGCATCTTTTAATAGAAGGCTGCCTGAACATCATCACTAAGAAGGTAAAATTCCAATCCAATCTGTAAAACTACAAAGCCTCCCAACAATAAATTGAAAAAGCTAATTATTTTCTTCATATACTACTAGTAAAACGTATTTTTCTCGTCAAATTAGGTTACTTATGTTTGCGATCAACTCAAACATATTCATCATTTGTGTCATATATTCATTTTCATGTCAAGAAATGGTCCCTTTAAAAGGAAAACTAACGAAAAGTCCAAAAAAACTTTAGTTTTAATGAAAAATGACAAATAAAGGTGTAGTGAATAGTACCAAGAAAATGTAAAAATGTGATTTTCCGTTAAAAGTAAACAGTATCGGGAGTGATTCGTTAAAACTCCCTTATTTAAACCTACTAACTTTATGCGAATTTTCTTGCACAAAGTAAAAGTCCTACTTCGACATCTTAGAAAACTAATTACAACTTATATTAAATTGTTCCTTCTAATTTTATCGAACCCTTTTGCATACCACATCTATTAATTAAGTGGAGACAATATTGATTGTCAAAAGAATATGTGACGATTTCAATGTCATTTAGTGTTAATCATATCATTCTGGGATTATATTGGGTGACGATAAAATCATCACTTATAAGTTTGATATGAGACTAAAAACATTGGTCACTGACTTTTTTATTTTGTGATGCTTATTCCGTCACTTACAAACAGAATATGTGACGAAATTAGCGCCACGTAAAAGAAAAATATATGGCGACTCTAACATTCGTCACATAAACTATCGGTGACGCTGTATAGGTGACGATAATTGTGACGCTGGAATTTCATCACATATAGTCAAATGTGACGAATTTTCATATTTGTGTGACGAATGTTTGTCGCCACAAAAATCCTGTTTTCTTGTAGTGTGGGTTTAGTGGTGGACCTTGCTTGCTAAAGCCAAGTGCAGGTTTCGCATAGCAGTATAACCTTGAAATCCGAGTGTTTTATTCCCCCGTGAGTATTGAAAAAGAATGCAGAACTTGTCGAACCAGAAACAAAAAATAATATTGAATGAGATGTAACTTTTAGAAGAAAAATGCAACAATTAAAAACACTAAGGCATCGAGGTTCTGCCTACATGCAACTATGCAATTCCACCATTTCGATTCAATTTATAACTCAAATGAGATACAAACAAGAGAGTCTCAATCCAAAGATATGGCAATTAAGTTTTCCCAATATAAAAGCGTTTGATGATTAACTCTCCAATGTAGATGTTCAAAACACATAAAGCTCTTTCAATTCCTTATAGAAATAATCCCAAAAATAATTTGTACTACAACGACAAAATATCAAGAAACTACTCCGTCGAAATCATACCAATCTGCCAATTTATTCAATTGACTAATAGCATGAATATTGAAACAAAACCATGATTGAACCTATGAATCATAACTAACATTCATCAATCCGAAAATAGAATAAATAAGAAATTTCCTTGAACATCCACTAGGTAAAATTAACATTGAAAATCTGAAATAGAATTGAAATATTAAAACTACATAGTCATAGTATAGGTTTCTCCCCTAACCTTAGCTAAGGAGATTAGTTCTCCATAAACGAAAAGTACAGAATTCTAAGAATTGAAAACAAATAGAAGGCAGAGAGGATAGAGCTTCCAAATGGAACCAAGTATTCGCCCTTGTACGGAAATTGTCTTAGAACCCCAAGAGAGATACCAGGACACGGAGACCCGAATCCATTTCTTTTAATCGCACATGAATTCCCGCTGAAGGCAAATATCATAGAATCAAAAATCGTTGGCTCCCTATCTCCTCCGCGTGCTCTAATTTCTCACCCTACAATGTTACCGGCTAGATTTTACGCTGTAAGGCTAGGGGCACTTTTCAAATGACTTGAAGCACTTTTGATGAATATGTTTTTTAAACCAATTCTTAGTAAAAATCTAGTGAATGTTGAAAAAACACTTTAAATACTTTTGGAACCCAAAATCAATTTTACCAAAAACGTTTTCAGTCATTTTAAAGGACTTGTAAACGAGCCATGAATTCCCTCTTCTCTATTTGCTTGGCATGTAAATTGCAATAGTTATCTAATTTGGGTATTTTGTTTCAGGAAAATTACATAGTAGCCCTTCAAGTTTGAAGTCTATTACAACCCCATACAATATCTTTAAAACATTTCACTTTCATACCTCACATACTATTTTATTTCAAAATAATACTTCCGTTACATTTTTCATCCATTGATCCGTTAAGTGCTAACGTGGTTGCTACATTTGTGCCACGTGGTTGCTACATTTGTGCCACGTGGCTGCCAAATGTGTGCCACGTACATGGCAAAAAAAATTTATTTTTAAAAAAAAAGACCTGAATCTTCTAAATAAATAAATATTAAAAAAAAAAACCAAAAACAAAAGCTGAAAAACACCTCCCCGCAACCCCAACTTCGTCTTCCCTCCCTCCCTCCCCCACCCAACTTGCAACCCAAAAGAAGAAGAAAAAATAAACCCATTTTCATCTTCCCCGACCCCCCTTCCTTGTAACCCACCCCTTTCTTCCCCCTCCCGTCTTCCCCAAACCCACCTCACCCATCCTCCACGTCCTCCTCTGCACCCACCCGCGCACCTACCCTCCGCACCCACCCTCTTCCCTCCTCTACACACTCCACTCCTTAAATCCACACTCATTGGGGAAGACAGGATCTGGGTTGCAGGGAAAGGGAGATGAGATTTTTTTTGTTTTTTTTTTTCTTTTCAAGGTTGCAGGTAGTGGATGCGAAGGAGGAGGTGGAGGATGGATGCATGGTGGGTTTGGGGAAGACGGAAGGGAGAAGAAATGGGTGGGTTGCAGGGAAGGGGGGGTCGGGGAAGATGAAGATGGGTTTTTTTTTTCTTTTTTTCTTTCTATGTTGCAGGTTGGGCTCGGGTAGGGGGGAGATGGGAAGATGGGTGCGCGGAGGAGGTGGAGGATGGGTGCGGATGAGGATGTGGAGGATGGGTGGGAGTGGTTTTGGATTTGGGTTGTTGGGAGGGACAACAGATGGGGAAGATGGTGAAGGGGATGGGGTTTCGGCGGGCGGTCGGGGGGAAGGGTGGGGTGATGGGATCTAGGTTTTCTAAGTTTTTTTTTTTTTTTTGGTTGAAGATTTAGGTTTTTTTTAAAAAAAAAAATATTTGTTTTGCCACGTGGCACACATTTGGCAGCCACGTTAGCGCTTAAATGTAACGGATGTATTATTTTGAAATAAAATAGTACGTGAGATATGAAAGTAAAATGTTTTAAAGATGTTATATGAGGTTGTAATAGACCTCAAACATGAAGGGCTACTATGTAATTTACCCTTTTGTTTCATAGCCAAGGCCTAAAATATCAATGATATCGGAAATACCGGTAGTCCAAAAACAAGGAAATTTAAATGGAAATATCGGGATATTATCGATATCGATAAAAATTGAATAAAAACCACAGAAATTGTAAGAAAAACTTGGAAATTTTTATTGAAACTTTGCATGATGTTTATTTAGTCAATTATCTATTAATTTATCACAAAAAATTGGAAGGAAATGCATTGCATGATGGATTTAACTGATTTAAGTTGATTATATAGCAAGCTGACAAACATTGTGATTGTAGAAAATATGTAGTAATTAATTAAAGAAGTTTAAACACACCATAATCATTTATATATAATGAATTAGTACAATATTTTTTACTTTATACATTGCATAGTAAGATACATGAGTGACTTAGTACCACATAGAGTTCATATCAAGATCTAAAATATCGATGATATCGGAAATATCGGTAGTCTAAAAACACGAAAATTTCGATGAAAATATCGGAATAATATCGATATTTTAGACCTAACCCAAATTAAATATCCTCTTACTTTTTACCGAGATTGCACCGCCACTTTCCCAACGTTTACTTATTTATCTTCATCATTCAACTCTTATGCTCCTGCACATGCAAAAATAATACCAATATTTAGAGAGAAGTTATACAAATCAATCTTTTATACCTATTAAATTAATTGTAAGCATTAAAGCGCAAAATCGATTAATTATTAAACAAAAGCACTTTATGTGTACAATGAATGCGAATTAAAATGCACTTTTAATCAATTATCAAACCTCGGTATGTAATATTTGGCTTTTGTTCTTTTGCTCTCTTGAATTAACATAAGAGAGAAGCTTGGCTCCTTAAGATTGAGGAGTCCTCCTCAAGACATCTCGTGGCCAATTCACAAAACTTCATGTTTATGATTGAAACCATTCATATTATAAATCATTCTACAAAAAGTTCATTAAACTAAAGTCATTTAGTCACTCAACTATAATAAATAATGGATGTCAGTTCGTAATAGGTTTATTAACACCGATCATTTATTTTAGGGAGTTTTAACAAAACACTATCGGTACTGTTCATCTTTAACAAAAAACCACATTTATACATTTCCCTGGTACTATTTATTATACCTTTAAAATGGCTTTTCATTAAAAATGAAGTTTTTTTGGATTTTTCGTTAGTTTTCCTTTTATTTTATATATTGCGATAATTAAACAATCTCATTTTTTTGCTCTAAACTTTTACATAAATAATATTTAAATGATGATTTATATTACGAACCGTTTTAATCATAAACATGAAGTTTTGTGAATTGGCTACGAGGATCTTGAGAAGGAGTTCCTCCTCAAGAACAAGTCTTTTCCTTGATAGAAAAGGTAATGTCACAGGGGTTCTCAGTTATGCTTCAGAGTTCTAGAATGCTGAATTTTTTTAACACTTCAACCAAATAAAATTTTGCCGATTTGCTAAAAAAAATTAAAATTAAAATTTGAATGCAGGCGGGCACAAAACAAACAAACCTCCCTTTCTCTCCTTGCCCCAAGTAAAACCACCCTCCTCCTGATTTACTGCCTTCCAAATTTATTTATTCGGAGGAAAAAATAAAATTGAAAACGAACACCCGTTCCCACATACAGCCTGTCCACACCTCTCTGTCTCTCTACATCCACATTAAATAACGTCTCTCAACTTATTCCTGAAGCGAAAGAGTAACAACAACCCAAAAACAAAAGAAAAAGGCGACTTCGAGATATTTTCTGGGTTTTTTTATTTCTTCCGACTTTTTAATTTGTTAGCTATTGCAATCCATCAAGAACACCGCCAACAATGAGCTACTACAACCAGCAGCAGCCCCCCGTTGGCGTTCCTCCACCTCAAGGTAAGCAGACTTTGCATGTTTGGTTTTTTTCTTGATTTTGTTTAGATCTGTAAAAAAAATGTCCTGATAGTTTGATTATTTTTTGAATTCTGTGACATGGGTTTTGTTCTGATTTGGTATTTCTGCCACTTTTGTTTGTGTAAATTGTAATTGGAATAGGTTATCCACCGGAAGGATATCCCAAAGACGCTTATCCGCCGCCGGGATATCCACCGCAGGGATACCCTCCACCTCAGGGGTACCCCCAAGGGTACCCTCCTCCCTACGCCCCTCAGTACGCCCAGCCTCCCCCTCAACAACAGAACAACAGCAGTGGCCTCATGGAGGGCTGGTATGTAATTTCCTTCCCTTTCTTGACCTCCTTTTTACTTTCTGTACTTCGCTTTGTAAAATTTGTGAATCTGAGTTTTGAGTCTTGACTCAGATCTGGCTTGGTCTTGTTGAGTTTTGCACCGAGTCAACTCGGTCCCTGGTTTGTTGTCCTTTAGTCAAACACATCTTACAACTCTTTTCTGAAAGAGGAAATTGGTTCGATGGTCCTGAAATTATGACTCAAATTGTAGCACTAGTCCCTGAATTAGGAATTCATTAGAATCTGTCCTTGACTTTGCCAAACTATCGAGCTTTGCTTCTTTATAACTCGTTAGATTTTCTGTCAGTACGCTCAAGTAGGAAGATATCGGATCCAAAATGGTGTTAATGTGGATGCTGGGATAAAATGTTTTTTTTGAGAAGGATGCTGGGATAAAATATTAAGAAGAAAAAATAATCTAGCTTATTTATTATTTATTAAAATAAAACTAAACAAAGAAGAAAAAAGGCTAAATTGTAGCAAAGCTTCATGATCGATATCACGAGCTTAGTTTTTCTTCTTGTACTCTACTAATAGTTTCTAATAGTTTCTCCTGCTCTCGAATTATGTTATTTGTTGCACTAGTAGTATTTTTGTTAATTCCGTCACTTGAGGGATAAAATAGGAATTTGGTAACAATCAGAAATTGAATATTTTTAATAGAAATACTTGACTCAAGGATTTAGGAGAAACTCCTTAAAAATATCTATGTGTCCTATTCACAAATTTCGTGCGATTTGAACTTCTTAAGTTTTAACTAAATTATCTTGGTTTTAGTTAATTAAATCCAACTTCTCCTCCCCCAACCCATCTTTCTCCTTGAAACTTGTGTTCACAATTCCTTTTCAAGCATCTCTGAGTAAAGATCTGTTGCAACTTGGAACTCTCCCTCTTTTAGCAATCCACTAATTAGTGGAGTTTATGCTTTCAAATCACGTAGGTTGTGGTTGGGGATCGGTTCTCGGTGGGTTGTGATTTTTTATACAAATAATAAGACAAAAATGAATAGTAATATAAAATATTGACGTAATTTAACCGTGACCACACAATCAGGAGGACATGAGAGGACACGGAAACAAGGAGGACCGACAATCCTTGTCCCATAAGTACTCCAATTTCCACTTTCTAGAAAAATGGGTTCACATGAATGGTCCTAGTCTTGGGAAAAGGATCCTCCTCAGATCATTTTCTTAGGGATCTTGTGTGACCGTTCATCGTATATCGTGTAGTCAGAAATTATTTTAAAATTTAAAATTAAATATAAATAGTACTTAACGAAAACTGATCGTACAATGTACGATGAACGGTCACGATCGCGGGATTCCTAAGATTCCTAGGAAAACGGATCCTCTTCCCTAGTCTTGGCCAGAGCCCATGGCTTTTGTTCCCAAGTTACCCTTTGTCATGGACAGGGACTTCCTTATCCTTCATGGCATTCCAAACTAATGCACGCGAGAAGGTTGAAATTCATAACATTGCGTTATTCGTCTAGAAGAATGCAGTCCATTAATTATTGTCATTTTTATCTATATATTACATAAGGGAATTGTTATTAGCACTTTAAAAATTTCATTCTACACTCCAAACTTTTTATATCAGGAAAGAAAAATACACTTGTGAAAAGTGTATAATGAGATTTTTGGAAAGCCAATAATAGTTCCTTTACATAAATCTCAGAATTTAAACTCATTCAACGATAATAATGGGATGATGATGTTTTTCGTTTGGAATGTCACAATAGCGTACTGTAGTTAAGTCCAGTATTCATGTCATCAGGGTCAAGGGTAATCCAGTCATTTAGGTAATGTTTGATGAGGGTCAAGGACAATCCAGTCATTTAGGTAATGTTTGATGATCTTGAGGTTGTACTTACGACAATAATCTTCTGGAGTACACCTATAGAATGTTGTCGTTTTTGGATAAGTACTATATTGTCTGATTATTTTTAAGGAAAACTAATGAAAATGACTCGAAAACTTTGAGTTTTAACGATTAAGAACAAAATAAAGAGTAAAGTGAATTGTACCAGGATTGATTTTTTAGTGTAAAAATATGGTTTTTCGTTAAAGTGAACAGTACCGAGAGTTTTTTTTAAAAGTTCTCTTTTTTTTAAGGTGCAGGTGCATTCCCTAATTAGTTATCCGATTTTATGAATTTTGCAGTTTGGCTGCTCTGTGCTGTTGCTGTCTGCTAGATGCTTGCTTTTGAATGGAGTTTTGGATCAAAACTATGAAGTGAAAGTGAAAGTCCATTTGATTGGATTGTGAACAAAATTTGATTCCCTGATTTGGGCTGTCAAATTCTTCTATCTGTTACATTGTGTAGTTTTTGTTTTTTTCCTTTTCGGTTTTGAACAAAATTTTATTTCCTGATTTTCATAAATAATATGAACTTCTGCTTGAATTGTTAAATGTTGCATTGGTTTATATCTTCCGTGTGCTTAATGTGTTTCTTGTTGTGATTGCTTCATGCATGTGCGGCTGATCCTAACATAATTCTCATCAATGATGGCAAAAAAAAATTTAATTTTGGGGTGTAGAGGTATTCGGTTTGAAGGTTAAAGTAGGAAGTTTAGGGAGATTTGGAAGTTCTGTACAGGAGTACGACATTGGACAACTATGGTTTTATGGCAGCTTTTAGGCTTTTGGCTTTGCTGGGTTTTATTGATGTGATGGGTTGGATTTTGCTTTTGGGATGAGAAAGAGGTGGGAGGAATATTTCCTCTGAGCTGGAGGAATGTTTCCTCTGAGCTGGAGGAATGTTTCAAGTGATGCTTTGAAAAATGCTTTTACTTTGAGGAGGCTGTCATGGAATCTCACATCAAAAGCAAGGAAATGTGTGGAATTAAATAAAAAAGGGGAGTAAGGTTTTTTATTTTTTGGGGTAATGAGAGTGCATTTCTTTTAACAGCCCAAAAAGGCCCCAATACAAAATGTTCCCAACAGCAAAATAGAAAATACATCAGCAGCCCAAAATGTAGAAGAACGTAAACCCTAACATCAAGCCATGCACCCGCACAGCCGTGCCGGTCGCAGCCACGGGTGCCGAAGAAGACGTCACCACCATAGAAACAAGTTAAAAGACAAAGAAAAGAGCAGTCATGCGAAAATAAGGACATTGTCACGCACATATTCAATCGACCAAGTGAATACAACATGATCCTGAAATCCCAGCTCCGTCGAGCCACTAATCTGCAGCCCATCAATATGCGGCTGAGATGGCTGAGGACTGAGGAGGAGGGAGCAAGGTTAGAATAAGTACAATTCAGAACATGGGAAAATGCTTTATATTCGAGTTATTTTGAGAATGAATTAGAAACATATGGATTATGATACCATATTTGCTCACCGTTCAAGCATCCATAGTGATCAGATAGTGCGTTTGTTTTCCCTCACTAGCTTTCACTATACTAGACTAGCTTTCATGAGACTAAGAGAGATTCGTCTAGACTAAACGCCTCTCTATACAGTCTTAGTGAGACAACCCTCAAAATTGAGCGGACTACTCAGACCATCTCTACCCTCCGCAAGTTTTGGGCTTTCGTTCTTGCAATCTTCAATTCCCAATGCTTCAGTGATATCATGGATGCCCAATGCTTCAGTGATCATCATGGATGCCAAGCTCTTGTGACCGCCGTGGATGCCAAGCTTCAATTCCCATCTCGGCGAGTTTTGGGCATCTTCTTCTTCAGTCTTAGTGAGACAACCCTCAAAATTGAGCGGACTACTCAGACCATCTCTACCCTCCGCAAGTTTTGGGCTTTCGTTCTTGCAATCTTCAATTCCCAATGCTTCAGTGATATCATGGATGCCCAATGCTTCAGTGATCATCATGGATGCCAAGCTCTTGTGACCGCCGTGGATGCCAAGCTTCAATTCCCATCTCGGCGAGTTTTGGGCATCTTCTTCTTCTTCTTCTTCTTCAACCTCTCCCATCATTTAGAGACATTGTTTTCACTTTTTGTTCTTCAACTTTTAATCTCTTTTACATTGGTTGTTTAGTGCCATGTCTTAAAAATTGGGAAATTCTAATGGAAAATACTCAAAATATATGGTTTTATGAAAAAGAGAGTAAATTGGGACGGTATATGGTTTGCTGTTTGCTTAAGTGTTCTTCTTCTTCTTCTTCAACCTCTCCCATCATTTAGAGACATTGTTTTCACTTTTTGTTCTTCAACTTTTAATCTCTTTTACATTGGTTGTTTAGTGCCATGTCTTAAAAATTGGGAAATTCTAATGGAAAATACTCAAAATATATGGTTTTATGAAAAAGAGAGTAAATTGGGACGGTATATGGTTTGCTGTTTGCTTAAGTGTTCTTGCAAGGAAAGTTGGTTGTATAATGTGCACTCGATTACAACAATGTTCTAGAGAACTCTACTTGTTGCACTTCAAAACCCAGGATATTGTTGAAACTCAGCTTTTTGATGGGAAAGGTTCAGAATTCAGGATTTTGACTCTTTGGTATTTGACATAAGATCTAATTTTCGCTTTCCTTTTTATTTATAGAGTGCATTTTGAGTTTTATAGACAAGAAAGTAGAAGTTTTCATTATTAAAACTAAAAACTAAAAATTTAGTTCTAACTAGTTAGGTACTGCATCAAACGTTTCACAATTATACTACTACTTAGTCCATGCCAAGCTAATCTAACATGAACCACATGCTTTTGCCCTATTTTATTCAATTTAGTTGAATGCCATCTAAAGTCAACCGAGCAAAATGGCTTGACACTAACTTAAGATGTTTGAGTATATCTTCATATTAATAATTGGAAATTTGTGATTAAGATTGTATTTGCTTCCATATTTGTACATTCCTTATAAATTATACTTGAATTTTTCAAAATGCTTTTCGTACCTTGTGAAAAAATGAAATACAAAGATAATAACACAGGAGTGCTCAAACAATAATTAGTAACATAATTAATATGACATTAACTACTTTCTCTGGCATGCTTCACAATGTTTTTTGTAATCTAAACTGTTTATTTTTCCGTCATTACTAATCATAAGTCATCCTTGTAAGAGTTCACTCAAATCGAAAATGGTTTGTTACTTGATTTTTATTGTGAAAATTTCTTTTTTTTTTATTAACAACACTATGTTTCTATTTATCACGTCACAATTAGATAACTAAATGATTTTCTATTACAATGAGTTTTTGCAAAAGCGTACTAGATCCATTGTGGATGTTCTTGCGAGAAAGGCTAGCTAGGTGTGTGGTGGACGGGCTGGGAGTTCCTATTGATGGAAGAGGGACTCTAAGTGATCACGAGCAATAGTTAAATAAGTCCCAAGTTCGAATCGCCATTCTCTCCTTCATTGAAAAAGAAAAGAAAATATTGAAAATTTAGGATGCCCTGGTTTTCATCCTATCAATTTATTTCAGTTGCATGTCATTCAAATTAACCATGTTAATGACTTGACTCAAACCTAAGATGTTTGAGTTTATTCTTGTATCTTATAATTAAAATTTTATGATTAAGATTCTATATTTACATTTCTTATTAATTCTATTAAGTTGAATGTCATTCAAATAAATCGTGTCAAATGACTTGACACTAACCTAAAATATTTGAGTTTATCCTTATATCTTATATTTGGGAATTTATGATTAAGTACATATTCCTTATCAATTCGATTCAATTGAATGTCATTCAAATTAATCATGTGAAATGGATTGACACTAACCTAAGATGTTTGAGTTTATCCTTATATCTTATAATTGGAAATTTATTATTAAGATTTCAAATTTATACATTCCTTATAAAATACATCTGAGTGTTAGCAAAAACAGAAAGAAAAAAAATTATGGTTCCTCAAAATACTTTTCATACCTTGTGAAGAAATGAAAGATAATAATAATACAAATAATAATTATCATAACGCATGGGGAATTGGCGAATTGCAGATAGTTTGTTCACTATAATGGCCAACTACATCTACGTATCAAACTCATCGTATATAAACAATTTTTGTATCTGTAAGTCGAACATATATATAAGAATCTTTCTTAACCACATGAAGACAATTATTAATTAGTAAACCAAATGCTAGTCGCTTAACATCTACTTTTTGTGATTTTATGTTTCTAGCATACAAGAAAAAGTTGAAGTTTTTATTTGAGACTAACTAGATCAGATTATTTGAAGGGACACTTTGGATGCGGTCCCTAACTACCAATGTTCTTTGACTGAAACATTTGTGATTTTTAGTTTTTGATCGAAGTTCCTGATTTAATGTAATAATGTATTTTTATGTAGGTTATCATATTTTTAAATTAAAAATGAAGTTATTTATATTAATGAGATTTCAAATAACATGCATAATTATGGGATTAAAAATATTAAAGATGAATTATACTCTTCAATATGTTGTGTGTGTACACACACACACGGGCACATTTATCAAAACTAACCAAAAATTTATTGTACCAAAACATGGGTACATTTTTCAAAAGCACAAAAAAAAGGATATTAGGCTTAATAACATTATTAAATTTCTTCTATTAAACTTGACCTTGACATGGATACATTCTCAAATCAACGAAATAGAATGTACCCATATAAGTTTAAAAAATGGATTAGAGAAAACATTGAATGAATTTTTTTTATAAAAAAATGGTTACATTTTATATTAAAAAAAGGGTACATGTATCCCAATTTTACGGTTTATATAATTTTAATAAGTAAAGCTATGAAAATGCCCTTCAAGGCAAATTGTTGACTTTTGTTGACTACCGTGTCGTGTCATGTAAGGTTTGTTTTCTTTGGCGTATTCTTGTAGTACTCATCACTATGGATGCGTGGGCGCAAACGGAATGCAATTTGGAGTTATAACGAATGAGATATTAACGTTTAAAGTTGAGGGTAAAATTGTAAATTAATAAATTCTAGAATGCTTTAGATTTTTGGACAAAAATCTGTTGGAGCCACATGTGTAGCCCAGATTAAAGAAAAATGGTGATAGGCAGTGGAGATAGGAAATTAAGGAGAGAATGAAGGAGAGATGAAGGCAAATGGGGAGAAGAGAGAGAAGTGAGTGACGAATAGGGGGAGAAAAGAAAGGAGGGGAAAGGAGAAAGGGAGAAAGCAGCGGATCAGGAGCTCTCCCCTTTGACTCGTTTTGAAACCGTGACCCGGTTCCTTGACCCAAATTTCTACACAATTCCATTGCCATTTCCGTCAATTTTTCCGACGATTCAAAGGAACCACTAACAGGAGAACAACCCATCATCATTTCCTTTTCATTTATGTCCAAGTTAGACGAGATTGGATCCATGTTTTATGAAGATCAACCCCGACGGTGCCGTGGGTTCTTTAGCGAATCGTTGTCGTTTCTGCAAGCTCTTCCGTCAACCATCACCATCTTCAGGTGTCTTTAGTGTCTAGGAACAAAGCCCAATCAACACTGTGGGCAGCGGAGCGACGGAAGGGACGAATCGAAGTTCACCCTTTTAGGGTTTCCAGAGGTTCGTGGCAAAATTTGGGCTTTTCCCGGCCAAATTGGCCTTAGTCACAGGTATGAAAGTTGTTTCACTCATTGAGATCTTTATTTCTATGAAGTTTGAGAATTTTTAAAAATAGTTGAATTTTTCGACGAGTCGGGACGGCCGACCGCCACCAGTGGCGGCACGTGGCCAGTGGACCGCCAATGCTATTTTACGATAAATCGATATATTGATCTCAAATTTGATATCCATATGATGTGATTTGATTATTATGAATCTAGTTTGATTAAGGTGCGTTACTTACTAAAAATATGAATTGACGATCCAATCGTTGGATCGTCACCAAACTTTAATATGTTGTAGTACATAATATTTGAGGATCATGGGAACTTACGGATCAGGAATCTGACGCACGGATCTTCCCAAATTGGATTTGTAAGTTCGTAAAATAAGACGTTGACCGCCACTTGAATTTGCAATTGGCGGAGCTCCAACCATTGGATCATAATGAAATTTTAGGATGATATTTTAAAAGCATAATGTGGATCCTTGGAAGTTATTGATCCGAAATCCGAGGAGCGGATCTTCTGGATTGAGTTACGTAAGGTTGTAGACCTACCAACTTTGGTCTCAAATCATTCTAGAACGTCCTTAAGGATGTGTTTACGTAAGTTATATATATTCTATTGATAAGAATTCTGAGATGTGATTTGATAATTGTTCTAGGGGCAGATAGTTCGGGACGCCTCGATATTCGTGCTAGGGAGTTGTAGCGTGAACTCCAGGTGAGTGGGCTTTTGTTTTCTATATATATGTATATATGCTTTACGATTTCCAGAAATTGTTTTTAAATGAATTTGTGAATTAAATGCCATGTCAAGGATGCATTATATCTTAGTATTTGCATTAGTATAGTTTTGCATAATATGGAATGATACTGCAGAGGCCTAGGTAAGCTTTAGGTGAGTACATTATGATGATAGTGGTTGCATTGTGTATGGTTATGCATAAATGTATTTAGAACTCATTATCCTGCACCCTCGATGTTAGTGCTCCGCCCGAGGTAAGGGCTTAACCTTCACGTAATCGTTCACCTCTCGCACCGTATGCTCACCTTGGATCCAAGGCAGGTGCCAGCTTGTCGTACAGACCACATAAGGTGGTTCCAACTCGTAGGTGACTTGTGATACTTCGCACAACCTTCACGTGATCGTAGCACTTGAGCGTATTTATTTACAGCCAGCCTGTCGTACAGACCACATTAGATGGTTTCAACTCGTTTGCAGGAATTGGTTATGAGCTATAGATTCAGCCTTATAGGTCACGTTAGATGACTCCGGCTGATATATTATTTTATATTGATTTACATCACCTGGCTTACATAGACACATACTTTGGTTTTCATTGCTTTCGAGCCTGATTTCTTTATACGTATGTATTATTATTTTTTGGGAAATTATACGGGTATTACGGTGATGGGTTATTATTTTTGGAAAGAGAAATGGTTTCAAAAAACTTTGTTTTTGCCCACTCATGTTTTCTGTTTTTCGCCCATCCAGGTTTAGCTGATGAAAGTTTGTATTAACGAGGATTCTTGACAAATTTCAGTATAGGTGGCTATCTCTGAGGGTACAATCCTTACCCACACTATTGTACTTTACTTATACTATGACATTGCGTGTGAAATGAGTTCATTCCCGCTCACAACACACTCTTGTCATTAGACACTTTTAGGTTTAAATTTGTTCATATTTTCCACATCACTATACTTTATGGCTTCGTCACTTTCCAGGTGTCGGCCATCACAGCTTGATTCGGAGTCTTAGTGAATATTCCGGGTTGGGGTGTGTCAGTACATTTTTAACAAATTGGTATATTTAAGAATGGATACATATATTTTTATAAAAATTTTATAAGTACAAACTTATTACAATTTAATTTTTTATATAGGAAATGTTTGAATTGAAAATTAATTAGGAGTTTAATAATATTTCAACATGTTTAAATGAGTCCCAATGGATACATATATTTTTATAAAAATTTTATAAGTACAAACTTATTACAATTTAATTTTTTATATAGGAAATGTTTGAATTGAAAATTAATTAGGAGTTTAATAATATTTCAACATGTTTAAATGAGTCCCAAGTTTGAAACACCATCATCCGCTGAACAAGAAAATAAAACTTGGAAACTATGGATGCCCTAATGTGTGGCAACAGATAAATAGCTCCGGACCCGCATGAGTGGCCTTTGTGTACGTGTCACTACCATATCAAAGTAGAACGGAACTTGCTTGTCACTGTTGGCCAGCAATACCTGAAACTGATTTTTCGTGTCGATCCGCAAAAATCCCAGGTGGACGCGAGAGAGCAGCAACCAACGCCTTCGCCTTCGCGCCCCGCCCGGCCGCCGCCCCCCCCGCCCGCGGGCGCCGGACCCTCTGAACTGAATTCAAATCAAATCTCAGAGCCCCTGAATATCGAATCGAAATTAAACTTGGAATCGAATTCAAACCATAATTCGGTGAATTAGACGACTATTTCTGGTAATTGTCTGTGCCTTAATCCCCTTTCCCTTCGTGTAATTTCGATTCTTATTGTCTGGATTCGTGATTTGAACAAACTTGTGATATTTGATTGGGAAATTGAATTGTATGGGGTTTCCCTTTTGAATAAGTATTGGGAATTTAGGGTTCGTTTTGTTTGTGGGATATGAAATTTCACATTCTGCTGTTGAATTTTGTTGTGGATGCTTTTAGGTTTGAATATGAATCTTATTATTTTAAAATAGAGTATTAAGTTACAAAATTATTGTTTTTATTATGTAAAATTTGGTATTTCTGGTGTCCACATTTGAGTATTGAGGAGTAGTGGGGAAACTTTACTAAACTGTGATACAGCTTCAATGTGTCAATTTTTTTAAATGTTGAATGAAACTGTTGATTTGTTTGTTTTGGCCTTCAAACAAGATACTTTACAATCGTTGCATTTCGAATGCATCAAAACAAATGTGGATCTGAAATTCAAATCCTAGATCCAAATACAAACCATGTTTGAAGGCGTTTATTGTAATACAATTTTACAGTTGCTTCTGTTTGATTATAACGTTTACTGATGTTCGTTTTTTTATTTTTGATGTGTTTTCTTATGTCAAGTTTTTTCCTTGGGTGTAGGCTCTAATATAGACCACTAAGGCTTTGCAGATTGATTCTCTGGCAGAGTTCCTCTGTGGGTGCTCCTAAGCAGAAATGGACGGCAGAAGAAGAATCAGCCCTTAAAGCTGGAGTTATTAAACATGGTGCAGGAAAATGGCGGACCATACTTAAAACATCCAGAATTTAGTGGTGTTCTGTATACTCGTTCAAATGTAGATCTTAAGGTAAGGTTTCTTTTAACACTATTTACTTGTTATCATAATACTCATGATGTTAGATATGAAGTTCACTGATGCTTTTATCAATTTTTACATTATTTTGTATCTATCGTGGGTAGGATAAGTGGAGAAATATGAGTGTCATGGCAAATGGATGGGGCTTTCGAGAGAAGGCTAAGAAAACACTTAGAACTCTATGGCTCTCAGTAATGTTGCTCAAAGCGATGATGAAAACATGGAAGCTAAGCCTATTTCAATTTCCAGTGGGACCCAGCAGATTTCTGGTCCCAGAAAATCTATTGTGAGGTTAGACAGTTTTCTTGACTTTCGAATTCATTGCCATTCTCATACTTAAATATTGCCCATCTGAAATATTCTGTTCAGTTTTGAGACAAATAAGTCTTGTGCGATTCAGCAGGTTGATTTGTTTGTTAATGTTATTCATGACATTTTGAAGGGTTTAGATTGGTTAGCTGTGTGAGATTAGTGACTTCATTTTAAAATTGGAGGACTGATTGAACTATATGAAGATATAAAAAATGGAATGGACCCAGCATTGCATCTCTCTTGTTAACATGTAGGAGATTTTGTTTGTTATACTCATTAAGATTAAGAAGTTCACTAGTTGAGTTCTCTTTTTAAATTTTTCATAATTTGAAATGCTAAATAATGGGGACAAGTAATCTTATATGTTAATTTGTAGTTTACTGTGGACTAATTATATTTTGTGGTAAACAAGTTCACTAGTTGAGTTCTCTTTTTAAATTTTTCGTAAACTGATTAAGGTAAATATATTTTGTGGTCTAATAAACGTTGTGTCCTATATATTTAGCTTTATGGTCTTTTGGTGTTAGATTATGTGCTTTTTGTGGAACAAACAATTAAAGACTTCTTAATGTGCATGGAGTTGTTATTTTCATGCACTTACAAACAAGTTGGATTTAAAGGGTCAGAATTGTTGCATGCAATGTGGTTTTTGATTGTTGTTCGGTAATTAATCAAATGATGTGCACATACATAAAAAGGTTAGGTTTTCCGAGGTTTGTCATCATATTGGAATGGGTACTCCAAAAACAAGGATCATATGGGAATATGCTGCATGCCTAGCAGTATATAACACTTCTAAAATAGTTGTGGATTTGTTCAAACTAAAGTATTCTTAGATGAGGGTGGTTGGCTTAGTTGTGTTTTTTGGAGTACTAGAAAGTTCAATAATGGGGCCAAAGGGGTATGGGTGATCAAACTGCCACTTTGGGTGTGGGAGCATATGTTCACCTTAACTGGAGCTACACGTGCCACATGATAATAATAATTTTTAATAACTGTCAACTTACGCTCTACATGAAGGGAACACATTTTCATAGGTGATTGGCAACTTCATACTTGTTCTGATTGAAATTCCCTTACATGGTAATTTCCAGATTTAATTAATGAGGTTTAGAAGATAACTAATTAAACAGTCTTGCTGGTTTTTTTATCCTAGATTTTCTCTGATTTAATCATTCGAGATCTGATTGATCACTTGATAAATTGCACTTTTCTATGGTCCATGTAGTGCCTTTTGCCTCGGTTTTGGCAATCTGGTCACTGCTTAACATTCCATTTGTACGAGTGCAGGTAGGTTCTTCTCTTATGCTCTCTAAATTCAATAAAAATAGTTTTGCGTGATGTATTTCCTGTAAATCTCCCGAACTTTTTCTTTATTTGAATAAAATCGGTATCTGGACATCTTGAATTAAAAATAATTTTATGTTTTGAGTCATACATTATCTTCCTGTTAGGTTTTTGGCTCAAAATTAGGATGATGCAATAAATTAGGTTTCTATTACCTATTTGGTTTTGGTGTCCTATTTGGGTTTGGTTTTGACTTCTTAGTTAGTTTCCTTGGTGGAGAGATTTTGTTAATTACCTATTTGATTAGGATTTGAATTTATTACCTATTTGAAGAGCTCGCACTTGGTGCGATGGCAAGTGCCTTCGCCCATGAGCGGTAGGTCTCGGGTTCGAGACTTGGGAGCAGCCTCTCCTTAAATGGGGATAAGGCTAGCTGACATTCACCTCTCCCAGACCCTGCGTAAAGCGGGAGCCTTGTGCACTGGGTACGACCTTTTTTTTTAGGATTCTTATTGTAACCTAAGTCCTATGCACTATAAATAGGACCTTAGGGTTAGTGTATTTAGTGTGGCTCATTTGTTTGACAAATTTGGTGAGAGTCAATTTGTGAGTTTGTGAGTTCGAGGGCAATTTGGGAGAATCTTCTCTGTTGGTTTTGGGTTCTCTACTCGTTTGGTTTAGGGTTTGTAATTTGTGGGATTTGGGTTGTGAGAGTTTAAACACTCTTTTGTAATCTCCATTTGTTTAGTGAAATTCCTCGCTGTGCTTTGCTCGTGGACGTAGGCTTTACGCCGAACCACGTAAATCTCTTGTGTTAGTTTGAGATTGTTTGTTTTAGCTTTCACCTACGACGTTGATATTGGTACTTTGTTAGAATTCGCTTCCGTTTGCGCATAAAAGTACAACACTTCCTTGGTTTTCCTGCTTTTCTCGGTCCACCTTTCCTCTTTATACCTAGTTGTCTCCCTCCCCTTCGTGTTTTCATTGTTGGATTTGGTGAGAAGGCCAAAAAACAAAGTTGGGAGAGAACACAGTGCTCTTGCTTTGGGGTGAAGGATGCAGAGGTCCAAATCGGTATTTTTCTTTTCCATGCATTCGATTCTCTCTTTCCTTCTATTGCCTACCCCACTTCTCCTCCTCCCCTCCCCCTTATTGGATTTTCTATTACGGTTTAGGGCTTTAAGATAAGCATTTCAGTCCAATCTCAGCTTCTGTACTGGTTCCATGATATAGGTTTAAAGGGGGCTTAACCTGCTGGTTTCTGATACAATCGGTTTATTCTTATGTTTTTAACTTGTTTCGTGGTCCCATTTTTCATGTTGACACCTATACAACAACAACAACAACAAAGCCTTTTCCCACTAAGTGGGGTCGGCTATATGAATCCTAGAATGCCATTGCGCTCAGTTTTGTGTCATGTCCTCCGTTAGATCCAAGTACTCTAAGTCTTTTCTCAGGGTCTCTTCCAAAGTTTTCCTAGGTCTTCCTCTATCCCTTCGGCCCTGAACCTCTGTCCCGTAGTCACATCTTCGAACCGGAGTGTCAGTAGGCCTTCTTTGCACATGTCCAAACCACCGTAACCGATTTTCTCTCCTCTTTCCTTCAATTTCGGCTACTCCTACTTTACCTCGGATATCCTCATTCCTAATCTTATCCTTTCTCATGTGCCCACACATCCAACGAAGCATCCTCATCTCCACTACACCTACGTGTTAATGCTTCACCGCCCAACATTCTGTGCCATACAGCATCGCCGGCCTTATTGCCGTCCTATAAAATTTTCCCTTGAGCTTCAGTGGCCTACGACGGTCACACAACACGCCGGATGCACTCTTCCACTTCATCCATCCAGCTTGTACTCTTCCATTTCATGTTGACACCTATAATTGGATTTATTTTTTACATGGTAGTACAATGATTTACTGAGATTTTCACCTTAGTTTTTCTTAGATTTGGTAGATAAAAAAAAAGGGCTTTATATTGACGGTTTATTGTTCCCCAAACTTTGAATGCAGTGAAGATATTGGTGATTTTTATTTTTTTTTGTCAAAAGAAGATATTGGTGATTGAATTGTGTAAAATTCTAATTTATTCCATGTATTAAAGGTTTATTGAAATCATCATATGTGAGCCACCCATATCTTCTTATTTGATACCATACTCTACCAAACCAACTTTTACATATGTAAATGAAGCATTATGAAATGATTTATGATTCACAGCTTCAAGAGAGTTTGGCTATGGCTTGAGAATCTTTGATCACATTGGACAAAAAATGGAAAAGTAATGTCATATTCTGCTTATAAATATGATTTATATTTGGTTATCTCTGATATTAAATATGGATATTGATGAAAATATTTACAATGTAAAAGTAGTGTTGATGGAAATCAAGAAAATATTGATATCTGCGGAAGTTGGATGGAAATTTTGAATGAAGTGTACTGTGTAAGAAAAAAAAACAGCCTTTTTATCTAATGCTGATTCTTGGTAGAAGGAGAAATATCGAGGATATTATGATACTTAATGCTTGCTGGTACTTGGATATATAATTTACTTAGAAATACTGTCTTGTTCATGTGCTTCAATTGGGATTTTCATTTAAAAAAAAAGAAAGGACACTAGTTGAAGCCATGATATTCCTCAAGAGATGTTAACCCTGGAATTGAATATGATTAGAGTTGTTGGAGTTTGATTTTATTTCTAGTTTGGGTTTTTGTTTTGATAGGTAAAGCGCAGATTCAGGTGCACCTACTCCAGCGTTTTATGAAAAAAGAAGAAATTCATCAACGTATCCTTTTGAGGGGAGACAATGGCGTCTCCTTTTGAGGGAAGACAATGGCGTCTCCTTTTGAGGGAAGACATGGCGTCCCTAAAATTTGACAATGATGAGGCTATCCTGATGAAAGCCCAAATTGATTTGGAGCTTGCGAAGATGAGGACTATGACCCCCGAAGAAGCTGCTTTAGCTGCTGCTCAAGCAGTGAAAGATGAAGAAGCTGCCATTGCTGAAGCCGAAGAGGCAGCCAGGGAGACTGAGGCTGCTGAAGCTGATGCAGAAGCAGCACAAGCTTTTGCAGATGCAGCTATGAAGACACTAAAGGAAGAAATGCTGCGAAGATGGTAAAGTTCACATAGCATATTATCTTTTTTACAGTGAATTTATTGTCTTGTCTTGAGTTGAAATGCTTAAGTTGTGAGTTTATAATCTTGGCTTGAGTTTATGCTTGCTTTTGGCAAAAAGACAAGGCTTTTTAGCCAAAATGGTCCCTAAAATTTACATAACTCATTACTTTGGTTCCTGAGATTTGAAATCAATAGAAGTGGTCTTAGAGTTTGTCCACCGTCAATCATTTTGGTCATTCCTTGAAAAATTATGTTAAATAAGGACCAAAATGACAAAAATACCCTCAATTTAATAAACAATGGGCATTTTGGTCATTCCATGAAAAATTATGTTAAATAAGGACCAAATGACTAAAATACGCTCAATTTAATAAACAATGGGCCAAAATGATTTGACAAAATTTGAGGGTATTTTTGTCATTTTATCTTTATTTAATGGAGATTTTTCAAGCAATGACCAAAATGATTGGTGGTGGACAAACTCAGGGACCACCTCTATTGATTTCAAATCTTAGGGACCAAATTGAGGAGTTACGCAAATTTCAGGAACAATTTTGGATAAAAAGCCAATAGACGGTAATTATTCTCCACAATTGAAAATTGCGTGTGCAACCTGGGCCGAATGCAAGATAACATGATGACTATACATTACTTGGTTTTTCTTTTTCCCCTGAATTCAACATCTGCTTGGTTCTCTCTCTCAACCAATTCAGTCTCCTTCCTTGCACAAAACCTCTCTCTTCGTAACTGCACTCCAACCAACAAAGATATTGTGTATTTGTAGATGCTTGTAATATATATGTGTGTGTGTGAAGCGCGTAATGTAACTTTGTTGTTGGACTCGAGTATGTATCTGGCTGTTGTTCTAGTTCAGCATTTATTTTTTTGTTTAATGATTATAATGAAGCCACACATGCCCACAACATTTTCTCTCCATCGTTATTAGTCTAAACAGGGTTTACGGTAATTGGATTGTAACTTTGTCTCATTATCTCTACCAAGCTTTTGAATTTGATTTTACTTTCCTGTCAATATATGCCAGATGAATCGTCCCTGATTGAAGTTCGAAACATGAAAGAGCAATGAACCAGAAGTTTCTTGGGACCGGCGCATGTTTCATTGTAATTGTAAATTATGTTATCAAATTCACCTACACAGAGATGGGTGATTTGTATTTTGATTAGTTTCATTGTAGGAAGGTAGGTATTGAGACCCGTCTGGTTCATGGCAGTTGTTCATTTCCTTTTGCAAACCATAAATCTGCATTGTAACGCAGAAAATTAGGACTCACAGTGGGATAGAAAAGTTTTTTGTAATTGTCTTGTTATTTTTTCTTTACCTTGTTTTTCTTGGCCTTAAAGAACGGAGGAGGCGGCTATCACTTTTATCTTCGAAGGTGACTCTTGCGCCGCCCTGCTCTCCGCCCGTTTAGAGCGGGGTCTTCCCTACTAACTCGAGGGCTTAGGGCATGCTGTCATTGGTTGGGTTAGTTCATTCATATAGCAACAAGATGTATATGCTTCTGGATCGTAGTGTTTAGTCTGATTCAATGATATAGTTTTTGCCCCCACCGTTTTGAGCTTATATTTATGTTATTATGACGATTGCCGGCAATACAGTTGGAATATCGCAACGGTTCCGAATACTGACCTTAGTTTTTCTCCCGACAACAAAGACAGAGACTACAATTTAAAAATTTTCAAAATTCTTTGTTAAAAAAACAAGAAATTCAAAATTCTAATTTTACGGATTTCTCCCCAAGGAACTCAAAATTCCAATTGAATATCATATTAAAATGGCGAATAAATTTTTTTTTGTTTTGTTTTTTTGGTTGACAACTGGGCATGGCCCTGAAAGAAAAAGAAAGATTACAATACAAGATCACGACGAGGTCATGAAACTTCAGCTATATCTGCAATTGGTAACCAATGACAAGAATGAGGAGCTTGCTCAGAAAACTCTGAACCTAAACTGCATGACAAACCTAAATGAGCCAAATCATTAGCAACAAAATTCTTTTTACGATAGATATGATGAATTTCACCAAACCAGTGTTGGTGCATAAGGGTACAACAATTCAATACTAAACTTCCTAGGGGGGTGATTATCCACTTTTGCATTTGAAATTGCAAGAGCAAAATCTGATTCTACCATAATCTTCTTAATTTCATTATTCCATGCAAGTTGCAACCCAATAAAAAGAGTAAACTGTCGGTTTACCCCCTGAACTTTCACCTCACTTTCGATTTCCCCCCTGAACTTTTCCATTGGAAAATTAAGGACTCAAACTAATTTTTTTAGCCAATTTGCCCCCTACCGTTAGCTTTTCATATATTCCATCCATATTTCCGTTAAGTGAGACCATATGCACAACATGTGAGGGTAGTTAAGTTATTTCACTCTTAAAAATGATTAAAAACTGAAAATAATAAAAAAAGCAAAACTTTCCCTCTATTTTTTCCCGCTAATTCCTATCCTCGATTTTATTTTTCCCTCTCATTCCTATGCATGAGAAATGACATATGGTGTTATTGTCTACCATTTTTATTTTCTCTAACAAATTAATAATTTGACAAATGCTAATGGTGCTATTGTCTCCAAAGCAGTGCATTAATATAAGAAACCCTAGTCTTTTTTATGGACATGTTTCTTATATTAATGCACTTCTTTGGAGACAATAACACCATGAGCATTTGTCAAATTATTAATTTGTTAGAGAAAATAAAAATGGTAGTACATGCTTAAAAAAAAAGATTAACTTAGGTACTTATGAAGACAATAACACCATATGTTATTTCTCATGCATAGGAATGAGAGGGAAAATTAAAATTGAGGATATGAATTAGCGGGAAAAAATAGGGGGAAAATTATTATTATTATTTATTTTCAGTTTTTAATCATTTTTAAATTGAAATGACTTAACTATCCTCACATGTTATGCACATGGTCTCACTTAACGGAAATATGGATGGAATATATGAAAAACTAACGGTAGGGGGCAAATTGGCTAAAAAAATTAGTTTGAGTCCTTAATTTTCCAATAGAAAAGTTCAGGGGGGAAATCGAAAGTGAGGTGAAAGTTCAGGGGGTAAACCGATAGTTTACCCCAATAAAAACACCCAAAACTTTATCACATAGAATCTCACCTCAACCAAGATGGGCACAAAAACCAGAAACCCATGCCCTCGACGAGCTTCTAAGGACGCCATCAGCACCATTGAAGTTGGCCTCCCCCTTGCGACATCAACATTAAGCTTTACCCAACCCTTAGGAGGAGGTTCCCAATGAAGAAAAGCATGTGTTCAAAGGGATTTTACTAAAGAAATCATATTTGCTAGAATCCAATATTTCAAATGGGTAATGATCATAGATTTGGGATCATTAAGGGGAGAAAAATCTTGTTCAAAAATATTTTTGTTTCGCCAGTGCCATAGAGCCAACAGGTAATGCAAAAAAAAAGTCTCCATTCCAAATTATCCAAGACTAATATTTTGAAAGAGAGATTATTTTGGAACCAATTAGTAGTACATGCATTAGTAAAAAATTGATCAGGAACAAGGAAACTTCTCCAAACTTTAGCAGCAAAGGAGCAGTCTCTAAAGACGTGAATAATTGATTCAAAATCACCATCACATCTGCCACATGAAGGATTGTCCAACTCGTTGAACATTGGTCAATAATTTGTCCAGCAACACAAGCCAAAGAAAAGAGAGCACTTTAAGGGGAAGATGCAACTCCCAGATAAAACTCTATTGCCGCTTAGTATTCATAGTAGCGTCTAAGTCCATCACATAGGTAGACTTCAAAGAAAAGTTACCATCACTAGTTAGTTTCCATATACACTTGTCTGTCGAGTCACCAATGCTATAGATATGAAATGTAGCAAACGTCAGTATAGTTGGCGAAGAGAAAAATTTAGAAGAGGCCCACAATTTGACCAATAGTCAGTCCAAAATTAGAGTAAAAAAATTTCAGAATCCAGTGCACTACATTCTTTCTACACTAATATATTTTTTTCGTATTTAGACCCAGTAATTATGTCTCAAATAAAAAATAAAAGACAGAGACGAAACACCCACCACCCCAGCCTTCTTTCAGATTGAGTTCTTGCAGCGAGCAAACGAAAGCAAACTCCTTCTCCTCTCCGCTCCTCTCCGACCTTGAATCTGAATTCCTCCCGTTGCTGTTGTCGTTGTTCCTATTCATATTCAGGTAACACTAAAAAGATGAAGTCTTTCCCTTTGTTTCCAACCCTTAAATCTAAAATTATTCAATTCCAATCGTTTTCTCTTACGTTCAAGTATTCTTTTGAATTAAATTATTGATCTTGGTCATTTTATTCTGTTGAATTTTGGTTCGTGGGCTTCTTGCAATATCCAAATTGTGAAACGGGGTCGTTTTTTACTTGGGAATCATGTTCTGCGAATGGGTTGGTTATGGTAATTGGTAAGTTTATTGCCTGATGCTTTTAAGGTTTGACCTCAGCTTCTGTTTCTGACAATGGATGAAGATTTAAGCGATAAGGAATCGTTGTTGGCTCGAATTCATCAGCTCGAAAATGGTGTGTGCTAATTTTATTGTGTCATCAATCTCCAATTTATGTTGTTGTTGTTGTTGGTTTTGTTTTTCTTTCTTTTAAATAGAATTGGTCTGGCTATTCATTATGCTACGCTAATTCGGAAGTTGGTTTTGTGCGGTCCTGTATATTGCAAACACATAAGTTGCGCTTCTGTATATACCGTGTTGTTCAGTTTGTGACCCTGAGTTGGATTTTGGTGTCTAATCTATACTAACATGAAAGATAATATATGTGGATTATAATGTTGTGCAGAGCGTGATGAATTGCGCAAAGACATTGAACAACTGTGTATGCAACAAGCTGGTCCAAGCTACCTTGTTGTGGCCACTAAGATGCATTTTCAAAGGTATAACTTCCGTCCCCAGTCAATACGATCAAGTTGTTTTCCAGTCTTTATAGTGGAGGCGGGGAAGGGAAAATTTGTCACCCATGGCCCCTGGGGTGCTACGATGAAGAAAACTATAAATGTGTTTTGCATTAAAATTTAATGTCATATTAGGACAGCTGGCTTGGAGCAGGAAATTGAAAACTTGAAAAAGAAGCTAGCTGCTTGCACCAGAGATAATGTGAATCTTCAAGAAGAGCTTTCGGAGGCTTACAGAATCAAAGTGAGACCTTTAACTTTCTTCCCTTGATAGTGTAACTGCTTATGAAAGCTAACATGTGTGCTTTGTACCTTCAGGGCCAGTTGGCTGATCTGCATGGTGCAGAGGTTGCAAAGGTCTCTCTTACACGAACGCTCTTTTACATCTCAATAATGAATGCAAATTAATTTCATGGTGGCGTTCTTGGGTCTTATATATTGAATTTGTTTGCCTAGAATGTGGAAGCAGAAAAGCAGCTTAAATTTTTCCAGGGCTGTGTGGCTGCAGCTTTTGCTGAACGAGATCATTCAATAATGGAGGTTAGGGCAGCTGTCCTTTATTTTAAGCTTATTTTCTGCATGTATGGCACTTATTAAGTACTTTTTTGCTTGGGGTATTTATGAAAATCAAAGTTTTAAATATGTTATGTGGCTTATCACAGGCTGAGAAGGCTAAGGAAAAAGAGGAGCTCATGTCAAACAAATTATGTGATATAGAGAAGAGGTATCTATTAGCCACTGACGAATAGAGAATTGATTAGAAGCAGCAAATGTTAGAAAAGAAAACCAGAATAATATCTCTCCCAGAAATGTTATACTTTTACTTTCTTTAATCTTGGCTTTCTGTATCCTATATGTTGGGCATCTACTTGTCATTGCAGGAACTTGTGGTTAGGCATTTTCGTTATTTCCATAATTGTTTTGAGCTATAAAGCCAAGATGAAATTCTGATGCAAGTGAAAGCATACTTCTTTCATGATGATGTGCATCTTTTTTGTGATACAGGTTCGAAGAACAAACTGCAGATTGTTCTGAACAGAAGAAACTTAATGATAAACTGAAAAGTGATTTAGCAATGCAAGAAGAGAAGATTGAAGCTTTCAAGAAGGTGATCCTGGGTTCCCTCCCTTTCACTTTCTTCTTCCTCCCTCCCTTATGTTATCCATGTTACCTATATAATGTTCAAATCATCAAGCATGGTGACTTTCTGAATGCGTGCTTCTGAATCATGAAGAAACATCTGATGTATGTTCGTAAGGATGTAAAGATGTTACTTGGCGAATCAGATACTAGCATTTAATTGCACTTTCAGTCCCAAACAATCAGCAAGTTATCTTTCCACTAATATTTAGCAAATAGAAAGCATATTGCATGGTTTTTTGGAGACGTGTGTGCGCTCAAGGTATAGCTAGAACTATGTTAACATTGACCATTGTTCTTCAGTTTTATTCTTTTCCTTTTGTCCTATTTCACTTAGTTTGTTTTGAGAAAGATTTGGCATGGTTCTTATGGAGATATTATGTTCATAACAGGTAATCGATAAATTTTATGAGATCAGGCAGCAAAGCCCTGAGGGATGTGAGAGTACAAGTTGGGACAGAAAATGTGCATGCCTTTTGCATGATCCTGCAGAATGGTGGAGTTTCAATGATGCTTCAACATCTAAATATATTGTAAGTTTGCATAACCCTCTACTTTTCATTCTCGTGAAGGGGTAAATGGGTAACGATATCAAACATTATAAATTCATGATAACCTAAGTTTGAGTTACTGGAGACAGTAGATCTAAAGGATTAATTTAAGAATTGCCAAATATTAAACATCTCTTTGCTGAGGAAATAAAAACATTAGCAACCATATTCGACAAGTATAGATTGACTGTTCTCTCTGAGAACCTTGTGAATCAAATAGAATATTGTCGTCTTGTTTAGTTTTCCAGATTGAATTGACATCGTGCTTGCATTTGAAAACTTTTGCCTAATTTATTAAAAAAAAATTGCGGTTGTCACTAGATTAAGATTTTATGTCCCGTATGCAACTTGAGTAACTTATCCTCAGACAGAGTGCATTAGAGGAAGAGCTCGAGAGGACAAGGAAATCTGTAGATAATCTTCAAAACAGGCTACGGATGGTAAGCAACTTGCTTCGTACTTAATAGCTTTGCATTGCACACTAATTTTTATGGTCTATTTTCCAAAAATTGATCTTCTTGTGGCATGTAGGGCTTGGAAATTGAAAATCATTTAAAGAGGAGAGTTGGTGAATTGGAAAAGAAAAAGGTAATTTCTTGCTTGAAAAAATTAAACCGAAAATCATTTAGTTCAATCTCAATTTCTTTCTCTCTCAAAAAAAAAAAAAAAAAGAATTATAAAAAAAAAATCTCAATTTCATTCTTACTGTAAATCTGGTGGGCTTACATGCAGATCCTTACAGATAAAATGATAAAACATGAGATTGCAGAATTGCATCATTACCATTCTCAGCATAGAGTTCTCATCATGAATTTACTCAACGAGGGAAAGGCTAGTATCAAATCAGTAATTGATGCTATAGAGGAAAATAGTAGGCAAATTTATGCAACCAGACTCGAAAGGCATAAAACTACTGATGCTGACCCCCAATTGGTATCCAAGGTTTGTTCACTGCACCCTAATAGAGGAAACTGCTTACTATCTCAGTGATGTTTGACAATAGACATCTTTGTGGACTTTCATTGGAATTAGTGCTTCCTTTTTTCTGATTGACTCCAAGCCAAGCACTGCTTGAAAGAGTTTTTTTTCTTTGTGGTTGGTGAACTCAAAAGAAGTTCTGAGGATGTAATTGATCTAATTTTCCACCTACATTTTGTCACTCGTGATATCTTCCATACTGATTGCAGAATAGTGGTCCTGACTCATCAGAGTTTGTGGCAGTTAGAGGAAACGATTACTCTGAAGCCCTTGCACAGGCATTGCAAGACAAGGTCTTTTGGTTTATCTTTTTTTTGAAATCTGATAGTTCCTAATTTGCAGTTGCTCTTTCTTTAACCATAAATATTTTTCAGGTGTCAACGTTATTACTTCTTTCACAGCAGGAAGAAAGATATTTACTTGACAGAAATGTGAATGCAGCTCTTGAAAGAAAAATAGAAGAGCTTCACAGAAACTTACTGCAGGTAGCTTCTTTGAAGTGCCATCTGTCAGATTACTTGTTTCTCTCCAGTCATCTGAATGTAACTAAACCGATCTGCTCATTAGCTCAGTGATGTTGTATGCAATTTCCTGGTAACTCATTAAATTTTTTGTGAAAGACTGCACTATAGGTACTGTGTTATGCGGAGCTAACAAATTGTGAAATTTCATGTGGATGTTTGTAATATACTTGTGTGTTAACTGTAAACTTTGTTGTTAATTTGACCACTCACTCTAATATGGGATCTTCATTTCATACTAGACAAACATTATCTATTGGTGTTATCACTATGCCACATAATGTTCAAGCATTTCAATGGTGACCTCCAGATACTTCCATCTTATTGTGTAGTTTGATATTTCATTATTTGCATGAATATTTTTGGTTCACAGATGAATTTCCTTGTTCGATGCGACCTTAAAAGTTTTGTACAATTTTTGGATTCACTGATGAACTGTCCAATTATTTCTTTTTGGTTCAGGTTACCAATGAAAAAGTAAAAGCTCTAATGGAGTTTGCACAATTGAAGCAGGATTATCATCAGCTTAAAGAGTCAGATTTCTGCCTTACTTTTAGAAATGTTGGCATTATAGATGTGTTGTTAATTTTTCCTTTGTTTGAGGGTAACTTTCTTCGTTGCCTTTTAGTGATTTTTTGCTTAACTTACTGAAAGTACTATCAATGATCATGTGCAGGAGAATTGGTCAAGAGAGAAATAGAGAAAATTTGCGTGCAGAAATTGGGGATAGGAAAGTAATTACTCATGAAAGGGATGGAAGGCTAAAAAGTTTGTTGAAGAAAACGTACTTGAGTCGTTGGGTTGGTAATGTAGACTTTAGGGGACGTGAAGCTGCAAGTGGCCTAAATGTCGAGGGGAATCTATCTGGCAAGAGGTCCGATAGCATGGAGTTTGCCAGGTTTGTGAATATATTTTGGGTAAATTTGAGTTGAATGATACATACTGTAGATGTGTGTTCTTGACATGCATCACCGTTGATTTAGCCACTGACATGATAGTAGATATGACATCAAATTCCTTTTTCTTCCACATTTTTTGTCTCCTCAGAATGAAAATTGAAATAGCAACACTTCAAGAAAGCATGGGAAGTATGGAGCATCTGACTACTACAGTTCACAGGCTTCGTCTATCCCTTTCAAAGGTCTGATGGAAGTTTATGATGTTTTTGTTTTTTATATGGCGAACTTTCACTCTTAATTATTTAGTTAATCACTAGCATTGAAACACTGTTCATCAAAAGCTAGTCTGTTTAGCGGGTTTGCATTGGTCTACCATATGAAATTAATGTGTTTAGTGTTTGTGCTTAACCTACTTTATAGGTCAAAGAGTCGGTGACTTCTGGAAGTACAACATTTGCTAGCCTATCAGAAACTATCAATGACATTATTAACGAGGCAAAACTAGTGAAGACTGCACTTAGCAGCTCCCTACCGATTAGTTGGTCAGCAGATGAAGACGTTGAATTCAATGGTCAGAGCATCCGCAATGAGCCTGGTCATGCTTATTGGGAGCCCAGCCATGAGAAGATAGATTCTGTTTATGCTGCTGGACTTGAGATGGTGGAGCTCCTAATACTTGCAGCACAAATATTGAAAGACAACATGAACAAAAATGGTTCTCAACCGAAACAGGAGTGATCTACTTTAACTTCAGTTATGGTTCATCATGACGGGTTAGACGCCAAAGCATAACTGTTATCTTTGAACAGATTCATGCTAACGAGAGAGTCGGATACAGTGACGATTCTTCAAGAAGTAGAAAATTAAACTCAGTCGTTGAGGGCCAAAAACAGGTTCATGCAGCATCTTGTCATTGTACATTTGTAACCGGTTGCATTGTAAATGTGATTTCCTTTTGAGTGATTAGGGATTTCAGTACTCCTGTGAACACACATGGATGTATTCATCTGTTGCTCATGTACAGTATGGGTGTAGCAATAGCTGAACCAAGATTTATGGCAGAAGGGTATGGATGCCTTTACATATTAACCAATATCTTCATCAATGTCTTGCAACGGTAGCCGCCAGTTTCAATCTTTACCGGGAGTGAGTTAACCGGCCTGGGTGATTGACAGGAAAGTTGCGTCAGTGTCTCGTTACTTCTGGAGCTCTCATATGATATGAACTCCAGAGACGTAAAAGTTATGGAATCGTTCTGTTTTGCAGATGAATCATAATTGACCCGTGTTGAAAATTTTGTTTTTGGGATTTAAATGAGATATTTTTCATGTGTTAGACTGCGATTTGTTGTTAAAAGAGGAATAACTCTATACGTAAGGAGTCGAGCAGTGTTCTTTTGAAGCACGTGTTAAAGTAGAAAGAAACTGAAAAATAGCGACGACAAATGTTTTAAAATGCTGCAGTAAAAACCGTCAAAGCAAACCGTTCATACCCGAATACATTCAATCTCGCGATACATCCGAGTGCCCATGAATAATGATCAAGAAACAAAACAAGACATACCAACGACATAAATGGTGGAAGTCACACAAGGAGAAAGAGATGGTGATCATGATTCAGCAGCAATCTCCATATGAGTGGCTTGCTCAGTCATTGTAAGCTTTTCGTGTTCGTTCTCGAGCTGGCTGTAATTTCCTTTCTCCTTGAAGAGTTGGATGTGGTGGTGTTTGCAGTAGAGCTTTCCTTCATGTGCAATGTAATTGGATGGGCTTATGGTGCAACCTCCATGGCTGCATTTGAAGCAACTCTTGTGGTATGGAGTCCCGTTGACGGAAACCTTTGGAGTAACATTAATTTAATAATTTAAGATTTTGTTCAAAAGGGTTTGAATGCAATCAATGGAAGAAAATTTGAGCTTTCATATAATGGTAGCAAAAAATTACGTAGGTTTGTACCTTCTCAATTGGATAAACAGTTTTCTCACAGCCCACACATTTATCTCTGGTACCGGCAAACAAGTTTGAGACTGACTTGGCATTCTGCAAGAGTCAGATTTAATTCTTATTAGCAACACGCTTTAGTCCTTGACATAAATTCTTTGTGTATGACGTTAGTTCTTTACTTTTTTAGGGCATGAATTGATACAGTCTGTAATGCATCCATAACATGTCGGCATGTTTTGTTGGCAATAATAATGGTATCGACCCTTATCAATGACATATCAAAAATACGTTTTTTAATATACAAAGAAGGGGTGTCTGTCCCATAACTGGAGTATACAGTGAGGAGTTGTATTCTGAACCTTCAATTTTATCTCACTTGGCAAAAGAGAGTTTTTACCTCATTTTCCGTTGAAGGTCTTGCTGGCTTTACGACTTTTGGTGTTCCTGAAACAAAATTAACAAAGTTTTGTTTTTTTTTAGGTTCCTTAAGAGTAAAAATTCCCAGCAAAAAGAGGTATAAGATAAAAGAGTTTAACAGAGGTAATTGTTTTTGAGATTTTACCTTCAAAACTCTTGTCCAGGCTGCCAGTTCGCTTGAAGAGTTGATCATAGTGAGGCCTGCAGTAGAGAACCCCCTCAAATGAACAATAGTTGATGAGCTGCAAATGAAACAAAGAAAAAAAAAAAGAGAATATTACTGAATTTTCCTTATAATTCAACAGGATTTTCGCTTCGAATTTGAGCAAAACCATGTAATTCCAGGTATTTTAATCGAAGCACATGTTGGCAATAAAAGTAAAAGTGAAGAATAATCGTTGATTAGAGCTCTTGATCTAATTGTATTTTTCGTATCAACATTGTATGAAGTCTTAGGTTTGAACTCCACAGAATGTTGATTAGAAAAGAAAGGAAAACGTGAAAAGGAGCGAGAGATGGCATACAATACGTGCATGCATGGAATTAACACAACGAGCAACAGTTCATGTAAAAGTTAATTTTGTACCTTGAGGGTACTCTTGCAGTGGTGGCATCGGAAGCAGGCCTTGTGGTAAATTCTGGAATCGGCGGCCAACCGATCAACCAGATACACAGTCTTTTCGCAGGCTGTACACTTTTGCGTGGTGCTTGCAAAGCTTGCCATGGCCTCCGGCTTCCAACCCACAACCTCAACTCACCACCACCAACCCTTTGAAATGAAGACCAAGTGAGAGAAAAGTGAGAGAGGGAGAGAGAGCCTGCAGCACCCTAGCTTTCGTTGTCCTTAACCAGTTTTTTGTTTTCCTTAATCCTTCTATGTTTCACTCCCCTAGTTATTTATTGGAAACTGGAGAGGGGGAGGGAGATGAAAAGTTGTGGGTGGGAGGGAGTTGCGGGCGACTCCTAAGCAAAATTTGTAGATAAACGGATGGCTGTGGCCATTTGGCAATCATGCTGTCCGAACTTAAAGCAATTCCATTCCATCCAATATCCTTTCTAGCATTTTCCTTTATATATGTTTTACTATGTCTGCTTTTTTTACTATTTTTCGTATAATTTCGAGATTAATTTTACCATTTTTAGTAGTTTTGCGGAGAAAATATTGCCAGGCTACATTTCTTTTTGTAAATTCTCTTTTCAGCTTCTTGTGTTAATTATGTTTACGATTCTTCAATATTATTTCATGATCTTTTATTTTATTTTATCAAATGATAGATTTGTTAGATTAGATATTAGATTAGAGAGTTGACGGCGTTTGAACCATGCCATAGTGCAAGGACAACACTTCTATCCACTACTATGGTATCCACTACTATGGTAGGGTCACTTGCTATATCATTTGATGATTCAAATTCATCTAGTCATTTGACTTTTTATCCAATAATAGATGAACCATGTTCCTCAATTAAACAATGTAATCATGACAACATAATCGAACGGTTAAACGAATTTTGATTTGGTTGATTTTCGGTAGAGATGATTTTTTAAAAATGACAGAAAATAAACGTTTCACATCATCAAATAATATTATTGAATCTTAAAAATAAAGGAGAAGGTAACCATTATTTATCTATTCTTTATCAACTTCATTTCAATCTCACTTCTCTCCGTAAAATTCAAATTCCACATCTTAACACTATGAACTTGATTGAGTGTCTGAATTCTATCAAATCCGTCAAAGAGGTGTTAAAATGCTAATGTCAAAGACAAAAACAGTGTTCACCCAAAAAAAAAAAAGACAAACAGTAGGGTGATGGGCCTAAATGTACTCGATTGCTAGAATTTCATCATGATGTTAGTTGTGACATAATTGGGGGAGTCAATTTCTAAGAGCAACTCCAGCCTTGCATGTAGGGTGGGGGACAGGGGAGAAGAAAGGGCCCAAGGGCCTGTCAATCAGCTCCAGCCATGAAGAGCCCGAGCTCGTGGAGAAGGCCCGAGCAGAAGGCCTGTCAATTTGTGACAGCCCGTGAGCCCGAGCTCTTCACCCATTTTTTATTTTTTTCTGTCAGGCGCGTGCACCCCACTCTCGCGTGGGGGCGCGTCGCTCGACAACTTTTCAGAAAAATCAGGCGCCTTTTGCAGTGCTCTCAATTACCGTTGGGAAGCCACGTGGCTTCCCATGGTCCGTTCGATATCAACGGCTCCTTCATTTGGACCGTTGGATCTCAACGGTAAAAAAAATAAAACAAATCTTATTTAATATCAACCATTCGATCTGAGATCAACAGTCGATATTAATATGCTTTATAAATAAAGAAAAAATAGTTTAAAAATTAAGAAAAGTTACCGTTGTGACATGTGGCACAATCTGGAGTGTTGGAATTCAAATTTTTTTAAATCCAATGGCAGAGATTAATTATTTGAATTTTTTTTTAAAATGAAAAAAAATCTGAAAAAATTGTAAAAAATCTGAAAAAAAATTTGTAAAAAATTGTTTTTACTTTTCTCTAAATACCACTTCTTCTCCATCTACCTTACACCACAATTTCATATTTTCTCAACCACCTTCAATCAAATTCCTATCTTTCTCTCAAAGTTTCAATCCAATTTTTTTCCACAAAATGACTACTGACACGTGACGCAATTTTGAACGAGTTAAAATCTGATCGAAATCTATCGTCAAAGATTCTCAAAAGATAACGACACGTGACACGATGACATTGGATAAAAATCTTATCGAAATCCATCGCTAAATAATTGTTTTTTTTTTATAAAATGACACGTGGCGCAACGAGAACGATTGAAAAAATCTTATCCGAAATTACAAATAATTTTATTTTGTATTATTTCAACAAACAAAAAAAACTAATATTTTATTGCCTATTGCCAGGGAGGAGGGCTCCAAGGGTGGAGATGCAAATGACAATTACTGTTCATTAATGGCAATTACTATTCATTAAAGGCAGTTACTGTTCAAAAGGGTGGATTCAATAGTGGATTGTCAGGGGAGGGCTCCATGGTGGAGTTACTCTCAATCAACTAACATCATAGCCTCTACACAAATTCTTAAAACAGATAATTTCTTTAAATATCCGTACACAAATTTCATAAAATACTTAACTTACAAATTTCACATGAAAGAAAGTGAATCATCAGTAGAGGGCATTTGGTCTAGTGGTATGATTCTCGCTTTGGGTGCGAGAGGTCCCGAGTTCGATTCTCGGAATGCCCCTTTTTGTGTTACCTGTGGCTATTCTTTTTCGATGGAACATTACTCTTCTTGATTTGGTTGCGAAAGATGAAGAGTTCAGTACTTGGATGTCATTGATAAGGCTTGGTGCACCGTATAATTCTTGCTTCCGACTACTTGAGGCTCTTTCAGGAAATGCCCTACCTCAAACATTTAGATTTTACCACACCTGCACTTCAACACAAGATGTTAAGTTTAGTTTTCTGAACAAGTTTTGGTTTCTTAGCGAAAACAGATCGGAGCTACCTTTAAGAAATATTAGCAAAACACGATTGAATGCGTAACCTAGAGAACCCTAATTGTAGCACAGATAGAAGCATTCCAATTGCTAATTTATACAGATTTTCAGAACCAATGTATCGATACTTAATGCTAAGCTACTAGTATTTTAAGAAGAATTCCACATTTTACTGTATCAGTCATATAACTTCATGGGAAACACAACATAAGAGGTCAGACACCGTATCCACAAGAAACAAGTATATGGCAATAGGAGACACTGGATCAATGCAATAGCATAAAAAACCATTCACAGATTTAAGATAATTACCATTTCCACGTGTAAATGTTGATTGTGAGGGTATTTGGTCTAGTGGTATGATTCTCGCTTTGGGTGCGAGAGGTCCCGAGTTCGATTCTCGGAATGCCCCTTTTTTTGTACCTTTTTAGGTTTTATTTTAATCCTAGAATCCTGTTTCATCTTAGCCAGAAATCCACACATAACGCCTAACAAAAACTCGAACAGAAAAAAATTGCAAAACACTTGAAACAGAGGATCAGATATTATCAGCCACAGAAAGTACTAACTTAATCAATCAGGCCAATCAGCTAAAGCCAACAAAAACATGAACAAAAGTTACGTAAACACTAGCAGCACCCGTTATGACAAGTAAACATCATTTAGCTGATCCGAAAATGTGGCCCATACAATGTTTTACTCCTTTTTTTTATTCATATAGGATTGCTCTCCCAGACCCTGCGTAAAGCGGGAGCCTTGTGCACTGGGTACGACCTTTTTTATATAGGATTGCTCTAAACATGTTGCAAGAGATAAAGAGTTCGATTTCTTGAAATGCCATTGATATCACACACACGGACTTAAATCAACTCACGACACCTAGTAATCCGAAGACGCTGTTTCCAACACCAGTTTTGATGCTAACTGAACTAAATATTAGTAAGAAACCATTAGATCCGCACACTAGCTAGAGAACCCTACTTTACAATTGTACCACACAAAGCATCGGTGTTCCATTTGTTAATTTATGCCGATTTTCAGGACCAAGGAGAGTTAATCAATACTTTGAAGTCCCTAGTGAATTTATGCTAGGGGGCCAAAGGTTTCAAAATTCCACATTTATACCCATGAGCCAAGAATAGCATTCCCAAGATTGTGCTTTCCAAACATGGGATGGGGAAGGGAATTTCAAAGTCATTCTCATGATCGTAATCCGTGAGCTTAACTAGCGTGACTACCTCATCCCTAGGGCACCCAACTTTCGGAGAAAAACTTGGGTAGGGCTACGAAACATGTCATTCCTTGGACACCTCTCACAAAACCGAAGCCCGTCCCATGTAAGAGCTGCCCTAGTCGTAACGAAGTTTCACTCTAATTCAGGGTATTAAAGTCCAACAAAATATCCATAAGGAACAAGTAAACAAAAAAAAAAAAAAAAAAAGGAAGCAACTGGATCTGGATGAATGCTACTAATAAAAGAAAACAAATCCTAGATCAAAGTAATTATGCTTTGCAGGTATTATCTGGCATATCGAGGGCATTTGGTCTAGTGGTATGATTCTCGCTTTGGGTGCGAGAGGTCCCCAGTTCGATTCTCGGAATGCCCCTTGTTTTCAATTTGATTTTTCTTTTCATTTTCCTACTTTTTGATTTGCCTCATCGACCTCAACGGAGAAGCTCAAAACAGAGAACTCAAATTTACTCTAAAAATATGAAGTAGCATGTAAATATTAGAAACAGATACTTTTCCGAATTGAAATATTTAACCAATTAAAAAGCAACCCAAATAACTTATTAAGCCACCCTTTCTTACCTGAAGAAAGTTTCAGTTTTACCGGTTTGGAATTTTCCGATGACTGATTTTCTCTCATCATCTCCGGAGTTCATGAAATGCACAGCGACGAGGTGGAACACCAGCAAGAGGAGAGAGAGAGAGAGAGAGAGAGAGAGAGAGAGAGAGAGCGAGAGAGCGAGCTTGGTGAGTGAGTGGTGTTGGTTGTGGGGGGTATTGAGCTCAAAAGGGGTTTTACCGAGAAAGGAATCTCTCCACTGTGGCCTTTGGACTCTGTTTGCTTTGGCGCCACGTGGGCGTTCTTTACCCTTTAATCTCTCTCGCCTCTCAAGCGGGAGACGGTCAAGTTTATTTTAATTTATTCCTTGATGCTATTAGAGCATTTTCACTCATAAAATCCTCATGGACTATACTCAATTCAATCCACCAAATTGAATAATAATTGGGTGTAATTAAGGTATAAAATATTGATGATATCGGAAATATCGATAGTTTAAAAATACGAAAATTAAAATGGAAATATCGGGATATTATCGATATCGATAAAAATTGAATAAAAACCACGGAAATTGTAAGAAAAACTTGTAAATTTTTATTGAAACTTTACAGGATGTTTATTTAGTCAATTATCTATTAGTTTATCACAAAACAATTGGAAGGAAATACATTGTATGATGTATTTAACTGATTTAAGTTGATTATATAACGAGCTGGCAAATATTGTGAGTGTAGAAAATATGTAGTAATTCATGAAAGAAGTTTAAACACACCATAATAATTTATATATAATGAATTAGTACAATATTTTACACTTCATACATTGCATGGTAAGATACATGAGTGACTTAGTACAACATAGAATTTCTATCAAGGTCTAAAATATCGATGATATCGAAAATATCGGTATTCTAAAAATACGAAAATTTCGATGAAAATATCGGAATAATATCGATATTTTAGACCTTGCATGTAATGAATAGTAACTATTCAAGATATTTCTACTTTTAAAGTAAATAGTCCAAACAATTTATATTAACATGTTATTATTTATTATTATAAAATAATATAAAGTAAGTTTATTTTTTATTTTGAATAATAATAAAAGATTGCTTGAAATATTTGAGATATTAAAATATGGTGTAAGGTAGAAGAGCATGATTATGTATTTATAGTTATACTTTTAATTATTTTCAATAGAGCCGATGTCACCATAACATCAACATTGCATCACATGACCCAAAGGCTGGGCCAGACAATTGTTGACTAGGGACTAATTGGGCTCCCCCGGAGCCCAATGGATGGAACAGGCTGGAGACCAATTTTGGAGGGTGGAGGGGATTATGCTGCCTATACGAGATGCTACCAACATTTTCACTTAGATTTTCTCTCTTTATATAATCTATTTTTTAAATTACTCTTTACAGATTAATTTTTCCAGAATCAATTAAATTAGAAATCGTTTAACATTTTTATTAATGTTGTCAAAATTTCAATGCTTAAGCGACAAGCATGGTTCGCGTAATTATTGAATTATCATTAGATGACTAAACAATTTTAAATTTAATTACTTTTTTGCACAGATGATCTTTAAATAGTGTAGATAGTTTCAATCATCAAGTGACATTGCAAGATTAAAAGGAGAGTCAAGAATGTTCAAATGAGAAGGTTGCTAGTATTCTTCAATTATATTGAGGTCAAAGTGCGTCAAGCCTCACAATAAATAAGCAGTAGTTGGTATTGAACACGTTAGTTTTTTAAATTTAGAGCCTCACTTATATTAAAGGAATGCTATGTACAAAAAAAAAAAAAAAACTTGTTAAATCTCAATTATAAACTAAATAACAATTATACTTTCATTTTGGACTTCCGCATACACTGACCGGCTAAGAAGATATTATTGAGTTCATTCTCAGTATTCCTACATAAATATCTCTCAGTTTAAGTTTTTACTTTTTTTTTTTAACGAAAGATATTATCTTTAATAAGAGAAGAGGGATGAGCTTAACCTCATAATAGGCAAGCAATAATGTAGTTCAAACTAATTTTTGACGAGAATTGAACCTAAGACCTCTCTTCTCATTTACAAATGAAGAGGAATACCACTAGATCGTAGTACTAAGTGACAATTTTTACTTAGCTTTTGAAAGGTATACATTACATTTTTTCTCTCTCTCAGAAACAGATTTAAACGCATGTAAATCGGCATCTTTGGATATAAAGGTATACAATACAGTATTGGGAAATTAATGCAAAATCGACATCTTTGGATTTAAAAATTTCGGAATTATTGTTAATAACCATTTGACCTAACCTCAGACGACAACGTTGAATCAAAGGTTTTTTTTGGGACAGCTGAAGTGTAGGTAATTTGTAATTAGCTAAAAGTTTAGGATATATTCTTAATTATTGAGTTGCACTACTTTTATCTCACTCAAATTTTTTGACCAAAATAATATATGCAACAACTCAATTCTGTACATTACAATTCACAGAGTCAAATTCTATACATACATAAACTCAAATCATAGTGTCTTCCAACACATGTTTACCAAAACAACACTATGCCAAACACATAACACAAGACGATGATGGATGGTCAGATATCAACAAACCAGACTGAGCAAACAACGATAGTCACTTCAAAAACGGATTGAAATCCACACTCTCTTAAATGGAATAATGTCATCGGTGCGAGTAGGAAAGAACTCAATTTTTTGACTTCGAATGCTTTACAAGCCAATCAATGACCGTATCAATGTTGGTAGAGTTCTTGCAGGATATCATGAAGCAACAAACTTCTCTGTCGGTGATGGACTTCAGATCCCTGCACGGCAGAAAACGATGCTCAATACACAATTCATATATAAAATTAACACAAAGTATGAAAAGGTTCACTTACATCTCTTCTGTCAAATCCTCTTTAGACAGAGCTTCCTTTTTGTCAATCTTGTTACCTAATACCAGCAGTGGAATACCATTTAGCGACGACTTACTCAACAAGTCATGAAGTTCTCTTCTTGAGACTGGCAAGTTATCATAATCAGCAGCATCCACAACATAACTGCAAAATGAAGAAAGTCAAGAAAATTTAACAGGAGAAAATTGCTTACAAAAGATAAAACATCTTATGGAAGACCGGCTATCACATTTCTGGATGTGTAAAGAAAATACTAACAATTCTAGTATCTGACCAGCAATAACCACATGTTTACTGTAGTATCTGGAAAAGAAAAAGGGAACACCTGAACGATACGCCTACAAAATGTAAAATGTAAAACAATACATACACGATAGAGGAAACTGCACGGCAATATCTTTCCCACATGCTTCGAAACCTTGGCTGACCACCAAGATCCCACAACTTTATTGTGACATTCCCTTTTGTTACCTTCTTCATATTGAATCCAACCTGCAGACAAAACAGATGCCCTATGAAAGATATCTAAAGAACCGATTAACCGTAAAAGATAATTGTGGCAATACAATGACAAGATTTGAAGAAAGAAATTTTCCTAGAAACAGAGTTAAACGCATGTAATGAATTCTTGAAAAAATGACATACCGTCGGGATCATGTCTTCACTATATCCACCAGTCTAAGGATAACATCAAGAAACAAAATAAGCCATCAGCATCAAAACGAAACAGGGACATATGAATTACAAAATATATTTCACCAGAAACAAACAAATATTTTACTTACTGCAATAACATTTACAAGCGATGTTTTCCCAGCGTTTTGAAGGCCTATTAAGGATAGCTCCATTTCTTGCTTGAAAAAGAGGCTACAGGAGGGGAGAAAGAAAGCATACTAATAAGTCATTTAAACTGAAAGACTCTAAAATTTTTACTTTTGACATCAGTCTGTCTAACTTTATGCATACATTGGTTCACTAATAAACAATATGACTGGTACAATAAGTAAAGATAGCAGTTAGATACACACATTAAGTTATGTTTTAGATTCAGTGGCTTCTTAGCTGATCGAATTCCAGGCACGTAAAACACCAAAAACTAATCCAGGAAACATGAAGGAAAAGCACGGACCGAAGAAATTAAAATCTTTAGCAGAAGATGTTACTCAAAGAAAACGGGCGAGTATGCTAATTAAATAACAATCATATGGCAGAACATACGCTGAATAATGCTAATTCACCACCAGAACACATCCATTTTTTTGAACAAACGATATATCTACAGGGGTAGTCTTAGCCTCACAATGGACTAGCAATAATGTGGTTCAAATTCGTCTTTGGCAAGAATCGAACATGAACTGGGGCGATACATATCGACACACATACACCTATATTACTACACGATCGAGGGCCAAAGAGAACTGAAAGAATCAAAATATACTTCTACGCTAAAAGGTACTCCTCTCATAAAAAAATCGACATATTTTCAAGTAAAACAAACAAGCAGAAAGATTGGTTTTCGATTAATCCAATTGTCAATCATGTCTAGATTCAAAAGTTCTTCACAATTGAAATTTAGAGACTCAAAGCTTCAGCTCTATCTTTTTTTTTCCCTACTTTTTTCTCATCAGCCAAACATAAACCAAGAAAATCTAAAATCTCTCGAAAAGAATGCAGTATTAACGGAATCAAACTGAATAGCAAAAACAAAATTCGGTTTAGCGGGAAAATCAATTGTCCCCGCTCCACCACTATTAAAACTGAAAAAGATTAAAATTTTCATAAAATTCAATCCAATATTCTAATTTCCCAGACTTTCTCAGCATCAAAGCTACAACTACAAGAACAAATTAATTAGAACCAAAATATTAAAAAAAAAATATATCTGTACCTTCGCAGCCAATTGAGAAAAGCTTCCCACAACCCCATTGAGGAGGAGCAAACTCAAACACCCAATTGAAGAAACAATTGAAATTCGCTTTCGATTCTAGGGTTTCAATCGATTTAAATTATCCTTATTGATCTCTCTCTCCGTGTGCGTTTGGAATTCCTTCATCAACGAAATTATAACAACTTTTGGAAAAGATAATTTGAGGAATGTTCACTTTGTTATCCCACGCGCCTTGTGAGGAGTGACATACACTATTCGAACTATTGGAGGCCAGTGGGGACTTGGGCAGTTATAAACACGCGCGTCTGCGAAAGTGAGAAAGGTTTGTGGTGTGAAAATTTTGAAGCTGGGAAGCGGGTAAACGACGTCGTGGTTGGTTTGTGAAGGTTTAATGAAATTTGACGAGTCCAGGCTAGGGCTGGGCATGGTGCGATTTTACTTTCAAATGCGAATTAGAATTATGAAATATCAACGGTTTAGTTCGGTGCAGTTTTATTTAAATTTATTATTAAAATCGTATGCTTCGTATCACACTGGTTTTGGTTCGATTCATGTTTGTTTACGGTTTCAAATACTAAATCATTTGAACACCAAATCAAAATGGTATTCAAAGTTTACTTGTTTGTTTTCTTGTTTTTTGCATGCTTGCATTCTAAAACCGGCTATAACACTAGATGAGTGTTTCTATGGTTGTCTCCTAAATGACTCAGACACCAAAGAAAGAACCTTGCAAGCTTGCCAATTGCATTGAGAGCGTTGATGAAAAACTAGGGTATTTGGTAAGACTTTGGTGTAAAAGCAAGACAATAGTGAAATCTTCAAGAACGAAGCATCGCAACTTTTTAATATGACTCGAATGGTTCGGATGTAAGGAAGGCTTACTGCAATTGCCTGATTGATCTTTATGTGAATCTCGATCTCTTGGAGAGAGTCTGTGAGCTACAAGTTTTTGGGTTGGCAATCTAAGAAACAATTCAGTATAAAATGGATGAAGTTGTGGTGCTGTTATTTTATTTTGATGGGGTTATCCATGTGGCAAATTTATGAGCCATATATTAAGGTTGCGTTGAGTGCATATGAAACATGTGTTATTTGACATGTTACCCATACTTGTAGTGGACAATGCATAAAATTCATTTTTTTAATTATTGCATGCATAATCAAAGAACAATGTTGGTATTCCTATCAATTGTACGATGATATTTTCATAAATTCAAAGGAGACATTATAAAGCCAAACCTTTTTCATGAAGATTCTTATCTAAATCTCGTAACATTACGCATCTCACATTATGCGAGAGAGTTGAAAAAAAAAATTGAGCCCCAAATTATTTCGATTATTTGTGTCGATGTAAATTTCTGCTGTCTCTAACCTTGACGAAAATGTACCTGCAAAACAATCAACCACCTTTGATTAAGGACCTAAGCCTAATGCGCCCATGAGGTTTTGGGTTGGGGGGGGGGGGGAGGGAGGGCGGATGAGGGGGTTAGGCTAATGGATCTCCAATGCCTAAGTTAGTTTATCTGAGAAGAGTAAAGTGCTAATGGATCTTCGATGCCTAAGTTAGTTTCTCTGAGAAGAGCAAAGTGTTTAGAGCTTTTTAGGGTAGCAAAAGCTTGCCAAAATTTGGTAGAATATGGGGTATATATAGGAGGAGAGGGTCGACCATGGTGTTAGGATTTTACCCTACACATGGAGGCATCCTATTGGCCAAGATTTATGGACAAATATTCTTTAGATATTAAATAGGAAATAATATCTTGAGATAATGGAGTAATTATCTCTAATTTATATAAATTGGGATTACTTACTTGAATGAAGTCAATCTTCAATTGGGAATGTATTAAAGATAGGATTTGGGTAATTAATCCTTATCTTTAATGCTTTGACTTTTCCTTGCCAATGACAAGTGAGCTGTATTCAGCTGCTGGGACCTTTAAGGGTGTGAACTGCGTGTGGTAGTATTTGAGGAGCCTGCCCATTTAATAAGAGCAATTTGGTCTTTCTTGAGCAAAAAGTCTATGTGTCACCTCTAGAATTTTTGAGATTATTTTAGGCTCCACAAATGCCCCCACACCTACTAGGCTACATGTAGGAAAAAGGCAATATGTGTAGAAATCCCAAGCTGCATGGGCTTGTAGAGTTGTTTCCCAACTAGGTTTGAGCTTGGTGCGGGCCAAGCATAGAAGAGTAGGCTAGGGCTTGCTATAGTGGGTGGAAGGCAGAAAGAGACTGGCATGGGCCGAGTCTCTCTTGCTGGCAGGTTGGGCGGGGAGGCCTTGGGCCCTGGTAGGCGCGAGAAAGATGTGGCAAGGGTTTGGGCCATAGGGCCTGGTGTGTTGTTGGGCTACTGCGGTTTGGGCCCGTGCTGGAAGAAAGAGGGAGTGAGGGCTGGGCCTTTTTGTGGTGGTGTGGGTGAGCTAAGCCGTGGGGCTTTTTTTTGCTCTTCTCGTGAGCTGCCTTCTAAATTTTTTCTTCTTACTTTTTACAGAGATTTTGAGATGTCTTCTTCTTCCAATCTCAAAAGTGACGAATACCCTCCACCTTTGTACCATCAAGGTGGTTCTTCCAGCAAGGTGGGCTACTTCAAAGTTGCACATGTCAAGATCAATTCTGATAAGCTGTTTCGGGATTTTCTTAAGACATACAAGCATGCGATTTCGTCAGAGGTTCGAGTCAAGCGGGTGAAAGATGATAGCAGCCAGAACCGTGCGACGAGGGTTTGCACATGTCAAGATCAATTCCGATAAGCTGTTTCGGGATTTTCTTAAGACATACAAGTATGCGATTTCGTCAGAGGTTCGAGTCAAGCGGGTGAAAGACGATAACAGCCAGAACCGTGTGACGAGGGTGCCACTGCTAGGAAGAGGGCTATCAATTTCCATCCGTATTACTTCGTGTTGGGATTTACTTTTCCCATGCTGCATCTTTTTCAAGAAGTGATATTCTCCATGAAATGCACGCCTGCTTAGTGTTCATCGAATGCAGTTCGCACGATTGTTGGGTTCTCGAACTTGAGTAAGTTCATTGATCTTAGCTTGATCATAAATGAGTTATGGTACTTCTTTGAAGTCGGCCACAAGGAAGGCGTGGGGTAGCTGAGATCTCGCCATAGGCTGGTTGATGCTTCCTGCAAAGGTGATCATGAGTGGGTGAGAGATACCTTGGAGGTAAGTGGAGAGTGAGAGTCTGACTTCTCTCTTGATATGCTTGTTTCGATTGTCTTTATCAGTGAAAAGTAACTACTTCATTCATGGCCTGCTTGAATTTTTGTTAAGCTGCTCCATGACTTAAGTTTATTGATCGTCATTCTTACTTTGTGTAGATTCGGAATTTGGCTCAATTCCAAGAACTTTGACAGATATGAAGAAAATGCATATCGCCTTAGGAATTTCTACTAAGTACCGTGAGTGGTGCTAGCTGCTTAGTCCTTTTCGTTGGGAGAAATGCTAGCTGCTTCCAAATGAAGAGATAAAGCGGATAAAGGATGAGGCACTTGCTCGCCCCATCGCTACTATAGAGCTTATTGCCAATAAGGATGGGAAGAAGAGATTTTCCTCCCCTGCTTGTGAGCCTTTGGTGAGAAGAAGCCAATGACTTCTTCTGTTGCTTGCGGGGGCTCGTCTGCTGCTGAAAAGCTTGTCACCGATCTGACTTCTCCCAAGGGGACGAAAAAGCTCGTTGAGTCTTAGTGTAACGCCCTGTCTCGCCTCGCCCCGAAATATATGTTTTTGGGAGTTAATTATAGTAGGCCCAACTTACAATCATAGTTAATTTATTTCCATTAATCACATTCCTCTAAGTCAATAATTAGAATTCTTACAATCTATCCATATTTTCTTAAATGTTAAAACATATCTTTAAATTAACATTTGAATTCACTATCATTAGTCATTATTCTCCAAATATTTTCCTTCATCCCATGTAATCCATAACCATTAATCATTTACCAAAACATACAATTTCACTTCCTATTTAGAAGCATTTCCTTCTCTTAGATAAAAAATCCATCTAAATGTTAATTCTCAATTATTTAATCTCACTTGTTGTATGGCTGCATCTAACGTCTAGTTAGATTGCCTATGTACCCTAAACAGGGATCAAGCCATTCGTAGTTCACATTTCTAAAATTCAAACCAAAACCGAATATATTCCTTTAATCCAACATATACCACAATTGTATTAATATTCAAACCACAACAGTTAGGTCTCAAAAGCGTTATTAGAATAACAAAATTCACATAAAAACACAATGTCGGCTCCCTGACCGTGCGCCGTAGCACTCGCCGCTGCCAGTGGCAGCCAGCCACCCCGGCTCGCCAGAAAATTCAACTATTTCTAAAAATTCTCAAAAATTACAGAAATGAAGATCTCAAAGAGTATAGCAAACTTTATACCTGCGGCTAAGTCCAATTTGGCCTAGAAATGCTCCAATTTGCCTAGAAATGCTCCACTTCGATCCTTCATCTCAAGTGTTCCGCCGCCCCTCTAGTTGTTTGGGCTTTGTTTCTAACATCTAGGGGAAGGTTTTAGTGGAGGAAATTGTATGAAATCATTTCACAATTTATGGATTTTGGGCAAAATCTCCCACGACACCCATTAAGATTTTTGTACCAAAATACCTTCAAATTTCCTCAAATTTTTGGTGGAATAGGAAGAGAGAGGTCCAAGGTGATGATTGGGAGTGATTTATAGGTCTAATTCGTCGAAAAATTGGACAAATAATGGCGAGGAACCGCCGGCTTGTACAATCGGGTCACACGGGTCAGACTCCCCGATCCCCTGTGTCTTTTTCTCTCCTTTCTCCTCCCAGTTCCCTCTCCCCATTGGTCCCTCCCACCTCAATTCATTCCTCCTTTTCCTCATTTCTATTCTTTTCTTTTAATCACAACCATACATCATTTATTTTTCTCTTCAATCAGCCACACACGTGGCACAACTTATGGCTCCAGAATGTGATTAATGGAAATAAATTAACTATGATTGTAAGTTGGGCCCACTATAATTAACTCCCAAAAACATATATTTTGGGAGCGAGGCGTGACAAATGGTATCAGATTAAATGATCATATTCTATGAGATGCACTATTCTTGAGTCTTGTTGGTGTGAATTATGACATGCATTGTGGTTGCATTAATTCATATTTTTAGGAACAAAGTGGCATTCATGTTTTATATGTGAAATACATATATTAATTGTATTATGATTGTGGTGCAATTTCCTTGGTAAATATGAAGGTTTCGTTAATGGGAATTGTGATTTGCGTTTATATTGCATTATTTCATAAGTTCTATGAGTATGACGGAAATTATGTGGAATGCATATATTGTGAATTATGATGCTTTGAATTGAATTGAATGAGAGTAGGAAAATTTTAAAATATCGTATTCATGTTATAGCTTCGAAGATGAGCATTTGATTAAAGTTTTGGATTAATTTTGAATTAAATCGATATTAGGCTGTGCATTATGAAAATGTTGAATATTAAGGTGATTGTGATTGAGGTGGTGATAAGTAGATGGAGAATTTGTATTATACTTGGCACTTGAGAAATTGAATTGGGCAAAAAGGCCAGTGGATATGTGAGATTGGGCGAGAAAGACCCGTGAATGTGAAATGGGGCGAAAAAGGCCATGGATGTGAAATTGGGTGGAAAAGGCCCGTAGATGTGAAAAGAAAAAAAAAAGAAGAAGAAAAGAAAAGATAAAAAAAAAAAAGAAAAAAGAAAAGAAAAAAAGAAAGTGTGATGTGTATTGGCTAGATATATTACAATCTTTTCCAACCTACTAGTCACTATTAGGAATCAAAGAAAAGATGATGAAATCAATGTTCTGTTAATGATGAGTATGAATAGAAATTTTAAAATCTTATAACCAATAATTATGGTTGGAAATTTTAAATATTTATGGATGATGTGGTAATTTACTGATGCAAATTATATAAGCACACAAATTAAACCCTCTTGTTGACAATTGTAGTAGAGATGCAAGTAGGGATCGTTCTAAACCGGGGATTAGGAGGAATTGCTAAAACACTTGAAACTGACTCAAAAATGTAAAACTAAGTTTAAAACACTAAACTAGATTAAAAAAGACTCAATATAAACTTACAAGACTCAAAACTCACTAGAAAGACTCAAAACAGCACAAATCAATGAAATAGACACTAAACTGACTCTAGGAAGTTATTTGGACAAAAATAGGTTTTAACTTGACTCAAGACACTTAAAAACACAAATCAAAACAGATTTTAACTAATCTAACACTTCAAAGTAAAGGGGGATTTGATTTTGACGAATTTGAAAACAAAATAAACAAGTTGTAAACTAAAACAGATTTTAGACGAATTTAGGGAATAAGGTGGATGATGGGCTAGCTAGAAGGTTCTTCTCCACACATGACACACTTGCAAACAAAATGATTTCCAGTTGCTTTTCAATAAACTACGAATTCTCAACGCCCCAGATTAACTGTGAATTGCACTAATTAACCCTCAGATTTTCCTAATTTCATTAAATTGGATGATTGCATACAACAACCCAAAGCATTCCCCACAAGTTCCCTACATGAATTGCATAATAGAGATACAAGCAAGAATCATTAAGTTCTATGAAAATCATAAGCATTGACAAGGCACTTGTAACTATGAATTGCATGAAACTAATGCCAAGAATTTACTTAATGCAATTGTGACTAACAAACTTCACTACTTGTGAATATAAGTTCATAACGATTAGGTGGAAATCCCTTATATCCTAGCATCAGATTTATGCATGAAAATTAAGCGTGCACTCTCAACCAACACACACAAATCAGTTTTAATTCAAACGGATAAGTAAATTGAATTCACAACTTATGAATCACAACTGAAAGTAATCAAATCATATTGCAAGCATGAACATGGTTTCGAATTCCCCCCTAGCTAAGAGGGGTTTAGTTCCTCATACTCATAAAGCAAAGATAAACAAATTTAGACATTGAAAACAAAAGAAAGAAAACACCTAGACGTTCCAACGATCCAAACTGAACAACAAGCACGTCTACGAACTTCCCTCCTTCCTCTTTGTTGTGGCACAAGGTTTAGGGTCAGGTTTTGGGGGTTATGAATGGTGTAGAAGGATGGGGTTAAGGCTAGGATAGGTGTATGGTGCGGCAAGGGGTGTTTTGGGTCAAAAACTATGGAGAATGGTGAGGGATGGCTACGACAGAGAGGGAAGAATGATTTCTGGCGTGAATGGGTGAATATGGAGGGTCTCTCTGTGGCAAGAGTGAAATATGAGTATATATAGGCACATAAAACCCTAGGGAAATCAGGTTAGGACTTGGACTTAGCAGAAAATAAGGATTAGGGCCCAAACAATCAAAATCTAAAGGGAAAAGGCTTAAAAGGTGCGGCAGATATGTAGGAAAGGGATTGGGCTTCTAGAATGCCTTGCAAGGCAAGGAAAAGGGTTTCTAGAAGGGCTTAGGTGCGGCAAAGACTCCTAGGTGCTTTAGAACCTTTGTTTTGTGTCTTCCAATGCTTAGGAACCTTTAATGTTGCTGGAACTTAAGGCCATTCAGGTTCAGGAAAGATGAACCCAAAATAGGAAACTTTAGGCTTAACTTTCCTACTTCAAGTAGGAAACCTTGTTTTAGTAGGAATCTTCATTCTTCTAGGAATCCATCTTCAATTAGGACTCCTTCGTTGATTAGGAATCCTTCTTCAATTAGGACTCCTCACATCTTCAAATCTTCAATTTCGTCCATTCCTTTTGCTCCAGACACGTGATATCCAATCCAAGCTCAATTTTGCTCCAAAAGGCTCCAAAATACATTTCTTTGCATACTTTGCCCTTAAAACCTGAAAACACATGAAAGTGGCTTAAAAGACTAACTTAACTAAAAAAACACAACGTAAATGCACAAGAACAAGCTAACTAAGTCGTATAAATATGCTCCTATCCTTTACCGAATGGGAATGAAATTATAAACAGTGGTTGTGATTTGCCCATTATATTTAGAATGGTGGGTAGACATGAATGAAATTATGAAATGAAATTTTGAGTTTGTTTAATAGAAATGATTTCCCAGCTGAGTTTTTTCGTTGGATGAAAAGAATTGACTAGAAAAGTTTTTAATATAAATTGTTAGTTTAGTTTTCCATTAACGAATTATGGGTGAATTTATGATATTTTGTTAGCTATGATAGCCATGACTTGGAATTTGACATTTAATTTTGTTAATGTGCGAGAAAACAATTGGACCTCTATTAGTTTAAAAGAAGAATATTGGCTCTAATCAATATGATTGTGCCTATATGTGCATTTTTTGAATTTTGTTAGAGAAATATTTCGTATTATCTGCACATATGGTTAATAATAAAACGCATGCCACGTGTGTGTGATTATGGATGCCTTAAGTTCAAATACAATAGATGAACATATTCTCAAGTTCAACCAATATCATTGATTGATTGAGGCATGTTTAATTTCAAGCCTTGGTTTCTTTATAATTAGAGCGTTTAATTGTCCTTGAATAGCTTTTGGAGCTCTCTGTCTAGTTCATGCTCCCATGTGGGCAGCCCTCATAGAAAGAGTTCAAGAACGTATATATATTTGATTCCCATGTTGTAAAACAACGGGAAGGAAAAGAAAGAAAAGAAAAGATAAGGTTTTAAATTTTGCCTTGAGTAATTAAGTAAATTGCGGAAACAAAGGAAATCAAGAAATGAGATTTTGATTTCATTCCATGGTAACGAAAAATTTCGGATCTTTATTCTATTATAGTGACAATGATTTTTGTTGGAATTTTTGCTAATGTCACCTTTAGTGGTTTGGTTTGACATTGTGATAATTCCTTAGCCACTGACGATTACAGCTAGAATTGATGGGGAAGTTTGTAATTATAATTTCGATTGGTTTGGTTACCACAGTTATAAATTTTCATTGTTGAATTGGTTATTGTGAACCAAATTGATGACGAGCACTTATTCTCGTGGCCATGCGATAAACAAGGTTTAGTTTTGTGGCCAATAGAGTTTAGCATATTTAAATTTTCCCTTTTAATTGATGAAATATGAAAGGTATTCTGAAGGTGCGAGTCACACATTTATTATATTTGTGGCTGCACTTTAAAGTAAAATTAAGAAGAAAAACGATTGAAAGAAAGATTTAAAAGGCTTCAAATTTTTACTATGGGCAATTTAGTTAATTGCGGAAATGGAAGGAACCATAGAATGAGAATTTATGTGAGTGGTGTTGCGAATTTGGTTTTAATCTTCCTTCCATTAACCAGTGAGTGTGATTGAAAATTTCCAATGAATTTGGTTGAAATTTCTGATATTCAGTTTGTCAATTATATAGTTTTGGCTTGAAATTTTGAGATTCTACTATGTACTAATGGGTGACTTAGAATTTTGATATTTAATTGACCGAAGATGGTTATGGCTAGAATTTATGTGAATCGTGGTTATTATGCTAGTATATATCTAGCCAATGGTTGATGTGGTTTGATGTTTTGGTATTTATTTAGCCAACGAGAATTATGGTTTAAGGTTGATATTTATTTTGCCAATGAATGTGGCTGGGAATTTGAGAGTGTGGGTGAGAATCACAATTATTATTTGTTGGATGCTTATTTTGGAGCCTAAATAAAATTGTAGACTGAGATTATCATATATGTTTGTACCATACTTGACCAATCCCGAAACTATTGAGCACCGGTCAACGTTATACTGTCAAGGACCCAGAAGAGTTTCCTTCCAACTAGGAGGCCAATCACAGCGCGACACGTGTCGACATCAGAAGCCAATTATAGTGTGACACGTGTTAACATCAGAAGCCAATCACAACACGACACGTGTCAATGTCAGAATGAAACTAGAAACTCTCTTCTATAAATAGAGATCATTCTCTCACAATATTTCCTAATGTCATTTGTACTAAATCATTTACTAGTACTCACTAAAGGAGAGCTTGAACCTATGTACTTGTGTAAACCCTTCACAATTAATGAGAACTCTTCTACTCCGTGGACGTAGCCAACCTGGGTGAACCACGTACATCTTGTGTTTGCTTCCCTGTCCTTATTCATTTACATACTTATCCACACTAGTGACCGGAGCAATCTAGCGAAGGTCACAAACTTAACACTTTCTGTTGTACCAAATTCCTCACTAATTTTGTGCATCAATATTTGGCGCCGTCTATGGAACAACACTTATTCCCACTCTCTTCAGCTTTGTTAAGCTGGTTTCCACCATTCGTACACTCTCTTTTAACCAGGCATCCTTTTCTAACATGGGGAGCGAAGGAAGCCATATCACACAGAATGACACCCCTCTTGCACCTGGTGCGAAACAACGAAGGAAGGAACAAAAGATTCAGGCTAAAGTCGATGAGCTGGAAGCTCAGAACAACAAGATAGCGATGAAGAATGAAATCCTCCAAGAGCAGTATGAGAAGGTCTTTGAGATGCTCCACGAGGCTAGATATACTAAAACACACTAGCTTATCACACCTGTGGAAGTCAACCATCAACTGGGTGCCCCCCAACAAGAAGGGTCATTTGCTATCGACATGGGTATTCCTGTTGAGGAGCGAGCTACTCATCGAAATGGCGACCAACATGAGACTTCTCTTAACCTAGCTGCTTCGACCCGAAGCAGGAGGAGTGGAGGAAGGCACCTCCTTACAGAAAGAGTGGAAGGATCGAAAACTATCTTTCACGACTGTCGAGACTTCCTAAAGCAATGTCGAGACAATCCTATCCATGTAAGCTCGAAGATCAATGACCCAAGGGTCTCTAAAAGACTCGATCCCCTCCTATGTCCCATGCCAGCTACCAATTTGGGAAAGGGAAAACAAGTCATAGAGGAAGACAAAGGTATAGGGGACTCAGAGATGTTCCGACAGACATACCTTGAATGTCAGTACGACGAGTCCAAGGAAAAATCACATGCTCTTGATCAAACTTTCCTACTTCCAAGAAGAGATGGAAATTTACGAAAGAAAGCTCCAGTGGTACATGACTCCACTCAGGACCCTCTTGTCTTACAACTTCTTAAATAAGTAAACAAGTTGAAGGCCGAACGACAAGCTGAGATACCTGATTGGAACCAACCTAGGTCTGGCTCTCTTACAAGGAGGATCATCGACACTCTCATTCAAGCAAAGACAAAGCAGAAGCTTAGCTTGCAACTTTATACTGGAAATGAGGACCCGATTGAACATCTTAACCTTTTTGAATCCACCATGGCATACCGGATGCACACCAACGAAGAGCGATGTCTTCTCTTCCCCTCCACCTTCTTTGGCGGAGCTCTAAACTGGATTGCCGTCTTTCACCTAAGACGGTAGACCCATTTGAGGAATTAAGGAAACTGTTTGTTTCTCAACACATATTCCAGACCGATCACTTGCACTCTGCGGATGACTTGTACACTATTCGCCAGAAGCCAGACGAGTCATTGCGTATGTATGTTGGCCGTTTCAGCCATGAGTATTCCCGTTGTGCCGAGGCAGACGACAAGACTGCCCTTAAAGCCTTCATGGCAGGCCTACATGATTGTTTCTTCAAGTACATGATTAATGCCAACACTTGGAAGACTTACTCTGAGGTGATGGCACATGCTTATAACCATGCCTCCGCTAAGGCAAGGACATATCAAGGGAAACCCCCCACATCCACCCCTTATCAACAAGTAGAGAGTGAAGTCAGATCCAACCAAATGAGAAGACTTCGACCTTCCAAACGGCAGCGGTGCCTCACTCTGCCTTACTTAATACTTCGCCAAGTCAACATACATATCAACCTCAGGGTAAAAGGAAAGATTTCCATCCTCACCAGTCTTATTTTAGTAAAAGAAGTAAGGGACACTATCACGATAACCAAGGGTATCGCCACGATAATGCCCGCCCCCAGGCAGTCAACATAGTGGGCCAAGCACGTGTCAGGACAGGCCATACCCCGAGGTATGAGACATACACACATTTGAACGTCACATGCGTGGCCATTTACCCTAGCATAACACACCTGATACCGAAGCCAATGCCGAAGCAGTCTGGTTACAAGCCCACGAAGAACACAGGTACGTTTTGCTGCTACCACAAGCATAACAGCAATGACGGCGAGAAATGTATCACCCTTCGTGATCATATTGAAGCTTTGGCGCGTGAAGGAAAAATTGATCGATTCCTTTTTCACCCTTCAAGGGATAACCGTAACCAACGCTAAGTGAATGTGATATATTCCATAAGCGGTAGCACACCTATATCTGAATCTTCCAATAGGGCCATGAAAAATAGCGAACGAGCTTTAAGGCTTGGCTACCAAGTGTTTCACGTGGAAGACATCAGGGGAGGCAAGTATCAAAAGCCTAATTGGGATTCAATATGTTTCTACCTTGAGGAAGAAAGAGGTATCATCTACCCTTACAACGACCCACTGATCGTAGAGGCTCACATAGCCAACTTTGAAGTACGACGAATCCTGGTAGACATGGGGGCTTCGGTCAATATCATGTTTGCTGAAGCTTTCAAGGCACTTAATGCAGTTGAACACTTGTTCGATCGCTTGATTTCTCTTCTGATAAGCTTCTCCGGTGATATCATGCAACCTTTAGGGAGCATACACTTACCTTTCACCATTGGTACATGCCCTTACACAGTTACCATTACCACTAACTTCCTGGTGGTTGATTGCCCAACGGCATACAATGTCATCTTTGGACACATAGGCATCAATGATCTCAAGGCCATGGTATCCACACATATGTTGTTGATGAAATTTCCAACCTCCTATGGCAATGGTTACATAAGAGGAGATCAACTTAGTGCACGATCTTGTTACAACACTTCGGTCAAGCAACAACATCTGCCTGTGCCCAAGGAAACCTTTTCTATACATGACCAAGTCATAAAGACCAGCTCAGACGAAGACAACTTGGATCTTCACGGTGGCAACAGTCAACCCGACGATCCTCGAGATAACTCTTTCACCCAGCAAGCACAACCCGCTGAAAAACTGGAGAAGGTTTCTCTATCAAAAGATTATCCGGATAGCATGGTGAAGATTGGCACCACTTTGTCCCCACCCATTCGGTTGGCATTAATCTCTTTTTTGCAAGAGAACACTGAGGTCTTCGCCTGGTCATACGAGGACATGCCAGACATCTCTCCCGATATCATATGTTATTGCTTAAACATTGACCCCAAGACCAAACCTGTGAGATAGAAGCAAAGATCCTATGACGCTGAACGGTACAAGGTAATGAAGGCAGAAGTTGAAAAACTCAAAGGCATGGGCTTCGTCTGCGAAGTCAATTATCCAACGTGGGAAGCAAATGTTGTCCTTGTTAAGAAGAATCCGACCAAGGAAATTCTCTCGCATCAAAAGGTCTTGTGGAGAATATGTGTTGATTACACTGACCTAAACAAAGGATGCCCGAATGATAGCTTTCCTCTTCCTCTCATAGACAGACTTATAGACTTTACGGCAGGGTGTGAACTCCTGAGCTTTATAGATAGACTTATAAAGTCATGCATTCGGCCTAAAGAATGCAGGAACGATTTATCAAAGACTGGTCAATTCAATGTTCGCCGAACAGATTGGGAAGAGCATGGAAGTTTACGTTGATAATATGCTAGTCAAGAGCAAACATGCTGACCAACACATCACCAACCTATCTGAAACTTTCACCATTCTGAAGAGGTATCGAATGAGGTTGAACCCCAACAAATGTGTCTTCGGCGTAGGCTCTGGCAAATTTTTAGGCTTCATGATAAGCCAACGAGGCATTGAGGCTAATCTCGAGAAGATCAAAGCAACCCTCGACATGAAGGAACTGGTAACTTCAAAAGACATCCAGAGCCTTACTGGTAAGGTGGTAGCCTTAACTAGGTTCATCTCTAAGGTCACAAACAGATGTGCTCCTTTCTTTAAAGCACTTAAGGGAAGTAAGAAGTACATTATATGGACTGATGAATGTGCTGAGGCATTCAAGAACCTCAAAGACTACATGAGTCAAGCCCATCTGCTCTCCAAACCTGAGGTTGGTGACACTCTCATTATCTATCTGTCGGTATCAGCTTTAGCAGTAAGTTCTATTCTCATTTAAAAGGATGGTAATGTCGAATGGCCTGTCTACTACCTAGCAAGTCCTTACAAGATGTGGAGACGCGATACTCCAACATTGAGAAATTGGCTCTAGCATTGTTCATGTCTGCTCGAAAACTTTGCCCTTACTTCCAAGCACACTCCATCATCGTGCTTACCAATCATCATCTTTGACAGATACTCTAAAGTCCTGACACTTCCGGGCGAATGATCAAATAGGCGATAGCATTGGGTGAGTTTGACATCTTCTACCAACCAAAGCCAGCTGAGAAAGGCCAAGAAGTGGCAGACTTCATCGCCGACTTCACATATCCTGTTGACATTGTTTCTACGCCTAAAGAAGTGGTTTCATTACCCTTGGAAGCTCAGAAAATAGAACCAACAACCCCAGCATGAAGTTTATATGTTGATAGCTCATCCAACCAACAGGGTTGTGGAGCAGGACTAGTCCTTACGACCCCTGACAAAGTGGCGATGGAGTATGCTCTTCGTTTCAAATTCAAGGCGTCGAACAATGATGCCGAATATAAAGCCCTCCTAGCAGGCTTACGTTTGGCCAAACACCTTGGGGTTAAACGAATTGATATCTTTAGTGAATCCCAATTGGTGGTTAACTAGGTCACCAATAACTTTGACGCTAAGGATAGCTCCATGGCAGCATATCTGGCACAAATACAATTGTTGCTCAAGCACTTCCACTACCAGATCACCTAAATTCCTCGAGCGGCAAACATTCATGCATATACTTTGGCTCGACTTGCCTGAGCAGTGGAAGACAAGATTGGGAGAAAAATTCAGGTCGAATTGTTGGTAGCACCAAACACCATGGCTGCGGAAGTGTGCAACTTACAACAGGGGGATAGTTGGATTACCCCGATTTATAGATTCCTTCCTCATGGCACCCTTCCAAATGACAAAGTCTAAGCTGAGCAGACTGTTACTTGATCATTAATGACCAACTTTACAAGCGGGGTTTTAACCTACCATACCTAAGATGCCTTACGCTCGTAAAGGCAAAAACTGTCATTCGGGAAATACATGAAGGAGTCTGCGGAGATCATGCTGGATCTCGATCCCTAGCACACAAGGCTTTTCACCAAGGATATTACTGGCCAACACTCCACCAAGATGCCATCAGAATATCCCGCTCATGTGATAAGTGTCAACGCTACGTAACTATTCCTCACTCCCCTCTCAAGCCGCTCATTTCTATGATCAGCCCTTGGCCCTTCGCCCAATGGGGACTTGATTTGATCGGCCCAATGCCTGCATGGAAGGGCAAGGTTTGCTATGCAATCGTTGCAGTTGACTACTTCACAAAGTGGGCCGAAGTAGAACCTTGGCAACCATTACTGAGGCAAAAATAGAAGACTTCGTATGGAAGAACATCCTTTGTAGATTCGGCATTCCCAATGCGATAATCACTGACAACGGGCAACAGTTCGATAACAATAAGTTCAGGATGTTCTGGTCCAAGTTCAACATCAACTTATGTTTTGCCTCCCCAGCTCATCCATAGTCTAATGGACAAGTTGAAGCCATCAACAAAATAATCAAGCGAACTTTGAAAACCAGCTTGGATAAGGCTAAAGGTTGTTGGCCATAATTTATACCCCAAGTTCTTTGGTCATATCGCACTTCGTATCGGACATCAACAGGAGAAACCCCATTCTCACTTGCCTTTGGTACAGAGGCAGTTGTCCTAGTTGAGCTTGAGTAAGCAACGTTCTAAGTCCAGAACTACATGTAAAGTGAAAATGACAAATAACTTACCCTCAACTTAGATTTAGTCGAGGAACACAGAAACCAGGCTCACTTAAGGAATGTCGCCTACAAGCAGCGCATCTCCAACTACTATGACTCAAGGGTCAAACCTCGTTCTTTCAAAGTGGGGGACTGGGTATTGAAGAAAAGATTACTCTGCGACAGAGTCCCGAGTGAAGGAACACTTAGTCCAAACTGGGATGGATTGTTTGAAGTTGTTGGCATCAGTCGCCCTGGCTCCTACAAGCTTAGAAGCTCCGATGGCAAGACCTTTGGCCATCCATGGAACGTTGATCACTTGAAGTACTATTACAAGTAAACTCACATTGTACAAGTGTTAAGCTTCAGCCCTTCGGCATCCTATGTAACGAAGACTATTTGGCATGAATTCAATAAAGAGGTGATTTAGACAACTCGGTCCTAATCCTTTTACATTCCTAGCAATGAAACACTTGGGTTCAAAGCTTCAACATGAATGCTTTCAACATGAAACAAAGTCTAAGTATATGTCAACAAGACTATACAAATAAACTAACAGCTTCACAGTATATTCGTTCAATCATACATTCCAACACATTTATACATAAGCCAACTGTGCTTTGAAAAGGTTCAACATACTTTGTGTCATTCGACACTTGCTACAATGTGCCTAGACACCTTGCTCTTATTCTTACCAACCAGGTGATGAAATGTGAAGAAAGAACCCATCTTCATGCCACCAACCAAGTGATGAAATGTACAACCTGTACTTTCCTTCATGTTACCAACCAAGTGATGAAATGTACAACCCATACTCTAATATCATTTGGCAACTTGCCACTCATGCCACCAACCAGGTGAAGAAGGAATTCCTTTTTATGCCACCAACCAGGTGATGAAATGTACAACCCGTACTCTCCTTCATGCCACCAACCAGGTGATGAAATGTACAACCCGTACTCTAATATCATTTGGAAACTTGCCACTCATGCCACCAACCAGGTAAAGAAGAAACTCATCTTCATGCCACCAACCAGGTGATGAAATGTATAACCCGTACTCTCCTTCACGCCACCAACCAGGTGATGAAATGTACAACCCGTACTCTAATATCATTTGGCAACTTGCCATTCATGCCACCAACCAGGTGAAGAAGGAACTCATCCTCGTGCTACCAACTAGGTGATGAAATGTGATGAAGGAACTCATCTTCGTACCACCAACCAAGTGATGAAAGCAACTCACCATTCATTTCACCTACCAGAAAATGAGTGGTACAACTTGCATCTGCTTCAAACATTTCTCCTCTGTAACAATGCAAACACTACAACTCGTAGAAAGCTTTACACACTCTTGATCAAGACAGTGTGAAGCAAAACCAATTTATGGTACCTACATGAGGTTCATCAAAGGAGTTCAACCACAATTCTCAAAAGCTTCACACACTCTTGATCAAGACAGTGTGAAGCAAAACCAATTTATGATGCCAACAAGAGCTTCATCAAAGGAGTTCAACCACAATTCTCAAAAGCTTCACACACTCTTGATCAAGACAGTGTGAAGCAAAACCAATTTATGGTGCCAACAAAAGCTTCATCAAAGGAGGGCAACCACAATTCCCAAAAGCTTCACACACTCTTGATCAAGACAGTGTGAAGCAAAACCAATTTATGGTGCCAACAAAAGCTTCATAAATGAAGGGCAACTACAACTCGTAGAAAGCTTCACACCTCTTGATCAAGATTGTTCGAAGCAAATTCAATTTATATGGTTCGTCCAAACCTTTGACTACTATAAGGTATGGCTTGCATCACAATCTCTTGCTTAACAGTGTGGAAGCAAAATTTGTATATATTGTCTCTCCCACATTTTCAAATTTCTAGTTTCCAAAAAAAAAAAAAAAAAAAAAAAAAGGGAAATTCAACAAAGCTTTATCAATGGAGAACAATTACAAATTCTCAAAAGCTTCACACTATCTTGATCAAGATAGTGTGAAGCAAAATCAATTCATGGCACCCAACAAAAGCTTCAACTCCAAAGCATCACCTACAAAGCTTCAACTCCAAAGCTTCACCTACAAAAGCTTCACCTGCAAAGCTTCAACTACAAAGCTTCACCTACAAAGCTTCAACACAAAAGCTTCACCCACAATAGTTTCACCTACAAAAGCTTCACCCTTAAAAGCTTCACCAACAAAAGCTTCATCCACAATAGTTTTAGCTACAAAAGCTTCACCCACAAAAGCTTCACTGACAAAAGATTCACCAACAAAAGCTTCACCGACAAAAGCTTCACCAACAAAAGCTTCACCCACTACAAAAGCTTCACCCACAAAAGCTTCACCCACAAAAGCTTCACCCACCACAAAAGCTTCACCTACAAAAGCTTCACCCAACAAAAGCTTCACCAACAAAAGCTTCACCAACAAAAGCTTCACCCACTACAAAAGCTTCACCCACAAAAGCTTCCCTACAAAAGCTTCACCCACAAAAGCTTCACCCACCACAAAAGCTTCACCCAACAAAAGCTTCACCCACAAAAGCTTTACACTATCATGATCAAGATAGTGTGAAGCAAAATCAATTTATGGTACCCAACAGAGCTTCAATACAATACGTTGAAATGAAGCAAAACTTATTATTGATATCTCCGATAAGTTACAAATATATACATATACATGAGTCAAAATAAACAAACAAGAGGGAGCCTTCACAAAGGTTGCTTGGGAGAAGTCTCAGCAGTCAGTATAGACCTAGAAAGAGAAGGCACCGGAGGGTGATCATTCAGAGCCTCATTACTGGACAGAACCCCAGAAGGAGGAGGCATTGGAGGTTGATCATTTGGAGCTTCATTACGCGGTACAGCCCTAGAAGACGAAGGCAATAAATGCCTTTGGAACAAACACACAAGCCTCTGATGATCAAGTAAAATCTGACCATCAGATTCTTGCATCTGGTCAAGCTTCCTCTTCATGTTTGTAGCATAATCATGTGCGAGCCTATGCAACTGTTTATTCTCATGCTTGAGCCCTCTAATCTCATGTTTGAGACTTATCACTTCAGCCGCCAATGATTCAACTTGGCGGGTTCGAGCAAATAGGCGTGGGGCCATATTAGGCACAGAACCTGCACACTGAACACTAAAAGCCAGGGAATCCTTAACAGCCAACTCATCAGACTATTTGGAAAGTAGTCTGTTATCTTTGGGAGTGAGAAGGATCCTGGCCACCACCGCAACGGTCATATCATTCTTCATCACAGAGTCTCCAACGGTAAAAGGACCAGTAGGGGATAAAAAGGATGGGCACCATATGTTGTCTTGATGAGACATATTTGCCTCTTCACCAAAGTTCAAGTCAAAACGACGGTCGGATGGGTCAAACATTTTCAGAAATGATGAAGGAAAAATGAGGTCCAATAAATCTCTTAAGTAAAAAAATAAGGGGAAAATTCCTACAAGTAATAACTCTTTGAATGTACTTCTTGCACACAATTGGTGCCCTTATAAAAGAAAGGGCAACATGGTCGTTGGTTCAAAAATCGAAAAGGTACCACTCTCTGGATTTCGAAGAGGCATCACTTTCCACACACAACACCAGTTTCTCGGGTACCACAGACAACTTTGCCAAAGATCTCTGACAAAGTTTAGACATAAAAATTTTGAAGGTCCAGCTACCCTACTATTACCCATAAGGGTAAAGGAACAACACCACTCTTCGGATTTCGAAGAGGCACCGGTTTCCACACGCAACATCAGCTCCTTGGGTACCATATATAAATTTGCCAAAGATCTCTGACAAAGTTTAGACACATAAATTTTGAAGGTCCAGTGATGCTAAAATTAACTTAACACACAAATTAAACTCTCTTTTGACAATTGTAGTATATGTATAAGTAGGGATCGTTCTGGACCGGGGATTAGGAAGGCTTGCTAATAACCTCTAAACTGACTCAAAAACATAAAACTAAACTTAAAAACACTTAACAAGACTCACAAGACTCAAAGCAAACTTAAAATACTCAAAACAGCTTAAAACAACCAAATAAACTTAAACTAGACACTAGGAATGACTTTGGACGAAAATTAACTTTTACTTGAATCAAAACACTTAAAAACACAAACTAAAATAGATTCTAACTAATTAGACACACTAAAGTAAAGGGGGATTAACTTTTGGATGAATTTAAAATAAAAACAAGTAACTAAAACTTAAGACAGATTTTGGACGAATTTGGTTGAATTAGATGGATGATAAACTAGCTAGAGGCTCTTTCTCCACACATGACATGTATGCAAACGAATCAATTTCCAGTTACTCCTTCATCGAATTATGAATGACAATGCTCCAAATTAACTGTGACATCACTAGTTAACCCTCAAATTTTCCTTGTATTATTGGATTAGATGACATCATTCGACAACCCAAAGCATTCTTCAAAAGTTCCCTGCATGACATCATAATAAAGATACAATCAAAGATCATTACGTTCAATAAAAATCATAAGCATTGACAAAGCACTTGCAACTATGACATCATGTCACTCATGCTAGGAATTAAACTTAACGCGATCGTTTATAAGCGACATCTACTACTTGTAAATATAAGTTTGTAACGATTATGTGAAACTTTCTTATATTCTAGCAACGGATTTATGCATGCCAATTAAGTGTCAACCCTTAATCAACAAATACAAATAAGTTATCAATCAAATAGTTAAGCCAATTGCATTCACGATTCAAGAACTCATAACTGGAATTTATCAACTCATATTGCACACATAATCATGGCTTTGAAATCACCCCTAGCCAAGAAGGGTTTAGTTCCTCATGTTCGCAAAACAAAGATACATAAACTTAAACATTGAAAACAAAGAATGAAAACACCTAAAAACGCTCCAACAATCCAACTTGAATGGCAAACACATCCAAGGGTCCTCATTCTTCTCTTTGTTGCGACACAAGGTGTGGTTTGATGGGTGAGTGGTAAATTATGGTGGTGGATGGATATAGGTGAGTTATGGTGAAGGGTGGATGGGTGGACTGTGTTGATAGATCTCCAAATCTCCTCCCCCTTGGCTGTTACACACACTTCCTTTTATAGAGGAGTACACGGCATGAGGGGGGTGTAAAATGGAGTGGTGTGTGCAGCAATGATTCAATGGAGTGGTGCTGAAATGATTCATTGAAGGGGATATGGAATAGTGCTGCAATGAGTGCATGGAGTGGAGGTTAAAGTGATGAAATGGTGCATGAAATCTGATATGATGGAGGGGACAAGGAATGGTGCAGTAATGAGTGCATAAAGTCGAGGTTAAAGTGATGAAATGGTTCATGAAATCTAATATGATGGAGGGGACAAGGAATGGTGCAGTAATGAGTGCATGGAGTGGTGGTTAAAGTGATGAAATGGTGCATGAAATCTGATATGATGGAGGGGACAAGGAATGGTGCAGCAATGAGTGCATGGAGTCGAGGTTAAAGTGATGAAATGGTGCATGAAATTTGAAATGATGGAGGGGACAATGAATGTGCACAACATGGGTGGATTTCTGCACTATTTGCCTTGTGTTCCAGCTCACTTCCACACGTCCTAGCTGTTAGACAACTTTCACACACATGTTTTGCATCATTTCATCTTGCAAACACCAACTTTTGGCCACTTTACACCTCTTCACACATGCACCTGCTGCTAGATACTTTCACACACATGCTATGCATCATTTCAGCTTGCAATTATGTTTGTAGTTGCTGGAAATGTGAATACAACTTGTAAAGCAATCCAACAAATGGCATCTTCCACTTCTTTTCCTTTCAAATTGTTCCTTAAGTGTATGTATCTGCATACTTCCACACTTCAACTTCATTATTTAGTTTTTTGCATATGTTGAAAACCTTTTTAAAACACCAAAACGTCCATCCAACTTGCTCCATATGCATGCAATCCATTTCAGCCTAAAATTGCTCCAAAATGCACCAAAATGCACTTTATTGCCAACTTTGTTATTAGGACCTACAAACACATGAAAATAGCTTAAAATACAAAATTGACTAAGAAATAACAACATAAATGCACAAGAACGAGCTAACTAAGTCGCATAAATATGCTCTTATCATCCAGCTACCCTACTATTACCCACAAGGGTAAAGGAACAACACCACTGCTTGATAACTGGAAATTCCCTATGTGTGTCAACCTCCGTGCTCCGTGGCAAGGGAGAATGGCAAAAATGCCCAACCTTTACTCACATTCGAGAAAACACTCCTAACAAGATTGCTTGCTCAAAAATGGAAGAGGCACCACTCTCCGATTCTCAAGAGCCAGACTCCCAACAGGATTACTTGCTCAAAAATCAAAGAGGCACCGCCCTCTGAATCTCGAGAGCCAGACTCCCAACAGGATTACTTTCTAAAAAATTGAAGAGACACCGCTCTCCGAATCTCAAGAGCCAGACTCCCAACAAGATTGCTTTCTAAAAAATCGAAGAGGCACCATTCTCCAAATCTCGAGAGCCAGATCCCCGACAGGATTGCTTGTTCGAAAACCGAAGAGGCACCGCTCTCAGAACTTTAAGAGCCAGATTTCCTTGGATAAAGCTTGTCTGCAATCTTCACACACAACATCAGCTTTCCAGATACCACAGACCACTTTTTCAAAGTGCTCTGACAAAGTTAAAACACGTGACGCTTGCAGCTCCCACTACATTGCTCTGACCAAGAAGGGTAAAAGAATAGCATTACTACTTGTTGTTAGGGAGACTCCTATATATTTTGACCTTCATCCTCCACGGATAGGCATACCTGCAAAAATGTTCAACTTTTCCTCATATCTGAGAGGGAACTCCCAACGAAGCCTCTCGAAATACTCAGCTTTCTTCCCCCGCAATAATACCTATGCAAACCAGCCGCACCAGAGCAAGAGTATCTTATATCATCGGGGTCAAAAGCAAGAGTATCCCATATCATGCTTTTTCCCTGTCTTTTCATTTGCCCTTGTTCTTACCTGCAAGACAAGGAGAAAGAGAGCAATCAGTCATCACTTGGAATCAAGCTTCCAGTCAGGAACTGACTGCCTAGAAACCCTTACCTGATTACTTACCTGGCATTGCTCTCGAGTACTCATCTTCAACATCTTATGCTTCTTGAGAAGATACCACATCTGCCTGAGGAACATATAGGGTAAGTGAGAAGGATACAAGGAAGCATGTGGAGACAAGTGTAACAGAACACGTGCCGATACATCCACTACTTTGTCAACAGCAAAAGTATTCCATATCATCAGGGTCGAACGTACTCTAGATTTGATGGACTTGTTTTGACCTTCAAATTCTTGAGTCCGCCTTATACTCTGGAGGAAACCAGAAAATCCTCCAGCTCAATTCAAGAATAAGCCTGTGGAAAGTTACTTCTTCAAAAGTAAAAATATCTCATATCATCTATTCTCATTTTTCTTCTCTTTATCCTTCATGCTGCCTGCAAGATAGTGAGAATGAGAACAATCAGTCGGAATTCGAAATCAAACTTCTGATCTAGGACTGATTGCTTGGAGCTCTGATTGCTTACCTTGTCTGTCACCTCTTTCGGCAAATCTCCTAGCTCGGCGACTTGGGGGACTCATGCTACATTGTTTGTATCGTGCTTGACCAAGCCTGAAACTACAAGTAAGCTTCAAGTGAAATTGATACATTACCTTGTGCATCTCCATCGGTTAAAGATACCACCCCTGGATGGAGGAAAATTACTTTCAGAGAAGATGCCACATCTATCTATGAGACAGATAAGGCAAGTGAAGACGATACCACACTTCGGTACTTAGAAGTTTTGTGATTACTCAGCGGTTTGGATCTTGTAAGTCCCCAACTGAGAAGCTTCCCTCATTCAGGAACTTAGGGGAGCACTATTTGTACCATACTTGACCAATCCCGAAACTACTGAGCACCGGTCAACGTTATACTGTCAAGGACCCATAAGAGTTTCCCTCCAACCAGGAAGCTAATTACAGCGCGACACGTGTCGACATCAGAAGCCAATCATAGCACGACACGTGTCAACATTAAAAGCCAATCACAACACGACATGTGTCAATGTCAGAATGAAACTAGAAACTCTCTTCTATAAATAGAGATCATTCTCTCACAATATTTCCTAATTTCATTTGTACTAAATCATTCACTAGTACTCACTAAAGGAGAGCTTAAACCTATGTACTTGTGTAAACCCTTCACAATTAATGAAAACTCCTCTACTCTGTGGACGTAGCCAATCTGGATGAACCACGTACATCTTGTGTTTGCTTCCCTGTCCCTATCCATTTACATACTTATCCACAGTAGTGACCGGAGCAATCTATCAAAAGTCACAAACTTAACACTTTCTGTTGTACCAAATTGCTCACTGATTTTGTGTATCAACGATATCATTCACCATTAAAGGAATGGTGGAAATAATTCTAATTCATTTTCGTTATTCGATGGTTAAGATCTAGGGGACGAGATTTATTTTAACGGGGGGTGAATGTAACACCCCGAAAATTTTAAATACACATGAATTACATATTCATCATCAGGAATATGTGGAAAGAATCGAGAATTTATATTAATTTATTGAGTTTAGTCGTAAATTAAACTAGTTTGGAATTTTGGAAATGTGAACTGCGAATGGCTTGATCCCTGTTTAGGGTACGTAGGTAGTCTAACGAGACGTTAGATGCAGCCATACAACAATTGAGATTAAATAATTGAGAATTAACATTTAGATGGAATTTTGATCTAAGAGAAGGAAATGCTTCTAAATAGGAAGTGAAATTGTATGTTTTGGTAAATGATTAATGGTTATGGATTACGTGGGATGAAGGAAATTATTTGGAGAATAGTGACTAATGATAGTGAATTCAAATGTTAATTTAAAGATATGTTTTGACATTTAAGAAAATATGGATAGATTGTAAGAATTCTAATTATTGACTTAGAGGAATGTGATTAATGGAAATAAATTAACTATGATTGTAAGTTGGGCCTACTATAATTAACTCCCGAAAACATATATTTCGAGGGCGGGGCATGTGAAATAATTATTTCAGAAAATAATATCGGTGATAGGCCCAAACTAAACTCTTGTTTAATTAACTACAATTAAACACAATTCTTTATGTACATTTATTAACCACACATCAAATCGTTAACCAAAGTTTACTTACCAAAAACATAAGATGAACCTTGATCTTATTCACCAAATTTCTTTTCATAGTTCAAGTTCCCAACAAAAATTTATCTCAAATTATTTAAGAAATTCTTAATTTCTCACAAAACCTATAGCTAAATTTATTTGACCAAACAGAGGTTAAATTTATACTAAACACCCAATCCCTTTTCGTCCTTCAAATTTTCGATAAAGGTTTATCTTAATTATTTTTAAGGCTGCATCTAACTCCTGTTAGACTGCCTATGTACCCTTGAACGGGATCAAGCCTTTCGTAGTTCACCATTCAATCTTAATCCATTTCCAATTATATTCCAAATAAACGAAATATCCAATATTAGTTCTAATGATTGAATCACCTCCAATGGATATCAAATTCGTACTTAGAATATCCAAATTTGTACAAAATGATAAAATTGGCCCACTGGCCATGCACCACCGTGGGTGGCGGTTTCCGGCGAATGGAAACCCCAAATTTTGACCAACACTAAAAATTACCAAATTTTACAGACAAGTAGATCTCAGTGAGGGGGGAAATTTTAATACCTGTGGCCAAGTCCAATTTGGTTGGGAAATACCCCAAATCGTCCTCAAACTGCCGAAAAACCCTAAAAATTGGTTGTTTCAATCCATCACTTCCGGTGCTCTGCCACCCCTAAGGTGGTTTGGCCCTTGTTCCTAGGTTCAAGGTAAGTTCAATGGTGGTGGAGATCGAAGGAATCCGTTTCAAAAATGGCGGATTGAAGATAAAGGACCCTCGCACCCATCGGTGTTGGTTTCACCAAATTCAAACCAATTTCATAAATTTTGGGGTGGAGTGGATAGAGGGAAAGACTAGGTTCAAAGTATGGATCATTTTGGCATCGGTCCCGCCGTCAACGGTGGTTGAAATTTGAAAATCAGACAGGGTCGGGTTGGCAGGTCATAGGGGATCCGATTTCCTCTCTCATTTCTCTCTTTCCTCTTTCATCTCAGCCACCCGCGTGGCACTCCAATTGCTCTAGATTTTCTGGAGCATTCTAAAATAAATGGGAAAATGACTATTTTGTCCTCAACTCCAATTGTTAATAACTTCTTCGTTATAATTCCGTTTCATGAACAGTTTGCTCCTACGTGCTCCTGAGATCGAGCTCTATTCAAAAATATAAATGGTGACCTCGAACGGTTTACAGATTTTAATTAATTAATTTCCAACGATGAAGTTACGAAAATGAATTAGAACTATTCCACCATTCCTTTAATGGTGAATAAAATCATAATCTTAGTCTACGATTTTATTCAGGCTCCAAAAATAAGCAAATCAACGAATAATAATCAGGATTCTTACCCCCATTCTCAGATTCCCAGCCACATTTATTGGTAGAATGAATATCCACATCAACCCACAATCCTCATGGCCTAAAATAAATACTAGATTATCAAAGCGCATCTACCATTGGTTAGGTAAATACTACCATAATAATCAAAGTCATTGGTAAACCATTTACCAACACTAGCTATACCCCACTGTTACAACAATTCGTCCTTATAATTTCTAGTCACACTCACGGGTGATACCAACATCATAAAATTTTTGCCATACTCAATACTGGCAAAAACAAATATCATAAATTCCAGTTATAACTATCGTAGGCCAAATATATATCATAATTTCAAGCCATAATCATCAGTGGCTAAGTACATATCAAGACTTCAAGCCAAACCATTTGAATTGATAAATCAAATATAAAAAATTCCAACTAAAATTATTGGAATTTCAAACTTAATTACTCACCACTATATATTGAAATAAGATTTGCAATACCGTTACCATGGAATGAAATCAAAATCTCATTCTATGATTTCCTTCATTTTCGCAATTAACTAAATTACCCATAGTAAATTTAAAACCTTATCTCTTTTTTTTTTTTTTTTTTTCAAATCTCTCTTTCAATTGGTTTCATCATCTAAGGAAGAGAAATTTAAATATATTACAACTCTATTGGCAGACAAATTAAACCTCATCAACCACATAGCCACGAGAGTACATGCTCATCATCAGTTTTGTTAGCAATATCAAATCTAACAATGACAACTCATAACTGAAGCAACCCAACCAATCGAATATGTAATTATAACTTTCCCCATCAATTCTTTTCATCAAATGCAAAAACTCAACTGGAGAAACATTTATATTAAACGAACTCAAAATCTCATTCCATACTTCCATTCATGTCCACCAATAATAAATGAAAAGATCTTCATGGTGAAAGATCTTTTCACCATTCCAATTAAAGTGATCAAACCATAACCACAGTGTATAATTTCATTCCCATTCGATAAATCATCATGACTTTAATAAATATTAAAATTTCCAACCATAATTATCATTGGCCACAATATTTTAAAATTTCTAGCCACAATTATTATTGACAAAACAATGATTTCCTCTCTTTTTTCTTTTATCCCAATCAGTGACTTGTAGACTGGAAAAGGTTGTAATATACCTGGCCAATATACATCACACATTTTAATCGCTTCAATGATTTGCTCTCACATCCCACACATGGAGCTTCTCCTTGGAAACATTGGGTCTCTGTGCCCATTCAACCATTCCTTCACATTTTTCGGGTCATTTTGCCCAATTCATCGTTCACGAGCCACTTTGCCCAATCCCACATCCTCAGACCCTTTTGCCCAAATCAAACATTCCTCCCATTCCACGGGCCATCACGCCCAAATCAACATCCACGGGCTTTTTTTGCCCAAATCAACATTTCTCAATTGCATAGGTATAATATGACTTTTCCATCTACTTGTCACAACTTCATAATCATCATAACATTCAACATTTTCATAACGCATAACATAATATCAACTCAATTCAAGATTAATCCGAGACTTTAATCAAATACTCATATCCAAATGAATTCATTTACATTCAATTAAACCAATTCACTTCTTAGGGATTCACAATATAAGAATTTCACATGACTTCCTCATTATTCAAAGAACTTAGGGAATAATGCAATATCAATACAAATCATAATTCCCACTACCGAAACTTCATAACCACCATGAAATTTGCACCACAATCACAATGCAAATCATATATGTATCACACACACACACACACACACACACACACACACACATATATATATATATATATCACTTTATTCACAAAAATTATGAAATAATGCAACCACAATGCATATTATAATTCACACCAAAAAGAACTCGAGAGAGAATATTGCACTTTGTAGAGCAGGATCATTCGCTCTGATACCATTTGTAACGCCCTACCTTGAAATAATTATTTCGGAAAATAATATCGATGATAGGCCCAAACTAAACTCTTGTTTAGTTAACTACCATTAAACACAATTCTTTATGTACATTGATTAATCACACTCCAAATCTATAACCAAAGTTTACTTACCAAAAACATAAGATGAACCTTCATCTTATTCATCAAATTTCTTTTCATAATTCAAATTCCCAACAAAAATTTATCTCAAATTATTTAAGAAGTTCTTAATTTCTCACAAAGCCTATAGCTAAATTTATTTGACCAAACAAAGGTTAAATTTATATTAAACACCCTATCCCTTTTCTTCTTTCAAATTTTCGATAAAAGGTTTATCTCAGTTATTTTTAAGGCTGCATCTAATTCCCATTAGACTGCCTACTTACCCTTGAACGGGATCAAGCCTTTCGTAGTACACCATTCAATCTTAATCCATTTCCGATTATATTCCAAATAAACGAAATATCCAACATTAGTTCTAATGATTGAATCACCTCCAATGGATACCAAATTCGTATTTAGAATATCTAAATTTGTACAAAATGGCAGCATCGGCCCACTGGCCATGCACCGCTGTGCGTGGCGATTTTTGGCAAGCAGAAACCCCAAATTCCGACCAACACTAAAAATTACCAAATTTTACAGACAAGTAGACCTTAGTGAGGAGAGCAATTTTCATACATGTGGCTAAGTCCAATTTGGACGGGAAACACCCCAAATCATCCTTGAACCGCCGGAAAACCTTAAAAATGGGTTGTTTCAATCCATCACTTCCGGTGCTTCATCGCCCCTAAGGTGGTTTGGTATTTGTTCTTGGGCTCAAGGGAAGTTCAATGGTGGTGGAGATCAAAGGAATCTGTTTCAAAAATGGCGGATTGAAGATATAGGACCTTTGCACCCACAGGTGCGGGTTTCACCAAATTCAAACTAATTTCATAAATTTTGGGGGTGGAATGGATAGAGGGAAAGACTAGGTTCAAAGAATGGATCATTTTGGAACCGGTTCCGTCGTCAACGGTGGTCAAAATTGGAAAATCTGATTGGGCCGGGTCGACTGGTCATAGGAGATCCGGTTCTCTCTCTTTCTTCTCTTTCCTTTCCCTTCCGTTCCTTGTTTCTAGATTGGGCTGTCCCAATCCCTCATCTCTCCCCTTTCTCTCCTTCCTTTTTCATCTCAGCCACCTACGTGGCACTCCCATTGCTGTAGATTTTCTTGAGCCTTCTAAAATAAATGGCAAAATGAATTTTGTCCTCAACTCCAATAGTTAATAACTTCTTTGTTATAATTTTGTTTCATGAACAGTTTGTGCCTACACACTCATGAGATCGAGCTCTATTCAAAAATATAAATGGTGGCCTCGGACGGTCTACAAATTTTAATTAATTAATTTCCAAACTTCACTCTTTGTAACTAGATTAATTAAAATCTAAATTCAAATACATTAATATAAATTCTCGAAATAAAATAAAATCTCAATAATACAAATACGTAAATTATAATAATTTCCAGAAACAAAATTTTAAAATTCCTCAATTAAATTTTCATAACCATAAATCGATTTATTTTCAATTTTCTCCACATATTCATAATGATGAATATCTATTTCATATATTTATATTTTCAGGGTATTACACTTAGCCTGTGAAACCTGTTGCTCCGAAGGTAGCCACGACCATTGCTGAGAGGATTGCCCAGCAAAAAGGTTCAGTGCTGCCCCTGATGTCTAGGTTTGTGTAGAAGCGTGCGTCTGGAGCTAAGTCTAGTTCAACTTTTGAGAGGCTCGCCGCTATGAAGAGCGGGAAGGTGGATTCTGTTGCTAAGGTTCCACTTGGGCCTGTTCCTCATTCCGTTGTGACTGATTCGTCTTCTGAGAAAGAGAAGTCTGCTCTCATTGGTAATTATGAGAGATCCATTAAGGCTAGGGAGTTTCCCGAGGTTTGTGCGCTACTGAATGTTGACCTACTTGAGGATGTTGATGCATGCGCCAAGTTTGTTGATAGCATTGGGAAAGTTGTCGTCTGCTTAAACTCTTTTGTAAAACGTCCTACCTACTGGAGGAGGTCTTCCCTGATTGCTAGAATGCATAAGACTTTGATCCTAGCAATTGAGTCTATGTGCATCAATCATGATGTTGTCGAATGTGCTAAAGAGGCCGAAGTGGCATTGATGGCTCAGCTTCGCTCGGCTGCTGAAAAGATAGAGAAACTCAAATCTGAACTCGCCGTTTTGAAGAGGTCAGGTGTTTATGCCCTCACTTCTATGTAGTTGGAGACTGTTCATCAAGAGGTCATCCATTTAAAGGCTAAGCTTAGTGCGACTCAAGCGATGTTGGAAGATGCAGTGAAGGAAGTCAGTTGTGTTGCACTAATGGTCAATAACCTTAAGCGTGTCAATTCAGAGCTACGATCTGTTTGTTTCGCCAAGGACGAGAAGCTTGAATCCAAGGAAATGGATCTGCAAGGTGAGCTGTCTGCTAGTGAGAACCTGAAAAAGGAACTAGGTAAGCTGCAGGATGTTCATGCTGGGCTTATTGAGGAGAATATGCAGTTGAAGAATGGGAAGGTTTGTCATGAAATGGTGTTTGCTTCTTATCAGGTTGATTTTTACAAGCTTGGCTATGAGTTTTCCAAGAAGTACTTCGAGACTTTCTCAATTTCTCCAGTTGATCTACTTGACTTCTCATTTAAGGATGCCTTTGGTGGAGCAGCTGAGGGTCTGGCAGTCCAGATAAGGGTGGCTGAGGATGAATTGATGGAAGCTTTAGCTGCTAAGAGTGGTGTGGCTGCTGAAGGCGTGGCAGTCGAGGGGCGAGTGGTTGCGCAAGCTACCGATGAGTAGTTTTTTGCTTAGACTTAGGAATTTTCTTCTTTTCCTTTTTGTTCTGCTTTATTTGAACTTTTTTGGCCTTCGAGTTGGTTTATCACTTAGCTAGAAATTTAATAAACAGTTTTCCTTGCTTTACTTCATCCTTCTATTTTGCCATGTCTTTTACAAAACTTTACTATAGTATGGGCGACTAGGTGAGCTGCCTCAATGAAGTAGTTGATCCCACGTCGTCACTTAGGTTCTAATCTCGACTTTGATGCTCAAGGAGTTTTACCTGGATGAGGAAAAAAATGCAAGATTTCTAACATATAGAGCCGGCGGCTGAACTTGTAGCCTCCAAAGAAAGCTGGCGAGACCGCGTACCTGCTATAGTTATGAATCTTGGCTTTAGCGGCTGCACGAGCCTTGGCCCTCCCGGGACATGTTGTAGAATTTTTAACTTATAGAGTCGGTGGCCGGACACGTGCTTCTTATAGAAAGTAGAGGAGTCTGCATAGCTGCTACAGTCGTACATTTCGACTTTAGCAGTTGCACAAGCCTTGGACCTCCCGGGGCATAATTGAAAAACTTTTAACTTATAGAGCCGACTGCCGAACATGTGCTTCTTATAGAAAGTATAGGAATCCACTTAGCTGTTATGGTAGTACATTACAGGTTTAGAGATTGCACGAGCCTTTGCCCTTCCTGGGCATAATTACAAAATTTTTAACTTATAGAGTCGGCTGCCGGGCACGTGCTTCATATAAAAAGCAGAGGAGTCTGCGTAGCTACTACAATCATACATTTCAGCTTTAATGGCTGCATGAGCCTTAGCCTTCCCAGGGCATGTTGCGAAAATTTTAACTTATAGAGCCGGCGATCGGACATGTGTTTCTCATAGAAAGTAGAGGAGTTCGTGTAGCTGTTATAGTTGTACATTTCGGCTTTAACTCTTACAGATTACCTTAGGCTGCCAGCTGTTGAGTCGTCGGCCGGACGTCTTACTTACAGAAGGAAATGGCCTGCGTGACCACTTAGGCATTGTCATTGGCTCTCGGAGGCCTTTTAGGCTTACGGTGTAGGCAAAATCGCGCCTCAGAGGCTATATCTTGTCGAACTGTTGGTCATTTGATCTTTTAAGCTGCACGCAGCTCGATACGGATCTCTAAGGCAACAATTTGTAACTCAATTCTGCAGGTCACTTAACTAGTATTGCAACACTTTAGAGCCAAGTTACGTTCATGAAGACTTGCACGTTAAGGAAGGAGCATCTAGTCACACAAATTATTTCATGGCAGGGACCCTGCACTTAGTGTCTTTTCCGGTTAGAGACTTGGGCTCTCGGTGAATTGAATCCTTCACTAAACTAAGTCTTTTTAGGAAAAATCTATTGTGGCCAATTTTGGGAGCAGTCAGGCGTAGGTAGTCAATGCATTTAGGGGGAACTGGGTAGTCTTAAAACCATCCACGTCTGGATATCCCGGATCAGTTTACCTTTCATGATGGGATAACACACGTCATGTTTGTAATGGTAGAGGTGTCTTCTGCTGTCACAGAAGTGGTCATTTTGTTTATGCATTTGACCTATGCTTACAAGTAATTCCTTTAGTGTTCATTGAAAATAAGGAAATGTATTAACTTTGCTTGTAGGCAATAATAGCATAACAACTGATTGTCATCAGCATGCGAGGTCTTGTTCGTCGAGTTGCTTGAGTCTTCAAACTTTATTTATCTTGAACAGGGCCCAAGGAATGGTAGGAGGCCACTTTTCGATTTCTTTGTCATGGTGAGGGTGTAGCTGCCCTTTCAGCTTACTCAGCTGATTTTGTACGGACCTTCCCAGATGGGAGCCATTTTTTTAGAGCCTTCTCGGCGGACGATTACGAAGGCTTTTTTGAGGACTAAGTCTTCTGGTTGGAACTGCCGGATCTTCGCCCTCTTGTTGTAGCTGGAGATGAGTTGTTGCTGATAGGCCACAGTGCGGGTGATAACTTTCTCATGCTCTTCCTCTGCCAAGTCTAAGTTTGTGGTCACCTCCTTTTTATTCTGCTTAAAATTCGATAATACAATGCTAATGCTCGGCACCACGATGTTGGGAGGAATGATTGCCTCAGAGCCAAACGACAGGGAAAATTGAGTTTCACCGGTTGCTCATCTTTTGGTGGAGTATAATCATCTTTTTGCACTTCAGCTAACACTGCTGAGGCAAAAGACTTATTATTTAACTCCTTGAGAACTTGTACAGTGCATTGCCGAGACATGGCCTGGTTGCCTTTGATCTCTCCGACTGCTTTTCTTGGGATGCAAAATTGGATCTTCTAATAGTCGATTGAGGTCACAGCTTCGATCTTCACTAGCTTAGGTTGGCCTAATATCTCGTTATGGGGAGATGGGTCACTAACAATCATGAAGGTTTACGATGAGACAATTGGAGGGCTGGTTACATCGAGCGTGATTGTGGACCTATGTTTTGCATTTGATCGTTCTTTGCAGGCCCATTTTATGGATGACTGACAATTGTAGGATATTGATTGAGATGCCGTTGTCCACCATAATTTTGTCAACGATGGCGTGGGCCAGTTGAGCAGAAATCACCAAGGTGTTGTCGTGGGGAAAGTTTACTCCCTCAATGTCATGCTCGGTGAAGCCGATGATTGGTCCAGGTACATTATCTATGGCTTGAACCTGAAAGACCGAACTCGTCTACTGGATTTTCCTCTTCTTAGAACTATTGGTAGCCCCCAAATGCTCGGATTCGACAAAGATGCATTTGATTCAGATTGTCTTGGCTGGGGGTTCGACTTCGTCATCTGCTTCTTGCCTTGGCAAAGCAGCTGGCTTATCGACATACTGGTGTCGCACTTGCCTTCCTTCATGAGCTTTTCAAGGTACTTCATCCATGTGGTGTAGTCGTTTTACATGCCCCGAACCTCTGTGGATTTCATGGTACTTTGTCTGGTCCATCTTGGAGGTGTCCCCCCTCATGAGTTGCAGCATCTTGAACCACAGCTTGTCTTTAAGGTCACGAAAGATCTGGTTGATCGGGACTGAGGTGCAGTCGTTTTACGTGCCCTGAACCTCTCTGTGGATTTCACAGTACTTCATCTGGTCCATCTTAGATGTGTCCCCTCTCATGAGTTGCAGCATCTTGAACCATAGCTTGTCTTTAAGGTCGCGAAAGATCTGGTTGATCAGGACTGAGAACTTGGTGTACGTTTTAGGCGCCGTGCCTCCTTTAGTTGGGGATCTGTCCCTGCTTCTACTTTCTGGCTTGTTTTTTTCATTGAGTGGTTTATCACTCGCCTTCTACTAAGCTGGTTCTGCATTTTTGCGCGGCTACTCAGGCGGCTTCTAGGAGCGCTTGGCCTCATCCTAGAAGAAGTGCTTTTCTGCCAAAGCATAAGAATCTGCCAAGGTCAAGTTCTCGCCCATGAGCAACTCTTTGAAAAGTGGGTGATCTGCTAAGAACCTATTTTGGAAAGATAAGCTTGCAAAATAGTCATCGCATCCGACGATCTTCGTCTTTTCCGCCTTGAACCTCTTGACGTATGTGCTGAGTGACTTCTTCGGGTTCTTCTTCATGTTGAAGATGTGGTCAGACTTTTTTTTAATCGAGCGGTAGGATGAATATTCCTTATTGAAAACCATAGAAAGTTTGATGAAGTTTCGGATTGAACATGGCGGCAAGGTGGGGAACCAGTCTTGCGTCTTACCTTGGAGCATCATGGCAAACATTTTGCATATGAGAGCGTCATTGTTACTGTAGAGGGTCATGATGCTTTGGTAGTGCATCAAGTGTCTTTCCGGATCTTTATCTCCTTTGAACAAGGTGAAATGTGGCAGGCTAAACTTCTACGTTGACTTCGTCTCCTCAACTCATCTATAAACTGTGACCTGCTCATGTTGGCCACTTCTTTACCAAAGGCATCGTCAGTAGTCTCAATGTGCTAGAATCCACGCAGCTGCTCTACTACGAACATTTGTACTTCATTTTAGATTTACGCTTGGTGGGGCATCGGAGACTTCGGCTACCTCCGGTGTTGACTTGCTAGTCCATGTTGCTATTCGGCATGTCCTGCTCGTTTATGCTACAGTCTAGTGCATGTGGTTCATTATATGCTGCTCGCTGTCGCGCTTGGCGGGGGCTGCTAGTTGAGTTGGAGTTGAACTGCTCTTGTGTTCTCCTCGGTCCGTCATGTGGCTTCTTACTCCGATGCCTCGCAGGAGGATCTCCTTGTGGGCGTAGCCTCGTGTGGACGCTTCACTTAGAATGTCTTGAATGCTCATCAGAGTATGGACTCAACCTCGAATGCACACTGACTCGTTAACCGAGTTGGGAATAACACTTCTATGTGCACTGAGGTGAGATAAGAAGTTTTCTCGAGGGCTTAAACAAGAGTGCACACTATTCGAATGCACAATTCATGGCTGGCGGAGCAGCTCTTTCATGGGACATCGCTGGAATAAGTCACGTTCTTCCGTCCATGTCCTGCTTCGGGACACCTCGTCTGGTGCGCGTTGCGTCTTGATGGTCTGTTGTGCGAGGGCGCTTGTCAAATTGATGACCTAATAAGCCAGGTGGTGCTCGCCATTTGGATTGGAAGAGTCTAGATAATAGGCGTATCCATGTATGGTGGAAGTGTAGTGGACTGCAGGTACAAAGCTTGAGCCTAGAGCGGGGATTTTTGCAGAAAAGTGAAATGAAAATAACCTTGGGTCGATCGCCAGACCAGTGGTTAGATTCTGGATCACTAGAGGTGGCCTCGAATTGGATTGGGTCGCGGGCTGGGTCGCTAGAGCAGGTCGTAGGGCAGGCCAACCTAGATGGATGGCTGGGATTATGTGTGGGCACGCTGGGCTCACATGTGTAGCAATTGGCCTTGGGCTGCTGGTTGGGCTTCAGCTGCCACAGCTTGGGCTGCAGTGGTCTGAGCCTCTTAGGCACGGCCTGCTTTTCCATGAACCTAGGCCTCCTGCCCAAGATTTTGGTGGTCTGTGCGCTACATGGGCAGCAGTGTATGAGATTGTGCTGTGGCCTGGTGGCCTTGTCGTGGCTGTTGGGTTGTGGTAACGATGGTGGTGCGGTCCGCAATGGTGGGGCTCCTCCCACCGTCGTGTTGAGTCTTGAGAACTGCCGTCATGGGGTTATGTCATCGTCTCTGCTCTCCGGTTCAAATCCTTATACGTACAGGGTTCTGTTCGTCATAGTTTCTAAATTTCCTATCATTGTATCATTTCTCTAGGGTTTGATCAATAAACTTTTCTAGGAAAATTAATTGATACGACGTGTGTGAAATTCAACGTAATAGAAAATTTAAGAAACCAAATGCAAAAGGCTTCTTTGTGTATTTGAATTAGCTCTCAATGAAAGCACCAATTTGTCAATGCAAATTTCTGCCTTCTCTAGCTTTGACGAAATTGCACTTGCAAAACAATCAACACCTTTGATCAATGACCTAAGCCTCACATGCCCACAAGGTGGGGAGGAATTAAGTCAATGGATCTCTGATGTCTAAGTTAGTTTCTCTGAGAAGAGTAAAATGTTTAGGGCTTTTTAGGGTAGCAAAAACCTACAGAAATTTGGTAGAATATGGGGTATATATAGGAGGAGAGGACCGACCATAGTGTTAGGGTTTTACCCTACACATGGCAGCATCCTATTGGCCAAGGTTTATGGAGAAATATTCTCAAGATATTAAATAGGAAATAATATATTGAGATAATGAAGTACTTATCCCTAATTGGTTTAAATTGGGATTACTTGAATGAAGTCAATCTTTAATTAGGAATTTATTAAAGATAGGATTTGGGTAATTAATCCTTATCTTTAATGCTTTGACTTTTCCTTGCCAAGGGCATGTGAGATGCGGGCAGTCATATTCAGCCGCTGGGACCTTCAGGGGTGTGAACTGTGCATGGGAGTATCAGCTGCTGGGACCTTCAGGGGTGTGAATTGCTCGTGGAAGTATCTAAGGAGCCTGCCCATTTAATGAGGGCAATTTGGTCTTTCTTGAGCAAAAGTTCACATATCACCTCCAGAATTTTTGGACTTATTTTAGGCTCTACAATTTGGTTATGTACAAGTTATATAAGGTGATCACTAATTATAAACTCAATTTTGACCCAAATACAAACTTTGAGTCCAAAATTGGTGGCGTGTAAAAGGCTAATGAGTGACATGTACAAGTTCTATAAGGTGATCACCAATTATAAACTCAAAATCTTGAGATGGTGTTGGAGGGACTCACACGGCTGTAAAACCTTCTCTTTTCTCTCATGTTTTAGAATCATCTGGACCTATAAATTGGCATTGGTATTTGCGGCCATTGAAAGCATCCTAACAAGATTGTCTAGTGTACGCGTGAATAAATGTGAATAAGTCTAGTCCATCAAGAAGAATGTAATATATTAGTTGAATTTGTAATTTAATTCCACAAAAAATATATGCCTTAAATTAGATGTGACATATGTGAACTATGTCAATTGATCAACACAGTATGCCCATCCTTCGCAACCGAGTACGAACCAGAACCTCATATAAATTAAAACGTAGTTTAGATATCACATTATAACAAAAAATCCTTATCCCACTAAGTGAGATCGACTGTATGAATTCTGAAATACCACTACACTTGATTTTGGGCCAAGTTTCTTTCTTTCTTTAGTTTTTGTATATGATGGGGTATGAGGCTGCCTAACAAAATATAGTCCCAACGTTTAGAGAAAATTTGATAAAACCCAAAATAATTTGTTCACAAAATTCGATCACGGAAGTTTCCTTTCGAGCTAGTTACTTAAAAACTTACCTTTTGACAGCAGATAATTAACCAGAAATCTTTTGGATCACACCAAACCACAAGTCGACAACGCATGCAAAATGAGAGTTCAATCCTTGCGAATATAAAACTGAACAGAAACATTGCAACATCTATTGCCTAGTATACAGAGCCAAGAAATTACATGCAGAAAATTAAATCATCGGTAGTTGACGACAAATGTGATTTCCTGGGGCCCATCCTGGTGTGGATCTTATATCACAGAAAATAGTAGGAAGCATCCTAGAAGCAGCTGAAAACCGTGTTATAAGCAAAACTCCAAGAACTTATTGTACAATCTGTGACACACTAGGTTAGCTCTCTCTCTCTCTCTCTCTCTCTCTCTCTCTCACACACACACACACACACATATATATATATATGTGTGTGTATAGATTTCCTTCACTACTATATATGTCAACAATATTAGGGATGAGATAGCTGCTAGGTCTTTTTTCCTTTTATTTCCTCCTGTCTAATGCTCAGAATTCAGTTCTAGTAGTACTTGTAATGCCATTGCATGTGATTGTGGTGATACCAGAAGGAAATGGCTATTTTGGTAATGATTTGTGCGGGGCTGAGTCACTGCGCTTCGACTATTTGGGAGCTGCAAGAAATGCGTTTCGCGGCCATCTTTGACGATGTAAGCCTTGTTGCAATCACCATTATTATGGCAGCAGTGTCGTGCTTCATAGCTATAAGGAGCTAGGCCATGAAAGTGTTTTCTCTCCTCTTTTGTTTTCTTTCTGAATCTTAGCTTAAGCATTGCACATGCAGCATGTAGTCAATATGTAGTTTGTATATACAAATATATATATATATATATATATATATATGTAAATAAACCATCATTAGTGATTTCTAAACGTGCTTTAAATTGGTAGCTGTTTGAAGTTTTGAGACTCTTGTCGCACATTGGGGAAAACAAAATTCCCAAAGGCCTTTATATAGATTTAGTGCTTTAGTCTAGTAATTACAACATGAGCCATTTGGAAATGGATTGAAGGCTTGGGCCTTATGGATTAGGCTTGTATAATATAGCCTAAATACAATTAATGTTAATTAATCAAGACAAGTGCCTTGGGATTAATCTGATTCATTAATTTTAATTTTCGGATTAAGTTTTTAATTAATTTATTAATTAAAAACGTTTTGATTAAAAGACACAGCTCTTAGAAAGAGTTGTGTACCTTCAAATACACTAAACAGGTATTTTATATCTGCAATCACAGTATCCAAATAAATATATCTTTTCTTGCTCTTTCCTTCTGTACGAATTTTCTAGAGAGTAAACACACAAAAAGCAAATTCGCTAGAGTTCTAGAATCCAGTGCGGATTGTAGAATTAGGTAGTTGAATTCTGGTCGAGCAGACGTTATAGAACCACAAGCACAGGAGTGGGACGAAAATATTGTTTGCAGGACATAGCTTTTACGCTAGCCTCTACCTTCTGTAATCAAGTTAGTAACATTAATTTATGTATTTATTGTGTAATTTTCGTTTTGTATAGCAAGTATATTTTGATTAATAAAATATTAGAATTTTTATTATTTTTGTTTATTTCTGAATTGTTCTCGCTTTGGTTCCATGGGCGGGGTAATCAGCATTGCCTATCAAGTTGCTTACTCACCCACAATTGGATATATGCGGACTTGCATTTTTTTTTTTTTGGTCAATAGATATGGACTTGTTATATGAGGCCATGATATATGGATATGATGATGAATTCAAATATCAAATTCATATTTGATGTGAGTGTGTAGTTTATTTGGTTTGGCGGCCATTGCCAAATTCAAGGCAAGGGCAAACTTGTGTTGCCTTCTCTTGGCCTATGCTGGCAAATGACATAATCTGTCTATAACATATTATAAAATTGCTCGGTCCCAATGTGTAAGCCATTAACAAGTATTGTATTGTATTGTACGTCATGCTTTTCGGGGGAAATATTTACTGGAAACAAATTCACCATCACAGTGATAATAAATCTATTACATGTAAGTTACTCTCACTTGTCCAAGCTAGCTAACAATAGTCAGTTCGTCTCAAAAGGAAGTGTGCAATTTTCTCCTTTCATATTCTAGAAATTAACGTTGCATTGTAGCTGCGTTATAAACTAAAAGAATTGTGGATTTAGAATTATTTAGGCTAAGAACTTTGACAGACAATTAGGATTACGTGTTTCCGAATTTACATGAATTTATAGCTGAGTAATTTAATGCTAGAGAAATTCAATTTGTAGACTAAATTTGTAAATTAAATGATTGTGGAAATTGATAAATTTCCAAATTTATGCTCCCTCTATTTTGTTTAAATTTCTTTGTCTTCCCAATTTTTTTATGCTCTCATATATTACAGATTATGGGGGTTTTAATTACAAAATGTGGATAAATTCATTCCCCTTCTAATTGAATTTGAAAGTAAATGAATTCGTAACATTCTCAAATTAGTATTAAGTAATAAATGCATGAAGCGGAACAAAGAATAATTGTTTGGCGTTTGTGAATATTTGATGTTATTCAATCTTTGATTATCCATGCAATGAACCTTAACTTTGTTTTAGTAAAAATTGGACAAATATGAAAACTCTTAGATAGAAATTGCAGACGTGGGTACAACCACTTGGCTAGTGCAGGTGTGCTCCCTTTATGCACTCGAGTCCGAATCCCCCCAAATCCCCCATTGTGTAATTTATATTAGATTGGGGCATGCTTACTTACCATAATAAGGTATGGAATACCCAAAATCAATGTGGATGCACTTATTTTCCGTTCTGCTGGCTTGGAAGGATGCTGTTAAATAGAAATATATGGCAGTAAAGACAATGACAGTGGTGCTGGAGTTTTACTTCACCTTTTTACTATGTATTCACTTAGGGTTTGGTCTCATAGTCATTGTAGAATTATGACACAACTGTCCTCTCTTAAGTAGTGTATTAGATTGTATTATCTGAGGTTAAAGGGGTTCAAAGAGTCTAGATCTCTATGTTGGCGTGTGGATCAAGTTATTGGCTTTCCAGGTGAATTGTGGGTTCTTTTATGGACGGAACTCTATGATATATGCCACTATAAATACAAGGGATCCCTGCACATATAGTATACGCATCAAAGCTTACAAACTCCCCATTGAGTCTATGGCACATAAAGGCTAGATTTCCTTGTGGTTCAAGCAACCAAAGCTTTCAGCATCTCCAGCTCCAGGTCAGTCCATATATAGTCATGTATTTTATTGATTTAGTTATTAAGGTCTAACAAGTGGCAATGACTGCAATTTGTTGCGTATACTCTTAGGCAACAAATTTTCAACTTTTGGCAACAACTGCTATTAACTATCACAAATTTCTGTAGGCTGTTGCACCAGGATTTTGTGATAATACTGTAGAAATTTATTTTTCTCATGTATACATTGTGTTTCAGTTTCAAGTATCAATATGAACGTGAACAATTGCCTGCGGTTCATGAGCTCGTGCAACCCTAAGACTTAGGGTAGCCGAGGTATTAGCAACGCGGCCTTCTGCAGTTATCTCATAATCACCGTGGAACAAAGAAACATCGATATATCCTTGATCATCTGCTATGATTTCCTGAGTGTTAGAGTTCCACTCCTCAATCAGCTTATCCACAACATCTCCTGCTGGTGTATTCTTGAAGTTCTTATCTACAAGGGTGGTCACATTAAACCCGGCTATCTCTGGACCTACAAACATGATGATCCCTTGAACCGCCGGATGAGAATATCCCTCCCTTAGTACCTCTTCCAAATACTGAGCCTGCAAAAAAAAATAAAATAGTAGTGTATTAATATAAACTCTTGCAATTGAAAATGTCACGGGCCAAGTTTGCTATTTTTGGACTTTTATTGATCATCAAATTGCTTTACATATTGCAGTTTTCGTACCTGATTCGGGTCTTTTTCCACATCCACTTCTGTAAGCCATATTGGCAGTCCGATTGCACCTAACATGTCTAAAGTAGATCTCATGTACGCAAGATTTGGCTGACCAGAACCAAAGTGACCTTGCAACCCTATTCCTAGCGACAAATTTTCATTTCTGGGATATGATAAGATCTCCTCAAGTTTTTTCTTGTAGTTGGCTGGACTTGATTTCTCGTCGCTACTATATTCCATGGTGTTATACTCATTCATGAACATAGTTGTGTCAGGATCAAGCTGTTGAGCTGTGGAATAGAATTCTGCTGAAGCATTCTCGCCGAGGTTATCTTCATAGAAACTAAAATGAAGATTCTCATTCACTACATCCCAAGCAATGAGTTGTCCTTGGTATCTAGAAACAACTGAATTGATTCGCTTTGCTGCTGCTGTTCGTACTTCCTCAGGGGAAAGGGATTTAACCCAGTCGGGCTGGTACTTGGGATCGTCCCAGAAGACATTGTGACCTCTAATAGAAATGCCATTTTTTTGTGCAAATTTGACCATGTTATCTGCAATAGTATAGTTTTCTTGGCCACGTGCTTTCTCAGTGCTGTACCATTTCATCTCATTGGTGAAAGTAGTCCATTTAAATCTCGAGGCGAACCATTTCTGGTAATCGGAGTTTGTGAGGATGTAATGGTTCATGCCACATCCAAATGGGAAATGCGACTTAACTTGCTTGATGGAGACTTTAGTACCATTAAGAGGATTTTTACTTGCCTGAGTTACATGGAACCTCACCTTACTTTTTCGCAGCTGCAGGGATTAGAGTGAACAAAATTATCATCAAATGACACGACATGAACACAACCTGCGAATACGAATTGACACTATCCCTATACTTATGCATAACGCAAAACAAGGGATTCATCGTGTTTGGGTGTACCAGGTACCTCTTTAATGCTTTTGTCTTGGTGGGATCTCCATTCCTCCTTGGTGAAAGGTTGCAATGAGACATTATCCACCATTATTTCCACTGATGTATTTTTGCTCTAGTTAAAAGATACATACAAAAAAGCATATCGGTCAAGAAACTCATTTAATTTTGAATTTCTTGTGGTATCAGTAGGATACTGGTGATTCTTCCTTGATCGATAGTTTGAAAATAGAAATGAAGAATTGCCAATATTACAAGAACCATAACATATACATATACATATATTCATATATATATATATATATATATATATGGATATATGTCACCTTACCGTACCTCAAAAAGAATCTCAACAGGGCTTGTGAAATTGGCTACGAAACCGCCTTTTAGCAGTGTCCAACACCCATGTTCAGCTATTACATCACCACCACGCACAGCATCGCGGTTGGGAAACTTGAAAACAACAGCTACTATCCCACTTCCTTCACTCACTTGAACAGAAGCTGAAAATTTCCAAAACTTGCCTCAATCAAATAATAATGTAACAAATAATTAATAAATCACGTAAGTTCTAGCTGAAACAAGTATTATACTCTTAAATCTACAATATATACATTACATCCAATTAAAAATAGCTTTTAAATTGATGATGAAATTAGTTACCAGAAAAGCTATAGATTTTCCCTTTCTCAACGCAAACCTTCTGCGAGAAACTGTCTAGTGGATGTTTTCTACTGTGTGCCACCATGAACCTGTTTCCTTTCTTCGATATCCGTTCTTCTATTTTCCCTTTTCCAAAAGCCTCCCATCTTTCAATGTTGTAATTAAATTCTGGATTTACTATAATCCCTCCTCCATATAGGGCATCTAGTGGCTCTACCAAGCACTGTAGCTAGGAGTTAATGATTTTCAACAATGTTTCACAAGTCATGTATAATAAATTCATATATATATATATATATATAATTTATAAATCTGATCATTAAGTGACAAAACCTATACAAGCAAAAGAAAGAAATTATTGTGAAGGGAGTTTGATTCTTGCCTTTGTTGTTGTGGAGTAGTTGTAGTATGATGCATGGGTGCCATGCCCTGTAACAGTTGAAAAGGTTTACTTTTAGAAAGATGAATTTATACGACGGCAAAACATTCATTGCATGATTTAACAGTAACCAAAGGAACAAGAAAAACAATTAGGATCCTAATGCTTAATCACTTTTCTTGGCAAGGTGAAGATATATTTTTGTTAAAATAACATGAAAAATTTACATATATATAAGAGAGAGAGCGAGGAGAGAGAGAGAGATACCAAAATACAGAAAGATGCATGAAAGCAATAAGGTGCAAGCTTCTGTGAACATCTTGATCCACTTCAAAACACAACAGTCTTTCCTAGCAAGAAATAAAAGTTAATTACTTCATAGTTTTGGGAAGAAAGATCTAGGTATGTTATTGTGAAGCAACTGGAGACACAAAACACACAATATTGCAGTGGAGGAAGAAACCACTCTGTGATGACAGTCTACACAAGAACCTATCTTCAAAATGCCAGACTTGTGGTTGTGGCGTCGACGCTATTGGGGTATTTATAATGTAAATTGAGTTGAGTGTTTTGCATGGTATCTTTCAAAAGCTAATCTCCATAATAATTTTTGGTTTTCTTTTAAAAGTCTCCTCGTGTGCCATTAAATGTCTTTTTGTGCCAAGTGATTTGCAATATAAATAAATGTATCCAATTTTAATATCTCATTTTACCTTGATGCTTTCCTCTAAAGTTTTGTTTTTGTGCCGTTGGAATGTAATAAGCGTGAGTTTATATTAGAGAAATTGGGTTCATAAAAAGACAATAACCACGGGTAACAATGGCAATAGTTGACTGCTTAATTTGCAGAGTTTCATGGTACCCCGTGAATTATCTTCAGTGTTTGCATATAATGAGGTTAAATCTAGAGTGCTACGAACCTGTGATTGTTAAGAATAAAAAATATTAATTAACAAGGGAACAAAAACTCTGATCTATAAACTTTAAAAGTACATTGATTTAATAGGAGCTAGTAGTGGAGTCTGCACTAGGATGAATACATCCAAATTTTGATGTGTCGTATTGGAAGTCGCCATCTCCATTTCTTCAATGTTTGTTTGCCTTTTCCTTACTAAGCGATCACGAAGTTTTAATTAATTAATTCAAAATTGTATATAAGTAAACATTTGTAAAATAGGAATTAGTAGAGGAAATGGCAGTCTTTCCTCTTATCCTACAGCTTTTTTTTATTAACTTTCATGCCCTAAATACCAAGAGCATGTGACTTACCGGTAGGGACATTTCTACAACACAAAGCTGGAGATTATCATGAAGCTCGTTTGGAAGGGCTTTAAAGTGATTGCAAACGCTTTTGGTGAAATTATTTTTGAGTTCCACAAGCATTTGAACTTCATGTACTTTTTCAAGTGTTTTTTTAGGATTCATTTGCATTTTTATCAATGATTGGTTTCAAAACACTTTCACAAAAAACACTTTACTAAAAGCATTTCTATTAGAACTTGGTTTCAAAAACATTTTTACCAAAAATGCTTTTAGTCATATTAAAATCATTTTTATTAAGGATTGTTTGATTACGTACTTATTTTGAAGATACTGCTAAGTGGCATTCTAATACGGAATGTCAGATTGCCCTGAGCGGTTAAGTTGGTCAGGTCAGAGTCCAACGTACCACGTCTCTCAGGTCTGAGAGGTCCAGTTACGGTGGGTGTGGTTAAATAAGTTTGATTGCATGACAAGTAAGTTAGGATATATTTATCTAAATCCAGATTAGTCTCTAGTTTATGGATTTGGGTGATCTAAAAAGTAAGGAGATATCTTACTAGATTTCCTCTTGGATTCAGAACTACACACGGACTAGCTAGGGTTGGCAATTCTTTCAAAGACTCTCCAATCACCACTGTAAATGTCTCTATTCACCCATCATCTAAGGTATGCAATTATATATTCAAGCTCCAAGGCTACTGCTCTGAGTGTCACTTTCACTCTTTGAGGGTTTTTTGATAGCTTTAGAGGTTATTCTAGTCATTCTGATTACTGCTGCAAATTGTGCTCAAACAATAATTAAATGTCCATAACCGAAATATGGGAGGAGAAAAAAATTCACATTAATTGAAACGTCGAAAAAAATTCCAACTTCAAAGAGCAAGAACCAAGATCCCTATGAGGCAAATAAAGAGTGTCTAAAGAGAGAAATTACTTTCGTCCTTGAGTTTGTAGAGGAAAAACTTACATTTTTGGGTCAGAAAATCAAGAAGTACTTGCTAGAAATCATGACTCAATAGATTTCACATTTTGATGAATAGGCAAAATAATAGTAGTGTTGCAGTCATATTTAGAATAGGAATGTGATTGTGTAAATTTAAGTAGATATGGGAATGTATCTTATATTCTTATTAGGAGTAAATTACCTATTAAATGTTGTAATCCTAAAAGAAAAGGTTTTTACCTATCCTACTACTATAAATAAAGGCACAATGGCATGAACCCCTATATGTTTATATTTTCCTTTTGATATATATATATATATATATATATATATATATATATATATATATATATATTTGTTTCATGCATCGCACAATTAAATTGTTATGTGGAATATGTGAGTCAATGTATAAAATTAAATTAGAAGCATATTTAGGGTTTCCTCAACCCTAAGGGATTTCGAAAAAGGGGAAATTAAACATGGTGCGGTACACCCACCGCACCATCACTGTGCACGCAGAAACCAGGCCTCGGCCTGGGGTCAATCTGATAGGCCTGAAGCCCTTCGCCTGTTTGTACCATGGCCTGTGCCATTCAACAAGCCCAAATTGGCTGGGTTTTCCCCCTGCACCCAGCAACCTTTATGGTTGTTAGGTTTTGTGTTGCCCAGGCCTGCAACCTGCACCTTGGCCCGCGTCACAACTCGTATCCTCCACGTCAGCCCATAAGGCTGGGCTTGGTCCCTACGACCCACTCCACGCATCACCTGCAACTAGCCCATGTGGCTGGGCTTTCCGCGCCAAACCCACAGGCCAACTTTTGCTGGGCCTTGTGATGTGCCATCCCCTAGGCCAAAATTGAAACCCAGCTACTGCTGGGGTTTCTCCCGCCCCTCCCCCTCCCGGGGCTACAACCCATTCCCGAGGCCCTTTTAGGCCTTGCCTTTTACTCAAGGCACCCACCCCGAGCCCAAATATTTTTGGGGCTATATTTTCGATCCAATAATATTATTTTCGATCCAACACATGCCTAAAGCAACACACGACTGGGAGCATCTTCGCTTCCAGGACTTTAAGTCAGTGAATGAATACAACTCTAAAGTTTGTAGAATTGTCCTGCAGCAACAATATAGGGCACAAAAATTCACCAAGTTTTCAGATTTGATCTCTGTTTTACTTCTCGCTGAAAAGCAGAACCAGGTTTTGATGAAGAATCATCAAGCTTGACCAATTGGCTCGAACGCCGCGCCTGAAGCGAAAAAAATACGATTAATTCTAGCAGCCATAAATGACGAAAGAATCATCGTAACCGTGGCAATGGGCAGCAAGCCCCACCACAGGCCCACGATCAACAGAGTGCCGCACCTAAAGGAAGAAATGTGATCTAACAGCGTCCACCACTCACCCTTAAGGCCCCAAACTTCATGAACAAGGGCAAAGCTCCAGTTCAGCCTGCTTCTACTGAACTGGACATGTGTTATCGATATGGATCAATGGATCATTGGTCATGCATATGCTGAACTTCCCCTGAGGCTATTGCCAAGTATCATTCTCGTCGTGAGTCTAACTTTGCACATGTGGATCATTCGGAAGATGCAACTACATCAATGGAGATTTTTAGGAGACGTAAGCTCTTATTGATGAATAAATTAGACGTGTTTTAGAGTGTTTACCCCTAGTGGCCAAACCTACTATGAGTGGCCGACCTTACCCCCTTATTTTTCTACGTTTATGGTTTAATTTTGAACAATTTTTCTAAGTATTTGGAATAATTTGTTTGGTTTTGGTTTGTTTTGAATTATGGATTGTTATTTGAATTGATATTATTTTCTTGAATTGCTTAATTGAATGAAAGGACTTATATTTATACATGTGACCAGTGCAACCACGCACACCATCTTGCGTGAACGACGACACTATTTTACTAACTTAATACCCAAGAAAGCTCATTTGACAACTCTCTCATGCTCATCCAACCTGGTTGAATGATACGGAAAGGCATGTATCATGTTGTCCAATGGTACAAACTTAAGATAATGGTTCTGAATTTCTTTGTGTCATTTTGTACGAATATGGCCATAAGCGTATTCATGAGAAGTTGGAACGTCTGCTGAATAGGTTGTACATCATAACCATTCGCAACATAGAAACCCACAGTGTGGCCGGCCCTATGCATGAGTTCTAGGACTCTTTGTTGCTTTGGCATGACCGTTTGGGACATCCTATATGTGACATGATGCGCCGTATCCTTAAATCTTCATACAGGCATAAGTTACATCCTTATGTTAGACTCCTGCCATGCAAAGTGTGTTCTTTAGGGAAGTTGAATACTCAACCCTCATATAAAAAGATTGTTCATAACCCCCCTAAGTTTCTTCAGAGGATTTAAGGGGATATTTGTGGACCTATCCAATCAACCTGCGAACCATTTAGATACTCTACGGTGTTGGTTGATACATCGACAAGATGGTCACATGTTTGCCTGTTGTCCACAAGCAACGTCATTTTTGCTAAACTCCTAGCTCAAATTATTAAGCTTAGGGCTCACCACCTTGATTATCTAATTAAGTCGAATCAACTGGACAAAGGTGAAGAGTTTACATCACAGACTTTTGACGATTATTGCATGTCAATAGGGATTGATGTGGAACATCCTGTACCCCATGTTCATTCCCAAAATGGCCTGGCAGAAGCTTTCATAAAACATATTCAATTGATAGCTCAGACTTTGGTTATGAGAATCAAACTGTTGGTATCAGCCTGGGGCTATGTAATATTGCACGCAGCTATGTTGGTCCTCTTGAGGCCCACCACTACTCAACCACATTCACCGTTACAGTTGGTCACTGGATACGAGCCTGACGTCTCGCATTTACAGGTGTTTGGGTGTGTCATTTATGTGCCAATAGCGCCGCCGTTACATACCAAAATGGGTCCTCAAAGAAAAATGGGAATCTATATCGGTTATGATTCGCCATCAATTGTTCACTATGTAGAACCCTTGGCAGAAGATCTCTTTACCACACATTTTACTAATTGTCACTTTGATGAGATTGTCTTCCCGTTAATAGGGGACATAAGCATGCTAACGTTCCCATAAAACGCCGTGAATTGTCGTGGTATGCTCCCACTATGTCTCATTTAGATCCCCGCACCACCCAGTCTAAAACTGAGGTGTGACGAATTATAGATCTTCAAAGCATTGCTCAAAGCATGCCATATGCTTTTAATGATCTAGCAAAAGTGACAAGATCAAATATACCCGATGCAAATGCACCTGCAGGGATAAATGTGCCCCGTGTACATCCACAACTTACTTGGGAAGGTCGAACCATCCTTAAAAGTGGGGAGGCCGCACCTTCCACGCGATAAGGTACAGTGGCGGGTAGCCAATCATCTGTTTCGACCCTGAAGTGTGGCAAATCCCTTGGTTCAAATGATTCACAACCTCAGAAGAGGAAGATGTCATCAACTAGTGACCCTAGTTTGAATCCAACCATCGCTCACTCATCCGTTCTAACGCATAAGGTTATTCTAGATTACGGTAATGCTTCAGACGAAACATGCCGGCCTTCCGAGAATCATGAGATTTCAGTCCATTACGCAGTATTGGAAGATGTTTGGAATATGAATGAGATGATCGTCGACGATGCATTCGTGTACTCGGTAGCTACTGACATCATACTTTGCGATGACATTGAACCACGTTTCGTCGATGAATGCTAAGGTAGAACTGATTGGTCAAACTGGAAACAAGCAATCCAGGTTGAACTCGATTCGCTCGCGAAACGTAAAGTATTTGGACCTATCGTTCTTAAACCACCACGTGTGAAGCCCATTGGCTACAAGTGGATTTTCGTGAGGAAGCGTAATGAGAAGAATGAAATAGCACAATACAAAGCACGTCTCGTAGTGCAAGGCTTCTTTCAGTGCCTAGGATTGATTACGAGGAGACGTATTTCCCCGTAATGGATGTTATAACGTTCCACTACCTAATCAGTTTAGTAGTTTTCGAAAAACTGAATCTGCAACTTATGGACGTGGTAACTGCGTATCTCTATGGGTATCTAGATACGGAAATTTGCATGCAAGTTCCAGAATGACTTCTATTGACTAGTTCAAATAGTTCTAGACCATGGAATACTCTCTCAATCAGGTTGAGAAGGTCACTCTATGGATCGAAACAATCCGGGCGGATGTGGTATAACCATCTAAGTGAATATTTGACAAGTTAAGGTTATGTGAACAACAAATTATACCCATGCGTGTTCATAATGAAGTCACATTCCGGATTTGCAATCGTTGCAGTTTATGTCGATGACATAAACCTCATCGGGACTCCCGCATAGCTTGAGGAAATTGATGCACACTTGAAATCAGAATTTGAGATGAAGGATCTTTGGAAAACTCGATACTATCTCGGCCTGGAAATCAAGCATTGTTCATATGGAATCCTAGTACATCAATCGAACTACACCCAAAAGGTTTTGTATCGTTTTAATGAGGATAAAGCGAAGCCTTTGAGTACACCCATGGTCGTTCAAACTTTAGAAGCTAAACGAGATCATTTCAGTCCAAAGGAGGATGAAGAAGAAAGTTTGGAACCCGAAGTTCCTTGCCTAAGTGCAATTGGGGATTTATTGTACTTGGCTCATTGCACTAGACCCGACATCTCATTCGCTATGAATCTTTTGGCAAGATATAGCAATATGCCCACACGCAGGCACTAGAATGGTTTTAAAGACATTTTCCGCTACCTCAAGGGTACTACAGATTTAGGCTTGTTCTATACCCACGAATCTTCGAGTGTTGCCGCCCCTTATGGTCCTCGGATTGATTCTCGCCTTGTTGGTTACGCATATGCTGGATATATGTTTGACCCACATAAGGCACGTTCTTAAACAAGTTATGACTTTACCATTGGAGACACCGCTATATCTTGGAGGTCTACCAAGCAAATGCTAGTTACGACTTCGTCGAACCATGCTGAGATTCTTGCCCTGCATGAAGCATCGCGTGAGTGCTTTTGGCTAAGAGAAGTTATGGGACACATTCTAAGCATTAGTGGTCTTACATCGGTCGTTGACCTTCCTACGACGATCTTTGAAGATAATACAGCATGTATCGAGCAGTTGAAGAAAGGATACATCAAGGGAGACAGCACCAAGCACATAGCGCTGAAGTTCTTTTACTTACACCAGCAGCAACAGCACCAGAACATTGAAGTCAAGCAAATCCGTTCCTAGGACAACCTGGCCGATCTTTTCACTAAGTCATTACCCAAGTCTGCTTTTCAGAAGCTCGTCCAAGGAATCGGTATGCGTAAATTATCTAAGTTGAATCATTTATAATTCTCTTATTTAGAAGTTATGTCTAGCTTAAGGGGAGTATCTAGAAGCATACTCACATGATCTTAATGTACTCTTTTTCCTACGATTAGGAGCATTTTCCCATTGGGTTTTTGCTACCTAACGAGGTTTTAATGAGGCACCCATCCTGGGATGATCATACTCCATTGAGTTCACTATTTTCATCATGTTTAAGGTTTGTTTTAGACATTATGCATACTTCTCACTTGTCTCCTTCGTCTGTGGGTTTTTCCCATGCCTTGGGTTTTACCATAGCGAGGTTTCGTTAGTTTTACTACAAATGCATACTTCAAATAAATTTGAGACTGGTGATCATCCGTTGTGCCGATGACTTCATCAACTATTCTACCTTATATGCTGAAGATCCAATGCGATGGTTTGTTGAGTATTTACACACTCAAGGGGGAGTGTTGCAATCATATTTAGAATAGGAATGTGATTGTGTAAATCCTAGTAGATATGGGAATGTATCTTATATTCCTATTAGGAGTAGATTACCTATTAAATGTTGTAATCCTAAAGGGAAAGGTTTTTACCTACCATACTACTATAAATAAAGGCACAATGGAGTGAATCAAATACATCTCACAATTAAATCACTCTCTTCTCCCTCAATATTGCCAGCCCCTCCCTCTCTCTAAACCCTAGATCATTCAATCAAATAGGCCTACAACAAGTAGGCCTTAAAAATGATTTTAAAAGATTTGAAAAAGTCTAAAACTTGGTACTCTATAAAAAAAAAAAAAGTTTATGAAAGTTCGGAGATTAAAGGAGTTTATAAAAGTCCACATGTATTGAAAAAACATTGATTTGAATGGATTTTTAAAAGAGTAATGCTAGGGAGACAATCTTTTTAAACTATATTTTGTAAATCATATGACGTGGTTGTTAAAGATTGGATTATCACTCAAATGTTAGTTAATGTGCTTATTTTCTAATTGGTAACACATCACATAATTTACAAATTTAGTCTAAAAAGTTGGTTCACCTTGAATTTTATGAGAGTTCATATATAGTGTAGGTTCAACTTTAGTTATGGGTTACTACCTCTTATTTATTTATCAAATGCGTTTTCCTCATCTGATTTTGCAGTGTAGTGGTTTCACGACATCACAAAGTTGTAATTTTTATATGTTTTCCACTCAGCTTTTTATGCTCAATTCTCATTTGACAAACAGAAAGCATGAGATTTCTGATGGAGGGGGAAGAGGGTGGATAAGTTGCAAGCATGCAGCTGTGGAAGAAAAGCAAAGGGAAGATCAAGTAAAGAAAAAGGGTTAAGTAATGTGCAATAAGAGTATTGGCGATGTGGCACAGTTTTAACTCTTCATATGTATTTGGTTGAGAGTTCAATTTCACATCAAAAAGAGAAGTGACCTTGTATGTGCTTATAAGTAATTATGTTGTTACTCTCCATCTAGCCAATTGATTTTAAGAAAAACTAAAAAACAAAAGACTTGAACACTTTGAGTTTTAACCAAAAGGACAAAAATGTGTTGTAAGTGAATAGTACAAGGAGTGACTTTTTAGAGTAAAAATCTCCTTAACATTAAAAGTGAACAGTACCAAGAGTATTTCGTTAAGACTCCCTCCATTTTATGGTGGAACTTCAACTTTTTTTGTAGTATCAGAACAAATTGTCCTACGTGTGAAGCCTAGCGGCCACAAGTGCTAGGCTTGAAACTTCGCCACATGTGAAAAACGTGTTGAGAGTATCAATCCCACATCAGGAAAACACGGGACCTTGCATGTGCTTATACGTAATTGCGCTACTCTCTATATAGCCAATTAATTTTATGGTAAAACCTCAATTTTCTTCATATTTAATGGACAAGAATAAAATCCATGAGAATCCATAGAAATCAAGTAAATTATTAATATTCAAACTCTCACAAACTCTACTGAAATCCAAATAGAATTTACTTGAAATATTCACATACATGAAATCTATGGAAATCAATTGAACATCCAAATAGAATTCACTTGAAATATTCATATACATGAAATCTATGGAAATCAATTGAACATCCAAATAGAATTCACTTGAAATATTCACATGCATGGAATCTATAGAAATCAATTGAATTCTTTCAAAATCCTTGAATTTTTAACTCGATCACGAGTGTTTAAAATCTCAATTGAATACACCACTTAAGCAATGATACAGCACCTGACTTTGACCAAAAAAAATAAAAAAATAAAGATACAGCACTACCTGGCATGACTGAACACAACAATTCATAGTTTTCATAGTGGATCACTTGCACGTTTGGGGTTGAGTTGAGCAGTTCCATTAAAATTTAACAGGAGAATCGTAAGAGAGATCGTGATTGTTTTGGATTATTTTTTAAGGCATGCAAATCCCACTTTTCAGGGAGATAAAGTGCCTTGCCATTATCTCAAAGTGGATTTTCATCACGCTAGCTTCGTGTACCACTAGTACAGCAAACAAGGATCTGTGAAAATATACAGACTCCAGGGCTTTAATGTTCTTCGTAAGGCATTAACTTAAGCTCCAACTACACCATAAACCCTTATGGTGAAATGTAGAGAGAGGTAGTCAACTTGAAAAGAAGAAATACCATGGTAGCTTCATCAGCATGCCTATTTCTCCTTTTCAAGACGTCAATCAATGTGTCAAAATTTCCGTTGTCATACCTGCGTAAGGAGACCTGTTGGTTGCCCTGGTAATTCCAACTTTTAGCCTTTTTATTTTTTTTATTTTTTTTTTGCTTAGAACACGGAAATTTTCACACTCAGATGGACAGAAAGTTTCTAATCAAGGACATGGATTTGTGTTTTTTGTTCTTGAGGTCGAAGGTGATGCTGCTGGTGTAATTTTTCTGTTCTTAAATCTTAAAAAGGTTCACTCGGTATTAGGGCGATGACGACCATAGCAAATTAAGAATACATTTTTTCGGTTCCATGATGACCCACTGTAAGATATTTCTGAAATCATAAGAACAACAACAAGAGATTAGGATCACAGATTTGATAAACCAAAATTACAATAAATCAATTACAATTTACTTATCTTTGGAATATGGAAGACATGGCTCTTGCGGGTGACAAATTAGTCTTCTACTTTCAACAAGCGGAAGTGTTCCAGCAATAATAGGGTTTGCTCGGAATGGAACGTGTGTTTTGTGAAAGCAGGGACACCCTTAATATAGTGATTAGGGTTCCCCTAATTCCGCCTATTATAGTAATTAGAGGAATACACCAAATCACCATTTATTCTTAATGTTGTCCCACCAAGGCATGTACAATATGTCCTACTTAATTAGGGTTTCAATTAGTCAACTAAATATATCTTGGTTCCATGATTCTTGCCAACCAATATTGAATCACATTAAAAGCCAAATATCTTGAAGATCAAGTTATTTGTCTTTCAAGTAATTCGATTCATAATAATTGACAACTCAACATGAGTCTTACACCCGCATCTAAAGTAATTAATAACATATATAGTCACAAAGGTATATAAGAATATAATCAATTAGTTATTAAGGAGATAACATTAACAACACAAAATGCAAGAGCATAAAACTTGCACTAAAACGTCAACAAAAGGCATAATAGAATAAAACTCAAGCAGAAAGTTGGAGCTGCAAACGTTGGTGGGACGCAGTAGTTGGTGCCACATTCAGTGTTTGAACTAAGGACGAATTGGTCTCCACTGATGGCCGGGTGATTTTCACTTCGTAATCACCATGCGGGAGAGAGGCCTCAAAAAGAAACCATTAGCATCTGTCGTGCCAGAAATAATATCTTGGGAAATAATATCCGGTGTGTGTCATCCGTTGGATGAATAAGGAAATAATATTCCCAATATATTAATTAGGAAAGAATATCTTGGGATGATGATGGAAGCATATCAATGATTTATTGTGATAGGGATTCCTTACTTGATGAAGTTTATCTTCAATTGGGAATATAATTAATCATATCTTTAATGTCTGCTTTGAGGTAGTCAAGCCGCTTAGACCTCTAGGGCTGCTGAGCTACGGTAATGAGGGCATTCTTGTTTTTGTCTTCTAGATTTTTTGGATTATTTTTTGCTCTACATCCTACAACTTAGAGAAATTTCCAAGTTGAACTTCTCAGCTATATATTCATTTAACTGTGTATCACTTGTGTCTTTATTTTTGGGTCGATTGTCAGACTTATGTTTAGCAACATCAATGGTTATGTTTGTTTTTATTCATCAAAATTCTGAGTTCTTCATGTTGGCCCGCAGATGAAGCACACAAATATATATATATATGTGTGTGTGTGTGTGTGTGTTCGCTCGCAATGTATAACAACATAACCAACTAATAATTGTAGGAAAACAACAAAATCCGTACATCATAAACTGTAATTACATTGGTATCTGGTACCAAGAAATCGTAATCCCATGCCAATTAAACGCGAGGATACTTAAACTATTTTTAAGCAATATGAAGGACAGTTACCCTTTATGCCCATATGCAGAGATTCATCTTGAGCTGGCGTCCAGAGCTGATAAAATCACTTGGGATTAAAAGGAAACCTGTTTTAGGAGGCCGGCTATCATCATTAAGTACCTGCTGGCGCGGGATGCTCTTGGTGAAAGACTCTAATATGAGAGAATTTCCATTGCTTTTTGCCACAAGATCATAGTAGAAGCCTTCCAAGAATGTGCATTGAACACAGGTAACCATCACCGCATATCCTATATCTTCCGTAGGATAGTTCGCAAGGACAAATAATGTGCCATCTTTCTTTTCATGGAGAACAAGCAAGGTGTCAGAAAGATATAATGTAACGGAAAATCTGCGGTTATACTCAAATCTTGTTGCAGCGGATCCCTCGTGAGCCCTGCTGAATTGTGGGTATAACTTCTCGGCTTAAGAGCGATAGGTACAGCCTAGATGGGGACATGAGCAAGGTGAGTACACACATGCCTTTTGATGTGCACTTCTTAGATGGTATGTCACAGATTCTTTACATCCATAATGTACGTTTGGGCATGATCTTGCAATTGATTACAAAGCCTTCTCGATTCCCCGACAATGATTAAAGCCAACTGACCCGGAGCATGAGTAGCATAGACTTTATTTTTACTTTTGGAGCAGCAGGAAACGCAGGCTAAGTAACAATTTTTGCCACATTGAAAGACAGGGATGGTCAAGGGTTCATAGCAAATTGAACAATCAAACACTTGTGGGTTTGTAAGCGTTACGACAATATTATCAGACCCCTACTACTTGTGGCTCATTATTAATTGGCTCTTTGTCTGCCATATGATCATCGTCTTCGATTTCTTCATCTTTTTCTTGACTTTTGTGGCGAAGTTCTTCACTTTCGGACCTGCATGTGCTGTAGGCCTTCGAGAAACGTCATGAATCAGACGTGGTCTGTTACACCTGAACCAGATGGGTTCTTCATATTCTTCTGAAAAGCCACTTAACGGTGCAAAACGCTTTTGACTTTGAGAAAAGAAGTCTTCATTTGATATATATAGCCATCTGCTGGAAGAGTATAAATCTTATTTGAATACTACTTTTTGCCATTCTGTTTTCAATCCTTACTTTCATCAAGCAAAGAGGCCTGTTTGGGGAAACAAGGCTTTGATAAAAAGAAATGGACAAAAAAACCCCAAAAATGGCAACTGATTTGAAAAATAGAATTATAATCCATGAGTGAATTTTCGTAAAAGAACAAGATGACAAATAATAGAAGAAAAAAATAATAAGCAAAAAAATAAAAGAAATAAAAATACTTTTCCGAGAATGGAGTCACATACTTCTCTCTGCTCTTATTCAGTTTTTAATTGTGTTAAACTGAAATTACTTAACACCATTTGTTGATCAATTAAAACCGAAAATAAAGAAATATCCCAAGAGAAATAGAAATCAAGAGGAGAGTTAGATGTGGGAGGCATTAATAGTTGGTGTCGCATTCAATCTCCGAACCGAAGAGGAATTTAGCACCAAAGGGTGATTGATTTTGACTTCATGATCTTCATGGGAGAGGGAGGCCTCGAAGAAACCATTAGGCCATCTCCAAACTGAGGGTTGGCCAGAGGGCTCATTTTAACCCTCTGGCCCTCCAAGATATTAATATTTTAATGACTAGTACAGGGTCATATTTGCCTCCATCTCCAACCAAGGGCCAAAAGGCCATAAGGCTCGTTTTAGCCCTGTCACAAAAAACCGTCTCCAACCAAGGCCATAGGGCTCGTTTTAGCCTTGTCACAAAAAATCGTCTCCAACCGAAGGCCAAAGGGCCATAGGGCCAAACATAATTTATTATTTAAAAAACTACTACTTAAATTCAAATCCAACGACTAAGTGACGTCAGCATGACGTCAACTAGCCGTTGAATTTGAATTTTTTTTGCTATAAATAGGGTGGATATTGGGCTATAATTCACACAGCTTTGAATTCAATCTATTTCAATTCAATCTCTTTCAATTCAAGTTTGCAATGAATTCCAACTTTGGATTCTCTTCGAATTCCAACTAGGGGTCCTCATCCAATTCTAAATTGGAAGAAAAATAGGTACAAATGAGACAAGAAGATGAGGAATCTGATGAAGAAGTTCAAGTAAGGCGCAACAAACAAAACAGAGCAGCAGCCATGGCTGTGGCCATGGTGTGTCAACCAACTGAGGAACAACCTCAATGGGGTGGCTCTGTTGCTGGTCGCTCTTACAAACCACAAAACAGAGTGATGACGCATGCCAATCTGATGAACAACTACTTCAACCCCAACTTAGTGTACACAGAAGAGGATTTCAGACGTCGCTTCCGGATGAGGCATTATGTCTTCGAATGTTTACTTCATGATGTCCAACAGGTCAATCCATACTTTCGACAAAAGCGGGACAAAGCAGGCCGCCCTAGTTTCTCACCTCATTAGAAGGTTACTGTTGCACTCTGAATGATGGCCTATGGCTCCCCAACTGATTTGATGGATGAAACCCATGGTATGTCTGAGTCTACATGCCTTGATACTCTTGAACAATTCTATGACACAATTGTTCAGGTTTACAAAGACGAATACCTCCACAAGCCAAATCAAGAAGATCTAAATCTGCTCTTTCGCAAAGTTAAAGACCGTGGGTTTTCGGGCATGATAGGATCATTAGACTGCATGCATTGGGATTGGAAGAACTATCCCACCAAATGGCAAGGAGGCTTTAACGGAAGGTCGGGAAAGCCAACTGTTATGTTAAAGGCGGTTGCCTCATATGACACATGGATCTGGCATGCTTTCTTTGGAGTCCCTGGATCCCAAAATGACATTACAGTTCTTGGGCGTTCACCCCTCTTCAATCGTCTGACGAAAGGTAAAGCACCTTAAACTTGACTACTACATCAACGACCATCAATACAATATGGGGCATTACCTGGCAGATGGCATCTACCCAAAGTGGGCGACACTTGTCCAAGCAATTCCAAACCCTAAGATTGATGCAGAAAAGTTGTTTACCTTACACCAAGAGGCATACCAAAAAGATGTTGAGAGAGCTTTCGGTATTCTACAAGCACGATGGAAGATCATTAGCGAACTGGCAATAGGGTGGAGTCGAGAAAATTTGGACTCCATCATGATGTCTTGCATCATATTACACAATATGATAATGGAGGATGAGCGAGATGGGTATATTGATGGAGAGTCCGATGATGACCAAGAAGATCCAAATAGGTCAAGAAGGGCTCGTGCAAAAATATATGATAGGCCTAATTTGCCTTTCAATCCAAGAATTGGTAGTATCTCTATAAATGAGTACATGAGGCGTTATAGAATGATACATTCTTGTGCCACAAACAAGTACCTACAACAGGATCTTGTTGCACATCTTTGGGACAAAAGAAGCATGGAGTAGGCGTTTAAGTTTTAAGTTGTTAAATGTTTTTAAAAATGTTGCTTAAGTTTCATGTTGTTAAATGTTTTATTTATGGTGTATAATTTTTGTGTTGGTTAATGTTATTTAATGTTGTTTCATATTGTTTAATGTTGTTTCATGGTACTTAATTTAATTTAATGTTGTATAATGGTTTAGGAAGTTATAGGAAAAAAAATAGAATTTAAAAAAAAATATGAAACAAATTTTGTAAAATAGAAGTTATAGGGAAAAAATAGAATTTAGAAAAAATATATGAAAAAAATTTTGTGAAATAGAAGTTATAGGAAAAAATGGAATTTACAAAAAATATGAAACAAATTTTGTAAAATAGAAGTTATAGGAAAAAAAAAATAGAATTTATAAGAAAATATGAAACAAATTTTGTGGAATAGAAGTTATAGAAAAGAATGAAATTTAAAAAAACATAGGAAACAAATTTTGTAAAATAGAAGTTATAGGAAGTTATAGAAAAAAATAGAAGTTATAGTAAAAAATTTCTATATAAAAATAAATAAATAAAACTGTAAACCAAAAAATTCAAAAATAACGGCTAGTTGACGTTAGCTAGCCGTTGGATTCAAAATTTTCTTTAAACAATCATATCGGTTATAATCGACATGAATATATTTATATTAAATATATTAAATATCCTCTTGTCGGTTATATCTGACAAGATTGCTCTGATTTTCTGGCCAGCCCAGGCTGGCTAGCTGGCTGTATGCGGCCAGCCCTTTGGCAGTTTCAAATTCTGTGGCAGCCACTAGCCTTCTGGCCTAGCCCTCTGGACCCTTCAGTTGGAGATGGCCTTAGAGTCGGTTGTGCCCGAAGTCAAGCCCTTCAATAATCCCCTTTCATGGAGTAACTCGTCTATAGCAACTATGATGGGCAAGTTTTTGAAATTAATGTTATCTATTAAGCACATTCTGTAACATCCCTTTTCCGCGGTCCAGTGCACATAACAATTCCTTGAATGTGAGGGTGAGCATGTGTCTCCCTTAATATCTGCTCCAAGTTCAATGCCTGACCATAGAAACAAATAACTAAGCTTGTTAGAATGCCATAAATTCCAAGCTCAACTAGAATCGTTCATGGATTCACTATAATAATGTTAGAGTTACTAAATTTATTCATCAAATTGTTAGATTTGGACAAACAGTGAGTAAGTAACATTTGGATTTTCATAATATTCTTATTATTTAGTCTTATTCATCGCGCACTCTGATCTGATATTCAACTTGGTATCAGAGCAAGTTTGATCTTTCGGGATTTAATCTTTTCTATTTGCTCAGAAGTCACACCACGCCCAGATTCCTGCATACCTGAACCCCTGATCCGCCAGCTACTCCACCAAATTCAATTCGACGTGTTGCTCAACCCGTTGTTGCATTTGATGCAATTTAACCTCCGCATCTGACCCGTCTCTATCATGACGTACTAGATCCGACTCACCATTGTACCCATCTCTGTCGTGCACTTGTTTTGTGCATTATGGAGAAAACCACTACCCAGAGAAAAAAAAAAGGAAAAGAAAAAAAAAACAGAGAAAAAAAAAAGTGAGATAAGCCTACACAGGCAAGGAGAAAAATTGTTAGGTTTTGAGTTTCTGAGAGGCCCAAACAGGCAATGCGGCATGTTGTTGAAATCTTCTATTGTTGGTGTTGGCATGTTTTGGAGAGGGTTGTCAATTTTTTTCCGAAAATTCCAAACCAAACAAAAAAATTCTAATCCCATACCGAAAAATTCTGAAACCGATAATACCAAACCATGATCAATACTGAACCGATCCTGAACTTTTCGGTATGGGAGTTGGGATTACATATTCAATGGTTTGGAAATCTTGAACCAAACCGAAAATATATATATTTATTTTGGTTGCATGATGTTGAATTTAAATAGTTTCATAGTAGACTATATTAGTAATAGAAGTATGAAATTAAGTAGTTTGGAACTTTGGAACAAGTCAATCTTTTAAAAAAAATAATTATTTTTTTCTGTATTTTTAAACAATTTTTTTTTATAATTTTTTTTTCAAATTATTAATATGGACCATTGGATTTCAAAAAGATTGAAATCCAACAGCTCAAAATTGGACACGTCACTAGCCGTTATATTTCAAATTCAAATTTTTTTTTACCATGGGAAATCCAACGGTCTAGAAAACTACCGTTGGAAATCCAACCGCCGTTGCCGCACCATATGGCCCAAGTCCCGTGTTCCTTAGTTCTCATGTAGCACGGGCCCACCCCTCTACGCGCTGTCAGGAACGCGCGCCCACTTGCGCGTGTAACGACTCATCCCCAAAAATTGCGGTTTTTATAATTTTAAAATATGAAATTACAAAAATGCCCTTCGAGGTAAAGACATTGACTTTTGCTAACCGCCTTGTCGTGTCATGTAAGATCCATTTTCTTGGCGTATACTCGTAGTACTCTTCACTACGAATGCGTAGGCACAAAAAGAACGTAATTTGAAGTTATAACGAAGAAAATATTAACGTTTAAAGTTAGGGGCATTTTAGTAAATTTATCATTCACTTTAAAAGGCTTCAGATTTTCGGGAGCAATCTGATTGAGCCACATGCACAGTTGTGATAATGAGTGGATGAGAAAAATGAGAGAAATGGACGAAAGAGAAGGGGAGAAAAGGAGGGAAAATGAGGGAGGTTGGGCCAATGGGGGGAGAAAAAGAAATGGAACGAATCAGAAAGAGGGAAAGGAAGGAAAATGAGAGAGGAAGAAAAAGAGAGAAACAGGCTGACCCGTATACCCCCATCGAACCCGACCCGTACCACCACCTTTCTGATACTTTATCGTCAATTTTCCAACAATCCAAACCTCTCCACCCCTGCAAACTAACCATCATCTTCCCCTCTTCCATTTCCAACCAAATTTTATGGAGTTTAGCTTTGAATTCGTGAAGAACGAAACTCGTTGGTTCCGGAGGTGCCACGTCGGAAATGTGATGATCGTGAAGCTAAATTAGCCAATTACCACCATTAATGGACTCCCCTTAACCCCAGGAACAAAGCTTAAGCAATAGTTGAGGCGTCAGTGCTTGTTTGGAGTCGAATGAAGAACACCCAATTCAAGGGCTTCCTGTGGTTCGAGGGCGATTTGGGGTGTTTCCCAGTTGAATTGGACTTTGGCCCATGTATGAAAGTTGTCCCTCTCATTAAGATCTTCATTCCTATAAAATTTGGGAATTTTTTAAGTTATTCGATTTTCCAGCAAGTCGGGGCGGCCGGTAGCCACGTGCAGTGGTGCGTGCGACGACACGTGGGAGAAAAACCCGAGGTCCTTCCTTAGGTTTTCTGACCTATCGAATCCAAATTCGCCTTCCGTTTTCCCAAATTCTATCGTTGAGGTATAGTTTTACTAAAAGGTCTCTAATTGTGCTTAGGCGCGTTGGCGGGAAGCGACGTCATTCTCAATAGTTCGAGCGGCTTCTGGGCAATGGAAAACTTGTGAGTGGACCTTTTCTTAACTTACTTGTTTTTATAAAATGTTAGCCTAGCATGCATTCCATATTTGATGATTTGAATATAATTTATAATATGCTTTATGGACTTTTATAATTATGGTTTATGAAATAGTTTGATTTGTCAAAATTACGTTTTATTAAAGGTATTGAATTATTGGATTTGCATATATGGATTTCTATGATTTTCGAATACGATTTATATTACAATTTTACGGACATGAACTATTTTATGGATTTCATGAATATGATTTATCTTGGATTTATGAGATGAGGTTTGACCTAGCAAGCTCCAGATTTTGATACGAGTTTTGAAGACATGCTTTTAGTACTACCTAGTGGGTTATCATACAACACATCCGCACACCACAGGTATAGATGCCTATGGCCATAAGACACAAATGATGGAGGAGTGAGATATGATATATTATATACCCCCAGCTTCACTGCCGAAAGCATTGTCAGACAGCTTTACTAGCCACGACTAATGTCGGTGTGGATGTATGCTATTTTATACACCTTCACCTTTGGGTGATGGACAGGTTATTTAGCTTCACCTTAGGGTGATGGACAGTTACTACCTTCGGGCGACTATGATACCCCTAGTTGGGGTGTCTCAGTGCGTGTTTCCCAAGCGACTGGCGTAAAAAAAAAAATTATGTCCTTGTTTGACATTATGCTGGCATCAGCCTGACGTCAGATGGGAGGGTTACCGGGTCAGTCCATTCTAGGCTGGGTAACTAGCTGGCCTCCACCTAAGCCCAGCTAATTGGATGGGGTGGAATGGTTTGTTTGTTTTTTTTTTTTTTTTTTTTTTGGGGGGGGTGGGGGGAATAGTATATGGGACTAGTCCACCCTAATTAAGGTTTCTAGGTTTTGCTCTATATAAATATAGCTTATAGTTTAGTATGAAAAGCAAATTAGACGTAGACTTTTGGAGTTCTGTAGCCATTTCGGCATTCTTGTTTGTTTAATAATTTTCTTATTATTATAGTCTTATTCATCGTACACTCTGATATTCAACTATGTTGAAGTGTGCAGAAACCCAGCTAGACAACAATTTCCCCAAAATCCACCCGCACAACCACCCCCAACAACACAGCAGCGCCTACCCACCAACACCCAGAACCAACCCCAGTCCCAAATTTTGCAGGACCACCACGGCTCCCAACACCTCCACCCATCTAGGCCTCCTATGCATATAATTTCTAATCGTCAAATTCCAATTAATATGTCACACTATTGTGTGAAAGAGAAATAACATGAAGTGCACAAAGAACTCCAACCTTCTTTCAGAGAAATTAAAATGTAAATTTTCATTAACGATATCCCACGCGATGAGTTGGCCCTTGTATCTATTCATAATGGAATTTAGCCTCTTGTAAGTAGTCAACCTAAGCTTTAGCCGAGAGAGTGATTTGACTAACCTAGTTGGTAGTATGGATCGTCCCAGAAGACATTGTGGCCTTGGGACTGCAATGTTGAGTTGTTTTGCAAACTTAAGCATGGCATCAGTTGCCAAATCGTCCTCGTGTCCCTGAGCTGTATACTCTGTGCTGTACCATTTCATTTCATTTCCAAAAGTTGTGAACTTGTGATTGTAAACCAGGTTTGGTAGGCAGTGTTGTTGAGGATGTAGTTGGTGATAGCACAACCAAAAGGGAAATTTAGAGATTTGTGTTGAATGGAGATTGTTGCATTTGCCAGTGGTTCCCTTGTGTATCAATTGCTTGGATTCTCACATTGGAATTAATTTGTGTGTAACTTATTACTAATTGAGTTCAAGTGTTAATGTTTAACGTTTAATCTATTTGTATATCTAATGTTCGTAAACTCACATAAGTAATGCTTAGATCTTGATGAGGCTTCCACTGCTTTTCGATGAATGGTTGCAAGGAGATGCTACAACCCATAACTCAACTGATGTGTTCTTGATATCAAATAAACAAAGTTTAAGGGTCAGCATCCTCACTCGGGTACATTTAGATTCACAATCAAAGGGCCTTAATAATATCTTCTCCCAATTTGGTGCATACAAGGAAGAATGGGGAGGAAATGTTGGAAAAATTAGGGTCTAGTTGCTATATTAAATCACTAGAAAATTAAGAAATAATTCATGCAATTATATATCAAAGTAATGCATACATATGAGTAACCAATGTTAAATGAACCTGACATAATGGATTAGAAAAACTTAGAAATAGAGTCAAGGCAAATGTCAGATATTTTGTTCTTAAAACAAGTTTACACCCCACTATGGTATTCATATTGATCAGTCATCGTCTTCCAAGATACAACGACCAAGTTCTTATAATAGTAGCATTCAAAATCACAAGGCTCCAATGGATCACGATTGTATTGAATACCCCCTCATATGGACTCAATGAAACTCTACAAACTCTCTAACAATTAATAGTGCACCATATGAATGAATATGTGAATGCAAAAGTTGTTAAATGAGATTATAGGGGGGATTCCTTATGTATAGAATTTCATGTACTTTTTTGGAAAGCATGTGACTATTTATGAAAATCAAAATATGCAACTCTTTATTTGAATATTTCCACCAAACGACACTACTTCTAATTTCCATTCAACTAATAAATCAATATAATAATATTTTATTATTATTAAATTTTCTAACCATCCCCCACACAAATGGAAATTGACTCAACACTATGCGAATTACAATGTAGACACTAGAGAGAATTCAATTGCAAAAGTACTAAATCGGGATAGGTAGTTTTAGCTTTGAACCTTCTGTAGTGAATTACTATCGGATTTACTTAGCTAATCAATAAGCGCGATGTCTTAAATTGCTCAGCCGTTTGTGTAAACCAAGACAATAGTAATCACACAATACCCTTCTAGACATTTCATGGTTGCTTAGTTGTGTTCATTTCAGCCGTAAACAATTTCCAATTTTTCATGAGTGCTTTAGAGAATTAAGCCCCTAAGAAAATTCTCATAAAAGCGACCTATATATTCCTCACTCAAGATAGGTGACTTCTCATTAAGAGTATCCTGCAATACCCTACTTGGACTTCTAAGTATTCCAAACCATCGGAATCATTAAAAGCATAAAGCTTAACCTAATCTCAATGGTAAACAACACTTCTATCAATTACGGGACATGGGTAGAGGTTATATCTCCAGTGTAAGTATTTCGCTGCATCAGATATTGCTTCGAGCGACTCACTGGTACAAGCTGTTGTGAATTTTCAAAAATACAGACACAGAGTCAAAATTCAAAGGGAAAGTGGGACGATTCCACCCTTTTTGGTATTTTCCTCCACAAATAGAATAAAGCAAAGCAGAGACACTGCCGGTCTCTCTGTGGCCTAGTGGCTTTGTGTTTCACATGAGGTCCACGAGGTCGTCAGTTCGACCGGCACAAGAAGAAGAAAAAAGAAGAAGAAAACTGTTGAAACAAAATGAGGTATTTTAAAATACCTCTGTTTTTGTACTCTCTTTTGCACCTTTCAGAGTGCTTACAAAGAGTAAGAAATTGGCATTGATAAGAGAAAATGTAGCAATTTTATTTACATTATTTTGCACATTTTATCCCCCAAATTTGGTGAAAGTCTTGTGTCGGAGTATCTAATCACGTCATACTTATACAGTATATCTCTTAACAATTTGGAAATCCTTGTATTTGAGCCCTATCCGAATCCATTTGGTTTGAGAAGTGCCCTAGGTACTTACGTAGGTTAAGATGACAATTTTAACCGTTAAACGTTATAACCATGAATAACCATCTGAATAGATTGGATTTGGGTATGAATTATGTATGGGGAAAACCGTGAATATTATTTGGTTATGGTTTTAGATATGGTTATAGGGGTCCCAATCTATATCCGTACATGAATCCGAACTGAATAATAAATAATATTATTATGAGAACTTTAACGAAAAGCTCTTGGTACTGTTCATTTTAATGAAAAACCATATTTTTACACTAAAAAGTCAATCCTGGTACTATTCATTTTACCCTTTATTCTTATCGTTAAAACTCAAAGTTTTCAAACCATTTTCATTAGTTTTTCTTATAATTATATATAATATTAAAGTATTATATAATATATGTACACACACACACATATATATATATGTATGTATGTATTCATTATTCACCGAATTCATTACCTTGAGAATACAAAATTGCATTGTGTGAGTTGCATTTTGTGGCAAAGTTCAAAAGTTTTGATATGAACCAAAATTTATGAGAATTTAATGGTATTTATGGGAGATATCAAAGATCAACCAACATTATCAATGTTTAGCTTTAATTTTTATGCTCCACAAGATCGATTAATTAAATCATTTTATACATCAAATATTTAATGACGGAATTAATATTTACTAAATTATCATCCGTCAATTGAGCGAATGTATTTTTTATATTAACAAAAATGGATATAACTGTTAACCGATGGGGAATCCGTTATCCAGTGGGTATGGTTATGGATAATACCCGATGGTTAATTTGCGGTTATGGATATAGTTAATTTTCGTAGTTATGGATATGGTTAATTTTCGTGATTATGGAGATGGATATAGCATTTCTGTCCCCAAACCGATTTGTTGCCATCCCTACATAGGTAGCCTCAGTAATGAACAAATGTTTTGTCATTCATTACAAAAGAGAACAAACACTTTCGTGAGTAAATTTTAAGCAAAAACTAAAATAAAAAAAAAATTAATCGCCGACCACATTATATGGTTTACAGATTATGATTTAAATAAATGATCTTCTTTGCATTATCCTACTAATAAACAAAAATGAACAGAACTCCCTAGTGAACAAAACTCAAACATTAACTTGAAGCTGCATTTGTTGCGGGGACTCGACAGATGGTGCCACATTCAAACCCGAAACCAAGGGGGAGTTTACGAAAGGATGAGTAATTTTGACTTCGTAATCGCCCTGGAAAAGGGAGGCTTCGAAGAAGCCATTAGCATCTGTCGTGACAAAAATTTCGTCAGAAGTTAAACCAAACTCATGTGAGAGCTTGTCAACAACATCACCGGTGGGCAAGTTCTTGAAATTGTTGTCCGTCAAACACATCCTGTAGCAGCCCCAAGGTTTCCATGCGGACCAAATCACAATGCCTTGAATCTGAGGGTGAGCATGCACTTCCCTAAGAATCTGCTCCAAGTATGATGCCTGCATATACAACCAAAAAACAAAAGCTTGCAAATCCACAAAATTGTGATTTTTATTTATATAATCAATACTTCCCTTCACATGTGACATAAATAAATTGCTCGCCCTGATATCATGTAAAATTTAATGTATCGAATGCAAAATCAATTATACAATGGGTGGAAACTGGAAAGGCGAAGTATTTTACCTGATCGGGACTACTTTCGACGTCCAACTCTGTAATCCAAATTGGCACCTTTGCAGCAGCAAGAGTATCAATAGAAGATCTTATGTACGGAATGTTAGGAGTCTTGAAATGTGACTCGAGGCCAATCGCCATCTTCACATTTTCGTTACCAGGAAACCCTTGTATGTCTCGCAGCTTCTGAAGGTACTTAGCCGGCGTCGAATCTTGATCTCCACTCTCCTCAATGGTATTGTAGTCATTCAAAAACAATGTGGTTGTTCCATCGGCTTTACTAGCCCAATTGTAAAATTCAGCTGAAGCATTTGCACCCATCTTACTCTCAAAGAAGTTAAAGTGCAAATTTTCGTTACAAACATCCCAAGCAATGACTTGTCCCTTGTATCTTCCCATGACAGAAGTGAGCCTCTTGTACGCAGCATCAGAGAATTGTCGGCCAGAGAGCGAGTTGAGCCAACTGGGCTGGTAATGAGGATCGTCCCAGAACACGTTGTGGCCTCGGACTGCAATCTTGTGTTGTTTTGCAAACTGAAGCAAGGCATCAGCGGCAGAGTAGTCCTCACGGCCCAAAGAAGGCTCCGTGCTGTACCATTTCATTTCATCTTCGAATGTCGTGACCGTGAAGGGCCTTGAAGTGAACCAGTTTTGGTAGGCCGTGTTGGTTAAGATGTTCTTGTTGATTGCGACACCGAAAGGGAAGCCTGCAGCCTTTTGTTGGATGGTTATTGTTGCATTTTCTAGTGGATTTGCTTGCTCATCGACTGCTTGAACTCTCACATTCGTCTTACGAATCTGTAAAAAGAGTATAGCTAGTTAATCTGTGCTTAATTAGCCTTGTTTAACGATTAATTATATGGCCTGATTAAACTCACCTTCTCAATGCTTTGTTGTTGATGAGAATACCACTGCTTCTCAGTGAATGGTTGTAAGGAGATGCTATCAACAAAGATTCCAACAGATGCGTTCTTGCTCTGAATTATTAATTTAACAATTGTCAGTTATAAGAGATTAACGTACTAATTCATTGTAACGTAAAAAAAATCAGTAAATGTCGTACAAATAGCTAAAACAAATACCTCAAAGTAGAGCTCGGCAGGACCCGTGGCATTGACAGTAAGGCCACCCTTGAGCATGGACCAGCAACCGGATTCGGCTACAATCGCACCAGCATGTACAAATACGCTATTTGTCTTGAAAATTGCTGTCACCGGAGCACTACCGCTACTCACTTGTATCCAAGCTGCACCAACACAAACCAGATATATTGTACAATTATCGACTGATTTATTAATTAACTAATAATTATATCATTAATCAGTAAAAAAGAGAGTAATAGGGTAAGTACCAGAGAAGGTGTAGAGCTTGTTTCTATGCAAGTAGGTCTTCTGAGAAATACTGTCATGTGGCTGGTTTCTACCATATGCCACAATGAATTTGTTGCCTTCTGAATATCGGTGTTGTATTTTTGCATTGCCGAAAGCAGACCATCCTTTCAGGCCATCATTAAGTTCCGAGTTTACAATGATTCCTCCACGATATTGTGGTTTGTGAGGCTTTGCCAAACACTGTAAACAAGAGGAACAAAAGAGGTCACAAATTTGTTAGATTTAATTGATATCTCTATGTAAACTTTACAAAACAATTGTTGGGAAACTTGCCTCAATACTGGCTGTGTAATCATAGGATAAGCAATTTACTTCAATCCCTGTAAAGCACAAAGCAATTGTTTAATTGTTCATCGTATTATGTTGTGATGAAATAAAATTAAAATACATAGGTAATGTTGTCAAGGTAATAATTTTGATATCGCTTAAATGCAAAATAAAAAATCCTCCTATGATAGCAGAATCAAACAATAGCAGTACTGTTTTGCCTTGAGGCACAAGTTATGGCTCATCAGCGTCAATATAGCAGTATTGTTCCCTTGCTTAGGGCGACTTATAGGTGTCTTGGCCTCGATTGTGCCTTTTAGGTGTAACTGGCTGTATAAAATTGGGGATAGGGAAGTTATTCTCCCCAGAAGGCTTAGTCGATGGGCCCCACCAAACGAATTCAACATTAACACCAAAATTAACGATAATGAGAGACCGTGCCAATAAGCGTTTAATCTTCATTCTGAAGCTTTACACAAGCTCAAAGTCAATTTTTCATAACAAGATGATAGAAATACAAAGCAAACCTGCAAAAGCGAAAGCCCATAACAACACAAGCAGAATGTTTTTGCCCCGAATCTTCATTGTAGGTCGATTGCTAGTTCAAAAACCGACGAACAGATCAGAAAGGCAGAGAGAGAGAGAGAGAGAGAGAGAGAGAACGCTGTAGAGTGAGAAGCAGTGGCCTGAGTTGAAGCAAATCATGCGTTGTAATTTATAGGGAGGTGAATGCTGCTCGGTACATGCCCAGATTCTATATAAAGTTGGGATTTTGTATTATAATAACAAAAATAATTAATTATTCCAATCGTTTTGGCAAGTTTACAATTTTCTTTCCGCTTTTACACTGTCTTAATTTGGGAAAGAATCGCGATGCTTATTTTCCGTCTTTAATGTCTCAATCCATGTCGCCTTAGGATTTTATTTATGTATTCTCTTTAAATTGTAGGATTACTAGAAGGATAATGCTATTAATATAAGTCATGGTCTAGTGATATTTCTTTTCACTTATAAGTAAAAAGTTTTATGTGTTGCAGTCATATTTAGAATAGAAATATGATTGTGTAAATCCTAGGGAATCTAGGAATGTATCATATATTCCTATTAGGATTAGATTACCTATTAAATTTTGTAATCCTAAAGGGAAAGGTTTTATCTTTCCTACTATTATAAATAAAGGCACAATGGGGTGAATCAAGCACACCTCACAATTAAATCAATCTCTCCTCTCTAATAGTGGTCGGCCCCCTCTCTCTCTCTATATCCTAAATCGTTCAATCAAATAGGCCTACAATACATTATCAGCACGCTCTTGCCAGAAGCTGAGGAATTGACACATCATTGGAGGAGGCCATCATCCACCAAATTCAAAGGCTTATTCGTTTTCTGCTAATCAAGTACACTTAAAATAAAAGAAGATATTTGAAACGTCCACAAAGCATGAAAACATTCCCCATGATGCATGAACCCCTCTATGTTTATATTTTCCTTTCGATATATATATTGCATATGTTCATATATTTGTCACAATATATATATATATATATATATATATTTGTTTCATGCATCGCACAATTAAATTGTTATGTGGAATTTGTGAGTCAAAATATAAAATTAAATTAGAAGCAAATTTGGGTTTTTCTGAAACCCTAGGTTCGAAAATTGGGTATGTTTTTTGTCTCACCATGGGATGGCATCACCCTCTTTGGACTACCTGCGCAGCCCTTGTAGGGCTTGCTGCTCCACAACCACTGGCCTGCAGCCCTAGTTTCTGGTTCACAGCCCGCAAGCCTAGCTTGTTGGGCCCCTTATGTCACGGCATGCATCATCAACAGCTAGCCCATGCGCTGGGCTTAGCTTCCCATGCCCACGGCCCAGGTCCCAACCTTCACTGGCCTTTCCCGCGTGCTCGCCCATAAGCCAACATGTGCTGGGTTTGTTTCCATGCCCCCTTCATGGTCTAATTTCGAAACCCAGCTTGCGGTTGGGGTTTCCTCCCTTCACCGTGGCTTGCAGACCACCCCAAGGTTTTTTTGGGCCTCACCTTATGCTTAAGGCACCCATACCCATGCCCTTACCCACAAAACCAAACCCAAAATTATTTTGGGGCTATATTTTCAATCCAATAATATTATTTTAATATTATTTAGCTTCTACAATCGACCCCATGTGGCCCGATTTATTGAATTAATTAATGACCTGCAGTCCATTAATCTGATAATGAATCCAAAATTATTAACCTGAAGATCACTTTTGGACATTAACGATTCAATAATTTATTTTTATACTTTGAATCGTCACATACTTGCGTAGTAACAAAGCTCTCATACTTGAGTTCCCGAAAAACCTCAAATCCACTACACTTAGTTAGTATATTGCATTCTGTGTTTCTTGCAGGAACCTCTCATTATGAACTAATTGTTCATAAAACTAAATTGAACCTGTAGTTTCAAATTTAGTGCCTTTGAAACCCGAAGTTTTCATTCAAAACATACCACATGAAACCCGTAGTTTTCATGCATAAATTAAACCACTACATGTCTATAGAACTTGTATGTTCTACGATATATGTCTATGGCTTACCATATGACTAATCACGTTTTTCCCTCCGTTTTAGGGACATGTCAAACTTGAACAAGCTCGATTTCTCCGCTCTAAAAGTCTCTGGAAGAAACTATCTAAAGTGGGTTCAAGACGTGAAGCTCCATCTCACTGCAAAGGGTATTAGAGCCACCATCGAGGCACCTATTGCCAACAAACCTGTTGACGAAGCTCAGAAAGCTATTACAATGATCTTCCTCCGAAGACATATTTATGATGCACTGCAGACTGAGTATCTCGCTGAGGAAGACCCACGCACCCTCTGGCTTGCTCTAGCCAACCGTTTCGATCACCAGAAAAACATATACTTGCCTAAAGCAAGACATGACTGGCATCATTTTCGCTTCTAGGACTTTAAGTCTGTGAATAAATACAACTCTGAAGTTTGTAGAATCCATTCTCTGTTGAAATTCTGCAAAGTGGAACTAACCGAATCAGATCTCTTGGAAAATACTCATTCGACCTTCCATGCCACCAATATTGTCCTGCAGTAACAATACAGGCACAGAAATTCACCAAGTTTTTAGATTTGATCTTTGTTTTACTTCTCGCTGAAAAGCAGAACCAACTTTTGATGAAGAATCATCAAGCTCGACCCACTGGCTCGAACTTCGCGCTTGAAGCGCATGCGACCTATTCTAGCACCCATAAACGACGAAAGAACCGTCGTGGCCGCGGCAATGGGCGGCAAGCCCAAACATGGGCCCAAGGTCAACAGAGTGCCGCACCTAAGAGAAGAAATGTGACTCAGCAGCGTCCACCACTCACCCCTAAGGTTCCAAACTTCAAGAACAAGGGCAAAGCTCCCGTTCAGGCTGCTTCTACTGAACTGGACATGTGTTATCGCTGTGGATCAAAGGATCATTGGTCACGCGTATGCCGAGTTTTCCTTGAGGCTATTGCCAAGTATCATTCCCGTTGTCAATCTAACTTTGCACATATGGATCATCCGGAAGATGCAACTACATCAATGAGGATATCGGATTTCCAGAAGGCATCAACTCCTATGGATGAATAAAATAGACATGTATTTAGGGTGTTTACCCCTAGTGGCCGAACCCACTAGGAATGGCTGGCCCTACCCCCCTATTTTGCTAGGTTTATGGTTTAATTTTGAACAATTTTTCTAAGTATTTGGAATAATTTGTTTGGTTTTGGTTTGTTTTGAATTATGGATTGTTATTTGAATGGATATTATTTTCTCGAATTGTTTAATTAAATGAATGGACTTATATTTATACATGTGACCAATTCAATCAATTTATTTTTAGGTATGTCTAGTGGGGAAGTTAGTTGTCTGGCAGATAGTGCAACCACGCATATCATCTTGGGTGAATGACACTATTTTACTAACTTCATACCCAAGAAAGGTCTTTAACAACTCTCTCAGGCTCATCCAACCTGATTGAAAGATACAGAAAGGCATGTATCATGTTGTCTAATTTAATGGTACAATTCTGACCATTAAAGAGGCACTATATTCTCCACGTTCTGGAAAAACGTTGTTGAGTTTTAGAGATATTCGAGATAATCAATATCATCTTGAAACCACTGAAGATCATGGTTCTGAATTTCTTTGTATCACTTCGTATGAATATGGCCAGAAGCATATTCACGAGAAATTGGAACGTTTGCCGAGTGGGTTGTACATCACAACCATTTGCGGCATAGAAGCCCACAGTGTGGCCGACCCTATGCCTGAGTTCCCGGATACTTTGTTGCTTTGGCATGATTGTATGGGACATCCTAAACGTGACATGATGCGCCGTATCCTCAAATCTTCACACGGACATAAGTTACATCCATATGTTGGACTCCTACCATGCAAAGCGTGTTCTTTAGGGAAGTTGAATACTCAACCCTCATATACAAAGATTATTCACAACCCCCCTAAATTTCTTCAAATGATTCAAGGGGACATTTGTGGACCTATCCAACCAACCTGCGAACCATTCAAATACTTTATGGTGTTGGTTAATGCATCGACACGATGGTCACATGTTTGCTTGTTGTCCACACGCAACACCGCGTTTGCTAAACTCCTAGCTCAAATCATTAAGTTAAAGGCTCACCACCTTGATTATCTGATCAAGTTGATTCGACTAGATAACGCTAGAGAGTTTACGTCACAGACTTTTGACGATCATTGCATGTCAGTAAGGATAAATGTGTAACATCTTGTACCCCATGTTCACACCCAAAACGGCTTGGCAGAAGCTTTTATAAAGCGCCTTCAATTAATAGCTCGGACTTTGGTTATGAGAACCAAATTGCGGGTATCTGCCTGAGGTTATGCAATATTGCACCCAGCTATGTTGGTCTGCCTGAGGCCCACCGCTACCCAACCACATTCACAGTTATAGTTGGTCACTAGATACAAGCCTGACGTCTCGCATTTACGGGTGTTTGAATGTGCCATTTATGTGCCATTTATGTGCCAATAGCACCGCCGCTATGTACCAAAATGGGTCCTCAGAGAAAAATAGGAATCTATGTCGGCTATGATTCGCATCAATTGTTCGCTACTTAGAACCCTTGACAAGATATCTCTTTACCGCACGTTTTGCGGATTGTCACTTTGATGAGATAGTCTTCCCTGATAGAAGTACTATAGGTTCACAAACTAATCATGAACATCACCTACATCATATTACTACTGGTAGCTAGTTAGTATTGTTATAGTTAGTTTTGTGACCAGTTGTTGCTAAGTTAAAGTGCTGAGTCAGTACTCATTTGATGTATGTATAATTACTGTCTCGATGTATGATTTTGATTAATCAAAATGAAAGATTCGGTTTTTTCACTTTCTATCATGGTATCCCTTGCTGGTGTCTAACAACGCGTCGATCCTACGCTTCCCCTTTCTTATACTTTATTTTATTTTCTCACATTTTCATGTCTCCCAAACAAATCTCTGCTTCTCTAATTCTTCCATTTCTACTGCAGTTCATCTGATTCCTCTCATGACGACAACTCTGAATTCTCTTAATTCTTCTTCTCCGAGAAATTCTTCCGGTAATACTCATCACAATGAGGTCTCCAATCCTTCGATTGTTTCTCTCGAATCGATTACTATTTAGAATATTAGGGGCATGGTACCGACGAAGCTTAACCGTCACAATTTCATCACCTGGAGCAGCATCTTTCTTCCTATTTTGAATAGATTCAAGCTTTTAGGGCTTGTAAATGGCAAAGATCCATGTCCTCCTCAATTTGTTCTTGATTCAGCTGGATCTCGAGTTCTCAACGCTGCTTATGAACTATGGTGTGAGTGAGATCAAATCCTGATGATTTGGATTCATTCTACTCTATCTAAAGATCTGCTACCTTTGAAGGTTGGTATGGAGGATTCTCGATCTCTCTGGCAATCTCTCAAGCGTTGATTCGTTGGTGCTTCGCGCACACATGTTCATAGCCTTCGCTCCAAGATTCAAACAATTCAGAAAAGTGATTCTTCTATGACTGACTATCTTAACTCAATCAAGGTGATCTCCGATAAACTTGCCGCAACCAGTGAACCGATCTCTGAATCAGATCTGATAGCCTACATACTTTCTGGTTTACCTGATGATTACGTGTCATTTATTTACTCCATTGAGACCAGACTTGAACCTGTGCTTGCTAATAAGCTTCATGGCCTGTTATTGAGTAAGGAGATTTCGCTTCAAAAACACAAATCACGAGCTTCTTCGTCTTTTGCTTCTAAGCCCTTTCATGCTTACACTACTTAACAAGCTCCATTTGGTGCGACTTCTTTCAAAGGTAATTCTCGTACTCGATTTCCGAATCAAAATTGACTTAATCAGTCAACTGGCCGTAGATTTGGTCCCAATCGTAATAATAATACCTATGGTGGTGTACTTGGTACTGCTCCTACGAATTTTGGTCAGAATTCTGGATTTCAACATCTTGGTCAATCTTCTTGTCTCGGGTCGGCCAAAATAGTGCCAATTGTGTTTACAATTTGGACACTTTGCTTCTACCTGCCGTTATCTCTTTCAGTTTGCTTCTGGTATAGCTATTGGCATGAATTTTTTTGCTACACCTCCTACGGCAATGTCTGCTATGACATCCTCTACATCAAGCTATTGGCTCACAGATAGTAGCACTTCACATCATGTCACACCTAATCATACTTCATTGAACTCAGTTATACCTTATTCTGGCACTGAACAGCTCTTTGTTGGTGATGGTAAAGGTCTGTTTATTTCTCATATTGGTTCTGCATTATTACATACATCTAATGCTACTTTTCGATTGAATGATATGATACTGGTTCCTAAGGCATCACATAACTTGTTATCTGTTTACAAGTTTGTTACTGATAACGCATGTTCACTGACATTTGATCCTTTGGGATTCTATATAAAGGACCTAAAAACTGGGAGGATGCTTTTTCAGGGCCCTAGTGAAGGTGGCCTCTATCCTTTCTATTAGACGGCCTCTAATGGTGTTTCTGGTATCACCATTTCTCCTACAACCTTCATGATTGCTAAAGCTGATGTTAATGTCTGGCATAAACGTTTAGGTCATCCCTATAGTGCTATTATCACTAGTATTATGCATAAGAACAAACTGCCAATTGTTGGTCCTGATAGTACACTTTCAGGTTGTTCTGCTTGTCATATAGGCAAAGCTTCTCGTTTACCATTTACTAATCTTCCTTGTACATCCACTAGGCCACTTCAACTGATTCACTTTGATGTATGGGGCCCATCCCCCATAGTGTCTTGTACTGGTTACAAATTTTATGTGATCTTTGTGGATGATTTCTCGAAGTATTGCTAGTTTTATCCTCTATATCACAAGTCTGATGTATGTTCAGTTTTTCAACTATTTACTGCTAAGGTTCAGAACTTGTTTGATTCCAAAATAAAGTGGTTCAGATCAGATTCAGGGGGTGAGTTTTTTAGTAAAAGCTTTCAATCTTTTCTAAATGCCCATAAAATTATTCATCAGTTGAGTTGTCCCCATACTCCTGAACAAAACAATTGTGCTGAAAGAAAGCACCGTCACATAGTAGAAATGGGCAGAACTCTTTTATCTCAAACATCGATTTTGAGTTGAAGCCTTTCAGACTGCAGTCTAGCTTATTAACTGACTCCCATATCAGTTTTCTCATATTTCTCCTTGGCAACAATTGTTTAAAGCTCCTCCTAAATATCATACTCTCAAGGTTTTCGGATGTGCATGTTATCCATGGTTAAAACATTATGCCCAAGATAAGTTGGATGTGAAGAGTAAACTTTGTGTTTTCATGGGATACAGTTTAAACCATAGTGGTTATCGATGTCTAGATCCTTCTACCAATAGACTTTATATTTCTAAGCATGTCACCTTTGATGAATCTATCTTTCCCTACCAAACATTCCCAACCACTACATCTGCCTCTTCACCCATCCCTTCACCTTCACCTTCACCTTCACACTCATTTTCTCTTACAATTCCTGTTTCTCATCATTTACCTCTAACTACTGCTCATTTACTCTCATCACCTACATCTTCTAATTCCCCTTCCTCTTCTTATACACCATATATATCTCCTCATCCCCCATCCCCTGCATCTCTTTTACCAACCTCTTCCATCGAAACAAATGCCTTTGCCTAACATTCAAACTTACATCCCATGGTTACTAGGTCAAAAGCTGACATTTTTAAACCAAAAGTGTTTACAGCTACCAAACATCCTCTGCAGGTTTCTACTGATTCCCTTACTATTCTCCCTTCACCACCATCCACTTATCTTCAGGCTTTATATAATACTAAAACCTGGGAGTTGGTTCCACCCAGTCCTCATTACAATTTGGTAGGTTGTAAATGGGTGTTTCAACTTAAACATAAACCTGATGGTACCATAGTTGTTGTAAAGGGTTTTCATCAACAAGAAGGGGTGGATTTTTTTGAAACTTTTTCTCCGGTTGCCAAACCAACAACTATCAGGATTTTATTTTCTTTGGCAATTCATTATGATTGGTTTATTCATCAACTTGATGTGAGTAATGCATTTTTACACTGGCATCTCAAGCAATGTGTATATATGCAGCAACCTCCTGGCTTCGTTGACAGTTCAAAACCTAATTTTGTATGTAAGCTACGAAGATCTTTATATGGCCTTAATTTACGTGGATGATATTATCATCACCGGCAGTTCTACTTCTCTTTGTCAACAAATTATTCAACAGCTTGGTAATTTGTTTCCAGTCAAAGATTTAGGTGATGTTCATTTTTTTCTGGGTATTGAAGTCCACAGATTAGACAAAGGTTTGTTTATGGTGCAATCTAAGTATGCTTTGGATCTTTTTGAAGAAAACTGATATGTTGGTTACTAAACCTTGTGATTGGTTCTACAAAATTAGATCATTCAAGGACTCTTTTATCTATCCTTCACAATACAGGTCTATTGTTGGTGCTCTGCAGTACCTAACTTGTACACGGCCAGATCTTTCCTTTGCTGTAAACTTAGTTTGCCAATATATGCATGCACCTAGAGATATTCATTTTACTGCTGTTAAACGTATTTTGAGATACCTAAAAGGAACTGTGGATTCCGGAGTATGGTTTACTAAGGGTACTCAGGTTCTCACTGCTTGGAGTGATGCAGACTAGGTTGGCTGCCCAGTTAATCGTCACTCTACAAGTGGCTATTGTGTTTTTCTGGGTCAAAACTTAATTTCATGGAGTGCTAAGAAGCAAAGTACAGTGGCCAGATCCTCTACTGAAGCAGAGCATCGTTTTCTAGCTAATACAGCATCTGAAATTACTTGGATTTGCAAAATACTTAGAGATCTTCATTTTCCTCTTCTCCGAACTCCGATTGTGTTTTGTGACAATAAAAGTGCCATTGCACTGGCCTCAAATCCCGTGTCCCATGCTAGGAAAAAACATGTCGAAATCGATTACCACTTTATTCGTGAGAAGGTTTTTCTTGGTCATATTGGGGTTCAATATGTTCCTATCATACTGCAGATTGCTGATATTTTTACTAAATCTTTACCCATGCATAGGTTTCATCATCTTCAAAGCAAGCTTTCAGTGCATGCTACTCCCTTCAGCTTGAGGGGGTGTGATAGAAGTACTGCAGGTTCACAAACTAATCATGAACATCACCTACATCAGATTACTACTGGTAGCTAGTTAGTATTGTTAGAGTTAGTTTTGTGACCAGCTGATGCTAACGTAAAGTGTTGAGTCAGCACTCATTTGATGTATGAAAAAATACTCTCTCGATGTATGATTCTAATTAATCAAAATGAAAGATTCAGTTTTTTCACTTTCTATCATTTCTGTCATTACGGCAAGATAAGCATGCTAAGGTTCACGTAGAACGTCGCGGATTGTTGTGGTATGCTCCCACTATGTCTCATTTAGATCCTTGCACTGTCAGTCTGACACTGAGGTGCATCGAATTATAGATCTTCAGAGCATTGCTCAAAGCATGCCGGATGCTTTTAATGATCTAGCAAAGGTGACAAGATCACATATACCCGCTGCAAACACACCTGCAAGGATAAATGTACCCCGCGTACGTCAACAACCCGCCTGGGAAGGTTGGACCGTCCTCGAAAATGGGGAAGCCGCACCCTCCACGCGGCAAGGTGCATTGGCGGCTAGCCAATCATCTGCTCTAACCCTGAAGCGTGGCAGACCCCTCAGTTCAAAGGATTCACAACCCTGGAAAAGCAAAATTGCACCAACTAGTGACCTTAGTTTGAATCCAACTATCGCTCACTCATCTGTTCCAACGCATGAGGTTATTCTAGATTATGGTGATGCTTCAAACGAAACATGCCAGCCTCCTGAGAATCGTGAGATTTCGATCCACTACACATTATTGGATGAGGTTTGGAATAGGAATGAGATGATCGTCGATGATGCATTCTCGTACTCAGTAGCTATTGACATCATGCTTAGTGATGACATTGAACCACATTCCGTCGATGAATGCTGACGTAGAACCGATTGGTCAAACTGGAAACAAGCAATCCAAGTCGAACTCGATTTGCTCGCGAAACGTAAGGTATTTGGACCTATCATTCCTACACCACCACACGTGAAGCCCGTTGGCTACAAGTGGGTTTTCGTGAGGAAACGTAATAAGAAGAATGAAATAATGCGATACAAAGCACGCCTCGTAGCACAAGGCTTTTCTCAGCGCCCAAGGATTGATTACAAGGAGACGTATTCCCCCGTAATGGACGTTATAACGTTCCGCCACCTATTTAATTTGGTAGTTTTCGAAAAACTGAATATGCAGCTTATGGACGTGGTAACTGCATGTCTCTATGGGGATCTAGATACGAAAATTTATATGAAAGTTCCAAAAGGACTTCCATTGACTTGCTCAAATAGTTCTAGACTCCCGATCACCCGTTGTGCCGATGACTTCATCAACTATTCTACCTTATCTGCTGAAGATCTGATGCGATTGTTTGTTGAGTATTTACACACTCAAGAGGGAGTGTTGCAGTCATATTTAGAATAGGAATGTGATTGTGTAAATCCTAGGGAATCTGGGAATGTATCTTATATTTCTATTAGGATTAGATTACCTATTAAATGTTGTAATCCTAAAGGGAAAGGTTTTCCCCTTCCTACTACTATAAATAAAGGCACAATGGGGTGAATCAAACACACCTCACAGTTAAATCAATCTCTCTTCTCTCTAATAGTGGCCGGCCCCCTCTCTCTCTCTACACCCTAGATCGTTCAATCAAATAAGCCTACAACATTATGTTCGATTTTCAACAAAGATAAATTCAAACCAAATTATTATGGCTAGTCCATTGTGATGTTTAGTCTCCCACCCCCTTAGTATAAATAATATCGAATGTATTAAAAACAAACGATGAATATAAACCTATCAGTAGTGAAGATCCACATGGCTTAGGGATTGATGTCGTGTTTACTAAATTGTAACAAGGAAAATCATGAATCGAGACGGGAAATAAGGATTGGGTATGGGATCATTTAGTGCTTATTTAATCTAATTTTGGATTTTCCAAGTGTGGGAGAGATTTTTTAGTGTGATCGGTATACGGAGTGGTACATCACTTGTCATTATACAAATGGTAGAATATGTGTGCTAAAAAGTTAATCACTTAAAAAATAAAATTTCTCACCACTTCTATTAAAACACGTGGTGTACCACTTGTGTTCCTGTCACAATTAAAATTTTCTCCAAGTGTGGAATTGTGAACTTTAATATGGAGCATGAACACTTTTTTTTTTCTTTATTGTACATGTATTAGTTTGTAAGTGGAGCATTAAACTGATTGGCTGTATGAAGGATAAGTCAAGTGGGTGACAGATTTATTATCAAATTAAGGTCAAATTAAACATGCTCCTAGGACCTTAGGTGAGTAGGGCATTCCCCACCCCCAATGATGGGTGGGGAGGAAATCACCTTGTGAAAGTAAATACAAGGGAAATAAGGCAGTTAGAATTATTATAATGCCCATGTTGTAGGGAATCCAAGATTCAAACAATTTCAAGTTCTCTCGTTGCATGCAAGTAAAGACATCTTCATTTTGAGATTAGAGTTTAAACTTTATATTTAGATTGTTATTGGTACTCGAAAATATTCATGAAATTCCAACTCCTTTATCTTCTACTTATTCATGTGTGAAAATGCATGATAACATTTTTATCAGCGTAAATAGCAACGATACTCTTTTAGATGTTATATTGGTATTGACAAAAGCCAACAATAGTATTATCTTCTATGTATTCGTGTATGAAAAAGTGTATATTAAATTTTTATTAGTGTAAATAACAACAATCTCTCTTTTAGATTTTATCAGTGTAAATAACAACAATCCCCCGCTCTTTTAATGAAGTTGGTTTAGTTAACAACTCTAAACTTAACTGTAGGAGTGTATGTTCTTAAGCAATAAGGCTCCACATGTTATAAATTTCCTTTTCTGTGTACATCAACATGTCTAGATCCATCAAAGATACTAACTTTAATATGGAAAAACTACCGACATTCCCACACATTGCCACATTTAAGCAAAACTCGAAGCCACAAATACTATCATAACCAAAACTCTAAAGTAACTCATAACTCTAAACTCTAACTGCCACTCCACATTATTGAAGTCACAGTACCGTCATAGAATTCATCGCATCTCGCGATAACAAACGAACATAAACCTTGATTTGAGTAGTTGGAAAAATAGCAAAATTTTATGAACAATCACTTATTAAGGCGTTGTTAATTAGCATAAGTCTAGACAAACAGTTTAATAACTAACATGTAGTGAGTTTCGTTCCTGCCATATACGCCATGCAGCAACCAGGAGTCAGAACTCTCTCTTGCCAATTATGGAGAGGATCGGCTTTAAATCCATTGGAGATGCATTGCAAGTTGCAGGCTATACAAGAGTTTTAAAAATGGCACGGGTGGAAGCATAAACCAAGCCCTGGTAACGCGCAAAAATGAAAGGCAACTGCTATGGGCTGTGACAAGTGCAATATCGATGGGGCTTGGGGTAAGCAACGGGGTCTGGGAGGTGTTGGGATGGTCGTACGAAATGAATATGGCGAGTTTATTGCAGCTGCGTTGAAGAACCACTGCAGGATTGCTTCCCCGCTGCTGGCAGAATTTGTGGTAGCCAGAGACGCGGCCCTTTCCATGCAGGAACTGAAGCTCATGGCGGTGGAAATGGAGGGGGAAGCACTGCTTGTTATGGTGGCATTGCAGCGGGCTGAGGAGGTCCCCAGTTGGGCATATTATTATGGACACACGCAGGGTGATGAAATCCATACCATGGATGGAGATTTATTTTAGCAAACGGGAGACGAACAATATTGCTCACAAACTCGCAAGAATGAGCTTGACTTCGGAGAATTCTGCAATTTGGTTTGAAGAACCCCTGACGTAATTCATGATCTCCGGCTTGAGCATAGTAGTTCATAATTGTTTAGGTGCAGAACACTCTTTTTCCTTTCAACCAAGTTGTAATTCCCGGTAAAGTTTTTATTGAGGCCCATTGTATGCACCATATCCTCAATGATGTACTTATTCTCCTCGTTATGAATGAATATCGTACTACGAATGGCTTGATCATATCTTAGGATACATAAGCAATCTAACACAAAAGTTAGATGTAATCATAAAATAAACGAAGGGATGCTATGTTGCTAAATTATTGAGTCCTTTTTAGTCATATCTTGAAAGCGAGGCGTGAGAAGACTGCCTTTATCGGTTAGGTACTTTGAGTTTTGGAGTGCTGAACTTGGCTTGCGTACAATATTAATTACTTTGGCCACCTTAACGCCAGTCTCTTGAAGCATGTTGGTTTTGTGCTAATTCAAAATCCAGTTTGTCCTGGGTTCGAGACTGGCGGCCAATCCACTCCAATTCCTCCCATTTCTCTACACCTCTGTAGAGGCCTTAAAAGCAAATGAGGTATTCTAAAATACCTCTGTTTTTTTACCACTTCTTTTGCATCTACTCTCTTTTTTGTTGAAGACCTGGAGCTCTCTTTTTGGTATGTTTTTAATTAGTAAAAGAAAGTAGGGTTTGAAATTGTTTAAGGTTTGAAATTGTTTAAGGAAGCCCCTTCAACTAGGATATATACATAATTACTAGCACCTTGCACGGACACGAATACGGCAACACGCGACACGACGATACGTACGGCGACATAGTAAATCTTAAAAAACAAGGACACGAAGAAGGCTAGGACATAGCGATTAAAATATAATAAATTACATATATTAAAAACAATATTTTGAATTCATCATATAACAAAGTACTACTCATTTCCCGAAATAAAGTTAAGCAACAAATTAGGTTGAGGTCAGGGCTCTTTTAGGTGTGCATGTTGCTCTTCATCAGTCACTCCATCAAACATTATGTATTCAATGAAGATTTTTTGTTGACTGCAGAATCAGTCACTCCAAATGTTTTTAGCAATTGCGAACTACATTCAATGAAAGAAGCAAAAGAGTACTCATAGTTCATACTACCTAATTTACTAAGATCCACAAAATCTAAAAACTACAAAATTTTGATTATAAAATCAAAATATACAGCTTATTAGAGCATTTCCTTGGTTGTATACTCTTTGACTGTCAAGGATTTCCGTGGCATTGATATAATAGCTCCACTACCACATTGAGATGCCGTAGGTGGTTGGAACATAGTTATGTACCTATAATTTGACAGAACAGGTTATATAAGAAATAGTGATCCAGTCATAACATGAATTGCTTCAATTAAGGAACCATACTTATTCAAAGGTTCTCCCATTCCTTGAAAAAATACACAAAATCAAATTATTCAACATTTCAACGGTTGCCATATTTCTTCCATATGCATACCATTCAATAATAACCACAAATGTGAGAATTTGGAAAATGATCAAAGGATCAGGGTCACCCTGGGCACAGCTCCAGTTTGAACTTTATTGATAGCATCGCAGAGGATTATCCCACTTCTCAACCCAAGCCTAACTCTCCCTCCAAAGGATCCGCCGGCATATCTATAGCAGCAACAACAACAACAATCATCTTTCAGAGTCCTCCGGCCGACTCATTTCTCCTTGTTGCTACAGAGCAAAAGATTAGCTCAATTAGCTCAAACAATCAAACGAAACCCAATTTTCAAGTATTCAATTATTTCACACTTAATAGTTGAAGTAACTTAAGAAACTTTTAAAGTATCATTTGGTAAAGTTAAACCAAACAAAGGAGAGAGAGCTAATTTTCTGTCTGGTTACTTAGAAAATGAAGGAAAATTTAATCTTGACCTTTTGAGATAGGCTAAATAAATTCATAAACCCACTCCACATGCAATCACTAAAACCCATTAAACTGGTTCAAAAGAACCGGATTCCACAACCACCTATCTAAAGATCACAAACCTAACTGCACCTCTGAAAGATTAAGAATTGAAAAGCTGGGTGGTGTCATTTATGATGGCTACCTCAATTACGATTTGGATTTTTCTTACGCATGCATACAATACAAAAGTAGTATAGTTATTTAAAACAAAGGCTCTGGCTTATGACTTGCAACCATGTTTCCAATTGCTCCATTTCTTGTGATTTATTAATTTAAATTACAAAATCATATTGAAAACCCCTATCGAAGCACATTAATAATCTAACTAATGAATGTGATTCGACACAGAACTCGCCCTTGCATTGCTAGTGTCAACACAGAACTCTGTACACAAAATCCCAAAAAAAAAAATCAATAAGTAACCTACTTAATAGATTAATGCAAGCAAATGTGAATTTGAATGGATTAAAACTCAATAGGTAACCTACTTAACAAACCAATTTGAATGGCTTAAAACTCCAAAATTGTGACATTTTATAGAAAAGTTTCCATCAAACCTTATTTCAAAAACATTCCTCTGTTCTTCCTTATACTGCTGAACAACTCCTCCACCAAAACTGATTTACAACATCTGTTTCAAGCCTAATAATTATGAGTCAATTTGCAGATTTGATAAAAGATCTCAGAAATTAAATGAATAATTCAAATAAAAAAAATCATATCAACCATAACTTTAAAAGAAAAATTGTCCTAAACCCTGCAAATTTAAACAAAGAATTCTAAAAAAAAAAAAAGGTAAATCGATCTGATAAAGACATGAGTAAATTAATTTCATAAATTTGAAATCATAAGCATGCGATTCCTAATACTATTGTTGGTATGAACACGAACATAAGGATGCCTAAGAGCATTCATATGCAGATTATACAGTTTCCTTCAATTCATCTTAAAATGAACTAGTATTGAACATGCAATACCTTCATGTATCTCCTGAGAGTGAGAGAAGTTGTTTCCAGGTAACGGAAAGGCCCGAGTCGCCGGCGATCGGCAAGAATTAGGTCGCTGGAACATATGTCTGAAACTCTCACTATTGGTTACACAAAAACAACGACAAAATTGGCGACAGCTTGACTAAAAAGAGTGAAAGGGATGGGTTGGTAGTGGTTCGAATGAGTGTAGTGGTCGTTTTACAGTAGTCGAGGTTTGGAGGAATGGTGAATTGCTCGCGGAAGGGAAGAGAGAACACCGGAGGAAGAAACAGAGAAACAAATATTTGGTATATATAAGCAGTGGCAGACTTGAAATAACAGAAACTAAGAGAAGGCAAAACCGGAACAACACTGTGCTTATGAACAGTGTTTCAAGGAAAGATGGGTTTTAGTATATATTGAATTTCCAATAATTTCTCAGATATGTTTTTTAATTTACAAAAAGGCCCTTGCCATGTCTTGAGCGTGTCTAAGCCATATATTAACCGTGTCCAAGCGGTGTCTAGGATGTGTGCGAGGCATGTCGGAGTGTCCGTGCAACCTAGACTAGCACCCTCGTAATACCAGTCTCGTGTAACGTGTTGGTTTTCACAATCCAGTGGCCTGGGTTCAAGACTAGGAGCGCAACTTCAACAGCATCTCCAACATAAGGCAATTAAGTAAAATGAGATGGTATTATAACAGTAATATGAACATGCCAAAAGCAAGGGCCTGAAAAAGCTAGGTATGCTAGATGGAGTTTGAGATTTAACAGTTAGTGAGATTAGTAGGCAACCAATATAACTAGAGCTAAAAAGGGGTTGTGCATGGCCCTAAATCATGTGCAAAACTACGAAATATGACCTCTTCCCTTTTCCATAACCTTTCTTGCGACAAAGCAATGATCAATCATCGTTAAGAAGAAAAAAATCCTCTCTCCGAAGGGAGAGTCCTTCTCACTACTGCTTCTGTGAGACTTTCAGATCTAAGCATCTCCGGTGGCATCAGCCTTAGCTTCAGTTGGGGTCGGTTGTTGTGTCCTCTTTTCCCTCTTTTCCTTCTTTTCTCCTTGCATCTACTGCTGGTTCTCCCAATTTTTCAATCTCGCTTGTCCAATTCCTCAACCCCGTGGGTATTCCTCTTCCTAGCTCTTCCTTTCTCCAATCTTCAGCCATGTTCTTTGTCGAGTTCATGTGTAGAGTTCCAGCGCTTTCACCGACTCAGATGTTTCCAACACCACCACGTTCTCCTTAGTGTCTGCTATTTCTGGCAATGTCGTTCTAGGATTTCCTTGAGCTTCACACAGGTGGTTTGCTTCTTTCGCTTGGGTGCCAACTATCTCTTACTTATGGTTGTGCGCAGGAGGTGTCTGAGGAGGAGATGATCGGTGGTGGTTGGAGAATCGGATGGCTGGATGCTCCTCAGATAGGCAATGGAGAAAGTAGTGAATGCTTTTTGGAACTTCTGTTGTTTTGGGGCTTTTGGGCTCACTTTCTGTTTCTGTTTTTTCTTTGTTTTTAGGCCCTTTTTTTTTTTGTTTATAGGTGTAAGTTGGGCATTTGTTTGTTTGTAAGTGTGTGTTCGGTGTTTATTAAAATTTCCCCCTCAGCAAAAAAAACTAAGAAATATTATATCCTGACAAGTTTTAAGGACGAACTCATTTTAACTTTGTAGGCACAATCAAGCAGTTTTTGGGTTTGATTGGCACTTGAATATGAATAGATAAGTGTATGGAAAATATAGCTTAGTTGTTGAATCCCAAATGTCTAAGAATGTTGAAACATATATGAAATGAATTGATCGGGAAGCCGAACCTGTGAGGTTTTTAGTAAGAGTTCCTTTTCTATCACGAAAAATCTTTCATAGATTATTAATGTTTTTATGTCTCAAAATATATGGCCAAAACTCATATCTAGGAAATCATCAATGTCAAATCAAATGAATTCATTATTTCTTTTTAACTCATGGTTGTTTGGGTTAATATTTAACTTGGGCTTAAAGGGAAGGAAGCCCAAGAAAGCTCAATAGAGGAGATTTTGCCCAAGGCCCAGAGTGAAGCCCAGATACCTATCTCAAGACAAGACGGCTCCCCATTAAATGCAAAGGTTAGGTGCTTACAAGGGAAGTGATAACCAATGGAAATCAACCAACTCTCGACCCAAAAGCACTTTTCCGAGTGGCAAAACATGTAAAAATGTTGATGACTCACTACCTTCTAGTTGCTTTCGAGTAAGAGTAGAAATAGCACAGTCGAGCTAATTCACCTATAAATAAGGGAAGATGGCCTAGAGACAATGACACTCAACAAATCAAACAAATAAACATACAACTTGCCTTTCAGTCAAGCAAATATCCAGAAAGTTGTGCTTTGTCCAGATTCTGCACCCTTTTAGCTTTAGACTTCCTTTAGAAAGACATCTTTTGTCTATGTAAAAGCTCTGCTACCTTCTTCAAATGTTGTAGTATCGATTATCTTATGTAAACCCATTTACCTTTCATTCCTCTTTCAATATCTAACCCTTTAGAACTACAACAAAGAGATTGCAAGACATTCAACCTTGCCCGACAAGGTGAAATCTTGCCCGCCTCTCTTTGTTTTGTCTTTCAATTAATAAATCTATTGTTATAATGTATTCCCCAGTACATATTCAAATCATTTCCAGTCTTTTAATGATCCAAAGTTCCATCAATTCTTAGATCTGGTTCACTTAGTGTTTCTATGGTCATAAGAAGATTAAAACTGATTAACACTGATGACTTGATCAAATCTTGATCTTCACCCTTTAAGCATACAAGATAAAGAACCAAAAGTCCTTAATCTCAAGGCACAGAAAAGAACTTAATGTAGACTTAACCCATCTACGACAATCCTTTGATAACAAGAAGTCAGAATAACTTGAGGCACAAGTAATCGACTTAAATACACTTGTTCTACATCTGCCATAAAAAGATGGCAGTGGCATGCCTTAGCACTTAGTTAGTTTTGATTACGAGTATTAAGGCCTACCCCTAAGGCCCCACAAAAGCACCTTTCAGAACTAACTTTGTCCTCCTTTTGCAGCATCTCAGCAAGCCGGAGCCCGACAATCAACAAAATGTCAACTCCTCGAGGAGCTATGTGCTCGAGCCAGGGACCCCTCCCCGTGAGATTTCCTGCTCGAACAATGGTATTGATCACAGTAGTGTGTTCGCCCCCTTCTATTCAATTTGTATCACCCTTTTCGTAACCTAGAATTAGAGGTGGGCATAAAAATAGTTGAACTGGAAAACTGAGTCGAATAGTAGTAAGAAAATACCATAAAAAAACCGCATAGACCAAAAAAGTCAAAACTGGGACAAAAGACGAACCGGACCATCTCAAACCGGTTCTAGTTTCGGGTTGGAAATAATAAGAACCAAAGGAACTGAACCGAATCACTTAAATATAAATTTTATTGTTTTATTGTTTTATTTTTTATATAAACAAGCCATCTTTCCAGCCTGATGGTGTTCTAGTCTTGGTAAATTTCAGCTTGTTGATATGGTTCTAGTCTTGGCAAAAGGTGCTTTTGGTGTTGATATTGGGAGCTAGTTCAGAGTTGGTCACTCTTGTGAAAGGTTCGATCAACGTTCTTTGCTTTCTATTGTTTCAAATTAGAAAAATTGAGTTGCTTTACATGTTGCATTAATTGGGTAGTACTAGACTAGTTTACAAATATGAATCCATCATGTGGTTTTTTTGGCATACTCAAACCAGTGAAGTAAATACAAACGTTTTTTTTTTTTTTGCTCCAATATGAAATGGTGTTTTATTTGTGTTTGATTTTGAAAAAGGTTTGGCATACATCATCGATGAAGACGATTCAACCATCATGAACAACTGAATCAATCTCGCCCAATAGTTGATTTAAAACAAGTCTCATCACCATAAATCCTGAGTTTTTTTTTTTTTTTTATTCTTTAGAAAATAGAGGATTCGAAAAAGTGAAAAAAATATATAATTTTGGTTGGAACCGTAAACCATCATAATCTAATAAATTTAAGTGGAATTGTACAAAAATGAATCGTTGATATTTTTCAATATAGGTTCCAATTTGATGGTGGAACCTGACCGTGCCCACCCCTACCTAGAATGATTAGAATACATGATCTTGTAAAAAAATAAAATAATTAATTAATGAGTGATACATTTAATTTTCATAATCCAAATGCAACATTTTATATTGAACATTCAGCACTCGTACAAAAAAGGAAGAAAACTTGAAAGAGAAATATCATCTCTCAGCCGTATAAATAGAATTACTTAAGAAGGACAAACGCTGGTCTCACGCGTAGCAGCTGGATATTGTGCTACACTCACAAACCAGCTGGTCCTGGGTTCGAGACTGGCAGAAGAGAGAGAGAAGAAGAGAGAGTACTGAAATCAAAATGAGGTATTCTAAAATACCTCTGTTTTTGTAAGGTGAGAATGAGAGTGCGGAAATAACTCTCGCCACAGTATACCAAAATTTTAAAGTGATTCCGTTAATTGTAATTTGTTTATAGTGATTTTGAGTAATGTTGTGTACAATTTTTCTTCTAGCATAAGGAAATGGCTCAAATCAAATGAGTTATTTGAAAGTATCTTTCAAGTCAAATTGGTTAGAGCAGTGTGTTCATTTCTTCACACTCAAAGTTCGGATCCCCCTTCATGTATTTTAAATGAATTTTAAAGTGATTCCGTTAATTATAATTTGTTTATAGTGATTTTGAGTAATGTCGTATACAATTTTCTTCTAGCATAAGGAAATGGCTTAAATCAAATAAGTTATTTGAAAGTACATTTTAAGTCAAATTGGTAGAGCAGTGTGTTCCTCCATTCACACTCAAAGTTCGGATCCCCCTTCATGTATTTTATATGAATTTCAACCAATAAAACCAGTCTTACGACTTGGTGTGGGCTATGGCCTTATTGTGGTTGGGGGAGGTTAGGTGATGAGATGCGTTGGTTCTTAGAGGGTTCTCCATCTTCCCCCAAGTTCTTTTATGAGCATTTTCCCTCTTTTGTTATTCTCAATTAGAGCACGGTCCAGATCATGTACTTTAAAAGATTAAATATAATAACTTAAGAGGCTTTACCGCCGGTCAGTCATCCAATAACTTGTTAGCTTTGTGTTACATCTAAAGTCCAACAGGTTTTAGATTTGATTGGCATTGCATTGACGATAAATCACCAGAAATGTTACAAACAAGAAAAATGAAGTATTCTAAATTACCTTAGTCTTTGTTTCTTTTTACTAAAATTATCTAAATCACTAATAATAGCATGCCAAAGGCAAACGCCTGTAACGAAAACCTCTTTTTGGTTTTTCTCTCTCTTTTCTTTTTGGTCTTTAAACTAGAGAGTAAATTCTTCATCATCTTACATTGTCTATAGAAAGCTCTTTTGGCCTTCTTTTCCCCCAAGTATTTGGTCAGATGTTATATAAGATCTAGTACACATAGTATAACAGCAGTTTATCAATACAATTATATTCAAATGCGTGCACCGATGCATGTACAAAAGGCACGAGATTATTTACGAGTACTAGGGTTTATGATTCTTAAATTTCTAGAGCTGATACAAACACATCGAACACGGGATGAAAGAATCTGACCGAGAAACTCTACACACTATCATTTACAATGAGGAGAGCGCAACTCAAAATAACACCAAACATAGCAAAGATGTCGCATAAGTTAATCAAGCAATTAACTAATGCGTTTTACCAGAGCAGGTGATTTCTGCATCTGTTTTCGCTGATCTGGTAAGGCCAGACGCATACCATCCACATGGAGCGCTAGAAGCTATCTGCACTGCATTTACGGTACAGCTCAAAGTTTTGACAGTTCAAGGAAGGGTTCCACGGACTTCTTATGCCTGGAGGAACCCCTGATCTTCCAAGTAAGAAACTACTTCTTCGGCCATCTCACATGGGGAAGGACATGCTCCTCCTTTATGTGATAATACTATCTGAAGCCAGATAAAGGATGAAAAAACAGCAAATGAGAAATTCTCCTTTCATATTCCAAATAAAACAATAACATCGAGCACACTATAGACCGAAAAGGAAAACGTAACAATAGGTGAGTTGAGTTTATGTGCAGCTGTAGTTACATCATGTGTCCAGCAAGTATACATCAGATCATCATTCATTTCATTCTGCGCCGTATCCCTACAGGCTAAATTAAAAAATGGAATTGAAATGGTGCCTATGTGGAAAGCGACTAATGTATCTCAAATTTAACTTCCAAAAAGCATAGATTAAGCTCTTGGTTAATTACAGACTTTTTTAACAACAGCCTTTTCCTATAGAAAATATTTTCTTCTGGATTGCGTTTTAAGTTTAAATTTTTTATTTTTAAGTTGCTATTCCCCACAGCTCTCACTACGCAATGTGTATTTCTTTTTAGCAAGAGAAACATGTATGTATATATATGATATCTGTAGTCTCTATGTAGCCACACCATACCTCACAATCTAACGGTTGCTCATATGGATCATCAATCCCAGTAAAACCTGCAATGCCGGATTGATACAGTGTAAGTAATGACCAGCATTTCGGACTTGGAAACTGACAAAGTGATAAATAATATGGCCATTTAATCATAACTCCTTGTAAAATACAAAATGAAAAGATTCGGTGCACTATGGAGAGTGGGATTGGTACACATATTTCAAATAAATTTAACATACCAATTGTCCAGGATTCAATTAGTAATCAGAGTCGCACTTAAGGATCCATATATGAGATGGCGAAAGTTACCAACTTCAAAAAATATCCATGTCAATGCACAAGGGAAGATTCACAGATACACACCCACACCTAGAGGTTTGCGTACAGTAGTACCAGAAAAAATTAAGAATCTTCCAAATGATTGTTTAAACAGAAGTTTAATTAACCATAATAAGATTCACAACGTTTCTTGTATCTCATCGTAAAAAAAAAAAAATATCAACGTAAAGATTTTAGTAGGACAGTGGTACCTTAAGCAGGCTGTTAAATTTTAAAGACAAACTCAATTTAGTAACCAAAACCCGAGATACTAGTTTGTATATACCTTCGATCTTCCCTGCACGTGCAAGCTTATATAGGCCTTTCGGGTCTCTAGCCTCACAAACTTGGAGTGGAACGTCCATGAACACCTTTCACAAAACAAGTTCGCTTTACTGATAATTTCTTCAGCAAATATTCCAAGCATATGCCCAAAGCTTAGTTGAACTTGAAAAACAGTGATAGAGATTAAATAGCAGTGAATTACAGACCTCAACGAAGTCTCCAGCAGGTAGCATTGCACGGCAGGCATCACGATCCCTTCTATAAGGAGAAACCACGCTAGCAATACAAATAACTCCAGCATCAGCAAACAATTTTGCCACCTCCCCTGAATACAAGAGCAAAGGCAATGCTACATGAATACATAATGAAAACGAAAGCGGTAGTTTATCTAAAAAGAGGAATTAGTCAATTAAAAAGAGGCATAGACATGCATACCAATCCTCCGAATGTTCTCTGCACGATCTTCTGCTTTAAAACTAAGGTCGCAATTCAGGCCATGCCTGACATTGTCCCCATCAAGAATGTACGACAGCTTTCCCCTGTGATACAAACTCCCACCCAAAGCACAAGCCACCGTGCTCTTCCCTGAACAAACAAAATCAATTATACGCAAGTGATGAGCAACTTTCTCTCGGCACAGTCTAACGGGTTGTGGATGTTGTTAGACTATCAATCCGAATCAATTAAACAAAATCATATATGAATGCGGTTCTGATTCACAGTCTAACCAGATATAATATGCCATATTTCTATCATAAAGAACATTATACATATATATATATGTGTGTGTGTGTGTGTGTGTGTGTGAATGTAATATACAAATTTGAATTAAGGAAAAACTAACCTGAACCGCTGAGACCGGTGATCCAAATGACACACCCCTTTTGTTTAAGCAACTTTTGCCTGTCAGTTTTGTTCAATGAGCACTCATGCCATTTAATATTGGTTGAATTGCCAACCGAAGACAACAAGCTCCCATTTTTATCTATTTAACAAAAAAATTAAAACAAAAATCAATCCAGAAAAAGCATAAAGATTCCAAATATACATGAAAATTCAGAGTGGGTAAGTTCAGAAAAAGCTTAAAGATCCCAAAAATTAAAGATGAAAAATCATAAGTGGGTAAATTCTACATGGAAAACAAAATCCAATTCAGAAAAAGCTTAAAGATTCCCAAATAATTAACAACTAAGTGCCTGAACTCCCAGCGTGGCCTTTCAGACTCGCCGTTCTGGAACCCTCCACCTCCATGGCCTTTACTACAAACAAACCCCTGGCTTTCAAGCCATTCACAGAAGCACCACCGGGCAAGTTCAGGACCGCCAGCTGCGACAAAGAAGACGTTTCGACCCCGACCCGGAGTCCCGGCGACGGCGCCCATTGCAGTGACTTGGCTTGCATATCTCGCAAAATCATCAAATCCCCCCAAAAAAAAACAAAATTTGAATTAAACGAAAAGAAAAATTGGGCTTTCTGAAAACCCAGAAAAATATATACACTGAAAGTGAATGTGGCATTAAAGTGCAATTTTGGTGGGGATATTTGGAGGGAGGCCGTGGGGAAATGGAAAGTTGAGTTTGTGTCGGTGGGAGAGTTGAGCAAAGTTGGTGGGGAACGGGGGTGGATAGGTTTTAACAAAAATGCGACCGTTAGGTTTTTAATTGATTTTGTTTTTTAAATAAACACTTTATACTACTGCTGTTAGATTCTCACGACGCCGTGAAAGCGGGCTTCGTTCAAGACGGAAAAATAAACTTCTCGTTACCGCCGCGATTAATTGCGATGATGATTCTGTTAATCTTTTAATTAATTCTTCAATTGGAGTTTCTTTATTTGTTTAATTATTTCTCTAGAGTTATTTCCATTTATTGTTTTTTTTTTTTCAGATTTTTTTTTTCTTAGGATGCAAGTTACAGTTTTACATAATTAGTAACTCTCCTTGACATAATTAAACCACGAGAGGTGCAATATGTCAGATGGAATGACAGATGAATGTAAAGGTAGAAACTTAATTCACAACCGAAAAAACTTCTCTCTTATTGAGAGCTTTCTCACCATTTGTGTATGAGTGTATATCTAGCTTCCATTCTTCTCCTCGCTACCACCGATTCTAGCTATGGCTAGCTTTGCTCCTCTTGTTTTCCTTTTCTTTCCTTTTGTTCCTACTTGTTTTTTTCCTCTACCTTTTTGTTGGTTCGACCATATCCTCATCTCTCTGGTGCCTCTGATTTCACTTCACCAACTCCCCTTTTTTTATTTACTTTTCCCTCCACCACCTTAATTTCCAACACTCCACACCCTACCCCTTCCAATTGACTCACTCCTCCATTGATCTGACACTTTACATTGAGTTCCACTAATCAACATCGTGAATGTGAATCTTTGCGATTCCCCTTTAGGAGGAAGAGGTGTAGAGCTTCGGATTTCATCGATGCTCCGGTGTTCTCACCACCTTCTTGCCTTTATTTTGCCTTGTTGCCTCTGTTGCTCGTGGGTTGTTTCCTGTGAGCTTCATTTGATTTGTGGTGCCGATCTTGGCTGTGCTCTTTGGAGGTTGTTGAAGTCTTCTTCTTATCCACTTTGGGGGGCTTGCATTGGCTTGGTTTCAGGGTGGTTTGAGTTTGGTGGTCCTTCCGATGGCAGTAGCGTCAGAGGATGCAAGCTGTTGGGGTTTTTTCTGTTTTTCTGTTGGGCTTGGTTTCGTTGTACTTTGGAGGTCTGTAATTTTGTTGTTGTGTTTTTATTGTATGTGAGCCTCTCTCTTGTAAATATGTGTTGTTAGTAATATGTTATTACCTTTTTACAAAAAAAAAACAAAACAAAACAAAACATGTAAAGGTATCTTTTTAGTCCAAAACGTCACTTAAATTATTTTTGATAACGAAACGAAGTTTTAACGAATGTAATCCTGAAATCGCATTAAGAAAAAATCCACTAATTAAGCTTTTAATCGAAAAGAAACCTTTGGGTACGTCAAAAGTAAAAGGATGATATGACTTATGATTGTAGATGTGGGCTTAGTCCGTTGCACTTGATATGAGCCAATTGGCTGATCAACAAAAGGTTCCTTTGTATGTCTCCAATAAAGCACCATCAACCTCCACAAACACATAATCGAAGTAATCACGTGCTTCCACCAATTTACTTTGGCTTTGATTGTACGATGAAAGCGACTTGTATAGTATAGATATATGTTGATTTTAGCATTTTATGTTCATAGTTTTAATATCATATGCAGATAAAATTTACAGACGTCATTATATTATTAGTACAAAACGTAGCTGCATTTTTGTGGTGTGTGCAAGTGAGTGAGATTGCAATTTGCACTTGATAATTTGGTGTAGTGAGTTGTGACATCCCACATCGTCCAGGGGAATGGATCTTGTAAGCCTTATATGTATATTCTCATCTCTACCTAGCACGATGCATTTTGGGAGCTCACTGACTTCGGGTTCCATCGGAACTCCAAAGCATTCTCAGGATGGGTGACCCACTGGGAAGTTCTCGTGTGAGTTATCGGAAACAAAATCGTGAAGGCGTGGTCATGGCCCAAAGCGGACAATATCGTGTTACAATGGAGTCGAGCTCGGAATATGATTGGGGCCCGGGCCGGGATGTGACATGAGTGGTGACACACCGTACACATATATTTCAAAGGAAAACTAACGAAAAATTCAAAAAAAACTTTCCTTTTAATGAAAAGCCGAATATGATTGGGGCTCGAGCGGGGATGTGACATGAGTGGTGACACACCGTACAAATATATTTCAAAGGAATACTAATGAAAAGTCCAAAAAAAACTTTCCTTTTAATGAAAAGCCCTTTTTAAAGATATAATGAATAGTTCTAGGAAAATGTATAAATATGATTTTTCGTTAAAAGTGAACAATACCAAAAGTATTTTGTTAAAACTCTCATATTTCAAAGGTGGAAAAGTTGAACATGCATATTGCATGACCTAATTGACATTTTGATGAGAAGTTATTCTTTCAACTTACTTACATGTGTCATTCCAATACACCCAATCATTCCATTCTTTTTTTTTTTTTTTTGAGCACATCATTCTATTCACTTTTGAGCCATCATGAAAAATCAACAACAGCCAACAATGTCACAATTATGAACATCATGATTATTGAAGTGTAACTCAAGTAAATGACAGAACATTTTGGTCATAACGACAACTTCTAAGCTTTGATGAAATCTTTTTTTTTTGGGTAAATTACATAGTAGCCTCTCAGGTTTGAGGGTAAATTTTAACCCCATACAACAACTTTAAAACATTTCATTTTCATACATCTAGTACCATTTTATTTCAAAATAACACATCCGTTAGATTTTCCATCCATTAGTCTGTTAAATGCTTAAGTGGCTACCACATTTGTGCTGATGTGGCTGCCACGTGGAATTTTTTTTTATACATTAAAAATATTATAATATTAATCCAATTATAAAAAATAAAAATAAAACATAAAAACCCTAACCCAAATCCCCTTTCTTCCCCCTCTCCTCTCTGCAATCCCTACCCACTATCTCTCACCCACCCCCTAATCGACCCACATCCCTATCCCTAACCTAGAACCTAAAAACCTGCAACAACAACAACAACAAGAAAGGAGGGAGGAACAGAAAAAAAAAAACCCAGTTCATCCCCCCCAAAACCTGCAACAAGAAGAAGAAGAAGAAGAGGAGGGAGAAAAAAAAGAGAAAAAAAAAAAAGAAAAAAAAAGCCCAGTTCGCGGGAAGGTCGTCAGAAGGTCCGGGGGGGGGGGGGGGGAAGGGAAGTGGGTCGTGGCGGAGTGGGGGGAAGGGAGGTGGGTTGTGGGTCGCGGCAGGGGCGGGGGGGGGGGTTTCTCTCTCGGATCTCTCACTCTTTCACTCTCTATCTCTCTCTCAGACTCTCTCCCCGACAGTACACCCACACACGCACCCATCTACACAACCACGCACGCACCGACGGCACACCACCACCACTGAGCTTCAAAATCCCGGGCGGGAAATCCAACTTGAAGTCGTTGTGGCTGATGTCGCGGATCTTGAGGTTGTAGAGCTCGAAAATGGCGGGCTGGAGAGGGCCATGGAAGGCGTTGCCGCTCAAATTGAGGTGGATTAGTGAAGAAAGGTGGCAGATTTGTGGTGGGATTTGGCCGGAGAGGTTGCAGCGGGACAGGTCGAGGGAAACAGAGGGAATGAGGAGGAAGAAAGAGAAGGTACTTTCATGGTTTTGGGGGTGTGGGGAAGGTGCTGGGTGAGAGTGAGAGTGAGAAGGAGAGTGTGTTGGGAAATTTAAGAGAATGGGGGTTTTGATGGCTGCTTATGGGTTTTCTAAAGGGATGGGGTTTCGGCGGCCGGGGGGAAGTGGTGGGATTTGGGTTTTCTAAGGTTTTTTTTATATATATATATTTTTTTTGAAGATTTAGGTTTTTTTTAAAAAAATTAAAAATTAATTTTTTTTTGCCACGTGGCAGCCACATCAGCACAAATGTGGCAGCCACATCAGCATTTAACAGACCAATGGATGAAAAATGCAACAGATGTATTATTTTGAAATAAAATAGTACATGAGGTATGAAAGTGAAATGTTTTAAAGATGTTGTATGAGGTTGTAATAAATCTCAAACCTAAGGGGCTACTATTTTTTTATGATGTTTTCATTAATATTTCATGGCTACAGAAATTGTAAAATAAGAATACTTTCAAAAAGAGCGTCTAGACTTTATAGATTTTTATGTTAGTAAACCCTAAATTCTAAACTAGATTCAATAATATGAGCAACATATCAACAAGACATCAACTCATTATAAGCAAATCTTTTTTTTTCTTTTTTCTTTTTTTTTTTTTGGAAAACATTATAAGCAAATTTTGAAAAGAACATAGAGCAATTATGCCGTGTAATGGTAGTGCCACAAGAGAATCTAGCCAACGATAAGTTTGCTCTATATTTGAGACATACATAATGCCAATAAGAGGAGAAAATTTTCATTGTAATTGGAACACGAGTGGTACATCACATGTTATTATATAAGTGGTAAGAAGTTTAAATTTTTATCACACATATCCCATAATTTGTATAGTGACAAGTGGTGTACCGTCCTGTGTTCCGGTCACATTGAAAAATCTTTCCAATAAGAGAAAGGGTTGTCCACTCACATCCTTTTGATACCCAATCGAATGCCTGAAACAATATTTCATCTTCACACGGCCAAAACTCATAAATTACCCAAGAAATGTGGCATTCATTGTCACTTAAGATCACAACAATATATTTCACACACCACATTTCAATCAAACAGTATTTTTCAATGTTAGAGATTATGTCACAAGTTTGAACCACTTCTCTCCCCATTGATCTAAAAATAAGCAACAATCTAGAATATGATTGCATTCACAGTACCATATGACCCCATCAATCTAATTTTATTTTGTGAATTGTTATTAGTACTTCAAAATTTTCATTATACACACTTCATAAGTGTATTTTTCTTTCTAATTATAGAAATTTTGGAGCGTAAAATAAGATTTTTTGAGTACCAATAACAATTTCCTTTATTATTTTGAACAATGCTATTCTTACCACATTAATATACCACATTATGTGGCATCTGATGTGGCTGTCCACATCATCTAAATTAATCATATTTTAAATTAAATTTAAAACTATTTAATAAACTAATAATAAATAAAAAATCTGAAATTAAATGGTAATTGTGGGCATACGAGGAATCTCCTCTCCTTCTTTCCTTCCCCATTGCTTATTCTTCCGTTTCTTCTTCCACGCCATTTTTTTGTTTCAGCCCAGATTTTTTTTCAGCAGCCTCGCCATCGATGGAAGCAGATCTTTTTGTTTCAGTTCTCAAACAATTGAGGTAAGAATGCAAACCCATATTTCCAGTGTGATATTTCATCATTCGAGTCTCTTGAGTTGTATGTTTTTTATATTCTCTCTCTCTCTCTCTCTCTCTCTCTCTCTCTACAGGATCTAAGTAACCATAGCTTATTGCAAACCCAACTTTCTGAAATAAAAAAAAAGAGACTAAGGTGAATACCTGGAAATTTGTTCATAGAAAAATGACACTGGGGGTTGAAGAAGAGCCCGAAAAATTGGAGAACACTAACCACTTGATGATTATTAGCAGCCCCATATATGAAGGTAATTATTTTTATTATTTATTGGCATTCAGGTTCTACGTATCTGTTAATTTGATTCAAGAAATTGGAGTTTTAGTTTCATTTTTCTGTTATGAAAAGTTTGGAAAATTTGTATATACCATTTACTGGAGGTCTGTAATTCTGAGATTAATAGAGTAAACAGAACGGTTTGAATGAAGCCCACTCGATATAAATGTATATACCCCATGCATACAAACTTCAACGAAGTGGGATATAACTTTTAAAAACTTTTAAGAAGTGCAATATTTATAAATTTGTAAGCAATTGAGATTTCTTTTTTTTTTGTTTTTTTTTTTCTGCTACTCGGTCATATTGTCATCTTGTTGTGCATCTCTTTCAAAATATATTGATGGTCCACCTCCTTGTAGAAGTGATAACATAGTTGCAACACAAGAGAGTAATGTCGTTGTGGAGGTATGCGATAAATATATTGATCTTCTTGTTATCTTTTTCCTTAGTTAATAATCATTGTCATTGTAATTACATACTCTTTGTAATTGTAATTACTTTTATTCTTTGGGATTTAGCATTCTCATCTTACACAAGGAGTTCAAATTTGCATGCCTGCCAACCAATATCCTATTTTTCCCCATACTAATGTAAGTTGTGCATTTTGTCCTATTGATAGTGATTTTGAATTGCTTTTGTGTTAGCTATTGAATAAATATTACCTATTGTAGGAAAACATGGCATTGTTATTGGGACTCAGTCGAGGTAGTCATCCAAACCTGTTGTACAAAGAGTCTAAGATTGAAAATATAAGTTATCCTACTATGCATGGAAATTATGTCCAGGTAAACATTGAGAGGATGCATATAATCCTTTTGTAGTTATTAATTAAATATTTATTTACATCACATAGTATAATGCTTTATTTGTGGTTCTTATGGTTTTTTTTTTTCTCTCTTTATTTAGGGTCAACAATATCCATACTGGAATGGAGGTTATAGTATGTACAATATGCATAGCTCTACTTCAAGAGGAAATGATGACCAAGAGCTCAACTAAGCAATGGAAGCAACAATGAAAGCAATTTCTTTATGCAGTTTGAGTTTTTGTGGTTTTGGATCCTATTTCTTCTAAACATAGACTTCAATGCATTTCAAATATTTTGTAATAGCAGCCAGTATGCAGACGTGTTGCTCTTCTAATTCTTGTTGTACTGAAAGCGGAGTTTAATCAAATTCTTAAAAGGAGCATATGTTTAATCAACGAAATTGAAAAACGAAAGGCCTATATCAAAACACCGCTTTCTAAAGCTATAAACCAGAAACCAATTTCTTCCAAGATTCAATCTTGCAATCCTGCAACAACACTTATAGCTCAAGAAGAATGCAGAGGAAGTTAAGTACAAATATTCATATTTTGATCATGAAAATGTTACTACTTTTTATTCACATTTACAAGTTGTAAACAATATTGATTGACCTGGTAAATCTATTGCATACAAATAGTGTCAAAAAAATTGAAGTAAAATCCAAACCAGAAAAAAAGTACAAAAAATCTTAGAACCAGAATGTTAATCATCTAACTACAGAAGCAACAATATGAGTCCACCATTTAAGATTGCTTTAATGTCAATTCCATTCTCCAATGCAGGAAACCTCCAATTCATCAATGGCTTCTCTATCTTCCTCTTCTCCCTGACCTCCCAAGCTTCAGAAAGGTACGGCCTTGTAATTGCAGACTCATCAAAACTCTCATCTCTGCTATCATCCTTCTTTCCCAATCTTTGCAGCCTAGAAATGATTCTCTCCAAGAACACTTCTGGCAACACACCTTCCAAATCAAAGTCGTTAACTCCGGCGACCTGCTTTATTTTCGCATCAACCAGCGGCTTCAACTCTGTGGTGATATTATGTTTGCCAATATCAGTAAGTAAATAACACCTTAAAAAAGTTTTTCAAAACAGAAAAGAAGCAATGCTTTACTTGACTAGTGCATTATAACGACATAATTTGCTGCTTTTATAAATTTTCCTGCCAATGGAAAATTGGATTGCATTAGTATCAAGAGGTGCAGTAACATCAGAACTAAAGGTAGCACAAGGTCAATTGAAAACTAAAGAGGAAGGATACTCAGAAAATTATACACTCCTAAGTTGTATGTAATTGTCAATGTTTTCTTGCTAAAACTCCAATGATGTCATACTCACTACTATTCACATACATTCCCGAATTAATAAGTAATCAAATTATAAATTGCAACAGTCTAAGGCAGTACATCATTTCCGCAACTTCCAATTATCAGTGGTAACATTTCAGTAGCATATAATATTGGAAAGCTAGGCCAATTACAATAATTTAAAAAATAAAATTAAAAATTTTAAACCAGACAATAAGAACACTTCATAGTGCCGACCCTGTCAAGCGCAATAATTCTAACATCGGGTGGGTATATACACTAAATTTCTTCATATGAAACCTACAATTGAATGCAGAGGATACCTTATGTGTTCGAATCTGGTTAAGCGAATCTCTAAGTGAATCTTCCATTTGCCCCAACTGTTCTACACTGTTGATCTTATCAGGGCTAGTAGAATTCAAGATTGGTAAAACATTTGTTTAGGGGGGGCATAGACCATAGTAAAATTTCATTGGAACATAAATTAATGAAACGTAAAATATGGCTCTCCAACCCAAATTTTCAGGTATTCACATTAGTCTCTTTTTTATTTCGGAAAGTTGGACCATAGTAAAATTTCATTGGAACATAAATTAATGAAACGTAAAATATGGCTCTCCAACCCAAATTTTCAGGTATTCACATTAGTCTCTTTTTTATTTCGGAAAGTTGGGTTTGCAATAAGCTAGATTGGTTACTTAGGTCTTGTAGAAGAGAGAGAGAGAGAGAGAGAGAGAGAGAGAGAGAGAGAGAGAGAGAGAGAGAGAGGAATATAAAAAGCATACAATAATGAAAAGTTAAGACCAAGAGACTCGAATGGTGAAATATCACACTGGAAGTATGGGTTTGCATTCTTACCTCAATCGTTTGAGAATTGAAACAAAAAGATCTGCTTCCATCGATGGCGAGGCTGCTGTAAAAAATCTGGGCTGAAACAAAAAAATTGCATGGAAGAAGAAACGGGAGAAGAAGCAATGGGGAAGGAATGAAGGAGATGAAACTCTTCGTATGCCACAATTACCATTTAATTTCAGATTTTTTATTTTTTATTAGTTTATTAAATATTTTTAAATTTAATTTAAAATATGATTAATTTAGATGATGTGGACAGCCACATCAGATGCCACTTAATGTGGTATACTAATGTGGTATATTAATGTGGTAAGAATATCATTGTTCTATTATTTTTATTAAAAGATACATTTATACTAAAGGGCAAGGAATAAATTAGTATCGAATTAACCATTTATAAAATTCGTACCTAATTCTCATTTACAAATAAAAAAAGTTATCATTAAACTATAATACTAAACGATCTAAATTTTAAGTTAAAAGATTATAAACGGTTCATGAATTTAACAATAACACAAACCTGGGCTTAGATTCCTTAGTCTAATAACAGTTTGGGCAGCCTTTTTCTTGGGCCTTGTTCTTTTTATTTTCAAATAAACATATATGGGCCCACGGCACATCGGCCCTTTTCTACTCCCTTACTTTCCCTCCCCTTCTTCTTCTTTCCAACGCAAGCTTTTGGAGCCAAAAAATTGTTGGCCATGGCGAACAGCGAAACCTCCGCCGATACTGCCCGGCCCTGGCAGTCCTACAACACCGTTTACACGAACGCCAAAGCCGGTGCGTTTCTCACCCAAATCCCAATTCAAAATTCCAAAAAATTCTAGGCTCCTAAATTCAAACAATGAATTCGAATCGAATTTACATTTCAGAGTGTCAATTGAGTGACTATTTTTCCATTTTACTGCTAAATTGTCAAAATTTCAGGCATGGAAGGCGTCGACAGGGAGAGAGTGCAGAGGATAGTGTACGAAATGAGCAAAGGATCGCAGTACTTCAAAAACGAGGAACGCAAAGAGGCCTTCATCAGGGAGAAGATAGAGAACATGCGAGCCCGATGCGCGAAGCTCAAACCAGCAGACCTGGATCACTTCCAAACGGTGCGTTTTAGTGTTTCCAATTCAATTGTGTGATACTTTTTTTTGGGGATTTCTGTGAGATTTATTGGAATGGTGGTTGTTTTGTGGTTTCTAGGTTGCTGATAAAAGAATTTTGGAGCTTGAAGCGACGCGGGACCTTTCGAGGATTTGGGTACATGTGGATATGGATGCTTTCTATGCGGCTGTCGAGACTTTGAGCGACCCGTCGTTGAAGGGGAAGCCCATGGCTGTTGGTGGCATGTCTATGATCTCCACTGCTAATTATGAGGTGAAAGTAACTCCACATTACAAGTGTCGCAATTTCGGTTGCAGTGGAATTGCATATTACAAATTTATCTGTCCTGCATTTACCTTGTGAATGCATATTGATAATGTGATCACTGCCACCCTGCAGGCAAGGAAGTTTGGGGTTCGTGCTGCGATGCCTGGTTTCATTGCTCGTAAATTATGTCCCGACTTAATTTTTGTGCCTACGGATTTCGAGAAGTATAATCATTACAGTAGTTTAACTAGAAAAGGTTAGCTGTTGTTTCTTTAGGTAGATTCTTATTGTAGGTTTTTTATGCCAGGTCCTAACTTTAGGTCGTGACTTATTTTTTTTGTTAGTGTATCAGAAGTATGATCCTAACTTCCTCGCTGCTAGTTTGGACGAAGCATATCTTGATGTAACTGAGGTTTGCAAAGAAAAGGGCACTACTGGTGAAGAAGTAAGTGTACATGTACATTTTTTATTCTTTGTTTGGAATTGACATTACCCTTTCGCTTTTGAAGTTTTTATGTTAAACCTCATTTTCTGTTACTTTTCCTCCATTAAGATTGCCAAAGAACTCAGAGCTGGTGTTTATGAAGTGACTGGTCTTACATGCAGTGCTGGAGTGGCACCAAACCGTCTACTTGCTAAGGTTTTTCCAACGACTCATTGAATGAAATATGTTACATCGATACGAATTCAAGTGTTTGCAATATGGTATTGTGCTTCGATTCACTTTCGTTGTAAAATAAATATGGATGTTTTACATGTTGTCTAGTTGATGATAAGATGTCAAAATAAATAATTCACTGTATACATGTAAGCTTGATAAAAAGATGAACTTTCTGCTTTTTTAGTTAGCTAATGGTAACTAAGGTTTGCAAATAGACGCATGCTACTGCCAACTGGCAAACAAGTAAGCACATCTAACTATTAGTTGCCTTGATATATGATATCACATCTTGACATTTGCTTTTGTAACTTCTCTTTTTCTCAAGCCTTTTTTTAGCTTTTTATGTATAGGTTTTATGTTTTAGGCTTTAGAGTTTAGATATTATGACCAATACTGGATTTAGATGATTTCTTCAGAACATCTCAAATGCTTAGGCCTGTGTATGCACACAATTGAATTGAGTCTCCTGATCTTATTCCTCAGGTTTGCTCAGATATAAATAAGCCAAATGGACAGTTTGTTTTACCAAATAATCGGGTGGCTGTCATGACATTTATATTCTCTCTTCCTGTCCGAAAGGTATATCCACCTTTTGTACATTTGTTGCAGAATAAACTGTACCATTATTGTCTTTGTTGGTACAACTATGGTTCACATAATAGCAAACTTTTATGTGCTCATTAATTACAGTTCACATACTAATGAAGATATGGAATTGAAAACTCTTATACAGATTGGGGGCATCGGTAAAGTAACTGAGCATATATTGAAGGATGCTCTTGGGATTAGTACATGTGAGGAGATTCTGCAAAAGAGCAGTTTAATTTGTGCGCTATTTTCTCGATCTGCAGCAGGTTAGCACTCTGTCCATTCCCTTGCATATCATATGATTGGAGACACCACCTGTTTCTGTTCAACATCCGCTTCTCCTATCATGTATTGCAGATTTTTTCCTCTCAGTGGGACTTGCCATCGGGGGAACAGATACTCCTGAAGCAAGATTGAGAAAAAGTATAAGTAACGAGAGATCATTTTCAGCCACAGGGGATGAAGCATATATTTATCGTAAATTGGGTATGTAGTTCTATTACTCAAGAATTAACTGAAAGTCATGACTCATCACCATTTAGATTTAGTAACTTGGGTATATTTAATGCTTGCAGCGGATATTGCAGAGATGCTATCTACTGATTTGCAAAAGGAGGGTCTTTGTGGGCGAACATTGACTCTAAAACTAAAGACAGCATCGTTTGAGGTATTTCTTCTGATGCTTTATCACTAATTCTTTTGCCTTGTCAAAGTAAGATCGTTCATGCATTACCATCAGTAGGGCTATTTGTGATGCATGACTCCCCTTGTATATGACTCTTAATTCTCGCATCGATTCTTTTTTCGTTTTTAGCTGTGATCAGTATTTTCTTGTTGTAAAGTTTTAAGTATGGTCTACAATCTACAGGTTCGCACCAGAGCTGTGACTTCGCAAAAATATATATGCTCGACTGAGGATATTTTGAAGCATGCTTCAAAGTTGCTTAAGGCTGAACTTCCTATTTCTTTGAGGCTGATAGGTAGGCTGTTGCACATTATATACAAGCACGCAAGTATAAATATAAAATGTATACTTGATGTCAGATTGAGATGTAAATATGATTGATAGTTTGAGATGTACATTATATCAAGCATGCAAGTACAAATAGTAATGATGCATCTTTACTCATCCACGGTGCATCTCAATGGTCCATATCCACTATAATGACAGACATAAAGATGACAGACATAGTGATATTCTATTAATAGACATGATACTGGATTTCATGTATGACAGTATTGCCAGATGTATATGTATATGCGTATAAATATATATGTCAGAAGGGGAATTATATTAAAGCTCAATCTTGCAGTTCAGGTGGCTTAGGGTTAAATCTATTTTCATCTGTTGTCAGGCTTGCGGGTGTCTCACTTTGATGAAGAAAAGGTTGGTGCTCCATCTGATCCCACACAAAGAACTCTGACCGATTATATTTTATCAGGAAATGTTTTAAGGAAAAATGTGGGGAATCAGAGCTCCTTGGAAATGGATACTAATGGTCGCTGCATGATGCATGGTGAAGAACCTTGTTTATTTGAAGATGGCCATCAAACTTCTCGAGATTCTCTTGATGGAAACCACGTAGTAAATTTGGACGACAGTAAGTTTACTTTGGGAAACTTTGATGAAAAGGAAGAAGTTTATGAATCTACGAGCAGTGTAAATGCAGAAACGGTGTGTGTGGACGTACAGAACGAGGACAACGTTCTGGGTGGAGTGTCACCATTGTTGGCAGCAGGTCATTCTGGGCAGTTTGAGGGCAGTACCCTAGACAGAGTGAATAATGTAACTAACAACCATGAGGACGTTGCAAGTTGTTCAGTCAGTCAGAAAGAGTTACTTTTGTGGTTGAATGACTACAAGTGTTCGATATGTGGGATAGAAATGCCAGCTAGCTTCGTTGAGGAAAGGCAAGAGCACTTTGATTTTCATCTTGCTGAGAAGCTTCAGAAAGAAGAATCTGGCGCTGACTCAACATGTATGCTGAGTCAGAGGTATGTTACACTTTCATTTGCTGCTATTATTTGCTCATACCCATTAGCTACGAATCTTCTCTAAATGTACAATTTTGAGTTGAAGTATGATTTTAAGCGGTTGACATTGTTACTGATAATCCGCGCTCGCCTGATTACAAGAGAACATGGTTTGCATCTTTAATCTAGTAAAAAGTTTGTTTCGTCCATAGATCTTGTCTATGCTTGCCATCAAAATAATTTTTTTTAATTTTATTGACAACGACCTTATACGTTGAGTTTCCAACCTGCCTCTCTCCGTAATCCCTTTTTTCTTCTCTTGATAAGTTAGTTTTACCTGATATTTTTGGCTGGAAACCTTGTCAGAAATGTCGAGAAGGATCATCGTACAAGCCAAAGGAAAAACAAAAGGCCGAAGCTGTCCCAGAAAGAAGGCAAACATATACCTATCGATTCATTTTTCGTTAGGAGCAACCAGAACTTCTAGGATTATACTTTATTTGTTACTGTCTGTATATCTGTACATGTCCCTGTATTTCATTTATTTGGTAAATATCAGACTATTATGTAGATTAATTAAGAAGAGGGGAAAATGTTCGAAACTATTACGATAATTTAGGAGATGAGAAAGTTTCGAGCCCGGTACCCACCAGACTATTTATGTGAATACAATCACAGAATGTGCAATTTGTAAAGATTTGGGTTCTAAATGGATCCGTCAAGAAAAGTTCCTTGTGTTCCTTATTTGTAAATCCACAGGCTTCCTACAGAACTTCGCACGTTACTTTCATTCTTTTTTTTAGCTTAGCCCACTTTCTCACTCTCTTAGTGTAGCCTATTGCGAATTTGAACTACATTATTACTAGTCTAAGTGAGGCTTAGCCTACTCTCTTTAATGTAAATAATATTATTTGTTAAAAAAAAAAAAAAAACTTACACGAAAAGAAGCCTCTTAGGTTTTCGTTCAAATCTCATGAATAGAAGTTTGTATCAATTCTTCCCCCAATTTTTAGTTTAAATATATCTTTGCATTTTCAAGAGATGTGAATGAGGATTCTTACTCCGATAATGATGTAAGTTTAGAATTTTGTTTAAGTTTCCCTCCATAAATCAAAAGACTCACCTATTAAAGATGTGTATTTACATTTTTTGACGAAGATGAATATTTTTATAGAAAATGTAAAATGTCAATTTTAAGGCGTTTTGCATCCCCCTAGAGCCACATGAAAGAAACTTCATTAAACTCTCTCCTTGAAATAAGATTATAAAGATTTTTACCATATATGGTCTAATATTCAAGTAAATAGGATGTTGAGTTTCCACTTTACGTGAATTTTCCCTCTCTTTCCCCTTGATATGAATAACTTTACAAAAAAAGATTATAAGCACTTGCTCAAGATAGGACACATGATGGTGGTGGTGTAGCCACGTGTAGCTTATCTAAACACCAAGGATGAGAGAAAGGATCTGTAACACCAAACTCCATCACGGTAGCCAGTGTCTCCAAGCTTTGAGATATGAAACTGAAAGAATCCAATTCTTCATACTTCTGAATCACTTCACAAACATTTCTGTAAAAGAAAACCCCAAAACCCTAATCCCAAAAATTAAATCAGAAAAATATGGAACTATCATCCGTATCAATGATTTCAACTTCCAACCTCTCCATGCCAAATCCAACTGTTCATTTTCGCCGCACCATAAGCGTTTTAATCCGAACCAGAACCCGAATTGTTTCTTCATTACTCACCCCCACTACCCTTACCAAGAAAAGTAGAGAGGCCGGCACCGGACCCACAATGCCAACCATGGCTGAGATACTGGACTCATCAAAATCCCAGAAGCTGGACCTGCAGCTCCAAACTGTGGGACCCTTTTTCAGAATCACGGCCAGAAGCTTGGGGACGAAGAAAGAGCTCGGAAAGGCCGAGGGGCTCATAAGGGTCTGGCTGAAAGGGAGGATCCTTCACTTGGAGTCCATCAGACTCAAGAGAGAGACTCTGGGGATGGAGAAGTCGATATTTGGGATCGGTTTGTTTCTTGGAGCTGTTGCCGTTCGGTATGGATACGATTGCGGTTGCGGAACGGCTGAGCTGCTGGCTATCAATGACTCCGATATTTACCACCACAAGGTTCGTCCTTTTATTTTCTGTTTACAGTTGACGTAGTGAAGAAGCTCTATTTCTTACTGACGGTTTGTAAAAGGTTCTGTTTGTGCATATTTCCCTTTCCGTTTTATACTCTCATAACACATATAGCAAAATGGTGAAGCATCTAATTTTTTTGTTCAGCTTGTGCGGTTCTATTCAAGAATCGGATTCAAGGCTGTACATGAAGTGACTGGTTCGACATTTGGAGACTTCGCCCATATGCTGGTCTGGGGAGGAATCGGGACACGAATGGATGCCAGTGTTGAAGCGCTACTGATCAAATGGTGCACCAGGTTCAAATCTCCAAAGTGACCATTAGACCGCACAACCTGTTGTTACTAATACATTTGCAGACTGCTGAATGTGATGGCTGTAATACTGAAATAGAAATGTTCTCCATACACATCGATTTTATTGAGCTGGTGTGCGCGGATCTAAAGCGGAAGATTTTCATGCTTTTGCTGAACATCCCTCTGCGTTCAAGTCTGCTCTCAAGCGACGGAGAACTTCAATGTCGCAGGTTAAACTGGATAGAGCAAAAAACAAAAAGTGGATGCTGCTCCATAAACTACTGAGTAGACGGGAACAAGAAGTTCCAAGCCATTAGATAAAATCAGTGGGACATGCAATACTAGTTAGGAGTTGATTTGTAAGTGTGTCAAGATTTATTTTTTGGGAATTCCCAGCTAGTGTGCAACTAGATCATATAAGTAAAATCCTTCAGTTGTCGCTGAAATGATTTCGAATTTCAGATGCTATTGAAACAAGCTGCAACTTTATCCCATATTTTCAGGTAAAGTGGCTACTGCCACTATCGTCACACTTGGTCCATCTTTCTTGTAAATTGTTTTTCTTTATTTCTGACTGTAAGTGTGCCCATATAGCTGCAGCTTTATCCCATGTTTTCTTGTAAATTGTTTTCTTTATTTCTGACTGTAAGTGTGCCAAAGGTGCACGTCTTCTTTTCTTTATTGTTCGGTCTCTATATAGAGCCATCTCTTGTAGCTCTTAAACCGATAGAGAAATATACAAAACCTTTTTTGGGTTCTAAATTTTCACATGGTATCAGAGCAGGAACCATAGGGTCCTGTCTCTGTTTGTTCATTCATTCAAAAACCTTGTTTCGGTCGTGCCTCATTCACTACAATGACAGAAGAAAGTTCCTCAAATCATGAGGCTACAAGCTCCTCAAACTCCTTTCAAGGTGAAATCAATTCAAATTTGCGTCTATGCTCAGTGCTACTAAACGAGTTCAACTATCTACCTTGGTCTCGTGCCATTTCACTTGCCTTAGGAGGAAGATCAAAGCTCGGGTATATCAATGGAAGCATCGGACCGCCTGAAAGATCATCCACGTCATATGGTGCATGGCATGCAAGCGACCAGTTAGTTATGTCCTGGATACTCAACTCCATGGAACCAAAGTTATCTGAACTCTTCAGTTACTCAGAGTCCTCTTTCACTCTCTGGGAATCCATTAAAGAAATGTATGGCAGTCAAAATAATGCAGCTCGTATTTTTCAGCTCAAAAAGGATATTGCTGGGCTAAAGCAAGGTGATCGATCCTTCGTCCAACATCTAGGAAGCATCAAGTCCATGTGGAATGAACTTGACATGTATCGTCCACACTCAACCGATTCTGCTGTGCTCCTTAAAAGAGCTGATGAGGACAAAGTATTTCAACTTCTAGCAAGTCTAGGAGCTGAATATGAAGACCTTCGAAGCCACTTGTTGATGACTCCTGAGCTGCCCTCATTTAATGGTGTCTGTCAAGCTGTTCAAAGGGAAGAAACTCGAAGAAAAGTTATGCACATTGAGTCAAAATCAAATCCTGAGGCTAGGGTTTTCTCGAGCTACCATAAAAACACTGGTGAAAATTTTTTTGCCAGTAAGAAAGCAGATTGGAAATGCACTCACTGCAACATGAAAGGTCACCTAAGGGACAAATGTTGGATCTTGCACCCGGAGTTAAAACCAAAATTTGATAAGGAAGGAAGAATGATCAAATAAGGGAAAAGAATCAACCCTAAGGCCCTCCACTCATCCAGTTCTTCGACGGGTGGAATCTCAAATTTCACTGAGAATCCAATAGATCTCATAAATGAGTTTGCAAACTTTCTTCAAAGACGAGGAGGCAACACTCAAATTGAGGAAGCGACCACTTCAACTCCTACTGCTATGCTCGGAAAATTTGCAGGTTTTTTGGCTGAGACTTCAACTCATGACAATGTCTCAGGTATCATCACTGCTCTCAAAACTGCACTTAATGAAATTAGTCATGATTGTTGGATTATAGACTCAGGTGCTACTGACCACATAACAAATAAGTCTTCTTGCTTGGATAAGTTTCAAAATATGCCTGAGTCTACACGGGTGTCTGTTGCAAATGGGAACGGAGAACCTATTCTGGGAAAAGGGAAACTTAAACTGTTAAGTGATAAGATTGAGTCAACAGCTTTATATGTACCTTCTTTCCCTTTCCAACTCCTGTCCATAAGTAAAATCACACCACCCTAGATTGCCTTGCCATATTCTCTCCTCACAGTGTTGTATTTCAGGATCGGGTCACTCGGAAGAAGATTGGTGAAGGGTATCTCCTGAATGGACTCTATTACCTCTCAAAGAATTCCAAGTCTCTTAAGCACCCCCTTGCAAGCCTCAGTCTCTCTCAAGATTACCACCTTTGGCATCTTCGGTTGGCTCATCCTTCAGAACATGTGATGACCAAACTGTTTCCAAATTTTTGTAAGCCTACACATGCTTGTGAAATCTGTCAAATGTCGAAAGCTACTAGGCTTCCTTTTGTTTCTTCCAAGTCTAGAACCTGTAAACTGTTTGAAATCGTTCACTCTGATATCTGGGGTCCCTCTCGTGTAAGCTCTTTTGATGGATATAAATATTATGTCACCTTCATTGATGATTACTCTCGTGTTACATGGGTCTACCTCTTGAAATCCAAAAGTGAGTTTTTTTTATGCCTTTAAAGATTTTCATAAACTCATCATAAATCAATTTTCATCTAAGTTAAGCATACTGCAATCGGACAATGGCACTGAGTACACATCCAATAACATGTCTAATTACTTAAGTGATCATGGAATTTTGCATCAAACCAGTTGTGTTGGTACTCCACAGCAAAATGGTATAGCGGAAAGAAAGAACCGTGATTTGTTGGAGAAAACAAGGTCTCTTATGTTTCAAATGAATGTGCCTAAAAGGTTCTGGTCACAAGCACTTCTCACTGCAGCATACATCATCAATAGGTTACCCACTCGAGTTTTAAACTCAAAGTCTCCTGTTGAAGTAATGAAGGGAAGAAACATTGACATCTCACATCTCAGAACTTTCGGGTGCACTTGCTATGTTCATATTCAAGCAGCACATCGAGATAAACTCGAACCTAGAGCTGTCAAATGTGTTTTTATGGGATACTCAAGCTCTCAAAAGGGATACAAATACTTCAATCCTCAGAATGGTAAGGTTGGAGTCTCCAGAGATGTAAGATTTGATGAGCTTGCTTCTTTCTTTCATACAGACTGCAGTGAAGAGCCTCAGAGAAAGGATATTATGGACATCTTTCCATTACCTACTCCAATAAATTTTCGTGAATCCCATTCTCATAATGATTCTCTTGAACCTCACTCGGAGTCGGAACAATTTGAGGGTGAGGGAACATCTACAAGTGAACAAAGCACAACCTCTACCTCACAACCGTATGTAGCTCCTCGAAGAAATCCAACTCGGGACAGACATCCTCCTCCAAGGTTTCAAGAATACATTACCTACAATGTAAGACATCCTATTTCAGAAGCCCTAACATATCACAAACTGTCAAAATCCCATGCTGCATTTGTAAATCAGATATCCTCGAATGTTGAACCAAGGAACTTCCATGAAGCTGCTCACAGTCAAGTATGGAAGGAAGCTATGCAAGAAGAGCTCAAGGCCTTAAATGACAATCACACATGGAGTGTAGTTGATCTACCAAAAGGGAAAAAGGCAGTAGGGAGTAGATGGATATATAAGATCAAGTTCCATTCCAACGGCAGTATTGAACGACACAAGGCCAGACTAGTTGCCTGAGGATTTACTCAAACTTATGGTATTGACTACAAGGAGACATTTGCTCCTGTAGCTAAAATGAGCACGGTTCGAGTCCTGTTGTCCGTGGCAGTTAATCATAACTGGTCTCTATTCCAAATGGATGTGAAGAATGCATTTCTCCATGGTGATCTTGAAGAGGAGGTATACATGAAGCTCCCCCCCGGACACCCACAAGAAAGTGAAGTTAACAAAGTATGCAGGCTTCACAAGGCCATATATAGACTTAAACAATCCCCCCGAGCCTGGTACTCGAAGTTAAGCTCGGTTCTGGAGGCTGCGGGGTTCAAGAGGAGTCATGACGATTCCTCCTTGTTTGTTCGCAGTGGTTCAAATGGAAAATTAATTGTTCTTATATATGTGGATGATCTCATTATAACGGGGGACAACATAGAAGAGATTGCTACTCTAAAATCCTCTCTTCATCAACAGTTTGCAATCAAGGACTTGGGAACCCTAAAGTACTTCCTTGGCATTGAGATGGCAACCTCTGCCAAGGGTTTGTTTTTAAATCAACGCAAATATGTGCTTGACTTATTGGAGGAAGCTCACATGTTGGATTGCAAAGCTGCTCTCACTCCCTTTGTAAGCAAACTCCAACTTGATGACTCTAGTGAACTTCTGTCGAATCCTAGTGTCTATCAACGTATGGTGGGGAAGTTAATCTACCTTACAATTACTCGCCCTGACATTGCTTATTCCGTAAGCCTTATCAGTCAATTCATGCACTCTCCTACTCTACTCCACTGGGAGATTGTCAAAAGAATACTCAGATACTTGAAGGGGTCAATTGGCAGAGGCTTGCTCTTAAAGAACCATGGCTCAAATCACATTATGGCATACACAGATGCTGACTGGGCAGGTAATGCACTCGATCGAAAGTCTACCACCGGGTTCTGCATGTTTGTTGGTGGAAATCTCGTGACATGGAAGAGTAAAAAGCAGACTGTGATTGCACGATCAAGTGCAGAGGCGGAGTATAGAGCCATGGCAGCCACGGCGTGTGAATTAATCTGGTTAAAGCGTCTTCTAGCAGATCTTGGCTATATCGACAATGAACCTATGTCCTTGTTTTGTGATAACCAAGCTGCCATGCATATTGCTTCTAACCCAGTGTTTCACGAACGCACCAAACACATTGAAGTGGATTGTCACTACATTCGTGCTCAAGTTCAATCCAAAGTTATCAACCCCATTTACACTCGCAGTCACGATCAGCTTGCAGACTTGTTCACAAAGGCTTTGGACTCTACTCATCTTCAAAGGCTACTGAGCAAGCTTGGATCAATTAACCCACTTGATCCAGCTTGAGGTGGAGTATTGAAACTAGCTGCAACTTTATCCCATATTTTCAGGTAAAGTGGCTACTACCACTATCGTCACACTTGGTCCATCTTTCTTGTAAATTGTTTTTCTTTATTTCTGACTGTAAGTGTGCCCATATAGCTGCAGCTTTATCCCATGTTTTCTTGTAAATTGTTTTCTTTATTTCTGACTGTAAGTGTGCCCATATAGCTGCAGCTTTATCCCATGTTTTCTTGTAAATTGTTTTCTTTATTTCTGACTGTAAGTGTGCCAAAGGTGCACGTCTTCTTTTCTTTATTGTTCGGTCTCTATATAGAGCCATCTCTTGTAGCTCTTAAACCGATAGAGAAATATACAAAACCTTTTTTGGGTTCTAAATTTTCACAGATGCAGATTGCTTTGAAACACTAGCACTAGACCTGTTGAACCGACAGCTTTCTAAACTGATAGAATCATAAAGATCTAGAAAAACTTATATCAGTAGAAATATCTATCTAATAATTGCATCAGTTGCATATGAATATTGCGAAATTGTTTAAGGGGCAAGAGAAAGTGCCAGTCCAATTTTAGGAATCTTGTCAAGTGCCTTGGTGTTGAACTCGCCCGAGATAGACAAGCGCGACTTGGGTCTAATACTGTACTGCAGGACAGTCTTAGCATCTCCACTACCATCGAGTCTAGCTTTCACCACTGTTTGATGATCAACCATTCACGATCCTCCAACTGTCAAGGTGCTTCTCTTTGTTGAGAGGTTCTGAGTGAACTCTACCACTAGCTTTCACCACTGTTTGATGATCAACTGTCAAGATCCTCCAACTGTCAAGGTGCTTCTCTTTGTATGTGTACGATCCTACAACAGCTGCACTTGATCGTCCTCCAATCTTCGCGGAGGTTGAACATATAAGGTTCTGAAAACAAACCCGAAAATACTCTCAACTTTCTTTCTAACGTTTTAGAGGGGGTGCCAATATAAGAACATACCACTCCGCCATCAATGTGGGATGAGAAACTGAACGTCTGGCCCTTGGAATATCCCGCTGTAAGCAAGTCTGCCGGAACCCAAAAGAAGTGAGTTGTAGGAGAATCCTCGAACAGGCTTTTTGCGATGCAAGAAACGAAAAACACAGAAATCTGGAGAAGAATTAGAGAGAAACCTTTAGCTTTGTGACCGCAGTCGGAGAAAAGTGGAGGGCCCTTGCTGCTGGTTGTGCTTTTGCTCTTGCTCTTGCTTTTATGCTTAGGCTTGGAGGAGGACTTGCTCATTTTTCTTGACGGAGACACCAATGGACCTTACAGAAAGACAACCACATCAAAATATAAAGCTTTTTTCTTTTGATCGACTAGAGAGTGGAGACACTTGTATCATTGTTTATTTTATAGCTTGACTCATCTCCTCGTCGGCGCATCCTACCCGCAACGGGTGGTTAGCCAATCCCAAACTGTTTGAGATAGGGCGGTGCTTTTTGCAAACACACCTCAATTTTCGTTCGGCGAATCGAATGAATTGAAGAAAGTAAGAATAACAAATGTGTGTGTAAGGTAAAAAAATGTGTGTGAATAGCACTACTATTTTAGATAGGCTAAATCGTCAAAATAGTCCTTGAGATTTGCATAACTCATCACTTTGGTCCCTGAGATTCCAAATCGATAAAAGTGGTCCCTGAGATTGTTCACCATCCATCATTTTGATCATTCCGTTAAAAACTTCGTTAAGTGTCCCGGAGGAAGTTTGAGAAATTTTCAAAGCTTCGTAACTCAATCATTTCTTAACCAAATTCGACCCATAATATATCAAAATGACGATAGGAAAGTGTAGAATAAGATTATACCTATTTCGAAGCCCAATGGTTGCCCGAGATGGCCGGAACATAGCCTCAAAGTTGACTGGTCTGAGTGAAAACTTGAAAACTCGCCGGAAATTGGGTAAACTTTAAACGTTCATAACTTCTTCAATACTCAACGAAATCAAGTTATTCAAAAACAAAAATCATACTTCTTGATGAGACGAAGAGAATGGTACCTTTGTCGACGGCTAACTCGTCGTGGTTTGGCCGAAAAACAGCTCGAAAGTGGCTAACTCGAGACTAAGGCAGCCACTTTTAGCCGTTTTCCGGGCAAAACATGGCGAGTTAGGCATCGAAAAAAGGTACCATTCTCTTCTTCTCGTCGAGAAGTATGATTTTCATTTCTGAATCACTTGATTTCGTTGAGTATTGAAGAAGTTATGAATGTTTAAAGTTTATTCAGTTTCGGGCAACTTTCCAAGTTTTCACTCGGACCAGTCAACTTTGAGGCTATTTTCCGGTCATCTCTGGAAACCATTGGGATTCTAAATAGGTATAATCTTATTCTACACTTTCCTATCTTCATTTTGATATATTATGGGTCGACTTTGGTTAAGAAACGATTGAGTTACGAAGCTTTGAAAATTGCCCAAACTTCCTTCGGGACACTTAACGGAGTTTTTAACGGAAGAACCAAAATGATGGATGGTGGACAATCTCAGGGACCACTTTTATCAATTTGGAATCTTAGGGACCAAAGTGATGAGTTATGCAAATCTCAGGAACCATTTTGGCGATTTAGCCTTTTGGATATAACATGTCTTAGTGCTTGAGTCATCCCTTCATCGACACACCCTACCTGCTGCGTGAAGGCCCTAAGGCCGTGAGAGTATGGGTCTTTTGTGTGCTTGACTTGACTCATTCTCTCGTATCACAATCAACTTTTTTGTTTTTTGTTTTGTTTTTGTTTTGGTTGAAAAACCGGGTTAAATGCTAATAACCCAAACAAAATTATTCAATAATAAATCTAGACTAGAACATCACATGTTGATCCTCACGAACAAAACTAAATGAACGTAAAGGAGAATTATCAAAATAAAAAGTTGTGTAAATCTAAATTAAGACTGTAGGTCGTTAAACTATCAGCTACAAAATCTTTGTGAATGGTTGAAGTTTAATACTCACAAGATTGATAACCCCATAGAATCGAATATTTGCCCCATTTGTAAGCTTCTTCGTATTTGTTTAAGCTTAATGTTGATGGTTGCAAGAGCGGAAATAATAATTTCTTGTAAGTGGTGTTTTAAGAGATTTTTATGGTAAATGAATTTTTGGGTTTTGTGCCAAATTTGGGCACAGGCGAGATTCTCACTGCTGAGCTATGAGAACTTTATTTGGATTTACAATTGGCATGAAGATTATGGATTAATAAATTACTAGTGGAATTAGACTCTGCACTCATAATTCATTTGATGTTGCAAGTTGCTGGCAATCATCATCCTTTGGGTCCTCTTATTTTGGTTTGTTGAAAGGTTGCTTTCAAGATCTTGGTAATGCGAACTTTTTTTATTTTTTATTATTACAACAACATTTTTATTAGAGATTAGAGACATCGGAACGACTTGAGACGATGTTAGTATATAATCTTTATCTCCAAAATCTTTTCTATAATTATCAAATTATAATTAGTATATGATTCTTTTCACACTAGAGATTGTTATAACTGTATATATTGTACTCTCTTTAATAATTAATACAAGGAGAGTCATAATTTACATACAGTTGCATTTGTTTATTTTAGAATTGACTCCAAAATAGAAAGCTTCTTGGTATGGGTGGGCAAATGGGTATAGGAACCACGGGTAGGGGCGGGTAATTTAGGTTCGGGGCGGGTCCAAAATTTCTAAACACAAAACGAGGCAGGGTGGTTCGGGTCCCCGGCCCGACCCGTTTCTAGCATGAAATAATAGAGTTGAAATTTTTTCCCCATCCCAGTCTTCTCGATCTCTCCTCCCGACTCCTCTCATTTCACTCATACCTCAATCTCTCCTCCTCGATCTCTCATTTCATCATCAGAAGCTGCAGAGTGCCGGTTCTGGTTTGCATGCTGGCGATTCGAGTTCTGGGGCAGAAAACTTGTGGAAATTGATATAGTGGAAGTGGCAGGTCTTGATTTTGGTTTTGATTTGCGGGAGATTGGTTTTGGGTTGGGGGATTAGGATCATAGTGTTTTTTGTGGAGAGGTATTTCTATCTGTGGAAGAGGATTTTGTATTTCGTATATGGAGTTCGAAAGGCGGTGCAGAACTGCCTTTGGCTTGGCCACATGACATTTCATGTTTGACAAGAAGGTGGAGATGGAGACCAAGAGTGAGTTGCTTTGTCTCTTATTGGAGTGTTGTTGTGGCTTGTGAAGATGTTGATCTCTCATCCTGACTCATAGTCCTCTTCAGTTCTAAGGTATTACGTTTTAGGGATTGGGATTGAAAATTAAATTAGGTTTCTAGATATAGGGATTTTTTTTGGTTCTTGAACCTTGACCTCTGTTATGTTCCAATTTCAAATCTTTTATTGAATTGAATTTGAATCGACTGAGTTTGAAACTTCTGTTGAATTAAATTGAATTTGAGCAAAAGAAGAAGCAGATTTGAAATACATGAGTTTGGCCTTGAAAAGGATTTTGAAGATGGCGTTAAAGGTGGCGTGGGTGTGGTGGAAGTTGGGCTGGCAGTCGACCCAATCGAAGAACTTGAGGCAGGAGAGGACATCATGGTCGTTGCTGCCGTACCTTAGGACCCATGGGGACCCATAGGAACCGGCCCGTTTCAAAAGGGCCGGGTCAAGTTCGAATCCTATTTTGAAAAATCCAAAACCCGCCCCGTGTTATTTACAAACTGGTTTGGTCCGGTTCCTTCAATTTTTGGCCCGGCCCGGCCCCTGCCCATCCCTACTTCTTGTTCGACCAAACTTTTCCTATTGTTTTGTTAGGGATTAGATTCTCTCGCTCGTGCTTTCTTTGTTTCGAAGTCAAGAATACCTTGCATTTTGGGTTTGGTCTCACTTGCATACTATAGAAGTCCGTTTAATAGTCACTTATTACTATGGTCTAGTGGTAATCATCTTCATTTGAAAGGTTTTATATTCGATTTTTGTTAAAGATAAATATAAACCACATTATTGCTAGTACATTATGAGGTTAAGCCTACCCCTTCTCATTCGTGTAAATGATATCGTTTGTTAAAAAAAGGGTAAATTATACAAAACTACCTCAACTATGGGTCGAACAACAATCTCATACTTCATGTTTTAAACATTGCAATTTCATTCCTCTACTTATGAATTCGTTGCAATGTTAGGCCTCCGTTAAATTTTCTGTCAATTTGGTTGTTAAATGATGATGTGGGAGAAGTGGGGTCCACTCATTCCTCAACTAAAATTAAAAATTAATTTTTTATTTAACAATTAAAATGAATTAAAAAAAATATTTCTTCCTCAAATATTTTCCATTCCCCAAAATTTTCTAGTTCCTCAATTTTTTCAAAAAAAACCCCTCGAGACCCTCACCGATTCCGTCCACTCCCGTCACCTTAGGCGTTTCAATGCCGGCGAGGACTACCTTGTATTTGATGGCCTTTTTGATATCTGCCAGGCCTCCGCTCGCAGCTCAATCGGCGTCGTCGGTTCTAATGTGATTCCTATTTGGGTCGTTAAATTCCGGGTTACGACCCGTGTTGAACTCGCCGGCGAGCAACGGGGCGACAAAGTGTTAGGACCCGGCACTAATTTACTCATGCCTTGGTTAATTTACCTGCCTCATAGTGGAATATAGGAATGTGGTGATTCGGCACTTGGGTTACCTAAGTCTTTTGTCTGTAGTGGATGATGTGGGGATATATTAGTCTGTTGTAACCTCATTTGAGTTATGAAATAGAACTTATCGTTCTCTGCAATTTCCTTTTCTCTGCAACTTTTCTTTTTCTTGAAACTTGTTCCCCTTGGAGCGACTGGAACCTACCATTTGGTATCCAGAGCCCAGGTGTGCATCAATGGGCAAGAGCAAGGCCTCAGTCACGGTCGCCGACGTGACGGAGGCTGAATGGGATCATGAGCTTCAGCACCAGCAACTCCAGGAATTTCAAAAATCCTTGTCGATGGTGAACATCCGCTATGAAAACATCCAACATCACATCGCAGACCTCCAGCACTTCATAGCAGATTTCTCCGTCCACCGCCTCCGCCAAGACCAAGTTCAACAAACCATCCTTGATGAAGTCCGTTCCCTCAGGCAGCCACCCCATACCCAACCCAGCATCCAAATACCCATTAGCTGCATCCTCATTTCCCTCGGGTCTTCCCCCTTTTCCTCCATTACTACTCCCATACCAACACCTTAATGGGGTCTCTCTCCCTCCCAACCGATCACCAACACCCACCTACCCGGATCCCATTTATCCGCGGGTCCATCTTTCATTCCTTTCACCCTGCCTTTTCCTGACCCACATCCCTCTTTTAGTCGCCCTTCAACCTCCAATTATCTTCCTCCTTCCTCCAGTGGCCCTCTCATTCCTCACTTAACTCCAAAGCCGTACGGATTTACACCCAACTTACCCTTTTCCCCCATCTTTTCTGGACCTCGACATCTCAAGCTTGAATTTCCTCACTTCTTTGGGGACTGCCCTTATGGCTGGATCGCTATGGTGGAAGAATTTTTGGAGTACCACGAGGTTGACGACCACCCCCGTGTCACCATAGCGGGCCTCCATCTCGGCGGCGACGTTGCCCACTGGCTCCGTTGGTTTAAATTGAGATATCCCTTCACCTCGTGGTCCACCTTCACCACCCAGTTGCTTAAGTGGTTTGGACCATTCAACTCCTTGAATTTCAACATGGCTTTCTCTCACATCCAACAGACAAACCACGGTTGAGGCTTACGTGGGGCATTTTATCCAGCTCGCCTGCCGCACACCTGATTGGACCGACGCTCAACTCTTAGAAGCATTCTTAGGGGGTCTCAAGGATGAACTTCAAGATGATGTGGTTGCCAAAGTGATAGGAGCATATTTATGCGACTGAGTTAGCTTGTTCTCATGCTCTTATGTTGTTATTCCTTAGTTATTTTAGTGTTTAAAGTCATTTTCGTGCAATTTCAGGTTCTAAGGACAAAGTATGCACAAAGGTGCATTTTGGAGCCTTTTGGAGCAATCTTGGGCATGAATTGAATAACTTATGTTTGGAGCAATATAGATGGACAAAATTGAAGACTTAAAGAAGTTTGGAACCTGCCAAAGAGAGGAAGAAGATGGATTGACCAAATCAAAGTTTCCTAATCTTAGTGCATAAGAATTTCAGCTACAAAGAAGGAGTCCTAAACATTTTTAGGATACCTATGTCCTTGTTCTAGGAGGTTACCACACCTTTCCCTTCATTTTCCTTTCCCTTGCAACACAAGAAAACCCATTCCCTTTTAGAATTAGGGCATAGCCGCACTTTATGTCCTTATTCCCTTGGGATTTTGGTTTTAACTCCTATTTTCTCTAAGTTTTGGATTTAATTCCCTAACCTAAATTAATCATTCCATCACACCTTCCTTTGCCGTGCATAACCATCCAATTTTTGCACCATCCCTCACTCTTCCTTCCACTTCCTTGACAAAGTTGATGCACCACTTACTCACCTTTCCACCAATGCCATGCATCACCATTGTCCCCTTCATTATTTCATGCACCATTCCACCACACCTTCCTTTGCCGTGCATAACCATCAAATTTCTGCACCATCCCTCACTTTTCCTTCCACTTCCTTGATAAAGTTGATGCACCATTTACTCACTTTTCCTTCCACTTCCTTGACAAAGTTGATGCACCACTCACTCACCATTCCACCACACCTTCCTTTGCCGTGCATAACCATCAAATTTCTGCACCATCCCTCACTTTTCCTTCCAATTCCTTGACAAAGTTGATACACCAGTTACTCACTTTTCCTTCCACTTCCTTGCCTTGGTGCACAATATTCTTGTCCACTCCTTTGAATCATTACACACACACTCCATGTCCCCCTCCATTGCCTTGCACTTCCTCTATAAAAGGAAGTGTGTGTAACATAAATGGGTTCATACTTGGTTATATCATTCACTCCCATTTTAACACAACCTTCATCCAAACACATCCATTCATCTTCACATCCATTCCTCCATACAAACAAACTTTCAAACACTCACCAACACCTTGTGCCGTAGCAAAGAAAGGGAAGGAAAGTGCTTAGACGTGCTTGCTGTCCAACTTGGATCATTGGAGCGTTTAGGTGTTTTCTTTCTTTTGTTTCTAATGTTTAAATTCATTTCCTTTCGTTTTGTTGTAAATATGAGTGGCTAAACCCCTTTTGGCTAGGGATGATTTCAAAGCCATGATTATGTGTGCAATATAATTTTATAAATTCCAGTTATGAACTCTTGAATCTTGAATGCAATTGGCTTAACTATTTGATTGATAACTTATTTGTATTTGTTAATTAAGGGTCGACACTTAATTGGCATGCATAAATCCGTTGCTAGAATATAAGGAAGTTTCACATAATCGTTACAAACTTATATTCACATGTAGTGAATGTCGCTTATAAACGATCGCGTTAAGTTCAATTCCTAGCATGAGTGACATGATGTCATAGTTGCAAGTACTTTGTCAATGCTTATGATTTTCATTAAACGTAATGATCTTTGATTGTATCTCTATTATGATGTCATGTAGGGAACTTTAGAAGAATGTTTTGGGTTGTCGAATGATGTCATCCAATCCAATAAAACAAGGAAAATCTGAGAGTTAACTAGTGATGTCACAGTTAATTTGGAGCATTGTCATTCATAATTCAATGAAGTAGTAACTGGAAATCGAATTGTTTGCATACCTGTCATGTGTGGAGAAAAAGCCTCTAGCTATCCCATCCATCATCTTATTTCTCACATTCGTTTTACAATCTGTCTAGTTTTTCATACTTGTTTGTTTGTTTCAACTTCATCCAAATCAAAACCCCCATTTTAGTTTCTTGTTTCAAAGTGTTTCAAATCTGTTTTAGTTTGTGTTTTTAAGTGTTTTGATTCAAGTAAAAGTCAATTTTCGTCCAAAGTCATTCCTAGTGTCTAGTTTAAGTTTATTTATTTGTTTTAAGCTGTTTTGAGTATTTTAAGTTTGCTTTGAGTCTTGTAAGTCTTGTTAAGTATTTTTTTTAGTTTAGTTTTATGTTTTTGAGTCAGTTTAGAGGTTTTTAGCAAGCCTTCCTAATCCCCGGTCCAGAACGATCCCTACTTATACTTGTACTACAATTGTCAAAAGAGGGTTAAATTTGTGTGTTAAGATAATTTTCGCATCACCAGGCACCTTCATCGCTTGCACGGGCCATCGAACTAGCTCGGATCTACGAGCATAAACAGGGGTGTCGAACCATGGTACGCTCCGGGTTTTCCCGTGTCCCCACCTATACCCCCAAACCTATTTCTTCCTCTCCCACCAACCCATTCCCCACCACTATTCCTTCCCGACCCTCTCCCATCCTATCCCATTCCACACCTCAACCCACAACACCTAAGCCGATCCTTCGGCTCACCCAAGCTGAAATGCTCACCCAACCTAATATTGTCTGGGTCATCGTTGCCGACAATCACATATCCTACTTCTCCTGGCGGAAGACGACGCCACAGATCGTGTCCCAGAACCAGATGATACTGTTCCCCCACCCCCGACCGTGGTTGAACACCCTGAACATCTGATTGTCCTCAATGCCATATCCGTCGCTAAGCATGCCCGTGGTCGAGCTATGCGTTTGAATGGTTTCATTCACAAAACACCACTCCAGGTGTTTATCGATTCTATGGCGGACCAAAGCTTTCTTAACCCACACGTGGTGGCTCGTTTGGGGTTGCACGTGGATCCCTCTCGCACAGAAGCCGTAATGGTGGCAACGGGCCGCTGCTTTCGTACAAAGGGCGTGGCGCACCAGGTGCCTGTGTGCCTTTAGGGGTATACTTTACTAATGACTTCCATCTCCTCGCCGTTGCGGGCTGTGACATGGTCTTAGGAATCGACTGGTTGGAGACTTTGGGCTTTATTGGGTGGAATTTTCTCCTCCGGATCATGGAATTCTCGATGCATGGGATAAACTATCGTTTGGTGGGCTCTTCCACCTCACCCACAGTCGGTTTTCCTGTGTCCGGGACTGTCGTCCATTCCCCTCAAGACTTTTTCCGAGTGGTTGCACAACTCTCCAGTCTCACCTCATCTTCTCCTCAAATATCATGCCCTATTTCTACCACCAACAACTTTGCCTCCAAACTGTGCCATTGACCATAAGATTCCCCTTCTTCCCGGCACGGGTCCGATTAATGTCCGGCCATATCGTTATGGGCATGCCCAGAAGGCTGAACTCGAGCGCCAAGTTGACGAGATGCTTGCCACGGGCATCATTCGCCTTAGCCTGAGCCCCTTTTCTTCACATGCATTGTTGGTGGCCAAGAGAGACTCCTCATGGCGTTTTTGTTTGGACTACAGCGAAGTCAATTCTGTAACCATCAATGATTGGTTTCTAGTGCTCATTATTGATGAACTATTGGCTGAATTGCAGAGGGCCATGTTTTTTTCGAAGCTGGACCTTCGCTCCGGCTACCACCAAATCCGCATGCATGAAGCGGACATACACAAGACGGCGTTCCACACTCATGAGGGTCATTATGAATTCACGATCATGCCATTTGGCCTGACCAATGCCCCAACAACGTTTCAAGCTCTGATGAATTCCCTCTGGAAACCACTGCTCCGGAAATTCGTCCTGGTGTTTTTTGACGACATTCTGGTTTTCAGTGCTTCATTGGATCAACATGTTACCTATTTGGCTGCGGTCTTTGACATCCTATAGGCGCATCACCTTCATTTGAAGTCTCCTGAATGCCTATTTGGTCAGGACTCCATTGCTTACTTGGGTCATATCATTTCAACCGCAGGCGTCACGGTCGATCCTTCCAAAATTGTTGCCATTGTGGACTAGCCGACACCCACTAGTGTCCTGGCCCTTTGCGGTTTTTTGCGTCTCGCTGGATATTACCGTCGATTTGTTCGACATTTTGGTCTTATTGCCAAACCACTCACCGACTTACTAAAAAAGACAGATTTCTTTGGTCCCAGGACGCAGACACCGCTTGCTCTGCTCTCAAAGGTGCACTGTCTACCACCCCAGTCTTGGCACTGCCCGACTTTTCCAAGTCTTTCACTATTGAGTGTGACGCCTCCAATGTTGGTATTGGCATTGTGTTATCCCAAGACAACCACCCGATCGAGTTCCTCAGTAAGCCCCTCGCTCCCAAACACCAATCTCTCTCGGTGTATGATAAGGAAATGCTTGCGGTCTAAAAGTGGCGTCCATACTTGATTGGCCATCATTTCAAAATCCTCATGGATCATCAGACATTAAAATATTTCTTGGACCAGCACATTAAAGGAAAAATTTTGTCCTAGCTAAGAACAAGTATGAACATTTGAATACACATGCAAGCTATTAACACTTTAAAGTAGGCATGCATCCAAAAACAATTCATAAAACCCATGACTTTCAAAGCCTAGTATATGGTGAACCAAAATAAACTCTTTAACAACATTAAAGAGAAAGAAGAATTTAGTGATTCTTTACCCTTGAAGCTCATCCTTGATTACACAAGGGATTCACCCAAGTGGAGGGCCTTCAAGTCACCTCCAAGCTCTTTGAATCCTCCTTGTGTTTTCCTCCCTTTAGTGCTCCTTTGATGATTTGAGGAAAAAGGATTTGTTCTCCAAAACACCAAAAGCTTGATGTCTCTAAGTCTCTTCACCAAGGTTGTATCTTGTGAAGATGAAATGGATAACTAAGGGAAGAAGAGATTGCTAGATGTCCCTCCCCTTAGTGGCCGGCATCCTTAGAAGAAAATGGAGAAAATGTTTCACCCAATTTCAACAAGAAAAACCCTAATGAGAAAATAGTTATAAAGTTGCTTTTATAACCTTTTCTTTGATGAGTGGCAAACTTGTAAGTAAGCAAACTTTGCCCATCCACCCTAATGGCCGGCCATCCTTTGTTATTGGGCTAATTTCCCCATTTTGTTTTAGTTGTCATACAACTTAAACATAATGGGCCTTGTGGACCAAAACGCTTTTGGGCCCCGAAACCCAAAACCAACATATAAGCCCAATACGAACCTTTCGTATAATTAATTAACTAATTAATTAATCTTGACCATTCTTCAATTAAACCATTTAATTGCTTATCGATTTCTTCAATTACATCCTTACTCGGTGTACGATCCATTAGGTTCCAATTAGCGAGGCAGTGGGTGATGTTACTCTTAACGATCGATTGTGAATTGAAACCACATTTCAATTCTCCCTTTTTGTTGATTAGTGTTTGCTAACCATTAGGGCTTCCACAAACCATGAGTGAAGCCTAGCCGCATATCATGGTTACCCAAGCTAAGTAGAATTGGTTGGAGAACCTATCCAGTTACAACTACAATGCAATACGGTCCTTTTCTAATACAATACTCTTAATCACATTGTTTAAGTGATAGTTTGTTTCATGTCTACTATCCAATGTGATACTTTCCTATATGATTCCCTTGAATATGATTTGGAACAAACTTCCTAAGTCATATTCATTTGCTTTGGCCAAAGACTTTAGAATCATATCTTAGAGTATTCTCCATCCACCATGGAAGGTTAGAGATCCCTTGTTGTGCATTCATATGCCTACATGACTAGATAGCTTGACCCCAACAATGCTTTGGACAATCCGAGGGAATGCCGTTGACATGATCAAAGATCAAGGACCTAACCATTAGACATCTATGATGCCTCAGGTCAAATGACTACTTTGCATATTGCAACTTTAGAGTTCATACATGACATGTATGTTCGAACTCTCTTTTGATCGTAGTTCAGTGTACTCGATTACTCTTTCGAGCACCTATGTGTTTGTCTTAGTGTCCAACACCAAATGACTTGAGACTAGTTCATACTCACGTTTGAGTCAACATAACACATACTAACCTTAGCGGATTGTCAATGCCCAATTGGCAATCCTATGGCTAGGAACGTTTTAGGAATGAACATAAGAGAAAGGTCTCGTTAATCTAACTTACTTAGATTACTTATCTCTTAGATCAAATACATTCCTTGGATTCTCTTATTGCTTAAACACATGATACAATAAATAGTGATTAACAATAAGCTTTGCCTTTCCATTAAACATATAAAAGTTCAATACAATAAGTATTCCAAAAGCTATTACATCAAATGAGTGGCTTTGTGGGCATACTTCCAACAATCTCCCACTTGCACTCAAAGCCATCCTCCCATGTATCTAATACCCATCTTATCCATATGACGATCAAGCTGGATTTGAGACATTGGCTTTGTCAGTGGATCTGCTACGTTATTGGCTGAAGCAACTTTGAGGATGTTGACTTTCCCCTCGGCAGCATATCTTCTTATGATACTAAAGCGCCTGTCAAAATGCTTGTTCTTTTGATGTGCCCTGGGTTCCTTGGCTTGAGCCTATCGCCCCACTATTATCACAGTACAAAGTTACTGGTGATGTAATGGTTGGAACCACTCCAAGTTCAGTGATGAACTTCTTCATCCAGAACGCTTTTTTGCCGGTTCAGTTGCAGCGACATATTCAGCCTCTGTTGTGGAATCAGCAATTACACTTTGTTTCTTGCTCTTCCAACTGACAGCCCCACCATTCAGAGTGAATACATATCCAGAGTTGGAACTTCTATCATCGACGTCAGATTGGAAATCTGCGTCTGTATAGCCTTCCATTCGCAACTCTGATGCTCCTCCATACACGAGGAACATGTCCTTAGTTCTTCTTAAGTACTTAAGGACCATCTTGACAGCTGCCCAGTGTTCTGATCCTGGGTTAGATTGATATCGACTAGTAATGCTCATAGCATATGCAATATCTGGCCTTGTGCATATCATGGCATACATGAGACTTCCTATGGCAGAAGCATAAGGAATATAACTCATTTGCCGTATCTCTTCAGGAGTTTTAGGTTCCATGGCTTAGAAAGGTGAATTCCATGTCTAACAGGAAGAAAACCTTTCTTAGATTGTTCCATCTGGAACCTACTTAGCACCTTATCAATGTACATAGATTGGGATAATCCAATTAATTTTCTGGATCTATCACGATAGAGCTTTATCCCAAGTACATAAGATGCATCTTCTAAATCTTTCATGTGGAAGGTTTTAGACAACCACACTTTTACAGAAGAAAGTATTGCAGTGTCATTCCCGAATAGTAATATGTCATCTACATATAACACTAGGAATACAACTGCTTCCCCAACGACCTTTTGATAAACACAATTGTCGTCTTCGTTTTGAGTAAAACCAAACGTTTTGATTTCAGTGTCGAAACGAATGTTCCAGCTCCTGGAGGCTTGCTTAAGTCCATAAATGGACCTTTGAAGCTTGCATACCTTAGTCTTTTCAGACTTGGACACGAAACCTTCGGGTTGAGTCATATAGAGCTCTTTCTCTAGGTAGCCGTTCAGAAAGGCCGTCTTCACGTCCATTTGTCAGATTTCATAATCATGGTACGCAGCTATAGCAAGCAAAATCCGAATGGACTTAATCATGGCTACAGGAGAGAAAGTTTCTTCATAGTCAATCCCTTCTCTTTGCCTGTAACCCTTGGCTACTAATCTAGCCTTATAAGTCTCCACGTTCCCATCAACGCCTATCTTCCTCTTGAAGACCCATTTGTTTCCAACAGGTATAATACCTTCTAGAGGGTCTACAAGAGTCCAGACCTGATTTTGATACATGGAATCCATCTCGGATTTCATGGCCTCTTGCCATCTCTTTGAATCAATGTCGGACATTGCTTCAGTGTAGTCTCTAGGGTCCTCATTTGTTTCATTGTCACCTAGAAGGTACAATTCATCAAAGTCATTGTCTAAGCCATACCTCTTAGGTGGCTTACTAACCCGTTCAGATCTACGTGGAGCTAGGGGTTCAGGAACAGGGTTGTCAACTTGTCGAGTGCTTGTTTGTGGTTTATCATTAATCTCATTAATTTCTTTCAATTCTATCTTGCTAGTTCCTTTAAGAACGAATTCATCTTCCATGAATATAGCAGTTCTGGCGACAAAGACTTTCTGGTCGTCAGGGTGATAGAATTCGTATCCATAAGTCCGTTTAGGATACCCCACAAAATAGCATTTAACGGATCTCGCTTCAAGCTTTCCAGCATCTTGTTTCTTAACATATGCTGGACAACCCCAAATCTTAAGATGTTTAAGACTTGGCTTCTTCCCATACCATATCTCATATGGTGTTTGTGGAACAGATTTAGAGGGCACTGCATTTAGCAAATAAGCTGCTGTGTGTAGTGCATATCCCCAGAATGATATTGGTAGATCAGCGGAACTCATCATAGAACGAACCATGTTCATCAAGGTTCAGTTTCTCCTCTCAGAAACTCCGTTATGTTGAGGAGTTCCTGGTGGAGTCCACTGTGATACAATTCCACACTCTTTGAGATAATCTAGGAACTCGTTACTCAGATATTCACCGCCTCGATCCGATCTTAGGGTCTTTATCTGTTTCCCAGTTTGCTTCTTAACTTCATTCTTGAATTCTTTGAACCTTTCAAAGGATTCTGACTTGTACTTCATAAGATACACATAGCCAAACCGAGAGTGATCGTCGATGAATGTGATATAGTAGGAGAAGCCTCATCTCGACGTAGTAGACATAGGTCCACATACGTCAGTGTGGATTAACCCTAGAATTTCAGTGGCACGCTCTCCTTTTCCAGTAAATGGAGATTTGGTCATCTTCCCTTTCAAGCAACATTCACAAGTACCCAACCGGTCATTACCTAATGGGCGGATATATCCGTCTTTCGACATCTTGCGAATCTTATCAAGGTTCATATGTCCAAGTTTAAGATGCCACATCTTTTCTTGGTTAACCTCTTCTCTAGCCCTTTTGGGTTTTGAGGTATTCCCGCTTTCAATACAGTGAGTCCCACTATTCGTCTCTAGGTGAAAAAGTCCCTCTATCATATTACCATAAGAGATAATACGACCGTTCAAGTATAAAGTGAAACTCATTTTGTCAAACAATACTGAGTGCCCATCTCGTAAAAGCTTAGAGATAGAAATCAAAGTCTTTATACATGAAGGAAAATATAAACAATTTTTAAGTTCCAAGACTTCCCCAAAGGGTAGGTTAAGCATGTAGGTGCCTATTGCTTTTGCAGAGATTTTAGTGCCGTTCCCAACTCGCACAACCATCTCCCCATTGCGCAGTGACCTGCTCCCTGCTAGTCCCTGCAACGTATTGCAAATATGTTGACTAGCGCCTGAATCAAATATCCAGGAATTGGAGCTCACTGTAAAAGCACTCTCTATGACAGAAATAGTCTCTTCAAAAGTTCGTGTCATAAGGCTCGCAATGTGCACTCTGTATTTCTTCTTCCAACGTTCATCCTTTCCACAATGAAAGCATGTTCCTTTGGATTTCTTTGCCTTCTTCTTATGCAACCTTTTCCTTGTGTTTGTATTCTCACTCCCACTGTCCCTTTTGAAACCTTTTTCAAATTTACAGCACATGTCAATCATCTCTTTCATAGAATGATCGAATCTATTCACTTTATAGTTTACAATAAACTTAGTGAAATCATTCGAGAGAGATGCAAGGAAAAAGTCTTGGGCCATTTTCCCATCGATGGAAGTTCCTAAACTTTTAAGATCTTTAAATATCTTTTCCATCTTTTGTCCATGTTTATGGACCGATGCCCCCTTTGCCATCTTGGCATTCATTAGACTACAAACATTCGAGAATCATACATTACTAGTCTCAATGTCATGCATCTTATGCAAACTTTCAACCATGGCACAAGAAGTGTTCATGTGCTTATGTAGCTTCATAAGCTCCTCACTAAGTGAAGTGAGGATTAAGCATTTGGCTTGTAAGTCATCCTCATAGTGTCTAACATAATTTTGACGCTCCTCCTTTGAAGCTAGTTTTGTAGGAGGTACATGAGGAGGGGATTGCTTAAGCACATACAATATGTCTTTCACCTTTGAGACATTCTCAATATGGCGATACCAAGCAAGGAAACGTTGGCCCTTAAGGCCCCTTTTGTCAAGTATAATGGTGGGTATAATTTTAGGCATGTCGTTCACTACATAACATAACAGAAATCGTATTAGATTGTTTGTTTAAAACTATTTGATTGGGTCTTTGAATCAAATAGTACCACCCACTATTTTTGGCAAATTCCACATCCCTCAATAGAATTCGAGAGTTATATTGAACTCTTAGCGGGTTATGGGAGACTCACCATTACCAAGCCCACCTCAGAATTATATCATGTTGGTTAGCAAAAATAATGATGAGAGAATAACGCATTATTCATTTACAACTCTTGTAATTACCCATCTTGTTTGGCCTCTAGAGAATGATTACCTTAGAATTATATCATGTTGGCACCATTGCACTTAGTTAAGTCATTCCCACCATGCTTAGTTTATGTAGAGGTTCAAGCACAACCTCAGAATTATATCATGTTGGTCATACTCGTTGTCTACACTCACCTCATCATATGTTTATGGGTTCCTCCTGGATGTAAGCACATACTTTGAACTTCCCCATTATAGGGTGAAGCCGGTGCATGAGTCACAAACGATTGGATCCCACCACGGTGGAAGGCCTACGAAGAGATGTTCAAAGCATCTCTCGCTTATCAACTTAATATTCGTTTTGAGGGAGTAGTTTTGGGCTACATCAAAACATTTTAATCACATTAAAAGAACTTGGGCCTATCACAACTATTGGTCCAAGTCAATATGAATTAGTAGCATATAATACTCCCACTGTTTCGTTGAAACAAGCGAGACTATATGGAACTACTAACGAATGCATTGCATCCTCATATGGACTATATAGTCATATTAGGTTTTAGGATGATTATGAACCGTTCGATTTGATCCAACACGAGCCTTGTGTTGGACCTTGGGTTTAAGGTAGATAGTTGTTGATTTTAGTTATGCGTTTAATCTAATTAAACCGTTATTTCCTATTGGGCGTTGGACCCAACTATTCCATTTGCATACAATTAAACAAAAGGAATACATGAAATAATAATAATAAGTGCTTATGCCCTTTTACAACACAAATCAAATGATGGACTTATGTCCATTTACAACAAATTGAATTAATCAAATTACATTCAAATCTACACTACCAAACCCAAACATTCATAATGTAAAGCGGCCAATCACATAGCTCAATTATCGTGGCCTTTGGTTCATAATCACCCTTTTCTTAATCAATCACATTAACTAAGAAATCAACTTTAAACAATTGGTTTTTGGATCCATAGAATTGATTTAAATGGAACTAAATAGAATGAAAATCCAATTCTCATTAAAGAGACAAAACAATTTTGTTCTCATTTTATTTGGGCCAAAAGGAAACTATGACCACAACAATTGGGCCATAATGCAAATACAAAAACTTTTGGGGTCACTTTGAAAAACCACAAAAGTCCACAACTTCATGTAATTTCAACTAGGACCCAAAATTTTATTAATGTAAAAACATCATTAAAGGATCAAAACAATTTGTCCTTTAGAGTTTTTAAGCCTAAACGTAAAAACGTAAACTTTTGGGCCAAAATGCAAAAACACAAAATTATCACAACTTTATGTAATTGCACAAAAGGCCCCAAAAGTACCCCACTTGTTGGGGTGGCCGGCCAAGGAGGTGTGAATGAGTGTGAAAGGGTTTTAGTGCATGCATGTGCAATATGCAAGTTGATTTTGGTGGGTGAGGTAAATGTGAAGTTGATGGTTTGTAAGAAAATGTTTTGTAAAACATTAATGAGTTTAGACAAACATTAAAGCCAATTTTAATGATTCACCAATATCCATCACCCATCAAAATTAAACCAAAACTTTATGAAAAACATAAAACTTTTGAATCAAAACTTCAAACCTTTTTGTTCTTGGCAAGAACTTCAAGAACATTTGAAGAACACCATGAAAACTCATAATAGCTCCATGGATGTTTTCATTCACCAAAACTCAATTTTTCACCACTCAAAAGAGGGCTAATATCCTAGGGTACTTAGGGGTTCCAAAAGTCACCTTAAAACCATTTTAACAAGACAAACATGAACCCAAAAAATCACCCTAAGGATTTGGCCGAATTTCCCAAAATACATGGCACCAAATTTTAGTTCCAATATTCATGCTTGAATGAAATACATCTACAACATTTGAGATGCTAAATTTTCTAGCAAAATTTATATATTCAAAAGCAAGAACAAAGCTTGTAACATTTACAACATTTAAATCACATATTATGAAAATCACAAAACCCAAAAGGATTCACCATAAACTAGGCCTAGGCTCTGATACCACTTGAAGGAAAAATTTTGTCCTAGCTAAGAACAAGTATGAACATTTGAATACACATGCAAGCTATTAACACTTTAAAGTAGGCATGCATCCAAAAACAATTCATAAAACCCATGACTTTCAAAGCCTAGTATATGGTGAACCAAAATAAACTCTTTAACAACATTAAAGAGAAAGAAGAATTTAGTGATTCTTTACCCTTGAAGCTCATCCTTGATTACACAAGGGATTCACCCAAGTGGAAGGCCTTCAAGTAACCTCCAAGCTCCTTGAATCCTCCTTGTGTTTTCCTCCCTTTAGTGCTCCTTTGATGATTTGAGGAAAAAGGATTTGTTCTCCAAAACACCAAAAGCTTGATGTCTCTAAGTCTCTTCACCAAGGTTGTATCTTGTGAAGATGAAATGGATGACTAAGGGAAGAAGAGATTGCTAGATGTCCCTCCCCTTAGTGGCCGGCCTCCTTAGAAGAAAATGGAGAAAATGTTTCACCCAATTTCAACAAGAAAAACCCTAATGAGAAAATAGCTATAAAGTTGCTTTTATAACCTTTTCTTTGGTGAGTGGCAAACTTGTAATTAAGCAAACTTTGCCCATCCACCCTAATGGCCGGCCATCCTTTGTTATTGGGCTAATTTCCCCATTTTGTTTTAGTTGTCATACAACTTAAACATAATGGGCCTTGTGGACCAAAACGCTTTTGGGCCCCGAAACCCAAAACCAACATATAAGCCCAATACGAACCTTTCGTATAATTAATTAACTAATTAATTAATCTTGACCATTCTTCAATTAAACCATTTAATTGCTTATCCATTTCATTTGATTTCTTCACATACATCCTTACTCAGTGTACGATCCATTAGGTTCCAATTAGCGAGGCAGTGGGTGATGTTACTCTTAACGATCGATTGTGAATTGAAACCACATTTCAATTCTCCCTTTTTGTTGATTAGTGTTTGCTAACCATTAGGGCTTCTACAAACCATGAGTGACGCCTAGCCGCATATCATGGTTACCCAAGCTAAGTAGAATTGGTTGGAGAACCTATCCAGTTACAACTACAATGCAATACGGTCCTTTTCTAATACAATACTCTTAATCACATTGTTTAAGTGATAGTTTGTTTCATGTCTACTATCCAATGTGATACTTTCCTATATGATTCCCTTGAATATGATTTGGAACAAACTTCCTAAGTCATATTCATTTGCTTTGGCCAAAGACTTTAGAATCATATCTTAGAGTATTCTCCCTCCACCATGGAAGGTTAGAGATCCCTTGTTGTGCATTCATATGCCTACATGACTAGATAGCTTGACCCCAACAATGCCTTGGACAATCCGAGGGAATGCCGTTGACATGATCAAAGATCAAGGACCTAACCATTAGACATCTATGATGCCTCAGGTCAAAGGACTACTTTGCATATTGCAACTTTAGAGTTCATACATGACATGTATGTTCGAACTCTCTTTTGATCGTAGTTCAGTGTACTCGATTGCTCTTTCGAGCACCTATGTGTTTGTCTTAGTGTCCAACACCAAATGACTTGAGACTAGTTCATACTCACGTTTGAGTCAACATAACACATACTAACCTTAGCGGATTGTCAATGCCCAATTGGCAATCCTATGGCTAGGAACGTTTTAGGAATGAACATAAGAGAAAGGTCTCGTTAATCTAACTTACTTAGATTACTTATCTCTTAAATCAAATACATTCCTTGGATTCTCTTATTGCTTAAACACATGATACAATAAATAGTGATTAACAATAAGCTTTGCCCTTCCATTAAACATATAAAAGTTCAATACAATAAGTATTCCAAAAGCTATTACATCAAATGAGTGGCTTTGTGGGCATACTTCCAACACGCATTACTACTCTAGCACAACAGAAGTGGTTACTGAAGCTTCTCGGGTACAACTATACTTTGGAGTACCGTTCCAGGGCTTCCAATGCCGCTGCCGACGCCTTGTCCCGTCTTCCGGAATTACTCTCCTTAATCGGTCTCTCTCAGCCAATGTTTAATTATGTGACCGAGATATAAGTAGCCTGTGCCACGGACCCTCAAGCCTCGGCCATTCTCACAACATTGCATAAGGACTCAACCAGTCATCGCTTATTTTAGCTCCAAGGCGATCTTCTATATTACAAAGTAGGAATTTTTGTCCCTTCCACGTCTCCATGGCGTTCCCACTATCTTAAGGAGTTCCACGCCTCCTCGTCTTTGGGTCACTCTGGTTTTTTGCGCACTTACAAGCGCCTCACCCACAACTTCAACTGGCCGGGCCTAAAAAAGGATGTCAAGCAATTCGTGGTAGCTTGTGATGTGTGCCAACGCACCCATTATGAGACAATCAAAGCCCCGAGACCATTATAGCCCCTCTCCATTCCCACCCAAGTGTGGACAGATATTGCCATGGACTTTGTCGAAGCTCTACCCGTAGCCCACAGCTGGAATGCTATCTTGGTCGTAGTGGATCATCTATCCAAATATGGCCACTTTATACCTAAAAGCACCCGTATATAGCCCCCCAAATTGCCGATATCTTCATCTAGGAAGTCTTTCGGTTGCACGAGATGCCAGCGTCCATTGTGAGTGACCGGGATCCAATTTTCATAAGTGAGTTTTTGACTGCCTTCTTCAAACATCAACAAACAGTGCTTTGTAAAAATTCAGCCTATCATCCACAATCGGATGGTCAAACAGAGGTTCTCAACCGCACATTGAAACACTATCTCAGAAGCTTTGTCATGGACAAGCCGAGTACTTGGATACGCTGGCTTCCATGGGCCGAATGGTGGTATAATACTACTTTTCAGTCCTCCATCAAGATGTCATATTTCCAGGCAGTTTACGGTTACTCTCCATCCTCTGTGACGTCTTACCTTCCCGGCTCTTCGGCTGTTCACTTGGTTGATCTCACCCTTATTGACCGTGACACTTTACTCAAGCAACTTCCAGAGAATATGCTGATAGCGCAGCAGAGGATGCGTCAACAGGCTGATAAGCATCAGTCGGAGTGTACCTTTCAGATAGGTGATTGGGTCTTCCTCAAACTCCATCCCTACCGGCAGACATCCGTTTCCAAAACTCATTGCCCAATACTAGCTCCTCACTACTACGGTCCCTTCCAAGTGGTCGCCAGAGTTGGACTAGTCGCTTACACCTTGGCGCTTCCCCCTCAGTCACGCATTCATCCCACCTTTCACGTCTTTCTGCTGAAGCCCAAGGTTGGCGCTCACACGATTACCTCCGCAACTCTCCCACAGGTCTCTTCTGATGGCTCTTTTCTGTGGTTTCCGGAACACATCCTACAACGTGGCATGATCAAACGTGCCAACACAACGGTCACTCGCTGGCTTATTAAGTGGGCAGGCCTGCCGGAGCATGACGCCACATGGGAGGACGCTGACTCTATCTTGAGCTGTTTTCCAGATTTTGAAGCCTGATGACAAGCTTGTTCTCTAGGGGGTGCCATGTTAGGACCCTGCACTCATTTAACTCATGCATTGGTTAATTTACCTGCCTCGTAGTGGAATATAAGAATGTGGTGACTCAGCCTTTGGGTTACCTAAGTCTTTTGTTTGTAGTGGATGATGTGGGGATATATTAGTCCGTTGTAACCTCATTTGAGTTATGAAATAGAACTTATCTTTCTCTGCAATTTTCCTTTTCTCTGCAACTTTTCTTTTTCCTGAAACTTGTTCCCCTTGGAGCGACTGGAACTTACCACGAATGGACGGTGGCATTGGTGAAGAGGCCAAAGTATTGGCTGGTGAAGGCGTTGGGAGGCGAGGTGGAGTTGGAGAGGACGAAGCAGAGGCCGAATCTCGGGATCGATGTAATTTTCGAGAGGACGGAGAAGACGAATGAGGTGGTGAGGCGACGGAGGTGAAGTTGGAGGTGGGTTTTATGGGAAGTTTTGTTGGGTAGAAGACGCAACTGACAGCGAACTGGTTGGTGTTATTTGTGAGGCAAATGGCGGCGTAAAGTCAGGCGTCATTGATGAGAGTGAGGTCGGTGGCATTGGTGATGTTGGAGAAGGAGTTGAAGAGGAAGTCAAGAGCAGAGGTGGGGAGAGGAAGAGGTGGTTGAGGAGAAGAACGATGAGGACAACTAAGAAGGATAGATGGGTGGACGGTTCAGGTCTTTGGGAATGCAGTTGGTAATGGGGGGATGAGAAGGTAGTGGAGCAGACTTGGGGAATTGGAAAATGTTTGATGAAGAGATTATTATTATTATTATTATTAAGAGTAACGCTATTCATACTTTGTTTTTGTACCACATTTTCATATCATTTTAGGTGGTATTTGATGTGGATAGTTACATCATTTGAAAATCTGATTAATTCAAATGATGTAGCTGTCAATATCAGATGTCCTCTAAGGTGGTATAGAAATGTGGTATAAAAACATGATATGAATAGAACTACTCTTTTTTTAATTCATTTTAATTGTTAAATTCATTTTATTTAATTAATTTTTTATTTTAGCTAGGGAATGAGTGGGCCCCACTTCTGCCACGTCATTATTTAACAATCAAATTGACACAAACTTTAACGGAAGTCTGACATTGCAACGAATCCATAAGTTGAGGTATGAAATTGCAATGTTCAAAACATGAGGTCTGACATTGTGGTTCGACCCATAATTGAGGTAGTTTTGTGTAATTTACCACCATACTGTTTTTAGTTATTATTTTTATGTTTTTCTTTTTAATATCTTGATCTCAATTGAAAATATAAGAGGAATATAGAAAAGTGGAAGAATGATTGTGGAAAACGTAAAAGGTACAAAAAATGAAAACAAAAAAGCAAAAACTATTTTAAATTATTTTTACTTTTAAGATTTTATTCTCATTCATTCTTTGTTCTCCTCCCTCCAATCATCCTTCTTCAACTCTCCTTTCTCGTATTTGAAGCAAAAAACGTGAAAATTAAAACTTAAAAATGAAATGTTTATCAAGCAAGCAGTAATACACCTCTCATCCTACACATAATCATATAATAAGGGTCCTTGTGTATCGATTAAATAACAGCATTCATCTCTACACTTGTAGTCAGTGATCAATTTTTTTTTATATATATAGTATCAATTGTATTTAAAAAGTTAAATAAACTTTTTAGGTTAAGATTAAGGTCTCTAAACCCTTGACTAGGGGTGGGCGGGCACTTGGAACCGAAAACCGAAACCGAAACACGAATCGAATCAAACCGCACCAAACGGTTTGGTTTTGCGGTTTTGAAACGGTTTCGGTTTCAAAACCGAACCGCGGCACACAAAACGGTTTGGTTTCGGTTTTGAGTTTTCAAAACCACACCGAAACCGAAACCGCACCATATAATAAATAAATGTTATATAACTTATATTTTAAACTTTTCAACTAGGTTATAACTTATAGGTTTGTATTATGGCAAACTTAACCTTTCAATTGGGTTGTAAAGTATTGTGAATGGTGATCAAGTTCAATTTTAGTAGATGTGATGCATAAGGATTTAAAGTTTAAACCCTTTGATGCATTGGATGTTGTCTCAATTTTAGTAGTTGTCATTTGTTGCAGTTTTGGTACAAGTTTGGTACAAGTTAGTTGCACTTTTGGTGCAGATTTTTGTTTCTGTTTTGTGCAGTTTTTTGGTGCTGTTTTGATGCTGTTTTTTTATGCAGTTTTACTGCATTATTTTTTGGTGCAATTTTGTGCAGTTTTGTGTAGTTTTTGGTGCAGTTTTGTGCAGTTTTTATGCAGTTTTGCTGTATTTTTTTGGTGCAGTTTTGTGCAGTTTTGATGCAGTTTTTAGTACTGTTTTGGTGCTGTTTTTATGCAGTTTTGCTGCTTTTTTTTTTTTTTTTTTGCAGTTTTGACTCTTTTTTGCTGCAATTTTACTGCATATTCATTAATTAATATACGAAGAAAATAAGACCGTCTTATGCATAAATATGTGTATATTTTAAATTGTACATTTTTTTTTCTCAAAAACCAAACCGAAACCGTTTAAAACCGCACCGCACCGAACCGAACGGTTTGGTTTCATTTCGGTTTTGGCTTCAAAACCGCACCGCAAAATGTTTCGGTTTCGGTTGTGGTTTCACTCGAAACCGCACCAAACCGCACCGCGCCCACCCCTTGACAACAAGTCTGAACCACCTCGTAAATGTTGAAGAATTTAAAATTACACGTCGGAAATAGGACTTACTAAATTGCAATAACTAACTTAGTACTAACTGTTTCTACTACTGAGTACAAAATCTTTTGCAATAAAACCACACATATTGGGGTATCCAAGTGTTTAAGATGAAGGCAACATAAGCACTCCATGCCATGAGCTCACACCAAATTATCAAAATCATTAGCACCAAATATCTAAGTCATGGGGAATGGATAGAGGTTATTGTCAAAATACTCCTTATAGATTACCTCTGCAAATACTCTAGGATATAAAGCCACTTAATATGGACCAATTGAATGAACGGTAAAATGTGCAAATAAGGATCTAACAACCAAGAATTTCGATACTATGATCCAGTTCATACTAAACAAATAACTTTTCTCTGAATTGGACTATGATTAGTTTTCTCGCTCTCAAAAATGAGTGTTGAAGCAAAAAATAAAAATAAAAAATAAATGAATCTAGGCTTAGCGCAATTAACTAGTAAAGAGACAATAAGCAGAATTACCACAACCAAATTACATATGCATTGCCAAGTGCGAGTGGCAACGTCGGGTTACTTTCTTTACTGATAACATATATATACAAGTTATCTCTAGCTCTTATACGCATGTAAACAATCCCTAGGCCTAGCGCCCCACATCGGATATAAAACTTTAAATAAAATTTCGGAGATGGGGGGACAGGGGGGGTTGTTCTACCGGGGAAGTTAGCTTTTTCTAATCGCTCTGAACGAGATGAAGTAGTTTACTTTTGTAGTTGATAGCTAAATTCTGGATCTTGGTTCTTTTTGACTGCTCTGTGCGTGTTAGAAAGTAAGAACTCGTTTGGCACGCTGTATAAGGGATCAGATAGGACTAATAGTACGGACCCAGCCGTTTGGTATCCTTTCGTACTAAATAGTCGCCGGATTAATTTAAGTAGTTAGACAGGATAGTCGGGTATACACCTTCTTAATAAACCCTTCCAAATGGAGGGGATTATTAGTCTGGTTCCCTTTCTTCTCTCTCGCACTTCGTTATCCACGACACCTCCTCTCGCCGTTGTCCCTCTCGTCATTGTCGTTCTCCCGGTCATCTCCTATAGCCGTCACCTCATCTTGCCGACATTGATATGCAATGAAGTGCAGAGAAGAAGAGATGCTAAGGTGCAGAGAAGAAGGGGGAGGTCTGTGATAGTGAGCATTGCAACTTTAGGGAGGGGGAGGTTTGTGACACTGAGCATCTTCTTCTTCATTTCCCCTTCCTCTGTTCTTCCCCCTTATTCCCACAAATCCCAAAACCCAATTCCTCTGCCGGCCACCAACCACCACTACCATCAGGTTTCATCCAACCATCCAGAACAAGACTCTTCTCTCCCTGCATCTTCTTCTGGCTACCGGATCTCCTTCCCTCTTCTCTACCGCTGCCGTTCACTGCTTCCGCCGCCGATTGCAGCTGCGAGACGCTGCTGGTGATGTGGAAGGAGAGGAGACTGGGACATAGCAGGTGGGGAAGAAGGGGCTCTTTGGTAGGTTTGATGCCAACATGTTGCTCTTTTTGACTGGATATGGAAATGTGAGGGGTCCCCTCACACGGCGGCGGTGCGGGGAGAGAAAGAGAGAGGAGAGAGAGGGGGTGGCTGATGGCTTAGAATATTCAAGGTTAAGAAAGAGATGGTGGCTGGTGGGTGAGAGTATTCATGTTAAGATTATACAGTTCAGTACCAAACACAGTATAAATAATACGGTCATTAGTTTGATACTGCACCAAACGTCAGACTAATTTAGTCAGTATTGTCTAGTGGCTATTTATCCTATCTAACATAAATAGTCAATACAGTTCGAGCTGTCAAACGAGGCCTAAGGCTACTTTTGTAATTCAATAACCAATCCTTAAGAGTAGTTTAACTCGCCTAATCCTTCATCATCCTCATTGAATAAAAAAAAAGTATATAAAAAATAACATATATAGGCTTACATTTGGTCTTCTGACAGTCGAGCCTAATAATGTAGGTTTGTAATTAAGCAAGACAATAAAATGAATAATTGTATGAAAAGGTTGAGACTTGAGTCTAACTCTAAGCCTAATAGGGCACATCCTGCCTTTTACGGAAAGGTTGCAAATAACAAATAATACAGGTAGGTAGCAAATAAGAAATAATTTTAAAATATATTATAATGGTACCTGAGATGCGAAGGCCTTAACGGTTACAAGTCTTGTGCTTGGCTTATCTCTCCTCATTAGTGCCTGCATTTCATAATCAACTTTTACTAATCCGTAATTAGATTGAGATGAATTGAATTGAGGAGAAGTTGAATTGACGAAAAATTAAAATCAGATTCTTATGAAAGTTGTTTACTAAACTGTCTGGAATCAGAGTAGGAATAATGCTGATTCTAAATAGTTGTTTACCAAATATCTCTGAATTGCAATTAAAACTAGTATAATTACTAAACTGCCAATGTTTTGAATAAGTTAATTTATGTGCTAGATAATAACTTTAAGGGTAAATTACATTCTACCCCTTCAGATTTGGGGTCGATTTCAATTCCTTACAACATCTTTAAAACATTTTACTTTCATACCTCAAGTACTATTTTATTTCAATTTCATACATCTGTTACATTTTTCATCCATTAGTCCGTTAAGAGATGATGTGGCAAAAAAATAATTTTTTAATTTAAAAAAAAAACCTGAATCTTCTCAAAAAAAAAAAAAAAAAAAAAAAAAACCTGAAAACTTAGAACCCACCCCCACCCCCACCTCCTCCGTAACCCCTCCCCACCCCTCTTCTCCCTCCTGAGCCTCCCAACCACCTCCCTCTCCCCCACTATCTTCACCTCCCCCCCCATCCAAAAACCCACCTCATCCCACCCCACCCCACCCACACCTTCCCCGATCCCTTTCTCCTCTTCACCCCCACCCCCTTTCTCCCTTCTCTCATCTGCAACCCCACCCACCCTTTTCTCCTCTGTAACTCGCACCCACCTTCTTCCTCTCATCTGCAACTCGCACTTACCTTTCTCCCCCATCCAAACCCTGCTCCCAACGCATCGCCGAGTGGGCTCGTCGACTAGTCGGTTGGTTTTTGTCCCTCAAATTTTGAATTTTTTCGGTGCTTGAAACCAACTAAAAAAACCATTTGATTGAAACTAACTCAAAAAACTATTTGATTGAAACCAAATAAAAAACCCCCTTCGCACTCACTTGTATACAAATCAAACAACCCCAAATCAAAACCCTATTTGATTGAAACCTAACCAAAAAAAAAAAATATTGAAAAATACAATCCAGATCAAGAACAATGGTGAAAATGATCAGTAGGTTTTATGGTTATGAAAATATGAAATAGTACCATGACCATCTATACGTCCCTGAGCTCTTCCCTGGAGCTTAGACTGGTCGCTTTGGTAGAAAGAGCCGACTTTAATTTGCTTGATAACATCTTCAAAATACAGAAAAGAAACAAGCACATCAAAATAAAATAAAAAATACTGAAATGGAAATTATCAGAAGAAGAAGGAAGACGAAAAGATGAAGAGAAGGTGTTCGATGAAAGGGAGTAAGGGATGAAGGTGGCCGGAAAAAAAAAAACCAAAATTCCCAATCTTCATCCTCCCCACTCGGGCCCACCCCCTTCTTCCATCTCCCATCACCCACTCTCTTCCCCCATTAATTTTGCACCTCCTTCTCTAACCCAAAATTCCAAATTCCTCGCGACGGTTCTCGTGGACGCCCTTGTCGACAACAATGCTTAAGAAATTTCATGGATTTCGAAACCCAGGTTCGAGCGAGGATGATCATGACGTCGACGGAGAACCGGCCGATTGGGCCACAAACGGCAAACCCAGGTCGCCAAAAGGAGAAAGGGCTTGGGGGTGAAGAGGAGAAACGGCTCGGGGAAGGAAGATGTTTTTTTTTTTTTTTTTTTTTTTGAGAAGATTCAAGTTTTTTTTAATTAATTAATTTTTTTTACCATGTGGCACATATTTGGTAGTCACGTGGCACAAATGTGGCAGCCACGTCAGCTCTTAACGGATCAATGGATAGAAAAAGTAACAGATGTATTATATTGAAATAAAATAGTACTTGAGGTATGAAATTAAAATGTTTTAAAGATGTTGTAAGAAATTGAAACCGACCCCAAACTTGAGGTGGTAAAGTGTAATTTACCCTAACTTTAATTTCCATTGCAACATATACTTATAAATTAATGAAACTTTCTAACTCTTTATAATATAATCCATAATTTTTCCCCTTTTCCACCTCTTTAAAATCTGGTTTTTTTTTTCTTTTCCTTCAAACAAGACCTATTTCATTGCAATCTCATTCTGCAATTAAGCGTTTCTCCAAACTACTAGAAATACACTATAGGCAGACTTTAATTTCTTTAACTGTTTTTGTTTAGGCCATCATCTCCAAACTGCTACATATGCACCCTAGGCAAACTTGGCATTTAAAAAAAATGTGGGGGTATGAATAGTGGTGAAGCTACATAGGAGCAAGGAGTGGTGGCTGCCCCTCCCTTCGCTGGAAATCAAGCCCAGGAGCGGTGGTTTCACCCCTCTGATCCCGTCGGAAGTGGTTGCTGATGTGGTGGTTTTGTCTATGTTCATTTGGGTTGTTGCTGCTACTGCGTTTGGTTTTGTTTTTTTGTTTTTTTCAAAAAGCCATGCCAAAACGACCTCATTTTGGTCCTGGATAATTTTTTTTTTAATTTTTCTTTAGTGAAATGTCATCATTTCCGGTATACGATTAAAAGAAAAACAATAATTAAAGGGGGACCGGCCCTCGATTGCCTTCAATTTCATCTCTTAACCCCGTTACCTACACTCTTAAAACCAATCAGAGAGCAGTAGCTCGTTGCCTTGCCCCCTAAATCCCTACAAGCAAAACAGATCCCGTTGTGATACAACCATAACTCTGCATCTCACTCAATGTACCGTAACAAAGTATTTCTTATTACAATCAAAAAATCAATCACAACCCTTCTTTTACAATCCTTCCTAATATAGCACTAGGTAGCTTAACCTTTAAGCCACCAACTCGTAACTGCCTAACAGCTTAACAATATTGCTGACTCAACAATACTATTCGAACAATACTGCCACATCATCAATTCAACATGTTGAGTCATCACCAAGCCCCCAATACCCTATCAATACCCCCCTCAAAACAAGGCTTGCATCACAAGACTTCTAAAAAAGAAAAAACACAAAAAGTACACAACCAATTCATAAGCAACAGTACAACACAGCAGAACATGATTATAGATGAACCACCATTGGAAACTTAGATTTTAAGTCTGCATAATTCTCCCAAGTTGCATCTTCTTGCCATTGAACTAGCACCTCGGTTATAGCTGAATTGCCCTTTTTGACTAACTTTCTTTCCAAAATCCGTACTGGCACATCTTACAGTATCCCTTCATCAGTGAGTAAAGGTAATTGACTAGTAGGCTGCACAGTAGGTCCCAAATGTTTCTTAAGGCAAGAAACATGAAAGACTGGAAGCAATTTAGATGTCTCGGGCAACTTGAGCTTGTATGCCATAGTACCAATCTTGGCTAATACTTCAAAAGGCCATAGAATTTAGGCTGTAGCTTATGAAATGGGTGAGCAGCTAAGGACAAATGTTGATAAGGGACTAGTCTTAGGTAAACCAAATCGCCAGCCTGAAAAACTAGCTCAGTTCGGTGCTTATTGGCTTGGATAAACATTCTATTCTGGGCAGCAGCCATATTAGCTTTTAAGAGAGAGAGTATTCTATTTCTCTCGATCAAGCTCTTGTTAACTATCTCCAATTTGGTAGTACCAGCTTCATATACTAGAACCTCAGAGGGTGATTGCCTATACACTGCTTCATAAGGGCTTATTTTGTTGCTGAATGATGGGCAATGTTGTAACTCCATTCTGCCCATGGCAATCGAGTTGCTTATTTCTTAGGTTGGAGACTGCAAAAGCACCTAAGATATGTTTCTACGCAGTGATTAATGACTTAAGTTTGCCCATTCGTTTGTGGATGATAGCCCGAACTAAAACACAGAGAAGACCCTTGTAAATCAAAGAATGCCTTCCAAAACTTGCTCATGAAAACTGGATCCCTGTCACACACAATTGAAGCGAGCATTCCATGGATTTTGAAGATTTGCTCCATAAATAATTGTGCCACGAAAGCAGCAGTATATGGATGAGAAAGTGAAAGGAAATGAGCATACTTCGAAAGCCTATCCACCACCACCCAAATAATAGTTTTTCCTTTGCATGGTGGCAGCCCAATGATGAAGTCCATAGAAATATCAGTCCAGATCCTAGTAGGAATGGGTAATGGTTGCAATAAGCCCGTTGGAGCAAGAGTCTCATACTTTTGTTGTTGACAAACTGGACAATTGGCTACCATTTCCTTGATGTCTTTCTTCATGTCATTCCAATAAAAAGTTCGAGATATTCACTTATAAGTTTTGAGAAACCCAGCATGACCTACAATAGGTCTGCAATGATGCTCTTCGAAAACTTTGCATTTCCAAGAACTTGTAGGGCTTAACACAATTAAGTTTTTGTACCTTAAAAAACCATTTTCCATTGTATACTGCAGAGTACTAAGCACTGTAGAATCAGAAGGATATAAAACGTCTTGAATCTTGTTTTTAATCCAAGTATCTTGTTCACTATCACGTCTTAGATCATCTAACCAACTCAAATACGGGTAGGAGATAGTAGACAAGAACTTACTAGAACTCTGAGAGTGGTCATCAATGGGAATTCTGGACAGTGCATCCACCACTTGGTTATCACAACCTTGTTTATATTGAATTTCATATTCGAACCCCAACAACTTAGAGACCCACTTTTGCTGAAATGAGGTATTTTCTCTATTTTGGAGGAAGAACTTAAGGCTATGATGATCTGTTTTGATGATAAAGTGCCTGCCAACTAAATATGAATGCCACTTCTTGATGGCATGAAGAATCGCCATCATTTCTCTTTCATAAGCTGACAAAGATTGATTCCTCACACTAAGAGCTTTACTCGTAAATGCAATTAGTCTACCTGATTGCTGCAAAACAGCTCCAATCCTAAAATCGGATGCATCGATTTCAATGACAAATGGTTGAGAAAAATTAGGAAGGGCTAAAACCTAAGGAGACAACATAGCTTGTTTAAGTTCATTGAATGCAGTGGTGGTAGCCTTAGACCAATGGAAGTTGTCTTTCTTTATGAGCACTGTCAATGGACCGATTATTCTCCCAAATCCTGGAATAAACTTGTGATAGTAACTAGTGAGGCCAAGGAACCCCCTCAGTGCTTTAATGGAAGTGGGGTCTGGCCAGTTAACAATGACTTTCAGTTTAGAGGGGTCAGCTGCTACACCTTCTTGAGAGACAATATGTCCTAAATATTCCACAGTAGTTTGACCAAATGCACACTTAGACTTCTTAACAAACAATGTATTAGCGTGCAGCACTTGGAAAACAGTTCGGAGATGATCCAGATGTGATTCCCAAGATTGGCTATAAACCAATATATCATAAAAATTAAAAATTAAAAATTAAAAAAAAAACTAGAATGAATTTTATGAGATATGGTTGAAAATTTTCATTAATAAGGCACTAGAATGTTGCAGGAGCATTGGTTAGCCCAAAAGGCATAACCAAAAACTCGTAAAGCCTATCATGGGTCTGAAATGCAGTTTTCTCTATATCATTAGGATGCATCTTGATTTGATGATATCCTGATCTCAAATCCAACTTAGAGAAAAACTGAGCCCTAAAAAGTTCATCAAGCAACTCATCGATCAATGGGATAGGGTATTTGTCCTTGATAGTTATCAAATTTAAAGCTCTGTAATCCATACACATTCTCCAAGTTTCATCCTTTTTCCTGACCAAAATACCCGGTGAAGAGTATGGGTTGTTACTAACTCTAATGAAACCAGCATCCAATAAATCTTACACACACTTCTCAATTTCTGTTATTTGTAGATGACCATCTCTGTAAGGCCTCATGCTGGGTGGTTGACTACCTTCCATTAATGGAATCCTATGATCATGGGATCTATAAGGAGGCAAGCATTAGGGGGTGAGAAAGACACTGTCATAATTTTGCAATAGATTCTACAATTCCACAGATTGCTCAGTAGTTAAGACATTTGGTTGTTGAACACTTTCCTCAGATTGTAACTGAAAAAGAAAAGCTCATACCGAAGATTCTTGTTGCAGTAACTTCTCCATTTGAAAGATTGAGACATCTTGAATAAACTCAGTAGGTGTTTTCGGACTAGAGAGATAATAAGTAGTATTGCCTTTTTGAAACTTCATGTACAGCTTGTCGAAGTCCCAAAGAACTGGCCCGAGGGTTCTCAACCAATGCACCCCCAAAACAATATCACATCCCCCAAGTGGCATAGCATATAAATCAATAACACACTGATAATCTTGTACCTTCAAAGATGCAGCCCCTAAGGATCCCACATCATTCACCTTTCCCCCATTAGTAATTTTCACACTAAATGAATGAGAAGTGTCCAATTGACCCTTAATCTTTTTAACCAAAGATGAGTCAATGAAATTATGCGAACTACCCGATTCGATAAGAATAACCACAAAACAAATCTTAATACTACCAACCACCTTCATTGTTTTAATAGATTTAGGATCTGGAGTCCCAAAAAGTGCACATGATGTGATTTCAAGTTCTAGATTATCATCCTCAGAATTTCCATCATCACTAGAGGTTTGCACATCAATAAGCAAGAGTTGTTTCTTCTCACAAGAATGTCCCCTAACATACTTGTCTTTACAATGGAAGCATAAGCAATGTTTTCTGCAATATTCTACTTCCTCTGGTGTTGTTCTTCGAACATTTTCAATTCTTGGTTTATTATCCCCCATAGTCACATTAGCAACATTCTGTAAAGGAGTACAAAATGAGGAATTACCAGAAGAACAAGAGAAAGGCTTGATCTTTAAATCTGACAATTTGGCATCGAGTTGTTAAGCGTAAGCTGTAGCTTCAAGAACATTCCTTGGCTTCAAAATCTTCACATCATGCCGAATTCAAATTTAAACCCCCAATGAAGCAAGATTTCAGAAGAGGAGGATTGATGTCTGGTGTACGATTGACTAACTTTCTGAATTCCAAAATATAATCGCGTAACGAACCCGTTTGCTGTAATTTCACCAGACTTTCAGCCAAATCCTTGAACTCAGACGGCCCAAATTCTTGACAAAGAGCCCTTGTGAACTCCTCCCATTTGGGAAAATTCACCAAACAATTCGCCCATTAAAACCACTGGAGGGGTTCACCATGAAAATGGAAGGAGGCCATCTTTACTTTCTTGAAGTCTTCGATATTGAAGAAATCAAAGTAGTGCCCCGCTTTAAAGATCCACGCCAATGGCTCATCCCCATCACCGAATCAGGGAAAATCCATCTTAAGAAACGGAGGCCTTGAATTCGATGAGTTGGGAATCGAATCGGAGTGAAAAAAAATGAGGACCCAGATTCGGATTCATCCTTTCTTGAAGAATCGGATTGGAATGGATATCTTTTGACGATTCACCGAGAGAATCACTACCATTCGAAGACAAAGAGTGAAACTGTTGAAGAATCAACTCTTGGGTCGCGCGATATTCCTCTTTGTATTCCTTGAATTCATTCCTGGATTCCTTGAATTCATTATGGAGATCAGCGAACATAGATTCGAGCTTCGATACACGAGTATCCATGGTTCTTCTGGAAGTAAGGCGAGTCATACACGAGGAAGGATCAAGTAGAACCGGAAGCCTTGGCTGATACCAATGATACAACCCTCACTCTGCATCTCACTCAATATACCGTAACAGAGTATTTCTTATTACAATCAACAAATCAATCACAACCCTTCGTTTACAATCCTTCCTAATATAGCACTAGGTAGCTTAACCTTTAAGCCACCAACTCCTAACTGCCTAACAGCTTAACAGATATTGCTGACTAAACAATACTATCCTAACAATACTGCCACGTCATCAAGTCAAGATGCTGAGTCATCACCAAGCCCCCAGTATCCTATCACGTTGGCCACCTTCCATTGCTTCCGGACTTTAAGGCTTGAAGCCTTTAAGCCATCCAAGCCGCAACTCGCAAGCATCCAGCAAACCTCCAGCGCCGTTCTGTAAAGTTTTTAATTTCTAAATGTATATTAGCCTTAACCCTAATTGTTTATTCAATACGAAATTTTTATTTAATTGATATAGAATCATATAGTAATTAATCAATATAGTTATTAATTATTGATTGTTAATTATTGATATGAAATTCCATGATTATTGATGAATGAAATTGTTATTTAGCAAGGTTCTAAAAGACACTAGGCGCTAGTCGGGCGGCGGGCTAGGGCCTAGCCTAGGCCTAGCGCCTAGGTGGCTAGAGCCTAGCGCCAAGGTGGCTAGGCGGGGTCTAGGTGGGCGCATCATCCATGAAGTCTCCAGTGCTACTAAATCCCCAATAAGAAGGATCATTTATAAAAACATCTGCAGTGCCACCTTCAACGCCTCCTTCTCCTTCATACACAATATTTCGTTTGTTTCCTTCGACAGTGATGTCATTTCCACCACAATTAACATGCAAACAAGTTGAAACTGGCATAATACGTTAAAATAAAAGTATAAGTGAGAGAACACGAAAGAATGCTGGATAATAACGTACTAGGGATGCAATGCAACTATCTACTAACACACAACAGTGATGAAAACATTGAAGTTTCGAATTATATAATGTTCTATGTAAAAAAAATTCAGGCAAAGCGGGTTTCAAACTTCACTGCCAGCATTTTTTTTTTTTTGAAACAAACACTTTACAATCAGAAGAATTTACTTTATTGTGTATATAATCTTAAATATATCCTTACATCGTGGACAGTCGAGATTCTTCAAGCATGGAAGACCTCTCCTTCTGCCATAATTGAGTGGAAAAATATGTTAACATGGAATGTACACCTTGCATATATGAACATTTTTGTGATTGCTATAATGCAACAAAAGAAAGCAAGACAGAGAGACAATCTTACAAGTTGTTTTCTCTTGAAGAGCTCCGGAACAAGTTCAGGTTTAGATTGCTAACAATAGGGAAATATGTTAAACAATAATCAGTTTTAATCCTATAAAACCGGCATAAAACATGAATATTTACTAGACAAGTATTCTGACATGTTGTCTTGACAAGCAGGTTTCTGGGGGCCTTGCCATGTGAAGATTGTACGAAAGATCACTGCATGCAAGAAATAAATCGTAAAGGTCACTCTCGGGGCCTAGAAAGATGTTGCTCCACGAGATGCCATTTTGCGGACTAGCATCCCCTCTCCGTCAAAGCTAAAAAGAAAGAGGAAGATTCAACTAAGGAAATGAAAAAATGGAAACAGGGGACTGGTAGTCTGGTACTGTACATGTATTTTATAGCAAAGCATATTGCAGATTTTGGAAAATAATATACATCAAGGAAAAGGTCGTACCCAGTGCACAAGGCTCCCGCTTTACCCAAGGTCTGGAAGAGGTGAATGTCGGCCAGCCTTTCCCCCATTTATGGAGAGGCTGCTCCCAAGTCTCGAACCCAAGACCTACCGCTCATGGGCGAAGGCACTTGCCATCGCACCAAGTGCGAGGTGAGACTGAAAAATCTTCCATATGTGCAATCATCGTAAAATGCTAAACTGGTTAGCTCCCAGAATGCCAGTGTTAGTACCAACTTAGTAATAATACACTCATGAGAAAGATCTTGGGTACAAAGAGAAGCATGGAAGGTAAAGGTAAGTTGCAAATATATCAAAAGAGAAAGAAATACGATGACGCGTTGAAAATAAGTATCAGACATACACGTTACTTCCATCCTTGAGCACTGAGTCTGGTACACTTCCACTCATAGAGTTGCCAGTTAAAAATCTACAGAAAGCAACTTCAAATTTTTGGAGTGTTACATCAATATTCATTATTTGATTATATAACGAAAGAAAAAACAATTAAGCATGCAGCAACCTAAAAATCTTAAGTTTCATTCCCAAAATATAGTTCATAGTTAATGTATCAGAAGGTTATACTTACAGGAATCTCAAACGCTCTAAGTTCAATGTGGCTGGAATTTTCCCTGCTAACTTGTTAAAACTGACATCCCTTTAACAATCAGAATACAAAAATATAATCAAACTGCATTCCCAGTCGACAACAGTGCAATCAGTCCCCAAGTTCACACACTACTTACAACATTTCAAGGTTTTGCATTGTCCAGACGTATGGAGGAATCTCTCCAGAAATGTTACAGTTTCTCAGAACCCTAATATATGTAACTAAATAGCATTAGAAAAACTGGCGTCAAAGGTAAATATAACTAACATCTTCATGGTATTGGATGATACAAATACTCGACGTACAATCTTACTAGGCCTGCTCTGTCCCATTTTTCTCTTCAACGATCCAAAATATACATATTTCACGCATACATGAGACGTTAGAAACAAATAAGTCTGAAGTAATTTGACTCATCTATAATGATTTAAACGGCAGGTCTGAATTTTTTCGAAAGCAAAAGATCTTACAATCTCTCGAGTTGTTTCCAATTCTGTATAAAATCAGGTATTGTTCCATTGAAGTTGTTATCGTTTATTCTACTGCATTGGACAATAAAATTGTATCAGGTGACACGGAAGCAGGTTTTTAGACATTAAAAAACAAACACACAGAAAACACTTACAAGTCTGTCAAATTTCTTAGCCCAGAAAATGTCATCAGTAAGTTTCCAGTCAAACGATTGGAGGACAACGTTGCCAAAGCAATGAACCATCAATTTTCACCTATCGTTCATCCTTCAAAAAGTGTTAACAGTGTATCAAAAAATATATAAAGAACCAAATTTGTCTAAAAGGAAAATTGCATTACATAGTTCCCAAGTTGATTAAACTCCCAAGCTCAGGGGGAACAACTCCGCAGAATTGATTTGCTTCAAGATGCCTGATTGTCAAAAAATAAAAAGAACATTGAGATTGGAAAGAGCAAGCCAGAATCACTTTCATTGACTGTGAGAAAATCCAAATTGGAGGGAAAAAAAGGGTTTCACAAAGGATGCAAATAGAAAAGCTTCTGCAGCTTTTGAAGTAATAGCAGAATGTAATCCAGGGAGACGGGGATGGAGACCCTGCCAATCTTAGTTACAATAAGTCCATGATCAAAAAATAATTACAGAGAAAAACGAAAAATCCAAGCTTACAGTTGTGTAAGAGTAGTAATATTTCCCAACTCCTTTGGAATCTCCCCTGACAAGCGATTCACAAGAAGAGAGCTGCATAGAATTTCTATTTCATTTACAACAAGAAGTACGAAATCAAAATACAACCACAAAAATTGACAAGAGCTCACGTTGAAGTTAACTGCGTTGCACCCTGTTGATACACAAAATCAGTGAGGACTTTGGTACAACAGAAAATGTTAAGTTTGTGACCTTCGCTAGATTGCTCCGGTCTCTAGTGTGAATAAGTATGTAAATGGATAGAGACAGAGAAGCAAACACAAGATGTACGTGGTTCACTCAGATTGGCTACGTCCACGGAGTAGAGGAGTTCTCATTAATTGTGAAGGGTTTACACAAGTACATAGGTTCAAGCTGTCCTTTTGTGAGTACTAGTGAATGATTTAGTACAAATGACATTAGGAAATATTGTGAGAGAATGATCTCTATTTATAGAAGAGAGTTTCTAGTTTCATTCTAACATTGACACATGTCGTGTTGTGATTGGCTTCTGATATTGACACGTGTCGCATTATGATTGGCTTTTGATGTCAACATGTGTCGCGCTGTGATTGGTCTCCTGGTTGGAGGGAAACTCTTCTGGGTCCTTGACGGTATAATGTTGACCGGTGCTCAGTAGTTTCGGGATTGGTCAAGTATGGTACAAACAGTGCTCCCCTAAGTTCCCGAGTGAGGGAAGCTCCTCGGATGGGGACTTGCAAGATCCAACCATTGAGTAATCACGAAACTTCTAAGTACCGAAGTGTGGTATCATTTTCACTTGCCTTATTTGTCTCATATGTAGATGTGGCATCTTCTCTGGAAGTACTTTTCCTTCATCCAGGGGTGGTATCTTTAACCGATGAAGATGCACAAGGTAATGTATCAATTTCACTTGAAGCTTACTTGTAGTTTCGGGCTTGGTCAAGTGCGATACAAACCCTATAGTAGGAGTCCCCTAAGTCGCCGAGCTAGGAGATTTGTTGAAGGAGGTAACAGACAAGGTAAGCAATCAAACTTCCACGCAAGCAACCTGGATCAGAGGTTTGACTTCAGCTTCCAGTTGATTGTTCTTCTTCTCCTTGTGTCGTAAACAGCAACAAGGATAAGGAGAAGCAAATGGAGAAGAGATGATATGAGATACTTTTGCTTTTGAAGAAGTAACTTTCCACAAGCTTATTCTTGAACTGGGCTGGAGGGTTTTCTGGTTTCCTCCAAAGTATAAGGCCGACTCAAGAATTTGAGGGTCAAAACAAGTCCATCAAATCCAGAGTACGTTTGACCCGGATGATATAGGATACTTTTGCTATTGACAAAGTAGTGGATGTATCGGCACGTGTTCTGTTACGCTTGTCTCCACATGCTTCATTGTATCTTTCTCACTTGCCCTATCTGTTCCTCAGGCATATGTGGTATCTTCTCTGGAAGCATAAGATGTTGAAGATGAGTACTCGAGAGCAATGTCAGGTAAGTAATCAGGCAAGGGGTTCCAGGCCGTCAGTTCGTGACTGGAAGCTTGATTCCAAATGCTGACTGATTGCTCTCTTTCTTTTTGTCTTGCAGGTAAGAACAATGCCAAAGGAAAAGACAGGGAAAAATCATGATATGGGATACTCTTGCTTTTAACCCTGATGATATGAGATACTCTTGCTCTGGTGTGGCTTGTTTGCATAGGTATTATCAGGAGGAAAAGAAGCTGAGTATTTCGAGAGACTCTACTAAGACTGCCACCTCGGATGTGAAGAAAAGTTGAGCATTTTTTTTTTATTTGTAGGTCTGCCTGGCTGTGGCGATGGAGGTCGGCATATATAGGAGTCTCCCTAACAACAAGTAGTAGTGTTATTCCTTTACCTTTCTTGGTCATAGCAATGTAGTGGGAGCTGCAAGCTTCACGTGTTTTAACTTTGTCAAAGCACTTTGAAAAAGTGGTCTGTGGTATCTGGAAAGCTGATGTTGCGTGTGAAGATTTCAGACAAGCTTTATCCAAGGAAATCTGGCTCTCGAAGTTCGGAGAGCGGTGCATCTTCGATTTTCGAACAAGCAATCTTGTCGGGGATATGGCTCTCGAGATTCAGATAACGGTGCCCCTTCGATTTTTGAGAAAGCAATCTTGTTGGAAGTCTGACTCTTGAGATTCGGATAGTAGTGTCTCTTCGATTTTTGAAAAAGTAATCCAGTTGGGAGTCTAGCTCTCGAGATTCAGATACCGGTGCCTCTTCGATTTTTGAGCACGTAATCCTGTTGGGAGTCTGGTTCTCGAGATTCAGAGAGCGGTGCCTCTTCGATTTTTGAGCACGAAATCCTATTGGGAGTCTGGCTCTCGAGATTCGTAAAGCGGTGCCTCTTCGATTTTTTAGAAGGCAATCTTGTTGGGAGTCTGACTCTTGATATTCGGAGAGCAGTGTCTCTTCGATTTTTGAGAAAGTAATCCTGTTGGGAGTCTGGCTCTCGAGATTCGGAGGGTGGTGCCTCTTCGATTTTTGAGCACGTAATCTTGTTGGGAGTCTGGCTCTCGAGAATCGGAGAGCGATGCTTTTTCGATTTTTTTGCAAGCAATCTTGTTGGGAGTGTTTTCTTGAATGTGAGTAAAGGTTGGGCATTTTTACCAGTCTGTCTTGCCACAGAGCACAGAGGTTGACACATATTGGGACTTTTTAGTTATTAAGCAGTGGTGCTGTTCCTTTACCCTTGTGGGTAATAGTAGGGTAGCTGGACCTTCAAAATTTATGTGTCTAAACTTTGTCAGAGATCTTTGACAAAGTTATATGTGGTACCCGAGGAGCTGATGTTGAGTGTGGAAAGTGGTGCCTCTTCGGAATCCGGAGAGTAGTGCCTCTTCGATTTTTGAACCAACGGCCCTGTTGCCCTTTCTTTTATAAAGGCACCCAATGTGTGCAAGAAGTACATTCAAAGAGTTATTGTTTGTAGGAATTTTCCTCTTACTTCAGAGATTTATTGCACCTCATTTCTCCTTCATCATTTCTGAGAATGTCTGGCCCATCCGACTGTGGTTTTGACTTGAACTTTGGTGAAGAGGCAGTCTTGCCTTCTCAAGACAACATATGGTGCCTATCCTTCTTATCCCCTACTAGTCCTCTTACCGTTGGGGACTCTGTGATGAAGAATGATATGACCGCTGCGGTGGTGGCCGGGAACCTTCTCACTCCTAAAGATAACATACTACTTTCCAAACGGTCTGATGAGTTGGCTGTTAAGGATTCTCTGGCTCTCAGTGTTCAGTGTGCAGGTTCTGTGTCTAATATGGCCCAACGCCTATTTGCTCAAACCCGCCAAGTTGAATCATTGGCAGCTGAAGTGATAAGTCTCAAACAGGAGATCAGAGGGCTCAAGCATGAGAATAAACAGTTGCACAGGCTCGCACATGACTATGCTACAAACATGAAGAGGAAGCTCGACCCGCTGCAGGAATCTGCTGGTCAGATTTTACTTGATCATCAGAGGTTTATGGGTTTGTTCCAAATGCATTTATTGCCTTCATCTTCTGGGGCTGTACCGCGTAATGAAGCTCCAAATGATCAACCTTCGGTGCCTCATCTTTCTAGGGTTCTGCCTAGCACTGAGGCTCTGAATAATCACCTTCTGGTGCCTCCTCTTTCTGGGGCTCTGGTGACTGCTGAGACTTCTCCTGAGCAACCTTTGTGAAGGCTCCCTATTGTTTGTTTATTTTGATTCATGTATATGTACATATTTGTAACTTATCGGAGATATCAATAAACAAGCTTTGCTTCATTTCAACGTATTGTGTTAAATACACCAAGGTCTTCTTCACTAAGTTCTTTGAATTTTTCCTTTTGTTGAAGCTTGTATGTTGAAGCTTTGTGAGTGAAGCATGTAGGTTGAGGTAGTGCTCCCTTAATTTCTCGAGTGAGGAAAACTTCTCGTTTGGAGACTTGAAAAATCCAAGTTACTGAGTGGTCGTGAGACTTCTAAGTATCAAGGTGCAGTAGCATATGGTAGGAGACCCCCAAGTCTCCGGTCGAGGGAGTTGACGAATGAGGCATTTCCTTTCTAAGTGGTAGCCCAAAACTCCTTCTTCATATATATTTGTTATGAAAGTTTTTAGGCCCAAAGAATAGGAGGCCTATGCAATTTTTTTTCGAATTTTTTTTTTTCGATTTTTTGAATTTTCGAAATTTCGAATTTTTGAATTTTTAAATTTCCAAATATATATATATATATATATATATATATATATATATATATATATTAAAGCTTTGTAGGTGAAGCTTTGGTGTTGAAGCTTTGTAGGTGAAGCTTTGAGGTTGAAGTTTTGTTGGGTACAATGAATTAATTTTGCTTCACACTATCTTGATCAAGATAGTGTGAAGCTTTTGTAGGTGAAGCTTTGTAGGTGAAGCTTTTGTGGATGAAGCTTTTGTGGTGGGTGAAGCTTTTGTTGGTAAAGCTTTTATGGGTGAAGCTTTTGTTGGTGAAGCTTTTATGGGTGAAGCTTTTGTGGTGGGGAAAGCTTTTGTGGGTGAAGCTTTTGTTGGTGAAGCTTTTGTGGGTGAAGCTTTTGTTGGTGAAGCTTTTGTGGGTGAAGCTTTTGTAGGTGAAGCTATTGTGGGTGAAGCTTTTGTAGGTGAAGCTTTGGAGTTGAAGCTTTTGTTGGGTACCATGAATTGATTTTGCTTCACACTATCTTGATCAAGATAGTGTGAAGCTTTTTAGAATTTGTAGTTGTCCTCCATTGATGAAGCTTTTGTTGGGTACCATGAATTGATTTTGCTTCACACTATCTTGATCAAGATAGTGTGAAGCTTTTTAGAATTTGTAGCTGTCCTCCATTGATGAAGCTTTTGTTGGTGAAGCTTTTGTGATGAAGCTTTGTTGGGTACCACGAATTGATTTTGCTTCACACTATCTTGAAGTTTTTGAGAATTTGTAGTTGTCCTCCATTGATGAAGCTTTGTTGAATTTCCCAATTTTTTTTTTTTTTTGGAAAGTAGAAATTTGAAAATGTGGGAGATACAACATATACAAATTTTGCTTCCACACAGTTGAGCAAGAGATTGTGATGCAAGCCACACCTTGTAGTAGTCGAAGGTTTGGATGATCCATATAAATTGAATTTGCTTCGAACAGTCTTGAATTTGCTTTGAAAGTTTGAGAATTGTAGTTGCCCTTTATTGATAAAGCTCTTGTTGGCACCATAAATTGGTTTTGCTTCACACTGTCTTGATCAAGAGTGTGTGAAGCTTTTGAGAATTGTGGTTGCCCTTCATTGATGAAGCTTTTGTTGGCACCATAAATTGCTTTTGCTTCACACTGTCTTGATCAAGAGTGTGTGAAGCTTTTGAGAATTGTGGTTGAACTCTTTTGATGAAGCTCTTGTTGGAACCATAAATTCGTTTTGCTTCACATTGTCTTGATCAAGAGTGTGTGAAGCTTTTGAGAATTATGGTTGCCCTCCATTGATGAAGCTCTTGTTGGCACCATAAATTGGTTTTGCTTCACACTGTCTTGATCAAGAGTGTGTGAAGCTTTTGAGAATTGTGGTTGAACTCCTTTGATGAAGCTCTTGTTGGCACCATAAATTGGTTTTGCTTCACACTGTCTTGATCAAGAGTGTGTGAAGCTTTCTATAAGTTGTAGTGTTTGTATTGTTACAGAGGGGAAATGTTTGAAGCAGATGCAAGAGGGCTGAATAGCTTGATCTTCGTATGCCATGCACTGAAGTTGTTGTTGGCTTGCAATAAGACTTTGTTGGTGATTATAACTTTTGTTGGGCATAAGTGCTCCCCTAGTTGAGTTGTCAAGCTTGAGGATTTTTTATTATTTGTGAATGCTAGGAGTTCACATGTACAAGTTGTACCACTCGTCTTCTAGTAAGTGGAATGAATGGTGAGTTGCTTTCATCACTTGGTTAGTGGTACGAAGGTGAGTTCCTTCATAACCTTTCATCACATTTCGTCACCTAGTTGGTAGCACGAGGATGAGTTCCTTCTTCCCCTGGTTGGTGGCATGAATGGCAAGTTGCCAAATGATATTAGAGTACGGGTTGTACATTTCATCACCTGGTTGGTGGCATGAAGGAGAGTACATGTTGTACATTTCATCACCTGGTTGGTGGCATGAAGATGAGTTCCTTCTTCACCTGGTTGGTGGCATGAGTGGCAAATTGCCAAATGATATTAAAGTACGGGTTGTACATTTCATCACCTGGTTGGTGGCATGAAGGAGAATACGGGTAGTACATTTCATCACTTGGTTGGTGGCATGAAGATGAGTTCCTTCTTCACATTTCATCACCTGGTTGGTAAGACTAAGGGCAAGGTGTCTAGGCACGTTGTAGCAAGTGTCGAATGACACAAAGTATGTTGAACCCTTTCAAAGCACAATTGGCTTATGTATGATTGTGTTGGAATGTATGATTGAACGAATATACTGTGAAGCTGTTTGTTTATTTGTATAGTCTTATTGATATATATTGAGACTTTGTTTCATGTTGGAAGCATTCATGTTGAAGCTTTGAACTTGAGTGTTTCATTGCTAGGAATGAAAGAGGATTATGACCGAGTTGTCTAAATCACCTCTTTATTGAATTCATGCCAAATAGTCTTCGTTACATAGGATGCCGAACGGCTGAAGCTTAACACTTGTACAATGTGAGTTTACTTGTAATAGTACTTCAAGTGATCAGCGTTCCATGGATGGCCAAAGGTCTTGCCATTGGAGCTTCTAAGCTTGTAAGAGCCAAGGCGACTGATGCCAACAACTTCAAACGGTCCATCCCAGTTTGGACTAAGTGTTCCTTCATTCGAGACTCTGTCGCAAAGTAATCTTTTCTTCAATACCCAGTCCCCCACTTTGAAATAACGAGGTTTGACACTTGAGTCATAGTAGTTGGAGATGCACTGCTTGTAGGCGACATTCCTCAAGTGAGCCTGGTTTCTGTGTTCCTCGACTAGATCTAAGTTGAGGGTAAGTTGTTTGTCATTTTCGCTTTGCACATAGTTCTAGACTCGGAACGTTGCTTGCTCAAGCTCAACTTAGACAACTGCCTCTGTACCAAAGGCAAGTGAGAATGGGGTTTCTCCTGTTGATGTCCGATACGAAATGCGGTATGACTAAAGAACTTGGGGTACAAATTCTGGCCAACAACCTTTAGCCTTGTCTAAGCTGGTTTTCAAAGTTCGTTTGATTATTTTGTTGATGGCTTCAACTTGTCCATTAGACTGGGGAGGCAAAACATAAGTTGATGTTGAACTTAGAGCAGAACATCATGAACTTATTGTTGTCCAACTGTCGCCCGTTGTCAGTGACTATCGCATTGGGAATGCCGAATCTGCAAAGGATGTTCTTCCATACGAAGTCTTCTATTTTTGCCTTAGTAATGGTTGCTAAGGGTTCTATTTCGGCCCACTTTGTGAAGTAGTCAACTGCAACGATTGCATAGCGAACCTTGCCCTTCCCTGCAAGCATTGGGCCAATCAAATCAAGTCCCCATTGGGTGAAGGGCCAAGGGCTGATCATAGGAGTGAGCGACTCGGGAGGGGAGTGAGGAATAGTTGCGTAACGTTGACACTTATCACATGAGCGGGATATTCTGATGGCATCTTAGTGGAGTGTTGGCCAGTAACATCCTTGGCGAAAAGCCTTGTGTGCTAGGGATCGAGAACCAGCATGATCTCCGCAAACTCCTTCATGTATTTCCTGAAGGATAGTTTCCGCTTATGCAGGCGTAAGGCATCTTAGGTATGGTAGGTTAAAACCCCGCTTGTAGAGTTGGTCATTAATGATCAAGTAACGGGTAGCCTTGTATCGAATCTGCTTAGCTTGGACTTTGTCATTTGGAAGGGTGCCATGAGCAAGGAATCTATAAATTGGGGTAATCCAACAATCCCCCTGTTGTAAGTTGCACACTTCTGCAACCATGATGCTTGGTGCTGCCAACAATTCGACCTGAATTTTTCTCCCAATCTTGTCTTTCACCGCTGAGGCGAGGCGAGCCAAAGCATCTGCATGATTGTTTGCCGCTCGAGGAATTTGGGTGATCTGGTAGTGGAAGTGCTTGAACAACAATTGTGTTTGTGCCAAATATGCTGTCATGGAGCTATCCTTAGGATCAAAGTTGTTGGTGACCTGGTTAACCACCAATTGGGAGTCACTGAAGATATCAATTCGTTTAACCTCAAGGTGTTCGGCCAAACGTAAGCCTGCTAGGAGGGCTTCATATTCGGCCTCATTGTTCGACGCCTTGAATTTGAAACGAAGAGCATACTCCATCACTCTGTCAGGGGTCGTAAGGACTAGTCTTGCTCCACAACCCTGTTGGTTGGACGAGCCATCAACATATAGACTCCATGATGGGGCTGTTGGTTCTATTTTATGAGCTTCAAAGGGTAATGAAACCACTTTTTTAGGCATAGAAACAATGTCGACAGGATATGTGAAGTCGGCGATGAAGTCTGCCACTGCTTGGCCCTTCTCAACTGGCTTTGGTTGGTAGGAGATGTCAAACTCACCCAATGCTATCGCCCATTTGATCATTCGCCCAGAAGTGTCAGGACTTTGGAGTATCTGTTGAAGAGGATGATTGGTAAGCACGATGACGGAGTATGCTTGGAAGTAAGGGCGAAGTTTTCGAGCAGACATGACCAATGCTAGAGCCAATTTCTCAATGTTGGAGTATCGTGTCTCCGCATCTTGTAAGGCCTTGCTAGCGTAGTAAATAGGTCGTTCAACATTACCATCATTTGGAATGAGAACGGAACTTACTGCTGAAGGCGATACCGATAGATAGATAATGAGAGTGTCACCAACCTCAGGTTTGGAGAGCAGAAGGGCTTTACTTATATAGTCTTTGAGGTTCTTGAATGGCTCAGCACATTCATCAGTCCATGTAATGTACTTCTTACTTCCCTTAAGTACTTTAAAGAAATGAGCACATCTGTTTGTGGCCTTAGAGATGAACCTAGTTAAGGCTGCCACCTTGCTAGTAAGGCTTTGGATGTCTTTTGAAGTTACCGGTTCCTTCATGTCGAGGATTGCTTTGATCTTCTCGGGATTAGCCTCAATGCCTCCTTGGCTTATCATGAAGCCTAAGAATTTGCCAGAACCTACGCCAAAGGCACATTTGTTGGGGTTCAACCTCATCGATACCCCTTCAGAATGGTGAAAGTTTCAGATAGCTTGGTGATGTATTGGTCAGCATGTTTGCTCTTGACTAGCATATCATTAAGGTAAACTTCCATGCTCTTCCCAATCTATTCGGCAAACATTGAATTGACCAGTCTCTGATAAGTTGCTCCTGCATTCTTTAGGCCGAAGGGCATGACTTTATAGCAATATAGTCCCTTGTCAGCAGTGAAGGCTGTGTGTTCTTGGTCCAAAAGGTTCATGAGGATTTGGTTGTATCCTGAGTAAGTATCCATGAAACTCAAAAGTTCATACCCTACCGTAGAGTCTATAAGTCTGTCTATGAGAGGAAGAGGAAAGCTATCTTTCGGGCATCCTTTGTTTAGGTCGGTGTAATCGACACACATTCTCCACAAGACCTTTTGGAGCATGAGACTTTCCTTGGTCAGATTCTTCTTAACAAGGACAACATTTGCTACCCACGTTGGATAATTGACTTCGCGGATAAAGCCTATGCCTTTGAGGTTTTCAACTTCTGCCTTCATTGCCTCGTACTGTTCAGCGTCATAAGATCTTCGCTTCTGTCTCACTGGCTTGGTCTGGGGGTTAATAATTAAGCGATGACAGATGATATCGGGAAAGATGCCTGGCATGTCCTCGTATGACCAGGCTAAGACCGCAGTGTTCTCTTGCAAAAAAGAAATCAATGCCAACCGAATGAGTGGTGACAAGGTGGTGCCAATCTTCACCATGCGATCCGGATAATCTTTTGAGATAGAGACGTTCTCTAACTCTTCAGCGGGTTGTGCTTGCTGGGTGAAAGAGTCATCTCGATGATCGTCAGGTTGACTGTTGCCACCGTGAAGATCCAAGTTGGCTTCGTTTGGGCTGGTGTTTAGGACTTGGTCACGTATAGAAAGGGTTTCCTTGGGCACAGGCAGGTGTTGTTGTTTGACCGAAGTGTTGTAACATGATCGTGCACTAAGTTGATCTTCTCTGATGTAACCATTGCCATAGAGGGTTGGAAATTTCATCAACAACATATGTGTGGATACCATGGCCTTGAGATCATTGATGCCTGTGCGTCTGAAGATGACATTGTATGTTGTTGGGCAATCAACCATCAGGAAGTTAGTGGTAATGGTAGTTGTGTAAGGGCCTGTACCAATGGTGAAAGGTATGTGTATGCTCCCCAAAGGTTGCATGATATCACCGGAGAAGCTTATCAGAGGGGAAATCGAGCGATCGAGCAAGTGTTCAGCTACATTAAGTGCCCTGAAAGCTTCAGCGAACATGATATTGACCGAAGCCTCCGTGTCTACCAGGATTCGTCGTACTTCAAAGTTGGCTATGTGGGTTTCCACAATCAGTGGGTCGTTGTGAGGGTAGATGATACCTCTTTCTTCCTCAGGGTAGAAACATATTGGATCCCAGTTAGGCTTTTGATACTTACCTCCCCTGATGTCCTCCACGTGAAACACTTGGTGTCCAGACCTTAAAGCTCGTTCACTATTTTTCATGGCCCTGTTGGAAGATTTAGATATGGGTGTGCCACCACTTATGGAATATATCACATTCATCGGGCGTTGGTTACGGTTACCCCTTGAAAGGTGAAGGAGGAATTGATCAATTTTTCTTTCACGTGCCAAAGCTTCAATATGATCACGAAGGGTGATACACTTCTCGCCGTCATGGCCGTTATGCTCGTGGTAGCAGCAAAACGTGCCCGTGTTCTTCGTGGGCTTGTAATCCGAATGCCTCGGCTTTGGCTTCGGTATCAAGTGTGCTATACTGGAGTAAATGGCCACGCATGTGGCGTTCAAAGGTGTGTATGCCTCATACCTCGGGGTAGGGGCTGTCCTGACACGTGCTTGACCCACTGTGTTGACTGACTGGGGTCGGGGATTATCATGGCGATACCCTAGTTATCGCGGTAGTGTCTCTTACTCCTTTTACTAAAATGAGACTGGTGAGGATGGAAATCTTTCTTTTTGCCCTAAGATTAATATGTTTGTTGACATGGCAAAGTATTAAGTAAGGCAGGGGGAGGCACCGTTGCCGTTTGGAAGGTCGAGGTCTTCTCATTTGGTTGGATCTGGCTTCCACTCCCTACTTGCTGATAAGGGGTGGTTGTGGGCGGTTTCCCTTGATATTTCTTTACCTCGGTGGGGACATGGTTGTAAGCCTATGCCATCACCTCAGAGTAAGTCTTCCAGGTGTTGGCATTGATCATGTACTTGAAGAAACAATCACGTAGGCCTGCCGTGAATGCCTTGAGGGCGGTCTTATCATCTGCCTCAGCGCAGCGACAATACTCATGGCTGAAATGACCAGCATACTCTCGTAGTGACTCGTCCGGCTTCTGGCGAATAGTGTACAAGTCATCTGCAGAATGCAAGCCATCAGTCTATAGGATATGTTGAGAGACAAACAGTTTCCTCAGTTCCTCAAATGAGTCTATTGTCTTAGGTGGAAGACGGCAATACCCGTTTAGAGCTCCGCCAGAGAGGGTGGAGGGGAAGAGAAGACAACGCTCTTCGTCGGTGTGCATCCAATATGCCATGGTGGACTCAAAAAGGTTAAGGTGTTCAATTGGGTCCTCCCTTCCAGTATAGAGTTGTAAACCAAGCTTTTGTTTGGTCTTCGCTTGAAGGGGGTGTCGAGGATCCTCCTTGTGAGAGGGCCAAACCTGGGTTGGTTCCAGTTAGGTATCTCGGCCTGACGTTCGACCTTCAACTTGTTTACTTCCTCAATGAGCTGTAGGACAAGGGGGTCTTGAGTGGAGTCATGTACCACTAGGATTTTTTTTCCGTAAGTCTTCATCGCCTCTTGGAAGTAGGAAAGTTTGAGCAAAGGCGTGTGATTTTTCCTTGGACTCGCCGTACTGAATTCTAGGGCGAGTCTGTCGGAATACCTCAGAGTCCCCTGTACCTTCATGTTCCTCTAGGACATGTCTTCCTTCCCTAGATTGGCAGCTGGCCTGGGTCGTGGGAAGGGATCGAGTCTTTTAGAAACCCTTGGGTCATTGATCTTTGAGCATATGTGGAGGGGATTCTCTCGACGTTGCTTTAGGAAATCTCGGCAGTCACGATAAACGGTTTTCGATCCTTCCAACCCTTCTACAATGAGGTGTCTTCCTCCACTTCTCATACTTTGGGTTGAAGCAGCTGGGTTGAGAGAAGTCTCATGTTGATCAATGTTTTGATGATTAGCTCGCTCCTCATCAAGGATACCCATGTCGAAGGAAGGTGACCCTCCGTGTTGGGGGGCACCCAGATGATGGTTGATGTCCACAGGGGCAACAAGCTCGCGTGTTTGAGTACGCATAGTTTCGTGGAGCGTCTCAAAGAGCTTCTCATACTGCTCATGGAGGACCTCATTCTTCATTGCTATCTTGTTGTTCTGAGCTTCTAGCTCATCGACTTTAGCTTGAAGAGCAACCCTCTTTCCTTTCTTCTTTCGTTGCTTCGCACTAGGTGCAAGAGGGGTGTCATTTTGTGTGTTGTGACTTCATTCGCTCCCCATGTTGGAGAGGGATACTTGGTTAAAAAAGAGTGTATGAATGGTGGAAACCAGCTTGACAAAGCTGAAGAGAGTGGGAATAAGTGTCATTCCCACAGACGGCGCCAAATGTTGATGCACAAAATCAGTGAGGACTTTGGTACAACAGAAAATGTTAAGTTTGTGACCTTCACTAGATTGCTCCGGTCACTAGTGTGGATAAGTATGTAAATGGATAGAGACAGAGAAGCAAACACAAGATGTACGTGGTTCACCCAGATTGGCTACGTCCACGGAGTAGATGAGTTCTTATTAATTGTGAAGGGTTTACACAAGTACATAGGTTCAAGCTCTCATTTTGTGAGTACTAGTGAATGATTTAGTACAAATGACATTAGGAAATATTGTGAGAGAATGATCTCTATTTATAGAAGAGAGTTTCTAGTTTCATTCTAACATTGACACGTGTCGTGTTGTGATTGGCTTCTGATGTTGACACATGTCGCGCTATGATTGGCTTCTGATGTCGACACATGTCGCGCTATGATTGGCCTCCTGGTTGGAGGGAAACTCTTCTGGGTCCTTGACGGTATAATGTTAACTGGTGCTCAGTAGTTTCAGGATTGGTCAAGTATGGTACAAACACACCCCATTGTTTTGGTATAGTACCATTTAGACAATTAAAAGTAAAATCACTACACAAAGAGGAAGAAAAAGAAAGTGAAGTGATACTCATACTCAGAGCATGCCAGATGCTTTTACCGATCTAGCAAAGGTGACAAGATTACATATACACGCTGCAAAACACACCTGCAAGAATTGATGTACCCCGTGTACGTCACCATCCCGCCTGGGAAGGCTGGACCGTCCCCGAAGGTGGGGAGGCCGCACCTTCCACGCGGCATGGTACATTGGTGGCTAGCCAATCATCTGCTCCGACCCTGAAGCGTGGCAGACCCCTTGGTTCAAAGGATTCACAACCCCGAAAGAGGAAATCGGCACCAACTAGTGATCCTAGTTTGAATCCGAACATCACTCACTCATCTGTTCCAACACATGAGGTTATTCTAGTTACAGTGATATCTTAGACGAGACAAATCGGCCTCCTGAGAATTGTGAGATTTCAGTCTACTACGCAGTATTGGATGAGGTTTGAAATAGGAATGAGATGATCGTCGACGATGCATTTACGTACTCAGTAGCTACTGACATCATGCTTAGCGATGACATTGAACCACGTTCCGTTGATGAATGTCGACGTAGAACAAATTGGTCAAACTGGAAACAAGCAATCTAGGTCGAACTCGATTCACTTGCGAAACATAAAGTGTTTGGGCACGTAGTTCTTACTCCTCCACATGTAAAGCTCGTTGGCTACAAGTGGGTTTTCATGAGGAAGCGTAATGAGAATAATGAAATAGTACGATACAAAGCAGGCCTCGTAGCGCAAGGCTTCTCTCAGCGCCCTGGGAATTATGAGGAGACGTATCCCCCCGTAATGGACGTCATAACGTTCCGCTACCTTATCAGTTTGGTAGTTTCTGAAAAACTGAATATGTAGCTTATGGACGTGGTAACCGCTTATCTTTATAAGGATCTAGATACGGAAATATACATGAAAGTTCCAGAAGGACTTCCATTGACTGGTTCAAATAGTTCTAGACCACGGAACACTCTATATATTAGATTGAGGATGTCACTCTACGGATTGAAACAATCTGGGCGGATGTGGTATAACCGCTTGAGTGAATATTTGACAAGTCAGGGTTATATGAACAACGAATTATGCCCATGTGTGTTCATAAAGAAGTCACATTCCAAATTTGCAATCGTTGCAGTTTATGTCGATGACATTAACCTCATTGAAACTCCCACAAAGCTTGAGGAAATTGCCGCGCACTTGAAATCGAAATTTGAGATGAAAGATCTTGGGAAAACTTGATATTGTCTTGGCCTAGAGATCAAGCATTATTCTGATGGAATCCTAGTACATCAATCGAACTATACGCAGAAGGTAGTGCGACGTTTTAATGAGGATAAAGCGAAGCCTTCAAGTACACCTATGGTCATTCGGACTCTAGATGCTAAACGAGATCCCTTCCATCCAAAGGAAGATGAGGAAGAGATTTTGGAACCCGAAGTTCCATACCTAAGTGCAATTGGGGCTTTATTGTACTTGACTCAATGCATTAGACCCGCCATCTCATTCGCTGTTAATCTTTTTGTTAGATACAACAATGCGCCCACACCTAGGCACTGGAATTGTGTTAAAGATATTTTTTGCTACCTCAAGGGTACGACAGATTTGGGCTTGTTCTATACCCACGAATCTTCAAGTGTTGTCAACCTTAGCGATTCTCGGATTGATTCTTGCCTTGTTGGTTACGCAGATGCTGGATATCTGTCTGACCCATATAAGGCACGTTCCCAAACGGGTTATGTCTTTACCGTTGGAAACACCACTATATCTTGGAGGTGACACGCTCCGATCCCGATGTCCTCAGGGAAATTGGGATGGTCACATGCTAGCCGACACCCAAGAGGTGACGAAAGCCATTTAGAAATGCATGAGAACAAGAATTAAATAAGACTTATGAATTTAAATATAATGAATATGCAAATAAGGAATGTGTTCAGAGCATACAACTAATTTAGAACACTAATAAGAAAACAATGTAAAATTGAATGAATAAATGAATGGGTCCTATACCGAGAGGACTCGAAGATGCCGATACGGAAGTGCCTTGACGCCAGGATTGTATGCCTCGATTCTAAGTCCTGAAGGGGGCGCAAAACAAACATGAGTGGACCAAGTTGATATATAATAATACTGAAACAGTTATCAACATACTAACCCCCAGGTTTTATGAAAACTTAATAGTATAATATAATAATAGGTTTTCCAAAACACTAGCATGCCATAAAACCTTTCCATAAAACATGTCTCGTACATAGTGTGCTGCTAGTGGTATCAGTATCAGTAATCTTCATTTGCCAAACAGGCATATTTATCACTTGCCAAACAGGCATAACAGTATCACTTGCCAAACAGGCATATCAATATCACTTGCCAAACATGCATATCTATCACTTGCCAAACAGGCATATCAGTATCATTTGCCAAACAGCCATGTATATCATTTGTCAAATAGGCATATCAGTATCACTTGCCAAACAGGCAAAACAGTATCATTTGCCAAACAGGCATGTATATCATTTGCCAAACAGGCATATCAGTATCATTTGCCAAAAAGGCCTGATAGGAGCATATTTATGCGACTGAGTTAGCTTGTTCTCATGCATTTATATTGTTATTCCTTAGTTGTTTTAGTGTTTAAAGTCATTTTCGTGCAATTTCAAGTTCTAAGGACAAAGTATGCAAAAAGGTGCATTTTGTAGCCTTTTGGAGCAGTTTTGGGCTTAGAATGAATAACACATGCTTGGACCTAAGTAGATGGACGAAATTGAAGACTAAAGAGGCTAGGAATGTGTTAAAGAGAACGAATAATTAATTTAAAAAGGACAAAGAGCTCAGCAACCAAAGAAGAAACATGAGTCAAGATTACCTTATTTTGATTTAACCTTTCCTAATCCTAAATGTCCCTAAGTGCCAGCAACATTGAAGGTCCCCTATGTATTTTAGGACACAAACCAAAGGTTCCTTGCACCATTTAACTCATTGCCGTGAAGGAGGTTGTTTCTTTCCTATTTTCTTTTTTCTAATTCACATTCCCCTTTTCTTTAAGCAACCAGCCGCACCCTACATCATTTCTTGCCTATTTTCTGACCCAAAATTGCATTACCCTTTTGTTTTAATCCTTGCCATGCTAAGGGAGAGGATCCTTACCTATTTTGTGCCTCAAAACACATTCCTAAATCTATCCTACAATTTCTGCCGAATTTCACACTCCCTTTCACCTTCATGCAATCATTTCATACACCATTTCATTCACTCATGGTTGCACCATCCTTGTTCCCTCCATCATTCCACTTTAAACCTCCATTCCATGCACTCATGGCTGCACCATTCCTTGTTCCCTCCATCATTTCAGATTTCATGTATCATTACATTGAATCATTGCACTCATTCATGCACCATTGCACTCCCTTTGGATTCTCATGCCATGCATCATGACTCTTGCTTCACCCTTGACTCGTTTCTTCACCATTCCACCTCCCTTTCCTTTCTCTACCATGTGCATAATCATTCATGTTCCCTAGCTGCAACACCACTCCATTTTACCCCCCATGCTTTGCATCATCACTTCACTTTCACCTTTGAATCATTTCAACACCACTCCTTGCACTCATTGCTGCAACACCACTCCATTTTACCCCCCATGCTTTGCATCATTACTTCATTTTCACCCTTGAATCATTGCACACACCACCAATTCACCTTCCTTGCCTTGCACTTCCTCTATAAAAGGAAGTGTGTGTGGCAGCCATAGAGCTTAGTTTTTGCTAAAGAATTCATCCCCATTTCGATACAACCTTCATCCAAACACTTCCATTCATCCTCACATCCATTCCTCCATACAAACAAACCTTCAAACACTCACCAACACCTTGTGCCATAGCAAAGGAAGGGAAGGAAAGTGCTTGGATGTGCTTGATGTCCAACTTGGATCGTTGGAGCGTTTAGGTGTTTTCTTTCTTTTGTTTTCAATGTCTAAATTTGTTTATCTTTGCTTTGTAAGTATGAGAAACTAAACCCCCCGTAGCTAGGGGGAATTCGAAACCATGTTCATGCTTGCAATATGATTTGATTACTTTCAGTTGTGATTCATAAGTTGTGAATTCAATTTACTTATCCATTTGAATTAAAACTGATTTGTGTATGTTGGTTGAGAGTGCACGCTTAATTTCCATGCATAAATATGATGCTAGGATATAAGGGAGTTTCACATAATCGTTATGAACTTATATTCACAAGTAGTAAAGGTTGTTCGTCACAACCGTGTTGAGTAAATTCTTGGCATAAGTTTCATGCAATTCATAGTTATAAGTGTTTCGTCAATGCTTATGATTTTTATAGAACTTAATGATTCTTACTTGTATCTCTATTATGCAATTCATGTAGGGAACTTGTGGGGAATGCTTTGGGTTGTTGTATGCAATCATCCAATTCAATGAAATTAGGAAAATATGAGGATTAATTTAAGCGTACCTAATTAATCTGGGGTGTTGAGGTTCATGGTTTATTGAAAAGTAACTGGAAATCGTTTTATATGCAAGTGTGTCATGTGTGGAGAAAGACCTTTTAGCTAGCCCATCATCCATTCAAATCACCAAATTCGTCCAAAATCTGTTTTAAGTCTTTAGTTACTTGTTTTTACTTAAATTCATCCAAAACCAAATCCCCCTTTACTTTAGAGTGTCTAATTAGTTAGAATATGTCCTAGTTCTGTTTTTAAGTGTTTTGAGTTAAGTTAAAACCAATTTTCGTCCAAAGTCATTCTTAGTGTCTAGTTTGAATCTAATTAGTTGTTTTGAGTTCTTTGAGTCTAGTTTAGTGTTTTTAACTTTGTTTATATGTTTTTAAGTCAGTTTAGAGGTTATTAGCAAGCCCTCCTAATCCCCGGTCCAGAACGATCCCTACTTACATTCTTTACTACAATTGATACAAGAGAGTTTAATTTGTGTGTTAAGTTAATTTTCGCATCAAGGCCCAACCTACGCTCGGCTCGAAGCCAATATAATCATCATTGCCAAACAGGCACATAGTGACCACTAGATACGCACAAAACCATTGAACATATATATATATATATATATATATATATATATATATATATATATATATATATCAAAATCAACTTTATAGTATAAAGTCATCCATCATCTATACTATAAAGAGGTGCTCAAAAACATGTTTTAAATATTATATCATCATCCATCAGATATCCTATAAAGAACATGGGTTATAGGAAAAATAGTAATAATTCAAAGTAACCTCAGTAAGCATGTTAATCAATTTCTCATAAAACATTCACAAACGTATTCAATAAATCATGTTTTTCATGTATGCATTTCTATTATTAAAACATGCATTTTAGAAGAGGTCCACTCATCGTACACCGTTGGTGCAAAGCCGTACCAGAAAGGAATAACGGAATCGCCGCTATTAATTGCACCTAAGCACATAAATAGTACAATTAACAAAACTATACTCAAACAATTTAATGTGGGAAAACAGACGTCAAAAACAGATTCAGGGTGTCAAATTACCCTAAGTAGGGTCTCGGTTATATTTCTGAAAAGTCAACAAAAGTCAACAGGGGAAGAATATTCCATTTGGTCAAAGGGTTATTGGGTTGGGTTAGATAAACAGGTTAGGCTTATAGGGTTTTAAGGGGGTCGCGGGTTGGGCCTAAAAGACTAAGGGTGTGTTTGTTTGGCATCACTAGCCTTCACTAAGCTGGACTAGACTATTTAGCAGTGCAATCCCATGTTTGTTGCAGTCCAAGATTACGTTTAATGAGCTTAGAGGGGACTCACAGGGACTAACACCTTCTCTAAATGTTCTTGGCGAGGCTCCCCGTATATGGGCGGACTACTAAGACCATCTTAGAAAAGAAGTTGATCGCGTCTTGACAACCTCGCCAATTGGTGCGCCCTCGTCCTCTTCCTCGTCTGGGTTTGGATCGCTGCGACCTGAATTCAGAGCAGAAGGGGTTACAATTTGGTCCAATTAGGACTTAGGGTTTATCCTTATTGGAATTGAATTGGGGGAATTCGTCCGTTTCCAAAAGAAAAATCTAGACTTTGCATTGTGATTGGCTTCAAGCGATGAGTTCTCACATGCGTTCGAATGTGATGAGAAGAGGCAAAGCTCCTCCGCCTTCAATCGGAATCAGGGCGTTATCGTCGTGAATACAGGAGACTCAGCTGCGATTTCGATTTTGATTTCAATTGAATTTCTTGATTGTGTTGCGTTTTGTGATTTGGAAGCTTTATTGATTGAAATGGAAGGAGAAAGTTGTGGAATTTGGACGAAAAAAGAAAGAGGGAAGAGAGATTCTTAGTCCAGAGTTGTGTAATTTGGACGGAAAAAAGGCTGAGGGAAAAGAGAGGTTTCTTAGTCCAGAGAAAGTGTTCTAGAACAAGAAAAAAACAATAAAAAAAAACAGAATTAATTATTATTATTTTCATTATCCTACTTTTTAGTTCGACACTGCATCAATTGCTTCACAAAGATAGTCCAACTTAGTCTAGTCTAAGCTAGTCCAGCTTAGTCCTTGAAGCTAGTTCAGTCCGAGATAGTCTGATGCAACAAACGAACCCTAAAGGGTTTGGGTTTAAGGCCTTCACAAGTAAGGCCCAAGGCCATTAATTTAACAAACCAAAAATAAAAACAAAAGAAAATAAGGGTTGGGTTGGGCTGCCCAAGGTTTTGGGCTTGGCAGGAATGGCCCGAAGGGCCTGGGTTTGGTGGGTCGTCGAACCTCACAAATAAGAAGGCCGGATTTTCGGTAGGAAAGTTCCTTAACTTTAAACGTTCATAACATTGTCAATAGTCAACGAAATAAGTGATTCAAAAATAAAAATTGTAGTTCTCAAAGAGACAAAGAGAATGGTACCTCGTATGACATCTAACTCGCGGTGATTTGGCCAAAAAACGCCTCGAAACCCGCAGAGGTTGCAGGAAACTAGGTAAGATTCAAATGAGTATAACTTCTTCAATACTTAACGAAATTGGGTGAAATAAAAAGGAAAGTTGTAGTACTCAGTGAGATGAAGAGATTTATACCTTGCAAACCGGCTAACTTGCCGTGGTGTGGACAAAAATTGGCTCGAAAGCATTCGGACTCGCCGGTAAAACTGGGAAAATAAACCTCCGAGTTGTTTCTCACTACCAACCTTCACCAAAGCACCTAAAATGAGTCCTAACTAGAGTTTGATCAATCTAAGAGAAAGATTAGAGAGAGTCCCGAAGCTTACCAAGGTCGAGGGTTCACAGTTGTGGTTCCCCGAGCTTACGGGTTCGAAGATTAGTATGTGTTCCTTCCTCCTTTGAGATGGCGTCTAGGTGTAACCATGTGAGTATGTATGTGTGAGTATGTGTGTGTGTGTGTGTTGTTTTCAAAGAGGAGGGGGACATCGTAGAGAAGGGAGAGAGTTGCAGAGAGTTTTGGGGGAGAGAAAGAAGAGAGAAAAGTGAGGGAAAGAGATGAGTCCACGAGGAAGAGGGGAACCGGGGACACAAAGCAGGGGGTGGGCCCCTTGGGCTCACCAATTAAGAACCAAAAACCATTTAAAAAGAAAAAGATCCCAAACAATTTTTAAAAATGGGGGTGGGGTTTTACAAGAGGTCTACCAAGCAAACGCTAGTTACGACTTCTTCAAACAATGCTGAGATTCTCGCCATGCATGAAGCATCGTGTGAGTGCTTTTCGTTGAGAGCAGTCATGGAACATATTCGAAGCACTAGTGGTCTTACTTTCGTCATTGACATTCCTACGATGATCTTTAACGACAATGCAGCATGTATCGAGCAGTTAAATAAGAGATGCATCAAGGGAGACACCATCAAGCACATAGCGTCGAAATTCTTCTACTCCCATCAGTAGCAACATCATCAGATCATTAAAGTCAAGCAAATCTGTTCCTAGGACAACCTGGCCGATCTCTTCACCAAGTCATTGCCCAAGTCTACTTTTCAGAAGCTCGTCCAAAAAATCAGTATGCGTAAATTATCTGAGTTGAATCACTTGTAGTTCTTTTATTTAGAAATTATGTCTAACTCAGGGAGAGTATCTAGAAGCATACTCACTTGATCTTAATGTACTCTTTTTCCTACGATTAGGAGCATTTTTCCCATTGGTTTTTTGCTACCTAATGAGGTTTTAATGACGCACCCATCCTGGGATGATCATACTCCATTGAGTTCACCAATTTCGTCATGTTTGACGTTTTTTTTAGACATTATGCATCATCTTTCTCACTTTTCTCCTTAGTCTATAGGGTTTTCTCCCATCTCGGGTTTTATTATAGCGAGGTTTTGTGAGTTTTACTACCAATGCATACTTTCTTAAATTTGAGACTCGCGTTCACCCGTTGTGCTGCCGACTTCATCAACTATTCTACTTTATCTGCTGAAGATCTGATGCGCTGGTTTGTTGAGTATTTACACACTCAATGGGGAGTGTTGCAGTCATATTTAGAATAGGAATGTGATTGTGTAAATCCTAATAAATCTAGAAGTATCTCTAGTATTCTTTTTAGGAGTTGATTACTTATTAAGAGTTGTAATCCTAATAGGGTAAGGTTTTTACATATCCTTTTACTATAAATAATGGCACAATGAGGTGATACAACAGACACCTCACAATTAAATCTCTCATCTCTCCCTCTTGCTACCGCTGGCCCTCTCTCTCTATATCCCTTAGTATAGTTCAGTTTAATAGGCCTACAACACCTAATAGTATATTAAAGTAGTTAAAGAACTTGGTTTATAATTATGATGCGGCCGTGGTTACTAATTATGGGGAATGTTATGCTTAGATTGGTTACCGTAAAGGGAATGCATTCGTAGAAAGCACTTTTTGTTAATAAGCATTGTGTATGTTACTAGTGTTTTTGTTATAAACTTAAAGAATGTAGTTAACTTTTTCAACAAAAAAAAAAGACTAGTAAATTTTTTATTAAAAATTCATGTGCTAGTGGAAAATTACTTGAAAGTGCATTTAAAAAGGTCATCTAACATGCGTTTGTCTATAAAACGGTTTTATGACTTGAAAACATTTATGTTCTGCTAAACGTAGTTAGAGAGCGTTTGGCAAGAGATCTTTAGACTAATATGCATAAAAAGAAACATTTACGAATACCTACTACGGAATAGAACTAGCAATGGTTAAACAAATAATAAATCGTGTGTCATAAACCACAATTTAGTGCACCTTAATTGTCTGCCTAATTAAAATCCGTAGCCAGAATCTAAATGTTCACATCTTCCTAGACTTTTTGTATGAATCTTCCATGTATACAAAAGCAAGAGTTACCCTCTTTTAACAAGAACTAGGACTAATTTTGTAGAGATCTGAAGACGTAGTGGTATCAGAAAAACCAATCCGTGTTGCATCTTGAGCCGGAAAAACCAACTTTGAATTTTCAACCTTTCGTCCCTGCTGTAATTCCTTAGAACTTAAACCATGTCAAGTGGAAAATTGACAGCTTGATCCTGACAATCATATACGTTGAGATTGGACTGAAATTGTATCACTTAAAATTACTGTATTTTTTCTTTCTCCACTTGCTTTGTCACATAAAGCTTCTACTTCGCGAATGTAGCAAACCATTTAGAGTTAGCTCAACTGATTAAGAGCCTTTATTCTTACATCCTGTAAACGAAAGTACGAAGCTAAAGCATTGATATTGGAGAGTGAACGTACTACTTATCATTACACGAGAATTTGCATAGTTGAGCGCAGAACAAGGTTTACGTTAAGGGTTGTGATTTTCACACATCCTTAACTACTTTTCCCACACCCTTCCTATTTTTTAATAGTTAATTGGTATCCTACTATTTAATCTTTCATATATACCCTTCCTACTTTTTTATGGTAATTAATGAAAGATTAAATAGGGAGGAGTATATATGGAAGATTAAATAGTAGGATACCAATTAAGTACTAAAAAAATAGGAAAGGTGTGGGAAAAGTAGTTAAGGGTGTGTGAAGATCACAACCCTTACGTTAATTACTAAGTAGATGTACTACTACGTTACCCAAAAAAAAAAAAAAAAAAAAAAAAGTAGGTGTACTACTACTAGGACCAATTTTATAGAGATCTGAGGACGTAGTAGCAGAATTAACACATGTTGCATCTGATGAACCAACAAGGTTCTGAGTTCCACTTGTGCTCCCCTGTGCAGTTGGATCAAACGGGTTTCTCAAGGCTGATAACTTCAGTTCATGAACAAGTGTCCGTCCTTCAAGCATGCTCACTACTGCAGACATGGTCGGCCTGAGAGCTGATGCTGGATTGATGCATAAGAGAGCTACCTTGACCATTGTAATCGCCTCTTCCACTTCAAAATGGGACCCCAAGCTTGGATCCACTAGCTCTATTAAGTTCCCCTTTTGTTGTAAAACAAGAGCCTGAAATAAGCAGATAAAAAAGATTAGCTGAGATTAGCTAGTCAACGTTGACATGTACTCAAGCACTTAGAATGAAGATCTTACCCAATCCACAAGGCATACTAAGTTCTCATTTGGTATATATTTCATGTTGCTCTTTCCAGCAACAATTTCCAATGCAACTACACCAAAACTGTAAACATCTGCTTTATTTGTTAAATAACCCCATAGTGCATATTCTGGAGCCATGTATCCTCTGCACAACAAATTGAGTTTCAAGGAGTTAGGCATGACATTAGTTCCAGGGGACATTTCAATAAACAAGCATGTAGAATATAGTAGCAGCACGCTTACATGGTTCCAGCAATTCTGGTGCTAATGTGAGTGTTCTCCTCGTCGTTAAGCTTGGCCAAACCGAAGTCAGAGATCTTTGCGTTGATGTCTTGGTCTAGCAATATATTTGTAGCTTTAATGTCTCTATGTACAATCTTCAGCGTCGACTCCTCATGCAGAAAAGCCAGACCTCTTGCTATACCTATGCATATTTTCTGCCTTGTAGACCAGTCCAGCTTTAATGGACCTGGACCTGAAACAAACATGAATTTCCAGGTCCCTTTAATTCACCATTCCTGTGTAATTTTGTTACTAAACTTGATAATTAAGCTTACCAAACAAAGTACGTGCAAGGCTATTATTTTCCATGTATTCATATACCAACAGTAATTGGTTTGATTCAATACACCATCCATACAATCTGACAAGATTTGGATGATGCAAAGCAGATATCATGCCTATTTCATTCAAAAATTCCTGGTTTCCTTGCTTTGATTTTGATGATAGTTTCTTAACCGCAATTATAGTACCATCCAACAATATACCCTGCATTTTACGTAAAAGCCAAATAGTTAATTCAGGACACACAAAAATAGGGGAAAAGACGTAGGTTGGATTAAACGGTACCTTGTAGACGGACCCAAAACCGCCTTCCCCGATTTTGTTTTCAGGATCAAAGTTGTTAGTGGCAGCTTTAATTTGCCTGAAGGTGAAAAAACCAGTTCGCAGATTCAGTCCTCTTCGAGCTGTCCAAAGAACAAAGTCAGAAAATTGGTAATGTCTTATGCATTTACGATATTTCTTTTGAACTTAGAGCCTGAGAGTGTATTTCCTAGCAACATGGAATTTGACCAAGTGATGCAACGGATAATACAGGAAAAAGGACACAAACTTTAGAACACAATAAACCCTAAATTCTTGTTGATTCGCACAAATGAGAATAGCAAGAACAAAGAAAATTGTTAATTCCTATGGAATACCCAAGTTGATAGACCAGAAGAGAATAAACTCTTTACTTTTACTTTAACATTCAAAAACTGCCCAGCCATCTAGGCTTACAAGAAAATATAAGGTGAAAAGGCTGAACCCCAATAGTCCCAACACATTGAGCCTAGCCAGGAATTTATTATGACCCTAGGTAATAAAGCCAAACCCAAAATTACTTCCAATTCGATGCATCAATACTTATTTAGATATAAATGCATAGATGAATGCCTCCTATCCAAGGTACTACATCAAACTTTCACAGTAGCTTAATTAGTAGTACCTTCTTCACTCAAACGTAAGACTATGCCCTCAATTGCTTCTGATCCCTGATAAATAAGATTAAACAAATAGTTAATTTCGTAATCAAGTCTCTTATCATGTTAAATAGTATTATAGTGTCCTATCCAAGCTTTGGTATTTTCATTTTCAAGCAACTTCTTACCGTATTCTTTGCAAGCACATGCAAGATGTCTTTAGGAAGCCACAACCGACTATGACCACCTGGCTCATCGTAAGACTCTCGTCGAACAATCTCCCATGCCATTTCTTGTATCAAATCATGCACATGCACGTAAGAGTCTGAAATACTTATGAGAGATTTCTCAATAAGAACATCTACCACCATGCGAGCGCCACCAGCAAAGCTAGAGTTTTCTAGTCTTTCAATTATTCGCTCCTTTCCACAAAAATCATGGGAACATGCAATGTCAAGGAAGATTCTCTTCTCAAACTCATCAAGTGTATCATAACTTATTTTCAATGCTTCAAAAGTTGTCCTAAAAGGAGCTTGCTTCAGTTTATCTAGTGCACTCTTCCATTCATCTCGACCTCTTTTGTACAATAAAGACCCTAAAGTTTTAAGAGCTAATGGAAGACCACTTGCATAACTGATGAAACATTTAGACAGTTCTAAAAAATCTTCTTCCAACTCATCATCTTTAAAGGCTTTCCAACTAAAGAGAGAAAGAGCTTCATCTTGGGTTAATGGCTTAACCTCATATACCATCTCTATACCATGTTCAACTAACAAACGTTCATCTCTAGTTGTAACAACGACTCGACTCCCGAAACCAAACCACTCCTTTTGTTTGACCAACTTTTCCAGTTGGTCTAATTGATCCACATCGTCGAGTATGAGAAGAACCTTTTTATTACATAAACACCTACTTATCATAGTGATTCCGCGATAAGTATTCCAAATTTGCATGTTATTTTCCCCTAAGATTTCAGAAAGAAGCTGCTTTTGTAGATGAGCTATACCATCCTTAGAGCACACCTCTCTAACATTAGCAAGAAAGCTGCTACCTTCAAAATCATGAGAAATTCTCTCGTAAACTAATCTAGCTAGGGTTGTCTTACCCACTCCACCCATCCCCCATATCCCTATAAAGCGAACATCGTTTGCATCTGTATCTAAAAGCAAATCTATTTCCTCCAGTTTAGAATCAGTTCCGACAAACCTCTCTGAGGAATCTAACATTGAAAACGTACGGTGCACTTTCTCCCATAGTGTATTGACGATTCCTTGGATAAGCTCTGTATCATACCTACAAGAAGAACAAACGACGTAAATAAAAAATCATCACACCGTAAAATAAACGTCAGTTGCTGAATCCCACGCTTACCTATAATCCTTTGAATTCCACCCAGCGAAATTAGCCACCCTTTTTAACGACTTTCTCCACTCAATTACCTCCTCCATTTGTTCCGGATAATTTACTTCATGTTCCGCAAAGGCTTCCCCAAAACTCCCTCGTTGATGGCGTACATCAGAAGGATCCACGTCATAAAAAATGGGGAAAATTCTCTCTTTCTCTTCCATGCAACGAACAATATGAGTAACTTCTCGCAAACACCAACCTGAAGAAGCAAAGTTTGTCGAAAAAACTATGATTGCAGACCTTGATTGGTCAATTGCCCTCAGGAGCTCTGGATTGATATCTGTCCCTCTTTCAAGTTCTGGTTCGTCCCTGAAAGTCTTGATTCCTCGCGCATCCAACTGTTTGTATAAATGATTTGTAAAACCCCTGCGGGTGTCTTCACCTCTGAAACTCAGAAACACATGGTATTTCCATGGAAAAACTGCAGGAGCCGAAGCCCGGGCCATTTGGCTGCTCACCGCAAATCGGAAGTGTTCCAAGCAATCCGCTCTACCCACAGAAGCTAGGTCGCACCGACACTCCAAAACTCCGAAGTGTCGACTTCGACACGCCGACAATACGCCCCCGACACGGCTTGGACACTGTCAAGAGACTCGCCAAGACACCGGTCAACGGGTCGGACACTCATCCGATACGCCGACGACACGGGTTGAATTATTTTGAGGCAGTTTTTGAAATATTGAAATCTTTGGGGCAATTTGGAATTACAAAAACTTCAGTCTAAAACTTCAGTCTCTATCTAATCTAATCTTCGCCTCCCTCCTCTTCTCCCTCACCTTCGAAGCGGTGGATGATCTCAAACAGTAGGCTGGTGGAGCGGGGAAGGAAAGGATGAGAGAGGTCGAGGAGAGAGAGAGAGAGAGACCAATGTGAAGGATAGAGAAGAAAGAGGACGACAGAGAAGAGGGGAAAGGAGAGAGGGGTCTGTGGAAAGCTGTGGTTGTGGTGGGCCTTGAGTCCATGACAAATTAATTAAACAATTGTTTTCTTTGTTGTAAGTGGTCATGGGCGGCGGCGGTGCGGGTTCTCATAACAAGTTGATGCAGACAGCGCAGCTCTCGAATTCTAGTTCGATCTGCCACCATGGTTGTCTGAATAGGAACGCCATGGCCTAAGTTTAATTAAACAATTGCTTTCTTTGTTGTAAATAACACTAGATAGTACTGATTAAATTAATCGAGTGTTTGGTGTAGTATCAGATTAATGATTGTATTATTTAGGGGTATGATATCCACACATTCATTTTTACTCTCCCATACCTTTTTGGTTTTTAGTCATCGGATCGGATGAATTGAAGAAGATCAACGGACAGAAATTAACAAGAGGTGTGTGAGAAGTAAAAAATGGTGTGTGGATAGTACATCCCATTATTTATATTGTGTTTGGCAACCGGATTCAAAAAAAGAAAAAAAAAATGTTTTTGACAGGAAGCAAATCCTATCTTCAAGATAGGAGGCAAATGAAAAGCCGCCAAATTAGATTAGAACCTGATTTTAAAAAAAAGGTAAATTAAGGATTTTTTTTTTGGCAGCATTTGTCCCCCAGTGGTCTGCAATGGTTCAATGCAATCGGGTCTTGTGCTATGTGGGGGCGACGCAATGGATTTTATGCTTTCTGGGTTTGGGTTCGTGCAGTGGTTCAAGGCGGCAACAGTTCGCAACCATGGGATCTCATTTCAAGATACAACAACAATGGCAGACTCGAGTGCAAGATGGTGATGCGAGCAGTTACAGAGAAGCAGTGGGTCATGGGCGGCGACGGTACAGGTTCTCATAACGAGTTGATTCAGACAACGCAGCTCTCCAATTCTAGTTCGATCTGCCATCATGGATGTCTGAATAGGGACGCCATGGCCTGGGTTTAATTTGCCACCTCTAATTTTCTGTTTATATATGGTTGATGTTGATTGGAGGTGGGGAGGGAGGGAGAGATGGAATATTTGGATGAGCATGTTGCGATGCAAGTAGAGAGGTTGAGAGCACGAGCATGATTTGCCCGACTAATTATACGGAGGTTCCAGGGAGGATAAGTTAGCAGGCGTGAGGGGTATTAAAATGGTGAGACCGGTTTAATTTATCCGGTGCTTAATTAGTACAGATGAGCACCAAACAACTTCTACCGTATTATTAATACTATCCGATCCTTTATACGGCATGTCAAACAAGGCCTATAGTTTAAGTGTAATTGTATAAATCTTAGGTTAGATTTTATTCTAGTTATCATTTCCTATTGCATCTTGTATTCCTTGAGGAAGAAGAAATATCTCTTCTCCTCTTTTACTATAAATAAAGGCATAATGTAGGAGGGATAACAACACGCACATATTCCCCTACATTTCAACAAACACATCTCTCTCCCTTCTCCTTGCCGCCGGCCACCCTAAATATTTTTAGATAAAATAGACCACAACACGTTATCATCACGCTCCTACCGCTGCGCTTAGGAATCTGACGTTGAAGAATTTTTCTGCATCAAATCAGTTCATCCATATCATCACGCAATCAGGTTCTTTCAAAACAACGGCTTTTAACTCGGTATTTTTGCAGCCCTGATAGCATGAACATTCACCATGATGCATGACCCAACTTTACGTTTTACGATTTTTAGATTCTACATAAATTGTGTATGCCTCATAATCATAATTGTTGAATTATGTGAATTTGATGTTTGCTATGAATTGCATATGCATCAATAAAATTGTATATGAATTGCATCAAATTGAATTCAATTAACATATTATTATTTTGAATATGCATATAATTGAGTTATATTTGAATTAAAATAAAATGAAATTGGGAATCATGGCCTGGGACCCATAACCTCGAGCACTCACCCAAGCCTGCAGCTTGCGACTGAACTGTGCCAAAGCCGAGAGATCTAGGTTGAAACCCAGAACACCCCGACGCCAACCACGACGTCCCTCGCCATCGCAGGATGGCCTGCATGCCACCCTCACACATCGGGTCACCATGTTTGACTGCCTGAAGCTTGTCAAAAAACCCGATTCGAAATTCTAGGGTTTCACAACGAATGTCGAGATTTTTTTTTTCAAATCTCCATTCTTATTTTGAGGTTTTTAACGACCCACAGACTCGTACTAAGCATCCTTGTCCCAACGCCGACCGCTTGACGTGGCACCGTCGACCAAAACCCCGCGTTCTTCCCCGGCTGTACACATCCAGCACGACTGGGTTTGTGACCCACGTCCTTTTTTTTTGGGTTTGAACCCTCCATGGCCTGTTTTTTTTTTGGGCTCCCTGCAGTGACCTAAAAACCCTTTTAGGCCCTTCCTGCAGCGGCCCATATGTTTTTTTATCTGGGCTTACCTGCAGCAACCCACCCCCACTATCCCGTCCTCCCCGTAAGCCTGCAGCCTACAACCGAGTCCAAATCTAGCCCATTCTTGGGCCTGGAATGCACGGCACAAAATTTTTTTAGCCACCCGTGGCTTTATTTATTTATTTTTTGGGCCCCAAATTTTATTCGCCTAATTATTTTAGGCCCAATGGGTTTTATATTTTTCACCCACATTTTAATTTGGCCCGAAGTCCAAATAAATTAATTCATTTATATTTGTACACCTAAAAGTTATATTTTTGCATATTCTTGTTGCATATTTGCTTATATATATATATATATATATATATATATATATATATATATATATATTTGTGTTTGCCTGCAGGAATATATGAACCTGAAGTTCATAATTATTTTTGAAACCCGAAGTTTCTTATAAATATGCCTTGTTTGAAAACCTGAAGTTTTCACTTTAAAACATCACCCATGAAAACCTGAAGATTTTTTTCATGCAAAAATTAAACCAATACATGTCTATTAGAACCTATATGTTTTACTCCTATGTGAATGGATTGATTTTTTTTTCTCCATTACACTAACCACATCTTGTCCATCTATTTTGTGATAGGAACATGTCGAATTTGAACAAACTCGACTTCACCGCTTTGGAGTTCTCTGGAAGAAACTACCTCAAGTGGGTTTAAGATGTGAAGTTCCACCTCACTGCAAAGAACTTGCGTCCTGCCATTGAAGAAGCAACAGATGAACCTGTTGGCGAAGCTGAAAAGGCCACTGTTATGATCTTCATTCGAAGACATATCCATGACGCTCTACAAACTGAGTATCTTGTTGAGGAAGATCCACGTGCATTATGGGTTGCTTTGGCTGATCCTTTTGATCACCAAAATGACATATTCTTGCATGAAGCAAGAAACGACTAACAGCACTTACGCTTCCAACAGCACTTACGCTTCCAAGACTTTAAGTCTGTGAATGAATATAATTTTGAAATTTGTCGAATCTGATCACCTCTCAAGTTTTGCAATGAAACTTTGACTGAAGAGGATCTCCTGGAGAAAACCTATTCGACCTTCTCTGCTTCTAATATTGTCCTGCAGCAACAATATAGAGCTCAAAAGTTCACCAAGTTCTAGAATTTGATCTCTGTTTTACTTCTTGCTGAAAAGCAGAACCAGCTGTTGATGAAGAATCATCAAGCTCAACCTACTAAGGCGACTGATGTGCCTGAAGCGCATTATAGCACTAATCAACGCCCAAAACGCCAAAAGAGGCGTGGTAGGGGAGGCCAGAAGCCATCCCACCAAGGTCAACATAGTCAAGGCCCATCCAAGGGAGGAAACAAAGCCCCGAAGTGCTCAAACCTCACTCCCAAGGCCCCGAACTTCAAGAATAAGGACAAAGCACCTGAAACCATGGATGCAGATATGTGCTATCGCTGTGGTTCCAATGATCATTGGTCCCGTGTTTGCCTAGCTCCCAAGAAGGTTGTAGATGAATATCATTCTCGTTGTAAGAAGTTTGAATCAAATTTCGTGCAAGTGGACGATTCAGAGACTACAAAGATGGAGGTTTCTGACTCTCCAGATGATACTTATTTTTTAACTGAAATAAGACAATTGGGGCCGAATTCCACTAAGTGGCCGAACCCCTCCTTTGTTTTTGGTTGATTTTTTGAACAATTTTCCCTTATGTTTGGATTATTTATTGGTGATTTGTTTTTTTGGATATTAAGTTTTAATTAATTACCATCCTTGAATAAATGAAATTATTTAAATTTTATTTTTTAAGTTATTAACTTTTTAACACACATATCCCACCATTTGCGTAGTTACACGTGGTGTACTACTTCGTGTTCCTGTCACACTAAAAATCTTTCTTTAACTTGTCACTGGACTGTGCTGAGTGAAATTACCAACCACTCAAAACTTGCCACATGGTGAGTTTTGAGTATAAATTTTGTAACACATAATTGTATAAAATTGTATGGTATAAAATTGTGTGATATAAAATTATACTTAATAATTAGCACATGACAAGTTTTGAATGGTTAGTACTGCCACTCAGCAAAGTTTAATGGCAAGTTAAACCTCAAACAAGTTTTTCTCGATTCGAAGGCATGGCGGTGGAGGGCGGGATACTCCCAGTTCGATTGGAAACCTATTTCTTGCAGGGCGAGGAAATAAGGACGCGTACTAGGCCACATTCAAGTTTAGGGTAGCAAGTGAATGAAAAGAAAAGAAATTTTTTTTTCTTTCTGTTTTTTGACCTTTTTATGAGAAAACAACACTTAAAAGAAAGTGAGAGTACTAGACCTGTTGAACTGGAAGCTTTCTCAACTGATAGAATCATACAGATCTTGAAAAATGTATCAGTATAAACATCTATATAAGAATTGCATCAGTTGCATATGAAAATTGGGAAATCATTTAAAGAGCAAGAGAAAGTGCCATTCTAACTTTAGGAATCTTATCAAGTTCCTTGACGTTGAACTCGCCCGGGAAAGACAAGCACGACTTGGGTCTAATACTATACTGCAGGACAGTCTTAACATCTCCGCGAACATCGAGTCTAGCTTTCACCACTGTTTGATGAGCAACCGCCCACGATCCTCCAACTGTCAAGGTGCTTCTCTTTTTTGAGTGGTTCTTAGTGAACTCTACCGCTGCTGCACTCTTCTTTTCTTGATCAAGTTAATAAAGGTACGATGCTGTTAGCAAGTCACCCTTGTTTGCCCTAAAAATATCACAAAGATAGCATAACAGTAACTCAAATCTGCATTTGGCCTCTACAAAATTTGTTGTTAAATTTGTTGATAAGTTTAGTTTAAATCAGACGCTTTATCCGCCTTCATAGTTATAGGGTTTGTAGATTGAAATGAAACGACTTACAGAATTATTGAAGCATCAGAATTGAGACTCTTCATGCTAATGCCTGCACTACATTTGGAGAAAGTGCTGGAAGCAGTTTTGTATTCTGCCTCCACACCGACGGCAATGCTTGCACTATCGACAGTTGCTGAAACGTTGGTTGCAGGGGACTAGCACAGAGAAACAGACAGAGCTGCGGCACCATATTCTTGGCGTGTTTGAAACCCGAGCTGTGAAATCAAGACAAGTGAGTTGTTTTATAATTTGAATTAAATGTGATTATCATGCAGCTTCAAAAGGGTGAGCAATTTCGGCAACAGAAATTTCTTTTATTTTGTTGTTATTTTTTGTGTCGCAGATTTCATAACAAGAACACCAATTCAAGGAGTTTCCAAACAAAAAAATTGCTCAAACAATGAGAACAGTACCTTGCCCGATTTGTACTCCAGCAAGCTGAATGAAGCTGCGGTCTTTGTGGTTGACAGAAACTTCATACTTAATGTTCCAGTAACCTGTCATAACAAGGGGGAAATAAAGAAAACCTTGATCCGAACGAAAAACAGCAGAGCTCAAACTTATTAGGCAACAGTAAAACTATATTGAACCAAACCCACTTTTGAATCCATATCTATTCGGCAGTTGAAGGTGGCATTCTTGTATTTGTGTCTGATCCTGCAACAGCTGCACTCAATTGTGCTCCATTCTTCGTGGAGGTTGAACATGTAAGGTTCTGAAAACAAACCAAAAAAAGGATCAACTTTCTGTCTAACGTTTTAGAGGGTGTGCCAAGATACGAACATACTGTAAGTTGTGAGTGTCAAAGAACATGTGCTTACTGTTTCTTGACATACAGTAACTTGGTCAATCCGAGTAGAAAATTATGGAGCCTTATTTGGTTAGGTTAGGAGTCCTTATTTAGTGCAATTAATTATGAAAACCTTATTTAGTTGACAAAGAATTTGTTACCATTTAGGACTATAATGAAATCCTAATTGATTTGGAATATCCCTTTAATTAGTTAATAGGAAAACTAATGAAAAGGACTTGAAAACTTTGAGTTTTAATGATAAGGACAAAATAAAGGGTAAAGTGAATAGTACCAAGATTGACTTTTTAGTGTAAAAATGTGATTTTTCGTTAAAGTGAACAGTACCGGATGTTTTTCGTTAAAGTTCCCTTAGTTAATAGGCCGGATTAAAGGGATGAGTGTCTATATATTAGGAGGTCCCTGGACTCACAGCATTATCTTATTCTAGTGCAAAACCCTATTTCTGTGCACAAGGACTCTCGGCTGCTAGAGTGTAGACGTTCCTCCTTGAAACCCTAGCAGTCATGGCTTCTTCTTCCTCCGCTTTGGAAGATAAGTTTATTTCCCTTTAATTGTTTGATTGATTTATTGTAGTTATATTTGTTATATCTGTGATTCTAGTAATCTTACATGTGGTATCAGAGCCTCTCAACTTGTCTAGGATTCAGAATTTCGATCATGGTTGGTTTTGAATATAATGGTAACGATCAAATATCATGCCATAACTTTTTATCCTTTACAATGTGTAATGCTTCCGTGAATAATATGATTCATTGATTTAATTGCTGATAATTCAATATGTGGAGCGATTATCATATTGGCTTTGCAAATAATTATTTAGATGTTATTATTATTAGTTTTTATTTAATCTGACCCATCTGCAGAAACTGCTTCTGCGTGTAGTTGTATTATTTTTGTCTACAGATACGAAACTGCTAGGGAATTTGCAAAGCTTGGGGGTTCAGTTTAAAGGTAATCTGTTTGAACAAATTTTTGACAAACTGAAGGCACAATTAGTTTGTGTTTTAGTTAAAGGTCTTTTACTTATCGATCCTGAGGCTTCCGCATATTTTTAGAGTATTTTTATAATCACTTTTCTGACTTCATGATTCTCATGTAATTATAAAAAATGGTTTTGTTTTGCTGTCATGGGAAAACATAAAGATAAGTTTTCTTAGCCATGTCGTGATAATGATTAATTAAGAAGCAAATCTGATTGCTTTATATATGGCTATACCTCTAATATATATATCTAATTAATAATAATTTTGCATTGGATTTAAAGTTCGAAGGCTTGACACATATGCATCTAACTAATTTGATTTAACTATTATTATTTTTTTAACATGATTAATATCAAGATTGGCTTTGATCCGCTTGGATGGCATTTGTGTTGCTCCTGGGCAATGGTTAGGGTTCCTTGTTTTGGAATCCCATTTTAAATTAATAATTATTTTGCACGCTTCTCTCTTCTAGTGCACCGTGTCAATGATCAGGTTTAAAATTTCGGTTGTTTTCGAAGGTTTTTCAATGTGAATCACTTGCCGTCAGGAGATCATTTGGGTTAGCCATTGTGATCTTATATCATGTTCACATTTTATGTTTTCTGGGCCTTCAATTCCTAATGCCTAGAATGAGGCTTTGAGGATTTTCCTCAATTGCATTTAATTTCGTTTATTCCAGTCCGCTACATATTTTTGAGTAATGGTTTACAAGAATAATGGTATGGCCACTTTGGTGTATTAGTTGATTAGTTGAACTAATTTGAATATAAAGTCCATCTGCTTTTGGAAACTAACTTTCCCATACATATTAATTAAGTTGATTACGCTTCCATCTATTGTTATGCCTGAAAGAATCCCTCTTCAGTAATAAGAATTTGGTAACTTTTGATTTCCCTCATGCTTCTATCACTGATAGTTGGGACCAATTAATGTTGAGACTTTCTTTGCTACGTTTGTCCTTTGTGACTTTCATCTTCAAACATAAAATTGCAAAGTTGAGACTCAAATGCTTTTGGGAAATTTCTCAAATACACACACTGTTGGAACAAATATGTTTTTATTTAAATATTTAAATATATTTATGTTTTGTTTTACTACCAATATTATATACACAACATTTTGCTTTATTACCAATATTAAAAGTCAAATTGATTTTGGCTTAAGGAGTTATGCAATCAAACCGTTTTGTTTTTATTTCCGGTTTGAATTTACTTATGTTTTGATTTTGTCCCGTTGTGGCTTTTATGACTTGTCCGTTTTGATTTGCAAACGGTTTTGCAATCCCAATTACCCCCTCAACATCTCTTTATATACATAATATATATACACACACACACACACTAGTGATGCTTAGGTTCAGTAGCTAACAGAGAAAGAAAAAATAGTTTTACATATTAATTTAAAAAGCAACATATCGAAAAGGTTTAGTTCGAAGGTTCTTCCGGTGTGCAAGGAAGAATCTTATCAGAAGAAGGTTCTGGGTTGTTTTATCCTGGGGACGACGTGGTGTTTGTGAACTGCTTGCACACTTTGGGCAGAGCCGCGAAACGTCTTAAAGAGAGCGACTTAGTTCGCGACTCATCCCAAGAATCATTCACTACTCAAGGCTTTTACATTTTTTCGGGTAACTTCGTTCCATTATATTTCAGTTTTCAACAATTTTAAGACGTAATCAATCTGCCATGAAATTGTGTTGACTGTATGTTATGTGTTAAATAGAATTCCTAACTCAAAATCGAATATCTCTCCTTATGAAAATTGGAAAAATAAGAAACCAAATGTGTTGTATTTCAAAACTTGGGGTTGTTTAACTTATGTTCGTAAACCTGATCTAAAAAGATCGAAATTGGCTAGTAGAGCATATGAATATGTTTTTATTGGTTATGCATGTAATAGCAAAGCATATAGATTTTATGATTTGAAAAACCATGTCATAATTGAGTCACTTGATGCTGATTTTATGAGAATAAATTTTCTTTCAATCTTCGAAATAGTGGGGGTTCTAATTCTTCTAAAATTTATGAACCTACTGTCAGATACCCCTTTATGGGAGAACAAGCATGATGGTTGAGAAACCTAATGTCAGATACCCCTTATGGGAGAAGAAGCAAGATGGTTGAGAAACCTACTGTCAGATACCCCTTTATGGGAGAAACCGATTCCAGTCATATACGGTCTGAAGAAAATTTGGTTGATCATTTGACGAAAGGACTAACACAAGAAAAGGTTTGAAAAACCTCGAAAGGGATGGGACTAAAGCCCATAGAAAATTGAGTCATTTGTGATAGCAACCCAACCTATAGACTGGAGATCCCAAGAAATAGGTTCAAAGGGTAATAACAAGTCACAAGTGATATGAGTGAAGTCTTGCTAATTTTAATTTGGAATATTATTCCATGTCCATCCCTAAGAAGCATGACATCTTGAAGCGTTTTTAGGTTGAGATTTTTTCTCTTAATAAGGTCTGTACTCTATGTTGAGTGGGATATCAAGCTACAGGAATATTTTTGATAGTCTTACCTATGTGAATGTGGAAGTGAGGCCGCTTCCTATGAAATCTTGGGCAAGTTTCTAGAGCGTTCACTATACTGGGATACAAGCACATGGCCGTAATGTGCTGGCTTTTTGAACTTCACCTTAATAAAGTTATGTGTGTGGTGTTGTCAGAGATAGAGTTCAAAACTATAAGTTACTCTAGTATAATCTGGATCACTAACACTATGTACAGGTTCAAGTTGAGAAACACCTTTACTTATGCATAGCTTTATGATATGTTGTTTGATATATATTTTTTTAAATAAAAACAAGTGGGGGATTGTTGGAACAAATATGTTTTTATTTAAATATTTAAATATATTTATGTTTTGTTTTACTACCAATATTATATACACAACATTTTGCTTTATTACCAATATTAAAAGTCAAATTGATTTTGGCTTAAGGAGTTATGCAATCAAACCGTTTTGTTTTTATTTCCGGTTTGAATTTACTTATGTTTTGATTTTGTCCCGTTGTGGCTTTTATGATTTGTCCGTTTTGATTTGCAACGGTTTTGCAATCCCAATTACCCCCTCAACGTCTCTTTATATACATAATATATATATATACACACACACACACACTAGTGATGCGTAGGTTCAGTAGCTAACAGAGAAAGAAAAAATAGTTTTACATATTAATTTAAAAAGCAACATATCGAAAAGGTTTAGTTCGAAGGTTCTTCCGGTGTGCAAGGAAGAATCTTATCAGAAGAAGGTTCTGGGCTGTTTTATCCTGGGGACGACGTGGTGTTTGTGAACTGCTTGCACACTTTGGGCAGAGCCGCGAAAAGTCTTAAAGAGAGCGACTTAGTCCGCAACTCATCTCAAGAATCATTCACCACTCAAGGCTTTTACATTTTTTCGGGTAACTTCGTTCCATTATATTTCAGTTTTCAACACACACTAATGACTGGGCGTTTTTGGTTTCCCTTTTGAATTATGTTCTTATCTTAAAGGGAGATTTTGATACATTATGGACATGCTAAAGGTTATTTTAAAACTACTCATGGTCAATTGTGAATTATTATGTAATTTTATCATGCTATGTTAGTATATGATTTTTATAATTAAAAGTTCTCACGTCATTTTGGCATGACATGAAATCATTGTAAAATTTAAAAAGGAGATTATGCTACTAAAATTTTCAAATTTCTGCAACATTGTCTGTTTGTGATATTATTTTGGTATACCCATTCAATTCCTAAATTCATGAAATTTTAGTATGATATAGATCGATATATCTAGTTTAAATCTGGAAATTGCACGACAATTGGCTGCAAAATGAATTATTGGTGAATTTTGTTTTAGTCTCGGGTATGTAGTTTGGAATTTCTACAGCTTCTGCAGCACATTCCATTTCGACTTTATTTTTAGCCCATTTATAAAATCTCAAAAATTATGAAATTTTGTGATATTTCAGCTTTATGTATCTACTTCTGGAAATTTTCATATACATCGTATGGAAAATGAATGTTTAGTCAATTTTTCATCTCAGTTGTACTACAGATTTTCTGCACTTTCTGCAGCATATCCCATTTCGAATTTGCCTCTCGTATACTTGTCAAACTTAAAAAAAAAAATTATAAACCTTTAGGAAATAGTAGCATTGTATGTCTACTTTATGTCTGGAAATTTTTATCACATTGAATGAAAAAGGAGTATTTAGTGAATTTTTTAATCTTAGGTCTGCATGCAGATTTTTTTTTTTTGCAGTTTCTGCAGCACATCTCCTTTCGAATTCTTTTTTTTTTGGCTCGCTTATAAAATTTTAACAATCATGAAATTTTGCGAAATAGTAGCCATATATGTCTAGTGCATACCTAAAAATTTTCATGACAATCTAAAGAGAAGTGATTTTTTAGTGAATTTGCAAACTAAAGTAGTACTGCTGAATTTTGGTACTTCAAAACTAGTTTTGTTATGTGATATTGTTTTCACTTATTTGTGCACATCTATTGGTACCGATTATTATACAAGTTTATGATTCCAATATGTCTTTATTTAATGCGAATTCTTAATACTAATGACTTTTATTAGACAACACTGATTAAATTATTGATTTAAAGATGTATTTGTTTGTTTTGCTTAAACCAATGTTTTGTTTGGTCATCAATTCTGATTATGATGATAATTGTCTTTTGAAAGAAAATTGGAAAATGGCATCAGTTTACTAATTGATCATTTTGGTCCCTATCGAATAACTGAATAACCATGTTTCCTCTTTCGAGAACTCTATTGTTCAATGTCAAAAACGACATATTTTGTGTCTGATTGAATCTTTTGAGAATCATTGAATATCCAACAAAACGGTTATTTAATATTGTTCTAAAGGATTATTTTGAAAAATCAGAATTCTAATTTATATGGTGAATACTTTTGTCCCAATGGGAATTTTAGGAAATAACTCACCAATTATAAATTAGTATTATAGCAAATCATAAAGTACTTCTAACATATTTTCATCTGGCCAAAGCTGTTGAAGCTATATGTATTTTGTGTATTTTATGTTTTGGCTAGCTATGCAGGTATTTTCTTTGCATGATTAGTTTCTGCCCAAAGGTGTAACAATCATGCAATTTCGAGTTAGTTCGATCCTCCACAACTCGACTACATCCATGATGAATCTTGCAGAATCGAGAATGAGTAGGTAAATTTGCTAATCTTTTGCCTTAATTTTCTGTGAGTTCTAAATTGGATTAAAATTATTGTTGAAAATTTGATGTTGTTGAGATATCTATGTGTTTACCTTAATTCTACTTTGTTTTAGAATTAAAACATAAATGAGTCTTCTCTCATACACTAAAATAAATTTCGTAGCCATTTGTTTATCTAATCACTTGTCACTTTTAGATCGATTAATAATGTTGAGATATTGTTCCTTATATAAGCCTAATTTTCGATACATATAGATTGATTTATTATGTCCAAACCAACAATTTTGTGACTCAACAAATTTGTTTAAGGAATTTTAATGTTTTGGGCATATTAAAGGTTATTTATCTAATGAAATGAACCTTTAATTTATTTAAGAAATTTTCATGTTTTGATCATATTAAAGATTGTAAATTGGTTTTATTTAAATTATGATTAAATCTGAAATTTTGGTAGAGCTTACACTATCTTAATTGATTCAACTAGCCTATATTTTGTTATATGAAAATCACTGTCTCTAGTGTTTAATCTTGCAATTTTGAGTGTTTGTCCAAGTGGGAGAAATAATGTATTATGGGCTTCACACTCATCAATTTTGCATGCTTTTAATGGTCATAGTTTTGGTAGATAAAACATAAATTATCATACTTGTTTATATTTTATATATGCAACTAATCTTGTAGGAAATTCAAGAAGGGTTAATGAGTATATTCTGCTCAAAAGTGTTTTTCTTATTAATTCTTGTTTGTTGTTCAAGAAATTGGACTTGTGATTTATATGTTATTGATGGATAATTAATCTGCTCAAAAGTGTTTTCTTATTCAGTCCAACTATAAATCAATGAACGGTTAAACATGGAATTGACAAGATTGTATATACTTCTTCTGCTCAAAAGTGTTGAAACTATATGCGTTTGCCCTTGTGTTTTATGTTTTAGATGTGAAAACCTAATATAATCAGATTCTGTCCAAAGATGATTCTGGAATTATATGTTTTTGTTGCAATCAGAAAACGTTCCGTTAAAGTTTTCTATTTCTATCAAATGTTAGATGAATAAAACGGACCAAATGATTTTGTATAATTTTTCAGTCACAAGAGTCACTTCCCTACAAATATCTGGAATAAAGATGTTGAGCTCACAAATTTTATGTTTTAGATCCCATGACTAATGTCTTGCTAATGGGAGTATTTGAAATATATCTGTTTCATTTTGTAGACATTTACAAAGTTTTTTTTTTAATCTCTTAATCAGTGGGAGTAATAATAATTTATATAATTTTGTCTCTTTTAATCAGTAGGAGTAAGAGATTACCTTTTGTGTTTAAAATTTGAAGTGTTAGTAGCTGATATTTTAAGAGTTTTTGTTTAAGTTTTGTTCATAAGTTTAATAAGAGGTCCTAATTTTGTAAATAGTATGTTGTATTTTACTTGTCCTCTTATCATATTATAAATTGACAGAAAATATGAGCCATGCTTGCATGAGGCTCAGTTCAGGAGTTGATCTTTTGCTTATCATCCTGAATTTAACAAATGATGTCAGGCAACATTGTGCTCGTAATTTGATATTTGTGGTAATAGAGTAAACATGTAGAAGCAATTACATGTTATTTTCTATGATCCAATATTTAAACTACTAGTGACAAGTTGTTAAAGGTATAATTGCAAATTTTGGTGGGACTCAGTGATCACCTACCACTTAGCCAAATAAGGATCATGTTCTTAAACACTCAAGTGGGAGAATGTAAGTTGTGAGTGTCAAAGAACATGTGCTCACTGTTTCTTGACATACAGTAACTTGGTCAATCCGAGTTAATAGTTGAGAAAATTATGGAGCCTTATTTGGTTAGGTTAGGAGTCTTTATTTAGTGCAATTAATTATGAAAACCTTATTTAGTTGACAAAGAATTTGTTACCATTTAGGACTATAATGAAATCCTAATTGATTTGGAATATCCCTTTAATTAGTTAATAGGCCGGATTAAAGGGATGAGTATCTATATATTAGGAGGTCCCTGCACTCACAGCATTATCCTATTCTAGTGCAAAACCCTATTTCTGTGCACAAGGACTCTCGGCTGCTAGAGTGTAGAAGTTCCTCCTTGAAACCCTAGCAGTCATGGCTTCTTCTTCCTCCACTTTGGAAGATAAGTTTATTTCCCTTTAATTGTTTGATTGGTTTATTGTAGTTATATTTGTTATATATGTGATCCTAGTAACTTGTTGATTTTCAGATTACATTTTACACATATCGCTTCACCACCACTGCGGGATGAGAAACTGAACTTCTGGCCCTTGGAATATCCCGTTGTAAGCAAGTCTACCGGAACCCAAAAGTGAGAAGTTTTAGGAGAATACTGGAACAGGCTTTTTGCGATGCAAGAAACGAAAAACACAGAAATCTGGAGAACAATTAAAGAGAAAACCTTTAGCTTTGCGGCCAAACTCATAGAAAAGTGGAGGCCCCTTGCTGCTGGTTGTGCTTTTGCTCTTGCTCTTGCTTTTATGCTTAGGCTTGGAGGAGGACTTGCTCATTGTTCTTGACGGAGACACCAATCGATCTTACAGAAAGACGACCACATCAAAATATAAAGATTTTGTCTTTTGATCGACTAGAGAGTAGAGACACTTGTATCATTGTTTATTTTAGAGTTGACTGTAAAACAGAAAGCTTCACACCATTTTCTTTCCTGTTGTTTTTACTTTCTACCACAATTACAAATTGTTTTGGTAATTTTTGTCAGCATCAGATCATTTTTTACTGTTAACATATGTACAAGTTGTCTCTCCTTTACAAATTAAACACATCATCTAAAATCCCACATTGGGAAGTCAGTGAAATATAGAATAGTTTATAAGGTCTTGGGATTTGTAATTGCCAAGCCTAATCTCCTGATTTGAGGAAGATTACTTTCCCTATAAAACTCTCAAGATCCTTATAAATACACTAGTTTGGGTATCAAGTGGACATCTCTCTCTCTTATTTCTCTCTATGCCTAATATTCTCTACAATACATATACTTTCTATGCCGAACAGAGGCCCTCACACCGCCGACTATGCGTAGATATGCGTAGACATGTCCATGGAAAACCCATCTCTGCTTCCACTACCACAACCTCAGCAGTCATGATGACAACATTCCCGCAATTCAACTTGAGGGTTACTAGTCAAGGTATATTAATAGAATTTTTACCATCTGCAAAAGTAAGGATAAAAATACTTAAATACTTGCAAAAATACAAGGTAATCGTAGTATAGTCAACTCTAGTAAGGTTGTTATCCACATGGATTGAATGAATAATTTATTTCAAACTAAATCTTAATTGATTATTTAAAAACAAAGTTTAAAAAAGGTTGATCTTATGACCTAAAATATTAAAAACAAATTTAATTAAAAACAATTAAATAAATTGGCAAAGTAAAGAAAACAAAATAAAATAGTTTTGAAAATCTATTTAAGCGTCATCTCATTAACAATCTTACGTAGTTCTTACAATTACTTATGAATTATACATGCATATTTTGAAGGTTAGGTTTTCTTAAAGTATGCTCTATTTGGAACCTCCAACATAGAACGTATATCTACATGCAACTCATCAATGGTGTCCAGATATGATGTCAACATGCAAGACTCATTAAGTTTTGTGAAAACCTTTTGAAAACCCATATAACCTTTACGACGTGTCGTCTATCCTAAGAAGTTACACATATTAATCATAAGAAGGCTTAGTCAATTTCTTACACATATTAACCATAAGAAGGCTTAGTCAATTTCAAGAACAGCCCTCCGCCAAAATTGCTTCAAATTACTTTTCTAAATATCCTAATGGTGGCCAATCATCAAGACAATTAGATAGTTTCAAATAACAGTGATTAATAATTCAAAACCTGCATGCATAATATCATAAGCAAATTGAAAAGAAACTACATATTCTTACTAAGGGCTTGTGGCCTCGCCTGAGCAAAAGAAATTAGTTACGAACAATCATAAAATAAAATATTATAAATAACATGGATAGAAAACAATTTGAAAATAAACTTGAATTGTCAAAAGCTCTATAAACTGAGTTGTCCAAAGTAGTGATTTTTTTTCCTTCTAACCTAATGGCTTAATAGCCTTATTTATATTACTAGAAAATAAAGCCCTACCTAGAAAACGTCTTAGAAAAACTAGGAAACATAATATAATAAGATAACTAGGAAATACATTCATATTCTAACTTTGGGAAATCTGCTCATCCACAAAGAATCCCACATTTTTGGATCTTCAGGGCTCCAAAACAGGCCCAAAACAATTAGATTATAGCTTGAGATGTCCCGAACATAATTGCAGAAGACCTTGAACCCAAAAGACATCATCTTGGACGCCAAAAAGCCCATAAAGTCCAAAAAAAGTGATTTCTGCAAGAAACACCAGTTATGTGATTCTTCCAGGAAGCACTTTAAGCTTTCTAGAATTTACTTGCATTTTTAATAAGGATTGGTTCCAAAAGCGGTTTTAGTCATTTTAAAAGCACATCCAAACAAGCACATAAAAATCTGAAACTTCAAACAAGACGAGAGACTCATGAACATCCTTCAATTGGAATCACTCTAAAATTCGCCCGTTTAATCACATTTTTTCTCAGAGGAAATCGAAAATCCTATATTGAAAATACAATTCAAAGTATCAAAATTCTCACAAAATAACCAATAAATTAAAGGAAAACTAACGAAAAGTCCAAAAAAATTTTGATCTTATAATGAAAAATGGCAAATAAAGGTGTAGTGAATAGTACCAGGGAATGGAAAAAATGTGGTTTTTCGTTAAAAGTGAACAGTATTGGGACTGTTTCGTTAAAACTTCCATAAATCAATACTAAGACTAGGGTAAAATATACAGTATAATATGGACTCATTATATATTAATGATTGGGTGAATAGTAAAGCTTACGAATGCCGCTACCCCATTTTTATTTTATAGGGGAAATGGTCACCTATTACACGACTCACTAACTCTGCATAAGCTGGGGTACCTATTATTCATCGGCATTTACGGGGACGCCAAGCTCCCGAAGATGCTGAACAAAGTCTCCCAATGCCCGCCATACGCTAGTCATCAAGAATGATTTACTCCGTTCTTCTTTGGAACTACACCCATGGTTTGGTTCTCCTTCCCGGAGATATGTAGGTAGTCTTATTTGGATTCAACTACACCCCCCAATCAACCCCATTCTTCCTTTATTAGAGATCATGGGCTAGCACGACTGGATGTCACCTCCGTCCGCAAATGTGCGCAAATTGGTTCCAACAATTGGTGTTTTCATTAAGAGTGAATTCATATTCCCCTATCCAAATCACCCGATCGACATGCGAATCTACTTTGGGCAAAAAATGATCAAACTAAGGAATTTTGGAGTAATTCCAATGGAGTGGATTTGTAGTCTTTTAAGATCATTGTGTCAAAATTTCAGAATTTCTACAAAGCCAATCTTTCCATTTTTACGTATAAAGATAGCCAAAGCTGCATTCCCGTCAAAACTGCGCAGCGGTGAGAAAACGAAGATTTCAAGGCCTTCCAGATTTTTCCAAGTAACATGCCATGTATGCTTGGAAAGATAAGAAGCGGCGCTACAATGTTGTTATTTTTCTAGATTTTTCCAGAAGAAATACGGTCTCAAAACTGGCACACAAAGCAGCTGAACAAAAAGCCAACACAAGCAGCGCGTCACGACTGCACTTCCAAATTCTGAGGTCAAACTGTACCTGCTCGGGACAAACTGGATTCTGTGGCATATATCATTGCATAGACACAGCAGTCAGCTTTCTATGAAATTTTGTGAAACTCAATTTCGAGCTACGTAGAAGACTATATTGTTGTGTTGTTGCTGGATATAAGTCAACAATCTGTAATAATTTATATATGCTAATAAATAATAAATGCAATAGAAACTTAACAGAATATAAACTAGAATATGAATTATAAAACAGATAACTTGAAGATCGAGGCTTGCGTACCGCAATGTCCTTGAAACAGAAATTTCATCCCTACTCTGTGCTTGTAGTTCTACAGACGTCTGCTTCACTAGGATTCAACGATCAAGTTAAAATTCCAGCACCGGAAAATTTAACTTCTGGCGAATTTAGTGTGGTTCTCTCAGTAAGAAGGTTTAGGAATGTAGAAGATGAAGTTGATTATTTCTGTGTTCTAAATGCTATGCAGATGGATGTATATATAGCAGATGGATGCCTGTTTGCAACAGGTATGAGAATGGGGTTGACTGTTGGGAGACATCTCTTCAGAGGGGTGCTTTGCTCTGTGTTTAGAAAGAACTCTCAGACTTCATCTGAAAGGATGAGTCTTTTCACAAAAAATAAATAATTAATTAAATTCGAATTTAATTAAAAAATAATTGAGTAAATCCGAAAAATAATTAATTAAATAATTTAATTATTAGAGCCCAAAGGCCCAAGGCCCATCTTTTGACAATTAAATATATATTAATTATATATTAATTATAATTAATTATATATTAATTACCAAATAATTAATACACATCAAAGCCCAACCCCAAGGGTGAGCCCAATTTTAGTCTCCAGGCCTATTACTCCAATCACTTTCTTTAAAGGACAAAGCCTTATAAAGTGATAAAATCTTTTGGGAATGACCAATGTGGGACAAAGATATTTCTACTCAAACTACTCAAGTTTCCAACAATACCCCACATTTGAGTTGAAATTTCATTCAAACTGCAACAATGACCCCACATTTGAATGCAAATGTAAATGCAAATGTTTGACTAGGCTGCATGACTAGGCTGCCTAAAACTGAGAGAGAATAGTCATGATATGCATCAGGTGAAGTGTCTTTTGGACTTGAACTTACCCTAGTGAAAACATATCGGGTTTACTTGGTGACGCAGTGGATGTGGAAGATCTTGAACTGTTCACCGCAGTAGTAAACCAAGACAATATGCTACACACATATCATGGCTGCCACACGTCAATTCATACGGTTGTGTTCATTTTGGCCCTGAACAGATTCCGGATTTCGTAGGAGCTTTAGAGAATTTGGCCATGTCAATTCTCATAAATGTGGCCCCATTTACTCTTATATAGGTGACATTAATTAAGAATAGTCTGCCATATTCCTCTTGATAACAAGATATTAATGTCATTAAATGTATAAAACATAACCCCTCAAACGTCAACAGACAACACACATTTTATCATAAGAATGGGTAAGTTGTGTGTTCAATTTTTGAATCAAACTCAACCAGTTTGCCTATTGAACCTAGACCATGGGATCTCCAATCAGCTAGGTTAGGTTTCCGCCCAGTTCGATTCATTGAATTGGCTTAAGACCCATTCCCCTCGATGTAAATAATATTTGCTCTCTTGGTAGGCCTTTTGTCAAAGGATCAGCTATATTTTCCTTTGACTTCACATAATCAATGGATATTATTCCATTGGAGAGCATCTTCTTAAGAGTATTGTGTCGACATCTGATGTGACGTGACTTCCCATTGTATACATGACTTTTGGCCCTTGATTGAGCAGCCATACTATCACAATGTTACATATAGCCGTTACCGACTTTGGCCACATTGGAATATCCTCCAGAAAATTTTTGAGCCACTCGGCTTCTTCACCAGCCAAGTCTAAAGCTATAAACTCGGACTTCATGGTGGACCGAGCTATACATTTCTGTTTAGAGGATTTCCAAGATATTGCTGCACCTCCCAAGGTAAAAACATATCCACTTGTCGACTTGGATTCTGTAGTGTCAGAAATCCAATTGGCATCACTGAAGCATTCTACAACAGGTGGATATTTTGTGTAGTGTAATCCGTAGTTAAGTGTATTTTTCAAATACCTTAACACTCTTACTAAAGCATCCCAATGCTCTTGTGCCAGATTACTTGTATATCTACTAAGCTTACTTACTGCATAAGCTAAGTCGGGCCTAGTTGAATTCATCAAGTACATTAGACTTCCAATTACTTGAGAATATTCAAGTTGAGATTTGGCATCGCCTTTATTTTTCTCCAACTTGCATCCAGCATCAAAAGGAGTCGCAGCAAGTTTGCAGTCAAATTGACCAAACCTTCTTAATATTTTTTCTGCATAATGGGATTGTGTAAGGACATATCCTTCACTATTTCTCTTAATTTGAATTCCTAAAATGTCATCGGCTTGACCTAAGTCTTTCATGTCAAAACTTGAATTCAACATTTTCTTTGTTTTATTTATTACATCTTTATTGCTTCCCATTATGAGCATATCATCCACATACAAGCAGACAATAACACAAGTTTTATCATTACTCTTAATGTAGACACATTTATCAGATTCATTTATTTTGAACCCATGTGTCAACAAAGTATGATCAAATTTCTCGTGCCATTGTTTTGGTGCTTGTTTAAGTCCATATAATGACTTAACTAATTTGCACACTTTGCTTTCTTGTCCTTTAAGCACAAACCCTTCAGGTTGTTCCATGTATATTTCTTCATCTAGTTCTCCATTTAAAAATGTTGTTTTTACATCCATTTGATGTATATCAAAGTTGTATACAGCCGCTATCGCTATTAACGTCCGAATTGACGTTATGCGAGAAACTGGAGAATAGGTGTCGAAATAATCAAACCCTTCTTTTTGGCGATAACCTTTGGCTACTAAACGTGCCTTGAACTTGTCAATGGTTTCATCCGCCTTGAGTTTCTTCTTGAAAATCCATTTATGACCAATTGGTTTACTACCGGGAGGTAAATCAACCAATTCCCATGTGTTATTTTCCATAATGGATTCCATTTCACTTTTAATTGCTTCCTTCCATAAAGGAGCCTCAGAAGAAGACATTGCTTCTTTAAAAGTTCTAGGTTCATTCTCGGACAAGAAAGAAATGAAATCTGGTCCAAAGTTTTTAGAAACTTTGATTCTTTTTCCTCTTCTTGGTTCCACATCATTTCCTTGGACACCAGAAGAAGAGGCTTCATCATGACTATGATCATGAACCCTCTTTGTATTAGAACCAGATTCCTTTTCTTTGTAAGGGAATATATCCTCAAAGAATTCTGCATCCGCTGATTCTAATATAGTGTTAACATGTATGTCAGAAATCGAAGATTTCACAACAAGGAACCTATAAGCAGCACTATTATTTGCATATCCAATTAATACGCAATCAATAGTTTTAGGTCATAGTTTCGTTCTTTTTGGTAACAGAACTTGCACCTTTGCTAAGCAACCCCACACTTTGAAGGTTTTATAAGTGGGTTTATGTCCTTTCCATATCTCATAAGGTGACTCGTCAATCCTTTTTAGAGGAACCTTATTCAATATGGTATTTGCAATAAGTAAAGCTTCACCCCACAAACTGTGTGGAAGCCCAGAACTATTTAACATGGAATTAATCATATCTTTGAATGTTCTATTTTTTCTTTCGGCAACACCATTTTGTTGTGGTGTGTATGGAGCCGTTGTTTGATGTATAATTCCATGTTGTGCACAAAAATCTGAGAAGGCAGTAGACTCATACTCTCCTCCTCTATCAGATCTAAGCGCTTTGATTTTTCTCTCAAGTTGATTTTCAACTTCGGCTTTATATGTCTTAAACATATTCAAAGCTTCGTCCTTGCTATGAATCAAATAAACATAGCAATACTTACTGCAATCATCAATAAAAGTGACATAATAATTCTTTCCTCCACGAGTTGGTGTGGATTTAAAGTCACAAAGATCACTATGAATTAATTCAAGTAATTCATTTGATCTTTCCAAAATTGACTTTCTCGTTTGCTTAGCAAATTTCGATTCTGTACATGTTTCACACTTATGATTAAAATCAATTTCGAATTTAGGTAATAAGTCTAATTTAACCATTCTATGCATGGAACGAAAATTAACATGTCCTAATCTAGCATGCCAAATATTAGAAGACTCAACAATATAAGTAGAAGCATTTATTTTATTAGCATCATCAATGACAATTACATTGAGTTTCACAAGGCCATCAGCCACATAACCCTTTCCAACAAACATCTCACCCTTAGTAAGTACAAATTTGTTGGATTCCATTACAAGTTTAAAGCCCTTAGCAATTAGAATTGGTCCAGAAACCAAGTTCCTCCTCATTTCAGGAACATGCAGCACATTCAGCAAGGTCAAACTTTTCCCAGATGTGAATTTGAGTACCACCTTGCCATATCCCTCCACAATAGATGTGGCAGAATTGCCCATATACAGCTTTTCTCCAAGGGCAGCAGGGTGATATTCTGTGAACAGATTTTTGTCAGCGCAGATGTGCTTTGTAGCACCAGTATCCATCAACCATTCACTCACATTTGAGACCATGTTAACCTCGGACACAACAGCAGCCAATTCTTCATCGGTGGTTGCCATGTTAGCATGGTTGTTGTTGTTTTCGTGGCCATGATTTCCATCCTTGCGATGATAACAATCTTGTGCCTTGTGACCAGATTTGCCACACACATAGCAAGCGCCCTTAATCTTCTTCAGATTCTTGCCTTTAGGAGCAATGGCAGATTGCACAAACTGCTTGGTTTTCGAAGCAGGAGCCTTATTCTTTTTCGGCTTAGCTTTGGAGTTTCCTCCCTCAACATAATTCGCATTGGCTTCAATGGCTGCAAACCCTCCAGAACGGTCTGCCTTTCTGTGGTCTTCTTCCACATGTAGCCTCAGAATCAAATCCTCCATATTCATCTCACGATGCTTGTGCTTGAGATAAATTTTGAAGTCATTCCAGGAAGTTGGCAATTTCTCGATTATCGCCCCAACTTGGAAATGCTCATTGGTCTCGCATCCCTTAGAATGCAGTTCATAGATCAACTTCTGGATTTCTTCGACCTGAGATACAACAGATTTTGAATCCACCATTGTATATTTGAGAAACTTACCGATAACAAATTTCTTTGAACCGGCATCATCAATTTTATACTTTTTCTCCAGGGATTCCCACAACTCCTTCGCTGTCTTGCACAGAGAATAAATGTCGTAGAGATTGTCATCCAAACTATTCAGGATATAGTTTCTGCAACAAAACTCGGAATGATTCCAAGCTTCAATTGCCATGACAGTCTCTCTCGTCATTGGATTCTCATTAGACTTCGGAGCTTCTTCCTTAACAACATGAGCGAGATTCATTGTTGTCAGGAAGAACAACATCTTCTGTTGCCATCTCTTGAAGTCCAACCCTTTGAACTTCTCAGGCTTTTCTGAGTATTTTGGCACAGCGCCATTCACATTCACAGATTGTTGATCCATAATTTCTGTTTCAAGATTGTTGGATATAAGTCAACAATTTGTGATAATTTATATATGCTAATAAATAATAAATGCAATAGAAACTTAACAGAATATAAACTAGAATATGAAATATAAAACAGACAACTTGAAGATCGAGGCTTGCGTATCGCAATGTCCTTGAAACAGAAATTTCATCCCTACTATGTGCTTGTAGTTCTACAGACGTCTGCTTCACCAGGATTCAACGATCAAGTTAAAATTCCAGCACCGGAAAATTTAACTTCTGGCGAATTTAGTGTGGTTCTCTCAGTAAGAAGGTTTAGGAATGTAGAAGATGAAGTTGATTATTTCTGTGTTCTAAATGCTATGCAGATGGATGTATATATAGCAGATGGATGCCTGTTTGCAACAGGTATGAGAATGGGGTGTGACTGTTGGGAGACATCTCTTCAGAGGGGTGCTTTGCTCTGTGTTCAGAAAGAACTCTCAGACTTCATCTAAAAGGATGAGTCTTTTCACAAAAAATAAATAATTAATTAAATTCGAATTTAATTAAAAAATAATTAAGTAAATCCGAAAAATAATTAATTAAATAATTTAATTATTAGAGCCCAAAGGCCCAAGGCCCATCTTTTGACAATTAAATATATATTAATTATAATTAATTATATATTAATTACCAAATAATTAATACACCCCAAAGCCCAACCCCAAGGGTGAGCCCAATTTTAGTCTCCAGGCCTATTACTCCAATCACTTTCTTTAAAGGACAAAGCCTTATAAAGTGATAAAATCTTTTGGGAATGGCCAATGTGGGACAAGGAAATTTCTACTCAAACTACTCTAATTTCCAACAGTTGTCACTTAGATCGCAGACTGAAATTCTTTGCGGGGATTCCTCATGTCAAATGATGTACAACGTGCCGCAACAACCTATGTGTTTGGGATACACACAGTAATGATCAAGTCAACAGTTAACTTAAAGGTTCCAACCAATTTAAGTCCGCTGTGACAAGCCAAAAACAAAGGTAACTCGCATAGCATTGCGTGACAACTCCACATTTGTCCTCTTCCACTACTAGCTTGTAATGAGAAAACTAAGGGATGTGTTTATAATATCCTCTAGCCATTTCTCTCTTTCTTGTTTGAATCAAACTTGCACTCCTAATTTATTTAACCCTCTACTTAAGATAGACTTGCAAGACTTGCCGACATACAGGCAAGGGTAAAAGATCTGGAGGAAGCTGCTTACAACTTCAAAGAGGCATTGATCTAGGCAATAAAAGTTGTTGACATGAGCCCCGAGGCACCGCCTTGGTGTCCTGCTCTTGAAACACGCATCGAAGATGAAATCTCGGATTATGGAGAATGATCATTGGGCTAGCCCACGATCTCTGATGGGGGGAGAATGAGGTTATTGGGGGTGTGGTTGAATCCGATTAGGAATGCCTACATATCTCTAGGAAGGAGAATCAAAATACGGGTGTAGTTTTAAAGAAGAACGGAGTAAACCATTCTTGATGAATAGCCTATGGCGGCGTGAGGAACTCTGTTAGGCATAGAAGGAATATATGTACTGTAGAGAATATTACGCTTAAGGAAAAATTAGAGAGAGAGATAGATAGATAGTCCCCTTGATAAATACCCAGGCTAGTGTATTTATAGGGATCTTGAAACTCTTTGTAAGGAAAGTAATATTCATCTAATTGAGAGACTATCTAGGGGAAATCTAATATAAGATACCCAGCCTCCTAGAATCTTGATTATGTTGCCTAGTCTCTAAGATATCATAATTTAACTTTAATTATGGTTTCCTTATTTGGGAGACAAGTGATATCTTTAATAAGCTTAAGCCTAGCTTGCCGGACTACGCTCCATGGTCTTCGAGTATCTGGTCATTCTTGCTATCAATCATGGGCTCAGAAAATCATGGTCCCATAATTGCCCCTAACTATGCTTATGAGAAATGCGCTCCTCTTTAAAGATAGATAGTTACCAACATACGATGAGTGAATCAACCTAGTTAACCTTTTCAGAATGCGTAACGAAATGACCTTTGAACTTCTTGTTGATCTGAAGCTAGCCCAATCTGGCTAGTCTTGCTCGCTTGTCTTTCAACGGTTTGACTTTTCGGATTTCCGAACCATATTGTAAACTCCTAATCGGAGTTTCGGATGCATAAATGAAAAGCTGGATGCGAGGTAGAATGTACCTTTATATTCCTAGAATGACTTAGATGCTTTAGGAATATACTACTAAGTTTATTTCATTCAAGTCATTAAGCTTGTTAGAATAAAACACTTAGAACTTTTCATCATTTGCTGATAATCTTGTAGATCCGTTAACCAAGACCTTGGCAAGAGAAAGGGTCTGGAGTACATCAGAGAAAATGGGATTAGAGCCCGTAAAATCATGAGCCATGTACGAGCACAACCAACCCAGTAATTTAGAGATCCTAAGAACTGGTTTCAATGAGAAAAATGAATCACATGATGGTCGTAAGAGATGCACTATTATTTTTACTCATTCCTATGGTGTAAGTGCATTTATCCTGTAATGTATTTTGGAGTTAAGTTTATTTAAACTCTTAATAAAATATGTAGCTCATTTTGAGTGGAATGTTATATTACAGGAGCATCCTTTACATATTTTACCTATATGAGTGCGAGAGTGGGGCCGCTTTCTATGAGATTTGGGCTTGTTTTCAAATACACTCATGAAAACCGGGATTAGCACAAGGCCAAAATGTGCTAGCTATTAATGCTCAAATTAACACCTGAATTATTGTGTGTGAGTAGTAATTCTTATTTTCCCTTGAGCAGTTGTAGTTCAAGTCTGAGACCACTATCAACTCTGGAGTAGGAGTTATCGTTTCAATAATGGAGGTTCAATGCAGAGTCACACCTTCATGATGCATAATGATTCGTCTTTGGCAAATAATTTTTCTTCTTTTCTCCTCAATTAATATTAAAAATGAGTGGGGGAATGTTGGTGCATTTTTAATATTAAATAAATAAATTATATTATTATTAATTGGTTGCTAGTGGGAAATTAAGTTTGTTTGTCATTATTTGTTATTAGTGGGGAATTAAGTGGAGTCTGTTAACCTTTCATCTATTGTAACTCTTTTTGTTGTTAATTATAAGTTTATTACCCTATTCATTAGGGGTGACAATAAACCTATAATTAGTAGCATTTTTTGCATCATCTTTTTGTTCATCATCCCACCAACATTTTCTCTAAAAAAAATATTATTCTTCATTCCTCCATCTTTTCCGTCTTTTACTTGCTGGCCAAAGAAGAGTGTTCTTTTGATGGAGCTTTGGATTCTTCTTCTTTTTTTTTTTTTTGTGCATATATGTTTGAGTCACACGACGATTCAGTTAGGCTATTGTATCCTGGAGATGACAAGTTAAGAGATATATTGTAGCATCGGTTTGTAAACTTTTTTCAAAATGCAGTGGACTTGAATCTCCTTAAAGAAAACTAAATACCACGTCTCAGCCCAATTATCTACGCACTTCTTCTTGAAATAATATCTCAATTTACTTGTAAAATTCCCTACAGGGTTTAATACTGAAGAGATCTTATTAACTTTTGAAAATTAGATTCAAATCAAACAAATTGGTATTCATTAATTTTGACTGACAAATGGCATTTACAAAAGCTTTTTATTCAAAATGGTCCCTGAGATTTGTATCATCCATAAGTTTGGTCCCTAAGATTTAAAATCAATAGAAGTAGTCCCTGAGATTGTCCACCATCCATGATTTTGGTCCTTCCGCTAAAGCTTTTGGCCAGAAGTTTGGGCAATTTTCAAAGCTTCGTAACTCAATCGTTTCTTAACCAAATTCGACCCATAATATATCAAAATGAAGATAGGAAAGTGTAGGATAAGATTATATTTATTTGGAAGCCCAATGATTGCCAAAGATGGTCAGAAAATAACCTCAAAGTTGACTGGTCCGAGGGAAAAGTGGAAAACTTGCCGGAAACTCGCAGAAAACTGGGTAAACTTTAAACGTTCATAACTTCTTCAATACTCAACGAAATCAAGTGATTCATAATGAAAATCATACTTTCTCAACGAGAAGAAGATAATTGTACCTTTTTCAATGGCTAACTAGCCGTGGTTTGGCTGGAAATCGGCTCGAAACGTGTCGAAACGCGTCAAAAGAGTGTGGTTACAGATTCAAAAAAAATATGGGGTTGAAGAAAACCAGAGCCAAATTTGACGGGAAGGAAGAGGAAGGAAGAAAACCATGGAGGTGGAAGATGGGAGAAGGGAAAGATCGAAGACGATCAGTGGAAAATACCCAGGAAAATTGACCAGAAGAGGAAAAGAAAGCAGGGGAAACCGATAGCCATCGACCCGGGCCAGAGCTAGAGCCGACGGCAGAGAAGGGATGGTTGAGTTGGAAACTACCACACACAGGTGATAAGAAACTCTCACAGTAAAGGAGAGAAGACCTCTCACGAAGGAGAGAAACCTTTTTTATGATTTGTTTTCATTAGTATTTCATGGGCAACTATAGAAATTGAATTAAGAACACTCTAGAGAAGAGTTTCTACACCTTAGAGATTTGTACGCTAATAAACCTTAAACTCTAGACCAAATTTAAGAATATGAACAACATCAACAAGATAACCACCAACTCATTAGAAGGCGAATGAAAAGAACATATAGCAATTACATCGTGTAATGCCAGTGGCGCAAGAAAATGTAAACCCTAATGCCAATAAGAGGAAGGGTACTCCACTCACATCCTTTCGATACCAATCGAATGCCTGAAATGGTATTGCATCTTCACAATGCCAAAATTCATAAATTACTCAATAAATGTGGTATTTGAGTATCACTTAGGATCATAACTATATATTTCACTCACCATATTTGAGTCAAACGTTAATTTTTAATGTTAGAGATGTTACGAGCTTGAGTCACTTCTCTCTTCATTCATTTAAAGATGAGCACGAATCCAGAATATGACTACACTCACATGTAACATATAATGCCATTGATTTAATTTTCTTTTTTATACAATGATATATTTACACTAAATGTCAGAGCCCGTCCCAAAATAATATTATCGATGGCTTGGAAATGACTAAAGCACCCTTGGACGCTTTGTGTGGTTTTGTGGTTTAAGTTAGGTTTTGGACCAATTAAGTTCTTTACTAATTGTTTGGACCCAATTAGGACTAAGTTTTCTTTTGTTTTGATTGGTGACCCAAACTGGACCACACACGCCCAATCCTGTTGACCCTCTCTCTCTCCTCTCTCTCGATTTTTCTGCAAATTCCGTAGAAGTTGTACGGACAACCCTTGAACCTTCCATTTCACGCATGGATCGAGCTCGTGGTTAGCATCATCATCTTCATCTCATCGTCACGAACTCATCTAGACCTTTGGTTTGACGTAAAAGCTTCGAAAACCTGAGAACCCATATTTGAGGTACTGTTCATGCACTCGTAAATGTGGAGTTTTTAGAAGGTTTTAAAGTCAAAGGAAGCTTTACAATGTCTTCACGAAGCTCAGAGAAGAAAAACAAAGTGTTTTGGACGTCGGGAAGCCCAATTTCGACAAGTTGCAGGTTTAGCTGGATTATCGAGGGATTTTCCGGCGAGTTCCCGTCGGTTTTAGGACTTTTGAAAGGTAAGATCTTGTTCTACTAGTCGAGAGCTTCAATTTGGTACAAATTTCATGGATTTTGGTTGAGAAATGAATAAGATATGACAATATGAAAATTTTCTAGTTTTCGGCAACGACGACGTCGACCGGCGATTCGTCGGAGAAGAAAGGAGAATATTCTGTCAACGTTGACGGAATATTCCTAACGACAGCTAACGGCGTCAGGTTAGTTTTAACGAAATATTCTAATTTTTAGCGGAATATTCTCTAACGTCGGTTAAGGATTCCGTCAGGGTTGGCCGCGCGTGGGAGCATGTCTAGCAGTGCCTTGGCCGGTGCGTGAGTGGTCGGAAAATTTTTCTAAAAATATGGGGATGTTCGTGAAGTTTTGTAGATCACGGTGGTATATTCAAATATCCCATTTAAGCAATGTTTGAGAAGTTATTAACTAGTTTTGTCTATGTGCTTTAAATAACGTTTATTCAGTTATTTCGCATATAGGTGAGACCTATCCAGAGGACGAGCGCAGTCAAGGACGACTCGGAGGCTACGACCCTTCGACATACCAATGAGTGGGCTTTTGGTTTTCAGTATATATTTATATACTTGATATATTTTCCAGAAAATGTGTTTAAATGAAAGTATGCTTTGAAAATGCCATGCCTATTGAATTATGCTTAAACCATGAGTTAGAATTGTATGCATAAATGTGATTTGGTGTTGTAGATGCTCAAGTAAGTTCCAGGTGAGTTTATGATTAGTGGTTGTGAATTTAATGGTTGTGATTAACTGAGAAATATTAAGCTCATAAACATGCACCCCAGTGTTTGTGATTTTGCCACGGGATGGCACATGCATGTTATTAATGTCACCTCCCGCACCATATACTCACATTGGATCCAATTTAGGTGTACAGTCTTGTCGTACAGACCACTACAGTGGTTCCGACTCGTAGGTGACTAGCGATTTATCGCACATATATCATAAGAGCGTAGCATTAAGCATAACTATATTACACCCAGTCTTGTCGTACAGACAACTATAGTGGTTTCGACTCGTGTGCAGGCGTGATGCCGTATAGGTCACTTGCGGTGACTCCGACTAGATTGATTGATGAGCTATGAATTCAGCCGTACAAACCACTGCAGAGGTTCCGGCTAATATGTCATTTCCATGAGCTTATTTTCACCTGAGTTGCTTATTCTATTCTATATTTGGCTTGGCATACTTATGAATATGGATATGTGAAGCATAATTTGAAATATATATATATATATATATATATATATATATTCTATTTCTGGGAAATTATACATGTTTTACAATGAGGGGTTAGAGCATTTGATAAATTAAATGGTTTTGAAAAGCTTTGTTTTTGCCCATTCACACTTTCTGTTTTGCGCCCCTCCAGGTTCTAGGTAGAAGTGTTTGTTGGTGGCATTGAGGAGTCAACGGTAGTTCTGATAGTTTATATCATTGTAAGACATCTTTGGGTGTCATTTAATTAGTACATGTTTTCTGGACTGAACTTAGGCTACTTATGTTCTGATTTGTGTATTCACACATATACTAGCACTTATCTTAGCTAGTACTCTTATGAAAGGGTTTTTATTTATTTGTATTTCCTTATAATATTATTGCTTCCGCACTGTGCACATGGCTACGTCACCTTCACGTGATGGTCAGTATGCCTCGATCTCGGTCAGGGTGTGTCACTAAAGGATGAGAAATAATTATTATTGAATTCACTATTCATATAATTAGTAATTAAAATTTCTCATTTACAAATAATAAAAAAATAAATTACTAAACTATAGTACAAGGGACTAAAAGATTATAAAAGGTTCATGAATTTCTCAGTTTGGGCAGCCTTTTTCTTGGGCCTTGTTCTTTGTATTTTTAAATAAACATATATGGGCCCAAGGCACATCAACCTTTTTCTACTCCCTAAGGTCATCTCCAACCGAATAGTCCATAGGTCCAGATGGTCGAAAATAGCCTTAAAACCGTCTCCAACCGAGGGCTAGGCCAGAGGGCTCGGGAATTTGGGAGGGCCCCACGGAATTTCAAAGGGCCAAAGGGCCAAAGGGCTGGCTATTTTTTTTTATAATTTTCACATTATTGTCGGTTATAACCGACAGCATTAAAGAAGGATTTTTTAATACGGTCGGTTATAATCAACAGTAATAGGTATTCATAGGCAAATTTTTTTTTATTATTTACTATTAGTGTCGGTTATAACTGACACTAATAGTTTGAATTTTTTTTTAATATAACGGCTAGCTGAGTCAGCTAGCCGTTGGGTTATTTTTTTTTATTTTTAATTTAAACATTTCTTTTCTTCTATAAATATGGTGAAGTTCTTTCAATTCTTCACTTCATTTGCAATATTTCCTTCTTCAATATTTTTCAATATTTCCTTCAATATATTTCTCAATATTTCCTTCAATATATTTTCCAATATTTCCTTCATCTATAATATTTGTTTCAATTTTTCAATAATTTCCTTCAATATTTTTTCAACAATTTCCTTCATTTTTTTCCTATAACTTATATTTCACAAAATTTGTTTCATATTTTTTTTTTAAATTCCATTTTTTTCCTATAACTTCTATTTCACAAAATTTGTTTCATATTTTTTTTAAATTCTATTTTTTTTTTCTATAACTTCCTAAGCCATTATACAACATTAATTTAAGGCTTATTATATTAACACCCCACAAATTGTTGAATAAACCCCACATACTTAATACACCCCATATTTGCTTTTTCACTTAAAAATTATCTTAATACACCCCACATACTTTCCCATAATACCCCCACACCCCACATTCTCAATATACATCTTATATTTTGTACATACACCCCACATTTTCTTTACACCCCACATTTCTCAAATCTTATAACACTCATTTTTAATTTTTAGGAATTGAATCTAACCATTTGAACGTTTAATTTGTCGAAATATTTCAAATCATCTGAGCATTTAGTTTACCGAATGATTTCAAAATGATGATTTGAAATCATCTTAGTATAGTTTGAAATCATCTTATTCAACTTCTAAAAAGCCTTAAAAATGACTCGTGGTGCTGAGTCTTTCCGAGTAAAAAAATAAAAAAATAAAAAAATAAATAAATAAAAAAAAGACTCTCTCGTTACTGCTAACAAATAATGCTTCTATATATATTTCACAAGTCTTTAGACTTAGTCTTGAACAAAATAAATAAAGACCCTTTCTCTGCTAATGATCCAGGTGTAGAAGTTAATTAATAAATCAAAACTGAATCGGTCTCAGATTTCTTTAAATATAGGCCATGTCTCTCCTCATTTTCCACTGATCATCTCCTAGTGACAAGAAAAGAATAAGAAAAAAGAAAGAAAAACTCACAATGAGAAATGTACGTCAATCAAACGGCTAAAGATTGAGAGTACGAGTTCATGTGGAGAATGGCTATCCTCAATTTGTAAAAGTAGTATATGACTCTAGCACTAATATGACTCATGTTACTGGGTATGCAAGATTAATATGAACCCTAAAAGATGAATATGAATATAGAAGTTTAAATAATGCAGCAAACGCAAGATTAAATAATTATTGATGTCATCGAAATCACTAAAACAATGAAAAATGTGAAGTCTTATCTCATGTAAAGCTTCAGAAAAATCAATTTTGTATTCCATTCGTCAAAAGCAATTTTTCTCAATCAACACGTTTGTAGTTTTATTAGTTAGAGTTTTATTCAACAATAGAAGATGAGAGGGTTTTGATAGTTGAGAAAATAAATAATACGCTAAAAGTGATTTGGAGTGTATTTATAATTTTTTTTTTTAAAACCTAATAAGGTCAAAATTGTCATTGCATAGTGGAGTAAATAAGTCAGTTAATATTAAATTTTAATATGGGGTGCATTCAACATTTTGTGGAGTGCTAATATAAAAAGCCTAAATTAAATTAAATAACATGAAACAAAATTAAACAATATGAAACAACATTAAATAACATTAACCAACATAAAAATTATACAACATGAAACTTAAACAACATTTTTAAAAACATTTAAAAACATAAAATGTAAATGCCTACTCCATGCTTCTTTGGGCCCAAAGATGTGCAACAAGATCTTATTGTAGGTACTTGTTTATGGCACGAGAACGTATCATTCTATAGCGCCTCATGTACTCATCTATAGAGATACTACCAGTTCTTAGATTGAAAGGCAAATTAGGCTCATCATATATTTTTGCACGAGCCCTTCTTGACCTATTTGGATCTTCTTGGTCGTCATCGGACTCTCCATCAATATACCCATCTTGCTCATCCTTCACTATCATATTGTGTAATATGATGCAAGACATCATGATAGAGTCCAAATTTTCTCGACTCCACCCTCTTGCTGGTTCGCTGATGATCTTCCACCGTGCTTGTAGAATACCAAAAGCTCTCTCAACATCCTTCCAATATGCCTCTTGGTGTAAGGTAAACAACTTTTCCGCATCATTCCTAGGGTTTGGAATTGCTTGAACAAGTGTTGCCCATTTTGGGTAGATGCCATCTGCCAAGTAATACCCCATATGGTATTGACGGTCGTTGATGTAGTAGTCAAGTTGAGGTGCTTTTCCTTTCGTCAAGTTATTGAAAAGGGATGAACACCCAAGAACTGCAATGTCATTTTGGGATCCAGGGACTCCAAAGAAAGCATGACAGATCCATGTGTCATATGAGGCAACCGCCTATAACACAACAATTGACTTTCTCAACCTTCCGCTAAAGCCTCATTGCCATTCGGTGGGACAGTTCTTCCAATCCCAATGCATGCAGTCTAATGACAATATCATGCCCGGAAACCCACGGTCTTCAGCTTTGCGAAGGAGCCGATTCAGATTTTCTTGATTTGGCTCGCGGAGGTACTCGTCTTTGTAAAGCTGAACAATTGTGTCACAAAATTCTTGAAGAATATCAAGGCATGTAGACTCAGACATACCATGAGTTTCATCAATCGAATCAGTTGGGGAGCCATAGGCCATCATTCGGAGTGCAACAGTAACCTTTTGATGAGGTGAGAAACTAGGGCGGCCTGCTCTGTTCCGCTTCTGTCGAAAGTACGGATTAACCTGCTGGACATCACAAGGTAAACGCTCGAAGACATGACTCCCCATCCAGAAGCGACGTCTGAAATCTTCTTCTATGTACACCGAGTTGGGGTCGAAGTAGTTATTCATCAGATTGGCATGCGTCATCGCTCTGTTTCGTGGTTTGTAAGAGCGACCAGCAATAGAGCCACCATATTAAGGTTGTTCCTCAGTTGGCTGACACACCATGGCCGCTAGGGGTGGGTTCGGTTTAAATCGGTTCGGTTTTTTGCCAAAATCGAAACCAAACCGAAATTTCGGCTCGGTTCGTTTCGGTTTAATTTTTTTTCGGTTCAATTTTTTTTCGGTTCGGTTTCGGTTTTTTGTTTTTTATTTTTTCAAAAAATGAAAAACATTGAAATTTTAAATTTTAACATATCCAACACAATCATAACATAAACATTCTAACTAGAATCAAAGACAATGAAAATAAACATTTAAAGTTGAACTAAAATCATCAATCAAGTCTTCCAAAGTCCAAACTAACAATCTCACAACACAAAAATCGTACAAATGACTTAGAAAAGTTAAATTGTATGATGTTGTTCAAAGATCAGGGTTGTTTGCTTGTAACTGCATGTTGACAACTTGATTAGTAAAAGTAATGCGTGGGTGGATTTATTTAGTGTGTGTTGGATTCTTTTCCATCACAAATTACCCAAGTAATCTACCCGAAATAAATGTTTATGGATTCTGTTACATGTTATATGAGAGTAGATTTGGAAAAGGAAGTTGGGGCAGAAGTAGACAGTGCTATGGAGATAGATGTAGGTACTTCAGGAGGAGGTTTGGTTTCGGAACCTTATATGGGGGAGAAATAATAGGTTAGGGTTTAGAGTTTTTATAGGCCTTTTTTTAATATTTTGAGCTTTAAAGTTTGGCAACACATTGGGTTTAGCACATTTTAACTTAAAAATTGGGTTTAGAAAATAATACCCAAAACAAATAATTAAATGAAAAAATTAATTTAATTAATTCGGTTCGGTTCGGTTTGGTTCGGTTTCTAGATCACTAAAACCGAACCGAACCAAAAGACTCAAGGTGAGCCATTTGACTCAAGGCGAGCCATTTAAGACCAACCTGAATGGGCCTATCTGGATGATACAAACCTGGCTTCAATGGTACTTTCCAGAGTTTCGGGCTGCTAATTTGGAGTTCCCGGAGGGTGTGGCCCCTGCCCGAATCCTGGCTGAAGCTGCCCCTATAGATCATTCCACCTTTGCCTGCTTTTACTTCTTCAGAGTTTGTAGGACTCGATCAAATTTAGAATGGGGTGCATCGGTCTTGAGGAGATATCCTTGGTTTTCTGACCAAGTCTTTCAAGATGCCCCTGGCGAAGATGCTACCCCTTTTTGCAGGGAGAAATTCATTAGCTGCATTCAACCGAGAGACATGGCCTGGGGAGTTCGGGGTAATAGATATGACCGAGGTTTGGAAGTGTACCATCCTAACTTTTGCAGCAGGCAGTTAGGATTTAGGCAGGCCATTCCTATCCCGTTCTTCGACTTTATCCATTGTGGCACTTCATTCCGGTTACCAACTCCACCTGAGGTGATATTCCGAGCTGCCCGACACAGTCTTGACGTAATGAGTCAAGCGGCCCGAAAGTCCATCGTTCTCAACTTTGAATGTACTTCGCTCTTCTCTTCTTGGTGGGAAGACAAATGGACCAAGAAATATGGAAGAGATTTGAAAGAGACTCATGATCGCCTTTTCAACCAACTTTCTCTTAAGTCATACCCCGGCTCGGGTGAGCTTGAAAATTGGAAGGAGATGATCCAAGAGAAGAATCGGTCACTTCTGATAGGTACTTCTCTTTTAACCCGATTCTGTTTCCCTTATGAAGTCCTTATATCCTTATTTTTGCTTGACCCTGCAGCCCCAGTGGATGTTGAATCAGAAGCCATTGAGTCCAAGGATGACTCAGCTGATGCTGCAGTTCTCCATGGAGCTGCCGCAGAGGCTGAAAGACGAGAAGCTGGGGAAGGTGTGGATGTTTCAGAATCCTTTGGGGATTCAGGAGCTGAAGAAACACCCGAGGTAATTATTAAAGCACCCAAGCGAAAGAAAGCGGCTGTGATTAAGACTTTAGATCCTGATCCTGCACTTTTACCCAAAACCAAACGACCAACTCTTACTAGAAAGAGTAAGAGAGCAAGAACTATTGCTCCTCCTAAGTTATCAGCCCCATCTGCTCCAGTCCCTGAGGCAGGCAGAAAGAAGCAACAATCTTCAAGTAAGTTTCTGTTTTTCTTTATCAAACTGCTACCTTTCTCCTTTATCTAATTGTTTCTTGTTTTTCTCGAAAAACAGGACCTCAAGCATCTAAAAGACCAATTATTGCTTCTAAAGAGGAACCATTAAGAGCTGCTATGCTAAAAAAGGCTGAAGAACTGCAAAATACTGCCCTCAAAGAACTCGAGGTATGATTTATATATATATTTTTTTGTACACCCCTTCTTGCTTTCACAGAACTCTAAATCTGATTATTTTGAATCAGGCCGCAAGAAAGGAAAAGCTTTTTCCGCCCTAGGCCTCTCCATAACTTGCCCGAGAGACAAGTCTCTCTCCTTCCTAGGTTAACCCTTCAGAGGTGCTTTTTCTTCCTTTCTAACTCTTGGATAACTCTCCAATTTCTAGACCTAATGCCTTAATCTTTCCTTTTCTTCTTATTTGCATTTAGGCTGGGGCATCTGCCTCCTTGCCTAGTCATGGCCCTCCTCTGAAGTCTGTGATTTCTTCTATTGCTCTGGATGCAACTCCTTCCTCTCAATTTGATCCATCTACAGGAGTTATGTTGCACTTCGTGGATAAGGACAGTAACTTGGTAAGCCACTATTTCCACATTGAAATCATGTACATTACTTCCAAATTAACTCTCACTCACGTTTTCTGCATCCTTCTCCGGTATATGAGCCACCCTCTCCATCAGTGGTATCAGATAATGAACCCATAGTTCCTGAGATTCCTGTAACCTCAGAGGTAGCAATCTCGCGGGCATTTGCTTGCCCGACAGTTGATATTGATGAACCTCTTTCTCCTCCTCAAGACCAAACTCAGGTATGAGAGTATTTTCTTCTTGGTTCCCTCTTACGATCTATTTACTAACAATCACTGCTGTCTTTGGATATCTCTAGGGCACTGGTACAGGTTCAGGTGCAGCTCTTTCCTCTCCTGCTGGTGGTGAAGAATCTTCCCCCCAACAAGGGGTTAGTACTCTTCCTGGTGAAACCCCAGGGCTGAGTCAGGTACATTTCTTCTCTCCAAAGCCTCTTTTTGCCTCAAACTGTATTTAGATTGTCTTGACCTGGTCTTTTGGCTTTTTGCAGCAAGTTCCAAAAGAAACTTCCCCCCCTCATTTGGTCCGTAAATCAAAGCGCTCTCGTCCTCATTTATCTTCTGGAGGTACTGAGATTCCCCCTTCTGGAATTAAGCAGATCGGGCAGACAGAAATTGCCCCCCAGTGGGCATTGCTCCATTAGAGGGAGCTGCAGTGCAGGATCCTCCTCCTTTCCCATCCTCAAACCCTGCTAAGTTGCCCAAACTTTTTGAAGCACTCGGGCGACTTGAGACAAGGTTGAAATCTTCAAGACATTCTTCAGCAACCTCCGTTTCTTCAGAGCAACAACGAGTCTTCCAAGAATGGGCAAGGAAGGATTTCACCGCTTCATTCAGCCTCAAGGCTCTTTGTGACCAAGAAAAGGTCATAATTGAGTCTTTCAAAACTGGTCAGCTATCAAAACCCCATCATGATTCCTTTCTCTCTTTCTTTGAGAATTTGAGGGCTCTTAGGGAGCAATACCAGAGAGCGGACAGACAAGCTAATCGGGCAAGGTGCTTTATGGAGAAAGAGTCAAGCACATCCGCTCGAGTTGATCGGTTGATGGAAGAAAGCTTGCAGACAAAAGAAAGGGTCAGAGTTGTTACTTCTGAGATTCAAAAGCTGGAGGAACAACTAGTTGCTCTTAAAGCAGAACAAGCAACTCTTCTGGATACCCTTGAGAACCAAATCGAGGGAGTAGAGAAATCAAACTTGGAGTTAGAGCATGCCAGGTCTCAACTTGTAAATAGCCATACTGTTTTGGCCGAACCCAGTAGGATATTTGCCATTATGCAAACATATCATTCTCGAATAATCACCCTATGTGAAGATGTAAATTTTTTAGAATAGGATGATTTGTAACTCTTTTCTTATTGGAATGAACATGTGTTTTGCTTCCTGCTCTGCTTTTGGTACTGTTTGAATTGACTTCGGGCAACTCTTTGCCCCCTTGTTTACTTTCTTCTTTCTTCTACTTCCCTCGTAATTTTTTCTTTCCCCTTCTCAGCCCATGCCATATTGATCATATTTATAGGGGCTTCTGAGAAGGGAATTGCAGGATTGTCCACCATCACCTCTCCTGGATGGCTGGTGGAGGCTTTCTCTAATCTTTGCAACATTTGCAACAATGTGGTTTGCAAATCTTCTGGCATTTTTGTCATATATCTTCTGATCAAAAAGGGGATCCCACTGGGCGTGCCAAAACTATGTTCGCGTCAAGAATTTCCATCGGGGATGTTTCCTGGCCGACGAGCACACAGCTCCCCGGGAGGTTGGCGCCGGTTGAGGGCTGCTGTCGGGCTTCTGCTTCACTGTCGGGCTTTGTCGGGCAAGTCTCGTCGGGCAAGACTCTTCAGGCAAGGCTCGTCGTGCAAGGCTGAAAGAGAATGACAGAGTTAACTTTGAGAGGTGCCTTTGTGGGGCCTTAGGTGTAGGCCTTGAGGCTCACAATCAAGATTAACTTTTAGGTGCTAAGGCGTGCCACTGCCATCTTCAGCATGGCAGATGTAAAATGGATGTCGAGTTTTAGTTGTATATATGTATATACCCGCGAAATTGTGTTAGTTATAACAGGTGCCTTTGTGGGGCCTTAGGTGTAGGCCTTGAGGCTTCCTATCAGTAACTAAACCAGTGCTCGAACATATCATATTTGTTCTCGTGATTGTAGGAATCTTATAACTATTATACTTCTGATTACCCGAGTCTGATAGGTAGAATGAACCCAAATAGGTGCCTTTATGGGGCCTTAGATGTAGGCCTTGAGGCTTCCCATTAGAATTCGTTCTTATACTCAAACGTTCTAGATCGCAGAACAGAATGAATCCAAATAAGTGCCTTCGTAGGGCCTTAGGTGTAGGCCTTGAGGCTTCCTATCAGAATCCATTCCATGCTTAAGCGTTCTATGATAATCATAATATAATAGAAATAAAACTAAGAGGTAGGTCGATTACTTACGCCCCAAGTAACTTCAGACTTCTCGTTTATCAAGGACTGTCGTGGATGGGTTAAGTCCACATAAGGTTCTTTTTTATGCCTTGAGGCCAAGGACTTTTAACTGATCAGATTTGCATGCCCGAGGGCTTAGGACTTGGATCTGGTTTGAACACTGAAGATGTATTCAAATCGGATCCAAATACTGAGAAAGCCTTTTAATAGTCATCTTGCTAGAAATAACTTGAATACAACTGGAAGTATACAACATATTGCTAGGCTAATGAATGAAAAGACAAAAACAAAGAAGGTCGGGCAAGGTTTAACCTTGTCGGGTAAGGCTGATCGTCTTGCAAGTTCCTATCTTTGTAGTTTATCAAGGGTCTGAAAGCTTTAGAGAGAGAGGGGGAGATAGAGAGAGATTACAAAAGATGAATCGATACTACAGCAAGGTTGAACAGGATAGCAGAGCTATTACAAAGGTTTGAGTGAAGGTTTATCCCGCGAGGGATGAAGGCTTGTCCCGAAAGGGATGAAGGCTTGGGCTGACTACAGCTTCGTTTTGAAGGCAAATCTGGCTTTGAGCAGAGTTTGTGCTTGCATTTGTTTGTTTGATTGAGTGTCCTTATTCCTGGTTTCTCTTTCTTCTTATATAGACAACTCGGCTGTAGCAGCAACCTTGCCCGAATGCGGTTTGAAGGGTGATGACTTATCAGCTATTTTACATGTACTGCCACCATAAAGTACTTTATGGGTTGTGTAGCTGATCAGTCTATACCACTTGGCCTTTGGGTAGGTGAGCAAGTGGTCTTCATGAGCTGCACCAAGTCAGAAAAGGCCTTTTCTGCTTTTCTGGGTTTCGGCTGGGCCTTGGCCAACTCTTTCTTTCAGGCCTTCTTTTGGGCCAGCTCCTTTCTTGAGCCCAAAGTTCAAGTTTTGATCCAAACAGTTACACTTTCATTTGCTGCTATTATTTGCTCATACCCATCAGCTACGAATCTTCTCTAAATGTACAATTTTGAGTTGAAGTATGATGTTAAGCGGTTGACATTGTTACTGATAATCCGCACTCGCCTGATTACAAGAGAACATGGTTTGCATCTTTAATCTAGTAAAAAGTTTGTTTTCGTCCATAGATCTTGTCTATGCTTGCCATCGAAATAATTTATTTTATTTTATCGACAACGACCTTATACGTTGAGTTTCCAACTTTCCTCTCTCCGTAATCCGTTTTTTCTTCTCTTGATAAGTTAGTTTTACCTAATATTTTTGGTTAGAAACCTTGTCAGAAATGTCGAGAAGGATCATCGTACAAGCCAAAGGAAAGACAAAAGGCCGAAGCTGTCCCAGAAAGAAGGCAAACATATAGCTATCGATTCATTTTTCGTTGGGAGCAACCAGAACTTCTAAGATTATACTTTATTTGTTATTGTCTGTATATCTCTACATGTCCCTGTGTTTCATTTATTTGGTAAATATCAGCCTATTATGTAGATTAATTAAGAAGAGGGGAAAGGGTTCGAAACTATTACGATAATTTAGGAGATGAGAAAGTTTTGAACCCGGTATCCACCAGACTATTTATGTGAATGCAATCACAGAATGTGCAATCTGTAAAAATTTGGGTTCTAAATGGATCCGTCAAGAAAAGTTCCTTATGTTCCTTATTTGTAAATCCACAAGCTTCCTACAGAACTTTGCACGTTACTTCCGTTCTCATCGTGAGCTTAGCCAACCATCACACTCCCTTAGTGTAGTCCATTGCGAATCTAAACCACATTATTACTAATCCAGGTGAGGTTTAGCCTCCTCTCCTTAATGTAAATAACATTATTTGTTAAAAAAAAAATACACAAAAAAAAGCCTCTAAGGGTTTTCCGTTCAAATCTCATGAATAGAAGTTTGTATCAATTCTTACTCCGATAATGATGTAAGTTTAGGATTTCATTTAAGTTTCCCTCCATAAATCACGTACTCACCTTCTAAAGATGTGTATTTACATTTTTCGACGGAGATAAATATTTGTATATCTTGTATTAAAGAGCTTTTCAGCAAACAAGAAATGTAAAATGTCAATTTTAAGGCGTTTTGCACCCCCCCCCCCTTCCCTAAACTCTAGAGCCACATGAAAGAAACTTCATTAAACTCTCTCTTTGAAATAAGATTATAAAGACTTTTGCTGCATGTGGTCTAATGTTTCAGTAAATAAGGTGGAATATTCCCTCTCCTTCCCTTGATATGAATAACTATAAAAAAAAAAAGATTATAAGCACCTGCTCAAGATAGGACACATGATGGTGGTGGTGTAGCCACGTGTAGCTTATCTAAAACCAAACTCCATCACGGTAGCCAGTGTCTCCAAGCTTTGAGATATGAAACTGAAAGAATCCAATTCTTCATACTTCTGAATCACTTCACAAACATTTCTGTAAAAGAAAACCCCAAAACCCTAATCCCAAAAATTAAATCAGAAAAATATGGAACTATCATCCGTATCAATGATTTCAACTTCCAACCTCTCCATGCCAAATCCAACTGTTCATTTTCGCCGCACCATAAGCGTTTTAATCCGAACCAGAACCCGAATTGTTTCTTCATTACTCACCCCCACTACCCTTACCAAGAAAAGTAGAGAGGCCGGCACCGGACCCACAATGCCAACCATGGCTGAGATACTGGACTCATCAAAATCCCAGAAGCTGGACCTGCAGCTCCAAACTGTGGGACCCTTTTTCAGAATCACGGCCAGAAGCTTGGGGACGAAGAAAGAGCTCGGAAAGGCCGAGGGGCTCATAAGGGTCTGGCTGAAAGGGAGGATCCTTCACTTGGAGTCCATCAGACTCAAGAGAGAGACTCTGGGGATGGAGAAGTCGATATTTGGGATCGGTTTGTTTCTTGGAGCTGTTGCCGTTCGGTATGGATACGATTGCGGTTGCGGAACGGCTGAGCTGCTGGCTATCAATGACTCCGATATTTACCACCACAAGGTTCGTCCTTTTATTTTCTGTTTACAGTTGACGTAGTGAAGAAGCTCTATTTCTTATTGACGGTTTGTAAAAGGTTCTGTTTGTGCATATTTCCCTTTCCGTTTTATACTCTCATAACACATATAGCAAAATGGTGAAGCATCTAATTTTTTTGTTCAGCTTGTGCGGTTCTATTCAAGAATCGGATTCAAGGCTGTACATGAAGTGACTGGTTCGACATTTGGAGACTTCGCCCATATGCTGGCCTGGGGAGGAATCGGGACACGAATGGATGCCAGTGTTGAAGCGCTACTGATCAAATGGTGCACCAGGTTCAAATCTCCAAAGTGACCATTGGACCGCACAACCTGTTGTTACTAATACATTTGCACAACCTGTTGTTACTGATCAAATAGAAATGTTCTCCATACACATCGATTTTATTGAACATCCCTCTGCGTTCAAGTCTGCTCTCAAGCGGAAGATTTTCATGCTTTTGCTGAACATCCCTCTGCGTTCAAGTCTGCTCTCAAGCGACGGAGAACTTCTATGGCGCAGGTTAAACTGGATAGAGCGAAAAACAAAAAGTGGATGCTGCTCCATAAACTACTGAGTAGACGGGAACAAGAAGTTCCAAGCCATTAGATAAAATCAGTGGGAGATGCAATACTAGTTTGGAGTTGATTTGTAAGTGTGTCAAGATTTATTTTTTGGGAATTCCCAGCCAGTGTGCAACTAGATCATATAAGTAAAATCCTTCGGTTGTCGCTGAAATGATTTCGAATTTCAGATGCAGATTGCTTTGAAACACTAGCACTAGATCTGTTGAACCGGCAGCTTTCTAAACTGATAGAATCATACAGATCTAGAAAAACTTATATCAGTAGAAACATCTATCTAATAATTGCATCAGTTGCATATGAATATTGCGAAATTGTTTAAGGGGCAAGAGAAAGTGCCAGTCCAATTTTAGGAATCCTGTCAAGTGCCTTGGTGTTGAACTCGCCGGAGATAGACAAGCGCGACTTGGGTCTAATACTGTACTGCAGGAGAGTCTTAACATCTCCGCTACCATCGAGTCTAGCTTTCACCACTGTTTGATGATCAACCATGCACGATCCTCCAACTGTCAAGGTGCTTCTCTTTGTTGAGAGGTTCTGAGTGAACTCCACCACTGCTGCATTCTTCTTTTCTTGATCAAGATAATGAACGTACGATGCTGTTACCAAGCCACCCTTGTTTCCCCTAAACATATCACAAAGATAGCATATTAGAAACTCAAATCTGCATTTTGGCCTCTACAAAATTTGTTGATAAATTTATTTTTAATCAGACGCTTTATCCGCCTTCATAGTTATAGGGTTTGTAGATTGAAATGAAAAGACTTACAGAATTATTGAAGCATCAGAATTGAGACTCTTCATGCTAATGCCTGCATTACATTTGGAGAAAGTGCTGGAAGCGGTCTTGTATTCTGCCTCCATACCGATGACAAAGCTTGCACTACCGACGGTTGCTGAAAGGTTGATTGCAGGGGACTGGCACAGAGAAACAGACACAGCTGCGGCACCATATTCTTGGCGTGTTTGAAACCGGAGCTGTGAAACCAAGACGAGTGAGTTGATTTATAGTTTGAATTAGATGTGATCAGCATGCAGCATCGAAAGGGTGAGCAATTTCGGCAACAGAAATTTCTTTTATTTTGTTGTTATTTTTTCTATGGCAGATTTCGTAACAAGAACACCAGTTCAAGGAGTATTTCCAAACAAAAAGATCGTCAGACAATGAGACCAGTACCTTGCTAGACTTGTACTCCGGCAAGCTGAATGAAGCTGAAGTCTTTGTGCATGACGGAAACTTCGTACCTAATGTTCCAGTAACCTGTCATAACAAGGGGGACATAAAGAAACGCTTGATCCGAACCAAAAACAGCAGAGCTCAAACTTAATAGGGAACAGTAAAACTACATAAAAGAACCAAACCCACTTTTGAATCCGTATCAATTCGGCAGTTGAAGGTGGCATTCTTGTATGTGTACGATCCTGCAACAGCTGCACTTGATCGTCCTCCAATCTTCGCGGAGGTTGAACATGTAAGGTTCTGAATACAAACCCGAAAATACTCTCAACTTTCTGTCCAAGGTTTTAGAGGGGGTGCCAATATAAGAAGAACATACCACTCCGCCATCAATGTGGGATGAGAAACTGAACCTCTGGCCCTTGGAATATCCCGCTGTAAGCAAGTCTGCCGGAACCCAAGAGAGGTAAGTTGTAGGAGAATCCTCGAACAGGCTTTTTGCGATGGAAGAAACGAAAAACACAGAAATCTGGACAAGAATTAGAGAGAAAACCTTTAGCTTTGTGACCGAAGTCGGAGAAAAGTGGAGGGCCCTTGCTGCTGGTTGTGCTTTTGCTCTTGCTCTTGCTTTTATGCTTAGGCTTGGAGGAGGACTTGCTCATTTTTCTTGACGGAGACACCAATGGACCTTACAGAAAGACGACCATATCAAAATATAAAGCTTTTTTCTTTTGATCGACTAGGGAGTGGAGACACTTGTATCATTGTTTATTTTATAGCTTGACTCATCTCCTCGTCGGCGCATCCTACCCGCAACGGGTGGTTAGCCAATACCAAACTGTTTGAGATAGGGCGGTGCTTTTCAGAGTCTTGTTGGAATATATTAGTATTTTAGGTATTATATTGTTTGGGTTTTCTTATAAGTTTAGTTTGGACCTAGCTTGTTAGCATTAGGGTTAGGGTTAGTTTATTATAAATAGAGTGCTTTGTTATTCATTAGAGAAGTAGTTATTCACAATGTAGTCTCTTACGGTTTTGTAGCCGTTTCGGCATTCTCGTATGTTTAATAATATTCCTATTATTATTGTAATCTTGTTCGTTGCGCACTATGATATTCAACTTGATATCAGAGCAGATTTGATCTTTAGGGATTTAATCTGTTCTTGATAAGTATCCATGTTGTTTGTTTGATATTAGTTTTCAATGTTAGTTTTGAAAACGATTTTCTTTTTTATTTTTGAATATGTTTGCTTTGAACCCCACCAGAATCTCATTGCCATAGCACGCTCACCCTGCCCTGCAATCAAATTTGAGGATTGTTGCACTTGTTTGGAGAAAAGAAGAAGAAAAGAAAAAGAAAAAAAAAGGAAAAAGGAAAAAAAATTTGTTTGGAGGTTTTGACGCCCACATGGGCAAGGAAAAGAAAATGGCTAATGGCTTGTTTGCTCATTTTTTGTGTTGGAAGCCCACACGGGTGTGTTTTGCTGTGGAGTTTACTCGTTCGTCATTCGAGTGATAGTTGTGTTTGTTCGTTCGTTGCTACAATTGAGATATGGAAATCTTATCCGTTTAGTGATGGGTTCTTTCCATACTCTCAACATTAGCTAGTCAAGAATCAAGTCAAGTTTGCCAGTTTGCCAGTCAAGTCAAGTCAAGTCAAGTTTGCATGCCTGCCAGTCTGCCTAACGGAGCCAGTCCGCATTTGCTTGTTTGCAAACCCATGTCGTATACCGACATGAGTTTGACGGGGGTGTTGGAATATATTAGTATTTTAGGTATTATATTGTTTGGGTTTTCTTATAAGTTTAGTTTGGGCCTAGCCTGTTAGCATTAGGGTTAGGGTTAGTTTATTATAAATAGAGTGCCTTGTTATTCATTAGAGAAGAAGTTATTCACAATGTAGTCTCTTAGGGTTTTGTAGCTGTTCCGGCATTCTCGTTTGTTTAATAATATTCTTATTATTATTGTAATCTTGTTCGTTGCGCACTATGATATTCAACTCATCTCAATTTCCGATCGTCGAATCGAATGAATTGAAGAAGATTAATGGATAAAAATAACAAATATGTATGGGAGTAAAAAAATGTGTGTAAATAACACTACTATTTTAGATATAACATGTCTCACAATCAACTTTTTTTGTTTTGGTTGAAAAACCGGGCTAAATGCTAATAGCCCAAACAAAATTATACAACAATAAATTTAGACTAGGACATCTCACGTTGATCCTCACAAACAAAACTAACTGAACCTAAAAAGGAATTATCAAAATAAAAAGTTGCTAAATCTAAATTAAGACTATAGGTCGTTAAACTATCGACTTCAAAATCTTTGTGAGTGGTCGAAGTTTAATACTCACAAGATTGGTAAACCCTATAGAATTGAATATTTGCCCCATTTGTAAGCTTCTCCGTATTTGTTTAAGTTTAATGTTGATGGTTGCAAGAGCAGAAATAATAATTTCTTGTAAGTGTTGTTTGGTAACTGAATTTTAGGGTTTTGTGCCAAATTTGGGCACATGCAAGATTCTCACTACTGAGCTATAAGAACTTTATTTGGATTTACAATTGGCATGGAGATTATGGATTAATAAATTACTGGTGGAATCAGACTCTGCACTCATAATTCATTTGATGTTGCAAGTTGCTGGCAATCATCATCTTTTGGGTCCTCTTATTTTGGTTTGTTAAAAGGTTGCTTTCAAGATCTTGGCAATGCAAACTTTTTTATTTTTTTATTATTACAACAACATTCTTATTAGAGATTAGAGACATTAGAACGACTTGAGACGATGTTAGAATAGAATCTTTATCTCCAAAATCTTCTCCATAATTATCAAAGGGAATTGTTATTAGCACTTGTCATGCCCCAGACCCAGGGTCGATAGGATCCCACGCCCGGCGCGTGTGTAAAAGTAAAAGTAAAACTAAAAACATAAAACAATAACTTCTCTTATACAAGTAACTATTACAAAATCCTTACAAAGTGTACAAAAATAAGAAAACTCTTAAATCCCTTGTCTAACACAAACTTAGCTTGTCTAACACTTGTCTTGTCAAATAACTCATCTGTAAAATAAAAAGGTGAGGGATGAGTAACAACTACCGTCGCTCAGTGAGTAGAATATGTAATATGCCAATTAAGCAATGACATTTTAGTCAATATAGAAAATACAATAGTAATATCAAATCATTAATCACGTAGTGCCATATCACAATAATAATATCACATGCCCAAAAATATAATCTAATGCTCAACAATATAAAATATATTCTCAACAATATAATGTATATTCTCAACAATAATTAAACTATTGCTCAACACTATAATCTATTGCTCATCAAATTCTCCAACAATAATATGCTTGCACACAAGTTTATTTAGTAGAAATTTTGATATGAACAGAACTGAGTGTAATATATACGCTCGCCTTGGATCCAAGTAGGTGTCAGTCCTGTCGTACAGGTTGTAATAGGGAACTCCGACTCGTATGTGACAGCGCATTAGCGCCAGTCTTCACGTGATTGTAGTACACGCTTAAAATGTCCACCTGGACACCCGAATCGCGATGTGATGGGCGACACCTTGAAGGTGACGAAGCCATAAAGTATAGTGATGTAGAAAATGTGAATAAATTAAAACCTAAAAGTGACTAATTTAGAGTGCGCATGTGAGCGGGAATTGAACCCATATCACATAAGTGATGTCAGAGCATAGATAAATTGGAGTAAAAGAAGAGTAATGACATTTATGCCGAAAGAAGAAGTCTCCTACATAACAACTTTTGCCAACCATCCTTGTCGTCACAAAGCCTCTGCCACTAAAATCCTAGAAAGGCGAAAAACAAGGGTGAGTGGGGCTAACCAAAGCTTTATAAAAGCCTTTTTGAAGACATAATAACCCATCACCGTAAAACAAGCATAGTTTCCAAAATATACATATTGCGTATAGTAAGAAAATACTTACTGTAACCTGCAAAATCTCAAGAATTTAATACAGCAAAATATTTCGTAAGTATGCACATGACTTCCGTAACCACATGACTTTCGTGACCACATAATCTTGCATAAGCAAACATATCATATTAAATGCTCATCAACACATGTTGACACAAGAGTCCATGCAGAGGTATTCTGACATGAACATGACTTGGTGTAACAATAATATAAACTCTAGTACTACAATCACGTGAAGACTGACGCCATGCGTAGCACATACGAATCCTAATTGACTAGCAATCTAGGACTGGACTGGCACCTACAATGGATCCAAAGTGAGCGTATGGCGCAATGTGCACATACACTTGAAAGCCTGAACCTGGCTCGGGCAAGTATTAACAGCGGTGCAGCAACGATGAGCAGATAACGTAAACAAAATCAAATAGCGGTAAACCCATAACTTACGCCGACATAATACTATTCACTGCCGTAAATATAAATAAGGCATCCCTTAATATTATGCATACATGTGCATCCCGTATGATTTAGGATAATTTCATAAATTCTTATAAATATTAGTCTAATCTAGGCATACGTAGGAAGTTTTTTTTTTTAATGTATAAATGGAAACTAAATAAGTATATAATATTTAATAGCAAAGACCCACTCACATGCGCACTCTAAATTAGTTACTTTTAGGTTTTAATTTATTCATATTTCCACATCACTACACTTTATGGCTTTATCACTTTCCAGGTGTTGGCCAACACATCACGATTCGGGTGTCCAAGTGGACATTTCGGATCGGGGTGTGTCAGCACTCCAAAAATCTCATTCTACACTCTAAACTTTCTATATTAGGAAAGAAAAATATACTTATAAAAAATATAGAATGAGATTTTTGAAATGCCAATAACACTTCTCTTATTCAATTATAATTAGTATATGATTCTTTTCACAATAGAGATTGTTATAACTGTATATATTGTACTATCTTTAATAATTAATACCAGGAGAGTCATAATTTACATACACTTGCATTTGTTTATTTTAGAATTGACTCCAAAATAGAAAGCTTCTTGGTCGACCAAACTTTTCCTATTGTTTTGTTAGGGATTAGATTCTCTCGCTCGTGCTTTGTTTGTTTCAAAGTCAAGGGTACCTTGCATTTTGGGTTTGGTCTCACTTGCATACTCTAGAAGTCCGTTTAATAGTCACTTAGTACTAAGGTCTAGTAGTATTCATCTCCACTTGAGAGATCTTATATTCTATTCTTGCTAAAGGCGAATATAAACTACATTATATTGCTAGCCCATTATGATGTTAAGCTTACCTCCTCTCATTCGTGTAGATAATATCGTTTATTAAAAAAAATGGTAAATTACACAAAACTACCTCAACTATGGGTCAAACAACAATCTCATATCTCATGTTTTAAACATTGTAATTTCATACCTCCAACTTATGAATTCGTTGCAATGTTAGACCTTCGTTAAATTTTCTGTCAATTTGGCTATTAAATGATGACGTAGGAGAAGTGGGGCCCACTCATTCCCCAACTAAAATTAAAAATTAATTTTTTATTTAACAATTAAAATTAATTAAAAAAATGTCTTCCTCAAAATTTTCCAGTTCCTCAAATTTTTCAAAAAAAAAAAAAAAAAAAAACCCTCGAGACCCTCGTCAATTCCGTCCATTCCTGTCACCTTAGGTGCTTCAATATCGGCGAGGACTGCCCCATATTTGATGGCCTCTTTGATATCTACCAGGCCTCCGCTGGCGGCTCAATTAGCGTCGTCGATTCTAATGTGATTCTTATTTGGGTCATTGAATTCCGGGTTACGACCTGCTTTGAACTCGCCGGCAAGCAATGGGGCGACGAAGATGACAGTGGCATTGGTGAAGAGGCCAAAGTATTGGCTGGTGAGGACCTTGGACGACAAGCTGGAGTTGGAGAGGATGAAGCAAAGGCCGAATTTAGGGATCGATGCAATTTCCAGAGGACGAAGAAGAAGAATGAGGTGGTGAAGGAGGCAACGAAGGTGAAGTTGGAGGTGGTTTATATGGGAATTTTTGTTGGGTAGAAGATGCAACCGATGACGAATTGGTTGGTATTATTTGTGAGGCGAATGGTGATGTAGAGTCAGGCGTCATTGATGAGAGTGAGGTCGGTGGCATTGGTGATGTTGGAGAAGTCGTAGCCCAAAACGTCACTTTTTCAGAACCGCGGACTGTATTTTTATTTTATCGCTAGAAAATAACTACTCGGTGGAAAATTTTGATATTTTGACACGAAGCTAAACAACTCACGAATGTCCTTCAACTGGAATTACTCCAAAATTCATTCATTTGGTCACGTTTTGACTCAGATGAAGTCGAAAGTTCTATATTGAAAATATAATTCAAGGTATCAAAATTTCTAAAATAATAACCAACATATACTAAAAATAGTGTTAAATATATAATATAAAATATACTCATCAGTAAACACAAAAATGATTTATAACGGAAATCAAACCCCTTATTTTCATTTTGATTACGGGTGCCCTTACACACATCCGAGACTCCGTCTCATGTTGGATTCTTGTGCCAGCCTAGGAAGAGAAAAAGGAGTTCGGCGTGGCAGGAATCTGACTCTTGATCGTCTGACCCGCTTAACATTTTGATCGTGCGGTCAAAATCACATCTCTCTCGAACAATACACAACACAAACCCCACAAACAGAAACGGAAGAACCCTAGCTACCACTCTGCCCCACTGTTCCAGTGACCCATAGTTCTCCCCCCCCCCCCCCACTCTCTCTCTCACTCGACTGGTGGCAGTACCGGCTCTATGTCGCGACGAGACAGTCGGGATTCCGACTCCAGACGACACCGTTCCAGGTTTGACAGAGAACCCAGGTATTAAATTGGGGGCTTAATTGGGTTTAACGATTTAATGCATTCAGATTGAGCTACTATCGCAATAGATGTAGCATTTTCGTGAGTTCTGAATTCGTATGAAATTTGATGGTATTAACAAAATTGATTGATCTGTTTATCAATACATATGAAAGTAATGCAGAACATAGCGATTTCTCATAGTATTTAATATTTAATTGAAACAAAATGTTAATTCAAGCAGGTAGATTGAGTGCTTTGTTAAAAAAAAAAATGTTAATTTAGGACTAATGTTTCATTTTTGTGAGCATTTGATTGAAAGATTCTATCTTTATGTCGAATGTCTCTGCCTAAGTAGCTTAATTTACGTTTTGGAAGGTAATTTCGAAGTTAATCGTCGCCAGTATATGTTTGCAACATGGTTATAATCATATAGAAATAGTTTGTTTTTAAGTAGAACCCTACAGTTAATGATTGTCACTGGTTGCCTCAGTCCCAAGAGGTCCCGGAGGGGTGAGAAAGACGAAAAAGACAGAATCGCCAGCAAAGGTAATTTAGAAAGTGGGAAGCAGAGTGACCAGGATCAGAAGCACCGCCAGAGGCTGCAAGATACACTGCCACTTGAATCTACATTAGCACCTGACTCAAAGGGGGAAAATGGGGATTCCAGAAAAGAATCCAATAAGAAACCCAGTGGACCTCATGAAGGAACCAAACACTCCACTAATCCATCTGAAATACCCCGGTCTCGATCTTATTTTCAGGTAGTGTATAGATTTATGAATATCATCAACTTGTTTTTCATTTCATACATGATGATGACTAATCTCTTGCACTCATATAATTTAGCTTAGTGATAATTTAGCTTAGGAATATGGATTATTTTGCAAAATACCACTGCCGAATATGTTTTAGCTTAGTAGCCGAATATATTTTAGCTTAGTGATAATTTAGTTACTAACATGTAATTTGTGTTAATGATTTTCTAGGCTGTGTCTAACCTCTGAGTCTATGACACAGCATGTCTTCTGTAGTTTATGTGTATTACATAGTGTGTATTCTGTAGGAACTGCCATATGGTCTCATCCACAAACTTCCCATTGTTCAATGCATACTGTTCGTCAGTATAGAACAATATTAGCAGACTTGTACATTGTTCACTTCCATTTGTTGAGGGTTTTACACGTTAGCAGGTTGTAGCAGTACATAGTTATTACTCTTGAATTTATGGTTATGGTATTAAGGGTTAACTTTTACATCAAAAGCAAGATATTTCTTATTAGATGAATAGACAGCAGTGCACAAGAAAATGCGGTGATTTAATCATGTTTTGTTCCCTTGTTACGACGAAATACAGTATTGGATTTAAAGTCGAAGCTAATTGTTATGCATCCGTACATGCAAGTGATTAAAGTTTGAAATGAAAACACTTTCTCCTATTCTTATTATTGTGCATTGGAATGAGTTCAAAACATGCTTAAGTCTTATTTCCACTTTGACTTGAAATTGCTCAGCTAAGAACCCGTGACTCTGTTGAGTTCACTTATGTTTTTGCTATTCAGTGTATGCAAACCTTTTTACTGGCTGATGTAGTGGGATTCTTGATCTGCCCCATTCCTTAAAGTGGTCCTTGTATATAACAATATTAGGCTTGCCTGTGCATGTCTATTGTCTTGTAACAGCACAATGAGCGTGGTAATGCTGGGCAAGTTGTTCGAAGCTCTGGTCGTGGTTCAACTGCTGGTGAGGTTCCTTGTCATAATTCATTATTTGATTATTAATCACTGTTCTTTTTATGCACTATAAATTAAACATCTCGCTAAAAAAACGAAGGATAAAAGTCTTTTGCATGCCTGTCATTTTTTTCCCATAATCTATGTGGCATGTAATACTTGAATACCATTTACTGTGGGTACAATGTAATTTACTTTTCCTGTTCTACTTTAGAGCATGGATCGTGGAGGGATCCAAAGGATAGGCATGATGATAGGACAGTGAGCAAGACAACAACTAATGATTCACGGTCAAGAAATGAGAAAGCTAAGGCGGGTGAAAACAGGAACTGGCGCCATGATGGGTTCTTTGAAATGGAGGCTGATCCACCATCGGCAAGGAAGAGACCTGCATTCAGGGAGAAGAAGATTCCAGTGGAGTCTGATAATGCTGACAAGACAGCAGCAGAGACTGCAAAGTCAAGCCATCCTGACCCTTCCATGGAAGGAAGCAGAAAAAAGGAGGACAGAGGGCACAACCCACGCCACACAGATAGATCTGATAAGCAATTTGCAGGAGAGAGAGGGTCTTACCGAAGAGATGCACCACCGGGTGTCTTTCCTTCGAGAGAGAGGTACACTGGTGGCGCTGGCCGTAACAACAGGGGAAGAGATGGATTCAGTGGGAGACAAGGTTATAATTCTAGTATGGGTCGTGCTGAGAAATGGACGCATGATTTGTATAACGAGGCTAATAGGAGTCCAACGCCGAAAAATGAAGAGGATCAAATTGCAAAGGTGGAAGCACTTTTGGCTTCATAGGATCGGATCTGCATGCTGATGGCAATAGGTATATTATCTGCAGAGCACTGTTGATTGTGTCTTTAAGCGTCTCTTTTGCATGTTTAACGTAATTAAGATATTCGCTTGCTTTTTTGTAAACCCGATTGCTGATATACAAGTATCGACAACTTTTTAAAGCATTTCCATCATACGAGTAGTTGTATTTTACCAACGAACATGTATGTAGATCTAGCGGGATCTCTCTACCTTTTGGCTGCAGCAGGTTGAAATTGCTTCCTGCCGAGAGAATGTCAGGCTGCCTAAACATTTGCATAACTGACGGCGATGAGTTTGCCATTTGAGGTTTCCTTCTGTTGATACACTTGCTTCCATATTGTGGATCCTTTTGCTTTTGGTGGTCCGAATGCGATGTTCATCCTCATCAGCCATTGTCTTGTCAATCCAACTATCGGTGGTCCGAATACGACTCCATGTAAGTTGTTTTCGTGGGTTGCAATCCATTAACTCAGTAGTTCAGCTATGTAAACGTATTTTGTATCCGTATTGTCATAAAAATTTACAACCGTGCCGTTAACAAAAACCACCACCCACGGGAGACGGCCCATAAAATCCGACATGTGTGTGAGGTGCCTATTGTTATGGTAAACAATATTTAGTTGTATCTCAAAAAAAAAAAAAAAAAAAAGTTTTGTAAGACCAACTCTAATGGTGGGCTAAAAACCAAATTATCCCCCAAACCGACTCCAACCCATGGGGAAATTTTGAGCTAAATGCTAATGCTAAACCAAGGTCAGATTCTCTCCAAAATTATTTAGCCCAGAAATCGGAATTTAAATTTTTCAATATTTATCAGAATTTAAAATTTTTTAGATTAAAATGTTCATAAAATTAATTTACGATAGTCTACATTTATTTTTTTTTTTTAAATTAATTTAACCAAAAAAATAGTCTAAGTTCATTCTTTAATAATCCCGGGCTAAAATTTTAGGCTAGAACGGTTGGAGCAGAAAAGCTGTTTCTGGACTAAAAGCTAAATTTTCTGGACTAAAATATTTGGCTTTTAGCCAAACCATTAGAGATGGTCTAATGTATGGTTTCTATTTTGTATCTAATTAAATAAATATAATTGATGCATGAAAAATTGCATGCTTTGACGAAAACAGAGGACAACATTGCATGAGAACATGTCATATAAACCAATTGCTCCACAATCGTCCTCCAATAAAGGGTTGCACTTAAAGTGTTACTACTCTTTGTAACAAAATCTTCATCCTATAAACATTGAAAACCATCTCGATCCACCAAAAAGACTAAATGTTGACAGCCTAAATAATACCTGATGCGATTCATCCCATAGTAATTGATGCTGGTGTCTCCTCTTTCGTGAACTATTTGTGGTTTGTCAAATAATGAGTTCTACATGCGAGAGGAGCACTAGCATCAATTATTATGAGATTAACCACAAATCACATGACTTGTTTTCTAAGTTATGAGTTCGAGTCTAGAGGGACAGGGAAGACATGAATGGTGACTTCCCAAACTTGGAGGAGGGAGCCGAACATATTAATGAAGGTGATGGTGGATGACGTTGTTTGTTCTTGATATATTTGAAGGTTACTATACTAGGGGAGTTACTATTGGCGTTCCAAAAATTTATCCCACACTCTTCATTCCCATGAAAAAGATGAAGGAATGAATGCATGGTGACAATGTTAGTATTTTCCTAGGAAAATGATTTTCAAGCTCCTAAGTGAAGATTGAACGTATCAAGGAAAAATTTAGGACAAAAATCACTTTATGTATAACCACTCAAACAACAAAACTAAAACTTCCCTCGCCTCCCCTCACTCCTGTGACTTAAACAGCAAAACTGAAACTCGTCTAGTTGTGTTGATCCTAAAAACTACCAAGCCTACGTGGCGCACAGGCCGAGTAATCTATGAACTAACTACGTCATTCGGTTGAATGCGGGGAGTGCCAACTCCTCGGCCGAGTTCGACCGAGGAAGGAACACGTCTCGGCCTCTTGGGTTCTCGAACCTAAAGACAAGGCTACTATTCTTACGAAGTTCACGAATCGTCATCGTTGGATTCGGTCACAGTGATGGTATTCGTCAGAGTAAACTCACGCCGAATCGACACCAAAGTGTAAGGGCACAAATACTCAAAGCAGATATGAGTCTTAATAGTGAACGTGGTTCGGCCATCTGAATGCCGAACTTTAAATCCTACTTGAGAATATCCAATCATAAAATAACTCGGCGTGCAATGCGCCGAGCTTAGTAAGCTGTAACACCTCACTTCGTTGACAAGACTAATGAGATGACCTCGACCAATAAGGATTCAGAAATCCTTTTCGACCGAGACTTGGATAGATAACCAACCGTCCTCGCCGCAGTGCTGTTGATGCCAACGGAAGATGCTGCGAGATCGGCATAGATAGCTCTGTCACCGTAGAATTAGCTGATCTCGCAGCATCTTCCGTTGGCATCAACAGCACTGCGGCGAGGACGGCTGGTTACCTATCCAAGTCTCGGTCGAGAAGAGTTTCCGAATCCTTATTGATTGAGGTTATCTCATTAGCCTTCTTGGCGAAGTGAGGTGTTACAAGTTACTACATTCGGCACATTGAAAGCTGAATTTGATATTGAACTTTGCTAAGTTAGCAGCCTTGTCTTCATGCTCTAGAACCCGAAAGCCGAGACAAGTTCCTTCCTCGGCCGCAGTCGCGAGATTCAGAAGTCAGCAGCGCACCCAACGCAATATCAACAAATTTTACTCCTCGGCCGAGCTCGGCCGAAGAGTTGGCATGCTCCGCATACAACCGAATGACGTAGTTAACTTAATAATTACTCGGCCTGCGCGCCAAGTAGGCTTGGTAGTTTTTAGGGTCAACATTTTGGCACGCCCAGTGAGACCCAGTGCTAAAACTACGAAGTTCACATGATCTATCTCGATCAGGCTTCAAGGGATGAGTGTCATCGCCTATTAAAGAAGCAAAAACAACTTCTCGAAAGATTGGAAAGAATTTCTGAAAGGCAAGAGGCCGGGGGGCAAATTTCCACTCTGGCCACAACCAATATTCGGCCTAAGAAAATTGTTAATTTAGCCGAAGAACAAAGACCACCTATTTTTTCGGTCGAGACTGGAAGTGTGGTAGGCCTAGAAGAAAATGTTCAAGTTTCTGAGCCACAAATTAACTCAGAAAATGAGTCGTCAGAGGAGTGCTCCAATGACAAACAAGGCCGTAACATTGGCTTAGCCCAAGAAACCACGACAATTGATATGATTATTGGCGATAAAGTCGATATGGAGAAATCTCGTTCGGCTAAGATGTTTGAATTAAAAGCTGAAATTATTATGCTCGGGGGGGGGGGGGCATAGTAATTGTTCAATACATTCGACAACCGATGATAAAAAAATATTTCGCCAAGTCAAAAATATTTGGAGGAAAATCCTTATTCGGCCTAGAGCGAAATCAATGTGAAGATTTTGTTATTACAAGATCTCGACTTGGAATAAAGCATCGTTGGCCTCCTCCTAACTATGGTTCGGCCACTTTTCTTTTCGTTTGTTAAATATATATACATGTTATTTTCTTAAACATACGGCTATGCAAGCCGATGCATAAGAAAATAAGGGGGCAACAACATTCTGGCCGAATAAAAATTTGGTCGAGTACACTTGTTTGACTATTTTGGCCGAATGCATTTATTTGTGAACTTTGCTTACAAAAGCCTCGGCCTCGGCCCCATTGCGAAACAAAGCCTCGGTCAAAACATATATATATATATATATATGTATAAAAAAAAAAAAAAAACCACCTTTTGGTCGAATTGTCATGGATATATATATCATGTTGGGATACCATTATTGAATTTTAAATGCCGAGGCATGGATAGCTGAATGACAGGCTATCCACATGTAATTGTTTCTTGAAGACAAGCAGGCTACTTGGTGGTAGGGCTTCGACTTCGACCCCGGCAGGCCTTCAACCCCACTTGGGTTTTCTTGGCCTTGACCCCATTTGTTTTTCCTCGGCACAGCAACAGCACCATCATGCTTCTTTCATGATTGTTGACACTCAGGTCGTCGAAAATGGAGATGATAAGCTGCTCGTGCTTGACTTTACAGTATTTTTGGCATCCCTTTGAATGATGGAAGACAAGACCTTTCTGGTATGGTTCCGCCAATTTATCGGATATATATATACATATGTTTCATGTATGCCAACGTTTTCCGAGCTCGGCGAGAATAAGTTGGTGCTCGGCAATGAAATCATGGGGTTGAGGATATTAACCCATTCGGTCGGTTCAGAAAAAGATGTATATGGCAGCCTTATGCAATCACATTGGAATCTTGGCCAACTCGTCGACCTCGGCCCAGTTTCAGCATAGATGTAAATTGTTCTCAGGTGGCAGGCCGAGCTACCAGGAATGGTCGCATCAAATAAGTTGTTCACCTGCCACTTACTCCTCTGTTGGGAGAAATGATTAGTTATCGATTCGACGGAAGTACTTAGTGGTGGGCCGATGGCCAAGTTCAAATGCAAAATGCTTAGTTTCCTTAACCATTCGGCTTACGAATTGAAGCTCAAGAAAATTGGGGGGCAATGTTTGGGCCTAAAATTACACAATCGGCTTGAGTGATCAAAGTCGTTGAGCATTACAAATTTTCTTCCATGCGTGATGCATATGTGTGTGGGTGAGGGACTTTCCATGCAATTTGTGTATGCGTGGAGTGATCAGCACAAAGATATGTAAAAGGATTAGCATGTTCTGCATGGATGAGAATGGATCAAGTTGGAACTTGACCAAGCAAAAAGTTAGTGATAATTACCATCAAAAAGTGATAAGTGCCGTCTGAAAGGAGATATAATTTGAAATGGATATGGTCTCTTGGGGCATGCAAAAGATAAGAGATGGTAAAGAATAAAATAATATTCTTTTGTTTTCCTACATGGTCAAAACAACAATGTGCATTGAATGTTGCCAATAATCTAGCCAAAGCAAGATTGTCAGATAAATCTTTGAAAGCTGAATTTGGTGGAAGGTCAGGTTTTCAAGATTACAGCGGGTTTTGATTGATGTGATAAGGTGTAGGGTTAGCAACAGATAAAGACTCAAAGTCACGGTGCAATTAGGATGGGTTTCTGCGACTTGGGCACGCACATTTCTATAAATACCATGCGGCAGACAACTAAAAACCTCTCAAATTCAACACACAACTGCCCTGCGCAAACTCTCTCAACAACTTTGAGATTTTTTTTATTTTCTCTTTTCGCTGACACATCTTCCGTTGGCATCAACAACATTGTGAAAGCAACCGGTGATATCTTCAGTTGGCATAGATAGCTCTGTCACCGTAGAATCAGTCGATCTCGTAGCATCTTCCGTTGGCATCAACAGCACTGCGGCGAGGACGGTTGGTTATCTATCCAAGTCTCGGTCGAAAAGGATTTCCGAATCCTTATTGGTCGAGGTCATCTCATTAGCCTTGTCGGCAAAGTGAGGTGTTACAAGTTACTACATTCGGCACATTGAAAGCCGAATTTGATATTGAACTTCGCTAAGTTAGCAGTCTTGTCTTCAGGCTTTAGAACCCGAAGGCCGAGACAAGTTCCTTCCTTGGCCGCAGTCGCGAGATTCAGAAGTCAATAGCGCACCCAACGCAATATCAACAAATTTTACTCCTCGGCTAAGCTCGACCGACGAGTTGGCACGCCCTGCATACAACCGAAGGACGTAGTTAACTTACTAATTACTCGGCCTGCACGCCACGTAGGCTTGGTAGTTTTTAGGGTCAACAAGTTGCTAACCCCTTGCAATGGTTTGGAGTTGTTTACAACATTTCTTCCTTGTCCCTCTACTCCTTCTCTTCACCATTTACCCTCCCGCACCTACCTCTTCCCCATCTATCCAACCATTATTTTGTGAGCAACCTTCCATGCTCTAATGGATGCCAATCTCAAACCCATTTATATGCTCCCTTTTTGGGATAGATTGATGGGTTTGAGTCAGGCTTGTGACTGTGGTGGGTCGAAATCACCTTCTACCGATTATTTTCACAGTGACCGTACCCCTCCCTAAATGTTTTAGTGGCTGAGCCGTATTCCTTACATTAAATTCGAGTTGGAGGATCCCTCCAAGGGCCATGACTGTTGCAGATCTAGCTTGATTCAAGATCCATGATTAGATTTGTTACGGGTGGCACTTTTAGTGGGTCTATCAAACCAACCCACTCGATATGAATTGGATTGGGTTGGGTTATAAACATTAACTATTTATTTATGAGTGAAAATTTGACCACTCATTCAATAAGTGAGTTGAGTTGGGTTGAAGTATTATTTAACTCAATTGCAACTGATTCACCTGAATTATAATAAATTTTTTTAACAAACGATATTATCTACATTAAGTAGGAGGGGATGAGTTTAGCCTTACAATAGGCTATCAATAATTTGGTTCAAATTCTTAAACACACATGTATATTATATATATATATATTATCTATCTATATTCTATATTATTAAGAGAACACACCTTGTCAACTTTTTTGCCCGCTTTTTCCAATTTTGTACCTCACTTTTGAATACACAATGTTGAGATAAGGGGGGTAAAATAGTAATTTTATACCTTTTGATAAAATGACAATCATATCCCTTTTTTCCTATTTTACACTCACTTTTGATATCTAATATTTACATAAGGAAGGCAAAATAGTAATTTTGTATCAAAATATTTACATAAGATAAAATATGCACTTATTAAGAGAAATTGTTCCATCATCATTTTTTTCATACAGGTAAGTGAAATCATGATGTTTTTTAGATAAGTTGAATGAACTGAAGCGGTTGTGCTTGAGGAGAATGTGGGAGGATGTGGGCGGTTGTTCACACACACAAAGTGTGTGCTCTCTGCTAGTATATAATAGGGTAGTGTTAACTATATACCCATTTTTACCTCTCACATACCCCTTTCAATTCCTTGTTATAAATTAAATAAAATGAAAACTAATGAAAAAGGCTTAAAAACTTTGAGTTTTAATAAAATGACAAAAATGTGTTGTAAGTGAATAATATCAAGATTGACTTTTTAAAGTAAAAATATGATTTTTCACACTGCCCCCTAAAAATAAAAAAGAAATCAATTAAATCAACTCGCGGAAACCGCCCAATCCACTCGGCATAAAAGGAGTTAAGCTGGGTTGGTTTGCCCATTTTCGCAAGGACAAAGCGATTTACTAGTCTCTTCCCAGATTTTCCTGCACTACTGAAGCAAATACAACATGAGTGGCGCCAATAACGGTACTCTCTCTCTCCCTCTCTCTCTCCAATCTGTTTGGTATCTGAGAAAATCTAACCTCATACAACTTTCTCAGCAACCAAACAAACATGACACAATTAAATCTTTCGGATCCCCTTACTCTCAATTGTAATCTCTCTCCCTCTCTCTACAGATGCCACTTCGCCTTCCTTCCTCTCCGACAAATCGGCCAAGATCTTCGTAGCCGGCCACCGCGGCCTCGTCGGCTCCGCCATCGTCCGCAAGCTCCTAGCCCTAGGCTTCACCAACCTCGTCCTCCGCACCCACGCCGAGCTCGACCTCACCCGCCAAGCCGACGTCGAGTCCTTCTTCGCCGCCGAGAAACCCCGATTCGTGATCCTCGCCGCCGCTAAAGTCGGCGGCATTCACGCCAACAACACCTACCCGGCGGATTTCATCGCCGTCAATCTCCAGATCCAGACCAACGTCATCGACGCCGCCTACCGATTCGGAGTCAAGAAGCTCTTGTTCCTCGGCTCCTCCTGCATTTACCCCAAATTCGCTCCTCAGCCCATCCCGGAGAACGCATTGCTGACGGGCCCGCTCGAGCCCACGAACGAGTGGTACGCCATTGCCAAGATCGCCGGGATCAAGATGTGCCAGGCGTATCGGATTCAGTACAATTGGGATGCAATTTCTGGGATGCCCACCAATTTGTACGGGCCGCATGATAACTTTCACCCCGAAAATTCGCACGTTTTGCCGGCACTGATGAGGCGGTTTCATGAGGCAAAGGTGAAGGGTGCGGAGGAGGTGGTGGTGTGGGGGACCGGAAGCCCCTTGAGGGAGTTTTTGCATGTCGATGATTTGGCGGATGGGGTGGTGTTCATGATGGAGAGTTACAGTGGGTTGGAGCATGTCAATGTGGGGAGTGGCAAGGAAGTGACTATCAAGGAGTTGGCTGAGCTTGTCAAGGAGGTTGTTGGGTTCGGGGGACGACTTGTCTGGGACTCTACTAAGCCGGATGGAACTCCGAGGAAGCTCATGGATAGCTCAAAGCTCGCAGGCTTGGGATGGACACCGAAGATCTCGCTGAAAGATGGGCTTGTTGATACTTATAGCTGGTACTTGGAGAATGTCAAGCAGTGATAGTGCAGGTGATTCCATTGCATTAGATTTCGTTTTTGTTATCATCCTTAAATTGTTATTGTTCTTAGTTACATGTAAAATGAGGAGCCTAGCCTACCTTGGATGTTGATTCTGTATCGATTATGTCGAATAAGTTATCTGTGCATTTGCTGCTACTAGAACCAAGTGAGCTATTTGTATTTACAGATTGAACCATTTTAGATAATTTCATATATATGTTTAATAAAATCTTCATGTTAATAGGATTCCCAAAGTAGCGGTAGACTTCATTATCTTCTTAGTTAAGCGGTTTCATCTTCTTCTTTGCATCGATTTGGTTCTCTACCCTCCCTGTTTCATTATCTTTTGAAGCTTCCTATCCGTGCCCCTAGGCTTGCAATGATTTAGTTCCCGGTTGGAGAGATTTGAGTAGGGTAACCCCAAACTGTGAAACAGTAGTGTTGGAAAAATGAAGAAATGGCCTGAAGGTGTCCACTTCATCAACCGAAATGCCCTTCAAAATTGGTCATAGTTTGTCAACTTTTGTAACAGTTGTATCACACAAAGTCAAGTTCTTTGTGTGATGGTCTAAAATTCAAGGGTCAAGGACCAAAGGAGGCGTTTGATCAACACGGACACCTACAGCAGACTAAGCTCCATTGTAGGTTTAAGAGAAGAAAAGAAGTGGACAACCGTGGTCGGTTAGCCTCCAACTCAGGAATGCCTGATTTGTAACCTTTGATCTAGGCTCTCACTCGCTCACTTGAGCCTTTAATACATTCAGTAACTCTTGGGATATCTAATTATCATTCCCTGTTTTATATGGTATTTATACATGCATTTATAGTGAAAAATTCTTACATACAACACGCTCCTCACGCTGTGAGAGAAACGTTGCATTCCCTCTGTCATGTTTAAGAATCTTTCTGCACATAATAAGGTGTGCGTGAACATAAACTTGTACTAATCTGGGGAAAACCTCTTATCGCTTGGCCTAATTACATGCAGCAGTAGTGTTAGTTCTAACCAGCTTAAGGGGAAAATATACTGTCACCACTGGCACATCTCCACACCTGTGGATAGTACTCGTTCTCTTTCAATGCCATTGCTCGGACAGATCCTTGAATTCGTTACATTTTGAATGACAAGTAGCTGGAAATGACCCTCTCCTTACCTTTTTAACAATCCCATTCCCCTTAGGCACCGCGTGATCATTCAGCGCTGGCATCCCGACAGCCTAACACAGAATTCAGAAAATGAAATGATATAAACAGAAAGTTAAGAGTTAATAATTTGATTAGAGAAAAGTGTCGGATGAAGTACTCACGGGCGAAGGTGATGGAGACGGTGATGGAGAGCTAGCGAAGTTGGACTGAACCGAGAAGAAATGAGCATGGTGAGCAAGAGGGCAAACAGAAGTTTTCTAGGATTTGCTGCTGCTTGCATTTTCGTTCTGTTTGAGGCAATGCTCTGTTTGACTTTCTATAAAAGCTGTTTTCTTTTCGTTTTTCAATTAAATTGAAAATTTTGAATTCGTCTGGTACAAGAAGGTGCAGGTGAGAGTATGCGATGAATGTTGCAGTGGTTGAAAAATTAGGGTAAGATTCTGAAGTAGTCAAGATGCTCCTCACGTGTTAGCTAAGGAGAATATGATCATCTTGCAAGGGTGGTCACGTGTGTATGACACCATCAAGATGTTGGCAGAAATGAAAGGCCTTTTTGTTTGGAAAATGATTTTTGAACATTACTCGCTCTTCTTTAATCAAAAGGCTAAAAATAAACATGAGTGTGCATGCGACGAAATATGGGATGTGATCATTTTCCTTGATCATAATCTAATTTTACCCTTAATTCGCAACTCTGTAACTTTGCTCCCTTTGTTCTTTCATTTCGTATGCCAAGTTAATCCCATTTCGTCATGTTGCCATGTTGGTTAGAAAATTGTTAACTTGGTTGTTTGGGACTAGAGCCAAAACAATAAACATACCAAGTTTTAAGCAAATTGTCGATTTATTAACCATTTTTCTGACCAAATGACGGAATGGAGTAACATGAGACATGAAATGAAAGCACATAAAGTAAAGTGAGATTTTCATCATAACATTGTGAGCATATAAACAAATTATCCAAGATAATAACAATCAGATCCTCCTAGTCCACAAGGTGCAAGAAAAACCTTGGTCAAATATTTCCCAATAAAATATTTGAATAAATGAGAGGGTGAACAACTTTTCCATTTGATATTTTATGACCTACAAATTAAACAAATCTAGACTCGGGTTGTTCATGTTTGAGTATTTGCCAATCAAAATTTTGTGTTCTCAAGTTAATGTCAATATCTACAAGACTCACACTTTTGGGAACTTGAAGAGGAGAAAGAAAAGGGAGAATAAACAGTTTTAGGTGTATCAAATGAAGATCCCAAGCTGATAGGATAAAATTACAACAGAAAATTTGCTACTGCAACCCCAAAAAGAATTGAATGACATCCAAAATTTTCAAAACTACAGAAAAACTAATTATCGTCTGCAGAATGTTGGCCACTTTGACGGGCATTAACAAACTTTCGGGCATTAACACCTCTGGGATCAAGAAGAGAACTATCTGACCTGAAGATCTTCTATATCAGTTAGAGTGTTCTCAGTTGACCTCTTGTTGGGTAAGTTCACCACCAACTGACCACATGCTCCACTTATGTCCTGACCCTGACCCATTTCCTTGCGAACTGTAGTTCGAATGCCATAAGTGCCTCGTAGAATTTTCTGGAAGCTCTTTACTTTGTTTTCATTACTGGTTGAGAATTTACTTAGAATACCAATTGGATTAAGAGGTATTAAATTAATTACCTGTAGGACAGCAAACAACAAATGCGAAGGTTATTTTGGATATATATGATACGCAGACACACAGAAGAGACGGAAGTTCATAGATTAGAACTCACCACTTGAAATGTCTCTAGCAATTTTCCGAGTTGGTGTGCATGTTGCTCCTCATCATTCACTCCATCAAGCATTATGTACTCAATGAAGATTTTCTGCTGACTAAAGAATCAGATTGAAGGGCAATAGTGAGATTCCCTAGGAGTGTAAAACGACATTTCAGTTTCATTGTAAAGAAACGAAAGCTAAAAGAATTTACTAAACACATGAGGTGTAACAAAACTTTACGTGTTATTTTGATATTCTTGCAGTGTATCCATAAGCTTTACTAAAGGAAAAGCCCGAGCTGCAGGCATTATCTGACAACGGATTTCCTGGACTGGTGCATGAAGTGAAACTGCTAAATTCAGACCTGGAAGATCACTAAGAAGCTTTTTGATAGCATGAATAATGCCAACCTACAGAAGATTAGATGAACAACTGATAGACCAGTAAGCCAAATGTTTTTAGCAGTTCGAACTACATCATTACTAATGCAACTATGATTGACCACACTCAACGAAAGAAGCAAAAAAGTACTACATACTACCCAATTTACTAAGATCCACCACATATAAAAACTACAAAACTTTGATTGTATAATCAAATAGAATAGCTTGAGAAAGTTATTAAAATCCACCATATCTGAATGTTTTGGCAGATAACAATATCTTAGACATAATGGTAATTTTCGATGCCCACCGTCGACACAGTAATTTTCTTTCGTGACAGATGAAATGGTGATCCAGTCATGACTTGAATCGCTTCCACTAAGGAACCATAGTTATTCAACTGTTCTCCCATTCCCTGACAAAATACACAAAATCAAAGTGTTCAACATTCAATGGTTCCCATATTTCCTCCATATCCATATCATTCAATAACAATCCCAAATGAAGTAAAGAAAAAACAATTACCATGAACACAATATTGCGTATAGGCGAAATGCGAGAAGCATGAACCAATTGCTCCACAATCTCCCCCGATGTCAGATTGCTCTTAAACCCCATACTCTCGGTAGCACAGAAAGTACAACCCATTTTGCAACCAACCTTACACATCAACATAAACATTCAATACCAGAAATTTCGACACGAAAACAAAAAAATTCAAAACTTTGATACCTGAGAATGATACACACAAGGTGGACCTAGGACCACCAGGGCGGGGCTTCCCGTCATACCTTCCCAAGCGGCTGTCATATCGCATAATCACAGCCTCCACAAGAGCCCCATTCTAACAAAAACAAAATAATGTGAGAATTTTTTTCACGGCGGCATTTTATCAAACAGTTTGTGTGCAGCATAAGAAATGGGGCAAACCTGCAGTTTTATGAGGAGCTTGGTGGTGAGTTGGTCTGAGGAGTCCATGACCTTGTGGACGGACGAGGTTAGGGTTTTGAATTTGGAGGTCAGGAGAGGGTACGCTGCCGAGGGCAAAGATGGAATTTGGTCGAATTGGGCATCGGGGTTTTGGATCACCTGCTTCCATATGTAGGGGATCAAGCTGGGCTTGACCCCGGAATTTTCCAGTTCCTATTTCAGCTCTCCGGCGTCGAAGATTGATCGAAACGCCGTCGTATTTCGCGCGCTTTGCATAGTTTTGAAAGTTGGTTTGGGTGTTGCGGCAATGGAGTCGGAGTGTGGCTTATGGCTCTGTTGGGAAATCATCCGTCGGGGAAGGAAACCGTGGAAGAGCGTCTGAAAAAAAAATTAAAACGACGTCGGGTTGCCCCTTGTGTGAGAGTTTAGGGCCTAATCAGACAAAAAAAAAAAACAAATTTTTACCCGTACTTCTAGGAGAAATTCTAAGGTCCGGAAATTGACTCATTTCATACAGCACAAAGAAAAAAAAAGGGATTTTTTTATATAGGCGTCTCAATTTTGAATTTTATAGATCAAACATTCATGACTTTTAGTTATTTGATCATTTTTTTTTGTTATAATTTTGGTGCTATATGCACATTATATTGTAACAAATTTCCTATAATCTAGCCTTTTGATTACACTCTCCTCCGTTAGAGATAATTGTTAAAAAAAAATGGTTAGATTCAATTTATTTTCACAATAATGCTACAATTTAGCAATAATTATCTACGATTTAAGATATTTTCTTTCCAAAATAGTTTAAAATATTTTTAAATCCCACAAAATCAAACGTACCGAAATAAGTTTTTCTTTTAGTACGTTAAGAGAAAATAGGATTGAGAATAATATAAACGTACCAATATACAATGTGTACAAAATAAAACGTACCAAAATAAAAATAATGTACCAATATTAACAATATGTATCAAATCAAATGTACCAAAATTGTTAATAAACGTACCAATTAATGATTTTTTAAAAAAAAATTCAAACGTACCCGCATATACTATATACGTAATGTATTGTACCTAATAATAATTCGTCAACAACTATTGACACACTTCGACCCGGAATGTCCACTAGGATTCCGAATCAAGCTGTGCTGGCCGACACCTGGAAGGTGACGAAGCCATAAAGTGTAGTGATGTGGAAAATGTGAATACATTTAAAACTAAAAGTGTATAAATACAAGAGTGCGCTGTGAGCGGGAATGAACCCATTTCACACATGATGTCAAAGCATAAGTAAAGTACAATAAGATAGAATAAGGATTATACCCTCAAAGATAGTCACCTATACTGAGATTTGCCAAGAATCCTCATCGATAAGATAGTTCAGTTGCTAAAACCTGGAGGGGTGAAAAACAAGGGTAAGTGGGTCTGAAAATAAAGTTTTATAAAAACCTTTTTGAAAACATTGTAACCCTTCGCCTTAAAACAAGTATAGTTTCCATAAAATCATACTACATATAAGTATGAAATCAAATGCATGCCAACAGTAAATCTAGAAGTATGCCACAGCACGGTATGTCATCAGCAATATGAATATAATCATAAGCTCAACAATATGTACTAGCATGCAAGTCGGAGTCACCTAATGTGACCTGTACAACTGCACCTATGGCTCATCAATCTATGCTAACACACGAGTCGGAGTCACCTAATATGACCTGTACGATATGCTAGGTGTAATAATATATGCTCTAGTGCTACGATCACTTGAAGGCTAGCGTTATGTGTGGGTCACCTATGAGTCATAGTCACCTAATGCAACCTGTACGACAGGCTAACACCTAACTTTGATCCAAGGCGAGCGTGCGATGTGGGAGGTGAACGATCATGTGAAGGCTGGCCCTGGCTCAAGGAAAGAACACTAAATCCGGGGTGCAGCAATGATGAGCACTACATAAATATATGCATGCCATAATGATAAGCACTAACACCTAGAGTCTGCGCTATAACTCCCTAGCACGAATATAGAGGCATCTCGAACGATCGACCCTTAGAATAATGATCAAATCACGTCTCTGAATTCTTATCAATAGAACACGTAACTTACATAAAACACATCCCTAAGGACGTTCTACAATGATTTGAAACCCATTAACAAAAAATTAACCGTCGGTCAAAGGTCGACGGTAGGGTCCACAACCCTATGTAACTCGATCCGGAAGATCCGCAACTCAGATTTCCAATTTGTAACTTCCAAAGATCCATATTATTCTTCTAGAACATCGTACTAAAGTTTCACTACGATCCAACGGTTGGATCTCTACCAATTGCAAATTGAAGTGGCAATCAACATTTTATTTTAAGAACTTACAAATCCAATTCGACAAGATCCATACGTCAGATTCCTAATCCATGAGTTTCTAATATCCTCAAGTATTACATACTATAATGTACTAAAGTTTGGTGGCGATCCAACGGTCGGATCAACAATTCATATAAGGATCAAGTGGCGGTATCTATCAAAACTATGTTCAAACGGTGAGATTTCATCAATCGGACTTCACATATAGAATTGGGGTATCAAATTTAGCCTAGGAAGGTTAGGGGGTACCTCAAACCACGCGCCGCCGCACATCGCTGTTGGTCACCCCGACTTGCCGAAAAAATCAACTATTTTTAAAAACTCTCAAATTTGACAGAAATGAAGATCTCAATGAGTAGAGCAAGTTTTATACCTATGACCAAGTTCAATTTGGCTGGGACAAGCTCCAATTTAGCTCACACCCGCTGGAAACCCTATAATAGGTGAGCTTCGATTTTTCCTCCTCGGTGTTCCGTCGCCCCTATAACTGATTAGGCTTTGTTCCACGGCTCTAGGTAAGTTTTTTGATGGTGAGGATCGACGGTAACACCTTGGCGGATCGACGCCATGGAAGTCCCGACGCCACCGATGCTATTCTACAAGAAATAAGAGCCAATCCTCGTCTATAATGGGTGGAAATGGAAGATGAGAGGTCGGGAACAAGTTTCCAAGTGAAAGCTCGATGAATTTTGCCTGAAAATCGCCGAATGAGTGCTGGAATTAAACTGCAGTCGTCGGGTCGTGGATCCGAAACGGGTCAAAGAGAAAGAGGTTTCTAATCCCCTATTTACTCATTGGTCCTCTCTTTCTTCCTCCCGATTGGTCCTTGCCTTTCCTTTCTCTTCCCCATTTGCTGAGCCCTCATCCTCCTTCTCATTTCTCCTTCTTTTTCCCAATTAGGCAGCATGCCCCTTCTTTTCTCTTTTTTTTTTCTTTTTTTTTCTCTCATATGTCCCTCTCCCTTAACTAATATTAAATAATAACATAATAACAAAATAATATTAAAATAATAATACAATAATTATGAGAAAATAATAAATTGTAACCTTTATAAAAGTACTTTTTAGATTTGTAGTATGGTAAAACCTCCATCGTAGTTTTGATTTCAATTTTGTTTGCGTCTACGCGTTTGCACCGCTGAGTACTTCAAGAATACACTAAAATAATATTTTGTACGTCTCACTATACATTGGTCAACGAAAGTCAATAATCTTGCCTCTAGGGCATTTTCATCAATGAAATCCTGTTCTTGGATTTCACTATTGTAATCTACGTATTTCGTATTCACGGGATTTTATAGTATTTTTGCGAATTTAAATTAATTTTAAATTTTGGTTACTTAATTACAAAGTTTGATTTTTTTAAAATAATTATTAAATCCGTAAGCCTTCGGGGGTCACCTGTTAATGTTTTTTTATTGGGCCCGACCCTACGAGCACATAGGCGAGGAGAACATAACTCGTGGGTTCCGATGGTGTTCCAGTAAAATTGGCTGATTCCGAAGGTCCTAACCACCACCACCACCAAATGGTTCCCCTCAACCCCACGAACAAAGGCCAAGTCGTGGTGGAGGCGTCAGAGCTCGCATGGAAGTCGAATTGAAGCACACCCAAAACTAGGGTTCCGACCGCTCGTGGGAAAAATCAGGCGTTTCTCGGCCGGATTGGACTTCGGCCCAGGTATGCAAATTACTCCCCTCACTGAGAAATACTTGCCTCTAAAATTTGGTAATTTTTTGAAATAATTGAACTTTCCAGCGAGATGGGACGGCGCATATGGCGGCGCGTGGGCCGAGAATCCATTGACGAAATCTCGTTGTATGACTATAGTTTCGATAGTGATTGCCACTTGGACATTAAATGAATCGACAATCCGACCATTGGATTGTCACCAAACCTTAATACGTTATAGTACGTAATATTTGATGAGACTAGGAACTTACGGATCGGGAATCCTACGTACGGATCTTCCCGAATAGGATTTGTAAGTTTGTAAAATAAAACATTGACCGCCTCTTGAATTCGTGATTGGTGAAGATCCGACTGTTGGATCGTAATGAAATTTTAGTATGTTGTTTTAGAAGCATAATGTGGATCTTAGGAAGTTACAGATCCAAAATCTGATGTGCGGATCTTCCAGATTGAATTACGTAGAGTTATGGATCCTACCGTTGACCAAGAGTTGACTTTTGGTCCACATGTCTCGAACCATTCTAAATAATAAAATTAGTACTATGGAAGGCTAAGTGAAGTCTAGTGGGCCTATATTGGTTAAAGTGTGACTTGAATATATGTGATATGGTTATTACCTTAATTTCTTATATTAATATCATTTATGAATATGAATTGGTCTTATAAATATGATTTCTATTGAAATGTGATTTTCATATATTTAGCCATAGACTTATGTTTATTAAACATGATTTGGCTTGTGTATTGATGATGATTGTGATATATGTGTGTTTAATTATCTTTTTAGTAATGTGAATGGTAAGTCTAATAAATGTTGTGACAATGTGATCCTACAATCTTATTAGAAGCATTATGTAGAACTTATATGTTTGTGAGACATATAAGTTGGTGGCCATGAGAAGTTGATGGTGTAGGCGACTACGTTGTAAATCATAAGGATCAAGGTATGTGTAGATTGTGTGCTGAATTGATTGCACTAGGTAGTAGTGGTACTTAAATGGTCATGCTTGGTATATCCGCGATGGGGGACCATACGCATTCTAGGAGTGATCATGCTTGGTATATCCGCGATGGGTGATCATTACCTGGAGCTATAGAATACAGTCCTGCTTGGTATATCCGTGATGGAGGACTGTTAGGGGTGATCATGTTTGGTATATCCGCAATGGGTGATCACTGCCTATGTTATTAGACTATACATATAGTTCTGATTGGTATACTCGCGACGGGGGACCATATGTATTCAGGGGTGATCATGCTTGGTATATCTGCGATTGGTGATCACTGCCTGCACAATGAGATTTTGCCTATGGTTCTGCTTGGTATATCCGCGATGGGGGACCATACGCAATCTAGGGGTGATGAGGATTTGTTGAGCAAAAATTGTACATAATATGTAAACCAATAATTCACTCGACACAATTTCACCCTCATTCATTTTTTTAAGAGGGTTTTATTAAATTGAGTTCGACCCATTCTAGGTTACGCGCCTATTAATTACAACATTTCTTTTGGGAAAGGAATACCCTTTGATTCTAATTTGAATAAATCATAATTTGACGATTTAGGTGTTTATTTGATTTTGCAACTGCACCTAGGTCGAGCCCTAGATTGCCTACGTACCCTTGTTGAGGGATCAAGTCACTCGTAGGTCATGATGTATTTGTTGGGGTTTGATGCCTTGTGTAGTTTTTGCTCGTGTGGGTGAGGACTTTGAGCCATTGGAGCTTTTGATGCCTTATGCAGTTTTAGCTCGTACGGGCGAGGACTTTAAGCCGTTGGAGTGTTTGATGCCTTATGCATTTTGTTTTAGCTTGTGTGGGCGAGGACTTTAAGCCGTTGGAGCGTTTGATGCCTTGTGTAGTTTTAGCTCATGCGGGCAAGGACTTCAAGCCATTGGAGTAGAATACAGCTTTGTGCCATTTAGTATTTAATGTGGCTTCGTGTCATTTGAAACTTGTTGCGGCCTTGTGCCATTTAACATGGCTTTGTGCCATTTGACCACTTCAAGAATTTAATGGGAGCTTGATCCATTTGTTTGGATGTAGCACGAATTCACTAATTTGAGGTAGTAAGTCCATCGAGCTTTGTGCTTCGAAATGGTTTGCGTCTACGATATTTAAAGTGATCGACGTCGTCTCTTTATCCATTTGTATTTGTACTCGACAACATGTTAGCTTGGATTTTTCTTGTCATCATGCTTCTTGTTTTATGCACAACATTTTGATGAAAAGGGATCATGTTCGTAGTGCCCATGTAATTGGCACATCAAGTTTGTTTTCTTCTTTTGCTGTACCTTTTTCCCTTCTCCATTCTTTGTTTGGGATCCATCAGACTTTTGAGAAGTCCAATTAAGAATTAAATATAACCACTTGTTTCTTTTTTGAAGCAAAGTCTTTGAAATGACTTATTTTCTTCCTTTTGGTTTCCACGTAAGCATCAATTCCCAATTAATTTAGGAATATTGCAGGCTTCTCGTTTCTTCTCCTTGTAAACTTGGATTTCTAAGTCCAAGCAGGCCTTCATGTGGCGTCAGGAAAAGCAAGCCATATTTAGCTTTATAAAAGCATCTAGAGCACTTTTCTTCCTTTAGAGTTTTTAAACTCATCGTATATATTTTTCCTTCTTTGTGAAGAGAAACACACTTGAAGTTGGAATAAAAGCAATTGCCTATCTTGCTTTCTTCTTCACATATCTCAAGCGTGAGACTTCTTCGATTTTTCAGAAGCAGAGCTCTTAAATGACTTAGGTTACTTGGGTTTTGATACGACACATTTGTCTTTGAGAGATAGGAGTCGGTGGTGTTGAGGTTTGGTTGCTACAGTGCAGTGATCACTTAGACTTAGCTGGAACTTTAAGGGTGGTTTAGACCACCCGCAAGAAATTCTTGGAGTTGACAACAGTGGCAAGGAGCGGATCACTTAGACTTGGTTGGAACTTCAAGGGTGGTTTAAACCACCCACAAGAAATTCATGGAGTTGACGGCAGCAGCGAGGAGTAGATCACTCATACTTGGTTGAAACTTCAGGGGTGGTTTAGACCACCCACAAGAAATTCATGGAGTTGAAGGCAGTGACAAGGATAGTTTTGTTTTCAGAACTTCTCTCGATTGTTTGTTGTTGCTTGCTGCCCTTTGTTGTTTCTTTTTTCTTTCTTTTTCTTTATGTTTCTCCTTGCTTTCTTGCTTTGTTTTTCTTTGTCGTCTGTGTTTCTTTATTGTCTTCTTTGTGTCCTGTTCTTCTTCCTTTTTTGTTCCTCTGTGCTCTGATCTCTCTCTTCCTCTTTTTTGTCGATCTCCTCCCCCTTGTTGCAAATTTTGCCTTCCACTCATTTCGTGTATTGCTCTCACTAGCTTGCCCTCTCTCTGCCTGCATATTTTGTTAGGCTGAAAACTTATCTCTTTCATTTTTTCTACATGATTTCTTTTTTCCACCATAGGCCTTTCCTTTAGCAAAGTTTGTAATTGAGCATAGATTGAGGCAAGAGACACGGGTTTCGGACAACCAATTCGGGTTCATGCCAGGGCGCTCAACCATGGAGGCAATCTATCTCTTACGAAGATTGATGGAAAGATATAGAGATGGGAAAAAGGATTTACACATGGTCTTTATAGATTTGGAGAAAGCGTATGATAGGGTCCCAAGAGACATTCTTTGGAGGATTTTAGAGAAGAAAGGAGTACGAGTAGCATATATCCAAGCTATAAAGGATATGTATGAAGGAGCAAAGACTGCCGTAAGAACTCATGAAGGACAAACTAAAAGCTTTCCCATAACTGTAGGATTACATCAAGGCTCATCCTTAAGTCCTTACCTTTTTGCGTTGGTAATGGATGAGTTAACAGGACATATTCAAGATGATATTCCTTGGTGTATGCTTTTCGCAGACGATATAGTGTTGATAGATGAAACTCAGGAAGGGGTAAATGCAAAGCTTAACCTTTGGAGAGAAGAGTTGGAATCTAAAGGTCTTCGCCTAAGCCGATCAAAGACAGAATATATGGAGTGCAAGTTCAGTGCAAATGGAGGTCAAAACGAGTTAGGGGTGAGGATCGGAGATCACGAAATACCAAAGAGCGACCGTTTTCGTTACCTAGGATCTATCTTGCAAAAGAACGGAGAATTAGATGGAGATCTCAACCATAGAATACAAGCTGGATGGATGAAGTGGAAGAGTGCATCCGGCGTGTTGTGTTGTGTGACCGCCGTATGCCACTGAAGCTCAAGGGAAAATTTTATAGGACGGTAATAAGGCCGGCGATGCTGTATGGCATAGAATGTTGGGCAGTGAAGCATCAACACGTACACAAAATGGGTGTAGCGGAGATGAGGATGCTTCGTTGGATGTGTGGGCACACGAGAAAAGATAAGATTAGGAATGAGGATATCCGGGGTAAAGTAGGAGTAGCCGAAATTGAAGGAAAGATGAGAGAAAATCGGTTACGGTGGTTTGGACATGTGCAAAGAAGGCCTACTGACGCTCCGATTAGAAGATGCGACTATGGGACAGAGGTTCAGGGCCGAAGGGGTAGAGGAAGACCTAGGAAAACTTTGGAAGAGACTCTAAGAAAAGACTTAGAGTACTTGGATCTAACGAAGGACATGACACAGGACCGAGCACAATGGCGTTCTAAGATTCATATAGCCGATCCCACTCAGTGACTTGGATTTTCCAAGTCTCCAACCGAGAAGTTTTCCTCACTCAGGAAATTAAGGGAATACTACCTCAACCTACATGCTCCACTCACAAAGCTTCAACAAAAGAAAATTCAAAGAACTTAGCGAAGAAGGCTTTGGTGTATTTAAAACAATACGTTGAAATGAAGGAAAGCTTATTTATTGATATCCCCGATAAGCTACAAATATGTACATATACATAAGTCAAAATAAACAAACAAGAGAGAGCCTTCACAAAGGTTGCTTAGGAGAAGTCTCAGCAGTCGGTAGAGCCCCAGAAAGAGAAGGCACCGGAGGGGGATCATTCGGAGCCTCAGTACTGGACAGAACCCTAGAAGGAGGAGGCATCAGAGGTTGATCATTTGGAGCTTCATTACGCGGTACAGCCCCAGAAGACGAAGGCAATAAATGCCTTTGGAATAAACCCACAAATCTCTGATGATCAAGTAAAACCTGACCATCAGATTCCTTCATCTGGTCAAGCTTCCTCTTCATGTTTGTAGCATAGTCATGTGCGAGCCAGTGCAACTGTTTATTCTCATGCTTGAGCCCTCTAATCTCCTGTTTGAGACTCATCACTTCAGCCGCTAATGATTCAACTTGGCGGGTTCGAGCAAATAGGCGTTGGGCCATATTAGACACAGAACCTGCACACTGAACACTGAGAGCCAGAGAATCCGTAATAGCTAACTCATCAGACCGTTTGAAAAGTAGTCTGTTATCTTTGGGAGTGAGAAGGTTTCTGGCCACCACCGCAGCGGTCATATCATTCTTCATCACAGAATCCCCAACGGTAAGAGGACCAGTAGGGGAGACGAATGATGGACGCCATATGTTGTCAGGAGAAGGCGGCGCTGCCTCTTCAACAAGGTTCAAGTCAAAACGACGGTCGGAGGGGCCAGACATTTTCAAAGGTGTTGAAGAGAGAAGAGGTCGGACAAATCAAGATCTTAGAAGTGCAAGAATGGAGCTTCTACTGGTGGAGATTCAAGTGTGCTTTGGAACTTAATGCCAGCCCCTATAAAAATCTGCACTCGACGGAGCTTCAGAAATCGAAGAGGTGCCTGCTCAGAAATCGAAGAGGCGTTTGCTTTCTCAAAAGCTGGGCTGCGCAAAGACCACGAAGGCCGATCTCAGAAATTGAAGAGGCGCTTGCTTTCTCAAAAGCTGGGCTGCTCAGAGACCACGAGGGCCAATCTCAAAAATCGAAGAGGCACCTACTTTTCCAGCCTTGTCAGCACCTGTCACACGCACACTCAGCTTTGCGGAAATTATGGGCATTCGGTCGAAGACTTCTGGTGAAGTAGAAAGCACATGAGTCTTACTGTTCAATCACCCACTTCCCACACGCAACAGTAGCTCATGGGTACCACATATAACTTTGCCACAGTTCTCTGCCAAAGTTGAACACGTGAAGCTTGCAGCTCCTACTACATCGCTCTGACCAAGAAGGGTAAAAGAATAGCAAAGAAACAACACTAACAAAGTTTAGACACATAAATTTTGAAGGTTTAGCTACCATATTATTACCCACAAGGGTAAAGGAACAGTACCACTGCTAGATAATTGGAAAGTCCCTGTGTGTCAACCTCTGTGCTTCGTGGCAAGGTAGACTAGCAAACATGCCTAACCTTTAATCACATTCGAGAAAACACTCCCAACAAGATTGCTTGCTCCAAAATCGAAGAGGCACCGCCCTCCGAATCTCGAGAGCCAGACTCCCAACATGACTACTTTCTCAAAAATCGAAGAGGGTAAAGGAACAGTACCATTGCTTGATAATTGGAAAGTCCCTGTGTGTCAACCCCTGTGCTTCGTGGCAAGGTAGACTAGCAAACATGCCCAACCTTTACTCACATTCGAGAAAACACTCCCAACAAGATTGCTTGCTCCAAAATCGAAGAGGCACCGCCCTCCGAATCTCGAGAGCCAGACTCCCAACATGATTACTTTCTAAAAAAATCGAAGAGACACCGCTCTCTGAATCTCGAGAGCCAGACCCCCAGCATGATTGCTTTCTCAAAAATCGAAGAAGCATCGTTCTCCGAATCTCGAGAGCCAGATCCCCGATAGGATTGCTTGTTCGAAAACCGAAGAGGCAACACTTTCCCAACTTCAAGAGCCGGATCTCCTTGGATAAAGCTGTCTGTAATCTTCACACGCAACATCAGCTTTCCAGATACCACAAACCACTTTTTCAAAGTGCTCTGACAGCGTTAAAACATGTGAAGCTGACAGCTCCCACTACCGTGCTATGACCAAGTAGGGTAAAGGAATAGCATTACTACTTCTTGTTAAGGAGACTCCTATATATGTCGACCTCCATCCCCAACGGACAGGCAGACCTACAAAAATGCTCAACCCTTCCTCATATCTGAGAGGGCACTCCCAACGAAGCCTTTCGAAATATTCAGCTTTCTTTCCCCCCAATAATACCTTTGCAAACAAGCTATACTAGAGCAAGAATATCTCATATCATCAGGGTTAAAAGCAAGAGTATCCCATATCATGCTTTTTCCCTGTCTTTTCCTTTGACCTTGTTCTTACCTGCAAGACAAGGAGAAAGAGAGCAATCAGTCAGTACTTGGAATCAAGCTTTCAGCCAGGAACTGACTGCCTGAAACCCTTTACATGATTACTTACCTGACATTGCTCTCGAGTACTCATCTTCAACATCTTATGCTTCCAGGGAAGATACCGCATCTGCCTGAGGAACAGATAGGGCAAGGGAGAAGGATACAAGGAAGTATGTGGAGACAAGCGTAACAGCACACATGCCGATACATCCATTACTCTGTCAAAGCAAAAGTATCCCATATCAGCAGGGTCGAACGTACTCTAGATTTGATGGACTTGTTTTGACCCTCAAATTCTTCAGTCGGCCTTATACTCTGGAGGAAACCAGAAAACCCTCCAGCTCAGTTCAAGAATAAGCCTGTGGAAAGTTACTTCTTCAAAAGCAAAAGTATCCCATATCATCTCTTCTCATTTTCTTCTCTTTATCCTTCATGCTGCCTGCAAGATAGGGAGACTGTGAACAATCAGCCGGAGCTATGATTGCTTACCTTGTCTGTCACCTCTTTCAGCAGATCCCCTAACTCGGCGACTTGGGGGACTCCTACTACATGGTTTGTATCACGCTTGACCAAGCCTGAAACTACAAGTAAGCTTCAAGTGAAATTGATACATTACCTTGTGCATCTCCACCAGTTAAAGATACCACCCCTGGATGGAGGAAGAGTACTTCCAGAGAAGATGCCCCATCTACCTATGAGACAGATAAGGCACGTCAAGACGATACCACACTCCGATACTTAGAAGTTTCGTGATTACGAGATCATTCTCCCACAATATTTCCTAATGTCATTTGTACTAAATCATTCACTTGTACTCACTAAAGGAGAGCTTGAACCTATGTGCTTGTGTAAACCCTTCACAATTAATGAGAACTCCTCTATTCCGTGGACGTAGCCAATCTGGGTGAACCACGTACATCTTGTGTTCGCTTTCCTATCTCTATCTATTTATATACTTATCTATACTAATGACCGGAGCAATCTAGCGAAGATCACAAAAAGCGACCGTTTTCGCTACCTAAGATCTATCGTGCAAGAGAACGGAGAATTAGATGGAGATCTCAACCATAGAATACAAGCTGGATGGATGAAGTGTAAGAGTGCATCCGGCGTGTTATGTGACCGTCATAGGTCACTGAAGCTCAAGGGAAAATTTTATAAGACGGCAATAAGGCCAGCGATGTTGTATGGTACAGAATGTTGGGCGGTGAAGCATCAACACGTACAAAAAATGGGTGTGGCGGAGATGAGGATGCTTCGTGGGATGTGTGGGCACACGAGAAAGGATAAGATTAGGAATGAGGATATCCGAGGTAAAGTAGGAGTAGCCGAAATTGAAGGAAAGATGAGAGAAAATCGGTTCCGGTGATTTGGACATGTGCAAAGAAGGCCTACTGACGCTCCGGTTCGAAGATGTCACTACTGGATAGAGGTTCAGGGCCGAAGGGGTAGAGGAAGACCTAGGAAAACTTTGGAAGAGACTCTAAGAAAAGACTTAGAGTACTTGGATCTAACGGAGGACATGACACAAAACCGAGCGCAATGGCGTTCTAGGATTCATATAGCCAACCCCACTTAGTGGGAAAAGGCTTTGTTGTTGTTGTTGTTGTATAGCTACACCACTTTCAAACATAGCTGCTATGCCTTTAACGGCATACCTTCGAGCAGTGTCTTTGCATAGCTATTGTCTTGCGTTGTAGCAATCACCAAGTCACAAATGGCTGCTGTCTTTTCCTTCTTGTCGTGCTCTTGGACTACGAAAGGGCCGATGCCTTCAGCTTTGGGCACAGCAACGTCATGGAATTCCTGGACTCCACGAAGCATAGCCATGTTGCGACGGGAAGTGTGGAGGGATCATTTAGATTTGATTGGAACTTCACGGGATGGTTTAGACCACCTCGAAGAAATTCATGGGACTAATGACAGCAACAAGGAGCTAGGTTGTGGTGGAGATGGAGGACGGCAGGAGTTGGGGGATTCCCTAACCGTAGGTAGTTGATTTTGAAATTTCCAGAGCTCCACTTTCTTCCTTGCTTAGAGGAATGGAAGAGGTTGAAAAGCAAAATGCTTCTTTTCTTTCTACAAAACAGAGAGAAAACCAACCCAAAAAAGAGATTAAAAAGAATGAAATGACTTATACTTTCAAATGCTTTGTAGCTTTTCCTGCTCTTTGTTCTTGCGTGTAGCACTTGATCTCTTCTTCTTTTTTCTTTGTTTCTGTTTTGCCTTTGCTCTCTTGCTTTGCCTGTCATCCTCTCCCATCTTCACTGTGCTTTTTTGTCCCTCTCCTCCTTTCAATTTGCTTTGGCTTAATGCCTTTTATAGGCGAATGGTGGAAACGGAAGTTGTGGTTAGTGGGTGAATGCTACCACGTTCTCTGCATAATGGAATATCCGTATAAAGCCACCCACGTCTCCAGTTGTGAAGGGGTTTTATTATCCCACTTTATATATATATATATATATATATATATATATTTAGGGATAAAAATCAACAACCTCCATACTGTTTTCACCCCTAAAAAATAGGCACTTACAATCCCCACATATCTCCACGTCTACTCCACTTCTTTTATATATTTTTTTTCTTTGTGAAAATATACGGTTCAACATGATTAGTTGTACTTGATACATTTGATAGGCGATCTTATTTTAGTTTGGTTCCATGGAGTGGTCTGGAACCCGATATTGATGGATTTCGTTGAGTGATCCAAAATCACATCATTTGACTTGTTGGTTTCTTGGATTCGATGTCAACTTTAGAGATGTAGGCTTTAGCCGAATTGTGTCGCTCTAGCAGCATTTCGGTGTTTTGTATGTATTATTGATTTTTATGATTGTGAAGTGATGTTGGTTATGATGGTTATCATTATGATTAGACACGTTGATCAATATGGCTAGAGATTATTATTGTGTTTCGTTGAATGTTCCTTGAGTTGCTGCATGCCTGATTTGTGGTATGATGTCGAGACCTAGTGAATTATGTGATGATTGTTCGAATGTAAAGAAGATGAACTACGAATGGCTTGATCCTTATTGAGGGTACGTAGGCAGTCTAACGAGGAAGTTAGATGCAGCCATAAAGTATACAAAAATTACTACGAGATTTGAATCTTGAGTTGTGCTTGGCCCATATTCCAGAGGCGGGGTATGTTAGAGATACGTGTATTTGGTGATGCCACGTGTTAATCCTGGATGTTTGTCGGGATCAAGGCGTGACAATCCACATTTTTAAAATTTATAAAAATTGTAGAATTAGGGAAGGGTTGTCACAACTATACTTAAAAAAAATAGCAAAAAATATATAATTTCACAAAAAAATTGAAAAAATTACACGAAGCTTGTATGTTAATCACCAACTACTAGGGGTGGGAAATTTTGCCATAAACCGATTTACCGACCGAACCATACCGGTCGACTTATAATGGTATGGTATCATTTTGGCATTGTTTCATAATTGGTTTGCATTTTACCGAACTGACAATTAATGGCATGACTTGGGTAATTGATTTTGTATGCCAACGGTATGTCATACCTACCAAAATAAATAAATAAATATATATATATATATATTCTATTTAGATATTTTATGTATTTTTTACATGCTTGACTTCTCCTTACTGCTATAAATCAGAATATGATTGTCCATACTCTATGCTACAAGCCAATTGGAATTGGGGTGCAACGAAATTGATGGCATGGAATGCATGTGAGGCCCACTAATATACCTAATAGCCACAGGGATCCCAAACTCCCATACGCGAAGCGACTTGTCATCGCTGGAAGTAACAAACCTACGGTTATTGTCCACAAATGTAATCGTATTCACAACACCCAATTGCTGATCATACTCTTGCAAACCTACGGTTATTATCCACACTTTCCTTATTTGCAAACCACCAGTTATGCCATTTACCAACTGAACCAGCCAATAATTTTGGTTGAACCGATTTTTGGCAACCGCAAGAAGACGATTGGCTTGTAGTAACTGATTTTAGGTAATTATGTATATGTGGTTGGCATGTGGCACAAGGAATTTGGCACGGTATGCCAACCGAACCCAGCCCTACCAACTACTTGAAAAAAAAAAACCATTTGGAAAAAGAAATAATATTAAATGTTTGCATAACAAAAAAAAAAAAAAAAAAAACTGTGATTGAAAAAACATATGTGGAAGAAGAGAAAAACAGTTTAATTATTAATATTTCCACTAAATAAGGAAAAGTGCATCATGCAGATAAAAAGATAAATTCAAAAATTATTTTAATTTTAAAAAAAATATAATAATGACATGTAATTTAGCTTGAGGTGGCTATTGGTCAAAGCATTTTAATCAAATTTTAAAAAAGCACAGATGTTTAATCTAAATGATATAGAAAAACTATAGGAGATTCTAATTTTCCCAACAAAAAAAAAAAACATTATCATGACACACACCCTAATTCATCATATTAATCCTCTCATTCTCTCTTTCACACCAACCTCAATTTGGTTTTCTTACTCAAGATAGGTCTTCCTTTTCAACTCCGCTGTATTCAAGTTTGAACTCCCACTACAAAATAACAACTCATCTACCACGATAATTTTATCACGGGCTTTATGTGTCCTTTATAAAATGTACAAATTTATCACGGGCATAAGAAGCCCATTGTAAAATAACAGTGAATGACCACGCGCAAAGTTGCACGTTGTAAATTTACTAAGTCACCATGGATAATGCTCGTGGTCAATATTGTTTGTATCCACAACGCCTTTTTGTTATCTACCACGAGCATAATGTGTGGTAGAACTATACACGCCAAAATTTTAGAGGAGGCGGGACACCAAAATTTTGCAAAATTTCAAACTATGTAATTATCTGTATTATTTAAGAAAAAAACTGAAACAATAACCGTGTAGAACCAGATAAACACCACACCCCATCCATCATGCAAAACTAGACCAGTAAAAGAAATCGAAGTTGTTTTCTGAACGTATGTCTATGAAGTGCAATTAAATTCTGAAACCCACTATTCACTTCTCCCAAAACGGTTTCCTCCGCAAAGGAAAAGCTATGTTGTTTATTTGGTTTATTCGATCCTCTCACGTACTTTTTTTTATTATTGCAGTTTTAGTTTATTTGGTTTTGTTTTTATTTATCGATTAGATTCCTCCATTAATTTGGTACTAAATTCTGCAATTGTTTTGTTTGTTTTGGGTTCACTGTATTTCTGACTCTCCATTTTGTTTATTAGGGGTTTTGATAAAGCTACATTTCTTGTTTCATCGACTTTGGGGTAGAATTGTACAATGGCTGGCCAGTCCAAGAGTGAATCTACCTACGATTTCACTAGCAAGGTTGGTTTTTGACAAAAATTTATTATTTTCATTTTCCATCTACTTTGCAATTTGGAATTTTAGTCAATTATTTTCGAACCTTAACAATCAAACGCTATCATATTTTGTTTTGAGGTATGCTGGGTTGTATCAACAAAACTTCCATCTATTTACTCCTCCTTTGTTAAATGAATCTCTATAATTTAGGTTTGATTTTTGTGCTTCAGAATTTGTAGTTTACAATATATTCTTTTAAATGTCTAGGTTAAGTATTGGCTGATAATGCTTTCTCCAATTGAGTTGGCTGGCGCAGAGACCAAATTGGAGCGGTGCTCCTTGTGGAGGAATCTGGTAGAAATCTTTTTGCGTAAATTTTCTTTCTTTAGTCCTTTTATTTTATTTTAATTAATTATCTTTGCTTTCTTAAATATTTTGTGTTGCTCAGTTTCAATAGTTAGTGAATTTTCTCCATTTAATAAGCTTGCTCGCATTAAAATTAATGGGATATATAGTTGATATGTACTTGAGTTTTTTAATTATTATTTTATTTTTATATCAGTGAAATCGATGATTTTGTAGATTGAATTTGTATATGATGCTCTTGAGACATGAATTTTCTTTCAAAGCTTTATATACAATAAACTTTCTGATATTAGATTTATTGATGTTCCAGTAATTGGATGGGACTGTTTAAAACTATCAGTTTTGTTATGCTTCGTTTTTATTAGATAAATTAGATTTTGTTTTGATCTATGTGCTTATGTCTATACAGATAAAGAGAGCAATTAGCGAGGTTCAAGCATTAGGAGCAGTATTTCACTCTCAAAGAACTTCATTTGGAGGTGTCCAAAGAAAAGTGAAGCCTTTCAAGTGACAATTTCTTGTTATTAGAGGCCTACTTGGTGATTCATATGTAGTTTAAATCATGGGTGGTGTTGTTAACTTTGCACATCTTGTAATACCATTTGGTATTCTTAGTATAAATCATTGGCGGTGTTGTTAGCTTTGTACATCAATTGTAATACATTTTGACTATATGATTATTCATGAAATATTGTATTATAGTAATAGTGCAATTTTGTTGTTTCTTTATATATTTTTAATTAATTATTATTTTTATTTTAGAAAACATTTTATAACAAGCATTGACTGTGGTCAATTAGTAATTCACAACGGTCGTAGCGCGTGGTGTTTAACTCTAATTGGTCACGGGCACTATCCGTGATTAGTATGTAATAAACAACGCACTTTGCCTGTGGTAAAAGTTAGGACTTTTTATCACATCCAAATACTTAACAGGCACATTGTCCATGGTGGATTGAAATTTACCACGGGCATTCACTGTGGTCAATGACTAAAATATCGATAATATCAGCGAAATATCGCCAATATTATCGTTTTTCAGAGAGACATATATTTTCCCACGTATCCCCCTAATTGTCGTCAAAATATTGCGATATTATCGAAACAATCGTCGTGGCTCCGTCGTCGGAAAGGCAGCCAAGGCTGCGTCGTCGCAGCTGCCCAGATCTCTCTCTGCAATCCAGGCTCAGACCCAAGATCTGCGCCTCCGTCGCCGGAAATGAAAAATCCATTTTCTCCGGATCCCAAAACTCGCTTGGGTTTGAATCAAACCGTTTGATGGATCCCTTTGCCTGATGGTGGTCACCGGGAGGTGAGAAAGGGAGGAGGAACCGTCCACAGGTGGTGATGGTGCTCGCCGGAGTGTGCGCCACTGTGGTGCTCGGCGGGTGTGGGTGTGGTGGTCTGTGCTCCGGGGGAGAAGAAACAAGGACATGAATGAGGGAGAAGGTTCGAGGGATTGGGGAAGGGGGAAATACGGGGAAGTGGGGTGTGTGTGTGCCTATCTGCTTTGGAAAGAAGACTTGCAAAGAAGAGATAGGGGGAGAACCAGAAATGAATGAGGAGAGGAATGAGGGAGAAGGAAGTGGTCTGTGCGTGTGTGTCTCTGTGTGTGTGTGTGTGGAAGTGGGGGGTGTGTGTGTGTCATCTGAGAGAAGAAAAAAAAAATCCAAACATGCTTTTAAAATACCCAGCCCATGTGTCAGTCAGTGTGTGTTATCTGAGAGATGAAAAAAATAAAATCCAAACATGCTTTCAAAATATCCAGCCCACGTGTCAATGATCGTTATCTATAACTTCGGACTCTGTTGGAGTGGGAAGTAGTAACTATGGTTATACTCATAACCAACCGTTTACCTACCTTTCATATCCTATTCCTGTTGGGATGGAATCGAGCGACTCATGGAAAGAATCTGAGACTCAATCTTCAAATGATTTTGCTTATGGACAACGTCAACCAATCTCGGATCCATATGGGTGGCATGTTAACAATTACATGCAAAACTATTTTGGGGATTTATCATTTGATGACTACTCTTCACAATACACTTACTCTACACATAGAGATGATGAAGATAGTCAAAATTTTGAACCTCATAGGAACTCTATGTGGTACTAAGTCACTCATGTATCTTACCATGCAATGTATAAAGTGTAAAATATTGTACTAATTCATTATATATAAATGATTATGATGTGTTTAAACTTCTTTCATTAATTACTACATATTTTCTATATTCACAATGTTTGCCAGCTCGCTATATAATCAACTTAAATAAGTTAAATCCATCATGCAATGCATTTCCTTCCAATTTTTTGTGATAAACTAATAGATAATTGACTAAATAAACATTCTGCAAAGTTTCAATAAAAATTTCCAAGTTTTTCTTACAATTTCCGTGGTTTTTATTCAATTTTTATCGATATCAATAATATCCCGATATTTCCATCGAAATTTTCGTGTTTTTGGAATATCGATATTTCCGATATCATCGATATTTAATACCTTGACCGTGGTAGATGTGGGTTTGCCTTTTAGTCAATGGCGAAGCCACGTGAGGGCGAGGAGTGGCAGCCGCCACTCCCTTCGCTGGAAAAACAAGGTTGGAGCGCTGGCCAGCCCCTCCACTCCTGCTGCCGCTGCTCTTCATCTCCTCCATTCCATAACTTCCATTCAGTCTCTCTCTCTGTGCTCTTTTTCAATCTCCAATCAGAGCAAAAGGTGCAGCAGCGTTGCCCTTCCCTCGCCGGACACTCCCTTCGCTGGAAAAACAAGGTTGGAGCGCTGGCCAGCCCCTCCACTCCTGCTGCTGCTGCTCTTTATCTCCTCTGTTCCATAACTTCCATTCAGTCTCTCTCTCTGTGCTCTTTTTCAATCTCCAATCAGAGCAAAAGGTGTAGCAGCGTTGCCCTTCCCTCGACGGAAATCAAGCCCAGAAATTACCTCTGGTGTCTTGGAAAACTTGCAAACTGAATCCATGTTTGCTGCAGCGATGCGAAGCAGCTATGTTCTGTTATAAAAAAAAAAACCAAAAAGAAGACTTTTTAAACATTGTCGTTTGGCTTTAAAGATGCAATCTTTTTAACTTATTTGACCTTTACCAAAGTACCCACATGGGAGAACTACAATAGATAACCAAAAGCAAAAGCTTTTACCTTTATGGGATAAGGAGTATCTCCCTGGCAAGTGGTTGAAACAACAAAAATTACAGTGCTCTATTGAGCTAAGCATCCCTAAGTAAAACAGTAAAAAAAAAGAAAAAAAAAGAGCAGCATAAGTAAACAATTTATTTATTTTTTTGAGTGAAACGATAGCGTTAGTAAGTTAAATGTTAGATTAGCCATCGACGGGATTCAAACCCACGCCGTCACGCAAGGGCATAACACCTTTCCACCACTGTAGTAAATGGTCACTTGCACAATTTATTATTATTTAGGCATTATTGTGCTAAATTTTTCTTTTTATTCCTCTCTCTCTTTTTTGTTTCTTTTAATCTGGACTTTTTTATTAATCAGTTCTTATCATGAAATTCATGAATTTATGATCGTAAGCCATATAAGGTTTGGAAGCACTCTAGTATTTAAAAGAACTATATATAGGACTAATACATATAGAATTTGGTTTGTACAACAAATTGTACAAGGAATTCAACTTAAATGATCAAGTATAACAAGTGCTTTTCCCGATAAACTAGAACTAAAAAACAATAGGCATCGTAACTTTCTTCTGATCATTCTTGAAATGTGTAGTAGAGAGTCAATGGTTATCAAATATGACAACATTTTATCATTTTGCTCTTCCCAAAAATCACAATTCAACCTATATTTATTCAAGACAACATCACCAAGGGTATTTTGGTCATTTGATAGGTATTGATTATAACAGACATTAATATTGTCACACTATTTGGTTGTCTAAATTTTTTAAGACCTTTTACCCTTTGAAGTCCCGCCCCTCCTCCTGAAAATTCATGGCTTCGCCACTACTTCTAGTGTCCCATCCTTTCCCTAATGTAACTTAAATAGTAATATGGCTTGTATTTTAAATAAGGATTTAGCGAATGGACATTCACCAAAAACCCTTCACATATTATAACTAAAAAACCAATTTGACTCAAACTTTATAAAAAATAAAAAATAAAAAAAAACTTAATACCTTACTATTGCACTGTTATAAAACTGTTATTACATCGTTAATACACTATCTTCACATCGTTAATATCCTGTTATTACACCGTTGACACCATTTTGTAAGGTATTAACTAGTGATCAAACTCAAAATTTTGAACTAGCAGATTTTGTCAAAATCAGATTGCAAGAGCTTTACCATATAGGTTAGTGGGGAAACTTTGACAAAAAGTTGAAATCTGGTGTTAAAAGCTCTACCAAACGAATCCTTAGCCCAAATCTTCATTCAGATAATTTAATATTAAGAATGAACCATTTTGCTTGGTTGGGCGTAGCTATTATCTAGTGCTCTTTCTTGGGCATGGTTGTTATCTCTTGCTTCTTGCTAGGAGAATAAAATCACAAGACAAACCTCCGAGTACAACCCTAATCAAAACGGTCAAAGTTAAAACCCCGATTGATCACAAGATCCAAATGAAGGGAACCCATAATCCTTCTGATGAACGTGGTTTTTAATCGTAATTATCAAAACACCACCCTTCCATAACTGTACAAGTTGTTAATCACAAAAAAGACAATCCAAATCAGAATTAATGTACACTAAACAGTAAACACTGCTTAATTACTTTCAAATTTCAGTTTCAACAACATTATAAAAATACAATCATATGATGCTAATTTTATTAACATATTGAACTTTTACAGGGAAATGAATTGCTAGTATGATAGAATCTCCACCTTTGAACACTTTGTTCCTGCTTTAAAGCATAACCCACCCCCAAAACAAACAAAAAATCAATGAAATATTTGGGATGAACGTATCTATCACTTCCTTCTAGTCATGCCCGCATTAGAGCCTTGGTAAGGATAGGAACCTATCTTCGATCCAACGAACACCGAAGGAGCAGCAGCGGAAACACCGGCTTCTTCCTTATTGAAGGTGGGAGGCTGGAACTCCGACCTTGTCCTGCGGTGAGACGAGCCCTCCGCCGAATCCTGGCCGGTCAGCAGAAGATGGTAGCTACGGTTGGAGTTGCTCTCAGAAGCAGAAAACGATCTGATCAACCTGTGCTGAGGTCTTTGCTTCTTGATTGCATGAAGAAGAAATGGAATCAAACCTTCCATTTTATTGCCTTAACTTGCTAGACGATCTCTTGCTTTTGCTTTTGGTTCCTTATCTTGTTGCAGATTATTGAAGCAGCACTTTGCTCTTGAAGAAGCACTTAGTTCTTTAGATATGTATTGTGATACAAAGCCGTCATGAAGCAAAGACTTATATACACAGACAATTGGGTGGTGCATACGAGGCAGGTAATATATGTAGAATGACGCTTATGCCCTTTGATTGTGGGCAGATATTAGAGTTTCATGGGGGCTTGGGGGTAGTTTCCGGGTAGGGTTTTTGAATGGAGGGTTTGCATGGTTGACTTTGCAAGTTGATGTAATGGCGTGTCGTGGAACATTTGGTGGGATTGCGATGGTTTTGAGTTTTCTTCACACATAAATCCAATCAGTAAGGTAAGGCGGCTATACGCGTAGGATATCCACTACGGATTGAATTGAAACTATACATGGCTAAAGAAAATATATGGTTTGACCAATAGGCGGTGACTTTTATTAATGGATAACACTTTTTTTTATTTATTTTTATTTTTTTATAGATTCTGTCCGATGATGTGATCAATTTATGTTGTAAAATAGATGAACAACAGAATTAAAATGTCACATTTTAGAATATATTAGAAAAATATACATTTTGTAATTTAAATGAAACAGTATTCACTTAAAAAATATTCAAACAAGTGGGAAAAGATATAACAAATATTATTTCTCGATTGGTACGGAGGATTTGGCAATTGACACTATAATCACGTGCTTGAATTGACACTATATATGTACTAAAATATCCATAATATCCCGATATTTCTATCGAAATTTCCGTTTTTTTGGATTATCGATATTTTTTTGGACTACCGATATTTCTGATATCATCGATATTTTAGACCTTGCTAAGTCACTCATGTTTCTTACCATGCAACGTATAAAGTGTAAAATATTATACTAATTCATTATATATAAATGATTATGGTGTTTAAACTTCTTTCATTAATTACTACATATTTTCTACACTCACAATGTTTGCCAGCTCACTATATAATCAACTTAAATCAGTTATATCTATCATGCAATGCATTTCCTTCCAATTTTTTGTGATAAACTAATAGATAATTGACTAAATAAATATCCTGCAAAGTTTCAATAAAAATTTCCAAGTTTTTCTTACAATTTCCGTGATTTTTATTCAATTTTTATCGATATCGATAATATCCCGATATTTCCATCGAAATTTTCGTGTTTTTGGACTATCGATATTTCCGATATCATCGATATTTATACCTTGATTAAAAGACAAATTGGTTTACAATTGGCATTGTGGGTTTTACTTGAACCCAGTGCAGTAAATATATGACATTGTTCTAAAAAAATTTGTCTAGCACTACTTAGGTATAGGCGTCTGGTCATCACCTCGATTAGTCTCTATGCATTTGAAAATTAAGAAAGTACGTCTAGACCTCCTTAGAAGTCCGCCTAGCTCACCTAAACCTGCCTAGACACCCGCCTATATCGCTCTCACTTGGACAGAAAACCAATAATTTTCATTTTGCATTTTATTTTTTCAATAAAATGTATGAGACTTGTTGAATACTTCAATGACACTCATTATATGCTTGTTCCCCATGTTTTCAACATGTTCAAATACTTTATAATCTACATGTCATTTTATTTGCAATTTATGATGTATAAACACAAAGGCACTTATTTATACAATGTATAATAAATTTACTTAAATCTGCCTAGTTCGTCTAGGCCTCGCCTAGCTGCCTAGGCGCTATGCTCCAGCCCACTGCCCGACTAGCGCCTAGTGTCTTGTAGAACCTTGATACGTGGTGATGTTAAATATGTCATTATATTTTCTTACACTTTATTATGTATAAATCCTTGGCTTTCATAGAGAGATGCATCTTAGTTTTCGTATTTTCTGGGTTGTGTAAAGCATATGGGTCCCTTTTGCTAATCATTTACTTTTATCAATGTGTAATGAAATATACACTAAAAATTTGCATTTTTCAGTTTTTAGCATCCATCTCTTTATAGAAAAGATAGTATTCGGCGAGGTTATCACACTACTATAACAAACACAAAAGATAGATATCACGACCAAATGACGGGAATTCATATAGAACATGAAAAATCTTTTTATACAGATAAAGCACATGGTCTGAATCTGACAGCCCGTACCTAATATTACGTTTTTTTTATATTAATTTTAAAAGAGTGTTTTGACGAAAATGCCCTAGAGACGATGATATTGACTTTCGTTGACCAACGTATAGTGAGACGTACAAAATATTCTTTTGGCATATCCTCATAGTACTTGTCACTACGAACGTGAAAGCGCAAGTGGAATCAAAATTGAAATTACGATAGCAATTTTACGGAACTACGAATCCGAAAAATATTTTTTGTAAATATTACTATTTTATATCTATTGATTCAAATTATTTTATTATTCTAAGTTTATTTAAGAGTAATGAGGGAGGGGAGAGTAATAGATGGAGGAAAGAAGGAAGAAGGCTGAGGGGGCTGCTGCCCAATTGGAGGAGAGAGGATAAGGGTGGTTTGCCTAATCAAGAGAGAAAGGAGAAGGAACTACCCAATTAGGAGAGGGGAAAAGAGAGAAGGGAGAGGAGAAGGAGAAGGAGGGGAACTAACCTCGACTCCCCTGCAACCCGCACCAAGGCAGAGAGTTTTCCGGCGATTCTCAGCCATTTTTCCGGCGAATTTCACCAAATTACCACCTAGAAACTCCCTACCGGCTTTCCCTCTCCATCTTACACCCAAGATTGATGGGGTTTTGGCCCCGTATCATGAAGAACAAATCGTACGGGGGTTCGTGGGTACACAACGGCTAATCCGCCGTTCCTGCAACAATTTCCTTCAACCACCACCTCCAGTTGACTCCCTTTGAGCCCAAGAGCAAGGCCCAAACACTAGCAGGGGGCGTCAGAACATCGATGGAGTCTAATCGAATCCCACCATTTCTAAGGTTTCCGATGGTTCGAGGACGAATTGGAGCTTTTCCCAGTCAAATTGGACTTGGCCACAAGTATAAAACTTGCTCTTCTAATTGAGATCTTCATTTATGTGAAATTTGGTAATTTTTTAAAATAGTTGACTTTTTTTTTCGGTGAGTCAGGGTGGCCGGCCACTGCGTGCAGCGGCGTGTGGGCCGAGACCCTACCTGCCCTTCCTAGACTAATTTGGATAGCCTGATTTCATATGTGACATTTTATTGATGAAATCCCGTCGTAAGACTATAGTTTTGATAGAGACCGCCACTTAAACATTAAATGAATGGACGATCCAACCGTTGGATCGTCACCAAACTTTAATACATTATAGTACGTAATATTTTAGGATAATAAAAATTGACGGATCGGGAATATGAAGTACGGATCTTCCCAGATGGGTTTTTGAAGTTTGTAAATCTAAACGTTGACCACCACTTAATTTTAACGATTGGCGGAGATCCGATCGTTGGATCATTCCGAAACTTTAGGATGTTGTTCTAGAAGGTTATTGAAACTCTTGGGAAGTTACGGATCAGAAATCTGAGATGCGGATCTTTCGGATCGAGTTACGTAGGATTGTGGACCCTACCATCAACCATTGATCGACATTTGACTTTTGGTCAATGAGTTTCAAATCATTCTAGAACGTCCTTGGGGATGTGTTTTATGTAAGTTACATGTTCTATCGATAAGGATTCTGAGATGTGATTTGACATTTGTTCTAGGCGATGATCGTTCATGATGCCTCGATATTCGTTCTAAGGAGCTGTAGCTCGAACTTCAGGTGAGTGGGTCTTTTCCTTTTTATAGTGTGTGTGTGTGTGTGTGTGTGTGTGTGTGTGTGTGTGTGTGTGTGTGTGTGTGTGTGTGTGTGTGTGTGTGTGTGTGTGTGTGTGTGTGTGTGTGTGCATGTATATATATATATAGTTTCCATTTATGCATTTCTTACGTACGCCTGGATTAGACTAACGTTTATAAGAATTAGTGAAATGACGGAATTTATGAAATATGCTACATCCTACGGGATGCACATGTATGCTTATAATCTTTGATGCCATAATTATACCTACTACTATGAATGTTAGTATGTTGATTAGAACTATCGAATCACTGTGGCATGCTTATATTTATGTAGTATTTTCATCACTGTTACACCCCCGGTGTTTGTGCTTGCCCAAGGTCAGGGCCAGTCTTTCACGTGTATGTTCACCTCCGCACCACACGCTCGCCTTGGATCCAAGTAGGTGTCAGTCCTGTCGTTCAGGTTGCATTAGGCAACTCCGACTCGTAGGTGATCGCGAATAACATCAATCTTCACGTGATTGTAGCATTAGAGTGTATATTATGATTACACCTAGTCCTGTCATACAGGTCGCATTAGGCGACTCCGACTCGTGTGCTAGCTTAGATTGATGAGCATTAGTTCAATCTTACAAGTCGCATTAGGCGACTTCGACTTGTGTGCTAGCATAGATTGTTTGAGCGCTTGATTTTACTTATATTATTGTGGAGATTTTGTGATTTTGGATATCCTGCCATTAGTTACAAGATATCGTGCCATAATGAATTCTTGAGATTTTGCAAGCTACGGTAAGTATTTTTATACTATACATAGTAAGTATATTTTGGAAACTATACTTGTTTTACGGTGAGGGGTTACAATGTTTTCATAAAGGTTTTTATAAAACTTTACTTTCAGGCCCACTCACCCTTGCTTTTTTGCCCCTTCAGCTTTTAGCTGCTGAACTTTTGTATTGACGAGGATTCTTGGCAAATCTCAGTATAGATGGCTACCTTTGAGGGTATAATCCTTATCCTACCTTACTGTACTTTACTTATGCTCTGTCATCACTTGTGAAATAGGTTCATTCCCGCTCACCAGCGCACTTTTATATTTATGCACTTTTAGGTCTAAATTTATTCACATTTTCCACATCACTACACTTTATGGCTTCGTCACCTTCCAAGTGTTGGCCAACACAACTCGATTCGGAGTCATAATGGACATTCCAGGTCGGGGTGTGTCACTGAATACTCGTACTAAAGTTTTTTATTTTTTATTTTTTTTTCATTTAAGAGAGATGTAATGGAATCCTTGCATATAGATTTCCATTTTTGGGGTTTTTGAACTTTAATCCTTGGAGAAGATTAAAATTCAATAAAAACCTGGTGTTAGATTGGATATTGATTTAGTCTTCTAGTCTAATATGTACTTAATTCAAATTTATATTATATTTTTGTTTTAATATTTAATAGATATCTTATTTAACGTCATTACATTAAAATTAAAATTATTTATTATGATACACATTTTAATTCATTATATTTATTTTACTTCCTCTAATTAGTGTACCTAAACGTCCGTATCACAATATAATTAATGTACCGAAATGTCTGTACCTAAATATATTGTAGTGATTTAGTGGCACATAAGAAAATATGCAAAAACATAAGTGTACCAAAAAATTCTATACCTAAATATATGATACTAAACTAGTGTACCGAAATATCGGTACCTAAATATATTATAATAAACTAGTGTACCGAAATATCCGTACCTAAACATATTATACTAGCCTAACGTACATAAATGTTCGTACCTAAATATATTGTAATGAATTAGTGGCACATAAGAAAATATGCAAAAACATGTGTATCAAAAAATCTTTACGAAAATATTTTCTTATATAAGATACTTACCATAATGAGAATTAAAATTTATAATATTTTCATAAAATTTAATTAATGAACGACATAAAATTATAAATAAAAATGAGAGACATTTAATATGATGGCATTAAATAGGGCCTAGGGACTCAAATCAATTTTTAATCTTGTATAAGACATTTTTCTAAACTTCATCTTATTTAAAGATTAAAATCTAGCATTTTATTTTTTATTTTCTATATGTAGACACTCCTAAATTTGGACCCAAGAACTTAAAGCTAAAGTTAGTTTAATTTGTGTAATACCAGATAAGATAGCTGTCATGCACTTAATGCAGATTGAATTATGTTGAATTGATCTCAAACAAGAAGCTGTAAAAAATGTGAGCCGCTTGAACTCTTGGTTGAAACTTGAAACTTGAAACATTAGTGCAAGAATAGTAGTAGTCAAAGCAGCTTTTCAGTGGCAAATCACACAAAAACATATGCATATATTACATGACACTGAACCTAACACTTATATTGCAAGATGCTAACTAAAAGTAGCACCAATCACTCATACGCTCATATGTATGTAGTTTTAAACTGTTAAGTATGTATGTAGTGCTTTTAAACTGTTTAGGGGCACGAGGGTAATTGTAGAATTCATATTCATCGACGGCTATCGATCAAGCACTTTCCAAAAACTAATACAAACCCTTTTATTTTATTTCTTTTTCTATAAATTATAGATGGTTAAACATTATATTTGCTTTAAACCCTTTGAATAACAAGTCTCTATCATAATGCTTACTACCATGGATGATTATTCTGCGCATAATCATAGCTCATAGCTTAGTTGCTGCTGTCATAATAAAGTTAAAAGGCCTCCCTCAATTCTGCTTTTCCAGCCACCTTGACATCGACAATGTGCTTCACTTGGCGCTCACTAGGAGAACCAACCACAATTGTGTGTTTTCCAGTTACCAACTTCCTCTTTCCTTCACTATCCACAAGGCTCATTCTCTTGCACACATCCACCCCAATTGTCACATACTTTGTCTCTCCATTCTTCACCTCCACCCTTTTAAATTCCACCAGCTGCAACTTTGGTGCTCCCATCACCCTCCCTGAGCTTGCCGGTTCCCAAAACACGAGCACCACATGACCCCCGTCCCTTGGCCCGTTGTTCTTCACGCCGACAACAAGGTTAAAATTTAATTTCGCGCAATGTACTTTTGATACATCAACTAGTTTGCCTTCGGAGCTAGGGTCTGAGTCCAGTTGAGTGGTGGAGTTGGAAAGTAGAAGGTTAACATGATGAGTTGGGGTTGAGGGAATGAGTACTGAGGATGGTGCAGACTTTATGAACTTGGTGAAATTTGAATAGCTTAGACCATGACCAAACTCATAGACGGTTTTTCCAGTGTAGAATCTGTATGTTCTCCCTGGGAAGTTTCTGCTTGTGTTGGCTCTCATGTTCATGTCTGTCATTGCCACTTGATCTGCATATTCCTTTGGGTACCATGTAAAAGGAGATCTTCCAGCTACAGATGGTAAAAATAAATTATCATTACACGAAGCATATATCTTATGAGTAATTTTTCATTGTGACCATTTCATCCTACGTGCTGTTTCAAATTAATCCACTATATTGTAACACTGAATTAATAACAACCACATAACGGTTTGACAGACACACTTGGAATTTTTCAAAACTCATGAGACAAATTAGTAACATCACATGACGGTATGATAGACATATTCAAACAATTAAGAGAGGAAGAGGATCAAAACTCAACCTGGATTGTGGTCCCCAAATATGACTTCAGCAATGGCATCTCCTCCAGCTTGACCTGGATACCCTACCCATAGAATCCCCCCAATTTTGCTCAAACTTTTGGCAAAAGAAACATCAATTGGGCCAGCTGCCATAATTACCAGAATGACCTTTCCTTTTGCTGCACTAACCACTTGGTTCACAAGCTTTTCCTGAAACCCTGGCAATGTCAAGTTCTCTCTGTCAAGCCCCTCAGCTTCAATGGACTGATCAAGTCCCACTACCACCACCACTGCATCAGCTGTGGCGGAGGCCTGAGCCGCAGCCCCAATGAGGCTCTCATTGGCACATTTCACATTGTTGCAGCCCGGGGCATATTTCACGGCAGGGACATACTTCTGTACTCCTTGTAAAGGGCTAGTGTAGCTACATGGTATGCCAGCATAGTTGCTTATCATAACAGTGGTGGCATTTGCATTAGGTCCAATAATAGCCAAGCTTTTTATATTTTTAGACAATGGAAGAGCTCCTCCCTTGTTGTCAAGCAAAACTATGCCCTGCTTAGCAGCATCAAGTGCCAACATTTTATGATCCTTGGTGCACACATCAGACGGGCCAAGCTTTCCGAATTGGAGCAATGTTGGGTCACCATCAAAGAAGCCTAGCCTCATCAGGACTATGTAGTTGTATATCAAGGACTGATCTACCACAGATTCTTCAACTTTTTTTGAGCTCACTGCATTCTCTGTGTATAATCCTAGAAAATCCCCACAATTCATGTTTAAACCTGCATATCATCACATTGTAACACATAGGATCGATCAAAACACTTTCTTCTTAATTGTCACAATTTTTTTTTTTTTGGCTGCAATTAGGGGTGTTTGTGAGCTGGAAACTGATAAAATTTGATGGAAACAAAATATTGAAATATGAAACAATTGTCGTCAAATCTAATTCCGTCACACCATAATGGCGAACCTGCTTTCAAGGCAAGGGCTACTGCATCCTCAGGTGTTGCAGTATAATGGATGTCATTGTAATAAACTTCGATGGAGTCGCAATCTGAAACGATATATCTGCTCATAACATAAAATAGAGCATTCAGTCAGGCACAATGCTCATTTGATAAGGTTATTAAAGAGAAATTTGTAGTAGAAAGATAAATTACACCTCCTGAAGCTTAAGAGACAAGAAAATTACCCGTCTAGACCCCATTGACCTCTAACTACCCCTTGGAGGAGGTTCGGGTCAGCGCACGTTGGAACGCCGTTGACACGATTGTATGAACACATCACACTGCTTACATGGCCCTCCTGTACACAACTTTTGAATGGTGGCTGATATGTATCCTCCATGTCCTGCTCTGTCACCTGCAGTGAATCCAGCAGTTATGCATATATGGTCATTTGACTCATTTGTACTAAAATTTCTTGCATCTTAAGAAACATGAATTAATGACTCTAAAATTATTAAGGAAAACTAACGAAAAGTTTAAAAAAAACTTCCCTTTTAATGGAAAGCCTTTTTTAAAGGTATAGTGAATAGTACCAAGGAATGGTATAAATGTGGTTTTTAGTTAAAAGTGAACAGTACAAGGAGTGTTTTGTTAAAACTCCCAAATTATTAATGATTGGTTATCAATAAACTAGGGGTACCATTATTGATTACTGCCTTTGTATCAAAAAGTAACAAATGTATTTATTTTCATCTGCATTAACCCCACTAGATGGTTATTTAAAAAGAAAATAATAATAATAAAGGTATTGTATTCTAGCTGTCAGGCGGTATAATTGATCTCTCCATGTTATAACACGTAAATTAATTATTAATAATTTAACACTATAACTTAAAACATGAACTCGTCGCTTTCTCATAATATAACAGTGGATTAATCGATTACCTGTGCATCAAAGTGAAATCGATCAACTCCTTTCCAATTATCCACATCATAAGCAGTGTAATGCTTGCAGCAGCTTGAGACCTTCAGCCTATCACCACCAGTCTTATTCCCTTCACTCACTTCTTGCAGACCGCGGACATAATTCACCGCGTAATCTGACACCACCAGAGGGTCTTCGCCAGGTGTTTCTTGTCCGCGACCCCATCTAGGGTCGCGGAACACATTAACATTAGGACTCCAGTATGTCAACCCGGCTAGGCCAACATTGTACATGGCCCTAGCCTCAGTTGACACAACCTGGCCCATCTTTAGCCACAGTGATTGGTTAAAACTAGCAGCGGATAGAATCACCGCTGGGAAACTAGTGGCACCAGGCACTGTGCCATTAAAACTAGTTCCCGGGCCAACATTAGACACGCCATGAAGTGCCTCGGACCACCACTCATACGCTGGCACACCTAGTCGAGCAATGCCTGTGCTCTTATCTACTAGCTGTATCACCTTTTCTTGGAGCGTAAGGCGCGACACGAGGTCCTTGGCTCGCGTCTCATAAGGAAGGGAAGTGTTGCAGAAAGGAAATTGGCTAGTTGCTGAAGCTCTATTGTCACATGCAAATTCTTGTGTAAAAATGGGAAGTATTTGGAGAAATGTAAAAGAAAGAAACAAGAGGATTTGGATTCGAATTCGAATTTGGATTTCGTTGTTCATGGCTTCTCTAATTCTTTGGGTTTAAACCAACTGGTTGGTGGATTTAAGCACATGCATTGATGCTATTTATACTAGAAGCTCTATAAGTCGAAGTGCTAAAAAAGAGGATTGTTGCTTGTGAAACAAGAAAGGAGAATGCTTAGAGGAAGCAAAAGCTTCTTTTAGTACATGGACAGTCATGACTCATGGACCAACAAATTATGGTCCCAATCTTGGTGGGAGCAAAGATGAAATAATCAATGTAGGCAAACTCAATGTCAACACTTATGGCTGATTTATTTATGGGATTTGTAATTTTTTTGTTTGTTTGTTTGTTTTGTTTTGTTTTATAAAATCAGATTTATTCTAGAATCAAGAATTATTATGTATCTGACCATCACAAAAGCAAGATAATTATTATGATCTTGAATTTTCATTATCAGGAAATTACTAGTTTTAAAAAAAAGTTTATTATGCGTTCTTTATTATTACTTTTTGAAGTACTAATAACAACTCCTTATATTAAACTCAAAACATTTTCCTACCTAAATTCAAGTATATTAAATATGGATCTCCGTTAACATCACAAAGTTAAATCATAAACTTTTTGCAGATTATTATAGAGTTAATATTAAGAGCATTTGCTTGATGCCCTCTTGTGTTCGATCCAAAATTACTTCAACTATTGCAGACCTAAGGAGATATGAACATGGTCAAGTTAGCTAGTGCTTGGTGACTTGCAAGGAAAGACTAGCTAACAAGCGAACAAACTAGAGCTCAGTGTCCTGTCTTCTTTGCATCCGGTTTAAGTCTCACTTTCCATATGTTATCGTATATTAGAATATCGCTTTGTCAAAATAAAAGGTGCATATTTACTAACCCAAGTTGTCTAAAGCATTATGCAATTTATGCTTCTCCTCTACATCCAATTTCGAATCCCCCTCTTTCTAAAGGGTTTCAAACTCGAAAAATATTGCATTTTTCAAGATGGAATCGTTTTGCATGATATTAAGTATCTTCAAGCTCCAATTTAATGGGGTTGTACATATGTTTCCCATTGTGATGAAAAGTTAACAAATTGCCAATTGCGGCTAGTATTCATCTCAAGCAAGGTAGGAAAGATTTATGGAATGGGTGCCTTAGAAGAAACTGCAAACATAAAGGACGATTGGGAAAGGGGAAGCCAATGAAGGCACGCCAGCCATCGATCGAAATAATAGAGCTACTAGATTTATGCTTGAAAATTACATTTCCTTGAAATTTACAGTATTCAACTTTCTTTTTGCTCTAATTCCATTTGCCAGATTAATATCATTGATTTAGACATGAAATTTAAAGCGTTTTCCAAAAGAACTCAGTCGGCGAACCAAACGTACTGCTATGCCAAATGCTTAATGTTGTTTGTTCATATCCTAGCTATTTATTTAGGGTGACTCATGAAGAAGAAAAAACGTACATAATATTTAGTTTGCAAATTTTATTTACAAAGTTAGTAGACAAAATTGTGTAAACTAAATGACATGGAAGTTGATAATTGAATTATCATTTAAGAGTAGATGCACGTGCTCAATTTTATTGGTAACATATCATTTAGTTTGCAATTTTTTTTTTACAAATTAATCTCCCTAGCATTACTCTAGTTATTAAATTAGCGAGCTTTCCATTGTTGAAAATGTTTCAATTTCAAATTTCTTCTCTTTCAGCAAGTGGCCATTTATCATAGTGGTGGAAAAGAGTTGAGCTCTTGCGTGATGACGTAGGTTTGAACCCCGTTGATGGCTAATCTAACATCTAATCAAACAAAATCTATCGTTTGACAAAAATAAAAAGTAAAAATTTCTTCTCTTTCATTAATTTTAATTAACAAAATAGTAGCATTACACATTAACTCAGATACTAACGGTTGATGTAGCCCAAATCCCTCACCTCGTACTATGATTAATTAGTATCGTTATATACGTGGGTTGTTCCCAAGCTCTAAGGTTGCATGAAGAACCTCAAATCTTTTCTAGCCTCAGTGCAACGGGGATCCATGGAAAGAAAGAACCAACTCACACACTGTTAAAAAGGAAATTAGGCCTAAGTTTGGGACATTTGATTATATATAAATGAGTACTACCTTAGGTAACATTTGATGTAAATAACCACATCATTTGAATTAATCAAAATTTTAAATTTAGTTCACTATTTAATAAACTAATAATTAAAAAAATAATTAATTAAATAATGTTTGTGGTATACGAAGAGTCTCTCATTCCTTTTCTTGGGTTTTGCAAATTTTTAAATGATACGACCGTCCACATCAAATGCCACCTAATGTGTTAATAGAAATATGATATAAAAACATGGTATAAATAACATTACTCTATATAAAGCAATGTACTGGGGAGATATTGAATTCATATAACCTATTTTTACACCCATGTTAACTTTAATTAAACTATTAATATCTCTTTAAACCCATATTTACTACTTAAACTACCCTCACAAACCCAATTCAATTTGTAAATTTATCTGTATACCCATTTAAAAAATAAAAACCCAAAATTTGCAAAAATAAATCCATTTCAAGTTAGGACTATGAAAAACTGGACAAATTCTTAATCCAAGCAATATGATCGTCCTTGTAAATTTGTAATCACTAGGATTCATACCCGAGCGATGCGACGGGTTGAAAACTTTGTCATGCAATTAACAAATACATATAAAAAGGGCAGGTAAAAGAGTCCATGAATTTCCATAATGTACCAAGTTAGTAGAAATGTACTCCAACATGATCAGGTCAAAAGGAGATTCCTTCACTCTCAATATGGTTTATCAAAAGTAGTGTCTTATTTCTTTAAGCCAAACATGTAGGACAACACCAATCACAACTACAAATACTAACAACTGTGCAAAAGAATTATAAAAACACTCATGTACCATATAAGAACAAACCTCACAATTGGTCTTAAGAATTGTTTTTCCAAAGAGACCCATTACAACGCGATCTGAAAGAAAACAAAACATGAATAATATCAAGGAAACTACATTTTCACTGTCAAGTAAAATCTACGGCAGGTAATGAACAAAATACAAAGTTCCCAGCTTTAATTTAATTATTATCAAATATTGAGGGAAATTAACAACTACCCAGAAATGTTTGCTCAAAATTAATTGATAATATGAATAATTTAATTACACAACATTTACAAAACCCAAAGTTCTTAGCTTAATTTGATCTTACCATTTAAGAGGAAGAAGTAAAAAAATTACACATAAATGTTCGCACACAATTAATTGATGAAACAACCAATTGGGCAATCAAAAATTTCAGATGAAGAAATCATACCAATGGGTTTCCATTAATTTCGATATCGAAGTTTATCTTTATGAGTCACTTGCTCCAAATCTTTCTCCTGCCAAAAACATAAACAAACCCCCAAAATAAGGAGCTCTGTTGGTTCCCAAATATTAAGAATTGTTTCACATGTACCCTTCATGAAACAGGTGGTGATCGCTGCTACTAAGCAGGATTGAAGATTTGAGTATTTGATTATTATAGGAATTAGAAGTCATCTTCCAGACAAAATCAAATACACAGGGATAGGCAATCAAACTAATGGTGCAGTGAAGACAATAAAACACGACCTACTACTCCCTCCCTCTCTCTCTCCGCGCAAAGGCGGCATGGCTCTCATTCACCAAACCCTCATCGAATGACAGCCACCTAGACCCATCCCAATCCGTCCCAAAACCATAGGACAAAATTAACCTTCCTAACTTAGCATCCTAACCGCTTCGGATCTAAAAACTTTTGGCACAAAGAGTGCACATGCATAATTAAAATTCATAGATCTAGTGCAAGCAAGCGTACATTAGTAAAGGGAGCCAGAGATTATTACATTTTACCTTGGGTTTGAGATCCCTAAGTATTTTCCAAACGGACTTGAGTGTTGCAGTAGCGTCCTGCAAAGAAATCATAGATACATTAGCTGGCACAGAGAGTAGACATCTTTTTTTGTTTCAGACCGCAGATCCAAGAACCACACTTATTTCACCGATTCTTGCTTATGGACAGAAAAGCGAAGCAAGGGATTGCATGTTTACCTTTGGAATTTTTGTACTCTATAATGAAAGAGGGGAATCCAGAATGAAAAACAAACCAAGGGGCAAACAAATAAATAGACGCCCAGAAAATCCCCCAACCGATTAAAAAAAAAATAAAAACCAAAAACCAAAAACCATGCTGCCTAACCTAACAAAACAGTACAAAAAGATTTGGAAATTTTTTTTTGGGCTTTTCAATCACCACATTCACACATATATAAATGCAAGAAACAATAAAAAAACAGAGATTTTAATAGAAAATGTAATTGAAAAAGACACTTATCTGAGCATGCATTAGAGTATGGACGATGAAGAGTGAATCCCGGACAAAGGGACCGTACTCATGCCTGTTCACCATCACCCCTCTCTCTGTGTTTCTCTCCCTGAAATCCCGATGATCCCCCTCTCTTTCACCATCACACTCTCACTCACTGAATCAAAGATCGACACTGACATCCTCACCTCTCTCTCTCTCTCTCTCTCTCTCAGAAACAAACTAAATGAACAGAGTCCCTAACCTATCCCAATCCGGCCGAAACCCTACGGATCCAACCCCCTCTCTCATATCACCTGACGGCAAGATCTGAACCATTAACGGGGTAGTGTGGTCATTTTGACTCCCAAAGTGTAGTGATCCCCTGCAAAAGAAACCAGCAAACAAAGAAAAAAGAACAAACGATGAGCAATAAAACTCACAGACCATAACACACAAAATTCCCTACAACGTAAATTGATAAAGCATTTTACCCAATCCAATTGACTTCCTGATCACAAAACATAAGATAAACTAACAAACCATTTTATCCAAACAACCATTTAATTTTAAACATTTAAAACCGAAGAGAACCAAACGCGTTTGGGAAAAAATGGAGTGTTTTGAGTATCTAAATCTCACCCTCAACACTTTAAAAATGCAGCGGTCCCAATGGAAAGAGAACTTGCAAAACGGCGTCCCAGCACAAACACAACATATAAAACAAACAAACGAAGACAAAACAAAATTTTAAAAACCGATAATGAACGATAAAATTCAAAAATCCTAGGATACAAAATCGCAAACGACATAAAAATTAGTAATAAAAATTATGAAAAAACAGACACCGCTTGACACCAAATGCTTGACGCCAATGACGACCCCAAAGGCAAGAAAAATCCCAAACCAGTTAAGAAAAAATTAAGAGTCCATTCCTCTGTCTTATTCTTTTCCCTTGTTTTGCTACCCCTAATCCCAAATGTGTCTTTGATGCTCTTTGTCTCCTTTTTCTCTCACCCTAATATCTCACCTGCAAAATCTTAATGCTGCTGCCTTCCCCCACCAACAAACCTTCAACACCCTGTAATGCTATTTTCTTCCAAATCTATAACAAAAAATGCATGCATAAACACGGTAGAAATTTGCAAAAACCCACAACACAACCTAACTAAAAATCTCACGGATTAAAAGTTTCACCCAAAAGAATCCCCCATCTCTCTTATCAAATGGAAACTCCAAAAGCAATTCACTGGTTGATAACAACCCATTTAAAATTGAACCGAAATAAATTAAAAGCTCCTCTCACATTGATTAGTCGTTCATTCTGCACCTGCATTTTACTAATTCTACGTTAAAAGTTCTATGTACAACTCAGAAAAGCATATTTTAACAACTAAAAGGACTGACACGAACACCATATGACCGTGTTAGGATAAAAAATGATAAACAAAGATTCGCTCAAAAAGCAAAGCGTAAAAAAACTCCCAAAAACAAAGATCAGGATCTCTTCATCTGAATTGTAAGTATTGTATATAAGTCTTCAAATAGAGGACTAATGTGTTATAAGTATGATGTGTGAAAAGTATTTACATAACGTTGTTCCAAATCATAAGTTAAATAGAATACTGTATATACATAACGTTGTTCCAAATCAATAGTTGGACAGAATAACATGATAAACTTTATTTTGAGCAAGAACGTGAAAAACAATCTAGCAACACAATCTATCAAGAGATGTAAGTTCTCTGTATACATATATATTTATATCAACTTGTCATATTTAATAAAACTAAAAGCATGACAATAAGGGAACCTTGGCTGCCATAAGTCATATCCGGCAGCTGCTTCAGCCACCCCCACTGGAATTCAGGGTTGTGTGCATTTCATTCGAAAATCCATCACCATGAAAAATGAAAACAAAAAATCAATTCAAATCCAACATATCCAACAACCCAAATATTATAATAATCTAATCAGACAATAAACAATTAGAGATGAAGCTCAATTACCATAAAGAAATGAGGGGTTGTGTGGTAGACGCTAGTTGAAGCTTCATCAAATATATAGAGGATGATCAAACAATCAAAGACTAATCTCAATTACCTTTCCCGTTCCCGGAAAATCACTTCCAGGCCCGCTATGAAATATTAGAAGGTCTGTAAACTCATAAGGCTAATATAGTAAATTAAGTCTCCCTCTATACCTTGCAACGCAAAGCAAAAGAAAACCCCTCCTTTTCATAATCCCATACAGGGTGAGGTTAACACTTGCAGTGAGGTTAACCTTGAAATGCCAACTCCATCATTCCCTTGGCTAGCAGATGCCATACCGACGTCTGATCACTTCACTACTGCAACACAGCAGATGATGGTACTACTTCCCCTCCTCGTAACACTCCCTGCTCCTACGTCCACTCTCATCCAAGCACCTTTCTTTCTATTGAACAACATAAAAATTCAAATTCAAATTCAAATTTCTTCCCACAAAAGCATTAATTAAAATTAAAATTCATAAAACATATTGAGCTGAAATTGCTGAAACAAAATTCAAATGAAATTTTTTTAAAATTGCAGAGTCAGTTAATTACTTAATTTAGCCAGGATCCACACCAAACTCACTCCAATTTTTTAAATTAAGCACCAAATACAAATACAAATTTAAAAACCACTGCTGATCCTCCGAAATCAATCGGACTCCAACAAAACAATTAATTTTCGGCATTTTCAAACGCAATACATCCAAAATTTAGAAATCGGTTCGGACGACTGACCTGCAAGCGTTTCGGGGAGGCCTGGAAGCTGAGCTCGCGCATTTTAAATACTGCTCCGCTCCTGGAATTTTTTAGATTTGAGCAGAAAATTTGGGAAGGAGAAGAATTTGATCGGAGAGAGGGAATGACACTCCCCGATCCCGATATTCCCCGAATACCAAGAAAGACACGTGATGGCCGACACGTGCTGGCCGACACTCGATGGTGACGAAAGCCATTTATTGAGTGCAATTGCTGAAAATAAAGAATAACTAAGACTTATAAATATAAAAGAATAAAGAATAAGCATTTAAGGAACGTGTTCAGAGCATACAACTAACTAGAATATTAAAGGAAATAATATAAAATTAGATAAACAAGGAGTGGGTCCTACACCGAGAGGACTCGAAGATGCCGATGCAGAAGTGTCTTGACGCCAGGATTGTATGCCTCGATTCTAAGCTCGCAAAACAAATATGAGTGGACCAAGTTGATATATATATATATATATATATATATATATATTTAGTAAAATAGTTATCAACGTACTAACCCCTAGGTTTTATGAAAATGCATATATATCTTGATAAACATAGGTTTTCCGAAACCTAGCATGTCATGCAATGTCTCAAATCATAACTTGTATATATAATAATCACTAGTGAATGTCCAATAACTCCTAGGCCCCATGTCGGCTCCCCGTCTCTAAGCAGACAGTCAGAGGAAATTTCACTTCAGGCCCCATGCCAGCTCCCCATCCCTGTGCTAATAGCCAGAGGAAACACACTCCAGGCCCTATGCCAACACTAAACCGTAGCCCGGGATGGACCGGAATCTATCCCTACGTCCCGTAGCGGAAATGACCACTAGGTAAGTACAAAATCACTGAACATATATATATTGAAAAGTAACGTCATAGTATAAAGTCATCCATCATCTATACTATAAAGAGGTGTTCGAAACATATTCTAAATATCATATCGCCAACCATTGGATATTTTATAAGAATATGGGTTATAGGAAAAATATTAATAATTCAAACTAGCTTTAGTAAGCATGTTATCTTAAAGCGTTTCATAAAACGTAATCATTAACTCATGCCTTTCATGTATGCATTTCTACTATTAAAACATTTTTAGAAGGGGTCCACTCACAGATACTTAGCCGCTGAAGAGCCACGCAAACTAGCTACCACGGAAACTGCACAAATATTGCCCCTAAGCACATAAATGGTCCAATTAATAAAACTCTATTATAACAATTGAATTTGAGAAAACATAAACGGATTCAGAAAGTCGAATTACCCTAAGATGAGTCTCGGATAAATTTCGTAAAATGTCAACAGAATATCCTTAGAATATTCCAAAAAATATTCCTGATGGAATAATCCACATAAAGGGTTTGGATTTAGCTAATTAGGTGGGCTTGGTTTAGACGAGAGGGCTTACGGCCCTGGTTCAAAAGGCCCGAAGGCCTTAAGCCTAAGGGTTTTGGGTTTCTAGATAAAAAGGCATAGGACCTTAGCTAATTTGGCCCAAAGACCTTTAACTTAAAACAATTAATAAAATAAATAATAAAACTAAAATGGGTTTTAGGTTGGGCTCGGTAGGAAATGCCTAAAGGGCCTGGGTTTGGTGGGTCGCCAGACCCAAGGATGAAGAAGGCCGAAATTCGACCAAAAATCTACACCAACTTTAAACGACCATAACTTTGTCAAAACTTAACAAAATCGAGTGATTAAAAATGAAAGTTGTAGTTCTCGAAGAGACAAAAAGAATGGTACCTCACACGACGTCTAACTCGCCGTGTTTTGACCGTAAAATGCCTTGAAAGCCTCATAGGTCGTCGAAAACCGGGTAAGAATCAAATGAGTATAACTTCTTCAATACTCAATGAAATTGGGTGAAACAAAAAGGAAAGTTGTAGTACTCAGCAAGATGAAGAGATTGATACCTTTTACGCCGGCCAAATCACCGTGGTTTAGCCGGAAATTTCCTCAAAAGTGATGGTGCTCGCTGGAAAATCTAGAAAACACCTTCCCGAGTTACTTCTATGCTATATCCTTGATCCACAAACATATCTCAGGTTAGATTTAGGCCACAAGGACAAAAATGAGAAGAGTTCAAGTGTCCCGAGGCTGACCCAAATCGAAGGGACGAGACACCTTGCCGGAGTTCCTCATTCGAACCGATGCTAAATGATTCTTGCGTCTTTGTCGAATTTTAAGGATGCAGGAAGGGAAACAGAGTATGGTGGTGGTTCAGTAGTGTGTGTATGTATGTTTGTGTGTGTGTGTGTGTGTATGGAGCTCAGGCAGAAGAAGAGTGCAGAGAGAGAGCATGGGGAAAGGGAAGAAAGAAAGGACTGAGAGGAAAGGGATAAGAGAGACTCAAGGGACAAAAATTAGGGGTGGACCTCTTGGGCTCACCAATTAAGACCCAAAAACCATTTTAAAAGCAAGATAACCTCAACCTTAGTGAAAAATACAAATTAAATTGGGGGTGGGTGTAACAGGGAAAATTCAATCTACTTCAGGATCAAACACTAAAGTACGAAACTTTACATTTTCCCTTCTCAAATCTGACATCTTCGAGAGCTCCGCCCTACTTTTGATGGTCGTATCTGAGTTCATTTGTGGGTGTCGACGACTTGCAAGGATGGTGGATCCACGAAATGGAGGTTGGTTCACGGGCAGGAGGAAAATTCGATATGGGTTCGTGTGGAGGTGCATCAGTGATTGTTCAACGGATTTAACTAAGATGATGAAAAAGAATGGGGTGAGCAGCACTGGGGCTAGGTTGAGAGAAATGGAGAGAGAATTCTCTCAAATTTGATAGGAAATGAGAGAGAAACGGTGCTAGGGTTGTAGGAAATGAGCTCAGAGTGAGAACAGGAAGGGATGGGAGATTTGATGGATGGTTATCGAGAGAGAGTCGGTAGAGAGAAAGATGGAAAGAAAAGGCAGTGCCAATTTTGTAAATAAAGTGAAATTCGGCTTAAACCTACGGACACAATTACCCCCTAACTTTGAAGAATTAACTTCCCAACCCAGCCCAGATCTAATGGTTTTGTTGTAAATAGCATGAAATCGAGGGGCAAACAATTGATTGTAGCCATGAACAGTGCCAATTTCCCTCCAACTTTAGAATAGATTCGAAAATAAGCCCGCGCATTGCAGCAGGAAACACTGTTTCAGCCATAACTGTATGAATAAGACACATTTAACCTAAATAAATTCAACACAATCATAAATGAACAGAGGGAAACATGACAATGAGGTCGATAAGTTAAGTAGCTTGGCTTTTATATGCATTCAACTGAACTAACATGTAAAGACATTGCACAATTAGTAGGAAGAAACTGAACGCTCTTGATCACAAAGACATGGTTGCCTAAAAAGTTATGTTTCCATAAGAAACAGAAGAAACAAAAACAACATGCAGTTCACACACATTGTGTAGTTTAGATGGCAAAATATGTGCCCTGCAAGGCAGACACCTTGTTGATGCCCAAAATCAGTGAGGACTTTGGTACAACAGAAAGTGTTAAGTATGTGACCTTTGCTAGATTGCTCTAGTCACTAGTGTGGATAAGTATGCAAATGGATAAGGACATGGAAGCAAACACAAGATGTACGTGGTTCACCCAAATTGGCTACGTCCACGGAGTAGAGGAGTTCTCATTAATTGTGAAGGGTTTACACAAATACATAGGTTCAAGCTCTCCTTTAGTGAGTACTAGTGAATGATTTGGTATAAATGACATTAGGCCATATTGTGGGAGAATGATCTTCTTTTATAGAAGAGTTTCTAGCTTTGTTCTGACATTGACATGTGTCGTGTTATGATTGGCTTCTGATGTTAACACGTGTTGCGCTGTGATTGGCTTCTGATGTTGACACGTGTCGCATTGTGATTAGCCTCCTGGTTGGAGGGAAACTCTTATAGGTCCTTGACGGTATAACGTTGACCGGTGCTCAGTAGTTTCGGGATTGGTCAAGTATGATACAAACACACCTATTCCAGCACTTAATAAAAAAACATAGAAAGTGTTCAGTACTTGTTCAAGTAGCGAATTTTCCAAGCACAAATGTTCAAAGGCAAAAATATGCAGAAGCCCTGTTTCTGTATGAAACAGAAGTAACTAGCAGTTAACACATATTTTGCCCCTGCAGTTAAGACGACAAAATATATGTCCTATAGGCTAGGCACATGTTTTAGCAATTACCAAAAAACAGAAAGTGTTCCGTTGTTGTTCGAGCAGCTAAGTTTTCAAGCACAAATGTTCAAACCTAAAAAGGCGGTAAAAACGGAATCACACCCTCAAATGCACCAATGCAGATAACAAGAACTACTGCCCCTTCATACAAACTGCAGGCCAAGATGCGTAAACATTTGCATATTCCTTAAAGGAAAATTTCTAGGCCTTTGTTATATTATGTATTAAGGAGAACCAAACTGTATCCCCCAACACTAAATTTGTTGGACTCACAATCCGCTTGCAAGGGTTGTAAAACTCAAAAGCTTATTGTCCAAAACCAAAACAATTTGTACCATTTACATGCATGTGCAACATATGCCTTACACCAGAAAAACGTCTAAAATCAAATAGAAATTTGTAAATCATGTACAGATTTTGTTTTACATTTTTATAATCAAGTGGCAAGTAAAATTACAAACTTTCAGCAACCTGAGAGTAGAAATTAAGATGTTGAGATATCTCGAAACATATAACATACTGTATGGATCTTCTTTTCTTGACTTTCTCAATTTCTCTCACTACAACCTCATTCATCATTCAATGAATTCAGATTTCAGATATAGCTAGACAGATGACGCCTTATTGACTCTAATCCTCACTAACCAACTAAGCTTAAATGCTACTATTTTGCTCAAATTAAATAAATTGTACCCCTCTCCCCCATTTTCCGCGCAATTCACCACCTAAACAATGCAACAAAAAACCAAAAGAAAAGATAAAAGATTGTTACCTATGGTTAAATTTATTTACAATGAAAGATGTTTTGGCTTTTTGAAAGAAGTTTTACATGAAAAGTATAAAATGAGTGAATCAAGCTCTTGGAGCTCTTTGAACCACTTTATGACCCTAATTGGTACAATTGAAAATGAAGAGTAATCAAACTTCATGAGCCTAATTGAAACAAATTAAAGACTAGATTGAAAATGCATTAAAAGCTGAGAATATGCTTTATAAAGGCACACCTTAATAGTCTCAAGAATTTTGTTCCTAGTATAGTCTATCTTTCATTTTCAAAATGAAACATCTACATGTACCAAGTAAATGATAACATAAAGTATCATTTTCAATCAATAGAATTCTGTAATCGAACCCAAATATATATGCACGTAGAAAAATCATTTATTTCCCTAGTACTAACAAAATTAGTAGTGTATATATATATATATATATATATATACGCTTTTGGATTTGGAGGAGGAAGCAACCATACCCTGAATATATCCAAGGCTAATGAAAGACTTGACTTGTTTGTGTACTCTTTGCAGGCCACATAGCTGTAATTTCAAATTATATTATTAACTCTCAAAACTAATTATATGAAAATGCTTAATCATGTTTTAATTGACATAATCTGCTTACTTGTTACATTCAAGGTGGTTATCGTCGCTCCAGCCGGCAGGGTTAACCATCTTGGTCATGTTGGTGTAGGCATACACCATCTAGGGTTTGCCTCTCCAAGCCCTGCCCAAATATGTGTCACTGCCTGCCCCATTAATTATATGTTACATTGTTAGTCACCAAGAATCAAAAGTTCAAAACCATGACTTGTAGACAAACAAAAAGATTAACTACACATATCTTAGTTAATCCACCCAAACTATGTTTTGAGAGGGGGAAGGGGAACAATCATGTGGAATTTACAGTTTATATGGTGAGACTCGCATAATCCACTCGATCATTGTTGTTCCTATACATTCCTCATAAATTATATGAAAATTATGGGGAAAAGAAATAAAATGCATACATGAAATAAAATTGTATCACAATAGAATTATATTATGAACAAAATAAGGATAGATTGTGTTTACCTAGTGTTTTTCTACAGCGAAAGAAGTTTGGTTTTGCATTAGTTGGAAATGACATTTTTTCTGGCAATTTTATAGGATGTCATCAAATTTTTGCACGTTTGTCTCTGTGAAATGTAAATTAGATAAGAGTTTGATTAAACATATGAAAAAAAATATTGTTTAGTATGGTGTAAACACAAAATTACACGTGTGTATCAGTTGGGATAGCAAAAGCTTTACAAATGAGATTGCAATTGAAGGTTAAACCCCTCAGTCGTCATATGCATTCACAGAATGTAAACTGATTGGTATGTTTAAGCAGTAATGATGATACTTTTGGTCTAGCATAGTTATCAATATGTGTAGTACATGTATTACCCTAATTTTATCTTAATTATTAATCATTATAAGTCTAAAATCTCTCCTGAAGCTTGTAAAGAAGCTTGAGTTTAAATTCATCTTCCTACTTTGAACAAAACTTTACCCAGATACCTCAAATAATCGGAATCATACAAAAACCAAGCATCCTAGTAGCTAGCTAGTACATGAAATCGTGGTTTCACTGATTATATTAAAAATATTAGGAAATTTTTTAGATAATGAAAAAACACAAATAAAGTTTGAAAAATCACTTACTGAATGCCCAAGATAGAGATCCTTATTTCTAGTAACCTTTCCAATCCTGGCTAACCCTCCTCCATGTTGATGACGTCTGCTACACAGAGAAGAAACAAAACAAAGAGATTTTAGAGATTTTTATTTGGTATATATATTATTTCTCATCGATTTTTTATCTAAATTATTATATAAAATTATGAATAGCTAATAAGACCTTGTAATTCTTCTGTACATTGAAGCCCCTCTTGAGAATCCACTGCTTTTCCTGTAAAGACCGCATTATGTTAGTAATCGATTAGCATTTAAACGTTGTTGTATATATAAATCTACTGAATGCATAATTAGTAGCATGAACTAAAACAATAGTAACTAAGATTACAACTCCTACTCAAAAGGTAAATTCTTTTTCCAAATGAAAACTGTGTTTGGTGGGCTGGAGGAATACAAAAAACTAAAACTTTTTGAAAGCATAGAAACAAAAAGAAGATACAATTGGAAGTAAAGTTTGAAATCTTACCGAAGTGCTTTAAAAGAAGCACAAAATTGTTTGCTGATGATTTTGCACTTTGGTGAATGGTATTAGTAGCACTGCTTTTTTGTTTAACAAAAGTACAAATCTTATCAACAAAATTGTGATGCGTCTATTAAAGATTCATTATAGTATTAGTGTAAGTAGCTAATTTGTAAATTTGTTACATATGGGATCATTTATAACGGTAAGAAACAAAGGAATAGATGATATATATATATATAGGTCACATATTAAACATTTGCCAGATTTATAATATGAATTTTTTTTAACTAAGTTAAATTCTTTTCGTCAAACTATCACACACTAAACTTGTTTTGTTACTGTATTTATACAATTTGCAGTTGTGGATCAAAGTTGGTGAGAGAAATAGAATATAATACCTCTTTAATTTACGGTTGCAGAAGCCATACGATCTTATATTTGTTGTCCCGTCCTTTGATCCTTTTATAGTAAACAATCAAAAACTTCCATCAATAACTTTTCCAATGCAGGTAGTAAAATGGAAAAATTAGAACTCCCAAATTATGTTGTTGTATAATTTTGAATAATACCTACGTGCAACACTTCATGTAAAAGTCCTTCTTCCTCATACATTTGACAAACTTGCAAACAATTAGTCCAGCCACCTGGTATCTTTGAAGATGCTGCACAGTAAGAGTGCAATCCTAAAAATCACAAACATGCAAAATTCGAATCAAATATGTAAGTCGTTTAGCATTTTATTCATAAATGACTAACATAATATACACAAAAAAGAAAATTACTTGAAATTGCAACCGTCCTAGTAGCAAATGAACCAAATTAATCTGAATAAAAAAAACCCCATTAACTAAAGGTTCTCACTTCTCACCGTACAAAAAATGACAAAGGGGAACCAGTCCTAACTTTTTTGAGACCCCAACAAAAAGTTGCAAATTTTCAACAACTAAATAATGAATATTAAAATCAAAAGTCTCATGAGGTATTTCCTTTAAAGATTCCCAGTTCTCAACCCACCAATTTGTTAGGCAACACACTGATCAAATCCAACGGTATATATGATATACGGCCTCTGCCATGCAAATGATTTGTTCCACTTCTTTTCTCCAGTTCCCAAATCTATAGATACGACCGTAATAAAACATACATGGCCCTCACACAGTGCAACCCCCTAGCAATCTAACAAAGAGAGATTTATGTCAAAAGAGAAGAAGAAAAAGAGCTTTAAATGCGAGTTGTTTGGTGTGGTTTTTGTTTTCTCTTCTTCTCTTACGGACTAAGCCTACACCTATCCATCCATCTTCCCTTTATGTATAAATCTATTTACACACACATATATTCACACACACACATCTATATACACACATATATTTATATACACGGACAACATTGAGTTCAATCCAAATCTATAGTCCTAACAATGTACTTAACACATCAGAAACATAAATCCAATGTAGCTTCAAATGTCACGTTGTTTTGTTGCCATCTTAATTGTTGCTTTGGAAAAGCAAACATAGAGCAATAAAAGATAAGTTTCTCATACGCCCAAGTACAATTTTCCTTCTCTTAAGGTGCCTTAATTTGTAAGGCAAGCCATTACACACACACACACACTAATAATAATAATAATAAAAAGGAATTCAGAACTGCTTTACAATTCTATCATGTTCCAGTTACAACTTCTTATAATTATTGTAAAAGTATTAGAGAAAAAGCATTCTCACGTGCACTCAGAGAGTCAGAGTCCTAGTCCTAGTCAAGCCATAAAGAACATTGTATATTAATATGAACATAGTCATTGACCAATATCAATTTAATTATAAATTTTTGTGTTAGCAACAATGTCAGGAACAAATATCAGAAGAAATCATCATAGAAGTTGTACCCCCTTGTAAAATGAACATAACAAAGTTCAAAATCCCAGAGAATTATAGCATTGAACAATTTAGGCAACAGAGGGGCTGAACCAGTAACAGTGAAAGCATACTATTAGTGTTTTGCCATAAGGAAGAATAAAAATAAACAAATCATACCATAGTGCCTTCAAGATGCCATCTCTTTTCACATCAAAGTACTCATCGTTCAGCTGAACAATGCATAGAGGGGGAAAAACAACATATCACATACCAATGCAATCAAAGAGTCTAAGATTGTAAAGAACTGAATGGAAACATAATGGAAGCAGCAACCCACAAATCATTTAAGAAACAGGGGCAGAGCAAGCAGACATTCAAACAGAACCCTTACTATCCGTTGTCTAAGGCAACCAAACAAAACCCAACAAATCTCCTTAAATTACAAATGGGAGCTCTTTTTTTAGGTGATTTGTTGGTTTTTATTTGGAAGCCAAATCAGCTGGGAATTTGAGAAAAATGAAAAACCCAAAGCTAATTAAATCCAAAAACAATAATCCACAATGAAAGTGAAAAACTTGGGGAGATGAAATACCAAAAACCCACCTAATTCAAAACCTAAGTAAAACCCTCAATTAAACCCCAACTACAAACCTAAATTAAACCTTCAATTAAACTCCAAATTTAACTATTAATAAAACCCAAATTAAATCATCAACCAAGAGAGATAAAATACAAATGGGGGTTTAAGAGGTGTATTTGTAGTGAGTGAGTGAGTAAGTGGGTGAGTGATGCTGCGACTATGAGAGGCTGAGAAGAACACGGATATGGGATCAAAGAAGATCAAGGATCTACAACAATGGCACTGAGATCCCCATTCTTCCCTTTCTTTCTCTCATTGTCGCTCTGTCTCTGTCTCCCTCTCTCCCTTTCCCTCTCCTATCTCTATCTCTATCTCCATCAGCATGGCCTTCCAACTGCGAAACCCTCAGCAAGCGATCCTTACTCCTCCCTCTCCCACTCTCTCTTTCGTGTTGTCTCCCTCTCCCTCGAATCATACACCCTTTGTGATTTTGTCTGCCTGTAAGCCGCATGCCTTCCTTTCACGAAATCCCTATCTCTCTCCCTCTGTGTCTTTCTTCTTTCTCTGCTCGGTTGGTCTCTCTCTCCCGACGGCATGGTCTCACCGAGTCTCACTGCAGCTCAGAAAGAAAAGAAATGAAAGTCTTTAACCCACCCAACCTATTCAAAACCTTACAGACTAAAATGACCATCACACCCCTGCCTTTCCACGATTATCATCACGTGGCATGAAGATTAGCGACAAAGAGAGTCAGTGGCAGCCTCGTAAATAAAGTGAAATTCGGCTCCAAAGACTATTCATTTGTACAGTGCAATTGAAAAGCGTTCTTTAGACTAAAGTAATAATGTTGCAAAATAGCTTACCACATGTTTTTTTGTTTGTTTTAAATGGTCTGAATCTCAATTGTGAATGTGGGTGTCTCTTTCTTCTTCTTTGTCTTTCCGCTTTGGTTTAAGATGAAGTCTTTCCTCTGGTTGTGACTATCTATCAATTAAGTACAAGATTTAACCAATTATTCTTAGTGATGGATATTTATCTTTAGGATGGATTTTGTTGGTTGAAATTTCATATCTTTGAGTTTGATTTACCACATGTATGCATGGATGAAAATTAAGGAAGGAGGACATGTTTGTGATGATCAGTTGGATGAAAGAGATAATTATTCTCTTCAAAGTTCCAATTGCCCCAAGGTTCCTAAGCCCTTTGCAGTACCAACTTAAACCATTCATGGATGTTCCGTCAGATAGGTCACAGGAAATATACTAGTGCAAGTCCATGAGGAGACAAGGGAAGAGCCAAAGAATCCTCTTCTGCATTTCATTTCCTCTTCTACATGTCGTTTGATTTGTTTGATTACAAGTCTCACATATGAGTTCAATGCTCATACTTTCATTGCATCTCAGAGGAAATGCAACTTTTTTGGCCTTCATTTAAGTACTTTTTTATTTAAGAGGATTTTACGGGTTCCATTTTTCAGGTGTGCATATATACAACGAATGAAACAAGAAAAATATTTCATGAGTGATGACAACTCCTCTTGGAACCAATTTGAACCATTCTTAGAGATGAAAATGGTTTCAATTTTCCTTGAGATTTTAGCTTGTTAGAAACAGAGCTTTCTTTTTTTTTTTTTTTAATCTTTCAATCAATTGTTTTAATGCATTTTTTTAAATCTTTCTATCAGGTGCTGCTGAAAGATATCCTGATGGACGATCTCAGCACTATGACATCTCACATAGTTGTTGTTGTTGATTTGTTTGTGTTTTGGTGTTTGTGTAGGTTTATTGATAAATTTGAGTTGTTTTGTTAATTTTATTTTGCACTTGATGGTAATTATGCATTAAGGTAAAAAAGACAATTAACATTCAAAATTTAAGTTGGATGTAGAAAGAGATAGCGAGTTCAAATGAAATTTTCTCTAAAATCAATCATAAATAATATGAAACTAATAAACTATTTTTGGGACTTTAAAAGCAACCCTCAATGCTAGAGGCTAGACTCGCTAGAGTTGCTTATTCAAGAGTATGACTATATCCCCTTCTATTACCCTCCCCTCCCTCCTCTCACACTTTTCTTTTTATCTTTTTCTTTATATAAAATTTAAAAACAAGATGTTGACGTAACTTATCTTTTTGTCTTTTTCTTTATATAAAAATTCTTGTAACCATTTAAATAGAAGACGAGGGAAAGAGAGAGAATCCTACTCTGCTTATTCATTGGGTCAATGACTTATGAATTTATCCAAGTTTAGTTGTACCTAATGAGTTAGGGTATAGTTTGACAAAATATAAATGAATTATGGTATAGGGAAATCACCTTCTTTTTATAATATCAAATAAGGGTAATCACCTTCATGTGTGAAAGAATTAACTGGCTCCTCAATGGGTAGATGAGGATAAGTTCCCTCTTAATTTACTTGATGGCCAAGTCATCAAGCTTTATGCTAATGATTGGAATCATTCATATTATAAATCATTCTAGATCATCTGTAAAAAAAAAAACAATTGAATATGAGATCGTTTATTCATCAAACTGTATAAAAACAGATGGATGGATTTGTTAAAAAAATTACAAATTGTATCTATTTGCTATAATTGATTGACTAAACAAATTTAGTTTAATTGATTTATTGTGTAGAGATAATTTTTACAGAGTGATTCCTAATATGAATGGTCATAATCATAAACACGAAGTTTTACTAATTGGTTACTAAATAAATTGAGAAGAAACTTCAACTCAATCTTGAGAAGCCAAGCATTGTGTATGTGAAAAAGAGAAAATGCTTGTGATAGTTGTAAATAATATTTTTCTTTAACATATATAAAACGTTGAATTGAAAAATAGAAAAATGACATGGATAAAAGTGGAACCACATTAATCAAAATTTAAAATATTTTAATTAAAAGTTGAACACCCACAAATGTTTGATCAATAAAATATAAAATTTAAGAATTTAAAATTTCCTCAAAGAAACAAGATAAAAGAAACAGTTTGATCTTTCAAACATGGGATAACATGAAATGTACTAGCTTATTATTCTATGGCCATTCCCTTAGGCCCAATTTATAGCTTTGTCTGGACAATTTCTTTGGCCCAATATATTTATGGATTTTGTTGCTGCTATCCTACCCAACCGCACACTTGACCAGTCTGGTTCCAACTTTGTAAAGTGTAACGGTTTTGACTATCCTCTTCCTCTCCCAACTTCCATGGCGACTTTTAGATTTTCTGAATACCAAATTAGTCCAACCTCGCCACTTAGTACTACATCTGGTGATATTCCTCTCCATTTAGACGAGGTCTTAGATTGATGACAAATTTGATACCAAATTAGGTTGCCCATTATATAGCTTAACCGAACGTCCACTCTCCTTAATATAAAAATATCGATGTATTAAAAAAAATAAAAATTAGTCCAACCTCTCTTATCATCCTCCTTTAACCCTTCTTTAACCTTCTGCAACAATTTCATCCTCTGAATTTTTTTCTGGTTTTAATTATTCTTCGATTTTCAACACCTCAGTAAAATGAAAATCCATTGTAAAAAATATCCATTTCATATTTTAATGCTTTCGACTCAAAAAATTCAAAGAAAGTGGCTTGTGAAAGTAATATTCTTTTTACCGAGAAAAGATGGTAACTTTTTTTTTTATATTCTCTTAGTTTTCTTTCTGTCCAAGATAATGGCGACTTTGGCTTCAGGTGTTCTTGTCAAGCTGGTTGAAGAACTGGAAAGTCATGAAAAGCCCTTGAGTGATCGAAAGCTGGTGTTACTGAAAATTCGGGGCATAATTCATTGGTTAGCAGAGGGCGAACTATAGCCTAATCAACTAGTTTACTTGAAGGTTTCATATTCTACACATGCCATGTTTGCTTCTTTGCATCAAGAACAAGATAAAATGGTCTTTTGCAACCAGTTGCTACTTGGGCAGCTGATATTCGTCGAAAAGTTGGAGGTAGCGCATTCGGTGCTAGTGCTTAAAGGTATAAGGCCTATTCCGGGTCGATTTCCTTGTGTTAGAAACCTTGAAGATCTTTTTGCAAAGGAGAAGAGTAGAGATGTGGAGAAGAAGCCTCAGTGTAGATATCGATCTTTAATCCTATCAAAGTCCAACTCGAGTGAGAAAAAATGGGCCTTATGCAGCTCTGGAAGCGATGATGTTTTTTTTTAGAGGGAAATGTGTTTTGTGATAAAGGGGTTTACAAAATTAAGCTCCAATTTTGTGGAGGAAGATAGTGATCCTGATTGCATAAGCACATTGTCTTCTTCGTCGTCTGTATTGCCAGCGAAGTGAAGGAATTGAAATTGGGCAGAAGTTGCAGACACCCTAGTTGTCAAGCATGAGATGAAGCCAATTGTTCACTGTAGTTATAGTGCTTGTGTGAGAGTCTCGCTATTTCTTCTTCCACTAGTTGAAATGATCCTCTGGTCTGCCTTTCGGAATTTTGATAACTAATTACAGAAATTTGGTAGATGTACTACAAGTAAGCCATTTTGTATTTTGTTAATGAGAAAATTTACGGTGGGTAAGTGAAGTAGAATTGAGAATTTGACTTGACGATTGTACTGCTAATTAAACCCTATTAAACCATAATCTAACCCTTAAGTGGCAAAATCTACTTGTTATAATACTTAGAAATGCTAATTTTAACTCACTTTCGTATAATATTATAAGCATGTGTAATCAAATTTGTCATGCACCACAAATTAACTCTTTGTATGATCATTGTACAACTGTCAGTTGCGTGAGCTCATTGCTTGCTTGTTTCGTCATCGTATGGCTCCAAGGACATATTGGTTCTCTAGTTTGCTTTCCTTTCAAAATTATAATGAATTGATCATCAGTTGTCCTTATAGAATCCTTCCTACTCTTTCTGCTTTGGTAAGCTTCTTCAGTTTGTACGGCTACGTGTTACGGTTCAGGTGACAATTCAAGTCGTAAAACAAGAAATAGTGATGATCATCTAGCTAAGAAACTAATTGAAACTTCCAGTAGGATCTTCGTGCCAGTGAAGAACTATGAGCATTCCTCAGATTCAGCGATGATGTTTAATTTGGCTAATGATAACAACCGGTCAGAAAGAAAGATATTGCGGAAGTCTCTATCCCCACTTGGCAAGGTATTGTTTGATTCATTTAATTTTACGAGGCATGTCTGACCGTTGATTGATAGCTTGCTAATCGAGCTAGAACTGTCATATATGATATGCAGGAAGTTTTAAGACATAAAGACGTTGCGATGCTTATTGCAGTTGAGGCTTTGAAGAGGCTTCTGCTGCTGAGACATTGATCAAATGCCTAAGGTACCGTGCTAACGTATGCTTATGCAAATTTCTGCCTCATACTTATTACATACTCACAATTTGGAATGGGGAGGAACATAAAAAAAACAAAGAATCGCTTCGAAGTTCTGCATGCTTATCTAGTAGAGCATCTATCTATTTTTCTTAATGATCGATGGATGCAAAAAATATGAAATTGTTATTGATTTGGTATCTAATGTGTTTCACTTATTTTGCATTTTGTTGTTACATTTTTCAACAGATACTCAGAACTCCAATCATCGAAGAGGGATGAATATCAGTTATTATCAGTAAACAAATTGTTAGATCTTGAAGATGACGTGGCTTGAGTGTGGTTAATAGTTCAGTCCTCGACCAACATTAGTCTAGTAACGGCTAATGACACAAATTCATACAACCCCAGCTCCATTAGGGAAGCACTAAAACTTGCCTTTAACTGAAAGAAAAATGCAACTTCATGGATAAAAGTAGCTTTGGAAGCTGATCTCACCCCGTCTTTTGCCCCTAGTATGGAAAGTTCAGTGGAGGCTACAAACCATTCTCATAAACCAAGTAAAACTCATGGTGATAGGAAACCTAAGGGCAAATGTATAATGAAGATCAAGCATAAGAATGAAGCTGGTTTCGGGTTTGCCATAAAGAAGGAAAACTCTTCACAAGGTTAGGTGAAGGGAAGTGGCTTTATTTGTAGCTGCAAACCTGGCAAAGTCATTGCATGGTGAATCCAGGAGATGATTTTGGCCAGCTTTGAGAACTACATGGATGATGTGCTTATGAGAAAAAGCACTTCCCTGGAATCAGAGAGCTATGTGGCTGAGATGATGTGCCAGATTAAGAAAGTTAGTGACTGGTTGGATAACAAATATTATTCTGATTGGAAGCTTATGGGAGGATTAGAAATAAGATTTATGGGGTGCTTTTGAAGCATGTGGGGAGGACTGCCATGGTTTTGGAACACATGAACATAGTTATTAGAGATCGCCAACTATGAACTATATAAAGCGGTTGACTAAATTTTAAAAAAAATTAGTAGATCTGAATGTAGGCGAGTTGACTAGAGCATTAGCGTTGTCCTTCTCCTTCTACCTTTAAGTTTAAATGTCCTTCCCCCTTTAGTTTAGATTCTAGAATTACCACACAGAAAGTGTAATAATTTTTTTGAAATACCATGTTGTTTTGTATGTGTCAATATTGTGGTTCACTGCACAAAGTTAAGATATATATTGGTTTGAACACATGTTTATAGTATAAATCTAAAAAGAAAATTTTATTTTTTAGTGTTGAGATTTTAGATGTGATGGATGATGTATGTAGAATGGGAGAAAAATTGGTAGTATTAGAATAATGTCAAGTAGTATTACTAATTCATGAGTTATAATATAGGTAGATGTCGAGTTTATGCTTTAAGATATAATATCCATAACCAATTCATGTATCATTACACAAATGAATTGATTATATTAGGTAATGATTTTCTAGTACCACACAATATTGTTGTACAATTGAGGAACTTGTATAGGTTGCAGTCCTATTAGATTAGGAATGTGATTGTGTAAATCCTTGTATATCTTGGAATATCTCTTATATTCCTATTAGGAGTAGATTACCTATTAAATGTTGTAATCCTAAATGGAAAGGTTTTTGCCTATCCAACTACTATAAGCAAAGGCACAATGGGGTGATACACACACACCCACAATTACACATCTCTCTCATTCTCTCTACCTATTGCCACACCCCTCTCTCTACGACCTCCATAATTGTTTAGTAAATTATGCCTATAATACGTTATCAGCATGCTCTTGACGCTGCGCTAACAAGAGAGTTTGATTAGGGGAGTATTGCATTTTAATCATTCTTTTTATGATTAATTTAATTATTTTATTGAATTAATCTACATGTTATTGATTCAATTTAATTTTTCTATGTTGAACGTGATACAGCGCATTGGAGATGCAATTCCGGCTTTCCGAGAATGATCTTCTACAAATTAAAATGCTTTTATTGTTTTCTGCCAATCAGGTACGCTTAAAATAAAGTAAGATATTTGAAACGACCATGAAGCATGAACTCCCCTATGTTTATATTTTCCTTCCGATATATATATATATATATTGTATATGTTCATATATTTGTCAGTATAAATATTTGTTTCTTGCATTACGTAATTAAATTACTATGTGGAATTGTGAGTCAAAGTATATTAATAAATTAGAAGCAAACTTAGGGTTTGTAAAACCCTAACAATGTCGATTTATTTTATTTTATTTTTTTTTTTTGCGATGGACCTTGGCAGCAGCCCTCTGGGCATTGCTGCAAGCACACAGATCCTAGGCCGAAGGCCTGGTTGGTTTGACTCAGTTCCATAGCCCACCAAAGAAAAATTTGCAGCTTTTTCTTAGCCCTATTGTCCCATTCCCCCTATTTGGTCCAACATGCCAGCCTTCACAGCTGGGCTTCCCAACTAAACACGTGGCTTGCAGCCAACCTAAGCCAAAAAAAAAAAAAATTTTGCTATATTTTTCGACTCTATGCTATTATTTAGCACTTTAAATAATTTTAATCCGAATGTTAATATTATTTTTGCTTCTACGATCGACCCCATTTGGTCTCAATCTATTAAATTAATTAAAAGTGACCTGCAGTCCATTAATCTAATAATGAATCTAAAATTATTGACCTGAAGATCACTTTTGGACATTAACGATTCAATAATTTATTTTTATACTTTGAACCGTTGACATACTTTCGTAGTCCCGAAGCGCTCACACTTGAGTTCCCGAAGAACCTTAAATCCATTACACTTAGTTGTATATTGCATTCTGTGTTCTTGTAGGAACCTCTCTTTTATGAACTAAACGTTCATAAACTAAATTGAACCTGTAGTTTCAAATTTAGTGCATTTGAAACTTGAAGATTTCATAAAACAATACACCTATGAAAACCCGACGTTTTTCATGAAAACCATGTCTTAGAAATCGAATGTTCTAACTTTGATGCTTATGGATGATTCATTGCCATAACACCAATCACAATCTTGTTCCCTCCAATTCAGTGGATTGTTGAACTATCACAAGTTCGATTTTCCTGATATGGACGTTTCTAATAGAAACCACTTTATGTGGGGTATAAGACGTGAATCTCCACTTCTCAAATGAGGATTCCATGGCTCCTTGGCTCGCTCATACGGACTGTCTCATCATGAAAAACATTTCCTGAAGCACATCATGATTACGTCCATGAATGAGTGCAATTCTGAAGTTTATAAATTTGATCAAATTTTGACTAGAGAATACTTTTCTCGTCTTTCCATGTTTCTAACTCGCCCCTGAAGCAGCAGTGTAGAAAGTGGAAGTTTACCAAATTCTCGAATCTGATTACTACCACAAACATATGGTAGAATCAGGGCCTGCCAACGTGTGGCATCATGCTCGGAAGCGTGATCCTTGGCACCTAAGACCTAAAACTTCAAGAATAAGGGATAATATTCCTAAACCTCAACCCTGCAGAATCTACTTCCGTTTTGATGGAATAGATCATTGGTTATGCATTTGTTCGTGCCCCTACCAATGTTGTTGAGAGTACCATTCTAGTAGTCAATATGTGTGACTAATTTTGCTTCACCAAACATTGTTGGAAAAGAAACATTTTGACATGGATGGCCTTGTTGGCCGAATCCCCTTAGTAAACCATTTACTTTGTGAACATTTTTCCATGTTCTTGGATTCAAGTTTGGTGTATGTTTTACTTATGGATAATCTTATTGATATTGTCCTCGAATATGAGTTAATTGAATCATGTTTCTTAATACATGTGACTGATTCAATTAAACACGTGATTAGGTAGGAATGTGGGAAAGTTAGTTGTCTGGATGAATGTGTACTATGCACACTAACTTTATACCTAAATCATATCTCTAACAACGACTTCAGGTCTATCCAACCTGATTAAGAGCGTTATCACGCTCCTCGTTGTATGAATGGTACTGAATCACCATTTAAGAGACCTTAAATTCTCCCTGACGTTGAGTTTTTAAGGATATTTGAGATGACAATGATCATAAATGAACCACTGAAGAAAATAGAATGAAATATCTTTGTACCACCTCCAAAAATGAGCCTGAAGCTTTGATTTAGGGCCAATGGGTTGTCTCCCAACTGGAAGCATGTCATATGTGGTCGACCTGGAGCTAGGTGATTCGAGCAATTTACTTGTTTTTGCATGACCTTTTGGGACACTTAGGTCAAACAATGATGCTACGGCGTATCTCCTTACTCGAAGTAAGGATCTTGTGCCTACAAGCACACTTTGCCAAAACCCGCTCATTTTGGGAAATTTGATTTCTAAAATCATCCCTAGCAAAGATACAAAATGACTCTTTTTCACAGTGGATTCAAGGGAATATATGTGGACTAATCCAACCAAAATGCTGACCATATAAATACTTATGGTTTTGGTTGATGAATCGACAAACTGGTCACATGTTTGTCCACACACATTGCTACTAAACCTCCTGGTCGATTAAAGGTTCACCACCCTACTTATCCCTTAAGGTCCAGGAAATTGGATAATGCCAGAGAGTTTACATCAACGATTTTCGATAAGTATTACATGTATTTTGGGTTTATTATTGAACATTGAATTCCCATGTTCACCCCAAATAGCCTCGCCTAGCAATCATAAAGCGCAATTTAAATGATCTCCCAAATTTTGGTAAACGTACCAAGTTTTTTTGTTTTTGCCTAGGGCTATGCAATCTTGTACGCAACTATGTTGGTTAGCATTGAGGCCCATTACCACCCAACCTATATGATGTTACAGTTGGTTACTGGGTACGAACCTGACGATTTTCGTATTTACGCATTTAGGTGTGCATTACATGTGCTAAGTTGCGCCACCGCAACGTACCACCATGGGTCCTCAAAGAATGATGTGTATCTTTTGTCGATTATGATTCTCCCTCATACTAGCTTTATTTGAGCCCTTGCACGCGATCTCTTTACCGCTTATTTGCGGGTTGTCACTTTAATGAGACAGTTTTCCCGCCATTAAGGGGAGATAAGAACGTCAATGTTCCAGTAGAATGATGCGAATTTACGTGGACGTTACCCACTATGTCTCATCTCAATCCCCATACCGCACAAGTGTGATAAGCAAGTGCGATGAATTCTAGCTTTCAGAATGTTTCCCCAGACGCATTTCTCTAATCTAGCTAAAGTGACAAGATCATATACCAGCTGCAAACATGTCTGCAAGAATAGACGTACTTAACGAACGTCGAGTTAACATTCTTAGAGGGTGTGCCGCCCATGTTGGACGGTTTGGACGCCCTTGTTGGATAGTCCGGTAAACCGGCGGATAGCCAATCAATCTGTATTGGCCTGGAGCATGACAAATCATTTGGTTCGTAGGATTCACTTCCCAAGAAAAGGAAGATACGACACAACAATGAATCTAAACTTGATTGTTGTCTCAAATCATTTCCATCTCATGGATTAATCCGGATTACTGCTGAAACTTGAAGTTATTAGTCCAGTATACTAGTTTGGATGAGCTAAATGGAATTGAAATGAGATTACCATCGATGATGTTTTCACTTATATGGTAGCTACCGACATAAATGAAAAGCGACGATATCGAACCATGTTCCATTGATTAAGTGAAAATGTAGAACTGATTGGACAACTAAAGTTACAATCCAAGTCAAATTCCTTACCAAACTGTGTATTGGACCTGTCGTTCCTACACTGCCCAAGGTAACCCTATTGTGTTACAAATGGGAAATTAAGTGTATGAGATGAATGAAATAGTGCGATATGATGCATGCCTTACAGCGCAAGATTTCTCTCAAACGTCCTGTGAGTGATAGCAGCATGATGAAATGTGGTTAGTATTTCTCTCATGGGGATATTGATATGGTGATTGACATGTAAGTTCTTGAAGAATTACATGGACTGGTTCAAAAAGTTCCAAACCACGGAACACCCTCTTAACTTGTGTGATGCTTTCATTTACAATCTGATGGATGTGGTATACCTGTCTAAGTGATTATTTGATCAGTTAGGGATATGAATTATGCCTTTGCGTGTTAAACTATGAAGTCTTATTCCAAATTGCTAGAGTTACAATTTATGTTGTTGACATGAATCTCACTAAGACTCTGGAAGAGCTTGAGAAAATTGCCTCGCACCTGAAGATGGAATTTGAGATGAAGGATCTTGGGAAAACTCGTTTATGCCTTAACCCGAAGGGGAAGCATTGTTCTGATGGTATGTTGGTCTACCAGTCGAACTACATCCTGAATGTGTCACCTTTGAGTATACATTTGATCGTCCATACGTTATATGCAAATGAGACCCTTGAAAAGGTTATGGAATCCAAAATTCCATATCTAAAGTTCAACTTTATGCTTTGCTGTACTTAGCTCATTGTATTTAGACAGGACATCTCCTTCGATGTTGATCTTGGTAAAGATGCAGCACCGCGCCTACACGTAACTACTGAATTGGTATTAAAGACGTACCTTGAAGGTACTACGAGGGCAAATCCCAACGCATCTCAGCAGATCCAACCCCCTAATCCTCGAAATGATGCTTGCCTTGTTTGTTATGCTGACGCTGATTACTTATCAAACCCGCACAAGGCAAAATCCCCAAATGGTTATGTCTTTACCATTAAGGATATCGTAATATTTTGGAGGTCCATAATATGACCTTAGTTGTGAAATCTTTGAATCGTTCCAAGACTCACCTCACTTCACTACGCCACAAAGTGAGAAATGGTTAGGAGTTCTTGTTGAGCATATTTCGAAGTACTTGCTGTGTTTTCATCCATCATTGAGTCCCAACGATGATCCATGAAGATTAGGCCGCATGTATCAACCCAACCAGGCTATAATACATTAACGAAGTCAACATCAAGACATATTGCGTCTACATCTACATGAGCAAAGCATCAAGAGATTAAAGTCATGCAAGCCGATCTCAGACAACCTTGCCGACCTCTACACGACATCATTGCCGAAGTCAATCTTCCAGAAGCTTGTCCAAGGAATTGGTATGCCTAACTATTCATATGCAAATGCTTGTAGTTCTCATTTGGAAGTTATGTCAAACTTAGGGGGAGTATCCAGAAGTATACTCACTTGATTTTAATATACTATTTCCCCTACGATTAGGAGCATTTTTCCCACTGGGTTTTTGCTACCTAACTAGGTTTTAACGAGGTACCCATCCTAGGCTGATCATACCCTTGTGAGTTATTCTACTTGCGTCCAAAAGATGTATACTTTTGACTTAATGCAACTTCTCACTTTTCTCCTTAGACTATGGGTTTTTGTCCCACCTTAGGTTTTACATAGCAAGGTTTTGTGAGTTTTACTTTTTATGCATTCTTCCGTTAATCTGAGACTTGCATTCCCTCATTGTGCTGACAGCTTCATCAACTATACTTGCTTCATCACTGAAGACCTAATGCGCCATTTATTTGAGTATTTACACACTCAAGGGGGAGTGTTGCAATCTTATTAGATTAGGGATGTGATTGTGTAAATCCTAGTATATCTTGGAATATCTCTTATATTCCTATTACCTATTAAATGTTGTAATCCTAAAGGGAAAGGTTTTTACCTATCCTACTACTATAAATAAAGGCACAATGGGGTGATACACACACATCCACAATTACACATCTCTCTCATTCTCTCTACCTATTGCCGCACCTTTCTCTCTAAGGCCTCCATAATTATTCAGTAAATTATGCCTACAACAATATATTATTTATTATGGGTATTTTTCATTGTACTTCAAAGTATGAGATACTCTGGATATTTTAACTGTTAAATCTTTGTTTAAAAATACAAAAGTTAAGATCTTACGGTTAGAACATCCAGAGTATTCCTTTTAAGACACTAAATTTTTGTTTATCATGATTGTGTTAACATAGGGTCCTTGTTCGACCCATAAAATAGTACCGGCCAAGGGAAAGAAGGGAGACAAAGGCCCAAAGGAAGAAAAGCCCAAAGTAAGGAAGGAACGTACTTATTGAGGAGGTGCTCGACTTCATTACTACCCTGAGTCCACTAAAGGCCAACACGACCATACTGGATTCTGAATGCAGTTGCAAGTATTTATTTCCCAAGGACCTGGCTTCTCTGCCCTTCCACTTCCCATACACTCCCGTCCCCTCCTATTGTGTGGTCACGGTTAAGCCACATCAACATTTTATATTACTATTGCTTTTTGTCTTATTATCTCTAAAAAAAATCAATATAAAATGTTGACGTGGCTTAACCATGACCGTACAAAATAGAAGGATGTGAGTGTATGGGAAGTGGGAGGGCAGAGAAGCCGGGTCCATTTCCCAAACCAACACTCAGCTCTGCTAGCTACTATGGGAGGCCATAAGTATCTGTATGTCATCTTTTTGATAATGTTGAAACCTGAGATGGGAGCACCATAAGAGAGAGTAGGAGCAAAAAACTGCAATTCATTCATAAATTCCACCATTGAACTATCTTTAATTAAACTCTTAATAATTAATAGTAATATCCCACTTGCTTTGTGGATTGACATATTTTATGTGGAGAGGGACCATGGAATAGATTATAAACTTTTTATATTTAGTGCTCAATATGTCACATCACCCCTCTCTGTTGGTCGATGTGGGATCTTACAATCCACCCCATTGAAGGGGAACCCCGAGTCCTCGCCGGCACATCCGTACTGAACTGCAGAGTGACTCTGATACCATTCTGTCACATCTCAGACTTGGCTCCGCCGTAGCACGATATTGTTTGCTTTGGGCTTCGGCCACACCCTCACGGTTTTGTTTTTGGAAACTCACACGAGAACTTCCCAGTGGGTCACCCATCCTGGGAATGCTCTCGCCCGAACTCGCTTAACTTCGGAGTTCCAATGGAATCCGAAGCCAGTGAGTTCCCAAAAGGTCTTGTGTAATAGGGAGGGGAGCATGTACATATAAGGCACATCACCCCCTCTTCGTTGGTCGATGTGGGATCTTACAATATGAGGGCGTGGCTGGAGCCCAAGGTGGACAATATCGTGCTACGGCGGAGCCGAGTCTGGGATGTGACACAATATATAAAATGATTCGCATCCATAACATATGATCATGAAATTGGAAATTATAAAATTGTATTTTGAATATGGATTTGCAATCTATTAATAAATAGAGTGACGTGTTAAGACCTACGTGAGTTGATATTGATCGTTAATGTATGTAGAATTAAATGTTAAAATGTATGCAGTCCAATATTTCAATAGATAGAGCATTGGGTTCGAAATTTTCCATCTCCTAAATTACTAGAAAAATTTCGAACTCTCTCCCTCCCTTAAATATTAATTAATTTAAGGATGTTAAAATGCATCAACAACAATATTCAACTTTGACATAGATACGTAATTGACCCTAACAATGATCTTGGTGTTGATGAATTGTGAACCTATAATGCAACACACACTTGCGCGACTAACCCTATCACTGCTTCGAAATACTTGATCACGAAATTGGAAATATAAAATTACCTTTGAAATCGATATGCAGTGTAATAAAAAAATAAAGAAGGATATTAGGATTAGTATGCACGTTTAGTGTGGGCTGATCATGATCATTGATGTATGTAAAGCATAAAATAGATCAATGGTCAGATTTACTCACTCTTATGTGCATAACTGACCTTAATATTGCTTTAAAGTAGATGACACTCTACTCCTAAAGCGGCATTCCCATTTTCCATTAAGAAAAACAATGATCTAATATTATTTCTTTTTACTAAAAAGCTGTTACTTAATATTAAAATCTAGTACTATTTCTTTTTATTGTAAATAAAATATTTTAAATTCAAAACTAGTAAACAATGGGTTAAAAGAAAAAATCGAGGGAAGCAACATGTTGCAAGACTTTTTGGTCTCAGGGAAAATGTTAGGTGACACTTGACAGACTCCAGATTCTGTGGACTTCACTGGAGCTGACCAAACTACCATTCAATTCTTTGGCGTGAATCGCAAGTTTCATGGGCAATTTAGGAATCCCATACAGCGTCATTAGCTCCGACTATCACTAATCAAACTTAGGTTAATTTCCATTAACTATAAAATTAAGAAAAAGTATATTAAAAAGTATATCAGTTGGGAGTAAAAGACATTTATGCAGAGCAATAAAGGACAGCGGAGATCTTGTTAGCTTTTCCAACTTCTCATACATTTTTCATAAATCCACCGATTCAGCAAAAGCCCGGTTTCTATTTTTTCATTTTTTTTTGTTGGGTTTTTCAGAAACAAATTCACAAACCCAACAAATTATGAAGAATTGAGAGAAAAAAAAACTAGCTTTATCTGTGTGTGTCCAGTAAATTCGATTCCAAAAATCCCAATCTTTTTTTTTTTCTGCTATCTTGTGGGATGATGGAGCTGCAGAGATCAGCAGCGCTGAGATTCTTTCTAGGGTTTCTGCTGCTGTCTATGGCGAATGGGAGATTCGTGGTGGAGAAGAACAGCTTGAGGGTCACATCCCCGGATAAAATCAAGGGCACGTACGACAGTGCCATTGGCAACTTCGGGATTCCTCAGTACGGCGGCAGCATGGCCGGCGCCGTGGTGTATCCGAAGGAGAATCAGAAGGGATGCAAGGAGTTTTCTGAATTTGGGATTACGTTTAAATCGAGCCCCGGAGCTCTCCCAACTTTCGTTTTGGTCGATCGTGGAGGTACCCTTTTTGCAATTTTTTTCGATAGTTTGATTTGATTTGATTTTTTCGTGAGTTTTGAGGTTCAATTTGATTGCTTTGGTTTACTTAGGAGGTGCCCTTTTTTCATTTTTGAGCAATTTGATAGTTTCTATGCATTTTGGGGTTCAATTTTGCTTGTTTTGGTTAATTTGGGAGTTACGCTTTTTGTAGTTTTGGCTAATTTGAATGCTATTGTGAGTTTTTCGGTTCGAATGGTGTGTTTCGGTTCATTTTGGGGATAACTTTTTGTAATTCTGACTTTTTCTGAGTAGTTTGTGTGCTATTGAAACATATACGCTTCAATTTGTCTGTTTTGGCTGGATTTGGAGATGCCATTTTTGCCAAGTCTGATCAATTTGCCTTGTTTAGCTCTTCTTTTGTTTAGACGGTGCAGACAATCGATTGTTAAGTCTGATTAATTTGCTTCTTGTTAGCAGATATGTTTAATTGTTGTTGTCTGTATCTGTAAAAGTCTCTTATATTAAATTTATGATCCTACTTTGGTGATTTTTAATATACATGTATTTATCCCCCTGTTTTAACCGTGCATTTCGTGTGTTAAAAGTTAAAAACTGTTGTTCGTGCTTTCCAGATTGCTTCTTTGCCTTGAAGGTTTGGAATGCCCAGAAAGCTGGGGCTTCTGCAGTTCTTGTTGCTGATAATATTGAGGAGGCATTGATAACCATGGACTCACCCGAAGAGGATGGTTCAACTTCCAAATACATTGAGAACATAACAATACCATCTGCGCTCATTGAAAAAAGGTTTGGCGAAATTTTAAAGAAAGCAATCAGTGCTGGTGATATGGTCAATGTGAATCTTGACTGGAGAGAAGCTGTTCCACATCCAGATGATCGTGTGGAATATGAACTGTGGACCAACAGCAACGATGAATGTGGGGTTAAATGTGACATGTTGATGGAATTTATGAAGGATTTTAGGGGTGCAGCCCAAATACTTGAAAAAGGCGGTTACACTCAGTTCACACCTCATTATATAACTTGGTACTGTCCTCGGGCATTTACTTTAAGCAAACAGTGCAAGTCTCAGTGCATCAATCATGGAAGATATTGTGCTCCTGATCCAGAACAAGACTTCAGCAGTGGTTACGATGGGAAAGATGTGGTTCTTGAAAATTTAAGGCAGCTATGTGTTTTTAGAGTGGCAAATGAGACCAAAAAGCCTTGGGTATGGTGGGACTACGTAACTGATTTTCAAATTAGATGTCCCATGAAGGAGAAAAAGTACAACAAGGAATGTGCTGATGGTGTCATTAAATCTCTTGGTAAATCATTATATATTGCATTTGATGTTTCTAAGACGATTAATGATTAATGTAGAATGAGTTTCTAATATTTATGTGGTGTTGTCAGGGCTTGATATTAAGAAGATTGAGAGTTGTATGGGAGACCCTAATGCGGACTCAGAAAATACTGTTCTGAAAGAAGAGCAAGATGCTCAGGTCTTTTTCCTTTCGCATTTTTTTTCTTTTTTAAGATTTATCTACTCCATTAACATGTTTCTAGTGTGTTTGAGCAATAGTGGTCCTGTAATGCAATTCCTTGAATTGGTGATATTGGTTTAGTTATTTATACTAGCTTGACAAGAACATTTTTTGTAGGTTGGGAAAGGAACAAGAGGTGATGTAACCATATTGCCTACCGTTGTTGTCAATAATCACCAATACCGAGGTTTGTCGTCGTTCTTTTATTTCTCAGATAGCAATCGAGAAGCTTCCATCTCTAAAATATTTGCTTGCAGGCAAGTTGGAGAAAGGTGCAGTTCTGAAAGCCATCTGTTCTGGGTTCGAGGAAACTACTGAGCCAGCTGTTTGTTTGAGTACTGGTAGGCCCCTCTTGTTATTGTGGTGTTTCTTATCTCCTTCTGATTGTTTTCATTCTGGAATAAAGTGCTGGTTTACCATTTATTCATGGTAGATGTGGAGACGAATGAGTGCTTGGATAATAATGGTGGTTGCTGGCAGGATAAAGCAGCCAACCTCACAGCCTGCAAGGTATAAATTGTAACCCACTAGCTGATCATATATCTTTTGAAAATTGAAAGTAATGGGTATTCTAACTCTTGTTTTTCGTGACTATGATTTGTTTCCTCAGGATACATTTCGTGGGAGGGTATGTGAGTGCCCTCTGGTTGATGGTGTGCAATTTAAAGGAGATGGTTACACTACCTGTGAAGGTAACAATAAAAGATAAACTAAAACAGCCATAAATTTTAACTAGGGAAGCCAAATTTCAGGGAATTATTCTGCACTGAAATATAGTTTCTTTTATTCTTCTTCATTGTAATAAAAGAATAGCTCAAATTCGCCTAAAAAAATAAAAAATAAAAAATAAAAGGCTCAGCTTCTTCCTTTCTTCCATACAAATTTTTCCTTGTTCTGCATTATGACTTTTCATTGAGGAATATTACCTTTCATTTCCAGCAAGTGGGCCTGGGAGGTGCAAGGTAAACAATGGAGGTTGTTGGCATGAAGCTCGAGATGGGCATGTATTCACTGCTTGCACAGTAAGGGGTTTTGTGCATTCCCATTTTCTGTTAAAGAAAACTCTGCTCTCAGTGCCTATGGTTTTTATTCTCGTATCAAATAATTGAAATTTTAAGTAAGGTTATTTTCTGGACAGGATAATGGAAAGGTCCAATGTCAGTGTCCTCCCGGGTTTAAGGGCGATGGTGTTAAAAGTTGTGAAGGTAAGAAAAATCATCTCCTTGGCATGTCCTGTTGTTGGTTGTCAGCTTTACTGTAATACAGAATAAATCTATGTGGTATGCATCTAAAAAGATATAGTTCAGACCACTCGAAATTAAGTCTGTGCTTCCTTTGCTGTGTTATTTTTTAAAGTTTCATTGTGATCCAGCGTAAACTTACAAATGGATTAACGTCACAATGGTGCATCACGACATGCTACAGAAGTTGTTAACCTTGCTATGCTGTATATTGAATTGAAATGGTCTGCTTGTATATGCCTATGCATGAATAGATCTACTTGAGTATTCTTCTATGGTTTCGTATATAACCTGAGACTATGGCCTTGCATAAATAGGGAGTAATGGGACTCACCAACGAAACTGCAATAATATGTAGAGCCAACGATTTTTAGGTCACAGCAATTTATGCCCCTAGCACTGTGTTTATTATTCTCCTCCAGATGCTTTGGTGTTTTAAGTTTTGAATGATTGAGGATGGGAAACAATGTAAGTATCTACAAGCTAGGTTTTGTCGCTTATACAGTTGGTTTGCATCCTACTGGTTAAGTTATACTTGGAGAGTCTTGGACCTGCTGGAAATCTTATAAAACTGCATGTTATTGATAATTTATTGAAATTTAGCTTTATCCAAAACATTGTGGTAAGCCAGTGGGCGATCCATGTCAAGCAAATATCCTGCTCCAGATCTGAATGGTCATATTTAATTTGGTTCTATATTTATGCGATCAACCAGAGATCAGTGTAGAGGTTTTGTGGCATGCTGAACTTCTTAACCTTGCTATTAATTAAAGCAGCCTATATGACATAAAAAGTAGACGATCATCCTGAATCTTTGCAATGACATATCTTGGATCTAATTGTTGCTCAAATTATTTTTTCCTTAGATATTGATGAATGCAAAGATAGGAAAGCCTGTCAGTGCCCTGAATGTAGCTGTAAAAATACCTGGGGGAGCTATGATTGCTCTTGCAGTGGGAATCTTCTGTATATCAGGGACCATGATACCTGTATAAGTGAGTCCAGAAACTCGGGAGCGTTTACATTTTCTGAATATGTATACTGTAAGTGCTTATTCTGACGTCCTTCCCTTGATAATCTGCAGGTAAGTCTTCTGGTGGGGGAAAGTCGTCTGCATGGGTTGCTGTGTGGGTTATTTTGATAGGGTTGGCAATGGCTGCTGGTGGGGCATACCTAGTGTACAAATACAGATTACGAGTGAGCTTTCTTTGCTTTATTTCTTCATTGCAAACTTCATACATATCATTGTTAATGCTGGAGTCTCCTATTAATGGTGGTATTATTGGATCATCTTTGGTGGCTGTTGTCCTGAGGTTGACAATATTGTGTTTATCGATGCTTGATGCATCAGGTGAACTCTGGTTGTGCGTAGGTTGTGCTGCAATTGCTTTAACTTTTGAATATCTAAAACTAGAACATGTTTTAACAGAAAAAGAAACACTAGAAAATGTCCATAAAAGTATAGAACTCATGGTGAAGCACAGTGGAACTGTTTATTCTTTGTAAGCTATTGGCAGGGAAATGGACTGTCTTGCTTTAGAATTGTCTGTGTTTAGAGAAACCCCATAAATTACCATTGGTATAATGGAACGTATTTTCTTGCGCACACAGAAATTTTTGTATATGGGTAGCTTTTAGGGTCAAAATTGACAAAAAATTTTCTACTGTCTTTAGTTTTGTCTTCTGTGGTTGATTCAAAGGACATGAGATGTACGGATAGTATGAGGGTACTAACTACGCCTATCACACTATTGATTTTGGTGTGTTGACTTCATGGTTAAAGCCTGTTCGGCTGTGTCTCGGACTACGAAATCCACTTTGCCTTGCATTCACAAGTCTTTTAATCAACTTTTTAACCTGTGAGGACTGCTATAGTTAAACAATGATTCTATTGGGGGAGTTAATTAAAGTCTGGATACAAATCTTTTCCGCTTTTTGTTGATTCAGGTTGCTGATACTTTAATGATATTTTTGCAGTCATATATGGATTCGGAGATAAGGGCCATAATGGCACAATATATGCCTTTGGACAGCCAAGCCGAAGTTCCAAATCATGTGAACGAGGAGAGGGCGTGAAAATGCATGGTTAGGATTTATATGGCGCAGCATGGATATGGATTGTTATACGTCTTCCTTATGCTGTCTTGAATGTTTGATTGAGCCTAATCTTTCATACCCCTCTACGTCGTGTCGGATTGTAAATGAATGCAGATTAGAATGTCTTGTTTCGTAGGGCTGTAGCATGCCAATCCCTTGGAGTAAGGTAGATTGCAAGGAGTGTAGGTCTAGTGTCAGAACAATTCTATTCCCATCCTAAAATCTTGGTATCTTTTCATTTTAGTAAATTTGTTGTTATTCTGTAACTTACTTTTGCCTATAACTTATACCTTAATTTAGTTATAATTTATATGCACAAAACAATTTTGTTTTGGTCATCTTTGCTTGCTGTTATTGTGGTTTCTAAGGGTTCGTTCGATAACTATTTCGTTTTCAGTTTTCAGTTTTTAGCTACAGAAATGAAAGGATTAAACAAAAGTTGGTGAGTGGAGAAAACAGGACCTTAAGTGCATGGGAAGGGGAATATCGAAAACAGGACCCTAAGTGGACAAAATAAATTTTTTTTGAAATAGCGTATAAAATACGCCCAAAGACTCCCATGCCTTTCTAGACCTACTAGATTTCCGACAAGTCTTTTTGTTATAGCAAGAAGTGGAACTATAATAGGCTGATCTTAAGCAAAGTATTAAACTCGTGTCATCCATACATATTAGAAAATGGGTGTTCTCAACTGAAACATTAATTGGAAAATAATACAATTACATTATCATCCTTGCTTTAGCTGATTCTTGGCCCCCTTGGGCATCATCATTTTTCTTCTTTTCTACACAAAAATGTGGATATGCGTTACTCAATATAAAACAAAAATGTGGTTTGCAGATATTTAATCCTAGAGTATGCTAGTGTCTCCTATAGGGGACTTACTTGTCCCCCACTAACGATAAACGAACTTTTACCTCCGAACATCATAATTAGAATGTTCATTAACACAGTTTTATTGTCCGAACATTATAATCAGAATGTTCATTAACGAACTTTTACCGTCTGAACATCATAATCAGAATGTTCATTCTCTTTATCATCTTCTACAGTCTAGAGGAATACCTAAGACCTCTCACTTATAAGTGAAGAGAAATACCACTAGACCGGATTGTTAATCATTGGATTATTACTTAAGTGTTGATTAATAAGCTTATTTCTTGTCGGTGACACATCACATAGTTTACAAATGTTGTCCATCTAACATTACTCTTCTTGTATATATGAGGATAGTTTTAATGTGCCCAATATAATATGGATTATGGATGCATTGAAATTTTTAGTATTCCTCTTGTACAAGAGGTTTTATGCTCAAATCTCATGAATGGCAAGTTCACTTCTGCACCTATTTTGTGTGTGGCTTATGTTATTTATTGTCACGTGTTAAGTTTATGGACAACTCTATAAGGAGGGTTAAGTTTATGGACACGTGTCAATCAATGATAAAAACCATAAAGAGGCCACACAAAAAATGAGTGCAGAAGATTTGGACTCCCCTAAGAGCACTTCCAACGTGGTGCAATTCCCTTGGGTATTGGCTGTTGAATGACCCAATGCCCCTAGCAATTGACTCCAACCCATTCAAGTAGCTTGGGCTCTCCACCAAGCATAATTCCACGGGCCTAGCGCTTGAGGGATGTGACACAAGGCTAACATCATGGTGACGTCAACCATTAATAAAAATGATAAAATATTAAAAATACAAAAAATTATTGAAAATTAATTAAAAATACAATAAATGTTTTATAATAAAAATAATTATTTTATAAAATAAAAAATACTAATATTTTAATACAAATTGCCTGACGTATTCAATTTAGGGGTGAAGATGCACTTGAGCAATTACTGTTCACTAAAGGCAAATATTGTTCATGTAAGGGGATTGGTTGCCTATAGCTTAGGGAGCCTAGCAACACTAGACGTGCTCTAAATGAGGTCCTAGCTAAATTGTAAAGAGGATTTAGAAAAATCCATTTTCAATTACACTCCCTATCTACCTCTTAAAATTGGGGAGCTCCTAAATCTAGATGTGAGAAAGAAGCTCCTAGTATTAATTACCACTATTTTAGTAACTTTTTAAAGAATAAACTCTATTCTTATTGGTCCACGATCATTATAACTCCCTAAACTAGAGAGTGATTTGAGTAGGATTTTCTAGGGAGTTCCTAAAGTAACATGCAGTCTTTTTAGTTAAAATTTAACTAAAAAAATAGAGAGCATGGTTGTAAATGTCTTATCCTATCCACAGTGTAACTATCACGTACACAAAATTAATTTGGTTTTGATGGTCTTTGCTTGCTGTTATTGTGGTTTTTTTTCAAATGTGTATGTGGATATCAAATAGATATAAAAATAAAATTAATATCTATTTGTACAAGCAGGGTAATAAATTACAAATTCTCAAGAGCTCCGTACACTTTGCTTTTAAGCAAGAGGCTTATAGGTCAGTTGGTTAAGAGCATTAATCTGTATATCTAAGGTTTCATGTTCAAACCTCCCTCCCTATAGTTTAGATGAACTTAATGTAATTATCCCATCGTTTGGAAAATTATACACTTTATTTGTCTCATTGTGGCAATTTTCTATTGGTATTGAAATAGGAAAAATGAAAAACAGCCTCAGTAGAAAGGTAACTGGGATGAATGGAATCTTTGTAGATCCTTTGGTCTTGCATATCCTAAGCACCTGAACAACTTCTTCCACCTGGCAGCCAAAGAATCTTGTGGAATTTTAAGTTTGTTTGAATGTATTTTTCATATGTTATTGAATGAACAAGAGGGGTGGGGGGTACATAATAAGGTAGAAGGTTACAAGCAACCTTCCCTTGACAGATCCTACTAACCCGATAAACCCTAAAGCTGTCATCCCTTAAATTGAGGGACTGTAGCAAACAACTAACACACAAATATCAACAAGTCAACTAGCTGTCAATCTTCCTCAAATTAAGGGATTAGGCTTAATACTAAATCCCATGGAAAAGGAAAACTGAGGACTGTCGGCATGGGTACTAGACATCACATGTCATATACCATATCTTCCAATACTCCACCTTAAGTTGGATCGAGGAGATTGATTGAGCCAAGCTTGTCAAGGAGACGTTGAAAAGAAGCTGAAGGGAGAGCTTTGGTGAACACATCTGCCAATTGATCATGGCTACGAGTATAGATGGTTTGAATAACTTGGGATTGAACTTGTGCCCTAATGTAGTGATAGTCCACCTCAATGTGTTTGGTCCTTTCATGGAACACTGGATTAGCAGCGGTATGCATGGCTGCTTGATTGTCACACATTAGTGACATTGGAGTAGAGCTAGAGAATTCCAAGTTTGAAAGTAACCCTTTGAGCCAAATTAATTCACATGATGTCGATGTCATTGCACGATACTCAACCTTCGCGATAGAACGTGCAATAACTTGTTGTTTTTTGCTTTTCCATGTGACGAGGTTTCATTCGACAAACATACAATATCCAGTGGAGGACTTCCTATCATTGCATTCCCGGCCCAATCTGCATAAGTGTAACCACAAATTTGAGTGGAGTGGTTGTTCTTCATAAGAATACCTCTACCAACAGAGCCTTTTAGGTAGAGTAGGATTATTTTGACAATAAGATGTTTCATAGATGGTGCATGCATGAATTGACTAACCAGGCTCACAACATAGGTAATATCTAGTCTGGTTATGGTAAGGTATATAAGTTTTCCAACAAACCTTTGATAGTGACTCACATCGGTGAGAGGCTCTCCATCTGCATCAAGCTTTAGTTTGCTGTCAAGAAGAGTGATAGCAGGCTTGCAATCAAGTAATTCAGCCTCAGTGAGAAGGTTTATAACATACTTGCACTAGTTTAGAAACAAACCCTTTTGAGACGTTTCCATTTCAATGCCAAGGAAATATTTTAATCTCCCTAGGTCTTTAATGGCAAAGGTGTGATTGAGAGATTTCTTGAGAGTTCTATTTCAACTTCATTTTCACCTGTGATGATGAGATCGTCGACATATATGAGAACCACCAATATACCAGTTGCTCCTTTACGAGTGAACAAGGATGAGTTTGCATTACTTCGAGCAAAGCAAGCTGCTTCCAACACTTAACTCAACTTGCTAAACCATGCACGTGGAGATTATTTCAACCCATAGATTGCTTTATGCAATCGAAAAACCATACCATTTTTGCTTTGAGAAGAACCTGGTGGAAGTTGCATATATACTTCCTCTTGTAATTCCCAATGGAGGATTGCATTTTTTATGTCTATTTGATACAATGGCCAACCACAATTCACAGCTACTGAAAGTAGAACCCTAACAGAGTTCATTTTGCTACTGGAGCAAATGTCTCCTTGTAATCTACTCCAAATGTTTGAGTAAAACCACGAGCAACCAATTTAGCCTTGTGACGTTCAATTGATCCATTTGCCTTGAACTTTATTTTGTAGATCCATCTACTCCCAATAGCTTTCTTCCCTGGTGGTAACTTCACAATGCTCCATGTTTGATTGTCCTCCAAGGCATGAAGTTTAACCTTCATAACATTTCTCCACTCATGAATTAGTTGAGCTTCTTTAAAGGTTTGTGGTTCAATGTGATTGGAAATTTCAGCCAGGAATTAGCATGATTGGAAGAGACACGATTATAGTTTAGTACCTCAATGATGGAGTGTTTGGAAGCAAATGTGACATAGTCTTGGAGTCTTGCTGGAGGTTGTTGAGCACGCACAAGATTACGCCTTATAGGAGGTAAATTGGAAAACTCCTCGTGACTTTTCTCTTGAATAGGCTCAGTGTCTCCCCCCAGATTGCTAGACTGAGTAGATTCATCCACAATCTCTTATGGTCTATGGTTTCCAGTGGCGTTAGGATCCAAGTGCACTGAGTGATCAATGCATGCAGGTAAGGGAAATAAATCACACATTAGCTCCCCTTCTTAGGAGTGAGCCACCTTCTTGGAGAAATATGGAATAGTTTCCTCAAATTTTACATCCCTAGGCACAAACATTTTGTTAGTTATAGGGTTAAAACATTTGTAACCTTTTTGAGTGGATGAATACCCCATGAAGACATACTTTGTAGCCCTAGCATCCAGTTTATCATGGTGCAATGCTTGAATATGAACAAAGCAAGTGCAGCCAAATACCTTCAAATGTGAAAGAGTTATAGGCCTTCCTTTAAGAGTTTCATAAGGAGATTTAAACACTAAAACACGACTAGGTAACCAATTGATTAAATAAGTTGCAGTAAGAATGGCTTGTGACCAAAATATTTTTGGTACATTCATATGCAACATCAACGCACGAGTCATCTCAAGTAAATCCCTGTTCTTCCTTTCTGAGATCCCATTTTGTTGTGGAGTTCCCACACAACTTGTCTAGTGGATAATACCATGAAAACTCAAGTATTGATTCATATTGTTGGATAAGAACTCAGTGCCATTATCGGTTCTTAGATTCTTAATGGTTGACTGAAATTAAGTTATGACAAGTTGATGAAAGTCTTTGAACATAGTGAAGACCTTATTTTTAGATTTCAAGAGATATAGCCATGTTGTTCTAGTAAAGTCATCCACAAAGATAACAAAATATTTATATCTATCAAAAGATTCAATAGTTGGACCCCAAACATTGGAGCGTACAAGTTTAAAATGTTTGCTAGCCCTAGACATTGAGGAATAAAAAGCGAGTCTAGTAAACTTTGAGAACTGGCATGTATCACACATTGTAGATGATTGATACATTTTGGGAAAAAGTTCAAGCAAAACAGACTCGGATGGATGGGCTAATCTTTGATGCCAGATTTATTGGTCCTTGGGAGAGATTGAATCAACATGCAAGGCTTTGACAAGATGAGGTTCCTTACATAGATAGTAAAGACCATTTAGAAAAAAACCTTCACTAATCGTCTTCTAGGTGAGAGAATCCTTTAATACAATACTGTTTGGTGAGAAGGTGATAAGACAATTTAGAGTTCTAGTGATCTTTCCTATGGACAAAAGTTGAAAAGGAAAGGTAGGAACAAACAGTGCAGTGGACTCAAGATTGTTTCAAAGCAAATTTATTTTTCCCACGCCTAAAACCATGGTATTTTTACCATTTGCAACTAACATATGAGATGGTTTTGACAAGGTTTAAAAATTATGTGAGTTGGAGGCTTTGTTTGTCATGTGGTCAGTGGCTCCTGAGTTGATAATCCAACAATTATGTTCAATACTAGTGTGTAAGGCAGTTGAGAAAGCGCTAAAAATACTTGGGGGCATTGCTTCTTGATATGTTCTTATTTTCAGTAAGGAAGATTGCGAACTGTCCTAATATCGCAATGGGATTTTCAGTTGTACCCCTTGAGCTTTCTGCAGCTTCTCTATGTCCCTTGGTTTGCATGTATGCAAAGTCATTTATGAGCGAGACAGGATTTGAAGTGAAGTCCTGAATGCTCTTAGGGAATGAGGTATAGCTGTGATTTGCTGCATGCTGAGGTTTGTACAAGCCAGTGTGGGGCTGCCTTGAAGGAATCATTTTGTGATCCTTGTTGAACTTAGGTTTCAGTTCGAGGTGCAGAATCCAGCACCTTTCCTCCACGTGACCTATAACATCACAGTAACTGCACTTTAAGTGTATTTTTACCCTTGTAAGGCCTGATGTCTGAGGGTTTATGTTTGGCAGCATAGACTTTTAACTCAAAAATCTTGGAATTCTTCTCCAAGTTCATCACCTTTCTTTGGGCTTCCTCACGTTGAACAGTGGCACACACCGCTTTGAAGGAAGAAAGTTCGACATTCATCAGGATATGACTCCTGAGATCCTCATAGTCAGAGTTCAAACTAGCAAGCAACTGATATATCTTGTCTTCTTTAGCTCTTTTTAGAAGAATAACAACATCGATGGTGTGAGGTAGAAAAACATCTAACTCATTCCACATAGTCTTGAGACTTCTTAAGTGTTGTACAAAGGTTTTTTCATCTTGTTAAAGATTGGCAATGTCCCTCTTTAGTTGAAACACACGTGCATAATTATTTTGATTCCCGTACATGTCATTCACAGAATTCCACAGATCATACGAGGACTCAAAATAGCTGAAGATTTCAGCAATATGTTTCTTTATTGAGTTGAGAAGCATATACATAACTTGTTGGTCCTTGCATAACCATGCTTCGTATGCTTGGGTAGAAGGCTGGGGTGCTCTAACTCCTCTATTGATGAACCCTAGCTTTCCACTTCCACCAATAGCAAGAAACACTGCTCTAGACCACGGGAGATAGTTGAATTCATTCAACAAAACGGAGCATATACACTGATTCATATTTATCTCAATATCTAGAACAAAAGAGGGAGAACTTTGTGAGTTTTCTCCTCCATGGTATTGAGGGACTGCAGCAAACAACTAACACACAAATATCAACAAGTCAATTAGTTGTCAATCTTCCTCAAGTTAAGGGATTAGGCTTAATACTAAATCCCATGGAAAGAGGAAGACTGCAGACTGTCAGCATGGGTACCAGACATCACATGTCGCAGACCATATCTTCCAATAAATCTGGTGACACTCCAAGCAATTCCGAGTTGTCCATCTCCAGCAGCATACCAGAAATTTTCAAAGCAAAGTCAGGCTGCATGTAATATCTTTATGGCTTCTTAATGAAACTCCAAAGATAAACATTTCTTTGTGCTCTGACTTGCTCAAGCTTCAGCTAATGTGGGACGATGGTCGATGATGGCACAACGGTCGAATGGCTCCTTGTCTGGGAAATCATGATCCGATTGATTTTGTTGAGTTTACCAATCATGTTGCAATCATTTTGTAGGTGCTATTGCATCGAAAATAAGGGTATGAACGGAGAAATCAAACTTAAAAGCAAAGAACAAGAGTGGTTACAAAGCTAGCTACAGAAAATGCAATGCATAGTGAGTTGAGAAAAACTCTGAATAGAATGTGAGACCTAAATACCGATTAATTTGTATAGAAGCATGATCGAATACATATAAGACACGTGATGTATGCAGATTGGCAATAACACGTCAATATTTCAACAAATATGTGTCCATGTAGTACATTTTGATAACTGTCAATTTTCGATTGGGGCCAACCCATAATGTTATTAATTTATATTGACAACTGTTATACAAGATGGATGTATCACGTCAATACTTCACAAATGTTGTAAAATCGACGGTGGTTGCAGTCGAATAAATGAAACAAAACACAAAATTTACGAGGTTCCTCTACAATCAGTATGACTGGAGTACGTCCTCGGGGCAGCAGTGGTGCTTTCATTATAATTTGGAATAATAAGAGTACAAAGATAACTCTCTCTATTATCTCCTCTCCTCTTCTTTTTTTTTCTTCTCTCTTCCTCTTCCTTCCTCTCTTTTCTTTCTTTCTTTTCCTTCCTCTCTCACTCGTGAACCTCACCACCTTTTTTGATGTTGTGTGGGATTGTATTTATAGAAAATGAGGATCGTATGAGGCAAGCTTTGGCAAACATTATTCCCACTTGTAGCTTAGTGGATTAGTGGCAAGTGTGGACATCCACCATATTTACAACACTCCCCCTTGGATGGCCACAAGTTTTCGATTGTCTTGTTAAAATCTTGATCTGTCTTGGATGCTCCCCCTCATGAGTATCTCCCTTTGATTTCAAATTATTTAGGTTGATCGTTGATCATTCTACTTCAATCTGTTAGCGAGAAGAGTTGCTGAAAGAGGTGCTTTACTTGTTGTTAACTTTCCACAGGCTTGTTCTTGAACTGGGCTGGAGGACTTTCTCCTAGACTTAATCCAAAGGTCTGAATTTACTCCTTTTATCTGGAGCTGAATTTGATTCAAGGGTGGTGGACACTTGATCTTGAATCGGACATGTGATTCCTTCAAGGGCTTTGGGACTTGTTCTTGAATGAAATGGAACTATGAGCAGCCCCACGTAACAAGTGATCTTTGGCTCCGTTGGGATGAATCAGCACGTGTTTTGTTGTGCTTATCTCCACATGCTTCAATTTATTATTTTCACTTGCCTTACTTGCTCCCCTTGCATAAGTGGTATTTTCCATGGTTTCCCCCCATACTTGTGTGACATCTTCTCTTGTAGTATTTGTCCACTGATGCAGGAGTGAAATGTAACCCTTGCCCTGAATATGAGTACTCGAGGGCAATGCAAGGTAAGCAACCAGGCAAAGGTTCCTGACTAGAAGTTTGAGTGGAGGTTCCGACATATTGCTTTCTTTATCCTTCTTTTTGCAGGTAAGAACAAGGACAAAGGAAAGGACATGGAGATTGCATAATATGAGATAGTCTTGCTCTTGTCCTTGATGATATGAGGTACTCTTGCTCTGGTATGACTTGTTTTGAAGAGGTATTCTCGGAGAGGAAGAAAACTGAGTATTTCGAGATGCTTTGTTGAAGATGCATTCTCAGAGGTGAGGAAGAATTAGGTATTCTTGCAGGTCTGCCTTGTTATGGAGAACTGAGGTCGAAATATATAGAGATTTCCCAGTAGCAGGTAGTGATGCTGTGCCTTTACTCTTGTCAGTTACTATTGTGTAATTAGAATAGTAAGATTTATGCGTTTTCAACTTTGTCAGAGATTTTTGACAAAGTTGCACGCGATATCCGAAAGCTGAGATTGCGGCTGAAAAATGCCAACGAACTTTATTCAGGAAAATTTGGCTTTTGAAATTTGGAGAGCGGTGCCTCTTTGATCTCTGAACAAGTAGCTATGTTGCCTCTTATTTTATAGAGACATCAATTGTGTTCAAGAGTAGGCTCAGAAAATTACTGCCTATAAAATTTTCCCTTTTTTTTGCACTTCTGAGATTTCAATTTATCTGACATTCTTCTCCATCATCATTTTCTAAAAATGACTTGCCCATCTAACATTTGCTTAGATTTGAGTCTTAGGAGTGATACAGACGAGCAGCGTCAGGATAATATATGGCGCCCGTCATTCTTATCTTCTAATGGTCCTCTTACGGTTGGGGACTTTGTGATGAAGAATAACATAACCGCTACAGTAGTAGCAAAGAATCTTCTCACTCCAAAGGATAATAGAATCCTTTCAAAACGGTCTGATGAGTCCGCCGTTCAAGACTCATTGGCTCTCAGTGTTCAGTGTGCTGGCTCTATTTCCAATATGGGCTAATGCCTACTTACTCAAACTCGCCAAGTTGAATCATTGATGGCGGATGTGGCAAGTCTTAAACAACAGATCAGGGGGCTCAAGCACGAGAATAGAGTGTTACACGTGCTTGCAAATAATTACTCTACGAGCATGAAAAGAAAGCTCAACCAGCTGCAGGAATCCGAAAGTCGGATTCAAAGTGATCACCAGAGGTTCGTTGCTAGATTCCGAAAGCAATTGATGCATTCCCCTTCTAGTGTTTTGCCAAGTACTGGGGTGCCACATGATCAATCTCCAATGCCTCCCCCTTCTGGGGTACTTCCGAGTACTGAGGCTTCACATGAGCAATCTTTGTGAAGACTCCATCTTGTTTGTTTGTTTTAACTCATGTGTATGTACATATCTATAATTTCTTGGAGATATTAATAGATAAGCTTTATTTCATTCACTGTATTGTGCCAAATACAATAAAGCATATACTTCACTAAGATGTGGTACTTCTGGACCAAATATTAATTTATCTTTACCCTCATGAAGATAAATGTTTATTCTTAGTGTCTACATCATTTGAGTATGATGTGAAAATTACTTGACACACAAATTAAACCCTATTGATGACAATTGTAGTAATGATGTAAGTAGGGATCGTTCTAGACCGGGGATTAACTAGGGATGCTAATCAACAAATATAAGACTCAAAAACACTAAACTAGACTCTATAAACTCAAAACTAACTTAAAACACTCAAAACAGCAAATAACAATAAAAAAGATTCAATTCTAGACCTAACAAGTGATTTGGACGAAAATATAACTTTAAAAGACTCAAAAGATTTAAAGGAAACAAGTTTTGACTCTAAAAGCAAGACTTAAAAGCAAGGGGTTTTGTTTTGACGAAAATTGAACTTTAAAACTTTAAACTTTGAAAATAAACTTAAAACAAAACAAATTGTGATGAAATAGAATGATGAGAAACTAGTTAGAGGGTTCCTTATCCACACATGAACATATGCATATAATTTGATTCCCAGTTATGACTTCAACAAACGATGAATGACAATGTTCCAAGTTAATTAGGTCCGCTTAAATTAACTCTTAGATTTCCCTAGATTCATTGGATTGAATGGAATACGCATTACAACCAAATTATTCCTCATCAAAGTCCCTAACTATGGAATACGCATGATAGAGACATTCAACAAAGATCATTAAGTTCAACGGAAATCATAAACATTGACTAGGCATTCATAACTATGGAATACGCATGTTAATCCAGCCTAGGGTTTACTTAAACACAATCGTGACTAACGATCTTTACTACTCATGAATATAAGTTCATAACGATTAGGTGAAATTCCCTTATATCCTAGCATCAAGTTTAGGCATGCAAATTAAGTGTCGACCCTCAACCCACATACATAAACAAGTTCTTAATCAAAGCAGAAAAGTAAACCACATCTAAAGTTCATGAATTCATAACTGGAGTAAAACAAATCATAACCAACATATGTCCATGGCTTCAAATTTGCCTCTAACTAAAAAGAAATTAGTTCCACATGTTTAACATAATTGAACAGCAAGTTAAATTAAACATGAACATAGAATTAAAAAAAGAAAGAATTCCAAACACTCTAATAGTTGCAGATTGCATAAGCACGGCACTACTCCTCCTCTCCTTCAATGGTGGCGGCACAAGGTGATTATGGTGGTTGAATGGTTGGTTATATGGAGGAATGGATGGGGAAGGTTTAGATATGTAGGGAGAGGCAAGGGAAGGCTTGGAGAATGGTTAATTTCTGGATGATTTGAATGAGGTTGCTGCCATGGTATTTATAGGAAAAGGATGGACTTGTTTAACACAAAATTCTGGTGGAATTGAGTAGGTGAGCAAGGCAAAGAGTGGGAATTGTTGGTGGGTTAGGTATTGAGTCATCCATTCACATGTCATGGTGAGTTAAGCATTGCATCATCCACTCACATGTCATGGTGATTTAAGCATTGCATCATCACTCAAATTTCCGGTGAAAGTGAATCAATGCCCACGGCATTGAAGAATTTCTTGGTTTTGAGTGAAGTTTTGGTCAATCCTTCTAGAAATTTATCCCTTCTTGCAACTTGTATTTGTTTCACCAGATTTTTAGCATGTTCATAGCCTCTTTTGTCTTCAAATTCGTCCATCCTCATGCCTCCATGCTTGCACAATCCAATCTTGGCCCAAAAATGCTCTAGAATGTTCCAAATTGCTTCTTTTTGCATACTTTGACACTAAAACCTGAAATTGCACGAAAATAACTTTAAACACTATAATTATCATAGTTTAGCTAATTAAAAGAAAGAAAACAAGCTAACTAAGTCGTATAAATATGCTCCTATCAGAGTATTCAGCTCATAATCTTCAATCCATATGGTTCTTTTAATATAATAAACATCATGGATAAGATTCGTGTTGGTAGATTGCTCGATCTGCAACTCGAGACAATAATTCTCTCAACACTTTATAATCTTTCTTAACTCTTCAGGAGTCTCAATTTAATATCATAAACTCTTCAGGAGTTCTAATTTAATGTCATTGACTCTTGCAAGAGATTTTAATATGGTGCAACAATATCATAATGATAGTACTTACTAAGGCAATTTATACCATCCATTGGTATTGAGTACATAATTTATGTTTTACCTTTCGAGGGCTTACTTCAAGCAATTTGAATCCTTCAAGGATTTTCTACACTTCATGACACATTTTCCTTTGGAAGTTATACAGAGCAATTTGCTCCCATGTATACTTGAGGGATTTACTTATGGAGATATAATGTGGGCGACTCACAACCCTTCGTATATAATTCTCCATTCATATGAACTTGTTTACAAGAGTATAATTTCAGGTTTCAATACCTTGTGTCATATCATGTGAGTGTATTTCACTGTATTATAAATGCCCAATGTAACCTCCTTAGTTCAACATATTTTGGTTATTTGTATTATATTCAAATATATAGGTCCATTTTTTCACGTTCTTACAAAATTGTAATGGAATTGCCTTTCTCCATTTTTGGCCAATAATTTGTTGACGAAAAAGAACGAGATTCAATATCAACATAGCTCATTGATGAATTTAGTAGCTACTTATAAAAACCAAAATTACCATTGGTTATCATCAATCCGTGATCCCATATTCTCATGTGCATGCGCATGCATAAAAACTTTTCATTTCTTTTGGATATCCATTGCCTGTTCAAGGGCATTACATTATCTCTTCTAGGATAGTGATAATTTAAAGAATGCGGATCATAACCTCTTCTTGAGCGTTATAGAGCTTGAATTTTAATCTCCACTTCCAGGAGTTGAGTCATTTAGAACCTATATGTCAATCATGCTTCATGCATGAGACATCAATATTCCCATGTTCGCGGATTGTCCTTTCTGGGACGTGTATCCATACGGTGATTGTCATGCTTCTAGCATGCAATAGTTATGCTTCGGGAATGCAATATTTCAATAGTGCCATATTCTTCTTCTTTCAAATAACTAAACCTTTTGAGTCTAAAAGTCTGCCACGCTTCAGGCGTGCAACAAATAAATCATTTACTGTCCCATTATTTTGTCCAACAGGGACATTAATTCTTATAGGCACATTTGCAGCAAGTATATATGATTTCATCACTTTCGTTGCATCATTCAATTATTCCTATTTCATTTTCTCATTGTTTGCTTCGTGAATCAAAATAAAACAAATTCTCTTCGTTCTTCTGGAACGGTGTTTTCTTATCATTCTTCTGGAATGATATTTTCTCAACGTTCTTCTAGAATGATATTATTTTCTCCCTCTAATGGTGGAAAAATTATCTTATCAAAATGATAGTTCGCAAACCACGTGGTAAACATATCCCTAGTCAAGGATTCCAAATATTGAATGATAGATGGTGTTCAACATCAATGCCTAATCCGCGATGATGCCTCATTTCAGTACGTTGTGGCAGTCTTACAAGCACATAAACAACACAACCAAAAACTCGTAAAACTATAATGCTTGGCTGGTTCCTAAACACGAGTTGTACTGAGAAGTATTGATGGTTGGTAACATGTCTCAACCGAATTAATAATGCATCATGTAAAGTTTACATGTCCCCATGTAGAAAACTGGCAATTTCGTTTTCATGAGCAGAGCGTGGGAAATCAATTTCATCTGCTTAATAAAGGCTTTTGCTAAACCATTTTGAGTATGGACATAAGAAACTTTTGGTCATTATTTAATAGTCTGTAAACTGAGACTCTTATAACTTTTATTACAATTAAGTTGAGGCACTGCGACACTTCAAACTTACGGTACTCATCTAGGAACTTCATGTCCTGATATTCAGGATTAAAGGACTTCATACCTGATCTTTTTGCGTGATGGAACTTCAAGTCCAATCATTTTTATATGATGAGGATCAAGAAACTGCAGGTTCTGATCTGATCAATAAACTTTATGTCCTATATATACTTATTGTAACAAAAGATAAGTGCAATAAATAAATTAAAGCAATAAGTGGTAATTCCAGCCATAATGAATAAACTTCATTTAAGTAAATAAAGTTTGTGACAAGGACTTTAATTCAGCACCATCAAAACTTACAGCAATAGGCGGTAAAACCGTCCATGGTAAATAAATTGCTTTAAAGTAAATAAAACTTGTGACAAGGGCTTTGATTCAGCACCATTCACATAAATATCAAAGCTTTAAAGCAAAGGGTAATAATTCTGCCCACTGTAAATAAATTGCTTTAAATAAATAGAACTTGTGACATGGGCTTTAAACCAACACCATGCACATAAATATGCCAAAACAGAAAATGCAATGATTAAGTCCTTATCTTTTGCTTTTTCTTTTTCTTGGTCTGCCACTTCTTTTGTTTGATTCCTTTTATTTTTATTTTTATTTCACAGTTCTGAAGTTATTTTGGTTGCTTAGGAAATAATAGTAACAATAGGTTCCAATTGGTGTTCCTCCTCTGGTGAGTTTCGAAAAAGTTGAAACGGTTCCCATAAGTTTTGGAGTCAAGAGTGTCTGTAACTTATGAGAAGATCAAACCGTTAGATTTAGTTCAAATTTTAGTATGATATGAAAAAGAAGATACCAAATAACTTTCGTGAAGAAACAATTTCGATTTGAGCTATTGAAATGGAGTTTTGGTACTCATAAGGTGGCTATCTAGTTTTTTGCGGAAATTAGAAACTGATTTGGTATTTCAGACATCTGCAACGATCGTACCGTTAAGATTTTCTGAAATTTTGATATGTTGTAGATATTGAGCTGATGAACAACTTTTAAGAAGAAAGTATTTCAATCCAAGGTCCACAAGTTAGAGTTCCGAGGCTGTTTACATGGCTGTCAAAATCTCTACGAATTTTGAGTGTGTACTCTTTTGCTTCTGCAAAGGATGATATACAGTCATACAACAATATATATAGTTGCTTCAAGAAAATCAATTGTACTAAGATTTGAAGATGAAATGAAAAGTTTTTTTATCTGTGAGATTCCAGCTGAAGGAGGTGAACAGGATTTGTGGCGTTGTACTTTCCAGTGACATGAGAGCTTCTCGTTCTGATAACGTGTTGTAAAATCGACGGTGGGTGCAGTGGAATAAATGAAACAAATCACAAAATTTACGAGGTTCCTCTACAATCAGTGTAACTGGAATACGTCCTCGGGGCAGCAATGGTGCTTTCATTATAATTTGGAATAATAAGAGTACAAAAATAACTCTCTCTATTATCTCATCTCTTCTTCCTCTCTTTTCTCTCTTCCTCTTCCTTCCTCTCTTTTCTTTTTCTTTTCCTTCCTCTCTCACCCGTGAACCTCACCACCTTTTTTGATGTTGTGTAGGATTGTATTTATAGAAAATGAAAATCGTATGAGGCAAGCTTTAGCAAACATTATTCCCACTTGTAGCTTAGTGGATTAGTGGCAAATGTGGACATTCACCATATTTACAACAACAAAATATTTGTCCATTTGACACATTTTGACAACTCTCAGATTTGAACAGGGGCCAACGCATAATTTATATTAACAATTGTCAATTGTGCGTATAGGATTGGATTTAACACGTCAACTTCGAACAAATTATAGATAAATGTCCAAATATATACATCTTTACTCTTTATATGAACTAGGTGTCAGGAAAATTACTTAGTTACTTTATAAGTATTTATTTTTTATGGATCCTTTTCTACTAAAGTATAACTATTTGTAATAATTTATTTGCCTATGTGGTATATTTGGACAAACCGTCAAATCTGAATTTGAGTCAACACGTAATGCTATTAATTTATATTGAAAAATGTTATTATAGGATTAGATCTATCATGCAATAACCCATCATGCGACACGTTTTGATAACTGTCAAATATGTAATTCTTTTTTTTTTTTTTGAGTCAAATATGTAATTCATCATGTGACATATTTTGACAACGATCAAATCTGTAATACTATTAACTTATTAACAAATGTTCTTATCAGATTGGATCATACAAGTCAAACTCGAACAAATTATAGATAAATGTTCAGATATATACGTCTGTACTCTTATATGTACTAGGTGTTAAGGTAATTACTTAGTTACTTTATAATTATTTATTTTTTTAGGATCCTTTTCTACTTAAGTAGAATTATTTGTAGAATATAATTTAAAGAAAACTAATGAAAATGATTTGAAAACTTTGAGTTTTAACTATAAAAACAAAATAAAGAGTAAAGTGAATAGTACAATTATTGACTTTTTAATGTAAAAATATAATTTTTTTATTAAAATGAACAGTACCAGGAGTTTTTTTGTTAAAGTTCTCAACTAGAAATTGTTCTGATGAATTGACTTAATTTATGTTGCATAATAATTTTTCCGATGAGCCTCAACTCACATGACATAAAATGGACAAAAGTTTGAGGGGGTCAAAACATAACTTTAATATGAATCGATTTTCTTTTTACATTCTCATTATGCCAAATTTTCATGGGCTGTGCTATCCACACACCCCTTTTTACTTCTCACACACATCTTGTTAAATTATGTCTTTTGATCTTCTTCAATTCATCAGATTCGATGACACAAAATTAGAAGGATGTGTGAGAAGTAAAAAGGGGTGTGTGGATATCACATCCCTTTTTCATTTCAATACACTCGATACTAGGGAGGGGTCTCTTAAGTGACTAAATTACAAGCCCCTTTATACTCATATAAAGTTTACATACATACAATTTCGAGCTAATATAAATACCAAGAAATAACTATTTGTAAAATTACAGTAATTGAAACCACGTCTACTGTTTATTTGGCTACAAATTCTTAGGCACTGTATGCCTCCCAATGTAAGAGGTTGAGGCCACGCATAGTGGTTTTGCGTTATTATCGTCAATTGCCACTGCATGGGACCGCGATGCAAAGTATTTATGCCTATCTGTACTTGCCAACTAGCTCAGAACTCATCCTACAGCTTCCACATGATTGGCCTCCCGGTAGCCTTTTTTTTTTCCTTCTGGTAAATCATGGATGCGATTGATTTTGTTGATTTTATCACGCATCTTGATATCATTTGAAGGTAGAAATTCAAAGGAAATAAAGAGAGACATCTAATGTGAAAATAAGAACAAGAGTGGTTACAAAGTAATAAAACGCATAGTGAGTCGAGGAGAATTGTGAATGTGAGACCCATGGAGCACCTTATTTATATAGTTTTACTAAGGCTATGTTTAAGACACGTGGTGAATGCGGATTGACAAAGACACATCACAATTTCATGAAATAGTTGTCCGTGTATTACTTTTCAACAAGTGTCAAATTTGAATTGAAATTAACACACAATATTACTAATTTAGAATATTAACAATTTTTGTTACAGGATTAGACAGGACACATTTTGGATGCAAATTTCCAGCGTCTTCTCATTTGACGAAAATGTACATGCAAAATAATAACACCTAAAATTAAGACCAAAAGCCTCACGTGCCCACGATGAATGGGGGGAGGGACTTTGGGTGAAGAATCTTTGATACCAAAGTTAGAATTATGAAAAGAATGCGTTTAGGAGTTTGTGTCACAGCCCATCCCGGAGATATGTATTATTTTATTCTCAAGAACGTGAAAGGACAATTTTATCCTTAGATGTTGAAATTGTAGTGTATATGTGTGACACATTTTGGTACTTGGATGTCATGTTCTTGGTTGGTTGGTGACCACAGGGGACACACACACACACACACACAAACCTCCTTCTCTCTCTTCTCTCCCGTGCTCTCTCTCTCAGACTCACTCTCTCTCCTCCTTCTTTGTACGGACGAGCACCAAACTCACCCATTCACGCACGGATCGAGATCATGCTTGGTTGCATTGTCTTCATCTCCTCACCACGAGCTCATCCATACCAATTTCAGGTATGAAAACCTTCGAAAACCTCGTGAACCAAGAATCTCCGATTTGAACACTGTTCATGCTAACGTAAAAACATGTGTTTTTGGACATTCTAAGCTCATAGGGAGCCTTGGGAGGCCCTTTAGAGGCTCGGAGAAGTTCGTTGGGTGGTTTTGGACGTCGGAATCGAGAGGTCGAAGCTTGGCTTGTTTTTCTCGAATTTTCCCGGCGAGATCCCGTGGTTTTGAGGCTTGAAAGAGGTATAAACTTGTTCTATTTGCCATGCACTTCATTTTGGTATAAAGATCGTGAAAATGGTGCAAAAATGGCCGAGATATCACGGTTTAAAAATTTTCTAGTTTTCCGACGCCGGCGATAATCGTCGGAGTTCAGAGGTAGGAGATGATGGAATATTCCGTCAAGTCTGACGGAATATTCCGACGCCGTCAGTTAGTTTGGACGGATTTCGTTAGGACTTAACGGAATATTCCTTGATATATTCTTGACGACGTTGACTGATGCAGTCAGTATGCCTGTCATGTGACCGCGCTTGGGGGGCGCGTATTGCCGTGCCTTGGCCGGCACGTGGGTGGTCAGAAAATTATTCTAAAAATATGGGGATGTTCGTGGAGTTGTGTAGATCACGTTGGTATATTCAAACACCCCATTTGAGCATTGTATGAGAAGTTATTAGCTAGTTCTGCCTATGTGCTTTAAATAACGTTTTTATAGTTAATTCGCATATAGGTGAGACTTATCCCAAGGACAAGCGCGTTCAAGAGTGACTCGGGGGCTACGATCCTTTAACATACCAGTGAGTGAGCTTTTGGTTTTCAGTATATATTTATATACTTGATATTTTTCCAGAAATATGTGTTTAAATGAAAGTATGCCTTAAATGCCATGCATATGAATTTATATTTTGTATATGAATTGGTATATGATGTATTATATATAATTGTGGTGCTATGGACGCTTAGGTAAGCTCAGGCGAGTTATGTTTGGTTATGTGAATTATCAATGGTGCGATATGTGATTTAATAATATTGAGCTCATAAAACTACACCTAGGGTGATTGTGATTTAGCCAGAGATATGGCACATGCCTGTTTATTATGTCACCTCCCGCATCATATGCTCATATTGGATCCAATTTAGGTGCACAGTTCTATCGTACATACCATCTTAGGTGGTTCCGACTCGTAGGTGACTAGCGATTTATCGCCCAGCTATTATGTGAGAGTAGTATTAAGCATGATTATATTACACCCATTATTGTCGTACATACCTTTCCATTTGGTTCTGACTCTTGTGCAGTATAGTGCCGTATAGGTCATTGTAGTGACTCCGGCTAGATTAACTTTTGAGCTATGAATTCAGCCGTACAGACTACCACAAGGATTCCGGCTAATATGTTATATTTATATGAAATTATTCTTACTTGAATTGCTTACACTGTTATATCTTGGCATGGCATACATATGATTATGTGAAGCATGATTTGAATTGATATAATTATATATATATATATATATATTTATGTATATGCTTATATCTTGATTCTGGGAAAAATTATACATGTTTTACAGTGAGGGGTTAGATATGTTGATAAATGAAATGGTTTTGTAAAACATTTGTTTTTGCCCACTCTCGTTTTATGTTTTGCGCCCCTCCAGGTTTTAGGTAAGCTTGTTGTCGGTGGCCTTAAGGATTTCGGAGGTTCTGACTTATCAAAATAATTGTAGGACATCTTATGGTACTGTATAATTAGTACTTGTCCTACTGGGCTGTACCTAGACTTTTTATGCTCTGATTAGGAGTATTTACTTTTGTATCTTACTCCTATCACTTCCTGTTTAGCAGTGCACTCTAGTAGATTCGGTTTTAATTATTCGTATATTTCTTATCTTTATTGCTTTTGCACTGTGCACATGACTACGTCACCCTCACGTGACGGCCAACATGCCTTGATCTCAGTCAGGGTGTGTCAATTTGTGGGTAGCAAAAATGGCTTAGCTTTTTAGGGAGAGAATAGCTATTTATAGGGGAGTGACCAGCCCTATTTGGAGAATAGTGGCCGGCCATATATGATGGAATTGTGTGAATAATTGCAAGATATTATGTGAAATAATATCTTGCAATTAACATGGCAATTAATCCTAAATTAAATAGGAAAATTGGGAATTACCTTTTGAATAAGGATTTGATGAGGAGTGATGAGAGGGATTTTAATAGATACTAGTTTGATCACCCTTGACTCTTCCTTGATTGAGCCGTTATTGTCCGTTGTATGCGCGTGGGAATCCTGGTATGCCTCGAGGGTAATTTTGTCATTTTCACCCAAAAGTCCACGTGTCACCTCCCTAATTTTCTTGATTATTTTTTGCTCCACAAATGTCCCCACACCTGTTGGTTGCTTGCAGGAAAAGGTAGCAGGTGTAAAGATTTTTTCTTGCTTTAGGAAATATAAGATTGTTTCTTATTTTGATGTAGATTCCCATGTTAATTGGAAATTAGATCCTTCTAGGAAAGGGAAATAAATCACTTCCAAAGTCTATTTAAGGGAAATAAATCACTTCAAAAGTCTATTTAAATCAATTTTAGAGAGCAATTTATTCTACCCTACAAGAGAGAGAAAGCTAGAAGATATTTGTTCCCCTTCCCCTAACAATCTTCTATACTTGCCTGTGCAAAGGACCGTCTTTCGTTGGTTTTTTAGTCTTCATGCTGCATCAAGGTAAGAAAAATTTAATTTTCCTTGCCTTTTTAATTTTTTAGAACATCGAGGCTTGAAATTTGGCACGACGGGGGTTGAGGATGTGTGAAAAAGTGGCTGGAGAAGCCACGGCATAGCTGTTGCCGTGGGTGGTTGATGTCTGCTTGGTGTGACAGCGGCTCAACATGGGCCGAGGTTTGGGTGTAGCGGCATGGGCTGCAGAGACAAGCTAGGGCTCGGCTTAGATTCGGCTGGCATGGGCTAAGGACCACATTGCTTGGGCCGAGGCTGGTGGGCGCTAAGAAGCGAAGTTTGTGCCCGTTGGGCTTAAGCCCGTGCAATTGGGTCATAGGCAATTGGGTTGGCTCATATGAGAGATGAGAAATAGAGGGTGGTACGGGGGCGCCAGCCCCCTTCCAATTGGGTTGGGCCGTAAGGCTACTAGGACAAAAGAGAGAGAAACAGGAGCCAACACGAGCTAGGCTCATTTGGTTGCTACCCTTGGGCTATGGGGCCCGCTGCACTTTTTTTTTTGTGTGCAGCCGTCTAACGATTATTCCTCTCTTTTTTGTAGAGTTTCTTCGAGCATGTCTTCTCCAAGCCATAAGAGTGATGATAGTGTGCCGCCGTTGTATCGTTAATGTGGGTCTTTAAGTAAAGTGGGCTACTTCAAGGTTGTTCATTTCAAAATTAATTTTGACCACTCATTCAAAGAATTCCTTAAAGGATATAGGCATGCCATTCTGTCTGGGATGCGTGTGAAGCGTGTCAAGAAGGGTAACAGTCGTGAGCCATATAGTGGGGCTCAGAGAGCTATTGAGTTTCACCCCTACTAGTTCATGTTAGGATTTACTTTTCCCATGTCCTGTTTCTTTCAAGAGATGCTTTGCTCCATGAAGTGTGCCCCTGGTCAATGTTCTCCAAGCGCAGTCTATATGATGGTGGGATTCCTCAATTTAAGCCAATTCTTTGACTTGGAACTGACCGTCAACGAATTCTGGTACTTCTTTGACATATGCCATATTGATAGAGTTGGGCAGCTGCGATCCCATCATAGACTCTTCGATCATTCAAGCAAGGGAGGTCATGATTGGGCCAGTGAGACTTTGGAGATAAGTGAAGAGTGGGAGTTTGATTCTTCCCTTAAGTTGCGTGTTTCGATGATTTTAATCACCGGTGAGTAGACTGCTCTGTGCTTTTGTTGAGTTACTATCTAATTTGTTGATTGTCCTCCTATGCTTATGTAGATTCAGAATTCGGCTCAACTCCCAAGATTTCTTTAGATATAAAGAAGATGCATGTTGCTTTAGGTATCCCTATTGAGTACCGTGAATGGCATTAGCTGCTTAGTCCTCTTCACTGGGAGAAAGGTGGGATTCCCCTGAAGGAGGAGATAAAGCGAATCAAAATGATAACTCATCTAATCGTTATCGTGGAGCCTACTATGAATGAAGGTGGAAAGAAGAGATCTTCCCCGCCTGCTTAAGAAATGCCGGTTGAGAAAAAGCCGAAGACTTACTCCGCTGCTCGTGAGGGTCTATCTGCTATCGATATGCTTGTGATTGACTTAACTTCTTCCAAGGGGAAGAAAAATTAGGCCGCTAGATCTGAGCCGGTGACGTCTGCCATGTCGAAAGGAGCTAATACGATTGCTGATAGGATTGCTCAATGTAGAAGTTCCTTCGTGCCCCTAGTGCCGAAATTTGTGCTAAGACGTCTGTTGAGAGCTATGTCTGGTTCATTTTTAGATAGACTTGCTACTATGAAGAATGATAAGGTGGACTCTACTGCTAAACTGGTGGCAAAGCCTATTCCTCTTGCTGTTAAGACTGGTTCGCCTGCTGAGAAATAAGAGACTGCTTGAGTGGGCAGTTGTGAGAAATCCACCAAGCCTGTTTCTAGAGAAACTTCTGAATCTGTGCGTTTTTTAAGCCAGATCTGCTTAAAGACATGGACGTTGTGCCAAGCTTGTTGATGGCGTTAAATGGGTTATTTGCCCAAGTTCCTTTACGAAGCATATGACCCAATATAGAATGACTGCTCTGCTTGTTATGATGCAAAAAATGACGATTCTGGTAGCTGAGTCTATTCTCATTGACCAAGAAGATACCAAGGTTGCCAAAGTGGTGGCAAAAACTATGGCAGTTGAAGCTTATTCTTTTGTCGAGAAGATCAAGAGATTGGAGTCAGAGCTCATCGCCTTGAGGGGCTTCAATATCTCTGCCCTCACTTCTCTATAGCTTGAGACCGCTCACCAGGAGATCATTGACTTGAAGACTAGGCTTCATACGATCCAAGTTAAGTATACCTCATATTCAAGATCTTGAGCGTTCCGTTTCTAAGCTTCATTATGTTGCTTACGCAAAGGATGAAGAGTTGATTACTGCTTATAATTAAGTGATGCACTTTAAAAAGGTTGTTGATAGGCTTGAACCTTAAGTGTTGGAACTCCAAGGTAAACTGAAGATCAATGAAAATTTGAAGAAGGAAGTGGATAAGCTGCAACTCATCCGTGTTGGTCTGCTCGAGGAGAATTAGCAACTGAAGGGCTCAAGGCTGGGCTCAAGGCTTCACTTGTTCAGAATTAGTTCGATTTCTACAAGTTGTGTTATGTAGACCATCTCTTTGGTAGGCTATCTGACTTTGAGTTTGCTGGGAAATACTTCGAGACCTTATCTATTTCTCTGGAATACTTGTTTGCCTTTACTTTTGAAGCTTCCATTGATGAAGTAGTCGGAGAAGTTGGTGCCCAAGCTGGGGCAGCCAAGGGTGAAGCGTTGGATAATGCCACTGCTAAGAGCATCGTAGTTGCTGAAGGTGTGGCGACCGAGTAGTCGTGGGATATCCAAGCTACTGAAGAGTAGTCTTCTAGGTAGCCTTTATGATTTTCTTTGTTTTCTTTGTTGCTTTTTGCTTTGCTTGAACTCTTTTGGTCTTTGTTATTTGTTTATCTATTTTGCTAGAAAATTTAATAAACTTGCTTCCTTCGCTTTTCTTCATCTTCATTTCTTTTGTTTATGCCCAACCTTTGTCCTTTAGACTAGCAACATACATGCTGCTTTTTTATAAGTAGATAGGCCCACGTAGCCTATGCAATCGTAGGTGTTGGTGTAGAGCTTTTACAAAGTTGTTAACCATATGGTCGGCAACCAAACACCTTACTTACAGAAGCATATGTGTCCTCATGATTAGTTGGCTGTTAACCTTAGCTTTCATAAATCATTTGAGCCGTGTGGCCTGCATCACAGCATACTAAAGATTTTTAGGTCATGAAATTCGCTAACCTTTCATATCAAAAGTACGCAGTTGTATGGAATTTCATAAGCAAATGTCCGAGAGAACTCCTTGCTTTTTATGTAACCAATTTCGTGGGTTGCGTAACAAGTATCACAACACTTTAGGAATTAATGTAGATCTAAACAATCATTCCGTGCTTGGTAAAGGTGAAGCTTAACGACTGTGTAGCATGTTGGCAGTGGATAAAGCTTCATATATATACACTAACCATTTAACCTTTCATAAAAATATGCGGTTGTATAAGTTTAGCGTGGCTTACTGCTCGAAAGGCAAGCCGTAGGCAGTCTTCTGGAAATTGTAGGCTACCTTAGTGCACTAAGTAACGGCTTAGGGTTCCAGGGTAGCAATCCATAGGGTGTACTGCATAATGTGCCTCCTCCGTCTCTGAGGCTTGGTTCCCTGCGGATTAGGCCAAGAGACCAAAAACCCTTCAGTTAGCTAAGCCTTGAAAATACCATTGTGGCTATTTCTAGGAATCCCGACATAAGCCATCGTGCACCTAATTATACCAGGGCAGCCCGACTCATCCACGTCTGGATGTTCGGAGTGTATAGTTTATTCTCTGCATCTGAGAGCAAACTTATGTGGGTGTCGGGAATTGGTTTATGATGAGTATATTTTATATTATATATTTTACCCTAATCTTAGGATATTTTGGTTAATATTTTGGAAGAATTTTGATACTTTGAATTGTATTTTCAATATAGGACTTTCAACTTCCTCTGGAGCAAAACAGGACCAAATGGACGAATTTTGGAGTAATTCCACTTGGAGGACGTTCGTGAGTCACTTAGCGTGTTCGTATAAAAATTTAGGATTTTTCTACAAAGTAGTTATTTTCTGGTGATGGAATAAAGAAGCAGTGCGCAGTGTTGGAAAATGACATTTTTGGGCTTAAATTGCATTTTTGGAGCCCAAGATGACCTTGGATGGGTTCGTGACCTTCTGGAGAAGTGTTCAGAATATTTGAAACATTAAATCCAGCTATATTGGGCCAGTTTTGGAGTAGCTTATGGGTCCAAAACATGGCTGTTCAGATTTTAGACGAATTTTACCATTTAATTTAGGGTTATGTTTCCTATTTTTATTTTATTATTAATTTTAGTTTCCTAGGGGGAATAAAGGACCTGTTTTTAGCGTTTCTGTTGGGGGCTTAGCAGATATATTGCTTGGCTGTCTACAGTTTTTCGAAGGCTTTATTTTATGCAATTTTGGAGACAGAGAGAATTGCTAGGGTATTGGAGATTTTCTACTTGAAGGTGTCTTTCATCCTTTTCTTAATAATATTTTCTATGATTTCAATTATGAATATGAGTAACTAATTTTTTTTGCTAGGGCGAAGCCTTAAGCCTTAGCATGAATATGTGATTTTTATTTAATTGCTTATGATTGATTGCATGCATACGTTGAATTGTTAATCATCAGGATAAAAACTATCTAATTATCTTAATGCTTGATCACCATTAGGATCTTTAGAAAAGTAATTTGATGCAATTTTGGTCGAAAGGTTCCCTGAAATTGACGCTGGCTTCTTGTGATTAATAATTGTAATTTCACTTAGGATGAATACCACATCTTAAGGGTTGCATGATTTTTCAAAGGATTTTCATAAAGGATACTGATAGGGATTTTACTACTCATGTGAACGGGCTAAAAACTCCTATTATACTTGCAAGAATCACAAGGTTGTTGTAGTATAAACGAATCTCGCAAGGTCGTTCTCCACAGAGATTATTAAATAATTCAAAACTAACCAAATTTCAATTAATTATTGTAAAATAAAAATTGAGGTGATTGATTTTATAACCTATTGAAATTAAAAACGAAATTAATTAATTAAAAATAAACAATCTGCAATATTAGAACAGCGGGAAAAAGAAAACAGCTTTGGAAGAATCAAATTAAGAAAGCACTAGGGTTCCACCATCACCTGGCAATCCTATAAACTTTTACCAATTATTTATGCTCTACACATGCCACTTTGAAGGTTAGATTTTCCTAATTCATATTCTACTTGGAACCTCCAACATAGAACGTATATCTAACATGCAACCTGTCTGGACGTTCGGATCAAATCTGAATATGAAAGACTCAATATCCTTTATGAAAATCCTTTGAAAAACCATGCAACCCTTAAGACGTGGTATTCATCCTAAGTGAAATTACAATTATTAATCGCAAGAAGCCAGCGTCAATTTCAGGGAACCTTACGACCAAAATTGTATCAAATTACTTTTTTAAAGATCCTAATGGTGATCAGGCATTAAGACAATTAGATAGTTTTTATCTCGGTGATTAACAATTCAAAGTATGCATGCAATCAATCATAAGCAATTAAATAAAAATCACATATTCATGCTAAGGCTTAAGGCTTTGCCCTAGCAAAAGAAATTAGTTACGCATATTCATAATTGAAATCATAGAAAATATTATTAAGAAAGAGATTAAAAACACCTTCAAGTAGAAAATCTCCAAAACCCTAGCAATTCTCTTTGTCTCCAAAATTGCATAAAATAAAGCCTTCGAAAAACTGTAGACTGCCAAGCAATATATCTGCTAAGCCCCCAACACAAACCCTAAAAACAGGTCCTTTATTCCCCCTAGGAAACTAAAATTAATAAAAAAATAAAAATAGGAAACATAACCCTAAATTAAATGGTAAAATTCGTCTAAAATCTGAACAGCCACGTTTTGGACCCATAAGCTGCTCCAAAACTGGCCCAATATAGCTAGATTTAATGTTTGGAATATTTTGAACACTTCTCCAAAAGGTCACGAACCCATCTGAGGTCATCTTGGGCTCCAAAACGCAATTTAAGCCCAAAAACGTCATTTTTCAGCATTACACACTGCTTCTTTATTCCATCGCCAGAAAATAACTGCTCGGTAGAAAAATCCCAAATTTTGATACGAACACGCTAAGTGACTCACGAACGTCTTCCAACTAGAATTACTCCAAAATTCGTCCATTTGATCATGTTTTTCTCCAGAGGAAGTCGAAAGTCCTATATTGAAAATACAATTCAAAGTATCAAAATTCTTCCAAAATATTAACCAAAATATACTAAGATTAGGGTAAAATATATAATATAAAATATACTTATCAAAATACCCCTAAACTTAGTTTTTGCTTGTCCTCAAGCAAAACAAGACTCATACAAAAATAAAAACTTAACAAACTAGACAACTAGCTACAATTAACTGACAAAAATTTTCACCTTCAAAGTTGCAATCCATAGCAAATTTTAAAAACTATAACATCTTTTCAAAAGTTTCAACCAATCTCATCACAGAGTCTAAGCCATTAAGAATCAATTAGAAAAGAATTCACAAACTTCATTTGGTGTAAAGTGAACCAACATAGTTAAGGAGACTCGACTAAAACTCTTACCTCTCGTCCTTCTTTATTCCACACTTTCACACATACTAACTTTGAATATAGCTTCTTTTTTTTTCTTTTTCTTTTTAATTTTTTTTTCTATTTTTTTTTCCAGTAACAGTAGTGGTCATGCAATGTCGGTTCACTTAAGCTTTCAATCCAACCCATGTAGCGAATTTTAGGTCAATGACTCCCAAACCACTAGGGCTTTAGGGCACTAGGTGTAGAACACCCCTAAGGACTTATTAACCCGAGCTGAAAAGGCTACGAAACCAACTAACCACCCTGCCCCATGCCAAAACTCTACCGTTTGACGCGAGAATCACTGCTGATTAGGCAGGACTGGCACGGTTACTAGGCAAAACCTTGGGGTGAGACAATTATTACTTTTTTTCACAATAATAACTAACTTTACTTCAAACAAAAATTAAAAATACTTAGACTAAAAGCAAGTGTTTCAATCTCACTCCCCACAAACGCTGTTGGTGTGATGTGCAAAGTTCAAGGTATAATTCATGAATTAGTGTCTAAGCAACGATAAATAGAAAAGACTCTACTGTGAGATTAATCTTCACCATGTCCATTTGTTCTAACGTTTAAAACAATCTATGGATATTAACTTAAAAAGAATGAAAATTTTTAACTGACACAAAAATTAAAATCCTAAAATGTTATTTCCCACCCCCAAACTTATTTCACACTTTGTCCTCAAGGTGTGGAAAATAAATAGAAACAAAAAAAAAAACAAAAAACAAAACTGGAAAAAAAATTAAACAACAGCCTAGACTAAATAAACTAAAAGAAAAAGGAATAAAATAGAAAAGAAACAAAGAAATTACAATACCCAAATGATAGAACAAACAAAAAAAAAATCACTTGATTTCGAAATCAGGACCTAGGGCCATGGGAAAGGATCATGGCGTGACAACCTTTGAGCATTGACAAAGAACCACACGTGGCCACCACAGGGTTTGAAACCCAACGTGCAAAACAAAGGTCCAATATGAACATTGGATTCCCGTGAGATGAATGGGATGTAGCTAGCATCCTAATTTGAAAATGGTGTTTGCAAGTTCCTATGTCTGAAAGCCCATTCACAGCGGTCCGCAGTCCTCAATCTTTGTCAGTCATTAAACCAGAGCCAACGACTCTCTACCTAGCCATTTGAAAACAACCATCATAAAAAAGGCACAGAATCCACGCGATTTAAACACGTGGCCCCCATCCATGCAATTAACTCATTTGGATTCCCATAACACATGCAACTCATCCACCCATTTTCATTTCAGATTGTTTTGTGAGAAATCCAAGGCCACTTTCTCAACCCAAACGCACCTCCATATCATAAATAACGCTCCCATTTTTCTCATCCTGCGTTCTCTTTTCTCTCAGACCCCATTTCTCTGTAAAATGAAAAATATTTCTCCTTCTTTCTCATTTTCTTACCCCTTCTCACCCTTAGCCAACCACACCCACGGTTCAGCAAAAACAAAAAACAATCGACTCTACCAAGGAACTGATGGTACATTGAAGCTCCACACTCCCCTCAAAGGTAATCATCGCCCCTGTCCTACTCAATTTATATGTCCAGCTAATGATTTTAGACAGAAAAGAAGAAGACTAACGCATACTGATCTAATTCCTTTACGAGGATGCTTAGGTGCATAACGAAAAAGGTCACACCAGGACCAAAAAGGGGCAATTCCAAGGTCGATCGTCCAAAGAGCATTCATTTGCAGGTACAACTTAGTCACCGTAGCCCTTGTTTATTTTGTGTTCTTAGTAACTGGTAGAGCACCATTATGTTGTGACTGATGCGTGTTGGTGTGCTATGGATAGTTAGGATGCAGTGGTCCATGATCGAGAAACTTGACACAGCAAGGAAAAATGAACACCAGCTAACATTGCAGATCCAGGTCTTACAAAAGTAATATCTTTTTCTCCGTTGGTGATGAACCCCAATCTGTGAAAAAGTTGCTTCATTACTTCTGCATGTAGTCAGACATGTGTTGCTTGTGCAGAACACTCGGATTCATGATAGAGCCAAGGGAAAAAAAAGTAACCACACAAGCTCAACGGACGAAAACAGCACAGGCCGCATGACCCAGATCGGTGCATCTGGGAGGTAAAATTCGAATGCCTGCAAGTGTAGTTGTTGTAGATCTGGTAATGATAGCTGTACTCAGTTCTGTGGTGTATGGATCTATGATTTAACTGTGCTTCTCCTCCATGCATCGCAAAACTGAGCAGCAGAAAATTAACTGCTCAAAATTATGTCTCTGCTGGATCTGCAACAATCTCCCCAAACTTACATCTGTGTAAGACTTTTTATGTTGACTGCTTTAAATTTCTAGTAGTTTACCCTCTCACACTTGAGAGCATGGTTTGTCCCAGGGGGTTCAATTCTTGCGATAAGTCCCTAAGAAGGGCGTGATCTTCTAGTGCAAGAGTAATCAGTTGTTGTAAACATGCACTGAGCCAAGTTGTAAATTACTTTTGAATTCCTCATTAAAAAACGAGTGAAATGAACGAAAACTTAGCTGGAAGTTAGGAATTGTATAACAACTGGATAGTCCTCGGCTTGTGAGGTGGTACCTGTCGAGCTACTTGAGTATTCGGGCTTTAATGTAACGAGAGGTCACGTATGGTACTTCCTCATATTGTAGGTGTTCCATTGTTTTTCAATTTCCTTATCGTTCATGGTGGCAAGGGTGTAGCTACCCTTGTCGCCTACTCTGCTGATATTGTACAAACATTCCCAGATAGGATTCATCTTCCCATTTAGGATCCATTTTTTTAAAAGCCTTATCTGTAAGTAGTGATGAAGGCTTTTCTTAAGAATAGATCTCTAGGCTGGAGCTGCCAGATCTTGGCCTTTTTGTTGTAACTGGAGAGGAGTTGATGCTGGTAGGTTGCGATGCGTGGATGATGACCTTCTCGCATTTTTCCTTTTCTAGATCGAAGTTTGTGGCTATCTCCTTTCTATTCTGCTCGATGTTTAACAGCAAAGTGCTGATACCTGGCACAATGACATTGGGATGGATGATTACTTACGAACCAAATGCCAAGTAGAAATGAGTTTCACCGGTTGCTCGTCGTTTGGTTGTGCAATACGCCCATAGACATCCAAGAAGTTCGACTGGTTATTTTTCCTTCTTGTTGGCGAGGGATTTCTTAAGTCAATCGAGGATCGTCTTGTTGGATACTTCGGTCTACCTATTGCCTTGGGGATACCTTGGCATGGACATGTAGTGCTTGATGCTTTATTTCTGGAAGAACTTCGGCAAATCTTTACCTACGAATTACAGGCAGTTGTCTATGACGATGGATTGAGGGATGCCAAATCGACAAATGATGTTCCTCCATATGAAGCGCTCTATGTCTGTCTGAGTTATGGTTGTCATGGGCTCTGCTTCCACCAATTTGGTGAAATAGCCAGTTGCCACGATCATCATGCCTTTTCCCCTAGTAGCGGACGAGATTGGCCCTACCAAGTAGATTGCCCACTGCATGAATTGCCAAAGACTCATCTGCAAGTGTAGTTCGTTGGCAGGCACTGCTGGTACCGACTTGTAGCGTTGGCAGCGGTCACACTTTTGTATTACCTCCTTAGCATATTGATGCACAATAGGCTAATAGTAGCCTGCGTTAAGAGCCTTTTGTGCTAAGGATCGGCTTCCGAAGTGATTTCCACAAACGCCTTCATGGATTGAACTTAAAATCTTTAGGTCGTCGGGAGGCACTAGGCAGCGGAGATGAACTGTAGTGTAGGATCTTCAGACGAGAATGTCATTCCACATGTAGTAGCGTGCTGCCTTTGTTTGGAGCTTTCTAGACTCTAAACGTTTCGTGAGGAGTGTGCCATTGACCAAGTAGTCAATAATGGAATCTTGCCAGTTTGGAATTGTACTAGCCCATGACACCTTGGCTGCTGGCTCTGCCTTTATGCCTTGCTTGTCTAGATATTCCATCCGAATAGAGCGTTTGAATTAATGGTTGAGGGCGGAGCCTATGCCGGCTAGCACGTCCGTATGGGCGTTGTCTGCCTACGGAACTTGAATGAGGGTGTAAGTCTGAAATGTTTCATGTTGCTTTCGTACCTTATTTAGGTAATGCACCATCTTTGGATGTTTTGTCGTGTCCTCCCTAGTAGTCTGGCTGGTGATTAGTTGGGAATTAGAATGAATTGCAAGCTTTTCCACTACTAAGTTTTTTGCCATTCGGAGGCATGCTAGTAAGGTTTCGTACTCTAATTCGTTGTTGGATGTTTTGAAGCCTAGAATGTTTGCTTGCTTGAGCATTGAACCGCCTGGGGTGACAAGGACCACGCCTGCTCCCGATCCCTTGTAGTTAGATGCGTTGTCGATGTGTAAATGCCAGAAGTCTCTATCGAGTAAAGCAAGCATGGTTAAGGTGTGCTCAATTGCTTATGGGGCTTCGTTGGGTCGATGTGTTGGGTCGCCTAGTCTAGGTGTGAATTCTGCTATGAAGTCCGCCAAGGCATAGGCCTTTATTGCTGTGTGGGGTCGGAAAACTAAGCCGTATTGGCCAAGTTCTAATTTCATTACTCGTTAAGAAGTATCTGGACAATGTATGATTGATCGTAGAGGATATTGAGTCATGACGATGACTATATGAGCTTGAAAATATGGTCTGAGCTTCCGAGCCGAACAACTAGGGCCTAAATTAATTTCTTGATCTTTGGATATCTGGTTTCCGCATCGAGAAGAGCTTTAGAAGTGTAGAATACCGGCAGTCAGTGGCGGAGCCAGAAATTCAGGCCATGAGGGTCCTTTAAACTAATGAAAGAAATTAGAAAAAAAAAATTAGTAATATCATGGAAAATTTGAATCAAACAAGAGTGATGGAGCTTTAAAATTTGTATGAAAAAATTAGTATTGAGAGATGTCATAGTAAGTAGAAAATGTGTTGACATTTAACACAACATTGATAATAACGTTATAACTAGCTCAAACTATTATTATGATATTTTTCTTTTAATATTATTGAATCTTCCCCTCAAATATATATATACCTTGTTTTATATGAACTAACAAAAAAATAAGCTATTATTACGATACTTTTTTTTAATATCATTCAATCTTCCTCCCGAATATATATACCTTGTTTTATATGAACTAACATAAAAATAAGGGAAAATTTGAAAGAGGTCCAATTTTATAGCCCATCTTTTGAAATAGGTCCAATTTTTAGTGACTTTTGACTTTTGAAATAAGCCTAATTTTTAGTCCAATTGGACCTATATCAAAAGGCCCCAAAAAATAATTGGTTTAAAAGAAATCAGAATGTTAGCAGAAGGGTAGTTATATATGGTAATTACTACATAATCGATATACTCATCTATGTCGCAGTTGCGGTGCATGTGGTATGTTTCTAGCAGGTGACCAAATTTCTTGCACGCTGCCGATTGAACTTGAGTCGGATTGAGTTACTGTTTCTCTCCGTTTGTCATGCTGTCTACTCCAATGTGAGGTGAATGATGCTCCTTGCAGGCCTAGCTGCGAATGAACACTTCGCCTGGAAGGTTGCTCATGTTGATTATCGGAGTGTGGCCCCAATTGTGAATTTATGCTCGTCTGTGGGCCTAACCGAGAGTGTACGCTCCTTCGCGCACTAAGACGAGAGTATACGCTATCACAGGGGCCCAGTCGAGAATGTACACTACTAGAACGCTAGATTCATGGTTGGTCGATGAGCTACTTGCCGGGACACTGCTGGAGAGGTTCGTTGTTTAGGTTGGAAGAGCTTGGACTGTATGCGTCTCCTTTAATACAAGATCATAAATTTGTCAACCGTCAATCATTTTGGTCATTTCGTGAAAAATCTTCATTAAAAATGATAAAATTATAAAAATACCCTCAATTTTCGTCAAATCTTTTTGGCCTATTGTTTATTAAATTAAGGGTAATTTTGTCTTTTTAATCTTTATTTAACATAACTTTTCATAGATGACCAAAATGATTGATGGTAGATAATCTCAAGAATCACTTGTATTGATTTTAAACCTCAGGGACCAAAGTGAAGAATTATGCAAATTTTAGGGATTATGACCGATGAAAATGGTGAAAGGTATAGAAAAGCGAAGCAAGAGGCGAAGAAAGCTGTGAGAGAAGCTAAGTTAGCGGCTTATGACGATATGTATAAGCGACTAGATACCAAAGAAGGAGAGTTGGATATCTATAAACTAGCTAGAGCAAGGGAAAAGAAGACAAGGGACCTAAACCAAGTGAGGTGCATCAAGGATGAGGATGGAAAGGTTCTTGCTACAGAGAACGCGGTTAAAGACAGATGGAAAGGTTATTTTCATAATATTTTCAATGAAGGACATGAAAGGAGTGCTTCTTTAGGGGAGTTGAGTAACTCAGAAGAGTGTAGAAACTACTCTTTTTATCGTAGAATCCGGAAGGAAGAAGTGGTTGTAGCTTTGAAGAAGATGAAGCATAGAAAAGCAGTAGGCCCAGACGATATACCAATCGAAGTGTGGAAAGTTTTGGGAGAGACAGGTATAACATGGCTCACTGACATTTTCAATAGGATTTTGAAAACGAAGAAGATGCCGAATGAGTGGCGAATGAGCACTTTGGTGCCTATCTACAAGAATAAGGGCGATGTACAAAATTGCATGAACTATAGGGGTATTAAGCTAATGAGTCATATAATGAAGCTCTGGGAGAGAGTCATTGAGCATAGATTGAGGCAAGAGACACGGGTTTCGGACAACCAATTCGGGTTGATGCCAGGGTGCTCAACCATGGAGGCAATCTATCTCTTACTAAGATTGATGGAAAGATATAGAGATGGGAAAAAGGATTTACACATGGTCTTTATAGATTTGGAAAAAACGTATGATAGGGTCCCAAGAGACATTCTTTGGAGGATTTTAGAGAAGAAAGGAGTACGAGTAGCATATATCCAAGCTATACAGGATATGTATGAAGGAGCAAAGACTGTCGTAAGAACTCATGAAGGACAAACCGAAAGCTTTCCCATAACTGTAGGATTACATCAAGGCTCATCCTTAAGTCCTTACCTTTTTGCGTTGGTAATGGATGAGTTAACAGGACATATTCAAGGTGATATTCCTTGGTGTATGCTTTTCGCAGACGATATAGTGTTGATAGATGAAACTCAGGAAGGGGTAAATGCAAAGCTTAACCTTTGGAGAGAAGTGTTGGAATCTAAAGGTCTTCGCCTAAGCCGATCAAAGACAGAATATATGGAGTGCAAGTTCAGTGCAAATGGAGGCCAAAACGAGTTAGGGGTGAGGATCGGAGATCAAGAAATACCAAAGAGCGACCGTTTTCGTTACCTAGGATCTATCTTGCAAAAGAACGGAGAATTAGATGGAGATCTTAACCATAGAATACAAGCTGGATGGATGAAGTGGAAGAGTGCATCCGGAGTGTTGTGTGACCGCCGTATGCCACTGAAGCTCAAGGGAAAATTTTATAGGACGGCAATAAGGCCGGCAATGCTGTATGGCACAGAATGTTGGGCGGTGAAGCATCAACACGTACACAAAATGGGTGTAGCGGAGATGAGGATGCTTCGTTGGATGTGTGGGCACACGAGAAAGGATAAGATTAGGAATGAGGATATCCGGGGTAAAGTAGGAGTAGCCGAAATTGAAGGAAAGATGAGAGAAAATCGGTTACGGTGGTTTGGACATGTGCAAAGAAGGCCTACTGACGCTCCGATTAGAAGATGCGATTATGGGACAGAGGTTCAGGGCCGAAGGGGCAGAGGAAGACCTAGGAAAACTTTGGAAGAGACCCTAAGAAAAGACTTAGAGTACTTGGATCTAACGGAGGACATGACACATGACAGAACACAATGGCGTTCTAAGATTCATATAGCCGATCCCACTCAGTGACTTAGATTTTCCAAGTCTCCAACCGAGAAGTTTTCCTCACTCGGGAAATTAAGGGAACACTACCTCAACCTATATGCTTCACTCACAAAGCTTCAACATACAAGCTTCAACAAAAGAAAATTTAAAGAACTTAGCGAAGAAGGCTTTGGTGTATTTAACACAATACGTTGAAATGAATGAAAGCTTATTTATTGATATCCCCGATAAGTTACAAATATGTACATATACTTGAGTCAAAATAAACAAACAAGAGTGAGCCTTCACAAAGGTTGCTTAGGAGAAGTCTCAGCAATCGGTAGAGCCCCAAAAAGAGAAGGCACCGGAGGGGGATCATTCGGAGCCTCAGTACTGGACAAAACCCTAAAAGGAGGAGGCATCAGAGGTTGATCATTTGGAGCTTCATTACGCGGTATAGCCCCAGAAGACGAAGGCAATAAATGCCTTTGGAACAAACCCACAAATCTCTGATGATCAAGTAAAACCTGACCATCAGATTCCTTCATCTGGTCAAGCTTCCTCTTCATGTTTGTAGCATAGTCATGTGGGAGCCGGTGCAACTGTTTATTCTCATGCTTGAGCCCTCTAATCTCTTGTTTGAGACTCATCACTTCAGCCGCCAATGATTCAACTTGGCGGGTTCGAGCAAATAGGCGTTGGGCCATATTAGACACAGAACCTGCACACTGAACACTGAGAGCCAGAGAATCCTTAACAGCCAACTCATCAGACCGTTTGGAAAGTAGTTTGTTATCTTTGGGAGTGAGAAGGTTCCTGGCCACTACCGCAGCGGTCATATCATTCTTCATCACGGAATCCCCAACGGTAAGAGGACCAGTAGGGGAGACGAAGGATGGGCGCCATATGTTGTCTGGAGAAGGCGGGGCTGCCTCTTCAACAAGGTTCAAGTCAAAACGACGGTCTGAGGGGCCAGACATTTTCAAAGGTGTTGAAGAGAGAAGAGGTCGGACAAATCAAGATCTTAGAAGTGCAAGAATGGAGCTTCTACTGGTGGATATTCAAGTGTGCTTTGGAACTTAACGTCAGCCCCTATAAAAATCTGCACTCGACGAAGCTTCAAAAATCAAAGAGGCGCCTGCTCAGAAATCGAAGAGGCGTTTGCTTTCTCAAAAGCTGGGCTGCTCAGAGACCACGAGGGTCGATCTCAGAAATCGAAGAGGCGTTTGCTTTCTCAAAAGCTGGGCTGCTCAAAGACCACGAAGGCCGATCTCAGAAATCGAAGAGGCTTGCTTTCTCAAAAGCTGGGCTGCTCAGAGACCACGACGGCCGATCTCAGAAATCGAAGAGGCACCTACTTTTCCAGCCTTGTCAGCACCTGTCACACGCACACTCAGCTTTACCGAAATTATGGGCATTCTGTCGAAGATTTCTGGCGAAGTAGAAAGCACATGAATCATACTGTTCAATCACCCACTTCCCACACGGAACAGTAGCTCATGGGTACCACAGATAACTTTGCCAAAGTTCTCTGACAAAGTTGAGACACGTGAAGCTTGCAGCTCCCACTACATCGCTGTGACCAAGAAGGGTAAAAGAATTGCAAAGAAACAACACTAACAAAGTTTAGACACATAAATTTTGAAGGTCTAGCTACCATATTATTACCCACAAGGGTAAAGGAACAGTACCACTGCTGGATAATTGGAAAGTCCCGGTGTGTCAACCTTTGTGCTTCGTGGCCAGGTAGACTAGCAAACATGCCCAACCTTTACTCACATTCGAGAAAACACTCCCAACAAGATTGCTTGCTCCAAAATCGAAGAGGCACCGCCCTCCGAATCTCGAGAGCCAGACTCCCAACATGATTACTTTCTCAAAAATCGAAGAGAGGGTAAAGGAACAGTACCACTGCTGGATAATTGGAAAGTCCCTGTGTGTCAACCTTTGTGCTTCGTGGCAAGGTAGACTAGCAAACATGCCCAACCTTTACTCACATTCGAGAAAACACTCCCAACAAGATTGCTTGCTCCAAAATTGGAAAGTCCCTGTGTGTCAACCTCTGTGCTTCGTGGCAAGGTAGACTAGCAAACATGCCCAACCTTTACTCACATTCGAGAAAACACTCCCAACAAGATTGCTTGCTCCAAAATCGAAGAGGCACCGCCCTCCGAATCTCGAGAGTCAGACTCCCAACATGATTACTTTCTCAAAAATCGAAGAGACACCGCTCTCCGAATCTCGAGAGCCAGACCCCCAGCAGGATTGCTTTCTCAAAAATCGAAGAGGCATCGTTCTCCGAATCTCGAGAGCCAGATCCCCGACAGGATTGCTTGTTCGAAAACCGAAGAGGCACCACTTTCCCAACTTCAAGAGCTGGATCTCCTTGGATAAAGCTTGTCTGTAATCTTCACACGCAACATCAGCTTTCCAGATACCACAGACAACTTTTTCAAAGTGCTCTGACAGAGTTAAAACATGTGAAGCTGGCAGCTCCCACTACCGTGCTATGACCAAGCAGGGTAAAGGAATAACATTATTACTTGATGTTAGGGAGACTCCTATATATGTCGACCTCCATCCCTAACGGACAGGCAGACCTGCAACAATGCTCAACCCTTTCTCTTATCTGAGAGGGCACTCCCAACGAAGCCTTTCGAAATATTCAGCTTTCTTTCCCCCCGATAATACCTCTGTAAACAAGCTATACTAGAGCAAGAATATCTCATATCATCAGGGTTAAAAGCAAGAGTATCCCATATCATGCTTTTTCCCTGTCTTTTCCTTTGGCATTGTTCTTACCTGCAAGACAAGGAGAAAGAGAGCAATCAGTCAGCACTTGGAATCAAGCTTCCAGCCAGGAACTGACTGCCTGGAACCCCTTACCTGATTACTTACCTAGCATTGCTCTCGAGTACTCATCTTCAACATCTTATGCTTCTAGGGAAGATACCGCATCTGCCTGAGGAATAGATAGGGCAAGTGAGAAGGATACAAGGAAGCATGTGGAGACAAGCGTAACAGCACACGTGCCGATACATCCACTACTCTGTCAAAAGCAAAAGTATCCCATATCAGCAGGGTCGAACGTACTCTAGATTTGATGGACTTGTTTTGACCCTCAAATTCTTCAGTCGGCCTTATACTCTGGAGGAAACCAGAAAACCCTCCAGCCCAGTTCAAGAATAAGCCTGTGGAAAGTTACTTCTTCAAAAGCAAAAGTATCCCATATCATCTCTTCTCATTTTTCTTCTCTTTATCCTTCATGCTGCCTGCAAGATAGGGAGAATGTGAACAATCAGCCGGAGCTCTGATTGCTTACCTTGTCTGTCACCTCTTTCAGCAGATCCCCTAGCTCGGCGACTTGGGGGACTCCTACTACATGGTTTGTATCGCGCTTGACCAAGCATGAAACTACAAGTAAGCTTCAAGTGAAATTGATACATTACCTTGTGCATCTCCACCAGTTACAGATACCACTCCTGGATGGAGGAAGAGTACTTCCAGAGAAGATGCCACATCTACTTATGAGACAGATAAGGCAAGTCAAGACGATACCACACTCCGGTACTTAGAAGTTTCGTGGCTACGAGATCATTCTCCCACAATATTTCCTAATGTCATTTGTACTAAATCATTCACTTGTACTCACTAAAGGAGAGCTTGAACCTATGTACTTGTGTAAACCCTTCACAATTAATGAGAACTCCTCTATTCCGTGGACGTAGCCAATCTGGGTGAACCACGTACATCTTGTGTTTGTTTTCCTATCTCTATCTATTTATATACTTATCCACACTAATGACCGGAGCAATCTAGCGAAGATCACAAAAAGTGACCGTTTTCGCTACCTAGGATCTATCTTGCAAGAGAACGGAGAATTAGATGGAGATCTCAACCATAGAATACAAGTTGGATGGATGAAGTGTAAGAGTGCATCCGGCGTGTTGTGTGACCGTCGTAGGCCACTGAAGCTCAAGGGAAAATTTTATAGGACGGCAATAAGGCCAGCGATGTTGTATGGCACAGAATGTTGGGCGGTGAAGCATCAACACGTACACAAAATGGGTGTAGCGGAGATGAGGATGCTTCGTGGGATGTATGGGCACACGAGAAAGGATAAGATTGGGAATGAGGATATCCGAGGTAAAGTAGGAGTAGCCAAAATTGAAGGAAATATGAGAGAAAATCGGTTCCGGTGGTTTGGACATGTGCAAAGAAGGCCTACTGACGCTCCGGTTCGAAAATGTGACTACGGGACATAGGTTCAGGGCCGAAGGGGTAGAGGAAGACCTAGGAAAACTTTGGAAGAGACCCTAAGAAAAGACTTGAGTACTTGGATCTAACGGAGGACATGACACAAAACCGAGCGCAATGGCGTTCTAGGATTCATATAGCCGACCCCACTTAGTGGGAAAAGGCTTTGTTGTTGTTGTTGTTGTTGTTGTTATTTTGGCTAATATTATTATTATTATTATTATTATTTTGCACTGATGCAAGTTTCTTTTGGAGCAATCAATTATGAAGAAGCGCCATAGTTAGGCAGTCTCCCACAACATCAAGAAAGGCAAAATACTGTTTTCTACGATTTTGGAGTTAAATAAGATGTCTGCTTTACAATGACAAAAAACAAAATAGTTTGTGAAACAATATTTTATGTAAGATATGAATCTATAATCGTTAATTGTAGCATCGATCATTTTGACCAAAAGGCATTTCAACGAGACATTTGGAAATTGATAAGTCGTCAGCATTTTGTTCCTTAAATTAGCTACTGTCATAATATTTGATTCAAATATTGTTATTCAAATATACATGCTTTCGTAGTAAATCGAATTATTACATTTATAGTAGGAAATGAACTCCCACATCCGTTGTGCTATGATTCAAGATTAAACATCTGCCTCCATTGTATTGCCCTTGTGACCATATTTTTACGAAGAAAGAAAAAACACAGCTTAGGGAAGAAGAGGATAGACAACATATATTAAAAGGAGAGATAGAAGAGAAAAAGAATCACTAATTCAATTTTATGGTGTATATTAATTAGTAGGAAAAATAATTATAGGAGTTTTAAATATAAAAAGATATTTTCTTTTCTCAAAAAAAAAAAAACATAAAAAAATATACAAGATTATATTTAAGGTTTGCCATGTGGTGAGTTTTGGTTGGATTGTAGTGTCACTCAGCAATTTCTAGTAACAAGGGAAGCCCTACACAAGTTTTTCTCATAAAATAGAGACTCCACCACCAATTGTGGCAAACCACAATGGTCGAGTGGCTCTCTTTTAAATTAGTAATAAATCATGGATCCAAATTTCAATTGATTTTGTCGATCATTAGTTATTATGCTATCATTTTGTGGGTTTTTTTTTTTTGTCAAAAATATAGTTAATTATAAAGCTGGAAATTAAAATAATGGTTGTAAAGCAATAGAAATTGCAATGCATGGTAATTTGAGGAAAAGTCTAAGTGTGAATGTGAGACCAAATAGTGGCCAATTGTATTACAAACGAATAGGTTTAAGAAATGGTGTTTGATGATTGGCAAGTTAATATTTTACAAAATATTTATCTTTTTTGTCATTTTTACACTATTTTTAAAGGAAATGTCAAATTATAACAGTCAATTTGATGTGGTAATAAGTCTTATATCAAATTTTATACTTCTCCAACCGAATTATCAAATGTTATTAATATAGAACTTTAAATTGTTATATTTAATATTTATTAAAAAAACTGTTGAACCAAATTTTTATTAGTTGAAATGTTAGTGGAATAAGGGGTCCACCATTAAAATTAATTAAAAATAAAATTTAACGTTGATGTCCCTAATCATTAAGATTTCAAATCCGGTCAGCATATAACACTTGGAAGAATTTTTTATGTTAAATTTGCACAGCTGCATCTCCACCTAGAATTTGAAATCTAATTTGAAGATGATCGAGGCTAACTGTCAAATTTAAATTTCGACTAGCACGTCAAATTACTAATTTTCATTGACAACTGTTATCACATAATTGGATTTGACACGTCAATTTAATACAAACTTCAAATAAATGTACAAATATATGCGTGCTTAATTAGGAAATCACTTAATTAGTTACTCTTATAAGGATTTTCATTTTTAGGATCCTTGTCATTAAAGAAAAATTATTTGTATAAAACAATTTTAATGGGAGCATTTTTGCTCACCACTATTTAGTATGGTGTATGTTCACCATTCTATTTATCACCTTTAGATGAATTTGAATTTCGAGATTCGTGTAATGGATAAACACAAATATCAAAATTCAAACTCATCTAACGGTGATGAATAAGATGATGAATATACACCACATTAAATGGTATTAAATATGATTCGTATATTAAGTACTAGGAGTGTTTTTCCAACATCCCCTTTATTTATTTATTTATTTTTTTGGAAAACCCAACATAACCTTTATTGTCATCATTTTGAAGTACAAGAATATGAGAGAGAGGATTCTCGCTGGATCCTTTTTGTGAGGATTCTGAGAATCCTTCAATCACATTCGTTCATTATACATCGTACGATTAGTTTTTGTCAGATACTATTTATATTCAAATTTAAATAAAAAATTTATAATAATTTCTGACCGCATGATATACGATGAATAAATGTGATTAAAAGATCCCTAGATCCTCACAAAGAGGATCCATCCTCCTGGCAAGAATAGCAGCTGCAGAATAATTATCCTATCATAGAAACATGATCAAGCCTCTCAACCAAAAATGAGCAAATTGTAGGAGATCTAGTTTTGGCAGTGGAGCTCACAGCTCAGTTGCTACAATTCGATAAAATAATTAGGACTTGATAATTAAGTACTATTTATGACTTTACTACTCTACATAACTAATTCTATTTGTTGGAAAATGCTGTAGAACCTAACTTCTTTACGAAAAGTTGTCTCAACGTGGTTACATAAGTTGAGAGTTGAGAGGAGTATAGAGTTCCAAAGCATTTTCCAATCATAAAATTCTTATGATTGCTGTGGTGTGGTGAGCTTCGGATCAAGCCCCAGGTCCATTCCATTGTAACAGATGGGAGCATACATCCACATATCATCAGAGCTTAACAGCTACGAAACCACAAGGGGACAAATTAAAAAACAAAACAATATCAGTATCTATTTTCAGATAGAGTAATGCTATATTGAAACATAAAATTAAGAGTCTATTTGGTACTCGATTTGAATCTAACTTTTTAAACTCAAAAATAATTTTCAAGTTTTAGGTTTTAAAAACTTGTTTGGTATGACTATTTTCGAAAATTGAACTCAAGACTAACTCAAAAATATACCATATTCTCTAAAAACACAAAAAATGAGGTTTTAAAGTTTTAAAACATAAACTCGCTCATTTCTTTTCTCTCCCTCCTCCCCTCTCACTCCAAATCTATCTCTCTTTTCTTTTTTCTCTCTCCCCCTTCTCTCTCTTTTTTTTTTTTTTACATTTTTGTCACTCCTCCAATCCGCTATCTTCATTCTTTCGGTTCTTTCTCTCACTCATCTTCTTCTCTATCTCCTCCGATCCTCTCACTTCTTTCTTTTTCCTCCAATCATTTCTTACTTTTTTTTCTCCTCTCTCCTCATTCTCTCTTGACCCCCTCTTTTTGAATTTCTTTGTACATTTTAAGTTGTAAGATTCAAAAGTTTTAAATCGCATACCAAACAAGTTTTTAAGTCTTAAAAAAATTGTTTTCAAGAAAAATTCTTAAGAAATGTTTTGAGAAATTATAAAAAATTTCAAATACGATATCAAACAAGCCCTAACATATTTGTTGAGACACTCTTTAATGTAGGTGAACCCTACGTCCAGTAGTAGGGCCTAACCATACTATAGAGTGTCTTTTTTGTGCGTCGCTAAATAATATTATTGTTTTAGATTTCAGTCTAAACCTTTTTAATTATACCATTTGATTTTGTTATTACCTTAATTTGGAGTTGTAAAAACTTCACATAATGGACAGCTTCCTCAAGCATTGTGCTAATATCAACCTGCATTTCGACGCATCTAAATTAGATATTTGAGAATTTAATCTGCAGCAATGTTCTTTTGGGCAAAATATTATGTCTCAAGGAATTATGCCTACCTTTGTTCCGTTGGGCACAAGGCCCTGCAGGGCTCTCAGCCTTTCATTCATTTTCTCTCTTCTTTTCTGCGGGACAAAAGAGAAATAGAAAAATGAGCTTATTTTTACATGTGGAAAGTGATTTTAGCTCACGGGGTTTATTTCTGGTCTTTGATTGAATAAATTAAAGAAAAATCAAGAGATAAAAATAAATAGGACCATACAAGTTGAGAAATTGGTGTGCATATATCATTTCCCTGAAGGAAAATAGATAAGGTTAAGTCAATTAAACGACATTTGGTGGGTATATATAGGAACTCACCCTTGCATAGAGGCTTTGGGGATCAGTGGCTGACCCCCTTCTAGCTCTTGATTTGCCACTCAAGTTGAGAGATGCAACTGTTGGACTCAAGCTTGAAGTTGAAGTAACACTAACCCCTCCACTCAGCTCCTGAGAATTCTCATGGGAATGTGAGGCAACACTGGACTGATCTTCTACTGAGCAGCAACTGGAGCTCTGTCTGTTGAGCCCGGCGGTAGTACAGTCTTCTTCATTGATGCTAGTTGTCACCTGCCGGCTCTTCTTTGCCTTTATGTTCATCTTTTTCATTTGAACCTGCATTGAATTTATTATCAGAAAATGCGCACATAAACCAACTCCTGCCTCTTTTTTATTTCCTTTTAAGAATGGTAACATTCTATAATCAAGAATTTTTTGACTAAAGGGTAAGAAAAATATTCTTACATTTTCTAAGCTTTGAGATCTTTTCAATGAATTCTTGGTGGGGTTAATTTCCTCCATGGATTGTTCTTGTGCAGCAGTCATATCAAATTTCTGATTTCCAAGAGCCACAGCTTCAGCCGGGTTTCCGCCACGCTCTTCTGGATTGCCTTCACTTGTTTCTTGGTTCAAGCATTGATCATGATCTCCTTCAATGAGATAGGAATTTAGGGTTTTGATCACATCCCCAGCACCAAAATCAATAGACATAGAGATGTTATTATTGTTGGTTGCCAACATGGGTTGAGAAGATTCATTCAAGTAGTAACTCTCATTGCTTGAAGTGGGGTAAAAAGTCCTAGTACCCCCACTCAAATTAGCCTCTTGTGAGTTTGAATCAGAAGTTTCTGATGAATAATAATGTGAACCTTCATAGTAGCCTCCAGGCCAAGAAGCCTCTGGAATTCCCATGCTTGATGTCTGGTTTGAAGAATTTCCAAGCAACTGGGACATGAAATCTACCTCCTCAGCAGTGTACATCCCGCTGAGAGAGGTCCATTCTCCCTCTGAAACAGCTCCAATATCCTCCATTTTTGCCTAAGGAACAAAAAGGGTTTTCGACCAGAAAAAAGGAACAAAAAGGTTTGTCTTTGTTCTAAGAGTTGATGTATGAATGAGTGGTGGGGATGAAATGAAGCTATATTTATACCCAACTATGAACTCAATTATAATAATATAGAATAATGTCATTAACCATATCTAGGGTTTAGTTAATCTGAACAATGCTATAACAAGTCATAATTCTTTGAAAACCAATTTGCAGGAGTCCCTGCTGGGGTCAAGGACAGCTCAAATGGAACCAAATTAAATAACATAACCTCAAAAATAATGCAGAAATAATGGTTCCCGAGTGAAGGGACTAGTACTACGTACTGTCGTGGACAAGTAATTATCACTATATGATTAGTTAGTACCTAAAGAAAAGGGTTTGGTATGGGGCGTATGACAATCACACGACCACACCCAGTATTACCATTCACAGATATTATAACACTGATTATTTATTGATAGTAACCCAAATTCAAGAAATATATATTTCTAACTTATCTTCACCCCTTATTATAACACATAGATTAATAATACTACGTGACGATTTAACTGTACCTAAAGGCAAACCCAGCTGTAGGCTCCCGTAATGGGCTGTAGCCTAGTGCATATGAAAACTCCAATATTATTAATTTACTACTAATATTTAGCCTAAATTTGTTAGGATGCCAGATGGCATCATCTTGTGGTGACAATTAAGAGTTGGATATTAGCATAAATAGTACATTGTAAGAGAAGAAAGGCAGTTAATGAAATATTGATTGTTTGTATTGTTGTTCTGTTATCCCATCTCTGTGCAATTGTGGAAGATAGGTTTCTAACAAAATTTGTGAGAAACAAAATTTTAGCCTATCCTAAACCTAATTGTGAGATACAAAATGTGGTGAAGTTGGTGGAAAGAATCACACCTGGCAACCAACCAAAACAACGTGGGAGTAATTAGAAAGCATATATTTTTAGTTCAACTGACATTAATAGTGACATGAACAAATAGGCTGTTGATCCTGCTACAAGGGTCTAAAGTCTAACATACTCCAAAGATTTCTTGAACCAGAGTCAAGACAGTGTTATCTTCAGACTGGATTTGTTGTCCCCTCTCGATGTTGTTATAACATATAATCCAATGACATATCCATATAATATAAGTGTTAGATAAGATTCCTTAACTGCCATCTACCACCTCAACTAATCATTCGAAGTTTAGAGTTCAAGCACAACTCTATTGGTTCACAAATTGAAAGTTGGAAATTCATTGACTTCATATCCCTAATGGAGATTGGATCTCAATTCTAAAAGTAAAAAACAGAAGAAAAATACAAAGAATAAAAGTAGGATGACTCCAAATGGTCTTTTCTTAAGAGCGTTTGCTTCCTCATATTCTTATCAAAGTGCAACTGTTGTTGAGATTTTTTACAAATGTGACGGAATGAGGCAAAGTGGGACACAAAGTTAAACTTTTAGGGAGTTAAGTAGCACATTTTAATTTAAAAAAGACAAAGTGAAATTAAGATTATGCACACACACTAACATATGGGGAGCAGGCTAGTGTATTTAGCTTAATGCTCTTAATTAAACAATTATGCACAAGTCACTAATTAACAAATGAGTTAATTATTATGGAAAGTCATCATGGAGCAATCAAGGATTTCAAATACTTTGCACACACGAGTAAGTGAAGACCATCAGAACCAGACCATCATCTATGGCCGATAATCAAAATCCAAAACTAAGATCCCGGCGATCTTCGCGCTCATTCCACGCGTACATACAAGACCAAATCATCCATCCACTTATTATTGTAATACATAACTTGCATGCTCTCTGCTCTGAGTGCGGCCCAATCTCGCACGACATGCTAATTAAGCTAACTCAGCTTTTAAAAATTATGGAACAAAATCTCTTTCAATACTTCCAACTATAATAAATAATCCAAACCCTTTTGATTATAACTAATAGCAATCATAATTAAGACTATATGAAACCCTTTTAAAGTAAATCTGATTTCCTTCTCTACGCGGAAAATATACTCTCGTGTTTTTCTTTCATTTCTAACATAGTTGGACGGCTAAGCACCTTTATTTGTTTTTCATGTAAGAGCTGGAATTTGATATAGCCAGCCCTGCATGCCCATGGCCATTCACACTTCATACCGGCCAAGAGGCAAGACCGAGGCAAAGCACAGTTCTAACGCGTAATTTAATCCTTTTTTCAGACAAAATTAATAGACATTGTTCGTGCGGCTAATAGTTATTAATTGTTAGGGTAAAATTGGTTATTCCTAAACAAAACGTCTGAGTCTGTAATCTTAGACTAGTACATATTTTCCGTTGAAATTATTTTAGTCTAAGTTTGTCTCTTGGCTCTCTATCACAAAACTGGCAAGCGTTTCAGAGACATTCACTCAGGTATGTTTGCGCGCATGCATCCAACTACATCTATATCACATGTTATTGTATTTGGGATAGGACTTTTACTCATTGTGTGTTTTATCTTTTTAGAATGACTTATCCCATCTATATTAATTATTAAATCATGTTTTCAAACTTATCTGATTGCGTGTTCGGTGAGAGTCATCTAACTACATGGATTGCTATCTTTATCAGATAGTGTCGTCCGTATCATTTGGAAATGGGTGTCGTGCTTTGGTTTATATATATGAGAGGTCAGGGGGCTTGAATAAAAGAGCCGTATATTTATGTATTTATAAGGGAGGTCAGGAACTGTTTTGATGGAAGCCGCATATGCATATAACCTGTTTTCCTTGATAAAAGTTTGAGAGGCAGCTGTAAGAAGAATGAAGTAGAAAATAGTGGTCCAAGTGAAAGTAACTAGTGCCACTTGTCAAGAGACTACAAAGGCTGATATATTAGTTGGAATCTTAGTTGTTAGAGATATAGTTAGTTGGAATAAGGAGATAGTTGGTTGACATAAGGAGGTAGTTGAAAAGGAGGTTACTTACTTTGTAAGATTGAGTTTTTGGAAACACTTATATAAGTGTGGATTGTAAAAACAATACGGTAAGGAAAAACAAATACATTTTACATCTATCTTTTTCTCTCAACATTTCATACAATTTTCTGTTCTTCTAAAGTTCATACATTCTGTTATCTTCACATGGTATCATCGCCGGCCGATCGATCCAGTACTTCCGCTCAGTCTTCAACCCATTTTCTTTCTCTTCTACACCCTCTAGTTTGAATTTTTGTGTGAGTTTTGGCATCCGGCAATATACAAGGTGCTTAGAAAGTTGGTTTCTTTTCGTCTGCCCACCGATTGTTTGATTAAACACATCAGTCAAAAGTGTGCTTCAAGAATTTGCAAAAATGGTTACAGCTGCTCAGTTGCAGATTGTTCAATCACCCATCACCAATCTTCTCTCCACAATCTCCACTTCGGTCACAGTGAAATTGGATGACTCCAATTATCTTACTTGGAGTTTTCAGGTTCGGTTGCTTCTGGAAAGTCATGGAATCATGGGATTTGTGGATGGTTCAAGAAAGTGTCCATCACGATTTGATAATGACTCGAATGCTGCAGGAGTCGAAAACGATGACTACCTGGTCTGGAAGATGCATGATCGTGCATTAATGCAATTGCTGATTGCTACACTATCTTCGACTGCCATGTCCTGCGTCATTGGGAGTAAGAGTTCTTGTGAGATGTGGCTTAATCTTACTGAAAGGTTTTCTACTGTTACGAATGCTACAATCTTTCAGATGAAGACAAAACTTCAAAACATCAAGAAAGGGTCAGAATCTGTGTCGGTTTATCTTCAAAAAATCAAGGATGCCAGAGATCATGTTGCTGCCGCTGGGGTCAATTTTGATGATGATGATATTATCATCCTAGCGTTGAAAGGTTTATCTGCAGATTTCAACACATTTCGATGTGTGATCAGAGGAAGAGAAAATGGGATTTCTCTCAAAGATTTTCGATCTCAACTATTGGCAGAAGAAGCTATCATTGAGCAATCTTTTGACAGTTCCTCTGGGTTGTCTTTTGGCAATGCCATGGTTGCTAGTACTCAATCCGATAAAGGGAAAGCTCTTGTTCTCGATCAAGATCAACCACGGTCTTCTTCTTATCAATCATTCAAGTCAAATGGAGGATCAAGTTCTGTTAATCATGGTCATGGACATGGGCCATATAACAATTTCAATGGTGGTTATTCTACCTATGGAGGCTATAAAGGGAATAATTTCAGAGGCAAAGGCAGAGGAAGATTTCAATATACTAGTGGTCCAAGATTTTCAAATGGTAATCCTGGTATTCTTGGTACTCCTAAACCATACCAATCACATTGCCCAAATCATCCCACTGACATTCCTATTTGTCAAATATGTAATAAAAAGGGCCATGTTGCTGCAGACTGTTTTCAAAGGCATACTACTCCAGCCTCGAGTACTCCTACTCCTCCTCAATGCCAAATTTGCTGGAAATATGGGCACACAACAGTTCAATGTTATCACGGGAGCAATTTTGCATATCAAGGACGGCCTCCAACTGCTAATATCTCTGCAATGCATGCAAATTATCAACCATCAGCACCAACTGAACAGTTTTGGATTGCAGACACTGGTGCTACATCACATATGACATATGAGTTGGCCAAATTGGAGCTGTCTACTCCATATCAGGGCACAGACACCATTACCACTGCAAGTGGTACAGGTTTGAGTATTTCCAGTATTGGTACCTCTAAATTGGTAGTTCCACAACACTCTCTTACACTTAGGAATGTTTTACATGTTCCAAAACTGTCATAACACCTGTTATCTATCTATCAACTCTGCAAAGACAATAGATGCAGATTCATTTGTGATGATGTTTCTTTTTGGATTCAGGACAAATCCACAGGGAAGATCCTATTCAAGGGGCTATGTAGAGCTGGTTATTACCCTATACCATTCAACATTGCACAGAAGCCATCATCTATCCCACCTGCATCACATTCATGCTTTCTTACAAAACCAATTCAGTCAAGCATTTGGCACAAACGACTAGGACATACATCCAATGCAATCACTTCTGCAATTCTACAGCAATGTCAAGTCTCTACACCATTAGATCCATGTTCATCGATCTGCACACCATGTTTAGAAGGCAAATTTACCAAGTTACCATTTGATTTTCCTGTACACAAATCTGTCATACCATTAGAAAAAATACAAAGTGATGTATGGGGACCTGCCCCTTTACTTTCTTATGAAGGGTTTCGGTATTATGTAACCTTCAGAGATGATTGTACTCGATACACATGGATTTTTCTATTACGAAATAAATCAGAAGTGTTTGCAACCTTTGTTCATTTTCATGCCTATTTGTGTACTCAATTCTCTGCTATAGTTAAAATCTTTCAATCTGATGGTGGTGGTGAATTTACAAGCACTAAGTTTCAACAATATCTATCACAGCATGATATTTTACATCAAAAATATTGTCCTTACACACCTGAACATAATGGATTGGCCGAAAGAAAACATAGACAAATTGTAGAAACAGCAATTACACTTCTTCAAACTGCAAAAGTGTCAACCCAATTCTGGTTTCATGCATGTAGTACTGCTTCTTATTTGATTAATAGGATGCCTTGTGCTACTTTACATATGCAATCACCATTTCAAACACTATACAACAAAGTCCCTGATATAAACCATCTCAGAGTTTTTGGCTGTGCATGTTTTCCACTCTTGAAACCTTACAACACTTCTAAACTTCACCCTAAAACTGCAACTTGTGTGTTTCTGGGATATGCAGGTTAATATAAGGGGTTTATTTGTCTTAACATTGCAACTGGTAAAATTCTTGTGTCTCGGTATGTCTTATTTGATGAAACTAGCTTTCCATATTCCACTTCCGGTATGTGTCAACCATCCAAATTAGTGTCTGACTCATCTTCCTTGAATGAATCCCATGCTCACATCCACTCCTCATCTGTCACACCTATCATTACATTAACTAATCAAGCATCTACACCTTCATCTCATTCATTATCATCTCGACCTACAAACTCCTTGTCTATGCATTCATCTAGTGCCTCAGATTCTTTGTCTGCATCCAGAGTCTCAGATTCTTAGGAAGCAGTTGCATCTAGTGCTCTAGAATGTTTTTCTTATCCCATAAATCATATTTCTTCATCACATATATCGTGTGATCCTGCAGTCACCCCAACCAGCTCTACAAAACAACACCCTTTCTCTGTGGATCCTGACTTTTAACAGGAGCAACTAAGTGTTGTTCTCCCAATACCAATGAATATACATCCTATGCAAACCCGATCTAAGAATGGGGTGTTCAAAAAGAAAGCTTTTCTTGCTACTGTTGCTTCAGAACCTAAACCATTCAAATCTGCCCCTCAAGATTCAGAATGGCAAGTGGCTATGCAAGAGGAAATAGATGCTCTTCACTCTCAAAAGACTTGGTCTTTAGTTCCATTACCATCTGATAAGAACTTAGTTGGATGCAAATGGATTTACAAAATCAAGAAACATGCAGATGGGTTAGTGGCAAGGTATAAGGCTAGACTTGTGGCACAAGGGTATAGTCAAGAGGAGGGTGTTGATTACCTGGGGACATTCAGTCCTGTTGTTAAACCTACAACTATAAGACTTATTTTTGCTTTGGCTGCTCAATTCAAGTGGTCTCTTTGCCAGCTTGATGTAAAGAATGCCTTTTTACATGGCATACTTCAAGAGGAAGTTTATATGGCCCAACCTCTAGGCTTTACAAGTGCCTCACATCCTTCCCATTATGTGTGTAAGCTCCAGAAGTCATTATATGGTTTAAAACAGACTCCCAGAGCCTGGAATGAGAGGTTTACCAGTTTTTTACCAAGTCTCGGGTTTCAAGTCTTTCCTGCAGATCATTCCTTATTTGTGCAACAGTCCTTAAAGGGGACAGTGTTATTACTTTTATATGTTGATGATGTTATTCTCACTGGTAGTAGTTCACAATTAATCGATCAGGTCATCCTCGCTATCACTCAAGAATTTGAAATGAAGGACTTGGGACAGTTGCATTACTTTCTGGGATTGCAGATTTCTTATACATCCGAAGGCTTATTTGTATCACAAACAAAGTACATCACTGAGTTGGTTGATAAAGTGGATTTACAGGATTCTAAACCATGTAGCACACCATGTCTACCCTATCACAGGTTGATTAAGGATGATGGCCAGCCTTATCACAGTCCTGAGCAATACAGGAGTGTTGTTGGTGTACTTCAGTATCTCACGTTCACAAGACCTGACATCGCATTTGCAGTTAATCAGGCTTGTCAATTCATGCATAATCCTATGGTTTTTCATGTCCTTGCTGTCAAGCGAATTCTGCGATATCTCAAAGGTACATCTACCTATGGTATTCACTTCAAACCAGGCCCCATGCATCTGCAATCTTATAGTGATGCAGATTGGGCAGGTGATCCAAACGATAGACGATCCACTTCAGGTTTTGTTGTGTTTCTTGGTTCCAATCCTATTTCGTGGGCATCGAAGAAACAACACATTATATCTCGATCTTCCACCGAAGCTGAGTACCTATGCTCTTGCTATTACAGCTGCTGAACTTGCTTGGATTCGACACCTTTTCTGTGATATGCATATCTCTTTACCTTTTTCTCCCATGATCTATTGCGATAATATCTCTGCGATTGCCCTCTCTACAAATCCTATGTTCCATGCTAAGTCTAAACACATTGAAATAGACTATCATTTTGTTCGGGAGAGGGTCACTCGTGGCGATCTTCAGGTTCAGCATGTTTCATCTGCCGATCAGTCTGCGGACATACTTACAAAGGGATTGTCTACACCCTTGTTTCAGCAGCATTGTGCCAATCTAATGCTCAGTGCTCTCGAGCATCAGATTGAGGGGGGATGTAAGAAGAATGAAGTAGAAAATAGTGGGCCAAGTGAAAGTAACTAGTGCCACTTGTCAAGAGACTACAAAGGCTGGTATATTAGTTGGAATCTTAGTTGTTAGAGATATAGTTAGTTGGAATAAGGAGATAGTTGGTTGACATAAGGAGGTAGTTAAAAAGAAGGTTACTTACTTTGTAAGATTGAGTTTTTGGAAACACTTATATAAGTGTGGATTGTAAAAACAATACGGTAAGGAAAAACAAATACATTTTACATCTATCTTTTTCTCTCAACATTTCATACAATTTTCTGTTCTTCTAAAGTTCATACATTCTGCTATCTTCACAGTCTTGGTGTTTTGAATAAGGAAAAATCTTTTTGATTATTGCTGTTGTCTTGTGGTTTCAACAGCATGAGTTTTTAAAAGAGAAAATATTGTTTTCATGCTGATTTCATTTGGGTTTTAAATTGAATGTCAATTATGAGAATGTGCCTTGTGATTTTCGTAATTGATTTTTTTTCAAACAAACACTTCATTATATAAACATTCTGCATGATCAAGTTAGTATCTTGCAAAGTTTGAGGAAAAGGTGATTGACGATCGCGTTAGTGTCGTGCCACTTTAACTCAAAGACTGAAGAAAGATCGAGTAGCAAAGCGCGAAGACAAAGCTGCCAACTGGTATGAGTGTCTAGTTGGTGAGTTTTGTAAGTCTTTATGTATTCTTTCTTTCTTAGTGCTTCCTGGCTTGGTAGCCCGAGGATTTTCCCAATGGTGGGTTTTGCCTCGTTAAATCCTACATCCTGTGTGCACATTTTATTTATCTTTATAATTGCATATGTGTAGGATAGTTTATATGTGTTGTGAATGTGAAATTAATTTGAGAACTGAAAATTAAATTGAAAATTGAATTGGATTTTGAAATTGGAACCTATTCACCTCCCTCTAGGTTAAACTAGTACCATCCTAGAACTTTCATTAATTATAATTAAAAATAATCAAGCTGAATTTTACCATGGTAGACCTAATGATTGTTATGTTATGGTTCATTATGAGCACATAATGTCCCACATTTGAAAGAATTTAATTTCAACAAGTTATAGTAGCCATATGTATAATGCATGTGTAAAGTACTACCAAGAACAAACTGGTTTTAGAATTCCACGTTGTGCCCCCATAAACATTATCTCTAGCTTCTTGCTGCAACCCCATGATTAATTTTGTGCCTGGTGTTTTCTCCTTTATTTTCCTGCCCCCGATCTTTCTTTCTTTTTTTTTTTTTTTTGTCGAACCGGCCCTCTGGTCGTTGCTTAACATATATTTGTGTCTGGTATGATTGTCACACTGCAAAAAAAATTCACCTTCAACTTTAGGGTTACGTTTTCACTTAACTATCTCTTCTAGAATTTGCATTTTCATATACCATTGCCTTTAGCTACAACTCAAATCTTGAGAATTAAATCTAAAATACTAAGCTCTCAAACAACGACTTTATGCCTTCAAATAATGTATCATAAACTTCTATGGGTGATTAGAGAACAAAAGCTTCTATAGGTGATTTGCCCGTATAAACATATTAAATATGTGTTTTTATCACAAATGGTCTCTGAAATTGACCATTACTATCAAGATGGTCCCTGAAATTAAAAATCAATCAATGTAGTCCCTAAAAATAGGTGTCGCAAATCAATATGGTCATTCCATCACAATTCTATTAAAAATTTCGTTAAGTGCTGATGTGGTACATAACTGGGCCCCATAAGATTTACAGGTTTGTATCACAAATGGTCCCCGAATTGACCCACACCATCAAGATAGTCCCTAAAATTGACCCACACCATCAATATGGTCTCTGAAATTGAAAATCAATCAATGTACTCCTTGAAAACATGTGTCTCATATCAATATGATCCCTCCGCCACTATTTTGTAAAAAAAAATTGTTATTTGCAGATGTGGGTTTAATAATTAATTAAAAAAGTTGTCTAAATACATTTTTGCACAATGAATTTTTTTTCTTCTTATAGTAGGGCTTACTCCGAATAGAGATCCCGTCCATAAATTCTCAAAGGCATAGGGCTTAACCAAGGCCTAAGAGGCAGTGTGGAAATATTTTTCAACCAACAAAAGACGCATCTTGGTTATAACCTCATTATGTCAAGGCAAACCTCGCCGTTCTTTGCATTACCAGACCACCAGGGAAGCGCCGAACAAGCTCTCCAAGATTAAGGCTGTGAGGATGTTGCCTAAATGTTAATGGTGATGTCCTCGAAGTCATTGCCAATAGGCCAAGTCGTCACCAAAGGTGATCTCGATCCAAGTTCAATTCGGTGAAGGGCGTCGAAGTGTGTAAAGATACGTGTATCACTACTACAAAAGTGGCTTATTGTGTCGGCGGTTAGTGTCAGTTTTATATAATATAGTGGCAGATTAGACATTTCCGATAGCCACTTTACATGGTTTCAAAATTATTGTCAGTTATAACCGACATAAATTGTCTATGTTGCTTATAATCGACATAGACTAACCGACATAGTTTTTAATATTTTAAAATGGTGGTGTCGTATAAAAAAAGAATCGTGTCGCTTTCAACCAACATAAAGTTAATGTCGGTTAAAAAGAGAATCATTACTTATACCTGACATTAATAATTATTTTTAAATATTTTAAAACTTCCTGTCAGTTGTAGCCGACATGATGGTGTTCTTTATTTATCTTCTCTCTCAATAATATCAGAACCCTCTCTCTCATTTCTCTCATCCATCTCCCTTTAATATCAAAACCTTAGCTGCATCTCATTTCCCTATAATGAAGAACCTTAGCCGCAACTCATTACTCACGCTTTTCTGCAAAAACCCAAAACCAGTGAGTCTGCCATGGAAATGTAGGCACATCTAAGCTCCAATCTTCCCAAAGAGGTAAACATCGACCCTGCCATTGTTGAATATGTGTCCATTTGATGATTTTTATATAGAAATACAAGGCAAACTAACACTTGCTTGTTTGATTTGTGTACGAGTTTCTGGATTCGTCGAAGAAAAATTGGGAAAAGGCAAAATAACACTCCAACAACTCAGATGCAAAATAAAAAAGGTAAAAAATTCGTTGCTGATACATGTACAACGGCTGCATATACAACCTAAGAAAGATGCAGAGGTCCAACAGTCACAGTACTTGTCCCCAAACGTTCGATCTCAACTAATCTACAAGAAAGGTAATAATCTTTTCTGGTTTCCCTTCACTGATGTGAGCTCGGCATGCATTAAATCTGTTCATATATGATTGTGAACTCTTTGTTTCTGGTTGTGAGCAAAACAATGGCTGATCTGGTGTCCGCAAGGGAAATGGCAAAAAGCGGCTTGGTTAAATCACAATTCAAAGCAAACAAAAAGTAAGAAAACTTGTTTGTACATGATGTAGGTTTGATCTTCAAAAATATGGCTATGTATCACGACATATCTCATATTTCTGGTTTGTCTGTGTAGGACACTCGGATATGGAATGCATGTATCATTTGAAGATACATGTGGACCATTTGGAACTTGACTTGCTCTGAGAACAAAAGAAAAATCCACCTCCAAACTGAATGAATGACATGTTTTTGTTTTTCGAATGCATTAGTGATAGATCCGCTGAAAACAGTTGTGTTTCCTCAATAGCTCATGGAGCTATTTACTTGTGGTAGGAAACTTTTTATTTTTTTTATTATTAATAGTTTGTGGTGTCGCTTATGAGTGACAGTATATTTGTTATTTTATTTATCAAATTGTTAGGTGGTGTCGGTTAGGGCCGACAATATGGTTGTTTATTTTATTTATTAAATAGTTAGGTGGTATCAGTTAGGACCGACACTACTATCTTTATTTAATGTCGCCTATATCCAACGTGAGTTTCAATGTCCCTTTTATCCGACACTGCTATCTTTTTTTATTTTATACTGCTTTCCTTCTTCGTGGCGGATTAAGGGGGCTAACCGACATCAAAATCCTTTTCACGATGCTAGCAATGGTATTGATTCTTTTATCCGACATTGCACGAGTTTATGTCGGATTTTTACCTATTATCCAATAGAAATTATGCTTTCTTGTCGGTTTTTGGACTGCTAGTTATAGGTAATTTTGTAGTAGTGTATTGGAATTTTTTTTAGAGAATAAAGAGCGAAGGACGATTGCAAGACTGGGTTTTTGGGTTGACAATTTTTTTATTAGTAAATTATTAAGACTATTTGTAATTTTTTTTTAAATTTAATTAGACTTGTGTGACCCATTTATGTGTGATGTCAGCACATAACATCATTTTTGACAGAATTGTGATGGAAGAACTACATTGATTTGAGACACTTGCTTGCGTGACTATATTGATCAATTTTCAATTTCAGTAACCATTTTGATGTCCCGGATCAATTTCAATGACCATTTTGATGTCGTGGGTAAATTTCAAAGACCATTTGTGAAAAGAAAAAAAAGAAAAAAAGACTTATGAGGCCCATTTATGTGTCATATCAGCACTTAACATAATTTTTAACATAATTGTAACGGAATGACCACATTGATTTGTGACACCTATTTTCAGAGACTACATTGATTGATTTTCAATTTTAGGGATCATCTTGATGGTGAGGATCAATTTCAGGGACCATTTGTGATAAAAACCCTATTAAATAATGATCTAAAATTAAATTCTAATAATCTTGTAAAGGGCTTGTAGCTCAGTTGGCTAAGAACATTTACCCTTGCACCCAAAATCAAAGGTCCCTTGCATAAAAAATTATTAAAATTCCAACACTCCGCCCCATGTTAAACTTATCGACTTAGCTACAATATTTATATGTCTTTAATACAATTATCATCTCAGTGGTCATATATGGTCTCTTGTATGTATATTCACATGAATCATATCTGACCATGAAATAGTAATTGTATTAAATACATGTAAATATTATTATCGAAACAATTATAAAAAATAATAAAAGCAATAATGTAGTAACTAAGTACAACGAGGGGAAAAATGCTAAACGCGCTAGGAAGGAATTGGATTACCAGTTGGGGATCTTAATAAGTTATGGCTCATTTGTTGCTTTTAAAATGACTGAAAGCGCTTTTGGTGAAAATGTTTTTGAAATAAATAATTAGTAATTAAAATCCAAGTGGATCTTAGAAATACACTTTAAGTGCTTCCTGCAAGAAGAAAATATCTGATGTTTCTTCCCCAAAACACTTAAAAGTGTTTTTGGAACTCAAAATCATTTTCACCAAAATTGTTTTCAGTCATTTTTTTAGAGTCTCAAATTTATTTTTGTTTGTAGAATGCTAACTATCCACATTGAGCCTTTCCATCACATATCAAGTTCCCCCAACGCAAAGAGATCTCCGTGGAGCAAAAAATATTCACAAGGGGACATGTGGATTTTTGACATAAGAAGACAAAACTACCTTTGGGGCATACCAGGATTCCCATGCGCAAGCAGCAGGCAATTATCCCTCAGCCAAGTCAAAAGTGCCCAAAATAGGTATCAACTTAAAACCTAATTTATTCATATATTTCCTATTTTATTATTTAGCTAATCAATTAGCTAAATATTATACCTATTCCATAATTCCTAAAACATTCCTTCTAAAATAATGATAATTAGCTAATTATTCCCTTAATTAGCATTTAGACCATTCACTTTACCCTAACTCCCACAAAAAGGCTGGCCATCTTTCATCCTTCTACCTTTTTTCCTTTGTATGACAAATAATTAGCCAAGTTAATTAGGAAGTTATTGGCTAATTATTTTGTAACTCCTAATTAAACCTAAAAAACCCTAGCCACCTCCTATCCCTATAAATATACTCTCATTCTCACCAAAAAGAGGAGAAAAAATTCCAACACTTTGGCAAAAATCTCAAAATTCTCTAAACACTCTTTCTCTCTAAATTCTAACTTTGGCAAATGAGGTTCTTCGGCCAAAGCCCCCCCCCATTCATCGTGGGCGCGTGAGGCTCTTGACCTTAACCTAAGGTGTTAATTGTTTTGTAGGTACAAAATTGTCTAACATCAAGGGGGAAGAAATTTGCATCCACAAATTGGTGCTTTCATTGAGAGTTGAAATCCATACTCGTAGAAGACTCTCGCACAAAAACGTTTTTTCTTTATTATCTAGTCCATTTGAATATTTTTCATACGTTCTTATTATTAGAATTTTTTACTTGCAAAGGTTCTTTGATAAAACGTATAAGCAAAATATAATGGCTAGAAATTTAGAAAATTCCACAAGTGAAAATTCTAATGTTCAAGAAATGGGATTGAAGAGATCCGTGAGTCTAAATACGACAATAAGTGGAGCAGCACCACCACCACAAGTTTCCACCATGGGAACCACCACGATGGCTACATTGGTAGCCACCCGTGGCGAGGTCCATGGTGCCTTCACTACGACCCAAGCCGTGCCATCCAAGGCTCACGGCACCAAGGCCACGGCCCAAACTGTGCCATCCAAGCTTGCACGTGTCCGAGCCCAAGCCTCGCATTCGCATGCATCACGCGCTAAGCAGCCTGTTCCCGACGAGCAGCCCACTCCCGTGGTCCAGCCTGCTCCCGACGAGCAGCCCACTCTCGCGGCCCAGCCTGCTCTCATGGCCTAACCTGCTCTCACAGCCCAGACTGCTCCCGCCAAGTAGCCTACTCTCATGGCCCAGCTTGCTCCAGATGAGCAGCCCACTCCCATGGTCCAGCCTGCTCCCACCGAGCAGCCCACTTTCGTAGCCCAGCCTGTTCTCATGGCCCAACCTGCTCTCGTGGCCCAGCTTGCTCCCGACGGGTAGCCGATTCCCATGGTCTAGCCTGCTCCTGCCGAGCAGCCCACTGTCGCAGCCCAACCTGCTCTCATGGCCCAGTCTGCTCCCGCGGCCCAGTCTGCTCCCGTGGATTTCCAAGCAGCCCAAGTTGGCCCAAGACTATCTCAACTATCCTGACCTACCATCGAGCCGGGGGCATTCTCACCACATTTTTTCGCGGATTTGACATGTCCCAACTCAAATCTCTCGCCCGGAGTTTACCACCCTTCCACTGTTTAAGGAGGCGCATTCCTTCCAAGCTCTTCCAATCCAAATGGCGAATAACATTTGTCTCGACAAGTCATAGAGTTGATGAGTGCCCTTGCACAACAGACAACCTTGGTGAATCAACTTTTGCAACGCATCGGGATCCAACGTGCCCCGGACGAGGTATCTCGAAGTAGGACAAGGGTAGACGAACCTTTCCAGCAGCGTCCCGGCAAGCAGCCACTCGACCAGCCACGAGCCGAGCGTTCGGGCAGTGTACATTCCCGATTGGGCCCACGAGATAGCGTATACTCCCTTCGTAGGGCGCGAATGAGCTTGCACTCTCGACTAGGCCCACGGATGAGTATACATTCATGGTTGGGGTCACACTTCGATAGTCAACATGAGCAACCTTCTAGGGTAAAGTGTTCATTTGCGACTAAGCCTGTAAGGAGCATCATCCACCTCACATCGGAGTAGGCAGCACTACGAACGGAGAGAATCAGTCACTCAATCCAACTCAAGTTCAACCAGCAGTCTGCGAAGAACTCGCTCGCCTGCTAGGAACGCACCACATGCACTGCATCTGCGGTATAGACGAGCCAAACACATGGAAGAGTAGCCTAGACCAGCAAGTCGTGGCTGGAGACAGCCGAGAGCTCCGATACCCCAACAAAGGCAAATTCAGGAAGAAGTAGAGAAACTTTTGACCAAGCGATTGCATGATTTCCAACGCAACGAGGTCACCGACGAGGCACTGCGACGGAACATGACTAACATAAGCAAGTCACCTTTCACGGACGAGATCGAGCAGGCAGAGCCTTCACGCGAATTCAGCATGCCACATTTCACATTTTTCAAAGGGGATGAAGACCCGGAGAGACACTTAAAACGCTACCGAAACGCAATGATCCTTTATCGAAACAACGATGATCTTATGTGCAAGATATTCGCCACCATTCTACAAGGCGAGGCGCAAGATTGGTTATACACCCTGCCGCCACAATCCATCCGAAATTTCTACAAACTTTCTTTGGTTTTCACCAAAGAATATTCATCCTATCGCTCAATCAAAAAGAAGTCTGACCATTTGTTCGACGTCAAGAAGAACCCAAAGGAGTCGCTTCGCGACTATGTGAGGAGGTTCAAAGTAGAGAAGGCAAAAATAGTCAGATGCAATGACTCGATAGCTAGAGCAGCCTTCCAAAAAGAACTTCCAGCAAACCACCCACTGTTCGAAAAACTGATAATGAAAGAAGATCTAACTCTGGCAGACTCTTTCGCTCTGGCAAAGAAACATGCACTTTAGGACGAAGTTCACCGATGCCCATTTAAGGCAAATCCAAGCGATCTTGAATATGAAATTCCCTACTACTCTGAAGGAGATTCAAAGTCTGATTGGATGAGTAGTCGCATATGAAGCAGAAATAAGCTCTACCATCATACGAGAAGAGCTGGGGGCCCGACTACCTATATTCCACAGTTTAAAAGCTCTCATCGATGCTTTCAGTTGTATTCCACAGTTTAAAAGCTCTCATTGATGTTATCAGAAATTCAAAAGCTAACTTTGGCAATAGTTGTTATAACCTCAAAGCTCAAGTTTTACCTTCAAACGCACGCAGTCATCATCATGATGCACTATTCCACCGAATCCTGACGAACGCAACAACTAGGCCCAAAAGACACGCCAAAGGTAGACGAACACCGAAAGGAACACTCAAAAGCAAGTTTTGTCCTCGTCGCCCCAGAAGATTTTACATAAAAGCAACATGTACCGGCAATTGAGCACTACCTTCTGCTGCGCGTCATACGGCCCTAGCCAACCTTTGCTCCATTATTCAGCTTTAGAGTGGCCCAATACCAGAAATTGAGCATTTCCTGTTACATGTAACATGGCCCCAGCCCCACGGCTCCCTACTGCGCTTTCACACCTAGCCTTGACAACGCAATAAAGCGGTCCAACGGCGCCCCAAAGGCAACCGAGCACACTTTAGCTGCACCTGCTCCCTTAATGGAGATTTCTGGCATTTGCATATCGATGACGTAATACCTAGAGAAAGTACGCAAGCAGCTTGAGGCATTTCAGACTTAAACTCTCACTCAAGTTCCTTGGGCAGACAACGCCCATGCAGACGTACTAGCCGGCCTAGGCTCCGCACTCGATCACCAACTCAAAACGCTCTATTCGGTGGAATATCTTGACAAGCCAAGCATAGAGATGGAGCCAGCAGCCTAAGTGTCATAGCATTCTCATCCAAAGATCCCACACCGGACCACATATCCGCTGCCTAATGCCTCCTGACGATTTGAAAGTTCTAAGATCAATCCATGAAGGTGTATATGGAAACCACTCCAGAGGCCAATCCTTAGCATAAAAGGCTCTTAACGCATGCTACTATTGGCCTACCATGCACCAAGATGCTAAGGAGTTAGTACAAAAGTGCCTTAAGAATATGGTATCTAGCAGCACATGTCCATGCCAAGATATCCTCAAGGCAATAGGCAGGCCGAAGTATCCAACAAGACGATCCTCGACTGCCTCAAAAAATCACTCACCAGCAAGAAGGGAAAATGGCTAAACGAACTCCTCGGATATCTATGGGCATATCGCACCACCAAAAGATGAACAACCGAACAATAAGGAGATGGCCACAAGTTTAGATCTAGCAAAGGAGAAGTGTGAGCAGACCATCGCTTGAATCATAGCCTACTAGCAGCAACTCTTCCCCAGCTACAACAAAAGGGCCAAGATCCGGCAGTTTCAACCCAAAGATCTAGTCCTAAAAAAAGCCTTCATCACTGCCCACAGAGAAGGCTTCAAAAAGATGGATCCCATCTAGGAAGGTCCGTATAAGATCAGCAGAGTATATGGCAAGAGTAATTACGCCCTCGCCACCATGAAACGGCAAAAATATTGAAAAGCAGTGGATGGCCTACAATCTGAAGAAGTACCATGTGTGACCTCCCGCTACAGCAAAACCCGAAGACTCAATAAGCTCGACGGGCACCACCTCACAAGCCAAAGACTATCCAGTTGTTATGCAGTTTCTACCTTACAGCTAAGTTCTCGTTCGTTTTACTCGTTTTTTAACAAGGAATTCAAAAGTAATCACAACTTGGCTCGGCTACATGCTTACAATAATTGATCACTCCTGCACTTCAAAAGAAGACTGCGCCCTACTTAGGGACTCATCGCAGGAATTGTGCTCCCCGAGGGACCAACTATGCTCTCCACTGCCGAGATGCTACGTAGTCAATAAGCTTCACTTTACCAAGCGCGAAACAACCTACACCAAGTCCTAAAGTATTGTGATATTTGCTACGCAACCTACGGAATTGTAGAAAGTCAAGTTAACAGCCTAGTGGTTACGCGGACTTGTCTGCTTCTGTAAGTAAGGCATCCGGCTACCAACCCTATGGCTAACAACTTTGCAAAGTTCTACACCAACACCTACGGCTGCATAGGCTACGCGGGCTTGTCTGCTTATAAAAAAACAGCATGCCTGCCACTGGTTTATCAAGTCTAAAGGTTCGGGCATGAACAAAAAAAATGAAGATGAAGAAAAGTGAAGGAAAACATGTTTATAAACAACTAGCAAAGGACGAAGGAGTTTAAGCAAAACAAGAGCTACAAGAAAAAACAAATAAAATTCTAAAGGCTACCTAGAAGACTATTGCAGCTTGGACATCCCACGACTACTCGGTCGCCACACCTTCAGCAGCTGCGACGCTCTTAGCAGTGGTATCATCCGGCGCTTCACCCTCGGCTGCCCCAGCCTGGGCACTAACTTCTCCAACTACTTCACCAATAGAAGCCTCAAAAGTAAAATCAAGCAAGTCTTCCGGAGGAATAGAGAAGGTCTCACAACCCCGAACCCAGCCTTTTCACCTTTCAGCTGCTCATCCTCCTCGAGCAGACCAACATGGATGCTCTGCAGCTCATCCACTTCCTTCTTCAGACTTTTGTTGATCTTCAGTACACCTTGAAGTTCCAACACTTAGGGTTCAAGCCTATCGACGATTCTTTTGAAGTGGATCACTTAATTATAAGCAACAATCAACTTTTCATCCTTTGCATAAGCAGCGAAACAAAACTTAGAAACTGTAAACTCAAGATCTTGAATCTGAGGTATGTAACATCCAATCTCCTTCTCTGCACTTTCATGCTTAACTTGGATCGCGTCAAGCCTAGTCTTCAAGTCAACGATCTTTTGGCGAGCGGTCTCAAGCTGCAAAGAAGTGGGGGCAGAAATATTAGACCCCTTTAAAGCAACGAGCTCAGAATCTGCCATAGTATTTGCCATCTCCTTAGCAGCCTTGCTATATCTGCATCATAGCAAACAGAGCAGTCCTTCTATATTGGGTCGTATGCTTCGTAAACGAGCTTGGGCAAACACCTTTCTGACGCCATCAACAAACTTGGCACAAGCGTCCATGTTTTCAAGAGATCTAGTTTCAAAAGCACATAGATCTCAGCAGCCTCCCTAGAAGCAGGCTTAGTGGATTTCTCACAGCTGCCTACGCGAGCATTCTCTTCATTCCCAGCAGGCGAATCAGTCTCAGCAGCATAAGGAATTGGCCTTGGCGCCACTTTAGCAACAAAGTCCACCTTATCACTCTTCATAATAGCAAGCCTCTTCAAAGGTAAACCGGACTTAGCTCCCAACAGACGTCTTGGTACAAAATTCGGCACTAGGGGCATGACAGGACCTTTGTGCCGAACAATCCTATCAGCAATCGTACTAGCCATTCTTGACATGGCAGGCGCCACATGCTCAGATCTAGCAGCCTTATTTTTTGTCCCTTTGGAAAAAGTCAAGTCAATCACAAGCCTGGAGGCAGTCAACGAACCCGTGCGAGCGATAGAAGTCTTTGGTTTTTTCTCAGCCGACATCTCTTGAGCAGGCAGGGAAGATCCTTTTTCCCACCTTCACTTGCAGCAGGATCCACAACAGTGATTGGACGAGCCAATGCATCCGCCTTGATCCTATTCACCTCCTATTTTGGGAGCAGCCCACGTTTCTCCTAACGAATAGAGTTAAAGTAGCCAACGCCATTCGTGGTACCTAGCAAGGGAGTTCAACCGAACATTCCAACAGCTCATGAGGCTCGCAACCTCTTCATTTCTCTCAATCATCGGGCTAGCTCGCGTGTCCAAAAGCCTAAAAGGACATGAGCCATGTGACTCGCCTAGTACTGCGCCCCAGCGCCACAATCCGCTGCCCCAGCCACACAAGCTGCCCTTGGTTCTAGCCAAGTCGAGCAGCTTAAAATAGTGGTCTCTGCCATAATACCTCATCGGCTCATGCCGAGCCGACTCTTGGCCCATGCCAGCCGACGTGCCGCACCACCCCGACGGCTGCCCCGCAGTAGCACCATCCAACAAGAAGACAAGGAAAACTAATTTTTTTCTTACCTCAGTGTGGCATGAAAAAGATGAAGAAAGCAACGAAAGACGGTCCTTTGCACGGGCAAGATGTAAAAGATTGCTAAAGGAGGGGGAACAAATATCCTCTAAGCTATCTCTCTCTTGTATGGTAGAATAAATCGCTCTCCAAAGTTGATTTAATAACCCACTTAAGGTGGACTTAAATAGGCTTTGAGAGAAATTTATTTCCCTTTCCTATAAGGATCTAATTTCATATTAAAGAGAGAATCTACATCAAAATAGGAAGCAGTCCTAAGTTTCCTAAAGCAAAAAGATCTCTACACCTGCTGCCTTTTTCTGCGAGCAGCCCAACAGATGTGGGGGCATTTGTGGAGCCAAAAATATTCACAAGGCAACACGTGGATTTTTGACATAAGAAGACAAAACTACCATTTGGGCATACCGGGATTCCCACGCGCAAGCAGCAGGCAATTATCCTTCAGCCAAGTCAAAAGTGCCCAAAATAGGTATCAACTTCAAACCTAATTTATTCATATATTTCCTATTTCATTATTTAGCTAATCAATTAGCTAAATATTATACCTATTCCATAATTCCTAAAACATTCCTTCTAAAATAATGATAATTAGCTAATTATTCCCTTAATTAGCGTTTAGACCATTCACTTTACCCTAACTCCCACAAAAAGGCTGGCCATCTTTCATCCTTCTACCTTTTTTCCCTTGTATGACAAATAATTAGCCAAGTTAATTAGGGAGTTATTGGCTAATTATTTTGTAACTCCTAATTAAACCCAAAAAACCCTAGCCACCTCCTATCCCTATAAATATACTTCCATTCTCACCAAAAAGAGGAGAAAAAATTCCAACACTTTGGCAAAAATCCCAAAATTCTCTAAACACTCTTTCTCTCTAAATTCTAACTTTGGCATCGGAGGTTTTTTGGGCAAAGCCCCCCCCCATTCATCGTGGGCATGTGAGGCTCTTGGCCTTAACCTAAGGTGTTAATTGTTTTGTAGGTGCAAAATTGTCCAAGATCAAGGGGGAAGAAATTTGCATCCACAATATCAATTGTAAGAAATCGGTTATGGCTATTAATATTGTAAAACAAATGTAGCTGCAAATTCTCTGTCAAATATTGGACACAGATTGCTGATTATATGTTCATAGATAACTTTTTTTTTTTTTGCTCTCTTTATTCGAAAACTATGTTTTCTTTTTTCCTTTTTAGTTACTAGGAAGGTGAAAGGGAGAAGAGGGGATATATATGGTGGCAAGAATTCGCCGTCTTCAGTCCTAACGAATTTGTACCTACAATCTTACGAGGGCTCATTCAAGACTTGTACTACTACTTAACAAAAAAAATAAAAGAACTTTTGTTTTGCCTCATCAGGATAGATACAATACATTTTTTTTAACCATGGAAGGACTCACATCCAATCAACAAAAAAGATAACACTGCTGAGAAGTTAGAGAACTACCGTAAAGGCTCACCACAAGAAAAAAGAGCGCACCACTCACTAATGATCTTGAGTCGACATAGAAGCACTGGTATGAATCGTCTCTAATAAATGTCTAGCTCTTTCCACATGATCATTTTTCATGCTTACAAATCACAAGAAACACAAAAACCACCACCTCAATTCTAAACAACAGTCACCACTCAAAGATTTGAACTTGAGACATAATCCATAGACGTTGTAAAGGCTCTCGATCGTGACATAGCGAGAGAGAGACCACAAAATTTTTAAAGCAAACGATCAATCGCAACCAAAGGATGAAAATGGTTAGAAGATAGGAGAAGCAAGGAGGGGAAGAAAGGAAAAACCCAAGAGGGATTCGCGCCACTGACTCCAAGGCCAAAGACAAAGGTTGACGACATAGGGTTTCTTCTATGTTTTTCTCTCTTTAGATTAGGATCATATGATTCTAGGACATTATCCTCATGCAGAGCCAATCTTGAGATTTTGGAGGCCCTGTGCAGGACTCAAACGGGGGCCCTTACATGGTTTAAAATTTTGATTGCTACATTTTCTTTTATAGTTTATATTTTTTTTAATTATGGATTGATATAAAGAAAAAAACAACATGAAGCATAATGTGGTGGTATGCACCTATCTGAAATCCTATACTTTTTTGTTCAAAACTCCTTAATTTTTAAATACAAAAAACATGGAGTGATGGCTATGTAGTTATCGTATCACCGTACAAATACCATAATCATAACCATTAATGATCTTTATTAGCATCTAGTGTTCATCTCATAAAAAATTTGAGTTAAACGAATCACTGGTTATGATATTGATAGCATCTTACAATGAAATGTTATTTTTTATTGCATTTTTGCTCACGCTCTAAAGCAAGGATTATTCTCACAACCCCCCATCCCCTCCCCCCTCACCTCTCAGTTGGTTGCCGTTAGATTAGTTGAAAATTCAAGATTCGAGATTCGTGTCTCTAATGGTAGGTATGAGCAAAGTTGTATTATAATTTTCTTTTGATATAGGGAATTGTTATTGGTACTTCAAAAATCTCATTGTACACTTCAAACTTTCTATATTTAAAAAAAAAAAAAAAAACACTTGTGAGGAGTGTAGAATGATATTTTTGGAGTGCCAATAACACTTCCCTTGATATATAGATGACTAAAGTCTTCAAATGGATGAAACTTATAATTTGATAACTTTTAAAAGGTGATCAAAAGAATAAACGATTCTTATTATTACATGTATTCTATTAAATGCTGTCATATAAGGAAGGAGCTTTTAAAGATTATATTTTTAAACTTTTAAGAGTTTTAATTTATTATGATATTACTAATTGTAGATTTATTCGCAAAAGTTATGTTATATAATGAAAGAAATGTTTTTTTTTTTGGAACAAACAATGAAAGAAATTAAACTACAAATATTCAATAAAAGAAACAAATAGTCTAGCTTAAAAAAAGGGGAACTTTTACAAAAACCTCCCGATACTGTTCACTTTAATGAAAAACCACATTTTTACACTAAAAAGTCAATCCTAGTACTATTCATTTTACCCTTGATTTTGTCCTTATCGTTAAAACTCAAAGTTTTCAAGCCATTTTCATTAGTTTTTCTTAAAAAATAATAAAAAAAGGCCCAACATGGTTACCCAGACAATGCCCAATAGGAAAGAAATCAAAATTAATAAACATGAGCAAGTGTGGAGTCGAACCCGTGAACAAGTAAATGACAGTACCGCTGATTAACAACTCTGCCAAGAAAGCACTGTGATCATGATCACGCTTTTAGAATTTGGGGCCCTATGCGGTCGCACACTTTGCACCCTCTCAGGGCAGGCCACCTCATGGATCTGTTAAGAATAATACAGTCTAGTGATCATTTGATTAGAAAATCATTAATTTTAGGGTAAATTACATAGTAGCCCTTTAGGTTTGAGGTCTATTACAACTCCATACAATATCTTTAAAACATTTCACTTTCATACCTTACGTACTATTTTATTTCAAAATAATACCTCCGTTACATTTTCCATCCATTGATCCGTTAAGAGTTGATGTGGCTGCCACATTTGTGCTGATGTAGCTGCCGTGTGGCAAAAAACAATTATAATATTAACCCTATTTAAAAACAAAAAAACAAAAAAAAACAAAAAAAAAAAAAAAAAAACCAAACCCAGAAATCGTCTTCCCCATCCCCATCCCCAGTCGCATTCACTTCTTCTCCGTCCCTTCATCTATAAGCCTACAGAACCTTAATTTCCCCCCAAATCTCATGCAAAAGTCACAATATCCTTATTCCACAATATCCACACCCCTTCAAACCTCACGTACTATTTTATTTCAAAATAATACATCCGTTACATTTTTCATCTATTGATCTGTTAAGCGCTGACGTGGCTGCCACATTTGTGCCACGTGGCTGCCAAATGTGTGCCATGTGGCAAAAAAAACAATTTTTTTTTTTAACTTGAATCTTCTAAATAAATTTTTTAAAAAAAACAAAAACAAAAGCTAAAACACACCTCCTCGTAACCCCCCACTTTGTCTTCCCTCCCTCCCTCCCCCACCTAACCCGCAACCCAGAAGAAGAAGAACAAGAACAAGAAGAAAACAAAAAAAAAACAAACAAACAAACAAACTCATCTTCATCTTCCCTGACCCCCCCTTCCTTGCAACCCACCCCTTTCTTCCCCCTCCCATCTTCCCCAAACCCACATCACCCATCCTCCACGTCCTCCTCCGCTCCCACCCGTGCACCTACCCTCCGCACCCACCCTCTTCCCTCCTCTACACACCCCACTCCTTAAATCCACATCTATTGGGGAAGACGGGATCTGGGTTACAGGGAAAAAGATATGGTTTTTTTTTTTCTTTTCTAGGTTGCAGGTAGTGGGTGCGGAGGAGGATGTGGAGGATAGGTACACGATGGGTTTGCAGAAGATGGGAGGGAGAAGAAAGGGGTGGGTTGCAGGGAAGGGGGGTGAAGGAAGATATAGATGGGTTTTTTTTTTTTTTTTAGGTTGCACATGTTGGGCTCAGGTGGGGGGGGGGGGGGAATGGGTGCGGAGGAGGATGTGGAGGGTGGGAATGGTTTTGTTTTGGGTTGCAAGGAGGGACGACGGATGGGGAAGATGATGAAGGGGATGAGTTTCTGCAGGCGCCCGGGGGGGGAGGGGGGTGGGTGGGGTGGGGTGATGGGATCTGGGTTTTCTAAGTTTTTTTTTGTTGTTGTTGAAGATTTAGGTTTTTAAAAAGAAATTAAAAATTATTTTTTTTGCCACGTGGCATAAATGTGACAGTCACGTCAACGCTTAATGGATCAATAGATAGAAAATGTAACGGATTTATTATTTTGAAATAAAATAGTACGTGAGCTATGAAAGTGAAATGTTTTAAAAATATTGTATAGGGTTGTAATAGACCTCAAACCTAAGAGACTAATATGTAATTTACCCTTAATTTTATGTTAATCAAAAAACACCATTTTATATTTTTTTTTTTAACCATAAGGACCAAATCCAATATTGAATCAGCTCAGCAAGGTTTTTTTTAACCAAAAAGATAAAATCCAATATTAAGAAGCCCAAACTGTTTTTGGTTATCGTTTGGGCATGTTGTTTTGTTTTTTGTACTTATGATTAAAAAAAATCCATTGGGTGTTTTTTCTTCATTAAGATTCTGTTTTGTATCTAAGGTCTTTTAGAGTAAAACTACCTATTTCAATTTCTATATGTCATATTTTTTAATTTTGCAAATAAATGTTTCATTTTTGTTAGTAAAACAGTAAATCTTGAAACTTAACAGCATTAAGGCGTTAAAAAAATATATATCAAATATCTGGCAGAAAAATGGAAGTTCGAAATTTGAAGAGCAATTTTCAGTTTTATACAAAAACTACAAAATAAATACTGGACCTCAAACGCAGGGTAAAACCTCTTAACAATTTGAGTTGTAAGCTGCGAGAACAATGCTTAAGAGTGGATCAGATTACATGTGAAACACATATATGAGTTTAAGATAATATCAAACTAACACAGGGCCTCTTACAGACTACATCCATCGTCACCAATATGAGTTGTATAATTCGCATATTCATCTGCAATCTAGGTATTCAACAAGGGCCCTTTGTAATGCTGAAATCAAATATTATTGGCAGATGCTAGTTTATTTATTACTTTTTTTGTGCCCTTATTTCCATGGCCAAAAGACTTTGTAGTCTGTTCTATCAAAATAGCAGATCGACGTCCTACTACATCCTATGAGTTTCATCAAGAATTTAAGTCGATCCCAATGTTCATTCCATTGTACGCGATAGGAGCAAACATCCACATATCATCCGAGCTTAGGAGCTGCAAAATAGAGACCGAAAAAAACAATATTATTATATCATCAAATCAAAACTTCTGTTTAGATTTAAACTTGAACGTGGATATATATTTCATTATTTCAGTTCTCTTTCTTTTGGTATTACCTTTATCTGAAGCTGTAAGAACTTCACATACTGGATAGCCTCCTCAAGCATTGTGCTGAGATCAACCTGCATTGTCCACAAAAAAAAATATATATAGGAGAACTTAGTTACATGGGCTCTTAAATAATTACACCAACTCTTATATTATTAGAGTTTATATGCTGACAATTACCTTTGTTCCATTTGGTACAAGGTTCTGCAAAATTCTTAGCCTCGCGTTTATTTTTTCTCTTCTTTTCTGCAGGATATGCATAGAAACTTGATCAGTTTTATCTGTACTACTAGGCGCTTCATCCATACTAACATTGTCGTCAACCACAACATATGAAATGTCAACTATACCCCTATTGGAAAAAACAACTTTAATACAATGAACTAAGGGTTATACAGTGATTTTCCATTCAAGAATTATACATTTTCTACTTTCAAGACTTTCAACATCCTCATTCCTCTAGTATTGATCAATAGAAATCTCTTTTTTCAAGAAATTGGTAAATATATACTTCAGAGTACAGTACTCTGAGTACTTTATGGACTTACCTTCGCATATATGCTTTGGGAATCAGTTGCCGATCCCCTACTGGCTTTTGTCCCTTTTGGACTCAAGATTGAAGTACTCACGCCTCTACTCAGATCGTGATGAGAACCATTAATGGAGTCATCGTCCCCTGAGCAGCAACTGCTTGAGCTCCGCCCTTTGGTGCTTACATCATTATCTTCAATGTCTCCGCTTGAGACCGCCTTTTGGCCCTTCTTCGCCTTCACATTCCTCTGATTCTTTAGCACCTACAAAATTTAGTCATTTACTTATGATTGGAGATGCTCACAAATTCTCATTTTTTCAAGTTAAAAAAATACGACAAAAAAAAAAAAAAAAAAAAAAAAGCATCACCAATTAAGTGCATGAAAGAGAGATTAATTAAAGCTTGATCTTGTGTATACTTACATCTACTGAACTGCAAGGCCTTTTCTTAGAATTTTCGGAAACCATAACTTCATTTTCCATTGCAGGTTCCCGTATTGCCATCTCATGATCAGACTCCCTATTAAGCTGCAGAAGCTTTTCATAAATAGCAGCTCCCGGCTGGTTTTCAATATTGACATTGCTCAGTTCTTGGTGATGATCCATGCCATATTCTTCGCCTTGAGTGGGAAACAAGTTGGTAGCATTGTCGTCCCATGGACGAAATGCTTCGGAGTTGTGGTAACTTGTTTCCACAATACGGTTAGGATTACCAATGCAGTCGTTTGTTTCATCATTGTTCATAATATAAGTACTACTCCCATTTGAAAGGTAAAGATTAGCCATTTCTGAAGAATATTGTGAACCTTGATAAATGCCTTCCATGTTAGATGTTGAAAAATCATAGCTAGGACAAATTGCAAATGGGATTGCTGAGCTTGAAGCCTCATTCATCTCATTTGTGACAGAACAGTTACCGATCAACTGGGACATGAACTCCGCCTCCTCATCGGAGGAGTACATTGCACCAAGTGAACTCCATCGACCATTTGCAATAGCTGCTGCAGATTCCATGTATGCTAAATGTATAGAGGAAGTCTTTTTTTTATTCTTTTGCTTTAGTGCTAATAATTGTGAAGGAAGCTAGACTTGTTTGGTGCTCTGGACGAAGGAGATTGGGGCACATTTATAGACAGGAGTAGCCAACTCAGTTTGAATTCCAAATAGAATTTCCCTTATTAATTCTTAATTATCAATCATTAACATGAAATAGTATATAAGCTTTAAACAACGGCATGGGGCCTTGTACAGCTAAAAAATATTTGCAATTTCATTATCAATGTTCTATAATCTTTCAATATTTTTTAATGTCGACCAATATTTTTTAGGCCTAATTGGATGATTAATACCCATAGTGATAGGGTAGTTGAAAAATTGTCCATGTGGTGAAAAAAATAGGATTTAAGTTCCTGTGGTGAAGTCTATTACGATTTATACCCAAAATTGAAAATTTTGTCCACTTTCCCTCACATGTAAGCTTCACGTGCTAACAATTAACGAAGAACTCGTTTTAGCCTCGTATATTTGGCTCACATGCTAATAATTAATGAATTAATGAAGACGGCGAAATTTTCAATTTTGGCCTAAATCCTAACAGACTTTCCCACCGAGGCTTAAATTATAATTTTTTCACCACATGTGCTATCTTTCGACTACTCTATTACCACGGGACTATTAATCCAATTAAACCTTTTTTTTTTTTATAAAGCCTACATCAATATATATATATTCCCCTTTTTTTGTCAAATACATCAATGTTTTTTAAAGATTAGCAATTTCTGAAGTTCTATGGAAATTATTTTGAATTAAATATTGGTCGACGTTAAAAAATATTGAATGGAAAAACCGAAATCGATCGAGATCGAATTGAGCTACATCAATATATAAAATGTGAGTTGTGGATATTCCTCTGACATTCTTAATGTTCTATATATGGCTTCGTACAAGTCATAGGGTCGGATGGTTTAATCCCACGTCCTAAAGTCACAACAATTAAAAATACAAATATAAGTTGTGGCATCATATAAATGAAGACGGTATCATTGATAAAGATCTCAATCCTATACATTTAAAGTTCAGGTAAAGATCTTTAGGTCAATATATACCCTTCTTTGTCTGGTTTAACCCTTTTCTTTTTAAGTTTAATACCCTAAACCTTATTATGACTGTCCATTTTGATCTTGTTTCAGTGGTGGCATTGCGTACAAACGATTCAGCGGCATAGGGTCCCAAATTTCAAAGGTAAATGACTGCATTCTGCGGTCAAAACGCTTCGCCTGGCAGAGATTGTGAATGAGAATGGGCTTCCCATGGTTGTGTTGTGCACGTACTCGTCTAGCCTTCGACTTTTAAGTTTTTCGATTATGAGTCTCTCTGTGGAATGGAGTCAAATTCTTGACCAATGGTGTAATTAACATGTAATTTTTTTGGTGCAAATTTACATACAATTTTTTTGGTGTTATACCATGTTAGAGATTCACATGTAAAGGTGTAAATTTTAAAATGTACATTTTTGCTCAAAAACCAAACCAAAACCGTTTGAAACCGTACTGAACCGAACCAAATGGTTTGGTTTCACTTCGGTTTTGGCTTCAAAACACACCGAACCACACGGCAAAAAGTTTCGATTTTGGTTGTAGTTTCACTCAAAATAGCACCGAACCGAACTGTGCTCACCCCTACGAGGATATTGGGTCATAGTTATTCTTCTAGGGGCGGTTGTCCAGATGCCATGTACTTGGAGTCGCACACTAAAATAAAGGTTTCTTTCTCCAAAGCAGTGAACAACTGTGAAGTTGATTAGTAAGAGAACCTTAAAAAAGAATAAAAACGATCGAATAAACATTGCAGAAGTGTGTAAAGTCAAACTTAATTACTTAAAAAATGTAAAGACTAACGGAAGTCAACTATTGTTTATATGGAGAAAATAAACTTTAGTAATATTAAACCAGAAAGCTTAATTTAATAACAGTTAGTCCCCATGATTTGAAAGAATCGTAATAGGAGAAAAACCCTAAAGTCAACTAATTAAATATCTAATAACAGTATGTCCCATACAAAAATCATTAGAAAATAGAGTTGAGAAACAGCTATGTCAACTTAAAATTGTATTATACAAGGAAACTTAAAATTGTATATGGCACGGTTAGAAAAAGAAAAAAAAATTTATATGGCGCCAAAAGAAACTTGGAACTTAAGAGGTCAACCAATTTAATAATAGATCCCATATACCAATAAAAACTATTAGAAATAAATCACTCGAGAACTTTAAAGTCCACTTCTTTATCTTCAAGTCAGCTCTGCCCCAAGGAGGGGAAACCAAACAGAGAAAATGAAATAGATCCGAGTCTTGACTAAACCTTCGCGATAAATTTCTATAAATAACAATTTGTAACTCAGTTGGATTAAGAATATTATGTTCACATGAGGTCCCAAGTTTAATTCACCTACTCCAAACTAAAAGAATGTTGCTCAGTAAATTTAGCAGTGTTTGTATTAATGTATTTATAAGACTTTACAAAGAATGTTGCTCAACAAATTTAGCAGTGTTTGTATTAATGTATTTATAAGACTTTACAAATAGAATTTGGATGAAGAAATAACTTTTCAAAACAAACAGATAATACAAACAAACTATACAAAGCGTAACAAACTATATATAATGTGAACAATGTCAGGTGCCTTGGCATTTATCAATTGATTGGGCAAATTATTGTACCATTCTTTCTTCCATGCATATTTAGTTTTCTGACATTTATCATGAAGGAAATTAGGTGGCGGATTGTTTAGCAAACTTTGGTGTTGATTATGTTGGGATTCATTGGTGGGAATCTTGTCCGCCATGTGCAAAGTCGGCTTTTGTTTATGATCTTTCAAGGCTTCCAAATTTTCGTTTCACTTAAGAGTTGTCTTAATTCATTTTTGTTTCTAATAGTTTCTACATTTTGTTAGGGTAAGGCTTCATGTATGTGGATACAAATTTCCGCCTTCTTCTCCTTTGACGAAAATGCACCTGCAAAATAATAACACCTAAGATTATGGCCAAGAGTCTCACGCGCCCACGATAAATTGGGGGAGGGGGGCTTTGACCGAAGAATCTCCGATGCCAAAGTTAGAATTTTAAAGAGAAAGTATTCAGGGATTTTTAGGGAGATTGGACTTAGCTTTTTGGAGAAAAATGGGACTATATATAGGGGTGTGGCTGGCCCTATTCCCGGCCCTATTTGGAGAAATAAGGACCGGCCACTTTTGGTGTTTTTTTTTTAATATAATTGCAAGATATTATGTCAAATAATATCTTGCAATTAATTTGGTAATTAATCCCAATTAGAGAATTGGGAGTTACCTTCTGAGCAAGGATTTAATGAGGAGTGATGAGAGGTATTTGAATAAATATCATTTTGATCACCCTTGACTCTTCCTTTATTGAGCTATTATTGTATGTTGTATGCACGTGGGAATCCTGGTGTGCCTTGAGGATAATTTTGTCCATTTTACCCAAAAGTCCACGTGTCACCTCCATAATTTTCTTGTTTATTTTTTGCTTAACAAATGCCTCCACACCTGTTGGGCTGCTCGCAGGAAAGGGCAGCAGGTGTAGAGATCTTCCCTTGCTTTAGGAAACGTAAGATTGTTTCCTATTTTGATGTAGATTCCCACATTACTTGGAAATTAGATTCTTTTGGGAAAAGGGAAATAAATCACTTCTAAAGTTTATTTAAGTATACCTTAAGGAGATGATTAAATCAACTTCAGAGAGCAATTAATTCTACCTTACAAGAGAGAGAAGGCTAGAGGATATTTGTTCCCCTTCCCCTATCAATCTTCTACACTTACCCGTACAAAGGACCGTCTTTCGTTGCTTTCTTCGTCTTTTCCACGCCTCACCGAGGTAAGAAAAATTTAATTTTCCTTGTCTTCTTCTTACATAGTGTTGTCGTGGGGCAGTAGTCACGGTGGTATGGCACATCGGCTGGCAGGGGCCAGGAGTCGGCTTGACATGGGCCGAGGTGTGTTGTGGCATGGACCACCGCTTGGGCTGCTCAACTTGGCTAGAGCCAAGGGCAGCTGTGCGGTTGGGGCCACAGATTGAGGCACTGGGGCGCAGTACTAGGTGAGCCATATGGCTCATGTCCTTTGGGCTCTTAGACCTGACGTAGGCCAAGCCAATGATTGAGAGAAATGAGGAGGTCATGGGCATCATGGGTTGCTGGAATGCTAGGTATGCATGCCTTCTGCTTGCTGGTCCGAAAGAAAAAAAATAAGGAAAGAGCCAGCATGGGTTGTGCTCTTTCTCTGAGTATCATGAACGGCGTTAGCTACGTAGTCCTCTTTACCGGGAGAAAGATGGGTTGCTCCCGAGAGATGAATAAAGAAAATCAAGATAGATACATTGGCTGGTTCGATCGTTGTCGTGTGTAACCTACTATGAATAAAGATGGAAAGAACAGATCTACCCAGCCTGCTCAAAAGATGTTGGTTGAGGAAAAATCGAAGATTTCCTTCACTGCTTGTGAAAGTCTGCCTGCTGTCGAGAAGTTTGTGATTGACTTGACTTCTTTTAATGGGAAGAAAAATGAATAGCGATAAGGTGGACTTTGCTGCTAAAGTGGCGCCAATGCCTACTCCCCTTGCTGCTGAGACTGATTCGCCTGCTGAGAAAGAGAAGACTGCTCACGTGGGCAGTTATGAGAAATCCACCAAGCCTGTTTCTAGAGAGGCAACTGAGATTTGTTTGCTCTTGAAACTAGATATGCTTGAAGACATGGATGTGTATGCCAAGCTTGCTGATGGCATTAGAGGGGTTGTTTGCCCAAGTTCCTTTGCGAAGCATACAACCGAATATATAAAGACTGCTCTGCTTGCTATGATGCAAAAAATGACAATTTTGGCAGCCGGGTCTATGCCCCTTGACCAAAAGGATACCAAGTCTGCTAAGGAGGTGGCAAAGACTATGGCAGCTAAAGCCTATTCCTCTGCTAAAAAGATTAAAAGGTTGGAGTTTGAGCTTGTTGCTTTAAAGGGGTTTAATATTTTTACCCCCACTTCTCTGCAGCTTGAGACCGCTCGCCAAGAGATCGTTAATTTGAAGACTAGGCTTGACGTGATTCAAGTTAAGTATGAAATTGCAGAGAAGAAGATTGAATGTTACATACCTCAGATTCAAGATCTTGAGCGTTCTATTTTCAAGCTTTGTTCTGCTGCTTACTTAAAGGATAAAGAATTGATTGCTGCTTATAATCAAGTGATCCAATTCAAGAAAATTGTCGATAAGCTTGAACCTTGAACATCAAGTGTTGGAACTCCAAGGTGCACTAAAGATCAACGAAAGTCTAAAGAAAGTCTAAAGAAAGAAATGGATAAGTTCCAGCGCGTCCATGTTGGTTTGCTCGAAGAGAACGAGCAACTGAAGGGTGGGAAGGCTGGGCTCGAGGCTCTTCTTGTTCAGAGTCAGGTCGATTTCTATAAGCTAGGTTATGTAGATCATCTTTTTGTTAGGCCGTCTGACTTTGAGTTTGCTGGGAAAGACTTTGAGACCTTCTCTATTTCTGCGAAAGACATGCTTGCCTTTACTTTTGAGGTTTTCATTGATGAAGTAGTCATAGAAATTGGTGCAAGGTTGGGACAACTAGGGGTGAAGTGCTTGATGATGTTGCTGCTGAGAGCGTGGCGGATGCTGAAGGTGTGGTGACCGAGTAGTCGTGGGATGTCCTAGTAGCTGAAGAGTAGTCTTCTAGGTAGCCTTTCGGATTTTCTTTCTTTTCCTTGTTGCTTTTTGCTTTGCTTGAACTCCTTCGGCCTTTGCTATTTGTTTATCAATTTTACTAGAAAATTTAATAAACTTGCTTCCTTCGTTTTTCTTCATCTTCACTTCTTTTGTTTATGCCCATCCTTTGATCTTTAGATTAGCGGCAGGGGTGTTGCTTTCTATAAGCAGATAGGCCAAGGTAGCTTATGCAGCTGTAAGTGTTAGTGTCGAACTTCTGCAAAGTTGTTAGCCATAGCGTCAGAAGCAGATGAGTCCGCATGACCACTTGGCTGCTAACTTTGAGTTTCTTCAATCCTTTGAGCTGTGCGGCTTGTATACAACATACTAAAGATTTTTAGGTCATGAAATTCGTTAACCTTTCGTATCAAAAGTACGCAGTTGTATGGAATTTCGTAAGCAAAGGTATGAGAGAACTCCTTACTTTTATGTAACCAATTATGTGGGTTGCGTAGCAAGTACCACAACACTTTAGGAATTAGTATAGATCTAAACGATCATTTGGTGCTTGGCAGAGGGGAAGCTTATCGACTACATAGCATGTTGGCAGTGGATAAAGCTTCGTATATGCATGCTAACTTGTTTAAACTTTCACAAAAAATGTGCGGTTGTATAAGTTTAACGAAGCATACTGCTCGAAGGGCAAGCCGTAGGCAGTCTTCTCGAAATCGTAGGCTACCTTAATGCCCTCGGTAGCAGCTTTGGGGTTCCAAGGCAGTCGTTCATAAGGCTTATTGCGTAATGTGCTACTCCGTCTTTAAGGCCTGGTTCCTCACGAATTAGGCCAAGAGACCCAAAATCCTCCACTTAGCTAAACCTTGAAAAAGACCATTGTGGCTACTTCTAGGAATCTCGGCACAAGCCATCGTGCACCTAGTTATACCAGGGTAGCCCAACTCAACCATGTTTGGATATTCAGAGTGTAAAGTTTTGTCCTCTCGTATTGGAGAGCAAACCCATGTAGGTGTCGGGGAATTAGTTTACTTTCTCGCATTGGAGAGCATAGTTGGTCCCCATGGAGGCGCAATTCATGCAATAAGTCCCTAAGAAAGGCACGGTCTTCTTTTGAAATGCAGGAGTGATCAGTTATTGTAAGCATGCAGCCGAGCCAAGTTGTAGATTACTTTTTAATTCCTCATTGAAAAACGAGTGAAACGAACGAAAACATAGCTGTAAGGTAGAGACTGCATAACAACTGGATAGTCCTCGCTACTTGAGTCTTCAGGCTTTGATGTAGTGGGAGGTCACACATGGTACTTCCTCAGATTGCAGGCATTTCATCTTTTTGGAGCCTTCTCTGTAGGTAGTGATGAAGGCTTTTCTTAGGACTAGATCTCTAGGCTAGAACTTCCGGATCTTAGCCCTTTTGTTGTAGCTGGAGATGAGCTACTGCTGGTAAGCTGTGAAACGGTGATAACCTTCTTATGTTTCTCCTGTGCCAGATCTAAGTTTGTGTCCATCTTCTTTCTGTTTTGTTCAATGCTTGGCAGTAAAGTGCTGATACTTAGCACGATGACATTGGGAGAAATGATTGCTTCGAAACCAAATGTCAAAGAGAAAGGAGTTTCATCGGTTTCTTGTCATTTGGTTGTGCGATACACTCATAAACATCCGAAAAGTTCGTCTGGCCATTTTCCCTTCTTGTCGGAGATGGATTTCTTGAAGTAGTTGATAATTGTCTTGTTGGATACTTTGGCCTGCCTATTGCCTTGGGGATACCTAGGCATGGACTTACGCTGCTTGATGCCATATTGCGGGCCATTGTCTATGACGATGGATTGAGGGATGCCAAATTGGCAAATGATATTCCTCCATATGAAACGTTTTATGTCCGTCTAAGTTGTGGTTGTCATGGGCTCTGCTTCCACCTACTTGGTGAAGTAGTCAGTTGCCACCATTATCATGCCTCTGCCCTTAGTAGCAGGCGACATTGGCCCTACCAAGTTGATTGCCCACTACATGAACAACCAATGACTCGTCTACGGGTGTAGTTTACTAGTAGGCAGTGCTAGTACTAGCTTGTAGCGTTGGCAACAATCGCACCTTTGTACTAACTCATTTGCGTCTTGATGCATAATAGGCCAGTAGTAGCCTACGTTTTCAGCCTTCTATGCTAAGGCAATGGAGATGTGGTCCAGTGTAGGATCTTCGGACAAGAATGTCGTTCCACATGTAGTAGTGTGCTGCCTTTGTATGGATCTTTCTAGACTCTAATCTTTCCATGGGGAGTGTACCATTGACTAAGTAATCTATAATGGAATCTTGTCAGTTTGGAGTTATACTAACCTATGACACCTTGGATGCTGGCTCCTCCTCTATGCTTGGATACTTCACCGGAATAGAGTGTTTAAGTTAGTGGTCGAGGACGGAGTTAAGTGAGGGTGTAAGTCTGAAGCGTCTCAAGTTGCTTTCGTACCTTTTCTATGTGCTACTCCATCTTTAGATGTTTTGCCTTGTACTCCCCAGTAGTCTAACTGGTGATTAGCTGGGAATTAGAATGAATTGTAAGCTTTTTCACCATCAAGCCTTTTGCCATTTTGAAGCCTGCTAGTAAGGCTTCGTACTCTACTTTGTTATTGGATGCTTTGAAGTCTAGAGTGATTGCCTGCTCGAGCATCAAACCATCTAGAGTGATTGCCTTGTACTCTCGAGCTGCCAAAAATCTAAATCAAGTGAAGCATGCATGGCTAGGGCTTGCTCAGTTACCTCCGAGGCATCATTGGGTCACTCTGTTGCGTTGCCTAGGCTAGGCGCGAAGATGCGGTAGGGAACCGCGGGGTTGGGGTCATGTTACATGCAATAAGAGTTGCTCAACTACCGATATTGGGCCACTTTAGAGCTGAATTATAGAGCAAGGGTTGGTTGGGGCCGTGTGACGCGCAACAGAAGATGGTGCTTAATTACCGATATATATTGCTCTTATGTAGAATTTTTTGGGGCAACGGGGATAAAACTTGCTTCCGAGTGTGTTATTCTAGTGTTTAACTGCCCTTGGCATGCCTTTTGGACTAAGCTGTTGCGTTCGTTAGAAAACTTTGCATCTGCCAGTGTCGGCGCCTTTATCGTCGTGCGTCTGGATTGGGTAAAATAGTGCATCATGAGGATGATTGCTTACATCTGAAGGTATAACTTGAGCTTTCCGATTGAAATAATTGTCGCCAAAGTTAGCTTTTGAATTTCTGGTAACTGGTTTCCGCATAGAGAAGAGCTTTTAAACTATGGAATATAGGTAATCGAGTCCACAGCTCTTCTTGTATGAGCGTAGAGCTTATTGATGCTTTAGATACCATCAAACATGTGAATAAGTCATCCGCTGCTTCTAGTTTGGATAGTAAGGAGATGCTGTCAGGTACTTCTTCAAGTCCTTGAATGCTTTCTCGCACTCATTCTCCTGTTTGTCTTATTGCTCTTTTTCGATTGAGTCAAAAAAATATCTCACGTTGATCGGTGGACCGCAAGGGTAAACAGTTAAGTGCGGTTACTTATGTGGTCAGACCTTGAATCTCCTTCATAGTAATAGGGTACTTCATATTCAAGATCGCTCGAATTTACCTTGAATGTGTATCGGTGAGCCTCGTTGTACCAATGTGCATGCTTTTTTGCCAAAGCGAAAGAGTTTGCCAGAGTTAGATCTTCTTTCATGAGCAATTCTTCAAACAGCGGGTGGTCTACTGGGAATCATTTTTAGAAGGCTGCACTAGCTATTGAGTCGTTGCATCCGCCTATCATAGCCTTCTCTGTTTTGAACCTCTTCACATAGTCGCGAAGCGACTCCTTTGGTTTTTTCTTGACATTGAATAAGTGGTCGGACTTCTTCTTGATTGAGCGATATGATGAATATTCTTTGGTGAAAACTAAAGAAAGTTTGTTGAAACTCTGGATGGATTCTGGCGGCAAGGTGTAGAACAAATTTTGCGCCTCACCTTGTAGAGTGATGATGAATATCTAGCACATGAGATCTTCGTTACTTCGATAGAGCATCATCGCGCTTCGGTAGTGCTTTAGGTGTTTCTTCGAGTCTCTATCCCCTTTGAAGGATATGAAATGTGCCATGCTGAACTTGCGTAGAGGCTCTACCGGCTTGATCTCATCCGTGAAGGGTGACCTGCTTATGTTGGTCATGTCCCATCGTAGTGCCTTATCAATGACCTTGTTACGTTGGAAATCGCACAATAGCTTGATCAGAAGCCCCACTACTTATTCCTGAATTTAACTTTGTTGGAGGCAGCAAAACTCTTCCATGTGTTCGGCTCGTCTATGCCCCCGATCGTGACCTACTGGTCTAGGCTGTTCTTCCATGTGTTCTACTCGTCTATGCCACGGCTGCGCTGCATGTGGTACGTTCCTAGCAAGCGATCAAATTTCTTGTAGGCTACCAGTTGAACTTGAGCCGCATTGTGTGACTGCTTCTTTTTGTCCTTCGTGCTTCCTACTTCAATGTAAGGTGGATGATGCTCCTTGCGGGCCTAGCGCTAAGACGAGAATATACGTTATCTCGATGGCCTAGTAGGGAGTGTACACTGCCAGAACACTCGGTTCATGACTGGTCAAGTGGCTACTTGCAGAGACGCTGCTGGAAAGGTTCGTCATCTGCCCTTGTCCTACTTCAGGACACCTTGTCTAAGGCACGTTGCATCTCGATGCATTGCAAAAGCTAATTCACTAAGGTCATCTATTGTGCAATGGCGCTTGTTAACTCTCTGACTTGTTGAGATAAGTATGGTTCACCAGTTGGATTGGAAAAGCTTGGACGGTATGCGTCTCCTAATGGAAGTGTAATGGACTCCAGGCATGAGATTTGAGTTGGGATATGTTAAATCTGAGAAAAAAATGGGGTGAAAATACCCTCGATTAAATTGTCGGTCCAGAAATCTAAAGTCAGGATGGTTGAACCGATCTTGAATTGATTTAGGCTGCTTGGAATGGGGTGGGTCGGACCTCGGGTTGGACCATGATAGTGAGTTAAGCTGTAGGCATGGGTCGGACCGTGGGCGTTGGTTGGGCCGTTGGAGCACATGGGTGTTAGGCTCTCCTCAGTGCGGCTTAGGCCTGCGAGTCTTGGGCTAGGCTTTGGAGCGCGCTGGCCTTAGGCCCATGAGTGATGGGCTGCTCCAATTGCTAGAACAACTTAGGCCTCAGCTGCCATCGCAACATTGTGGCCTTGTTGAATATGGGGGGCCTTGCGTTGGGCTAGCTGCCTTGTGGCACGGGCCTGGGTCTGTTACTGTGAGGTGGCCTGCTCATTGTGGGTAGTAAACTCCCCTAGGGTCGTTGCCATGGTTGCTACCTTGGTGGCTACCACGGTGGTGCCTCGTGGGGGTGGTGTCACTCCACTAGCTGTGCGTTGAGCCTCATGGATCGTCGTGGTAGGGCAACGTCACGATCTCCATCACTTGGTCCAAATCCTTGAACGTAGGAAGTTCCATTCGTCGTGGTTTCTGAATTTCTAGTCATTGTACTTTTCTTTTACATTTATTCAAAGAATTTTATAAAAAAATTCTAGAAATAAGAATGTATGAAAAATCTACAAATGAACAAGAAATGAGAAACTTTGAATGCGATAGTCTTCTTCGAGTGTGTGAATCAAGACTCTCAATGAAAACACCAATTTGTGGATGCAAATTTCCGCCTTCTTCTCCTTTGACAAAAATGCACCTGCAAAATAATAACACCTAAGATTATGGCCAAGAACCTCACCCGCCCACGATGAAGGGGGGCTTTGACTGAGGAATCTTTTATGCCAAAGTTAGAATTTTAGAGAGAAAGTGTTTACTGATTTTTAGGGAGAGATTGGACTTAGCTTTTTGGAGAAAAATAGGACTATATATAGGGGTGTGGCCGGCCCTATTTGGAGAAATAGGGACCGACCACTTATGGTGGTTTTTTTAATATAATGACATAATATCTTGCAATTAATTTGGTAATTAATCCCAATTAGAATAAGGAAATTGGGAGTTACCTTTTGGGTGAGGAGTGATGAGAGGGATTTGAATAAATATCATTTTGATCACCTTTGACTATTTCTTGATTGAGCCATTATTGTCTGTTGCATGTGCATGGGAATCCCAGTGTGTCTCGAGGGTAATTTTGTCATTTTCACCCAAAATTCCACGTGTCGCCTCCATAATTTTCTTGATTATTTTTTGCTCCCCAATGAACCCTCTAACTTATTATATATTTATTTTTCTTTCTTCTTCAATATTCACAACGTTGTCTTTTTCCATGATAGCAATGTTGAAGTAAAAGTGACATTGTTGTTTTAATTAATTAAAAAAAAGTTTTTTTTATATTGGCTAATTACTCCAAAATTAGTTGGACTAGATTAAATATTGTTGTTGTGTAGGACTCTATTACTGGTGAGTTACTTCTAATTATCTCTAAGGGTAATGTTAGGGGGACCAAATTTTGTAAACCAAATGATGTGGTTGTTGATAATTGGATTATCAATTAAATGTTGATTAACATGCTTATTTTTTGTTGGTGACACATCATTTGGTTTGCAAATTTAGTTTCAAATTTTGGTCTTCCTAGCATTATCCTATCTTTAATAGGGATGATATTAGAAGATTATGAAACTACATAAAGAATGGTCCATGCATGCTCTCGCAGCAGTTAATCGATCATTACATAGCTGAGACCTATTATGATAATTAAAATAATTAAAATAATGATGATAGTTAAGTTAATCTAACAACTTATAGTAACATGCATCTTACTTACATGGTTGGGGTCAGTAGCGGATCCAGGATTTTAACATAGGGTGGTCCCAATATAAAAGCTCCAAAAAAATAAAAACGAAAATATCATTAGAACAAATAAATGGCATACTACAACTTTTCATTCATAATCTTTGTGCTAAACAAGCTAGAAATACTAAATTTTCATTCCTCGAGTAGAGCAGTTGTTCTTTACATTACAGAGATAATGAAAAGAACTATTATTATGCTCATGAGTAGTTGTTCTTTACATTACAGAGATAATGAAAAGAACTATTGTTATGCTTAGATTTCTCGAAAGGAAAAAGGAAATTAAGATCAAATCTCATTATTGAATTAAGAAGTAGTTACAAACAACAACCAAAAATATGCACAAAAAATGATTTTTTTTTATAAAAAAAAATAAAACCTTTTATGTACGTTCGTAATTGATCACATTCCTTCAATAAGAAAATAAAATGTTTTTGTAACCAGAAGAAACTTGCTGATAATCGTAAGAAAAACTTTCAAACTATTTTTCTAAAAGCTTGCTGCAAGTTTCTCCTTACTATTAGTAGCAAGTTTATTCTGATAACAAAAACATTTTCTTTTCTTATTGCTGGAATGAAATTGATTACAAATGTACATAGACATCTCTTTTATAGAGATTTTACAAGATAACATAAAACACAGGTGTCCTAAAATCTTTACTTTCACACACCTTTAGACTTCTATCCCCAAACTTTATTCTTTTACACAGTATCACAGCATCACGTGAAGGTTTTTTTTTAATTTTTTTTAATGACTTGATTTTGGTAAAGTGAATTTAATTGAAAGAATCTGACTATTATATAAAAGATGGTGTGCTGGTGCTGTATCATAGTAGGATGTTCTTTTTATTTTTTTAATGGTGAGTGTAAATATATGATGAGTAAAAAGATAAAACAAAGAAGTGGGCATAGTATCACTCTAAAAAAATTATACTTTTATTAGAAATTTGGTTTATTATTTTAATTTATGGGTCAGGTAGGGCAGCCTCATTGGTCACCAATTGCAAAAGAAGTCAAAAGGTCTTACTTTGAAGGCACCACACCTCATGATATTATCTTACTTTTGCCAACATCGAAACTACGTCCTATTTCATGAATTTCTTATTAATGAGTGCACCAGGTGGAGCAGCCTCATTGGAGATTGATTACAAACATAGACAAAAGGTTGCTCTGCATCGTCTTCTTGGTTGGAACAAGGAGGCTCCTCCGTCATGGGTGCTATTCTTCTCCACCACTGTCCAAACTTGGGTGGTCCTTGAAGATCCTCACAGCTATTTATCTATGCTTACAGGTGGTCTCGGAACCACCTTAATCCTTTAATAGATTCGCCCCTGGCTGGGGTCTAATCACTTAAAAGGACTCATTTGTAGGTTTTTTTTTCCCAAAAGAAAACTGAATTGCTCAATAATAGGGTTTTCGTCATATAATAGTGCGGCCTGACCGTCCTGAGCTTTGGTTGAGTGCAGTGTTGTATTCTCTGACTATTTCACTTTACATACACCACACCCTACACCAAAATCTTTAATTCTATATCGTACGTGCAAGGCATCAAGCGTTTAAGTAAATGCCTCTCGTCTCTGTTAGGAAGTTTCCTTTAATATTTTTGTGGAAAAGTTCATGAATTTCCTCGGCGGTAAAGCCAGCCAGAATCGATCCTAGATCACTCATATATGTAGGTTCTGCGGGCATGTCTTGCGAAGTGATTTAATCTGTATATTTCATAACGAGAATTAGTTTTTTTTTTTTTTTTCCACAAATCACTCCTGCTTTTCTATTACCACAATGACAATCTATTACCTACTGGAGAAAAAGTTTTTAGGTGTAATGAATTGTACATAATTTTGGGTCTATCTTTGATGAGAAAAATAGGCATACAATTAGGAAAAATTTTCTTCTCATCAATAGCGAATGAGAAACAAACATGCTACTTTGTTGTAACGTGAATAAGTGATGATAATGCCACATATCGAAAAGTACGAAGCCACTATCTCTAGGATTCAAAAAACCATTTACATATTCTGCAAGTGCCAAGATTTAGTCATGGTCCACGACTCATGGATTTGTGGTCCTCTCCAGATCTATTTGATGTCAAATATAGTAACCCTGGACAGAATATTATTCCTAGCTCCTTTGACTTTCCTAAAACGATATGTTCGGGTTTAATTATGGATTCATGTGGATCTATCAATATAATTTTTTTAGTTTTAAACCGGTTCAATTCTCTCAGAGATTTGAAACAAACAAACCCTAGCCACATAGCCACATAGCAAAGAGGAAAACCCAAGGGAGCCGTGAGAAATCAGAAAGGTACTGAGGATTTCGTCTGGAAACTCTCTGCAGACGTTCTTGTTCTAGTCGTTCTTGTGCTATTATAGTTTTCCTTCCTTTTGGAAGGTTTGTCTAATTGTTCTCTGTTGAGTCTATCGCTTCTATTTTGGCTCCATGATGCCTGGATCTACGTTTGGGCTTTCTTGCCCAGTTGGATTTGTGGGGCGTTCGCCTTGATTAGTGTGAAGTTGTTGCGAATCTCTCTAGGAGAGGTGAAGTTGTCCGCGGTGTTGGCCAATTTTACAATGTAGAGTTGGAGCTGGTGAAGCTTGTGTTGGAAAATATTAGTATTTTGATTTATTTGAATGTTTGGTTTTCTGGGCTTAGCCCGTTAGAATTAGGTTTTGTTAGAAATTAGGGTTAGTTTATTATAAATAGGGTGCTTTGTTATTCATTAGAAAATAAGAAGTTAGTCACAATGTAGCCTCTTAGGGTTTTGTAGCCGTTTCGGCATTCTCAGTTTGTTTAATAATATTTCTATTATTTTGTTAGTATCGTTCGTTGCACACTCTGATATTCAACTTGGTATCAGAGCAGGTTTCATCCTTCGTGATTTAATCTGTTTTGGGTTGGTATCCGTTTGCTTGTGTCTGTTGTCGTTCATGTTCAGATTGTCTAGTTGTTGTTGACAGTTTGCAAGGAAAAAAAGTGTGTTAATTTTTTCAGTTGGTGTTTAGGCCACACGAGTTGTTGGCTTGTTTGAGATTGTTTTGCGACCGTAATTCGAGTGCTTAGAATTGTGACCACTCGAGTGATGGTATGTGTGTTTATTTGTTCGTTGCTACAATTGAGATATGGAAATCTCGTCCCTTTAGTGACGTGTTCCTTCCATACTCTCAACTCTAGCCATTTTGCCAGCCAGAATCAAGAATCAAGTCAAGTCAAGAATCAAAAATCAAGAACCAGTTTGCTAGTCAAGTCAAGTCAAGTCAAGTTTGCCAGTCAAGTCAAGTCAAGTTTGCATGTCTGTTTGTATGTCCGCCTAATGGAGCCAGTCTGCATCTGCTTGTTTGCAAACCCATGTCGTATACCGCCATGAGTTTGACAGGGGGTGTTGGAAAATATTAGTATTTTGGTTTATTTGAATATTTGGTTTTCTGGGCTTAGCCCGTTAGAATTAGGTTTTGTCAGAAATTAGGGTTAGTTTATTATAAATAGGGTGCTTTGTTATTCATTAGAAAATAAGAAGTTAGTCACAATGTAGCCTCTTAAAGTTTTGTAGCCGTTTCGGCATTTGTGTGGCAAAAACTCAATAAGAGTTGTCGACAACTCTCTTGGCGAGATTTTGTATTCTGGGTATAAGCGCGTTTGGTGGGAGAGATTATTTTTTGTGAGGTCAATGGTCCACACCTGAGTACGAAGGTGTATTGTTTGAGTTTATTGGATCTAATTATTAAATGGTTCTTTGGGATCATGAGGTATTTTGGAGTCACGATGTCCTTCTTTATCATACACATATAGAAGTATGATATTTTCCTTATTCCACTAGTATTGTTTTGAGAATTTTTAAATCTCGCATGATCTTGCACTATTTGATGCATTGGTTTCTATGGATCTTCCTTCACTTCCAAATTCTTGTAATATTTTCAACAAGGGTTGGTTGAGTTGGTAAGGATCGTTCTATTTGCCAGACCAAGGTCTACGTTCGAGTAGGGGTGGGCACGGTTTGGTTCGGTATGGTTTTGAGTGAAACCGAAACCAAAATCGAAATTTTTTGTGGTTCAGTTCGGTGCGGTTTTGAAGCCAAAACCGAAATAAAACCAAACCGTTTGGTTTGGTTCGATGCGGTTTCAAACGGTTTCGGTTTGGTTTTTAAAAAAAATGTACAATTTGCAATTTAACAAATTAATAAGCATTTCCCAATAGCAATAGGAAAAAGACATTTGTTATGTAAACAATTAGCATGTTGAATGCAATTGTGATGTTAAAACATGTTTGTGCAACAAAAGGGTGTCCCTTATAATGTTTATCATAAAACAAGTTGAATAAATTTGAATTTATTAAACGTGAGCGAAACTTTGATACTAAAATATGTGATATCATGCTTCAAATGAGTGGACTTCATTAGATCATTGTTCGACTCTTGATAACAAGATTAGTCCACCCTTGTACATATATGTGTGTGTGATGGTATAAAATAACAAAGGTCCTTCAAGTTAATGAACGAAAGAAAGTGATGAATGATATTATATAGAAAATCAAAAAAGAGGTCCTTCAAATTTTTTCCCTCACATAGAAAACGGTTTGGTTTTGGTTTTGACTTTTGAAAACCGCACCGAAATCGAACCGCACTGAAAATATTAATAAACATTTAACTAAATGTCCATATTATATTTCATGTTTTAATTGGTTGTTTTTTAGAATCTATACACTTAATATGGGATTCAACCACATTAGAATCCCATCCGTTTTCAAAAGCCAAAACCAAAACCAAAATCGTTTGAAAACCAAACCAAACCGTTTTCTATCTGACCGGCAACAGTGCGCCAAGTGTCCCATCCGTTCCTGAAGGAAAAAATTTGTCCTAGCTAAGAACATGTGAAAATATTTGAACAGATATGCAAACTAATAACACATTAAAGTAGGCATGCATTCAAAAACAATTCTAAAACTCATGACTTTCAAAGCCTAGTGAATGGTGAACCACAAGACTCCTTAACAATATTAAAGAGAAGGAAAGATTTAGAGATTCATTACCCTTGAAGCTCATCCTTGTTTACACAAGGGATTCACCCAAGTGGAGGGCCTTCAAGTCACCTCCTAGCTCCTTGGATCTTCCTTGTGTTTTTCTTCCTTTTGATGCTCCTTTGTTCCTTGAGGATGTGAGAAAAGGATCTCCAAGAACACCAAAGATTTGGTGTCTCTAAGTCTCCACACTAAGGATGAGGTGTGAAGATGAAATGGATGACTTAGAGAAGAAAAGATTGCTAGCTAATTCTTCCCAAAGTGGCCGGCCTCCTTTTAGAGAAAAAGAGATAAAGTGTTTCTCTTCTTTGCCTCAAGAAAATCCTAATGAGAAAAAACTATAAAGTTGACTTTATACTACATCACATGTGAGTGGCAAACTTGTAATTAATTCAAGTTTGCATCCACTCACCCTTATGGTCGGCCTTGTCTTTGTTATTGGGCTAATTGCCCATTTTGTTTTAGTTGTCATACAACTTAAACATAATGGGCCTTGTGGACCAAAACACTTTTAGGCCCCGAAACCCAAAACCAACTTAAAAGCCCAATACGAACCTTTCGTAAAATTAATTAACTAATTAATTAATCTTGACCATTCTCAATTAAACCATTTAATCGCTTATCCATCTCATTTATATTTCTTCACTTTCATCCTTACTCGGTGTATGATCCATTAGGTTCCAATTAGCGAGGCAGTGGGCGATTGTTACTCTTAACGATCGATTGTGAATTGAAACAACATTTCAATTCTCCCTTTGTTGAAGATTAGTGTTTGCTAATCTTCAGGGCTTCCACAAACCATGAGTGACACCTAGCAGTATGTCATGGCAACCCAAGCTAAGTAGAAATGGTTGGAGAACCTATCCAGTTACAATTACAATGCAACACAGTCCTTCTCTAATACAATACTCTTAATCACATTGTTTGAGTGATAGTTTGTTTCATGTCTACTATCCAATGTGATACTTCTTTATATGATTCAATTGAATATGATTTGGAACAAACTTCCTAAGTCATATTCATATGCTTTGGCCAAAGACTCCCGAATCATATCTTAGAGTATTCTCCCACCATTATGGAAGGTTAGAGATCCCTTGTTGTACATTCATATGCCTACATGACTAGATATCTTGACCCCAACAATGCTATGGACACTCTCGATGGAATGTCTTTGACATGATCAAAGATCAAGGACCTAACCATTAGACATCTATGATGCCTCAGGTCAAAGGACTATTTTGCATATTGCAACTAATGAGTTCTTACATGACATGTATGTTCGAACTCTCTTTTGATCGTTGTTCAGTGTACTCGACTACCTTTTTGAGCACCTACGTGTTTGTCTTAGTGTCCAACACTAAATGACTTGAGACTAGTCATACTCACGCTTGAGTTGACATAACACATACTAACCTTAGCGGATTGTCAATGCCCAATTGGCAATCTTATGGCTATGAACGTTTTAGGAATGAAAATAAGAGAAGGGTCTCGTTAATCTAACTTACTTAGATCACCTCTCTCTCAGATTAAATACTTTTCTTGGATTCCCTTATTGCTTAAACACATGATACAATAAATAGTGATTAACAATAAGATTTGCCCTTTATTAAACATATAATAGTTTAATACAATAAGTATTCCAAAAGATATTACATTAAATGAGTGGCTTTGTGGACATACTTCCAACAGTTCCAACCTGCACCACACCCACCCCTCCCCACTTCCCCCTCACTTTCTGCAACCCTTTAAATACGAAACCGCACTTCTCCTTCTTCATGTCCATTCGCTTCCTTTTATTAATTAATTTTTTTTTTAATTCTCCTCTGGAAATAGAAAGTTCGACCTTAACCGGATTGCTGAAGCAGGTGGCGTCGGAGTTCCAAAAAACGGAAAGTTCAACTTGACCCATGCACGGTTGCAGGAGCTCGTCAACCACTCTGCCTCCCTGTTAATATCCTTCAGCATCGCCCCTAACAACATCGTTGCAATCATCTTCCCCAACACCGTCGAGGTACATATCGCATCGTTTTATTTTATACCGTTTTCTCCGTAAACAAACAAGTTTTTAAATTAGATTAAAAAATTCTGATGGTTTTTTTTTCTTTTCTGTAGTTTGTTGTGATGTTTTTGACGGTGATTCGATGCCAAGCGACAGCGGCGCTGCTAAACGCAGCGTACACAGTGGAGGAGTTGGAGTTCAACCTCTCTGACTCAGAATCGAAGCTCTTGATCATGCTGGAAGAACCGATTCATACGGCCCAAGCGGCTGCTTCCAAGCTCAACATCCCTCATGTGACCACCAACCTGTCTGCCACCGCCAACCCCGTTACTCTCTCTTCTGCCGCCAAGGGGATCCCCGACTTGGTCTCGCAACTCGTCAACGACCTCTCCGATATGGCGCTCTTCCTCCACACGTCGGGAACCACGAGCCGACCCAAGAAAGTCCCCTTGACGCAACTCAATTTGGCCTCCTCTGTCCAGAACATCAAATCGGTCTACAAAATCACTGAGTCAGACTCGACGGTTATCGTCCTCCCTCTATTTCACGTGCACAGATTAATTACCGGGTTACTAAGTTCATTTTCCGCAGAAGCTGCCGCGACTCTCCCAGCCGCAGTCTCTCTCGCTTGGCGGCTCCTGTTGGTGATGAAAGGAGATGAGGGATTTGAGGTTATGGAGGCAGGGAGTAGCACAGAAGAAAGGAACAGAGATGATAAACAGACAAGACTGCAATCGGGGCAAAATCGGAAATTTGTTGTTTGGACCATTTTGATTGGACTAGTTTAATATTGGGTTTTGTCTTAACCATTAAATAAAGTTTTTATATGGTTTTTTTTGTTAACATTCAAAATTTTCAAGTCCTTATCATTAGTTGTACTTAAAAAAATCACAAAATACATAAAAAAATTATTCATCATTAAAAACTAATATCAAAAGAGGATAGATATATAAACATTACTTAAATATTATACGTCTCACGTTTTTAGACGCAAATTTACTAAATGTTTGTTGTTAAAAGTCTAAGATTGAGAGTGAAGAACAATAAAACTTGATGATCAAGAGAGTAAAGAACAATAAAACTTGATTGACAAGTATAATAAATTCAACAACGACAGTTGTTTCTTTTGTGTTTTTTCTAAAATCAACATCACACTAACGAATCGAATATTAAAATAATCCATTGAATAATAAATTATTGAAAAATAAAATACAAATTCAAAGTTCTAATTACCTTAAAATACAATCTTCAAGACCATGTGATAGTTGATTTAAAATTTCGATAGAAATGGAGAGATTGGGAAGTTGAAAGAAAAATAGATTGCAAAGGAACTTGAATTTTATAACTTTATATGCATTTGGACTATTGGATTGTGAGTAAATTTGAAAAACAAGAAAAACTTAGTGACTAATAATGCAGCTCAAAGTTTTGAACACAACACCCCAAAGAAAAAGGAAGCCAAACATTTCCCCTGCACCAACAAATGAATTATGATATTTCTTTCATTTTTTTTAAATTTATATGCTATTTACGATTTTGGGGGCCTTAGACAGGCGCCTACATGGACTACCCTCAGGGCCCTAAGGTTAAGACCCCATCTGTAAGTCTTTAAAGAAACTTGTAGTATGTCATTTCTCTTGTATGGGTTAGCCTCCTTTCACCCAAAACTTTTTGTTACCGAAAAAAAAAAAAAAATCTTGTAATATTTGTGATTATTATTTTATATTTTTAAATTTATGCGTGCAATTCTCTTGGGATCGTAGTTTTCATTTGATTACAATCTTTTGGTCCTTTAATGAATGAAATATGTCGTTTCCTTTCGAAACAAACAACGAAAAAAAAAAATTCCTCTCACATATTTTGGGTCTCTCTAGTTGTTTATAGCTTGAGGCAATGTTAGGGTTTTATCATTATCGTGCTTGTTTCTAATCATCATTAATGGCATCTTGGAAGATAATCATTTATAAACTGTGATTACAGTAAGCCTTGTTATTTCTAATAGTTGTTCAGCTGAACAAGCCGTCTGTAAGTCTATAACGGAAATGGCAATTTCATCCATTAAAATCTAGATCTGTCTATATTAATGATTGATTAGGATCTCATTATAACTAGTTTGAGCTGACTTTATACAGTACCAAACATAATTCATTTATATATTATAGAGTAATGCTATTAAAAACCTTACCCACATATATATATATTTTTTTTATGAACATATTATGCGTGAACGTGATTAAATTACAAAATCATCATTCAATTAAAAAGTACCATAGAATAATTCTTGTCATATATCTGCATTCTTTTGTAGTGCCAAGGCTCCTGGCCTATTCATATAGTCCTCGATCAAACTGGCCTTTGCGATCATCATTTTTTATTTTTTTTCAAACGATACATAATCTACATGAAATTGTTCTAAATTATACAGAGGAAGGGAATTTGAACACAGAACAAAATAGAACAGGAGGAAGGCTGTATCCACCATACTTATGCTTTTGAGACTATCATTTAGTTAGGTTAAAGATGCTTACACGAACTCATTGAAATTTGACTAGTATAATTGAAGGGTTAGACAAAGCACTTCAACTTAAACTAAATGTGAATTAGACTCTTAATTTCCACAAGGAATATATAATTTGAAAACCCCAAGCCATAAAAGTTTAAATATGATTCTTCCACTATTACATAAGGGATGTGCTATCCAAATACCCCTTAATTATTAATTACAAATGCTCCTTGCATGCATAATAAATAATGTTGAAGAAAAAAGTGGAAGTTGTTCAGTAGTGGACTATATGGATATAATACTTAATTTTCCAGTGTCTCCATCCCTAAGCATATTTTGCCAAGGCATTTTAGTACAACTAAGATATATGATCTAGTGACATCAGTGCTGAAGTATTGCAATCTAAACAAGAAAGGAAGTGAAATGAGCTGGACAATACGCTGAGTTGTACACTTAGTAGCTAAATTTTATATCCAAACCAAAATAATTAGTGGCCCTTTAAGACAATGAAGAGGGGATCAAGACTACTAAATAATAAGGAATTCTGCAAGTTTTTATTGCCTCTTTGTTAATTATATTATGTCAATTACTGTAATCATAATCATCAACTATTATTGGGCCAGGCTTGCAGCCATCTCTAGGTAGTCAGGCGGAGGAGGTCTCGAGTTCAAATTGAACAAAAGTTGTTGCGCCATTCATATGTCTAGTGATTTTTCTACAATGAGAGGTCTTATGTTCGAATCTCGAGGATAGTAAACTTAATACCAATTTATTCTCTCATCCCTTAGTGTAAATATATCATTGTATATATAAATATATATATATATATTACCGAAAAACTAAGCAAACATATATTTAGAAGTCGTATAGATTATGTGTAAGTATCCATTAATTAAACTGAAGAGAACTACAATTATGTATCAATAACCAATTGTAGTTGTAAAGTTTAAAGTTTTAGTGGTAAGAATAATACTTATATTGGAAGTTAATCTTCCACTATAAAACAATTGAAATATAAAGAGTAGCTTAATTACGTGTGATATCTATTTTTTTTTTTTTTTTACAATGTGACATTTAACTCTCAACACTGCACTTTATACTCGCACACAAAGGTTGGACTCTCATCCTCTGGCTTTCCCCTTACAGTTAACAAGAAAAGTTGATTCTAATAATATTAGCAAGAGACAAGAGATCCATGTTGATGACTCAAAGTGTCATCAGGTCGTTTTTAGTTGCTGCCACCTCTAGAGAAACCATGTTAATTATATAGTTTAATAGTTTTCATAAAATATCTGGTACATAAGGTCATTCTTTGGTTTGTTGTCATATTTTAAGTATAAAATATTAGATTATCTCTAATCCTTTGGCCCCCAGTAAAAGAAAAAGAAAAAGAATGAGAATTGTATCTAATTTTAAATATTATATCCTGGCAAAGAATATTACAAGACTAATAATTAAGAATTCATTCCCTTCCATACCCAATAGAATTTTTTTTTAATTAATTAAGTTTCCCCTAGTCCATAATAAATAAATTAAGCAAACTAAGCTTGTTTAAAAATCTTGTGACATTCGGGGACCCTTGCCCCAGAGTGTGTTGGTGGCCATTGCCAACTGGCATTGACATATTTGAAATGGTGACATCGTGACAAGCTCTATGGAATATGGGATGGAAGTTCCATGTCTTGTAGTACAAGTTATACAACTGTGTCAACTAACCAACATTGCAAGTACAGATTGTACTGTGCAGTGGCATTTCTTCTTTTAACTTCGATTACAAGGAAGAGTAATGTTGAATTGCCCATACTTATTGTTGAGAACGAGTGTGGGAGGGACTGTTTTGGAAACGATAACTGTTTTATTAGAACATTGTGAAAAAATATGAATTTTAAAAAGAGCGTTCTAAATTAAAGTTGTAGCATTCTTAAAAATAAAAAGACCCAAAAGCTAAAAACAATGCCAACTTGGCCAATTCAATATACCGTATTGACAAATTCGTGGACATGACAAACACAAAAAGTAGCAAAGGAACGCAGCCAACGCTTGATATCATCTATTACCAAACTCAATGAAGAAACACCACATAAGATGACTGAACCACCACTCCAAAGTCAAAATATCTTGGATCCTGACAATTAGAAATTTAATCACTTAATAGCCCGCCACATGAAAGTTTATGAAGAGCAAAACCATTAATAAAACTAGCAAGGACACCATTTGAAATTGGCATTTTGATTGTAATTGGCATTTTCCTAATCCGAAACCTCGGTGTGTGAGTTGAGTTTTAGCTATTAGAATTGTTTCAAGCTATTCCAATTGAAGATAAATATCAACGCTCAAATCAAACCGATGATTATTGTTCTACACTAACTATCATAATCTCAAATTTAGATCGATAAGTGAGACTTAAACCTCCAACCTCTTCTCTCTCCCTTCTCTAGCCTTTGTCACACAGCCTAAATTGCGTTTCTAGTAAGTTAAAATCAGTGGGGGAATATGACTCTTTTGACGTTTTATAATTTTAGTACAAGGCCTTTTACTTTTTAGATATTGATAGTCATTAGACTCATTACCTACATTAATCAATAACTTGGGTCAATAACTTGGGTCAATATTTTCATATGGATCTCGCAATTATTTATACGCAAAACAATTAATAAATCAATTAATGATTTTGTAATGTAGATGTTTGGTTCAAACACAACGCCCCTTGTGGGAGTTAGTTTCTCAGATGTTTTAGAGGCTTGACACTTGAGCCTTCAGTCACGCTTGGTGAATCTCTTGATTGTTGTTTGAAGGTGTGTCATTGTTTGCTATACCAACAGAAAACATGTATAAGTTTTAGACTTTGTTATGTATTCGACTTGTCCCACAAGTAATTTAACCTCTCAATCAAACAATTAGGTCAAAAGTGGGGTACTGATGCCTTGCTGATTAAGGACGTTTAATTCAATGTTATATTAATGGTAGCCAAGACAAGATAAACTGGTTGTATTCCAGCACTTGAAAATTAATATCACCAAGAGCAATTTCATTCGTTCTAAAAATACTTCTAAACAAGTCCTAAGACTACAACATTTTGACAAGTCGAAAGGTCTTTGGGCCAAGCATTCTTCATTTCTCCTACAATAAAGGCCCCAATATCTTCCCTTACGAACTTTTATTGGGCCGAACCTCTCAAGCCTAATGATATTTTCTTTTAAATGTTTTTAAAATGGTTGACTTCGATCAGATTTTGGCATAAATGCAACAAAAAGAGAAGATTGTGTGGTTAAGTAATAATCCAGGTAAGAAAATGTGTGAGAATACTTTTTGCAATTCAATCAAATCCCATGTATTCCATAAAATACAGAAATCCCTACAATCTGCTGGGCTCAATAGATGATTACAACAAAATTTCTGCACTTAACCTGCTTCTCCAATTCGACTTCACACAGATGCAAAATGAAAAATGGCAACGAGAGATCATGGACAAAGAAGCTAATCTTTAAAACATTTCACTTTGATCAACCCCGAAATGTAAATTGCTACAATCTGTTTATACGTTTCACTGACAACATGAATGAAGCATGTCCAGACCAAAGAAAAAGAAAAAGAACATTTTGTTGCAGGATCACGACAGGGACCTGAGGTCTGCGCTTAAGGGAAGCATACTACGCACCTGAATTTCACCATACCATATATGAAATTTACCGCTGCTGCTCATCTTCAGGCATCTCCTCACCAAGACCCCGTTGCACTAATCTGTAATACAAAATACCCATAGTCGCCAAGCATGCCCTGCACAAGTTTGTGAAACATTTGCATTAGTAGACTGCAGCTTGTTTTACATGCTGTATTTCAAGCACTGCTATACAGTGTATTAACACTGCCTTCACGTCTAATGAGTTCTATTAGCATAATAAAATCAGCAGAAGCAAGGAAACGGGATCCAGAAGAAGAGGAGTTCCGATTGACCCAGAAACAACTTAACCTCCAATACACAGGGCGAGCATGGCACGCACTTAGACGAGTGGCCCCACCCTCCTTACCCACCGTAAAGAAGATTCAGATTATTTCTGTTTCCAAATTTGTATACCCGTGTTTTCTACTTTCTTAGCCTACAAGAAGAATTAAGTAAACAAATATAGCGATGACGAAAAATGGGGATGCACGGACATTACATGATTGCTATAACAAGTAGGATTTTTCTTGGATCCATTCTTGATGATTTTTTACTTCGGGGACGACCTTCTGGGACATCATTTTCAATCGATCCATCTTTGCGCTGGGGTAAAGTCACTGGTAGAGTTGGCAACGCACTTGACCAGAATGGAAGCAATGCTCTAAGAAACTTATGTCGGAATGGGCCTACCATAAAAACCCAAAACAAATTAATTTTGCGACACTAGTGTGTCAATTTCATCTAGCAAACACCAAGCAAGAGGAGACATAATATTAGTAAATGCTAAACTATAACTTTTGTCATCAAATTTCTATAGTCTATTTTCCAATTTTTGTAATTGCGTATTCCATTTTTTTTTTCTTCAATTGGAAAACTGTGGTTCTTCCATCCACCACAACTGTAATTTAGTTATAGACTAAAAATTTGGCATGTATGTGGCAAGAAAATGGCATTGCATATGCTATGACTTACACTGACATCATATACTCGGTTAATGTGCCACATTAGTTAAAGGTGCCAAACCAACATATTTAATAACAAAGTTGTAACTATTGTTGATAAAAGAAGGGTCTAACTATACATTGTCTAATAACATTGCTTCAACTAAAAAGAATTAAAATAAACAAAAGAAGGGTCCAATTATACAATTGGGAAAGAAAAAAACAGACAAATTGATACTTAGGCAAAACTTGAAGAAACAAAGGTGTATTTTCGCCTAACAGAATTATTACAAAACAGTTCTGATCAGAAATGGCTTTACTCATCATACCAAGTACTATACTGTAAATTTAATTAACAATGCCACAATAAAGAAAATATCATGACTTGAAAATTGACACACACACGCGCACACACAAAAAACTTTCTACTTACCCCTTCGTGAATATTTTTTATGATTCCCATCTTCATCATCAGCATAATATGAAATTTCAGAGTTTTGTCGCTCAACTTGGAATGCACCCTTTCGTGTCGTAGCACCGGGCTAGATTTCGTATCCACAAGCAAAATGAAATCATGACGCAATAGAAATAAAACATAAGAAATATATCAAGGTGCACACACATGACCACAAGTCAAATGACACATATAAAGAAGGTAGGGATTAAGTTTATTAACTAATTAATTCAGTAAATAACAAACATTTGGCCTTACCGGACTCATGCTTTTCACATAATTCCCTGCTGAAGTAGGACCTTCTATCTCCACTATGTCTGTCACTGGAAGTATAGAAGGTCCTGCTCCAGTTGTAGCCGAGAAATCAATTATGCTAGGTCCATCTTTTCCTGCGGATGAGCTAGCATTATTGTCCCTTCTTCCATTCAAAGATGCATTAACAAGTGGATCTGAGGAAAATGCAGGAGGAGGACTACGGGATTCTGTCGAAAATGAAACAGGCTGATTTCCAAACAAGTTCTTTTCCAAGCCAGTCTGCACGACAGCAGAAAAATCTGCTCACATTTAAATACTATAAAGGACAAAAGCAAAGGAACAACTGCAACACTAATGCGAAATATGCCTCAAACTTGGCACAACAACCAATGAACAAATACCAAACTATACAACCCTTCATGAAGTGCAAGGAGCACCTTCCAACAGGTCTTTGGCCCATAAAAATACACATAAATCAGAATTGAAAATGCAGTCATGTAGTTATGCTTTGCCTATGCCAGACTTCGACCTAGTTTGGGAGTGAGGTGCTTAAAAAAAAAGCACCCATGAAAAAAAGCTGTGAGAGTTTTAGGTGTTTGGTAAACTGAAAAAAAAAGAGCTTATTTTGGAAGCTGCTGTGAGAATAAGCTGAAATCAAAGGAAAAAGCTGAAGCTGCTATTTGCAACTTTGGAAAACTAGCTTTTTTTCAAAGCACACGGAGCTACAATGCTTCTTTAACGAAAAGACCCACTATTAGACTGCTTTTTTTTTCAAAAGCACTTTTACAAAAAAGTTTACCAAACACTCTGCTGATTTATTTCACAGCCGCTTATTCTCACAGCACAACCGCTTATTCTCACAGCAGCTTTTTTTCAAAGCACAGCAATACCAAACCAGCCCTTCAAAGGATTAAGTAGTCTTTAATTAATTAATTAATTAATCTATTGCAGAGTATTAACAATTGAATACACTTACACTTTTTTGTATTAATATCATTCTTAAAAGTTGTTTTCGTCTTTATTCTAAACTCTACGGTTAATGTGTACTCATTACTGAAAGAACCACTTCCAACTCACCAAATTACACCCTTCAAACCTATTTACCAAGAAGCATCAAAATCAGTAGTGCGACATAGGATAATACATCTGCAACCATGTACTCAAAACACGTCTATGCTAGGGGAGAGAGTCCTCTGCATGTTCCATGTTCCAAATTTCCAAACAAATCTGATACCTCCTAGTATTTGAAAGATATCTAATAGCTAACTTAATTTCACAGTCTAGTATCAAACAAATAACAGTAAACCCAGAGCCAACCTGCGCAACCTGTTTCTCTTCACATCATATCTCTATTTAGATCAAGTTGACAATGACTATGTTACAATTTTAGCAGTATTACAGTGAAGACTAATAGCTACCATTAACACTAAGATTCAGCATTTTCATATCATTATTATACTGCAATAACGTTCTATTCTGTGATGCAACAAACACCAAGTATGAAGCAATATTAAGATTTGGTAATCAAATTAGCATTAAATTACTTATTTTATCACAATCTAATTGTCAAAACCAAGCCTTGCCTGCATGATAGCTTCCTTCAACTTTGAATGAAGGCGGGATGCTGAATCTTTTACATTCTTGGGAGGCCATATCTGCACCAACATATAACCATGTCAAAGAGTACCACACTAATAAAAGCATGTCAGAACATAAATTCTAGATTCATACACTGAACAATGTAATTCTAATTTTAATAAAGACAATACAACAAGAAGGCAAATCTTACCGATGTGGAACATGTAGGACAAACATATCCAGCAGGTGCAGTATGCGACGGGAAACTCTTGATATGTGAAACCAGGCAACTTGTATGTATTACATCTATATGAACAACAAGATAAATGTGCATTACAATGTGTAATGAGTTCAAAATTTCCTTTATCCCTTCAAAAACCAAATTTGTTTTCTTTCTATAGATATGCGGCAGTAACTATATCTGCAAATTCCTTACGCAAGCAACCCAGCCGAGTCGTTTGAGAGCCAGTCCCCTCATCCAGATCAACATGACAGAGGCAGCAACTAGGAGGCCAATCATACTCTCCATCTATTACCCATTCTGAATAAGTACGAATCTACAAAAAAATGAGAAGATAAAAACAGATCAGGCCTGAAAGGGCCTTAGAATATTCCTAGTATATGTTACATTAATTTTCTAAAAGTATTAGATACGAATAGTCTAAAACAATTGTCAACAACCCCCTATCCCTACCACTTGAGCGAAGGTCAAGAGTCTGTTGTATCATATCTAGGCCTCCCATACCAACCTAAACCTGGCAAGATACTTAAGTACTTAAAGTGACCACAAAATGGTCAAACAAAGTCATACTCATATTCAATTAAAAGTTGCTTTATACTATTAACTGAACCATTACACCTTTAAATCATAGTAAACCTACATGTTAATATTTATTTTTCATATGAACTTCTTTTCATCTCTCTCTCTCTTCATTACACACAAGTAATAAATGTAAACCGAGTACAAACATGCATAACCAGATTGAGGTCAAACCCCATTATCCGCACGATTATGGTATGTCCAATTCCAGCCCTACGGCATGATTATAAAACGAGAACAATATTTCTCTATGGTTATCAATGAATCAACAATACAAACTGTTCACGCAACCTTAATATTACAATAATACAGAGTTGACCACAAAACATACGCCGGAAAAAGAAGAAAGAAATGCCTACCACGCATATTTGATGTTCGGGAGAACAGATACATTCTCCACAAACCGGAACCTTGTGCACGAAACAATACAGCTTGGTAGCCTGAAACACCAAAATCCCCAATCTCCATCAGCCTTGGAAATCAATCAACGAAAATAAATAAAAACCACAAGAAGGTATAGGAACTAGGATTTCAAGAATTGGATCACAATCATGAACTTGAACGACAAATCTGAAAATTCCCAAACTACAAGTCAAATGCCGATACTAAAACCAATTCACAATCTTATGGATCGCATTCGTTCCAACATTAGAAATCCGATCCGATCTAAAATTTGAGCTACAAAATCACGCATTTCTCTGTGAATTGAATCGGGAAATGATACAGTAAAATTCTACGACACCAGTTATCGTGTGAGAGAGAAGAGAGAGAGGTACCTTGCGGCATTTGCAGACCACCATTGCAGCACTGAGAGGGAACCTGAGTCGCTAGGGTTTACAATTGGGGAAGGTTTTTAGTGATCGTTGGAGGCCGGCGTTTCTTCCTTTGACGATTCTAACGAAACGCCCTCATCAGATTTGCGAAACTTTTCTCTCAGGCAGAGCAGAGCTCAGTGCTCACAGGCTCGCGCTAAACTCATACAAGAGATCCGTTTTCAGTTTTCCTTTATTTTCTTTTTCTTATTTTTTGCCTTAATTTGATAAATCAACTAACCACCCAACACAAAATCCAAAATCAACTTCGGTCAACTTTGCATCATTTGCATCACCGAGTGGTGAGCTTCGTAGTTGGGAATGAATTTTAAGTTCATATTTTACACGACATGTTTTGGTTTTGATTTTTGGTATTGGTAAATTATATGATGATAGCTAGAGGGTCTGAAATGTCTTTATAAATCTTCCAAGCTCCAAAATTGTGAATTGTAGTGGCAAACCCACTAGCTAGTTCCCTTAAAAAAAAAAAAACTCTTATCCCAATTTGCTCCAACTCTTGGGATAAATATAAGTTAAACCTCAAAACTCATTTGCAAATTTAGGTCAGGTTCCCTTAGGTTAGTGAGGCTGACCCACTATATATGTATATTTTTTTAGTTTTATATTAATAAATTCATTTGATCCAACAATTAAAATCAAATTTGATCAAATCCAACAGTAAAACAAATATTTAATTATCCAAATTTAAATCCAACAGCTAAAGTAATTAAAAAAATTATTTTATGTGTTTCATATTCTTTTGTAGTGTTCCACGAGTTTCATAGTGTCGGTTTAGTGATTTTTTAATATTTATCAAAATCTAAATATTTTTGAGTTAAAATGTTTATAAAATTAAATTAGGATAGTGTACATAATTTTATTTTTTTTAAAAGGTACTTTAAGAAAAAAAAATTATCATAAATTCATTCTTTAATAATCTCGGGCTAAAAATTTAATCCAAAATGGTTGGAGGAGAAAAATTGTTTGTGAGTTAAAAATTTTAGGTTATAGCCCAAGGTTGGAGATGGTCTAAGAGAAAATTTTCAGTTCTAATTTGAGCCAGTTATAAACGTTAATAAAATTTATATTGTAATAAGTTATAATTTTATCAGCTCCTACGATTAATGTTAAAAAACTTGCTCAATATAATAATAATTGTACATAATACTAAAAATATGCAAGGTCACATAACAATTTAAAATGAAATAAAATATTTTTCAGGCGTTTGTGGTATAATGATTTATTATTTAGAGTTGTTATATTTTGAGCTTGTTGACAGGTATTAGCTCGTTAATATGGACAACTTGTTGTTCAAGTCAAAATATTTCTAAATTCTCAAGCATGTAATTTGTAGCTTCTTGGCATGAACCTTTTGGCATTCTTCACATTCATGCACTAGTTATATGAGGCTAGTTGTCTCCAACCTTGGAATTTGACACGTTCCACTATTGATGCAGTACTTTGCCATCCATACAAATTTCATTAAGGATAACTAAATAAAAATAATAATATGTCTTCAAGTCTTATAGCCATGTGCGAGTTTGATCATTTATGTGGTCAACCTGGTTTTTAATTAGAGTCTTAGAGTAAGCAGGTTGAGTTTATTGGATCTACTATGAAATTTTGTTTGAGATCATAGGTGCTTTGGAGTTATGATGTCCTTTTTTGTACAACTTAGATAAAGCATGATGTTTTCCAATCTCGCAATTCGTTTGATTGCTTTTTATCTCTCACATGATCTTACAACATTAGATGCATTGGTTTTTATGAATACCCGGTTTCTTTCTTCTTGCTATATTTAAGACTACTATTTCTTTTAATTTCTTATATTTGTTTGTACATACCCTCTAAAAGATTAACATTGGCTCTAGTGACTGAATACTGACCGAGATGATTGGGCATTTGAAAAGATCCGTGTTGGTTCTAGTCGGGCTCTCGAAAAGATCTACTATCTCTGATATAATGACTTGACCAGTTTCCGATGTTGAATCAGCCCCATGTAGGGCAACTCGTGAGAAGGTGTGTTGGAGAATAGAATCTCACATCGGGCATTTAACAAAACATTATATAATTAATATATGAAAATTTTCACCCATAATATCAATGAGGCCTTTTAGGATTAAACCTATACATAGCGATATAGTTAAGTTGGGGACAATATCAATGATAGTGGTGGACCATGTTGGGCTATAAAGTTGATCAAATACTACTTGAGCAAGGACAAAACCTAGGGGTGGATGCCCCCACTCAGTTTTCTTTGTTTTAGTTGAAAAAAAATGTTCATATTGCATATAGCAAACCCACATGATAGATGTGACAATCGCATTAACTTTTCCAGTTGCTACTATCACCGTTCAAAGAGTTTTTCGGCCTTGAAATTTATGAAGAATTGATTGAGAAATCCGATGGGATATCAATGAATGAATATAATTGTAGACATCGAAATTTTGGTAAATAAATGTTGACCGATAAATCAAAGTTTCAACGCTCATGTATTACATAAATTTTACACGTAGCATGTGACTCGACGAAAAATTGAAATGAGTCAGAAAAGTCATCAAACTAGACACATGTCAACACCTGGCAGAAACGACTTATTTCATCTGGAATATTATATTCAAAATTAGGCCTTGGAAAATTCTATAAATAGAAGCCAATTTCATTCATTTGGGGGGACGAATTCATATTACACCTTGAATCTCTGAAGCTCTGAAACTCCGAAGCTCTCAAGCATCCAGGTTCCAGAAGAATCAAGAAAGCCTTATTCATTCTTCGTTCATCGTTCTTCCAAGATCAAGCCCCGACGGCCCTTGGATCAACAATCATCCACCTTCAAGATCAAGCCCCGACGACTCCTTTGAAGAACTTCCACCAATTCAAGATCAAGCTCCAAAGGCCCTTGAAGAACTTCCACCAATTCAAGATCAAACCCCAAAAGCCCTTGAAAATCCGTTCATCACTGTCCTTCAAGATCAAGCCCAAAAGCCCCTTGAAGATCCGTTCATCACCGTTATTCAAGATCAAGCCTCAACGGCCCTTGAAGAAGCGCTCATCCTCAAGATCAAGCCCTAACGGCTCCTTGAAGATCCGCTCAAATCCACCTTCAAGATCAAGCCCACGGCCCTTGAAGAACGTTCATCCTTAGATCAAACCCAACGGCCTTTTGGATCAATCGCACATCCACAAATCAACACCTTACGGAGATCGAATCAAAGGATCAAATTTGAGAGAGATTGTAACCCAAAATCATCAAATACAAATATTATTTTGTGCACGTTGTTCTTGTCTCTTTCCTTTCAGGAAATTTTCGTGTTCACAAATTTGGCACGCCCAGTGGGACTATCTTTACCTCTCATCTCTTTCTCCGTTCAAGAAATTTAAGCACACTTCCAAAATTAATGGCATCAAGGAAGGCTCAAACTGTTCCCGCAACCGGCGCAAAGAACAAGAGCGTCCTCGTCGCAAGTGGTGTCACTTTGGGCATCACGACTCGAAGCAAGACAAGAGCTACTTCTACCGCCTCTTTCACCTCTGCATCAACTCTGCTAAGGGAACAAGAGCACTCAAGGCACGAGCCTGTGATCACTTTAGCCTCACTAAGGACACCAAGGGGGGAAAGCCAAAGGAAATACTCTGAATCCATGCTCTCCGATGCCGATTCAAGAGGCAATTCAGCCATGCAAGTTATGACCATTGGAGCAACTTCAATCGATGAGCAGTTGGCTCAAATGAATGAAGCAATCGCAAGGCTAACCCGAACTGTGGAAGAAAAAGACTTGCAAATTACAGCACTAGTCAACCGACTGGAGGCACAGGACGGCGAGAAACCCGACCCAGAGGATGATCCACTAAAGGGATGAGCTGGCGGAGAAGAGGAGCCTCCGGTGAAGAAAATCGATGTGAAGCCGGAGCCAGACCAAGCAGCGGCACTCATGGGATCTCTTTCTATCCAGTTGCTCCAAGAGATGATCACCAACACCATCAAGACACAATACGAAATGGAGCTCTCATGCCTCCACGTTGTACTCGAAGCCTTACTCCAGGAAAATTGACGCCTTAAGGATGCCGATGGGCTATCAACCGCCGAAGTTTATGCAATTTGACGGAAAGGGAAACCCGAAGCAACATGTCGCACATTTCGTCGAAACCTGCAACAATGCAGGGACGAAGGGAGCTTACCTCGCCAAGCAGTTTGTGCGCTTGTTAAAAGGAAACGCCTTTGAGTGGTACACGGACCTGGAGCACGAGTCCATCAACATCTAGGAACAGTTGGAAAGGGAATTCCTCAACCTCTTCTACAGTACCCGCCGCACTGTGAGCATGCTAGAGCTGACGAGCACGAAGCAATGGAAGGAAGAACCAGTCATGGACTACATCAACCGATGGCGTAATCTAAGCCTCAATTGTAAGGACAGGCTCTCCGAGATTTCTTCAATCGAGATGTGTATCCAGGGCATGCAATAGGGTTTACAATACATCCTTCAAGGTATCAAACCACGAACTTTTGAAGAATTAGCCACCCGTGCCCACGACATGGAGCTGAGCATCGCCCACCATAGAAAGAATGAGTCATTCACCGATTTCAAAAGGGATAAGGTGTTTACTTCAAGAGCAGACAATCATGGGAAAAAGCCCGCCAAGAAAGCTTTTACCACCAATACCACCCCTATCAAGACCTCGTCCACACCCATCAAAATCTCATTCAATAACAAAGCAAATGAGATAAAAAGAAGTAAGCCTTCCCACACCCAAGATAGGTACAAAAACACCTTGAGGGAACTGGAGCATAAGGTATACCCTTTTTCGGACTCCGACATGGATGCAATGCTGGACGACTTGTTAGAGAAAAAGATGATTAAGTTACCCGAATGCAAACGCCCTGAAGAGATGAATCGCATCAATGATCCCAAGTACTGCAAGTACCATCGTATCGTGGGTCATCATGTGGGCAAGTGTTTCATCCTAAAAGAACTCATCATGAAGTTGGCACAACAAGGGCGGATTGAGCTCGACCTAGAAGACACAGCTGCAACGCACACCACTACGGTCGTGTTCGGATCCTTTGATCCCGTGCCTCTTCAAGAAATGCCTGACCATGCTCGGCAATACTCAAACCACACTGCACCTTTTGCACCACCGTCACTAGGGGCAAGCAACCAAGATGCACCTACTGATGATGACAAATGATGGACATTGGTGACCTATAAGAGGATGAGGAAACCGAGACCGGAAGCTATAAAGCCAAAAGAGGGACAAGGGAGAAAGCACCGCCGTCGCAACAATAGGAAGCCTAAAAGAAACATAAGAGCTGCTAAGCCAATATATGTTGGGGAACCTGCGGAGCAAAAGCCAAGCATTCCCGTCTCCTTGCACGAGTACTTCCCGAATGACTTCTTCCAACATTGCACTATCGCTGCATGTCACATGGTCGAAGTAGAAATGGAAGAACCCTCAAAAGGCAAAGTTGTCGCCACTGAGGGAGAAAATACTCTTACACTTGAAGAAGGTCTGCCAACATACTTTAGCATCATGGAAGCGCTACAATTGCCAAAGAAGATACGAAAGGCACTGCAGCGGTTTTAGCAAGTCCAAACGACCACGAAGTGTAAGAAAGCAAGAACGAAGGCTTGAGGCTTCGGCCACACGAGTGTGCCACATGCTGTGTCACCGAGGACATAATCCACTTCACCGACGAAGACTTACTGCTAGGATCCAAGCCTCACAACCGTCCTCTCTTCGTCTCTAGGTACGTAAAGGAGCACAAAGTCAGCCGCATGCTTGTGGATAGCGGATCAACCATAAATATCATGCCAAAGTCAACAATGACCACAATCGGCGTCAAGGTGGATGAATTATCCCTAAGCCATCTACTAATCCAAGATTTTAACCAAGGAGGATAAATAGCGATGGGCATGATCCGAGTGGAGATGACCATTGGTGAACTCAAGTCAAGCACAATATTTCACGTGATTGATGCAAGAACTTCCTACGGTTTGCTCTTAGGAAGGCCTTGGGTCCATGCGAATGGAGTAGTACCGTCCACCCTTCACCAACGCTTAAAATTTTACCGGGAAGGAGTGAAGGTGATCTATGGCAACACTAAGCCATTCACCGAAGCCGAATCACATTTCGTAAATGCCAAGTTCTACATGGATGAAGACATGGTGCCCGAAACTCTTCCAAAAGAGATCAAATCCATAGGCAAAGCAACACCTAAAAAGCAGGAGTGGCAAGCCGTGCCCAATAAGCAAGAAGAAGAAGCTATGCCATCTTCAAGCAAAAACGACGATGAGCTTGCTAAACCTGCAACAACCAGAGGGAGTAGGATGCCCTCAAATGGACCAAACATACCTGTTTTTCGATACATCCCGACGTCGAGAAGAAGAATGGTCAATCCCTGTTTGAAACTGCAACAAGCAAAGCCGATGCACAACGACACATAGATAATGTAAAGTTACTTAAAACGAATGCAATTTTGCCTCTGACACAGCTAGGCGACGCTAAGGTTGCAAGACCATCACAAGGCTTCATAAAAGGCCTGCCAAAAGGGGTAGAACCAAGCTTTCTCCCAACCAAGAAGACCGAAGAAGGTTTTGATCCAAACGCTTACAAACTCATGTCGAAAGCTGGGTACAACTTCACCTCTTCTGCAAATTTGGGAAAGAAGGATTTGAACACCGTCAAAGACAACGAACGTGATCTCACTAAAACTCAGAAGAAGTTGGAGAAGCATGGTTACGAGGTCAACAACAACAAAGCTGGACTTGGCTTCACACCAAATGCACCGGTGAAAATCTCCAACAAGGCAAAAAATGCTAGCGCTCAACACATCAGCGTGAGCATTATACAAGATAAAGAGGAGCCTCAACCTGCCCCTCAGACGTCAGTATTCGATAGAATGAATCGTTCAAGGCCCAGAGTTTCGGCACCTAAACTCATTGGCGATCAAAACAGAACTTCCGTTTTCAAAAGGCTTAACACGTCAGCATCTCGAAGCTCTGTTTTCAAAAGGTTGTCGAAACCTAAAAAGCAAAGCAAAACGACTAGCTTTCCTCCATGATAGTCAATTATGGAAGACTTGAATAAGCCAAAGAGCCTTCCAGAAGGAGAAAGACGACACCAGAAGTAGAAAAGATCGATCGTCTGGCAGAAAAGGATGACGTTCGAAGTTCCATTCCTTCAAGAATGAAGCGCCAAGCAATTTTGGAGGTTAACACAGTTGGATCACTGAAAGTGAAAAGGCGCACCATCATCCACACTGGACAATCTTCATGCCAACAAGCTCAAGAGGTCAACACCGAAGAAGAGGCCCAAAACGTCTTCCACATCACAATCCAAGAAGGTGAAGAAGATGAAATCCTCGAGGAAGATGTCATTGCAGCACCGTCACAACTCAAAGATGGGGGGGCAAGCCACAGTTGACAATCTCAAAGAACTCAACTTAAGCACAAGTGAGGAACCGAAGCCTATCTTCGTGAGTGCATTACTAAGTACAGACGAGATAGAGAAGTATTACCAGCTACTATTAGAGTACAAGAACATCTTTGCTTGGACCTACAAGGAAATGCCCGGCCTCGACCCTATCATTGTTATGCATCATCTTGCAATCAAGCCTGGAACGCGACCAATAAAGCAAACTCAAAAACGCTATCGATCCGAGCTCATCCCACAAATCGAGGTCGAGATTTACAAGTTGATCGAAGTAGGCTTCATTCGATAGGTGCAATACCCTAAGTGGATCTCCAACATCGTCATAGTCCTTAAGAAATCTGGACAAATACGTGTTTGCCTAGACTTCCGAGACCTCGATGATGCTTGCCCAAAGGATGACTTCCCCTTACCACTCATTGAAATCATGGTGGACGCGACCACTGGCCATGAGGCACTATCATTCATGGACGGCTCTTCTGGATACAATCAAATTCGTATGGCTCTTGAAGATGAGAAACTAACAGCCTTTCGCACTCCAAAAGGTATCTACTACTACAAGGTGATGCCCTTTGGTCTGAAGAATGTTGGAACTACATATCAACGCGCAATGCAGAAGATCTTCAATGACATGCTACACAAGAACGTAGAATGCTATGTAGACGATATGGTGGTCAAGACAAAGAAAAGATCATATCACTTGAAGGATTTGCGAGTAGTGTTCAAAAGGTTGCGAAAATACAACCTCAAGATGAACCCGTTAAAGTGTGCATTTGACGTAACATCTGGAAAGTTCCTTGGCTTCATTGTCAAGCATCGTGGCATTGAAGTGGATCAATTAAAGATCAAGGCCATTCAAAGCATGCCCGAGCCAAGAAACCTGCACGAGTTGAAAAGTCTACAAGGACGGCTAGCCTTTATCAGATGCTTCATTTCCAACCTTGCAGGGCGTTGTTAACCGTTCAGTCGACTCATGAAGAAAGATGTTCTGTTCATATGGGACAAAGCATGCAACAATGCTTTTGAAAGCATAAAGAAGTATTTATCAAGTCCACCTATCATGAGGGCACATGTACCAGGGAAACCACTCATATTTTACATTGCTGCTCAGGAAAGTTCAGTTTAAGCACTCTTGGCACAGGAAAACGAATTCCAGAAAGAATGAGCGTTCTACTACCTCAGTCGAACGCTCACCGGCGCTGAGTTGAACTACTCCCCGATAGAAAAAATGTGCCTTGCCTTGATGTTTGCCATCCAGAAGCTCAGACATTATATGCGTGCTTACACCATCCACTTAGTTGCTAAAGCTGACCCGGTCAAATATGTCATGTCCAAGCCAGTTTTGACAGGACGACTAGCTAAATGGGCATTGCTTCTCAATCAATACGAGATCATCTACGTCCCAGCTAAAGCCGTCAAGGGACAAGCGCTAGCAGACTTCCTTGCCGACCATCCAATCCCAGCCGATTGGAAAATCTCAGATGACTTGCCTGACGAAGAGGTGTTCTACATCGACATATTCCCGACATGGACGATTTTTTTTACGGATCTGCACGAGCAGACGGAGCGGGGCAGGAGTAGTATTCATGTCGCCACAAAGGCAAATACTACCTTATTCATTCCAACTAAGCGAATTATGCTCCAACAACGTCGCTGAGTACCAAGCACTGATCATCGGGCTCCAAATGGCAATCAACATGGAAATCACAGCCCTTGAGATATATGGTGACTCCAAGCTCATAATTAATCAACTCCTGACTGAATATGAGGTGAGGAAAGATGATTTCGTCCCATACTTCCAGCTAGCAACGCAATTGCTACAAAGGTTTGAGGCCGTAACGCTAGAACACGTGCCAAGAAAAGAGAATCAAATGGCAGACGCTCTCGCCAACCTAGCCTCGAGCATGACATTAGGAAAAGATAAAGCTGCAAACGTGCCAGTCTGCCAAAGATGGGTAATCCTGCTTGTCACTGAAATGGTACTAAGTGATACAAACATTATTTCAATACTTCTGGTCAACGTTGAAGAATGGAGACAGCCTCTGATCAACTACTTGGAGCATGGAATACTTCCAGATGATCCAAAACACCGCTCTGAAGTACGTCGACGAGCACATCGCTTCCTCTATTACAAAGGGACACTCTATCGGTGATCTTTTGAATGAGTACTTCTGAGATGCCTAGGCGAAGAAGAAGCCAATCAAGCCATGGAAGAAGCACACTCAGGAATATGTAGGGCGCATCAGTCCGGACCAAAGCTTCATTTCCAGCTCAAAAGAATGGGATACTACTGGCCAAGCATGGTAAATGACTGCCTAGAACACGCCAAAAGGTGCCAAGCCTGCCAATTTCATGCTAACTTCATACATCAACCGCCTGAACCATTACACCCTACAGCTACTTCATGGTCATTCGATGCATGGGGATTGGACGTCGTAGGACTAATTGCACCAAAGTCATCTGCAGGAGAAGCTTACATCCTGGCTGCAACAGATTACTTCTCCAAGTGGGCTAAAGTCATACCCCTGAAATAAGTCAAGAAGGAAACTGTCGTCCGTTTCATCAAGGAACATATCATCCACCGATATGGTGTGCCTCGCTACATTGTCACTGACAACGGAAAACAGTTCTCCAACCGACTCGTGGACGAGCTCTGCGAGAAATACAAGTTCAAGCAGCACAAATCCTCCATGTATCATGCTCCGGCCAATGGTCTCGCAGAAGCATTCAACAAGACATTGTGCAACCTCCTGAAGAAGGTAATTGGCAGAACAAAAAAAGACTGGCATGAAAGAATATGCGGGCATATAGGATGACATATAGAACGCCTACCCAAGCTACACCTTATTCTCTCGTATATGGCGTGGAAGCTGTTCTACCGCTTGAAAGTCAAATCCCCTCACTAAGGATGGCTATACAAGAAGGTTTGACTGACGAAGAGAATGCAAAGTTGCGCCTTCAAGAGCTGGAAGCGCTGGGTGAGAAAAGACTCGAAGCCCAGCAACACTTAGAGTGTTATCAAGCACGACTCTCCAAGGCCTTCAACAAGAAAGTTCTCCCTCATTCTTTTCAAATGGGAGATCTCGTCCTTTCATTGTGTAGGCCTATCATCAAAACTCACAAGACAAAGAGCAAGTTCACGTCAAAATGGGATGGACAATACGTAATACAAGAAGTTTACACCAATGGCGCCTACTTAATCATGGCGGAGATGGCTTGAAGATCGGCCCTATCAATGGCAGATTCTTGAAACGCTATTACCCCTAAAAAAAACGACAACTCCTGCTTTTTGTTCGCACGAGCCTAAACTGCATGAACCAAAGCTCCTAGCCCGCAAGAGCATAAACTGTGTACGGCAAAATCATCATCAAAATCATTGTTAAATTCATCGCTCATTTGAACTACGTTATGACTTGATCCTTCCTCAACTGAGGGTACGTAGGCAACTTGAAACTTCAAAACTTCAAGTACAGTCACACCATCAAAACTTCAAAAATGTAAATACTTTATTTCTTTAAAAGAAGAAGTCGGCTCCAAAGCCTTATTACAAAAAAAAAATAGAAGATACTACTTGAAAACTATGTCCCTAAAACTACGAAGGCGATCTTCAAGCAAGCCTTCCAAAGTTTTTAAAGTCTCTGCCTCGGTGGGAGACAAGATGGGCAACTCTATAGTCATGCCTTTCTCTCGTTCTAGGCACGAAATCTCCTCCTGGTACTGAGAAAGTGTAGTTCCCTGCTCCGAGAGAACACTTTCAAGTTGCGATACTTCGATTACCAACTGCTCTCGCTCTCGCATCAACGCATCTAGACGCATATGGACAGAAGTTAAAGAAGTCTTTGTGAATTGATAATCTCCCGAAGCAGCTTGCTGAGAAGACCTGACTTGAGCCAGTGACAAGTTTATCGTTGCTAGCTGATGAGCTCTAACATCCGGACTCAACTTCTCCAAGAAAATAGCACGCAAGGAAGAATACTCAGTCGAGGCAGCCATAAGTTCGGTAATCTTGATCTTTAACGGTGAAGAATCAACGTTAAGGCTGTCAATCACAGAAACAAGCTTCGACAAATCCTCATTGAGCAACGTAAGGTCTTCCAACGGGCATTTAGAAATCCTCTTCTCTATATGGCTCTTGATATCCATTGCCGCACCAAGATGGATGTGATGGATGACTTGCTCAGTACCTCTAAGGTTCGGCCCTCTCAAAGAGATCCTCGAACTAGCTGGCAAAGGTGTTGAACGCATGATGAACTCTTGTACGCCTCCACCTACACACGGTAAGCTTGGGAAATTGGGCAGATTTTGAACGAGCTTTGCACTAGGTGGATCCCCAATCTCCCCATCTATAGGTAGATTGCCTCCAAGTAGCATGTCCATACAGGAGTAAACGCCCGCAGTCACCAAATTAAAAGAACAAGAAGGCCCAACCTAAACAAAACAAAGAAAGATGTTTGAAATGAAAGCTAAAAAAATTAAAAAAATATATAAAAAGAGAGAAAGAAATACGTACATCTGACACACGACCATCGGATTGAGGAGGCCTAAACATTCCTTTCTTCTTATGACAAAAATTAACATCGCTGTCAACCTGAGCGACTTCGAGTGATTGCTTGTTTAAAACTTGTTGGCGTAGCCGCAAAACAGGTCCATCTCCGTGCGAATCAACTTCGTCACCCACCTCTTCAGAAGCTTCCAGGTGGGGAGAGGACAGACGCAAGTGTTGATGGGCTAAAACCATAGGTCTATCTTGCAAAGGAGTGACACTTGCACAATCAAAAGGTACCAACTACGTAGGAACCACAGAACAACCCTCTTTTAACGCATCATGACGTGAATGGGAATAATTGGTACCACTTGTCGTCCCTAAATTCTCATAATATACCTTTGACCATCAACGTACGTAAACACGGGTTACTGGATTACTCTTGAACTCGTCCTTGGTCGGCAGGGTGATAGAAGTGTTTGTACATGCACGGGTACACGACTCCCAATGCATATACACAGCTTGCAAGGATTCTGATCGAGTTTTCTCCCTCAACGTGCCTAGCACATTTTGGACAAAACTAAATTGCCTGCTAAAGTGGTGAGGATTGTACGGCTGAATGATACATCGGTCTTCTTGCCGCAAAGAAACATACCCTGAGCAGAGACTTATAAGGTAAGACAAGTTTGAAAAGTGAAGATGCGAATCACCCATGATGTCTCGCCGCACCGAGCCAACCCTCGCCAGGCGATCCATCCTCAATCCTTCACAACTTCTAAATAATATTTGTGCCTGCTGATCGTCGAGACTCTTCGCACTCCAGAATACTTAGTCATCAAAGGTCCCAACTTAACTACGGAGGGCCCAGACTTGTCTAAAGTTGACGAAGAAAAATGAGTACCAAAGTACTCACCCAACCAACCGTACACATAGTGGTAAGGAAGTACCGCATCACGATCTTCAGTGCTTGCCAAGTCCGAAACAACTCTTAAGCCGTCATAAATGTTGGCTAAGACCGGAATAGCAAGGCTAAAAGATTCGCCTGCAGCCATCTTGTTAGCAACTTTGAAGACTCCAGGACGAATCAAGTTGACGTCGTCTTTAGGGAAGACAAACTTACAAAGTCAACAAGCTAAGAATGCAGCTAAGTAAGATTCTTCCAAGTGCTCTAAAGCCACGCCGAGATCCTCAAATGCCCTCAATTCGTTAGGGGTATGGCACCCAGCTAGACCAATGACGCCTGACGGATCAGAGTCTCCCTTAGGCCTGGTTGTCTTGTTACGACCATTTTTTTTCGAAGGCCTCTTGTACTTGACGGCATCCCAATACCAAAACCGAATCCACGAAGAAATCTTCACGCCTGACTTACCGGGGGCTTCTTGGAAAAGCTTATGGTACGCCCAGAACAAATAGCGGCAGCTCGCAAGCAATCCTCTACTGTTGCGACAAGAAAACTCCTCCACGCTAGGAACAACATCGTCATAAAATTTTCCCTAGATAGGCAGACCCCCTAGCTTGTGGAGATCCCTAAGTGAAATCGACATCTCCTCTCGAGCCGTGTGAAGCGTGTTGGTCGCTAAACATCAATGCTTAAAGAATGCACGAATGACGGAATGATGGCGATCATAACTGAACAAATATGCATATACAGCATAATAAAGGCCTGTGTAGGTAAGTACATCTTTGGAGCGGCTCAAGACATCTTCCAGTCATTCCCAATAAAACTCAACGAAGGCAGCTCCTCCAGTAGTCGACATGGTGTTATTTCAAGCTATAGCTCCGCTACGGATACGATCACCAAGAAGCTTAGACTTAACCAAAGGGTTGGCACGATCATGGTGCGAAGAGTTCAAGATAAGAATCCTCAATTTGCACACCTTCATCCTTGTAGTTTGTCGAACGGAGTCTACCACCTCCCAAGATACCTCAGAAGACCACGACTTAATATGCATGGAGTTGTCTTTTATGGGAAGAACAAGCGCCTTGGGGCCAGTCAGTGGCGAATAAAGCTTCAATGTCGTTCCACTATCTTGAGGATCGCCTTCCTTCGCAAGAATGGTGATGGTGTTGTTTTTAAAGCACTTGAGAAACACCATGACTAAAACGGAAAAGTCAGCCACAAAGTTTGAGCAGCACGGCAGAGATGACAACTACAAGACGGTCCTTCAAAGCACGCTACAGTGGCAGAGGAACCAAAATTCTACGTAATCACACAGCAAAGCCCCGCTTCAATCTCTTGCCCAGCATCACACGGCAGCGCACCACCGAGGGAAAACTGTGATCAAAAGGCACTACACAGCGAAACCTTGTTGCAGTCTTTTTGCACAACACCAGACGATGAAAAATGACGCACTGCAACAAGCCCCGGGCAGCAAGAATCCAGTGGTTATGCAATGGCTGAGCAGTGACAGTGCAATCCTCTAGCACTACAAAAAAAAAAAAAAAAAAAAAACCATCAAAGAGGTACACATATACAAATAAACATATTATATATATAGATATAGCATTAATATATGTACACGGCACCCACCCACATATATAATATATAACACAAACATTGTACACGACACACACACACACATGTACATGTACAAAAAAAAAAAAAAACCCATCAAAGAGTTACACATATACAAATAAACACATTATATATATAGCATTAATATATGTACACGGCACCCACCCACATATATAATATATAACACAAACATATATGTACACGACACACACACTCATGTACATGTACACTGAGGATGAAACTGCTGTTGGGATTTATGTGAAAGTAAGCACGAAGGGAGCACCTTACCTCAGAAAGATTCGCAACAAGGACAGCAGAACCGGAGCAACCTGGTTCGACGCACCTTCTCCTTCCTCTCTACTGTCAATTTGGTTGAAAGTTATGGCTCCTCTGCTATGTGATGAAGTGGGAGAATGCAACAATCATCTTATAAAGCCACAAAAAGCAAACAAGTGGAAGACCCATGCTCTCCACTTCGCTCATCTGGCAAACCCTCATGTTCCTAAGTTCTTTATTGGCAATTGGAATGGTGCATCAGGCACCATTTTGAAAAAAAAAGAAAATATATATATATATATATATATAAATATAAAGGAAAATTTGGGGATAGTGGACGGCAAAGAGGGTGTGGTGCCATGTGTGCATATATTTGTTATATACAAATTATGATTTTGTGGAATATAAAACTCACATGGTGTCAGACATTGCAAGCAACATATATGGTGGCCATCATTTAGGTCATGATGTGTGGGTATGTATTATATATATGTACGTGGCACCAGAAGCATTGTGTAAAAAAAAAAAAAAATATATATATATATATATATATATATATGTATATATGTATATATGTACATCTGAATGAAATAAAGCTCGTTTATTGATTTCTCTAAAATTTACATAAATGTACATTTTACGTGAGTTTAAAAAAATAAAAAAAATAATAAAAAAAAAAAGGAATGAGCCTTCATTGCTCACGAGGCGCCTCATCATTCGGCGGAACTCCGGGAAGAAGAGGAGCCGGAGGTTGATCATTTGGAGTTTCATTACGCGGTACAGCCCCAGAAGATGAATGCAACTGTTTTTGGAACAAACCCACAAACCTCTGATGATCTAGTAAAATCTGACCATCGGATTCCTGCATCTGGTCAATCTTCCTCTTCATGTTTATAGCATAGTTATGTGCGAGCCTGTGCAACTGTTTATTCTCATGCTTGAGCCCTCTAATCTCCTGTTTGAGACTCATCACTTCAGCCGCCAATGATTCAACTTGACGGGTTCGAGCAAATAGGCGTTGGGCCATATTAACACAGAACCTGCACACTGCACACTGCACACTGAGAGCCAGAGAATCCTTAACAACCAACTCATCAGACCATTTGGAAAGCAGTCTGTTATCTTTGGGAGTGACAAGGTTCCGGGCCACCACCGCAGCGGTCATATCATTCTTCATCACCGAGTCCCCGACGGTAAGAGGACCAGTAGGGGATATGAAGGATGGGCGCCATATGTTGTCTGGAGAAGGCGGGACTGCCTCTTCACCAAGGTTCAAGTCAAAACGACGGTCGGAGGGTCCAAACATTTTCAAAGGTGTTAAAAAAGAGAGGAGGTCAGACGAATCAAGATCTTAGAAGTGTAAGAAGGGAGTTTCTACAAGCGAAAATTCAAGTGTGCTTTGAAACGAACTGCATGCCTTTATAAAAAATCAGCACTCGACGGGATTTCAAAGATCGAAGAGGCGAGCTCAGAATTCGAAGAGGCCAATTCAAAAATCGAAGAGGCAAGCTAAAAAATCGGAGAGGCATCTTGCTTTTCCAGATGCGTCAGCATTCGTCACACGCAAACTCAGCTTTGCGGAAATCACAGGCAATTTGTCGAAGCGCCGATCCCAGATATCGAAGAGGCGCCAGTCTTTTTCAGCCTCGTCAACACCTGTCACATGCACACTCAGCTTGGCGGAAATTACGGACAATTTGTCGAAGATTTCTGATAAAGAACAAAGCACGTGAAGCCATACTGATCAATCACGCAATGGTTGCCGACACGAGTGAAAGAATAGTACCTCTACAGGTATTAAAGAACTTCCTATAACTGTCCACCTTCACTCTCCATAGTAAGGCAGACATATAGAACCTTTCTTCATCTCCGAGAATGCCTTCCCAACGAAGCCTCTCGAGTCACTTAGTGTTCCTTATTCCTTGGGATACCTCTGTAAACAAATGACACCAAAGTAAAAGTATCTCATATCACCAGGGTAGAAAGCAAGAGTATCTCATATCATGCGTTCTCCATGTCCTTTCCTTTGTCCTTATTCTTACCTGCGAAGACAAAGATAAAGAAAGCAATATGCCGGAACCTCCACTCAAACTCGGGTAAGGAACCGACTGCTTGGAACCCTTCCCTGATTGCCTACCTAGCACTGCTCTCGAGTACTCGTCTTCCACTGCTGCTGTACTTCCAAAGAAGCTGCCACATCTGCCTGGAAAACAGATAAGGCAAGTGAAAATGATACCCTGCAGCATGTGGAGACAACGTGCAGAAGAAACAAGCAGAGAAGAATGTAGCCTGCACAGTCAACTCAGCAGAAGGAGTCTGAGCTGAGGAACTCGATAAGATGCCACAATTGCCTGGATAACATATAAGGAAGGGAAAATGATACATTGAAGCATGGGGAGACAAGCACAACAAAGCACGTGCCGATTCATCCACTACTTCTTCAAAATCAAAAGTATCTCATATCATCAGGGTTGCGATCACTCTGGGTGAAGGACTCGTTTTGACCCTTAAATTCTTGGGTCGACTCGCTAGGCGTTGTGGGCCACACGTGTCGATTCACCACCCTTGAATCAAATCCAGTTTAAGAATAAGTTGTGGAAAGTCAACAATTGGAGGAATCCAGAAAATCCTCCAACCCAATTCAAGATCAAAGCTGTGGAAAGTCAACAAGCACAAAAACAAATACGTGCCGATTCATCCATTACCAAAGCCAAAGATCATCTACCACATAAAGCTCCTTGTGGTCCAATTTCAACCTTCAAGATCAAACCTCGACGGCCCTTGAAGAAATTTCAAACAAAGTTTAAGAACAAGCCTCAACGGCCCTTGAAGAAATTTCCAGCCCAATTCAAGATCAAGCCCCAACGGCCCTTGGATCGACATCTACATTAAGGGACTTCAAAACGCATCTCCTACACATAACAAGCACATGTATATGACGCGCCTTGAAGTGGGTGCCATTTGTAGACATCGAAATTTTGGTAAATAAATGTTGACCGATAAATCAAAGTTTCAACGCTCATGTATTACATAAATTTTACACGTAGCATGTGACTCGACGAAAAATTGAAATGAGTCGGAAAAGTCGTCAAACAGGACACATGTCAACACCTGGCAGAAACGACTTATTTCATCTGGAATATTATATTCAAAATTAGGCCTTGGAAAATTCTATAAATAGAAGCCAATTTCATTCATTTGGGGGGACGAATTCATATTACACCTTGAAGCTCTGAAGCTCTGAAACTCTGAAGCTCTCAAACATCCAGGTTTCCAAAGAATCAAGAAAGCCTTCTTCGTTCTTCGTTCATCGTTCTTCCAAGATCAAGCCCCGACGGCCCTTGGATCAACAATCATCCACCTTCAAGATCAAGCCTCGACGGCTCCTTTGAAGAACTTCCACCAATTCAAGATCAAGCCCCAAAAGCCCTTGAAGAACTTCCACCAATTCAAGATCAAACCCCAAAAGCCCTTGAAAATCCGTTCATCACTGTCCTTCAAGATCAAGCCCAAAAGCCCCTTGAAGATCTGTTCATCACTGTTATTCAAGATCAAGCCTCAACGGCCCTTGAAGAAACGCTCATCCTCAAGATCAAGCCCTAACGGCTCCTTGAAGATCCGCTCAAATCCACCTTCAAGATCAAGCCCACGGCCCTTGAAGAACGTTCATCCTTAGATCAAGCCCAACGGCCCTTTGGATCAATCGCACATCCACAAATCAACACCTTACGGAGATCGAATCAGATGATCAAATTTGAGAGAGATTGTAACCCAAAATCATCAAATACAAATATTATTTTGTGCACGTTGTTCTTGTCTCTTTCCTTTCAAGAAATTTTCGTGTTCACAATAACATGATTATTTTTATAGAGAGATCTTTGATAGTATTAGTAATGAAGTTGTCATGCAGCTTTTTCAAAACATGAAAAAACGTCGAGGAATATTGTAATATGTTGTATGAAAGACCTTATATTAATATGTAAGTGTTTTGTTTAGTACTTGAGCTTTTTAATTTGTGACCTTGTTTTTTAAGGATGTCTCACCCCAAACAAATCTCTAACTTTGTCTATGTACTTGAGTGTAGTGCTAATTCATATACAATGATATTCAGGGTTGGCTTAAGCCACACAAAAATCCATTCATGAGAGCAAACCTAAAACATTTCATACTAAGAAAAAGAAAACACAAAAAGAATATTGCTAGGCTGCAATGCTAGTGACAAAAGGGTAAAATTAATAATTGAACAAAGCTTAGCTGCTGAATAGCTAGCTGGAGTTCCCGCTAAAAGGCCAATGCATCTTCTTCTTGGTTTGACACATGTTCAAATTTTTTTTTTCTTAAGAATTATTCAGATGGAAAAGTACATTTCTAGAAGACTATAATACCATCACTTACTAGTCTCCTTTATTTCTTACTCAATATAAAAATTACTGACTCACTACCTTTTTTATTAAAACCGTCGTCCTTTTTTTAAAAGAAAATTCATCTTGCTTCTTATACTGTGGGCTAGTCTAGGATTGCTATGTCAGTTTTCAAAATTACTTATATTGTGCTATGAGAATAAACAGATGTTAAAAAAAGTATATAAGTGTTTGGTAAACTATAGTGGTAAAAGTGTTTTCAATAAAAAAATCAGTTTCAAAATGTTTGGTAAACTTTTATATAGAACTGCTGTTTCTCTGTAAAATGACCAAAAGGACATATTGTTGTATGTATTATGAATTTAGTTAAGTAGTTAAAATATTGGTCAATTTATTTTTTCTTCTTTGTCTTACTTTACCTAGCCTCAATTCTAAATAATTATTATGACAAAATTGCTTTAAAATATTGAAATAAGGTAGTTAAAATACTATCTAATATATAATAATAGTATAACATTCTCGAGTTAATTGAAATACGGTCAATTATACAATACTTCAAAGAGTAAATATGTAAAAGTTGTTTAATATAAAAATACTCTAATTAGATGCATTCATCAAACTTGTGGCTATACTATTTCTTAATGCTTCCATCTCTCCTTGGTCGTGATGTTGATCTTCCTCTTCATCATCATCACTATCGCTCTCTTCACTAGTCTTCGGGGTCATCAAAATGTCTATCACATTTAGAATGCCTCCTTATGTAGTTATGAAGAGCCATTGTAGCAATGACAATCTTTACTTGCTTATTGAACAAATAATCAAGCATATCCCTCAAAATTGCCCCTTTTTTCATACTCTAAACGTACGCTCAATTACGCTTCTAAGAGAAAAATGTCTATGGTTGAATACCTCTTTATGCCCCGTTGGTTGGCCACTCCTATAAAAATATGGAAGATGATATCTTTCACCTTTGTACAGTCCCAAATACCCTCCCATCTGTGGGTACCCCACATCTACCAAATAATACTTCCCTATCAAATGCAAAATTTGTTTGAACATGTTATTATTTGTAAAGGTGAAAGGATTTGTAAAATTTAGAATTAAGAAATAATAATAATATATTACCTCTTGGAGGCTTAGGAAAATTTAAACTCAGATTCTGTGAAAACATAGAAAAACCCTTATATTATGTGCAATGTCTTCCCATCCAGCACAAGCAAATGTGAATTGTATATTAAAATTACACGCATCCATAACCTTTTGTGTCGTTTTCCTTTTCCTACCAATATGTGGTACTTGATCGAGATGAGGTATTATAGCATTAACATGTACCATCTATGGCTCCAACACAATTCTAAAAATAAGGGATTAGGTTGAAAAATATCGTCAACTTGCATAAGAATAATAACGAAACAATATGTTAAAGTAATAAATCCATAATTAGCTTAAAATGAAGCATGTATCTAGTATATCTCCTTATCTCTTGTGGGGTGGTATTGAACTCCGAATCCATAGGTTTGACAATATCTATTGCCGTCTAACATACAATATCCAACATAACATCAAAATATCTACTAACGGTCTCACAAGAGTGTTGAAATTGCTCTTAGCTATTCTTTTTTTTTTTTTTTGTACTATGTCCTAACATATGAAAGAACATTCCTAATATCTCAGATGCACTTTCTCCTTGAACCTTTCAAACCATTGGATAACCTATGAAATACATATTTGTTCATCCTAAACATCCTATAACATTGTTGCTCAATTCCTTGTAATACTTTCATTAACCAAATGTTACCTGTTTGAAAAAAATCATACATGGAGTTTTATGCACATATTTTAGATAATATGTTTCAATAGCTCGAGTACAAGCGCATGCTAATATGTCAAACTCTTCCTCATCATTATCTAGAATGTCCATATTCAAGCGCACCTGCAAGTTAACAAATAATCCTTAACAAAATTCAGGTACCTTGCTAATTAACAGTTGTACCAACATTGTAAACAAAGTATCTACAAAATTAACTCGTAATTCAAAATAACATTCAAGGAAGGTGTCAAACCAATTCTAAGACATAATTCTAAAATCTGACTAAGAGTATACAAATCCAAAATGTTTTGTCAAACTGCAACTCCCTCATTGGTTGATGAACTCATAATTCAGCCAAGTAAGTTGCACACTAGGATCTTTCATGATAGAGAACATCTCTCTCTTCTCTTGATTAAAAAACAAACGAGTTGTAAACAGCCACAACGGGCTAGTAGGCTCACAACCAGGTAACAGTTCAACAACCTGCATAACTTCAGGAATACTAGTGCCTATCACCAATTGCCTCATATTGCTCTTACTCTTAACTGCACCAATAAGGCAGTCAATTTGACCATACAATTTTGCAGCACCACCAACCTTTTTCCCTTTCCTATCGAACTTATTTGTTCTCAATTCACCTCGGTCAGCTACTTTTTTTTTCCTTTCTTAGGACCTTTTCTCATAGATTGAGTAGTTCATTCTCCTTATCATCTGATCCAATATATTCATTTTGTATATTAACATTTCCTGTTGATTCCTTCCTACTATTTGGTAGTAGTGCACTAAATAAAGGTGCCCAAGCATTTGCACCAGTAGCAACGCTGTTTGAGAGCATCCTATCCAACTTTTCTCGAACTCAGGAGTGATACCCTTTTTCTGCAATCTTCCATATTCAGGATTTATCTACAAATAAAAAAGAATGTTGTTATTATGTAGTTTATGATTACTATAACTAGAATAACATCATAACTAATACGAAGTGCACATACCTGAATCTTATTATTCCACCATTCATCAAAGGCATCCACTGTTCCCTTGCTTGGATTCCACTCTAGGCCAGTTTCTTTCCCAACTAGTTCTTTCCACAACTTCCAATCCTTTTTTTGTCTATTTCACTTATTTTTCAATTGCGCTTTACTATAAGAATTTCCTGTTTCTTTCCTAAAGTTTTCTATGAAATTTGCCCATCTTTCTTTGTTAAAGTGAGTGCTAAGACGACGTCCGGCTTCAACCTCCTTGATGCACAACTCACTGAATATGGATATATTATGATCATTACATGTAGCATGTGGAGCTCTTGCTGCAGTTCCCACGTTTTTTTTTTGCCATCCTTACTCTATATATATATATATATATATATATATATATATATATATATATAATATTAAAGCATGACCGAATGATAGAGAAAACAAGACACAAAGTTCAATGGAGACCACAACAACAACAGAAGCTATATGATGTATATAGCTCTGGGATGGAGACCACAACAAGTCACACAATAAAGCAAAAATAAATAAAAATAAAAATAAAAATCATAGCCTAAGTTTAATGGAGACCACAACATCATCAAGACTTACATAACATAATTGTAATTATGAGCCAGAGATAAGGCTCTGAGATGTTCATTGCCTACTCAAAATCATATGCGTAAATGATTTTGCAATCTTCCATTTCATATGACTCATACTATTTTTTTATCTTTTGGTCCAAATAAAAAAACTACTTTTAAAAAGCTCACTATCCACATGTCGGTGTAAATTTAAGTTGCAGACATGTTTTGGCGGATACCACGTGAAAGAGAGTATCCATGTCTGTGTAAATTTAATTTCAACAGCAATCAAATATTCCAGTATCATCCAAAAACTAATCACCGAACTAAATTACAACTAATCAACTAATCAACCAATGCAATGTATTAGTCTTCAAAGATTTGTGTAGAGGTTCTTTTGAACGTAGAATTTTCGGCCCTTCAATGTAGAAATTGTCAACCTTATACTTGTCTTGGGACCTTGTATTTATAGACTTCCAAAGCCATGCCTTTAGGTGGATTTGACTTTGATTTGTGTCTTGATTCGTCCATGAGAGAATTTAGGCATGTTTTGTGTCTTAATTTCAGCCATTTTCCCTTACCCTACCAAATTATACGCTTGTTACCTATTTTGTGAGCAATCTTTCATTCTTGCTTGTTTTGTGAAGATGCTTTAGCTTTCTTTTTAGTTTTGGGAGTAATTTGGACCCCTTGCCGATTTTAAGGGGGATTTTCTCCCTTTTGCCAACTTTTGGGGAATGATTTTGAGCTTCCTTTGCTTGATTTGTGCCATGTCATTGATTACTTGTCCATTTGTGATGAGACATATGCCACGTGGAGCTTTGTGATGCATCATTTGCATGCAATGAAATGTACATGTCTACAAATGCCCCCACTTCAAGGCACGTTGTAGGCATGTGCTTGTCACATGTAGGAAACGTGTTTTGAAGTCTTGTAATGTGAATGTTCTAACTTAAGGGTCGTTGAGACTTGATCTTGAATTAGTTTGCTTCTTCAAGGACTGTAAAGGCTTATTTCTTGAATTGACATGATAAATTTCGTCAAGGGCCATTGAGGCGTATTTCTTGAACGAAACATTTCTTCAAGGGCCGTTGAGGCTTGGTCTTGAATTGAAGTGATGAATTTCGTCAAAGGCCGTTTGAAAGAAAAAATTTGTCCTATCTAAGAACATGTGAGAACATTTGAACATATGAGCAAACTAATAACACTTTAAAGTAGGCATGCATTAAAAAACAATTCTAAAAACCCATGACTTTCAAAGCCTAGTGAATGGTAAACCAAAAACTCTTTAACAAATTAAAGAGAAGAGAGAGTTTGAGTTTCATTACTCCTGAAGCTCATCCTTGTTTACACAAGGGATTCACCCAAGTGGAAGGCCTTCAAGTCACCTCCTTTACTCCTTTGGATGGTTGCTTCTTTGCTTCTCCTTTGCTCCTTGAGGATTTGAGGAGAGGAACTCCAAGAACACCAAAAGTTTGGTGTCTCTAAGTCTCCACACCAAGGATGAGGTGTGAAGATGAATTTTATTTTAGTTGTCATACAACTTAAACATAATGGGCTTTGGCCAAAACTCACTTGAAAGCCTAATACGAACCCTTCATATAATTAATTAACTAATTAATTAATATTGACCATTCTCAATTAAACCATTTAATTGCTTATCCATCTCATTTATATTTCTTCACTTTCATCCTTACTCGGTGTACAATCCATTAGGTTCCAATTACCGAGGCAGTGGGCGATTGTTACTCTTAACAATCGATTGTGAATTGAAACTTCATTTCAATTCTCCCTTTGATGAAGATTAGTGTTGCTAATCTTTAGGGCTTCCACAAACCATAAGTGACACCTAACAGTATGTCATGGCTACCCAAGCTAAGTAGAAGTGGTTGGAGAACCTATCCAGTTACAATTACAATGCAATACAATTATTCTCTAATACAATACTCTTAATCACATTGTTTGAGTGATAGTTTGATTCATGTCTACTATCCAATGTGATACTTCTCTATATGATTCAATTGAATATGATTTGGAACAAACTTCCTAAGTCATATTCGTATGCTTTGGCCAAAGTCTCCCGAATCATATCTCAGAGTACTCTCCCTCCACCATGGAAGGTTAGAGATCTCTTGTTGTGCACTCATATGCCTACATGACTAGATAGCTTGACCCTAACAATGTCGTGGACACTCTCGATGGAATGCCTTTGACATGAGCAAAGATCAAGGGCCTAACCATTAGACATCTATGATCTCTCATGTCAAAGGACTACTTTGCATATTGCAACTTACAAGTTCTTACATGACATGTATGTTTGAACTCTCTTTTGATCGTAGTTCAGTGTACTCGATTACCTTTTGAGCACCTATGTGTTTGTCTTAGTGTCTAACACTAAATGACTTGAGAGTAGTCATACTCACGCTTGAGTTAACATAACACATACTAACCTTAGCGGATTGTCAATGCCCAATTGGCAATTCTATGGCTAAGAATGAACATAAGAGAAAGGTCTCGTTAATCTAACTTACTTATATCACTTCTCTCTTAGATTAAATACATTCATTGGATTCCCTTATTGCTTAAACACATAATACAATAAATAGTGATTAACTAGATTTGCCCTTCGTTAAACATATAATAGTTTAATACAATAAGTATTCCAAAAGCTATTACATCAAATGAGTGGCTTTGTGGGCATACTTCCAACACCGTTGAGGCGTATTTCTTGAACGAAATATTTCTTTAAGGGCCGTCGAGGCTTGGTCTTGAATTAAAAGAAATTTTTCTTCAAGGGTCATTGAGGCTTGGTCTTGAATTAAACGAAATTTTTCTTCAAGGGCCGTAGAGGATTGATCTTGAAAGAAATGAAATTTTATTTTCTTCAAGGGCCGTAGAGGCTTGATCTTGAAAGAAATGGGCTTGATCTTGAAAGAAATGAGACTTTTTTTCTTCAAGGGCCGTAGAGGCTTAATCTTGAAAGAAATGAAATTTTTCTTCAAGGGCCATAGAGGCTTGATCTTGAAAGAAATTTTGGAAAGGAATAAATCGGCACATACTTATTTTGCATATTGATTTTCCATAATTTTTTTACAAAATATATTTGGTTTATTTTGAATTTTTTTTTTCTTGTGGTTGTAGGAGAAAATGTTTCTCCTTCCTTAGGTAGGAATCTCCTTCAATTATGGTAATGAGGGTGATTTCCTTCAAAGTATTCGAAAGCTTGGGTGATTTCCTTCAAGGTTTTGGAAAGATTTAATGATTGTCCTTAGGTAAGTAGGATGTACATTTTTTCCTTTCCTTTTCTTTCCTTCCATGGCAAGGAGGGTGTTTTTCATTTCCCATTTTGTTTTCCACGGCAAGGAGGGACTCTTTCCTTTCCCCTTTTGTTTTCCATGAAAGAGAGGGGTTCTTTCCTTTGTTTTTTTTGAAATTTTGAAGCCCTTTCTTCTTCTTTTTTCTTGTTTCCTTTTCTTCTCTTCGCTGATTTTTGTTGCAAAAACAGCATGTATTTCCCTTGTTGGTTTGGGAAACATGTCATATGACTTGCATGCCAAGTTTGAGGTCGATTTCTCTTCTGGAAAATTCTGTAAAAAATATGAAAAACGTAGCTTTATCTCTTATCTTTTCAGGAATATATCGCACACAACTAGGAAAAATTTGGAAAGCCTTCAACTCGTCATTTTCCTACAGCTGCACAGTTCTAAAAGGAAAACAACTTCTGTGAGATTAACTTTGAAAACTGGAATGTTTGGCTTTACGGAAAATTATGAAATTATGATACAACAATCATCAGCCTCTTAGCTTCCTTCTCCAATTTGCCTTGCATCAAAATTCCTCTGGAAAGTCGAATTATCACCAAAAATGTCCTACTTGTGCAGATTGGCTTAAACTTGCCATTTTTTGCTTGGAATTTCTTACTTCTTTTGGTTGGAATGTGCTTCCTTGTTTTGATTTTCCTTTTGATATTTGAGTATGTATTTCCCTTATAGCATTAGGAAGCAATTGACCCATATTTATAGGACAATTGGATGTGTATTTTTTTAACAATTCACTTCCTTGTTGTGTGCTTGCTGTTGTGCTTTGCTGTGGGTTTTGCTACTTGCTTGCCGTGAGTTTTGCTGCTTGCTTGCCGTGAGTTTTGCTGCTTGGAACTTGTTATAGTGCGTCACTTTTTACCATATGGTGTTGTGCAAAGACTGCAACAGTGTTATGCCATGTAGTGCCTTTTGGTCATAGTTTTCGCTCAGTGGTCAAGTTGCCGTGCAATGCAAGAAACTACTTGCGTAATTGCTGCGGGGTTACGTAGTGCAATTGCGTAGCATTTTAGTTTTCTTTGCTACTGTAGAGTGCTTTGAAGGACCATCATGTAGCTACCCTCTTTCACATGTAGTGCAAAAAAACTGCTTGCGTAATCGCTACGAGGTTGTGTAGTGTGATTGCGTAGCATCTTGATTTTCTTTGCTACTGTAGCATGCTTTGAAGGACCGTCTTGTAGCTGCCCTTTTTGCCGTTCTTGCCCAAGCTTTGTGGCAGATTTCTTCTCGTTGTTGTGACTTTGTCATCATCATTCTTCAAAGCTCACGAGGTTTGTCTCGCATGTCTTTTGCTTTGGTGAAGCAATTTTTTCTTCTTTTTTTTTTTTTCGTTGCAGCCATGGTATTTTTCAAGTGCTTTAAAAGCAACACCATCACCATTCTTATGAAGAAAGATGACTTGCAAGATAGGGGAACGACGTTGAAGCTTTGTGTGCCGTTGACTGGCCCTAAAACGCTTGCTTTTCTTGTGAAAGACAACTCGATGCATATTAAGTCGTGGTCTTCTGAAGTATCTTAGGAGGTGACATATTTTGGTCAACCAACTATGAAGAAGAAGACGTGTACGTCGAAGATTCTTATCTTGAATATTTCGCACCATGTTCACCATAATTCACTGGCTTCGTTTGAGCTTCTTGGCAATCTCGTCCGTAGCAGATCTGTGACTTGGAATAGGACTTTGCTGACAACCAGAGAAGTCAACTTTGTTGAGTTTTATTAGGAGTGGCTTGAAGATTTCTTGAGCCGATCCAAAGATGTACTTACCAACATGGGCATTTATCATGTTGTGTACGCATTTTTGTTTAGTTATGATCGTCATTCTTTCGTCCTTCATGCGTTCTTTGAGCATTGGTGTTCAACGACCAACACACTTCACACATCACAAGGGGAGATGTCGATTTCACTTTGGAATCTCCACAATATAATAGGCTTGCCGATCCAGGGTAAGTTTTACAACGAGATTATTCCTAGCGTGGAGGAATTTTCTCATCTCAATAGCCGAGGATTGCTTGCGAGTTGCCGCTATTTGTTTTGAGCGTATCATAAGCTTTCTCAGGAGGCTCAAGGTAAGTTAAGTGTGAAGATTTCTTCATGGATCCGATTTTGGTATTGGGATGCCATGAAGTACAAGAAACCTTCAAAGAAAAATGGTCGCAACAAGACCACTAAACCAAAGGGAGACTCAGACCTGTTAGGTGTCATTGGTTCAGCCAGGCATCGTTCCCCTACCGATTTGAAAGTGTTCGAGGATCTTGGCATAGCGTCAAAGCACGTGGAAGAATCTTACCTAGCCACTTTCTTAGCTTGTTGACTTTGTAAGTTTGTTTTCCCCAAAGATGATGTCAGCCTTATCCGTCCTAGAGTCTTCAAAGTGGCTAGCAAGATAGCTGCAGGTGAATCTTTTAGCCTTGCTATCCTGGTCTTAGCCAATATTTACAATGGCTTGAGTATTATTTCAAACTCAGCGAGCACAGAAGATCGTGATGCGATACTTCTCTACCATTATGTGTATGGTTGGTTGGGTTAGTATTTTGGCACTCATTTTTCTTCGCCGACTTTAGACAAGTCGGGGCTTTCTTCCTCAACTTCGGCCAAGCTGGGGCCTTTGATGACAAAGTACTCTGGCATGCTTTCTGCAAAGAGCTTTGATGATTTACAGGCACAGACATTGTTTAGAAGTTGTGAAGGTTTGATAATGGATCACCTTGCAAGGATTTGGCTTGGCGTGGTGAAGCCTCATAGATAATTCACATATTTGTTTCTCAAACTTATCTTATATTACAAGTCTTTGCTCGGGGTATGTTTCTTTACGGTAATGAGATCGATGTATTGTTCAGCCGTATAGCCTCACTGTTTGAGCATGCAATTTGGTTTTGTCCAACATGTGCTAGGCAAGCTGAAGGAAAACACACAGTCGGAATCTTTGTAAGCTGTGTATATGCATTGGGAGTCTTGTACCCATTCATGCACAAATGCTCCTATCACCCCGTCGGCCAATGACGAGTTCAAAAGTAATCTAGTGACTCGTGCATACACAAGTTGATGGTCAGAGGTACATCGTGAAAACTTGGGGACGGCAAGTAGTGCCAATTCTTCTAGTTCACGTAATAATGCGCCGGAAGAGGGTTGTTATGCGGTTCCTACGCAGCTGGTACCTTTTGATTGTGCGAGGCCACTCCTTTGCAAGATGGACTTATGACTTTAGCTTCTCAATGCCCGTGTTTATCTTCTAATTGTTCAGATACTTCTAAAGAGGTAGGTGACAAGGTTGATTCGCATGAGGATGAACTTGTTTTACGGTAGTGTCAACAGGTTTTGAACAAGCGACCGCTTGAAGGTGCTCTGGATGATAGTGACATTAATTTATGTCATAAGAAGAAGAAAGTGTTTAGGCCTCCTCAATTTGATGGTCGTGTGTCACTTGAGAAAGATGTATGTATTTCCTTCTTTCTTGTGATTTCTTCTCTTTTTATTGGTTTAGCTTTTTTTTGTTTCTAACACCTTTTTTGTTTTTATCTTTTTTTTTTCTTTAGGTTGGGCCCTCTTGTTCTTTTGACTTGGTGAACATAAGAGCTCATTCCTTTACATAGATGTTATTTAGAGATAAAGGTGTGCAATAGCTCGTCATGCATCCAACACCTTTGCCAGTTAGCTCCGAGATCTTTCTCAGAGGGCCGAACCTTAGTGGCATTGAGCAGCTCATCCATCGCATCAGCCTTCGCACAGCTATGGACATCAAGAGCCACATTGAGAAGCGAATTGCAAAGTACCCATCAGATGACCTTGTACTGCTAAAAGAATACTTGTTGAAGCTTGTTTCTGCGATTGACAATCTTAATGTTGATTCCTCGCTTTTGAGAGTCAAGATTGCCGAACTTATAGCCGCCTCAACTAAGTATTCTTTCTTGCATACTATTTCCTTGAAGAAGTTGAGTCTAAAGGTTAGAGCTCAACAACTTGCGGCAATAGACTTATCAATTGCCCAAGTTTGGTATTCTCAACAAGCTGCTTCGGAAGTTTATAAAGCCACATGGACTTCTTTGGCTTCCGTCCAAGCACGTCTAGAAGCGTTGGTGTGTAAGCAAGAGTAGTTGGAAACTGAAGGGTCACAACTTCAAGGTGTTCTCTCGGAGCAAGAAGCTACAATTTCTCAGTATCAAGAGAAGGTTACTTGAGAAAGGCACGGCCATGGAAATGCCTACCTTGTCTCCCACCGATGTAGAGACTTTGAAGACTTTGGAAGGCTTGCTTGAAGATCATCGCCATAGTTTTAGGGACATAGCTCTTCAGTAGTGTCTTCCATTTTTGTGCTTGAAGCCTTCCTTTTTCTTTTCTTTTTGTAATAAGGCTTTGTAGCCAACTTCTTCCTTTAAAGAAATAAAGTATTTACATTCTTGAATTTGCTCTTTATTCTTCAAAGTGTTTATGTTTTTGTTAATGGTGTGACTGTACTTGAAGTTTTGAAGCTTCAAGTTACCTACGTACCCTCGGTTGAGGAGGGATCAAGTCATGACGTAGTTCAAATGAGTGATGGATTTTTTTTATATGGTTTTAGCGGTTTTGATGGTGATTTTGGTTTTGTTTTGCCGTACAAAATTTATGCTCTTGCAGGCCATGAGCATTTGGTGTCGTGTTGCAGTTTTAGCTCGTGCAGGAGAAGAGCTTTTTACCGTGTGCAATTTAGGCTCATGCAAGAGAAGAGCATTGTGCCGTGTGCAATTTAGGCTCGTGCAGGCGAGGAGCATTGTTTGTTTGGTTTAGGGGTGTAGCGCTTCAATAATCTGCCGTTGATGAGGCCGATCTTTAAGCCGTCTTCCACCATGATTAAGTAGATGTCGTTGGTGTAAATCTCTTGTATTATGTAATGTCCATCCCACTTTGATGTGAACTTGCTTTTTGTTTTGTGAGTTGTGATGATGGGCCTTCATAATGCTAAGATAAGATCTCGAGTTTGGAAAGACCTTGGGTGGAGCCTTTTTGTTAAATGCCTTAGATAGCCATGCTTGGTAGCATTCCAAGTGTTGTTGCGCTTCGAGCTTCTTTTCGTCGAGTGCTTTTAACTCTTAAAGTCGTAGCTTTGCATTTTCTTCTTCAGTCAGGCCTTCTTGTATAGCCATGATTTTGGCGTGATTGGTTCTACGACGTCCATTCCCCATGCATCAAATGGCCATGATTTTGATGCATGAAATTAGCGTGGAATTGGCAGGCTTGGCACCTTTTGGCGTATTCCAGACAACATGCTTGCCAGTAGTAGCCCATTCTTTTGAGCTAGAAGTGTAGCTTTGGTCCAGACTAATGCACTCTGTATACGCCTGAGTGTACTTCTTCCATGGCTTGATTATCTTCTTCCTCACCTAGGCATCTTAGAAGTACTCATTCAAAAGAACGTCAGTATAGTGTTTCTTTGTAGTAGAGGAAGTGAGGTACTCGTCGACGTATTTCAGAGCGGTGTCTAAGATCATCTGGAAGCTTTCCATGGTCCAAGTAGTTGATCAGCGGCTATCTCCATTCTTTAGTGTCAACTGGAAGTACTAAGATGACGTTTGTGTCATCTAGTAGCATTTCAGTGATGAGTGGGATCACCCATCTTTGGAAAACTGGCACATCCGCAACTTCATCTTCTACTAATGCCATACTTGAGGCTAGGTTAGCGAAAGCATCTGCCATTTGATTTTCTTTTCTTAGCACATGTTCTAGCGTCACGGCCTTGAACTTTTGTAGCAGTTGAGTTGCTAGCTAGAAGTTTGGGACGAGATCATCTTTCCTCACTTCATTTTTAGTCAAGAGTTGATTGATTATGAGCTTAGAGTCGCCATACACTTCTAGCGTTGTGATTTCCATGTCGATCGCCAATTGAAGTTCAATGATTAGCGCTTGGTACTCAGCAACGTTGTTGGAGTAGAACTCGCTTAATCGGAAGGAATAGGGTAGTACTTGTGTTTGTGGTGGCATGAATACTAATCTTGCCCCCCTTTCGTCTGCTTGTGCGGATCCGTCGAATAACATTGTTCACATCGGGAAGATCTCAATGTAGAACACCTCCTCGTTAGGCAAGTCGTCTGAGATTTTCCAATCGGTTGTGATTGGATGATCGACAAGGAAGTCTGCTAGCACTTGTCGCTTAACGACTTTAGTTGAAACATAGATGATCTTGTGTTGGTTGATAAGCAACACCCATTTAGCTAGTCGCCTTGTCAAAACCAGCTTGGACATAATATACTTGACCGGGTCGGCTTTAGCAACCAAGTGGATGGTTGCATGCATGTAGTGTCTTAGCTTTGGACGGCGAAGACTAGGGCAAGGCATATCTTTTCAATTGTTGAGTAGTTGAGCTCGGCACTAGTAAGAGTTCTACTTAGGTAGTAGAGTGCTCTTTCTTTTTGGTCTTCATTTTCTTGTGCCAAGAGTGCTCCAATAGAACCCTCTTGTATGGCAATGTATAAGATGGGTGGCTTTCCAGGCACTGAAGCTTCTAAGACAGGTGAGCTTGCCAAGTACCTTTTTATGCTCTTAAAGGCATTGCGATAGACGTCATCCCATATGAACGGAACGTCCTTCTTTATGAGTCGACTAAAGGGTTGATAGTTCCTAGCAAGGTTAGAGATGAAGCGCCTAATGAAGGCTAGCCGTCCTTGTAGACTTTTCAGCTCATGTAGATTCTTTGGCTCAGGTATGCTTTGAATGGCCTTAATCTTTGATTAGTCTACTTTAATGCCACAGTGCTTGACAATGAAGGCCATCACCAAAACTCATGGGATACTACCCTTAGAAGTATACTTGGGATCCAAGAAGATTATGTTGGCATTTTTTGTGGTGGACAATAGCTCTACTTATAGGGCATTGCTGGGAAGGGATTGGATACACCATAGTTTGTCTGTACCATCTACCTTGCACCAACAAGTTGTTGTATCTCATGAACCTACCACAACAGAACAAGGATTCTAGGAGTGAAGGCCAAGTCACAGCCATTTCTCCTTTCCCCCGGGCTAATGTTACTGAAGCTAATTTCTACAATCATAATGTTAGGATCCTATAATGTCTATATACTGATTAGAACGGCCACCCTACCAAGGTGACGGCCCAAAATTTTTTAGAACAAATACTTTCTCTCACTTAGAAGGAATGGGACAATCAAGATAAGTTTGAGTAGAGGCATCAACACCAAGAAGCCTTTGATAAATTGAAGACTTGTTTAGCCTCTCCTCTAATACCTTTGCCTCCTCAAAGGGGAAAACCTTTAAAACTCTACATTTCAGCATCCGAGAAATCAATAAGGAGTTTGTTGGCTCAAAATAATGAAATGGGGGAAGAAGCAAGCAATATACTACCTCAGTAGGATTATTACCTAAGTAGAAACAAGATATACCCTAGTTGAGAGGTTATGCTTAGCCTTGTACTTCACTGCCTGCAAATTAAGGCACTACATGTTACCTTACCACATCCATATAATTGTCAGGACTGATGTGATCAAGTACATGTTGTCCAAGCCAAAACCAAACTAAAAGAATTGGGAAATAGATTCTAGCATTATCATAGCTTAGCTTTCAGTATGTACCTTAGAGGGTAGTAAAGGGACAAGCAATTGCAAACTTATTAGCTGAGCACCAAGAATCCAAGGAGGAAATTATCAACATCCCAAGAAATCTGGAAGTGCCTAGCCTCTGGATCCCACCTAGTAAAGCTCATTCGGGTAAGGAGGAATAAATCCAGCAAGAGGTAAAAAGAATAACTAGCTTATGGATTACTCCCTAGAGGTTATATTTCGATGAATCTTGCACATAACATGTTGCAGAAGCTGGAATTGTCATCATTGATCCAAATGGGATTCAGCATTACTACTTATTCCTTCCTGATTACAAAGATACTACCAACAACAAGGCAAAGTACAAGGCACTGATTATTGGCTTAGAAATTCTGATAGAGTTAGGGCCAACTGAAGTATATGGTGATTCTGAGCTGGTGATTAATCAATTAAATGAAGAGTACAAATGCAGACATATCATACTGGCAGGATATTACTTGGCAGCTACTCAGTTATTAGATTATTGAGGTAATGAAATAACAATTAACCATATTCCTAGATAAGCAAATTTGAGTGCCAATGAATTGGCACATAAGGCTTCTAGGGCGCAGGTTCAAAAGAAGGGGCCTGAGATGAAAGTAGAGATACAAAGGAGGAGTCTCTCTTCTATCTTTGAGAGAGGATTTAGCATGGACGTAATGACTAAAGAACCTGAGATAGAAGACTGGAGAACGTCTATCATTAGGTACTTGAAAGACCCTTCTCTTCCCACAAGTAAGCAGATCAGAAGACAGACAACTAAGTTTATTATGTGGGACAAAACTTTGCTGAGAAAGACTCCATATGGACTTTTATTGAAATGCTTGGGTCTGGAAGAATCAATGATTGTGATGGCTAAGGTACATAAAGGCATTTGTGGGGCACACCAAGCAGGGGCAAAGATGAAATGGTTATTGAGAATATATGGTTACTTTTTGCCCGACATGGAGAAAGATTGTAAAGCTTATGCTAAAGGATATGAAGAATGTCAAAGGCATGGACCTTTCCAGCACACACCATAAGTGCCCTTGAATCTAGTGGTAAAGTCATGGCCTTTCAGAGGGTAGGTCATGGACTTTGTTGGGCAAATACACCCAGCTTCCAGTAAGGGACACACATTCATAATGGTGGCAACTGATTATTTTACTAAATGGGTGGAGGCTTCAGCTGTGAGGACTATTAATTCAGCTACTATGAAGAAGTTCATTGAGACCAAAATTCTACATAGATATGGGGTGCTTGAAACAATTGTTATAGACATAGGGCCATCATTTATTTCAAAGGAAGTGGATGAATTTGCAGCTAAATTCAAGATAAAGATGATCTAGTCTAGCCTTTATTATCCACAATCTAATGGGTAAGCAGAAACTAGAAACAAGATAATGGTGAGCATTATTAAAATAATGGTGGTAGATAGCCTAGAAAGGTGGCATGAGAAGTTGGGAGACACTCTTTAGGCTTTTAGAACCTAAACAAGAGCAGGAACTGGGACTACTCTTTACGCGTTAACATTCGGGCAAGATGCAGTGCTCCCTATGGAGATTAACGTGAGTTTTGTGAGGCTTCAAAACCAATTTGGCCTACACAGTGATGAATTCGTTCAGGCCATGTGTCAAGGGATTGACGATTTAGATGATGCCCAAATTGAAGCTCTAAACAAGAACCAAGAAGGGAAAAAAGTTGTTGCCGAAGCCTACAACAAGAGAGTAATACTGAAGACTTTTAAAGAATGAGAATTGGTATGGAAAACAATTCTGCCCTTGGAAGCTCAAGTTAGAAGTTTTGGGAAGTGAAGTCCTACTTGGGAAGGCCCTTTTACAATTACCAAAGTATTAGATAGAGTGGGGTATTACTTGGCAAATTTAAAGGGAAACTTACAAAAACATCCAGTCTATGCTAAATTTTTAAAGAAGTACCACCCAACTCTTTGGGATGTTAGAGACTGTTATATTTGTGAAGTCTAATACTTAGAAAAGTGGTAAGGGTCCTTTTTGTGTGTTTAAAGCAGTTGTTGCTGTTAGAAAAATGTAAATAAGCAAGTAAAATAATGAAGCAATTAGAGATTTTTCACTTAATATTGGGTAGAAGTACAAAGGCCCTAGCCTAACAAGATCACATCTCTAGCCAAGGTAGCTATCCTAGAATGATAAGTCTGCATAATGATGAAAATGCAACCCGATTCTTCTAAGGCGATATTACTGTTGGCTAATTAAGCTTTAGACTCCTACACTTCATGATTGACCATCTTCACTTCCTCGATTTTCTTGTAGAGCTTGCTTGAGAAGGTCATTTGCTCAGCCTTCAGAGTAGAAAGTTGTTCTTCCAACTTCTAGATCTAAACAACTACCACCATTATTCGGTCCTTCATGGCCGAGCCCTCTTCCACCAACTACTGCAGAGTAGTGGATGTCCTAGTGTGCTTCTCCTTGTAGCACCTCACTCTATTTGCTTGCATATCGGCCTTGAGATGTTGGTCCATCATAGCCCTCAGATTTTCAAAAAATGAGATGAATGACTCATACTACACTTTAGTCATCTGTTGAGCTTGGTACAAGTCACTAAGGGCTCTCTCAGCCTCTTGAAGAGCCTTGAAGCTGAAGGAGGTAGAGAAGTCCTTCTGCATCCATTCTCTAAAGACCATATGTTAATCTTGAAGATGCTGAGGTTTAGAGGGGCACCTTGGAGATCTTAGCTTTATCCTAATTTGCCCGAACTGTTTAACTAGTGTAGGAAAAGAGGCTGTGATGGAAGAGAAGCTAGAGGATGAGGTATCACACCAGCACTACCGAAGGCAGTAGCAATAATGGCAACATCAATAGAGATGGAAGGGGAAGACTCAAAAGCAGAACCCTTTCTAGGTTAAGGGATTGGGATCCCTGAAACTCTAGAAGCTCATAGAAGCCAAGGAAAAACTATACTACTCACTGCAACCTAAGGAGACTTACCCGAACCCTTACTAGAGGCCTGTCAAAATCAAAGAAGACAAGTTAATAAGGTAACCTAGACTCGAATGAGGAAAAGACAAGATTGCAAGCATGTTCGTACCTGAAAGAAGCCTTATGCTTTGGGAGGAGGACGTGTTGCTGCAGCTGCCTTGGAAAGAGTTTAGTTCGCTTGCCTGAAGAGGAGCATGAAAAACCTTGGGACTAGTCACCTCTGAGACAACTATTATCTCAAAGATTATGGGCTCTCCAGCAGTTGATGTTGGTCGAATGGTAGTCTCTAGCAAAGGGGAAGACTGGCAAAAACAAAGTGCAGAGCATAAATTCAAAATGAAAAGACAATAAGAAAAGCTAAAGAATGGCTTAAGGAAAGAAAACTTATTGAGGCACTGTCATCCTCTACAAAGTGGAGCATCTCTCCAGTTGTTGGATTGAATTGTGAGATAGGAATCACTACTATTGCTAGAGGAATAGAGAATAAAGGAAGAGCTGGTTCTTGCCTGATCTGAGGTGATGGGTGCCTCCCCTTACCTGGAAAATAGTAGAAGTAAAATCAACACCTAAAGGTTAAAGATACAAAGTTGACAAGTTTGGAAAGGGAAATTTTTACCTCTGAAGGCTCAGCTCGAGAAGAACAAATGTGCACAGGTCGGGCTGGAGGTGAAGAAAGCTCAGTTTAAGAAGTCCCTTCTGCTTTGGAAGCTTGTATTGGAAAGCAACAAAAAGTCAGCTAAATATAAGAAGTGCGAACTTCAGAATTAACTAAATACTCAAAGTTTAAGAAGACTACCTTCAACTCCTCCAAAATTTTGACAAGAACCTCCTTGTCACTTTGTTGCCCCTTCACGCCTGCTTGCATCTCATGAGGGGAAGGATCGGGCTTCTTGCTGATAATAGGTCTAATCACAAAGAAGGGCATAGTCAATTCAAAACTTAAGGAGATCAAGTTAAATAAAAGAAAATCAGGTTTGAATCACTTACTGGCAGACTTCTATTTTTTCCTACCTGCTTCAGTTGGGAGGGTAGAAGAAGATCTAGAGGCTTGGGAGTTCTAAGACCTGGTTCTCTTGTTGGTTATGGTGGCTCTTGGAGCAGGTAGGGCAAGTATAGCCTGGGGCCTCTCCTCAAACTTAGATTCAGACAATTCCACGACGGAAGACCTTACCCGACAAGGAGCCCTGGTCTCTACTTTGGGCCCAACTTCTGTCTCTTACTCTCTTCATATCGTATAGATGTCTCCAACATCCTCAAGGACATGGCTAGAGCCAACTTCTTGCCTAGTTACCTTTACATCAACCTATTGGAGAACCAATGCATCATCAACCTCCTTTTCAAGCCCGACATCCACTTCATCAGTGTTACCTTAGGCTGCAAGATCAGGAAAAAAGTTAGCAATCACAAAACTATAAAAATATAAAGTGAAGGAAAGAGGTAACAATGTAGGTTACCTATGAGCAGAAGTTGGTTTTTCTAATTAATAAACTTCTTCTAACTTTCAAACTCTTCTTTCCTAGGGAGAGACTTGAAGAATACCTGCCTAAAAAGCTTATCATGGGCTTCCTTGAGATCTCCATCATACTTCCTAGACCACTTAGCCTCACACCAAGTGGTAGGCAAAGAGGTACACTCAAAATTAAGGGTTGCAGGTTTGTGAGTTATCTTGCTCATTACTTCTGAGTTGTGCCTACTTGCCTTAAATGTAGCCTCTCAAGGAGAACGGAGGCGGTAAAAGGTCCCACGGTGAAGTGAATTAAAGAAATAGACTGGGATGGCATGTCTAAAACCCAGTTGCCTACCACAGAAGTTGGGGTGGTAAACTTCTAGCCTACGTTCGTAGCCCGCTCGATCACTCCGGACTCCCCAAGCCAAGTCCCTCTGCTAAATGCAACTAATAAATGTTTCCTTGCAAAAGCTGATGGCATCCTCCTTGAAGAAATCTTGGAAGATGTGGTATGAGAACCAAGGGTACCTCCTGACCACTGAGGCAACCCACTCCAAATCGGCCCCAGTCCGACAAATTCTGAAAGCAAAGGCATGCTAGAGTGGATTGGTTGGCAGTATGAGCCTCTACCAAAATGTGGGCGGGAGCTACTCCCTCTGGGAACTCCAAGTTGGCAACCCGAAATTTTGGAAAGTACCACTGAAGCCAAAGCTGCACCATCTAGGTAGCTCCATTGATATTTGTCTCAAAGGGCTGGTCCCTTGTCATCTCATAAAAAAGATGATAGCGATGTGCCAAAATGAAGAGACTGGTGGTGACATCATCAAATAAATACAACGCCTCCACCAAAAGAATTCATTCCAGCTTCACTCATTTGGATTTGTTGAGGAGAAAGTACATGTGTTCTTGAGCAGGATTAGTTGCAGGGGAAGGCGAGCTGAACATCTTTTTGGAAAATGGGATGAAACTCGGGAATAAGGTCTCATAGCTCTTTGAGGTAGTGGAGCTGTACACAAAACTGGTGATGGACTAGAATACCTCTGAACCTTCAACAATCGGGCAAGAAAGGGGTGACCAGTCATGTATAATGTCTACACACCTACCCGATGCCCTCAAACCAAAGACTTGAGCCATGTCCAGAATGGTGGGAGTCATTGGACCCATTCTAAAGTCGAAAATGTTGGTCATAGTGTTCCAAAAGAGAATAGCGGTTGAGAGAAGCTCGTGCTTGATGGGGATGATGGTCTTAGACATCATTATGAGCTCATAAATGTCATTTGCTATCCATTTCTGCTTCTAGATGGGCTCTAATTCATCCACCCACTTGGACCATGCTTCATCCTTCATTAAGGGGAAACCCTTATTTAAGTTGGACCATTTGGAGGCAAGAAAGGAATGAGAATGCAAGAAATTTGGGAGTTTAGAAAGTCAAGATGGTTGAAGAAGATGGCTGAGAAAAGTGAAATGGAAGTTATTTAACGGGCAAGTAGTTAAACTTTGGAACTCATGGGTTAGTGCAAAGGTTTATTCAAAATGGCTAATTAAGTGGCGCTAATACCCAATTTCGGCATGCAATTAATTTTAGTCATTATCAATATCTTGGTTAGCAGACTTAACAATGATTAAAGGGGCACTATTTGAGTGGATATTTAACGATGGGCTTAGTAAGAATGGAGGCCCAAGAATACAAAAAGCAATGGGAGGATTGGGCTCGAACTAGTCGATAACCCAGGAAAAATTAAAAGTCATTTTGGCAAGGAATAGACAACAAGCCTAGATGAGAAGTGATGGGCAACAAAGGGCAGCTCATCCCCAACAAAAAGTACTTTTCAAGGGCATGGATAGGTAAATAAATGGTGACTCACCATCCTCCATAGGCCATCACCAAAGGGCAAGGCTTTGACAGTCGGGCTAAAAGGTCTATAAAAGCAACAAGGGACACCAAAGACAATGACACTTAACGAATCAATCAAAAGACATCCAACTTCGCTCTCTAACCATCAAGAAACCAGAAAGCTTCATTTTGTCCAAACTCTACCCTTTTAGTCATAGATCCACCATAGAAAGTCATCTTTTATCAATTTTATAAGCTTACATTCCCCCAATATTTTAGTATCGAATCCCTTTAGTAAACCCTATTTACATCCCATTCTCTAGAGATTACAACCCCTATAAAACACAAAGAAAAGTGGTTGCAAGAAGACGAACCTTGCCTGACAAGGTTATAATCTTACCCGAGTCTCTTTTGCTTGTACTTACATAAAGTATAACTGGTGTTTAATGCATCTTCCATTGTGTTTTAAATTAATTCAACTGCTTTTCGTTCAAAGTTTCATCTACGACTAATCTGGCTGAACTAATTAATCTTGTTTCTTTAAGTATTAACTGTAATCAAAGAAATGATTGGAAGGGCCCTGAACTCCCTTTATCTAGACATACAATATTATGAGTAAAAGTCCTTGTTGTGTAGGCAAGAAAAAGAACTTTATACAGAGTTAACCCATCTGTAACAATTAGGGCTGGGTTCGATTTGAAATGGTTTTTTTTTTTGCCAAAATTGAAACTGAACCGAAATTTCGATTTAGTTCAGTTCGGTTTAATTTTTTTCGGTTCGATTTTTTCTGGTTCGGTTTCGGCCCGGTTCGATTTAAGTGCCCCATCAGGAAACAAATGAGATTTAAGCTGCTCATTAGCAATTAAACAACAATCCTTGCATTTCTTAATTTCCAAGTGAATCAAATTACATTCAAGAAATTTGAATTATGCATTACAAATGACATCTACCATTTCACCCTTCTACTACCATGCACAATCAAGAAAAGCAAGAGCATAAAAACCCATAAATCAACAAATAAATAAGAGAGATTGGGGATCTTTGGTGAAGGGAGGGCTGTTGCGGGTTATGGAGAAGAGGGTAACGATTCGAAACCCAATCATTCAATCACAAATTAAACAAATTTACAAGATTAGGAACAAAATCGATGAAATTGATACAGCGAGAGCATCATTTTCGAACCTGAACTTCTTGAAACAGGCATCGCGGCAGTGACCCACTGAAAATGATGAATAGATTGTTGCAAATCCTTGTATAAATCGCTTACAATTGCAGACATTCGAACGTTGAAAGAAGAAATCATTCGAGCTGCAAGAATTTGACAGTGGGAGAGAGAGAGGCTGAGAAGTCTGAGAAGATGAAATGGGAGTAAATGGATGGACGGCTAGGGTTTTGTGTTTACAAATCTTATAAAGAATTACAGTCCAAAATCAGTATAAATATTTTACTAATACGAAACAAGCAAGCAAGTAAATGCCCTCAACCAGGAGATGGTAAGGGGTTCAAAACCTCTAGCCTTCAGATTTTTTAGTATTTGTATATTTAATATATAATTAATATATATTAAATAATTAAATATAAATCGGTTTGGTTCGGTCTAGTCCAATTTCTGGACCACCAAAATCGAAATCGAACCAACCTATTTCGGTTCAGTTCGGTTCACCTAGTTTGGTTACGTTTTTTTGGGCTTCGATTCGGTGTTCGGTTCCGTTATTTTCGGTTTTCGATTTTTTAAACCCACCCCTAGTAACAATCCAATAGAATCAGAAAGTCTAAGTAACTTGTGGCACAAGTAATCAACTCAATTCATAACCAAAAAATAACATATATTATACAAAGATAACAGTGGCACACTCAGATCCATATTAGCTTTGATTGTGAGCCTCAATGCCTAACAAAGGCCCCACAAATGTACAATTCAAACTAATAGCAAACTCATATTGCAGCACACCAAGCAGCAAATCTTGCCCGACAGACGAGACCAGGGGAGCTGTTCGAGGGACAGATCTAGCTCGAACACTTGGCTTTGGACAATAGAAGGTGGGAGTTGAATTTTGGAAGCCGAGGAGACGCAGAGGGGAGGATGATATCGAGGAGATAACAAATAGTTAACGATGTTAAGGTGCTTAAGTGGGTGCAGAAGATGTGCGCTCTAAAGCTTGCATCTTACGTCGGGCCTCTATTTCGGGCTTGAGAAAATGAGCCCAAGCTTTTGTGATGGAGCAAAAAGTCATCACCTCGTTTGAATTTGGAAACCTCTAGATCAGAACCACCACCGTTTTTCTGTAAATTTTCAAACCGGCCTTCCCTCTTTCTTTCTCTCTCATCACTCCACTCTCCATCTCAACTCTCTCAAAATTCAAAAACCCTAAAACACACACTCTCTCTCTCCCCTCATCACATCACTCCCACACCTTCCGACCAATCGCGCCATGACAGCTGTCCCTCCGCCGGCGCCAGGCCGAGAGCTCTCCAACCCTCCCACCGACGGCATCTCCAACCTCCGCTTCTCCAACCACAGCGACCACCTGCTCGTCTCCTCTTGGGACAAGGTACGCCCTCGCCTTCCTAACTCTCGCTGCGCGTCCTGCTCCCCCTTCTGTTTCCAACCCCTCTCTCTCTCTCATTGCGCAGACCGTCCGATTGTACGACGCCAGCGCCAATGTGCTGCGAGGAGAGTTCATGCACGGAGGTCCCGTTCTCGATTGCTGCTTCCACGATGATTCCTCTGGGTTCAGTGCCGGTGCCGACAACACTGTCAGGCGGTAATCAAAACCCCATACCCAAAATCCCTAATTTTCTGTTTGGTTGCTCGGAAAATGCTGTAAAAACCCCATTTCTTAACTCTGATGCTTTGCGTTTACTTTTATGTCAATACCCCAGGTTTGTATTCAGCTCCAGTAAGGAAGACATTTTAGGAAGGCACGACGCGCCGGTGCGTTGCATTGAATACTCTTATGCAGCAGGTATGTTCTCCAAAGTATCAATTTTTACATTTGAAATTAGTTCTAATCGAAACCTTGAACTTCTTTTCTGCAGATTTTTTGGCCCAAATCTGTTGATTGATCTGATTTTGTAGTGTCCTTAGTTGTGTTTGTTGCTTTATTATTGTCAAAGGAATTCTCACATTTAATGACTATATAAACGACCTTAAATCATGATCTCTGATGTATTTGGTATTTCTGGTAATCACATTTAATTATTGTAAGTTTGAAAGCAGAAAAATTGTTTCCTTATACTGTAAAATTCCAAGTTTGTAACCAACTCTCTTATGTTCTAATAATACCAGGGCAGTTGATTACTGGTAGTTGGGATAAAACTGTGAAGTGTTGGGACCCTAGAGGCGCAAGTGGACAGGAGAGAACTCTTGTTGGGTCATACCCACAACCCGAGCGTGTTTATTCTCTTTCACTTGTGGGGAACCGATTAGTGGTTGCAACCGCCGGAAGACATGTCAATATCTATGATTTGAGAAATATGTCCCAGCCTGAGCAACGGAGGGAGTCTTCCTTAAAGTATCAAACTCGATGTGTGCGCTGTTATCCCAATGGAACAGGTAATTTTAGTAGCTTTTCAGTGTCAGGACACTAATCTCACGAACTTTTTCTTTCGTGCACTTGGTTTTTTGTGTATTGTGTTGCTCTGTGGCTAATCATGCCCGTTGGTTTTTCCTTGCTCACAGAACAGGGCCTTTTCATGTTAGGACGCCTTTAAGAAAAATAAGGGTCACAAAATAGAGTTATTTGGTGAATGAAATTGGTTGATACTGTTGGTTGTTTCATGTTTGATTCTATATTCACATTTTGTAGGTTATGCTCTCAGTTCTGTTGAAGGACGGGTTGCAATGGAGTTTTTTGATCTCTCCGAGGCTAGTCAAACTAAAAAGTACGTATTGAGCTTTCAGTGAAAAATTTTGCTTTACAATGAGTGATATTTTCAGTTTCATTGTGTCATATCTTTAGTGTTTCTTTAAAATGTATTCGAAATCTTTGATGCCACCACCACTAAATAAGTTGTTCTTGATATATGTATGATTCTCTCTTTATATATGAGGGTGTGGCATCATCATAAAGTGTGCTTCTGTTAGTTCACCACTGCACACTTGTAGATTTTTCTTGGTAGAATATCTGTAGCATTTCTCGTATGGTCACTGATTTGTGGGCGGTCAACTGGTTTGGAGATTGGGGCCCTCCCAAGGAAACTATTTTCCAAAATGCAGGCATGCATAAATGTATCATGCACCTGTGTCTTCATCCTTAATTTGTTAATGGTATTAATCTTTGTGCAGATATGCATTTAAGTGTCATAGAAAATCAGAGGCTGGAAGGGACATTGTGTATCCAGTAAATGCAATTGCATTCCACCCCATGTAAGTTACTTTTTTCTATTAAAGTATTGCGTACTAAACTTGTGAACTTTTGTGCTTTGATTTATTGAAGTCATGAAAACGATAGGCCATATCTGGTTTCCTGTTGAAGGCATCTTGTGACTACAATAATTACATCTGGGAATTTCATAGTAGTTGACTTAGTTCATGGTTTATTCTTTAGGTTGAATGGTTCAAAAAAAAAGGATCAGAATTGTTCCTTGTTTATGCGATAGATTATGGCTTGGATTATACTTGATCCGCGAATTGCGAGTGTTTAAAACCTAAATTAAGCTCAAGGGGAGCTTAGTAATTTCAGATATACGTAGCTCATGCTTTAATAAAGTTTATCAAGAGAGTTTGAGAATGAGATTCTTGTACATTATTGACTGTCATGTTTACAAGCTATTTTGCCCTCTCGGGACAAATTGAAAAGAGCTATACATACTTTTGCTTGATGAGAGTTGCGATCATACTGCTTATTGTATGAGAGTAGTGATGCTAGCAGTTTCTTTTTAGTCCACATGCATTTTTTTATTAGTTCTTTTCTGAAATTCAATTGCAGCTATGGTACTTTTGCTACTGGAGGTTGTGATGGTTATGTGAACGTATGGGACGGGAACAACAAGAAGAGGCTGTATCAGGTAATTTTTTTTTGCCTTAGGTGACACTGAAGAATAATTCTCCCATGGAGAAATTACAATTATATTAAATTTTCAATGTGCTCTTCTTTGCCAGTACTCGAAGTACCCAACAAGCATTGCGGCACTTTCTTTTAGCAGAGATGGCCGCCTATTGGCTGTGGCATCAAGTTACACATATGAAGAGGGAGATAAACCGTAAGCACCTATCTCCCGCGTCATCTCTCCTCATTGATTTTTACCCATCTGGCTATTTTCTCTCTCTCCATCTAATGTGTCATCTGTTCGTTCATCTTGCAGCCATGAGCCAGATGCCATCTTTGTTCGAAGTGTAAATGAGATAGAGGTCAAGCCAAAGCCAAAAGTGTACCCTAATCCGCCAGCGTAATTGGAGTTGAAGAATTTCGCATTTCGTATTAGTTACTCTGAATATGTTTATTCAATTTGACGAAGTTAGGTCACGAAATATGTAAAGAGACTAAGTGTATGCGACTTTGGCCATCTGCATTCTAAAACTTCGTCCGCTGTTAGAAAACGATGATGCTTTGTAACGCAATTGTTATGATTTCATCTTGCAGACAATGCCTCCAGTCGAAGCAGTTTTTGAGTTCTTTTGTTATCTCGTTTTGTAAATTTTCTTTCTGAAAGTCCTTAGTGCCAAATATCCTTAACCACAGCACCTCTTCCAAGTTTTTGCTTTTGTTTCGGCCTAATTGGATTATTAGTCCGTATGGCGATAGGATAGTTGAAAGATAGTTTATGTGGTAAAAAAAATTAGGATTTTAAGTTCATGTGGTGAAGTCTTTTAGGATTGGTGTCCAAAATTAAAGATTCGATCAACTCTTTGTTAATTATTAGAACTTGAGGCACATATATTAAGCATTGTTCTAAAAATCCCCGCCTAGCGCCGCCTAGGCCCCAGCCCACCGCCCCGATTAATGCCTAGGCTTCAGCCCACAGCCTAGACCACCTAGGCACCCGCCTAACCCGCCTAGCCCGCCTAAGCATCCGCCTAGACCCGCCTAGGTTGCAACTCACTTAGGCAGAAAATATATAACTTTCATTTTGCATTTTGTTTTTTTCCAATAAATTGTAAGAGACTTGTTGCATACTTGAATGAACAAACATTATATCCTTATTTCACATGTTTTCATTATGTTCCAATACTTCATGATATATATGCATTCTATTTTGTAGTTTATGATGAAATTATATATATTTCAAGTAGAAGCGGACACTTATTTACCTTAAATATAATAGATTTACTTAAATCCGCCTAACCGTCTAGGCGCTAGGCCCCAGCCCACCGCCCGACTAACGCCTAGCGACTTTTAGAACCTTGATATTAAGATAAAATTGAACTTTTCGTTAATTGTTGGCATGTGAGGTTTACATGTGAGGTTAATTTAATCTTTTTAATCTCACATGTGAGCCTAATGTGCTAATAATTAATGAAGAGTTGACAAATTTTTCAATTTTGGGTCTACATCCTATCAAACTTCAATACGGGTTTAAACATGAGCTATCTTCCAACCACCCTATCAGCACAAAGACTACTCCATTTAAGCCTTCTGTTTTTATTGCTTAGGAGGAAATAGAAATATCGGAACCAATTTCTTCAAAAACATGGGAAGTCGTAGTATTCAAAAGTATCGACATAAATACGAGGTGTATGATCCCCTAAAGATAAAGATAAAAGGAGCTTTCTATGTAATTGTGGTTCTACATGCTGTTTTTCTTTTCCAGACGATATTCCATATGATATTTGACATTACACTTACCCGAAAACTACCCACACATACAGGATCAGAAGTATCACAAAAGGGGTGGAGGTAAACAGTCTTCAGCCAAAACCCTGCTCCTCCAACGTACTAGATACCGGAAAGTAGCGAGGGCTAGCTCAAATCTTTCCTTTGTATATGCAATGCCATTTCTTCGCAATCACCTGAATCCGGATGGAGCTGCTTGTGGACCGCCCACTGCTCCTCTCCTCATAGCTCGTGATTGCGAAAGCATCTCATCATAATTCTGATCAAAGAATTCTCTTTCAGAAATTGAATACGGGCATTTAGCAGCAGAGAGATCAATGGAAAAAATTGCAATGAGAAAAGTACCCGTTTCTCAAATGCTGCATCACGTGAGTCGATTATCTTGTCTACGATTCCATACTCTATGGCTTCTTGTGCTTGAAAATATTTAGGCCGCCGGACATCTTTAGATAGTTCTTCCTTGGACTTCCCTGTTCCCTTTGCAAGTAAATCAATGTAATACTCTGTGTTTGCATCCAGTTCCTTGGCCTGACAAGTTTTAACAGAAAATGTGTGAGAGAGGGGAAGGAGAGAAAAATGGAGGGCAGAGGCGGCGTGACAAGTACCTTAATCCACATGTCGATGACTGACCCACTTGACCTGCTGACCTTTGGTAAATATAATTTTGCTGCGATTAATAGAAAAACAGTGATCAAAATGTACACAACAAAGGGGTGAAAACAATAGCACCCTCTTTACAGCTTCCCACATTGTATGAAAATGGGTTAAAAGGTATGCGAGATTTGAAGATGGAATCATACTGGAGGAATTTGGCTGTACGGCACGATAACCCTTTGCCCCAAGTGACAGAAGCAGTGCGGCTTGACCATATGCCATGCCACAATTCACAGTATACACATCTGATTTGACATACTGCATGCAGAAAAAATCAATAGCAGGTTAGATTGTTCAAATTGGTAGAAAAAGAAACGGCTAGGGCTTTTCAATGGATATTGTTTCCCAATAACATGACAGACCATATATTGGCATGGCACTGACTTTTGCACATTTTTTTAAAATATATCATCCCATATAACAGACATATATGGTACACGATGAAAATTACCATTCTACGTAACTGATTTCCATTATAAATAGATATAAACAGAATACCTTCTAAAGTTGATAATAATACTTACACTCATCATGTCAGCTATGGCATATGCTTCGGTTTCAGATCCAACACTCTCCATCTTCTCATTCTAAAATGCACCAAAAAAATTAATACGGATAGGTAATACTTCAAGATAGGGAAAATAATGGGGGAAACCTTTGATGTTATATTGCACTCATAATTGCTTCCAACACTAACCTGTGTCCCCGATGAATTTATGTACAAGTATATAGGCTTAGAAGGGTTATCATAATCCAACCACATAAACTGAGCGACAAGAAGCTCAGTTACTGCTGGTACAATCTACAGAAGTCAGATAAAATATAAAATGCTGAGTCAGAACAAAATGAATGAATGGTTTGTGAAGAAAGAAACTTGTTGCCAGAATTATAATTAAAAATATATATAATCTCTTACTGGCATGCCCAAATAGCATATCCGAGCATCTAAAAGTAAGGAAGGCAGATCAGGAGGAGCAGTTCGGGGTCTTCCATTTCCTCTTGCACCTCCCCGATACATGCTCACACTCATACTGTATTGTGAAGGGCCCTTGCCATCCATGCCTGACATACTATACATCCCTCCATGATTCAAGTAGTTGTTGGCAGATGAGATGCTTTGCTGTTAAATTTTGGATAAGAACATGTCTAGTTAGTTGATTTGCCGCATTTAGTTTAGTTTAATTGAAATCCACTTAGCCCTTCTATTAATACGGAGCCACTTAAAACTTGTTAGAGTGTATGGTGAGTGAACCTCTGTAACTTTTTCTGACTGACGTCTGGCAGGATTATCTTCTGTCATGAACATGTCCATTTGGGTAGGAGAAAGGCCATACAGATAATGTGGCACATTCTTAAAATTATCCATCACTACAAATGAGAACAATGAAGAAGGTAAGGAAGAAATTTAACTTATTTCACTTGGATTATAATTGGCATTCCAAATTTCCATATTTTTGGGAAATTAAAGCATCAGAAGACTAAAGTTTCAAATAAATTGCAAAAGGCTGAAAATTAGCATAAAAAGGACTGAATCAAATTGCAATATTGATAAATCAGAAAAATCGGAATGTTAAGATCCATAATATTAGCAACCTTAAAAACCTTGATATTTTTTTTTTTTTAACAAACGATATTATATACACCAAAGGGGTGGGGAAGTGGGCTAAGCCTCACAATGGGCTGGCAATAATGCGGTTCAAGTTCGCCTTTGGCGAGAATCGAACCTAAGACCTCTCACAAGTGAAGAGGAATACCACTAGACCGTAGTACTAAGTGGCTAAAAACTTTGATACTAATCGTCAAGGTACAAGCATTCCCCACCGAAAAAAATAGAACCATCCTGTTCTAGCATATGAGCTATTGATTTTGTTTCCCACACAAACACATTTTCAAGGACAAGTTCAACCCGTGAGTTCTAAACCTTGGTATCAGTGCATGAAATGAGGGACTTAAGGTGCTAAGTCATTGAATACTAGTAAGTGAGGAAGATACCAAAAAGTGAAGAAGGCAAAAATTGGATCAGTGTTGATACAGGAAGTTGACGAGGCAATAGGGCTTTGAAACCCATGTCCCACATTGAAAATACAGACCATTCCAACTTAGGAAACGATTGCTAACCAGTTTTACATGAACAAGTTGTTAACATCAATGGTTAGTGGCTATTACCTTTATCGACATAGCTCATATATAATGCTGAAGTATAATAAGCACTGAACTTTTAGTGCTTTTAGGGAACACTCAACCACTACATGTAGATATACACTAATCCAAATTATACAATCGTCAACAACGCACTTCTCTTGAATTCTCCAATCAAATTATGGTCAGTCTCATTCACTTTCGACATATAGAGCATGACCACTCTAGCCCACCACAACAGTTCCTCTTCCTGAATAGAATGATGCCTGGTAATAATATGGCAACATGAAATTGCCCTCAATTTTGTCTAAATTTACTACCTTCTTCAACCAAATAAAACCTATTGTCCCCTCAAATATCATAAGATTAACAACTAAATGTTCAAAATTTCAACTTTCCCTATACTCCCTACCTCTTTACGCAGCAACCCAATTGAAATTTTGAAACTCCCATCCCAAAACCCAAAAAACAAAAAAACAAAAAACAAAATCAGAAAGGAAACAATACCCACATAGAAAATTTTGATTAAAATACAGAAACGAATCACAAAATCCCCACTTAAAACAAAATTAGGAGAGATGGCAATCTACAAAAATCAATAAACAAAAAATTGAGGAAAAGGGTAGTGAAAACTCACCTCCAACTTTGAGATTTTCCTGCCGGAACTGCTTGGGAACGTGGTCCGAAGCTTTAGCATAAGCAGACTTGAAGCGTCTCTGAGCTTTCAATCTTAAGGGAAAGAGAGGTGGTGCAGCGACGACCTTGATGCCGTGAACGAAGGTGTTTGGGATCCCAGCATTAAAGGCGCCTGTTTGGCGACCTTGGCTGCTGTCTAAGGCGGCTGACGGCGGATCTGAGAGCGGAGAGAGCAGAGAAGTCGCCATGGATAAAGAGAGAGATTTCTCGAAGCTGAGGACAGTGTCGAGCTCTTCAGTATGAATGCTAATTTTGGGAAGCACACAGAGCCAAGAGATGTTTGAGTACGTGTGAGATACAGGATGCTCCATAGAGTCCATAATCCATGGGCTCATGGGTGTGGGTTGGGTCGGATCTATTTATGTTATTGGGCTTGAATAGATGGATCCAGCCCATGAGAGTGTTAATCGGTTGTTTCCACTTGGGATGGTTCCAATTGGGCCTCAAAATACATATGAGTGCAAGAGTGTTAGTGGTTTGTTTCCTCGCTCTCTTTTTTTTCTTCTCAATATACGCCGCGGTATTTGGGAAGAAGGAATCGAACATAAGATTTGAGTGCAATGTCTTAATTACTTGAATTAAAAGCTCCTTATATTTGTACGTAGTTTGTGGTTAGTGACTTGTAACTCAAAGTTCATGCAACTCACAACCTAAAGCTTGTGAGGCTTCTCCAATTTTTTTGCGTGAATATGATTCCCATACATAAGAATCAGGCTGCCTAAGTTTGATTCTTATAACATTGTTTCAATAGTAGTGCGACTTAAATAGTTGTGAGAGGTATATTCTATCCAAATCAAATTCAAAATACCCATATGAGACTTAAATTTTTCAACTTAAGATATGAGTAGCTCAAAATTTTCGACTCACCATGGAAGGCAGTACTATTGTCACGTCCCGATCCCGACATACGTCCCTGATCGACACATGACGTCATCATGTATCCGTATATCTAACATACCCCGCCTTCGGGATATGGACAAAGCACAACTCAAGATTCAGGTTACGTAGTAATTTTCGTATACTTTATGGCTACACATAACATCCTCGTTAGACTACCTACGTATCCTAAATAGGGATCAAGCCATTTGTAGTTCACCTTCACTACACTCGAACAATCATCACATAAATCACTATGTCTCAACATAATACCACACAACAGACATGCAACATTACAAGGAACATTCGACGAAGTGCAACATAAAACTCCAGCCATATTGGTCAACAAGTCTAATCATAATGACAACAATAACAACCAACATCATTCCACAATCACATCAATTAATAACACATACCATACACCGAAATGCAAGGCTAGAGCGACACAGTTCGACCAAAGCCTACATCTCTGAAGCTAAAATCAAATCCAAATAACCAACAAGTCAAATGATGCGATTTCAGACCACTTAACGAAATCCATCAACATCAGGTTTCGAACTACTCAAAGGAACCAAGACAACAAAAGAGATTCTAGACCACTCAACGGAATTGCGGAGTAGAAGGAATTCCAAACCACTCAACGAAATCGCGGAGTACAATGCATATCAGACCACTCTCCTTTCTCTCCCTTTTCTTCTTTTAGATTGGCCAATTCCCCATCCCAATCTCTCCTTTCTTTTCTCTCCTTTCCATCCTAGCGACACGCATGGCTTCTTCCCAGCCGTTGCTGCTCCAACAAATCTAACTCCAAATTACAATCCGTTTGCGCTCACAAGTTCGTAACGACATGTACTATCCAAATATATAAAGAAATCTGAAAAATTATGAAAGGAAATAAATACGTCCTCGAAAATTCCGTTTAGTTCATTAAGGGCATTTTCATCATTTTACTTATTGAAAAATTTATACGCCATAAATATAAACGCGTTGAACTACGAATAAGAATACAAAATACAAAATACAAAATACAAAATACATAATTTTAAACAGTGAAATACGGGGATGGGATTTCACAACTATGTTAAGCATCGACATTAAAAGTTTGTCCAACTCATCTTTATTGTTAAATTCTTGTGTTTTAGAAATAAAATCAAGCTAGATCCAATTAAAGCCAAATCAATTTTTCCAAGTTAAAACTCTCAACTAAGCATTCATAAGTTGGAAAGATGCCAAAGTTTGACTAATGGTTTCGAACTTTTGTGGTTTTTTTATCCTTCTAACAAAAATTTAAAAAAAATAAAAAAAAAAAGAAGACAAAATTACAAAGATAAGAGAGTCAAATATGGTCTACTTTCCTCCACAGTTTCTTGAAGTTTCTAATTCATCTGTACACCACAGAAAAGAAAAGGGCAAAAATATAATAATAATTATGCAGATTAATACAAGTAATTAAAATAAAACTTAATTAGGCAGCCAAAACCCCTAGGTTGGAAGTGATTATGTGAGGCATGACTTCAGCTGCTTTACTTGTACCTTCTTTCACTCAATACATATATGCTAGTCATGCAAAGCGTGTGGCAAATTTTTATTTTTTATTTTTAAATATACTCTATAATTTATTTTAAATACTAACTAACTTTACTGTTGCTTTAAAAATTCAAAGAAATAAACAACAAAAACTGCCCACTATTTGGGGGATTCTTTTATTTTTCAGAATTTTTAATTAATTTCTTTTAATTCAAATATTATCGTTTTAACATTTTAATTAGAGAGGGGCATTTGTAATATATTGAAAGTTTCAAAGAGAAAAATAACTAAAAAATAATACGATCATATGCACTTCTCCAAACTTTGTCGGGTAGCATTTACGGAGTGTACCAAAGTTTGACGCCACCACACCCGCCTTGACTTGGACAACAAGCTTACGTACCTCCCCACGTCAACAAGATTTAAACTACAAGAAAGCAAACCCTAACAAGCTCCGTTAAATTGAGGAAATATAATTGGAAAAAAATGTGTTGAAGAATTCAACTCCGTTAAATTGAGGAAATATAATTGGAAAAAAATAATTCGAAAAAAACCCTAACAAGCTCTGAATTTCAACAAACACATGTTATTTGAATCAATTAAATTCAGTGAAACAATTATAAACAATGAGAAGAGCGACAACGAGGACTCTACTCCAGTCGCACACCAAACAAAATACATACGAGTTTTAGAGTTACAATTCCAAAAGTGTGGAAGGGCATTACAAATGCGAACAGCTTGACACGGTCCCCCATGCAACTGCTAACTGATTGCTTGTCGGTTTTCAAAAAATGTGAACTCAAGACCTCGCGAGCTGCCACGTGGTCAATTCGTGAAGAGAGGAGCGCGTACGTAGCGTGTCGTACGCTCGACGGTTGGTTGCGCGTCGTTGAAGCCACTCTTTAGTCGACTTTGCCTCCTCAGTCCTCACTCTGCTTAGCTCGCTGGATAGTGTTTTTACACAAATACCCCTGACACCATTGGCTTGCTAGATAAAACCCCTAAAATCTCAACTTCCCTAGATAAAACTAGATCCGAACGAGAAGATTATTTACAAAGAACGATAAATTTTTTATATTTGCGTTATAATCCTAGAGAGATTAAATTTATAATCTAAATTTTGGAAATTAAAGAATATGTAAGTTGATGATATGTTTATTACTTAAACGTTGATAAACGTGTTCATCCCTATTGGTGACACATCATTTAATTTACAAATTTTGTCTCCAAACTTGTTGAGTATGAGAATTGCATTCTCAACAAACTTAACACATAAACAAGTCATGTCTTATTTTCGATGCTTAAATCTTTTAGTCAAATTAGAAAGAGCATTATGCTCTTTTCTCTGCACTCATGTTTGAATTTTATTTTTTGTAGTTTAAACGAATTTAGTGTAAAATATCACATGCATACAAAAATATCTTATCTTCATTTCATATTCAAGTATTGGTAGCTTATACTTTTTCAAAGTGAGTAATGAAGACTACAATTTTTTTTTTTTTTATGTCCAACTTTCTCTAGTAGAAAAATCGATAAAAACAAAAAGGACTTGCACATAACAGGTGAACCATCACTTCTTATACATAGCCTTGTATTAGTAGTCCTAAACGTCATGGTATTAGTGAATCCATTTTATAAAAATGTATGTCAATAAACACATTCATAGCATTGGTCAACCAAGGAAGTGCTCAAGACCCATCCATCATCAACTCCTAATAACCAGATCAAATCTATTCATCGCAATAAATAGATAGAAAATAAACAAAGGCAAATGAGAGAGGAAAGTGACTTGAAGCATCAGGCGATGATCAAATTTACTTGCTAAACATTGAATTCAAAGTTCAAACTCAATGGCTCAAGTCGTTGTTTTAAAATCGATATGCGTTTCTAGCTGGTCTTGAAAGTTAAATATTTTGGAAGGGCAGTTTGGTAAAAGCAAGCGTTGTAGGGCAAAAGAAGTCTTGTTTTTTTTTTCTAGAAAACAACGAGGATAATCATGGGAATGACAATTAAGCACACGTGGCTAACAATGCATGTTCCTCGCGAAATTTAGTTGTCTTTCCAGAAGCCCCAAACCCAACACTAAACTACCGAAAATTGCAAGCACTGATGAGTGATGAGAAATCAGATCCTCAGATATGGAGAGTTAAAAGGTGGGACCCGTATGTGTGTGTGTGTATATATATATTATACGTGGGAAGAGCATGACCGATCAACTTGTCAGCACAAGTGGAATTAGAAATTTGGAGAAATAAGCATTCATCCTTACTCACCTCACCGTCACGTAAGCTAAGACGTAAAGACTCGGGTGGATTTCCACTGTACAGGGTTGGGGGTTTTCCCTTTGTCACACAAAGAACAATTAACAGTAAACCCACAACAAGTAAAGACTTCTTCAAATATTAGATAGAGAAATATCGTTAAATCGAAAACTTGTTAATTTAATTCAATTTAATTTGTCAACTAAATTAGTATGCTTGTAGCTCAGATGCAATTTGTGGGCTTGGTAACCCGAAAAGGTGCATATTGAAGCAATAGTTTGAACGGCGTTATGTCATGACCTTCACTTTGAACCTCATGTGGTCCAACCAAACTAGATCGTATGAGTTGTTTTTATATACAAATGATGTTTTACTTGACACTAATCTAAATTGTATGGAGGGAGATTCAAACTTGGGTGTATAGTGAGGAGTACATCCCGTCTAACCAGTGTGACTACAAGCACATATGCAACTAGATCGTATAGGTTAATAATCCAAAAGTGAACCCACTTGATGAGTTTTTTGTATCTCACTAAGTGTCTACTTATCCTTGTTAATATCTTCCCTAACCCCGTATCAACCCTAGAAATTCCTTTGTAACTGATAGTATAAATAATCTTATTGTTCAATGAAGAGAATTGAACCACATTATTGTTAGCCCATTGTGAAGCTAAGTCCACCGCTCTCTCCGTTAGTGTAGATAATATTGTTTGTTAAAAAATGAAAGAAATTGACAGAAAAGAAAGTCATAAGGAAGGGTGCATGGGATAAAACGAGTTAGAATAGAATATGTGGGTAGGAAGGATAAGGATATGGTTCTCTCAATTATAAAAAAAATGTGAAATTTAATGAATTATAAAATAAATGACGCAATGAAAATCTTCTATAATCATTAAAACATAATGAAAATATGACGAGAATGAAAAATCATTTAATTCGTATCTAACCGATCGGATTAAGGAAGATCTTTCAAATTTATTTATACCAAATGCAAGGGGACGATCATTTATACGTATCTGGCTCACATACCTCTATGTTTGAACGTTGCTCACATGCTCTTGGGCGCCTGAACACAATCTCCTAATAATAACAAGGTTGCATTTACCGCGATATATATATATATATATATATATATATATATATATTATCTACTAATTTAAAAAAAAAAGTTTTATCATCTTCTATATTTATTAGAATAATGTGAGAGAAATTAAAATTTTAAACCAAATTTACAAAGCAAATGATGTGTCAATATAAGAAATAAGCATGCTAATCGATACTTTAGTAATAATTCAATAAGCAACATCCATATCATTTGATTTACAAAATTTGGTATCCCTACAATCTCAATTTTTTGGAACTTGATTTGTTGTCTATAGATAGCAACAATGATGCCATAATATCTATGTCACTAACCTCACTAAAAGTGCAACCTTTTTCTTATATGATAAGTGCCCATGATGTAGAATATGATAAAAATTGTTTAAAGTGTGCTAAAAAGTATTGATCAAAAAGTAGTAATTAGTTCCTTTCTCGTTAAACACACCGACAAGGATCACCAAGACAACATTGAGGATTCCTCTCCCAGTATTCCTATCCATCTTTTAAAAAATGACAAAGTTGTTAGCCTTGTGATTTCCACTTTCCATTAGTAATTAGTAAATATTTAGTAATAATAAACAAGTATAACAAGTAATTAGACAAAAATAGTTGGAATCCGCTCGAAGAAATCCGATAAAATTCAAACGATAGATACACAAGAGAAGAATTTGAAAGAGGGTGGCGTGTTGTGCACGCACTAGGACCCAAGTAGTGAGATTTGTTTTGGTTTGGTGGACGCAAAGAGAAAGCAAAGTAAGTTAAAGTAAGCAGGCGTACAAATGTTTTGACCTGGAAGAAGTCCCAACAAAAAGCTCAGCCCACCGCCTCCCTCCCCTCCCACCACTCCCACTCCTTTCTACCCTTTTCCTTAGTTGACCGACTTCTCTCCTTTCACCAACTCTTACCCAAATCCCACATATAAATACACCACCTCCCCTCCTCACTCTCTCCACCACCACCACAACCACAACCACAACCCAATCCCACCAAAAACAATAAACTCAATCCTCCTCGCACCATAATCTCCAAGGGCAGTGAAACCAGTCTCCGTCTTTGTATCTCGACAACCATATCGATCACATATTTTTCGCGTTTTGGCGCACGTGAAAATTGATAAAAAAAAAATGGCCTTAGAGGCTTTGAAATCCGCGAGTACCACCACTAATACTTCTCCACCCTTCTCATCGTTTGAAGAGGCGGACGATCGTCGTCAAGCAAATCACCAAATCCACTCCAAAGAGCCATGGGCAAAGAGGAAGCGCTCTAAGCGGCCTCGCAGCGAAGACCCGCCTACCGAAGAGGAGTACCTCGCTCTCTGCCTCATCATGCTCGCCCGCGGCACCACTGCCGCCGTCACCACTAGCAGCTCTGAATCGCCGGCGCAGCCGCCGTCTGGGGAACTTTCTTACAAGTGCTCTGTTTGTAACAAGGGGTTCTCCTCTTACCAAGCTCTTGGAGGACACAAGGCCAGCCACCGGAAATCCGACTCTTCCGCCGCCGCCGCTGCCACGGTGGATCATCCAATCGCCGCTGCTTCCGCCGGACCGGCAACAAGCGCTAGGACCCACGAGTGCTCTATCTGCCACAAGACCTTCCCCACCGGCCAGGCCTTGGGTGGACACAAGCGCTGCCACTACGACGGCGGTAGCGCTGTCACTACTTCCGAAGGCGGCGGTGCTGGGGCCTCGAGCCACAGTCAGAGTCAGAGTCATCAGAGTCAACGCGGCTTTGACCTGAACCTGCCGGCGTTGCCGGAGTTCTGGCCTGGGTTCGGCGCTGACAAGAAGAGTCAACTCTCCGGCGAGCAGGAGGTGCAGAGCCCGATGGTGGCCAAGAAGCCGCGGTGGTTGTTGGGTCGAGATTGATTTGGATTTACGTGAATTACAAAGCCCCGTATAGCTAGCTAGCTCATAGCTGCATGTTTTTTAATTTTAATTTTATTTTCTCTTTTTTATTTGAGTTGTTGAATGGTGTACAGAAAATTCAATTCGTTCATTGTTTGTAAACAATGTTCTAGTGTCTCCAATTGGTTATTTAATTACTATTTTCTATTCTATTCGATTTGGGTTTTAATTAATTCAATTTTGTTACGTAATTATAAATTATTTTCTTTTCGTTATTGCTCTGTATTTACCACGGGTGTTAAGCTCTAACCATATAGAACACCAAAACAAATTTTATGACCAATAATCGAGCAAGCTCAACTTTGTGCAACAAATATTTCAGAAATGAGAGAGATTTTATGTAAGGCTATTCTTGTCGATTCAGCGTTCTGTTTTGCCATCAAGTGTATAAATTTATACAGTAACTAAATCGTTACTTTTGTCCATACATCTGGTGCCACTTGAGATGTTTACCGCAATTTTACACAATGACTCAAAGTTCACGTTTATCTATTCTGATGGCACCCAAGATCCTTATAGGCATATGTAAATTTGATTGGGATATTTTCATTTGATTGTCGAATCAAGTTTTTGTTTTTGTTTTTATTTATTTTTTAACAAACGATAGTGTTAACAAGTGAAATTGTTAAAAGTTAAGAAGAAAAGGTCATATGCCAAAATTAATAAGTGAAATTGTTCAAAATGCATAAACATTCTTTTTCTCTGTGACTACGATAAAGGTCATATGGGAAAATTAAGTTCTAAATGCTTTGGTCTTCCTTTTTATTGTTCTTTAATATCTTAATTAAGGGGGTGGGGCATGCGTATTATTAGAAATCCAGCGTGAACAACGAAGGTACAGCAGGCAGGCATGCCTGCCTCACTGGTGGTGAAGTGGTGGCGGTGATAGTGGCGAGCCAAGTATGTATGTATTAACAAACATGCACGAAGCAGACAAAGTGTTTAGCCATTGAAGCCAAGGGCCAACACCATGTGGATTCACGCCTTTAATGCACATGTTGAGAGGGCATCATGATAAATTGCCTCCAGACTACATCCAATATTAATACTTTGTTAAGAGCATCTTCAACAGTTTTTTTTTTTTTTCTTTTCAAAATACTCTCTGAATCTAGAGAGTGTAGGACAGTTTCTAAATTTAAAGACTCAACAGACAACTTTGCTATATATTGCCAGAGAGAAATTACAGAACTATATATTGCCAGAGAGAAATTACAGAACTATGTACAAGATTAGGTGTAATTTGGAAAAATCGTTTATTAGTGAGAGTAATTACGAATTCTATGTTTTGATTAATTTATAAACTACGAACACAGTTAATAAAATTGATAAACAATGGTCAATTTAATTGGTTTTTCTCCGTTCACGACTGTTTAAGACCGACCTAGAGATAGAAAGAGAGGTATATATACACTTGCGATTCTGTTAAAAAGAAATATTAGTGACGTATGTGATTGGTAACTTAATCGACCAAATTCGATAATTAAACATATAAATATATATGTGATAAATGTCCAGATGAAATGTTTGTAGCTACATGCATATCTGTAGCATGTTGCTTCTTTCTTTTACTTTTTCTTTTTGTTTTGGTAGTTTAGCAATTAAGCTTGATGCATATTATTCTCTAACAAACACTCATCACACTTGTCGTGTTGACGCACTCCACTCTTACTACTCTCCCGCTTTGCACGCCTGAGAATTAGAAGCTGATTAATCAGTAGTTAATGGCTTATTATTATTGCTAATTAAGCTTTGATTTCAAGTGTGAATGCGAGGTTTAATTGCCGTGTGGCCAAAGCTGCTTCCTCTAAACGCGGCATTGACAATTATACTTGCCTAATATCTTAGTTTTGCTTTTACAATCATTGCTATACTCTTGTTTAAATGGACTGTTAAACGTGAAATGTAGGTTTACAGGTAATAAGAATTTGATATATGTAAGCTTAAAATGTACGCAGCAACAAGAATTTTGCTAGGGTATAGAGAGCGTAATTCTTGACAACAAAAAGCAAATTAAATAGTGGCTTGGTTGATCCACTACTAATCACACCAATATTTATACATTATATGACATGTAAGTTGGGTTTTATCCTAAAACTTCTCTGTGTCATTATGAGTGGAACCCTTAATTGTATAAACTAGTTTGTCATCAATTATCCAATGTGGGAATCTTGTACTATTCAACAATTTTTGGCCGTATATCCTCACTTTACATTGAGTAAAGTTTTTTGTCTAGCTGAATCAAAGCGATGCAAAGCTGAATGTGGTCGTATCTGAGCCGTACACTAATTCAGTATAGTTGATCTCTTTTTATGCCTTTTAGCTCGTGCATATACTAATTTAGATAGAGAAGAACTTCCTTGATCATTGGTTTTTGTATTGAGACACCTACTAACATAAGTCTTTGACAATAGAAAGTTTCTAATCTTTTCCATAAAAAGTAATTAGCTATGAACACACGCTTCTTCATCATGGTTTTTATACTTATTTTGGTTAAAGTATACCTAATAAACCCGCTTTGGATATTTCAGTTTATCAAGTTTAATAAAAGGAACTCTTTCACACGCAACAGAAGCTGCAGAATAATTCTCGATGGGGTTGCTTCCTTGAACATGTTTGAAGATTTTGGGGGCATGCTGTGAAGAAAAAAAAGAAGTTCAGAAGGATGTTTCTGTTTGATTGCGTGCAGGAAGTGTACAGAAAACCCTAGGTGGCAATGGCATCGTAAAAATAGGATAAGCAAATTCATTTCGTTAATTGTTACTTAGTGTTCCAAACCTATGGACCAACTAAATAGATATTAGAAAAATTAGGGCTAAAAGTTTTTTGTGTTCTTGAAGATGCCCTAGTCAAATAATTGGACCAGAAATTTGTGCTAGTCAAGCATGTTAACTACCTTTGCAAATCGACAAAATTTTGAGTAGCTAGTTTGTTATTTTTTACTTAATATATACAGGCAATATTTAACATTAAATTTATTTAAATTACGAAAAATTGGAATTCAAATTTTGATGTAGGTGCATCGTGTTCCAGTCAATTTAATTAAGCCGAAGTTTATAAATTATTCCTTGATTTACCTTTTTCTTGGGTTAGAAATTAAAATTCGTTAATATTGCATATCAATAGAAATTGATCTGATAATTTATGGTGGAGATTCAAGAAAATAAAGTCAAGAGAAATGTGAAAGAAAGAAGACTGGAGACCATCTGATAGTACGTCATTATTCTCATTTAATTTTCCTAATTTTCACATTTGAGGTGTTAATTACATAATACTAATGTAATTGCCATGCTTTTCTTTATAATTATTTCGATGGCTCTGCAGTCGACTCTACACACAAAACCGATCTAAAATATTTGCTTCCTAGCTCGCTTCTCTTGACTCTATCTGTTTGCAGATTTTGAAGGGTACGCAGTGACAGTAGGCGAAAGATGGTCAAAAGAAACAAAGTATTAATTTGGTAATAAAAAGATTATCCACTAGCTACTACTATTTTATTGGTGTTTAATTTAGTTTATTTGAGTTTAGTGTTTATCTTTTTCTTAAAAAATTTGGTCAGAAACAGTAATATTGATTAGTCAAAATTTATTAGGGATGGCTGGCTATACGACCAATTGGATCACATTGGAATTTAAATCACATTTTCTTGTACTAAAATTGTTCAAATTTGGTGCAACATATGATATCCATTTCTGGTACCAAACTGTTATGCGTTGGACTCCATCAAATATGTGATGGTGTTCTAGAGGAAGGAAATGACGACATAGCTTCTCTAGTTTTACATTCCATTTTCATGGAAAATTAAAATTAAATAATAATTATACAAGTATGCATGCACCTACTGTAGGGTGAGCTTTTTCAACGGAAAAGGATCATTGCCGGGTCAATTTTCTGGGGATCCCAGAAATTCCGTGATCGGAAACATCCATTGTATATCGTGAGATAAAAAATCATTTTAAAATTTAAAATTAAAAATTAAATATAAATAGTATCTAATGAAAATTGACCGCATAATGTATGATGAACGGTCATATTCATAGGATTCCCAGAAAAAGGATCTAGCGAAAATCCTTTTCCAGAAGCCACTTTTATCAATATTGTTACATATAAGAATTATAATACTACGAGAAAATGTGCATGGACTAAAAGTTTTCTCCTATTTGAAAACCATTCGCATGCAACGACTCAAAGACGAGTTGTATTGGGGTTCAAAGTTGCTAATTAATTTGGTGTAAATTATTTGCAGTTGGGAAAAACCGTTGTGCGTTGGGTCAGCTGCTGAGACACCCGTGAGCCGGTTTATGACATTGTATTTGGTCGTAGCCAATATATTAGGCACATGCTTCATGTACAGTTAAATTCAAAATTGACTTTGCATACTAATACCATATATCTAACCACAGATTCCTACTCAGTTTCCCAGAAAAGAAGGGGCAAAAAACCCACAGGTAAGAGAGATTTTTAAGTGTGTTCCAAACATGATTACATATGCTTAGAGATGGCGTTGAGGGAGCAAAAGGTGCAATTGCATAGGGCTCCCCAAAATTGTTTGGTATCTTATATTTATATGTAAGGCCTAATCGGATAAATGGTCCCCGTGGTCAACAGGTATTCGGATGATAGCCCCTGTGGTAAAAAAATTCGGATTTAAACCCCTGTGGTCTAAGTCTGTTAGGATTTATGCTCTTCGGTTAAATAATGCTGACGTGGTTGCCACATATATGCCACGTGGCAAAAATAATAATTTTTAAAATACCTGAATTAAAAAAAAAAAAAAAAAAAAAAAAAAAAACGCAGAAACCCAGAAAATCCCCCCCGCCCTCCGCCCTCCGCCCTCCGCCCGTTCCCCCACCCCGCCGGACTTCTTCTCCTTCTTCTTCTTCTTCTTCCCGCCGGAGACCAGCTCCCCCCCCCCGACGGAGCCCTCTCCCCGCGCGACCCTCCTCCCTCTCCTTCTTCCTTCTTCTTCTTCTTCCCGCCGGTCTCCCTGCGCGACTTCTTCTTCTTCTTCTTCTTCTTCTTCTTCTTGTTCTTCTTCTTCTTCTTCTTCTTCTTCCCGCTGGAGACTAGCTCCCCCCTCGCCGGAGCCGTCTCCTCGCGCCCTCCTCCCTCTCCCTCTTCCTTCTTCTTCTTGCAGATCCGGTTTGTTTGTTTGTTTTTTTTTTTTTTTTTTTTTTTTTTTTTAATTCAGGTTTTTTTTAAAAAAAAATTAAAAATTATTATTTTGCCACGTGGCAGCCATTTGGCAGCCACGTGGCAGCCACATCAGCATTATTTAACAGAAAGGTTTAAATCCTAACAGATTTAGACCACAGGGGTTTAAATCCTAACAGACTTAGACCACAGGGGTTTAAATCCGAATTTTTTTACCACAGGGGCTATCATCCGAATACCTTATGACCACGGGGACCATTTATCCAATTAGGCCTATATGTAATAATGTTATATATTAAAAATACTTTTATTAGCACTTTAAAATCTTATAATGTACTTTTTATAAGTGTAATTTTTTTTCTTTCTAAATAAAAAAATTTGGAGTGCACAATGAGATAATAGGAGAGCCAAAACAACACCTTAAAAAACGATTTTCTTTTCAATTTTATTGTATAATAATGCTATATATTCAAGTGAAACTTTAAAGTTAGAGTTTTTTAAACTTTTTTTTTCTTTATTTGGTTGCTTAAGATTGAACTATTTTTTTATTATTTAGTGAAAATTATATTTGTAACTCTTTTTACTTATTTAATGACATTTGTAAACTTACAGTGAGTCCTACACATCGTTTTGATTTATGTTATTATTTTATAGTACCAAAATATTGTACTACTTTTTTAAAAATAAAAACTATCTTAAAAAGGGGCCCTTTTATAAATTTCGCACAGGGCCCTTGAAATCTCAGAGATGGTCCTGCATACGCCATATGTCATTATATAAGCGGAGAAATACTTTAAAAAAAAAACTTTCGTTCATTTGTATAATAATATATGGCATATTACCCTATATTCCGGGCATATTGAAAAATCTCTTGAGATATCTACAGTTTCACTCTAAGTTTTAGCTTCCTTTTATCATAGTTTAATTGCTCCAAAGTATGACTGCCCTCAGTTGTTGGAACTTGGTAGCATTGGTTTTCAATAAAGTTCTTTATCTTATAATTACGTTATGACATTTAAAAGATATTTGATGCTTGTAGGTTTTCGTTTGCCAGTCGTTAACATCGATCAAAGTTGATATGGAAAAGGGCAGGTATAAAACACACCCACTTACAAAAAAGTAAAAAAGAAAAAAGAAACATTTCAAGAGACCAGAGTCTTATTTCCTCTTCTTTCGACAACATTTCTCCTTTGAACGGGATTTCCTCTTCTTCTTTCATTTCAAACTTTTGCACACATGATTTTTCTATCGTTGTTAGACAGAGTCATTTGTTTATGCCTTGCGGATTAATTCGCTTCTATTTCATTGGTTTGGGATAGCATGTTGTATAACAAAAACAATATAATAGTAATAAACAAAAATAAATTACAATTCGAATCGTTATGATTCGGGCATTTAGTTCACGTAATAGTTTGTTTTGTCTTTTTAAAATGAACATTTTGTTACTATAAAGTTATAAATGGTTACACTAACGTCCCTTTCATACAACGAACCATCAAATTAACTGTTATCTTTTTACATGACATTCGATAGGCCTATTTTTTACTTACATGAACGTCAGATTAGTGACATAAATCATTCCTACTTATATCTAAAAGGCTAAAGATTTCTTGAAAAAAGTTCTTATTTGATTGTCCGTATGGCATTTGTATCCATTAATTTGTCATCGATACTATATACAAGCAAAAGATGAAACGGCTAAGTGTTAAAAATAAAGTTAATTTGATAAACAGAGAGAACAATGGTGTACTAGTTCATAAGGTAGTAAATTGTCAATTCTCAAACGTTAGGGCCCAAAATGTTACTCAACCCAGACTACAGGGATACAACAATAATTAACCCAAAAAAATGGTACAACAAAATTATGACAGTGGCCCAAGTCCAAAGCTATAAATTAGCTGGGAAACTGGGGCTTAAGATAAGTTAGTTTGCTAGTCAAGTGAACTTCAAGGACCCAAGTATACTCCTCCATCCCAATCAAATTTGTAGAGGTCCATTGAACGGCAAGTTGGACTTGAATTTTGGTCACAGGAATGGTTCCTCAAAACTATTTGTTCATGCACTTCAAGTTTTCATACAGAGAATTTTGCAAACAAGATATTCCTCCTTCTTAGGCATTCATTGAGTGACCAAGAGTGCCATAAGAAAAGAGAGGGGGAACGTGGGAAATTGAGTGTTACAGGCCTGTCAAGTAGAAGCAGAACACGCTCAATAAGTTTTTATGTGTAATTCAAACTTTGTAACACATGTTATGTATGTTTTAATTAGTTAGTATCATGCATGGTAAGTCCAAAATTATGTTTTTCTATCATTTTTTTTTGAGAAAATAAGCATTCTGGTACGTTGTATAATATCTAGGTCATGATTGCCAATTTCCTTGCGCCTGCCATGCAATTAGAAGGTTCATAACTTGAGAATTGGGTTGGTGAGAAATCATGTGAACCAGAACCAGAACCAACAGTGGAGCCGTGGAGGCTCAGGCTTATACAGGTTACACTACGCAAACGAAACGTATACAATATATACAAGGTGGGGAAAGAGACATGAAGAAATTAAATGCAAGAAAAGCAGAAGAAGAAGAAGAAGAAGAAAAAGGAAAATGGTTCAGAGTATTGAGAGGTTCAGAGACTCCTGCCTGGCCTTGGCTGAACAGATACATACATATATAATTACAGTATTACACAACCACAACTTTTGTATGGCACTCTTCATCATCATCACCATCGGGCAGTATTACAAAACCACAACTTTTGTATGGCACTCTTCATCATCATCGTGTCGTTTGTTGTCCAGTGTCCACAGAATCACACTATTCACATATGTCAGAATGCTCTGTCATGAGAGAGAGAGAGAGAGAGAATCTTCTGGGGGAGGAGGGTAAAGAGCAGAAAGAGGAGGGCCTAAAAAATAATCATTTCACTGCTTTCTGGGCAAAGGCACACTTGAGAATATTGTCCATGCATGAACTTGGGCCACAAACTTTTGTGGCATGGAGGTTTCTTCTAGACGCATTTTTAATTAATATTGTAGCAAATATATACACACACACACTACTACCGTTAGGTTGGATTTGCATGGTTAGTTCCCATATCATAATTTCCTCAATCCACAGAATTAATTGGCATGTAAGTAAAGAAAAGAAAAATATCAAACCACTATAATTGCTCTAGATTTCTGATTCTTTCTTTTGGAATTCATGGTTAGAATACCCTCCTAAAAAGCTAAAAGTATCCATCTTTATCCACATATTTCTCCTTTGAATATCTCCCACTCCTATAGTTTTATTTTTGGTCCTACCCAGTACTTAAAATTATAAAAACCATACAAAATGGTTTCTGATACAAGTTCATATCAAATATTCTAAAACTTTCATCCCCACACTGAAAAACACTAGCCTAAAAGTATTATAATGAGATTCTCTTGTGTAAGTGATATATCTCAAGTATACAATACTTATCACGTGACTTTCACTAGTAGAAGAAAACATTTGCGCAACCAAACTTTATGCGATGACATAAAACTCGTAACGCAAAACAGGTTAGCGCGACGAAGGTAACATTCTGTCACTCAAACCGGTAAAAAATAATTTAATGGGACAAACATGTTGAACGACGCCATGTTTCGTGGCGCAAAAGTAGCTTAAGCGACAAAGAAAACTCATCGTTGCGCAAAGGTTCACAGAAAAACGTGCGAAGGCTTGTATTTCTGGCACCAAAAAAGCTCGACCAATTTTTCGTCACACAAAGGTTCTGTCAGTTGTTTGGTCAAAGTGTTGAACGTGGTATTTACTCCATGGTTTTGCACGACGAGGGTTTCGTTGCGCAAAGTAGTCTGAATTCCTTTAAATAGCCAGTTTCGTTCTTTCTCTTCACAATTCAATCCGAAAACTCTTTACTTTCACCGAATAATTGTGACGACCCGTCCCTATTTTCTATATAATTTTCTCTCTGAGTGTGTAAAATGACGATTATACCCTGGTTACCTAAGTGACGTGGATGTACATATGCAGTTTTACATTATTTTTATCACTAACCTTATTCACCAATTATTTTAGTTCCTATTTTCCCTAGCCTAATCAGATTATATCTCTCTTCTCTCTGCTCAATCAAGTACTCTTTCTCTCTCTCTCTCTCTCTCTCTCTCTCTCTCTCTCTCTCTCTCTCTTTTTCTCACACCTGAGACACCACCACAGTACAACCATCACCAAATCGTTACAGATTGAACCTGCAAATACCACCATTGTACTCATCTTGACCTCACGAACCCAGTCGTACCATCTGATTAACGAACGGATGAGTTTTAACTCGCCAACTCGGAAGCTCCGACTCGGTCGAGTTGGTATCATCGTGATCTCAACGAGATTTCAAGGTTTTAGGATGTGAGGAAGCCCCTACACAACTCCCTAAGGACCCTAGAGTAAGTTTGGAGTGAAGTTGACGTTAGAATAAGTGAGTTCAAGGAGTTTTAGTTTTGGCAGGAATTTTCGAGGGATTTTCATGCTGTTTTTCGTTTGATTTTGGACTTTTAAGAGGTATGAACTTGTTCTACTCCTCAAGAGCTTTAAATCCATATAAATTTAAGGGATTTTGGTTGAGAAATGAACTAGGTATTAAGATTTAAAGATTTTCCTAGAATCCGGTGAGTTTTCCCAGAAACCGGCGAACCAGACGGCGCGTCGACGAAGCTGACCGAAGAAGACAAGGTATATTCTGTTAAAGTTAATAGAATATTCTAACGACGTTAGGTAATGCCATTACCTTTTAATGGAATATTCCTAACGTCCGTTAAGGTTTCCGTTGCGCATGCCGTGCATGTGTCTGCGCGTATGGCCGTGGGTTGGACAACACGTGAGGGTGCGTCTGGCTTCCTGCCTGCGAGTGGTTTTTACGTGCAGGTCTGTGACTTCAAGTAGAACATTTTCGTATATTCAAACCTTCCGTTTGAGCAAACTATGAGAAGTTATTCCTAGATTCTTGTGTATGTGCTATTTAACTAACTAAAATTAGTTGTTTCGCATTTAGAGGAGACCTACTTTCACGTGTATGTTCACCTCCCGCACCGCATGTTCGCCTTATATCCAAGTAGGTGCTAGCCTATCGTACAGATTGCAATAAGCAGTTCCGACTTGTAGGTGACCCGCGATTTATCATTAGCCATCACATAATCGTAGCACTAGAGCGTACATATTTACACCCAGCCTATCGTATAGGTCACACTAGGTGACTCTGACTCGTGTGCTAGCATGGAATGATGAGCAATAGGTCCAATCATACAGGTCACATTAGGTGACTCCGACTGGCATGCTAGTTTAGATTGATTTTACACCTGGCTTACATTTACTATTGCTGGTCTAAAATATCTATGATATTGGAAATATTGGTAGTCCAAAAACACGGAAATTTCGATGGAAATATCGGGATATTATCGATATCGATAAAAATTGAATAAAAACCACGGAAATTGTAAGAAAAACTTTGGAAAATTTTATTGAAACTTTGCATGATGTTTATTTAGTCAATTATCTATTAGTTTATCACAAAAAATTGGAAGGAAATGCATTGCATGATGGATTTAACTGATTTAAGTTGATTATATAGCGAGCTGACAAACATTGTGAGTGTGGAAAATATGTAGTAATTAATGAAAGAAGATTAAACACACCATAATCATTTATATATAATGAATTAGTACAATATTTTACACTTTATACATTGCATGGTAAGATACATGAGTGAATTAGTACAAGCCTTGCAAACATCTTATCGACCATATAAATATTACAGGCTGAATATGTAATCACAAACACATATGTAGCGAGTTGGATAAAGCCCAGGTGCGTGGTTGACAAAGGGAAGGGAGGGGTTCGAATCCCCCTATGCTCAAGATTGAGACTTTTCAGCACTTTTCAAGTATTTTTGGGTTTCATCTCGCGATATTATCGATAATATCGCGATATATTGCCCAAATAATGCATTAAAAATGATGAAAATATCGTCCTCTATGCTTATGTTTTCATAGCTCTTGTACATTCATTTTCGTATTATGTAGTATTATTTTTTGGAAACTATACGAGTTTTACAGTGAAGGGTTATTACTTTTAGAAAAGAAAAATGTGTTTTCTAAAGCTTTGTTTTTGCCCACTCACCCTTCTATTTTTCGCCCCTCCAGATCTTAGATATATGTCCTTCTTTGTGGCACACGAGGATTAATCGGCGGTTCTAACACTCCATAAATAATGTAGGGATATTTCCTCTCTTGTTGTGTATCTAGTAATTAATCAATTTGTCTGCACCTTTATGTTACCTATGCTCTGGACGGTTGTACTTCGAGTTTGACCACTTCTGCATGTTTACTTATTTCTAGTTTAAATAAATTTTAATTTGTTCATTATTTTTAATTACTTCTTTTGCACTCTTGGTTACGTCACTCTCGCGTGACGACCAGCACGCCTCGACTTCGGTTGGGGTGTGTCAATTATTATTCCAATTTTTGTTTGTTTTTTCGTACGCGATGGTGGACTATGGTGGTCCTTCGAGTTCAGGGCAAAGGTTCTGAGAAAGGTAATATGTACTAAATTTTGTTGGTTGTTTAATTAATTAAATATTTAAGTAGACTACTATAAGTTTTTATTTTGTTGATAGACAAGAAAAAGAAGAGAGACGTGACATGCGGTCGATACACTTCTTTAGCTAAGAGCTGTTACCAAATCACTTACGAAAAATTAGTAAGATATTAGAAGTTGGATATGGTGAACAAGTTTAGGAGCGACGTCGGGTTATTGGTGTGTGACAGATGCATAGTGAATTATGAGTCTTGGGGAGACGTCCCCGATGAGATAAAGACAGTCATGATCGATGCATTAGCAGTACATGTAAATTAGTAATTAGTTAAATAATAATTTAGTTCTTTAGATTAAAATATAATAGTGATATGTATAATTTATTTATTTTTGCATATCAGCTTGATTGGGACATTGACAAAAGTGACGCAAATCTAATGAAGTGCATCGACGTCGTGTTCAAGTATCGTTTTCGGGAGTTGAAGTTTGATGTTGAATGTGATGCAAAGCGGCATGGAGTGGCTGGACTAGCGGACGATTAGAATAGTTTTTTTTTATTAGTCTATTTATGGTTTATTAAATAATGACACTGAATTATTATTAATTGGGAAGAATAAATTTATATGGACTGTATTTATTTTGTTTCGTTTTGAGAACAGATTTCTAAAATATTATAATATTGATATTATTTTGTTGAGAAACTGTTGTTGAGACAGAATAAAATAAATATTTTTAGTTAATCGCAAGGCTTTACGCGACAAAACTTTTGTCGCTAATACCTTTGCGGGACTAGAATTTGTTGCACAAAAACATTGTGAAATAGTCGGTTAGCGTTTAAGGCGTCGTATTTACTGCGTATTACCACTTAATTATGTGACAAAATTTTGGTAGCGCATAACGTTAAGGGACGAGACTTCGTCGTGCAAAGTGATGGTCGGTGGCGTCGAAGTTGTGACATTTATTGCGTATTTATTTCGTACTTTGCATGACAAAGGTTTCATCTCTCAATGGTTATGCGCGACGAATGATTCGTCGTGTAAAGTGTTACGTGTTCTTTATAAGCACATATTGTTTTGCAATTTTCTTCACATTGTTTTGCATATCTGATGGCCGATAATAGGGACAGTAGGAGAGCGACGGTCTGAGATCGAATGATGGAAAGAAAAAGCATGCCCACCTGGCCCCATGATACGACGCAATATGTTGAGTTTGCATATTTGATTTGTTTAACAATGCAGAACAATTGTCCTACTGCTGAGTGGCGTTCTTGAAAATTTGTGCCCGAGGATGTGAAGAAGGCAGTGGTGGATCAACTATTAGTAAGTGTGACAAATGTTGAAAATAATTAATTTTGTGAAATTATTTTTTATATGTTGTAAATACTTATTTGCATATATGTGTAACAATGTAGCTATACTCTTGATGATACCAACGAAGAGTTAATGAAGTTGATGGAGGAGGTGTTGAAAATGGGTTACAAGCAGTGGCGTTATGATGTGGAAAGGAATGGAGGACCAGTGGAGTAGTTTTAAATTTGAATTTTTGAGGACAATATTTATTTTAAGTTTTGTATTTGGACTTAATTAGCCTTTAATTCATGTTTTGTTGTTTAAATAATTGAATTGGTTAATTTACTTTATTTAAGTTTTCTATTATTTTTAGAATAAATATTATAATTGACTAAGTCTTTGTAATTATGAAACTTACGTAAATATAGATTATAAAGATCTATGTTTACGTAAATTTCATAATTATAATGAATTACCTATTTGTTTGTCACTAAATATTTTGCGCGACGAAATATTCGACGCAATAAGTATGTGCGGGCGAATTACTTATTCGTCCCGCATATTTCCAACCGTGACAAAGTATTCGTCATGTAAAGGCTGTTAAAAGCGCGATTAAATTTATCGCGTAATTTCGAATCTATACGTTTTGAGCGACGAAACATTCGTCACGTAAGGGTCAAATCAAAGGGCGACGACTCCGGAGTCTTGCGTGACAAAGGTTTCGTTGCATAAGATTTTTACTCCAGACAGTCAGTTTTCTGAGTCAGAGGATTAAATGCTATTGAATCAGAGAATCAGTGCGACATTTGCTGAGGGATTTTGCGTGGCGAAGCTTTCATCGCACAAGGTGGCCTAAGTTCCTATAAATAACCAGTTTTGGTTTCCATATTTCTCAAATCTTTTTATGGATTACAATTCCAATTGTTATTCAAATTTAAGCACGATTGCCGACTCAAGTGCTCGTTCGTCGAAGAGGATGAAGGGCGAGAGTTTTGGAAAGGGTAATACCCACTAAGTTAATTATGGGTTTTCTATGCATTTTATATTTTGCTTTATTATTTTTAATATAATTTTTTTAGTAGACAAGAAAAAAAAAAAGATGCGCTCGCGGTCTGATATAGTTTTGGAGGGAGCCGTTACCGAATCAATTATAAAGAATTGATTGGAATTCAGAAGTCGGATAAGTGCAACAAGTTTATGTGCGATATGCGGGTATTAGTGCATAACAAATGCAGTGTGGATAGGGAATCTTGGAGAGTCGTCCCTGAGGAGATAAAGAAGCACTTGATCGATGAGTTAGAGCCTGATTGGGACATTGACCAAAGTGACCCAAATTTGATGAAGTGCATTGACAACTTATTCAAATCATCTTTCTGGGAGTGGAAGTTTGATGTTGAACATAAGGCAGAACTGAACCGAATACCAGAACCACCAGTGGTGGAATAGAATTTTATTTATGTTTAATTAAATAATAACATTTGGGTTTTAAGTTTTTATTTATGAACGTTACTTTTTAATATGCAATTTTAAAGTTTTTGTTAAATAAAATATTATTGTAATAAACGATTATATTAATTAAATATGCATGAATGTTTAATTAATTTAAACATTTGTAGATTTGTTCGGGTGTAATTTAATACTTTGTTTATTAAGTGTGTATGTGATTTAGAATGAATAAAGTAATAAATGAAAAAAAGTATTTAAAAAAAATTATTAACAAATAGCGACGAAATTATTTTTTTGTCGCTCAAAGTGGAATTGCGCAACGCTACACCGTCATCGCGCAAAGGTTATCAAAAAACGCAGGAGTGGCCATTAGTTGGCGCCATATTGTGGAATGCATATGTTTTACGCGACGAATCTTCCGTCGAACAAGGTCGGTAAAAAAAGGTGGTAAATGAGAACATATTTTTTGCCATGTATTTGAGTGCACAGATTTTGAGGGATGAATGCTTCGTCGCGCAAAAGTGTGAAATTTAATTCAACTTCCTAGACACAGAAAGGCAGAAACTACAAATTCATTGCAGCTTTGCCTCTCCTTCCTCAACTCACTGTCTCTCCTCTCCCTAGACCTGACTGTTTTTGACATGACACGACACGAAAACGACACGAAAATAACAGGTTTCGGGTCAACACGATAACTTATTGGGTGACCTGTTAATAACACGTTCTTAACGGGTATACATGTGGGTAACCAGTTTTGACCCGTTAAGAAAAAATTTATTTTGATAATTTTAAAGTTTAATTACTAAAAGATTTATTATAAAATACAATAACCATATTAATATATACATATATTCTATATTAAATATATAGTTTTGTATTATTATTCTATATAAGTTTAAAAAAAAAAGTTTTAGTTATTATTTATTTTTATTATGAGAATTCCTTATTATCATTACTAGGATAAATTTTACTTAACATGTTGTTGTCCAAAATTAAAACAAACTAATATAGTATATGTATAGGCAAGAACTAAGAAGACATACAATTTATATTTAACCGTCGATTGCCATTTACGCTTTATTCTTCTTACTGAATTTCATTTTTAAAATTTTCATTTTTGAAAACATGATCATCTGGCAGATGTAAGAAAATGAACGGTTCAGATCTTTGGTATTACGTTTCGATATTTACGGTTAACTTAAATATGAGTCGATGTCATATAGTTTCTAGAAACTTTATAAACATCAAGCAATATTTTCACTAAATGTAAAACTTTGAATATAATATCAATGATCCAAACCGTTCATCTTCCTGCATGCTCTAATAGATCAAGTTTTCAAAAAAGAAAATATGAAAAAAAAATTAAATTTGATGAGAACAATGAAGCGTAAATGTAAACAACAATCAATGGTTAAATTTTGATCTATGATTTATATGATTATAGTGGCGAATTTCAAAGTTAAGCTCTTCATGAAAATTGTAAAGCTTGTCATTACGAGCGTTTATATATTTTTTCTATATTTTTTTTACACTTTTACATTAATTAAAAAACTATTAAAGACTTTAGGTAAGTGAAAATATACTTAAAAGAAAAATGCGTTTTTATGTTTTGGATGTGACAATATGGTATGTATATACTTATTTAGTATTATGTTTTTCAATTGATTATTTATTGGTTTAAAATATATTTCCCTTAACGGGTAATGGGTCAGGTCATATTACCTGTTAATATTATCGGGTCGATTTCGGGTCGGATCATTTTACCCGTTTATTTTAACGGATGTTACACTACACGACCCGTTAAGATATCGGGTATGACACGAAAGTGACACGAACACGGAAAACACGACAAGAATGCCAAGTCTACCTCTCCCTTAGCTTGATCACTAGGTCTCGTGCTCTTGCTTTTCATCACCTATATATCATTTGGTAAGCAAATTTGTTTTCAATAATTTTTTTTTTGAATTACACAATGAAACTAACAAAATTAAATTTGTTGTGTGTAGGTTTTTTTTAACGACTATCGGTGATGAACGCATTATGAGGTATATTTTCTTCAACTATTTCATTAACATTAAATGTAGTTTATTTATATTTTTTTTAGCATTTATGTGATACAATTTATTTGTATGCAAACATTTTTGTACGAAGTTAAGTATTAACTTCATGCGTTATTTTCATGAAAACTTAGTTTCCCGTTTGAGAATTAGTTGGTTTTTGTGCATGGATGTGAAAACATGACTGCGGTTTAATTAATTATTGAATTATCCCAATTTTTGGACAGTTTGGGAATGCACAGTTTTGTGTAATAGTTTGCAGTTCACAGATTAGATTTCTATAAGGAGAAATTTGGTAGCATGTCTGTACGTTCTTCAAGTGTTTCGTACATATTTAGTACATACATGCTGCACTTGAAGAACTGTAAGGATATGCTGCCAAATTATTTCAATGTCGAAATCTAATCTGATAGAGCCGTAAAATATGACGTGTAGCAGTGCATTCCTGAATGGGATATGACCCTTACTGGAGGCATAAAGTGACATGTTATAATTGAAGTGTTTGTAACCATTGTGATTTTGTTTTTTTTTTTTTTTGCAAGCGATATGGACAGACAGTGGATACAAAATCCTAACATATGTGCAGACGAATACTTGGATGGAATAAATCAGTTCATTGATTTCGCAATGACACACAACCAGGGTTCACCTCTAATCTAGTGTTTGTGTAAGAACTGTAACAATTCAATGGTTGAGTATTATGAAAATGTTCGATACCATTTAGTACAACATGGTATGATGGAGACATATACCACTTGGAATCATCATAGAGAATGATTAGTACATCATTTAGCTTCACAAGTGACCCCATTAGTTGAGGCAGTTGAATCTTATGTTGATCTAAACGAACAAATTATGAATATCCTAGATGATGCTTTTCCAGACACCTTGACCAATTTTGATCAGGAAGGGGGAGATGACGTCCCTCGAAGCATGGATAGTGGAGCCTTTAAAAATTATGAAAAATTATTAAAAAATGCCAAACAAGAATTATACTCTAGTTGCGAGGATTTTTCGGTATTGATGGCTATTGTGGAGTTGATGCGTGTAAAAATAATTTTGTATTGTTCTATAAGGAGAATGAAGCGCTAGATAAATGCCCTATATGCAAAAAGTCAAGGTTTAAAATGACAACTCAAAAGAGATCGACGAAGATTCTATAAAAAGTTATGCGTTATCTTCCAATAAAGCCCAGGCCTCAGCATTTGTATATGTTGGCGCATACTGTTAGCGACATGACATGGCATAAGGACAGATGGGTGGATGACGATTTGATGAGGCATCTAGCTGATGGTGATGCATGGAAAGAGTTTGATCGTTTGTACCCCGATTTTACGCGAGAGTTGCGAAACGTAAGATTGGGGCTGGCCATATAAGGATTTAATCTATTCGGGGTATTAAACCAAAACCACAACACTTGGCTAATCTTCGTAATTCCGTACAATTTGCTGCCTTGGAAATGCATGAAAAAAAATTTGATGATGACTATGTTGATAACTGAGGATTCGGGCAAGTCTATCGATGTTTATTTGCAGCTGTTGGTTAATGAGTTGAAAAATTTGTGGGAGAATGGAGTTCCGACATACGATAAATCACCTGGGTAGATGTTCACCTTGCGAGCAGTAGTGATGTGGACTATAAATGATTTTCCTACATATGTTATGATGTCTGGGTAGAGTACTAAGGTGCCATGCCCAGTTTGCAAGGAGGACACAATGTCTTCTTGGCACCAGGAAAGTTTGTTAATTAAGGCATCGTAGATGATTGCTGTGGGACCATGCGTGGTGTCAGAACAAGATAACATTCTTCAACGGAACTAAGATTTAGCTAAGACCTAGAGAAAGGTTTGAAGAAAATATTTTAGCGTACTTGATTCGTTTTGATTTTGATCCGTTTAGTAAATCAGTAAATAAGACCAAACCGTCATATCTAAATTGGACACACAAGAGTGTTGTTTGAGTTGACGTATTGGTCCAATCTGAAACTACACCACAACCTTGATGTTATGCATGTTGAGAAGAACGTGTTTGATACACTGGTTGGAACTATATTAGACATCGAGGGAAAGACGAAGGACACGATGGAAGCTCGCATTGATTTGGAGCAAATGGAAATAAGGCCACGTTTATGGATGACGAGGGTGAGATAACCAGAAAGGGGTTAGCTTCTTTTTTCAGTAAAATCAGAGAAGAGGAAAGAGTTTTTAAAGTTTCTTTCCTCTATAAAGTTTCCAGATGGGTATGCTTCAAATATTGGATTATGTGTAAATGTAGATGGGGGTAAATTTTCTGGGTTTAAGACTCACAATTGTCATGTCATACTGCAACGCCTGTTCCCGATTAGTATTTGACACCTATTGCCAGAAGATGTGGTGAAGTCGATTTTATTGTTAGCGAGATTTTTTTTTTCTCAATTATCTGCTAGGACATTGAAAAAGTCTGATGTACAACAGTTATGCACTGACATTGTCGAAGTCCTATGCAAGTTTGAACAAATATTTCCTCCTTCTTTCTTTATAAGCATGATCCACGTGATGATTCACTTGCCATATGAGGCATTACTTGTCGAACCCGTCAATTATCTATGGATGTATCCAATTGAAAGGTATAAAGTCCTTAGTCAATTGACGATTTAACTTATTTGAATCATCACAATTTTATTTTTACAGATTACTGGGTGAGTTAAAGCGGAGTGTAAGGAGCAGGGCGCAGCCTGAAGGATCAATTATGGAGGCTTGGGTGGCATTTGAGACGAATACATTTTGTGCTAACTTACAAGATGTTGAGACGGTGTTCAATTGACCACACCATAATAATGATGGTGGTGTGAGAAGGCAAAAACTATATGTGTTTGCCGAAATCGCACGACCATTTGGCGAACCAGTATAAGGAGATTCGTTCACCAAAATGGACATGCAAGTAGCTCATTAGTTCGTACTTAACAATTGGAATGATATAATTGAGTACCTAGATGACCAAGAAGAGTTGATGAAGCGGGAACATCCTTCGCATTTATATGTAGTGAAGCATCGTGACTTGTTTCCTTGTTGGTTTCACGAATAAGTAAATTGTTTAAGTTTTTTTTTTGTTGGTTTTGTCCTAAAATATAATTGCATGTCAGTTGTCTTAAATTTTGGTAAAACCAACATGTCAATTTTTTGGTATAATTAGGTGAAAAAACTGAAGGAAACCAATTCTCCTGCGTATACTGATGAATTATACAACTTGGCTATCAAACCTCTAAGCGTGGGACTGTACTCAAGGTGCGATATGAATGTTATAAAATTCTTGGGAGCTGACCGTGATGACAAGCTTTGTACTCAAAATAGCGGTATACATGTCCTAAGAGTGGGATATATTGCAAACATTTATTTCTATGGCAAACTAACGAGTGTGGTCCAATTACTTTACTAAGACCGTTGCCAAGTCATCCTTTTAAGTGTCGTTGGTTCGATACAGATCCTAGTAGGAATGAGAGTGTTAAACGAGACGATGGTTTCCTTCCGGTGAACACTACCCGATGTTGGTACAGTGAAGACCCGTACATTTTGGCAATTATGGCCAAGAAAATTTTCACCATCAATGATCCAAAGGTCGTGAGGGGATGGAAAGTTGTTCAGAGGATTGATCACAGAGGGGTGTATGATATTTAGGACTGAGGTCCTGACGACAACGACGATGATGAAACTTTGCTGACCAACTCCTAGAAACTTCGACACAAATTGGTGCAGAAACACTTCGGGATACTAATATTGTCCAAGAACCATTTTAGGTAGTTGGAGGTCCTCAAATCAAAATTCCTGTAGACTCAATTACAATTGATCTTGGAAGTCTCCGAAGATACAATCCACCTGAGGGCGCGGATGATGTTCTTGATGTACCAACGGATGAGGATGAATTGGAGACTGAAAGTGATCAAAGTGAAGATAGTGATATTTATTGTACTGATGATGAGGATTAAGGACTTTTGACATATATGCAATGCAATTAAGTGTATTTAATTTTTTGTATATAAACAAATTTTGATTTATTAAATTTGTAATTGGATAAAGGATTAAAAAAACAAATTAAAGTCAATTCAAAGCGACGAACACGTGAAAGTCGTCGCGCATAATGTAATAGCACGATAAAAACAAGAAAATTCATCGCTCAAGGTAGGTTGGCACGACGCAAGGGACGCATTTGTCGCATTTGACGGTTTGCGCGACGTAACTAGTTCAGTTCGTCGCACAAGGTCTTCAAAATTTCTCAAAATCAAAATATGGGCGCCTTTTTTTTAAAATGTTCATTAAACATTGAGCGACAAATGATAGTAAATCATCACACAATACTGTATAGTGACAAATGGGATAACTTCGTCGCTCTAGGTCCTTCAAAATTTCCAAATTAAAATGTAGGCACATTTTCTTAAAAATGTTCATTAAATATTGCGTGATGAAATGTGCTATATTTGTTGTGCATTGTTCTCAAATTAACTAAAAATAGGATGGTTTTAAAAAAAAAAAATTCATTAAAACTGAGCGATGAATGTGTTTGTCGGGCAAAGTCCTTCGGATTATTAGTTCCAGAGGGCCTTTTTCCTCTCATTTTCCAGAGCCTCTACTCACTCGAACTCAATCTCCCTACAACTCTCTCTCTCCCCCCTCGAACTCTCTCTCCCTGCAACTCTCTTTTCTTTGAGCTTTCTCTCCCTGCAACTCTTTCTCCCGCGAACTCTCTTTATCTTTCTCTCAACTATGAGGTAACTCTTTTTTTTTTCTTCATTTGTTAATTATTTTTGATGTACGGTTTTTGTGGATTGATTACATATTAGGGTATTAGGCATTAGGGGTTACGAATTTAGGGATTTTGTCAATTTGGGGATTTAGCATTGATCTCATTTTGGGGATTTATGGTTTATCTCAATTTGGAGATTTAGGGATTTCAAAATTGGGGATTTAGGGAGTTTAGAAATAGGGAATTTAGGGATTTCGAGATTTGGGGAGTAGGGCTCAGGTGGGCGTCAGGGATGGGGGGGGGGGGGTAGGGGTTGGGTTGGGGTGCTGGTGCTTGAGTCATCGAGGGTTAGGTAGGGGTGGTGTGGGGTGGGGGTTGGGTAGGGGTGGTGTGGGGTGGGGGTTGGGTAGGGTTAAAATTTTAAATTTCATAATTTTTATGCAAATTTCATTTAATTTTCAATTTGTTAATATGTTAACAAATTTCATTTAAATTACTTAAATTTCTTAAGTTGTTAACCCTATAATTTCCTGTTTGAATTTTGTAAGTTTAGGGTTTTTTTTTTTATAATGTTAGGATTAAAATATTAGTGTTAGAGATTATTTTATAACTTCACAATTATAGGTTTAGAATTTTAGTTTAGACTTATTTTATATTTTGTAAGTTTGCTTGTTCATTTGTTAACTTTAAAATCATAGGTTTATAATTTTAGTTTAATTTTTCAATTTTAGAATTAAGATTTTAGTTGTAGGTATAATATTATTAATGTAGGGTTAAAATAAAAAAAAAGATTTGGATGAAGTATTATTTGTTGGGATTAATTTGTTAAATTTGTTAACTTAAACATTTGTTGGTTTACGCTTTTAATTTAATTTTACAAATTTAGGATTAATTTTTAGGTTGTAGGTATAAATTTGAAATTTTTTGTATTAATTAACTAATTCTAGGGTTGCTTTTCCAAGTTCATAAACTTTGTGTTACTTGTAGAATTATAAGGTTCAATTTTTACTCTTTAAATTTTAGGCTTTTGTATTGATTATATAAATTGGTATTAATAACATAGTTTTAAATGTTGGTTGTTCAATTTGATTTTGTAGATATTGCAGTTGATTTGGCAGCGTAGGTCAGTCAGTAGGTCCCATCCGACACCTCCTCCACCTACTAATACTGCCGCCACTGCTCCACCAGCACTAGCCCCGACGTTGGAGGCCCAGACCACGATGTCGGCAATGCCTGAGTCATTGACTTTTTCTATGACTCATCCATTACTGAGCGCTCGACGCTCTCATCGACGGCATTGGCCCATCGACGAGTGATGAGTTTGCATCGGCTTCCATCGCAGTAAGAGAGGGAGTTGACACAGGTAATACATTGTTTTCTCCAAAATTTTAATTTAATAAATTTAATATACTTTTATTCAGTTCCTCTATATGTGAATTGTTGTATACTTGTGTTGGTTGTGTTGTTTATTTGTTTGTAGGTTATGGAAAATGTTGTATTTTTAGGGGAAGTTCTGTTGAATTTTTCATAGATTATTTAAACTGTTTTTACACTAACTTATTTCATTTTGCAGGTCATAAAAAAACTAAGGGTCCATGCAGACTCATGAGCACGTCACAGCTCACCTGCACCATCCAGGAGCGTATAAAGATTTTGTAGGATGCTTGACATCAGGCAATAGTAACAAAGGAGCAGTACAATCGTTTAGTCCACGATGTTGGCTTCATTGTGTGTCACCATTGCCCCATGCAGTGGGAGTCTTGGAGACTTGTCCCATAGGAGACCAAGAACTTCGTTCTTCATGAGCTATTGGTTAGTAAAGTTTTATTTTATTTTATTATTTTTTCATTATTTTGTAAGTAAAGTTGTGAAATTTAATAACTGTTAACTTTGATTAATTTTTTTTGTATTTGCAGCATCACTATGACCTTGAGGACCTTGATGCCAATCAAGCCAAGTACATCCAATAACTTTTCACCAGCCGGTTCACTTAGTGGAAGAGCGACCTCCACAAGTATTTATAAAGATTCAACGATTCGACTGACACTCTAGCACACGAGTGCCCCGTGGAGTTGGTGAAGCGCCCTAAAAATTGGGCCTGACACTGCATCCATTTTTAGGACGAAAAATACTTGGTAAGTGAATTATATAAATTATTATAGATTAATAATATTTTATTAATACTTCAATTCTGTTTATTAATTTATTTTAATACTTTATAATTAATATCGGCACTAATACGATTCGTTTCTTTTTAACATAAAAGAGCCAAGGCTAATGCAATAAATAGGTCGAAGAAAAAGCTTCTCCACCACTCCAGCTCCCGATGCTTTTCATATAGGATGGAGGAGCGACGTTGGGTAACCACATTTTTTCCAAAAAAAGTTATTACTCTTACTCTAAATTACATAACTAATAACTAATTTTTATTATTTTTAGTGCAGACGGGGTTGAAGTTTGCGGAGATTAACACGTTCAAGGAAGTGTACGTGCAGCCAGGGGATGAATTCATAGAGGGGCTCCATGTAAGTTTTTGTAATTTTTAAATTTATAATTCTTATTCATAGGCTACTATGATGGAAAGTGTCACAACCTGTCCCGAAATTCAGTTATCAGTGATGTAAAATGACAATTTTATCCTTGGACGGGAAAATTGTAGTGTGTATGTGTGACATATTGAGACTTAGAAGTTATTGTGTGGTTTTGGATTGGTGACCACGTGGATCACACACACACCACACTCACTCCCTCACTTTCCTTTCCTGTGCTCTCTCTCTCGCACACTCTCTCTTTCCTTCGAACTCGTACGGACAAACACCCAAAACCCTTGAAACTTCACGGATTGTGGTCAAAGTTGACACCATTGTGTTCGTGAAGCTCAAACGAGTCGATTGGTACCCATTTCAGGTAAAGATACCTTCGAAAACCCTAGTTTTCATAACCCCCGATTTGTGCACTGTTCATGCACACATAATTATGGATGTTTTTGGAAATTTGAAGCTTGTAGGAAGCTTAGTAAGGTCCCAAGGAAGCTCGGAGTGCTTCGTTTGAAGGTTTTGGATGTCGGGATCGTGTGGACGAAGTTTGGCCGGTTTTTCTTGGAATTCTCCGGTGAGATCCCGTGACTTTTAGAACTTTAAATTAGTATGATTGTGTTCTCCAAGTTAAGAGCTTCATTTTGGTATAAATTGAGTGAAAAATGATGAAGAAACGAGTGAGAAATCAAAGTTCTAAAAATCCTCAATTTTTCGGCGACGGGGACGGTTGCTGGAGTCCTAAGGTTGAAGACGACGAAATATTCCAACGCCGTTAGTTAGATTTAACGGTAACAGTTAGAAGTTAACGGAATATTCACGGTATATACCTGACGGCGTTAACTGATGACGTCAGTGTGCCTGGCACATGGTCGCGCGTGGGGGGCGAGTATGGCCTTGCCATTGTTGGCGCGTGGGGGCGCGTGAGGCTTCCAAAAATTTATCTAAAAATATGAGGATGATCCTGAGGTTGTGTAGGTCACTGTAGTATGTTCATATACCCATTTTGAGCTTTGTATGGGAAGTTATTAGCTAGTTTTGCCTATGTGATTTAAAATAACGTTTTTATAGTTAATTCGCATATAGGTGAGACTTATCCCGAGGACGAGCGTATCCAAGGGCGACTCGGGGGCTACGACCCTTCGACATATGTGAGTGGGCTTTTGGTTTTCAGTATATATTTATATACTCAATATTTTCCCAGGAATATGCGTTTTAAATGATAGTATGCCATAAATGCCATGCATATAAATTATAATTCAAGTATGAATTGGTATGTGATTTTTTATATATTTAATTGTGGTGTTGTGGACGCTCAGGTAAGCCCATGTAAGTTATGTTTGGTTATGTTTGGTTATATGAATCATCGATGATGTGATATGTGATTGAATAATGTTGAGCTCATAAACCTGCACTTAGGGTGATTGTGATTTAGCCATAGATATGGCACATGCCTGTTTATTATGTCACCTCCCGCACCATATGCTCATATTGGATCCAATTTAGGTGCACAGTCTTGTCGTACAAACCTTATTTATGGTTCCGACTCGTAGGTGACTAGCGATTTATCGTCCATTTATTATGTGAGAGTAGTATTGAGCATGATTGTATTACACCCATTATTGTCGTACAAACCTTTTCATTTGGTTTCGACTCTTGTGTAGTATATTGCCGTATAGGTCATAGTAGTGACTCCGGCTATAGTGAGTTTGAGCTATGAATTCAGTCGTACAGACTACCACAAGGATTCCGGCTAACATGTTATGTTTCTATGAAATTGTTCCTACCTGAATTGCTTACTCTGTTATATCTTGGCATGGCATACATATGAATATGATTATGTGAAGTATGAATTGAATTGATATGATTTCATATATATTTATGTATATGCTTATATCTTGATTCTGGGAAAAATTATACATGTTTTACAACGAGGGGTTATATATGTTGTTAAATGAAATGGTTTTGTAAAACATTTGTTTTTGCCCACTCATGTTTTCTGTTTTGTGCCCCTCCAGGTTTTAAGTAAGCTTGCTGTTGGTGGCTTAAGGACGTCGGCAGTTTTGACTTATCTAAATAATAGTAGGACATTCCTGGTATTGTATAACTAGTACTTGTCCTACTGGATTGCACCTAGACTTATTATGCTCTGATTAGGAGTGTTTACTTTTGTAACTAACTCCTATCACTTCCTGTTTAGTAGTGCACTCTAGTAATTTGGTTTTTAATTATTCGTATATTTCTTATCTCTATTGCTTCAGCACTGTGCACATGGCTACGTTACTCTCCCGTGACGGCCAGCATGCCTTGATCTCAGTCGAGGTGTGTCAGAAAGGAGCCAGGTTATCCTTGAGGAAGTGGCTTCCCAGCTTACCCCTGACACCCCGATGGAGGATGCGCCCTTTCCTGAGGATACATGTCTTTGTATCATGACGAACACCTTCAACCAGAGACTCGGTCTTAGACCGGAGAAGGTGTATCAGGGTATAGGAAATGCCAACCATCGTGAGACGGGAGCCTCCTCTTCCACCTCTATCTCAGGACAGGTCGCATCATTGGCGGAGAAAGTAGCGGAACTCGAGCAGCAGGTGGCAGTCCAACATAAGCACATTGCGACGCAGTTTGCCCACATCGCCACCCAAGAAGCTCATATTGCTACCCAAGAATCTAAGATGGCCCAGATCATCACCGCGCTTCAGTTGTCCAGTTTCAACATCCCCACTGCTACACCTCCTCTTACTACTTCAACCTCTCAGGCCCCAACCTAGCACAACCGACCGTAGAAGTTGAATCTGATGAATTTTTATTGTAGTTTGTTTTATTAAACATTCGCACATTTAAAATTTTTCCACACTTGTACATTAAATTAATATTCTTCTTTATCAATTTATGTTCTTAATTAAATTTAACCAAACAAAATTATTTTGTTTTGAAATTCATATTATAAACAATTTTTTTAAAAAAAAAAAGGTTTGCACGACACAACAATTCGTCGTTGCGATGATGGATCTCTTCGTCACTCTGTTCTTGCGGCACGAAACCCTTTGTCCCTCTAATCTATATGCGACCAGTCCTGTTTTGTCGCGAATATAGATATGTGACAAATAATCTTCGTCCCTATTTGTTTTACGCGACGACCTCGTACTTTGTCACGTAAGAAACCTTTGTCCCTTAAAACTTTATGCGACGAAGAATCTCTTTGTCGTTTCCGCCTTGCGCCACGAAACCTTTTGTCCCTCTAATCTTCATGCGACGAGTTTAGTTTCTTTGTGCCCACATATATATGCGACAAATTGTCCTTGCCCCTATTAATTTGATGCGACGATGTAGTTTTTCGTCGCGTATAACTGTTTGCGCGACGAAGTGTTTCTTTCGTCACACAATAACTTCCTTTACAAGCCTTGCGCGACCAACTTGGGGCGACAAAATTTTCGTCGTATATAATTTTAGGCAGCGAATTTCTTATTTATGCGACGATTTCTTGGTCGTCGCAATAACTATTTTATGTAGTATTGTCTTGGAATGGTTGGATGGAGAATTTAATTATTAAGAGCATAAACTAATTCCAGTTGGATTCCTAGTATTTCCGCCCATATTAACCAAATAAGCCTATAAACTAATTCCCATTGGGTGCCTAATTGTTTTGCCTCAAAACCTAATTAGCCTATAAACTAACTTCTATTGGGTGCCAAATTGTTTTACTAACATAACTAATTAGCTTTCCACCGACTACAGTACTGTTTAATTAAACTTGAAAACTAGGAACTAATCACATCTTAAATTAAGAATTTGGTTCCGCATTTGTACTTTTCCTTACTTTTTAATAGGTTGGCCCTTATTAATTAGCTTCGTTTTTCCTATTCGTAAATCACGCGGAAACATGGGAAAGATGCTTAAGCTACCACAGTTGTGGCCCTGACCATGTTTCTGATTCATTTCTTCATGCTTGATATTTATAAATTAAAGTTAGATGTACATAGCTTAATTTAGGACTAATTAGATAATCCAGTGACAGTCTTCTTGAACTATGACGCATGCTATCCTTCGATTGATTGTGTGCCGACACATAAAAACCTAATGGCTGTCATGATTAGGATTTTGTTTAAATGTCAAAACTTGGATGTGATCAAGGAAATGCAGTAGTAATCTTTCAAATAAAATTTACTTAATTAGACAGACAATACTCGGCATTGCATGGTGGTCATGTGCACTGTGTTAAGACTACCGATAACAGTGTTTCCAGATTTGCCACAAATGGCACATTATATTGGTGAGTTGTAAATGTGATCACCATTTAACTAGGTCTAAAGACAAAAGTACAAGTAGCTAGCTATGCTAATAAGATTGCAATCTGTATGCATATCTTCAACTTTAGGCATATATAAAAATCCTCCAACTTCAGTACTTGCTATATTGTCCCTCTGAGGTTGGCTCTGATATATAGATTTCGTTGTCATGGATATCATTTACATGTGCGTGAATAACCGGTTCATGTAAGTAACAATCATTGATTAGTCAGTTTTTTATTTTTAATTAATTAATTTATTTATTTATTTATTGATATCCTACTTGTACATGAATGATAACAGTCGTGGATTAATGTGAACTTTAAAATAGATTTAATACACAAAAGATTTAATAAACAGATCAACGACTTTCACTTATTCCCATTAATAGCTCATGCTTACATAAGTAATGATGATTATTTTGGTTAATGTAGGTCCTATAATATGTTTGATATATATGTCCAAGACCATCAATTGCTCAAGATGACTACATGATATTCGTGCATGAGTGATTGAAAATCACATATGCGTACATCAATCAACGATTATCAATTTTTCACGTTGATATTATAGCAAAGTTCCTTTCCATTAGTATATGGACAATAGGCATCTCTAGAAGACCATGATATGATGATTTATTGAATGTAAGGGGTCTCTCCTCTCCACACAAATCGCGGGAAGTAATCTTTTGCCATATCAAAAGCATATATGCAAATGAGGGAGACAAGCATATCAAACAACTACCCAATTCATGTTCTAGGTCAAAGTAGGCAATCAAAAGAGCTAGGGGACCCGAGTTCCTTAAACTATAGTATATGACCACAAGCTTTGTGATATGATGTAAACATATTCTGTATAGATTCTGTTAATGCTTGTAACATTAGGCAATGCATGTAGGACCATTCCAAACCATCCGCGTGACGACAAGCTGTTGACTAATCCTTATCGAAGGACCCCCACCACACGGGGACTTTCTGCAAATTCAAACCCCCATAACCTTTGAGAAATTATATTCCATTAACCAGCTTAAAGTAGAAGGAATCAAGTGTTCTGTAAGGAACCCTAGTTTTTATTTCAGAAGATTTTTTTTTTGTTTAATTTTTATGCAGCATATAGTATTTGTAACGATACAACAGTCTGCACCATGTGTATTTTATTTATATATACTGAGGTAGAAAAGATATAAAGGGGGGGGGGGGGAGAGAGAGAGAGAGAGAGAGAGGATATGGAGGGCCTTGAAATCTGGTAGTGTGAGGCGTTTCTAAATTGTAAAAAAATCTAGCACTATCGTAGGGAAGTGCAGTTGGAGATAGGAATTTGATATATCCTAAGCCGAGTTTTATATATAATGAATATTCATGCTGATGTTCATGTTTATTTGGCCATTTCAAGAGGCAGAGGCACAAGATTTTTGACTTATAAGAAATTTACTGCTGTCAACCAGTCAAAAGTTAGTTTAGCTTAACATTTAGTAGTAAATAATAATGTAGAAAACAATACCATAGTGATATTGAATTGGTTAATACATGGCTCAACTACAACCAATTAAATTTCTGATTGATAATTTATGTTTAATTAGCTACAAGTTCATTTGCGATTGTTTATCTTAAAAGTATTTATGCTCACAAACAATGACAAAAACGCTTTATTATAAACACATTGATATTTTATTGAAATTCAAGTGCTTCTTGAAAAAATAATCTCCCTTAACGCACTTTTTTGGGTCATAAATGCCTTTAAATTTTTCTACCAAACACAGTCAAAGTATTTTGGATATTAGAAAGTGTTTATTTTTTTTTCTTGCCCTTCTACATACAATCTCAAACTTACCCTAACTAATTCTTGTAAGGAGTACGAAGTTTAAAAGGCTTGTACTCGAAGTCATGTATTTGATTCTTCCATCCACATGCTTGTATATCAAGAAAAAAAGGTAGTATTTTCTCAATATTTTGTACATCAATATAGTGATCCATGTGGTATCTGCTCATACCAATTCTTAAGCAATCTTAATTTCTCTCATCTTAGTATTTCAAGTCTGCCCTTTTTAGTCATTTCCCTTGAGATATCCTCACTTTTCATACATGCATGCATGTATTGCTCTTACCTTTACTTTTGGCTAGTATCCAATAAAGAACAGTACGGGCATGGACATCTTCTGTTTTATCATTTCCTCAAAAACACCATTTGTAAAAGGATGAGGATCGTCGCTGTAAATATATTACTTTCTATTAGAAATTCTTAGTTTCTTCACATGGTAATGTGATTCCTTAAATATTGACGACCAAAAGATCATACAGATTGCCAAATACCAGCTACATGTGTCTGCAAATTGTGCTAAGAACTCATAGGATTTGTTATATACATTTTTATACACACAAAAGTTTTGATTGATTTTTTGTCTGAAGCTGTAATTAAATATGTTTGTACCATACTTGATCAATCCCGAAACTACTGAGCACCGGTCAACGTTATACTGTCAAGGACCCAAAAGAGCTTCCCTTCAACCAGGAGGCCAATCACAATGCGACACGTGTCGACATCAGAAGCCAATCACAGCGCGACACGTGTCAACATCAGAAGCCAATCACAACACGACACGTGTCAATGTTAAAACAAAACTAGAAACTCTCTTCTATAAATAGGGATCATTCTCCCACAATAATCTCTAATGTCATTTTGTACTAAACTATTCACTATAACTCACGAAATGAGAGCTTGAACCTATGTATTTGTGTAAACCCTTCACAATTAATGAGAACTCCTCTACTCCGTGGACGTAGCCGATCTGGGTGAACCACGTACATCTTGTGTTTGCTTCCCTGTCCCTATTCATTTACGTACTTATCTTCACTAGTGATCGAAGCAACCAAGTGAATGTCACAAACCTGACACTTTCTGTTGTACCAAAGTCCTCGCTGATTTTGTGCATCAACAAAATACACAGCTTACAATATAATATTCTTCTCATGATATATAAAAAAGAAGATATAACATTACTTTCTGATAACATTATTCCAAACACAAACATTGATGACTCAGATTACAATATCACGATATGAAAATTTGTATGACGAGATAAGTCTGATGGTAGAACATCACATTACTCTACTTATATACGCACGTAGTTTCATTGAATATGACCTTGGCGTGAAACCTATCAGAGACTGAGTTGATTCCTTTAATCTTTTGCTCACATGGAACTTAGTTGGTAGCACCTGCGTGAACATGTATACAAATGAAACACACTATCAAGACCCCAAAAGAAATATTAAAATACAAGTGGGATGGTAGAATAATTCCTCAAGAGATGGAAATTCTATATATAATTAACATCTTACAAATCCAAAAATATAAATTTTCCTAGTGATCAGTTGGTATTTCTCTTACTTGGTTGTAACAGTCCCCAAGTTAATTTGGATCTCCATTTCCCACATAAAAGTTTAATTTTTATCACAATTTCTTTTATAAAGTTTTTGTATTTTACATGAAAAATGTTAGGGAGACTACATTTGTATAATACATGTCACATCAATTAATGAATTTTTATCACTATCCAATTAGATGAATTGATTAATAGACATGACTTATACATATCACTTGCCATATTATGTGGTATATAAATACGTGGTTTCCCTATCATTACTCATTTTAAATTTGGGAGAGACCATACTTGAACCGTAACTTGTAAACCACATGATGTTGCAGTTGATCATTGGATTTTTTCTTTAAATCATTAGAGAACGAATCCAACCACCAGCCACCACACCATTTGATCTACAAGATATGGTCTAAAAATATGATATCCCTAACATTTTCTATTAAATTGATTTTTTTTTTCATTTAAATATCAACTCTACAAAAACTTTTAGCTAAACTAAATTATGTAAATATGTTTAGTTTAGGTACAAATAAAAAAGTCAATCAAAAGAATTCAATAACTACTATTGTAATTCAAAATGATTATATGATTGCTACTCAATCCTATCACGTTCTCCAATCCAGCAATAAATTTTTTCAGTCTTAAGGTCACTTTCCAACAATGACTTGAAAAACTTCCTGTCACGTTCTTCAACCGAACAATAAAATTTTTCAGTCTCAAGATCACTATCCAACAATGACTTGAAAAAATGTTAGTAATTTTCTCATAAATTCTCAAAATTTGTTTACATAACAAACATAATTGAAGATAAAAAAATTCGCACATATTGCTAGTTTTTTACATCAATGTTGAACAATGACATGAAATTTGTCGTACATTGCTAAAAACCGATTTAACGATCACACATTGTCTCACAAATTCTCTCTCGATATGTTCCTTAAGAAATCCAATTTGTTCGGATTTTTCTCCCAACTAAAGAACAGATCTTGGCGGAATTGTCGCATATGGATTTGAGCACAATTTTGCATAGCCTACTTGTTTCTCGAGAAGAGTTGGGAAACATGCTCAATTTCATTTAGCGTGGTGCTATCCCTACATCTCTTTTTAACTTTCACACACCCTCTTAAGTTCCTACCATTATATCGAATGAATTAAAAAAGACTAAAGGACAAAAATTAACATAGAAGTGTGTGAAATATAATAAAGGATTTGCGAATAGCACCACCTTTTAATTAATTTAATTAAATAGTTGATCCAACTCCTTATTGTTTGAAGAAACACTTCGCTTCCAATTTGGTATTTTTCCATGAAAAGCAAACATGAGATAATAAATCTAGTCTTTCACTTAAATTTTGAATAATTGTACCGAATTCGACGAATTAACTAAAAACAAAATAAGAAACCAAACTCAATCATTATTAAAGGTATCTACAAGTAACCTATAAATCATACATAAGTTCTTTGGCACTCATATTTCTTCTTAGGGCGCGTTTACGTAAGGGTAATAGGAATCAAGAAACGGAATTGAATTTCGATTACGGCTTACACCGGTGTTAACTAACATGAGAGGAATAAAAAATCGTGTGGGGCCCAGTTGAATTCCGGAATCACACTCCGGAATTTCCCGGAGTCGGATTCTCTAGCAACAGGTGGTAATTGAATTCCTTGTATTGCTGTCCTCCAGGAATTAGACTTTTGTTCCTAAATTACCCTCTAAATTCGTCTTCTGCAAATCCACCCAAATTGGAAGGTCGCATGGGTGGTGGGAGGACATGTGAATATGGGAGGCAGTGGGAGGATCTGTGAATATGGGAGGTTGTGGGGGCTGGGGAAGAAGAGGATATGGAGGATTGGAGAGCGTGGAGGACCTGTGAGTATGATGGGTGGTGGGAAGGGCTGTGAGGGCTGGGAAAGAAGAAGGCAGCAAGGATGAAACGAAGAGGCGTGGGAGACTGGGGGTGCTCTGGAAGTCGAAGAAAAGATAGGGATGAGAGGAAACGGAGAGGCATGGGAGATCAAATGGGGGTGCTCTGGAAGAAGGTGAAGAAAAGATGGGGATGAGAGGAAACGGAGAGGCATGAGAGGTCGACTGGGGGCTCTGTGGAAGAAGGTGCAGGAAAGATGGGGATAAGAGGATGGGAGGAAGAAAAGTCAAGTTTGTAAAGATAAATTTAATTTTATATAAATAAACTTAATTTTCAATAATTATAGCATAAAAATCATTTATTTTCAACAAGGACAATTTAGTATTTACATTACTTGGAACAAGGGCATTTTAGTAATCATACTGATTTATATTCCGATTCTGCTGAATTAGTAAACAACTTTATGAAATTTTATTCCAATTCTAGACAGTTTTAGTAAACAACTTCAACAGGAATCCGATTCTGATTCCGCCTCATTTCATTTCCTCCTCAATTCAATTCCTCCTAATTTGATTACGGATTAGTAAACACGCCATTAAGCTTTCATTCACTAATCCATTAGAGGCTCTTTAGCTCACGCCACACCAGTTTTCCAAAACTTTGATATTGTTCGCATTGCAGGACAAACTTGTAATTTACTTAACTTATATGTGCAAAGCACCCCCTGGAATTGAGAATTTAAATAACAAGATAAGTATATAATTAATTTCCAATTAGCAAGATAAGTATAATCCATTCTCATTTTTTTTGGTACAACAACAAAGAACTTGTTTGGATGTGCTTTTGAAATGACTGAAAGCGCTTTTAGTGAAAATATTTTTAGAACCAATCATTAGTAAATATGCAAGTAAATCCTGAAAAAGCACTTAAAATGCTTCCTGGAAGAAGCACATAATTGATGCTTTTTGCAGAAAGCACTTAAAGTGCTTTTGAAACCCAAAAATATTTTTTCTAAAAACGCTTTCATTCATTTTAAAAGCACATCCAAACGACCCCAAAGCCTTTTTCCATTAATTAAGTGGGGTTAGCGGTATGAATCCTAGAATGCCATTCTGTATTTTTTGGTAAAGTGTGAAAATTTATTTCCATTTAATTAAAAGACATTTTTAGTTGTCTAACAAAATAAAGTTTAGCCAAATTAAATAGTGACATGTAACAAGCTACCTTTAGAACATGACCATTGGATTTCTAATGCAATCACCATCACATTCACCATGAACACCAACTCATGATGAACAAAAGAAATTGTATGATATAGACATGAACACATAATGAAAATTGTATGGTATGGATACACCATGACGGACCACACACATCCACTATTTTTGGTAAAGTGTGAAAATTTATTTCCATTTAATTAAAAGAAATTTTTAGTTGTCTAACAACATAAAGTTTATCCAAATTAAATAGTGACATGTAACAAGCTACCTTTAGAACATGACCATTGAATTTCTAATGCAATCACCATCACATTCACCATGAACACCAACGCATGATGAACAAAAGAAATTGTATGATATAGATATGAACGCATAAAGAAAATTGTATGGTACGGATACACCGTGACTGACCACACACATCCACTATGCAAGTTATGGCCTTTGCGGGTTTAGTTTTAGGGCGCAAGGGTCATTTAATAAAGAGGAGTCCGCGTTATGGGGGCAGCAAAAAAAGCAGAGAGAGTTGTCAGTTTTGGCGTGCTTTACTGTGCAAGGTGGTGAGTGAACGAGCGAGGTAAGTGAGTGAGTGTGTTAATTATGCAACCCCCAAACTCAATGAATCTCTCTCTACCTTTTTTTCTCATTAAAATTAAAGTAGGGCAAAACTGAAAAGAACGGGAAAAGGAAAAACATTTTCTGCGTGCTAAAAGGAAAAGTGGTACTATATTCCTTAGTAAGGTCTAAAATATCAATATTATTTTGATATTTTTATTGAAATTTCTGTATTTTTAGATTACTGATATTTTCGATATCATCGATATTTTAGACCTTGATAGGAACTCTATGTGGTACTAAGTCACTCATGTATTTTACCATGCAATGTATAAATGGTAAAATATTGTACTAATTCTCTATATATAAATGATTATGGTGTGTTTAAACTTCTTTCATTAATTACTACATATTTTCTACACTCACAATATTTGCCAGCTCGCTATATAATTAACTTAAATCAGTTAAATCCATCATGTAATGCATTTCCTTCCAATTTTTTTTTGTGATAAACTAATAGATAATTGACTAAATAAACATCCTGCAAAGTTTCAATAAAAATTTTCAAGTTTTTCTTACAATTTCCGTGGTTTTTATTTAATTTTTATCGATATCGATAATATCCCGACATTTCTATCGAAATTTCTGTATTTTTGGACTATCGATATTTATGATATCATCGATATTTTATACCTTGCTCCTGATGATTGAATCATGCATTTGGTATTGTCAAGTTTGCTTTTTTCGCACTTGGGTAGTTTTATTTCAGTATTTTGGGAGATGGGGAAACTTTAGATTTTGGAACTCAGTAGTACTAAACAGCTGGGTGCTTTTGAGTTTCGTGTTATCTTTTTTTTTTTGCCCTTTTGGTTTTTGTTTTCCTGACTTGCGTGAAGTTTGTTTGGTGGTGGGTTTGGTTCTCAAGACTTGAATGCTTGTGCAGCAGCAGCAGCATACAAAAGCCTCGCCCTTTGGTCTCTTGTTACTGTTCCTCTGAGCGCTGAAAACTCCTCCTGATTCCTCAAGCAAAAAACTTGAATAGATGGCGTAAGATTTTGGGTGAGTCCCTCTCTCTCTCTCTCCACTTTCTGTGGTTCTGGTTTTTCTTTTGGGTTTTTAGGCTTGGTGTTGGCTGATTGCACTCAAACATGAACTGGGTTTTTTTCGGTTTTCAAATTGCAAGTGGGTGATATTTGTTGGTAGTTTTTGTATAGCTCTGTAGATTTGATGAAATGGGGTCTTGGTTTTTGTGAGGTTTTACACGGGGAGTGGATTTTGGGGGGTCTTTCCTTTTGATTATTTCCCTATTTCTTTATGCCCTTTGAGATTCTTTGCTTATTTCTTCATGTGGGGTTTTAAAGCTTTGTACTTTAGCAGCATAATATATGATCTTTTGCCTCGTTATTTAACTAGATTTTCCATGATAATATTCTGGTAGATTCCTCAGATTTGAGCCCAATTTTGTAATGATTTTATTTTTGTTGGTAAGTTGATGTTTGGTTGTCCATTACTATAATAACTTTATATTTTGTGTGTGATCTTTTGCTCATTTATTCCCATGCTTTGCCCAAATAAAAAGAGATGCTTGTTGTCTACCGTTTTGGTGGTTTCTTCAACTGATACCGAGATGCTGTTTCAGTTGCAGGTTTTCAAACTTGAAGGGTAAAAAAATAATCTAGAAAATAGGTGTTGTTGATGTGTACATGTTAGGTTTGGAACTTGAAGCTTTAAAGGCGTCCAAAGAGGTCTTGGTGGCATGAATCTTTAATTAGCTTTTAAAAAAGGAAAACAAAGAAACAGAGTAATCAGAAGAGAAAGATTAAGAAATAGTGGGGGAGTGTGGTGGAGTCAGATTTGTGCTTGTGAGTGTCTCTGGTGTATGATAATTGTTTAGTGTTTAAGAGTCTGTTGGTTATGTCCCCTCCGCTGACTTGGTGCGCCCGGACTCCTTGGGCTTTGCCGCCGACCAAGGAAACACCCTCTTCTTTGGCTCTCTTGCCATTCAAGAGAACCTTTTCTTAAATAATTGCACAAACCCCATCTTCTCTTTCCCTTTCTTTCTCTCTCTTAGACTGCCTTGGTCCCTGTCAAGATTCGGTCATACCCCGCCTTTCATAGATATAACCTCCCCCCCACTCTTTGAGATCCTTCTTTTCTCTCTTGGAGCTCAGGAAGTTGGATTCTCTGGTCCCCACTTGTGGAGTCTTCCTTTCCATTTCGAGCAACTCTTCCTCGATAGAGATGCATTCTTATTGGGTTTGTGTGGTGGTCTTGGTGTGAAGTATTTGATCAAGCAGTGACAGGTTGAGTAGTGGGGTAGTTTTGTTTCAAGGAAGTAGAGGAGCAGACTGTTGGTTGTCAAGATGAAGTTTATGAAACTTGGATCGAAGCCGGATTCTTTTCAAACTGATGGAAATAATGTTAGGTGAGATCTTGTATCCCCTTCTTTGTAAACTGTGTTCTACCTCTTACCTCAGTTATTAATTTGAATCATGTTTTTCGCTATTGTGTTTCATGCATAGTAATTCCGATTGCATAAACCTCAAAGTATGGTTCCTTTGCATAGCTTTTAAATGGTTTTCTGTTAATTAGAAAATTTTGGGTATTTCTTCTCATGGATAATGCCTATGACCACTAAGTTTTAGTAACAATCTTGGTTTTTAAAATTGGGCTGTAAGTTTTTCCTTTTTTCGATTCTCGTCATTTCCCCACACTCTTGATTAAAATGATTCTTGTTCTATGACTTGGTATCAAACTTGCTGACACTTTATTTTTTTCTTTTTTGGTTCACGAAAACTTAGTTCTCTTTCTGCGGCCTCCTCAAGAAAACCTTTATTGAATCTCTCAGTGTGTCACTTGGTTTATGATCAATTCTTTTGGAATCTCTGAATCATTGACATTATCAAATCTGAGCTGTTGTCAATCTAGTATTTATTGGTGCTATTGTAGCTCTTATTAGTAGATCACCACACATCATTTGTTATTCACATCTACATAAACTATTGTTTGTTAATTTAAGGATGCAAGAGGCTGTGAGCTTATAAGTTATACTAAACCAGGATAATATTGTAAGAAATGACAAAGTTGTGTCTAATGTAAACAAAATGTAGAAATGCTAATCAAATTAAATCTCTTGCTAAAGCGATGTTATAATAAAAGAAAGATGGATGCAGGGTATGAGTTGTATTTTTGTATAATGAGGTCGCTGCACCATAGCCTATCAGTCTTTTGAATGAGGGATTTTCAAGCCAATCTTAAATCCTATAGGAGAAATTTTTGGGTTTCCGGAAAGAAAATGTTTCGAAAAGAAAAAAAAGGTTGATTTCCAATTGCTCATTGCGAGTTCTTAATGTGTTAGTATGCAGGTCTTCTTATTAGTACTCTTTTATATTCAGAGTCCTTACTAACACTACAAAAATATTCTTATATGCAAGGTATGTCGCAACTGATTTGGCAACAGACATCATTGTTAATGTTGGAGATTCAAAGTTTTACCTACATAAGGTAATCATCTGGTCCATTTTTCTGTGTATGGTATCTTGTATCAGGATTGCCAATAACTGTTTCCTCTTGTATTTTTCATTTCTTGGTGAAATAAACGGGTCCCCAGTTACTTTTCATGTTACATTTTCAAGTGGAGGGATCTATAGCCGAGAATGTTTTATAGTACTCATGTTTTAAAGCAACCAGAACAAATCCAGATACGTTTAGCTATAATGATTATGATATTGATAAAGGAGGTGTAATGCTTATAAGCAATTTGCATGTGCTCAACTTGTTTCATATAAATAAACTGAACACTTACGGGATATGACTAGTTAACATTAATTAAGGACCACTTTGTTGATACTCGACAAATTCCTTATCACTTGAGGAATTATTATTATTTTCCAGAGACCAACGGAGCATTGATAAATATAGATGCTGATCTTTATAGATATAGCTTTTAAATTCAATAGATGCTAGAGTCTTGGCAAACTTATCTCGATTCTCAAGACAACTCTTTTCATTTTCAAATTTTATGTGAAAATCTGCTGTATATCTACAGATACATGTTTTGTGATACTGATCAAAGTAATAATGTTTTATGCAGTTTCCTCTTCTATCAAAGAGTGCCCGCTTACAGAAGTGGGTTGCAAACTCTAATGAATCAAACACTGGTGAAATTTACATTTCTGACATTCCTGGTGGCCCTGCTGCCTTTGAGATATGTGCGAAGTTTTGTTATGGCATGACTGTCACCCTCAATGCTTACAATGTTGTTGTGTCTCGCTGTGCTGCTGAGTATCTGGGGATGCATGAGTCTATCGAGAAAGGAAATCTCATATACAAGATTGATGTCTTCCTTAGCTCTAGCATTTTCCGGAGCTGGAAGGATTCCATTATTGTTCTTCAGACTACGAAGTCTCTTTTACCAATATCTGAGGAACTGAAGTTGGTCAGCCATGGCATTGACTCTATCGCTACTAAGGCCTGCATGGATATTTCAAAAGTTGACTGGTCCTATACCTATAACCGGAAGAAGATCCAAGAGGAAAATGGGAATGATCCAAATTGGAATGGTGTAAGAAATCGTCCAGTTCCAAAAGACTGGTGGGTTGAAGAATTGTGTGAGCTTGAGATTGATTTATACAAGCGTGTTCTAGCAAATATTAAAACCAAAGGGGTACTATCTGGTGAAGTAATAGGAGAGGCCTTGAAAGCTTATGCTTACAGAAGGCTGCCAGGTTTCAGCAAAGGTATGATCCAGGGTGGAGATATGACAAAGCATCGATCAGCAGTGGATGCAATTGTCTGGCTGTTGCCTGAAGAGAAAGGCACTGTCTCTTGTAGTTTCTTGCTCAAAATGTTGAAAGCAGCTATATTTGTGGATTCTGGAGACACGACTAAGGGAGAGCTGGTAAGGAGAATAGGGCAGCAACTGGAGGAGGCTTCTGTAAATGATCTTATGATACGAGCAGCGGAAGGAGAACCAATAGTTTATGATGTTACTGTAGTCCAAAAAATAGTAGAAGAGTTTCTAAGGCAAGGTCAAAGTCCAGAGATTGAATCACTAGAAGAGGGCAATCAACTTCAGGAAGTGAGAAGGCCAGGAATTTTGTCGGATGCTTCCAAGCTGATGGTGGCAAAACTGATAGATGGGTATCTTGCTGAAATATCAAAGGATCCCAACCTCCCCTTGTCGAAGTTTGTTGATCTTGCGGAGATGGTGAGAGGTTTCTCTCTACCTTCTCATGATGGACTTTACCGAGCCATTGACATGTACCTTAAGGTAAGGGCTATTGTACATTTTATTTGATTGACGAAAAGTTGGTGCCTTCCATGTCATGCAAGTTTTTCATGTTACGGTGCAAACAAGTGGCTTCCAATTTTCTGTTCTGTTGTATTTTAGTCGATGCTGGAATATGTTCATGCCATAAAATTTTTGTTTTCCAGTGTGCGTCTGTGTTGTATCTTGTTAGTGTTGGAGGGGATATGCGTTTCACACTTTGGCCATATTTGTTGCAGGAGCACCCAGGGATCAGCAAGAGTGAGAGGAAGAGGATTTGCAAGCTGATGGACTGCAAAAAGCTGTCAGTTGATGCGTGCATGCATGCGGTGCAAAATGAGAGACTCCCGTTGCGTGTAGTTGTGCAAGTACTCTTTTTTGAACAAGTCAGGGCTGCTGCTTCATCAGGCAACAGCACTCCAGACCTACCTAAAGGAATGAAGGATTTAAACAGTGGGTCCCATGGGAGCTCAAGATCTGCAACAACCAACACGGAGGAGGATTGGGATGCAGTAGCGTCGGCTGAGGAGCTTAGGGCCCTAAAGGGAGAGCTAGCTTCGTTAAGGCTGAGCAGCAGTGTGGGAGCGTGCAACAGGAACGGAGACGGCAAAAGCAGTGTTGACAAGGCGGCAGTAAGTAAAATGAGAGGGTTGCTCAAGTCGAAGAAGAAGATTTTTGCAAAGCTTTGGTCAAGCAAAGGGGTACAAGGTGAGAACAGTGGCTCCGATTCATCCGAGAGTCTTGGTTCTGCTAATCCTGAAGAGGCGAAATCCACACATTCCAGAAATAGGAGCCATTCGGTTTCTTAGTAGAACTAATTGACAAGCAAATAGGTTGGGAATTTTCGAGTTTCTCCTGATCTTTTATGATCTTAGCAACTAAAAAGAAAAACTGGTTGTGTATTACCTGAGCAAAAGTGGAGTACATATAGTTTGGAAGAAGGGTTTTTGTTGTACTTGCAGAAAAATTCAGGGGCTGTGAGAAAATGAGAGATTTAGCTAAAGAATTTAACTGCGGTGGTGATCCAATTGTCAAGAGTTCCAACTCTCATACGTAATTGTGCTCGTCAAATCTTTTGTTAGATATTTTTGCATGGTATATGACTTGTCTTGCAAGAAAAGCATTTCTCTATCTATATCTAGGGTTTAGAGGTCGCACTTGGTGCGATGGCAAGTGCCTTCGCCCATGAGCGGTAGGTCTCGGGTTCGAGACTTGGGAGCAGCCTCTCCATAAATGGGGGTAAGGCTAGCCGACATTCACCTCTTCCAGACCCTGCGTAAAGCGGGAGCCTTGTGCACTGGGTACGACCTTTATATCTAGGGTTTAGAGGTTGGCTTGATCTGGCAAGTCATATCCTAATCTAAGAAGATGAAAAGAGTCTTTCTACAATGTGATGCTAACGCAGTTTGTAGCACAGTTGTAGCTGTTAGATTGACACGGTCGCAAACACAGTTACATTTAATCAAAATCCGTTTGATTGATGAGTTCACGCTTCTATTATAGGATTAGATTAATTGAAAGTCGTCATTTTTCTCTTGTCGGATTAGATTAATCAATCGTGTTTGCGTTCATTGCAGATGTGCAATAAAACACTCTTGCCACTGCTATCTTGCATTATGTTGAAACTACAAGATTGGAAACTAATTACAAAATTTGCCATGTGCTCTGTTCCGCTGCCAGCATCCGCTCTCCTCGCGGTGCAATTACTCAACCATGCTGTTCCACTCGGCGTCCAAAGAGTGCTTCACCTCTTGCTCAACGGCCAAAGGAACCTGGATTCCAGGGGCCTCAACAAAGCCCTCGCCATCACCTATATAAAGTCTTCTTTCCTTTTCCTCACTGATAATTGACACCTGCTACTACTCTGCATCAATCAATTCTAGCCCGAATGGGGTGGATCCTGGATCTCAAGCACTTTATCAATTTACCTCTGAGAAACGCCAGAACTCCCCACAATGTTAAGCTTTTTCTCGGTTTTAAGAACTTTTGGAGTCTTCACCATGTCTCTCCCATCCTTGGCTGCCCTTGCATCAACCAATGCTAAATCCGAAATATGGGTGGTTGGAGCAGTGGTCTACATGACATCCCTTCCATGCTCTCTGAGCCTTTCTGGAGCAATAAGCCACTTCCAGTTATGATGATCAACTGGAATGACCTTAAGGCCTTGTTAATCAGCTGAGGATGGCACTGAAAATACCTTCTAAATCACTATTACATCGAAGACAGACGGAGGGAATATTTCAAACTCGGGGCCCAAAAATGTCACCCTCCCATTCACCTTCGACAACCAAGACATCTTTGTACCAGCATTTGTCATGGCGAGGCAAGTCAGAGATGTAGGCAGGCCATCTAACACTTGCCCGAGATTGAAAGAACGAATGAGGATTGACACTCTTCCACATGGTGTAAAGCATACGAAATTCTAGGATACCGAGGTCTGCTCCATACCACTTGTTCAAGAGTTCGAAGCAGGTGATAATGCAAAAGGATGCAAGCGTAAGGTTGCAGATGCCAACCATGTAGCAATTCAAGACTTGTTTCAGAAAAGGGGAAAGAGGAAATTTTAGCCCCAAATCCAAGTACCAAGGGTGAATCCTGGTACATGGACGTTCAGGGTTAGAAGGGGTAGGCAAGGCAGTTCCGACGTTGTGGCTAGCTTCCCACCGAACGGTGCATCAATCAGAAAATGCTGGCAACTGTGAGCAAAGGTTTCTCCTTCTTCCTCGCTGCGTACTCTGGCCATCGGGGGCTCATATTGAGAGAGATTAATGAATCGAAGAGAGAAAGGTTGAAGAAGCAAAGTAATCCATAAAAGTATCTAAACTTTTTCCTGAGTAAAAGATTTGGGAGTTTTGGCAAGGACAAAGAAGGAGATCCGAAGATGTTTATCAAGATTAACGTGCGTTGCAAGTAATCACACTCCTAAGAGGATACAATATTTATTTTCTAGATCTCCTCTGGATTATCTCGGTTTCATGCAAATTCCTTAACCTAAAAGGTCTCATTCTTGACTGGTGTAAAACCAGTCATCTAGGGTTCATCTCTAGTAACGTATTTATCGTACACTTATTCTCTTGCCTACTGCTTGAGTCTCATAATATTGCTTACTAACTTGACTATCGGAAAATCTTTGACCAACACACATCCCCCCATCTTTGGCTGTTAACGATTGTTTGTTCTTATACAAGTAAACAAATTTGTGCATCTTCCACCACATGCGGCAGTGCTCGAATTTAGTTCCAACACCATACCTTGACATTTCGAGTATGTCATGTCATACCATAATCAATATGGGATCCACTTATTTATTCACTTTATAGGTCTTTTTTAGTACACATTTTCAAGGTCTTAGTAAACGCATAAATAAGAATGATAACTATTTCTTACAATTTCCTTCCTTTCAATCAAACATGCCCTTAATCCATAAGATACATTATATTTAATGTATAATATATGCAGTATAGTTACTGCGCATCTTCCTAAGAAATACATTTTGCTTATTTTCAAGTGAATTGTTAATGACGGCCAATCTCTGTTTGAGTCGAGAGAAACCTTTATCTTAGCCAAATTGATTACTTTCATGCATAGAGATACTTGATTACCTAGGCTAGCTAGGATGAGAAAAAGCTTTAACACTTCTCATTTTTAAGGACGTCTATTCAATTGAGATTTTGAAGGATTTTAGTTTTTTTAATGATTATAGGGGTATTTAATTAGGATTTTAAGTGATTCATTAAAATTCAACCTATATTCAATCAAGATTTTAAGATAGATTATTAAAATTCTTAGAAATTCAGGTGTATTCAATTAGGATTTTAAAGAAGTTTATAAAAATCTAGGTGTATTCAATTAGGAATTTGTTTTAAGGAATTTGAGGGGGGTGTATTTAATTGGAATTCTGAGAGAGTTTTAGGGAACTAATAATTTCTAGGGTATTCAATTTGGAATTTAAAAGACTTCATAAAAGTTTAGGTGTATTCAATTGAGATTTCTAGAGACTTTTTAAAATTTTCTATAAATCTACCACTTAGTACTACGGTTTAGTGATATTCCTCTTCATTTGTAAGTGAGAGGTCTTAGGTTTGATTATCGCCAAACCCGAATTTGAAGCACAATATTGCTAGCCCATTGTGAGACTAAGCCTACCCTCTCCCCTTTAGTGTAGATAATATCAATTGTTTAAAAAAAAAAAATCCTATAAATCGGTGTATTCAATTGTGACTTTTTGAAAGTCTCTAAAAATTTAGGTGTATTGGAAAATGAATTGAATTTGAAGAAATTTGTGAATTGGTGGATTTCAAAGTGAGATCTGTAGAAATTTTGAGCAACTATGTGTGCTGCTCTCTCCTCTCCAGAGATGGCATATTCTCCTCCGAAAACAGAGCAGCTTGAAGGTAAAACTTTTTACCTTGTACATGTTTTCTCATGATTTTTCTTGTTTGGATACTACAATCTTGTTCTAGGGTTAGGGTTTTCTAGTTTAGGGTTTATTAGGATTTGAAACCCTATTATTGAATATGCGTGTGGGTTTATGATTTGGTGTTTTGTTGAAATATTTTGTGCTTTTGATTGTCAAAAGATCAACTGGAATCCACAAACATGGTTTTGGGGTCCATTGTTCATTGCCTGCCATGTCCCTTTAGTCTCGTATTCCAGTATCGCTCCATTATTTGTTTCATTGCCTTCTTTTTTATGAAGCAGTTTTTTAAAACTTGGCCTAATTTTTTTGTTTCTGTTTGCAAGGAATGTGTTTGTTTATCATGCTTTTAGCATCCGTTGATTTTATGTCAAATAAGGGTGAGATTTTAGCATTCGATCAAAATGTCAATGTAACTAGGGTGAGACTTGACTGGTCTGTTGTTCAATTTATTTTGTTCAATTTGTCTTCTTTGCAATCCTATGCATGTAGTTTAGTCTTTATTTGTGCATTGATTCGTTATATAGAAGATGTATGACTAATAAAATAATTATAATGTATCATCTAATATTATAAATGGGAGATTCACAACAAGAAAAGGGAAAATGAAACTATAATCAATGTCCGTGGAAGAGAACAACATGTTGTTGCAACGACTTGTTCAGGTCGTAAAAAAATGGATGGCCTGATGCTAATGGCATAATAAGCAAGCAAACTATAGAGCCAAAATTGTTCTCGTGCTCAATGAAAAACTTGGGTGTCAAAAAACTCAAGATCATGTTAATTAAGAACCATATGAAAACTTTGAGGGGTCGATATCAATCAATGTCAACTTTTTAGGCATAGTTTTCGATTTGGTTGGGACCCCGTCACAAAGAAGTTCACGGCTAGTTATGAAGTATGGGAAGGCTTCCTTAGGGAGAGTTATTTTTCTTATAGAATATATTATTTACATGATGATATTTCACTTTTATAGATTTTGTATTTTAACAATTTTATTATGTTACTACCTCGATTTTATTTTGTATTTGAACAATTTAAATTTCGATTCACAATTTTTAAGTTAACACCTCCATTTCCAATTAAAACACAAGCAGAGTTTGTGTTAGGTTGTGCAGAGTTGCACAACCTTCTTCGCAAGGAGTGTCGTTCTGATGAATTTCCAATTGAATTAGAAGACGATAAATATGAAGATGAAGAAAATGACGATGAACCAAGTAATCACACTCAAGAGCAACAAACGACAGATTGAGAGCTGGTATCGCTACAAATATGTGGACAAATGCGTGAATGATAGGATTCAAAGATGAGAAATAGAGGGAATTATTTGATTTTACAGGGTTTTTTTTTTTTAATTTCTATTCTTAATCTCTCGGATTTTAGGATGGTGGTAGAATAAGAGGCTTGAGGACCATTGGCATATGTTAAGTTTGAAAAATGTTTATTTTTCTTGTTCAAAAGAACTGTTTGGTAAAATTCCATTCGGCTAGTAATTTTATTGATTGAGTTGAGCAAAATTTGCAGGTTGGTCTCTATTTCTTACATGTAAGTCAATTTGTTAAAATTTGTCAAGCCCATAAGCAATGTTTGCAGTAGGTGGTTCGTTTATGTTGGAGTAATATTAGAAAATATGAAAATAATAAAAGAATTTCAATGAAAGTATTCATAAAGAAAATCACAACATCAATTATGTATGAGACTAGTATAAACAATTAGAGATAAAGTTAGAAAAACTGACAAACTTGGAGATTGAGGCTTGCATAAATGCAATGTCCTAAAGATAGAATTTCGCCCATACTCTTGTGCTTGTAGTTCGATTGGCATCTTTCTCCCAGGATTCAACAATCTATAATCCGAAGTCAAAGCACTTCAATCTTCGGATTCTGGCAAACTTTATATATTCTGTACTCTCAAGACACGACTCGGAATTTGACACACGAATCATTTGAGAAACAAAATGGGGAAACCCTATTTCTCAAGAGTAAAAATTAACTCTAATTTTCTATATGTAATACCAATGATTTCATAGGTTTATATAGAATCCAACTTCTACTTATTAAAGAGATGTAACTTTTCATCTTTAAGTATACATCACTTATCAAGGGAATACACCTAAACAACATAACCTTTCTAAGAAATTGGTTAACACTATTTTTCATTCAATTATTAAAATTATATATTACACTATTTCATATTATAATATATAATTTCTAACAATCCCCCACATGAATGAAAAATTAGGAAGAATTTGAGAGTACAGGCGGACAGGAGATGCATCGGGAGAGGTGTCTTTTGGACTTAAACCTACCCTAGTGAATACTTATCGGGTTTACTTGGTGACGCAGTGGATGTAGAAGATCTTGAACTGTTCACCGCAACAGTAAACCGAGACAATAAGCAACACACATCACTAATCCTAATATATTACGGTTCATACGGTTGTGTTCATTTTGATCCTGAACAAATCCCGGATTCATGAGAGCTTTAGAGAATTTAGCCATCTCATTCTCATAGAAGCGACCCATTTCTACTCTCACATAGGTGACCATTGATTAATAATAGTCTGCTCTATTCCTCTTATTTATAAGATATCATTGTCATTAAGTATAAATATACACCCTAAAACTTCTGCAAACAACACACTTCTTCCATCATAGGAATGAGGTATATAGTGTGTTAACTTCTTTGAATCATGCCCAACTAGTTTGCCTATTGAACTTAGACCATGGGATCTCCAATCAACTAAGTTAGGTTTCCGCCCGGCTAATTCATTAGTTATGTTTGGCTTTAGCCTCATTCCCTTCGATGATCAACTTACTCTCTAGTCAAACCTTTAATATTTGGTACCATTTAGGTTGACTATCTTTAATGGTGTGCACAATCCATCTTATGAAATTATATTTCATACGAGAGTAGTTGTTTGACATTATTTGAAATGTCAAGTCCTCAAAATTATATTAGGACTTAATTACTAAGTAATTTGCTAAAACTAAGCACTTGGGTAAACTCCCCCACATTTAAGGTATTTGTAAGAAGATCTCTAATCTTGTCATACCTTAAACATGTACTCATTACAAGAGATGACATCTTAAATGTCGTTCAATTAGCAAATTACTTTTAACCAACCCCCACAATTCTTTCATAATTTTAGTTTCTTTTAATGCTATCATTAAATCGATCACATTTTCCACCTTAAGAAGTAAGGAATAGCTAAGATAGACTCTATCTATCTTTTTAGGCCTTCATGCCTCACTAGAAATTATGAGAAACTCACTTCTTGACTTTCATTCTTTCTTTACTATGACCAACATGCATGACCCAATGGCCATGTCCATTCATATGCTTACTTAATAAGCATGATCTTGTCTAATTCAACTATGCATGCTTACTCAATAAGCCTCTTTTGTAGTGTCTCGTCATTCCTTTTATGAAAGACCCCCACACTTTAACTTATTGGTGGCCATGACATTTCCCTCTTCTCGGAAATGCACACTTATTTAGAGCAGCATGAAAGTATGTCCACTTTTATTGAGGTCGATACGCTGACTATCCAAACACTGACGTTGTTTCTCGTTTAAATAATTGCAAGGCTTCTCAATCATGGCCTCTTTGTATGTCTATCTGCTAAACCAAATTCCAGTGCCTTTTCATCAGATGATGCCAAGCGGTGCATCGTCTCAACTACCCCAAAGACACAATTCGGTGAAAGAGGAAAGACTTTTTTTTTTGTTTTTTGTTAATCATAGTGGCTATAACAAGGATGCAGACCACATCTTTCCTCGTGGCAAATAACGGTCAAAATTGTTCTCGTCTTGCACACTCACATTTTCCATGCGTAGGCTTGTAAGTTGGCCAACTCATTGCCTTGTGATGACTATCACTCACGAATTGATGATTGTGATCATGTTACATCAGAACATCTATATGCATGAAGCACCGCTTTCAAGCATTTGTGGACGTCTTTTGGTTCTGCAACAGACATCTTATGATGGCACTGCGATCTAGAGTAACATACATCCAAAACAAAACGACTTAATTTTCGTTTCGAAATAGAATGGCCGTTCATAAGGATTGCATCATTGCTTTATTGAATTGCCCTGCTTGCTCCAGTGGATGTTCACAGAACCTAAAATATCAAAGCTCTTCCTAGACAACACCATCTCTATAAGCCAATAGTTGCAGTCTGGAAAAGAACTAAATGATGCAGACAAAGTGATCGTGCCTTTCTGCCAATTTAAAAAAACCGCCAATCTTGTCCTTTGGTCCTCTACATCCAACCTTGGAAATTTAATCATTTTCCATTTGAAAGAGAGATTGTCTTTAGGCAGGACCAAGGATCTCTTTAGTTCCATGCTTCGAATCGTTGCATCTGTTAAATCGATATGGAACACGAGACTGTGCATTCACAGAACGGTGTGAACACCATGTATATCACTTCACTTACCATCAACCATGGCCCAAATTTTAATGCATGAGTTAGTTAACAAATCCAAAAAAAATATAAGTTTAAATTTAAACAAATAAGTATATACACACAACACGTTATTTCACGAACAGTTATGAGTCTGATGCACCACCGTTTGCATCTTTAGCATAAAGATGATATAAAGATGATATTAAAAACCTTTTACAGTTTGGACAGTAACTTCCATATAGTGGCTTTTCACACATGCAACAAAACAAACAGATGCCACTCATACAACACCATTGATATCTTTGGTTAGTCTGAAAAGGATCAAATTCATAATCACACCATTTTTGTAAAAACGCAATGGTTACTGTCTGGCAAAAGACCCATAATTCATCATGACCTTCGAATGTTTTGGAAAGATGGCATCTCTTGCCTTCATGCATCTGTTCTCATATAATCATATACTTTTCATATTTTCTAATTATTGAATAAGTGTTTCTATCTTTAGATTGTTGGAGCAATATTAGAAAATATGAAAATAATAAAAGAATTTCAATGAAAGTATTCATAAAGAAAATCACAACATCAATTATGTATGAGATTAATATAAACAATTAGAGATAAAGTTAGAAAAACTGACAAACTTGGAGATTGAGGCTTGCATAAATGCAATGGCCTAAAGATAGAATTTCGTCTCTACTCTTGTGCTTGTAGTTCGATAGGCATCCATCTCTCAGGATTCAACAATCTATAATCCGAAGTCAAAACACTTCAATCTTCGGACTCTAGTGAACTTTATATATTCTGTACTCTCAAGACACGACTCGGAATTTAACACACGAATCATTTGAGAAACAAAGTGGGGAAACCCTATTTCTCAAGAGTAAAAATTAACTCTAATTTTCTATATGTAATACCAATGATTTCATGGGTTTATATAGAATCCAACTTCTACTTATTAAAGAGATGTAACTTTTCATCTATAAGTATACATCACTTATCAAGGGAATACACCTAAACAACATAACATTTCTAAGAAATTGGTTAACACTATTTTTCATTCAATTATTAAAATTATATATTACACTATTTCATATTATAATATATAATTTCTAACAGCTCACATTCAAGGCCAGCAGTGGCACCAACATTTGTGACTGGTGATAACCCCAGTTAAAATATATTTTGTAAGCAGAAGCTAGATGCGTATTCATGTGTTGTGATTGGGTTATTATTTTGCTTCTTCCTTTTGCCTTTGGGACAACCCAATTGTACCAATCAATTTGGCTTTTCTTGAAATAAAATAATCACTATGATTTCATGGGAATTCAAACAAATCTTTTGAAATCCATGAATAGACTCTTTGAAATTCTCTAAGCCCATGTAATCTCACAATTCATGTGAATTCTATGAAACTTAACTCAAAATCCTTGGAAATTGATTTTTTTTCCCTTTCAGATTCTCTCAAATTCCATGAAATTAAATTCTCTAAAACTCTCTCAAAATTCAAATTGAATACTCCCACATTAGAAAGTTGAGGAATTTAGGGAATTTGAGAGATTTTGTATTGTATTTTTAGCATTCACAAATCTCTCATTTTCACTGAGATTTCGAGGGAATTGAATCAAAATTTTACTTGAATTCTCTACAAATCAATTAAACTCCATCAAAATCCATGGATTTATAGATCCATTAAAATTCCTCAAAATTTCAATTGAATACATTCTATTCTTTTTCAGTATAAAACAAAATTAACGTACTAGACAGTTAATTTGTATATAATTTGTTAATAATTTAGTAACTTAGAGTATACTACGTTTTATATACATATTTTTGAAAGAAAAAAAACTTATTTTCCATGAATGATTCACTAAAATACATTCATTTTTAAGATTAACTCTACTATACACTTAAATATACATGTGTATGTACTCGTCTTCACACTTAATAGTTAATACACACAATTTCCATACTTTTTCTAACAAGATATAAAATTTACGTATTCTACAAATTTTTAATATATTATTAAACAAATGAAAATGGTAAACACTTTAAATAAATAAATTTTAAAATTTAAAATAATGGTTGATTTTTCATATTATTTTTGGAAAATGTTTTCTATGCTATATGTAGTATTAAATGCTACAAGTATTAGATTATTGATTTTATTGGAGTCCTGTGAATCCAGGGCATCTAATGCCCATAGCTTTTAATGCTACATGACACCAAATAATACATTTATGTATTTTTCACGTACTATATGCCTCTTGTGTTTATTATTTTTTATTTTTTGAACAAACGTTATTATCTATACTGAAGGGAGGGAGTGGACTTAGCCTCATAATGAGTTAATAATAAGGTGTTTCATATGCATCTTGTGTTTTACTGGTAATATCGCTACTCAAAACTAGACTAAAGAGAGGGGAAGGTACATAAAACGCAATGGATGGAATAAGAAGGACCTATTTAATCATTATTCCAGGTAAAACCTAGCAAATCATGCAAAGTTGCAAGTATTTTATTTTAGAATAATACTAGGGGCTAGTTTGATATTGTCGTACTTAAAAAATTAAAAAAAAAAACTGTTTCTGTTGTATTGTGCAAATAAACTGCTGTAAAATAAAGTTGTTGAGTGTTTCGTAATACTTTTTTTGGAAAAGTGCTTTTAGGAAAAAAAAGAAAAAAAAAAGGTGTTTGAGTATTTGGTAAACTTTTATATAAATTGTTGTGAATATGTCAAATGACTTAAAAAGATATGGTATTTAATATGATATAATAATTGTCAAGAGAATAATGTAGAGACAAAGATTATAATTTTGCAAAACATGTGAGTTATGTTTGCCATTTGAAAATTTCATTATGTGGGCACACATTATTATGCTTTGAAAAAAAAAACAAACATTTTTTTAGAAGCATAATAGACCCTACTTCTATTTCTCTACGCTTTTTTAACTGTCATTGGCAGCAGTTTAAAAAAAACTTTTTTTAAAGAGAAATTGACAGAAATAACTCATTTTCTTAATTTTGGAACTAAAATAGGACAAATCGGTCATTCACATGCCATGTACACCATCCACAAACTCAAAATTACTTAAATAACCACAAATAAATTCTAAAAACTCTCAGCTCATTGCATATGCGTGTCATGCAGTAACTTTTTAGCATTCATATATGTGAGCATGTCATATGCGTGTCATGTACATACAGTAACTTTTTAGCATTCATCTATTTTTTTTTTTGGTCGATGGGAATTTTTATAACAAAGTCCAGAAGGACAAATTACAAAGACTCTGCAGGTGAAAGTGAGAAATAAAAATAGCCCCCAAAAAAAGGGGTCGGTACAGACAGGACACCACATATGCACACAATGCATCAGTAAAGGTTCCTATCTATACCTAAGGCAAAAATTACATAGGAGCCCAAAAGCTAAGGCCCAAAAGTGACCACACAAAAACGCCTAATAACCCTAAACATAGCTTCCCTAGCCACGTACACGGCCAAAACAGTGAAGACAGCCAGCAGACCAAAAAACCAAGAAGAACCACCGCATGGAGCACATCTCAAACCCATCATAGTTACAGTGTCGAGGAAAAGGTGCCAAACCTGCAGATCCAATGAAACCACATCAATACCAATCGCCACGTTTCTAGTCCTTAGCCAATACCAAGTACACAATGGGCAACTAAATACCTAGAACCAAGCAGTCACAAAAAAGGTCATGTGGTGTAAACACCATTCTGAAGAGATACCAGACCTTTGTAGGGGTGACAACATAAAGTTGTCTTTGACCGGAGAGAAGTACGAAAGAAGCAGCAAGTAAGTGTTGAGGTGAGATCCACCAAATTTGGAATTTGATTCGAAGTTCTGGAAGATCTTGAGCGCAGAGCCCTAAATCATAGCCCAAAGGCTCCAAATCAGATTACCATGATCCATGGGCAAACATCCCGGAGATAGTACTCCATCCACACCACCCATAGATGGTGGGTTGCTCCACCGTTCCTTGATAGGAAACGAGGCTACCGCAGGTGCGGAGAAAGACAAAAGACCTAAAGATCATGCTTCATCCACTCCTTCCTGTTGGATATATGTCAACAATCTATGATAATTTTATATATGCTAATAAATAATAAATACGAATAAATATTGAACAGAGTATGAACAACAAAATAATTTAAAACACAAAGATTGAAGATCGAGGCTTGCGTACCGCAATGTCCTTGAAACAGAAATTCGTCTCTACTCAGTGCTTGTAGTTCTACGGACGTCTGCTTCACCAGGATTCAACGATCAAGTTAGAATTCCAGTACCGGAAAACTTAACTTCTGGCGAACTTCTGTGTGGTTCTTTCAGAAAGGATGTTTGAGATTGTAGAAGAAGAATATTGATTTTCTGTATACTAAATGCCATGCAGATGGATGTATACATAATAGAAGGATGCTTGTTCGCAACAGGTATGAGAATGGGATGTGTCTGTTGGGAGACATCTTCTCCAAAGGGGTGTTTTGCTCTATGTTCTTTCTGAACTCTTTAGACTTCATCTAAAATGATGAGTCTGTTGGTAAAAAATATATAATTAATTAAATTCGAAATTAATTAAAAATAATTAATTAAATCAGAAAATAATTAATTAAATAATTTAATTATTAAAGCCCGAGCCCAAGAGCCCCAAGGCCCAAGACCCATCTTTTGATAATTAATTATATATATATATATTAATTATAATTAATTACCAATTAATTAGTGCACCCCAAGGCCCAACCCCAAGAGTGAGCCCAATTTTATTCTTTAGGCCTATTACTCCAATCACTTTCTATAAAGGACAAAGCCTTATAAAGTGATAAAATCTTTTGGGAATGGCCAATGTGGGACAAAGAAATTTCTACTCAAACTATTCAAATTTCCAACACTTCCAGAGAACAATTGTAGATCCCCAAATTCCAAAAGGAAAAGGGAAGCCATTGTAGGTGTTGGGCAAGAAGAGAAGGTTAAAGAGACGGAGGAGGAGGAGGAAAACATGTTTGAAAAGGTTGCTGCCACCGACCCCAAGCAGAAGCTAGAGGCCGGCGGCAGGAATAAGACGACGACATTCCCTAAATCATTCACTAAACACACAGAAGAAGACGACGAGCCCTATAAATGAGTCATTTTCTGTAAGAAATTGTCTTTTCCAATGACATTCCCTCTTCCCAAACTGTTGACGACGAGCCCGAATCCGACGAAATCAACGGAGAAGAAGACAAAGGGATATAATGGGATTTCGAATTTGGGGTTTCGGATTTGGATGGGATTTCACAAAATACAATGAGATTTTGCAAAATACAACTAGATGGACCCATATGGGTTTTGAATGAGATTTCAAATTTGGGGAAGAAGATGATGATTTGAGAAGAAATCTCCAACTTGAGCAATAGCCTCATTCGCCATTTCCCCACGATTTGGTGGTTAGGGTTCTTTGAGATAGGAATTGGGCGAGAGAGATTTTCGGAGAAAGATGAAAATGCTGATTGGGTTGGAAGAAATAATCTATTTATATACGAGGGCAATTATGTCATTTTAAGGATAGGAAAAATCCAATTTCTGTTCTATTGTTGTGCATGTCGTATGCATGTTCTGTGCATATTCGAAAAATCCTATTTTGGTTCCAAGATTAAGAAAATAGGTTATTTATGTCAATTTTTCCTTTCTAAAAGTATTACAATCCCAAATCAACCCTAATTCTGACACACGAATTTCAAGGATATATAATTTTCATTATTATTTGTTAAAAAATTAATAGCTAGAATGATAGGGAACCATTGACGGCAAAAGTCAATCACTCCTGCATAAAAGAAACCGCTCAAAACCTGAAGTCACTCTTACAAGCCACCCACAATCTTGGAAATAATCGTCATCATCACATTCACATTAGCTTTCTCCGGAACCCATTTTCCACATCTGGATTTCGTTTCTTTGAGGTGACAAATTTTCAGTTAAAAACAAGAAGAAAAATCACAGATAAGGTTAAAGGTCACATACTGTGTGCCGCGGCTAGCAGTTATCCATGATATATTACTAAATTACGCAGATATTTGCTTAAAATAAGTTGCTGTTAACTTCCTTTAGTTGTATTCAAATCGATAGGGTTTGTATGTTTGTGCGCTTTGTTTCTGACAAAGACAACTCAATGCACACACACAGGCTTGGTATACGGCTCACAGGGGGAATAAAAGACAGGCCATGCATGAAACCAAGTTTATCTTTACCTGTGGAGCGTACATTACGAAGGATTTGCCGTCACAAGAGTACAATCCCAAGTAATCACAATGTGTTTTATTTGCTAAACCTGAATTCTTTTTATTTGAAGGAAAACCGACCCTTAAAAGATTAAACTATTTAATTAAACCCGAAGAGTAATGCTAGGTAGACTAAATTTTGAAAATAAATGATGTGTCACCAATAAGAAATAAACACATTAATTAACACTTAAGTAATAATCCAATCATCGATTTTCATGTCATTTAGTTTACAAAAACATTTAGTGCATTACCCTTAACCCGAATGGTCGGCATAGGTGAGTAAGAACAAGTCGTAATTTCCGATGTCCTAGGTTTAAACCTTCACAGAATCGGGTGTAAACGCATGAGTTTACTTAACATTTGTCGTTTGCAAATGATTGATTACACATATCTAGATTTTATCTTAAAGCCTTGTAGTTGCTTATAGATCTGGATCATCAGGGTTATTCTTTCTGTCATCGAAAAAAAAAAAGGTTTTAGTCAGATAATATTATATTTAGCGATTACATTACGTTTCTCACTCATCCGAAATCCAATAAAGTGAGATTTATTCATCCAAGTGGGTTTTAACTTTACGTTTATAAAGATATAATCGCCAAATGTGGTAAACATTACTCTTTATTGACGCACCTTTCCCTATCATGATAAAGAGAGCTTCACCATTTGATTGTGAAACTAATTGATGAAAGATTCTAAAATTTAAAAAGTGCAGCTCTAAGAATCTCAATATATAGAGAGCTTCACAAAAAAAAGGTTTTGAGATTATGCGGGCAAAACTAAAAGTAAAATGTAAATTATGGGAGACTTCTTAAAGTTCAAATAGTTAAAGAACATTCATATATTAGCTGAAATTCATGTCTTGAATTCTCCCGAAAAGTATGTGTGTCCTTCTAGCTCACAGAAGGGACGTTTTGGAATAGCTTCAATCGCAAATGGAAACATCCTATACCACATCCTTGTCTTTCAATTAATCTTATGAATCCACTTTTTGGCATCGTATGTACGGCCAAGTGATGTTCCATCATTCTTGTAACTTTTGTCCATTAATTTTCTTCAATTAATTCGATTTGACGACTGGAAATCAAAAGAGGTGTGTGAGAAGTAAAAACGAGAGTGTAGATAGCACCACCCACAATATGTACCACCATAGTCCATAATGACCGGAGCGGCCTTACATTCGGAAGCATGTGAAATCCAAATCAAAGTGAGCTGTGAAAATTTAATTGTATTGGAATCCCATTCTCCACAAACTTCATTTTGTTGGAACATCACTTAATTAACAATAAATTAAACATATTTTATGTGAGATTAGATAATGAATTGTGGTCCTAATAAGATAAATATATGCCACCTACCCGAGTCGCGACTATAACTTCAATGCCTTTACTTTGTCTATATCGTCATCGTTATCATTAGTCCCATGCGTGCCACTTTCTTCCCAACTTCTGCGCCTTGTAAATATAGCCACTCACTAACTCTTTAAGTGAAATTAACTTGTCTAAATCATTCGTCTAATAAAATACATATATGATTATGTATAATAATGTTCTTTTACTTATCATATTGTATAACATCTTATTTTTTCGAATTATTTTTGTTTGGGTTAAAACTTGAACTTTGGACTTGAAAGGGAGTTAGCCCAAAAGGAGGTCCAGAAGAAAGGAAGCCCGAGGCTCAGCCAAATCCCAGAAGGCGGAAGAGGCCTTTTTCCCGACTAAGTGCATATCACTCAAGCCACCTGCTCACCTATCTAGGGGTCAAGTGGTGTAGACTAGCCAGCTAATCAGCCCAAAAGTACTTTACAATGGCAGGACAAGTAAAAAGCTAATGAGTCACTACCCTTCAGAGGCATTCGGGCAAGATCAATACTGCAAGCAGCCAAGCTAAATCGTCTATAAAAGGAGAAAGAAAAATCAGAGATGAGGACACTCAATCAAACAAACAAATACACAAACTCTGCTCAAACCAGATTTGCATACGAAGCTGTAGTCAGCACCAAGCCTTCATCCTTTTCGGGATTAATCTTCACCAGAAAAGCCTTTGTAAAAGCTCTACTACCCTGTTTAAATCTTGATGTAGTATCAATTCTCTCCTATAAACTCATCTCCCAATCTCCCCTTCTAGCCTTCAAACCCTTTGTAAATCACAAAGAGAGGAAGTTGCAAGACGATCAGCCTTGCCCGACAAGGTGAAACCTTGCCCAACCTCCTTTGTTTTAGTCGTTTCATTTATAAATCTAGTAATATGATGTATATTTCCATTTCCATCCAAGTTATTTCTAGCCAATTTATGATTAAAAGATTTCTAAGTTCTAACCATTCGGGCAGACAAGATTGATCAATTAAAAGTCCTTGGTCTCAAGGCATAAAAAAGAACTTTATGTGAACTTAACCCATCCACGATAGTCCTTGATAACAAGAAGTCTGAAGTTACTTGGGGCGCAAGCAATTAGCCTATTTTCTTAGTTTTACTTCTGTTATATCATGATTACCACAGAACGCTTGCGTATATAATTAATTCTGATGGGAAGCCTCAAGGCCTACACCTAAGGCCCGACAAAGGCACCTCTCTGAATTCGTTCTGCTCTGCGGGCTCGGGCGATTAAAGTATAACGGTTGTAATACTTCCGCAACAATGAAACAACCAATATATGTTCGAGTACTTGGTTAAATCTGGTTAGAAGCCTCAAGGCCTACACCTAAGGCTCCACAAAGGCACCTGTCAGAATTAACTTGGTCTCTCGGGCATATATAATCAAACAACTGAACATCGGTTTTACATCTGTCATGCTAAAGATGGCAGTGGCACGCCTGAATACTTAAACTTAATTTTGATTGCGAGCCTCAAGGCCTACACCTAAGGCCCTACAAAGGTACCTTTCAGAATTAACTCTGTCCTTCTCTTACAGCCCACCAATAAGTAGAAGCCTAACAGACGATATCAACCGGTGCCAACCTCTCGGGGAGCTGTGTGCTCGTTGGCCAGGAAACATCCCCACTGGATATTCCTCCAGACGAACAATTTTAATATGGAAAATTAATCACATAGAGTCTAATTTTATTGCTTGTTTACCTAAAGTTACTCTTGAAAATTATTTGGATTTCTAACTTACGGAATCAAAATACTGATTCCACAATACAATTCATAATCTAATGCACATTCATTTTCTCCTTATTCTTGACTTCCTCATTTCATAACTTCCGACCTATTCCAAATAAGTAATGATGTCATCAACAGGAAGAAGAAAAATTAATCTAATTAATTAATTATGTGATTCTTTGAAGAATTTTCTTAAATTTAGTCAAAATAATACAATGTGAACCTTCTATTTATAGTAATTAAGTATAAAATGTGATACCCTTTTGTCCTGTAAAGGGATTATTTTTCTTTGAAAAAAGAAAGGAAGAGAGAAAGTCATGGATTCTTCTACCATTAGTTGCAAAAGCAATAATGGATAGTTGCTAGAATGCACATTTACACCCAACTTAATTGGCTGTCAAATTCAATACAAGTAGACTCCTCACTCCCTTGTATGTTCTAAATAATGCTTAACTAGAGATGGTAATCATCCCAGTAGCACTAACTTTTGGCTGGAGGGTTCACATATATTGTAACCATGGTATAAAATATCGATGATATCGGAAATATCGGTAGTCCAAAAATATGGAAATTTCGATGGAAATATCGGGATATTATCAATATCGATAAAAATTGAATAAAAACCACGGAAATTGTAAGAAAAACTTGGAAATTTTTATTGAAACTTTGGAGAATGTTTATTTAGTCAATTATCTATTAGTTTATCAAAAAAAATTAGAAGGAAATGCATTACATGATGAATTTAACTTATTTAAGTTGATTATACAGCGAGCTGGCAAACACTATGAGTGTAGAAAATATGTAGTAATTAATGAAAAAAGGATTAAACACACCATAATCATTTATATATAATGATTTACTACAATATTTTACACTTTATACATTGCATGATAAGATACATGAGTGATTTAGTACCACATAAAGTTCTTATGAGGTTCAAAATTTTCACTATCTTCATCATCTCTATGTGTAGAGTAAGTTTATTGTGAAGAGTATTCATCAAATGATAAATCCCCAAAATAGTTTTGCATGTAATTGTTAACATGCCACTCATATAAATATAAATATTTTAGCATATTATCACTAAAACATAAGTGATATATGGTGGTTACGGTGTTGGAGGAGTAAAATGGGAGGGGTTCAAATCCCCTTTGTGTTTTTTTTCCTCCCTTTTTCCCCGTTTTTTTCTTCTTTTTTTTTTTTCCTTCCTTTACATCGATATTTTCGATATTTTAGCGATATTACACCGATATTTTGACAAAATATTGTTGAAGTGTGAGCGAAATTATCAACATCGATATTTTCCGATATTATCGTTGATATTGTCGATATTTTTTACGATATGTATATGGATATGTTCCGAAATATAACCTTTTCAGTTGATGAACTCCTTGGTTTGTTGGAATTTTGTTGAGGCAATTTGCTCCAAGCCTCCAACCAAAAGAAAAAGAAAAAAACACTAAACATATGGGTAATGCTAAGAAGACTAAATTTGAAGACAAAATTAGCAAACTAAATGATGTGTCACCAATAAAAATGAACATGTTTATCAATACTTAAGTAATAAACCAACCATCAACTTCCATGTCTTTTAATTTCTAAAATTTAGTCTCCCTAGCATTACTCTAAACATATTTTAGTCTTGCATGCAAGAGTCGCATGAGTAGTACGAGAGATTTTTCAATGTGACCGGTAAAAGGGGTGGTACACCACATGTCACTATAGAAATGGTGGAATATGTGTGCTAAAAACTTAAAAACTTAAAAAATAAAAATTTTCACCACACCTATTAAAACACATGATGTACCACTTGTCCTCTCGTCACAATTAAAAATTTCTTGAATAGTACAAGCTACAGTACAACCAGAAACAACCAGTAATAGAAAGAAACAGAAAAAGAATCTGGTCACAGATGTTAGATAATATCCATGCAGAGGTACATCCAACGGTGGAAGAATGAAATTATGTGAACTAAACCGTTGTGCGGAGACCCGCAACCGTCCCTCACCAAGTTCCTTGGAAGTTTGGAACCAACCCAAAAACCCTCGATTATACAGTCGAGTCAACCATGTACACAACTTTACCTCCTATAACTTAACCTTAGTTAATCAAATCAAATGCTGGTTGATATCACGAATTACTCCTCGGGCACGATAATGAATAACTACCCTCCCCATATTTCTTTTTAAATTTTAAAAGCTAATTTAATATATACGCCAGGTCTTACAATAAGATAACACTTCCCACTCTCATTCTCTATATATATACAAGTCATGATGCAAATTACAACGCCCTCCCACATTTCCAATATTACTTAAACGCAGGCTAGTCCCTGAGGGTTAGATCATCTAGTCCTGTTGTTGTCGTCGACGTCGTCGTCCAACATCAGAGTTCGATCTGTTAAAATATATTAATGCGTGAAAAATGAGTTGCAATGGATGCCGAGTTCTAAGAAAGGGTTGCAGTGATAACTGCATCCTTAGGCAATGCCTACAATGGATGGAAGATCCCCAAGCTCAAGCCCACGCCACCGTTTTTGTGGCCAAGTTCTTTGGACGCGCCGGCCTCTTCTCCTTCATCAACGCCGTCTCTGAGTCCCAACGACCCGGTATAGATAACATTTTTGGCTATCAAATCAAAATCAAAGTATGTGCATACGGTATTGGTTGAGACGTCCACACTGTAATATGTTGTTTTTGCATGATGATCAATCAACGATGCAAAAATAGTAAATATGGAGTGTGGACGTCTGATTGCGGCCTATATATATATATATATATATAAACAAATTCTAAAGATATCTAAGATCGCTGATGAGGATTACGTTTTGTTGCTTTTAGCTTTGTTTCAGTCGTTATTATTTGAGGCGGTGGGGCGGACTATGAATCCGGTAAATGGGGCGACGGGCCTTCTTTTGAGTGGGAAGTGGGAGGTGTGCCAGGCGGCGATGGAGACTGTGTTACGTGGCGGCTCGTTGGAGCCACTTCCCGAGTATAGTCGTGACATCCATTATGTTCGTGAACATCAGGTTCGAGAAGTACAAAGGCAGTCTACCAAGAAGAAGAGGCCTAATTTTGATGTCAATGGTAATGATGATTACGTGGAGAATTTCCGATCGCCCGATCTCAATCTTAGCTTGACATCTGCAACTGGGTTGACGTCGAGGACGAAACGTAGGGATTGTAGAGCGGCAACGCCGTCAGTTGAAGACTCGGAAACGACGACGTTGAGGAGTTCTTCACCGGAGAATAATTGTACTGCTGGTAATTTAGAGAGAACAAAGCTTCTGAGGTTATTCATTTGAAACTTTTTTCTCTTTTTTGTAGTTGCCGAGTAAATAATGCGGGGAAGAAAATATTTCCACAAATTATTAAAAAATATTGGGTTGTATAAGCATGAAAGCACTCTTGTATTGCTTTGATTTTTGACCCTTTAAAGATTTAATCAGAAAAAAATTCTTTTATTTTACCATGCATGTTTTGTTTTGACTTGGAAATTAAATGGAAAATAAATCTTGTATATTAATTGTCAATATTCACTCCTTTTTTAGGCAATCAATGTGCAAATTGCATATTCAGAGGCCATGATTTCAAGATGAAATACATGCACGGACATCTGTGATTGTTTAATGTGTAAGGGTTGTCTTAGTTTTAGTGATGGAAAATTGAAAGTAATCGGGTAGGCATTGGCCTTTGAGTAGTAATGGTTGGCCTTTGAGTAGCTTCAAGAGGCACATTTACACTTTTACAGAATACACACACACGTATATATCATAATATATGAACAAACAGTATAATCTAATCTAGTGATTCCAAACAATTAGGCATGCGCCTGCGGACGTAGTGTTACAAGTTCATTAAAATGTAACGATGTTTTAAATTTGACCAGCAATTGATACTATTAAGTCTTGCAACATAAGGGCATTCTTATTGACGTGTATAACGTGAAGCTTAATAACGCTGAGTGTTTATACATGCAAGCCTTCATTAGGATATAAAACCGTTTGTGCAACGCATGTACTTTCGTCGCACAACGTTAAAAAACGTTACCTGAAAATTAGCTCAACAAAACCTTCATCACACACCAACTGTCACACAAGGGCAGTGAAATCAAGGTTTGCGTGACGAAGAGACAATTTGCATCGCGCAAAAGGTCTTTACGCGACGACAGCACCTATGTTGCACAAAAGGTCTTTGTATGACGACAGCACCTACGTCGCGCAAAAATTGTTTGCACTACGAAGAAGTAACCTACGTCGCGCAAAAGGTCTTTGCAGGACGACAGTACCTGCGTCGCATAAAAAGTCTTTGCGCAATGCTTGTTACTTTTTTGTCGTGCAAACCCTTTTTTTTTTTTTTGACAAAATATTTTTTATTTAAGTTTTTGTAAATATTGTAATTAAATTATAAACAATAATTAATAAACCAATGGAAATATGCTTTTTGGTAAAATTTTCACTGAGCATTGGTTAAATAATATTTTGTATTATCATTAATAAAAACAAACGTATATAAGATTAATGTGGTAAAGCCAATGCATTCATTACAAACCTAAGATATGTGTTTGAACATAACACAAGTCCTCAAACTCCGAAAATACAAACTTGAATTCTTTCGAAGACGTGCAAATAAAAGCATCTTCCCTTTTGTACATATAATGTATGTAGCTCCTTCATCACTCCATATAACTCCTTCATGTATCTCTCTACTTCATGCAGCTCGCTACAATTTATGTAGCTCCTTCATCACTCCTCATATCTCACTACACCAAAACCACACAACCACAAGTTTAATTATGATACAAATATCAGAACAATTCAAAAAATATATATGTGTCTGTCTGTCAAAACAAATGTCAAATTAAAGATGATAGGTTGCATGCCAGGCATGTCCTTATCTTATCATTATCTATGGAATGCATCAATTTTAGATCACAATTTCATGGCAGCCATTTTTCAAAATGACAAAATTATTTTATTTTCAACACGTCTGTGTGGTCGCAAATACTTGTATGGCTGTCGAATATACTTTCCCAATGACCACATCTAGTTTTTGCGATGATTTTCTTACGACCAAAACATTATGTCGAAAAATGATTTTCCAACAGTAAAATGTTGTTTACAAGAGCGCACAATCGTTGCAATTACAATTACCGACAATTAAGAATTGTCGAAAATACGCACAAAAATATATTTGTGAGGGTCAAGAGTCGTTGGAATTATACATTTCCGTTGATCCTACTTCATCGGCAAAAATAAAAGGATAAAAATACAATTTTTTTTAATTTAATAATATTTTCACTGCCAATTTTTATTGAAAGAATTGTTTTATATTAATAATCATATATTCAACTACATATACAAAAAAATCAATGTAAATTTTTTACAAGTACTTGTTACAATCCTATGAGATGTCTTATAACGCTAGTTTTTCCATGTCCACTTTAACCAACTGTCAAGGAGTTCGAATGTAGTGCTACGAACATTGATCCACAATTATTATCTTTATTTGCAAAAAAAAAAAAAAAAAAAAAAAAAGAAAAAAAGATAACTTATATCAAGCACAATATAATTGTCCATTGGCAAGAAACTCAAACAATGAAAATCTGAAATAAACATAAGCTCTAATGAACATAATTTTAGCTCAAGGTGTGAGCAAAGCAACCACCAATCTATACCAAGAAATCCACCAAAAATCAAACCAAGAAATCGAATCGAGAAATTTGTTTATTACCTTCTGTGAGCTTTGGCAAGGAAGAGCTTGACGATCTCATCAGTGGATGTGGCGAGAAGTGCATCCAAATAGATGCCCCTGTACTCACTAGCATTGTACTCTGAGCTTCCACCCTTCCCTATCAAACTACCAACCTTATGAACATGACATAACAACTTGAATACCAACCTTATCAACATGACATAACAACTTGACTACCAAATAGATGCCATCATGTTACCGCTTCCAATATTTTCAGGCTCGAGATTAGAAGAATAATTCCTTGAGTGATTATATGATGCATTAAAGCCAGGCCCAAAGCCCCGATGAGCAATAGGGTTAACTTGTGCAGGTATACTAGTTACGTGACTCGATCCCCCTGAAAGTTTGGTAGCACCAAAGTTATCTACATCTACCTTAGGGTTATCCTGAAGACAACCTGAAACAGACAGAAGTGCTTTCTTCACAGATGAAAAGTCTCTTGTTATTTGCATATCAAACCAACAGGAATATAGCCCTGAGTAATGCATTAGCACAACAAAACCAAAACATGTTATTTGCATCCCCACAGTAGGTAAGCATACTCCCCTCATAATGTTAACAATCATTGTCCTGTTTGTAGTTATTAACCCTTTTCTCTACCCTTAGGCAGGTTTTGAGTTAAAGTCCTACCATCTTTACTTGGATGAAAACATCTAATAATGGAAATCATGTCTCTATAGTTTTACCGAAAATTCATAATGTGGTCTTCCTCATTTATGCATATTTTTAATAAGATATGAAGAGCACTCGCTGACATACCTAGTACATCATTGTAATCAGAAGAACTACGATGGGACATACACATCACACCAAGTCATTATGCAAACATGACGAGGCTAATCACTCAAAGAAATTCATTTCTTCAGATTAAGATACTAAACCAATAACTTTGAAATAAGCTACCTAAAAAGCACACAATTACAAAGTACCAACATTTCTATCATCTCCAATGCAAGTAAACGAAAGCAATCTAAACAAAAAAAAAAAGAAGCATTCTTTACCTGAATCAACTCATCTGCAGGGGATGCACACGACGGAATATGGTCTATGGGCAAAATCCTAACGTGGGCTCCACTCTCCTGCCTAATCTTCTCCACAATCTTGCCCCCTCTTTAAGCACACAACCAATCTGGTTGCTCATCACCATCACAACCTACAACACACCGAGCCACCTCCGCCACTATTACCCTTTTCTACTTCACCGGCGTTGTCCTATGCCGCCTTCCTGAAAACCCTTACCAAGGCTTACTGGGCAATAGATAAACAAATCAATGGAGTGAGCGACGAAGGTGAGAAAGAGAGCGAAACCAAGGCTGAATTTATAATGTTTTCAACGAAATTGGGGAAATTTGCTCCAAAAACAAAGCTTTTTATGCAGTTTTGAAGAGACAAATACATATCAATCTAGAAAAGTTAGAACCAAAGTTTACCCAAATTATAGGTTGTGGAGTGCGGATGTGCAGGTGGATGACTGTAAGAGGCAAGTACCTGCAAATTCAAAACCAAATTTATAAAGAAAAATGATAAAAATATGAAAAACATTCAACCTTAGAACATTGGCTGAAAAACGGTGGTCTCGTGAGTCTAGGAGATGAGGATTAGGTGTGGATTTGAGTTTTGTTGGAAATGATCTCTTGGGTTCTTGAATTTTCGGTGGTGGGCAGCAAGCGACATGGAGAGGAGGCCATGGATTGCGATAGAGCAAAGGCGAGAAAGAAGCTGCGAGAGATTTTAAGAAATGAAGGATGGAGGCTAGGGTTTTGTGTCTGAAAGAGGAAAGGCAGAGAAGTTGTGAGAGAGAAATGAAAATGAGGAGGGAGCGCTAAATGGCATTCTCTTTGGAAATACAGTTTAGTTTTTGGGCGCCATGCCAAAATTTTGGCAGCCCACCAAAAACACTTTTATAATTTAATTGCTAGATTAAATTCAACAGTAAGGATTTAATCTCACATATGTAAGATTAAATCTTACGGCTATTATTGTAGTTAAGATTTTAATATTTTTTTAATTAATGTAAAAGTACAAAAAAATATACAAATGCTCGTAATATCAAGCTCGACAACTTTTGTGAAGAGGTCAATTCTGAAATTTGTCACTATAATCTCATAAATCATAGATTAAAATTTAACCGTTGTTGTAGAAGTGCAAAAAATGTGTGTGTGTGTGTGTGTGTGTAACCTATAAGAGTACGATGAATGAATTCGATCTTCAATTTAAAATATTTGCACTAGTGGATACCACAAAATATTATGTTCTACTTAATGGAAGTATAAAATAAACTCCAAGCGTTTGTTGAATCTATCGTTTTGAAGGAATACACATTCTACAAAACTAGTTTCAATGATCCAACCATCAAACTTGTCTGTTTATGTGACAGCTCGTCCCTAAAAATTATGGTTTTTATAATTTTAATGCGTGAAATTACGGAAATGCCTTACGGGCAAAGCGTGATTTTTCGAGGACGTATGTGATTCTCGTATATTTTGTCATGTTTCTTGACATATTCGGATACAGCTAGATCTTACGGACGCGTAGGCACAGGTAGAAGTGATTTTGGAGTTACGGTTAAAGTTTTATTTTGAGTTATGAACCCGAAAGTATTTGGAATGAAATACTATTTTAATTATTTTACACTATATTTTTTATTATTACTAATTGAATTATAGAATATTGGTGTGTGGGTGTGGGGGAAGTAGAAAAAACAAAAAAGAAAGAAAACAGGGGAGAAGAAGAGGGAACATGAGAGAAAAGGAGAGAGTGGCCGAATGGGGAGAAGAGAGAGGAAGGAGGAGATCCAATCAGAAACAAGAGAAGGGAGAGAAGGGAGAGAGGTGTGACCATACCGGATCCCATCGACCCGCACACCCAACCCGTTCGACCCGGTTAGATTCCAGTGGTTCCTAGCCAATATTCAGGCGAATTTCACCCAAATATCACCGGTAATCACCCCCATACCCCTTCTCCTTCATCATTCATTCAAGATTGGACGGAAATTGGACCAAATTATAGCGTTTTATGGCGGGATACCCAAAAGCTTCTATGGTGGAAATCCGCCATTTTTGAATGAATTACAATCAATATCCACCACCATTAGATTTCCCTTGAGGCCAAGAACAATGCCCAATCATTGGTTGGAGCGTCAGAGTCAAATTGAGGACGAATCAAGAACACCCATTTCGAGGGTTCCCGGCGGGTTCGAGGCAAATTGGAGCCTTTCCAGGCCAAATTGGACTTGGCCACAAGTATAAAGTTTGCTCTGCTCTTTGAGATCTTCATTTTTGTAATTTTTGAGAATTTTTAGAAATAGTTGAGTTTTTTCGACGAGCCAAGGCCACCAGCCGACCGCCACCCGCGGCGGCTGGTGCGGCGACGCACAGCCAGGGAGCCATGTTTGTGTTTTTATATGAATTCCATATTCTAATTATGATTTTGAGATATAATTGATGTGGTTTGAATATTAATACAATTGTAGTATATGTTGGATTAAATGAATATATTCAAATTTGGTTTGAACCTTGGAAATGTGAATTACGAATGGCTTGATCCCTGTTTAAGGTACGTAGGCAGTCTAACGAGATGTTAGATGCATCCATACAATAATTGAGACAAAAGCCTTGTTTGGGAAATTGGGCAATGTTAAGGAAATTGGTAAAAAGGTAAGTTTTAGTTTTATGATTTGATGGGTAATTATTGGTCATAAGTCATGTGTGGTTGATTGTTGGTCATGAATCATGTGAGTTTTAACTTTATGTTTTGGTAGTTAATAGTTAGTACGCGGTAATATATATTTGGAAATACTATGAAATGGTTGAGTTTTAGATTGCATCATGGCATATTCATATGTATATTACTTGAACTTAATCATTGTGGATGCTTTGAAGTGCGAAGAGGAACGCAGGACGCACAAGTAAGTTCAGGTGAATTTATGGTGTTAATGGAAATGGTTGAGTTATGTCATGACTATAGTTATGTTTTAGGCAATTTCGACATTATCCTACAGGTTGCAATAATAGGCAACTCCGATATTGTCGTACAGTTTGCCCATAAGTCGTCAATGTCATATGAGATGCAGCTAGAACTCATAAACCTGCACCCCGGTGTTCATACTCTCAGTCGAAGATAGGGCCTAGCCTTCACTTCGTTCATCTCCCGCACCACACGCTCACCTTGGATTCCAAGGTTAGTGCCAGCTTATCGTACATACCACATTAGATGGTTCCAACTCGTAGGTGACTTGCGATACTTCGCATAGCCCTCATGTGATCGTAGCACTTGAGCATATTCATTTACACCTAGCCAGTCGTACAGACCACTAGAGGTGGTTCCGACTGACTTGTGTGCAGAGATATGTGATAAGTTATGCATTCAGTTGTACAGACCACTAGAGGTGGTTCCGACTCTTGTATAGGGATATTTGATGAGCTATAGGCCCAACCGTACAGGTCATGTTAGGTGACTCCGGTTGGCATACCATTTCATATTGATTTAATTCACCTGATTTACTTATTCTTTGCTGAGATGTTTGATATGGCATAGTGTGGTTTTGTTGAATATGGTTTGAGATGTAGATATATATATATATATATATATGCATGCTATTTTTCTGGGAAGGTATACATGGTTTATGGCGAGGGGTTATTATTTGAGAAGAGGAATGATGTTTTCAAAAGCTTTGTTTTCGCCACTCACAAGTTCTAATTTGCACTCCTCCAGGTTCTAGTAGCAAAGTTTCTGTATCAACAAGGATTCGTGGCACTTTCTAGTGTAGCTGTCTTCTTATGATGGTATAATCATTCTCTTACCTTATTGTACTTTACTTGTGCTTTGTATCGCGTGTGAATGGGTTCATGCCTGCTCACCAATGCACTCTGGTATTTAGGCACTTTTAGGTTCAAATGTATTCACATTTTTTTATCATCACATTTTTTTGGCTTCGTCACCTTCTAGGTGTCGGCCAGCACAGCTCGATTCAGAGTCCTAGTGGATATTCTAGGTTGGGGTGTGTTAGTATATGTTTTGAGATCACATATGCCAAAAATCACAAAAAACAAACATTCAAAGATCAAGTAACGGGGCAAAAATTTTCGACGGTTATAAACGGAAAATCACGATTTAACGGTTATTTTAACTCCGATTTTGATGTTGTTTTTCAACTATACTCCTTGACCCTATATGAATACAGTGAATGAACTCGATCTTCAATTTAAAATATTTACACTAGTGGATACCACAAAATCTTATGTTATACTTAATGAAAGTATAAATAAGCTCCTAAGTGTTAGTGAATATATTATTTTGATGGGATATGCATTCTACGAAACTACTTTTAACGATCCAACCATCAAACATGTTTGTATATACTTTGAGATCGCATATGTCAAAAATTGCAAAAAACAAACATTCAGAGATCAAATAACGGGACAAAACTTTTCGACGATTATAAACAAAAAATCACGATTGAACAGTTATTTTAACTTTGATTTTAATGTTTTTTTTTACAGCCACACTCCTTGACCCTATATGAATACAATGAATGAACTCAATCTTCAATTTAAAATATTCACACTAGTGGATACCACAAAATCTTATGTTATACTTAATGAAAGTATAAATAAACTCTTAAGTGTTAGTGAATCTATTGTTTTTATAGGATACATATTTTACGAAACTAGTTTCAACGATCCAACCGTCAAACATGTTTATATATACTTCAAGATCGCATACGCCAAAAATCGAAAAAAACAAACATTCAGAGATCAAGTAACGGGACAAAACTTTTCGATTGTTATAAATAAAAAATCACGATTTACAGTTATTTTAACTCCAATTTTGATGGTTTTTTTACAGCGACACTCCCTGACCCTATATGAATACAATGAATGAACTTGATCTTCAATTTAAAATATTTATACTAGTGGATACTACAAAATCTTATGTTGTACTTAATGAAAGTATAAATAAACTCTTAAGTGTTAGTGAATCTATTGTTTTGATGGGATACGGATTCTACGAAACTAATTTCAACGATCCAACTGTTAAACTTGTTTGTATATGCTTCGAGATCGCATACACCAATAATCGCAAAGAAAAAAAAACATTCAAAGACCAAGTAACGGGACAAAACTTTTCGACGGTTATAAACGAAAAATCATGATTTAATGGATATTTTAACTCTGATTTTGATAATTTTTTTACAGCTACACTCCTTGATCCTATATGAATACAATGAACTATTTCAATCATCAATTTAAAATATTTACACAAGTAGACTACAAAAACCCTTTACGCGACGCAGTTTGTTCGTCGTGCAAGCACGCTTTGCGTGACGCATTGGTTGGTATGTCGTGCAAACAGCCTTTGTGTAACACATTGGTTACTGCATCGCACAAAGTATGTTTGCGCAACGACCCCATTGTGATGTCGGGCAAGTTATATTTAAAAAAAAAATATTATTATAAAATTTACTAAAAATGTGACTTTACTCCTTTCAAATTCTTTTTTTTTTTACATAAAACACAATAATATATTTTTCTAACAAAACCCTGATCCGAACTACAATAATAAATTTAAAGTTACTTAATAAATATATATATTGTTGATGCACAAAACCGGAGGGGTCTTGGAACAGCGTAAATCTGACCGTGAATCCGCAAGAAAGTAAATAACATAAGATGTATCGCGGTTCACCCCAATGTTTGGGCTACGTCTACACTGATATTGTATTTCTCTGAGATGTTGAAGAGGATAGAGAGAGCTTCTCTGTGAGGATGAGAGCTCTGAGAGGGTGATGGTATGGCCTAAGAATTGGCCTCCCTTAATGAAAAGAGTGAGGGGTCCTTTTATAGAATAAGGGCTCCTCACTTAATTACATATTTGCCCCTTCATTTATTACATAATTACATTTGAGTCTCCTGAGTGTTTATATGAGATCTAAATACGGAAGCCCTAAGTATGGTATAAACAGTAGTCCCCCAAGTCTTCAGTCAAAAGAGTCTTATGGCTGGAGACTTGAAATTCAGTCCATGTGTGGGCCGAAGTAACTAGATGTCGTTTAAGACTGATACTCGATATGAGGCGGTGCTCAATCTGAAATGATGTTTAACTAGAAGTAGCACATGTTGCAAGGCTGCTCGGCTTGTGGCTTATGTTGCCTTGGTTGGCTCAGCTTGTGGCGTTGAAGGTGAAAGAGTCCCTTTTATAGAATAAAGGCTCGCTCCTTAATACATAAATGATGGGCTAGAGTTGATGCTCGCAGCGAGGCGGTTGCTCAGCAGGCGGCGATGCTCTCTAATGATGGTGAGGGAGTCCTTTTTATAGAATAAGGGATCGCTCCTCAAAACATAAGTGATGGGTTAGGAGTGATGCTCGCGGCGAGGCGGTTACTCAGGAGGCGGTGATGCTCTCTAATGATGGTGATGGAGTCCCTTTTATAGAATAAGGGTTCGCTCCTCAGTACATAAATAATGGGCTAAGTCCCCCAAGTATTTTTCATGAGGCCCAGTTGAGGCCCAATATATGGTACATAATGTAGTCCCCCAAGTCTTCGGTCAATAGAGTATGTTGGCTGGAGACTTCAAATCGACTCCATGTATGGGCCGAAGTGGCGGTTGTTCAGATGCGGTATTTGTATACCCTGCACTAAAGCTTTGTAGGTGAAGCTTTGCAAGTGAAGCTTTGAAGCTAGAGCTCTGTAAATGAAGCTTTCGAAGTTGGAGCTTTTGTAAATGAAGCTTTTGAAGCTAGAGTTATGTAAATGAAGCTTTCGAAACTAGAGCTTTGTAAATGAGGCTTTTGAAGCTAGAGCTTTTGTAAATGAAGCTTTTGAAGCTAGAGCTCTGCAAATGAAGCTTTTGAAGCTAGATTGACATGAGTGATGCTCATAAATGTTTATGTTGATTGACATGAGTGATGCTCTTGATGTTGACATGAGTGATGCTTATGAATGTTAACATGAGTGATGCTCATGAATGTTGACATGAATGATGGTCATGAATGTTTATGTATGATTGACATGAGTGATGCTCATGAATGTTTATGTATGTTTGACATGAGTGATGCTCATGTATAATTTTGGAGTACTGGACGTACTTTTGATCACCTGGTTGGTGATAATAGCGGCAGGCTGCCGAATAATTTTGGAGTACTGGGCATACTTTTGATCACCTGGTTGGTAGTAATAGCGGCAGGCTGCCGAATAATTTTTTTTGTAGCACTGGACGTACTTTTGATCACCTGGTTGATGATAATAGAGGACCTGGTTCTTTTGGGCATATGGGCTTTCGCCCTCCACATAACATTTCAACCCATTATTTTGGGCTTGCCGTTTTTTTTTTTTATTACCCTCTGATAGGGTTTATACAGATGTCTCTGAAAGATAAGAAAAATAAATTACATCCATAGTTCAAACAGAGACGTTGTTAAGTTAAAGTAAGGAAAGTAAATCACATCATTCTGGTGGGGTGTTTATTCCTTACTTTTGCAGTGTCCCCATGTGCTTTCGCAGAGAAAAGCCTCCCTTTTGCTTTCTGCTTTTTCTCGGTTTTTTTTTTTTTTTTTTTTTTTTTTGCTTTGCTTTTGCTTTTCTGCTTTGCTTTTGTTTTTCTGCTTTGCTTTTGCTTTCCCATGTGCTCTCGCAGAGCAAAGTTTCCCCTTATTCCTTGCTTTTGCATGTGGGTGGTCGACAGCGCGCCCTCTTTTTAGACAATGGAGTGGGCAGCCATGCTTGCTTTCTACTTCCTGTCCATTATTCTCATATCGAAATAGCTTAGTTTCTCAGCCTCCTTCTTTAGCAGAACCAAAGCAGGGCGCTTAACTTCAGCGTCAAGATGGAAAAGTTTTTGCCACCTTAGGATCTACAGTTTGGTAAAATGACACCTCATTTTCAAGTCTTGAAACAGCAACAAGCTTGTCACTCTCAGGACCCACCAAAGAGTTGAGGTAGCCCAAGATGACTTTGATTTTAGCAGTCAATATGCGTTCCGCATCCTCCAATGTGGTCACGTTTTGGTACCAGGTCCAATCTTCTTCTTAATTCAGGTTACAATCTCATTCTTAGTCCTTTGGCCTGCTAAGGCTTGTGAACGCCATCAATGAAGAAGAAGATAGTCGGGAAACCCTCGATGCCGTACTCCTGCGACAACTCGTTCTCCTCCATGGCGTCGACCTTGGCCAAAATTACATCTTCCCCCTTGAGCTCGGTATCTGCCTTCGCGTATTCCGATTTCACGGCCTGGAAGTGTTTTCACCACGGTGCGGCGCGTAGAACTCGACCATGACGAACCTGTTCTTCTTCACCACATCGTTGAAATTCACCGCCTTCAAAATGGCAACGTCCTTCTCATCCACCTCCGGCTCCTTGTACGAGTACTCATGATCGCCGCCCTCGTCAAAATCGGAGTAGTTCTCGAGATCGTTGTAATTTCCCTCGTCGTAGTGATCTGGATCTGGATAGTGCGGCGTGTCGTCGCCGTGGTCGGTGGGCTCCTCTAGGAAGCTGAGATTCTCATCGTCGTTGTCGATGGGGTGCGATTCCTTGCAAAAAATCGAGTGGGAGAAGAAGAGGAGAGCGTTGAGTGCGAACGCAAGAACGAGTCAACTCACCATTTTTGCTGGTATCTCTTATAATATACCATATCGTTCCTTACGTAAATAATAGCTTAGAGAGAAAGAGAGGAAGGGAGAGAGAGAGGTTATGGGATTTTGTATTGCAGTTGCAGAGAGAGAGACTGAGTGAGAGAGGAGGTGGCTCCGTGGGTTATCTGGGAAAGCTTTGGGTTTCTGGGTTTTTGCAGATTCACGGCAGAGGTGAAAAAAATGAAAGAGAACTGACACAAATTTTCGTATCGATTCCCACAGACGGCGCCAAATGTTGATGCACAAAACCGGAGGGGTCTTGGAACAACGTAAATCCGATCGTGAATCCATAAGAAAGTAAATAACACAAGATGTATCATGGTTCACCCCAATGTTTGGGCTACGTCCACACTAATACTGTATTTCTCTAAGATGTTGAAGAGGATAAAGAGAGCTTCTTTGTGAGGATGAGAGCTCTGAGAGGGTGAAGGTATGGCCTAAGAATTGGCCTCCCTTAATGAGGAGAGTGAGGGGTCCTTTTATAGAATAAGGGCTCCTCACTTATTACATATTTGCCCATTCATTTATTACATAATTATATTTGAGTCCCCCGAGTGTTTATATGAGATCTAAATACGGAGGCCCTAAGTATGGTATAAACATATACCATTCAATTTCTTAAGTGTTATAACAAAATAAATAAATTTAAAGCTACATAATAAATATATATACCATTGAACTTGATGGGATACGCATTCTACGAAACTAGTTTCAACGATCGAACCGTCAAACTTGTTTGTATACTCTTCGAGATCGCATACGCCAAAAATCGAAAAAAAAAAATCAGAGATCAAGTAATGGAACAAAACTTTTCGACGATTATAAACGAAAAATCACAATTTAAGGTTATTTTAACTCTGATTTTGATGAGTTTTTACAACTACATTCCTTGATCTTATACGAATACAATGAACTAATTTGATCGTCAATTTAAAATATTTACACAAGTGGACCACAAAAACCCTTTGCACGGCGCAGTTTGTTCGCCGCGCAAACACCTTTTACGTGACACATTGGTTTGTGCGTCGTGCAAACGGCCTTTGCGGAACTCATTGGTTTCTGCATTGCGCAAAATATGTTTGCGCAACGACCCCATTGTGACGTTGCACAAGTTATATATAAAAAAAAATTATTATAAAATTTACTGAAAAATGTGACCTTACTCCTTTCAAATTCTTTTTTTTTTTACATAAAACACAATAATATATTTTTCTAACAAAAACCCGTTCCGAACTACAATAATAAATTTAAAGCTACTTAGTAAACATATATACCATTCAATTTCTTAAGTGCTATAACAAAATAAATAAATTTAAAGCTACTTAATAAATATATATACCATTGAACTTGATGAGATACGCATTCTAAGAAACTAGTTTCAACAATCAAACCATCAGACTTGTTTATTTAGACTTTGAGATCGTATACGCCAAAAATCGAAAAAAAAAACACATTTAGAGATCAAGTAATGGGACAAAACTTTTATACAGTTATAAACAAAAAATCATGATTTAACGGTAGTTTTAACTCGGATTTTGATGATTTTTTATTGCTACACTCCTTGACTCTATATGAATACATTGAACGAATTTGATCTTCAATTTAAAATATTTACACTAGTGGATACTACAAAATCTTAAGGAAGAAATAATTTAGTTTTGGAACCATTCATTAAGGTTTACAAAAGGTGATTAAAGTTATTTGCCTCTAGAAATTTTAGTATTCTAGGGGAGTATAATCATTGTCATAAAGTGCCTTAAATCTTCACACTTTATCTTGCCCTTCACTTTGTCTTGCCATGATAAAATGGGGAAGAAAAAACATGCAAAAACCTTGCGGTAAATGTGGTAATTTCATATATTCTATTCCCTAACCCATGATAAAATTTCACTTTGTTTCTTGCCAAAATTTTATTTATTTAATTTTTTTTTTTTGTAGGAGTTGTTACTTGGTCTTCTCCTGTTGATTAATGTTCTTTTGAGTGTGGGATTGTGTGATTTTAGTTGTAGGTTTTTGGGAATATTTTGTCAAGGAAAGCCAAATGGGGAGATTATGAAGTCTAGCTTTAGTTATTTGGCTTTCCGTGTCAAATTGTGTAAATATTACCACACAAGCTCTTAGATTGTCTCTGGTTTTTTACAACTCTAATATGGGTTCATCTTGCTGGATATTAAGTCCAAAGGCTTTGATCAAAGACAATGTATCATCCCAAAAGGTTTGATCATTCATATACATTTCATGCATAAACCTATGTTCCTTTTGTCTAGTCTTGTTGTCTAGTCAGAAAGTCACTGTTGTCCAGATGTCTGGACACGCTTTTTAAGTCAGCCCACATGGATTTTCTAACAGCTTTGTTCTAAGTTGAAATCTCAGCCTTAGGTTTGCTCAGATTGAGCTCTACATCGACAAGTGTCTTTTATCCTTGTTTGGACAGAAAATCTGGCAGCTCCAATGTTAAAACCCTAGCTACCTTCCTTGTCTCTTTGGCTAGAACATTTTATTGTCTTCAAAAATTGAGTTTGAGCTTTGTGCCTTCTCGTCTAGTTGCCCAACCACAAAACTGTTCTTCTGCATTTTACTTTAAGATCGATATGTATCTAGGTTGCATTAGTTGTTAAGTTTTATGTTGTATTCTTGATCTAGTTTGTGAATTGTTTTTGCAATTAGAGCAAGTTGTGATTATAGTCGGTTCTTCCTTCAAATGTTTGATTGCAGAATATGACTGTCCATCATCATCATATCATTTACATTGATCATCTTGGTTCTCGATGCCAGAAGGTGATGAGCTTAGGAGGAGCTGCCACTTCGTGAAGATTGTAGGAGTTCATTTCATGTAAGGCAAAGCTGCACAAAGGTAAAGCTGCTCCATGGATAAAGATCTATGAATTGAGCTTGTGTGGTCTTTGTATGAACCTTTGTTTACATTAGTGGATTAGATTCAGTGGTGAGTCACTAGTTTTTTAACCCAGAGATGGGTTTTTTCGGCCAAAAACATCTTGTGTTGATTATTGTGTTTATTAGCTTTTATACTTCAATAATTCTAGATGATATGTGTTCACCATAACCTATCCTTGCAACTAAGATAATCAACATTAGAATCTATACTGAAGTATATTTAAGTTAGTTGGGATGTCCTCAGTATTTCAGGGTTTTATATTGATTGTTTCCGCTATTATTAATCTAATCGTTTGAACTTAGTTGACTGGTGTTGCTGACTAGTCAGACAAGTACATATACAGATTTTTAGTGCAGGTTAATCCACCTGGTATCTATATCAACTTGGTCGACCCAATCTTAGCCACTGGCCTGAAAGATACTAATTAGGTCGAGAATCGTGGTACTCAAGTCAACCCACTCGGCCCAATCTATTATTTCAGGCCCAAACATTGCCATATTGCTTCTGAAACTCTCAACCATAGACACTTAGGTTGAAGGTTTTTAAAAATCAAATATTCTTTAAATTGCCCACTTTCTTGCATTAAATGCCTCAATTCCAATTTACACTCAAATTTTGCCTCGACTGATATGTTTTTCCTTTCTTATGCCACACGTCAGGCTCATATGATGGCTCTTCGAATTTGGCTACTCACACACCACTATTTTCCAGACAATTTAATCAACCAAAGGTCCAGTCTGAATAATCACCAATCCCTTAGTTGGATCGTGCAGTGTGAAATTCAGTCTATGACATTTCAATTTCCCTAGCTGCAATGATTGAAAAACAGACCCCAAGACTTCTTGATTTCTTCCAAGGCTAAACAAATTTTATCTGTGCCAGCCTTGGCCATATGAAATCCAAAATCCCTTATCTCATTTTGAGTTCAAAAACCTAGAACACTAAACCTTGAAAATTTTCAATTTCTTCCGCCTCACTATTTATTCTTTCTTAATCATAATGGCTCTTAATCAACTCAGCTTTGATTTATGTGAGAAACTCTCTATCGTGCTTAAATTAGCTAAACGTTCCACTAATTACTTCGTCACTAGACCTTTCATTGCTTCAAAACCTTTTACTCAAATCCTAGATCTATATTTCACAGGTATAGTCCTTGAGGCATAACCAATCTTCTTGAATAATTTTAAAAAAGGCAACGATTGGTCGAAATGAGAATTCGTCGAGCATCAAGTTGCTTGGCCATCAGTTCCCACAACCTAGGCTAATTGAGATTAAAGAATGGATAATTCTTTAGCGATTCTTGGAAATGACTAGGCATCTATGATGCCATCAAACTCTCAACTATCAAGATCGTCGTGGATCGGAAACTTCTGATTGCTGCCATTAAATTTAGGTGCCTGACTTTTAATATGATAATCCTACCCCCTGGCCCTATGGCACCCAAGGTGTTGGATATTACCGCATTTCTTGGCACCACTTTAACCTATTCATCAATTGACGTCTCTCTGTTGTCACAAACGCGTGAGACTAGTGCGAAAACCCTCTTTGACAAGAAAGCACTAGAAATTTTATAGACCAAAGACAATAACAAAAACTGGCAGCAAAAACACATTACCAAGCTTGTAAAATATTTCCTTAGTTACAAGACCTTACTTGACAATATTGCTGGAAAAGATGATAGATAACTGAAAACAAGGGAACATGAAACATTCCTTTTCTATGGTACAAGTTCATTTTCTTCCCAAAATACATCAAATGCTTAATCGAAAACATGTATGTGGCAGAAGCATTGGTGAATGGCCAAGAACTTGCCCTTAACCCCTCAATCCTTTCACATATTTTTCGGTGCCTTCATGACGTTGTTGTGGAAGGGATGGAATCACACCAACATGGCCCACTCTAGTTTTTCCAATGATGGCTCCAGTCTTACTTTCAGGCCTTTCGACTAGCCAGTCCACTTTTTCAAGCTGATACAGCCATGGGGTTCCAGTTAGCACAACTTAAACCGACAAGTCGTCATGCAACAGAAACATTTGGTCATTTGTTCACTACCACGAAATCTAAAGGGGCGAGTGGACAGTCTATTGCTCAAGGCCATATGCCTATTACTTTCAGTTTGTAGCCTTTCTCTAGGATAAATAGACAAATGCCGAACTCTAACTAATATGGGGTTCATTTCTCCTTATGCGTGATGTCTCTTTTGCAGGCAAACTATGGAGCTCAGGGTTTGAATTGTACATACTGAACTTCTTTGCCTATCAACTTGGCTATTACGAAGCTAGTCCAATTTCGTTGGTTTCCCCATGTAATAGTCTTGGTCGTTCCAGGTAAAGCCCGATAGTAGTCACTGAATTTTCTAAAGACAAAACAAATCTCAAGGACCAATGTTCAAGGGCTTGAGCTTTGGCCATGCTCCCACCATGTAGGTAATGTTCATCTTTTCACAGAATGGTGGACACAATACCTTGGTGATCTATTCGAATGGTCATTCCAAAAGTCTAGAGATGGTATGTTTGACCAACCTTTATTCTTTTGGTCATTATTCCTGCTATTAATCCTACTCATTAAACTATGATAGGCAATTCGCAAAAAAATGCCCAAGCGTCGTTCTCCAATGGCAAGTCAAAGCACTTTGTGCCGAAAAAGGCCCATTGATCCCTCATTTCCTCTCCTCCCTTCGAATGCGAAAGGAACCGAGGAAACAAAAGCAACCTCATCATTCAAACGTGTCATGAACTAGTACCCAAACGACAAAGGCCATCGGCTCGGCCGAATCAAAACTTGACACTAAATATTTTGGATAAACAAGGCATCTGGCCAAATCGCACTGATCAATAAATTGGCCCGCTATCAAATCCCTTCTCATTCCAAGTCGAGACCATTACTACTCCCCATATGATTTCTCAGAGAGATCAACTTTTGTAAAATGAAGCCTCACTAGAGGGTGCCTCATTGCCAGGGAATAAAGGACACCAATCTCCTTTGTTTGTGTTTTCAGCAATTTACTATTTCCTTTGGACGTTTATACTTCTTGCTAGTTCATCCTAGATGACCAACACTTCTAAGACATCACAAGATCCTAATGCTCTACTCATCCTCAAAGAGATAGTAAGCTACTTAGATAAAGATGCCATCAATGGTGCATATCTCGACCTGGTTGGAAATACTTGCATGACCTACTAATCAAAAAAGTCCATAAATCAGAAGACATGAACCATCTTCTAGCCTTGCTAGAGAAAACTAAGTTTTTTTCTAAAACTTCAAAGCTCTGCAGGCTGAAAAGGAACTTGAACAAGCTTTGAACCAGCATAATGCCGTTTCGTGACTCTTGAGATGACCTCTTTAGGTGAAAAAGTTAGAAACTCTTCACCAACTGAGACGATAACCAACCAACCAGAAGCAGTGTTGTTCACTTGTCCGAACTGAAGATGCTCCTAAATCACCTGGTTCTACAGCTCCAATGCAATTCATTTATCCAAACTAAAGGTGTCACTGGTTGCAAACACAATGATGTGCACTTATCAAAATTGAAGATGTGTTGAAAGGGAAGTTAGGATAGTTAGTGTTTTTCTCAAATGTGTGAGAAGGGTTTCACGTAGAGCGAGAGTTTTTACGTAGTGCGTTTTGAGTTTTTTGTTGAGTTGAAGGGGGCTTCAATGTTGCAAAGCCAGCCTATACTTAATCTCTTCACATTCCTATCTTCACAAGGACTCGGTCGAACTGATCAGATTCATGGACTACAAGCCAATTAGCCTAAAGGATACTCATTGGACCGAGAACCGATGTCCTCATGTCAACCCATCTTGGCCCAAGCTGTTATTTCTGGCCCAATCAACAATGTAGGAGGTAGATTTTCGATATAGAATATGATGTTTTGTAACTTGTAAAAGATAAGTCAGTAAAAATATAGTCTTCAATTTCTAGCCGTCTCAACAATTCTCATTATTTGTTTTTTGATTACTTAAATAATATTCGTAATTTATATTTGTTTGTCCGTTTGATACTCTGATTTTCAAATATCAATTATGAAAATAATCCAAAACACTAGAGCGTAAAATATAGTTAAACCTAAAATGCAATAGAATAGAAGTTAGAACAAGAACCAAATTTAATATATTTGTAATGAAAAAAATATAATCATATTTGAGCATGTTGTATAACAAATAACAAACGAAACATATTCAAAGCTAATAAGTACCTAATTAAGTGTATGTGAGGCAGTTAAGCAAGTCTCGAATTTTTTAGATCGGATTCGAAATGTGCAAATTCATTACAATTCTATCAAATGCTTTTATGAGTGTTTTGAATTTCAATATTTTGATTTCGAAATTGAATCGGACGAAATATTTTAAAACTTTTCAGCTCATAGTCGGTTGGAAATAGTATTTTCTTATCCAAATTGCACCCCTTATACGAGGTTTTAAAACCGACAGTTTCAGTTTGTCTTTTGTAGGAGAAGGGCTAGGAGTCCAAAATAGCTAATGAGGCAATTGGGTGTTAATGGTGGCCGTCACATGATCACATCCGCGTGTGCTGGAACTTTAACGTGGGCTGTCGTTGACCCGAATAGTCAAACTAAGACAAACGTCTTCTTCCCAGATGACTCCTATCCTCCCATTGGAAGCTTTGTGAGCACGGTGGTTAGCATGTGGGTGATCTCGAGCCCTGGGATACGACGAGGTCAGTTGGTGCATTTGCTTAATTAATAGAGTCATAAAGAGGAATGATAGGATCAGTCGCGTATGATCGTTTAAGTTAATCACAATCATTCTTACTTGATCTCACAAACATGAATAATTAAGATCAACTCATACGCGCGACATATAATGATGGCATTGGCAAAATAACGAATAAACGAGCAAAATAAGAGGCACGTAGAGCATTACATATATACACACATACATTTCCTTTTGGCCCAAAGGAAAGAAAAGAGTGCTTGTATACAGCTAATTAGTGAGAGGAAAAAAAAACCCTTTTCTATATTCTTCAGATACAAAGACACATGAGACGAGATACTTGACGCAGAAGACCACAAACAGGTTCCAAAAATGCCAAATGCCAATGTCGGAAGCCAAAACTAGCTACTTGATCGATCCTTATTACCTCTGCTGCCTCCACCCGGTGGAAAAGGAAAGGTTCGTGTAATGTGTTAGCATTAGGAGTGAGTAGTCAAATAAGATCAGTTCTACACGCGTGTTATCAGGCTTCGGATAGTTGGTACACGTTGCAATTGTATTATATGTGTTCTCAAGCTACAATCCTTGACCTGTTACATTGGATAAGAAAGCAATTCAAAAACCGGGTGGATAAATGTGAGAGATTGGAAGGAGAACCAAAATGAAAACTATGGGCAGATTACCTGCATGGCGGATAATGTGGACAAAAAATCTTTGCATTGTTCAAGCACAACCCGTTCTGTTGCAGTAACCTTCATAAGTTCACACAACAAGGAATTCATTTCCTCCACCTGTAAAAGGGAAAGTGCTTCAGAAACTTCCTTAAAACAGTTTCGACTTCTTTGCAGATTGTTAAGCTATTCATAAAGAGGTTACATAGACACATCTATCTACCAGGAATCAATCGACAACATGCATAGAGGCTAGGTGACATGCCAGAATCAAACCTCACATGCTGTCAAAAAACAAGAGTGATCCGGCTGGGGGTGTGGACGCCAATAACTTGCTATCAGATCAGGAAGCGACTGTTGTAGCTCAATCCAATTGCCTACGTTTTGTAATCTAAAAAACAACATAAATGACCTAGGTGTTGCAATGGAGAAGAGAGACTTTTAATGGCTTTATTTAATAAGAAATTTGGTTTAGGTCAATAATAATTTCATATTTCGGCATAGGTCAATGGTCATTTCATTTTCTAGCATAGGTCAACTGCAACAATTTTCCTCTTCAACTAATATTTCGGCATAGGTCTGGTCACTTCATTTTCTAGCATAGGTCAACTGAAACAATTTTCCTCTTCAACTAAGGTACTAAAAAAATTTTTCGTCTCCAACAAAAGGCAATACCACTTGCTAAACTTTCTTCATTGACCTAAAAAGCACAAAATGTTGATCGACTCAATCCTAATGTTGAGAAAATTTAGTGACCTCAATCAAATTACCCCTTTATCTAAAAGGATATTATACCTCAATACCATTTTGTTTCACCAAAATGCAAAACTTGGTTATAACCTGGGCTAATGTTCAGAAACAGTGACTTATTAATCACCATTTTACTTCTAAACTTAGAACTTATAAGCAAATGAACCTACTTTAGGACCAGGATGTTAATGTTATGTTTTTGTGAAATGTTTTACATGAACAGTGACATCAACCAAGGAAAGTAAGATTCAAGAGAGACAAATAGATTACCTTTGACGAAAGATAGCATATCGAGGATACCATTGTCTGCATCACATCAGCTGCTGAACCCACAGCTTCTTTCAGATTTTGAAAGTCAACCTAGCATAAAATGAGCATTGTCAGTCTTTTGAACAGTAATGGCTCCTTTAGTCCCTTGATGTGCCCTTGATTAAATTAAGGGTAAAAAGAAGCCACATACTATTGCTTTTCCCACAACTGGAAGACGGAGAGTACTGGCCTGCAAAGCTTCAGTTGCTCCTAGCAAAGAACTAGAGTGATCTTTTTCCAGAAGACCCCATTCTTCCAAACAACTAATCTACATTCACCAACCACAACAAAACTTCATTCATTATCAAGGACAGGATAAATAACAAAAAAAACAGTAGATGCCTTAAAAAAAAAGAGGCTGTATGTATTTAATAAAACACTCGCAAAATCATGGTGTGACTATATTATATAGCTATCATAGGTTTACCAAGTGTATTCAGTTGTAATATTAACAAGAAAATAATTTGGTACAAAAGAAATAGTATTTCATGATAACATACAAACTCAGGTAGATAAGCTTTATTTGGAAAGACAATAACTATTATACATGCAGACACGCGCCCACAGGGAACATCCCTGAGGAACTTCGGATGCTCCTTCATCAGCACCTACATTGACAGTAGTGGGTTGAGTTATTTTTGTCCTTCTGCATTCGATGGACCAGATTTGAGATTGACATTTCAAACTCTGTAGCTCTGGCAAGAATGCAAGGTCTAGAGCATATAAGCATCATTTAATGGCAATCAATTGAGGCTAACGGGACCTCAACCAAGGTTAATGTTAGTAATTATGCAAGCCCTTGTTATCCCAAAACAGTCTAGTCTCCCTTCTTTCTGATATTTCACATTGCCTTTGCAGACGATATTTGCATGTCTTCCTACAAAAGATTTTTGAAGATGTAGCACACTGTCTTGACAGAAAACATATTATTTCACTAATAACTTTCCCTCTTCTATAGTATGCCCCAACTCCTAAACACCTCTGTTTTTACCGGAAATAAGCTCCTCTTATATGAGAGACCTAATTGACCCTAAGCTAGCCAGAAGTAAAGTTCATCAACAGGCGTTTTACAATAAAAGGTCTTGAGTAACAAAAAAAAAATAAGATAACACCCTCTACCATCACCAATGTCAATAAAGAATAACTCATTCCCATTACAATGAGCATACATCCTTAGGAATACTATTATGATTATAAAATTATAAAAATAAGAGCATTTTTTAGAAATTTTGATCCTCCTGCTTGGTTATCAGAAATCTGGAAGCTAACACATACAAAAAGGTTCCATATAAACACCAAGTTAGCTCTAACCAAACAGCTACTTCATGTAGTAGGAAAAAGAAACTTGGACTTGGCGGATGATTCTTTTCAAAATTATTCCTTTTATTGGATGCCTAAATACAAAGCATTGAACTTGCACTAATCAAGGTACAAGTTAGTAAGGATTTATTATAGGCAATCTTATCAACACTGTCTTGATAGTGCTTTTTGGACATCCGCACAGATTAACGAAAGAAAGAGAGTGGCACTAATCCAGAAGGGGGAAAAGTTCTAACAAGGAGACAACAAAGTGGAAGACAGGTTTTGGTTGATTGAAGGCCAGCCAGCAGAAAACTTAGTTACATCTCAGAAACATGAATCTATTAGAGAAATGAGTTTAGCATTAGAAAAAAATATGCCACCAGCACCATATTATGTACTATTACATTGCGGATGCCAGTCAATGACATATGTTAGATTGGAGCAGAAAGTAAGCGCTATCAAGATAATTAATCTCTGAAACTTACTTGTCCTCTGAGGATAGAAGTTAACTTCAATTTTTGCCTCAACAAGAGTAACTTGATCTTTTTGAGTGTGACAGAATGTCGGAGCTCTGAAGTTGTTACCCATGCATTCCACATGTTTTTCTGGCACCCAAGAAAATGCAAATTTAGATAAGATAATTTACATAAACAGTAACCAACCTGACCATTTTGCAACTAACTTATTTCATCAAAAGACACATGCAAACTGTCAAAAAAAAAAAAAAATCAAAACCAGACACAACGTAAAAAGTCACTTTGTATATATGGATGGTTCATATAGAAACAAAGAAATCACCAAATGTAAGTGAAAAAGCATACTGGCTTGTAGAATCTTACATTCAGCCAAGATCAAACATTTGAAAGGTTCAAACTTTCAGACAAGTTGAAGTAAAAAAAGTTACAGAAAAGAAAAATACTTCAACATGTAAGGGTATGAGCAGCATTTTCAAACAAACGTACAAGAAACCATAAAATTGGCAGACAGATAATTAGACGAGGGACCTAATCCAAAAGAGAACCAAAGACAAAATAAAAAATGAAAACTGTAGAAGTTATTCTAATAAATATAATGTGATGAGGGCAAAGGACAGAGATCTAAATTTCCAAAATCAAACCATTTCAAAAATAGATCACACTTTATTGGTTTCTAAATTGAGTTGAGATGCAATATGACAGATGCTCATTAATTTGATACATTAACTTCACTTTTCTCACATGAATCATACAGTTCTTATCATCCCTCTTTAAATGTATCTGCTTTACATACATAAACCAGCATCAATCACTTTCGAACGAGTTCTCAGCATCAACAAGAACTGGTGCATAGGAAACTATTAAAAACAACCCCATAACCTTATTCTCCGCTCCTAATATTGAGTCTTCAATTCCACAGTGACTTTTACAAGAATGAAGTAATCAAGTGAGACATTCTCCGAAACCAAAATTATTAACAAGACATTGGTTCTAGATTGGTTTGCATGACCATGCCAAGAAGTAAAGCTTATAATGTCTTGCATAACAAATCATCAGGTAAGTGCTTCATTTGACTTCATCATACAGAATTTTTTTCAAGTTTCACTGTATAAGAAAACACTTGGGAAACTGATGCCATGAGTTCAGATATTTATTTGATGTGAATTTAGAATATGAATCAATCTAGTAAAAAGTACTAAAAACACCAATGAAGCCCTAAAACATGACAATACTCCAATTAACGGAGTCTATGAAACTGAAAGAGAAAAGAATTCTTCAATGCATGCAAGGCAAAGCCATCCATGGTTTTTATCTCCATTCTAGACAAATTGGTCAATAAAAATCACTTCAAAGACTTCACAGATCACCTTTCGATTTTCACTTTCCGAAACTATTCACTCCACAAGCTCCCAATTGCAGCCGCACAGTTTTTTTTTTCTTTTAAGTAATAACCAATGACAGTGACACCCTTCATTTAAGATTTGCCTTGTGTTACCCAGACTCCATCTGTATTAATATTACATATCCTTTTATTTGTATCTCCCATGCTTAATTAAAGCTCAGAAATGAACTAATATAATGGCACGCTCAAGCTGAACAAAGGGACGTCCTCTTCAAGAAGAAAAAGGAAAAAAAAAAAAAAAACCAAAAGGAACCTGCCACAAAATAATTAAGCTGAAAGAGAAGTTAGCCTTCTCATTGTAATTATTAGGGAAACGAAACACTAGTCAGAAGTATATACAATGTTGAGAGTGTGTATATACAATGTTGAGAGTGTAAATACCACATTGGGGAATCAAACCCTTGCCAAACAGTTTAAATGATCTGGGCATTTCTCTCCTAATGCCAATTGGCTTTGGGTTAAATGCTCACATTCTAATCTGGTACCAAACCAGGGTACCATATGTTAAGCCAAACAGCCCACGTCACCTAATATGTGTTGTCCACGTCCTAGACTTGAAGACCCCACACTTGTGGGGGTGTGCTTGAGAGTGTGAATTTCACATGGGGGAATTAAAGCCTTGCCTAAAGTTTAATGACTTAAGCCTCTCCCTCCTATTCCCAGTTGGTTTGGGTTGGATGCTTTCACATTCTAATATGGAATACATAGACCACAAACATCAACCATACTAAGTAGATAGTTGCCAATTGGTTTTTAATTGGATGCTCACATTCTAATATGGAATACATAGACCACAAACATCAACCGTGCTACTTAGATAGAAATGGATATTAGTACATAACGAGGTGAAGCATACATGGATAACAATATATAGGAGTCATATGACCATCCAACAAAAAAAACAAATTCATGGACAAACACTACTGAAATAAAAAGATAGAAAGCAATGCAATTTATAGCACTGAGATCATACCTCGGCATTTCGTCTCTGCACCATGAAGGTAGCATCTGATCTTGCATTTACAAACCGCCATTGCAGATAACGGTTATACAGAAGCCTGAGCAATTGTGCATCAACAATCCTATCTTCCCCCATCTTCCCTCTCCGAGTATCAACAGAAAAACTAAGGATTGAAGGTGCAGGACCAGAATAACTCCTATTCAAGGTACTTTCAACACTACTTCTACGAGAAGGACTATAACCCCTTGATGGTGACATTGATGAAGAAGTCCAAAGCTTACCCGGCGAAGCAGGCCTAGTTGGTCCCCTAGTGGGGGAAGCCATTGTCCGGGGAGATGATGATAATGGGACATCACCATTAAGCCTTTTCGATTGAGATTGAACGAATTTTGCCCCTGCTCTAGACACAGGGCTTGTTGATAAAGGCGAACCAGGACCCTGCAACCGCCTCAACCGGCTATTAGTCTCCTGCCAAAACCTTGCTGACACCGCAATGCCACGGGGTAAGGTTCGACCCTTTTCGGCACCACCAGCATCCTGCACACCTGAAGTGCTACCAGAAGAAACACTGTCTGTATCAGAAGCAGTGAGATCACACGGCACAGAGGATTCATGGGCAGAATTAGCATCTGGGTTTTGCCTAGCATCCTTCAAAAGCTCAGCATTCCCCAAATCCAAGCTCAATCTACCATCGAAAGACGCTCTTCTGCTCTCATCAATCATGGATTGCTGCAGTGCTCGACCCACAATCCCAGATCCAATCCCACTGAGCTTCCTGTTGTCCGAACTGCAGTCCATGCTCCTGGACAAGTTATTAGTCCCACCCGAGCTCAACTGTCTAGTCCTGGCCGGCCACCGGTGCTGATCAGACGGCTTAGAATTCTCAGCTTGATCTCCTCTCACAGGGGTCGACCGGCGTCTCTCAGGCGTGGCCTTCCTCGCGGCAGTCCCACTCGGCGAGGCTGGAGTCTTAGTCTTGCTAATCGGAAGCGAAAAGGCCTCACCTTGGAACGAAACCGACAAGCTCCGAGTGGAAGTGACCAAAAGCCGAGTTGCAGTAGAGACTTCGGAACCGGCATTGCTCACCCGAGCCTCGGGGAGGCCGGCGGAGGTCCGAGGAGTAATGGGTCGCCGCCGGTCCGCCGATTGAGCCCGTTTCTGAGCCGGAACGGGGGTCGAGTTCGAAGCCGAGTTTATGGACCTTGAGAGCAACGGAGATTGGCATCTTCTGGAAGACGCAGAGGACGAGACCGTAGAAGTGGAGGTCGAGGTCGAAGAAGAAGAAGGCGAAGGAGACATGTATTTCGACGAGACTTGGCGGCCTCTGGGTCGCCTCTGAACGAAGCCATTGTCTTTCTCGGAAGGTAAGAGAGGAGGCCTTGATGGGTTTTGGAGATGGGGCCGTGAGCGGTGGTTCGATGAGGTTTTGGGGTTCGGCGGCGGGTCTGTCAAAGCTGCTTCGGAAATGGCAACCACCATCATAGGGACAGTTCAAATCCTCCTCACATTGCCTCTCAGAGAATGAATTTTTGCGAACCCACCATGTAAATTCCCCAAATATAGCAATGCAGATTTATAAAGTTGCAGGAGAAGGGTAAATTCTGAGAGGAAAAGCAGTGAGCCTTGCTATCTCTGAGTTGTGGGTTGAGAAAGAGAGAGAGAGAGAGAGTAGGTAAGGGGAGAGGTGAGATTTGGGAGTGTATGAGAGAGTATGGTGGAGTGAGTGTGCGTCCGGGAGAAAAATGAGAGAGTTGAGGAGGTGGGGCTTTTTCTTTTCCGGGTTTGGGAAATATTTTTCTGAGAAACTTTGGAGGGACGTTAACGTTATGTGTTTATGTTCATTTAATTACGTTTTAGACTTTTTATTTTTTATTGATTTTTATGAGTACAATTTTCTCCACATGTGAGATTTATGGGATTTTGTTCAAGGCCAAAATTTTCGAAATTGGTTTTTTTTTTTTTATACAACGATATTAGTTGCTCGTCGAAATTTGTATGGTATGCTTACTCATTGTTGCTTTAGAATTTGTGGTTTCAATTTTGTTAGTTTTACTTATGGGGTTTACTTCTACTATTCTAGACCACCTCTTTGAAGATAATAATTCTTAGTATTTTATTAGGGCAGAACACTCATTTTCTCTTTGATTGGGTTGAAATTCTCGTTAAGATTTTTATTGAGGTCCATTATATGCATCATATCTTCAATAATGTACGTATTATTTTCGTTTGCAATGAATATTGTACCTTTTTTCAAACATGATAAATTGGCGTAAAGGATCCTTCATTTGCACCCGATGCCTTTAATTCTACTAAACAAAACCTCCCATAGTTATTCATGCAACTGCACAAAATAATTAGTTAGTAATAGTATCTAATTCTACTCTATTTGTGGAGCAAAATAAGTTTCATAATGGTCAATTAATAATAATGTATAATGATTATATAGTTGCACAATCCTCTATATGTGGTAAATACATACAAATAGGAATGAGCTAGCTAACCTCCATGAAAACAGCATTCAAGCAAAAAACAAAGTGGTTGATGACATCAATTAATGATCCTTAAACTTAAGCTAAAGGATGACCAAATTGCAGTGTGTCATTTTTGCAAGCTAAGTCATTTAACCCATTCTAATTCTATTGCATTAGTTTTGTATAGAGAGAGAGAGAGAGAGAGAGAGAGAGAGAGAGAGAGAGAGAGAGAGAGAGAGAGAGAGAGATGCCACATCTTTTTCAGTCACTCTCAGGTTTTATAGTTATGCCTTTGCTTTCAACATATTCCCTCTCTTCTTATAAACCCTAGACTTTTCTGTGGGTAAATATTGATATCCCAAATCACCACTGCATTAGATCTCAGAAGAAATTGGATGGTCCAGAGGAAAATTAGTTAATAACTTGTGGTTAAATTATCCCATCTACCTAATAATTTCCCTTTCAAGTGAAAAAGCAACAAACAAAATATGAACAGTGTAACCAACTTTTCTCTCATCTTCAAGAACTGCTATTTCACATTCGCTTTCTTCTCATTCAAAATAATTTAGCACTAGTTGATACAATCCTAAAATGATAAAGTGGAATGAAGTTACTCTACCTAAAAGATAGAGATTGCAAGATGCAGCTCCACCTCAACCAATTCCAAAAAGAGAACCTAGCCATATAAATCAATACGAAGATAGAGACGTTGAAGCACAATTTTCTACGGATAGGATGGCTAGATTAAGCGTTGGTTTCTCAATTAAACGTTGATTCTTTAAACGCGCCATGACCCCTCTTTTCGAACAAATGCGTTTAGAAGGCGAACAACAAGGTCAAACTCTTATGAGCAAGATCATGAGAGAATTGTTCTTGAAGGTCTTAGGCAAACTCGTGCAGAAGTTCAAATCCCGTTATATAAGGTAGAATCCTTAGAAAGTATTGCTCCGTTAAGAAACCCCCCTTAACCCAAACCATCATGGTCAGATGTTGAATTTAACGTCTGTGTCATACCTAAGTTTGAAATTGATAAAAAAAAAATCATTAAATAGATTATAGTGTGAAGAACACTAAAAAGAGAATGGTTTAAGAAAACTTATAGTTGTGGAAAACACGCATTCCTTCATAAAAGCTCATTTTCAATTTATGAAATGGAAGTCCTTGAATATGCGTACAAGTGTTGTTGAAAAAGCCTTCAAAACTTATGTCACTAAAGAGGGAAAAGAAGAAGAGGCAATCCACCCGCCAGAAAAGAATAAGTGAATCAAAAAGGAACCACTCCATATAAAGAAGTACCTAATGTACAACAGGATAGTCAAATAACTACCACTTTTTTAAATGATGGAGTTTCTGCTCTTATACAACAAAATAATTACACCAACATTCTTCTCCAATCCTTTGGAAGGCAAACATCTAGAATTTGATAATTCATGAAAAGATAGCGATCCTCTTAATTCTGAAAAATGGGAGCCTAGGGAACCAAGGTGGATGGGTTCGACTTCTAGTTCCATTGATAACAAGAAGAAAAAAGAAGATAAACACGGCCAAGCTTTGTTTAAACCATCATATCTTCCTAACTTAAAAGATTCGGTGATCGTTGAAAGTTTGAAACCCAACTCCCAAATTTAGAAGAGCAATCTACTGAGACAGTGCCTAAACCGGGACTATAGGATAAAATTTGGTAGAAAAGTTGAAGGAACAACTCTAATAAAATATTCTTATCTAAGGCCATCACCAATACATTTATAATTTGAAGAAAATGACATGGATGATAAAGTCTAGTATGATGGAAAATCAATTGTTGGAACATGATGGACATACTGAATATCAAATAGTCAATACCATGAGGCATATGATGAAGTTCTCATATGCGAGTAAGTTGAATGGAAATTGTGATAAGGGAATTGCTCAGGCCATAGTTGCAGGATTTATAGGTCAACTGTTACATCTCACATCGTCCAAGGGAGTGGATCATCTAAGCCTTATATGTATATTCTCATCTCTACCTAGCACGAGGCCTTTTGAGAGCTCACTGGCTTCGGGTTCCATCGGAACTCCGAAGTTAAGCAAGTTCGCGCGAGAGCAATCCCATGATGGGTGATCCATTGGGAAGTTCTTGTATGAGTTCCCAGAAACAAAACCGTGAGGGCGTGGTCGGGGCCCAAAACGGACAATATCGTGTTATGGAAAAGTTGAGCCCGGGATGTGGTGGAGGCCTGGGCCAGGATGTGACATCAACTTTGTGGATGGTGAGATTTCCATCTAGCGATCAAGCAAAAGAACAAATATTTGCAGCTACAAGTGTAGTAGGAGACAGGAGACTATAATGGTGAACCAATATACCAAGAAGATGCAGTTAACACTCTAATATATTACTATTATCCCCCATTTTGTTGGAACTATTGAGCTCCAACAAGACTGATTTGGAGACCTCCTGATGAATCTAAAGTATCCAACTTTGTCTCATTTTAGATGGTCCAAATATGCGTTTTATGCTAAGGTATTCACTAGGCCAGATTGCTATGCTGATTTTTGGAAAGAGAAATTTCTTTCTGGATTGTCTTCTTTTTTTCTTTTTTTTTTAAAGGTGTGCAGTAGAATTAAGAGTAAATTTGGTGGAGTTATACCTGATGATAGGTATTACCTACGGAGAAATAACTTCTGAAGTTTGTGCTGAAGGGTTAGGACTTTTGGGAAAAGAAAACCCCTTATTTGCTACAAATGTGGAAGAATAGGACTACAAAACTGAATGTAGGATAAAAGATACGATCGATATTCTTACTCTAGTTATGAAAACTAATATAGTTTGGGTGTGTAGCTATATGCAGAATTATTTAGGCCACGAAGCCATTAACCCTAAAAGCCTTTTGGCTTTTGTTCAAGAAGTTAAGTTGCATTTGGTAACTTTGCTGTAGTTTGCTAAGGCCTTTTGAGATTGTCCATGGAAGAACATCACGTCTGTTCGTAAACGTTTAGGCTCGAAATGATTTAATTACAAACACAACAATATATATTGGATCAAGGACGCATATTTTTTGGCATACATGTTGACACACTTTCTTAGGGCTCACTCCATAATTGTTTTTTCAATGATCCAACCGTTTATCATTCATACACCGTCATTGACTCCTTGCAAAAACTTAGACAAATAAAAAACCATTAAAACATTTATTTATAGTGAAGAAAATAGATGAATAAACATTAAAACAACTATCACTAAATTTGACGATCATATCCTTTCATTTTTTGGTGATTTTTTTACAGAGATGATCTTTGAAGAAAGATCAATAAAATAGATGGTTAGATAGTTGATATATTTTATGGAGTGGGCTCTAAGTAAGTGTGTCCTATAATACACACACACACACACACACACATATATATATAATTAATTCAAAAGCACTTTTAGTTAGCTTTTTATTGGTCAAAATTTCTTTTAATTATGTAAAAATACCTTGTGTTAAAAAACACTTTTAGCCTTTTGAAAAACATTCCAAAACAAATCGTAATTTTACTCCATTGTTACCTTCTCTGAACACCTCCCACTCTCTGTTATATATATATATAGAAAATGTAGCACATTTGTAATATTATTTTTGAAAATTTTTATGAAAAGGATTTGAGCTAAGTTTATTTTAATAAAAAAAATCATGCAATAACTTTATTTAATTAAAAACACTTAAATTTTAATGAAAACCCCTTAAATTTTAATAAAAATGACAAAAAACTTAAATTTTAATGAAAAAGACGTAATTTTAATATTTAAAAAAATGACGCGCGAACCCACACGTTCTCACACAAACTGTTTATGAAATTTTCTACACTGTTTATAAAACTTAACGGTACTACATTGTTTATGAAACTTACGACACTGTTTATGAAACTTACTACATTGTTTATGAAAACTTACGACACTGTTTATAAAACTTACTACATTGTCTATGAAACTTAACGGTACTACACTGTTTATGAAATTTAATGGTGCTGCACTATTTATGAAATTTAACAGTACTACACTATTTATGAAACTTAACGGTACTACATTCTTCTCTCTCCTCGAATTTTCTTGGAACATTCTAACCTTCCAAACACATTTTCTTCTTCTAATTTTCTTTGTATCTCTTCAATTTCTTAACTTTCTACACCAATTACATAATTTTATTCTATTTTCCGCCCATCTGCGGCTTCCTCTTCTTCTCCACCTACAATCTTAACTTTCTGCACCACGTGTTATTATATAAGTGGTAGGAAATTTTATTTTTTAACACAAGAATCTCATCACTTGTATAGAGACGTGGTGTATCACTCCGTATCCCGAGCACATTGAAAAATCTTTTGTCATCTTGAATACTATTGGGAAACAACACCATAAAAATAAAACTGGGAAAATCTAATTCAATTTGAAGTCTTTCTCTTATTCTAAGCAAAATAATAAATAAATAAATAATAATAATAATAATGTCTTAATGATAGCTGACAATGAGGAGAAACACAGTGTGGAAATGGGGGGTGGATTGGGGTGTATGCGCGCCAGAGCATGTGGTGTTTTTTATTTATATATTATTTTGTCCATTATCATTAAATAAAATCTGTGGTTGATTTTTTATTAAAATGCAAGGATTTGAAACCTTTTTAATTAGTTTCCTATTATTTTTTTATTCCAAGCATGGACTTCGTCATCTACTCAATAAAAATGATGAAAATACTCATGTCATATTTGATGCATTATTTTGGATTGCTTTTCAAGTTTCTCGTTTGAGGGGTATTTTTGTCCAATTATTTTTTATGAAGCTTGTGACACCAAAAAACATTGTTCATTAGGCCATTGGCTTTATATATAAAGATACTAAGAGGGGTTTGTAACTTTAGCATATTGAATTTTTTTTATTTGAATACACAGGATATTGGAAAAAGAATCAAACACATAATTTCGAGTGCGTGAATAAACACTCTTAACTACTTGAACTACAAGTCTTATAATACAAATCTGTTAAGAACCCCTTATCACCCTATATTATGGATTCACCAATTATGGAATGACATCTTTTGGTTTTAGTTAAGGCTAATATATGTCCTGAAATGATGATAGCTTTGGATTTTTGTTGCAGCCATGTGCCTTAAGGTACACTCCAGTTGAATAATTAGTTTAAAAGTAACACACCCACTAGATGTTTGTTTAATTGTGTATTAGTTAGTTTGTTTTGAAAGTGATTATAAACTAGAAGAATGATTTTGTCTGCACCACCCCCATAGATTTTCAATAACATTGCTTCTCCTTTCCTCTCCAACCCCACAATGAAACGAGTGTGACCATTTATTTTCCAAATTAAAAAAAAAAATGTGACTAATTTTACCCTAAAATACGAATGTGATGAGTACGAGCTGTGCAAGTCATTAAGTTAGAGATAATATCAGTGTTGGAGTAGTTAGTAGTGGGACGTCGTTGGGTAACCTATATGCAATCTTAACATTCTATAGTTTTATAATCCAAGGTGACGGGGAGTTTTGACGTCGATTGGAACATTTTTCACCATTAAGAAGAGATAAACCATTAAAACAAGTGCGGTTAAGGTGCATGGCTTTTGGATTGGCAATGGTGAGTATTAATGAGATTGAGTAATCGAATGACTTGCAGAAACTTTTACCTGAATGATAGCTAGAGAATTGATTGATGTTGAAAAAAGGCATCTGGAAAAGAGGATTTGGAAAATAACTTGGAGGAGAAGAAATTTTAGTTAAGTGGGTTGGTGAAGTAGATTATTATGCAGGTACTTACTTTTGTGCTTTTTTAGTTTAGGTGATCTTCTCAATCATTGAAGATGTTGTAATGCACAAAGTAGTTCAGGAGTTGGGATACAAAATATGATGCTAATACAAGGATCAAAATACAAGTTATGAATTGGCAAATTATAGTTCTAGTGGTTGATCATTGTTTTCCAAGAGTCCCCGCCGATTACGATCACAATGTAAAACAGAAGCATGAGGAATAGACACATGCAAGTCTGATAACAACTGAAGTATCCACACAACTTCAAGAGTGGTAGTTGTCATAGTCCCATACTCTGCCTCTGTGGAGGGCCAAGAGACGGTATGTTGTTTTTTGGACCAAGAAGAATAACAAAACCAGAAATTGATCTCCTATCTCAAATCTAAAGTACCAATTTGAAAATGAGTATCAAAATCGATGTTGCCCTTTCGATATCTAAGAATCCTTTTATGTCACGCTCCGGATCCAGGTCTTAAGAAATAAACAAATAAAAGAAAGCCAATTGTGTGAAAATAATTCCTCTTATAAAATTAACCAAAAATTCTTTACAAGGTTACAAAGAAATAATAAAACTCTTATTTCTTACAATAACAAGAACAGCTCAAGCCTCCTTTCCAATTTCATCTCATCTTGCCTACCCTTTTGAATTGCCTAGTTCATATACCTGCAAAATATAGTTAGGATGAGCTTGAAAAGCTCAGTAGGGACTTATACCTTCACATATATAATTGACAAAATTCAATTATCAATGAATACTTAAAAACACATATGAAATGATATGCATGTCCTATATCATACATTTTACCACGATAGTTGTGATATGTAATGCTCAACTTTACAAACTAAACCCGTTCCCAAAACATCCCAACCCCATTATTTTGTTAGTCGTCCTGTCTAACTTTTTGTTGCCAGTTCCAAATTACCCGATAAATAACCCGTACACTTTAAGCTGACCTGAGACCTGATACATCCAACACTCCAGCTCAACTACGCAAAAGATCTTAACCACTTCCATAATTCCATAATTTCATCAACAACAACTTGGCACATTCTCGTATCATGTGTAGTTCACAAAATCATGTATAGGCAGTTCGTCGTCATTCTGTAAATGATATCCCTATACAATGCATAGTTGAATATCAGAGTGCATAACGAACAAGACTAACAAAATAATAAGAATATTATTAAACAAATGAGAATGCCGGAATGGCTACAAAACCCTAAGGGCACGTTTGTTTGACAGGATTCGCTGGGACTGGACTGGACTAGACTATAGTCCGGTGTTTGGTGGGCACCGGGATTAGCTTTAATGAGCTTAGGTGGGATTCGCTAGGACTAAGGGGGGGCTTAGCTGTTCTTCACGAGGGATCCCAATTTCGGGCGGACTCGTAAGCCAGAGAAACCATCGACAGATTTTCTGCGTCTTCCCACATCCCACATCCCACATCCCACATCGTCCTCATCTCTGCGTCTGCCCTCGTCGTCGTCCTTGCCGTGCTCCCACATCGTCCTCACGCTCATCGTCGTCCTTACAGCATCTGGTCGCTGTCATCTGCCCCAAGTTGGTAAGCTTCGAATCTTCGATTTTTTTCGTTGATTTGTGTGGATTTGTTTGTGATATTAACTGAGGTTTATTTTATTTTGTTGTTTTGGGTTTGAGAAATTCATAATATACAAGTGGATTTGCAATTGAACAAATTAGGGTTTTGATATTTAGGTGAATTTGAGATTAGAATTTGGGGTTTTCATAAGATGAAATTGAGATTAGTCTCAGGTGTGTGCTCTCTGTGTGTGTGTTTGTGTGTACTGTGTGTAATTTGTCTGTGTGTTTGTGTGTGTGTGAGTGTGTTTGTGTGTGTGTGTGTGTGTAATCTGTGTGTAACCTGTGTAATCTATGTGTGTGTGTGTGTGTGAGTTGTGTGTGTAACCTATGTGTGAGTTGTGTGTGTAAAATGTGTGTGTAATCTGTCCGTGTGTGTGTGTGTGTAATCTGTGTTTGTGTGTATGTGTGTGAGTTGTGTGTGTAACCTGTGTGTGTAAAATATGTGTGTGTGAGTTGTGTGTGTAAAATGTGTGTGTGAATGTGTGTGTGTAATCTGTCCGTGTATGTGTGTGTAATATGTGTTTGTGTGTGTATGTGAGTGTGTGTGTGTGTGTGTGTGTGTGTGTGTGTGTGTGAGTGTGTTTGTGTGTGTGTGTAACCTGTGTGGGTGTGAGTGTGTAACCTGTGTGAGTGTGAGTGTGAGTGTATGAGTGTGTTGCACTCTGTCCGTGTGTGTGTGTGTGTGTGAGTGTGTGTGTGTGTGTGTGTGAGTATAAAAACGGAGTGTGTGTGTGAGGGTAAGAGTGTGTTGCACTCTGTCCCCGTGTGTGTTTGTGTGTGAGTGTGAGTGTAAGTGTGAGTGTGAGTGTGTGTGTGTGTGTGTGTGTGTGTGTGTGTGTGAGTGTATGAGTGTGTTGCACTCTGTCCCCGTGTGTGTGTGTGTGTGTGACTATGTTTGTGTGTGTGAGTGTGTGTGTGTGTGTGAGTATAAAAACGGAGTGTGTGTGTGTGAGGGTAAGAATGTGTTGCATTCTGTCCCCGTGTGTGTGTGTGTGTGTGACTGTGTTTGTGTGTGAGTGTGAGTGTGAGTGTGTGTGTGTGTGTGACTGTAAAAACGGAGTGTGTGTGTGAGTGTATGAGTGTGTTGCACTCTGTCCCCGTGTGTGTGTGTGTGTGTGACTGTGTTTGTGTGTGAGTGTGAGTGTGAGTGTGTGTGTGTGTGTGTGTGTGTGTGTGTGAGTGTAAAAACGGAGTGTGTGTGTGAGTGTATGAGTGTGTTGCACTCTGTCCCCGTGTGTGTGTGTGTGACTGTGTTTGTGTGTGAGTGTGTGTGTGTGTGTGTGTGTGTGTGTGTGTGTGTGTGTGTGTGTGTGTGTGAGTATAAAAACGGAGTGTGTGTGTGAGGATAAGAGTGTGTTGCACTGTCCCCATGTGTGTGTGTGTGTGTGTGTGACTGTGTTTGTGTGTGAGTGTGAGTGTGAGTGTGTGTGTGTGAGTGTAAAAACGGAGTGTGTGTGTGAGTGTATGAGTGTGTTGCACTCTGTCCCCGTGTGTGTGTGTGTGTGTGACTGTGTTTGTGTGTGAGTGTGAGTGTGAGTGTGTTTGTGTTTGTGTGTGTGTGTGTAATCTGTGTTTGTGTGTGTAACCTGTTTATGTGTGTGTGTGTGACTGTGTAAGTGTATGAGTGTGTTGCACTCTGCCCGCGTGTGTGTGTGTGTGAGTGAGTGTGTTTGTGTGTGTGTAACCTGTTTGTGTGAGTGTGTGTGTGTGTGTGAGTGTGTGAGTGTTTGACTGTGAGTGTGAGTGTGTGTGTGTGTGTGTGTATTTTGCACATTTGTCCCTGTGTGTGTGTGTGTATACTTGGTTTATAACCATGATATTACAATGTCAATGTTTTGTACCGTGTGGGGTTAATGCTAAATTGCAATATTCTATGTTTGTTGGTTGCAGAGAAAATGAGCATAAACGGAAGGCAAAGATTGACTTGTCACAAGTATCTTCTTATGTACTTGTATTTGTTGAAGTTGCATGTATTGGGCACTATTCTTTTTCTTCTTTTGGGTGATAGAGTTTAAACCAAGCTACATTTGCAAATTAAACTCAACTATTTATAAATAGTATGCCCCAACTATAGTATGTCCCAATTCTATTAGCAAGTAATAGAAACAAAACAATTGTCCTCTTTTTTTAAGATTCATAATATACATGGCAAAAATATGCTCCAATTAACCCATATCATGAGTTTTGTAGCATTACTCTATTACACAATGGCAAAAATTTGTAGTCCTACTCTAAGCAAGCACATATCTGGTGAATAGTTCTTTTTTTTATTATCCTGCTTCTTAGTCCGAGACTGCACCAAACGCTTCACTAAGTTAGTCCAGCTTAGTCCAGTCTAAGCTAGTCCAGCTTAGTCCCTGCACCTAGTCCAGTCCGAGACAGTCCGGGGCAACAAACGCACCCTAAGAGGCTACATTGTGACTAACATATTATTCTACCAGTTACAAAGCACCATATATATAGAGAACTAACCTAACCCTAATAAGCAAGAACAAAACCTTAATACTAATGGGCTAAGCCCAAATTCAAACAATAAAATAATCCTAAATTCCAACACCCCCGGTCAAACTCATGGCGGTACAAGTCATGAGTTTGCCAACAAGCAGATGCAGATGTAAGCTACGTTAGGCGGACACGACAAGGCAAGCTCTGTTTCGCGGACACGACAAGGCAAGCTCTGTTAGGCGGACACGACAAGGCAAGTAGGCGAGCAATCAAGCAAGTAAACGAACAATCCAGACAAACAAGCAAATTCGGGTGGTCACAAGTTCAAGCACTCGAACAATTGTTGTGGTGGGCAACAACAAACACTATATGGCGCAACCTTTCTTAAAAACAATCAGATAAAGCTTAACAGGCCCTGCAACCAGTAGGCCTCAAACACAAGTGGCCCAACAAACATGTAATTTTCTTCTTTCCCAACAACTTTGAAATACAGCAACCATAATCATTCTTCAAACCATGGCAATAATGTTGGCACAAAATCCTCAACAGTTTCTTCAAACAAACTTTCTGGATTTAACCTGATGGTGACGCGGTGTGGATATGACTAGATTCAACGAGTTGATTCAAGCAGCAGCAACGGTGGTTCATTATGCGAGTGCAGTAGCACACATGTTCCAGCTGAGGCAACAAGTCACCAGATTTGACGATCTGAGTTCGATGGCAGGTGGTGGTGCGTGGAATCGATGCGGGTCCAGCGGATTCGAGACTACTGAAAGGTGAAGGTGTGGTGCAAATATGGGTGTACGAGTACTGTTCAGGTGGACGGGAGTCACAGCGGGGGTGGTCGTGTTGTCTCCAGCGCAACGAGGCTCTGGAAGCTCGACTCCAGTGACTAGGCTTCAAATTTCTCATCTTCTACATACTTCTTTTTTTCCTTTTTTTAATAGAAACACAAATCCTAAACAACTTCTAGGCACCACAATAAAGCAAACCGACAACAAAGAAGCGGAAGAGATAAGGGAGTGACGGACAGACCGATACCAGACACAAGCAAATTAAATCCCGAAGATTGAAACTGCTCTAATACTAAGTTGAATATCAGAGTGCGCAACGAACAAGACTAACAAAATAATAAAAATATTATTAAACAAATGAGAATGTCAGAACGACTACAAAACCCTAAGAGGCTACATTGTGACTAACATATTATTCTACGAGCTACAAAACATTATATATATATAAAGAACTAACATAACCCTAATAAGCAAGAAAACAAAATCCTAATACTAATGGGCTAAGTCCAAATTCAAACAATAAAATAATCCTAAATTCCAACATAAATCATAAACAATAATTATTTATGTATCCAAAGCTAGAACGTAACTCCAAGTCATTGCCACATTCATCAAGCACTTTGATCCAGCTCGTGTGTGACATTGTGATAAGATTCATAAAAAATAGTTTATCAATTAAACTGTGATATGTTCCTCGATCGACAAGTAGGACAGGTTTCTATGGTCCAAGTTCATCAAATAAGCTAGCTAGTCGTATATACAATATGGTTTATCAATCCTCTCCCCTAAGCTTGAAATGATATTTAATATCCTCAAAGTTCTTTAAGAGTAGCTACCATTGGAAGGGACATTGGATGGATGTTGTGACACAAGCAACACCAAAAATCGTAAAATCTCCCGGTTTTTAATACTATTGTTCAAAATTTAAACACAAATTCTAGTTTGTATAGTCTTGCATCACTACTTTACATCCATTCTCAACCATCTTATATAGAATGCTAACCTAATGCATCTTTCGGGTCAAGGAAGCATTTACACGGTGGCTCAAAGAGGACAAATTTTTCATTGTGCTCAGAAACACGAGTGATACATCATGTGTTATTATATAAGTAGTTGAAATTTTTATTTATTTTGTTAATTTTTTTATTACAAGTATCTCACCACTCATATAGATAGTGTATCATCTCATGTTTCGTGCACATAAAAAATCTCTCATCAAAGAGGTCAAAGGTCAATCGTATTACCGTATAAGCATTTCCATAGCATTTCCAGATGACAATAAAAATTTGAGTGTAGTTGAACTTCCAAGGGGTAAAAAGGTTGTGGGCAGTAGATGGATTTACAAGACCAAGTTTCACTCAAATGGGTCAACTGAAAGACACAAGGTTAGATTGGTGGCTTGAGGGTTTACTTAAACTTTTGGGGTTGATTACTAGAAGACATTTGATCCAGATGCCAAAATGAACACCGTAAGGGTTCTCTTGTCAATGGCTGTCAACCATGAGTGGCCATTGTATCAAATGGATGAAAAAAAATTCCTTTTTACATAGAGATCTTGAAGAAAAAATGAAATTGTAGCAATGATCCATTAACTTTAACTCAACTGGAGTAATGGTCCCTTAACTAAAAATTTATGGTCATTGGTCCCCTAACTCGTCAAAACGTGCAGCTATGGTCATTTTTGTCAACTTCGTTACAACTTCCTTCAAAATAAATCATGTGTTATGCACGAGAGGCTGAATGAAGAGGTAAATATGGAAAACCAAATGAGAAAAATTTGTTGCACTGGTCCCTCAACTTTAACCCAATTGGAGAAATGGTCACTCAACTTTAACCCAATTTGAGCAATGATCCCTCAACTTGAACCCAAATGTAGCAATGGTCCTTCCAACATGACTTATTTTGACAGAGTTCATGAAAATGACGATAGCGATACGTTTTGATGAGTTAAGGGACCAATGGTCATGAATATTTAGCTGAGGGACCATTGCTCCAATAGAATTTAAGTTGATAAACCATTGCTACAATTTTCTTTGAAGAAAAAGTATACATGAATTACCTCCTGGTCATCAACATAGTATAGTAAGTAAATCATCCGGGAAATCTTTTCATCTTACATTACCTAACTAATATGGAACTTAAAGTTGATAATTTACCCCTACAGTGTTCCAAGATCCCAAATAATTAAGTCTGAGAAATGAACCACAATACACAATGATCAAATGACTGTTAAGAGCTGCTAACGTCTTAGAGTTGTTTTTCATACCCAACAATAATCCTCAATAAATCTTCGAACATGTAACAAAATCATATCATTGTCTATACCTGTGTTCTAGTCCGTATTCCATACCAATATTTAGGCCATACATTAGTAGCACAGTTGAGCTAACCATTTCATTTGGTGTCCTGTTTGTTTCGCTTCATATCCTAGATTGTATAAAATTCGAGACAATTTCTTGCGGTTGAAGAGATTTAAGTTTTGAAAGGGTTGAAGCCAAACTCAAGTGGGCGGTGATCTTCTTTCTCTCCTTGTGAGAGACTTTCTCTCTGCTTGAGAGACCTTTCTCACCACCGCTTATGTGAGGGTTCCACTTTCGATCAACTCCGATGCCACTGACCCTAGTTGTTGTTAGGGTCAGTGGTTGTGCTTTCTCTGTTATGTTGTCTTCCTTGTTGCTGTTTTTCCCTTGCTCTCCTTTGCAATCTGCCCATTTCTTCATACCCCAATTGGTGTTACTCCTTGCTCATCTCTGCTCCGATCTACAGCCACTTCATAACCGCGGTTTGTTGCGATTGTGAAATCCCGTTCCTGGATTTCATTATAATAATCTACGTATTGGTATTATAGAGATTTTATATTATTTTTCGGGAAATTAATTATTTAAAATTCATAGACCATTCGAGTTCACAATTTATATTGTTGAATAGATATCGAGATCACAAATGCATAGGCGAAAGACGTTTGCGAATTTGGATTATAACGGTATAGTTACGGACATTTGAAGTTGTTGCTAAAAAAAATGAAAACAGAAGAAAAAGCCACGGGAGTGGCCAAAAGAGAGAACGAAAGAAAAGCCACAGGGTGGCGAGAGAAAAGAAGAAGAACAAAAAAAAAAAAAAAAAAGGCAGAGGGGGTCTGATTCTAACCCGTTTTGGGGCGAATTAGATCTGTTAACCCGCAAACTTGATCCGCTCATATCTCCTTCATCCGATCTCCGTTTTGGGTGATCTTGGTGTCCATGGAAAGCTCTTGACGAGCCCTACATCTCTGCAGTATTAGATTTCCCATTTTCTTATCCATTTTCCAGTTCGAGGCAGCAAAGTTCCATGGGTTTCCGGCGATTTTATTATTTTTCCGGTGATTTCGGCAACCATTTCTTTCGAGTGAGGTATTAAACTTCATCTACTCTTCATAATCTTCATGATGGTATGCTTGGTTTGTGCTTTCGTATTTGTTTTAGAGTTAGGTGTTTAGAACCCTAGAAACCCGGTTTTTCCCCAATGAATTTGGATGGTTTCTGGTTAGAATTTGTCGTTGGCCTAGTTGTGAATAATGTTTCCCTTGTTGAGCTCTAGGTACCACGTAAATTTGAGCCTTTTTGGTTAAGGTTGAAAATTTGGGTTTTCAAACCCTTCACCATGGCTACCATCGCGTGTAGCGGTGCGTGGGACCGTCCACAAGTGTTGTCTAAGCACTAAATACCTTCTAGTGACCCTATGAACCTATGCCTAGCTCGGTTTCCCAAAATTCAATTGTTTGATGTGGTGATCAAATTGGACCACCATTTGTTTGTATGATTGACGACAATCCGATCGTTGGATCGTCGTATCAGTTGTTGGACCTTTGAGAACTTACGGATTGGAAATCCGATGTGAGGATCTTCCAATTTGAATAACCTTAGATTGTTGATCTTAATGGACCTACCTTATCGATAGTTGACGTTCTAGTCAACATGCTATACTCTAAAGTGTCGTTTATCTCTAGTTTGTTGTTGAGGCTTGATGGAACTTAGTTGGCTCATCACGATGGCGTGCCATTCTCGGTTGACGTGTGTCTCGATATATGTATTAGTGGCATCATATTGAGTTATACTTGTTAATTAAATATGCTTTCTATTGTAGTGTTATTTTATTTTTAGCATCGATCTATGTTTATTAATTGTGATTCGACTGTAGCTTGGAAACGTTTATGAAATGTGGTTAGATATGTATGATCAGTATGATGTGTATGATTGTTATTAGGATGATGTGTTATTTTTTTTGTATGATTATTACCCTCTAATGGGGTTATACAGATGTCTCCGAATGATAAGAAAAATAAATCACATCGTTCAAAAATAAATCTAACCCTCTGCTTAATGGGTCACGCCCATAATTCCCTATTCTGCATGCCATCACCACCGCAATTATGTCTGATTTTTTTATCTGTTTTTGCTTTCTACTTTTGCTTTTGTTTTTCTGATTTGCTTTTGCTTTCCTGCTTTTGCTTTTGTTTTTCTGCTTTGCTTTTGTTTTTTTTGCTTTGCTTTTGCTTTTCCACTGCACTCTCCATGTCTCTTCACCTGACAGACAAAAGGAATCATGATAGAATAATAATAATAAGAAATTTATCTTTTGCTTTTCTTGATCTCCCCGCTCATTCTATGTCCACCCAAGGTCATCTTTTGCTTTCTCAGAAAATATTTCACATGGCTACCACCCTGCAAAGAAGATGCAAGGCATGGGCCATTGAGCTCTTTGAGTTATTGCTTGTTGTCCCAATATGCTGCCGTTGACGGAGGGGAAGTCGCGCTTGTTGTTGAGCACGTGCGTAACAGCCGCCACTGTCAGGTTGTTCATCACAAGACCATCGTCCACGGCCGAGCATGAAGTCTTTTCGTCCACGGATCTCAGGCTGAACGGCTTGAACAAGCCCGGAGTCGATGACGTGGCCACAGACAGCAAAGTAACTTGATTTAATCCCATTGTTTTCTTCTTAACTCAACATGTAAATGGAAACTCAGTCTCCCAACTCCGTTGCACGTGCACAAGATATAGCTTTAGCTCGTAGTCACATGACTTGTTGCTCGCAAAGTGCAGCAACGTCGAACCTCCAGACCGGACAGAGAAAACAGCATTCCAGATCTCAGTGAAGACCCTGATAATAATGCCATGGTTGCAGGGAGAGTTAAGCTGCAGGAAACAGTTGAGAAGCTCCCGGAGATCGTCTTTGGAGTATATCTCGTTCTCTAGTATCTTCTGTAACATCGAGTGTCGAAGGGAACAGAGAAGTCGGGTCGAGTCGGGTCGGTGTAATTGTTTGACCTGAGGCAAACGCTCATGGTCTTGCCTTGAGCGAGAAAGACCCCCTCATAATAAGATGACAACCCGTTGACGTAGTCTCCGGTGGTGTTTCTCTCTGCAACTCGTCGAAGTCCTGCAGTGGACTTCTCTTTTGCTATTAGCCCGGACAACGACGGAAAACTCGTCAGAAAGTCCAGGCACGACTGAGTTCGTGGTTCTCGAGTTTTGGATCCGAGTTTGCGAACACGAAAGTCACGGTCGTGTTGTGTTTGAGGAGCAGATTGAGATGGTGGTAGGTTTGGAGGCTCGAGGGCGGCAGAGAGAATTAGAATAAAGCGGTCGGAAAGCTCGGTGTCGACCACCTGTTCGAAAAATTTACGCAGAGACTTGGTGTTTAACTCGTGGTTGGAGACTTGGCGCTGGAACTTCTAGTTATCTCCATCGATGTTGAAAATGCCATCGTCGAAGAGGTCAGTTCGAATCCAGGTGCTCTTTGTCCTTTTTGGTAGTTGGGGAAGTTGGTCTTCAGGATATGCTGAACAACGGTAGGATTGGCGGTGATGAATCCGTGGTGCATGAGGCGGGTGAGTGGCCGTTCACAGTTGAAGCCCAAGTGGTTAACACTGGAGGAGTTGGTGGTGTAGCTGAAGAGGAGCTTGGGGTCAGAGGAAAGAGAGCCTCAACATACTGTCTATCATTGCTGCAGATTCTAGAGAGAGAAAGCTTAGTTTAGAGAGAGCTTTTCTGAATCTGGAGTTTTTAGAGAGAGAAAGTAAGAGGGAGGGACGAGCGGTTTTGTGTTTGTGGGGGTTTTTTGGAAAAGCCCAACGAGGGAGGTTCTGGGTTTCTGCAGATTCATAGTGGAGTGTGGTGAGGTCTCACGGTGGTGAGATGAAAAATTGAGAGAGAACCGACATAGTTTTTTGTGTCGATTCCCACAGACGGCACCAAATGTTGATGCACAAAACCAGAGGTCTTGGAACAATGTAAATCCAACCGTGAATCTGCAAGAAATGTAAAGAACACAAGATGTATCGTGATTCACCCCAATGTTTGGGCTACGTCCACACTGATATTGTATTTCTTTGTTTGTGAGATGATTGTAAGGGTGAGAGCCCCTGGAATATGAGGGTGAGAGCCCTTGGAATATGACAGTGAGGCCTTGCTCTGGTCTCAGAGCTTGAGGATTGTGAGGGTGATGAGGTCCTTTTATAGACTAAGGGTTCTTCCCCTTTTTACATATTTGCCCATTCATTTATTACATAATTACATTTGAGTCCCCCGAGTATTTATACGAGATCTAAATGCAGAGGCCCTAAGTATGGTACAAACAAAAATATTATATGTTTATTTATGGGGTTATTTTTTAATTTGTTAATGTCCACATGGAGCGATATGACATGTGACGTTCAATCAGTATTCACGTAAGAGCCACATCACGAGTTAAAGGAAGTTTTTACGAAAAACTTAACAGATGTATGAAAGTGTCACAATTCTCATTTTAAGTACGATACTGGAATGAAAAAAAAAAAAAAAAAAAAAAAAAACTTGATGTATGAAAGTTCGAAAACCACAATAATTTAAAGCAGTAAAGTGAGAATTATCCTTTTAAATATATGCAAGACATGAATTCTTTCAATTTCAATGCAAACAAAGGTTAGTCTATTCCCTATGCGTTTGATGCTGCATACAAGTTTTGTGGAAGCGGATTTGTTTATGATATAATTCTACACTCGAATTTACTAAAGCACATTTCTTAGGACAGCAAGATAAACAAGTATAGAGTGCCTATGATAGTCTGCAAATACATAAAGAAAACTACCATCGACAATCCCAGAAAAATTCATGCGCACACATTTCTTTAATTAGGACGACATATTTAGAGTGCTTATAATGAAGTTTGGTAAACGGATCATGTTTGTCAGATCTTATCTATCTTAATGGACCGTGTCGTGTTAAACTCGTTATCTGAAAAAAAAAAAAAAAAACTTTAACTAATAACTCGATATCGACCCAATAAGTTAAAGAATCTTGTTGTTCATGTCCAGTTAACAAGTCATGCAAGAAATTAACAAGCTTAATGTCTAAATCTGGCACATAATATATTATCGAGTTCTTAACAGGTGACTTGACAATGACCCAACTTGTTGATTCGAAACCTGTTATTTTCGTAACATTTCTTGTCAAGTTAACGAGTGATTCAAAAAAATTGACGAGCCTGCTTTTAACATCCCATACAAACTCTTTTAACATGTCAAAAAAAATAAACCATTTCACAACGGAATTTTTTTAACATCCAATGATCTACCACCGGGTTCGCTAGTTAATCAAACATTTTATGGGCAAAGTCTATAGACCACATACCATTTTTTCAATTTCAGTTCTCATAGCATTCATTTATCGACCACTCCAAATCTTGACACAATCTACAAAATATTTCAAATTTCAAACAAATAATCTGGCAAGAAAATGTTCGATCATCTTAGCACGGTTGACAGATAACTAATTGTGGTGGAGGCAATCATAGAAGCTATGAATTCTGATCCGTACCGACAACACAACAAAAACCGATGACATGAATAAACAAACACTTAAAACTTATCTGCAAGTGAAGCAAGTGCCAGGGGTGATCCTCTGGCAAATCATCATAAGTCGCCTCAAGCTTCCGATCTGGTGAAGCAACTTTAGTCTGCATCATAACTAACATAGCGAGAACATGGTACATCGGCTTCAAAACAAACACTACAGATAGATAGTGGATGACACACTGCCAGCCAGTTTCAAGTTCACTTTTTCGGTTCGACATTCGATTGATTGTTAAGCAAGAACTTATTCGGACCCAAGGAATGCTAAGCAAGAACGAGATATATACATGTCACTTGAGATAACCAAGACGAGGACGAGAGAAACATCAAACAGCCACAAGAAAGAGGACATAAATCAAACTTTAATTCATTAATAACACAGTATTCTTAGTCTGACGACCAATTCAAGTTCAACAGCAGATCAACTAAAACAAAAATATTTCTTAAAAGTTGAGGAGAACTCAGAAACCAATACTACTCTTCTTGGGCCAAAACATCGAGTCCTGGAATGTTGAATGTCTGCCATTTAACGGTACTGCAACCATAAAGTTTGAAAAATGAAACCAGATTACGTAGTGGAAATGGTGAAAGCTCAGCTCCGTAAATGGAATCATAAAATGATCGGTGGCTAAGGGTTCTCGAAGCCTTTACCTTAATGAAGCCGATCTCCTTGGCATTGCTGCGGAAGCACTGCCTGCAGCACATGAGGCCGTACTTCCTGATCAACCCATGAGGGTTTCCACACACGCGACTGCACAAAGGAACCAAAGCAAGCATACTCAATAACAATTTTAACCACAAAGATGCACCAACACCCGAATACAAAACAATGCATCGAATCGGAACTCAATCCCAAATGTAGATACACAAAAAACGTTCAAAGCAGAAAAACACAATCTTTTCAGAATCTGAAAAGGTAGCAGTAACACAGATACATCGCAATAAACTAACAAAGAAATAGAAAAATGAGTCACCAGGTGCGGGATCCAGGGCCGTAGTTCTTAGGGTGAGAATTCCAGACGTTTGAGTGCCCCATGATTTAGTCGGCGGAAGCAGAAGCTATGGCGGTACCAGCTGATTCACTCGGGGGCCGTTTAGGACGAGGAGGAATTTTGCTTTGCAGTTGGTATATATAGTAGGGAGAGAGTCAAAACCCTAGCCTTCAGAATGCTCCAGGGTTATCTGGGCGGGTCAGAGCTCGGGCAACCCAAATTTAAACAATCCGAACCGGCCCTTGTAGTTGTAGACGAATGGTCTACTTACAAATGGTCGACAATCCGAAACTGAGGGATTTTTTTCACTTTCGTCCTTAAAACATATTTGGTTTTTTTTTTTTTTTTTTAATCCAAAATGGTCCTTAAATTTTCATAACTCTTCATTTTGATCTTTGAGATTTGAAATCGATAAAATTTGTTCATTAGTTTGTCAACAATCAATCATTTTGCTCATTTCGTGAAAAATCTTCATTAAATAAGAATAAAATGACAAAAATACCTTTAATTTTTTGTCAAATCATTTTCATCTATTGTTTATTAAATTGCAGATAGTTTTGTCATTCAAATCTTTATTTAACATAACTATTCAGGAATGACCAAAATGATAGATGGTAGGCAATCTCACAGACCACTTGTATTGATTTCAAATCTCAGAGACCAAGGTGAAGAGTTATACAAATTTCACAGATCATTTTGGCTAAAAAGCCAACATATTTTATCCAAAATTTGTCAATTAAACTCTTGAGTTGAGGCCAATTAAAGACTTTCATTACAAAAGTGGACATAAAATTTAGGTCCTTAAAAATTGAAAACCTGTCCAATTCAAACTTATTGGGATGGGTTTTTCTTCCTTCTCAGATCAACGTTTGCTTGAGAAGAGTTGAGAACCGATTAATATAGTTTATTATTTTGATTGCAATAATTGATAAGTTGCTTAAATTCGAACTAATCCAATGGGGTTTCCTAAATCACTCTATCTCTCTATAACTAATGCATTTACATTGTCGATTATTGATTGTCCGTCTTAAAAATCCTCAAATAGATAGTCTGATGAAATGTGCAGCTTTACCATAACCCCTAGCCAAGTCATACAATGTCCATAAGAGTTAGGCAAGTGATCGGGGAGAAATTATGTGGTCCAGCAACTGGACCACGTTTTTGTGCAACTCTAGACACAAAATTGAGTACTCCACCCCCAAATTTGTCATGCTCACTCTAACCCACTTTTGACCCCACCTTCCTTTCACAACCCTCCTAATTTGACTTCATTATGGAAGACCTTCTCGTGATCGAGCATATCAACTTTTGTAGCAAACACCATTATTTCCTCATTAAAAACACTTCTAAACAGCTTAAGGACTAACTTGAGTAGAAAAAAGATATTTAAGGATCAAATATCAAGACCAAAAGTTATTCTAAAACTTCAAGGTGCAAATATGTAATGAATGTTATTATTCCCACCTCATTGTCTTATCTTCCCTCTCAATGTTTAATGAAAATTTTTGTGAAATCCTGTTCCTGGATTTCACTAATGCAAACTACGTATTTGTATTAAGGAGATTTTATATTATTTTTGGGAATTTATATTAACTTTTAATTTTAATTAAACTAATTACGAAGTTTGAATTTTGGTCAGTAATCATTAAAAAATCATGGACTTTACGGGATCACACTAAGTATAATTGGATAGAGTTTGATCCTACGAGTGCATATACGAAAACTGTTTGCGAATCAGACTTGAAATGAAGAAATTAGAGACGTTTTAGTGTTTGAAATATATATATAATCTCTACTAATTAATAAAACACTCATTGTTAACCAAAACCCTATGAAATTACCATTTTAACTCTCTAATTAAAACATAATATGAATAAGAAATATGGGGTAGAAATGTAATTTCACACAACCAAATTTTGCTTTATTTTTTTCAAAGCCTCACATACATGTAATCCTAACATATCTCTAATTAAAAAAAATTAAAATAAAAAAATAAAAAAAAAACTTCCCACTCTCACATTCTCTTTCACTCTCTTCCTCTCTCCTTCTATTTCAAAACAAAAATAAAAAAAAATTCTTACACACTTTGTGTGTGCCCATATGCTAGTAATAATAATAATAAATAAAATGATTAGAAGCTGCCAGGTGGCAGCAAGAGAAAGGGGAAAATGAGAGATGCGGGAGAGAAAATGAGGGAGGGGGTGACCAATCAGAAAGAGAAAAAAGGAGGGAAAGGAGAGAAGGAGAAAAATAGCCAAATCAGGTCGTCTCTTCTAGTGAATCATGCCCAATCATCAGTTAGAGAGTCGGGGATTTGGCAGCGATTTCAAAAACACCCAATTCTAGAGTTTCGGCGGATCGAGGTGAATTCAAGAGTCTTCCCGGACGAAATGGACTTCGGCCCAGGTACGAAAATTGTTCCTCTCATTGAGTTGTACATTTCTGCAAAATTTGGTGAATTTTAGAGTTTGTCGGAATTTGGGGTTTCCGTTCACCGGAAACCGCCACCCGCGGTGGTCCATGGTCAGTGGGCCGTTGTTGCCTTTTTAAGTAAAATTCAACATTCTGATTTCAGTTTTGATATCCCTTTGATGTGGTTCAATAGTTTGAATCTAGTATTAAATATTACCGCCACTTGATCATTATATGATTCGATGATCTGACCGTTGGATCGTTACCAAACCTTAATACGTTATAGTATGTAATATTTGAGGACCATATGAACTGATGGATTAGGAATCCGATGTACGGATCTTCCCAAATTGAATTTCTAAGTTTGTTAAACTAAATGTTGATAGCAACCAAATTCTAGCAATTGGTGGAGATCCGACTGTTGGATCGTTCCAAAATTTTAGAATATTGTTCTAGAAGATAAATGAGACCCTTGGGAAATTACGGATCGGAAATCCATGGACGAATGTTCCAAATTGACTTGTATAGGGTTGTGTACCCCACTGTTTACAAAGACTCGACTTTTGGTCAATATGCTATGAATTGATCTTAAATATTACTATAGACTATGTAGGACTTAGTGGGCCTATATTTGTTAGTGAGTTATCCCAGATAGTATATAAATCGGTTTACGTGTATGGGACGTCATATTGTGTTATATATGTGTTTATTTATCTTCTTGATAATATGAATGATATGTATGTTAACTGTTATGACATTATGAGCCTAAAATCCTATTAGAAGTGTTCTGTAGAACATATAGGCTTGTGTGACATGGTAGTTAGTGATCAGGAGGAATTGAGAGTGTAAGTGATTACGATGTAAATCATAGATGTTGAGATAAAGGTAAGTGCATTGTGTGTTGATCTAACTGCACCATGTAGCAGAGGTACATGGATGGTCCTGCTTGGTATATCCATGATAAGGGACCATACGTATTTTAAGGGTGATCATGCTTGGTATATTCGCGATGGATGATCACCGCATGCACGATTAGACTATGCTTATGGTTATGTTTGGTATTTCCTTGATGGGGGACCATATGCATTCTAGGAGTGATCATGCTTGGTATATCTGCGAATGGTGTTCACTACCTAGAGCTATAGGATACAGTCTTGCTTAGTATATCCACAATAGGGGACTGTTAGGGGTGATCATGCTTGGTATATCTGCGATGATGGACTATACGTATTCTATGAGTGATCATGCTTGGTATATCCGCGATGGGTGATCACTACCTAGAATTAGGATGTGGTCTTGCTTGGTATATTTGCAATGGGGGACCATACGTATTCAGGGGTGATCATGCTTGGTATATCCACGATAGGTGATCACTGCCTATACGGTGAGATTATGCCTATGGTTCTGCTTGGTATATTCGCAATGGGGCATCGTATGCATTCTAAGGGTGATGAGGATTAGTTGTACTTGGTACATTTCAATAGGCAATTATATTTTGGTTGGATTCGTTGAGTGGTCCGAAATCCCTACTCTTGCTCATTTCCATAAAGTTAGTCCGACCCTAGATTCGAGTGAATGGGGATTAACCACACTAGATCTTGTGAATATAAATGAAATTTACCATGTTATTACTTATAATCCAAGTAGGGAATTATGTAGAGTTCTTTAATTAAATTCATGAAATGATCGGTTATTTCATTAATTGATTAACGTAGTCAGACGTTAATATCATGCATCTTTGATTCATGGAATTGATTAATTGACGTGATTGTGGAGTGACGTTGGATATGATTGTTATTATTATGAATAGATTAGTAAATCAATGTGGTTTGAGAATAATACTATACTTCGTTGGTTCTTTGATATATTACACGTTGTGGATTGAGGTATCATGTTGAAAACATAGTGATTTATATGATGGATGGAATGAGAATCTGGAATGTCATATGTGGGTTTGTTATGCAGCTTTAGATCTAGTAATTTCGTGGTTGTCGAGTTCTAATAAATGATTGAGGAATGCTATGCTTTTCTACTTGAACGTACTATGATAAATGTCAGAGTGTAGTGAATGGTGAACTACAAATGACTTGATCCCTTTTTAGGGTACGTAAGGAGTCTAATAAGGAGGTTAGATGCAGCCATAAAGTATATGAAAATTACTACGCAATTTGAATCTTGAATTATGCTTTGTACATATCTCGGAGGCGGGGTTTGTTGGATTTACGGATACTTGGTGACGTCACGTGTCGATCTTGGATGTATGTCGGGATTGGGGCGTAACAATTTTTAATTACAAGTTCACCCATTTGTAAAATGACTGATAAAGACCTTTCGAGATATATAATAAAAATAGGATATGAGCAATTCTAACTCCCGCCATCTTTTTGCTTTATCTTTTGAAAAAAATTAAAAGGTTGGGCGAGATTCTAACTCCAGCCCTTTATTCATAAACGATTTATCTTCTCTTAAACCCTAACTCATCTTTCTATCTCCTTTCACATAAAGAAAGTAAAAAGAAAATGAACTTAGAACATGACGGTTTCATTAAGAGGTAGAAGATGACGTTTCCATGGAAGATATATAAGATGACATTTCCATGGAAGAGATATAAGATGATGTTTCCATGGAAGAGATATAAGATGATGTTTCCATTGAAGAGATGGAAAATGATGTTTTCATTGAATTGGTAGAAGACAGCTTAACAATGAAAGAGGTAGGAAATCCAACGGCTACAATAATTATAATTTTAGACGGACCACCTTGTTTGTAGCCGTTGGATTTTGATCCAATGGTCCGTGTTGTCTGGTCAAGAGGATCTCGAGGCATTGCCTCGAAGAGGATCCAATTCCGTAGGAAACAATGTTTCTATTGAAAAGGTAGAATGTGTCGTTTTCATTGAAGATGTAAGAAAAACATTTTAAAATCATATATATATATTTCAACTTTTTCATGTCTACTTATGCATGTTCATGATATTTATCTCGAAAAATAAACAAAAATTAGTACAATCTTATTCGCACAGATTTTATTTACCTTTCCATTGAAGTTGGTAATCAATTGAAATTTGATTACAAAATTGATTAGATAATTCAATTGAATGAAGACTTCTCCGTATGAAAAAAACAAAGATAATTAGGAAATTAGTCTCATTTCAACCAGGACTCATCAACAAAGTTGTCGTTCTTATTCCTTTTTTCATTCTTTTTTATTTTTATGTAATCCTATTATTACATTTTTTCCTTGCAGGTAAATGAATCTGGTAGTAATTTAGCATCTACATATATAGTGGACTCTACTAGTGAATTTATCACAAATAAGGTAGGATATAGTAAACCATGGTCTTTAGAAGGGACTACCCTGTACATTGCTCGTATACTACAGTTCATATCCATTCTAGGATTTACTGTCATAACTAGAGAGACCGTGAAGCTTGATGAAAATTAAAGTCGGTGCGGTGCTTGTCCACAATTTATAATTATCTATGTGTTGATTGATCTATTGTAAGACTTGTTTGCAATTTAAGCTTCAAGACGTTTTCTTTAATTTGTATTAGGTCTCTGGAAAAAAAGTACGTGATGTAAAACTTTTTCCTTAATACGAAACAATCATGTATTTTTCTTATGTTATTACGAAACAATTATGTAAATTTTTTTATGTTTGATGAAACAGATTAAATTCTCATGATCATGTCCTTTATTTTAATTTTATATATTATTTGTTATACTCTTTTTTCTAAGAGACAAGTTTATAACTTTAGATTTATATTAGAGATTATTTGAGGAATAATTGTGAGCGGGAAAATATCATTTCAATTTTTTAACCTTTATAGTGAGGGAGATTATAATATGGGTGAAAAAATAGGATGAAAATTTTGTAATTAACCCCAGATATGGGGTGGGATTATAATATAGAGTGAGTCCAGCAGCTCCCTTGTAATTAACCCAAGGTAATGCATAAACCGCGGCCTGGGAGTAAAATTTTTGCAGAAGTCCTCAACTTTGTCCAGAGTGAGACTCTCTCGGTGTTCATCCATGGCAGCCCAAGCTGGTTCTTCTTCTGCGCAGGTAAAATCCATCACTTTACGCTTTGGCTGAACCCGAAATCTTGATTATTTTGAAATTTAAAACAAAGGGTTATTGTCAATTATGTGAATCAGGAGGACCAATTTCTAGAAAACGAGGAAGATTTATTTTATGGAGCTGAATCGGGTTGGGTCGAGGCCCGAACATCTTGCGATCACCTTGCTTCCCTGTCGTCTGATCTCGCTCACATTCCCACTCCTGATACTGCCTGCAACAGGTTCCTATTCAATTCTTCTTCTTCTTTTTTTGGTCAATTCATTCAAATCTTTTTTAATTGTGTGTTGTTGGATTCGTGCCAATCTTACCCAGTTCTTGATTCAGCTTTTGATCACTGAATATTTTTACTTAGCATATACATAACCCATCTCCTTAAGGTTGAGGGTCTGCTTTCTCAATTTGTATGGTGTTTCTGAAACATATGGATGAATGCTACTATTGATTGTCATAAGATTTGCAAAAATAAGATAAAAGTTATATAATTCTTACCCACAAGGAATCTTACATTCTTTTTTTATCGGTTAGCGGAGGGAGTTGCATCGTTATTCTTAGCTAATTGTTTCGGTTGGCGGAGGGAACTGCATTGTTATTCCTAGCTAATTGTTGGAAGTGTGCTGATCGAGGTGCCTCATCTACAGCACAACGATCTGCTAGTTTAAATCAACTGTAGTTTGTGTACATCATACAAGATCATATCACCAATTTGTTTTTTTGTACCGTGGTTGCTTAGTTGTGATAGGAATCGAAAGCAATCATTCTTTATGCTTCTGTTTACTCTAAGTGCCATTGATTGAAAGAGAACTTCAAACGAAAGAACATTTTAAGTTTTCTAATTCAATAGAATCTTCGAGTTGTTGAATTACAAAGATCTGTAGCATGCTTCGGTTGATTCTTTATGCTTTACATTGTCCGAGTGCCTGATTCCTGAATCATGCCTAGCATCTTACATCTGCGGAACAATTTTCGTTTATACTAGATGCCAGCATCCCAATGAGAACTGGTTATGTTTGTGCTGTAAGGACGTCCTCTGCAGCCGCTTTGTGAACAAGCACATGCTCCAGCATTACCAGCAGTCTAACCATTGTCTTGCTCTCAGCTATAGGTACAATTACCAATCCTTTCTTCTTAGGCATCCTCAAGTCTTTTTCTTTACTTCTATATAGTCTAATTTCTTACAAATTCCTCTTCTGTCTTGGTTTACATTTCGTGCAGTGACCTATCTGTCTGGTGTTTCTCCTGTGATGCATATTTAGATGCGCAACTGATCCCACAACTGCGGCCTGTATATGAAACTGCCTACATTCTGAAATTCGGCGAGGCGCCACCATTCCGTACGGTTTAATAGCAGACATGGGACATAATCTAACTGTGTTTATATCTGGCGGGGCATGTCACAGTACTCTTCTCAGAGTCAACCTTCATTTTGTTTGCTTATGTTTTCTTATTTGAAAGAGCAGATGGTATCAGATGATCTTCATTACACAAAGCTTGTAATTTATCTGGACGTGTAAAGTTATCAAGCTCGATGAATATCGCTTTGTCTGACTCTTTCCGCATCACGGCATGATAATAGCAGGAAGGATTTTGCTTATGAATATCAATATAAAAATTATCTGCAAATCATGAAATTCTTTATACGAAAGTTGATTACAATCAATGATTTCTGCAAGAATAGCATCAACCCTAATTGTTGATGCACAAAACCGGAGGTCTTGGAACAACAGAAAGTGTCAGGTTTTGTGACCTTCGCTTGGTTGCTTGGTTGCTTCAGTCACTAGTGAGGATAAGTACGTGAATGAATAGAGACAGAGAAGCAAACACAGGATGTACGTGGTTCACCCAGATTGGCTACGTCCACGGAGTAGAGGAGTTCTTATTAGTAGTGAAGGGCTTACACAAGTACAAAGGATCAAGCTCTCAATTTAGTGAGTTCTTGTGAATGATTTAACACAAAATGGCATTAGGCAATATTGTGGGGGAATGACCCCTATTTATAGAAAAACTTGTAGCTTTGTCACATTGACATGTGTCATGTTGTGATTGGTTCTTGATGTCGACACGTGCTGCGCTCTGATTGGCTTCTAATCTTGACACGTGTCGAGTAGTGATTGGCCTCCTGGTCGGAGGGGAACTCTTCTGGGTCCTTGACAGTATAGCGTTGGCCGGTGCTCGGTAGTTTCGGGATTGGTCAAGTATGGTACAAACAGTGCTCCCCTAAGTTCCCGAGTGAGGGAAACTCCTCGGTTGGGGACTTGCAAGATCCAATCCCTTGAGTAATCACGAAACTTCTAAGTACCGAAGTGTGGTCTGATCTTCATCTGCCCTTCTCTGGAAGTACCTTTCCTCCATCCGGGAATGGTGTATTTAGCTGATGTTGACGCACAAGGTAATGTATCAATTTCACTTGAAGCTTACTTGTAGTTTCGGGCTTGGTCAAGTGCGATACAAACCCTATAGTAGGAGTCCCCCAAGTCGCCGAGCTAGGAGATCTGCCGAAAGAGGTGACAGACAAGGTAAGCAGTCAAACTTCCAAGTAAGCAAACCAGGAGCAGAGGTTTGACTTCGGCTTCCGGTTGATTGTTCTCATTCTCCTTGTCTCTCATTCAACTGCCAGGATAAGGAGAAACAAATGGATAAGAGATGATATGAGATACTTTTGCTTTTGAAGAAGTAACTTTCCACAGGCTTATTCTTGAACTGTGCTGGAGGGTTTTCTGGTGCCCTTCAGAGTATAAGGCCGACTCAAAAATTTGAGGGTCAAAACAAGTCCATCAAATCTAGAGTACGTTCGACCTTGATGATATGGGATACTATTGCTGTTGACGGAATAATGAATGTGGTATGGAAAGGTGTCGTGCTGTAGTGATCTGTTTCAGCCCACCGTTGAACCTTCTGCTTCAATCTTTTGCATGGCAGAAGTGGTGTGCAAACTTTGCATTTAAATGGTCCTTCAGAACATTCCTTCATAGTGACTCATTCACGCTTGGCAGCTTCAGTGTAAAGAGCCAATATCTGATCAACTGTCATGAGGTATTTGCCGGTGGAATTCGTGACCTTGATAGCAGTTGAGGATGAGTACTCGAGAGCAATGCTAAGTAAGCGACCAGGCAAAGGCTCCAGGCAGTCAGTTCCAAATTGGAGGTTTGATTTCAGGTTCCGACTGACTGCTCTCTTTCTCCTTGTCCTGCAGGTGTGGACAAGGACAAAGACAAAGACAGGGAGAAAGCATGATATGGGATACTCTTGCTTTCGACCCTGATGATATGAGATACTCTTGTTCTTGGTGTGGCTTATTTGCTGAGGTATTATCGGGGGGAAATAAAGCTGAGTATTTCGAGAGGTTATGTTGAGGGTGCCTTTTCGAATGTGAGAAAGGGTTGAGCATTTTTGCAGGTTTGCCTGTCCGTTGAGGAGGGAGGTCAATGTATATAGGGATTTCCCAATAACAAGTAGTAATGCTATTCCTTTACCCTTCTTGGTCACAGCAATGTAGTGGGAGCTGCCAGCTTCACGTGTTTTAATTTTGTCAGAGCACTTTGAAAAAGTGGTATGTGGTATCTGGAAAGCTGATATTACGTGTGAAGATTACAGACAAGCTTTATCTAAGGAAATCTGGCTCTCGAAGTTCTGAGAGTTGTGCCTCTTCGGTTTTCGAACAAGCAATCCCGTCGAGGATCTGACTCTCGAGATTCGGAAAGCGGTGCTACTCCGGTTTTTGAGAAAGTAATTATGTTGGGAGTCTTTTCTCGAATGTGAGTAAAGGTTGGACGTTCTTGCCAACCTGTCTTGCCGCAAAACACGGAGGTCGACACACATAGGGACTTTCCAGTTGTCAAGCAGTGGTGATGTTCCTTTACCCTTATGGGTAATAGTAGGGTAGCTGGAACTTCGAAATTCTCGTGCCTAAACTTTGTCAGAGATCTTTGACAAAGTTATATGTGGTACCCGAGGAGTTGATGGTGCATATGGAGAGCGGTGATTGAACAGTAAGATTCACGTGCTTTCTACTTCACCAGAAATCTTCGACAGATTGCCCGTAATTTCCGCAAAGCTGAGTGTGCATGTGACAGGTGCTGACGAGGCTGAAAAAGCAGGTGCTTCTTCGATTTCTGAGATCGGCCCTCGTGGTCTCTGAGCAGCCCAGCTTTTGAGAAAGCAAACGCCTCTTCGATTTCTGAAGCTCCGTCGAGTGCAGATTTTTATAGAGGCTGGCATTAAGTTCCACAGCACACTTGAATCTCTACCAGTAGAAGCTTATTTCCTGCACTTCTAAGATCTTGATTTGTCTGACCTCTTCCTTCTTCAACACATTTGAAAATGTCTGGACCCTCCGACCGTCGTTTTGACTTGAACCTTGGAGAAGAGACAGCCACGCCTTCTCCAGACAACATATGGCGCCCATCCTTCATATCCCCTACTGGTCCTCTTACCGTTGGGGATTCTGTGATGAAGAATGATATGACCGCTGCAGTGGTGGCCAGGAACCTTCTCACTCCCAAAGATAACAGACTACTTTCCAAACGGTCTGATGAGTTGGCTGTTAAGGACTCTCTGGCTCTTAGTGTTCAGTGTGCAGGTTCTGTGTCTAATATGGCCCAACGCCTATTTGCTAGAACCCGCCAAGTTGAATCGTTGGCTGCTGAAGTGATGAGTCTCAAACAGGAGATTAGAGGGCTCAAGCATGAGAATAAGCAGTTACACCGGCTCGCCCATGACTATGCTACAAACATGAAGAGGAAGCTTGACCAGATGAAGGAATCTGATGGTAAGGTTTTACTTGATCATCAGCGGTTTGTGGGTTTGTTCCAAAGGCATTTATTGCCTTCGTCCTCTGGGGCTGTACCTGGTAATGAAGCTTCAAATGATGAACCTCCAATGCCTCCTCCTTCTGGGGTTTTGTCAAGTACTGAGGCTCCGGATAACCACCCTCCGGTGCTTTCTCTTTCTGGGGCTCTACCGACTGCTGAGACTTCCCCTAAGCAACCTTTGTGAAGGCTCCCTTTTGTTTGTTTATTTTGACTCATGTATATGTACATATTTGTGGCTTATCGAAAATATTAATAAATAAGCTTTGCTTCATTTCAACATATTGTGTTAAATACACCAAAGCCTTCTTCATAAAGTTCTTTGAATTTTTGCTTTTGTTGAAACCTGTATTGTTGAAGCTTTGTGAGTGAAGCATGTAGTTTGAGGTAGTGTTCCCTTAATTTCCCGAGTGAGGAAAACTTCTCGGTTGGAGACTTGAAAAATCCAAGTCACTGAGTAGTCACGAACTTTTGAGTACCAAGGCGTAGTAGCATATGGTGGGAGTCCCCCAAGTCTCTAGTCGAGGGAGTTGACGAATGAGGTGTCTTGCTAATAGTCCATGTCGTAAGTACCAAAACTTCATTCTTTTGTTTTCTAAGTGGTAGCCCCGGACTTTTTCTTCATATATTTTGTTTATGAAGGTTGCTAGGCCCGAATAAGTGGAATTGCAGAAGGTGTAACGGTTGGTAGCTGTTTTATGGAAAGCCATCTGACTACGATAGTCTTGCACAGGATGACTATAGGGAGATACACACACATACTGCTATGATAGAGGGTGTAACCGTTGGTGCATTACAATCATAATGGAAGCATCACAATGATGGAAGCATCACAATGATGAAAGCATCATAATGATGAAAACACCATAATGATGAAACATCATAATGATGTTTCTTTGGTGGAATTGTTTTTCGTTTCCCCTAACACCCGGAATTGGTTTTCAATATAAGACCATCATCTGTAGCTCGAATCACAAAGTTGGCTTCATGAAAGTTGTTCTTTAATTCCTTAACTACAACATATCCAAATTTGAGAGCCATCAGATCAGTACAACTCTAGAAAATCAGGTACGACGAGTGATTGTTCATCATTTGTCTGTCAACACGTCAGACCTGTTGTGAGCTTCAAAAACTCCATTTTCTCTTGCTTAGATCAACAAACTTTCTTCAGCGAAGTTGTTCCTTAACTTGTGAACTACAACATATCCAAAATTGAGATCCCTCGGAGCTGTATAACTCAAGAAATTCAGGTATGATGAATGACTGGTTATTATTTTTCTGTCAACCCGTCAGATTTGTTGTGAGCTTCGAAACTCCATTTTCTATTGTTCAGATCAGCATGCTTTCTTCATTGAAGTTGTTCCTCATCGTCTCTTTCATAACATATCAAAAATTCAGAATGAACTAATGGTTAAATATTTCCAGATCTTCGAAACATCACAGCAGCTTCGAAATCTGCAAGAATCCGACTGTCATGCTTGGAGCTTCAACACTTTAATTTCCGTGGCTCAAACAGAAATGGTTCCTTCTTGAAAGTTGTTCATCTGCTCAAGAACTAGAGGGTGTCCAAAATTCAGCTCCATTGGAGAGAAGCAGCAGCTGCAAAAATTTGATAGAGAAAAGGAGGCGAAGCTTTGTTGGATTTCTAGGCTGGGGAAGATTCCAGTTTTTGTAGCAACTTCAGTACTGGTGAATTGCTTGTATTTTTGTCCATAACTAAATTTTGGACTTTGAATTATTATTTGATCTATCATAATATGTTTGGGAACATATATAAGTGAATAAATAAGAAGGAAGATTTTGGGCCCTTGTGGGTGTAAAACAAAAAATGTTTAGGTTTTGTGAACAAAATTTGTTTATTTGGAGCAAGGTTTTGTGTTGAAGCTTTGTAGGTGAAGCTTTGGTGTTGAAGCTTTCTAGGTGAAGCTTTGATGGTGAAGCTTTGTAGATGAAGCTTTGTAGATGAAGCTTGCTAGGTGAAGCTTTGATGGTGAAGCTTTGATGGTGAAAGTATGTAGATGAAGCTTTGTAGATGAAGCTTGCTAGGTGAAGCTTTGATGGTGAAGCTTTGATGGTGAAAGTATGTAGATGAAGCTTTCTAGGTGAAGCTTTTTTAGGTGAAGCTTTGTAGGTGAAGCTTTTTTAAGTGAAGCTTTGGGCCCTTGTGAAGCTTTGGAGGTGAAGCTTTTCGGGTGAAGCTTTTTTGGGTGAAGCTTTGTGGGTGAAGCTTTTTAGGGGAAGCTTTGTGGGTGAAGCGTTGGAGGTGAAGCTTTTCGGGTGAAGCTTTTTTTGGGTGAAGCTTTGTGGGTGAAGCTTTTTAGGGGAAGCTTTGTGGGTGAAGCTTTGGAGGTGAAGCTTTTCGGGTGAAGCTTTTTTTGGGTGAAGCTTTGTGGGTGAAGCTTTGTGGGTGAAGCTTTGGAGGTGAAGCTTTTCGGGTGAAGCTTTTTGGATGAAGCCTTTTTTTTTTTTGTTTTTTTTTTTGTTTTTTTTTTTTTTTGGCGCTTGACACGGTCTTCATTTGCTTGTTTTGTAGTGACTGTGGAAGACGGATTGCTTTCTGATTGAGAAGGGTTCCGGCATCGCTTTGCACCATCTTCATGTGGGTAATATAGGAACTTCCTTATGTTTTGATCATGCATGTAGTGATAGAATTTGTTTCTTCTTATTGTAGATGTCAGAGCCTGGAAGTTCTAGTGATGAGGGCTCTTCTAGCTTTAGCTCTAAGTCTGAGTCTGCAATGTCGGAGTCTTCAGGGTCTTTGTTAGAGTTCGGTACTAGAGAAACATTGGATGATCTTCCCAACCGTCAAACTTTAGCTATTGCTAGTTCTTCCTCCATGGCGTTGGGTGAGGGGGTTGTTTTTGATGCCATACCCATAGTTCGCTCTGAGTTCACAGCAGACCATCTAAAGAATAACTTGTTAGATAATGAGAAGCAGGTTGAGGCGCTAAGGCAGTCATGTAATATCCCTCGTAGTGTAGGGATACGTTTGGTACATGATGAAGAATGGCCTTCTGAGCCTCCCCAGGGTCATGTTATGTTCTACACCCAGATATTACTGACTTTAGGGGTGAGACTACCTTTACATCCGTGGTTGCAAAAGATGTTATCTTTGATCGGATATGCACCTGGGCAACTCAATCCTGGTTTCTGGGATACTTTGATTGGATTTTATATCATTTGGATGGAGTGTGGGTTGTGTGAGCCTTCCTTCCATCAGTGGCGTTACTGTTACAAGATGCGCCCAGCAAAATCATGCAATGGTTATGCCGAGTGTGCATGTCGGAGTGAGAGAGAGCGTATTGTGTATGGTAAGAAAAAGGCATACTACACATGGAAAAACCGTTGGTGCTTTCTGTATAATGATTGGGAGTATGATAAGGGTGTCACGCCTGAGCGACGTGTGCTTACTCACTTCCAGACTGTAGGTTGTAACGTATCCACCGTTCGTACTATTTGCTATTTGTTGTGGTCTTTTCTTGCGTCTAACACTTTGCTTCATGTAGTGACGCGGGGCACCATCCAACTGTTTGGGCAGGAGCTATCTGACATAGAGAAGGTGTTGAGGGTGCCCAAAGAGGATAGACACTTAAGCAAGCTACGACCCTTATTTCGTCGGTACGGTTTCCAACCCTTAGTTTCCGAGAGCCAGGGACGATCGAGTAAGTTGTATCCTTCATGTAAACTTAGCTCAATTCCTTACTTTATTTGGAAAGTTGTATTTCTTATTTTGATTTTCCTTATGCAGTGGAGAAGGTAAGCAAGAAAACAGGGACTAGCACCCATAAAAGGAAAACACCAGTGTTAGTTCCTTCGGAAGACATCCTACCGCATAAGAAAATTCATAAGTTCCGAGGGGAACCATCCGTTAGACCTAAGTCCCAAGATGTGGTCCTTAAGGGGCCTGCCTTTAGGAAGACTGGAGTCAAGGCCGTTGATAATGCTGCTGCCGTAGTTGCAGGAGAAGGGAGCCGACTGTTGCCTCATCCTCTTACTATGGAGCACACTGTCCAGGAAAGTGATCCTGGTTCCCGCCATGAGGGGAAAGGCAAGGAAAGAGCTGGCAGTGTCCCGTGGAAGGACTTGAGGGTTGCCACGCGGCCAAAGGATTTTGGGGATATCAACAATTGCTTGGCAGGGCGTCGATTCGCCTTCGATGAGCTCGGAGAGCCCTTAGCTAAGGATGAATCGGATTGCGACCGGATGTTGAAGCTGTCTTCATATGTGAGTGTTACTTTGTCATTTCCTTACTTTTTCCTCTTTATTATCATTATTTAGGTAGTGATGATCGTCTTGCCATGCAGGTCATGGCTGAGTATCACGACAGACTGCAAGAGGTTGAGCGGTACAAGGCAAAACTGAAGGAGAATAAGCAGCTTGTGGACGAGGCCCGGAGGAATAAGGGACTTTTGACTCAGGCCCTCCAACTGAAGGACGAAACCATGGAGAGCTTGAAAAGGCGAAATGGTGAGAACCTAAGGCTTAAGAAATTGTTTGAGGCAACTAAAAAACAGTTGGAGGTGGCTACCTTGGAAGTATCCAAGGTTAGGGGAGAATTGGATGGTGCCTTAGTTGAGATTTCTGAACTGGAGAAGAGCATTCCAACTGAAAGGGAGGCTGCTGTGCAAGAATACTTAAGTTCTTCGACCTTTCATCTTGCTATTAAACCCTACTGTGCTCAAGAAGCTCGCTTTGAAAAAAGGAAATGGATGGCCGTCCTTGATCGTTATGATGATGGGAGCATTCTTCGAAAATACCACGAAGATATAAATGAGCATCATCGAAAGGGCGAGACATTTGTCCTTGCTGTTGATCCTAGCAGCGAAGATGAGTCTGATAATGAAGGTAGTGCTGATGCACAGACTCAGCATGGTGAAGAGGATCTTGGGGATGCAGAGGATGATGGTAGGACACGGAGTGATACTGCCAGGGGCTCGGCTTCAGATGAGAATGAATAGCAGTGTCTTTACTATCTGCATGTATTCTGGATGTAGTAGTCTGATGTGTGTATAACATGTGCCCATGTTATAAGCTTGAGAGTTTTGGATTTTAGGTGTTTATGAGTGTTTGCACTATTATTAATGCATGTTTGGCTATGTATGAATAGATCTATTGTTTGGATATAAGCCATTGTTTGGTTGTTCCTTTCTTTGTATAGTCTTGTCGACACATACTTAGATTTTGCTTCGTGTTGGATATATCTGCTTTGAGGTTTCAACACTTGAGTGTTCCCTTGCTAGGAATGTAAAATAGTGAGGGCTGAGTTGGCTAAATTACCTCTTTATTGAATTCATTGCCAAATGGCCTTCATTACATAGGATGCCGAACGGCTATAGCTCAACACTTGTACATCGTGAGTCTATTTGTAGTAGTACTTCAAGTGATCAGCGTTCCATGGATGGCCAAGGGTCTTGCCATCGGAGCTTCTAAGTGTGTAAGAGCCAGGGCGACTGATGCCAATGACTTCATACGGTCCATCCCAGTTTGGACTAAGTGTGCCTTCACTCGGGACTCTGTCGCAGAGTAATCTTTTCTTTAAGACCCAGTCTCCTATTTTGAAAGAACGAAGCTTGACCCTAGAGTCATAATAGTTGGAGATGCGCTGCTTGTAGGCGACATTCCTCAAGTGAGCTTGGTTTCTGTGTTCCTCGACTAAATCCAAGTTGAGGGTGAGTTGTTTGTCATTTTCACTTTGAATGTAGTTCTGGACTCGGAATGTTGCTTGCTCGAGCTCAACAGGGACAACCGCCTCTGTGCCAAAGGCAAGTGAGAATGGAGTTTCTCCTGTTGAAGTCCGATATGAAGTGCGATATGACCAAAGAACTTGGGGTACAAATTCTGGCCAACAGCCTTTAGCTTTGTCCAAGCTGGTTTTCAAAGTGCGCTTGATTATTTTGTTGATGGCCTCAACTTGTCCATTAGACTGGGGATGAGCTGGAGAGGCAAAGCATAAGCTGATGTTGAACTTAGAGCAGAACAACCTGAACTTCTTGTTGTCAAACTGTCGCCCATTGTCAGTGACTATCGCATTGGGAATGCCGAATCTACAAAGGATGTTCTTCCACACGAAGTCTTCTATCTTTGCCTCAGTAATGGTTGCCAAGGGTTCTACTTCAGCCCACTTTGTGAAGTAGTCCACTGCAACGACTGCGTAACAGACTTTGCCCTTCCCTGCCGGCATTGGGCCGATCAAATCAAGTCCCCACTGGGCGAAGGGCCAAGGGCTGATCATAGGAGTAAGAGGCTCTGGAGGGGAATGAGGAATAGTTGCATATCGTTGACATTTGTCACATGAGCGGGATACTTTGATGGCATCCTGGTGGAGTGTTGGCCAGTAATATCCTTGGCGAAAAGTCTTGTGTGCTAGGGACCGAGATCCAGCATGATCTCCACAGACTCCCTCATGTATTTCCCGAAGGACGATTTCCGCCTCGGCAGGCGTAAGACACCTTAAGTATGGCAGGCTAAAACCTCGCTTATAGAGTTGATCATTGATGATCAGGTAGCGGGTAGACTTGTATCGAATTTGCTTAGCCTGGACTTTATCATTTGGGAGGGTGCCATGAGCAAGGAAATTATAGATCGGGGTGATCCAACTATCCCCCTGTTGTAAGTTGCATACTTCTGCGGCCATGGTGCTTGGTGTTGCCAACAGTTCGACATGAATTTTTCTTCCAATCTTGTCTTCCACAGCTGAGGCGAGGCGAGCCAGGGCGTCTGCATGACTGTTTGCCGCTCGAGGAACTTGGGTGATCTGGTAGTGGAAGTGCTTGAGCAAAAGTTGTGTTTGCGCAAGATATGCTGCCATGGAGCTGTCCTTAGCATCAAAGTTGTTGGTAACCTGGTTGACCACTAATTGGGAGTCACTGAAAATATCAATTTGTTTAACCCCGAGGTGTTTGGCCAAACGTAATCCTGCTAGAAGGGCTTCATACTCGGCCTCATTGTTTGATGCCTTGAATTTGAAACGAAGAGCATACTCCATTGCTACTTTGTCGGGCGTAGTCAAGACTAGTCCCGCTCCACAGCCCTGTTGGTTGGATGAGCCATCAACATACAGACTCCATGCTGAGGTCGTTGATTCTACTTTCTGAGCTTCCGAGGGTAATGAAGCCACTGCTTCAGGTGTAGAAGCAATGTCAACCGGATATGTGAAGTCGGCAATGAAGTCTGCCACTGCTTGGCCCTTCTCAGCTGGCTTTGGTTGGTAGGAGATGTCAAACTCACCCAACGCTATTGCCCATTTGATCATTCGCCCTGAAGTGTCAGGACTTTGGAGTATCTGTCGAAGAGGATAATTGGTAAGCACGATGATGGAGTGCGCTTGGAAGTAAGGGCGGAGTTTTCGAGCAGACATGACCAATGCCAGAGCCAATTTCTCAATGTTAGAGTACCGTGTCTCCGCATCTTGTAAGGCTTTGCTAGCGTAGTAGACAGGTCGCTCAATATTCCCATCCTTTCGAATGAGAACGGAACTTACGGCTGAAGCTGATACCGATAGGTAGATAATGAGAATGTCTCCTACCTCGGGCTTGGAGAGTAGAGGGGCTTTACTCATGTACTCCTTGAGGTTTTTGAATGCCTCGGCACATTCATCAGTCCATGTAATGTACTTCCTACTTCCCTTAAGTGCTTTAAAAAAGGGAGCACATTTGTCTGTGGCCTTAGAAATGAACCTGGTTAAGGCTGCCACCTTGCCAGTAAGGCTCTGGATGTCCTTTGAAGTTACCGGTTCCTTCATGTCGAGGATTGCTTTGATCTTCTCGGGATTAGCTTCAATGCCTCGTTGGCTAATCATGAAACCTAAGAATTTGCCAGAGCCTACGCCGAAGGCACATTTGTTGGGGTTTAACCTCATTCGATACCTCTTCAAAATAGTGAAAGTTTCAGATAGGTTGGTGATGTGTTGGTCAGCATGTTTGCTTTTGACTAACATATCATCAACGTAAACTTCCATGCTCTTCCCAATCTGCTCGGCGAACATTGAGTTGACTAGTCTCTGATAAGTCGCTCCTGCATTCTTTAGGCCGAAAGGCATAACTTTATAGCAGTATAGTCCTCTGTCGGTAGTGAAGGCTGTGTGTTCTTGATCCGAAGGGTTCATGAGGATTTGGTTGTATCCTGAGTAAGCATCCATGAAGCTCAGGAGTTCACACCCGGCCGTAGAGTCTATAAGTCTGTCAATAAGAGGAAGAGGGAAGCTATCTTTCGGACACCCTTTGTTTAGGTCGGTGTAGTCAACACACATTCTCCACAAGACCTTTTGAAGCAAAAGACTTTCTTTGGTCGGATTTTTCTTAACAAGGACCACATTTGCTACCCATGTCGGGTAATTGACTTCGCGGACAAAGCCTATGCCTTTGAGTTTTTCAACTTCTGCTTTCATTGCCTCGTATCGTTCAGCGTCATAAGATCTTCGCTTCTGTCTCACCGGCTTGATCTTGGGGTCAATACTCAAACGATGACAGATGACATCGGGAGAGATGCCTGGCATGTCCTCGTATGACCAGGCGAAGACTTCAGTGTTCTCTTTCAAAAAAGATATCAATGCTAACCGAAGGGGTGGTGACAATGTGGTGCCAATCTTCACCATGCGATCTGGATAATCTCTTGAGATAGGTACCTTCTCCAACTCTTCAGCAGGTTGGGCTTGCTGGGTGAAAGAGTCATCTCGAGGATCATCGGGTTGATTGTTGCTATCAGGAAGATCCAAGTTCGCTTCATCTAGGCTGGTCTTTGTGACTTGGTCATGTACAGACAGGGTTTCCTTGGGTCCGGGCAAGTGTTGTTGCTTAACTGAAGTGTTGTAACATGATCGTGCACTAAGTTGATCTCCTCTGATGTAGCCGTTGCCATGGGGGGTTGGAAATTTCATCAACAGCATATGCGTGGATACCATAGCCTTGAGATCATTGATGCCTGTGCGCCCAAAGATGACATTGTATGCCGTTGGGCAGTCAACCACTAGGAAGTTAGTGGTAATGGTAGCCGTGTAAGGGCCTGTACCAATAGTAAAGGGTAAATGTATGCTCCCTAAGGGTTGCACGATATCACCGGAGAAGCTTATCAGAGGAGAAATCGAGCGATCGAGCAAGTGTTCAGCTACACTAAGTGCCCTGAAAGCTTCGGCAAACATGATATTGACCGAAGCCCCTGTGTCTACGAGGATTCGTCGAACATCAAAGTTGGCTATGTGAGCCTCCACGATCAATGGGTCGTTATGAGGGTAGATGATGCCTCTTTCTTCCTCAGGGTAGAAACATATCGGATCCCAGTTAGGTTTTTGATACTTCCCTCCCCTGATGTCTTCCACGTGAAACACTTGGTGACCAGGCCTCAGACTTCGTTCACTGTTTTTCATGGCCCTATTGGAAGATTCAGATATGGGTGTGCCGCCGCTTATGGAATATATGACATTCACCTGGTGTTGGTTACGGTTATCCCTTTGAGGGTGAAGAAGGAATTGATCAATTTTTCCTTCTCGTGCCAAAGCTTCAATACGATCACGGAGGATGATACATTTCTCGCTATCATGGCCGTTATGCTCATGGTAGCAACAAAACGTGCCCGCGTTATTCGGGGGCGTGTAATCTGGGTGCCTCGGCTTTGGCTTTGGTATCAGGTGAGCTATGCTGGGGTAAATGGCCGCGCATGTGGCATTCAAGGGCGTGTATGTCTCATACCTTGGGGTAGGGGGTATCTTGACGCGGGTTTGACCCACTGCATTGACTGCCTGGGGGCGAGCGTTATTGTGGCGATACCCTTGGTTATCGGGATAGTGTCCCTTACTCTTTTTACTGAAAGGAGAGTGGTGAGGATGGAAATCCTTCCTCTTGCCTTGAAATTGATATGTCTGTTGATTCGGTGAAGCATTATGCAAGGCATGGGGAGGTGCCACTGCTGTTTGGGAAGTCGAGGTCTTCTCATTTAGGTGAGTCTGGCTTCCACCTCCCACTTGTTGATAAAGGATGGTTGTAGGGGGTTTCTCCTGATATGTCTTTGCCTCGGCGGAGGCATGGTTATAAGCCTGCGCCATCACCTCAGAGTAAGTCTTCCAAGTATTGGCATTGATCATGTATTTAAAGAAACAATCACGTAGGCCTGCCGTGAAGGCTTTGAGGGCAGTCTTGTCATCTGCTTCGGCACACCGGGAGTATTCATGGCTGAAGCGGCCAGCATACATACGTAATGACTCGTCTGGCTTCTGGCGGATAGTGTACAAGTCATCTGCAGAGTGCAAGCGATCGGTTTGGAAAATGTGTTGGGAAACAAATAGTTTCCTCAATTCCTCAAATGAGTCTACCGTCTCAGGTGTAAGACGACAATACCAATTTAGAGCTCCACCAGAGAGGGTGGAGGGGAAGAGAAGACATCGCTCTTCGTCGGTGTGCATCCGGTATGCCATGGTGGACTCAAAGAGGTTAAGGTGTTCAATCGGGTCCTCTTTTCCAGTATAAAGTTGCAAGCCAAGCTTTTGCTTTGTCTTTGCTTGAAGGGGGGTGTTGAGGATCCTCCTTGTAAGAGGGCCAGGCCTGGGTTGGTTCCAGTCAGGTATTTCAGCCTGACGTTCAGCCTTCAACTTGTTTACTTCCTCAAGAAGTTGTAGGACAAGGGGGTCCTGAGCGGAGTTATGTGTCACTGGAGCTTTCTTTCGTAAATCTCCATCTCCTCTTGGAATTAGGAAGGTTTGATCAAGGGCATGTGATTTTTCCCTGGACTCGCTGTACTGGCTTCCAGGGTATGTCTGTCGGAACACCTCTGAGTCCCCTGTACCCTCATGTCTCTCTGGGACTTGTTGCCCCTTCCCCAAATTGGTGGCCGGCTTGGGCCGTGGCAGGGGACCGAGTCTCTCAGAAATCCTTGGGTCATTAATCTTTGAGCTTATATGGATGGAATTCTCTCGACGTTGCTTCAGGAAATCCCGACAATCGCGAAAGACGGCTTTTGATCCTTCTGCCCCTTCAGTAAAGAGGTGTCTCCCTCCACTTCTCATGGTTCGGGTTGAAGCAACTGGGTTAAGAGAAGCCTCATGTTGATTATCAAGTCGAGGGGTAATCTGTTCCCTATCAGGGATATCTATGTCGAATGCATGTGACCCTCCATGTTGGAGGGCACCCAGTTGATGGTTGACTTCCACGGGGGCAACAAGCTCGCGTGTCTGAGCTTGCCTAGCTTCGTGGAGTGTCTCGAAGAGCTTCTCATATTGCTCCTGGAGGACCTCATTCTTCATTGCTATCTTGTTGTTCTGAGCTTCCAACTCATCGACTTTAGCTTGAAGAAGAACTCGTTTTCCTTCCTTCTTTCGTTGTTTCGCACTATGTGCAAGGGGGGTGTCATTCTGTGTGCTGTGGCTTCCTTCGCTTCCCATGCTGGAGAGGGATGCCTGGTCAAAAGAAAGTGTACGAATGATAGAAACCAGCTTGACACAGCTGAAGAGAGTAGGAATAAGTGTCGTTTCCCACAGACGGCGCCAAATGTTGATGCACAAAACCGGAGGTCTTGGAACAACAGAAAGTGTCAGGTTTTGTGACCTTCGCTTGGTTGCTTGGTTGCTTCAGTCACTAGTGAGGATAAGTACGTGAATGAATAGAGACAGAGAAGCAAACACAGGATGTACGTGGTTCACCCAGATTGGCTACGTCCACGGAGTAGAGGAGTTCTTATTAGTAGTGAAGGGCTTACACAAGTACAAAGGATCAAGCTCTCAATTTAGTGAGTTCTTGTGAATGATTTAACACAAAATGGCATTAGGCAATATTGTGGGGGAATGACCCCTATTTATAGAAAAACTTGTAGCTTTGTCACATTGACATGTGTCATGTTGTGATTGGTTCTTGATGTCGACACGTGCTGCGCTCTGATTGGCTTCTAATCTTGACACGTGTCGAGTAGTGATTGGCCTCCTGGTCGGAGGGGAACTCTTCTGGGTCCTTGACAGTATAGCGTTGGCCGGTGCTCGGTAGTTTCGGGATTGGTCAAGTATGGTACAAACAATGATTTCTGCAAGAATAGCATCAACCCTAATCATTCAAATCTACTCCAGAAAGTACTTAATAATATGTGTTGTCACCAAAACTTCCGGTAATTCCTAACAGATCGCAAGCACGCCGTTCGCACTCTAACTTGCCCCACCGTGCATCAACTCGTTCACAGGGGAAAATCGGTTTGTTAATGCTGTATCAATATCTCCACATATTAGATCTCAACGAATATAATTTACAACGTTATCAGGCTTCTCAGATTACAGAACCAGAACAGTGGAAGATTTCTGCAGAACGTACCTTCTGTTAACCGTATTATGCACATGACATAGCCATTGGGAGAACTCGGCATGTGATCCAGCCTGTACAGGATTTGATCTGCCAAACATGCACCAAATATACATCTATAAGTTCAAAAGTATACTAAACGAGCATCTGGAGATTGTACGAGTGCAGCATTTGAATCTCACATTTAGATATTTGATACGAAATTACCCTATGACGTAGTTGAGAACTACGGGACACTAGAGAAGAACGAAGATGATGAGTAAAAGATGAAATTGTGAACCTCAGAATTTCTTGAAAGTGATCTGCACATTCCTTGCAGGGGTACATTCGTGATAATATTGACATCTGCATGGTAAATGCAACCAACATGAGTTGCTCAGACTGCCTACTCCAGTTCTTGCACATTGTGTAATATCCGTTTCACCAGTAAACAATATATTATCTCAAGGCTCCTTGTGATATTCCAAAGTAGAAAAAAAAAAAAAAACAGGACATGTATTACAAATGAAAACTTAAAAACTGAATTGCAAAACGACAAACATTTTTCGGTCTACATCATCCTACCTTGAATTCTGACGAGAATCCGTCCAAAAGAATTAAGGATTTCGTGTGCATATATTTTTATAAATCTTCAGTCTGGAGTGCCAGAAATTAATTGTGTGCACGAGAGAGAGAGAGTAGAGAGTAACATACCAATTCCTTTACATCCTTCTTCTGTTGCCTTGTCGGTTTATCTGGATACTAAAATTTTGAAAAAATCTTACCGAAGTTAATCCACATTAAACAACTTAATTACATGAAGCATAATATATCATTGTGATCAAGTGCAGAAGAAGCAGTTACACAAAAGTTATTTTCTGCCAAACAGTTTTTTTTTAGCAAGTAATGTGGCAATTATACTTCGTCAAACATTGCAAAACAATTACTAATACAAACTATTTCCTTTACCTGAGCAGCAAGAGTGTGAAGAAAAGTCCAAGTAGATCTTCCAAGCTCTTCTTTCGTCAAAGGAGCAGCAGATTTTACCTGAACATAAGAAATTGATTCAAATGTAAGAACAATGCGCTTTTGTGTTGGAATTCTAAGTAGGTTTTGACAGAAAAAATGGAATGAAAATATCATAGAGGCTAACTGTGATATTGGTCCATAAACAAACCCAAACTGCATGCATTCTCCGAAAAAACCACATCTTTCGCTTAACCTATACAACTAATGATGATAATAACAATAAAAGAACACTTCCAATTTAAAGGGCTACAAGTTAAACAGCATGTTCAAAAGCCACTTAGTATTACGGTCTAGTGATTTTTTTTTTTGTTCACTTATAAGTGAGAGGTCTTAGGTTCAATTCTTGCCAAAGGTGAATTTAAATCACATTATTGCTAACTCATTGTGAGGCTAAGCCCACCCCACCCCCTTAGTGTAGATAATATCACTTGTAAAAAAAAGGGCAGGTCAAACCACATTACCCATGGCAGCAAATGAGCCAATCTACGTTGCTGGAAAGCAAAGACAAAACCTCACCAGAACCCTAAATATCCACACACAATCCACCGAATGATACTCCAACTAAAACATACTTAAATGGGATTTCACTCTTTAGACTCTCTTTCAGGACTTTTATCAAACAGTTTGCGAACTACCCATCTCTCTAGCAAAGATCACAAACAAGGAAACCCAATAAAGGCTGCGTCTTTAAGAATCAAAACGCTGCAAAATCAGTGAGCTTACCGGATACCAACGACCAAGATTACCTTTTTCGTGCTGAGGATGTCTTTGGATTCGGGATGATCGGCGGAGCCATTGTCTGACCAGGCTACCACCCTGGAGGAGGAGGAGGAAGAGGCGGAGAGAAGGCTTTTTTGGGCGGTGGGTGATGGCTTGTGAGGTTGGGCTATGAGATTATAGAGTTGGGTTTGAATCGAATTGGAGACTTTTGAAAAAGTTTGAAACAGGGCATGGAATGGATGCTCCGACATCTTCACAGACATGGCAATGTTTGGCGGGAAATAAGGTTGGTCTTATTAAACGTAGGCTTTTTCTTTCAGCTCTCTTTTGGTGGGTTCCTTTTTTTTTTGTTTTTTTTTTGTTCGCCAACCTTATTTTTCTTCTAAATACAACGATATTGGAGTTGCTGTTATAAAAATGTAAAAGTTATAGAGAGATAACCTTTATTTGGGACAGGAACGAAGCAGTTGCAGAGTATTATACCAACACAAGCTATTGCAAAGGAAGTAATGTATATTATTACAATTAGATATTTTTCTCTTCCTTTTCTCTCTGTTTTGTTGAACATTCGTAAAGCTCTATTTATAGAGCATCACCATGGAAACAAACAAAAACATTGTTAAGCATATGACATGTTCACTGTATGCATGTAGGCATACATTATATTTACTAAAACTCAGTTGAATACAACACTGTTCAGAAATAGTAAAAGGTTGGAAATGCCCCTTTGTTTTTGCTCTGTTTCTCTTGCTGTTTCCTCATCTGTACAGTCGAATGACTGTTTTACCCATTCACTCCACGCGTCCATCATCCAGTCAACCTCGATTTGGGCTGTCTTCTGGAATTTTCTGTTTGTTTCCTAATTTTGCGTGTTGTGTTTTGTAGAAAAGATGTTGGATGCATGTTTTGGTTGGTTTCGGTCAGAAGTGGCATAAAAAAAATGTGAGATATATTGGCCAGGACAGAAAAGAAGTGATAGGTCATGATGTGACAACTGTTCATTAACAGTAGATTTCCTCCTTTTTTTTAATTTTTTTGGCACAACTAAGAATAAAAATTTATATCTTCTTAATTTTTTAAACCTATATGTATCTGTTGGGAAAACAAAAAAAATATTAAAAAATTGTGATTAAAATAGGACCAGTTTGTGGCACAACTAACAATAAAATTTTATACTTTCTTTATTTTTTCAACCCAGGTATAACAGGTGAGAAGACAGAAAAAAATTATACATATACTAAAACCCAAGAAAAGTTATCACTGTTCATTAACAGTATTCTTCCATTTCCATCCCTGCTTCTTTTTGTTATTTCAACTTTGCCCTTCCTTCCTATATCTCCACCCAGCTTTTCTCTAGATCCTTCCCCATCTATACTAAAACCCAACAAAAGCTCTCCAGTTATTATTTATACTAAAACCCGATGGAAAACCACACATCTGGCAGCAATGGTACATGCCTTTCCACAAAAAATAATTAAAAAACCTTACCTCATCACACCTGGCAGCAATGCATGCCTTGCCATCAAAATATAATTAAAAAAACAAAAATCTGGAACATGCACAGAAAAGCTGAGCATGGATACTGAGTGAGATAGGATAAGTTATCCACTGTTTTGCCACGCGTCGATCATCGTGGATAAGTTCTCTTCAATTGCATCTCTCCAAATCTCCTTTAGTTTCCAAAATCTCCTTCAGTTTCCATTTGCTTTCCTTTTCTCAACCTTTGGTTTCCGATCTTCTCATCTTTCTCATTTTTCTCAGCCAAATCATCTGTGCAAATTTCTTGCGTTTAAAACCCTTGGAAAAATAAATAGTTGCTGCATCTTGCGTTTAAAATCCCTGGGTTAGTACTGATTTTGTTGGTTTTTCGACTTTATCAGGGTAGATTTGTTACCTCCAAGGTCCACCTCTGTTTGGTGGTGAGATTTTTTAACCTTTATAGTATTGCTGTTTTATTTTTATTTTTTTGTAGTTTTCCATGTTCAAGTGGCATTTTTGTATGAATTTTTTTTCTTCTAACTCTCGGTGTTTTCTTTATATCGTTAGATCCGATGTCTGATCATTTTTTGTATCTAATTCTCGGTGTTTTTCGTTTCAGAACACGTTGCTCTATGTTTTTTGGAATTTAGTTTTTGTAATTTTTGGTGTTTTGTTTATATCCTTAGAACTGCCGTTTGGTTGTATGATTTGCTTTTTTTTCTTTTTGTTTCAGGACACTTTGCTCTTCGTTTTTTGGGGCTTCTATGTGCAGCTTCGAACCCGTTTATGCTCAAGGTAAATAATTTCAGTTTTTTCCTTTTAGCATTTTCTGCAACAAATTTTATTTTATTTTATTTTTAATATTGTGAAGTTGTGTTTTCTGTAGTGTGAAAGTCGAATATGTGGGAATTATATATATAGATTAGATTTTGGTGTCTTTTAGGGTTTTATTCTGGAGCTTGCAAACCATTTTTGGGTCATGTATATACTTTATCTCTTTGCTGTTAAATTTATTTTCTATTTGGGTTTTTTGATTGTTTGTCGTTCAATTTTTCCCTGATAACTTAAAAAGAGAGGAATGGTCATGTTTAATTTTTCCGTATTGAATGTCAAATGATCAGTGTATAGATACAAAAAATGATTTCAGTGTATGTAGGCAAGATAAAATTTCTATGTCAAATGGTGAAATATCACGACTTGGTTTCCAGTTTTAATGTTCTTTTTATGTGTTGTCTTTGCTTTCATAAATTGATACTTTATTGTTGATAAAACTGATTTGGTTTTGTAGACCATAATTTTTAAGCAACAAAATTAAGCTGGAAATTAAATTGAGGTATGAATGCTTCCACTTATTCAGGTTAGTCAATTGATCTTTTCCTTTACTGGATTTTATTTTTGAATGTTGTATGATAAAACTAATTTGGTTTTGTAGATTAAGATTTTTAAGCGAGAAAATGAAGTTGGAAATTCAATTGAAATTGTAATAAATTTGCAAATTTGTCAAGTATATCTTACATTCGTGGTTCCATATTCACGTTACCCATAACTATTGAATTTTGTCTCTTGACTGGATGAATTTTTATAGCTTCCAGGATCTACAGTTGCCATGCCTTTGATGGATAAAACATGGAGGACCCAGCTACTACTCTTATAGAGCTTCTTTAGCATTGTAAGTTAAAATTGCATATCATTTTTTTTGCTTCATGGAATTCATTATGTTTAATAGCATACCAATTATGTGATATCAATTGTTATCTTAGTAGCTTCTAACAATTTGTAAAGTACGGATAAATGTGTAGAAGTTTGAATTATACATATTAAAGTTTCATCTATTATACTCTTACTAATTTTTGTTACACAATCAATCATTCACAGGTAATGCTATTCAGAGTGGTTCAAAGAATTTCAAGAGCTTCATTCATCTAATTTATGCTTTTCATGTAAAAATTATTTCAATAAATTCAAACATCTTTCGGTGTAGATAACATTAACATTCTGTAACAATATATTATAGCTTTGAAACATTTTTTTCACACGATTTCTAATCCCGCAGCAACGCGCGGGCAATATTTCTAGTATTATACTATTTACAACAGTTGCGAATTTATACAAACCATATGGTAGGTTTTTGTTTTCCCATATAATTGATGTAAAAACTTAATTAATGCGCTTAGTACTGCTACTTATGAGAAAATGACTAAAGGAATTGATAATAACAACAATGTTTTCGTTCAACTATATTATTAGTTTGAGTGCTAAATCAACTCAAATTGGATAGCCATTTGTATTTCTTTCTTGAACAATGAAAGTTTAAAAAAAAAAGAGCGTATGTGTGTCAATATTGTTGAAATATAAGATGTTTGTTTATTTGTTGACCACGAATATAAAAGTTATGATGATGTAGAAGAGTCAAACCGCATAGGGTAGTTAATTTGCATCAAATATCGAACTCAATTCAAATGTTACAGCATCATGAATCAAATATAAAACTTCTACTCATAAGTAAAGATGAAAATAAAACGTAGTGCTAATTGGTGGTGGTGGTAATGAAATTGATACATTCACATTCTAATATATGCTATTTTGTTAAAATAACTTATATTGAATGAGTACACCGCTACATGACATTTCTACTAATAAAATACACATATATTTATGTTATTAATACAAAACACTACCATGATCATGTGATCATGTCATGTAAGTCTTCTCTTTCTTTGGGGTCTATGCCTCTTCATTTAGGAGGAGAAATTTTTTCATTGTGACGGAAACACGAGTGATACATCACGTGCTTTTATATAAGTAGTAATAAATTTTATTTTTTATGTTATTAATTTTTTTAACACACAAATCTCACCATTTGTATAATAACACGTGATGTACTACTTCGTGTGCCGATCACACTAAAAAATCTCTTGTTCAGGAGGGCCCAACAAAACATCAACATAACTCACGTTGGGAAAGGATCTTGGCTGAATCTTTTCCTAAGGATCCTAGGGATTCCATGATCTCAACCGTTCATTATATATCAAGCGGTAAAAAATTATTTCAAAATTTAAAATTTAAAATTAAATATAAATAATATCTAATAAAAATTAATCACACAATAGACGATAAAAAGTTAACCAAATCTCTAGAATCTCTAAGAAAAAGATCAGGTAAGATCCTCTACCACTCACGTTTGGAGCCAAACACCAAATGTTGATCGCTCATCACGCACCGTATCTTCCCTCCGTTGCCATATTCTTTACGCAATCCTAGACAATGGCGTTTGGAGCCAGGGACCCACCCTACAGCTCTCGTACCGCATGCAACGCATCCAAAGTCAAACATTGACTTGGCCCGAATCAAGAGAAAAAAATCATCTTCGGATCTTTTCCTCTAAGTTCAAGTGATCTGAACCTTTAAAATTTGATCAAACAGTAATAAATTATTATAATTTTTAAATTTTTTTAACTAATTTCTCTGTTTTTTTACTTTGTATTAAATTTCAAAGATCCAGATCATTTTATCCGTGCGCTTTGAAGCAAGATATCCGGAGAGGATTCCCAAATCAAGGACCATATTTTCATCATGACTCCAATCTGCCATGGTTGATTTCCCAGAAGCAGAACAGAAGAGAATATACGGATCCGAAACCTCTCCTGTGAAAAGCATGCAAAACCCAGATTGGAAAATCCATCAATACAGGTACTTTTTCCTGAGAAAAATCAAATCCAACTTCTTTATCTGATTGCTTTTAGTTATGGGTTTTGGTAGAATTGTAATCAGATCCAAATTCTAGGCAAAACCCAGCTCATTGAATCAATTAAAGTGGTTTGAGATTGGGTGAGTTCAAGTATATTTCCCTCTGCTGTATGTGGATGGCTGAAGAGGGAATAATGGTCAGTGAATCCAAGAACGCACCTGCAAAAACAAGTCCAAAGCTGACCCTGTTGCCTCTCATAGCTTTAATTTTCTATGAGGTTTCTGGCGGTCCTTTTGGAGTGGAGGATTCCGTCAGGGCCGGTGGCGGCCCTCTTCTGTCTCTGCTTGGTTTCTTAGTGTTTCCTTTGATTTGGAGCATCCCAGAAGCTTTAGTGACGGCTGAGCTGGCCACAAGCTTCCCGGAAAATGGCGGATATGTGCTTTGGATATCAGCAGCTTTTGGGCCTTTCTGGGGTTTCCAGGAGGGTTTCTGGAAATGGTTTAGTGGGGTTATGGACAATGCTCTTTACCCTGTCCTGTTCCTCGATTACTTGAAGCATTCGTTTCCTATTTTTAACCGGATGGTTGCTCGAATTCCAGCTCTTTTAGGGATAACTTTCTCATTGACTTACTTGAATTACCGCGGATTGCATATTGTCGGGTTCTCTGCTGTTTCCCTTGCAGTTTTCTCCCTTTGCCCATTTGTTGTAATGGCGATTATCTCAATTCCTAGGATAAGGGTTAAGCAGTGGCTAGTTGTAGATTTTAAGAAAGTGGAATGGAGGGGATACTTCAATAGCATGTTTTGGAATCTGAATTATTGGGATAAGGCAAGTACACTTGCAGGGGAGGTTGAAAATCCCAGTAAGACTTTTCCGAAGGCGCTTCTTGGGGCTGTAGTTGTGGTTGTTTCTTCGTATTTGATTCCGCTTCTTGCCGGAACTGGAGCTTTAAACTCTGCATCTAGTGAGTGGACTGATGGGTATTTTGCACAAGTTGGGATGTTGATAGGTGGCGTCTGGCTTAAGTGGTGGATTCAAGCCGCTGCTGCAATGTCTAACATGGGGTTGTTTGAAGCAGAAATGAGTAGTGATGCTTTTCAACTTCTTGGGATGAGTGAGATGGGAATGCTTCCTGCGATATTTGCTTCAAGGTTTGCATTTTCGTACACTTTCGCTCCCTTCACTGGTTCAGTTTTAGCCAATCCGCTGTTTTAGAACATCACAATTGCAACCTCCTGTTTTGAAGGATCCTTCTGTAAAGAAAACGACCTTTTACTTACAAATTTAGTTGGATGCACAGTGGATGAGCGCTGAGCTGATTGTTTTCTTTAACTCTTATCTTGTAGGTCAAAGTATGGAACACCTACCATTAGCATTTTGTGCTCTGCTACCGGAGTTATCTTCTTGTCGTGGATGAGCTTTCAAGAAATCTTGGAATTTCTTAATTTCTTATACGCCATAGGAATGCTTCTGGAGTTCGCAGCTTTTATTAAACTGAGAGTGAAGAAGCCAGACCTTCATAGACCGTACAAAGTTCCCTTCGAAACATTCGGAGCAACAATGCTTTGCCTGCCCCCTGCATTGTTACTTGTTCTTGTTATGTGCTTGGCTTCTCTGAAGACTTTCTTTGTAAGTGGTGCTGTAATTATCTTTGGGGTTTTGTTGTACCTTCTTTTAGTTCAAGCAAAGGATAGAAAGTGGGTGCGTTTCGATGGAGAACAACCTGCTGAGACTCCCATTCACTGTCCGGATGGCCATTCCGCGGTTTCACACTTGCATGAAGAAGGTGCAGACGAGGCTGCAGTCGGCCTGCTCACAGACTTGTCATCGGTTGATACAGAACAAGAGTCCTCCAAGTTAAGGTCCGAAGAAGAAGCCTTGAAGTTAGAGTAGCTGTAAATCTCTATATATTTTGAAGCTTTACGATTGCATGAGTCAAAGCACGATGCGTAAACCAATATAATGTGTATTTAATTAGTGCAATCGGTGTGTAATACAATGAAAAAAACAATGTGTCAAGTTGCATATTGTATTTGGTTTAGACTTTAAGAGAAGACTTGGAGCGCTAATAACATTTTCTAAGGAAACTGAATTTGAGATTGAACTTTATATTAATGTTGGCATTCCGGGATGCAAAATATAAAAACCCGTCGCGGAAAATTGTAAGTCAAATTAGTTGAATATCAGAGTGCGCAACGAACAAAATTACAAAATAAAATGAATATTATTAAACAAACAAGAATGCCGAAACGGCTACAAAATCCCAAGAGGTTACATTGTGAATGATTTATTTCTCAAACTAAATTACAAGCTCTATTTATAGAGAACCAAACCTAAGAAATCCTAACTCGGATGGATTATGCCCAAATCCTACACTAACAAGCAAAACCCAAATACTAAAATAAACTTAAATACTAATATTTTCCAACAAAATTAGTGTAAGCAATATATATAAACAACTCTTTACGCCGACTACAATAAAAGATCAGAATCCGAACTTTAAAATTTCCCTTTTCCTGTGAATATTAATAAGTGGTAATACATCCTCAAACTTGAAGAACTATGAGTGTCGTCTTCCCCCCACGTAAATAAAAAACAAAAGCTGATAGAAGAAACCCTTCTTGAATCAAGACGATGTTTCACGTACGTAGCATGGTTCTTTTCTTGAAGGACAAGAAACTTGACATCAATCCACAAAACTCTTTAATCAATGTGACTTCCAGGATATATATATATATATATATATGTGTGTGTGTGTTGTGTCATTGCCTCCGTTGGTGGAAATTTGATCCTGGTTATAGTTGAAGGAATGGATTTTAATGTAAAACTTGAAGAACTATTCAGAACAGGGAGGGGCTCTTCAACCCTCAATATGGATTTTGATACACACACACACGTTTACACACACTGAATTATTACTGGCGAATAAGAGGGGCTATCAAGATATTATTATTAAGAGTGATGCACTCCAGATTGTCACTGCATTGTGCAATGTCCTTGCCAATGGATCCTTAATTGGTAACATTCAAGGACGGAGCCAATGAAGGCTCACTGAGGGCACATGACCCCACTTAAGTGATTTGTTTGTTAAGTTGCAGATTACAATTATTTAATACGCACGCTATTGAAGGAAGGACCTCCGGTTACTTATGACTACTCTTCATTAGGGTTTTATCTAGTTAATAGCTGTCTATTTTCTTCTTGATCTTATCATCTTGTGTAAGGGTCTTATCTCCTCATTTCAAGGAAGATTAGTGTGGCCCTATGCCGGCTGCTTTGCATGATTTAAGGAGATAGTGTGGCTCCCTATGTCTCAATTAGCTGTCTTGCATGATTTAAGGAGATTAGTGTGGCATCCTATGCTGGCTTTCATGAGTGTTGAGTGCAGTTTGCAACTCACTCAATCTCTTCTATATATTTTGTGTAACCTTTGGATGCTTGTTAATATAATGAAAACCACAAACTTCAACATGGTATCAGAGCGGGCATCATTCTGAGCCTGTTCTGTATATCGAAACTGCTGTGTTTATTTTTTCAAAAACAATGGCAGATGGAAGTCCAGATGATGTAAGCATCATTGCTTCTTCATCTATAAGCGCGTCTGAAATGGATATCAATCCAAACCAACGTCTCAGTTCAGTGTTATTGAATGAGTTTAATTATTTGCCATGGGCAAGGGCTGTCAGTCTTGCTCTCGGTGGAAGATCCAAACTTGGTTTCATCAATGGCAGTCAACCTGCACCAGATGCTTATTCTCCAGAATTTGGAGGGTGGCTATGTAAAGATCAATTGGTCATGTCATGGTTGTTAAATTCTATGGAAAGGAAGGTTGCTGAAATCTTCAGCTATTCTGAGTCGTCTCTCATTCTTTGGACCACCGTGAAGGAGATGTATGGCAATCAAAACAATGCAGCTCGCATCTTTCAATTCAAGAAGGATATCTCCAATATACAACAAGAAGGTAAAAGCTTTGTTCAACATCTTGGTTCCTTGAGAAGCATGTGGAATGAGTTAGATGTGTACAGACTTCACACAACTGATTCTTCAGTGCTCCTTAAAAGAACTGAAGAAGATAAAAATTTTCAATTATTGTCTAGCTTAAGCTCAGAATATGAGGATTTGAGAAGTCACATTCTCATGAACCCGGAGCTACCATTCTTCAATAGTGTCTGTGCAACTATCCAACGTGAGGAAGTAAGGAGAAAAGTCATGAACAATGGTATAAAAACCAACGTGACAGAAGCTAGGGCTTACCTGACAAATGAAAAAAGGTATAAAGGGAAAAACCCTCATTTGAAGTGTCTACATTGTGACAACATCGGGCATGTGAGAGACAAGTGCTGGATCCTACATCCAAAACTCAAACCTGACTTCATGAAGGATAAATCCGCACCCAAGACAAGTCGAGCATACCCTCGTGCCAACACTGCAACATCTTCATCTATCAACAGTTTTGATACCTATCAACAGTTTACTGCAAATCCTGCCACCCTGTTAAATGAGTTCGCAGCGTATCTCCAACAAAAAAAGGGAAGAGATGAGGGATCTGTTGATCATGAAGATGGAAGTACTACTGCATTGATGGGCAAATTTATAGGTTTTTTAGCTGATGCTGATTGTGTACCTCAGACAGACTTGAAAGGTATTATAACTGCTTTCCAAACTGCTCTTAAAATAAATGAGTTACATGATTTTTAGGTTGTAGATTCTGGTGCCACAGACCATATGACAAATCAAATGTCAAAGTTACATAAATTTGAGAAACTACATAATCCTTCACATGTATCTGTTGCTAATGGTGAAGGTGCTAGGATTGTAGGAAAGGGAAAAATTCACCTGATATCAGATCAAATAGAGTCTATGGCCCTATATGTCCTATCTTTTCCATTTCAACTTCTCTCAGTGGGAAGAATCACAAATTCCTTAAATTGTTTGGCCATTTTTTCACCAAAAACTGTCATTTTTCAGGATTGTATAACCAAGAGGACGATTGGTGAGGGGTTTTACAGTGATGGTCTCTATTACATATCTAAAAACTCTTCCAGTGGGTTTCATGCCAAGTCAAAGTCCATCTATACCTCCATTCAAGAGGCCTCATTGTGGCACCAGCGACTAGCCCATCCATCTCAACCTATCTTGTCCACCTTATTTCCTGATTTAGGCAAAGAATCAACCCACTGTGAAACTTGCCATTTGTCAAAGGCAACAAGACTACCTCTAGGGTCTTCGATGTCTAGAGTTTTTCACCTTTTTGAGCTTGTACACTCTGATATATGGGGACCAACAAGTGAATCTTTTGATGGTTATAAATATTTCATAACTTTTGTTGATGATTATTCAAGAACCACCTAGTTATATTTGTTAAAATAAAAAAGTGAGGTGATGGAAGTGTTTAAGGACTTTCACAACCTTGTTAAAAATCAATTTTCTTCTCAAATCAAAACCCTAAGGTCTGATAATGGCATCGAATACATGTCCCAAGTCATGACTCAATATTTGAGTAACAATGGCATCATACATCAAACTAGTTGTGTTGGCACACCCTAACAAAATGGTGTTGCCGAGAGGAAAAACCGTGATCTCCTTGAAAAAACTAGGGCATTGATGTTACAAATGAATGTACCAAAACGTTTTTGGTCTCAAAGCGTCATGACAGCAGCTTACCTGATCAACAGGTTACCTAGTAGGGTTTTGGGGTTCAAATCTCCAATAAAGATAGTCAAGAACAGAAAGGTGGACTTTTCTCACCTTAAAGTCTTTGGATGCATCTGTTTTGTTCATGTTCAGCCCTTACATCGAGACAAACTTGATCCTAGGGCAACTAAATGCATTTTCCTTGGCTACTCGTCCACACAAAAAGGGTATAAGTGTTACAATCCACAACTTAAGAGATTAATTGTTTCAAAGGATGTTCAATTTCATGAAACTAATTCTTATTACAGTAAGTCTCTGGATAGTACAAGTCAGGGGGAGATTAGCTTGGACATGTTTCCACTGCCAAGGACTAAGATACCCACCAATGTGGGTGATCAACCTCACACGATGGATCTTGTGGCCCCAAATCCACCGGCTCCATATGACGACAACAACATGCCTGTGGAAGATGAAACTCTACGCAGTATTCATCCTAAAGAATCCTCAGAGGAGTCTCTTCCTATCATACCTCGACGAAATCCAACTCGTGAGAGGCACCCACCAGCAAGACTGCAAGATTTTGTTACGTACAAGCCCAAGCATCCCTTATCCAACTACTGTTCTTACCAAAAGTTTCACCTAATTATATTGCCTATTTGAGTAATATATCTGCACATGAAGAGCCTCAATCATTTCAAGAAGCTAACCAATCACAGGTGTGGCAGCAAGCCATGCAGGATGAATTGCATGCACTCGATCAACATAAAACCTGGAGCATTGTGCCACTGCCCAAAGGAAAGAAAATAGTAGGTTGCAGGTGGATATACAAGATTAAATTCAACTCGGATGGGTCTATAGAAAGACATAAGGCACGATTAGTGGCCCGAGGCTTCACTCAAACATTTGATGTGGATTACAAGGAAACCTTTGCCCCGGTTGCAAAGATGAACACAGTGCGCGTACTCTTGTCCGTGGCTGTCAACAAAGGATGGCCTATGTATCAAATGGATGTAAAAAACGCCTTCTTACATGGTGAGCTTGAAGAAGACGTCTACATGAGATTACCACCGGGTCACTCTCAAAGTCATAAACAGGATGTTGTGTGTAAACTGCATAAATCAATTTATGGCCTTAAACAATCACCGAGAGCCTGGTATGCTAAGCTTAGTTCAGTCCTTATCAGTGTTGGTTTTGGAAGAAGCAATGCAGACTCTTCTTTATTTGTACGCTCAGGCACCGCTGGTACATTGGTTGTTCTTGTGTATGTTGATGACTTGATCATCACCGGAGATAATCCTGAAGAAATCAAAGAACTCAAGCATTCTCTTCAGCAACGCTTTGCAATAAAAGATCTTGGTGTACTGAGATACTTCCTTGGCATCGAAATGGCTACCTCTCACAAGGGCTTATTCCTTAACCAGCGCAAATATGTTCTTGATCTCCTTAAGGAAGCAAACATGAGTGATGCTAAACCGGTCCCTACACCTCTCGACATTAAACTTAAGCTCAGCTTAGAGGGTCAACCTCTTCCGAACATAAGCTATTATCAGCGGTTGGTTGGTAAGTTGATATATCTGACCATCACAAGGCCCGACATTACCTATGCTGTCAGTATTGTTAGCCAATTTATGCACTCTCCCACGATGGAACACTTTAACCTAGTCAAAAGGATACTTCGGTATCTAAAAGGTTCTGTGGGACGTGGTATAATCATGAAGAATAATGCAAGCACTCAGATTACAGGTTATTGTGATGCAGATTGGGCTGGCAATTCCATTGATTGTAAGTCTACAATGGGATATTGCACGTTTGTGGGAAGCAACCTTGTCTCATGGAAAAGCAAAAAACAGACTGTCGTTGCAAGATCCAGTGCTGAGGCAGAATATCGGGCCATGGCATCTACTGCGTGTGAACTAATTTGGCTCAAAGGTTTACTGTGTGACTTAGGTGTTTTCAATCATCAATCCATGTCTCTTTTATGTGACAATCAGGCTGCAATGCACATTGCTTCCAACCCAGTTTTTCACGAGAGAACCAAGCACATTGAAGTCGATTGTCACTATGTTCGTACACAAGTTCAATCTCAGGTTATCCAAACGCATTTTGTGAGGAGCTTGGATCAACTTGCGGACCTATTCACCAAATCCTTGTCCTCTCATCAATTTCAGCTTCTCCTTGTCAAGCTTGGATCCATCAACCTTTTGGATCCAGCTTGAGGGGGAGTATTGAAGGAAGGACCTCCGGTTACTTATGACTACTCTTCATTAGGGTTTTATCTAGTTAATAGCTGTCTATTTTCTTCTTGATCTTATCATCTTGTGTAAGGGTCTTATCTCCTCATTTCAAGGAAGATTAGTGTGGCCCTATGCCGGCTGCTTTGCATGATTTAAGGAGATAGTGTGGCTGATTAGTGTGGCTCCCTATGTCTCAATTAGCTGTCTTGCATGATTTAAGGAGATTAGTGTGGCATCCTATGCTGGCTGTCATGAGTGTTGAGTGCAGTTTGCAACTCACTCAAACTCTTCTATATATTTTGTGTAACCTTTGGATGCTTGTTAATATAATGAAAACCACAAACTTCAACACACGCATTATTTTTGAAGAAAATATATGTACCTAGTATCCAACATACTTTCATACTGCGTATACTCCATATCAAATATTATATGAGCAAAAGTGCTATTGTTCTGTCATTCAAACCGAAAAACCTCACTCTTGCGTAATTATGTGTTAATATTTTTCTTATCACTTTGCCGCTTTTCACTACTACACTGAAATTTTTGTAACATTAGAATTGTGATACATTATCATTTGAAATCATCCCTATTTTCATATTGGTTATAAGTCATACTATAATAATGTTTTTTTAATTGATTTTCAGGTTGCCCCACTAAAAGAAAATTCTAGCTCCATCTTTGGTAACATTGTGGAAGATTCCAAAGCATTTTTGTCCACAATCACTGAAGCTACTGCTGCCTATACCACGCCAGAATAATGAAGCTGCTCACAGTCTGTCGCTCGCTATCTAGCAACTGTTTGTGGTTCGAGGAACCACCAGACGTTATCACTGATGTTCTGTTTGCTGAGTGCAATGTCTAAGTTTTTGTTGCTGTTTTGGATCATCATTTTGTACTGAACCTTATATCAATGAACTATCAATGAACTAATATCGTTGCTTTCAACCCAAAAAAAAAAAAACACTTGCTTCTCTTTAAATTCGAGTTAGTTGCTTCTTGCCTTGAAATTGATCATCCGTGTACCTACAGACCTATATATTGGCAGATTAGCATGGGACCGTGTAGTGCAATTGTAGCTTCATATTTGAATCGTTGTCCATATGATATGAATATACATACTGGGACATAAGCATTAAGGGTTACGCTCTATTAAATCAATGTTTATAGCAATAATAAAGGCATAAGAAATCGATATTTAAACTTCAATGTTCTGATGATTTTTTTTTTATTTTAACAAGCGATATTATATAGGGGTGGTTCGGTATGTGATCTCAAACCAAAAATGGAATCCTGAATTCCAAATCGAAAATTTTCAGGATAGGAATTTGAAGACCAATACCAAACAAAAATTTCAGTATTCCCAATTTTCGGGATTCCCAAAATATTTTCGGTATTTTGAGACGGTTTGGTATTCCTACATTTCATACAAATTGAAATAGCAATCATCCATACCAAGTTAAATTAACATGCAACCAAAATAAAATAAGTAACAAATCCAAAAGCAAAAAAATAATTTACAAACTAAATATGTTTGAAAACTGTAACATCCCACATCGTCCAGGAGAGTGGATCTTGTAAGCCTTATATGTATATTCTCATATCTACCTAACACGAGGCTTTTTGAGAGCTCACTGGCTTCAGGTTCCATCGGAACTTCGAAGTTAAGCGAGTTCGCGCGAGAGCAATCCCATGATGGATGACCCACTAGGAAGTTCTCGTGTGAGTTCTCAGAAACAAAACCGTGAGGGCGTGGTCGGGGCCCAAAACAGACAATATCGTGCTACGGTGGAGTCGAGCCTAGGATGTGGTGGGGGCCTGGGTCGAGATGTGACAATTTGGTATCAGAGCCAATCCCTGGCCGGATATGTGCCGAGGAGGACGTCGGAGCCCTAAGGGGGGTGAATTGTAACATCCCACATTGCCCACGAAAGTGGATCATGTAAGCCTTATATGCATATTCCCATCTCTACCTAGCACAAGATTTTTTGGGAACGCACTGGTTTCGGGTTCCATCGGAACTTCGAAGTTAAGCGAGTTCACGCGAGAGCAATCTCATGATGGGTGACCCATTGGGAAGTTCTCGTGTGAGTTTCCAGAAATAAAACCGTGAAGGCGTGGTCGGGGCCCAAAGCGGGCAATATCGTGCTACGGCGGAGTCAAGCGTAGGATGTGGTGGGGGCCCGAGCCAGGATGTGACAAAAACTAACAATTCAATTTTTTGTTTTCGTGTTGAAGAATTAGACACATTTGTCGGAGGTTCGTGCCAGCAGATTAAAGAAACAGAAAATATCTCAGTAAAAAATGATTCACATTCCTTGAATAATTACACAGTACAATTGAGTATATATAGGTAGAAACCTAATGCATTAATACTCTTAATACCCTTAGCTCCTATAACTAATTACAGAAAAACCACAACTGAAGTGTAACAATTTTAGCTAACTAACAGCTTGCTGATCTCTTTTAGTATCTGCCTTAATACTCCCCCGCAAGCTGAGTGTGGGATCAACCATGGAACCAAGGGGAAGCTTGGATTTAAGATAACGGAACCGACTGGTGGACAAAGACTTGGTGTGAATATCAGCCAATTGATCTTGACTACAGATAAACTAAACTTTGAGAAGCTTAGCCAAGACTAATTCACGAATGTAGTGATAGTCGATTTCAATATGTTTAGTCCGGGCATGAAACACCGGATTAGAAGCTAGAGAGATGGCAGAAATGTTGTCACACCAGAGAGTGGGAACGTGGGAAAGAGAGAAGTTAATATCACGGAAAATTTTACAGATCCATGTAATTTCAGTAACAGTGTGAGCTAGAGAGCGATATTCAGCTTCAGTAGAGGAACGGGCAACAGTAGGTTGTTTCTTGGCACTCCAACTGATAAGATTGGAACCCCAAAAAACACAATAACCACTGGTGGAACGACGATCAAAGGGACAACCTGCCCAGTCTGCATCGGAGAAGGCAGTGAGGTTGAGAGAACCCTTTTTGAACCAAAGGCCTTCAGATATAGTACCTTTGAGATAGCGAAGAACACGTTTTGCAGCCTGCAAGTGTTGATCCCGAGGAGCATACATGAACTGGCAGATTTGATTGACTGCAAACGAGAGGTCAGGACGAGTCCATGTTAAGTATTGCAGACCACCAACAATAGACCTGTACTCAGTGGGATTGGAAAGAAGAGGACCCGTGTGATCAAGTTTGGTGGAACCAAGAGGAGTGCAGCAAGGCTTAGCACCATCCATGTTAGTTTTACGCAGAAGATCCAGTAAGTATATGGTTTGGTGAAGAAAGAGACCTTCAGCAGACCGATGAACCTTTAATCCCAGAAAATAGTGCAAGGGACCAAGATCTTTAACTAGAAAAGAGTACTGAGCTTGTGAATGAACTGAGTACACGCAGAAGAATTGGGGCCGGTGACTAAGATGTCATCGACGTAAACAAGAACAATAACCGGAGATGGACCGTTAAGAACAAATAATGACGCATCAAAAGAAGATTGCACAAATCCAAATTGAAGGAGAGCTTGAAAAAGTTTGTCAAACCAAGCACGGGGAGCCTGTTTGAGGCCATACAGAGATTTGCGCAATTGACAGACATGGTGAGGCTTGCTAGGATCAATGAAGCCAGGGGGTTGCTGCATGTACACAAATTCCTTTAAATCCCCATGAAGAAAAGCGTTACTGATATCTAATTGGTTCAAAAACCAATTAAACTGCACGACAAGGGATAGAAGGACACGAATGGTGACTGGTTTAGCCACAGGACTAAAGGTCTCTTGAAAATCAATGCCTTCTTGTTGGTGAAACCCCTTGGCAACCAAGCGGGCTTTAAATCTTTCAACAGTACCATCAGACTTCTTCTTTACCCGAAAGACCCACTTGCAACCGACAACATTGTGAGTAGGAGAATGAGGTACTAACGTCCAGGTGCCTGTAGATTGCAAGGCATTAAATTCATCTTGCATAGCCGAGCGCCAATGAATGTGTTTAGATGCTTGGAGATAAGTAGTGGGGACAACATCAATATCCAATGGAAGGGGATGCTTGGTAGCTGCATAAACTTTAGGCTTGTATATTCCAGCTTTGGAACGAGTCACCATGGGATGAATATTACTGGGAGGTACTTGCGATGAGGAAGAACTGGACGAGGCAGGATGCGAGACGGCACCGAGAAGATCAGAAGAAGGATGAGGTAGGGATGCGGCAATAATGGATTCGGAAGATGGAGAGGTGGAGGAGAGTCTCGAAACTGGAACATAGAAATGTAAATCCATAGAAGAAGAAGAAGTAGAGTCTTGGATTGCAGCAGCAGGTGGAGAGATTGTGTGAAATGGATAAGCAGTTTCATCAAACTGCACATGGCGAGAGATATATATCCGTCCAGTTTGAGGATCAAGACATCGGTAGCCTTTGTGTTGTAAACTGTACCCCAGAAAAATGCAACTTTTACTTTTAGGATCCAACTTGGAATGAACATAAGGCTTAAGCCATAGGAAACAACGACAGCCAAAGACCTTCAATCGGGAGTAATCAGGAGGTTTGTGAAAGAGTATTTCCCAAGGAGATTGAGATAGTCCAGAAATTGGCAACCGATTGATAAGATACACAGCTATGGAGAATGCTTCCACCCAATGAATATGAGGAACATGAGATGCAACAAGTAAAGTACGAGTAGTCTCCACAATATGGCGATGCTTCCTTTCGGCACAACCATTCTGTTCAGGGGTATGAGGACAACGTAATTGGTGGACAATACCATGAGAACGAAGAAATGACCGAAATAGAGTACTAGTAAATTCACCCCCAGAATCTGAGCGGACAATTTTGATTTTATTATCAAGTAAGGTCTCTACATACTGTTTGAATACAACGAAAGTAGAATAGGCATCAGACTTGGCCTTTAAAGGAAACAACCAACTATAACGACTATAGTCATCAACTAACAACATGTAATACTTGAAACCACGAGGTGAGATAACACTGGTAGGACCCCAAAGATCACAATGAAGCAGTTGAAGACTGTGACTGGTAGTAGAACTTGCAGATCCAAATGGAAGTTTATGGTTCTTAGCTAGAGCACAGTCTGAGCAGAAGAAATCCACAGTGGTTTTGCCGAGTACAGCAAGATTATTTCTGGAGAGAACTCTTCGAAACAGTGAAGACGATGGATGACCCAGTCTGCGATGCCAAATCTTCAGAGGAGCTTTAACACTAAGGAAAGCGGATGGTGAAGTTGATGGTGAAGGAAGGACAGTGGTATTGAAACCGTGGAGGGGATAAAACCCATCTTCAACTCGGCCCCGCAAAAGCGTCTTCCCCGAAGCACGATCCTTTACAGTAGATCCATCAGGGTCAAGAGTTATAGAACAATCATTGTCTTTGAGAAATTGATAAGCAGACAGTAAATTGTGCTTTATATGTGGAACATGTAGTACATTACTCAACGTGAAGGCAGTATGAGGAGTATGTAAATATGAAGAACCAACATTTTTAATGCACAAACCTTTACCATCTCCGACGTAGACCTTGTCTTCACCAGTGTAGGGAGAGGAGACAGAAAGATTAGCAATATCATTGGTAATATGTGATGTGGCTCCAGAGTCCAGTAGCCAAGAGGGAGAGGGTTTGAAAGAATAATGAGCACATAAAGCAGCAAGTTTGGCAGGTGGTACCCTGCCAAAGATGTCAGGATTCATTCTGTCAAAGCAGTCAATAGCTTCGTGGCTAGTGGAACCACAAATTTGACATTGAGTCTTGGTGCCAGAAGAGGAGGAAAAGCCGGAATAATTGGACTTAGAGCCGTGAAGATAATTCTGAGAACCACGAGGATTGCCATTAAAAGAGCCACGATTGGTATTGCGATTGCGATTGCCTCTGTTGAAGGTGCGATTCTGTCTCCCACGATTAGAGTTGTAACGGAAAGAAGATTGGAGTGGTGGAGGATATGCAGGCGTAGGCAATAAAGGAGCCTGAGACTGAGCAGAGAAGACCTGAAATGGCTCAGTAACAGAAGAAGAACCAGTGTGTTTGCGACGAGCTATGGATAACTCTTTTGTAAGTAGCAGGCCATGTAATTCATCAAGAGAGGTAGAAGACAATCGAAGCATTATTGAGTCAATGAAAGACTTGAATTCATCAGGGAGACCATGAAGTGTCGCTGCAATTAGGTCTCGATCAGAGATAGGAGCACCAGCGGCAGTGAGAGAATCAGAAATTTCCTTGATTTGTTGAAGATACTCAGAGATCGATTGATGACCTTTCTGAATAGAGTGCAGACGGGAGCGAAGCTGATGAACATGCGCATCAGAGACGCCACCAAAACGTTGTTCAAGTTTCTGCCAGAGCTCTCGAGATGTAGACACTCCAACCGTGAAGGGAATAAGATCTTCAGAGAGTGTCGAGTTCAACCAGATCAACAGATTTTGATCTTTCTCAAACCACTGCTCAAATTCTGGATTCACAGAGCGATCAGGGAGAAGAGGAGCCGGACATGGCTCAGTACCATCAATGAGACCAAGAAGCTTGTAGCGACGCAGAATAGGAGCAAACAAGGCACGCCATGGGAGATAGTTGGTGCGCTTGAGCTTGATAGGAACCATACTGCCGATGTTCTGAATCATAAGAGACAGATACGAATTTTGGGGATTAGGGTTTGGTAATGGTGGTGACGCCATCGGAGATGAAGATTCAGAGGTGGATGCCAGGATGAAAAGTAACAGAAATTACAGATCGAAGACAGAGATCGATCGAGAAATTGGAAGAAATCGATCAAGAAATCGATCAAGACGAAGAGCGGAAGAAGATCGAGGCGGTGGGTAAGGGAGAGCCGTGAGGCGGTTGGCAACTTGATACCATAAAGAAACAGAAAATATCTCAGTAAAAAATGATTCACATTCCTTGAATAATTACACAGTACAATTGAGTATATATAGGTAGAAACCTGATGCATTAATACTCTTAATACCCTTAGCTCCTATAACTAATTACAGAAAAACCACAACTGAAGTGTAACAATTTTAGCTAACTAACAGCTTGCTGATCTCTTTTAGTATCTGCCTTAATACAGATGTGATGATAAAGGGGCTATGGTTACTACCTGTAGACCACACCAATTATATTGCTACTAGTAGTTAGCAACAATTCAAATGTATAATATATATATATATATATATATATATATATATATATATTATTTATTTTCGGTTTAGCATGGGATTACCAAAAGATGGAGTAGGCAATACCAAATCTCGTACCAAAATTTTGGGATCAGTTCGGTATTTCATCTAGAAAATTTCGGAAATTTTGGTTTGGGGATTGGGATTTTTTTTGGTTTGGTTCGGGATTTTTGGGATTTTTCCCAGTCCTATTATCTACACTAAGGGAGAGGGGTTGGGCTTAGCCTCACGCTAGTGATAATATGTTTCAAATTCGCCTTTGGCGAAAATCGAATATAAGACTTCTTACTTACACGTGAGAAAGAATACCACTAAATCGTAGTACTAAGTGGCCTAAGACCCCTTATTGACAAGTGAAGAGAAATAATACTAGATTGTAGTACTAAGTGGCATGTCCTGATGATTAAATAGATGTATTTGAGGGTTTTTGGTTAGTCTTCCCTACAATTTATCGTTAAGAAACAGCTCATTATGAGTTTATCTTATGTGAAATTTTCAGTTTTACGACGGTTACAAACTTGAGAAATTTGGATAATTAGCCATATTTTGTACCACTAAATGATTTTTAGCCTACTTTTTATTATTCTTACAAATTTAACCAAAAATTCATACAAAAGTTATAAATTGCCTCCTCTCCTCTCCCTTGTCTCTTCCCCCTCTTTCCTAGCTCTCACACCACCCGTCTCTTCTCCCAAATCCACCACCACTACCGCACCCACTACGACTGATGCCAGTCTCAGGTATTGAATTATGGACTGCAAATTCTTTCATTCTCCCATCTTCCCTATACGGCCTTACGACTACTCTTTAACATTCATGGATATCACAAAAACCTTCTTTTCCGGAAGCTCGTATTCGATTATTTAAAATTGGATTTGTAGCATCTTGACAAGCCTGGGAAAGCCTTCTATGTAGTAAGGTCGATTTATGCGAAAAAGGAAACATATGCTTACATTGCTAACACCAGACAATAATGGGGCAATCTTCTCGCTACTCCTTTTGTTTTTCTACATATTTTTTCATTCCAACGCACATATTGCCTTGCATCAGTTTTGAGAGCCTAACTGGATTTGGGAGCAGAAACGGTGTGGTGGTGGGGCTGTGGTGGACTGGTGGGAGTCAAAGAGAGGGGGAAGAGAGTCAAAGATACAAGGGAGAAGGGAGGGGTAATGTAGAACTTTTGCATGCATTTTTGGTTAAATTTGTAAGAATAATAAAAAGTAGGCTACAAATCATTTTGTGGTACAAAATATGGTTAGTTATCCAAATTCCCCTACAAACTTTTACCACATCCAAAAATGAGCGCAAGCAAACAGCCCCTAACCAAGTCTTCTTCACATCCGAGTTCCCAGACTCAGAAAAACGCACGTTGTTTTTCAGAAAAGAAGGTTCGGAAGGAAAGCACACAAAGCCCTTTACTTGTTAGTCCCTGTTTGGTCTGTCCTTGTTATAACAAGAACAGAAATATCTCCCAAATTGAAAACACAAACCAAAAGCACCAAAAAACACACTACAACTCTCACAGGGTCCATCCAACCTCGCCCACGCTCGACTCAGGTGCTCTCTCTCTCTCTCTCTCTCTCTCTCTCTCATCCTTCTTTGGTCAATTTGCTTCTTGGGTTTTCAATTCACTCCAAAATCTCAACTGGGCTTCTTTCATTTAGTAAATTGTTGCTCAAATCTGTTAATTTTGTTTGCGTTTTTGCTTCTGCTAATATTTCTTGCTACATTTTGAATTTCAGGAAGATATTGTGATCTATATAATGTTTTTTTTTTTTTTTTTTTTTTGTAATTTTTTGTGAGCTCTTGAATGGTCAACGTTTGGTTCCCAATGATTTCTTTCTTTCTAATTTTAGTAATTTGATCAAAATTTTATATCCCTTATTCAATTTGATTGAGAAATTGGGAAATTTGCTTCTGATGCTGTAATTCTGGTGAATATACAGGTGAAAGCATTGTCTGAAAATTACGGTTTTAGGTTTTCGATTGAAGATCATGTGTTCTGTGATCTGGGTTTTGTTGGAGAATTCGAGGATTCGATGAGGATCTGGTTTTGGTGAATTCTGGGAAGTGGAGTGGGGGGAAAATGGTGCCCAATCAGAGCTATTCTCGTATCGACACTTTGGAGCTGAAAGCTCTAATTATCCAAAAGATTGGGCATCAGAGAGCTGGCAAATACTTTGATCTGATGAGAAGATTGTTTAGTTCGAAGATTAGTAAGTGCGAATTTGACAAGTTTTGCAATCGGATTATTGGGAGGGAAAATGCCAATCTTCATAACCTGCTTATTAAGTCAATCCTCAAGAATGCCTGCCTCGCGAAAGTTCCGCCCTTGACCAGTGTTCGGAAAAAGGGAAGTACCCGTAATGTTAAAGTAGCAAATGGTTATCAGAAGGATGGTCTTCACTCGATTAATGCAGATGCATTTTCTCCATCCCCTCACAATATCCTGTCTCCAGTTAATCGAGAACGCAAGTTTCAGGACCGCCCAAGTCCTTTGAGGCCAAATGGAAAGTCCCAACATTTTTCCAAAGCACAAGAGCAGCAAAGTGCTACTGAATTGCTTTCTCTTGGAAGCAGGCCGCCTGTTGAAGTTGCCTCTGTAGAAGATGGAGAAGAGGTCGAACAGGATGCAGGAAGCCCTGCTATTCAAAGTAGAAGCCCAGTAACAGCTCCTCTCGGAATATATTTGGGTGGATCACGTAAAGCTCTTCCTAATGTATCAGTATGTAGCACTTACCACCCTTTGACCTGTCAAAACAGTGGTGAGCTACCTGATGCCAGATCATTAAGAAGTCGTTTGGAGCGGAAGTTGGAGAAGGAGGGTATTACTGTCGCTGTAGACTGTGCTAACCTCTTGAATAATGGATTGGATGCTTATCTGAAGAGGTTAATGGAACCTTGTATTCGGCTAGCCGGGACAAGACATGGCAGTGATCACTTAAAACAACTAGGTGGTTCATATCCGTACAACAGTGGTTCAAATGGAATGTCGATTGGGAGACATATGCAAAGAGAAACAAAATCTACTTATGCAACCATGTCAGATTTTTCTGCATCAGTGGAGCTAAATCCCAAAATGCTTGGTGTAGATTGGCCCATACAGCTCGAGAAGATTGTCTTGCGTGCATCTGAAGAGTGAGCAAAACCTTATACACAATCAGCAATTGATGAGATCGTGAGCCATGAAATTGCACCCTCATTTACTTACAGTTCAGTGTTTAGAGTCAATTCTTTAACCTTATCGACTTTTAGCCTTTGCCTGTTTACGGAGTTTTTGAAGCATTGGAATAGGGAATAAGTTGTAGATTATGTGAGAAATTTTGGGTTTAGGTTGCGTTTAGATGTAGGCTTGATAATTGTTGGGGCATGTTAATATGATAGTATGTAAACTTTTCGATACAAGCAGGACATCAAAAGTGTGAAGAATTTTTCGCACAATTCTTCAACGGAAAATGTTTCAGCTCCCTTGTTTATTATTACCATGTTATGAGAAAATGCGTTATTCAGCGTTCAAATTATTGCGGTTGGAAAAATAACATACTACATAATTTACTTTTCTTGCTTATGTTTTTTTAACTTGTGTTTTTGATTAATCTCAACTTGAGTTTGTATCGCATTAATCTCAACCAAGGTTGAATTAATCCGACCATGTAGGTTACGTAGTTCTTACTTCTATGTCCATTGCTGCTTGGTCAAACTTGTATCATTGCTCCTCTCAGCTTTTCAGCAAGGCTCTTCATCGGCATTGCGTTGGTTGAGGGATTGCTTCAATTTCTTCTTCTCGAGGAATGCTCATCGAAAAGTGATTGCAAGCTCGTTGTGTTTTGTAGCAGGTGAGGTTTTGAATATCAAGCATATTAAACTGTTCGAAGTAAGCTGTAACATCACTGGTAGCTCATGATTCGTTGCCTTATATATAAATCATGCATCTCTTTGAATGTGTTGCTTAGAAACCATGTTTCCCAACTCAGATTATGGGACCTTTCCCTTCGAAGGCCCTTCTTAATTCTTAGGAATGAATATCTGCTGTCTATGATGATTAATCTGATCTATGCTAAGATCTTCTGGTTATCTGTTTGTTTGTTATTTAGAAGAACTTTTCGACAACAAAATCGGGTAAGAATCCATCTGCTATCTGAATCTTCTGTCCTGTGGTCATTCCACGTCTGTATAGGCACTGTCTTTCTTCTCTAAACTTGTATCGCACTGTCGATTTGCTTCTAAATTTTTATTTTGTCGAGTTTCCTCCTTGAACTATATGGTTAATTCCCCCCCTCCGCTCATGTTTAATCACATTCTATCCAATTTTCCGTGAAAAAAGGTCACATGCCGGTCATAGGTGTTATTTTTGCTTTCTTAATGTTCTCTGTTAGTCCATCTAGTTTTGCGTCTAAAAAAGTCTCGTGTTGGTTATAAAAGTTATTTGTTATGTTTTCTCTCTCGAAATGCAACAATCTCAACGAAAGTTGGATAATATGTGGGAATACATGACTGTAGAGGGGAAATATGTCTAAAAAACTTAAGAAATCGGTTGTGGCTTCAATGCTACTATCATTCCCGTGTCATTCAATGCCACGTAGTATCGAAGAAATTTCCAAGGGAATCAGCAGTAGACTACGAGTTAAGCAGAGGAAACGGCAATATTATCATTACTTGGTCTCCATATCTTCCCATCTCATTCCATTAACCCCATGGTTTTAGTTTTACAGTCCTGAAAGCAAATCTGCTGAGGACTGTATTCAGGTTTTGGGTTTCTTTTAGCTCCAGTTGTATGAAGAATCAGAAACTCACCAAAGACCAACCGGAAAAACGCCTTTCGTTATGTCTGTCGACCTGTTCTGAAAACCTTTAATTGCTTGCCCTAGATCCTTGTCATGCATAATATCAGCTGACAGAGCGGGAAGACGGGTCCCTTCCACAACTGAAGAAAAACAAATGTAATGTCCAACCGAAGTTTTGAATCCTACAGTCGTTTGTTTCAGACCAAACAAACTCGTAATTGATACTTCCACCGTCTTCAACAACCTACTGCTTTATACAAAACCCTCAAAGTTTCCCAACAACATAAATACATAATGTCTGAATGTTTTACACGTATGGTGAAAAACACGATCTAAATGTAATTACCAATGAATCTAATTCATAAATAGTGTAGCTCATTCTAGAATTCATAAAGAGAGCGAGATTCATGGCCTGCGCTTCAACCATGGTTCGGCTGTGGATGTCATGCCTGCGTTTCTGCAAAGGCATCCAGAAGGTTCACCGTGTAAGGCATCACAAGCAACTTCCAAGCAGGGTTTGTTGAGACATGTCTAAATCTTGAAGATGAGACTAGTAAAAAGAATAGGCGCCTACAGTCAATCAGCTAGGACGTTGTGCCTGCTTTCTCCAGGCCTGCCATGTACGTGATGTAAATGGTCCACAGATACGAAAATCCATTGCTCACTAATGGCTGTTCAATATGTGAGCATCAGAAACAAAGTTCACAAGTTAGTTTCCAGATCCAGTCAAATATGCAGGTTTAACCCGTGTTTTGTATTCTCAATTTCACGTAAATCCAAAATCCAAAAAAAATTTGATAAAGGCCAAGACAAAAGAAAGACTTCCACGTACCTGTAAATGGACAGGAATGAATCTGAATGTGATAAAATCACATATTGGCCAGTACATAACGCCATTTAACAATGTAGGGAACAAGTCTCGCTGTAGGCGGGCAACAATTTCTCCACCATTTTCACCTGGAATTGGCAATCATGGTAACAGCTTATTAGACCATATGACATTAATATGAAGCACCAACGGTATCACACATCTCTCTGCAGACACAACTTCACTCTAATTTGCAAACTTCACACAGGTAAATTTCTTAATCAGCAACTAAAGGTTTTCTTTGAAGAATCAATTAACATAGAGAGGTGTTTATACACATTCATTATGCATCAAAGTCTTGCCTACAAACAGGGGTTGTGTCCCCAAAGTTTCAAATGTCGAAAATCTCAAGATTGAAACTCAGTACATCTAGACCATTTTTATAGTCAACTATAACTGGACTTGCACAATATGTTTACAAAAATCCGGTACTTTCAGTTTCAGCATCCTATGATGAACTCTTCATGAAAGTGATGCTCAAGTATATGAACCGGAGAGCCAATTACCAAAGGAACTTGCTACTACGAAGTGTAGCAGGCTCAATCACGATTTTGTCACCGAATAAAATCTAAAAGAACCTAGTTCACAATCATTGACAAATTAGTCTTAAGTTCCACCTAATTCAACCCCGGAAGCTTCAACTTTCCTAAACAAAATTATACCCAAAATTTAACACACCACACACCATTCATCATAAACACTTGCAAAAATACAATATTTCGACAAAATCAAACATACAAGCATCATTCATCATAAAAATTGTGTCATTAAGAGAGAAGCTTTATGCATACCTTGTAGACAAGCATTCAAGGAGAAGAAAGCAAACGTCATTGTAGGTCCAAAAAGCACCTGCCCCATTGCCATTTTCTTCAATGTCGAAAACATATCCCGTTTTGGGTAAGATTTCGACATGAAATTGAACCAGAAATGCAGCGACGGACCCAAAACCAGCATCCCATATCCAGCCATGCGCGCAGTCCTTACAAGATCATAAGATTCTGAAAGGGATGATTTTGCTAATGTCTGATAAAGATCATTACTTCATTAGATACAAGAGCCAAACTGACGAAATGGGTAACTACAAAATTCCCAAAAGTGAAGATATAACTACAGTTCGACCCACCTGGGAGGACAAATCGGCGGCGGTGTAAATAAGCGCCGCGGTGACACTCTTGGTCAAAACGGGGCGGGACTGGATCATACCCAGGTACCATCCCACGAACCCAAGCTTGGAGACCGACGGCGCTTCGACGGAGGACTTGGCGGAGGAGAAGGCGGAGGAGAAGACAGAGGGGGACAGGTCGTAGTCTCTGGCTTTGCGGAAGACATGAGGGAAGCGGAGGTAGGCTTTGGAGTGGGTTTGCGTTTGGGTTTGGAGCAGCTTCGGGTCTCCGATCGGGTCGGTGATGTAGTTCTTCTGTAACAGGCGGGTGAGGTTGGTGCTCCGGCGTAAAGCGGCCGTCATGGTGGCGGATGTTGGTTTTTTTGGCCGCGGAGCCTGTGGAGCTGAGACGTGGGGGTTTTAGGGAGAGAGGGGGTTTTAACAAAAAGGGAAGAGGGACGTGTGGGGAGTTATATAGGGAGTGACGTTTTGGTAAATTTGTTGGCAAGTTTGGGGAGTTTGTTTTAAATATTAGAAATTATTTGGGTTCAAATTTCAATTCTGTTTGCTCGACTCTATAAATCAAGTTTGTACTCGCCTTCCTGGCCTAGAGTTTTATTTTTATTATTATTATTTTTTTGTATTTTTATGAACATTGTGCAATATTATGTTGATGTACATTTGTGATTCTCCCTCATTGTCAAACTTCTTCCACTCTTTTAGTGATTGGAGAAACTGCTTAAGAATATGTAAATGTTTATGAGATTTGAGAGTGGATATGAGTAGACTTGTTCTTTCATTGGGGCGAGCTAAACTTTTTAAGTAATACGTTTAGTGATTGAATTAAGCTGATTATGAAAAACAATTTTAATTTACGATGAAATAGAAAAATTCTAGTCAATCTTGATTCGATGTTTTGAATATAAGATATAGTTACGATATTTATTAAGAATAAATATAAAAACACTTCTAAAATAAATTATTACTTTTTTATTATCGAAAACCCCGCAAGACAAAATATAATTTTCACATCATGTAAATTTTAAGTCAATGATAAATCATATTGGTAAATGTTCAAATTATTTGCACCCAGAAAATATTATGGCCTCTCTTTGGTCATTCATGAAACGTAACAGTTGTTCACCCACCTATCCACCCTTAAATGGGGCTAACTCCTCGTTATCTCCTCAATTTAAAAAAACAAAAAACAAACCAAGCATGCATTCTTCTCGCGGACTCCCTCCTAGCTCTAGCTTCCAAAATTCCCAATTAGTTATTTGTATCTCAATGATCTGATACCTCCAATGGGTGGAGGAGGTGGATGTGGACATGGAGGACGAGAGGGAGGAAGCTTTTGATGAGGCGGTGGGAATTCTTGAAGCAGAGCGAGCAAGAAGGGAGTCGGCAAGATATTTAGTCAACAAAGAATGACAGAGACAAACGATAATGAAGGAGTTAATTCAAGAGAGTAAATATTTTAGTAAATTTGATTGTAAATAAGGATTTTGGCAAATACGATTAGCAGAAGAATCAATTGAGTGTACATCTTTTACTTGTCCAGAATGACATTTTGAGTGGCTAGTTATGTCATTTGGACTTAAAAATGCTCCTTCAATCTTTCAAAGAAAGATTGATCAAATTTTCAAAAAATATGATAATTTTTGTAGTGTTTATGTAGATGATATTTTAGTACATAGTAAAAATAAAAATGAACATAGGAACTATTTAGAGATAGTATTACAAGAATTTATCAATAATGGAATTGTGATTAGCAAAAATAAAATAGCATTAAAAAAGTAAGATATAGAATTTTTAGGAATGTATATCAAGTCAGGTACAATACAATTACAAGATCATATAGCCAAAACGGTGTTAGAATTTCCAAACAAATTAGAAGATAAGAAACAGTTACAAGCATTTTTAGGATTGTTAAATTATGCAAGAAATTTAATCCCTGATTTAGGAAGAAAAATAGCAGTATTACATAGTAAAACTAGCAAAATAGGACAAAAATATTGTAATAGTGAAGATATTAAATTAGTTCAAAATATAAAAGAAGAAATTACTAAACTTAAGCCATTAACATTACCATTAGATGATAGTTACAAGATAGTTGAAACAGATGCTTCATCCTTAGGATGGGTAGGTATATTATACCAGAAAAAGCATAAGGAGTCTCCAAAGTCTGATGAGCAAGTTTGTAGATATTCATCAGGAAAATTTAGTGATGTACAGTCAAGATTACCATCAACAGATTTAGAAATTTTAGGAATAATTAACTCACTTGAAGTATTCTCTTTATTTTTACATAATGAAGTATTTACAATTAGAACAGATTGTCAAAATATAGTTTCTCATTATAACAAGATACATGCTAATAAACAGGCAGACCGAAGATGGGTTAATTTTGTTGATTCAATTACAGGAAATGATTTTAAACCAATTTTTGAACATATAAAAGGTAATGACAATACATTAGCCGATATCTTATCAAGATTAATTTGTTGAACATGTATGGAATATCGTGGACCATCATCCTCAAATAGCACAAGACCACAAGGCAGAAAAGCACATTTCAGTAGCATAATGATGCACCATCAACCTCCACCATTTAGTGGATTCCAAAATAGCATAAGCAGACCAGCATCACCACCAGTACCTACTTTCAACTTTAATGGCAATATTGTTGAAGGAATCAGAAATCCAACTCTGAGATATAGGTCAAGAGCACCAGGACTTTCTGATAGGCAACATGTTCTCTTAGATAATTTTTGGAATATCCAAATCAAACAACCAAGCATGAGGCTAGGTCATGAAAAATTAATTAGAGCCTTAGAACAAGAGTTTGATAGTTTTAACTTCAATTTCCATCAAAGCCAGCAATATATTCATTCTCTTGAACACAAACTCCAAGCCATTTCTAGAGACAATGAGTCATTACTTAGTAAGTTTACCAAAATGAACCAAGAACTTCAATCTCTTAGAATGCAGCAAAAGGCAAGTGACACCTTGAAAAGAAAATTGAAAATAGGTTTAGAAATTGATCAAACATAAGAATAAAGGAAAAGAGGTTATTGAACCCATAGAACAAAAGGCTAATGAGCCCATAGAAGAAATTAAGATTGAGCTCTTAGAAGAAGACATTGAAATGGAGCAACATCAAAATAATGAGCAGCATCAGATTCTGAGTGACAAAGAAAAACAAGAAAAATATGAAAGTTTTCTTAGGAATATATCTTCAGACTTAATATTAGATGATATTTTATTAAAAGAAATTTCAAAAGAAAAATTAAGAATAATGCCACTAGATATGCAAAATGAGATCCTGAGCAGAGCATCAAAGTCCATGAAAGAGTTACAATTATAGTTACAATGCACTTTGTATTAGTCCATCTTTGATCTAAAACCAATGATGGATATTATTACAAAGATGTATCCACCATGTCTTTGTGATAGTACAGAGAATTGTATTTGTAAACTAAAGGTTAACATAGCTGTGGGCATGATTAACATGAGAGATTTTATACCATGACATTTTAGTTATGAGCATCAGAAAAAGCATAATGTTGTAGAAGTTACCCCAGCCTTACTATTAGAGTTTGGCTATCTTGATAAAATATTCATTAACCATATCTCCCAATTAGAAAGATGGAAAGAAATTTGCATAAGTTTTATTAGTAGTCCTCCAGATTGGTATGTACATATGCATAAGGAGAAAGCTAGGCATATAAATATGATTAATGAAAAGTCATTTAGAATATCCCCTATCTCCTCACATAGGTGAACTCCTTCATATGAAAATATTCTAAAATTTCGAAGGATCCAAATGCTAGCCTTAGATGATTTTGAAGATTTTAGGTATGATATGGTATTAGTAGCAGAAGAAGAAAAAATGTATATTTACAGCAAGACAATGATCAATTATCAGCCCTATTGGAAGCCTTAAAATTTCAAAGAAGAAACATCAGAAATGTACTACAAAGTAAAAGAAGATAGAGAGAGAGAGATGCAGAGCTGGTAGAAGGAAATGAACAGTACTGGAACCATTTGACAGAAGAAGAGCTACATAACATCGACAATATGATGGAAGCTTGAAGAGCTGGCAACAAATTAGCAAAAGTAGCATAAGATGAATAGCATTATGCAAAATAATGTATTGTTACACAAAAATATCAACATCATTGTGGACCCCGCTACAATAATGAAATAGCAACAATAATGAAATAATGGCATAAAAGTAAATAAAGAAAAGAGTTTGACCCATTATAGACTTTTCATACATAAAATGTTCTTTTGATTAAGAATGAATAGTGGAAAGTCTTTTTTATTAGAACTCCATTTTTTATGTACAATATGAATTACTGTGTTATTATATTACTTATTCATATCGTTTTGCATTTTGAACTAGCAATGACACGAGATGAATATAAATTGGTAAATCCGAACACAACCCATGTGGCTCATCCAGCTCTTGCTTAGGGTGAAAATTATGAGGACAAGATTTTGTTACCCTAATACAAGCAATATTGAGGAAGAAACATTTGAACTTAGGACTTACAATGTAAGAAAGAATATTCTTAACCAACTAAGCTACAAACCTTGCCAAAACGCTTTTAAACAATACAAGTATTGGTTTTTGTATTATATAGCCTCAGCAGCTGCTTTGCTTTACAGAAACTCTGCCAAAAGTTATACTGTGGCTTCGTACAAATGAATACGAGGGATAATAGTGATGGTTCCAATCTCACAATCATTTTATTTTTGCTTGCAATTGTGTTTTCTTTCATATCCATACATTAAGGGTGTACTGTTTTCAGATACATAACATAATTAGAGATACGATGCTGCTTCTTTATCATACAATGTTTACTGTCTCTTTAACGGATGATCTGCGAATTCCATCCTCTTCTTCAGCACCCAAAGTCGTAGGATACCAGCCCTTTCAGCTCGGGGCCGTTAAGTTTGTTGTTTTCAAAACTGAAACAGAACATCAGGATGCAAACACGTTAGAACTAGCAAGATTCGTAAATGAGTAATTTAGTTTCTGAAAAGAACTTGATATAACTACTTCTGTAAAATAATCTTGAGTGGAGTTTGAGATTTTAGTTTATGAGTATTCATTCAAATCATCATGCTTACCACACTCCAGACTCACTCTAAGACTAACTATCGATTAGCGATATAAATATATAACTGCAACATTAAAATTATCCAAACTCATTAAGACCATGTCTAGGCGAGCGTTTACCATCTATCTGGTCTCATTATCTTGGACCTGAATGCGATGGCCATGGTTTTAATGTATATTTGGTTTTCTCAGAGAGCATCTAAAATGCGTAATGCTTATTAGACACACAACACATTTTCAATGGCCACATTCGACGAAGGCTGAAGCAATAGCCTCCCCCGGATGGCTAAACCTATCATATCAACCAACTATGAAACTCAAAACTCATTTATAAATACTTTGTTTCTTCAGGCAATGATTGGTTCCTGTAAGTTAGCAAAATGGAAGCAACAAGCAATGTTAGGTCACTTTGTTATGTAACCCGGTGCCTACTGCACATGATTGAGAGGATCAAAGCTAGGAGAGTGACAGAAGTGATACCTTTCCGTTGGGAAAGCCCCAAATGGACCATCAACTGGAATTGTTCCGCACAGATCGTTGTTAGAAACATCACTGCCACAATAAAATCGCATAAGAAAACTGCTAGTAAGACAGTACATACCAAACAAATCATCTTAGAAACAACAATATACTCAGACTTCAGATTTTTCGTTTCCAGTTCTCTGAAAATTAGGACTTACAAAACTTTGAGGTCAGAGAGGCCAACGAGTTTCCTCGGGATAGATCCCGTTAGTTTGTTGTTGTTAAGCCGCCTGCGTATCAATTTAATCATATTCAATACAAATTAGTTACAATCTGTGAAAGACAGTCAATGTTGAAAAGTTATGGAAACTCGATCTAAAAGTACTTACAGAAATCTGAGTGACTTCAAATTGGCGAAAGATTTCGGGATTTCTCCTTCAAACCTGTTGTCATACAAATCCATGCTAACAAGGCTTTTCAAGCTCCCCAACTCCTCTGGGATTTTACCACTTATGTCGTTTCTATAAAGTTCCCTGAAATTAAAAAAAAATCACTCAATCAATTCTGACTTCTCCAATATGTTCATCAAGTCAAAATTTGATCAATCTTTTTTCCACAATCACTTAATCAGGTTTAATAAGTGAAATTTCTACAATTCTAAAAGTTCAAAACAGTACAAACATGGAAACTTTTTCTTTCCTAGATTTTCTGAGCAACCAAACACAGCATAAGAAAAAACTTGGTATGAGAAGAGGAAGCATACAAGTACTGCAGGTGCTTCAGCTGCCCAAGTTCTGGCCCCAAACTCCCAGAAATGTTAGAGTTGCCCAAATCCCTGAAATCCAAAACAAGAAAGTTAATCAAGCCAATTAAAAAAAAAAACCCAAATCATGAAATCAAAATTTAAACAAACCCAGAAAAAAAGATTTAAGAAACTAATAATCTTACAATCGGATGACATGGTTGTTGGAGTCACAGGTAACGTGGAACCAGGTGCAGGGATTGACCAGCGTTGGATCCCAGCTCTGCAGAACGTTGTTGACATCGTTGAATCTGCTTCTCAGAGCATGCAAAGCATTTCCTGAAAGAAAATTAAATCAGAAAAATACCAGGAAAAGAAATTGGAAGGTGAAAACTGACATGGGTTTTGGGGAATCATCCCGGATTCTGTCCCCTTAGAGTTTCTCAGCAACCAAACAGAGATTAACCCAGTGGGGGAAAAGGTGGGAAATTTGAAACGCAGAAGAGATATTATGAGATGGGTAGGAGGAGGAAGTACCTTCGGAGTTTGTGGAGAGCGCAGGAGAGAGAAAGAAGAGGAAGGTGAGAGAGAAAGGTAGTAAGGAGAGAGGAGCCATTGGAGAGAAATGAAAAAGCAGAGGAAATGGGAAGAGAGCTTTGAGAGGCAAGTAAACAAAACGAAAACAAAGAGAAAGAAGAGGAAGTGGGTTTGGTTCCAAAAGTAGTCAAGTCAAATATGATTTGTGGTGTGCGCTATGACTAGTATTATAATACTGTTTAAAGTCTTTTACAATTTTAGACTAGTAACATAGAGGTTCTGAGTTAGATTTTCATGTAACGAAATATCATTCGAGTCACGCTACGTGTAATTTTTGAAGAGATCATAAGAGATTTTACAAATGTGTAAAATTTTACGAATGAACCAGCTCATAACATAATCAAAATTCTTAGTTAATGAATTTTTAGTTCAGAATCAAATGACTAATAATACAAGGATCATAAATTGCAATTTATGTTATGCTATGAGCGGATTCATAGTAGAGAAACTCCCAAAAATGTGACGGGCAATTGGAAGCAAGTGGGAAACTCATGCAATGGTCATGGCTGACTTGTGTACTACTGCGAAAGTCTGTGACTTGTGGAATGGGGAAGATGAGATGTCCTTGAAAGTTTGGAAACTTTGAATGCCTTGCCTGCCGCGTTGAGTGGGGTCCACATGACGGGAATCTGGGAAATTGAGTGAGACCAAGTCCTAGCTGAGCTGGTGTCACTTTAGAAGATTAATTACATAAAATGAGTTTACCGATATTTAACGTTTTTATTGAACAATGCATCATTATGTATAAGCTTTTCTTCGCATAAAAATACATTATTAAACCGAATGTCACGTAAGATTAGATGCTGTACTTCTTCGCATCTTCTCTGGGAAGAACCCTTATTGACAAGGGTGTGCGAACATAGGCTCTATTTAATTTTGTTGGTTGTTTTTATTTGATAAATAAAAATGCTCTGTAAAAAGTTAAAAGGTTGTGTAAAAATCAGTTTTCTATTGAAATCACAGTTTGAAGACTTTCTATTTCTAGTACGCAATGGTGTGTATAGTTGAATATTTGTTTATTGGATCATTGACCGCACATCTAATTACTCCATTGCATCATTTTGAAGTGCTTTTAGATGAAGCATTTTTTTTTGTTCCAAAATCACTAAAGTTTTTTTTTCGAGATTTATTTGTATTTTTACTAATAATTTATTCTAAAAACATTTTCAACCGAAGAGCTTTTAGCAATTGTAAAAACACTTTCAAATGAATTAGTACAATTTTGCACAATTCAATATATATAAAGAAAAAATTAAACACACGCAAATGTAAAAGCATAAGCAGAAACTGTAATTTGAAGATAATTAGAAATAACTAGTTTCAACAGACACTTCAAGTATATTCCTTTTCCTTTTTGAGTAACTATATTTTTGAATGCTACATAACCCAAATTTACTATATTTGTCCACCTCTTTCACGTAAGAATCTCTTTACAAAAATAGAAATGTGACTTTCACGCAATTTTTTACACACGTTTTTTTACTTAAGCCATCGGATTGAATATATCAAACGGAAGCATTAAACAAAGGTGTGTAAGAGGCTAAAAAGGTGTCCAAAAATCATTTCCCTTCTTACGTCATGTTAACTTTCGCGTCACAAGTGTATACACTATATGTTGATATCAGTTTTGTTCTCTTAGATCTCATGGTTTAAGAAGATTGTAATCACCCACTGTTTGATCCTCATAATAGGTGATAATTTAACTGTCGTACTTTCTTCTCTATCGTGGGATTAAACTAAAGGAGAATGAGCACATTTTTTTGGACGAAAGGGTCTAAGATGGACACAATGTGTTTTATATGCTCATTATCTTGACCGGCTAGAAAAATGAATTCCACTGTGAGAATTTGGAAAGAAAGAAAAAGATAATCGAGTTATAAAGCATTTTCCTTTTATAATTTATGGGTCACAAACTTAGAATATGTCTTTAAATAGCATATGATTTTAAGGACCAGTGTCCTTCCAGAAACACCTCTTCACTCAAAGGCTTGAGTAGAGTTGGACATTTCGTCTTTATTTGTTGGTTTGGTACTGCCCCTTGTTTTGAGCAAAGTTCCAATAAGTTTGCCTGACCATGAGGTAAGGTGGGTGGTTTCAAAGACTGCCCTAAACCCTATTAGTGCGTTCAGTCAGATTGACCAACAATATAAATGTACCACTCCGTGTGACGGACACATTGAAAAACCTCTCACAACAAGGACCACAAGAGCTAGCTTCAGCCGCATTTGAGACAAACGGACACAACCATCTATTTTTATGGGTCCGACGGGTTCCCCATAGAAAACGGGGTATTGACAAAATACAATATGATCAATGACTATGAGATGCATGGTCTCAGCCAGGATAATCAATGTGATCTAACCACAAGGAATCATCAATGTGATCTCTTCTCTCTACCATGTTTTCCTTTTTTGGTCCTCCAATTATGTCACTCCTCAGCTTTAGTACTACCAAATTAGGGGGTCAAATGATCACGTTAGGTGTAGTAAATGATCGGAACGTACCGAAAAATTTGACAAAATCACCAAATTGGGCCACATTGTGTAATTAAAGTAAAATTCAAATGAAAAAGAAATAAACAAAAGTGAAACTTGAATAGTTACTAACACTATATCTAGTGATATTTCTTTTAAAATAGAAGTTTTTAATGTTCGACTCTTGTAGTTTGTGCTTTTAATTTAGGAAGTTTTAACGAAACATTCTCATGGTTGTAGTGCTGGTGTGATGGGCCTTTTCACTTTTTTTTTCTCTTTGGGCTGGTCTTGCTGAATCTGTAATTAGGGTTTTGGCCCAAAAAGGGTAGAAGATGGAAATTTTCAGCTACAGAGAAAAATGGAGGAGGAGCCGAGGAGGGAGGGAAAGCACATAAACTAGAGACTGTTTCGTCGTATCAAGTTCTGATTGAAGCTTTCAGTCTCACCCAATTATACAGGTAACACCAAATTTCGAACAATTTGTCTGAAATTTTAATTGAGAAGACGCATTTGGGGTTTTTTTTTTCCTAAAGTTTATGAATTTATTCTATGGTGATTCAGTTCACTATAGCGTAGTTGTACGATTAATTGATTCGGAAAAGCCATACACTTTTAACTACAGATTGAAATTTCATGCTGGTTTGGTTCAATCCAGATGCTCAAATTGTTTTGCATTTGATTTTTTTTTCTGGGTTTTTTTTTATCAGTGCATTTGCATATCTAATTCAGCTTCAATTTCCTTCATTCTTTATGTTTTGGTTTGTGGGTATTTTGCAGGTACTGGGTATTTTTTCGGTTTTTTGTTTTTTGACATGGCTGAGAGACAAGTGGTAGATCAGCAGCAGCAAAGTGATGCACAGATGCAATCTCCAACGGCTCCGAGGGAAGACATGGTTTCGTGTGTAATGGCGCTGGAGGCTGCTTTGCTTCCATGCTTGCCTGCTAAGGAGCTTCAAGCGATTGACCGCTCTCCCCTCCCCTCTCATCAGAGTTAGTACCAATCCCTAGCTCTACATGTCTTCTGAGGGTTTTTTCAAGCTATGTTGATTAAATGTATCTTTTTGGGTGCATTCATATTCGTTTCGATTGAATGTTTTAGCTCACTTTTACATTGATCAGCTTGGTGGTGATGTCTCAGGTCCGAATCAGATAACATCCAATGCGTTTTGTTGGCCCTAGGGGAGAATATTGTATATATATTAATATTAACATTAAACTGGTTAAACACACTAGGGTTTGGAGTTATTTGCATCAGCTTTGGCATAAGTTATATTGCAACAGAGGAGTTGGGTGATTGGAAGAGAAGGATAGGTAGTTTATTCAAATTTGTGATGCATGGAGAACAATTGTTTGCTTGAAGACTCTTATTTTGTTTACGATTTAAGAACCATGGTTGAAATCAAATCTCAGATAACCAAGTGTCAGCGTTTGCTTTTTAGTTGGAAATAGCAGTGGAGGAAGAACGAAGTTGAAGATGGCATAATATAATTGTACTGGGTAGTAAAATTCATTCATGAGTGCCACAAGAGCTTCAATTCATATCTTATGATGGAAAAATTAGGTTCAGGAATACTGTCTGTACTTGAGATCCTTCTCTCGATGAAACTCTCTGTTCCTTTAATCTGATATTGTGTTGTTTCAGAATTATTCGTTATGGTTTTCGGTAAATCATGTGTACCCACCTAAAAAAAGTCATCTTTTTCATTGGCTACAAAATCCATGGATCTTTAATTTTACTTTTGTAACCAGGTTGACATGACCTGATGTTTGAGGTGCAAGTAGTCAAATGCATAAGGAGAGTTTGTTATTTCATCCATTTTATCGAACCTTATGACTGTCACTCTCTCTAAATTAGTGAACGAAGTTGAAGAGTCTTTTCTAATCCACACTAAATGACGGTGCACCAAGTTTATTACCTTTCTCTTTTGCATTTCTCCTAATGGTGTTTATTTTGCCACTCCAGTTGATGTGGAGAGGCATGCCAGAGACTTCATGGAAGCTGCCAAAAAGCTTCAACTGTACTTCATCGGTCTGCAACGTGAGGATCAGCCAACGAAGGCTGAGCAACTAAGAAAGGTCATCTACAGACCATGTTGTTTAGCTTGTTGTTAGACTACCGATCAATGTTTCCTTAATGTACGTGCATTTTCATTTTTGCAGGAGATTGATGCAATGGAAGAGGAGTTGAGGATAAAGACTGAGATTATTAAGAAGCATGAAAGGTTGATCCAAGGGTGGAAAAAGGAGCTCAAAGACCAATTGGACAAGCACAACACTGAGCTTGAGAGGGTCTAGTGACTCGAGCAATACAATGGTAGTAATCTAACGGAATTCCGTTTGTTGGTCGATCATTTGGTAGCATCCGTAATGACCATCTCTCTGTGTTTCTTTAACATCTTTTGTAATTCAACTGTATCGTGTACAAATTATGATCAGTAAAGATTAAAAATGTTGATTCTACTGTCCATTTTGTTGCCAATGGTTCTTTCCTTGCTCTTTCAAAACTAGATCATGGTTGATGCGTCATCGACAATCAGTTATGGCAATGTCAGTAGTTTCGAGATCACGTACTTTCTAAAACTCAATCGGAGCCAATGTTGATTGGTGTTTAGATGAAATCCAACCGTAGATTGGATGATCAGTGTATAGATGAAACTTGATTCTGTTGGTTTAATATGGGGATCCAACTCCAATCTACCAAAATCAAAGAACCAAATAAATGATTTACCATTTACATAGACAAATTTCATTCTCCCGTTGCAATACAAAATAGCGAAAGCCATAAGAAAATTACTGAACAGAAAATAAAGAGAACCATGGTTCACAAATTTCACATTGCATTTACTAATATCTCCAGATCTTCCCTCCTTTTCTAATCGCCGGCTTTAATCTGAGAAAACCTTGTCTTGCCTCTTTTCCTCCTGTTCAGCTTTGATCCAAGCGGCCTACACAGAAATGGAAATACCCACGAAACAATCAGAATGTAAACTCTCTTTTTGCAGGAACAAAGCATTGCATTGCAAACAACACAATAAGTACAAGAAATGGAGATTTTACCTTATCACGTTCTAGTTTCGAAACATGTGGCCTCATGGAGTTTCCTAAGCTTAAACCACCCCATTGTTCTTGCAGTTCTTGGTCCCTTGCTTCTTTACGAGCCACAGAGAATTTAATTTGGTCTTCTGGTTGCTGAGCAGCAGCCGCCTTCTCTCTTGGTCTCAGGGAGTTTCCTAAGCTTAAACCTCCCCATTGTTCTTGCAGTTCTCTCTCCATTGCTTCTTTACGACTGACGGAGTATCTAACTTGGTCTTCTGGTTGCTGAGCAGCAGCATCCTTTTCTCTTTCGAGCCTTGATTTGTGTTTAATGAGAATTTGGTCCAAACCAAGTGCTTCGTCTGCACGTGACTGCAGCTTTGCGTTACTTCCCTTCACTTCAGTTGCTTCTTCCTCTGCACAGAACTTTATCTTCTCTTTCTCCAGTCTGGAAACATGTTTTACCAAAACTTTGTCCAAGCTCTCACATTGGGAATTGCTGTTTCCTCCCTTTTTCTTTTCGAATTTATAATTGTCTTCCATTTCCAAAGATTGCATTTTCTCCCTTTCCAACCTGTGCATTGGTTTGAGAAGGATCTTGTCTAGACTATCTTCAGTCTCTTTAGTTTCGGCCTTGTGAAGTGATTTTGTTTCACCTGCACTAGGTTTCACTTCTCCAATCTGCAGTGAAGCTTCACTTTCATTTTGCTCCATCGTAGAATTCTCTTCGACATCATTATTTAAGTCGATATTTTCTTTCCCCACTGATCCTTCCCCGGAACAAGAAGTAGCCTTTTCTTTTGGTTGTGCAACCGAAGTAGATGATTCAACTTTCTTCTTCAAATAAGGGAACCTAACTCCTTCATGTGTGTCAGCTTGCCTTCTGTTCTTTGCTTCTTGGACTTCCTTCTGAAGTCTTGAGACATGTTTCACTAAGAACTTATCGAGGCTGGGGAGTTCTGAGTCATTCTCTTTTTTGTGAGTCATTGCAGATGTTTTCACAAAGTTCTTCTTGGCCGCCTCAACTTCCTTTTCAAGCTTCGAAGAATGTTTAATTAGTGTAATTGCCAAGTCAGGAATGGCTTCAGATGATATTTTGTTGCTCTGTGAATTCTTTTGAAGCATTTCAAATTCTCCTCTTGAATTTTTCTTCGCCTCCTCAATCTCCTTCTCAAACTTTGAACCATGCTTCAGAAGGATGCTTCCCAAGCCTGGAATGGTTTCTGAATTGGCCTTTTCGTCTGCAGTTCTGTTAGAATTCTCTGCAGTTCCTTCCTTCGACTTACTTCTATTCTTGGCTTCTTGCACTTCTCTTTCAAGCTTAGTCACGTGCTTAACCAAAAACTTGTCTAGACTTGGGAGTTCTGATACAGGTTGCTTCTTTCGGATCTGCCCATCTCTGAAGTACTCAGGCTTCGCTGCTGCTATTCTTAGTGGAAGGGTCTCAGCAGCAGAGCCGGGATCGTGCAGCTTGCTTTCCGCTAAGGCAGCATTTAAACCACAAGTAGCAACTATAGTGGCAAGAGAAGAGAGTTCATCTTCTTGCAAACATTGAAGTCTCTCGAGCATCATGTCTGCTATCTTTGCCATATTAAGCTTACCAAAAGACTGCCTTCTGTTTTTCCTCTGTCTTGCCTCTAAATCTGGCATCTCGTTCTGATTCAAATCTTTGGAAATGATATTATCTTTCTGGGATAATGCTTCAAGTTCTGATCCAGATTCTGATTCACATTCTGAAGTAAACTCAGATAATTCATGATTAGTTTCAAGTTCAACTATATCAGTATCAGGGTTCTCACTAATCTTTCGAAGCAGTTCTTTAAATTCATCTTTATCAAAAGATGGGCAGTTTCCAAGCCGTACTAATGCAATCTTTACAGCTGCAGCTACTTCTTTATCCACCTCAAATGCAGTCTCAAAAGATGCTGTGACTGTGTGAGTAGTCGAACCTCCGCCATTAACAGTGGATGTTTCTATTTTACAGGGCTTCCGAGGGCAATTTGGCTTGTCATACATGATAACTCCCACGGCAGTTGCCTCTTCAAAAGCTTCAGCTGCAGCTTTATCTGCTTTCAACAGCTGGGCTTCAGCTTCTTTGCTTTGGATCCTGAAATGAAAATACAAAAAGTTGTAATTACGAAGCTACCTCTTCAAGTTCAAATATTCATGTCTACAATGCACCCAACAATCACCTTGCTGCTTTAAGTATTCGACACCAAGATGCTTCCACCAATGCTGCTTTTCGTACCTCCATTGCTTTTTGTGCAGCTTCTTTTGCTGCCATTTTCTCCCTTAGGACTTTTGAGTAATGTGGATTAGAATCACCTAGAGTCTCATCGAGAGTTAAATTCATCCCATCTACTTCCTGTGAGAAGCCAATGATTCGGTATTTTGATTAACATGGAAATTAATCCAGATAAAATGCAGATGTTTGTTAAAGAGAGAAAGAGAAGCGAAACCTGCAGCATTTTGATCTTCCTCTTAAGATACGAGTCCACTTTTTTCCGCGGAAACCAGTTCAGAGGAGAGGTTCTACGATGAGAAGGCTTCTTAATTTGTGCAGTGGATTTGTTAACAGAATTCAGCGTTGATAGGCTAGCCTCTTTCAAATTTCTATTCTGCAGTATTCAAACAATGAAGAAAAGAAGGATGTAAAACGAAACAAAACGAAAACAACAGGACTTCATAAAAAATCGCTATTTGGTCTCTAAATAAACACATAAGAACATCCAAACATAGAACACAAACACCAACTAGAAAGGCCAACATATTCAAATGTCAAGTTAAATAAACAAAAAAGCATGTTCAGCATCACAAAATGTAGATTAGGGTAGCGCCTACAAGGATTTTCCTGCATGAAAAAACAACTTCATCTCTTCTGCCAAACAAAAATTTACCTCTTTCTTAACAACATCCATGGTATGATTGTAATGACAAAGATATCTTATCAAGTGAAAGCCAAGTGAAATTAAGCAAATGAACGTAAAGATATTTGAATAAAAATAAAAATAAGGCTAAAACAGAATGCCTTGCTGGTGTCTAGGAATGGCTTCGATAGGACATTCGATTTAATGAATGTTGAATGAAAAAAGAATGCCAAGTTGCACATCTTCTCTGAGCGAAGGTAGAAGATGGATTAGCCATGAAGAAATCTTGTCCCACCCAATCCCCACCAAAAAGGTAGGATTACGATGGAGAATTTTCTTCATGGCCAATCCATCTTCTACCTTCACCTCGACAAAGTATGCAAGTGGGCATCCGTTTCTTCATTAAAGATTTAGTGAATTTAGTGAGTGATCCTAGGCCATACCAATCCGAGACACCAAACAAGGAGTAAATAGCCAAACTAAGTAAATATTTGGCAAAAAAAAACCCAAGTAAATATAACCAGAAATGGATAATTTATTTGTTTTCACTGAGGAAAAAACAACGATAATAAAAAATAACACTGGTTGGGGTCAAATTTTGAATTCACTAAAATTCAAACAAACAGCATTTTCTAGGGCTTTTAAATTCAATTGGCTTCAATCCCAACAATGAAGAAAAAACCCACAAGGGTTTAGGGTTCTAGATAACCAGCAATTAAAGTCCCAAATCAAAGCCGAACACGAGTCTTACATGCTAAAGATTCTAGGGTTTCAAATCCAAAAAAAAATTCAGTTCCAAACACAAATGGCGAATTCGGTGGACAGAAACAATCGGATCCAAGAAAATGGAGCAAGTCTAAGACAGTAAAGGAGTCTTGAATCCAAACGGGGAAGTCGGAAGAATTATACCTTGCCGATCTTGGGGCTGGCGGAGAACTGCTCGGCGGCGGCGTTTTCTTTGTTGTCTGAGTCAAGAACGGCGTCTTTAGCGCGGTGCTTGTCAGACACGGAGATGCAACCCAAGTCCAAGCAGCCGAGGTCCATGGCCAACGATCTCCGGGACGAACAGGGATCAAGAATCGGAGTCGAAACCGACGAGAATTTGAGCAGAAAATTATGAGATCAGGGAGAAGATTGAGAAATATATTTTGGCGTTTTTGTTTGGCGATTAGAAATGGATGTGAAGATTTTGGTTTTGGGATTGCGAAGAGGAGGGGTTTATTGTTTCGAAATGGGAAGTAGCCGTTACAGTCTACAGGGCGTGTCTTTTGGCCCCCAACGCCAACGGTCCTTTTAATATCAGCTTTGCCTTAATCTGTCATTTATTTGTATTTGTGTGTGGTTGGACGTAGAACTGGCATTCGTGTCGTGTTTTCTGTATTCGTGTCGTTTTCGTGTCATACCTAATATCTTAACAGGTCGTGTCGTGTAACACCCGTTAAAATAAACGGGTAAAATGACCTGACCCGAAATCGACCTAATAATATTAACAGGTAATATGACCCGATAATAAGGAACTCTCATAATAAAAATAAATAATGACTAAAACTTTTTTTTTTAAACTTATATAGAATAATAATACAAAACTATATATTTAAAATAGAATATATTGTATACATAAATATGGCTATTGTATTTTATAATAAATCTTTTAGTAATTAAACTTTAAAATTATCAAAATAATTTTTTTCTTAACGGATCGAAACAGGTTACCCACGTGTTACCAGCGTGTATACCCGTTAAGAACTCGTTATTAACAGGTTCTTAACAGGTCATCCGATAATGACCCGATAAGTCATTGTGTTGATCAAAAACTCGTTATTTTCGTGTCGTGTTACCGTATCATGTCAAAAACTATTAGGTCTAGTTGGATGTGGAGGAATCACACATTTAATCACAATTTTGTTTTTTGTTAATTGCATGAAATTTGAATGTAGGATTTCTGATCTCGCACCACCCATCACGCCCCACTTGAGCTAAAACTCAAGGACGTAATATTTCATTATTATAACAACTCTACTTTTGAGCTATAATACTTCATTCTAGTCTCGTTGATATGAGTCGAACACATCATAATATGGATGTTGGAGCGTACATCGATTTTTCAACATTTCACTCTTAAGACACTGTTGCAGCGGAAAAAAATTTGAATGATTTTATTATTTTTGAGCGACATATATAATTTCAGTAGAACGATAGCATTAGTGGGTTAAATAGTTATTTGTTGGACCTATATCTATTTTTTTTAATGTTTTAATTGTCACTGAAATGCTTGGCAATCTCAATGATATGGTTTCACTACATCAAAATTTCAATTTTTTACGAACAACTCACGATTTAGAGTACACTAGCAAGTGTACCTGCGCGTTGCTACGAGGTTTGACACATTGTTGAAGATGCACAAACTCTTAAAAATATATGTGCCAAGAGTACATGATATTATATTCATGTTTTCGGATGTTCCTTAAAATCATGTGTAAGGAGTAGAAGTCAGCAAAATTGGGAATGTTAGTATATATGCCTTAGCCATATGATGCTATTTATATTCACATATTACATGACAAAAATTGTGGATGTTGGTACGTAATCCTCAAGGATTTTATTTCAAAAACTATGGTCATATCCTAGAGAGTGTTTTATGTTTACTAACGTACAAAGTTCAAAAAATAAAGTTTTGTTCGACTATAGTACCCAAATCCGTAACCCTGTTAATGGCATCTTCTTCGTTTTGTACGACAACATTGAACTGAAAATTAAAAGAAAGGAAATTAAAATCACGTGGAAAGATCGAAAATAACCAAACCAACATCCAATTTAGTACATACCAAAGAAAAACATAAGCAAGAAACCATTTCCAACTCCGCAATCATTAATCAAACACATAATACAATCGCACATATACCCTTAATCATTTATCAAAATTGAATTACTTATAACCAACTTAGCATGTGGCTTAAATCCATATTATGCAATGTTTATAGGACATCGTTTTCTATTGGAGAGACATAATCCTTTGTTTAATCTCCAACCTTGTTTTAGGCATAAAAGATAAGTAGCTCCTAATTAGGCAGTGTTAAATCCTAGCTCATGCATAATTGAACAATAAAAGCGATAGTATGATGAAATTGAATTCCCCTAAATTCGAACTCAAACAAGCAATCTAAGGTTGTTCAATTCAAAATCAAATCAAAGTGCTTTTCATTACCTTATCTTTTTCCTCTTTTTGATGCGTAGAGCTGCTTAAGATAAAGAATGGCATGTCAGAATGAAATATAATCATGTATTGTTAGTAAAATTCACGAATTGCCCCCCGAATCAGTGAAACTTTTGGTCATGACTCACCAGTAAAAGACTATCCTCATTCTAATTTGGTCTTTTCACCCTCATAGCTGTTGTGCGCAGGAAAAGAAGGAAGAAAGAGGTAAGCGTAGACATCAAATAACATTAATTAAGCAGTGCCTTTCTGCTGGCTTTTAGTAGAAAGTAATTTTACATTTAGGTTTTTCATTATTTAGCTCCAAAGCTACACAAACATACTTCTATAACAAATGCCATTGTTATTGACCCAAAAAAACCCAAGTGCCATGTTTTCAAGTTAAGCAGCACCCGATCATCGGCCTGTACATCCAAGAGCAATCCTAGTGCTGCCTACGGCAAGAGCACGGTTCACTGTTCCGCATTGACTACGCTATGGACGGTTGTAACCACCAGCTCCCGAAACAACTCTTAGTCCATATCTTCTTGGTTTCTAATCCACTTTGTTGCAACCCACTTTTCCCCTTTGATCACCGGGCAGCTTCCGTGAAGAGATGTCTGCAATTTGCATATAATTTTAAGATGAGAGAACGCACCACCACAGACTCTTTGTTTAATCACCAGTAAGTCAGTAACAAGTCAGAAAAGAAGAAAACCGAAATGGCCATCCAATTTTCAAGCCCTAATTAGTTGTTGATCCTTTATATCTAATTACTGCCACCTCCCTCAAATTATATGTATGCGACAAAGATCAATTGTATAAACATTGGAAATTTGATTTAAGATATGATAAAGTAAATTACCGGATCAATTGTGCCGTTTGGAAACACTGAATAAAATAAAAGACCATCCCCTTGCCTGGGCATAATTTTTAAACCAATGCATTTCTTGTAATCATAGCTCGAACCCATCTCTGCACCGTTCTGCAAATTAAACAATAGGATGAGTACATGCAATATATACTACTTACATTTGAAAGAAATAGAAGATATATCGTAAATTTGCTAACCTACCTCATAAGGGAACATGGTTTCTCCACCTTCTTCTACATCGGATAGATACAACAAGAAGGAAGCAAACTGCAAAATTGAGTGTGATGTTGTGACAGTTGAGTATCAATGGTTCAAGAAAGAAGCAAAAGCGATAAAACATTGACAGAAAGATGAAAGCATGAACTCAAAAAACAATTTGCAAATTCTGCTTGAACTAATATCATATATTTGTTTCACATATAGCTTTAGCCTGATGTAAAGGTTACAAGAGAAGGGTCTATAACAAATACTCGTAAGTATAAGGGCAGAGATTGTGAAAGGCAAGGCTCAAATAAAATGGCAATTTCACCGCCATCCTTCAAGTTACTCAAATCAAGTACAGAAAGATGATGATAAAATGTTCAATATTTTGGATGTCAGTTCAAGGTGCTTCCCCCAATATTTTTGAAGCAACAGATGTACTCAAATGAAATAACAAGAAAAAAGAACTAACAGAAATATCATCTAATATCTATCCTTTGAAGACGGAATATAAAAAACCCATAAGTTGACAAACGCAACTGATTTCTTCAGAAGTAAAAAGGTTACTGTTCGTACAAATAAAAATTCATGTTGTGAATTTGACATAATGTTCAAGTAAGTCCATGAATATTGCTTATCAGGATACCACTATATAGATTATTGTCCGGTCCACAATTGTGGTGAAAAATTGCTTAGTTCTTTTTTCACATATGTATATTTCTTTGGATGGTGGGGGTCATTATTAGGTGCATAAACAGGCAAACTATCATATCAAATATCAGGGATCTTCTAATTGGCAGGAAGAAATTCCCAGTAAAAAACAGGGTAGAAAATGATAACACCGATCAGAACCCTAAACATTTGCAGCAAGTATTGCATGAAGGAAATGCTAGTTAAGTGTGTACTCTTTGGCTTTTCTGTTGACCATATTCCGTTGGATTGAATGCATCATAATGTGAATCATACTTCTGGCCAATCTCATACCGCAAAACGTTGAATGCCTGCAATATGATGATATCGCCGCATTACTCAGATTAATTTAGAATTTTCCTGTAATGAAAGGTTAACATTATAAAAAATTTGTGAAACTAAAAACAGTATTAGATGCACTATTTTCTCTGTGCGAAAAGAAAATAAATGGTTTTTTTTGTAAAAACTGCTAATTGTAGCATTTAAAACCTATATGGACAATGAAAACCATCTGCTTAATGGCTTTGAAATTCCAATTTACACTTATGCCTACCCCGAAGAATACATCATTAAAAAAATACCTCGCCATGGACTCTTGGTAACATTGTAGCCCTGGCAATCTTTTCCTCAATAATATCCAGGACTCCGCTATCATCTTCTGATGCACTAATAAATGTGCCTGAACTATAATCAAGTATACACTGACAGTTAATTTCACAAGTGAAAAGAAAAAAAAAATCTTTGTAAAGTACCTTCAAACTAGCATATACAACACTGATCATCACCAAAAAGTCCAATCACTGGTGATTTATTGTGTGCTATATAAGATATCCAAAAATTCATACAACATATAACTTGATGAAAGATGATATGAGAATGTTATTGTAAAGAAAGTGAGGTGGCAAGGTCCTTTCAGCAATTATCTTCCAAAACTTTGTTGCCAGAAATTTTTCTTGTGATCGGGTTTCATGAAACTTTAAAGCTGATAATTCACAAACTTTACAAAGATGCAGGCCCTTAATAGTTGATGAGGGTAAATTAAAAAGAAGACATATCCAAAATTAGATTCCTCTTCCCAATCCCGTCTTGATATACTTGCAAATAAGCTATTCTAGCATAACTATTGAAATTGTTAATGGTAGTTTGATAAAACATAAAACATGAACTCATGATATTGTAGTTCACTTAGCAAATTACAGAACAAAACATGTACTGACTCCTGAGATTAGTACTAGGAGAATAGCATATAATCTCAACTTATTAAATACGTACAAAAAAGTTCTGTCTGGAGAAAATAATCATATTAATGGATTATCTAATGCATATCACAGTATTATGATGACCCCATCATATCACCCTTGTACCCACTTGTCAAAACAGTATGAGGTCATTTTCTTGTACGAATTTGGATCACGGATTTCAATAAAATTCGAGGATGACAAACTTATATGGAATAAGATGAATCATGTAGACAATCTTTCCACCATTCGTCTCCAACAGTGATAACATAGAGTAAATGGAACCGCCTCGCTTATCATGGAAAATCACTATAAATAACAAATTTGGAAAGAAAACGTGACGAGTGAACACAACTAAAGATTATACTTTTTGATAATGAAGATGCTTATGGATTGTGCAACAATGGAGTAATAATTGAAAAGCTGTTCTTCCCTAGAGTTTTATGATTACCAAAACGTAACTTATCCAACAGCTGGGATTAGTTTGCCCCGTTCTCTTTCCTCCCTTATATTTTCAATCATTCTACTCTTTCTAAACAACAATAGCCATAATTGCATAACACAAGATTCAAAATTTCTGATTGACAAACCACATTATAATTTTTACATATTCAACTGCTCACCGTATCTAGACAATAAGCAACACGAAAAACGAAAGAAAAAGATACCTTGTTCGAGTCCCCTTTGTGCTCTCAGCAGTCTCTCCCTTTCGCAATGCCAATGTGGACGGCCGGAGCTTCGTCTTCGCCATCTCAATCACGCTTTCGCATTGCTCGGCAGTTGCAAATCTCGGAAAATACAGAGCCCGCGGTCTCCAACTCAAAACCTGCAGGATTCAATTCAACAATGTCACCAAAAACCCAATAAAAACCCAAAACCCCAATTGATCGAATGAAGCAAAAAAAATGCGATTACTGATCACCTGGAATGGAATGGACTGAATAAAGCTGTCTCCGGTGTCGCCCGGCATCATTGGACCGTGATCTTCGTCGTCTTCGGATTCCAGAGTTCTGGAGACGGAGCGAGGGACGGAGGCATGGGAGAGGAGGGTGGAGATGAATAAACCGGCGAAGAAGAAGAGGGAGCAAAGGAGGAAGACGGTGGGTAAGCCCAACTTTGCTCTGGAGCTCTTTGCTTTCACTTTCATGGCGATTTTTCACATTTATTGAGCTGATTTGTTTCTTTCTTTGTTTTGCTTGTGTTTTCGTTCAAAGGTGAGCTGCGAGCGTCATGGGCTCTTGGGTCCTCGTCTTGACTGAAGCTCTCTACCTTCACTGGGCTCTTTCGCTCTACAGTTCGACCTTTTGGTTTATTGTAGTTTTGTAGTTTTGTGTAAAAGTCTAGTTTGTTTGGTTGTGTTTTTGAAAGAGCCAAAGTGCTTCTTAATAATTAAAAGTGCTTCAATTTTTTAAAAAATAGTCGTTTGGAAAATATTTTAAAAGTACTTTTAGTTTGAAGTAGAAGTACTAATAAGCATTTTTTAGAAGCAACTTTCTAAACGTGCTATGCAGAGAAAACAAGGGAAGCACTTTGCCCCATTTAATGACATTTTTTCAATTCCAAAATTATACTTATTTTTTAATTTGTAATATTTAAAATACCATTACACTTAAAAAAACATTAAAATGGCCATCACTAATGGAAGCACTATGCAAAAATTATTGAGAATTATAATGAAAGTGCTTTTTTATTTGACAACCAAACACTCTATTTAATATTAAAAGCACTTCTATACAATATAAAAGCACTTAGTGGGTTGCATGTCAAACAACAAAATTGCTTCCTTCATAGAAGCCCTACTAAAAGTGCAACAATCAAAAAGTGAGAGTGAGTAAAAGCGCTTTATAGAGTAACATCCAAACGAGCCCTAAAAAAATGACCACTTTGGTTCGCTAGATTGGTAGCGATAAACATAAGGTTTTTTTTTTTTTTTTGTGTTTTGTCAAACAACTAATTTCACTAAAGATAAAACACACTAATATAAAGTAAGGCTATTTTGAAGACAATCCACAACACAGTAAAAGTGCGGCCCATTACAAAAGTAAGGGAAACAAGCACTAAAAGTGAGCCCAAAATAAAGCCTAAACCAAAAGCCCTAGATCTGGACATAAGAGTCAACCACTTCCAATAGCTGCACCACCATTGCCAAACCACCGCCATTGGTAAGAAGAACCAACAAATTGATATGGTGAACGGAAAATGGGGGTGGACAAGCCCCTGCGCAAAAAGCGCTCCCATAATCCTACCAAATAGTGCGAAATGCACTTTAGCAACCACATAAACCTAAAGCATGCCTCCAACCAAACCATGGATGAAGAACATGAGAGGCAGAATAACTGAACCAAGTGGGCAAAAGCTCGTGGCTAGGAACAACAATATGGGGAGGAAAAAGCATAAAACTCAGATCTGCAACAAGATTGCCAAACATTGAGACAAAGCTCAAGGAAAATGAGACAAGCTCAAAGAAAAACAACCAGAAAACCAAGGGCCAAAGAAAAAGAAAAGGAAGAAGATAGGGTTTAGGGAAGAAAGAGAAGGGGAAAAAAGGAAGGAGGAGATGGGGTTGCTACCGACCTCACCTAAGAGGAAGGGCCAGCGGCTGAAGGTGAGATTGATTTAGAGGTTCTAGGTTTGGGAAAGGGGGAGCGGCGCACTTTAAGGGATAAACAGAAGCTTGACTCCTCAATTTAGGCATGGCAACAGTTCGGGAAGTAAAGGCCATATCAATCTCTAAAACTACGAAAAATAATTATATTCAAAATCATAAATTATTGGAGATTATTCATAATCATACTCACTGAGTAATAGGTTCCCCATCAACTAATAGTTGTATCCATCTTTGTAAATGCAAAAATTATTCGTTCAACTGATATTATAATTGAAACTGATTCTAATTCTATCATTAAATACCCATCTCACATGTTTGAGTAAGAATGAACCTTCTTGAAATTATGTGGGAGCCCAGACTCTTTCATGCTAATGAGTCAAAGGCAAAACAACTCCTCTTTATCCTTGTCAAGGGCTATGCGTCCCAGACATTCAGTTGATAGTGATATTTCTATTTTGTTATCCACACTTCGTAGATAGGTTGAGTTGCAGAGCCAGGCTCCAATAAAGGGCTTACATCTTAGCCTATTGGTAGCCCGCCCAATGTTAGCATTTATATTGATTCTCATCCTTGGCCTTGGAAGGTGGATACCACCCGCCTTGCCCTAAAGTCACAAAGAAAGAAACATTAGTTTTTAGCACAAGCAATAAGTAAATTACCTTTGTAAACGTCACAATCGATGGCCTAAATCATCAAAAACATAACAATACTTTTTAGAGGTGTTCATGATAAACCAAATATGATAGAAAATTATGGTAAATTGGCCCATGAAAATGGAAAGGATGCATGAAAAAAGCAAAATCAACAGCCATTACGGGAAAACACAAAACAAATTATCAAATAATACATATGTTAAATTTCAGGTAGACGAGCCATGGGCTCACTTTAACAATCGTCCCAGACATTCAGTTGATAGTGAGATTTCTATTTTGTTATCCACACTTCCTAGATAGGTTGATCTATAGAGCCAGGCTCCAATAAAGGGCTTACATCTTAGCCTATTGGTAGCCCGCCCAATGTTAGCATTCAGATTGATTCTCATCTCTGGCCTTGGAAGGTGGATACCACCCGCCTTGCCCTAAAGTCACAAAGAAAGAAACATTAGTTCTTAGCACAAGCAATAAGTAAATTACCTTTGTAAACGTCACAACCGATGGCCTAAATCATCAAAAACATAACAATACTTTTTGGAGGTGTTCATGATAAGCCAAATATGATAGAAAATTATGGTAAATTGGCCCATGAAAAAGGAAAGGATGCATGAAAAAAGCAAAATCAACAGCCATTACAGGAAAACACAAAACAAATTATCAAATAATACATATGTTAAATTTCAGGTAGACGAGCCATGGGCTCACTCTAACAACACAGATACTGTCCCCACTTGGCCACCTGCTCAATCCATTAGGTGTGTGGTTTTAATACAAAAGGCCTAGGTGTTTGTTAGAGTGGTGTAATTCTATATAAAAGGCATGTTCTCAAGCTTTCTGGGATAGAGGAATTCTAACACTTCCCTGCATGTGAGACCCCATTTTATGGATCACACGTGGAGTTCCACATATCGGCAACCACGTGGAGCCAAGTTCGGGCTCACCCATTCGCGCAGGGCCAATGAGGACCTACCCATTCACGTGACATCTCTTGGCCTACGTGGAGCCAAGTCGAGCTCACCCGTTCATGTGGGGCCAAATGGGAACCACTCGTTCACGTTGTAGTATGGGCTCGTCCCCTGGCTCTGATACCATCTTAAATTTGAGGTAGAAGGGCCATGGGCCCACTCTAATAACACCGATACTGTCCCTACTTGGCCACTTGCTCAATCTGTCAGGTGTGAGATTTTAATACAAAAGGCCTCAGTGTTAGTTAGAGTGGGGTAATTCTATTTAAATGGCTTGTTCTCAAGCCTCCTGGTAGATGTGGGACAGAAGAATTCTAACACTCCCCCGCACGTGAGACCCCATTTTATGGGTCACATGTGAAGTTCCACATATCAGCAACCACGTGGAGCCATGTCGAGGCTCACCTGTTTGCGCGGGGCCAATGGGGACCCAACTGTTCACACGACATCTTTTGACCTACGTAGAGCCAAGTTAGGGCTCACCCATTCGTACGGGCTCAAAAGGGACCCACCCGTTTACGTGACAGTATGGGCCTGTACCTTGACTCTGATACCATCTTAAATTTTAGGTAGATAGGCCATGGGCCCACTCCAACAACACCGATATTGTTCCCACTTGGCCACCTGCTCAATCCGTCAAGCGTGGGGTTTTAATACAAAAGACCTTAGTGTTAGTTAGAGTGGGGTAATTCTATTTAAAGGGTTTGTTCTCAAGTCTTCTGGTCGTTGTGGGATAGAGGAATTCTAACAACATATACGCATATACAATATTATTTTATATTATTCAGAGAGAGTCCGGGGACGAATATCTAAGGTAAAGATATATAACTACACCATTATTTACCTAGTAATGATATATATATATATATATATACAGAGAGCTTAAGGGGAGGGATCCCTATTTTTTGAAAAAAAGGGGGATTAGGTGTGGGGCCCACTTCACATCTAATTTCAACGATCCGAACCGTCTATTTTGTTAGTCTCGATTCATAGATCATCCTTGCAAAATATTAGCTAAATTGGAAATGTTTAAGACATCTAATTGGGTTCAAGGAAATGAACGAATACTTTGTTATATAAGAAAATATGAAATTTGATATTGATAATTAAATAGGCAAATGGTTTCGGATTGAATTGAATTTTTGCAAGGATGATCTATGAATCGAGACTAACAAAATAGACGGTTCGGATCGTTGAAATTTAATGTGAAGTGGGCCCCACACCTAATCCCCATTTTTTTCAAAAAATGGGGATCCCTCCCCTTAAGCTCTCTCTGTATATATATATATATATATATATATATATATGATAATGATATATAATATAGATTGAAACTTAAAAGTGTGTCACTTTATTTCCAATAATTGCTGGAATAAACCTTTAGCTAACAAAATATATAGCATTCCTCTGCCGATGTTTGATAGGGATGATTCCATTTGTTGGGGCTTGAATGACAGTGGAAGATTTAATGTTAAATCTGTGACCTGGCTCTTAAATAATGTAACGAATGATGTTCGGTTGCCTTTTTATTCTGGAAAGACTGCAAACTCGTTATCGACTTCATAAACATATCAATTCCATTTATCCTACTAATCCCATGTGTAATGTGTGTGTTGAAAAGCCGGATCACCTTTTTGTGAATTGTAATTTTGCTAGGCAAGTTTGGGCTACTTTCCCTGAGATAAATCCAACTGATACGAGTAATGTTGTAAGTTTACTAGAGTGGTTGCACTCTCTGGACTGCAATGATAATCAAAATTTATCAAAGCTAAGTTTGGCCCCCCTTATTTGTTCGCAAATATGGAAGGAAAGAAATCAAGTTGTATTTCGAAATGGAAAAGCAATACCTGGTAGAGTTGTTATGCTTGCTATGAGTTTGGGTAAAGACTTTATGAATGCGAATGAATCTAATAAAGAAACTAGCAAGTCACATCGTTTCATTAGATGGAATCCCCCTCGTAGGGGTTTCCTAAAAATTAACTTTGATGGTTCTGTGGTGAACTCGAAGGCGACAGCTGGATTTGTAATCAGGAATGAGGATGGAGATCCAATTGCTGTTGTGCAGGTGCTTGGGTGAAAATTCAATATCTGTTGCTGAAGGCTTGGCTTTGAGGGATGCTCTCTAGATTGCAAGAAGTAGAGGCTTTAAGAAAATTTGTGTGGAATGAGACTCTAAATTAGTGATTGATACCATTTTGGGATCCCGCAATATTTCTTGGCGCTTAAAAGTTATTATTGAATAAATCAAAAGTTTCGCAGCCTCTTTTGGTTCCATCTCCTGGACTCACGTTTATAGAGAAGCAAATTTCCTAGCAGATGCGATTTTCAGCGTATTTCGATTGTTACCTATTGTGGCTCACAAGGCCTATTTTATTGATTGCATGAGAACTAGTTGAGACTGTGATCACTCTATTTAATATATGTTATTGTTTATAAAAAAAATGACTTTTTCTCTTGCTAGTAAATATGGAATTAACTACACACTTATACACCTAGAGTAAAGATATGTAACTACACAATTATTTACCTATGATAATAATATACACGACATATTTTTTTTGGTTAAAATGATATCAAATACAGTCATTATTTATGAAAAATATTTGACATTTTTATCTACCTATAAATATGTAACAACTGAACGTATGAAAGTATCACGATAGAAAAAACAATTATATACCTAGAGAAAAGATATATATAAATACAATTATGAGCTATGACCGTGACAAATTTCAATACATGCATGTAGGAGCAAAAAGGAATATAGAACCTGTAGTGACGGTTAATAGGGGGAAAAAAGTTGAAATAAAGGAACGCAACATATGGAAGTAGATTAGCAAAAAGTGCCAAAGTGTTGCGACGAATGTGAAAAATGTGAAATACAAAATCAAACGATGTAGAAGTCAGACAACGTGTTCCATATTTTAGTTATATTGAAGATGCCAAAGCCTAAATTCTAGATCCCCCTCACCAAAGTTCAGCGGTAATATGTAACGCATGCATGAAATTAACAAATATTCAGAAAAGCACGAATTGCTCTGCTGAAAGATATTCTACCAGCATCCCCCTAGATTAAACATCCAAAGCTTTCTAGATATCAATCAACGGTTCATGTCGGTGAAGAGATTTTTTAGTATGCCGAGAACAAGATTAGTAGACCAAGTGTCATAATACAAATGGTTGGATACTTAAAAAACAAATTTCAACTACTTGTAGTATAATACTTGGTGTCCCAAGATGTACTTACGGCATGCTGAAAAATTTCTCATATTGGTGGGGTTGCAAGTAGTGTGGGTTTGGGATATATTGGAAAGCATGTTGGGACTTCTAGAAATATTGAGAATTTTAAATAAAAATGTGAATGAACTTAGTCTTCGAGTGTTGGCAGCCATCGTTAATTTGTTGCAGTAGCTAAATGACACGGCTGGCTCTGAGATTTGAGAGCCCGAGATTCAAAATGGAGCTCCTTATAAGGTATAAAATTTTGCTTTCTTTATATATATAATTTTTTTATGTATAAATTGATATAATGCAAAAGAAAATGAATAAAATGATCAATTGTGTGGTGGTATGTTTTTAGGTTTGAAACACAACAAAAAATCAAAACAAAAACTCCTCGCTTTTAATTACAACAAAAAGTAAAAATAAAACATAATAAGATGTGACGTAGTCACGTAGGAGATATTCAAACCCAATTGGAGCTACAAAGATTTAAAAAAAAAAATGTGAGCTTAATTTGATTAATTGGTGCCCCTTTAAAAATATATACTTTATATACATGTAAAACAAAATCATAAATTGGGGGCCCTCCCGAATTAGGGGTCTGTGCGGTGGCATTACTTACACACCCTTTGAACCGGCTTTGCTAAATGGTCATGGTTATAGTTGCTTGATCAATCAATCAATCTCCAAAAATAAAATCATGGAATTAATAAACTGGTAATACTTTCCATTAAAAAAAAACTGGTGAATACTAATAGTAATTAACAAATTAACATGTAAATAACAATAACAACACCCTAACAAAAAGGACTGGTACAGGTTATTAGGAACTGATTTGTATCAACGTGGAGTAGCACTTTTTGTTGTAGTGATATATATGATATATATATATATATATATATATTTATTTATAAAATTCTTATTGGGGTGAGGATTTGAATTAAGTTATAAAAGCTAGTCATAATAGTTTAGTATTTGTTGATGCACAAAATCAGCGAGAACTTTGGTACAACAGAAAGTGTTAAGTTTGTGATCTTCGCTAGATTGCTCCGGTCACTAGTATGGATAAGTATGTAAATGGATAGAGACAGGGAAGCAAACACAAGATGTACGTGGTTCACCTAGATTGGCTACGTTCACGGAGTAGAGGAGTTCTCATTAATTGTGAAGGGTTTACACAAGTACATAGGTTCAAGCTCTCCTTGTGAATGATTTAGTACAAATGACATTAGGAAATATTGTGAGAGAATGATCTCTATTTATAAAAGAGAGTTTCTAGTTTCATTCTGACATTGACACGTGTCGTGTTGTGATTGGCTTCTGATGTTGACACGTGTCGCGCTATGGTTGGCTTCTGATGTCGACACATGTCGCGCTGTGATTGGCCTCCTGGTTAGAGGGAAACACTTATGGGTCCTTGACGGTATAACGTTGACCGGTGCTTAGTAGTTTCGGGATTGGTCAAATATGGTACAAACAGTGCTCCCCTAAGTTCCCGAGTGAGGGAAGCTCTTCGGTTGGGGACTTGCAAGATCCAAGCCACTAAGTAATCATGAAACTTTTAAGTACCAAAGTGTGGTATCATTTTCACTTGCCTTATGTGTCTCATACGTAGATGTGGCATCTTCTCTAGAAGTACTTTTCCTCATTCCAGGGGTGGTATCTTTAACCGATGAAGATGCACAAGATAATGTATCAATTTCACTTGAAGCTTACTTGTAGTTTCAGGCTTGGTCAAGTGCGATACAAAACCCTATAGTAGGAGTCCCCCAAGTCGCTGAGCTAGGAGATTTGCCGAAAGAGGTAACAGACAAGGTAAGCAATCAGACTTCCAAGCAAGCAGCCTGGATCGGAGGTTCGACTTTGGCTTCCGGTTGATTGTTCTCCTTCTCCTTGTGTCATAAACAGCAGCAAGGATAAGGATAAGCAAATGGAGAAGAGATGATATGAGATACTTTTGCTTTTAAAGAAGTAACTTTCCACAAGCTTATTCTTGAACTGGGCTAGAGAGTTTTCTGGTTTCCTCCAGAGTATAAGACCGACTCAAGAATTTGAGGGTCAAAATAAGTCCATCAAATCAAGAGTGCGTTCGACCTTGATGATATGAGATACTTTTGCTGTTGATGAAGTAATAGATGAATTGGCATGTGTTCTATTGCGCTTGTCTCCACATGCTTCTTCGTATCCTTCTCACTTGCCCTATCTGTTCCTCAGGCATATGTGGTATCTTTTCTGGAAGCATAAGATGTTGAAGATGAGTACTTGAGAGCAATGCTAGGTAAGTAATCAGGCAAAGGGTTCCAGGCAATCAGTTCCTGACTGGAAGCTTGATTCCAAGTGCTGACTGATTGCTCTCTTTCTCTTTGTCTTGCAGGTAAGAACAAGGGCAAAGGAAAATACAAGGAAAAAGCATGATATGGGATACTCTTGTTTTTGACCCTGATGATATGAGATACTCTTGCTCTGGTGTGGCTGGTTTGCATATGTATTATTGGGCGGGGGGGAAGAAAGCTGAGTATTTCGAGAGGCTTCGTTAGGAGTGCCCTCTCAAATATGAGGAAATGTTAAGCATTTTTGCAGGTCTGCCTGTCCGTGGAGGATGGAGGTCGACATATATATGAGTCTCCCTAACAACAAGTAGTAATGCTATTCCTTTACCCTTTTTTGTCGTAGCAATGTTGTGGGAGCTGCAAACTTCACGTGTTTTAACTTTGTCAGAGCACTTTGAAAAAGTGGTATGTGGTATCTGGAAAGCTGATGTTGCGTGTGAAGATTGCAGACAAGCTTTATCTAAGGAAATCTGGCTCTCGAAGTTCGGAGAGTGATGCCTCTTCGGTTTTCGAACAAGCAATCCTGTCGGGGATCTGGCTCTCGAGATTCGGAGAGCGGTGCCTCTTTGATTTTTAAGAAAGCAATCATGTTGGGAGTCTGGCTTTTGAGATTCGGAGAGCGGTACCTCTTCGATTTTTGAGAAAGTATTCCTGTTGGGAGTCTGGTTCTCGAGATTCGGATGGCGGTGCCTCTTCAATTTTTGAGTAAGTAATAATGCTATTCCTTTACCTTTCTTGGTCATAGCAATGTAGTGGGGGCTGCAAGCTTCACATGTTTTAACTTTGTCAGAGTGCTTTGAAAAAATGGTCTGTGGTATCTGGAAAGCTGATGTTGCGTGTGAAGGTTGCAGATAAGCTTTATCCAAGGAAATATGGCTCTCGAAGTTCGGAGAGCGATGCCTCTTCGGTTTTCGAACAAGCAATCCTGTTGGGGATCTGACTCTCGAGATTTAGAGAACTGTGCCTCTTCGATTTTTGAGAAAGCAATCTTGTTGGGAGTTTAGCTCTCGAGATTCGGAGAGCGGTGCCTCTTCGATTTTTGAGAAAGCAATCCTGTTGGGAGTCTGACTCTTGAGATTCGGAGAGCAGTGTCTTTTCGATTTTTGTGAAAGTAATCCTATTGGAAGTCTGGCTCTCGATATTCGGAGGGCAGTGCCTCTTCGATTTTTGAGCAAGCAATCTTGTTGGGAGTGTTTTCTCAAATGTGAGTAAAGGTTGGGCATTTTTACCAGTTTGCTTTGCCATAGAGCACATAGGTTGACACACATTGGGACTTTCTAGTTATCAAGCAGTGGTGCTGCTCCTTTACCCTTGTGGGTAATAGTAGGGTAGCTGGACCTTCAAAATTTATGTGTCTAAACTTTGTCAGAGATCTTTGGCAAAGTTATCTATGGTACCCGAGGAGCTGATGTTGCGTGTGAAAAGTGGTGCCTCTTCGAAATCTAGAAAGTGGTGCCTCTTCGGAATCCGGAGAGTGGTGCCTCTTCGATTTTTGAACCAATGGCCCTGTTGCCCTTTCTTTTATAAGGGCACCAATTGTGTGCAAGGAGTTCATTCAGAGAGTTATTGCTTGTAGGAATTTTCCCCTTACTTCAGAGATTTATTGCACCTCATTTCTTCTTCATCATTTCTGAGAATGTCTGGCCCATCTGACCGTCGTTTTGACTTGAACTTTGGTGAAGAGGTAGCCATGCCTTCTCAAGACAACATATGGCGCCCATCCTTCTTATCCCCTACTGGTCCTCTTACCGTTGGGGACTCTGTGATGAAGAATGATATGACCGCTGCGGTGGTGGCCAGAAACCTTCTCACTCCCAAAGATAACAGACTACTTTCCAAACGGTCTGATGAGTTGGCTGTTAAGGATTATCTGGTTCTCAGTGTTCAGTGTGCAGGTTCTGTGTCTAATATGGCACAATGCCTATTTGCTCGAACCTGCCAAGTTGAATCATTGGCGACTGAAGTGATAAGTCTCAAACAGGAGATCAGAGGGCTCAAGCATGAGAATAAACAGTTGCACAGGCTCGCACATGACTATGCTACAAACATGAAGAGAAAGATCGACCAGCTGCAGGAATCTGATGGTCAGATTTTACTTGATTATCAGAGGTTTATGGGTTTGTTCCAAAGGCATTTATTGCCTTTGTCTTTTGGGGCTGTACCGCGTAATGAAGCTTCAAATGATCAACTTTCGGTGCCTCCTCCTTCTGGGGTTCTGCCCAATACTGAGGCTCCGAATGATCACCATTCGGTGCCTACTCTTTCTGGGCTCTGCCGATTGCTGAAACTTCTCATGAGCAACCTTTGTGAAGGCTCCCTCTTGTTTGTTTATTTTGATTCATGTATATGTACATATTTGTAACTTATCAGAGATATCAATAAACAAGCTTTGCTTCATTTCAACGTATTGTGTTAAATACACCAAGACCTTCTTCACTAAGTTCTTCGAATATTTTCTTTTGTTGAAGCTTGTATGTTGAAGCTTTGAGAGTGAAGTATGTATGTTGAGGTAGTGCTCCCTTAATTTCCCTAGTGAGGAAAACTTCTCGTTTGGAGACTTGAAAAATCCAAGTCACTGAGTGGTCGTGAGACTTCCAAGTATCAAGGTGCAGTAGCATATGGTAGGAGTCCCCTCAGTCTCCGGTCGAGGGAGTTGACGAATGAGGCATTTCCTTTCTAAGTGGTAGCCCAAAACTCCTTCTTCATATATATTTGTTATGAAAGTTGTTAGGCCTAAAGAAGATGAGGCCTAGGCAAATTTTATTTTTCAAAATTTTTTTTTCGAATTTTGGAATTTTTGAATTTTCGAATTTCCAAAAAAAAAAAATATATATATTTTTTAAAGCTTTGTAGGTGAAGCTTTGGTGTTGAAGCTTTGTAGGTGAAGCTTTGAGGTTGAAGCTTTGTTGAGCATCATGAATTGATTTTGCTTCACACTATCTTGATCAAGATAATGTGAAGCTTTTGTGTTGAAGCTTTGTAGGTGAAGCTTTTGTGGGTGAAGCTTTTATGGGTGAAGCTTTTATGGGTGAAGCTTTTGTGGGTCAAACTTTTGTGGGTCAAGCTTTTGTGGGTGCAGCCTTTGTGGGTCAAGCTTTTGTGGGTCAAGCTTTTGTTGGTGAAGCTTTTGTAGGTCAAGCTTTTGTGGGTCAAGCTTTTGTGGGTGAAGCTTTTGTAGGTGAAGCTTTTGTAGGTGAAGCTTTTGTGGGTGAAACTTTTGTGGGGCAAACTTTTATGGGTCAAGCTTTCGTAGGTGAAGCTTTTGTGTTGAAGCTTTTGTGGGTGAAGCTTTTGTGTTGAAGCTTTTGTGGGTGAAGCTTTTGTGTTGAAGCTTTTGTAGGTGAAGCTTTGGAGTTGAAGCTTTGTAGGTGAAGCTTTGGAGTTGAAGCTTTTGTTGGGTACCATGAATTGATTTTGCTTCACACTATCTTGATCAAGATAGTGTGAAGCTTTTGAGAATTTGTTGTTGTCCTCCATTGATGAAGCTTTGGTGTTGAAACTTTTGTTGGTGAAAATTTTGTTGGGTACCATGAATTGATTTTGCTTCACACTATCTTGATCAAGAGTGTGTGAAGCTTTTGAGAATTGTGGTTGCCTTCCATTGATGAAGCTCTTGTTGGCACCATAAATTGGCTTTGCTTCACACTGTCTTAATCAAGAGTGTGTGAAGCTTTTGAGAATTGTGGTTGAACTCCTTTGATGAAGCTTTTGTTGGCACCATAAATTGGTTTTGCTTCACACTGTCTTGATCAAGAGTGTGTGAAGCTTTTGAGAATTGTGGTTGAACTCCTTTGATGAAGCTCTTGTTGGCACCATAAATTGGTTTTGCTTCACACTGTCTTGATCAAGAGTGTATGAAGCTTTTAAGAATTGTGGTTGCCCTCTATTGATGAAGCTTTTGTTAGCACCATAAATTGGTTTTGCTTCACAATGTCTTGATCAAGAGTATGTGAAGCTTTTGAGAATTGTGGTTGAACTCCTTTGATGAAGCTCTTGTTGGCACCATAAATTAGTTTTGCTTCACACTGTCTTGATCAAGAGTGTGTGAAGCTTTTGAGAATTGTAGTTGCCCTCCATTGATGAAGCTCTTGTTGGCACCATAAATTGGTTTTGCTTCACACTGACTTGATCAAGAGTGTGTGAAGCTTTTGAGAATTGTGGTTGAACTCTTTTGATGAAACTCTTGTTGGCACCATATATTGGTTTTGCTTCACACTGTCTTGATCAAGAGTGTGTGAAGCTTTTGAGAATTGTGGTTGCCCTACATTGATGAAGCTCTTGTTAGCACCATAAATTGGTTTTGCTTCACACTGTCTTGATCAAGAGTGTGTGAAGCTTTTGAGAATTGTGGTTGAACTCCTTTGATGAAGCTCTTGTTGGCACCATAAATTGGTTTTGTTTTACACTGTCTTGATCAAGAGTATGTGAAGCTTTTGAGAATTGTGGTTGCCCTCCATTGATGAAGCTCTTGTTGGCACCATAAATTGGTTTTGTTTTACACTGTCTTGATCAAGAGTATGTGAAGCTTTTGAGAATTGTGGTTGCCCTCCATTGATGAAGCTCTTGTTGGCACCATAAATTGGTTTTGCTTCACACTGTCTTGATCAAGAGTGTGTGAAGCTTTTGAGAATTGTGGTTGAACTCCTTTGATGAAGCTCTTGTTGGCACCATAAATTGGTTTTGCTTCAGACTGTCTTGATCAAGAGTGTGTGAAGCTTTTGAGAATTGTGGTTGCCCTCCATTGATGAAGCTCTTGTTGGCACCATAAATTGGTTTTGCTTCACATTGTCTTGATCAAGAGTGTGTGAAGCTTTTGAGAATTGTGGTTGAACTCCTTTGATGAAGCTCTTGTTGGCACCATAAATTGATTTTGCTTCACACTGTCTTGATCAAGAGTGTGTGAAGCTTTTGAGAATTGTGGTTGCCCTCTATTGATGAAGCTTTTGTTAGCACCATAAATTGGTTTTGCTTCACACTGTCTTGATCAAGAGTATGTGAAGCTTTTAAGAATTGTGGTTGAACTTCTTTGATGAAGCTCTTGTTGGCACCATAAATTAGTTTTGATTCACACTGTCTTGATCAAGAGTGTGTGAAGCTTTTGAGAATTGTGGTTGCCCTCCATTGATGAAGCTCTTGTTGGCACCATAAATTGGTTTTGCTTCACACTGTCTTGATTAAGAGTGTGTGAAGCTTTTGAGAATTGTGGTTGGCCTCCATTGATGAAGCTCTTGTTGGCACCATAAATTGGTTTTGCTTCACACTGTCTTGATCAAGAATGTGTGAAGCTTTCTACGAGTTGTAGTGTTTGCGTTGTTACAGAGGGGAAATGTCTGAAGTAGATGCAAGAGGGCTAAATAGCTTGATCTTCGTATGCCATGCACTGAAGTTATTGTTGGCTTGTAATAAGACTTTGTTGGTGACTGTAACTCTTGTTGGGCATAAGTGCTCCCCTAGTTGAGTTGTCAAGCTTGAGGGTTTTTGATTATTTGTGAATGCTAAGAGTTGACATGTACAAGTTGTACCACTCGTCTTTTGGTAGGTGTAATGAATGGTGAGTTATTTTGATCACTTAGGTGGTGGTACGAAGGTGAGTTCCTTCACCACATTTCATCACATTTCATCACTTAGTTGGTGGCACGAGGATGAGTTCCTTCTTCACCTGGTTGGTGGCATGAATGGCAAGTTGTCAAATGATATTAAAGGATGGGTTGTACATTTCATCACCTAGTTGGTGGCATGAAGGAGAGTACGGGTTGTACATTTCATCACCTGGTTGGTGAGAATAAGGGCAAGGTATCTAGGCACATTGTAGCAAATGTCGAATGACATAAATTATGTTGAACCCTTTCAAAGCACAATTGGCTTATGTATGAATGTGTTGAAATGTATGATTGAACGAATATACTGTGAAGCTGTTCGTTTATTTGTATAGTCTTGTTAACATATACTTAGAATTCGTTTCATGTTGGAAGCATTCATGTTGAAGCTTTGAACCCGAGTGTTTCATTGCTAGGAATGTAAGAGGATTATGACCAAGTTGTCTAAATCACCTATTTATTGAATTCATGCCAAATAGTCTTCGTTACATAGGATGCCAAAACGGCTGAAGCTTAACACTTGTACAATGTGAGTTTACTTGTAATAGTACTTCAAGTGATCAGCATTCTATGGATGGCCAAGGGTCTTGCCATCAGAACTTCTAAGCTTGTAGGAGCCAGGGCGACTGATGCCAACAATTTCAAATGGTCCATCCCAGTTTGGACTAAGTGTTCCTTCACTTGGGACTCTGTCGCAGAGTAATATTTTCTTCATTACCCAGTCCCCCACTTTGAAAGAACGAGGTTTGACCCTTGAGTCATAGTAGTTGGAGATGCGCTGCTTGTAAGCAACATTCCTTAAGTGAGCCTGGTTTCTGTGTTCCTCGACTAGATCTAAGTTGAGGGTAAGTTGTTTGTCATTTTCGCTTTGCACGTAGTTCTGGACTCGAAACGTTGCTTGCTCAAGCTCAACTGGGAAAACTGCCTCTGTACCAAAGGCAAGTGAGAATGGGGTTTCTCTTATTGATGTCCGATACGAAGTGCAGTATGACTAAAGAATATGGGGTACAAATTCTGGCCAACAACCTTTAGCCTTATCCAAGCTGGTTTTCAAAGTTCGCTTGATTATTTTGTTGATGGCTTCAACTTGTCCATTAGACTGGGGATGAGCTAGGGAGGCAAAACATAAGTTGATGTTGAACTTAGAGCAGAACATCCTGAACTTATTGTTGTCGAACTGTCGCCCGTTGTCAGTGACTATCGCATTAGGAATGCCGAATCTGCAAAGAATGTTCTTCCATACGAAGTCTTCTATTTTTGCCTCAGTAATGGTTGCCAAGGGTTCTACTTCAGCCCACTTTGTGAAGTAGTCAACTGCAACGATTGCATAGCGAACCTTGCCCTTCCCTACAGACATTGGGTTGATCAAATCAAGTCCCCATTGGGCGAAGGGCCAATGGCTGATCATAGGAGTGAGCGGCTCCGGAGGGGAGTGAGGAATAGTTGCGTAGCGTTGACACTTATTACATGAGCGGGATATTCTGATGGCATCTTAGTGGAGTGTTGGCCAGTAATATCCTTGGCGAAAAGCCTTGTGTGCTAGGGATCGAAATCCAGCATGATCTCCGCAGACTCCTTCATGTATTTCCCGAATGACAGTTTTCGCCTCTGCGGGCGTAAGGCATCTTAGGTATGGTAGGTTAAAACCCCGCTTGTAGAGTTAGTCATTAATGATCAAGTAACGGGTAGCCTTGTATTGAATTTGCTTAGCTTGGACTTTGTCATTTGGAAGGGTGCCATGAGCAAGGAATCTATAAATCGGGGTAATCCAACTATCTCCTTGTTGTAAGTTGCACACTTCCGCAGCCATGGTGCTTGGCGTTGCCAACAATTTAACCTGAATTTTTCTCCCAATCTTGTCTTCCACCGCTGAGGCGAGGCGAGCCAAAGCATCTGCATGACTGTTTGCCGCTCGAGGAATTTGGGTGATCTGGTAGTGGAAGTGCTTAAGCAACAATTGTGTTTGTGCTAGATATGCTGCCATGGAGTTATCCTTAGCGTCAAAGTTGTTGGTGACCTGGTTAACCACTAATTGGGAGTCACTGAAGATATCAATTCGTTTAACCCCAAGGTGTTTGGCCAAACGTAAGCCTGCTAAGAGGGCTTCATATTCGGCCTCATTGTTCGACGCCTTAAATTTGAAACAAAGAGCATACTCCATCGCCATTTTGTCAGCGGTTGTAAGGACTAGTCCTGCTCCACAATCCTGTTGGTTGGACGAGCCATCAACATATAAACTCCATGCTGGGGCTGTTGGTTCTATTTTCTGGGTTTCCGAGGGTAATGAAACCACTTCTTTAGGCGTAGAAACATTGTCAACAGGATATGTGAAGTTGGTGATGAAGTCTGCCACTGCTTGGCCCTTCTTAGCTGGCTTTGGTTGGTATGAGATGTCAAACTCACCCAATGCTATCGCCCATTTGATCATTCGCCCGGAAGTGTCAGGACTTTGGAGTATTTGTCGAAAATGATGATTGGTAAGCACGGTGATGGAGTGTGCTTGGAAGTAAGTGCAAAGTTTTCGAGCAGTTATGACCGATGCTAGAGCCAATTTCTCAATGTTGGAGTATCGTGTCTCCGCATCTTGTAAGGCCTTGCTAGCGTAGTAGACAGGCCGTTCGACATTACCATCCTTTCGAATGAGAATGGAACTTACTGCTGAAGCCGATACCGACAGATAGATAATAAGAGTATCACCAACCTCAGGTTTGGAGAGCAAAAGGGCTTTACTCATGTAGTCTTTGAGGTTCTTGAATGCCTCAGCACATTCATCAGTCTATGTAATGTACTTCTTACTTCCCTTAAGTGCTTTGAAGAAAGGAGCACATCTGTTTGTGGCCTTAGAGATGAACCTAGTTAAGGCTGCCACCTTGCCAGTAAGGCTTTAGATGTCTTTTGAAGTTACCGGTTCCTTCATGTCGAGGATTGCTTTGATCTTCTCGGGATTAGCCTCAATGCCTCGTTGGCTTATCATGAAGCCTAAGAATTTGCCAGAGCTTACGCCAAAGGCACATTTGTTGGGGTTCAACCTCATTCGGTACCTCTTCAGAATGGTGAAAGTTTCAGATAGGTTGGTGATGTGTTGGTCAACATGTTTGCTCTTGACTAGTATATCATCAACGTAAACTTCCATGCTCTTCCCAATCTGTTCGGCGAACATTGAATTGACCAGTCTCTGATAAGTCACTCATGCATTCTTTAGGTCGAAGGGCATGACTTTATAGCAATATAGTCCCTTATCAGTAGTGAAGGCTGTGTGTTCTTTGTCCGGAGGGTTCATGAGGATTTGGTTGTATCCTAAGTAAGCATCCATGAAGCTTAGGAGTTCACACCCTGCCGTAGAGTCTATAAGTCTGTCTATGAGAGGAAGAGGAAAGCTATCCTTCGAGCATCCTTTATTTAGGTCGGTGTAATCGACACACATTCTTCATAAGTCCTTTTGGAGCAGGAGACTTTCCTTGGTCGGATTCTTCTTAACAAGGACAACATTTGCTACCCACGTTGGATAATTGCTTCGCGGACAAAGCCTATGCCTTTTAGTTTTTTAACTTCTGCCTTCATTGCCTCGTACTGTTCAGCGTCATAAGATCTTCACTTTTGTCTTATTGGCTTGGTCTTGGGGTCAATACTTAAGCGATGACAAATTATATCGGGAGAGATGCCTGGCATGTCCTCGTATGACCAGGCGAATACCTCAGTGTTCTCTTGCAAAAAAGAGATCAATGCTAACCAAATGGGTGGTGACAAGGTGGTACCAATCTTCACCATACGATCCGGATAATCTTTTGAGAATGAGACCTTCTCCAACTCTTCAGCGGGTTGTGCTTGCTGGGTGAAAGAGTCATCTCGAGGATCGTCGGGTTGATTGTTGCCACTGTGAAGATCCAAGTTGGCTTCGTCTGGGATGGTCTTTATGACTTGGTCATGTACAGAAAAGGTTTTCTTGGGCATAGGCAGGTGCTGTTGCTTGACCGAAGTGTTGTAACATGATCGTGCACTAAGTTGATCTCCTCTGATGTAACCATTGCCATAGGGGGTTGGAAATTTTATCAACAACATATGTGTGGATACCATGGCCTTGAGATCATTGATGCCTGTGCGTCCGAAGATGACATTGTATGTCGTTGGGCAATCAACCACCAGGAAGTTAATGGTAATGGTAGCTGTGTAAGGGCCTGTACCAATGGTGAAAGGTAAGTGTATGCTCCTCAAAGGTTGCATGATATCACCGGAGAAGCTTAACAGAAGGGAGATCGAGCGGTCGAGCAAGTGTTCATCTACATTAAGTGCCCGAAAAGCTTCAACAAACATGATATTGACCGATGCCCTCGTGTCTACCAGGATTCGTCGTATTTCAAAGTTGGCTATGTGAGCTTCCACGATCAGTGGGTCATTGTGAAGGGAGATGGTACCTCTTTCTTCCTCAAGGTAGAAACATATTGGATCTCAGTTAGGCTTTTGATGCTTACCTCCCCTGATATCTTCCACGTGAAACACTTGGTGGCCAGACCTTAAAGCTCGTTCGCTATTTTTCATGGTCCTGTTGGAAGATTTAGATATGGGTGTGCCACCACTTATGGAATATATCACATTCACCTGGCGTTGGTTACGGTTACCCTTTGGACGGTGAAGGAGGAGTTGATCAATTTTTCCTTCACGTGCCAAATCTTCAATATGATCACGAAGGGTGATACACTTCTCGCCGTCATGGCCGTTATGCTCGTGGTAGCAGCAAAACGTGCCCGTGTTCTTTATGGGCTTGTAATCCGGGTGCCTTGGCTTTGGCTTCGATATCAAGGGTGCTATGCTGGGGTAAATGGCCACGCATGTGGTGTTCAAAGGTGTGTATGCTTCATACCTTGGGGTAGGGGCTGTCCTGACACGTGCTTGACCTACTGTGTTGACTGCCTAAGGTCGAGGATTATCATAGCGATACCCTTGGTTATCGCGGTAGTGTCCCTTACTCATTTTACTAAAATGAGACTGGTGAAGATGAAAATCTTTCATTTTGCCCTGAGATTTATATGTTTGTTGACTTGGCAAAGTATTAAGTAAGGCAGGGGGAAGCCCCGCTGCCGTTTGGAAGGTCGATGTCTTCTCATTTGGTTGGATCTGGCTTCCACTCTTTACTTGCTGATAAGGGGTGGCTATGGGGGGTTTCCCTTGATATGTCTTTGCCTCAGCGGAGGCATGGTTGTAAGCCTGTGCCATCACCTCAGAGTAAGTCTTCCAAGTGTTAGCATTGATCATGTACTTGAAGAAACAATCACGTAGACCTGTCGTGAAGGCCTTGAGGGTGGTCTTGTAATATGCCTCAGCGCAGTGAGAATACTCATGGCTAAAACGATCGGCATACTCTCGTAGTGACTCGTCTGGCTTCTGGCGCATAGTGTACAAGTCATCTGCAAAATGCAAGCGATCGGTCTGGAAGATGTGTTAAGAGACAAACAGTTTCCTCAGTTCCTCAAATAAGTCTACTGTCTCAGGTGGAAGACGACAAAACCAGTTTAGAGCTCCACCAGAGAGGATGGAGGGGAAGAGAAGACATCGCTCTTCGTCGGTGTGCATCCGATATGCCATGGTGGACTCAAAGAGGTTAAGGTGTTCAATTGGGTCCTCCATTCCAGTATAAAGTTGTAAACCAAGCTTTTGTTTTGTCTTCGCTTGAAGGGGGGGTCAAGGATCCTCCTTGTGAGAGGGCCATGCTTGGGTTGGTTCCAGTCAGGTATCTCGGCCTGACGTTCGGCCTTCAATTTGTTTACTTCCTCAAGGAGTTGTAGGACAATGGGGTCTTGAGTGGAGTCATGTACCACTGGGATTTTCTTTCGTAAGTCTCTATCGCCTTTTGGAAGTGGGAAAGTTTGAGCAAGGGCTTGTGATTTTTCCTTAGACTCGCCGTACTGACTTTTAGGGCGAGTCTGTTGGAATACCTCAGAGTCCCCTGTATTTTCATGTTCCTTTAGGACATGTCGTTCCTTCCCTAGATTGGCAGTTGGCCTGGGTCGTGGGAGGGGATCAAGTCTTTCAGAAACCCTTGGGTTATTGATCTTCGAGCATATGTGGAGGGGATTCTCTTGACGTTGCTTTAGGAAGTCTCGGCAATCATGATAAATGGCTTTTGATCCTTCCAACCCTTCTGCAAGGAAGTGTCTTCCTCCACTTCTCCTGCTTCGGGTCGAAGCACCTGGGTTGAGAGAAGTCTTATGTTGATCAATGTTTTGATGATTAACTCGCTCCTCATCAGGGATACCCATGTCGAAGGAAGGTGACCCTCCGTGTTGAGGGGCACCCAGATGATGGTTAATGTCCACAGGGGCAACAAGATCGCGTGTTTGAGTACACATAGTTTCATGGAGCGTCTCAAAGAGCTTCTCATACTGCTCCTGGAGGACCTCATTCTTCATTGCTATCTTGTTGTTTTGAGCTTCTAGCTCATCGACTTTATCTTGAAGAGCAACCCTCTTTCCTTCCTTCTTTCGTTGCTTCGCACTAGGTGTAAGAGGGGTGTCATTCTGTCTGCTGTGGCTTCCTTCGCTCCCCATGTTGGAGAGGGATGCTTGGTCAAAAGAGAGTGTACTAATGGTGGAAACCAGCTTGACAAAGTTGAAGAGAGTGGGAATAAGTGTCGTTCCCACAGACGGCGCCAAATGTTGATGCACAAAATCAGCGAGGACTTTGGTACAACAGAAAGTGTTAAGTTTGTGACCTTCGCTAGATTGCTCCGGTCACTAGTATGGATAAGTATGTAAATGGATAGAGACAGGGAAGCAAACACAAGATGTATGTGGTTCACCCAGATTGGCTACGTCCACGGAGTAGAGGAGTTCTCATTAATTGTGAAGGGTTTACACAAGTACATAGGTTCAAGCTCTCCTTTAGTGTGTACTAGTGAATGATTTAGTACAAATGACATTAGGAAATATTGTGAGAGAATGATCTCTATTTATAGAAGAGAGTTTCTAGTTTCATTCTGACATTGACACGTGTCGTGTTGTGATTGACTTCTGATGTTGACACGTGTCGCGCTATGGTTGACTTCTGATGTCAACACTGTGGCGCTGTGATTGGCCTCCTGGTTGGAGGGAAACTCTTCTGGGTCCTTGACGGTATAACGTTGATTGGTGCTCAGTAGTTTCGGGATTGGTCAAGTATGGTACAAACAGTATTAAATTTTCTAAGTGAGTTAAACCACTTAGAATATGACATTTTATTATTTTATTGATTTTCTAGCCAAAATAAAAGTACAAACTGAAACTGTAAGGTAAAGGAAGATGCTAGAGACTCAGTTCACTATTTGCGTTTACATTTATTGATGTGCATGTACCATGTGTACCATGTGCGCAAGCAAAATCAACGTTAATTCTGTATCAGGTTCCTTCACCCAAAAGATAGTTTCGTTGCAATATGAGTTCACTTTATTCGAGTTCTTACTAAGATGGAAAGTGGAGATAAATATATACCCTAGCAAGATAAGACACATGCATTTGGTGGTTAAAATTGACTTTTGGGTTAATTTGCTTCAAGTATGAATCTCTTTAAGCATAAAATAGTCACAATTTGGTGGTTTATACATTTATACATGTATGACGTAAGTACACAAGGATGGAGCCAATGAAGGCTTACTGGGGGCCCCCCAGTAAAAGAAATTTCTAGCTCTGTACATTCTAGCTTCTTTTATTAATTTTAGTCGCCATTTCATCGACGGTTTGGTCTCCCTATCATTCTTTGTCAAGCTGATGAGTCGATATTAGTCTATATTTTTATCCTATTTTTGGCTCATCTCCAAGAATTGGTTAAAACCTAAAATTTAGGTTTTAAACTAACTCAATCATTCTCCAATGGTTGGGCCTAAAATAAGTTTTGAGTTAAAATCTAAAATTTGGACAAATTTAATGCAGAATTCCAGCCAGGGTTAAAATGCTGACCCACCTTATGTGCGTGGATGCGCCTAGAAAAGTGAAGACCGCAGCAAGGAGATGCACCCAATGTGCGAGACGCGACAGGGCTGACAGGAAATGGGGCATGCCCCTAACGAGTATGTTAGCCACTCAAAATGAGCCCAACGACTCTTTTTTGATCTGACGGTTGTAATTATTGGACCATTGGTTGATCTAATGGTCTAGATGCAAACATATTTACTTTTAAATTTTAAATTTTTAAATACATTAAATCCAATGGCTGAAGTCGAATATGATCAAATCTAACAATTCAAAAAAAATCTAACGGCCCAAAATTAAATTAAAGGGCTAAAACAATTTAATAAATTTATTTAATTCAAAATTAAACCTAAAAATTCACCCAAAAAATTATTTTCAAGGGGTCAGTTTAGTAAATTTACAACTTTGATTGAAATTTAAATATTTTTTTAGGTTAAAATGTTCATAAAAATAAATCATGATAATCTACATAAATTTTATTTTTTAAAAAGTGTTACCATAATCGATTTATTATAAATTTAATTCTAAAATTTTAACTCAAACCTTAAATTTAGGTTTTAACCCAAGGGTTGGAGATGGTATTGGTATTAATTTATTGTTTATTTTGTGAGAACTATACTTTGGATTATATTTCTATTGTAGGACATGCGAATCTAATCTAAGGAAAGAGTAATCAAACATATGAAGTTTTGAGTAATTTCAATTAGAGCAGGTCCATGCTGTTTAACTGTGGTGAAGAAATAAGTACTCATTACACAACTTTCCCAGATTGATGTTTTTGGACGTTTTGGATATTTTGATGGTCAAGATGTCATTTTTAGAGGAAGGTTCTTTCGGAGGGTTTGAAGATGACGTGTTAAGCTTTAAAAATAGACATTTTAGGACCAAATCAGAGCTGATTTGGTCAATCAAAAAAGGGATTTTCTTTGTAGTCTGAATTTTAGTTTGAACAGGGAACCTTTATTTATTATTTTATTATTTTAATTAGATTTCCAATTGGAAGACTTTGGATATGGTCCTTAGTTATGAATATTCTTTGATTGAAACCTTGTTGGTTTTTAATTTTTGATTGAGGTCCCTAAAATTAATGTGATAATTTATTTCTATGTACGTTACTATATTTTTTAAATTTAAAATTAGAAATTTTAGTTGTTTATATAAATGAGATTTTAAATAAAAAAACCATAATTTGTGGGATTAAAAATATTAAAATATAAATATACTATTGTGTGTGTGTGTGTATATATATAAACATGGGTACATTCATCAAAATTAACCAAAAAATTTATTGTATCAAAACATGGGCACATTTTTCAAAATCACAAAAAAAAAGAAGATATTAGGTTTAATAACATTAGTAAATTTCTTCGATTAAACTTGACATGGATACATTTTAAAATCAAAGAAAAAAGAATGTACCCATATAAGTTTAAAAATGGATTAGAAAAAAATTGAATAGATTTTATATATAAAAAAAAGATGGTGCATTTTACATATAACAAATTGGTATATTTAAGAATGAGTACATTTTAAGATTAAAAAATTTTACATGAATGGGTACATATAATTAGCATGGGTACATTTAGCAAAATAAAAAGTACAAATGAAAAAAAAATATGGGTACAAATACAAATAAACTTTAAAAAATATGGGCACAAAAAGAAATTAATATATGGGTATAAATTAAAACTGAAAAGAAAATTGGTACAAGTTAAAAAAGAATTACAAATTAAAAAGGGTACAAACTAAAACTAAAAATATATGATAAAAATTTAGTCATAAATATAAATATACTAATTGTAACATTTTTAACATTAAATGAATATATTTAGAAACAAAAAAAATATTTTATTATTGAAATAATTAATGTTATAAATACCCAAGGACCTTGATAAAAAATTGAGAAGGAATAAGATTTTAATCGATGGAGTAGTAAAATGAAGGATGAGAACCTAATTTCTCCTTTCCAATTTATTAGAAGACCTTCTTTAAGTAGGATAAGAAATAAAGCACTATATAAATACTGTAGTCGTGTATTAGTGTTCTTGACGTACTACTTTGGAGAACTCGGCCTAGAAAGCTTTTATGATTCAACCTTATTTTAAAAGGTATTTTCTATCCATGTTTCTAATAACATTTTGCTTTTTAATTATAAATATGCGTAATTAATTCCTTTTGCTAGGTGAAGGCCACGAGCCTTGGCATGAATATGTAATCTTTATGGAATTGCTTATGATTATGCATGCATGCTTTGAATTATTAATCATTGTATTTAAACTATCTATATGTTCTGATGAGTGGCTACCATTAAAATGTCTAGACAAGTAATTGGATGCAATTCTGTTGGAATGTCACCTTAGAGTTGATTAGGACTTCTATTGATTGATAATTGTAATTTCACTAAAGAATTTTAAGGGTTGCAGAGTTTTTCAAAAGGTTTTCACAACAGCTTAATGAGTCTTGCATGTTCATGTTTGATTTGAATATCATAGAATGATTACATGTTAAATATATGTTCTTGCTTGAATATCTCAAGGAGAATATGCATTGAAAACCTGACCTTCAAAACATACATCTGATACTTTCATAAGTAATTGGTAGAATTGCATAAGATTGTTAATGGTGATGGCTATACCCTAGTCTTTTCCATGATTTTCTTAAAAACTATTTTAATTTCCTTGTTGCCGAATTATTGTTTTCTTAAATTTAAATTGTTTTGTTTTGGTTTTCATCTTCACAATCTCAAGTTTTTTCTACAAAAATCTATTTCAAATAATTAATTCAGTATTAGTTTAAATACAAATTATTTATATCAATTCTTGTGGAGAACGACCTTACTTGAATCGTTTATACTACAATTACTTTGTTCTCTTGCAAGTATTTTTAAATGTTTTTATTGCAGATGGTAAAAATCCTACCACAAGCCATGTTGCACGCATGTTGACAGATGTTGAGTGTTGCGAGAGATCTTGTAGAGTTTTGTCAAATGACTCGACAAAGTTTGGTCGAGGGATATCAACGTGTCCTGCGAAGTGTTACTGAGAATTAAACACTTAGTGGGCACAAATTGGTCTCGAACCAGACATTCAAAGGATCCCTGAAGGACCTTCATTAGCTTTTTTTCCCCAACCTCTGGAGGGTCCGAGACACCACCAGGTCTCTATGTGGATCTGTCCATGTATAACGCATTGTATATTTATTCGCAATATACTCAAAATTACTATCCTTAACTTGTGTATATTACCACAAGACCGTGCTACAACACAGTACCCTTATCGCTAAATCGTGCATAGTATACGTACCTCTAAGTACTATTAGGGGCCCTGATCGTGCACGATTAAGTCAACACCTTTGCTAAACTACCGACAGGGAGCATAACTCATTAGAAGAAAGCTAGGTTACTCACCAAAGACAGATTACCATGTACAGTACTTGAGCAAGGACCAGAGATGTCATATCTGGAGAAAAAGATCTGTACGACTCATGTGCTTTAAGAACAATACATTACATGTAATATATTCTTATTACTTAAACGAAGAGCCGCATCAATAGAAAGCAGATTTAACATATGCACTTCTTTAGCCATTCTTAGAGAGTATCTCACAGTGATGGTCTAGCATTGAATTAGAGCCCCACAGTTGTTTGGAACCCGATTTTCTTTCAATAATATAAAGATATTCTTTGAGTTCCACTTTTGCTTTATCTGAAAAATGAAAATATTGCATGTGTGCCCTCCTCCTTATACAAAAACCTTCACTAGGTCGCAAAGGTAATGCTCAATAGAACAAATTCTTCCGTCTATTATATATATTGGCTGCATGCATACATATTTTTCAAAGCTAAAACCCAATATTGCTTTCATTAGCCTTGACTTGTGTGAAAGTTGTTTAGGGTTTAGCAAATATAAATCTAACTTTTGTGGATCTGCTTATACGTGAATGCTGATGGCCATGACGAGAGGCGGGGTGGCAAAATCGAAGATGTTTATGCTTAGGTAATGTTTCCATTATGAATTAGATAAATTGATCCTTCCAGTCCATAGTTATCGACAGTAAAAGTTGTTTCATTTGAAACATCTTAACTGGGATATCAAGTCTACTATCTTTTCTAATGGAAGTGAGATCGCCATAACCTCTACTAGAAAGACTATACTAGATGGTAAGTTGAGATGATATAATAATAGTTTTATTAAGAGGGTTAATATATGCATGCATGCCGCAGTTCATATTACAGGGAAGCTAAGCATGCGCAAGGAGATCATCGACGCCATTTCAGCAGCAAGCTGAGGGGAGCTCCAGAAAACATATCAAGCAGAATGGTTGAGAGTGATAGTGAGGATACTGACATGATGGAAAGTGAGACTGGCAGTAATAGTTCATCTTCATGGAGGTGCAACTGGGTTCCACATCCAAGAACAGGAATATACGTTCCGAAAGGGCATGAAAAGGTCATGGATGATGTGCCTAAGGGAGCTGCTTCTCTTAACCAGACCTTCTGGCTCAGGAACGTCGACGGAGTACTTGAGAAACCCGACCCGGATACTCCTCCTGAGCATTACTATCACTACATGCATATGTAATGTGACAAATGGAACGTGAATCAATTCATTGTGATCGCGATCATCGTTAAGGTAATAAAAATTAGTATTAGGGTTATTCTGAATAATATATGGCCACATATGCTGTGGCCAGATGTATATATAGAAGCAGTAGTATAGGCTGTATAGCAGTGTAATTATTAAGCTTGTGCCCCTTAGTAATTTGGCTGCATCATGGTGTTAGTCATTTGTAATTAAGGTATATATAATACATTATATATAAAATTATGTTTACACATACACAATGGATTTTTAAGTCAAGTGTTAGGTCAATAAGTGTTCCATAGATATTTCTATAAATGAAGTCATCGACTCATCGTACAGAATTTCTTTCACATGCGTGCTACGAAAAATGGAGCATACAACCTTCGTAGCGTAGCTTAAGCTTATTTTGTGTGATAGGTAGTGTTGTTCTGCAAATACTCATACATATTTAAGAGAAATTTTATTAAACCCAATCTTTTTATGATTCTTTATACTTAATTTAAAATTTTCTCCTCCAAACTCTCAAAATTTTGCCTTATTAAATAAAAAGATAAAAATAAAGATTGGTGTTTTTACACTCATTAACCCACAACACCATTGCACACCTCGTTTTTGGCCAACTGTAGAACTGTGTGTTTTCATTCGTTGACTTAATGCAAAAATAAGTACAAGTGATAAGATTTTTATCACCTGTGAAAATAGAATTAAAAATACCTAAAATACTTGTAAAAAACACCTGAAATACTTGTAAACGAACAAGGTAATTGTACTATATACAACTCAAACAAGTTCGTTATCCACAAGAATTGATATAAATAATTTATGTTTATATATAGAAAGTTTGGAATTATGAATTTAAATAACAAAAACATGTAATAAAAATAATTAAATTAACACTAATAAAAATCGGCAGCAAGTAAGCAAACAGATTTGTAAATCAAACTTAAAATCACATTTCACAAATCGAGTTCCTTATCTTGGTGCCGAGAAACTCACAGGTAACAGGTACGGTCATCCCCTTCTCTCTTCGATCGATGTTGTCTTCAACAATTAGGTTAGCGACAAATGGATGAAATTGGTCTCATGCATGTGCTTTATGTATGTAAGGTCCTCGATGGCAGAAAGGGGAACGAAATGGTGGCTCTGACCTCAGATTTGACGAACAACATGTTGAAAAATAAATTGCTTACTAATTTCTTGTTAGTAAATGATTTACTTAGTAAATTCTTATTTGTTTTTTGTGAAACTGTTTTCTGTTGAGATAGCTTGAGCTCATATGCCAAGTGTAGGGTCCTAGATCAATTTTCATTTTCAATGGCTCACATGCCTTGTAACTGCCATGTGTCATAATCACAATGGTTTATGTATTTGAATGGTGATGATGACTGATGTAAGGAATGAATGAATATATGAAAGTGGAGCATCATTTTGCAACGGTTATAATGTTGCAGTTGTGAATATTCCTCTCTCTCTCTCTCTCACTCACTCTCTCTCTCTCTCTCTCTAGCTGCTTCCTTCTATTCTTCTTGCTCTTCGAAATCCAAGTGTTCATCAATGAAAGATTACTCAAATCTCAACATGGTATCACGAGCCTAGGTTCTATATGGAATTAGGGCGTCAGATCTATGAGTGTTGTGCTCTGAAATCTAACGTGAAATTTCTGACTCAGTTCATCGATTCAGGTCTCAAATGGCTGGGTTAGGTAGTAGTGATCTTCGGGCTCCAATATTCAATGGTGACAACTATGAATTTTGAAAGATCTGAATGAGAACTATTTTCAAATCACATGGAATCTGAGATTTAGTTGAAAAAGGTCTTGAAATTCTAGAATCGAAGGGGAAGAAGCTCGAAGTGGAAGGGTCATCGGATTCAGAGAGAGCATATATGAACGAAAAGCTAATGAAGGATGTTAAGGCACTGGGTATCATCCAAGGAGCTGTCTTGGATGACATTTTTCCCAAAATCTCAAACGAAGAGACCTCAAAGGATGCTTGGGATATTCTACACCAGGAATTTTATGGCGATAAGCAAGTGAGATCCATTAAGTTGCAGGGTTTATGCCGTGATTTTGAGTACATAAGGATAAGGGATGATGAAACCTTGTCTGTGTATCTCACTCGTCTTCTCGAGTTGGTGAATTAGATGAAGGGTTACGGGGAAGATTTACCCAGAGAGCGATTAGTTTAAAAATTGCACATAAGCTTAACTAAGGAATTTGATCCTGTTTGTTATGTGATTGAACAAACTAAGGACATTGAAACTATTTAGGTACAAGAAGGAATTGCAGCGTTAAGAGGATTTGCACAGTGCCTTGATAGACATGCTGGGAGTACCACTGAGAGAGCATTCAGTAGTATGAGTGTGAGTCCAGATAGAGCTTTCAGTAGTATGAATGTGAATCCAAAGGGAACTCAGCCAAATTCCTCTTGTGGTAATTCTAAACCAAAGAAGAATTGGAAATCGAAGGGAAAGAAATGGGATCCTAAAGCTCAGAATCTTGCTAACCAAGGTGGCAAATATGATCAGGGAGGAAAATCTGACCAATCTAAGGGAAAATGCAAGCATTGTGATAAGTTACACTATGGTGAGTGTTGGTTTAAAGGGAAGCTAAAATGCCATGGATGCAATCAATTTAGTCACCTTATCAAGGACTATGATCAACCAAACAAGGCTGAAAAGCTTGTAAACTTTGCAAATCAAGTAACAGAATCTGCAACCATGTTTTATGCCTGTCATTCTACTACTATTGGAAGGAATATGAATATATGGTGTGTAGACAGTGCATGTAGCAATCATATAACCTCTCATGAATCTTTGCTTATTGATGTTGATAAGAATGTGAAGTGTAGAGTTAAAATGGGCATTGGAGATTTAGTGCAGTCAAAAGGCAAAGGCACATTGGTTATAGAGATGAAGGGTGTGACTAGGTATATCAAAGAGGTTAGAGCAACTCCACCCATGGAGCCCTCCCCCTGGCAATCCACTATTGAATTCACCCTATTGAACAGTATCTGCCTTTAATGAATAGTAACTACCCTTAATGAATAGTAATTGCCATTTGCATGTCCACTCTTGGAGACCTTCCCCCTGGCAATAGGCAATAAAATATTAGTTTTTTTGTTTGTTTAAATAATACAAAATAAAATTATTCGTAATTTCGGATAAGATTTTTTAAATCGTTCTCGTAGCGCCACGTGTCATTTTATAAAAAAAAAACAATTATTTAGTGATGGATGATAGGAGCATATTTATGCGCCTTAGTTAGCTAGTTCTTATGCATTTTCGTTATGTTTTCTTAGTTAAAGTAGTCTCTTAAGCTATTTTCATGTGTTTTCAGGTTTTAAGGGCATATTATACAAAAAGATGCAAATTGGAGCTTTTTGGAGCAAAAGTGAGCTTGGATCGAATAGCACATGCTTGCAACAAAAGGTTTGGATGAAATTGAAGATTTGAAGATTTGAGGATTCCTAGTCCAAGAAGGAGTCCTAATTGAAGAAGGATTCCTAATCAACGAGGGATTCCTAATTGAAGAAGGATTCCTAATCAACGAAGGATTCCTAGTTGAAGATGGATTCCTAGAAGAATGAAGATTCCTACTCAAACAAGGTTTCCTACTTGAAGTAGGAAAGTTAAGCCTAAAAGTTGCTATTTTGGATTGATTTTTCCTAAACCTAAATGGCCTTAAGTTTCAGCGACATTAGAAGGTTCTTAAGCGTTGGAAGACACAAAGAAAGGTTGGAGAGCATTTCCTTATCCTTGTCGTGGGTTAGGGTCTATTTCCTCTTAGTTTTGGGTTTCTAGAAGCCCTATCCTTTTTCCCCTAACCCTTGCCGCACTTCCCCCTTTCTAGAACATGTTTTCTTGCCTTGCAAGGCTTTCTAGAAGCCTTATCCTACCCTATCCTTACTTGCCGCACCCCCTAGGCCTTTTTCCTTGTGAATTCTGATTTCTAAGCCTTTTTCCTTGTGGATTTGGGTTATCCAAGTCCATATCTGATTACCCTAGGGTTTTAAATGCCTATATATACTCTTATTCACCCCTTGGCTGAATTACCACCCCTCATAATACATCATTCATGCCAGAAACATACATCATCTCTTTGCCGCAGCCTTCCACCACCATACTCCATAATTCCTGCCAAAAACCACCCCTTGCCGCACCACCCATCCATCCTAAACACCACCATACATCCCCCATCCATTCCACACCATTCATAACCCCAAAAACTTGTCCAAAATCTCTGTGCCGCAGCAAGGAGGGAGGAGGAATCCTGGATGCACCTGCTGCCCAAGTTGGAGTATCTAGGTGTTCTCTTTCTTTGGATTTTAATGTTTAAATTTATGTATCTTTGCTTTGTGCGTATGAGGAACTAAACCCCCCTTGGCTAGGGGGGGATTCGAAACCATGTTTATGCTTGCTATATGATTTGATTACTTCTAATTGCGTTTCATAAGTTGTGAATTCAATTTACTTATCTTTATGAATTAAAACTGATTTGTGTGTGTTGGTTGAGATTGCACGCTTAATTTTCATGCATAAGTTTGATGCTAGGATATAAGGGAATTTCACCTAATCGTTATGAAATTATATTCGCAAGTAGTAAAGGTTGTTGATCACAATCGTGTTAAGTAAATTCTTGGCATAAGTTTCATGCAATTCATAGTAACAAGTGCCCCGCCAATGCTTATGATTTTCATAGAACTTAATGATCTTTGCTTGTATCTTTGTTATGCAATTCATGCAGGGAACTTGTGAGGAATGCTTTGGGTTGTCGTATGCAATTCATCCAATTCGATAACTTTAGGAAAATCTGAGGGTTAATTAGTGCAATTCACGGTTAATCTGGGGCGTTGGGAATTCATGGTTTAGTGAGAAGCAATTGGAAATCGTTTTGTATGCAAGTGTGACATGTGTGGAGGAGAACCCCTTAGCTAGCTTTCCATCCATTCACTTTAACCAAATTCGTTTTAAAATCTGTTTAGTTTACAAAGTTTTTGTTTGTTTTCAACTTTCGCCAAAACCAATTCCCCATTTATTTTTAAGTGTTAGATTAGTTAGAAATCAATTTAGTTTGTGTTTTTAAGTGTCTTGAGTCAAGTTATAACCTATTTTCGTCCAAATTGTGTTTTGTGTTCAAAACTGCCCAGAAAGTGTTTTTAAGGCCGTTTTGAGTGTTTCTGGGCTGTTTTGAGTCTTTTGGTTTGTTTTAGTGTTTTAGAGTTTAGTTTTGCATTCTTTGAGTCTAGTTTAGTGTTTTAAACTTTGTTTTTACGTTTTTGAGTCAGTTTTCAAGTAATTTAGCAATCCCTCCTAATCCCCAGCCTAGAATGATCCCTACTTACATACTTTGCTACAATTGATAAAAAGAGGGTTCAATTTGTGTTATATATTTCGCATCAATGGATTTCGATAAGATTTTTATCCAATGTCATCATGCCACGTGTCGTTATCTTTTGAGAATCTTTGACGATAGATTTCGATCAGATTTTAACTCGTTAAAAAATGCGCCACGTGTCATTATCCGAAAAGATAATTATTGGAGATCGATTTCGATAAGATTTTTATCCAATACGATCGTGCCACGTGTCATTATCCATACGATCGTGCCACGTGTCATTATCTTTTCAGAATCTTTCAGAATCTTTGGTGTGTTTTTTGTAGTGAGTTTTTTAGTTTTATTTGGTGTGTTTTATAATTTCATTATACGTGAACAATTTGATGAATAAAGATTCTATTATTAGGATAAATATATTACGAAATTAAATAAATGTACTCTCACTTTAAATAAAGTACTAACTTCAATAAATTGGAAACAACATAAATAATAAATTACAACCCAAAGTGATTGGAAAACTATGGGCTCCGATTACAAAAAGTACCCTATTCATCATCACTTAACCAATCTGTGGTGCTAGGATCATCTTGTCTTGTTGTGCTAGGACTATCTTGTCTTGATCTCGCTTCTCTTGCACGCCTCCTTTGCACCACATCCGCTTTCTCCGACTGCCAAAAATATTTAGAATTTGGAGACATCCCTTCTAAATGCGTGTTCATAATGTCACGATCTAGTTGGCAATTCTTTCTTCTCTAAGCAACTCCCTTTCTTGCCTAAGTAGCTCTCTTTCCCTCTGTTCAGCTTGAAATGCTTGTTGAATAGCTGCAACTTTTGCCTCATCTCTAGCCTTTTCAGCCTCATATTTCGCCAATTCCCGCGCCAACGTCAATTCACCTTGATGAGCAAGTTCTTGCATGTACTTTCCATAATCATTCTTGGAAGCACTCCCTTTCCTCTTTGAAGCCTTCTTACTTTGAGGACTAATTGGATAATGGGTCAACCCCGACGCTTGTTCAGGAATGGGCGTTTTAGGCACTTCTTTTCCATCTTCTTCATCAACGTGGGAGCCATGATCGGGTGTAGAGTGTGGAGGGGTGCTTTGTAGAGGGGTGTTGTTCATGCATATTTCTGGACCAACAGGCACAACTTTGAATTTAAGACAATCTTTAACAATATTCCAACATTCCCACTGGTTGAATGATTTGTTTCTTGATTTGATTTTGGCAGCATACCATGCTTGTGCTTGAAGTTGCTACAAATGAATAATAATGAAATTATTAGGTAACAAATAAATAATACAAACAAATAATAATAATGAAATTATTAGGTAACAAATAAATAATACAAACAAATAATAATAATGAAATTATTAGGTAACAAATAAATAATACAAACAAATAATAATAATGAAATTAGGTCCCAAATAAATAATACAAACAAATAATAATAATGAAATTATTAGGTAACAAATAAATAATACAAACAAATAATAATAATGAAATTAGGTCACAAATAAATAATACAAACAAATAATAATAATGAAATTAGGTAACAAATAAATAATACAAACAAATAATTATAATCAAATTAGGTAACAAAATAATAATCCAAACAAATAATTATAATATATTCTTACCTCATCCGCATAATTTGCCCCACTTCGAACATTATTACTAGCTTGTGTCAAGGCATCTCTCCACGTACTAAAGGAATGGCTAAGTATTTTCAAACGACTGGACATCGATTCTTTGGTTCTTTTCCCACCCATTTGCTCAAGAAATTTGGTATGAATTAAACTCCACATTTCTCGCAACTGCATCTCATTACCCGTAAGGGAATTATGAGTAACTTCAACCCAGCTAGTGCACAACGCAACATCTTCAAGAAGCGACCAATTCGTACCTGCATCAGTAGTCATTTTGTGGAAAAAAATTGGATTGAAACTTTGAGAGAAAGATAGGAATTTGATTGAAAGTAGTTGAGAAAATATGAAATTGTGGTGTAAGGTAGATGGAGAATAAGTGGTATTTATAGAAAAGTAAAAACAATTTTTTACAAATATTTTTCATATTTTTTACAATTTTTTCGGATTTTTTACAATTTTTTTTAATTTTTATTCAAATAATTAATCTCTGCCGTTGGATTTTAAAAAATTTGAATTCAACACTCTAGATTGTGCCACGTGTCATAACGGTAACTTTTCTTAATTTTAAAACTATATTTTTTAAATTTATAAAGCAGATTAATATCAACCGTTGATCTCAGATCGAACGGTTGATATAAAATTAGCTTTTTTTTATTACCGTTGCACATCGGACAGCTCGTATTAAAGAGCCGTTGGGATCGAACGGACCGTGGGAAGCCACGTGGCTTCCCAACGGTCACTGGGTTTTCTGAGGCGCGCGGGTCCATGCCCTGAAATCCGGTCGGGCGACGCGCCCCCACTCACGAGTGAGGGGCACGTGCCTGACATAAAAAAAAATAAAAAAAAGGCCGGACCCAGGCCTTACGTCAGCCTAACGTCACAGGCCTCGGGCAGCATGCCTGTCAATTTTCCACAGGCTTGCAACTCGGGCTCCCACCCTCACTCGGGCCCTCCAACGCTGGACCTCTTCCCACCGGCCCTTGGGCCCTTTCCTGAAGCATGTCCCCTAAGCAACCACCATGGGTGGAGTTGCTTTTATGATTGTACCTGGGTTGGATGAAAACTTATTGAGTGTAGGGAAAATGGTAGAACATGGATATTGGCTTATGTTTGGTGATTGCATGGTTGATATTTATGGAGATAGACAGATGGAAGATTTGATTGCAAGTGTCCCAATGAAAGGAAACATATGCTTTCCCTTAAGTTTGGAATATGTCAATCCTCACATGGCTAATAGAGCAACTGTTGAAGACTCATCTTGGTTGTGGCATAGAAGATATAGACATCTAAACTACATTAGTTTGATGCTTCTGCAAGAGAAGGAAATGGTGCATGGTTTACCTAGACTACAAGTCTCTGAGCATGTTTGCTCTAGATGTGCTACAAGGAAGGGTCACAGGGAACCATTTGATAAGGGAAAAACTTGGAGGGCATCATAACCTCTAGAACTTATTAACTCTGATATCTTGGGTCTAATGCAGGTAACCACTCTTGGAGGCAACAAATTTTTTCTCACATTTATTGATGACCACACTAGGATGTGTTGGGTGTTTTTCTTACAACACAAGTAACAAGTCTTCAACATTTTCAAACTGTTCAAATCCATGGTTGAGCTATAGAGTGGCTACCAAATTAAGAAACTCAGGAGTGATAGGGGTGGAGAATACACATCCCTAGAGTTTTCTAAGTTCTGTGAAGATATGGGGTTAGAAAGGCAACTGACTGTTGCATACTCTCCACAACAAAATGGTGTTGCGGGGAGAAAGAACAGAACTGTGATTGAGATGGCTAGAACTATGATGTATGAAAAGAAGATTCCCTTGAAGTTTTGGGCTAAAGCTATGAATACAACTGTGTATTTGCAAAATCGATGTCCAATAAGTGCTTTGAATAACATAACTCCATTTGAGGCTTTTAGTGGCAGGAAACCAAGTGTCAAACACTTGAAGATATTTGGTTCTCTGTGTTATATTCATATTCCTTCACAGAAAAGACACAAATTGGAGGAAACTGGTGAGAATGAAGTATTTGTTGGGTATGGCAGCTATGAAAAAGGATATAGGGTTTTCAACTTGAGAGCTCAGAAGGTTGAATTATCAAGAGGTGTGATATTTGATAAGAAAGCAATGTGGAATTGGGAATCTAATGAGGCAGTGCAATTTTCTATTCCTTGGAATGTTGAAGGAAGCTCAAGGATAACTGAGCTTGATTCTGAGTCAAGTGATTCACCTCAGTTTATGCAATCTCCTCTAAGATCACAAACAACTAAGGACTTACATACATCTCAAGAATATAGATTTCTTGGTTCTCCATTTTCATTCTTAGAAACCTATTATCATACTCCACAGAAATGGAAGAGTTTGAGTGATGTATATGCTCAATGCAAGATCAGCATTATAGAACCTGAAGATTTCAGTGAGGCAATCAAAGATAAAGCTTGGAAAAAGGCTATGACAGAAGAGATGCTGATGATAGAAAAGAACTCTACTTGGGAGTTAGTTGATAGGCCATGCAACAAACCAATTGTAGTAGTGAAGTGGGTCTAAAAAACAAAGCTGAATCTTGATGGTTCCATTCAAAAACACAAAGCTAGACTTGTAGCCAAAGGTTACACACAGAAACCTGGGGTTGACTTCAATGAAACCTTTGCCCCTGTGGCAAGGTTAGATACCATTAGGACACTCGTTGCACTAGCTACACAAAAAGGTTGGAAACTGTGGCAATTGGATGTTAAATCAGCCTTTCTGAATGGTGTTCTCGAGGAGGAGGTATATGTGGACCAACCTAATGGTTTTGTGATTAAAGAGGCTGAAGACAAAGTGTATAGGCTAAGAAAGGCCTTTTATGGTCTAAAACAAGCACCAATGGCTTAGTATAGTGAAATTGACACATACTTAATTCACTGTGGCCTTCACAGAAGCTCAAGTGAAGCAACTTTATATGTGAGAAATAAGGAAGATGTTGCTACTTTAATTGTGTCAATCTATGTTGATGACATAGTGTACACAGGGAGTAGTGCAGAAATGATGGAAGAATTCAAGGTTGAGATGATGTGCAAATATGAGATGTCAGATTTGGGTTTACTTTATCATTTTCTTGGAATGGGGGTAACTCACACTGAAGGGAGTATATTTATACACCAGAAAAAGTATGCTTTAACTCTCTTGGATAAATTTGGGCTAAAAAATTGCAAGCAGTGAGCACTCCATTGGTTGCAACTAATAAACTGAGAAGAAATGATGGAAGTGAACCTGTAAATGAGTGTTTGTATAGGAAAATTGTTGGGAGCCTTTTGTACTTAACATCAACTAGGCCATATATTATGTTCTCTGTTAGTTGTCTTGCACGATTTATATATCTAAGAAGCATTATAAAGCTGCTAAAAGAGTCCTAAAGTATATCCAAGGAACAATTGACTTTGGGATTGAATATGTGGTTAGAAAGTCTGCTCTATTGATTGGTTACTGTGATAGTGACTGGAGTAGATCTCAGGATGATATGAAAAACACCTCAGGGTATGCTTTTTCATTTGGGAGTGGAGCATTCTCATGGGCTTCGATTAAGCAGCACATCGTAGCACTTTCAAATGCAGAAGTAGAGTACGTTAGTGCAGCTGAAGCAACCTTTCAGGCCATTTGGCTTAGATTTGTGCTCGAGGACTTTGGAGAAGAGCAAGCTGCTGTAACTTCCTTATTCTGTGACAACACATCAGCTATAGCCATGTTTAAGAATTCGGTGTTTCACCAAAGGACCAAGCATATTGACAGGAAATTTCATTTCATTAGAGATGCAATTCAAGAAGGTGTGGTTGATTTGATCTACTACAAAAGTGAAGAACAGATTGATGATATTTTCACAAAGGCTCTTCCTAAGGAAAGGTTCAATTACATGAGAAGTCTACTTAGTGTGAAATCAGTTTGCAATTTAGAAGGGAGTGTTGAAAAGTAAATTGCTTACTAATTTCTTGTTAGTAAATGATTTACTTAGTAAATTCCTATTTGTTCTTTTTCTGTTGAGATAGCTTAAGCTTATATGCCAAGTGTAGGGTCCTATATCAGTTTTCATTTTCAATAGCTCACATGCCTTGTAATTGCCATGTGTCACAATCACAATGGTTTATGTATTTGAATGGTGATGATGACTGATGTAAGGAATGAATGAATATATGAAAGTGGAGCATCATTCTGCAATGATTATATGTTGCAGTTGTGAATATTTTTCTCTCTCACTCTCACTCTAGTTGCTTCCTTCCATTCTTTTTGCTCTCTTCGAAATTCAAGTGTTCATTAATGAAAGATTACTCAAATCTCAACACAACAAAACGGTAGAGATCTTGAGGTTCTGATGTTAGAAATATACAAATCTTCTTCCTTCTTTGTTCTGCAAAAAACTTGCAAATCCATGAAGCATGAAATCTACAGTGACTTAATGATTTATGAATTCCTGAGATTTGATATCTATCTGTCATGCTTATGGATGGTTTGGAATCATGTGGTAAAGAACAGTGAGCAGAGGTGAAAACAAAGAACCATGTGACTCAACCACTGCCCAACGCTACGCCGATGAAATAAAACGCAGAAAACATCTCAATGTTCTCATGTTCAAGAATCAAAGGTAACAAACTTGTTTCCTGCACTGATGTTTGGGTTGGATTTATGAATACTATGCATCATTGACTCTCTAGCGAGCATTTTTTTGATTCGTTGAACTAAAACTGCATTTATGCTCATGTATGATTGTCTGTAGGTACCACTGAATATATGGCAAAAAGGAATAGGACCACATATGATAGTAATGCTTGCAGATCTAAGAACGAAAGGTACAAATTTTGGACTTTTTTCATCCCCTGTTATGGTGCATAACATGCATTTATACTGCGAACTACCTCTATACATCGATGAAACTGAAACTTTCAAAGATATTAAAGTGCATTTGTTCCTTGGTTAAATGCCCCTTTAAATTGAACTGACTGAATAATCTAATTACTCACATTGTGGACCCTTTTGTATTACCAGGACCTCTGAATTGTAGAATGAATATAATCTAGAATTTAAAATTGTCTGTAAATTAATTTTCATGGGAGAGAGTGGAGCAAGTAGGTCCAAGTTTAAATTCTGATTTGTGTTGCCTATTTAGACTGCATGCTTAGGTATTGCTGTAAACACAAAGATTCCTTCAACAAATGAGACAAGAACACGTGTATAAAGAAATTGTTTATATTCATGATTTAGGGTTACAATCTCTTTTACAATTTTGATCATTTGATTCGATCTCCGTAAGGTGTAGATTTGTGGATGTGCTGTTGATCTAAGGGTCATCGAGGCTTGATCTGGGATGAATAGTTACCTTAAGAATTTGGCTTGGGGCATACGAAGAATCGGCATGTGTGGTTGTGCTTGTTGATTTTGGAGATGTAGGGTGTCGTTGATCCAAAGGTCACGGTGAATTGATCTTGGATGAACGAGGGCTGCAAGGATTTAGCTTGTGGCAAAGGAAGAATTGGCACGTGTAGGGGCGCTTGTTAATTCTTTAAAGGTGTTGGCGAAGAACAAAGAGAGCTTTCTTGATCCTTCCAAATTCTTGGGAATTTGGGAGGTTGGATGCTTGAGAGCTTTAGAGTTTCAAAGCTTTAAGGATTTTAGGGAATGAATTCTCTTTCAATTTAGGAATAGAGAAAATGTATGTCAATTGGTCTCCTGGAATGAATGAAATGGCTTGTTATTTATAGAGTTTTTCAAGCCTTAATTTGAATATAATAATCAGATCAAATAAATCATTTCTGCCAAGTGTTGACACGTATCCTTTTTGATGACTTGTTGAGTCACACACCACGTGTACAATTTATATGACATGTGGCATGTGACATGAATGCCTTGGTACGTTGAAAATTTAATGCGTTGGCAACATTTATTTCACCGAAATTTTGATGTCTACAAATGCCCCCACTTCAAGGTGTGTCATATACGTGTGCTTGTCATGTGTAGAAGATCTGTTTTGAAGTCCCTCATGTAGATGTCGATTTAAAGGCCGTCGAGGCTTGATCTTGAATTGGGCTTGGAAATTTCTTCAATGACCGTTGAGGCTTAATCTTGAACTAGGCTGGATGGTTCTTTAAGGGTTGTTGAGGCTTGGTCTTGAATGAAATTGGACCGCAAGGAGCTTCACGTGGTAGATGATCTTTAGCTTTGGTAGTAGATGAATCGGCATGTGTTTTGTTGCGCTTGTTGACTTTCCACAAGCTTAATCTTGAACTGGGCTGGAGGGCTCCAAAGGTCGGAATTACTTCTTTTATTTGGAGCTGAATTTGATTCAAGGGTGGTGAACACTTGATCTTGAATCGGACTTATGATTTCTTCAAGGGCCATCGAGGCTTGATCTTGAATTTAAATGGGATTTCGAGCAGTTTCACCTGGTAAGTGAGATTCGACTTTGTTGGGAATGAATCAGCACATGCAGTTGTTGTGCTTATTGATTATCCATGAGCTTGATGTATCATTTTCACTTGCCTTATCTGTTCTCCAAGCAGATATGGTATTTTCTCTGGAAGTACATCAGCAGTTGAAGATGAGTACTTGAGAGCAATGCTAGGTAAGCAATCAGGGAAGGGGTTCCAGGCAGTCAGTTCTTAACTGGAAGCTTGATTCCAAGTGCCGATTGTTTGCTCAATTTCTCCTTGTCCTGCAGGTAAGAACAAAGACAAAGAAAAGGACAGGAGAAAGCGTGATATGAAGTACTTTCGCTTTAGACCCTAATGATATGGGATACTTTTGCTTTTGAAGAGGTAGTGGTGATTTAACGGTGTTGCATGGTGAGGCTTTGCTCTTCGGTGACGGTGCTAGTAAAAGGTTGTTGAAGCTTATTGAGCTCTTTGATTAGAGCAACAATGCCGAGCTTGGATTTGACTTAGACTCATTCGTCTGGATTATGCGGTTCTGCACGGAAGGGCATCATGCTATAGTGATCTGTTCCAACTCATCATTGTGCATCACTGCATTCTTCTCTGCTTGTTTCTTTTGCATAGAAAAAATGGTGCGCAACTATTTACCTTTGGCTGATCCTTTAAAGCATCACTTCTCAGTGACTCATCTATGCTTGGCAGCTTTAGTGTAAAAAGCCAACATCATATCAACTGTTCTGAGGTATTTGCTGAGGAAATTTGAGACCTAACAACAGCTGAAAATGAGTACTCGAGAGTAATGTTGGGTAAGTAACCATGCACAGGTTATTGGCAATTAGTTCCAGGTTGGAAGTTTGATTTCAGGTTTCGACTGATTGCTTTCTTTCAGGCAAAAGGAAGGGCAAAGGAAAAGACAGAGAAAAAGCATGATATGAGTTACCTTTGCTTTCGTCCCTGATGATATGAGATACTTTTGCTTTTGAAGAAAATAGTAGAAGGTTTTGATACTAATGCAAAACTTCTCGATCAAAACTATTTTCTTGCTGAGGAAATGAGTTGAGCATTTTGAGTGACTTGTTTGAACAATTATTCTCGAAAAGAATGAAGATTGAATATGTTGAGAGGTTTGGTTGCAGGTGCACTCTCAGTAAGGAATTAGAGTTAGGCATTTTGGAGGTGTGCTTTGCCATGGAGGACGAAGGTAAACATATATAAGGATTTCCCAATAGCAAGTAGTGGTGCGGATGTGGCTTTATCACCCATGCTTGTTGGCAACAATGATGTAATTGAAACTGTAAAATTTACACGTTTCAACTTTATCAGAGATTTTTTGACAAAGTTGCCCATGATATTTGAAAAGCTGAGATTGATCTAAAAAGTGCTAACAAACTTTATTCAGGCAAATCTGGCTTTTGAAATTCAGAGAGCGGTGCCTCTTTGATTAATTTTTTTTTTTTTAACAAGTGCCCTTGTTGCCTCTCATTTTTATTTAGGCATCAATTGTGTTCAAAAGCGTGCTCAGAAAGTTGTTGCCTGTAGGAATTTCCCTCTTTTTGCATTTCTGAGATTTCGATTTATCTGACCTCATTTTTCTTCATCATCTCTGAAAATGGCTTGCCCATCTGATTGTCGTTTAGATTTGAATGTTGTGGAAAATGCAAACATGTCTTCTCACAATAACATATGGCAGCCATTCTTCTTATCCCCTAATGATCCTCTTACAGTTGAGGACTTTGTGATGAAGAATAACATAACCGCTATGGTGGTAACTAGGAATCTTCTTACCCCTAAAGATAACAGGATGTTTTCCAAGCGGTACGACTAGTTGGCTGTTTGAGATTCTCTGGCTTTCAGTATTCATTGTGCGGGCTTTGTATCAAATATGGGCCAACGCCTTCTTGCTCGAACTCGCTAGGTTGAATCACTAATGGCTGAGGTGGCAAGTCTCAGACAAGAAATCAGAGAGTTCAAGCACGAAAACAGAGAGCTGCTTGACTAGTTGCAGGAATTCGAAAGGTCAGATTCAGAGTGACCAGCAGATGTTTGTGACTTTATCATCTGGAGTTCTACCAAGTGTTGAAGCTCCAAATAATCAACCTCAGGTGCCTCCTCATTCTGAGGTTCTACCGAGTACTGAGGCTTCCCATGAGCAACCTTTGTGAAGTCTTCCTTAATTTTTTATTTATTTATATGTATGCAAATATTCGTAATTTTTTTAGAGATATCAATAAATAAGCTTTATTTTATCCCGTGTATTTTTTTTTGTTTCTAAAAAAGTAAATGTCGGCACCCATCCAAAACCCATGCTGCACCATTACAATTGCCTTTTGTTTTAATTTTTTATTCTTAAAACCTTTTTATTATTTATTATTTTTAAGATGGTGCCTGATGCACCAAAGATCTTTTATCTTATATATATATGTTTTTTTTTTGTCACATGGTGTCGTGCACCATTAAACTTCTCTATTTTTTTTTATTCTTTTTCTTTTTCCCATTCCTGAGAACTCAGGAGCATGATTATTTGCCGGAGAAGTGAGGTGGAGAGCATGGGTCTTCCACTTGTTTACCTTATGTGACTTTATAAAAGAATTGCTGCCTTCTCTTACTTCAGTAACCAATTGTCTTCTTCTTCTTCGCAGAGCAGAGGAGCCATAACCTTCAACCAGACTGACGGTAGAGAGGAAGAAGAAGGTGAAGAACACGCAGCAGATTAGAACTCGGGTTTTAACCTCAGAAGCTTCCTCTGGCATGGCGGCTCCGTCTATGACGCCTGGTTCAGCTGACTCTGCCCTACTCCTTCTCCCAACCGGGAATGCTCTCGGGAGACCATTATATATATATACATATACATATATATATATATATAATTGCACAGCAACTTCATTGCTTGTTGCCCCCTACCGTCACTGCACCGCCGTCGCTGCGCTGTTGTCGGTGGAGATCGAGGGAGAGGGAAAGCCAGCAAACTCCTTTGTGAAGCCTTTACTCTGTGAGGCACTGAGGCCTATTTACTTTAAGAAGAGGACGACTTTAATCCTTTGGGCCATATATCTCTACTAATTAATAAAACCTCTTTGTCAATCAAAAGAGGTTAAAAAGACAAATTAGTCTTCTATCACACAAAAAAAATGATGGGCAATAATGTAATTTTACAGGTCCAAATTTTACTGTTTTTTATTGAAGCATCATCTACAGGTGATGTTAAAATACCTCCAATATTTATTTTAAATAAAAACAAAACAAAAACCTCTCACTCCCCCACGTTCTTTCTCTCTGCCTCTCTCCCTCTCTCCCTCTCTCCTTCTCATTTTCTAAAAAATGTGTTCATACACACAAAGTGTGTAGGCAAATTCTAGCATATATATACATATATATATATATATATATATATATATATATATATATATATATATATATTGCTTAAGGGGAGGGATCCCCATTTTTCTAAAAAAATGGGGACACGCTCCCAACTGTTGGATTTAACTTTAATGAAATTGTGTGGTTGAGATTGTGTGACCTGTGTTTTAATCTCAACCACACAATTTCATTAAAACCAATCTAACGGTGGGGAGCGTGTCCCTTTTTTTTTTGAAAAAAATGGGGATCCCTCCCCTTAAGCAATCTGTGTGTGTATATATATATATTATATAATACAATGATTTATAACATGTGTACCCCACTGATGGATTTCTTTGTTGTAGTGCTAGAAATCTTTAATTTTGAGAAAACGAACATTGTGCCTGGATTCTCACGGAGCTTTCAGGGATGTGGTAGTTGATGGCAGAGTGAGCAGGATGTGGGTATAACTATGCTTTTTGCTGCCTGGTGCTTGTTGCAGTGAGTCACTTTTTACCGTATGGTGCTGTGCAAAAGACTGTAGCAGGGTTACACTGTGCAGTGCCTTTTGATCACAATTTTTCCTCGGTGGTGATGTTGTTGTTCAGTGCAAGAAACTACTTGCGTAATTGCTGCGGGGTTGCGTAGTGCGATTGCGTAGCATTTTGGTTTTCTTAGCTACTATAGTGTGCTTTGAAGGATCGTCTTGTAGCTGCCCTCTTTGCCATGTTGCTCAAGCTTTGTGGCTGATTTTTTTCGTTGCAACCGTGGTATTTTTTTTTTCAAGTGCTTTAAGAGTAACACCATCACCATTCTTGTAAAGGAAGGCGATTCGCAAGATATAGGAACAATGTTGAAACTTTGTGCGCTGTTGATTGGCCCTAAGGCGTTTGCTCCTCATCGAGAATTCTTATCTTGAACCCTTCGCACCATGTTCGTGACAATTCTCTGGCTTCGTTCGAGCTTCTTAGTGATCGCACCCGTAGTGGAGCTATGACTTAGAATAACACTTTGCCAACTACTGGAGAAGCCGTCTTTGCTGAGTTGTATTGGAAGTGGCTTGAAGATGTCTTAAGCTGATCTAAAGATGTGCTTACTAACGGGGCATTTATCATGCTATGTACGTATCTTTGTTTAGTTATGATCACCATCCTTTTGTCATTTGTGCGTTCTTTGAGCATTGGTGTTCAACGACCACCACACTTCACACTGCATAAGGGGAGATGTCGATGTCACGTTGGGATCTCCACAAGATAGGAGGCTTGCCGATCCAGGGTAAGTTTTACGACGAGGTTGTTCCCAGCGCATTGCAATAACCGAGGATTGCTTGCGAGCTGCCGCTATTTGTTTTGGGCGTTTCACAAGCTTTCTAAGGAGCCTCAGGGTAAGCCAGGGATGAAGATATCTTCATGGATCCGATTTTGGTATTGGGGTTCCATGAAGTACAAGAGGCATTTGAAGAAAATTGGCCGCAACAAGATAACCAAGCCAAAAGGAGACCCAGACCCATCAAGCACCATTGGTTCAACTAGGCATTGTACGCCTGTCAAATTGAAAGCGTTTGACAAACTTGGTGTAGCATCAAAGCATATAGAAGAATCTTACCTATCCGCTTTCTTAGCTTGGCTTTGTAAGTTTGTTTTCCCCAAAGATGACGTCAACTTTATTCGTCCCGGCATCTTCAAAGTGGCTAGCAAGATGGCTGCAGGCGAATCTTTTAGCCTTGCTTTCCTAGTCTTACCCATTATTTATGATGGCTTGAGCATTATTTCAAACTTAGTGAGTACTAAAGATCGTGCTGCGATACTTCCCCACCACTATGTGTATGGTTGGTTGGGTGAGTACTTTGACACTCATTTTTCCTTGTCAACTTTAGACAAGTTGAGGCATTCTTCATCAACTCCAATCAAGTCGAGGCCTTTGATGACGAAGTATTCTGGCGTGCTTTCTGCAAAGAGCCTTGATGATTTGCAGGCGTAAGCATTATTTAGAAGTTGTGAAGGTTTGAGAATGGACCATCTAGCAAGGGTTGGCTCAACGCGGCGATACCTCATAGATGAGTCGCACATTCATTTCTCAGACTTGTCTTATCTTATGAGTATTCGCTCAGGATATGTTTTTTTTGCTGCAAAGAGACCGATGTCTTATTCAGCCATATAGTCCTCACCGTTTCAGCAGGCAATTTGGTTTTGTCCAACATGTGCCAGGCGAGCTGAAGGAAAACGCCCAGTCGAAATCCTTATAAGACGTGTATATGCATTAGAAGTATTGTACCTATGTATGTACAAATGCTTCTATCACCCTGCTGGCCAATGATGAGTTCAAGAGTAGTCCAGTGACCCGTGCTTACGTAAGTTAGTGGTCAAAGGTACATCATGAAAACTTGGGGATCGCAAATGGTACCAATTATTCTCATTCATGTAATGATGCGCCGATAGAGGGTTGTTCAATGATTCCTATGCAGTTGGTACCTTTCGATTGCGCAAGTGCAGCTCATTTGCAAGACAAACTTGTGGTTTTAGCTCCTTAATGTCTGTGCTTGTTTTCTCAACATTCAGATGCTTCTAAAGAGGTGGGTGATGAAGTTGACTCACACAAAGATAGACTTGCTTTGCAGCAGCGTAAACAAATTTTAAACAAGCGACCATTTGAAGGTGCTCAGGTTGATAGTGACATTAATTTTCGTCATAAGAAGAAGAAAGTGTGGATGCCTGCTCAATTCGATGGTTATGTGTCACTTGAGAAAGATCTACATATTTCTTTTTTTCTTGTGATTTCTTCTGCTTTCATTGTTTTAGCTTTTGTTTCTAACATCTTTCTTTGCCTTCTTTAGGTTGAGCCTTCTTGTTCTTTTGATCTGGCAAACGCAGATGTTCATTCCTATACTGAGATACTATTTGGAGGTAATTTACCTACAGACGGGGAGATTGGGGATCCGCTTGGTGCAGAGCTTGTTTCGAATCTGCCAAGTTGCCCAAGTTTTCCATGTGTAGGTGAAGGTAAGCAAGAGCCCGTCATGCGTCCAACACCTTTGCCAACTAGCTCTAAGATCTCTTTAAGAAGGCTGAACCTTAGTGGTACTGAGCATTTTATCCATCGCATTAACCTTCGTGCGGCCATGGATATTAAGAACCATATTGAGGATAAGATTTCAAAGTGTCCATTGGAAGACCTTGTGTTGCTCAATGAGGATTTGTCGAAGCTTGTTTCTGCGATTGACAACCTTAACGTTGATTCTTCGTCCTTGAGAGTCGAAGTTGCCGAACTTGTGGCCGCCTTGACTGAGTATTCTTCATTTCGCGTTATTTCCTTGAATAAGTTGAGTCCAAATGTTAGAGCTCAACAACATGCAGCAATAGACTTATCAATTGCCCAAGTCCGGTCTTATCAGCATGCAGCTTTGAAAGATTATCAAGTCACATGGACTTCTTTAGCTTTCATCTAGGTGCGTCTAGAAGCGTTGGTGCAAGAGTAAGAGCAGTTGGGAATCGAAGCATCATGACTTAAAGGTGTTTTCTCGGAACAGGGGGCTACTTTTTCTCAGTACTAAGAAGAGATTTCACGTCTAGAACAAGAGAAAGGCATGGCTATGGAGTTGCCTACCTTGTCTTCCACCGATGTGGAGACCTTGAAGACTTTGGAAGGCTTGCTTGAGGATCGTCGTCGTAGTTTTAGGGACATAGATTTCAAGTAACGTCTTCCATTTTTTTTTTACTTTAAGCCTTCTTTGCTTTTGCTCATTTTTGTAATAAGGCTTTGCAGCCAAATCCTTCTTTTAAAGAAATAAAGTATTCATATTTTGAATTTGCCTTCTATTCTTCAAAGCGTTTGTGTTTTTGTTGATGATGTGACTGTACTTGAAGTTTTGAAGTTTCAAGTTGCTTACGCACTTTCGATTGAGGAGGGATTAAGTCATGACGGAGTGATGGTTTTTTTTTGTTTTACCGTACATAGTTTATGATCTTGCGGGCCAAGAGCATTGAATGTCGCCTTTTAAGCTTGTGCGAACAAGGAGCGTTGTGCCGTGTACAGTTTAGGCTCATGCAGGTGAGGAGTATGGTGAGTTTGTTTTAGGGGTACTAGCGCTTCAAGAATCTGCCATTGATAGGGCCGATCTTCAAGCCATCTTCCTCCATGATTAAGTAGACGTCGTTGGTGTAGACCTCTTATATTGCGTATGGTCCATCCTACTTTGATGTGAACTTGCTTTTTGTGTTGCGAGTTGTGATGAAGGGCTTTCGTAATGCCAAGACAAGATCTCAAGTTTGGAAAGACCTTAGGCGGACCTTCTTGTTGAATGCCTTGGATAGCCGTGCTTGGTAACATTCTAAGTGTTGTTGAGCTTCGAGTCTCATTTCATTGAGTGCTTCAAACTCTTGAAGTCGTAGCTTTGCGTTTTCCTTTTCAGTCAAGCCTTTTTGTTTAGCCATCCTTAGTGAGAGGATTTGACTTTCTAGCGGTAAAACAGTTTCCACGCCATATACGAGAAAATAAGGAGTAGCTTAGGTAGGAGTCCTATGTGTAGTCCTATATGCCCAAAGTGCTTCAATTATTCTTTCGTGCCAATCTCTTTTTGTTCGGTCGATTACCTTCTTCAGGAGGTTGCACAACGTTTTGTTGAATGTTTCTGCAAGACAGTTGGCTAGAGCATAATACATGGAAGACTTGTGCTGCTTGAACTTGTATTTCTAGCAGAGCTCGTCCATGAGTCGGTTAGAGAACTGTTTTCCATTGTCGATGATGATGTGGCGAGGTACACCATATCGGTAGATGATATGCTCATTGATGAAACGGACGACAATTTCCTTCCTGACTTCCTTTAGAGGTACAACTTCAGCTTACTTGGAGAAGTAGTCAGTTGCAGCTAGAATGTAAGCTTCTCCTGCATATGACTTTGGTGAGATTGGTCCTACGACGTCCAATCCCCATGTGTCGAACGACCATGAAACAATTGTAGAGTGTAATGGTTCATGCGATTGATGTATGAAATTGGCGTGGAATTGGTAGTCTTGGCACCTTTTGGCATATTCCAGGCAATCCTTCACCATGCTTGGCCAACAGTAACCCATTCTCTTGAACTAGAAGTGTAGTTTCGGTATAGACTTATATGTTTCGCATACGCCTGAGTATGCTGAGTATGTTTATTCCATGGCTTGATTGGCTTCTTCCTCACCTAGGAATCTTAGAAGTACTCATTCAGAAGAGCGTTGGTAGAGTGTTCCTTTGTAGTAGAGGAAGCAAGGTGCTCGTTGATGTATTTCAGAACGGTGTCTAGGATCGTCTGGAAGTTTTCCATACTCTAAATAGTCGATCAGCGGCTGCCTCCAATCTTCAGTGTAGACTGGAAGTACTGAGATGATGTTTGTATCATCTAGTAGCATTTCAGTGATGAGCGAAATCTCCCATCTTTGGCAAACTGGCACGTTTGCAACTTTGTCTTCTCCTAGTGCCATACTTGAGGCTAGGTTAGCAAGAGCGTCCGCCATTTGATTTTCTTTTCTTGGCACATGTTCTAGTGTCACGGCTTCGAACTTTTGTAGCAGTTGAGTTGCTAGCCGGAAGTATGGGATGAGATCATCTTTCCTCACTTCATATTCAGTCAAGAGTTGATTGATTATGAGCTTGGAGTCACCATATAGTTCTAGGGTTGTGATTTTCATATTAATTGCCATTTGGAGTCTGATGATCAGCGTTTGGTACTCAACGACGTTGTTGGAGTATTGCTCACTTAGTCGGAAAGAATAGGGTAGTACTTGTCTTTGTGGCGACATAAATACTAATCCTACCCCCGTTCTGTTTGCTCATGCGGATCTATCAAAGAACATCGTCCATGTCGAGAAGATGTCGACGTTGAACACCTCTTCGTCAGGCAAGTCTCTGAGATTTTTTAGTCGATTGGGGTTGGATGATCGGCATGGAAGTCTGCAAGCGCTTGTCCCTTTATGGCTTTAGCTGGGACGTAGATGATCTCATATTGATTGAGAAGCAACTCCTATTTAGCTAGTCGCCTTGTCAAAACTGGTTTGGACATGACGTATTTGACCGGGTCAGCTTAAGCAACCAAGTGGATGGTGTAAGCATACATATAGTGTCTTAGCTTTTGGATGGCAAAGACTAGGGCAAGACACATCTTCTCAATCGGTGAGTAGTTAAGATTGGCGCCAATGAGAGTTCCACTTAGGTAGTAGAGTGCTGTTTCCTTTTGGTCTTCATTTCCTTGTGCTAAAAGTGTTCCAATTAAACTTTCCTAAGCGACGATGTACAATATGAACGGCTTCCCAAGCACAGGTGCCCTCAGGACATGTGGACTTGATAAATACCTTTTTATGTTTTCAAAGGCATTGTGGCATGCTTTGTCTCATACGAACGAAACATCCTTCTTCATGAGTCGACTAAACGGTTGACAACGCCCTACCAGGATAGAGATAAACTGTCTGATGAAGAGGAGTCGTCCTTGTAAGCTTTTCAACTCTTGTAGGTTCTTTAGCTTTGGCATACTTGGATGACCTTGATCTTGGACTGATAAACCTCAATGCCGCAATGTCTGACGATGAAGCCAAGGAACTTCCCTGACATGGCACCAAATACGCACTTCAACGGGTTCATCTTGAGGTTGTATTTTCGCAGCTTTTTGAACACTATTCACAAATCCTTCAAGTGATCTAATCTATTTTTTATCTTGACCACCATATCGTCGACGTAGCATTTGACATTCTTGTGAAATATGTCATCGAAGATTTTCTGCATGCACGTTGATATGTAACTCCAGCATTTTTCAAGCTAAAAGGCATTACTTGGTAGCAGTAGATACCTTTTGGAGTGCGGAAGGCTGTTAGTTCCTCGTCTTCGAGAGCCATGCAGATTTGATTGTATCCAGATGAGTCGTCTATGAATGATAGTGCCTCGTGGCCAGTGGTTGCATCCACCATGATTTCAATGATTGGCAAAGGAAAGTCATCATTTTGGCAAGCATCATTGAGGTTGCGGAAATCTACGCAAACACGTATTTGTCCAGATTTCTTAAGGATAATGACGATATTGGAGATCCACTTAGGGTACTGCACCTCTCGAATGAAGCCTACTTCGATTAGCTTGTCAATCTCTGCCTCAATTTGTGGGATGAGCTTGGATCAATAATGTCTTTGAGTTTGCTTTATCAATCATGTTCTAGGCATAACTGCAAGACGATGTACAACGATGGTAGGGTCAAGGCCGACCATTTATTTGTAGGTATAAGCAAAGATGTCCTTGTACTCCATTAACAGTTGGTAGTACTCATCTATCTCATTTGCACTTAGCAGCTCACTTATGAAGATAGGCTTTGGCTCCTATTTTGTGCCTAAGTTGAGCTCCTTGAGATCATCAACCATGGCTTGCACCCCATCCTCGAGTTATGATGGCGCATCACTGACGTCTTCCTCGGGGATCTCGTCTTCTTTGCCTTCTTGGATCGTGATGTGGAAGACGTCTTGGACCTCCTTTTCAGTGCCATCCATTTGGGCTTGTTGGCGTGAAGATTGGCTAGTGTGGATGATGGTGTGCCTTCTTACCTTCAGTGGTCTTTTTGTGTCAACCTTCAAGGTTTCTTGGCACTTCATTCTTGAAAGAATCAAGCTTCGAACGTCATCTTTTTTTTACTAGACCGTCGAGCTTTTCTTCATTTGGCATTCTCTTCCTCTTTCTAGAAAGCTGATTGGTTTCTTCAAGTCTTTCCAAAGTCGATCGTCGCTGAAGGGAGCTAGTCGTGTTGCTCTGTTTCTTAGGTTTTGACAACCTTTCAAAAACAGAGCTTTCGGATGTTGACGTGTTAAGCCTCTTGAAGATGGAGGTTCGGTCTTAACCATCAATGCGATTAAGTGCAGAAATTTTGGGTTTTGAACGATTCATCCTATCGAAGACTAACGTTCGAATGGTGGGTTTAGGCTCATCTTGATCTTGTTCAATGCTCACGATGATGTGTTGAGCGCTAGCATTTTTTGTTTTGCTTGAAATCTTCACAGATGCTTTGGGTGTGAAGCCAAGTCCAGCTTTGTTGTTGTCAACTCCATAACCATGCTCTTTCAACTTTTTTTTTAGTCTCGGTGAGGTCATGTTCTTTGTCGTTAATGGTGTTTGAAACCTTCTTTCCAAGATTTGAGGAAGAGGCAAAATTGTACCTAGCCTTTGACATAAGTTTGTAGGCGTTTGGGTCAAAACCTTCTTCGGTCCTCTTGGTTGGAAGAGAGGTTGGTTCCGCCCCCTTTGGCTGAGGTTTTACGAAGCCTTGTGGTGGTTTTGAAACCTTAGCGTCACTTAGCTATGTCAGAGGTAAAACTGCATTTGTCTTTAGCAACTTTACATCATCCTTGTGCAACTGTGTGTTGGCTTTGCTTGTTCCAGTTTTGAACAAGGATTAACCATTCTTTCTTCTCAACATCAGGATGTATCAGAAAACGGATGTGTTTAGTCCTTTTAAGGATGTCCTACTCTCTTTTATTGTTGTAGGTTTAGCAGGCTTATCATCGTTTTTGCTTAAAGATGGCACGACTTCCCCTTCTTGCTTATTGGGCATGGCTTGCCACTCTTGCTTCTTAGGTGTGGCTTTGCCTGTGGATTTGATCTCTTTTGGAAGAGCCTTGTGCACCATGTTTTCATCCATGTAGAACTTGGCATCCGCAAAATGTGATTCAGATTCGGTGATGGTGTCGCCTTGTATCACCTTTACTCATTCTCAGTAGAACTTTAAGCATTGATGAATGGTGGATGACACTACTCCATTTTTTGTGGATCCAAGGCCTTCCTAAGAGCAAACTGTTGGAAGTTCTTGCATCAATCACGTGGAATAGTGTGCTTGATTTGAGTTCGCAAATGGTCATCTCGACTCGAATCATGCCCATTGCACTTTGTCCTCATTGGTTAAAACCTTGAATTAAAAGGTCGCTTCAAGATAGTTCATCCACCTTGATGCTGATTGTGGTCATTGTTGATATTGGCATGATGTTTATGGCCGATCCACCATCCACAAACATGCGGTTGACTTTGTGCTCCTTTACTTACCCAGAGACGAAGAGAGGACGGTTGTAAGGCTTTGATCCTAGCAGTAAGTCTTCGTCAGTGAAGTTAATTACATCATGGATGGCACAACATGTGGCCGAAGCTTCAAGCCTTCATCCTTGCTTTCTTGTACCTTATTCACCAAGACCACTACTCGTGCTTTTCGCATCTCCTTGGGCAATTGTAGTGCCTCCTCGATGCTAAAGTGTGTCGGCATGCCTTCTTTGGGCATGAGGGTCTTCTCTTCCTGGGCAGTGATAGCTTGGCCTTTTGAGGGCTCTTCCATCTCTATTTCGACCATGTGACATGCGGCGGTAGTGCACTGTTAGAAGAAGTCCTTTGGGAAGTACTCGTGCAAGGAAAAGAGAATGCGTGGCTCTTTCTCTCTTGTTCCAGCTTGGACCTTGTGGCTTATGGTTTTGGCTTCCTCATCTTTTTGTAGGTCACCAACGTCCACTCTTCTTCATTGTCGGTTGGTGCATCTTGGTGGTTTGCCCCCATCAATGGTTGTGTAGAAGGTGCCATGTGACCTGAGCATTAACAGGAATAGTCATGCGTCATATGAAGAGGCACGAGATTTAATGATCTAAACACGATGGTAGTAGTGTGCATTGCGACCGTGTCTTTTAGGTCAAGTTCGATTCTCACTTGTTGTGCCAGCTTCATGATGAGCTCATTGAGGATGAAACACTTATCAACGGGATGACTTATGATATGATAGTACTTGCAGTACCTGGGATCATTAACGCGATTCATCTCTTCGGGGCGCTTGCATTCAGGCAGCTCAATTACCTTCTTCTCTAACAGGTCATCTAACATTACAGCCATGTCAGAGTTCGGAAAAAAAAAGGTATGTCTTCTACTCCAGTTCCCTCAAGGTGTTTTTGTACCTATCTTGGGTGCGAGAATGCTCACCTCTCTTCATCTCTTTTGCTTTGTTCTTGGAAGAGATCTCGATGGGTGTAGATGAGAGCTTGATGGGAGTATTGTTGATGGTAAAAGCTTCCTTAATGGGCTTCTTCCCATGATTGTCCACTTGTTGAACGAACACCTTGTCCTTCTTAAAGTCGGTGATTGGCTCATTCTTCCTATGATTGGTGATACTTAGCTCCATGTCATGGGAACAAGTTGCCAACTCCTCAAATGTTCTCGGCTTTATGCCTTGAAGGATGTAATGTAGCCCCCAGTGTATGCCTTGAACACAAATCTCAATGGCAGAGGTTTCAGAAAGTCGGTCATTACAATTCAGACTTAATGAATGCCATATATTAATGTAGATGACGACAAGTTCATTTTTCCATTGGTTCGTACTTGTCAGCTCCAACATGCTTACAGTGCGGTAAATGCTGTAGAAGCAGTTTAGGAATTCCCTTTCTAGTTGATCCCAACTGTTGACAGATTCAGGCTCAAGGTCAGTGTACTAGTAAAAGGCGTTACCTTTTAGCGAGCGCATAAACTGCTTGACGAGGTAGTCTTCCTTTGTCCCAGCATTGTTGCACGTTTCAATGCAATGGGTGACGTGTTGCTTTGGGTTTCCCTTTCCATCGAATTGGATGAATTTTGGCAGTTGATAACCCCTCGGCATTCTCAAGGCATCAATCTTCTTGGAGTAGGGCTTTCAGTACAACATAGAGTCATGTGAGCTTCATTCGTACTGCACCTTAATTATGCTTGCAATCATTTCCTGCAGCTGCTGGATAGAGAGAGATCCCATGAACGTTGTAACTTGGTCCACCTCCAGCTTCTCTTCAACTTTCTCCATCAGAGGCTCATTTTCTTAGTTGATTTCTTTCTTCGGTAGATCAACCTTTGGGTCAGCTTTCACATTGTGCTGCACCTCCAGTCGGTTGATGAGTGCGATAATTTGCAAGTTCTTCTCCTCCACAATCTTTGTTAGCCTTGCAATTGCTTCGCTCATTTGAGCCAGCTGCTCCTCGTTGGACGTCGCACCAGTAGTCATGACTTGCATGGCTACGGGATACGAGCTGCTGCTTGAGTTGGCATCAGAAGTCAATGACTCGGCGTACCTTCTCCAGCTTTCTTCCCTTGGTGCTATTAACGAGGCCAGAGTGATCATAGGCTCATGCCTCGGGTGCTCTTATTCCTTCAGTAGAGTTGATGTAGGGGTGGAAGACACGACAGAGATAACTCTTGCCTTTCTTCGAGTTGTGATGCCTAAAGTGCCACCACTTGCGGCAATGATGTTCTTGTTATTCGCTTTGGTGGCAGGAACAACTTGAACCTTTCTTGACGCCATGTGTGTTTTTTGAGTATTTGGAGATAGAGATGAGAGGTAGAGATAGTCCCACCGGGCGTGCCAAATTTGTAAACACGAAGATTCCTACGACAAATGAGACAAGAACACGTGTACAAAGAAATTGTTTATATTAATGATTTGGGGTTACGATCTCTTTTACAATTTTAATCATTTGATTCGATCTCCGTAAGGTGTAGATTTGTGGATGTGCTGTTGATCCAAGGGTCGTCGAGGCTTGATCTGGGATGAATAGTTACCTCAAGAATTTGGTTTGGGGTGTACGAAGAACTGGAACATGTGGTTTTGCTTGTTGATTCTGGGGATGTGGGGTATCGTTGATCCAAGGGTCACAGTGATTTGAACTTGGATGAACGAGGGGCGCAAGGATTTGGCTTGTGGTGAAGGAAGAACCGACACGTGTAGAGGCGCTTGTTGATTCTTCAAAGGTGTTGGCGAAGAACGAAGAAAGCTTTCTCGATTCTTCATAATTTGGGAGGTTCGATGCTTGAGAGCTTTAGAGTTTCAAAGCTCCAAAGATTTTGGGAAATGAATTCTCTTCCAATTTAGGAGTAAAGAAAATGTATGTCAATTGGTCTCCTAGAATGAATTAAATGGCTTGCTATTTATAGAGTTTTTCAAGCCTTAATTTTGAATATAATAATTAGATAAATCATTTCTACACCTACTACCATTTTCTTATATGTAGCCCAACAAGTGTGGGGGCATTTGTGGAGCTTAAAATAATCTCAAAAATTCCAGAGGTGACATGCGAACTTTTGCTCAAGAAAGACAAGATTGCCCTCATTAAATGGGCAGGCTCCTCGAGATATTCCCACAAGCGACTCACACCCCTGAAGGTCCCTACAGCTGAATACAACTGCCCACAGCTCATCTGCCCTTAGCAAGGAAAAGTCAAAGCATTAAAGATAATGATTAATTACCCAAATCCTATATTTAATACATTCTCAATTGAAGATTGACTCCATTCAGGTAAATAATCCATATTTAAATCAATTAGGGATAATTACTCCATTATCTCAAGATATTATTTTCTATTTAATATCTTGAGAATAATTCTCCATAAACCTTGGCCAATAGGATGCCACCATGTGTAGGGCAAAACTCTAACACCATGGTCGGCCACTCCCCTATATATCCCCAATTCTACCAAAATTCGATAAGCTTTTGCTACCCCTAAAAGCCCTAAACACTTTACTCTTCTCAGAGAAACTAACTTAGGCATCGGAGATCCATTGACCTAACCCCCCCCCCCACCTCGTGGGTGCATGAGGCTTAGGTTCTTGATCAAAGGTGTTGACTATTTTGCAAGTGCATTTTCGTCAACGCAAGAGACGACATAAATTTGCATCGACATAATCGACGAATGAAGATACAAACTTGTAGTTTACAATTTCCACAGTTTGCCAAAAATAATGGAGGAGTGCAATAGTGTTGTGGGTTTTAGGTTAAGGGATGTAGAGATAAAAACACTAATCTTTTTTTTTATATTTTTATTTAATTAAAGACAAATTTGTAGAGTTTGGTAGAGAAAATTTTTAAGTTGTGTGTACATAAAAAAAGATTAGGTCTAAATAAAATTTTCCCTTATTCGAGTCTCATGATACTACATTCACAATTCACATGCATATTTATCGTAATCTTACGATTGACTAAATTGTGACTTCAGTCATTAAGAAAATGAGCTATTTCATAGTGATTTTGTAGCTTAACTAGTTAAAAAAGGAAAGAGATCCTCTCCGGATCTCTTCCACCAATGTCACTGGATCAAGTGATCCGAGCTTTTCAAATTTTATCTAACGACAAAAAATTATTACACCTTTTAAAGGGTCAAAATAGGTGGGCTGTTGGATGAAATTTGAAAGACCCGGATCACTTGATCCGATGACCTTGATGGAAGAGATCCGGAGAGGATCTCTTTCCGTTAAAATATCTCGCATCCTAGGTCTAAGTTGATTCTTCACTCTCACTATTGTTTGTTAGAAAAAAGAATTGTTTCAACAATTATGATACTTGTACGCACTACAGAAGTGAACTTTGCTATTTTGGATCACGTTCAAATTAGAATTTTAAGCTACTTAGTACGACAGTTTAGTGGTATTCCTCTTAACTTATAAGTGAGAGGTCTTAGAGAGATTATATTCACATACCCTAAATTACTTCTTCCACACCTTTTAATTCTTTTTAATATTTTTTTATCAAGTGTTAGTGGAGAAAATATTAAAAAAATAAAAATATGTGGGAGAAGTAATTTGGGATGTGTGAATATAGTCTCTCTAAAATTATCTAAGCAGTGCGGCAGTTTTTTTCCTCTATGTGTTTTTAATCATTTTAATTTTTTTTAAATGACTATAGTTGTTGAAAGAGGCTAGTTAGGGCTGGTTTGGGGTGTGGTACCTTTTTAAAGAGCAGCTTATAAAAAAAATTTGGAATATCAAATGTGTTTGGTAAAATAAAAAAAAAAGTGATTTTTTCAAAAAACTGTTGTCAATGACAGTAGAAAAACATAGAAAGGTAAAAACAGAATCTACCACACTTCTAAAAGAAGTGTTTTTTTAATTTTCAATGCAAAGTAACCAGTGCCTATTTAATAAAATTTTTAAGGGAAAACTTGATATAAGTCCATTTTGTAAGCAATTACTAGATATAGTCCACTTTTACTTAATTATTAGATTAGGTCCAGTGATTCATTGTCCATATCATCTTATTTTTATTCTTATGTCAAAATTATCCCCTAATTATGAAAACCCTTTTCCACTCACAGAGGAAGACAAAATCACATAACTTACGTTTTAATTTTTTATTTTTTTTTTAGTCTACCTCTCACAATTGTTTTACTTTTATTTTTGATAAACTTATCATATTTGTTGTATATGGATTTTTTAAAAAGTTTTATTTATTTATGAGAAAGTAGATTAAGGCATTTAAAATTCAAATTTAATAAATTAAAAAATATTTTTATTTTTACTTTAAGGGGCAAAATGGACATACCAACAAATAAAATGAAATAGGACTTGATCTGAAAGTAGTTGTTTTTTTTTGGACTTGGATCAAAATGCCCTTTAAATGGAAAGTATATTCCCACATGTTTTTCAAATTACAATCTTTGCCCCTACATTATTCTTTTTGGTAATTATTAAATCACATTAAATACAAGGGTGAATTACCAATTTAGTCCCTGAATTATCACCTCGGTAAAAATTAGGTCCATAAACTTTTTTTTTTCTTCAGAAAAATCAGTCATTGAATTATAAAATTTGCCAATTACATTCCTAATATATATTCGAAGCTACTATATTCAAGTTTCCGTCAATTTGAGTCACGTTACGTGCATGTGAACACATTGGATGTAGATTGATAGTTTTTCATAAAAAAAGTATATGGAATTAACTTTGATGGGTAAATTGGTAGTTTTTCGTGTAAGTTAACTTTGGAGGGTGAATTAGATGTTAGATTCGCAACCTATATGAAATGTGAAGGGCTTATAGTTGAGAAAATAACGGTTTTATACTATAAAATGTGTCAAATGACTTAAGTTAAGGAAAAATTGGATAAAATAGTTTTGAATATAATAGTATGGATGAAATTAGAAATTTTTAATGAATTTAGGGACTTATTTTACCGAAAAAATAATTCAGGAACCTAATTTTCACTGAAGTGATAGTTCAGGGACATCAATTTTATATAAAAGTTTACCAAACACTCATACATTGTTTTTTTTTTGTTAGAGCACTTGTACAAAAAAATTGTTTTTTTTTTGTTAGAGCACTTGTACAAAAAAAAAAATCTACTAAACACCCAACAACTTTATTTTACAATTGTTTATTTTCACAATACAGTAGAAGCTTGCTTTTTTTTTTTTTAAACAAAAGCACATCAATACTAAACTAGCTATTAAAAATAACTTCTCCAGACCATATAAAATAAACTTATCCAAAAATACTGGTTGGCGAAAATAAACAAAATAAAAATGTCGTTGACGGAAATAAACAAAATAAAACTGTCTTTAACGAAAAATAGAAAAACATAAAAATATAATCCCACCAGAATCTAAACACTCAATGTCCACACAATGTCGCATTGACACGTGTCTTCATCTCAACCCAATCCATTCCAAATCAGAAAAAAAAAAAAAACGCTAAATAGGCGAAAGGGTGGACTGCCCATTTAGTCCTTGACTTATCATTCAACTTTCGTCAATTTAAGTGACGTTGCTTGCAATGTGATACACATTGAAGAGTAGTATGATAGTTTTTCATAAAGAAATAGTGTATGGAATTAACTTTGGAGGGTAAATTGGTAATTTTTCATAAGAAATAGTGTAAGTTAACTTTGGAGGGTAAATTAAACGTTAGGTTCGCAACCTATACGAAATGTTAATAGCTTATAGGCGAGAAAATGACGGTATTACATTCTGAAATGTGTCAAGTGACTTAAGTTGACGAAAAAATTGGATAAAATAGCTTTGAATCAAATAATAGGGATGACATGAGCAAATTTTAATGAATTTAGGGACTTCTTTTACCTAAAAAAATAATTGAGGGACCTAATTTTCATTAAGGTGATAGTTCGAGAACTAAATCGGCACTTCACCCCTTAGCGACAAGACCGAAAAAAGTGATTTCCAGCAAGTTACACATTTTTAATTTTTACACATCCTTATTAATTCCTATCATTCTTATTATTTGATTTTCTTCAACATATTCAGTTCGACAGCAAAAAATATAAGAAAATATGTGAAAAAGTATAAAAAGGTAGGTGGATATTAGTATTGGAAAAGTCACTTCCGTCACTTTCCCCTTTCCAACCGTTTCTGCAAAAAAAAAACACTGTAAATTCGTCAGAAATCCGAAACAAATAGAAACGTTTCGAGGAGAGTAAGGTAAAAAGAACGGCGATTGGTGTGTGTGTATGCCGACCGTATTAGAGCTTTTCTACAGCCGGAGGTCTCGCTACAACCGAGCCGCCACCGATCCAGGGTTCGACTCTCTCCCTCCTCCTCCGACCGTTGACCGAAGCCACAACCACAATCAAAGTCGCCGCCACCACAATTCTGACGGCTGCGATCCCCTCCTCCGCCGAACCCCGCGCCATTTCCGGCATCGTTCCTCCCTCCCTGTAATTTCGTAATTTGCAATTCAATTCCAGAATTGATTGAATCGTGTGTTGGGGTTGAGGCTTAGCTTGCGTTTGGGTTTAGTTGCAGGAGCGGGCGCCGGTTGGGCTCGAGCAGGGCGGGACCCACCCGGGTTCTGGAAATGGGGTCGCCGGAAGCAGTGGCGGGTTGAGCGGGAACGAGAGGCTTCCCGGGTCTGTTTTGCTCGCCAGGGAAAGGCTGCTGGAGAGGCTGAGAGGGATGCCTCCTTCAGAAACCAGGTCAGTTTCTGCTGTTCTGCAGCTTAATGTTTCCAAATTGCTCATCTTTTGATGAAATTAGCTGGTTTTATTACTTAATTAGCGATTACACTAGCAGTTTCAATGGATTATACATGTACTCAGGAACTGGGAATTTGGATGCTGGCTTTACATTAGTGCCCGCAGTGGTTTGTGTGTTGAAACTTGTATCGGAGAGTTCAGAGTTCGGATTGGACTTCATAACTATCACCTTGCTGTAAAATTCTACCATAAGACAGATATTCTAAGATTTGTACATCAATTATATGAAAGTAAGAGACTTTCCATAAATTACCATCAATTACGAATTAGGTTTTGGTTTTGGTTGGAGCACACTAATTAGCAACTGTTAGTCAATGCACTGAGCGGTTTGAACTAATAATTGGTGTAACCATCAATGGGTTAATTACCCATGCAGGAATGATAGCAAAATCTTTGTTCGAATTGAAAAACTTGCGTCCCTAATATCGACTCTGTGGAAATTACCTAATTTACCTTGATTTTATTAGGCGGCATAGAGCATTGCATCTTTACCGTGGTGGGCTACTACATGGTGATGACTTGAGTCCTCTTGTAAGGGATTCGGACGCTGAAATCTTGACAGGTCAGCCAGCCAGTGCCTACTCTTCGACTAACTTGGGCTCCCAAATTGAAAGCCTACATCTCTTGCAAGAATCGAACAAGAAGCCTCCAGGTCTTAGTCAAGAGGTCTTTGATTGTTTGAACCTTGAGATTTTCAGTAGCACAGAAATGGGTGTTGAAGGGTTGGAGTTAGGAGCTTCTCAAGATTGTAGTATCTGTTTGGAGAGTTTTATGGATGGCAACAAGCTTATATGCTTACCTTGTGAGCATAGATTCCATGCTGCCTGCTTGAGTCCCTGGGCTCGTATTCGAGGGGACTGCCCGTACTGCCGGAAAGTGATAGTTCTAGATAGTCAAACTGCTAAAAGGAATACATAGTTTCCATTGAAGTGTTTTATCGCTTTGCAGTGTGTTGTAGAAAAGTTTTGAAACTCGACTGCCAAATTATGGCACGCTTTCGAATTGGGTGCAATGCGTCATCGTTTTGTTTGGTTTGTATGCTGGTGTATGATTATAATCTGTGCTATGTAACTTTACAGCATGTTTGAATACTTCTAAAGCCTTCATAACATATGTTGGGGGCTATGGAAATTGTTCAATATAAATGTTTTGTTTGCATCGTACTCGTGAAATAAGCAAAAATATTTAAGTCTTTGAGGTTCGCGCAAGTGGTGACTGGGTGGACATTTTTTTGGTCTCTAGCTCACCATGTATGTGGCCGGTCCTTATGGTGCCGTTTGGTACGTTGGACGGGACGGAACGGAGTGGGATGAGGCGTTTCGTCCCACATTTGGTGTGCCTAAAACGGGTGGATCGCGTTGTTTCACGAGACGAATTTTGGGTGAATTTTCGTTCTGTCTCACCTCCCTGGAACGACTCGTTCCACATCCGTGGAATACAAAATTATAACCTCTCTGTCTCCTTCCTCCTTGTTTTCATCCGAGGGCATCTTTGCTCCTTCACCGTTCCGTCCTGTCCCGTCCCGTACCATTCCGTCCTGTCTGCATACCCAACGATACCTATTGGACGGGTGGTTTACTTTTTAAATAAGGATTACTTTCCAAGTTACACCAGCCCAAAAATCTACGCATTGTAAATAGTATCACCTATAATATCATCTCTCTGTATAAACATGTTATATATGTAAAATAACATCACTTTAAACGGTCTAAAAACCCACGGGATTGAACGGGGCACAATTGCTAGTAAATTTTTTAAAGCAGATGGTCGGATGAAATAATGCAATTTCAAGAGATGAACTCAGAAACCTGTTTGTAATATTGGATTTAACATAAATTTCAAGAGACGAACTCAGAAACCTGTTTATAATATTGGATTAACATAATCATTGTGAAGACAGTGTAAAACATATTTTGTTTTGTCAGTGATGGATGTTATAATAAATATGGTCTAGCCAATGATGATTCTTTTCCGTGCTTCTGTGGCAATTTAATATGAAAGAGTACTTGATTGTTTTACTGTAGTATAAGCTTCTAGAGGTTGCGATGAATGCTTACTTGAGGAACCAGGTTAGTCTTATATATCTTCCTTCTATGGAGGAAATCAACTGCATAACTTGTTCCGGAATTAAAACTAAGCAAAACAAAAATAAAAAGGATGTAAAACACTATATTACATGTGTAGCAAAGGCCGTAGAGTGAGAATATCACCTCCCTAAATAAATTCCTCAAATTTTCACTGGTAGTTGTAACAACTCTATTGAATTTTTGAAGGTTGGAACAGTCAACAAAAAATGGATCCGAACTTTTCATCTTACAATGACACTGTTGAGAACGTGAATGTTTGAGTTTTTTGTGTTTAAAATCGTAAATACCATTACTCTTTTGCACAAATCTTAAATACCATTACTCTTTTGAATTATCAATAGAGTTTTTTGTGTTTAAAATCGTAAATACCATTACTCTTTTGAATTATGAAACCATTCACTTACACTATTTTTAGCACATTAAGCCGTGATTTTACTAGAAAAATGGTTTTTTTTTTAAATATTTTTTTAACAAACAATATTATCTATGCCAAGCCTCACAATAAGGTAATAATAATGTAGTTTAAATTCGCTTTAATGAAGAGAAATACCAACTGAGATGAGAAAAAAGAAGAATAAATTGAAAGTAAGAGGTCAGTTACTGTATTACGTAAATGCAACTCAAGGCCAGTTATGTTATCATCACCTATACTTGCAGCTCAAGGAATTTCCCCTTTAAATGAGCCCTAAGCAAAGCCAACAAACCCCACCTATTCACTGCACAAATCTCTCCAAAACCAACTGATCCAAATCCTATTTCGTTTACCAGTACACCCACCCCAAAACCCTAATCATGGCTCCTCCAATTTGTCTTCTGGGTCCACCCGAGCTCCGCCTTACCCACCCCACCCCAACCCATGAAGAAAACCCTCCTCTGGGTAAATACCAGTCATCTTCCTCAACCCCAACCTTGAATCCATGCCTTGAATTCTTCTTTAAAGCCATCACCACATCCTCAGATCCTAAACGCCCACAGAACCCTGCCCCCAAATACGGTTACAAGTATGAGCGACAGAAGGATCTTACAGAATGTGAAGAAGAAGCATGGAATCAAGACCCTCTCATCACTCTGTGACTCATATTTTGCCTCAGAATGGTGGGGAGGCCCAACAAAGAAGCCTTTTACAAGTCCCTCTTGTGGGTCCACAAAAACCACCCTTTAGCCCTAGCTCTAAATCTCAACGTTTTGGGGGATTTGGGTTGGTTCAAAGATTTGTTGGAGATTCTCTCTAGGGTTTTGCAGGACTCCATAATAAAGAAAAGGGAGGAGGAGAAGCGTATGAATAGTTGTTGGAACAGGAGTTATTGGTCCTTTTGCAATGAAAGCTATGAGGAGGAGGAAGAGAAGGAAGAGAAGGAGGAGATCAATACAATCACAGACGTTCAAATTGCCAGGGCTAAAGCGGCTGTTGATAGGTACCGAGATGACCCGGAGTATAGGTTCTTGCACGATCGTGTATCTGATGTGTTTGTTGAAATGTTGGCATCAGATTTAAGGTTTTTGAATTCTGATGAGATTGAAAAAAACAGTTATGCCTCCAAATTTTGCCCTTCAATTGATTCGTCTTACGACAGAGCAACTCTAATATGTGAAAACATAGCGAAGAGAATGTTTCCACGGGACGATTATGAAGAGTACATAGATCTTGAAGAAGCGCATTACGCTTACAGGGTTCGCGATCGGTTGAGGAAACAAGTACTTATCCCCCTGCGCAAGGCATTGTCACTGGAGTGCTCACTGGCTGCTAAACAGAACAGGAAGTCATTGTCATTGTTCAAAAACCGCAAGGCGCTGATTGCTTTAGAAGACTACAGGAATATCGCTGGTTGTCATGATGGTGGAGGCAACAACGAAAGCAAATTGAAATTCAAGAGTCGCATGAATATTGTGCAAAAGCTTGTACCAAAGAAAGCAATTATCGATATGTGTTTTGGTGATGAGGTAAAGCTTCCTCACCACGTGCTGGCCTCATTGGAGAAGGAACAAGGTGGGGTTACTGAAACTGCAGAGGTTCAGTGGCAGAGATTGGTCAAAGAGTTGTCTAGCAAAGGGAAACTCAGAAATTGTGTTGCAGTGTGTGATGTCCCGGAGAGTATGAGAGGGACGTTGAAGGAGAAGGTATGCATTTCAATGGGGTTGTTGATTTCGGATCTTAGCAAAAAACCGTGGAAAGGTTCTGTCTTCTCGTTCAGCAAAGTTCCAATGCTGAAAAGGATTGAAGGAGAGGATCTTCAATCCAAATGCGAGTTCATGAGAAGCTTAGAGTCCGCCGAGAAAGTTGATTTCCTCAAGATTTACAATCAAATTTTGCAGACTGCCATTGTGGAGAAGCAGAGCAATGCCAAGATTCCTAGAAGGATTTTCGTGTTCACATACAAAGATTTCACGCACGCCACGAAGAACAATTGGGTGGAGGATTACAAAGAGGCTTGGGCTAATTACAAAAAGAGTGGGTATTGGAGTGTGCCAGAGTTGGTGTTTTGGAATCTGAAAGACTCAATTGCCGAGCCAAGGGTGTTCGGTGCCCCCGTGAAGAATCACAAAGGGGGGATGATTATTACCGGGTTTTCCGACATCCTGCTCAGCCTTTTCTTCAAAGGCGAGTCGGATTCCCGATCATATGCAGGTCAGTTGCATTCAGTCTATGGTATTGATGTACTGCCTGCGATGAAACTTGCTCCAAGGGTGGAGGATGTGATGAACTGGGCCGTTTTCAACACAAGAGTTGAAGAACCTGATTGTATTGGATTGATGTAAATCATGATTAGAATATGTCATGTAGTAAGTTTTGTGTAATAAAGGATGAATTTTGTTGGGGATTTCTAATTTGGGGAAATTAGATGCGTTTCTTTATTTTTCACTATTTCATCTATATTATTAAGGTAGGAGGCCTTATGGTTAAATATTCAAATTATACTATTACAACCTTGCCCTTATTGCTTTGTTGTCAAATGCTTAACAATTTAGCGAACCGTGAAAGCTTTTTTCCCTCTCCGTTTTCCTCCCCCACCACATAATTCTTCTGTTGCCAATCATTTTCCTCCGTTATTACAACCTTGCACTTTCGTCATATAAAATGTCTTTTTTTTTCTTTTTTTTTTTAAATTTTAAATTCATGTTAATTTACAGTAATTTATTTTATTTAATTTCGTTTTTAATTCTTTTGTTGCTGTTTTATGATTATGGGGTTTTGTTTTCAGGCTCGAATTGTCTTCCGAAGTCCTCTGTAATCAAGGTAAGTAATTTGAAAAATTTGGCGAATTGAAATCAGAGTTTCAATTTACACATTTGTTTAGATTTGATTTTATTGAAGCAAGTTTATACATATTGTCCATCTGCTTTTTCTTCTGTTGCTTTAGATAGGTCCTGTTGTCCAGATTTTGAGCATCTTCTTTTGAGAGTGATTAATAGCTGCTATGACAGGTTAGTTTTATACTCTTTCTGGGTTGTTTTATTTTTTGTTTTTTGGATATGAAAGCTATTTCATTTGATTGGTGTTTCTTTGGTTTGTGTGGTTTACCCAGAAGGAATCTAATTATGGGTTTTGTTAATATGAATAGTTTGTGCCGACCAAGTGTTTGTTCTTCTGCTTTCTGTTTTTTGGGATAGCTTCTCGATGAATTCTCGGTGATGGCATTGGCCACGAAGTCATCTCCGTTGCCAAGAACATCCTCAACCTCGCCGCCTCTATCTATGGTTTCTTTAAATTCCGCTTCCGTTTTCTCAGTTTTATTTTGATTTTACCTGTTGGTGCCTGAATTTGTTTGATTGATTTTAAGTATGAAGAAGTATCTATTGGTGCAGCTGGCTTTGATTTTACTGGAGTTCCATGACCTGATGGGACCCTTTTGTCAACTAAGCAATCCGACACAATTCTTCTCGGAGCAATTAGGGGGTAGGTCATGATTTTCCTTCTCAATCCGTTTTATTTCTTAGTAATTATCCTCTTCAAGTGATATAATTTAGTTAATTCAATTATGGTTTTTGTTTCAAATTTTGCTTCAATCTCTTTACTTTAATTCTAATGAATGAAGATAATTGTTATCAAATTTTCAAGCTTTTCATGAATATTTTGCATTTCTTTAAAGCATGATTTGATTTTTTTTATTGTAATTTCAACATTTTGGATCTCTGTATGCCCTTTTATTATATTATTTCTAATTAGGTCTGATTGATTTGGTGTGCAAAATTTGGAACTTTGTTGAGGGGGCTTAATGTTACCATTGATGACGTTTGCAAAGCGCTTTTGAAAGGTAAGTATTGATATTCAATTATTGCTATTTCATTTTGTCCAATTTTATAGGAAAGTTTCTGAATTAGGTGTGTGTTTGATTCAAAGAAGTCTCAAAATATTTCAATTCTTGCTTATTGCATTTTGTCCAATTTGGAAGGCAAGTTGTGACTCTGTGACGATGTATTGAAGGGCCATTTGTTTAGTCGTCAGTGGAATTTCATTAATAAGAAGGAATTTCAGAAGTGGGTTTGGGTTAGTGTGGAGAACTGTTACAGAATTGTACTTGCTGTTATTGCATGGAAATGAAACAGAATTTAAAATTATCGAGTGGTAGTAATTTGTACATTCCTTATTCAATTGAAGTAATTTGTTTTCAATTTTATATGTCTTCCTCTAATTTTCTGAAAAAGAATTGCTTCGTTGCAAAAAGCAGGGATATGCTCCCATCTCTTCAAGACTTGAAGATTTCTATACTCCCCGATTTTATCTTCAAATTCAGGTATTTTGTTATTGTTTTCATTGCGTTGTATTTCTTGATTTGAATGAAATGGATGCGTCTGGTCCCGCAATTAAACATGAATTCCATGGAGTTCCGTAAACTTAATCATAATTGATAATTTTGATTAATTTTTTAAAGTTTTGATTGATTAGAACAATTCAATAGACCTATTGTGAAACACGCCGACCTGGGTAGGTCGAAGCATGCTAGCCATCACCGTGAGGTGACGTAACCATAAGGGTAAGTGATGCAAAAAGTGAATAAATTTAAAACTAATTAGAATTAGTTATACTAAATAGTGAAAGAGTGCGTAATCGTGGGAAGAATCCACTACAATTATTCAAAGTGTAATAGACAGTGAGACTACTGAAGAGTAGTCAAAGTAACTAAAGTACACTTATTACACAATAGTGATAAGTTCGTACATCTAAACAGAAGAGAATGTCAGAACTGCCGAGATTCTTCAAGTGCCACAAAGAGTACAACTATCTAGGTCCTGGAGGGGCAAAAAACAAAATTGAGTGGGTCAGCAAACAACGCTTATACGAAATCCTTTATTTTCGAACATACTAACCCCTCGTCATAAAACAAGTATAGTTTCCTTAAAACATACTACGTAGGTATGTAAACGATAAATCAACAATATTATAACAGTATTATAACTAGAAATATGCCAAGTCATGATGTATCAAATGCCACAATAATATAATAATGTGATAATCAAGTATAGCTAAGTGCTCATCCATCTAGGCTGACACACAAGTTCGAACAGATAATTTCTAACATGAATAGGACTGGGTGTAATCAATATGCTCTAGTACTACAATCACGTGAAGGCTGGTGCAGCAACACGGTCACATACAAGTTGGTTTGCCTAATGCAATCTACTCGAAAGGACTGGCACCTAACTTGGATCCAAGACGAGCGAACAGTGCGATTGGAACATCCACGTGAGGGACTGGCCCTGGCCTTGGGGCGAGTACTAACACTAGTGCAGCAAGATGAGCATGTACGAATATATATATATATATATATATATATATATATATATATATATGAATGCCATGACAGTAATATCCCAACCATATAGCAGCATTTATCACAATTAATATCACTATAACGATATTTGGCAAAATAAGCGTAAAAATGAAGTAAATACGCATTTATGGAAACTATAAATATGTATAGGTATAAAAAAAAACTGCCCAGTCACAAGTACGTCCCCTGAGCCTAGCTTGGCCTCGAACGTCCTCGGGATACGTTTCCCCTATATGTGAAATAACTAAAATAGAATTAATTAAAGCACATACACGGAAACCTAAATAGAACCCTTATAGTTTGCTCAAACCCAGGGTTTAAATATATCATCGTGACCTACTCGACATCACGAACATCCCTAAATTTTTAAAATAATTTTTGGACGGCTCACGCGCCGTCAAAGGCACGACCTGACGTGCCCCCACGTGCAGGCCAGTGCTGTCAGTTAGCCTGATGTTGTCAGGAATATTCTGTCAACTCTGACGAAATATTCCGTCTCTTTCTCCGGTTGTCCTTGTAGTTGTTGTGGTTCACTGCCATCTGTAACTTGATTTTTCACCGATTTTCTGGAAAATTTTCAAACCTACTATTCTTCTTTGTTTCTCAACCATTTTTTACGTACTTTATATGGATTTGAAGCTAGTGAAGTGAAGAATCGCGTTATACCTGTTTGGAGTCCAAAAAGTGGATGAAGGTCGTCGGAAAACGCCTTGAAAGTTTCGGCCAAAAGTGAACTCCTTGAAACTCGCCCATTTCATGTCGACCTTCTTCCAAAACAAGCCTAAGACCCTTAAAATGTCGTGTAGAAGCCTTCTCAAGCTTCAAAACATCCTAACTCGTTCGAAAACATGTCGAACTTAGTGTGCCCAAGTTCGGACCTTCCGAGTCAACGAGTCAAAACTCGTCTAAACAAGGTTTCAAGAACATGGTTGTGATTGTGAAGATGAGAGGAGTACAATGGTGTGGTTTTTGGGTTCGATCTGTGAGCTTTGAAGCTTGTTTGAGGGTTTTGCAGAGAAATAGAGTATACGGGAGAGAGAGAGAGAATTATTTTTCTTTTGCTTTTTCTTATTGGTTGCTACAAATAGGGAGTGGATGGGATTGGTGGAGTGCACAAGATGGCCTAAATAGAAGGCTAGGGATAGAGTTTAGATTTTGTACAGAAAAGGGTATCGAAAATCTATCTGAAATAGTGTTTTCACACTGATAAAAATTTACGTACACTCATAACAACGTGTACAATTTAAATGCGAAAGCGAGAAATGCAATAAAAGCGATATAACTACGTCCACATCACTTGCCAATAAGGGCAAAGCCGCCAATACACATACTCGGGGATAAATTACATAGGAATATTAGGGACGGGTCGTCATAATCTACCCCCTTATAAAAATTTCGTCCCCGAAATTTCAATACTGACTACTAATCAAAACCATAAAACAAACGTGGATACATATCTCACATACGCTCTTCCGTCTCCCAAGTAGCTTCCTTAACCGAGTAGTTCCTCCACAAAACTTTCACCATCTGCACGGTCTTGTTCCTACGAACCTTTTCCTTCCAATCAAGGATAGTCACTGGAACCTCATCATAGGTCAAATCTGGATTCATCTCCAATGGCTGAGGAGGGATCACGTGTGACGAATTAGAGACGTACCTTCGTAGCATCGATATGTGAAACATATTGTGCACTTTCGCCAACTTTGCTGGCAAAGCAAGTCGATAAGCAACTTCACCTACTCGTTCAACTATTTGGTACGGTTTGATGTACCTAGGGTTGAGTTTCCCTTTCTTGCTGAATTGCACAACACCTTTCCACAGTGATAATTTCAAGAATACCCAATCACCAACCTTATAAACTCTGTCGGTAGAATGTCTATCTGCGATACTCTTCTGCCGATCCTGGGCTGCTTTTAGGTTAGCCTTTATCACCTGAATGTTCTGTGTCGTCTCATCCACGATCTCAGGGCCCACTAAAACTCGTTCATCGACCTCGGACCAACAAAGTGGAGTATGACACGGTGTCCCATACAACGCTTCAAACGGTGCCATACCAATGCTAGAATGGAAGCCGTTGTTGTACGTGAACTCTATTAATGGTAAGCGCTGTGCCAAGCATCTCCATACAGTAGAACTGACGATCTCAACGTATCTTCCAAAGTCTGGATAATTCTCTCTAACTGACCATCAGTTTGAGGATGATAGGCGATGCTATAGAGTAATCTCGATCCCGAAGCTTCCTGAAACGCTACCCAGAACTTTAAAGTAAATCGGGGATCCCGATCAGAAATGATACTAACTGGAACTCCGTTGTACATAACCACTTCGGAGATGAACCATTCGACCAACTGACTTAACGAGTAATTCTCATGAACGGGTATGAAGTGCGATGACTTGGTAAGCCGATCAACTATCACCCAGATACCATCGTAACTATACGAGGTAATTTGTACACAAAATCCATTGTAATATCTTCCCATTTCCACAGACGTATCAGGAGTGGTTGTAGCAATCCAAATGGCTTTTTCCTTTCTGCCTTAACCTGCTAGCAAATTGCACAATGAATAACATACTATGCAATTTCTCTTTTCATACCTGGCCAATAATAAAAGTGTCGGATGGTATGATACATCTTGGTATTCCCTGGATGCATCGCATAAGTAGAAATATGCATTTCATCCAATATGTCTCTCTTTAGTTCCTCAAAATTCAGTACATACATCTGTTCACCTTGCATAAGCATGCCGTCAGGATCTCTAATCCAGAGGTCATTCTTTTTCCCATCTAACACTGCCTGTTTCAATTCTTGAGATTCTGTATCGTTCCTCTGGGCTTCGAGAACACGATCCAACAGAATCGGTCTGACCTAAAAACTGGCAATTAGGGCCTTCCATCGACCCTCTTTCAATGTTACTCCAGTGGATCTTGGGTTAGTCAAAAGAGGAATACGACTAGCATAAAGAGCATTAAGTTGGCCATAAGACTTCCTACTAAAAGCATCAGCTACCGAATTGGCACGACCTGGGTGATACTCAATGGTGTAGTCATAATCACTGAGCAACTCTACCCATCTTCGTTGCCGGAGATTGAAATCTGGCTGAGTGAAGATATACTTGAGGTTCTTATGATCAGTGAAGATTTTACACTTTTCCTCATACAGATAGTGCCTCTAGATTTTCAAAGCAAAGATGATCGCTGCCAACTTGAGATCATGAGTATGATAGTTCCTCTTATTGACTAGCATAAGAAAGGTAGTATAGTCAAAATGTTTAAAATGGTGCTGATGTGTAAAACTATTATAAAAGATAGTTAGTTAGTCAAAGTTGTTAGCATCAAAAGCTTACGAGATAATGTAGTACTTGGATATATAAGTGTGTGAGAATCTTGTAAACAATTCATTCAAAGCAATACATCGAAATTCATATCTTTTGATCTCTCTCTACAAGTCTCTTTCTCTCTATCTTTAAGTTTTTCTAGTTTTCTTTGATTCTCTGAGCACTGTTATCATGGTATCAATCACCCGGATGATCCTAGGTGCCATTTCTTTCGTTGAAGATTAAAGAACTGGAGATTTCTTGGAGTTTGATCAAAAGATATGAATTTCCGGTTTCACTTGTAGAGAGAGATCAAAAGATATGAATTTCGGTAAAGTTTCAGGATGATAATTTTGTTAAATTGAGTTTCCAGTTTCACTCTATTCTTAGGGGATACGATCTTTTTTATCATTTCACGGGTGAAGATCCATGTCCTCCGAGATTTGTTATTGATACAGAGGCATGAGTTACTAATGAAGTCACTGTGGCATATAATGATTAGGTGAAGAAAGATCTAGCCTTACTTAGTCTTCTCGTTGCTACATTGTCTGATGATGTTATGGAGCACATTATTGGTTGTCAATCAAATGGTTATATATTTGTAAACCAGTTTGTAAGCTGGCCACAACACCATGTAAGCCACATAACTCATTACTTGTCACTGAAGGAATGTCATTGACTGATCCTACATTTTATAGAAGTATTGTAGGTTCTTTACAATACCTGACATTTACTAGGCCGAATATTGCTTTTGCGGTTAATTCTGTGTGCCAATTTATGAAAGCACCAACTGATGTTCATCTTGGAGCTGTGAAAAGAATCTTGAGGTATCTTAAAGGTACACTACAGTATGGTATTGTGTATCCAGCAGCTACAGAACTGATTCTCAATGCTTTTTCAGACTCGGATTGGGCTGCAGATTTAAACACTCGAAGGTCTGTGACTGGTTATCTTGTTTTCCTTGGTAATAATCCAATTTCATGGCAGTCAAAGAAGCAAAGTTCTTTCTCTCGAAGCTCTACTGAAGTGGAATACAAAGCCTTGGCTCACACTACAGCTGATCTAGCTTGGATAAGGGCAGTCTTAAAGAATTTGGAGTTGTTGCTGCCAACACCACCAATTATACACTGTGATAACCTGTCTGCGATTGTATTGAGTGCAAATCCAGTGTTCAATTCCCGAATCAAGCACCTGGATACGGATTACCATTTCGTTAGAGAGAAGGTGCAATAAGGGGATTTAGAAGTCTTCTACATTCCCACTGAAGATCAATGTGCCGATATTTTAACTAAAGGGTTGCATGGTCCGTTATTCGTCAAACATTTTTACAATCTTAAACTTGGTAACCCCAAGTTAAGATTGAAGGGGGATATTGACTAGCATAAGAAGGGTAGTATGTTTAAAATGGTGCTGATGTGTAAAACTGTTGTAAAAGATAGTTAGTTAGTTAGAGTTGTTAGCATCAAAAGCTTAGGAGATAAGGTAGTACTTGGATATATAAGTGTGAGAATCTTGTAAACAATTCATTCAAAGCAATACACCGAAATTCATATCTTTTGATCTCTCTCTACAAGTCTCATTTTCTCTATCTCTAAGTTTTTCTAGTTTTCTTTGATTCTCTGAGCACTGTTATCACCTCTCATGGGGCTTTAACTGCCGCGATGCATAAACAATCACCTTATCATGCTGCATTAACACATATCCAAGACCAATCAGAGATGCGTTACTGTAGATCTCAAAGTTTCCACCATCATCAGGAAGTGCTAAAACAGGTGCATGAGTGAGAAGGTACTTCAACTGCTGGAAACTCTGTTCACACTCATTACTCCACACAAATGGAACGTCTTTTCTAGTCAATTTTGTTAGAGGTAGTGCTATGGTTGAAAAGTCTTTCACGAAGCGTCGATAATAGCCAACAAGTCCAAGAAAGCTTCGAACTTCCATACCTATCTGAGGTTGTTCCCAATTCTCCACAGCTACTACTTTCTGAGGATCCATAAGCACACCCTAAGCTAATACCACGTGCCTAAGAATGATACTTGATCCAGCCAAAACTGACGTGTGCTGAACTTAGCATACAATCGATTTACCCTCAGCGTCTTTAAAACCAAACGCAGATGCCTCGCATGATCAATTTCATTCCTAAAATACATCAAAATGTCTATGAAAACAATGATAAACCTGTTGAGGTATGGATGAAATACTCGATTCATCAAGTTCATGAAAGCTACTGATGCATTAGTATCCAAATGGCATCACCAGAAACTCGTAATGACCATATCGAGTTCTGAAAGTTATCTTCGGAACGTCATCGCTTCCGATCTTCAATTGGTAGTAACCAAACCTTAGGTCAATCTTCGAGAACACACAAGCACCTTTAAGCTGGTCAAAGAGATCATTAATACAAGGTAACGGATAACGGTTTTTAATTGTCACCCGATTCAACTACTTGTAATCGATGCATAACCTCAAAGTTCCATCTTTCTTCCTTACAAACAGAACTGGAACTTCCCACAGGGAAGTTCTTGGCTGAATGAAACCCTTATCAACCAACTCTTGCAACTGAGTTTTAAGTTCCCTTAACTCTGCAAGAGCCATACAGTAAGGTGTAAGGGAAATACGATTAGTAACTGGAAGTAGATCGATGATGAACTCCATTTCACGATCTAGGGGTAAGCTAGGTAATTCATTGGGAAAAACATCGGGAAAGTGCCTAACTACCTCGACGTCCTCCACAGATGTAGTAGTCTCTTTCGATAGCACAACATGAGCTAAGTAGCTTTAACAACCTTTACTTAACAGTCATCTCACCCTCATGGCCGTGATAACTCCGTGCTTTAGACCACTACGTTCACCAACAAACGTGACAGTAGGCATGGCTGGTCGGTGAAAAGTAACAACCTTCTCATAACAATCCAACCTGGCACGATTGTAGTGTAACCAATCCATGCCTAAGATAACGGTAAAATCAACGATATCCAAAGGGACAAGATTAGCCGACATGACTACATCTTCGACAAGGATGGGACATCCTCGATATTCCCAACTAACATAACAGATTTCACCCTTAGGCATCGAGAATTCCAACTCGTAGCCAAGTGAAGTAGGGTATGGTTGAGTCGTTTGAGCAAACTTATGGGAAATAACTGAATGTGTAGCACTAGTATCAATTAAAACTTTAGCAAAATGGCCTAGAACATTCTACGTACCCATGATCAAGTCCGGATTAGCCTGAGCATCCTATAAGGTAATGTTGTTGACTCTTCCTTGAACTTCCTGCCTGCCTTCACGACCCCTGTTTGCCTGAGTCTAATTACCTCGACCCAGATAGGGTAGATTTGCTTGTCTGCCTGAACTTCCACTGTTAGATGCTACGTCTAGATTCTGATGTTGCCCCCAACATACATTTGTGCTCCACCACCCTGATACGGCGTATAGTCTCCCTTAAATTGTGGATAACCTCATTGAGTCTGCTGATAGCCTCCCTGATAGTAGGGAACCTCAGGTGTGTACTGGTATGATCTTCTCTGATTCGGGGCTACGTCCCCTTGGTAATGGAAAGCTCCACCGTGGCCTATCTGCTGGCGATTACCAGGTGCTGGAAACTGCTGTAAGGGGACTGCATGTGGTAGATTAGTAGGCTGATTCTTCTGATTCTGAGGATAATTATAGGCCATATGCCCTGTCTGTCCACAGGTGAAACATCATCTACTTCCCTTTCTACACTTACCATAGTGACGGGTGTTACACCTACAACAAAACTAAACACCTGAATTGCTAGAGTTTCCTTGATTTTGAAAACGAGAACCACCAACGGATCTGCCTCCTTTCTGAGGTGTACCAGAGTTAGAACCCCCACTTGACGATCCAGAGCTGTTTCCACTCCTTTTAAAATTCTGAGCCCTACTCGGGCCAAGTGACGATTGCCCCCTATTACTGTACCTCTAGGCATTCCTGCCAACATCCTTATCCTTATCGTGAGGAGCATTCTTTGAATCTTCAATCCGAAGCAAGACCTCGAAGAATTCCTGGTAAGTAACACAGGGAGTAGAGGTTGCTATAACACGCCATTTCTTGCAAGTTTCCATCTTAAACAAATAAAGCATCTCCCAAGGATTAGCAACAGTCTTGGGGTAATAACGAGATAAGTCTGTGAACCTTCGATGATACTCAGTGTTTGTCATCTTACCCTACCTCAAATCTGTGAACTCATTCTTCTTACTATCCAAATACTCTGAAGTAACAAATCTAGTCTGAAATATCCGTTTAAAAACATCCCAATTTGTAGCATCATGATCCCACCAAGATTCTGCTCCCAACCGAAAAAACCAGGTCACTGTCTCAACCCATCTTTCTAGAGGAAGATTACCTTGCCTATACATAACTCGAAAGGACTTCTCAACATGATTGAACCATATATCTAACTTCTCTGATCCCTCATTACCAAAGAAATCATTAATCTTCAGGCGAGATACAATATCTAGAGTATTCCTTGGGGTAGGACAGAGTGAAGACTGAATAACATTGGCAATAGCCTCACCAAACTATCCAAAGTCTAGAAAATCATTCTCAGCTGAAGTACGTGGCTCCCTACAAGGTGGCATGGTTCTGACATAAGAAAACAAAAGTTAAAAAACACTAAAAAGTACAGGACTATCTAAACTATGCTCTGATACCAAGCTGACATACCCCGACCTAGGTAGGTCGAAGCATGCTGGCCATCATCGTGAGGTGACGTAACCATAAGGGTAAGTGATGCAAAAAGTGAATAAATTTAAAACTAATTAGAACTAGTTATACTAAATAGTGAAAGAGTGCGCAATCGTGGGAAGAACCCATTACAATTATTCAGAATGTAATAGACAGTGAGACTATAAAAGAGTAGTCAAAGTAACTAAAGTACACTTATTACACAACAGTGATAAGTTCGTACGTCTAACCAGAAGAGAATGTCAGAAGTGCTGAGATTCCACGAGTGCCACAAAGAGTACAGCTATCTAGGTCCTGGAGGGGCGAAAAACAAAATTGAGTGGGTCAACAAAACAATGCTTATACGAAATCCTTTATTTTCGAATATACCAACCCCTCGCCCACTACAAAACAAAGTGTCATTAGCGAGGGTCAAATACTGTTGGAAAAGGCATTTTGCCGTCGCAACTACTTTTTTCCGACGGGAAAAAGCCCTCGCTGAGCGTCGGAAATTGTCCCATTGGAAATATTTTTGTTCCGACCAGCCGTTGGAATTAATGCATTTTCGACACACATGACTCGTTGTTAATAGTTATATTTATGTTGGAAATGAATGTTCAAAATGGCAAACTTATTTTATTTTTGACATGGAATTTTGGTCGCAAATACTTATAGAGTTGTTGGAATTACTTTTCAATTGACGACAAATGTTTTTTGCAATCACGTTTTTCCGACCAAACAATTGTGTCAGAAAATCGTTTTCCAACAAAATCATCTTTTTTTACGAGAGTGCACAATCATCGCAATTACAATTACTGACCATACAAGGTTGTCGAAAATACATAACGGCTTGACAGAAATAGGCACAAAAACATATTTGCTATGATCAAGCATCGTCGAAAATATGTACTTCCAACGGTGAAGTTTTGTCGGTAATACATATTTGCAATGGCAAGCTTCGTCAGGAATATATATATTTTCGACAATGAAGACTCGTCGAATATATATATTTGCAATGGTAAAGTTTTGTTGGTAATATATATTTTTGACGGTGAAGCTTCATTGAAAATAAATATTATTGACCATATTTAGTCGTCGCAAATTTTTTCATAACCAATATTTGGTTGAAAATGGGTTTTTCCTATATGAGCGTCTTTGTTAGAAATGTGCACATTAACAAGAGGAATTTACAATCAAAAAAGCTATTATTCTATTTATAATTCAATTATATATTGAAATTAAAATATGATAAAAATAGGTATGTAATCGTTACTAATAAATTAACCAAACCATTGTATTAAATTTCTCAATATCCAAGCAAGATTATTCATAAAATTATTTAAAAAAGAAAATGGACAATAGTTAAATTGGAAAAAATAAAAAGAACAATATCCCACGAATAAAACCTAACAAGTTCAGATATTTGATAATATCAAAATGAAAGTATGATGCACTACTAATCTTCATGTTGAGCATCTGACCAACTTTCAACATTCTCCTGTCAAACAAACAATAAAGAGAGTAAGTAAAGAAATAATATATTATTCAACAGTAAGACAAACAATAAAAATAAAATAAAACAATTTACTATAGAAGCAGATGGTCCTGAGCGCGCATAATTATTTGAGTTGTTTGGCATCAATCTTTCAACTAATTCTTGCAAAGAATTCAACTTATCTGTTAAAGTGTGGACTTGGTCCTTCAATTGCTCATGGCTTTCTTCACGTTCTAAGCACATACGTTTATTACAACTTTGGCTATTTGAGGGATATGCATCTTTAGTACTAAAGCCAGCACCTACACCAAGAAGACGACCATGACTTGGGCCACCAATCACCTCCTTGTATATAACCCAATCATTTACTTCATTTTGTTCTTCCATAGCAGTATTCTTTTTGTTGTCCATTTTTTCCTTCAATAAAATTGTAATATGTAAGCATAGGTAATACACACAATATCATGTAAAAAAAGATTGAAATTATGATAACATACATAAAGTTCTTTAGCCTTTTCACTTGCCCAAGTTTCTTCACCTTCACTCTTACACTTACTCACATGGAATTTTTTGAAACAATCAATCGGGCTAGGTTCAATTCCACTACGATCAAGCTATTAAGATTTAAAAAAAAAAGTTCGTTAAATAAATTTTAAATATGCAAGAATGACGGTATGGAAACAAAGCATAAACATAGTATTTTTACCTCATCTTTTCTGTACTTTGCCATTGGAACTGAACCTGTGGTGTGCACAATTGTGGACTGCTCCCTATTGCATGCATTTTGCACACTTTGTTTCTGCATGAAAAGAAAGCAAAATTAAAACTCAATCATCTCACAGTAAGCATATACATGTACGGAAAATAATATATTAACCATCATAAAATGATATTTCTTATATTAAACTTTTACCTTCCATTCAGGTTTCTCCCACTTTTCAACCATTTTACACCAAACATCTTTAGATACATTTGATGGGCAGTTAATGTATCTCTCCCCAGTAGTCTTGTACTTGTGAAAAACCGAATTCCTTAATGTGCTCACTCAATCGGCATATCTTGTTTTAATATGTAGTTCAAAAGTAGCCCTCATCTCTTCTTCAGAACACGTGTATGTGTATCCAGTTCCCTTAAAACGATCATACAATTCATCCATTTGCTCTTTTGGATAATCTTTAAATGTAATCCAAGGCCCTTTAATAACTTGATTAAAGAGCACCCCTATAGTTCTTGTAGCATTTGTGGTTACAATCCTATGAAATTAAAATTAGATTAAAACACTCACATATCTAAATAGTTAACTATTTGACAATCATGCTTTTAGTGACTTGTGCTCATTACCTGCTATCATGTATTACAATCGGAGTGCCATTCCCATCTTTACCCTTAGCCTTCCCTCTACCTTTCTTTTTGGTAGGACCTAATCAATAAAAATAATAATGAGCATGTATGTTTAATAAATAACCAATTACAAAAATGCACATTTTCAAACCGATATAAATAAGGTACCTTGGACACTTGAAAGTTGATTCTCAATAGATGTTTGTTGTGTCTCATGTATTTCGCTACCATGTGATGGTTGGGTAACACCAAGTTGGTCTGAAGAGGGTGTAGGTGAATGAGTAGTAGTGTGCGGTGCTCTATTTTGACTCATTCCTCTTGTTGCCGTGGCTACAATTTTACAAAGAAAACACAAAGCTAAATAAGACATAATTATGAGAGAATTAGTTTATTTTAGCATAAGACAAAATTTATAAAACAAACAACAACCTTTGAATCATGAAATTAAGCAAACAAAATATCACTCTCTTCTATCTTCAAGTATACTTTGAAGTTAAACTGTACATTCCAATTTAATAATTGGTTTTATATCTAACCGTTCAACACTAGTTTGATATAATTTTTTTTTAAGGATATATTATTAAAAATCGAACCAAATTAAACTGAATTTGTGCATATATTGTTTTTTTTTTCATCATGATTTTAATAAGTGCGATGGCAAGTGCCTTCGTCCATGAGCGGTAGGTCTCGGGTTCGAGACTTGGGAGTAGCCTCTCCATAAATAGGGGTAAGGCTAGCCGACATTCACCTCTCCCAGACCCTGCGTAAAGCGGGAGCCTTGTGCACTGGGTACGACCTTTTTATGATTTTAATAAGTGTGAGGCAAACGGGGTTAGTTAATTTAAACTGCAAAAAATTAGTTTTTAATCAAGTGCATGGCAAACATGGTTGGATTGTTTTAGCCTAACATCAAGATTTAAGAGTTGGCCTACTTGAAATTGACTTATTTATTTTGTTAACCAAAGAATAAAGTTTTCAACTGAGCATATGATTTACTTGTTTTTAATTTCTATCAAGCTTATTTGAACTCGGGGATGGGAGAAAAAAATTGGAGACGAATCATCTAGTCCTCTTAGTTGATCTTCCTTTGTCTTCAGGTATTTGATTATAAATTTTATGATCAAACCCATACATTTTTTATTTTAATTTCATGATGCGTGTTATCAAACACAAAAATTGTTAGAAATTAGAATGATTCAAACTAATCCATCATATATATCATGGAAAAGCTACAAGTTTGATCGTCTAGTCATGGAAAAGCTACAAGTCTGATGGCCAAGAACCCAGACTTGATTAGGCAAAGACAAAATCCCATTATAGCTTTTCTTTTTGTACATATAAATTAAAAATCCACATATAAAATTACCTTGTATATTTGCATGTTGGGTCTCTTGCATTTCATTGTCATGTAGTTCAGTGGTGGTATCATGTTGGTTTAAAGAGAGTCTAGATGACAGACGACGTGTGCTTGATGAATTTTTTTGGCTCCTTCCCTTTTTTGCCATATCTATCAATCATACAAATACAAGAAAATTAGATGCCAATAGTACCGAAAGATAGAAAAATGAAAAAATGAAACCATGAAAGCTAAAATAAAATCGACTAGAATTAGGGTTTCAATGGCAGAAGGCAAAATATATACATAAACCCTAATTGTTAGAAAATCCCAGCAGCCATGAAAAATGAATAAAATTGAAATTTAATATATACATAAACCCTAAACTTAAAATTGGCACAAGGAGAACTCATTGTCACAAAACCTAAACTGGACGAACTAGACAAACAAGATGACTTTAGGGTTACCTGTATGCTCACGGTTGTGCACTTCAAATATTGATTATGGAGAGTTTTTGTTCCCTCCTTTGAAGGTTGGAGGCATTAATATAAATAATGGCATAGATGCAACCCTAATCTAATCAAGAGTGTAGTTTCCCTCCTTTTTTTTTTGGCTGTGGGCGGAACAAATTTTAGGAAACATTTTTGGAAATTGGAGGAGAAAAGGGAGGGACATGCCAAAACCCTAATTAATTTGGAAAAAAAAAAAGCCAAACTGCTTAAATTGCATAAAAACAAGCGTTTGGGAATTGTGGGAAAAAGAAGAGGGAAGCCAAATTTATTTTTGGGAAAAGGCAAAACACTAAATTCTACAAACATTTTTTTTTAATATAAAATAATATTGTTCCATACCATTCATTTAAGGAAAAAAGCCAAAACCCTGAACATTATCAAAAATTAATATTTGCAGTCTGGAAAATTAATTTGAATGATCTAACCGTCAAACTTGTTTCTATATGCTTCAAGATCGCATATGTAAAAAATTGTAAAAAACGGACATTCAGATATTAGGTAACGAGACGAGACCTTTTGACGGTTATAAACGCAAACTCACAATTTAACTGTGATCTTAACTCTGATTTTGATGATTTTTTACAAATACACTCCTCAACCCTATAAGACTATGATGAATGAATTTGATCATCAATTTAAAATATTTGCACTAGTGGATACCACAAATTATTATGTTCAACTTAATGAAGGTATAAAATAAACTCCAAGTGTTTTTTGAATCTGTCGTTTTGAAGGAATACACATTCTACAAAACTAATTTCAACGATCCAACCGTCAAACTTATTGGTATATGCTTCAAGATCGCATCCGTAAAAAATTGCAAAAAACAGACATTCAGATATTAGGTAACGAGACGAGACCTTTTGACGGTTATAAACGCAAACTCACGATTTAACGGTGATCTTAACTCCGATTTTGATGATTTTTTACAAATACACTCCTCAACCCTATAAGACTATGATGAATGAATTTGATCTTCAATTTAAAATATTTGCAGTATTGGATACCACAAATTATTATGTTCAACTTAATGAAAGTATAAAATAAACTCCAAGTGTTTGTTGAATCTGTCGTTTTGAAGGAATACACATTCTGCAAAACTAGTTTCAACGATCCAACCGTCAAACTTATTGGTATATGCTTCAAGATCGCATCCGTAAAAAATTGCAAAAAACAGACATTCAGATATTAGGTAACAAGACGAGACCTTTTGACGGTTATAAACGCAAACTCACGATTTAACGGTGATCTTAACTCCGATTTTGATGATTTTTTACAAATACACTCCTCAACCCTGTAAGACTATGATGAATGAATTTGATCTTCAATTTAAAATATTGGCACTACTGGATACCACAAATTATTATGTTACACTTAATGAAAATATAAAATAACCTCCAAGTGTTGTTGAATCTATCGTTTTGAAGGAATACACATTCTACAAAACTAGTTTCAACGATCCAACCGTCAAACTTATTGGTATATGCTTCAAGATTGCATACATAAAAAATTGCAAAAAACAAACATTCAGATATTAGGTAACGAGACGAAACCTTTCAATGGTTATAAACGAAAACTCACGATTTAACGGTTATTTTAACCCCAGCTGATTTTTACAACTACACTCCTAAGCCCTATAAGAGTGTGACGAACGAATTCGATCTTCAATTTAATATTTGCACTAATGGATAATACTATTTTAATATGATTTTTTGTTTTTTTTGTTTTTGTCGAAAATACGGTTTTATTGTTGCGTGTATGTAATATTTTAATACCCAAATTAATGTATACAATCCCTCCACTTTAGTATTGCTTAATTATACCCAAAATAAACCTACGTATAATTTTAGTTGGGATAAACAACTCTTGGATTTGTGAACTCCAATTCCTCCGTTTTATGGTTTGGGCATTCTTGACTTTCTCCCTCCATTCCGTCGGACGTCTGAAATCGCACGGGTTGGAACGCTGCTATTCTCTTCCTCCGCTGAGAAGTTTGTGAAATCACATGGGTTGGAACGCTGCTATTGGTTTGGGTATGCTCTATGTGACTCCACTTTTGCTTGATTCTATTTTCCTTACGTGGTGGAAACGAAGCCTAGAAATGTTTATGAGATGCCTAATGTGGATGATGATGATGAACCATACCAAGAAGAAGAGGCGCATGGGGGTATTCAAGCCAACCAAAATGATGACAAAGATGATGAAATTGTGGGATAAGCTCTCATTGTGATTGTGTTTTTTTTTTTTATCTAAAAATTTAGTTGCGGAAGTGATGTGGTTATACTTTGTTCAATGTCAATGACAAATGTTATGATTTAACAAAGGCATGCAAATTATTTCTTTATCATAGAATACTATATTAAGTTATACACTTTTTTGCTCAATGGTTTTATTTTTAATTTAATGGTCCAATTTTCTCCATATGTATTCTAAGTTTAAAGTTATATGATCTATTTATTGTAGAATTTAAATTAAGCATCAAACTTATTTCAAGAATATTCAAATGACACATGTGACCTTTAGTAAATAATTGATTCCAACAAAACCATATGCCTTAAAATTTATTCTGACAAAGAAAAAATCTTGTCGGAAAAATATGATTACTTTCGACAACAACTAATCACCCTCGAAACTATATAAGCATTACCGAGAGGACTTTTTTTTCCCTCAAAATTATAAAAACATTACCAAGAGGACTTTTTTTCCCTCGAAAATACTAAATCAATTTCGTCAACATGAGTAAACCTTCAGAAATAACCATTCTATTTCCGATAAGAACTTTACTTGTCGTTAATACAACTGGCGCCAATTCTTCCCGCCAAACAAAAGTGCAATTCCGACGAAACTTGAGACTTGTTCCGAGGATATCATGTGCGTTGGTAATACAAATTTGTTTCATGCCATGTTACCGACGACTCATATTTTATGGTCGCAAAATGTGTTTTTTACGACGGTTTTTTTGGGCCCTCGAAAAATCTTCGTTGGTAATGACTACTTTTTTTGTAGTGGCCGTAAAACAAGTATAGTTTCCTTAAAACATACTACGTAGGTATGTAAACGATAAATCAACAATATTATAACAGTATTATAACTAGAAATATGCCAAGTCATGATGTATCAAATGCCATAATAATATAATCATGTGATAATCAAGTATAGCTAAGTACACATCCATCTAGGCTGACACACAAGTTCGAATAGATAATTTCTGACACGAACACGATTGGGTGTAATCAATATGCTCTAGTACTACGATCACGTGAAGGCTGGTGCAGAAGCACGGTCACATACAAGTTAGATTGCCTAATGCAATCTACCCGACAGGATTGGCACCTAACTTGGATCAAAGATGAACGAACGGTGCGATGTGAACACACACATGAAGAATTGGCCCTGGCCCTGGGATGAGTACTAACACCAGTGCAACAAGATGAGCATGTGCGAATATATATATGAATGTCATGACAGTAATATCCCAACCATGTAGCAGCATTTATCACAATTAATATCACTATAACGATACTTGGCAAAATAAGCGTAAAAGTGAAGTAAATACGCATTTATGGAAACTATAAATATGTATAGGTATAAAAAAAAAATTGCCCACTCACAATTACGTTGCTGGGTCATAGCCTCTGAGCCTAGCTTGGCCTCGAACATCCTTGGGATACGTTTCCCCTATATGTGAAATAACTAAAATAGAATTAATTAAAGCACATATACGGAAACCTAAATAAAACCCCCATAGTTTGCTCAAACCTAGGGTTTAAATATTCCATCGTGACCTACTCGATGTCACGAACATCCTCAAATTTTAAAATAATTTTTGGACGGCTCACGCACCCCCATGCACCGTTAAAGGCACGGCCAGACGGGGCCCACGCGCAGGCCATTGCCGTTAGTTAGCTTGATGCCGTCAAGAATATTCCACGAAATATTTTGTTAAATGCTAACAGAAGTTAACGGCGTTACCTAATGTTGTTAGAAATATTCCATCAACTTTGACGAGGATAACCAGAGAAAGAGAAGGAATATTTTGTCTCATTCTCCTGTTATCCTTGCCGTCGCCGTTGTCCACCACCTTCTGTAACTAGATTTTTCGCCAGTTTTCTGGAAAATTTTCAAACCCACTATTCTCCTTCATCTCTCAACCATTTTTGACGTACTTTATATGGATTTAAAGTTAGTGAAGTGAAGAATCGCGTTATACCTGTTTGGAGTCCAAAAAGTGGACGGAGGTCATCTTAAAACACGTTGAAAGTTCTGGCCAAAAGTGAACTCCTTGAAACTCGGCCGTTTCACGTCGACCTTATTCCAAAACAAGCCTAGGACTCTTAAAATGTCGTGTAGAAGCCTTCCCAAGCTTCAAAACATCCTAACTCGTTCGAAAATATGCTGAACTCAGTGTGCTCAAGTTCAGACCTTCCGAGTTAACGAGTCAAAACTCGTCTAAACCAGGTTTCAAGAACATGTTGTGATCGTGAAGATGAGAGGAGTACAATGGTGTGGTTTTTGGGTTCGATCTGTGAGCTTTGAAGCTCGTTTGAGGGTTTTGTAGAGAAAGAGAGTTTACGGGAGAGAGAGAGAGAGAGAGAGAGAGAGAGAGAGAGAGAATTATTTTTTGGATTGGTTGCTGCAAAGAGGGAGTGGATGGGATTGGTGGAGTGCACGGGATGGCCTAAATAGAAAGCTAGGGATAGAGTTTAGATTTTGTACAAAAAAGGGTATCGAAAATCTATCTGAAATAGTGTTGTCATACTAATAAAAATTTACGTACACTCATAACAACGTGTACAATTTAAATGCGATAGCGGGAAATACAATAAAAGTGATATAACTACGTCCATGTCACTTGCCAATAAGGGCAAAACCGTCAATACACATACTCAGGGAGAAATTACATATGAAAATTAGGGACTGGTCATCACATATTGCAAGTGCTATGGATGGTTGGTTTGATGTGGTTTATCACTACTCCAACAACTACAAAACACACAAGTAACATGTACAAATTTCTTATGATTTTACAATTTCCATGAATATTTCAAGCCTTTTGTTATGTTTACTTGATTTCTATTATCATCATGTTTCTCGCACAATTGTAAATTCTATGTTTTTCCACATCCAATTTCTAAATATGATTTTCATCTGTCCAGAAATAACAATAGAAAAAAAAATTGTCTATTGGGTCCAAAAAGGTTTAGATGATAGTGGTTAGTATACTAATACTATTTTGAAAGAAAATTTAGTTCAAACTATTTTTCTCAATGTATTTACCATGGTACGCTTCTATCATCAGTCACCACCAGTTTGCAAAATGAGTTCTTCCTGTAAAAAGGGGGAAGGATTGCATCTTTTACTCAAATAAATGACTTATGAATATTGTCTTTACAGGCTTGATTGATAGTGACTCTTTAAACCACAAGAGAAACACTTGATCCAACGCCGTTTAAGTCGGATTACTGGTAAATGCCTAATTTTTTGTACTCTAATGGATTCATCAATTTTTTTTTGGTCATTAATTGTTGTTTTCAATTCATTTTCCTTGTTGTTGTTGTATTAGGATTTTAAACTCAATTGTGAAATTGAGTATAGGCCTTTTTGGTTGTACATAAGTTCTTAATGTGGAGTAGAAACAAATCTGCCTGTACAAAGTATATTGTTTAAGTAATGAACAAAACTATTCTTAATATTTCCAGCTTTTCATTTATCAACTTCAACATTTTTACAACTCGTAGTGAAGCGCAGGTACTTATGCTTGTAATACCTAAACCGTATTTATTTGGCTATCAAATGATACTCGGTTCTTTAAAGCAAAGTTTCGCTTATGCACGAGAAGCTGCGCCGACTGCCACCTTCCACCGCAATTGTTCCATTGGTATTGGGTTCCTTGACTTCAGAGTTTCGTTCTGGACGCTATTCGAGTGGTAACTTTTGGACTGGCCTTATGGACTTCATAATGAAGGGTGGGGTTGTGAGAGAAATCTGGCAATTTTGGAAAACTTGGCAGTGGCTAGCCCTAAATCCTTTGGTCTTTGCAGAAGGTAGAAAAAAGGCGATTTAATCCCACGTTTTCACCTAAATTTCCCCCTAATTGCTCTCCATAGAGTTCCTTAACTCACATCTCCCATCTCTCTTTAATTCCCACCTCTCCTTGCATCTTTAATTCCCAACTCTCCTTACATGTGCGATGGATGAGTAACTCCACTCAATCTTCTGAACACCACCTAAATCGCCTTCTCCAACCCTATTCAATACGCAACACCCAAAACTTCTTACGGATTCCTCTTCAATACACCAACAACCATAACTCCTCATCTGGTCGGCGTTAATACCCCACCTCTGAAGACCATTTGAATCATATTTCATACTCCCACTCCCCTAAGAGTACATAATAGAAGCTCACAAGCCCCGCAAGCATGTTTAGGGTTAAATCTCCTTTCTTATATATTAACTACTCATTCTTTTGTACATTTTGTGCACTTTTTGAAGGATATCGTAATGTTAAGCTTTAGTAACTAACTCAAGTCTTATTGGTATCAATGTTCATAAACTATCACAAATATTCATAAACATTCATCATCTGTCACAACTTTTGTAGACCAATTGTACCCCTATCTCTAGGGGACAAAAACACCCACAGTGATGGAAAAAAAAAAAGGTATAAGATAATTGTACCCCCCTCTAGCAGACAAAAACACCCCCAGGGAAAGAAATTTTTTTTAAAGGTATATGATAACTGTACCTCTCTCTCTAGCAAACAAAAACACCCACAATGAAGGAAAAAATTAAAGGTATAATATAATTTTCCCCCTCCCTCTAGTGGACAACAACACCCCCCAGTAAAGGAAAAAAAAATTAAAGGTATAATATAATTGTACTCTCTAGCTAACAAAAACACACCACTGAAGAAAAAAAAAATATTAAAGGTATAATAACTCAAACTGTCCCTTATGTTTTATTGTTATGTGATAATTACTGAAACCAACCTTATAGGTAGTGAAGGTTTGTGACAGAATATGAAACCTTCACATATATGTAAGGAATGTTTGTGAATGTTTATGAATAAGAAACTTATGGTTTATGTAGTTGTGACAGTTCTAGGAACCAACATTTACGTGCTATGAAAACTTGTGAATCTCTATGAAATAGTTATTTTTGTATTATGAAGATTTGTTCTTATGTTATTTAACATATTACATTTCCAGTTATCATACAGAAATAATAATACGAGCAGACATTTAGTGATCACAAAAGCAAATATATTAAGAAATGCAAGTTCGACTACTAAGTGGTACATTCCGAACAACAAAAGAAAATTTGCCCAAAAACATTACGTTGCTCTGAACAATGTAAACCTTAAAACTTAAACCATCATAAACGTCAAACTTAACAACCTAAAACATTACTTGAAACATGAAAACAATAACCTTAAAACTAACCCTTATAAACCTTCATATGAACCAAATGAACATCTTCATCACTAGTTTTCACTCATGACATGACTACAACCTGCAACGTCACCAATGGATCTCTTCTTCTTTTTCTAGGTGGAACGTCAACCACATCAGTGACTATCTTGTCGTCATCCTTTGGACCCACCCTTGACTCGTCCCCTGGACCATCTTCATTGTCTAGCAATGCAAGCCCTAAACCCTTAACACCTTCCTCCGGTAGCATGTTCGAATCATCCCCGAACAACTTATTCACCATGAACCAATTGACATCCTTATCTTCCTGATCACATCCACAATTCTCTACTGTACGTTTCCACAGTAGAAGCAAACCTCAAATAGATTTTTTTAACTGATGAAAGTTGGTCGCTCCTCATCCTCATTAACCATTAGAACCCGCTTGAGTGGTAGACGAACATCCACATCTATCAACACCCTAATGTCCATTGCATTCAGGGAATTAATAGACGCATCATCAAGCCTTACAAGTCGGCCGATGGGTTAAGTGATGTTCTTCCTGATTTTCACCTCCCTAAACTGTATCGGTATTCGAGAGATTTGTGCTTACACCCTATAGAAAGTTATAGGGTTTGATTTCCTGAAGTCTTCTATCCACCCTTCCAAGATAGAGTGAGTTCCCTATGGATGACCTCCCCTTTCTTGATTTTTCCAAACATTTTCCCCATCAACACCCTTGTCTTTGCATGCTTCACATTAATGGTGGACATGACGGTGGTGTTAACCCTTGTGACACCCTTTTCAATTGTGAACCATTCTCACTTTCGACAATAACAGGAGGTTCCCCTCAGTTAGGAAGTGTGAATGGGTTTGCCCAGTCAGGAAGCCTGAGCATGGAGATTAATCTTCTAGGGTGGGAAGAAGTTGCACCTAGTTGCAAGTTATGAGCCATTGCTACCGTGAAACAGGAACTTCCAATTTGTAGTTAGGGGTTTAAATGAAGAGATAGCAAGTCTTGTGTTATGATGGACAAATAAGAGGACCAATAAATAAAAGTTTATGGTAACATGCATAAGCACATGAACAAGCAATAATGATTGCAAATGCCACATTACGTATGTAAATATTGCAGTTATATATGCATGGACAGTAAGTGGCATTTATTCCCACCACTGGGTTTCCAACCTGGGTGTTTATGATGAAGTTGTTAGTTTATTACTCTTTGAATGACAGGTTGTGAAACGTTATGACACTAAAGCCTACATATATGGCTTTGGAACTTGGAATAGAAAACCCAAACTTGCTGATGTGAGGGCCAATGATTGGGTCTCCATTGGCAAAACCAAATCTTGAAGTCAAAGTCCCCTACCCCCTCTTCCCAACCACTTGAATGAACACGTGGGAGGCTATTATTTTCCATGTTGACAAAACTTCATCAAGGATAACAACGCATATCCCTCCATTGCATTGCCACCTTAAATTATAAATGTGGCTACCTCATGGGAATGCCATGTGGCATTACAGATATGAAAAGATATGAAAAATATGGAGAAGCTCGGGATGACATACGGTACGATATGATCGGGTTCATACTAGCCAACATTAAGGTGCAGAACAATTGAAACAGTCATGAATAGTGATTCAACTAAGATAGGCCACTATATAAAAAAATAATAATAAATTTGAAAAGGGAAAATTGTGGAAAAATGTTCGAAATGCTCATATTGAAAAAGGGCAATCACTATGTATGAAGGATTGAACTCGAAAACCTTAACCCATCGTGAAACAATCAGAGTGACAAAAACTAATTCGGATTTAAGTTTTACGCTAATTGGTCATCGCTATTAGGGTTTATGGGCCTTTATTTTTTGTCAAATTTTCAAATTTTGGTGGATTGCAAGAGATGAACGATTTGGATGGTTCACATAACATTCGAAACGATCATATTGTACATTTTTTTTTTAATTTTTACAAAATGTTGTTATTGCACATGTACGTGCATCATTTTAGGCGGCAAATCTAGGTGCCAAATCAAAATTGAGGGGACCGTTTCCCTTATAATCCCTCGGTCTTTGCACACTCTTGTAAAAAGGGATTTTAATCCCATTATCACCCAACCCGTCCACCCCTCCCCCCCCCCCAATTGCATTCCATTTATTTCAACCAACCCAAATCCTCTATTTTTCATCATAGCTCGGTAGTTTCATTAACTGCATTAAATCATGGCAACACCACTCAATTTGCCTCCATTCCAAATCAATACACCAACAGCACCCAAAATTCCATCCCAAATCCTCGTAAATACACCAACATCCGTCACTCCTTCTCCAATTAATACCCTACCTCCCAAAACAAATCCTATCATCTTTAATATTCCCAATGACAATTATGTTTGGCCTACACCAAACTCCAAATCTCAACATCCAATCACCCTGAATACACCCACTGAAAAAGAATCAAATTGTGGCAAGAAGCGACTATATCTGAAGCTAGGTGCTACTACGCATCTTTACAAGCGTGTGTTTTCATGTAAACATATCTCAACACAGTGTATTTTGTTTTGAAAGAGTATACACATTGAGTTGGAAGGGGAAATGGAACGTATTTGTGAGGAGTTGAGTACAGTTGGAAAATGGAGCCGAGACTTAAAGACGGAGGTTGCTATTTGGCATCCATCACATGAAACACTTGAGTGAAACTTATCCAATAGACAATTCGAAGGGGTGCACCTATACTAAGGAGTAAGTTCCAATGAGGAAGAAACATGTTGTGCATGAAAGGGTTAATTCTATGAAGTTTTATGCCCAACTTGTGCTACCCAATGATCAAGAAATTCTTCAAGTACTCGTACATGAGATCCTTGGTTATGGTAATGCTTCACGTATTTAAGTTCATATGGCTAGGATGAATACATGTTTTTTGAAACATAAATGTTGTAGAATGTCTTCATTATTAGATGTGGGAGTGGGATGAGTACATGTTTTTTGGAACACAAATGTTTGTAGAATGTCTTCAAAATTAAATGTGGGAGTGGGATGACTACATGTTTTTTTGGAACACAAATGTTTGTACACTTTCTTCAACATTAGATGTTGGAGTGGTGACATGTTTATGTGTACTACTGAGTTTTTGTCTCATTTCTGTGTTTGAAAATTTATTTTCTACTACTTGAAGAACCAAAGTAACAAAACTGTCTGAAGGCAGACATTGGTCTTCATAAGTGCTCATAAACACACATATACAAAACATTTTGTTGCCGCCACAACACATTCTTAATGTCATTACAGTAAAAAGCTTAGGATTTGGAAGGATTTTTTATGAACAAGAAGTTGTAAACTCAGTTCCTAACAGCCTAAACACCACTATTCACAAACCATCATATACCTATAATAAGTAGTCATGAATCAGTCGATTCCATCCAATTTTTGTTAATGTCATCTTTAATGACATCTAAATTGATCATCTACAAATGGAAACCAAGGAAAATTCATTGAACAACATTTGCTTTGTCCACACTACATTCTTAATGTAGTCACACAAAAAAGGGTAAGCAATTGGAAGAGTATTGCTAACAAACTAGTTATAAACAGACAATTTGTTTCCATCCATTTATGGCATGCTATGCTATTCAATGAAATCTAAATTGATCATCTATAAAATGCAGGCAAGAACAATTTAGTAGCCATGGTTTAGGCACACATGTCATGGCTCTCTCGGGGAATGACGATGATTCCGATGATCCGATCGATCATATTGCAGAATCAGAGGACAAATTTCTGCCAACTCACTCTATCAATGAGTGGCATCAAAAGTGCCTTAAAAAGAAGCCCACATTGGTTGCATTATAGCAACAACTAAACAAGGCGTTGTGCAAATCAACAAAGTACAAACACCAAATACATAGCCAAAAGCATAAGTATGAAAAACTAGTTGAAAAAGAGAAGGGATGTACATCATAGATCAATCTATTCATGGCAAATGAAGTAGCTCCAAAAAGAGTGTGACTCCGATTTCTATGATGGGTTTGAGAAATTTCATTCCTATCTCCATCGGGTTCGGTCTAGATATGATTGGGACTGCATTATGGCTTTGCAAGTGGACGTCATCATCAAAGATGATGGTGAGCACTCTGAACACAAGTATGTGAAGGTGGCCGACAACACACCCACATATGCTTACCCTTATATCTCCCTTCCTATATATTTGCTCCCATCTTAACTACTAAGTACACTTTCTAGGGACTTTTGTAAGCATATCGTGAGTTCAAGCTTAACTAAGTCTTACAAATATAAGTTTCATAGACATTCCTATGTATTCACAAATATTCATATGGACCCATAACATGTCACCCGCAGTTGATCACACATTCCATCACTGCTAACCCACACAAACTTTAAAAAACCAATGCAACATTAACATATCTTGCATACAAAATGAATAGCCACAATTTAAGTTTCACACCCTCTTAAATGGTCATTCATTATATATTCCTAAAAATCATCTAGCACTCATGAATTATCGCTTATACGTTCAGTGTTACTCCTTTAGGTTGGTATTGAATTAGGCTTAGGGTCAACAACTTGATTTTGCCTGGTAACATCACCATGAGCGAGGCTCAGTGTCGCCTGTGTGTGTTCTTCGAGCTTGCTCCGGCAGGAACTGGACAATTACAAATCAATCCAATGTTGTTTCAAATATTACAACCACAAAAATATTATCAACCAAATCGTAAGTGATATTTCATTTTATTACGTCGCGTACCTTGTGTTTGGACATGGACAATTCTTCTTCCCACCTTTGGATCTCTAATTTTGACTTTACTTTTCTTTTGTACTTGTCTTCGACGCCCCTTTTCTTTTAACTTGAATAAGATCTTTAAGAACCTTAGTTTAGGAACTCATGCCCCCTTGTTTAGTTTGTTTTCTTTTCCGACCATGGTTATCACCACCCAAACAGTTTAGTTTCGTATCCAAAGCTTTCAAAGAAGTGTAGTACCTTCATCTGACATCACCGCCTTGTCAATCAAGTCTGAAGCTTTTTTTTTTTTAAATTGAGCTCTTTTGGACATGGTAGAATTATCGGCCTTTTTGCCCACTTCTTTCCCATATGTGTCCAAAACAATGCCTTATTTGGTGGTTTAAAGCCACCTTTTTAGTATGTAACGTTCCGGCAACAACTCTATTTGTTTCATTCTCAAATACACAAATATGTGTCAACAAGGAAGTCCCCAAAACTCCATCTCTTTGCATCTGTATTAGCATAATTTGAGGTCGTATCAACCACCAACCTTTTCATCTTTGTCACCCTTGTAGCCTTCAAAAGTACGTCGTACACTGCCTCATTCCTATCCCCAGACTGTTTCCTCAAGAAACAAGCCAAACTCTATAATTCCTCAACTTGAAACTTTTCAAACATAAACTATGAGTGCAATTTGGTCATTTGAGCTTCTATTGGGGTGCGAAGCTGCAACAGAGGGGCACATTTTTCATCATGCCAATTAGATGAGCTCACAATTGTTTTTCTGCATTATACATATCCTTGGGGGTGCAACCAACATTTCCAATTCCTCCACTTTGCACCTCTAACAAAGCCACTTGTTTACTTATGGAAATATTGGCCTCTTTGCATTGTTCAATCATCACCTTCTTTGCCTCTAAAACTTACGGTGTGATCTAAATAAGTGTGACGCACTTGACTTAGGGTGGTTGTGTCCTTCATTAAAAACCGTTACAACAAACTTTTCACAACCACTGCCCCTATTCAACGCAAGTTTGACTTGCACTCAGTTCTGGCATTTCTAATTTTTCATTTCTTATTAAGTTTGGGATTATCATCCTCCTTCTTCATCCCTTGCTTGCAACAAACAAATTTTTTACTTAACCAACATTCAGCATCAATGGACTTTCTACTACTATACCTTTCATCTAACAAATCCTCCATTCTCAAATTGGATTTCAACTCTTCTTTTACTCTTCGTACCACAAATTCAACACTCCCTAGACCTAATTCATCCCCTACATCTACATTCTCTCTTTTGACAACAATTTGTTCTCCTTCTAACTCATCCCCATCAAATTATACTTCAATGTCTACCTCCAACAAAGTTACACAAGTACAACACAACTTATTACAAGCCAACACAACTTTTTACACCTATTTATCTAAAGTTCACTTTCATGATTTCAACCAAATCTACTGATAACCACCCATCATTATGGTTTCAAATCCCAGATTTATAAAAAAACACACTGGAATTGAAATTGATTATAGCATAAGTTCTACAACTATTCAAAGACTCATTTTCACAATCTGGGTTTCTTCTGAGGTTGTAGATCAACCAACTGTGTCAACTCCAATCCAAGAACAACTTCAATTTGCAATAAATCAAGCACGTACACACACCCTTCATCACTTTCCTTTCTCTACCCCTCTTTTTCGGCGGAGATAACCTTAATCTACCTATTCCTTGTCGTAAAAAACAAACCCCCTAAACAAAAAACAAATTAAAGTTATGGGATTACTGGGTCACATCCACAACCTAGCTTCGATCCACCTCATATCCATTCCAAACTCCAGTTCTCTCTCTGCCTTTCTTCCCCTCCCTCCTCAACCCACGCAACAGCCAAACCTTATTTCGCGCTTGCTCCCTGTTTTCCTTGTTCAAACAAAACACCCAAACTGAATAAAATGGATAAGGAAGGTTTCCTGAATCTAATGGCTATGAGGTTGTGCAAAAGCAACAATCATACTTTGATTTATATATGAAATGGATTGTAGGGTTTTGGTGCATTGCCAACTCACAATCCTATCTCTAAATGTGTTAGATGACAAAGTTGTACTATGACTTCATCTAACCATTCTCCAGATTTTCCTAGCCTTCATTGGAGTTTTAAGTGATCTAATCTGGATTGTACACTTGGCACTTGATTACACCTACTAAAGCTTTAAATAAAAAAAATAGCCATTAAAACTAAAACCCTTTAGAATTACAACATTTAATAGGTAATCTACTCCTAATAGGAGTATAAGAGATATTCCAATATATACTAGGATTTACACAATCACATTCCTAATCTAATAGGACCGCAACACTAAGAGATTAATTTCTCAAATTGATGCCAATTTGCGAAAAATAATGTGGAAATTCTGAAAACTCTCTATCTATATTCAAATCTGCAATATTTTAGGTTTATGTTTTGGTTATTGTGAGAAACCATAAAATGGAGGGTATATTAGTACTTTTACATCAAGTTTTGGTTATATTTATCATAAAATTAAAGTTGTGGCTATAATTCCATATGGGGAAAACTTAGTTCTTTTTCCAAAGGGAAATTTTATTTAAACCCATTTAACCTCTTTTAACACCCAACTTAAATTTTAAATGTTAATTGTTTATTTTACCCTATTCCATAATTACTATTAAGTACAAAATGAAATTAATAATAAAACTCAAATTTATCAATAAACCCAAACACTATAATTAAACCCTACGATCACTCTTTATTTATCTTACGTTCATTATGGCTAAAACCCTAATAGCTCTCATTGAGAAAAATAAGTTTTTTTTATTGATGGATGGTGATTTTGAAGTTTTGAATTCTCCAACCGAAGTATGACTCAATTTATGAATTTTTTGTTCGTTTGATTTCAAATATATAGTCATTGTTAATTCCTCGTGGCCTTAGTTTTGGGGACTGCAGCTCCGATGTTCCTCAAAACTTCACCTTCAAGAGGGGCCATGACATGGTGACAGTTATCTTCTGGTCTGCTTGCCCTCAGAATGACCTTATGACTGAAGGTACATTCGCCCTTGTGGAAATTCTCCATGGAAAAGATACTTGGCTTCCAGCATATGACGACGATGATTTCTGCCTGTGTTTTAAGTGGTCAAGACTCGCCAAACTTAGTACCAGAAGTCAGGCAACCATAGAATGGAGAATTCCTTAATCTGCAACTCCCGGCATCTACAGAATTAGACATTTTGGTGCCTCAAAGAGTTTCGTGGGATCCATTCGCCATTTTACAGGTTCATCTAGTGCCTTCGTGGTAGCATAAGATGGCGTTTATTATCTGTAACTTCATACGCGAATACTTGTTAGTATTTTGTGCTAATTATACGGCCGAGTAGTTATCATGGACTCTTATCTCGTGCGTGTACAGAGAGCATCTCGTATTCCTTCCCTTGTACTATGTTGCTTTGTAATCACGACGTTGTTTGTGCAATATAATTTTATACTACTTTCTTGCTGTTTCCATTAGCCTTGATGTGCCTCTAAAGGTCTGTACTAGATTTTGACTATCTAGATGAACTTTTTTTGTGCAAGCTTGAAGCACGATGCAAAAGGGAAAACAAGTGGGTGCAAAGATAAATCCACATATTGAATTGGGTTTATGGGGGTATATTAGGTATTAAATTTGGGTTTAAAGAGATATTAATAGTTTAATTAAAAATCAAATGGGTGAAAAGAGTAAGTTGGGTGTAAAAATAGCTTAGATGGGTTTAAACAAAATTTCCCTTTTCCAATTTTTCCCTATTAGTGAGGCAAGTTCATTTTCATTAAATAGATAGTGGGTTGAATTCTATAGTGTGTAAGCACACTTAGTTGTAAAGTTGTTGCAGACAAGTATTTATATTTTAATATTTACTTTAACATTTTGAGGAGAGAATAAACAAGATATCTTTTTCTTGCACAAATATATGGTATTAAAAATTTTAGTATATTTATGTATTTACGTAACAAATTTCTCGACCTGTCGCAGTGCACGAACACGAATACTTGTTTTAAGACTAACCATTGCTTTTTTCTATATGATCTTACATATATATATATATATATATATATATATGTGTGTGTATATATATGTTGGATATATGTTAACAATCTGTGATTTAATTATATATATGCTAATACACAATAAATGTGAATATAAAAATTATTGAACAGAGTATGAACAAGGAAATAAATTTAAATAGAAAAATTGAAGATCGAGGCTTGCGTACCGCAATGTCCTTGAAACAGAAATTTCGTCCCTACTCAGTGCTTGTAGTTCTACGGACGTCTGCTTCACCAGGATTCAATAATCAAGTTACAATTCTAGCACCGGAAAACTTAACTTCTGGCGAATTTCTGTGTGGTTCTCTCAGAAAGGATGTTTGTGATTGTAGAAGAAGAATATTGATTTTCTGTGTCCTAAATGTCATGCAGATGGATGTATATATAATAGAAGGATGCCTATTCGCAACAGGTATGAGAATGAGATGTGTCTGTTGGGAGACATCTTCTCCAGATGGGTGCTTTGCTCTGTGTTCTTTCTGAACTATTCAGACTTCATCTGAAAAGATGAGTCTGTTGGTAAAAAATTCGAAATTAATTATATATATATATATATTAATTATAATTAATTACCAATTAATTAGTGCACCCCAAAGCCCAACCCCAAAGGTGAAACCTTATAAAGTGATAAAATCTTTTGGGAATGGCTAATGTGGGACAAAGAAATTTCTACGCAAACTACTCAAATTTCCAACAATACCCACATTTGAGTTGAAATTTCATTCAAACTCCAACAATTACCCCACATTTGAATGCAAATGTAAATGCAAATGGATGACTAGGCTGCCTAAAACTGAGAAAGAATAGACATGATATGCATCGAGTGAAGAATAATCTGCCATATTACTCTTGATAACAAGATATTAATGTCATTAAATGTATAAAACATAACCCCTCAATCGTCAACAGACAACACACATTTTATGATAAGAATTGGTAAGTTGTGTGTTCAACTTTTGAATCAAACTCAACCAGTTTGCCTATTGAACCTTGACCATGGGATCTCCAATCAACTAGATTAGGTTTCCACCCAATTCGATTCATTGAATTGGCTTGAGACCCATTCCCCTCGATGTAAATAATATTTGATCTCTTGGTAGGCCTTTTGTCAAAAGATCAGCTATATTGTTCTTTGACTTCACATAATCAATGGATATTATTCCATTGGAGAGCAACTTCTTAAGAGTATTATGTCGACGCCTGATGTGATGTGATTTCCCATTGTATACATGACTTTTGGCCCTTGATTACGCAGTCATATTGTCACAATGTATACATATAGCAGATACCGGCTGTGGCCACATGGGACTATCCTCCAGAAAATTTTTTAGCCACTCGGCTTCTTCGCCAGCCAAGTCTAAAGCTATAAACTCGGAATCCATGGTGGACCGAGCTATACATATTTGTTTAGAGGATCTCCAAGATAATGATGCACTTTCCAAGGTAAAAACATATCTACTTGTTGACTTGGATTCTGTAGTGTCAAAAATCCAATTGGCATCACTAAAGCCTTCTATAACAGGTGGATACTTTGTGTAGTATAATCCATAGTCAAGTGTATTTTTCAAATACCTTAACACTCTTACTAAAGCATCCCCTAAAGCATCCCAATGCTCTTGTGCCCGATTACTTGTATATCTACTAAGCCTACTTACTGCATAAGCTAAATCGAGCCTAGTTGAATTCATCAAGTACATTAGACTTCCAATTACTTGAGAATATTCAAGTTGAGATATGGCATCGCCTTTATTTTTCTCCAACTTGCATCCAGCATCAAAGGGAGTTGCAGCAGGTTTGCAGTCAAAGTGACCAAACCTTCGTAATATTTTTTCTGCATAATGGGATTGTGTAAGGACATATCCCTCACTATTTCTCTTAATTTGAATTCCTAAAATGACATCGGCTTGACCTAAGTCTTTCATGTCAAAACTTGAATTCAACATTTTCTTTGTTTTGTTTATTACATCTTTATCGCTTCCCATTATGAGCATATCATCCACATGCAAGTAGACAATAATACAAGTTTTATCATTACTCTTAATGTGGACACATTTATCAGATTCATTTATTTTGAACCCATGTGTCAACAAAGTATGATCAAATTTCTTATGCCATTGTTTTGGTGCTTGTTTAAGTCCATATAATGACTTAACTAATTTGCACACTTTGCTTTCTTGTCCTTTAAGCACAAACCCTTCAGGTTGTTCCATGTATATTTCTTCATCTAGTTCTCCATTTTAAAATGTTGTTTTTACATCCATTTGATGTATATCAAAGTTGTATACAGCTGCAATCGCTATAAACATCCGAATTGACATTATGCGAGAAACTGGAGAATAGGTGTCGAAATAATCCAACCCTTCTTTTTTGCCATAACCTTTGGCTACTAAACGTGCCTTGAACTTATTAATGGTTCCATCCGCCTTAAGTTTCTTCTTGAAAATCCATTTATGACCAATTGGTTTACTACCGGGAGGTAAATCAACCAATTCCCATGTGTTATTTTCCATAATGGATTCTATTTCACTTTTAATTGCTTCCTTCCATAAAGGAGCCTCAGAAGAAGACATTGCTTCTTTAAAAGTTCTAGGTTCATTCTTGGACAAGAAGGCAATGAAATCTAGTCCAAAATTTTTAGAAACTTTGATTCTTTTTCCTCTTCTTGGTTCCACATCATTTCCTTGGACACCAGAAAAAGAGGCTTCATCATGACTATGATCATGAACCCTCTTTGTATTAGAACCAGACTCCTTTTCTTTGTAAGGAAATATATCCTTAAAGAATTCTGCATCCGCTGATTCTAATATAGTGTTGATAGGTATGTCAGAAATCGAAGATTTTACAACAAGGAACCTATAAGTAGCACTATTATTTGCATATCCAATGAATACACAATCAATAGTTTTAGGTCCTAGTTTCGTTCTTTTTGGTAACGGAACTTGCACCTTTGCTAAGCAACCCCACACTTTGAGGGTTTTATAAGTGGGTCTATGTCCTTTCCATAATTCATAAGGTGACTCGTCAATCTTATTTAGAGGAACCTTATTTAATATGGTATTTGCAATAAGTAAAGTTTCACCCCACAAACTACGTGGAAGCCCTAAACTATTTAACGTGGAATTAATCATATCTTTGAATGTTCTATTTTTTCTTTCGGCAACACCATTTTGTTGTGGTGTGTATGGAGCCGTTGTTTGATGTATAATTCCATGTTGTGCACAAAAATATGAGAAGGCAGTAGATTCATACTCTCCTCCTCTATCGGATCTAAGTGCTTTGATTTTTCTCTCAAGTTGATTTTCAACTTCGGCTTTATATGTCTTTAACATATTCAAAGTTTCGTCCTTGCTATGAATCAAATAAACATAGCAATACATACTTACTATGTGGGACAAAGAAATTTCTACTCAAACTACTCAAATTTCCAACAATACCCACATTTGAGTTGAAATTTCATTCGAACTCCAACAATTACCCCACATTTGAATGCAAATGGATGATTAGGCTGCCTAAAACTGAGAGAGAATAGACATGATATGCATCGAGTGAAGAATAGTCTGCCATATTCCTCTTGATAACAAGATATTAATGTCATTAAATGTATAAAACATAACCCCTCAAACGTCAACAGACAACACACATTTTATCATAAGAATGGGTAAGTTGTGTGTTCAACTTTTGAATCAAACTCAACCAGTTTGCCTATTGAACCTAGACCATGGGATCTCCAATCAGCTAGGTTAGGTTTCCGCCCAGTTCAATTCATTGAATTGGCTTGAGACCCATTCCCCTCGATGTAAATAATATTTACTCTCTTGGTAGGCCTTTTGTCAAAAGATAAGCTATATTGTCCTTTGACTTCACATAATCAATGGATATTATTCCATTGGAGAGCAACTTCTTAAGAGTATTATGTTGACGCCTGATGTGACGTGACTTCCCATTGTATACATGACTTTTGACCCTTAATTGCGTGGTCATACTGTCACAATGTATACATATAGCAGTTACCGGCTTTGGCCACATGGGAATATCCTCCAGAAAATTTTTTAGCCACTCGGCTTCTTCGCCAGCCAAGTCTAAAGCTATAAACTTAGACTCCATGGTGGACCGAGCTATACATTTCTATTTAGAGGATTTCCAAGATATTGCTGCACCTCCCAAGGTAAAAACATATCCAATTGGCATCACTGAAGCCTTCCATAATAGGTGGATACTTTGTGTAGTATAATCCATAGTCAAGTGTATTTTTCAAATACCTTAACACTCTTACTAAAGCATCCCAATGTTGTTGTGTCGGATTACTTGTATATCTACTAAGCCTACTTACTACATAAGCTAAGTCGGGCCTAGTTGAATTCATCAAGTACATTAGACTTCCAATTACTTGAGAATATTCAAGTTGAGATATGGCATCGCCTTTATTTTTCTCCAACTTGCATCCAGCATCAAAAGAAGTTGCAGCAGGACCACCCTTGCTAGAACTATATTTGACAAATTCTCTTCTAAATTCGAAGCTTCTTGTTTTTTTTTTTTTTTTTTTTTTTTTGGAAATGTTAGGGAGAACTCAGAACAAACAAATGGACTAGTTCACTTGGAAAAGACACTTCTTGAAGAGATATTAAGGAAGAAGGTCCATGCATAGGATCAACTTTTGTTCAAGATAGGCTCAGCCGTATAAAGGTCCTCATTGTTCTTGATGATATGAGTGATTCAATGCAAATGGAACATTTAGTTGGCGAACGTCTTCGGTATGGCACTGGAAGTAGAATCATTATCACAGGTAGAGATAGGGCCACACTGTGGCAAACTGTTGAAGAGGATAAGATCTACGAGGTTAAGGGATTAAAACAGGATGACGCTCTTCAACTCTTATGTTCGCGTGCTTGCAAGAATAATAGTACTCCTAGAACATATTATATGCATATGGCAAAAAAGGCGGTGGATTGTGCCGGAGGGAATCCTTTAGCTCTTAAGCTTCTGATGTCCTCATTCTTAAATTGCAAGGGAAAAGAAGATTGGGAAGATGAATTGGACAAATTGAAAGCATTTCCCAACGAAAAGCTCCATAGAGTGTTGAGACTAAGTTATGATGGATTGGGAAGAAATGAAAAGGTGATATTTTTGGATATAGCAAGTTTTCATAAAGGGAAGAGAGTGGATGAGGTAGAAAAAATGTTAGCTATCTGTGGACAGTTTGCAGCAATCATAATTAGAGTTCTCGTTGATGTGTCTCTCATATAAGTTTGTCTAGGTTACTTTTATGAAACCATAGAAATGCACGATTTGATACAAGAAATGGGAAGGGCAATAATTCAAGAACAATGTATTGAAGATCCCAGTAAACGGAAAAGGTTGTTCACTGATGAGGATGGCAATCGTGTACTAGAGAGTAACACAGTAAGAGCCAATTGCTTTCAATTTTTTTTTATTTTCTTTTTTTAGAAAAAATAAATAGCAAACTTCAGATGACAATGCACCAAAGTCAAATTCATTTATAATAAGGAAGTCAAATTCTTAACAAATTAATTTGATTGAATTTTTTTTGTGTTAGGAAGTCTTTGAAATTTGAACAAATGTTTGTTTTTTTTAATCAAGTAAAGGAGGATACAATTATCTTGGATATTTTACTAGACACTTGTACAGCATTGCCCCCGCAAATACTCTAGAACTTTGTAGAATTCTTTTTCCAAATGTGCATTACATTTTAACTTGTTAAAAACATATATATTCACATTTAAACCTAGTTCTTATTGTCAGGAAATTCCATTAGTTGAAGCCATACATGTTAATTGGTTTAGGATTAAAGAGCGACGATCGAAACGTGTAGACTTCAAAAAGATGTCTAACCTAATAATGCTAATTGTGGATGAGTTTGGTAATTACTGGGATTTCACCGCTTCTCTAGATCTTCCTTATTCTCTTCATTATCTTTACTGGCCTTATTATTCACTGGAACCTTTGCCGTCAAATTTTTCTCCCAAAAATCTAGTTGAGCTTCATATGCCATTTAGCAAAGTTAAGAAGCTTTGGAAAGAAGACCGGGTATATTATATGCCTATTTTAATTCTTGTATCAAATGATGTGTAGAAATTATATAAATTCTTATATTTATATTTAATGTGTTGCAAATACTTGTGAACTTAGAATTGATCGATGTGGCATGCTCTGAAAATCTAACTCAAGTTCCAAATCTCTCTGGGAGTCTAAAAATTGTGAACATAAATCTCCGTGGCTGTACAAGGGTGGTTGAAATTCCTTGGTATATTCAACATCTTGACAAGCTTACTCATCTTGATCTTAGAGGTTGAACCAGCGTCAAGTATCTTCCAGAGATGTCAGGAAATATTCAATTTTATCTTACAGTGGTATAAAGGAGTTGCCCGAATCAGTTTGGTCTAACGAAAATATTTCTTACTTGAATATTAGCTATTGCAAAGACCTGAAGAAACTTCCAAGCAACAGGTGTAAGGTGAAACTCTCTAATTGGTTTAGTCTATGGGGCTTCACATCTCTTCGCGAGTTTTCTGAGCTTCCCAGGGACATGAGATACTCATAACACAATTGATTATAAACTGATATCTGAACTTGTATAAATTTCTCCTAATCAATTGTGTCACTGCGTAGATTTAGAATGGTGTATGCTGCTCATGAAAGGATTGGACTACATTATAGTGTGGTTCGAATTGCATCAAGTGTTCTTGGTTTGAACCTTATAAGCTGTTTGTAATAGACGGTTAGGATTAAAACATCTAAATGAAGGAGAGTGTCATTTGTCCTAAGTTTGTTATATTGTTTAAGTGAGACCGTGAGCTGCACATGAGCTTGCTCACACGAGCAAAGCATGCGAGCTCTAACGGTATTATTTTGTCATTTCCTTCCATCATACTGTATGTGTGATTGCTTCCCTTGCAACTGGATCTAAGACTGAGAAGGAATGAAATGGAGAGCACCGTACTCCCCTTTACAGAAAACCACCATTGTTCATTTCGTGTTCTTCAATATTTTCTAGAAAATCCATTTACAAAACCATATAATCAAAGAACAACAACACATGAAGCCAGTGGAAGTTATGAGCCTGAAGAATCAATTGACGAGTCTGAAACAAGTTCGAGTGATGAAAGCAGTGGACGTGATCAGTATGAAGCCTACGGAAGTGATGAGTCTGTAGAAATTATTGAAATGTAATATTGAGATGGGCAACAATGGACCAAATGCTGAAATTAAGTTTAATTTTACAGGTGAGGTAGCTTTCACTTAATTCTGTTTTCCTAGAATTTGTAAACTTCTGATGTTTTTTTGGAGTAAAATCACTGCACGTCATTAACATTGTTCAAAGCATACCACTAAACAAAAAAATGCTAGAGAAAGGTAAGCATCTAAGTAACAAATGATCATAGAAGGGAACCATACTCAAGTGGAGGGATGAAAGGTCACCCCTCCTCATCATTATGTCCTGAGGGGGTGCAAAAACAGCAAAGGTGAGTGGACCATGACTTTATAATAATACTAATAATATGAAAACCATTTTCTTTATGAACATACGAACCCTCCCCCACCCACATGCACACGTGCGTTCTGGAAACACATATATACTGCATCTAGTAAGTTTTTCCAAAAATTCTAGCATTCCATGCAATCATTCGTATAAACAAGTATGAATAAAACAATGCTCAATCATGGTGCTATCATTGCCTAAAGGCAAATCCATAAATCTCATCAATAATGTACTCTCTAGGGGTATCATAGTTGCCCAAAAGCAGTAACTGCCCATCATCCGAAGGTGAAGTTGTACGACACTGGTTACACCAGTGAAGAAACATGGTAGGCTCCATCACCCAAAGGTGAAGCTGTACGACTCTGAGTTAAGCCGGAGAAGAAATATATAACATCACACACCAACACTAGCCGTGGCTAGTGAAGATGTCTGACACCGGTTTCGCCAGTGAAGCTGGGGGTATATCATAAATCTCCTCAACTATGTCCTATGGCCGTAGATGTGTTGTATGATAACCCGCTAGATAACTACCAAAACAACAACAACAACAACAACAACAACAAAGCTTTTTCCCACTAAGTGGGGTCGGCTATATGAATCCTATAACACCATTGCGCGCGGTTTTGTGTCATATCCTCCGTTAGATCCAAGTACTCTAAGTCTTTTCTTAGGGTCTCTTCCAAAGTTTTCCTAGGTTTACCTCTACCCCTTCGGCCCTGAACCTCTATCCCATAGTCCCATCTTCGAACCGGAACGTCAGTAGGCCTTCTTTGTACATGTCCAAATCCATTTTGTGTACGTGTTGATGCTTCACCGTCCAACATTCTGTGCCATACAGCATTGCCGGCCTTATTGCCGTCCTATAAAATTTTCCCTTGAGCTTTAGTGGCCTACGACGGTTACACAACACACCGGGAGCACTCTTCCACTTCATCCATCCAGCTTGTATTCTATGGTTGAGATCTCCATCTAATTCTCCGTGCTTTTGCAAGATAGATCCTAGGTAGCAAAAACGGTCACTCTTTGGTATTTCCTGATCTCCGATCCTCACCCCTAACTCATTTTGGCCTCCATTTGCAATGAACTTGCACTCCATATATTCTGTCTTTGATCGGCTTAGGCGAAGACCTTTAGATTCCAACACTTCTCTCCAAAAGTTAAGCTTCGCATTTACCCCTCCTGAGTTTCATCTATCAATACTATATCGTCTGCGAAAAGCATACACCAAGGAATATCATCTTGAATATGTCCTGTTAACTCATCCATTACCAATGCAAAAAGGTAAGGACTTAAGGATTGTTGATGCCCAAAAACAGTGAGGACTTTGGTACAACAGAGAGTATTAAGTTTGTGATCTTCGCTAGATTGCTCTGGTCATTAGTGTGGATAAGTATGTAAATGGATAGAGACAGGAAAGCAAACACAAGATGTACGTGGTTCACCCAGATTGGCTACGTCCACGGAGTAGAGGAGTTCTCATTAATTGTGAAGGGTTTACGCAAGTACATAGGTTCAAGCTCTCCTTTAGTGAGTACAAGTGAATGATTTAGTACAAATGACATAGGTGTAGGCTCTCGTCTTCACTTGCCTTAACTGTCTCATAGGTAGATGTGGCGTCTTCTCTGGAAGTACGCTTCCTCCATCCAGAGGTGGTATCTTTAACTGGTGGAGATGCACAAGGTAATGTATCAATTTCACTTGAAGCTTACTTGTAGTTTCAGGCTTGGTCAAGCGCGATACAAACCATGTAGTAGGAGTCCCCCAAGTCGCCGAGCTAGGGGATCTGCTGAAAGAGGTGACAGACAAGGTAAGCAATCAGAGCTCTAAGCAATCAATCCCAGATCAGAAGTTTGATTTCGAGTTTCGGCTGATTGTTCTCATTCTCCCTATCTTGCAGGCAACATGAAGGATAAAGAGAAGAAAATGAGAATAGATGATATGAGATACTTTTGCTTTTGAAGAAGTAACTTTCCACAGGCTTATTCTTGAACTGGGCTGGAGGATTTTCTGGTTTCCTCCAGAGTATAAGGCCGACTGAAGAATTTGAGGGTCAAAACACGTCCATCAAATCTAGAGTACGTTCGACCCTGCTAATATGGGATACTTTTGCTGTTTACAAAGTAGTGGATGTATTGGCACGTGTTCTGTTACGCTTGTCTCCACATGCTTCCTTGTATCCTTTTCACTTTCCCTATCTGTTCCTCTGGCAGATGTGGTATCTTCTCTGGAAGTAAAAGATGTTGAAGATGGGTACTCGAGAGCAATTCCAGGTAAGTAATCAGGTAAGGGGTTCTAGGCAGTCAGTTCCTGACTGGAAGCTTGATTCCAAGTGCTGACTGATTGCTCTCTTTCTCCTTGTCTTGCAGGTAAGAACAAGGCCAAAGGAAAAGACAGGGAAAAAGCATGATATGGGATACTCTTGCTTTTAATCCTGATGATATGAGATATTCTTGCTCTGGTGTAGCTTGTTTGCAGAGGTATTATCCGAGGGAAAGAAAGTTGAGTATTTCGAAAGGCTTCGTTGGGAGTGCCCTCTCAGATATGAGGAAGGGTTGAGCATTTTTGCAGGTCTGCCTGTCCGTTGAGGATGGAGGTCGACATATATAGGAGTTTCCCTAACAACAAGTAGTAATGCTATTCCTTTACCCTGCTTGGTCATAGCACGGTAGTGGGAGCTGTCAGCTTCACGTGTGTCAGAGCACTTTGAAAAAGTGGTCTGTGGTATCTGGAAAGCTGATGTTGCGTGTGAAGATTACAGACAAGCTTTATCCAAGGAGATCTGGCTCTCGAAGTTGAGAAAGCGGTGCCTCTTCGGTTTTCGTACAAGCAATCCTATCAGAGATCTGGCTCTCGAGATTTGGAAAACGGTGCCTCTTCGATTTTTGAGAGAGCAATCCTGCTGGGAGTCTAGCTCTCGAGATTCGGAGAGCGGTGTCTCTTCGATTTTTGAGAAAGTAATCATGTTGGGAGTCTGGCTCTCGAGATTCGGAGGACGGTGCCTCTTCGATTTTGGAGCAAGCAATCTTGTTGGGAGTGTTTTCTCGAATGTAAGTAAAGGTTGGGCATGTTTGCTAGTCTACCTTGCCACAGAGCACAAAGGTTGACACACAAGGACTTTCCAATTATCCAGCAGCGGTGCTGTTCCTTTATCCTTGTAGGTAATAATATGGTAGCTAGACCTTCAAAATTTATGTATCTAAACTTTGTTAGTGCTGTTTCTTTGCTATTCTTTTACCCTTCTTGGTCATAGCGATGTAGTGGGAGCTGCAAGCTTCACGTGTCTAAACTTTGTCAGAGATATTTGGCAAAGTTATCTATGGTACCCATGAGCTGATTGTGAGTGTGGAAAGTGGATGATTGAACAGTAAAATCCACGTGCTTTCTACTTCACCAAAAATCTTCAACAGAATGCCCGTAATTTCAGCAAAGCTGAGTGTGCATGTGATAGGTGCTGACAAGGCTGAAAAAAACAGGTGCCTCTTCGATTTCTGAGATCGGCCCTCGTGGTCTCTAAGCAGCCCAGCTTTTGAGAAAGCAAGTGCCTCTTCGATTTCTGAGATCGGCCTTCGTGGTCTTTGAGCAGCCCAGCTTTTGAGAAAGCAAACACCTATTCGATTTCTGAGATCAGCCATCGTGGTCTCTGAGCAGCCCAGCTTTTGAGAAACCAAACGCCTCTTCGATTTCTGGGCAGGCGCCTCTTCGATTTCTGAAGCTCTGTCGAGTGCAGATTTTTATAGAGGCTGACATTAAGTTCCAAAGCACACTTGAATCTTCACCAGTAGAAGCTCCCTTCTTGCACTTCTAAGATCTTGATTTGTCCGACCTATTCTCTCTTCAACACCTTTGAAAATGTCTGGCCCCTCCGACCGTCGTTTTGACTTGAACCTCGTTGAAGAGGCAGCCACGCCTTCTCCAGACAACATATGGCGCCCATCCTTCTTATCCCCTACTGGTCCGCTTACCGTTGGGGATTCCGTGATGAAGAATGATATGACTGCTGCGGTGGTGGCCAGGAACCTTCTCACTCCCAAAGATAACAGACTACTTTCCAAACGGTCTGATGAGTTGGCTGTTAAGGATTCTCTGGCTCTAAGTGTTCAGTGTGCAGGTTCTGTGTCTAATATGGCCCAGCGCCTATTTGCTCGAACCCGCCAAGTTGAATCATTAGCGGCTGAAGTGATGAGTCTCAAACAAGAGATTAGAGGGCTCAAGCATGAGAATAAACAGTTGCACCGGCTCGCACATGACTATGCTACAAACATGAAGAGGAAGCTTGACCAGATGAAGGAATCTGATGGTCAGGTTTTACTTGATCATCAGCGGTTTGTGGGTTTGTTCCAAAGGCATTTATTGCCTTCGTCTTCTAGGGCTGTACCGCGTACTGAAGCTCCAAATGATTAACCTTCGATGCCTCCTCCTTCTAGGGTTTTGTCCAGTACTGAGGCTTCGAATGATCCCCCTCCGGTGCCTTCTCTTTCTGGGGCTCTACCGACTGTTGAGACTTCTCCTAAGCAACCTTTGTGAAGGCTCCCTCTTGTTTGTTTATTTTGACTCATGTATATGTACATATTTGTAACTTATCGGAGATATCAATAAATAAGTTTTGCTTCATTTCAACGTATTGTGTTAAATACACCAAAGCCTTCTTGACTGAGTAGGGTCGGCTATATGAATCTTAGAATGCCATTTTGCTCAGTCTTTTGTCATGTCCTCCGTTAGATCCAAATACTCTAAGTCTTTTCTTAGAGTCTCTTCCAAATTTTTCCTAGGTCTTCCTCTACCCCTCCGGCCCTGAACCTCTGTCCCGTAGTCGCATCTTCTAACCGGAACGTCAGTAGGCCTTCTTTGCACATGTTCAAACCACCGTAACCGATTTTCTCTCAATTTTCCTACAATTTCGGCTACTCCTACTTTACCTCAGATATCTTCATTCCTAATCTTATCCTTTCTCGTGTGCCCACACATCTAACGAAGCATCCTTATCTCCGCTACACCCATTTTGTGTACGTGTTGATGCTTCACCGCCCAACATTCTGTGCCATACAGCATCGCCGGCCTTATTCCTGTCCTATAAAATTTTCCCTTGAGCTTAAATGGCATACGGCGGTCACACAACATGCCGGATGCACTCTTCCACTTCATCCATCCAGCTTGTATTCTATGGTTGAGATCTCCATCTAATTCTCCGTTCTTTTGCAAGATAGATCCTAAGTAGCGAAAACGATCGCTCTTTGGTATTTCCTGATCTCCGATCCTCACCCCTAACTCATTTTGGCCTCCATTTGTACTGAACTTGCACTCCATATATTATGTCTTTGATCGGCTTAGGCGAAGACCTTTAGATTCCAACACTTCTCTCCAAAGGTTAAGCTTCGCATTTACCCCTTCCTGAGTTTCATCTATCAACACTATATCGTCTGCGAAAAGCATACACCAAGGAATATCATCTTAAATATGTCCTGTTAACTCATCCATTACCAACGTAAAAAGGTAAGGACTTAAGGATGAGCCTTGATGTAATCCTACAGTTATGGGGAAGCTTTCGGTTTGTCCTTCATGAGTTCTTACGGTAGTCTTTGCTCCTTCATACATATCCTTTATAGCTTGGATATATGCTACTCGTACTTCTTTCTTCTCTAAAATCCTCCAAAGAATGTCTCTTGGGACCCTATCATACGCTTTTTCCAAATCTATAAAGACCATATGTAAATCCTTTTTCCCATCTCTATATCTTTCCATCAATCTTCGTAAGAGATAGATTGTCTCCATGGTTGAGCGCCCTGGCATGAACCCGAATTGGTTGTCCGAAACCCGTGTCTCTTGCCTCAATCTATGCTCAATGACTCTCTCCCAGAGCTTCATTGTATGGCTCATTAGCTTAATACCCCTATAGTTCATGCAATTTTGTACGTCGCCCTTATTCTTGTAGATAGGCACCAAAGTGCTCTTTCGCCACTCAGTTGGCATCTTCTTCGTTTTCAAAATCCTATTGAAAAGGTTAGTGAGCCATGTTATACCTGTCTCTCCCAAGACTTTTCTATGCTTCATCTTCTTCAAAGCTACAACCACTTCTTCCTTCATGATTCGACGATAAAAGGAGTAGTTTCTACACTCTTCTGAGTTACTCAACTCCCCTAAAGAAGTACTCCTTTCATGTCCTTCATTGAAAAGATTATGAAAATAACCTCTCCATCTGTCTTTGACCGCATTCTCTGTATCAAGAATCTTTCCATCCTCATCCTTGATGCACCTCACTTGGTTTAGGTCCCTTGTCTTCTTTTCCCTTGCTCTAGCTAGTTTATAGATATCCAACTCTCCTTCTTTGGTATCTAGTCGCTTATACATGTCGTCATAAGCCGCTAACTTAGCTTCTCTCACAGCTTTCTTCGCCTCTTGCTTCGCTCTTCTATACCTTTCACCATTTTCATCGGTCCTGTCCTTGTATAAGGCTTTACAACATTCCTTCTTAGCCTTCACCTTTGTTTGTACCTCCTCATTCCACCACCAAGATTCCTTTTGGTGTGGGGCAAAGCCCTTGGACTCTCCTAATACCTCTTTTGCTACTTTTCGGATACAACTAGCCATGGAATCCCACATTTGGCTAGCTTCCCCCTCTCTATCCCACCCACACTGGGTGATTACTTTCTCTTTGAAAATAGCTTGTTTTTCTCCTTTTAGATTCCACCATCTAGTCCTTGGGCACTTCCAAGTCTTGTTCTTTTTTCTCACTCTTTTGATATGTACATCCATCACCAACAAGTGATGTTGATTAGTCAAGCTCTCTCCCGGTATAACTTTGCAATCCTTACAAGTTATACGATCCCCTTTCCTCATTAGTCAAGATCACATGTTCTTCTCTTTTCTTAAAGAAGGTGTTGGCTAAGAAGATATCATATGCCATTGCAAAATCCAAGATAGCTTCCCCATCCTCGTTTCTCTCCCCAAAACCATGGCCACCATGAAAACCTCTATAGTTGCCTGTCTCCCTGCCCACGTGTCCATTTAAATCTCCTCCTATAAATAACTTCTCCGTCTGGGCAATTCCTTGCACCAAGTCTCCAAGGTCTTCCCAAAATTTCTCCTTCGAACTCGTATCCAACCCTACTTGAGGTGCGTACGCACTAATGACATTGATGAGTTCTTGTCCTATTACAATCTTGATTGCCATGATTCTATCTCCTACCCTCTTGACATCTACAACATCTTGTGTCAAGGTCTTGTCCACGATGATGCCAACACCGTTTGTCGTTCTACTTGTGCCCGAATACCAAAGTTTAAACCCTGAGTTTTCTAGATCCTTTGCCTTAAGACCAACCCACTTAGTTTCTTGTAGGCACATAATATTTATCCTTCTCCTCACCATAACTTCCACTACTTCCATAGATTTTCCCGTTAAGGTTCCTATATTCCACGTTCCTAAACGCATTATACTCTCTTGAACTCTACCCTTCTGTCCTAGCTTCTTCACCCTCCCCCGTCCAATAGGATCAAAGTACTTCTTTTATGTGTCCTGTGTAAAGTTGATAGGAGCATATGCTCCCGAACAACTTTGAGTGGAGTCGTTCGAAAAGAAGTTTCTATGGCCCCCTTGCTTATTTAACACTGCATCCGGGTGCCGATGGAGATACAGCGACCCTTGCTCACTTATCACTGTGCTCGGGCCACACAGCGCGCCACTTACGGGTGACGCCCTAGCTTTAGCTTGATTTCGTTCTGGATTCATTTTCATAAGGATTCGACGTAACTGTGGAGTGCCGGCTGTCGACTACCTGACGCCATCCCCCTCCTCCTTTACCCGGGCTTGGGACCGGCAATGTATGATAAACTTACACAGGCGGAGTTAGATAACTACCAAAACATACCTCAAAAATCTCATATCAAAATCTAGAGCTCAAAAGCTCAAAATCTCATCTCATTAATCCATGATAGCACATACTCATAAATCCGTATACTAAAATCATCCGAAAGCCATAGATTTTCATATACAAGAATCCAATCATTTATAACCTTTTGAAAAACATAAATTTGATAAATAAAAAAGATTCCATGAAAGCAATTTAATAAATCATTAGTATGGGAAAACATACTATAACATATGCTCCATTCATGAAATATGAAATGCATGCAAGCTTAATGTTTTATAAAAACATGCAATTTAGGAAGGGGTCCACTCACAAGTATTCTGTTACTGGAGAACCTCTCGAACTAAGGAGGACCAGTTCACTTCCAACCAATGCATCTAAACACAAATGAAGACCATTTAATAAAACACTACTAAAACGATGAAATTTAGGAAAACGGACAGCGGATGAGGATTCGACACGTCGAATAACCTAAGAAATGACCTTAGGTTCCCCCACGCGCCACTACGAGGTGACGGCCTAGAAGGCCAGACCTTGAGATGGGTCGTCAGAAAAGTCGTTGAATCCGCCGTGGACGGCTGCGGAGCACAATACCTCTGGGGAAGGCACATGTGCTCCACATACCACCATGACCTGCACCCACGTGCAGGCCACGCGTCGGTCCAAGAAGCTGGGTTTAGGTCCAGGTTGGATCGGATCTAGGTAGGGTATGGGCTTGGGTTATAGGGTTTGGATTTGGTTTAGGGCTAATGGGTTGGGCCTGGGCTACTAGGTTAATGGGCCGAGTTATTGGTTTGGATCTGGCCCAAAGGTTTGGGTTGGATATTAAGTTGGGTTTTTGGTTCACGGGTCGGGTCAACCTGATTCCAGGCCATGGGTTCGGTCGGAATTTGGGCAATAATTTCTGAGCTCCGTTCAAGCTCAAATCAACACCATTTGTAATGATTCAAAAACCAAAATGAAGCTAATAGAGTAAGGATTCGAGTCGTACCAAGATGAGGTTGAGTTGTGGTCGAGATCGATCGGAAAATAGCTTGCAACCTATGCTCTTTCATCGAAAAACTAGAAAAATGTTTTCCCAAGTTGTTTCTACGTTCAAACGTCACCAAAGTTCTCAAAACTACCCTAATCTAACCTATAACATTATCGCCGGAGAGGAGAGAAGAAAGTAGAGACGAGAGAGAGAAAGAGGGAAAGTTCTAGAGAGAGATGTCACAGGAGTGGGGAGAAAAGGACACTAGAAATGGGGGAAAGGAACGCCACATGTCAGCCATGTAGAGGTTCAAATGGAGAAATATCCCTACTTATGTAATTACCAAAATGCCCTTAAAGTTCAAAAATCGTAAAAGCTTCGCTTTAGCTCCGAATTCTATTCTGATTGTGCCAACGCGTTCGTATTGACAAGAGCTACGGAAATAAAAGAAACGAAAAATTCTAACGAGTCGACGAACGAAAGTCAACGTTCCCATTATTAGGAGAATTTTCGAATTTTAACCAATTTATACGTAAATTTTGAAACGGGTTGTTACATTGCGTGTTAGAGCATAAAGCTACTATATAGTTTCTCATAAATTGAATAATATGATGGCCACCAATGTTTCATGAACCAACTCCACCCGTTTTTTTTTTCCACTTATAAGTGAAGAGGAATACCACGAGACCGTAGTACTAAGTGGCTAATAGCGCCCCTAGTTAGCTTTTAAAAGTTTTAAAAAGATGATTTGGCCTTCGTGTTGTCTTGGCCTTTGGAATTGGAAGTGAATTTCAATTCCAAGGTTTCGCTCATTGATTTAGAAATGCAAATGCTTTCTAATTGTTTAACCTTCAATTGAAGACTTATTTAGCGCAGTTCCAATGTTGGAAGCCCCCCTGGGCAATAAGCAACTCAATCCCTTTAAATGAATAGTAACTACTTGCAATGAACAGCAACTGCTCAAGTGCATCTCCACCCCGATTTTGTCACACCATATGTTATTATCCAAAAGTACAATTTTTGTGGATAGATTTTCGAATATATTTTTAACCAAATCCGTCATACCACATGTATGTGTTTATTTAGAATCGTTGAGGATAGATTTTTGTATTTGAAAATATTAAAATGTGATGTAAGATGGAAGATAATGGTAAGGTATTTATAGAAATAAAATTATTTTTTAAAAAAATATTATAATTTGAAAAAAAAAGAAGATATAATTTAAAAAAAAATGATTTTTTATTTGAATTTTTAATTAATTTTTTAATATTTTTTAAAAATTTTATTAACTTAATTAATGTAGACCGTTGGATTACAAAAACAATTGAAATCCAATAGACCTTATTGTGATACGTGGCCCAACAATAACAATTCTGTTTTTTTTTTAAGCCGAAAAAATGTGGGACTTGATTTGGAAATCTAAAGGTCTAGATTGTGCCATGTCATCTAGATGTTGGGGAGATTTGAAATTTTTTTTACCATGGAAATCCAACGGCCTGAAAGCAACCACGTCGGTTCAAGACAACGGTAACTGAGTAGGCTGCCACGCGGGCCCCACTTTTTGAAACCTTGACAGAAACGCGCCACCACACACACATGTTGTTTATGCGCTTGACGCAAAAAAAAAATTAATAATATGACTGAAGTTAGCTTTACGTCACATCTGCTCAGGCGTTCAGGCCGTGGACTTTTGCCTGACTTATTCCTCAAACTCACCTTGAGCCCAATTGCCCAACTGGGCCTTGGGGGAGGGTGGGGAATGGATTTCATTGCCCATCAACAACGCAATTGGCCATGGTTGAGTTGCTCTTACATCCCACTTGAATTCTAGACTAAAAACGCACCAAGAAGTTAGTCACCCAAATGCTACGGTAGTCCTTGTCGAGATCAAATTACATTGGATGCTCTGCTGATCAGAAGATGAAATCGAGCAACAAAGTTTGTACATAAAGAGCGTAAGGCCGGGAAGATGGGGCCTATTGGCTACTGTGTGTTTGCCACTACGCGAGTTGTGACTTGGTAAATTGGTTCAGCTATCAAAGTGAGGGATCTTCAGCAAACATGCAGCTTCTTCCAAATTGGTTTCGAATAGGTTTATTTGGTTTAGCTCTCTCTGCTGCTGTTTCTGGTTCAAAGCCAATGTGTATGTTGAAGGTAAAAGCTAATTTCATTGTCAAATTCATGGGTGAAAGGCATGAACTATTCACTTCTGACTTGTTTATCCCAGTACCCCCCTGGAAAGACTAACTTATGACCAACATCACGTGTATGTGTGGAATGAGTCCTCTAGAAGTGAAGAGGTAGCAAAAAAACGCTCCCTTGATGTTTACAAACTTGCCAATGAGGCATCTATTAAATTTTGCCTGGTGGACGATATGAATGTGGAAAGTTGTGGCATAAATTCAAATTTGATCATGACTACAGGTCGAGGGAACCAAAAGTAGAAGAAGAAACATGACAAGATGACAATTCCAAAGGTGGTGGATCAAAGAGATGAGCCTGAAGCCAGTTGATCAAGTGAGTTCAAAGAAAACGAAAGTGATGATCATGGGTCTGAAGCCAATGGAACAGATAATAATTTGGACTTTTAATCCAACAATTTTAAGCATCATTATCCAATAGAAATAGGAAAAACTTTACATCAAGTTTGTACTTTGATAGCTCACTTATCTGTCCAAGAAATAAGACGACAAATAGGCAAGGCTTTTATTATTTTAGTATCGTTTAACAAGTTATGGACAAGTGTGTAATATCCTGTTTGTTGTCTTTAAAACTTGATTTGCAAGTCCAGCGGCATCTTGAAACTCGCCTTTATATCATAAACTTAGACATTAACTAACACGACATGCCCAAGGCAAAGTAAAATCTCACGACCAAACACTTAGAACATTAGACACAACAAAAATATGCGATAGTTCGATGGCTGAACTGCAATGAGCAAAAAATATGAATGGCCCGACTGGACTAACAACTGCAAAACTTGTTCTCGTTTAAAAAAATACAGCAAATTAAAGCCGAAAAAGAAAGGCACACCCCCTGTTTAACAGTATATACAAACATCAAATTCGTAATGATGATAAAACTAAAGGGGTCTTCGCTTCAAAAGGACTAGGAACATTCCAAACTTAAGAAGAGAAATTATACATCGCGCAACAAGCTAAAGGTAAAAAAAAAAAAATGAAGAAAAAGTGATGCATACACAGTAATGAAATACAAAATTTCCAAGTACCTTCTATCAGCGTCGGTTGCTTCCTTGAACTTTTAGGGTGCGTTTGTTGCACCGGACTATCTCGGACTTGACTAGCTTCAGGGACTAAGCTGGACTGGCTTAGAATAGACTAAGCTGGACTAACTTAATGAAGCGTTTGGTGCAGTGTCGGACTAAAAACCAGGATAATGAAAAATAGTGAAATTACAAATTTTAACGATAGAATTACATCCAACTCAACTGCAAAATACCCACAGTCAAATCAAATGATAATTACATTAAACTCAACAACAATTGCTTGGAAACGAAAGAAAATATTGAGTTTTTGTGCATTGTAGCATTGCAATTTGCAAAAACAAACAGCGCTTTCCTACAACTTAGGAATTTAGAATCAGTACATCAAACTTTCTCACTTTTTGGTCTAAAATCCCTTTAAGCCTCTATAATTGAGAAATCTATAAACATTCAGCAACCCAAAATTGTTAAAAACTCAAACTTATCAGACCACAAATTTGGAGGAAGAAAATTTTGATTTCTTCTTCACAGCCTCCCAAAATCCATGAATAATACCATATTCATTCATCCTAATGTTAACATACAATTGTAACATCACTATCTGACTTTGCTAAATTTGATAGAGAGACATCCTTTGCACTTTGAGCGTAGCTTTCAATACAAAACAATTGAATTTTACAACTCCTGTTTAATGATTTCATCCAAAGAATAAGTTACAACAATTGAATCAAACAACGGCTATGATACAACATGAACGATACATTCATGGCACAACCAACACAGCAATTACCCCAAAGAAGCAACTCCAAGAATTGTGCTTCTTTGTACACTTACTGACGATGTTGATTGAAACATCACCAATGCTACTGCTTTTCTCTAACTTGGTGTATTAGTATAGTTTGCAGACTCTGCACTTCTAGCAGGGCAAACAGAAGAATATTGACAGAACCTGCATTTCCATCCCTCATCCTTAGGAGTGTAACTTGCTTCTCGCTCTCCTAACCAGAACTCAAGACAACCCTGTATTTGATTCTTGATCCAATCAGAGTCGTATGCAAACTCATCTTCACCAAGTAACGAATGATCTTTCTATAACTCATATCTGACTCAAAAATAGTCATATCAGTATCTTCCCAAAAGTTATTGTGACCAAGCAAATGTAAAAGATCTTGTGTATAAATTTTATACTCACCTCAATAGCAGCTGGTCATGTGTAGAGGGCAGCATGCTACATGTGTTTCTGTAGTATCTCACTATGTCATCAAGGGTCTGCACAACCAAGAGAAATTGTTACCTATACAAATTACTAATAAACAAAACAAATTTTGTTTATGAAACAAATTTTTCACCTATGTCATCAGTGGTAATTATCTGAAAAATCTATGTCACACAATTTTGTTTATGAACTAATAAACAAAACAAATTACTAAAAAAATGCATCCTTAATATCAAGTGATTGGTTTTTGAAGCAAGTATAGTGATAATGGGAACATCAAACAATAGAAAACCCCGAAAATCCTGATTTCCTAGACTAAATGTATCAAATAATTCAATGGAGAGACTTAACCTCTGCTGGGAACCTTGAGTTAGCAGCCATCTCTCTGATTTCTTCATATAAGATACCATGAGGATTTAAGGAAAAAAAGTGAAAAATTTCTCTGATGGGAATTTATCAGCAACTAAATCATCCCAAATGTACTTGTAGCACATTAATTGAAGCCTGCCATAATAGAGTGTGACTTCATTATGGTGCATTTCCTCATCCTTGGCAACAAAAAATCAGCCCAAAACAGAAGCTAATAAAGGTGCATACCTTCCATTTCTTCGTTGTGGTTCAACAGTAAGTGTATCTTTCACACGAGTCCTTGTGTCAACTAATATTGGGTTTCGGTTTGTTTCTGTAACAGGCATTCGAATCTCATCAATCACGCCCATCATCCATACCCCTTTTGCAAAACCTATTATGATCGAAAATATAGCCAATTATTGAAGGAAATGAGGTTAAGGAGATCAATGCTCCAATATCATCAATTCTAAACAGAGAATTGGCTGTAAGAATAAAGCCAAAGAAAGAGTGTGCCTATCTGACGTACCTATATATAAAGGTAGGATGTTTTTCTAAGACTTTCTCAATCATGTTTCATTTTCAGTACTGATGTTTCAGGTATCCAGAGCATTGTCTCATTAGGTCCCAAAAACTACATTGGATCATCATCAGCAACCAGTTGTGCTTATTTCATATTATTTCAATCAAATACATGACAAGCTTCAGTTAAAGGGCACCATAATCTTACAATCCAGGATTCATGCTTACATCCAACCCATACAAAATTGCCAAACAAAGGAACAGAGCTGCAAGCTTAATCCAGACATCACTCCTTACAGATGATATTGATAACCAATTAACTACTTTATGGAACAATAATGATCCATATGATCCATTTATTAATTGATTATAATGCAAAATAAGCCCTAAGAACGCCTCTATCTAACTCATTATGACAAAATTCCCCCCAAAGATAAATTAGTAAATAGAAAGATAAACCTTGGACCTCGCATAGATTGACAGATACAATATCAAGTAGCTCTATGCAGGAGGTTAAAAGCCACCTAAACAATGTATCAGGAGTCAAAGATTGAATCAAGAGACACAGATTAATTAACTTACAGTGGCAGCAAATGGAATTTGCAATTTCACAGAAGCAGAAATCAAATCCGTACAACTACATCATAAAATACCCAGAAGCAAAAATCATTGAAGAACAAGCAATTTCAAAGCATAAGACCAACCCAGATTTCACAAAATCAAAGCAATCCAGATTTCACATAATCAAAACAACAAATGGAATTTGTAAATGACGAGTGAGAGAGAGACTGACGATTTCTTAGCCTGCTCGAGCGAGCGAGCGTGGCCGATGTAGTTAGTCGAGCGATCAGGACGATCTAGACGAGCATGACGAGTAGGGCGAGCAGGACGAACACGAAGAGCGAGCGAGCAGGAGGACGACGATGGCCTTAGCTAGTCCGCTCGTATTTGGGAGGTCTCGCTTGGACCACTTAATGAAGGAGTTAGTGAAAGCGAGTCCCACTTAATACCATTAAACTTAGTCATGGCAGCCAACAAACAGAGGATTACACTAAAAACTAGTCCTGTCCAGTCTAGTCCAGGTTAGTGAAGCCAAACAAACGTGCCCTTAGTTCAGTGAGTTAACCTCCTCTGTACTCAGTTGCTTTACAAGATGTTTCTCCAATTCTAGGACTCTCCCATTCTGCTGATTGGCCCACTGCTTTTCCTTAGCATGAGAAGGAGCAACTGGCTTCGGTGGCCTTCCTCCAGATGGGGGTGCCATGTGTTAAGCACCAGGACCAGGCATCAGTTGCTGTTGTTGAAAAAGACATGTTCTCTTTCAAGATAATGTGGCATGAAGGGTCGTCATTTATCAATCTAGACTGCACATTTAGACAGGACTCAATTTAATAGTATTTATGGATATTTGTAAGTCAATTGGCCAGCAAAAAATTACTCCCAATTACAAATAAAATTTTATATCTACAAACTATCTATGGCATATGGAAGTTTTTACATCAAAATACGAACACATCATGCAAAGAATGGACATCCAGCAGCAAAGAATCTCGCAGAAAAATATGCTCGATCTAGCCTGTTATGTTCAGGAATTTAAGCTAACTGCCACCGACTTAACATTGTCAATCATCCACCACCCAAAAGATGAAAAATAAACAACTTTAACTCCGGGACAGGGGATGGTACAAGTTTTGCAAAGATGTATCAGTTCGTTACCAGCTAACATAGAATAGAAACAATGAAAATAAAAGAGCTTCAATATCCACACGACACCTGTGCCTGTAAAACACAAGCCAAAAGATGAATACAAAGAAAATAGTACTACCTCTTGGTAATCCCCATTTCAGAAATAGGCCGCGGGCATGTTCACCGGTGATTTTCCCATACTGTCTGTGTCAACTTTCACAAAAATATTAGTGTACTTCTGAACATCAGTTTGAGCATCCTAGGCCATGACATATGGGACTGACTAGAAGCAGAGTTCCCAGCTCCAGGTGAAACTCCAGTAGCACTAGTCTGAACTGAGACCTACTGGTTTGCTCTTTCAAATGACTGGGCCTGCTGTGGCTGGCTGAAGACTGGGTCCCAGCAGATACTGGCACAAAGGCTGATGAGATGGGTAAAATTCTGCTTTGGTTGAGAGGGGGTTGCACAAAACATCTTCAAAAGATGAGTCATGCGTAAAGCCATTCCCAGATGTATTTGATGGTTTGGAATCCTTAGCCGGTGTCTTGGAGGTCTGATCGCAGAACCTGCCTGTGGCCTAGGTGGTAGGGAAGCTGTTGGTCCTGATGTTGCCAGCCCAAATACATCCTTTGTTGCAGGAGTGATCCCTTTGTTTACAACTTGCAAGGGTTTCCCGGTCATTGCCCCACCTGCCCTTCACCAAAGTTCGACAAGCTTGAGTTTTGTGGTTGAGTTTTGCCAGAGCTCCCAATGCTATGTAATGTTGTAGCTGAAGGCTGCATGGCGCTGAAGACAATGGCAAGATCAAGGACAACATCACTTGTCTGTCCAAGAATAAGACTGACAAACAGGAGAAATTTTTAGTTACGACCGGAACACAAGTGGTACACCACGTATTTTAATAGAAGTAGAAAATTTTATTTCTTAAGTTATTAACTTTTTAGCACACATATCTCACCATTTGTATAATGACACATTGTGTACCACCCTGTATACCGGTCACATTGAAAAATCTCTTGACAAACAGCTAGGCTCTTATTTTTTTAGTATTGTTCATACATTATAAAGGGCAAGGTTATGGACAAGTGTGTGTACCATCATATTTTATTTTTTTTTATCTTTAATCAAGTCTAGACGCATCTTGAAATTCGCCTTTATATCATAAACTTAGACATTAATTAATACGCCAAACCCAGGCAAAGTAAATATCTCACGACCAAGCGCGATAGTTTGAACATTCGACACTACAAAAATACGTGAAAGTTCAATGGCTGAACTGCAATGAGCGAAAAGTACCTAGATATCCCCTCTTTATATAAGGACCTAGATATCCTTCGTTTTATTAAAAAAAAAAAAAAAAAAACTGCACGAACAACAGGGTTGTTCTTGAAATAAACTTGTTTGTATTGATAAATTATGGCCGGCATTAATATTGTCTACTATCTAAAAGGAATCAGTTGTCTACATTTTTGGAACCTTTTACCCCCGACAAAATTCTTGACTTCGCCACTGTTGTCTAAACGCAGTACCTGTAATTTGCGGAAACGCCTGATTTCTAAAGGGATTTTATGATTGAAGCTATTGTCTTGGAGATGCAATGCCCTAAAAAAGCTTAGGTTTCCTACGTGTGGAGGATGTTTTGTACTACATGTCACTTAGACCTGACAATTTCTTACACGATCAGTTAACACGACACATAAACGACACGAAAATAACGAGTTTTGGGTTGATACGGTAACTAATCGAGTCGTTAGAAAGGCCTGATTTCTAGAGGGATTTTATGACTGAAGCTATTGTCTTGGAGATGCATGCCCTAAAAAAGCTTAGGTTTCCTACGTGTGGAGGATGTTTTGTACTGCAGGTCACTTAGACCTAACAATTTCTTACACGATCAGTTAACACGACACATAAACGACACGAAAATAACGAGTTTTGGGTTGATACGGTAACTAATCGAGTCGCTATCGAGTCACACGATAAGAACCCGTTAATAACGGGTCATTAACAGGTTTACAATAGGGTGACGTGCGGGTAACCCGTTTCGACACATTCAGAAAAATGTTATTTTGATGATTTTAAATTTTAAACTACTAAAAAAACTTACAATAAAATAAAATAGTCATAGTTTATATGTATATATTGTATATTAGATCTATATTATTGTATTATTATTCTATATAAGTTTAAAAAAAATTAAGTTTTATTTATTTATTTATTTTTATAGTTTACTATAGGCAGATTAAAAAATTATAAAACACATTAAAAAATATCAAGTAATTTGAAAATACCACACACATTAAAAATTATAATAATTAATTTATAAGTGTGAAAAAATAGGCAACCGCTCATGATCGCATCCTCCACGCTTTTCAAATTGGTACATCGCCATTTGAATTTTATTAGAACCATACAAATGATAGGAGCATATTTATGCGACTTAGTTGGCTTGTTCTTGTGCATTTATGTCGTGTTTCCTTAGTTATTTTAATGTTTAAAGTCATTTTCGTGTGTTTTTAGATTTTATGGACAAAGTAGGCAAGAAGATGCATTTTGGAGCATTTTGGAGCAAAATGGAGCTTGGAATGCATGTCACATATTTGGGCCAAAGTGGATGGACGAATTTGAGAACTAAAGAGGCCAAGAATGTGAAGAATTATGGTCCAAAAGATGAAGAACTCAGCCCAAAAATTTGTCACCCCAACTTGCCTTCATTGCCATGCAAAACAACATAGAATTCCCTTTGGATTCCCATGCCATGCTTGATCACTCTTGTCCCCTACATAATTTCTGATTTCATGCTTCAATTCATTTAATTATTACACTTAATTGCTTGATACCTCTTGTTCCCTTCACCCACAAAATTTTATACAACTTTCACAACCATAACATGCACCAATTGATGCTCCATCATTCACATTTGGAATCCCATGCCTTGTGTACCACATGTTGCTGCACCTTTGACTCATTTATTGACACATTTTCACCTCCCTTTCCATCTCTATGCAATGTACACAATCATTCATGCCCCCTAGCTACAAGACCACTCCATTTTACCCTTCACACTTTGCATCATCACTTCATTTTCACCCTTGGACCATTGCACACCACATACACTCTTTGTCGTGCATTCTCCCTAGCCTAACCTGATTCTCTAAGGTTTTTGGGGCCTATATATACATGTTTACACCCCATGGCAAAGGGTTCACACTCTCATATTCATCATTCATCACAGAAAATTCGTCCATACAACCTCTAGGTAGCAAAACACCCCAAAAACACCATTCTAGTGCCTAGAAAACATAACAGCCACTCCACCTTCTTCCACCCTCTTTGCCTAGTTCTCCACCACCCTCCAACCCTCAAACACTCCTCCACACTTACCCTAAACCTTTCCATACCATTCCCCATCCATTCTACATCATAAAACTACCCAAAAATCCGTCCACAAAGCAATCTGCCGCAAGCAAGCAAAGGAGAATTCTTGGATGCACTTGCTACCCAAGTTGGAGCATTTTAGGTGTTTTCTTTCCTTTGATTTTAATGTCTAATTTTATGTATCTTTTCTTTGTGAGTATGAGGAACTAAATTCCTCTTAGTTAGTGGGTCATTCGAAACCATGTTCATACTTGCAATATGATTTGATTACATCTAGTTGTGATTCATAAGTTGTGAATTCAATTTACTTATCCGATCGTATAAGAAATGATTTGTGTATGTTGGTTGAGAGTGCACGCTTAATTTTCATGCATGAATTTAACGCTAGAATATAAGGGAGTTTCACCTAATCGTTATGAACTTATATTCACAAGTAGTGAAGGTTGCTAGTCACAATCACGTTAAGTAAATTCTTGGCATAAGTTTCATGCAAATCATAGTAACGAGTGCCTCGTCAATGCTTATGGTTTTCATAGAACTTAATGATTCTTGCTTGTATCTCTATTATGCAATTCATGTAGGGAACTTGTAGGGAATGTTTTGGGTTGTCGTATGCAATCATCCAACCCAATAACTTGTGGAAAAACTGAGGGTTAATTAGTGCAATTCACGGTTAATTTGGGGCTTTGAGTATTCATAGCTTATCGAAAAGCAACTGGAAATCGTTTTGTATGCAAGTGTGACATGTGTGGAGAAGAACCTCCTAGCTAGCCTTCCATCCATAAGTTTCATTCAAATTCATTTTACAATCTGTTTTGATTCACTTAAATTTGTCTAAGAATTTGTTTACTTTGTTCTTGTCTTAATTTAATTATTTTCGTCCAAAATCAACCCCATCTTATTTCTTTGAGTCATATTAATTAGAACTTGTCTTAGATTATGTTTTTAAGTGTTTTAGTTCATTAGAAAACCAAAATTCGTCCAAGTTTGTGTTAGAGTCCCAAAACTGCTAGATTGTGTGTTTAAGGTAGTTTTGAGTGTTTAGGGGCTGTTTTGAGTCTTTTGGTTTGTTTTAGTGTTTTAAAGTATAGGTTTGCATTCTTTGAGTCTAGTTAGTGTTTTAAACTTTGTTTTTACGTTTTCAAGTCAGTTTCCAAGTGATTTAGCAATCCCTCCTAATCCCCGGCCTAGAACGATCCCTACTTACATACTTTACTACAATTGATAAAAAGAGGGTTTAATTCGTGTGTTTATATATTTCGCATCAAATTTTTGGCGCCGTTGCCGGGGATTAGCAACTTTGCTAATCTCTTGGATTGTTTTCTTTCGAATTATTGTATTTTGTTTAAGTTTCTATTTAAGTTGCTGATTTGTTTTGTTTTCTTTGTTTTTAGGTACTAGTTTATGACCCGTAGCTCACAACCTGTTTGTGAGCATATCTCCGACTTTGACAGTGATTTTGAAAGGACTTTGAGAAGGAAAAAGAAATTGCAAGAGTCTAATCCTTCTAGTCCCGAGCCTGAATTAGAAGAGCAAGAAGTTGAGGTTGAAGAGAAGGCCACGGCACAAGTGGGTGGAGTAGAGCAAGGTATAGCCATGGACAACCGTACGCTCAAGGAGCTTGCCGCCTCGGGTTTGGATAATGCCGCACCATTGTGTATCCAATATCCCATGGCTGCTCAAGGTAAAACCGAAGAGTTCGAGTTAAAGTCAAGTTTGCTCCACCACATTCCAAAGTTCCATGGGCTGTCCATGGAGGATCCGAACAAACATTTGAAAGAATTTGAAGTGGTGTGCTCAAGTATGACTCCGGTTACCGTTGACGGAAGTATTTTAAAGATGAAGGCTTTTCCATTCTCTTTAATGGACAAAGCCAAGGATTGGTTATACGAGTTGGCTCCCGGTACAGTTACATCTTGGGAGAGTATGAAAAGGGCGTTTCTGGAGAAGTTTTTCCCAACTTCTCGCATCATTCTTCTTCGTAAAAAAATAAGTGAAATTCAACAAGATGAAGGTGAGTCTTTTCCTACATATTATGAACGATTTAAATCACTTGTTGCTTTTTGTCCACAGCATCAGATGAAGGAGGAATTGCTTTTGCAATACTTCTACGAATGGCTCCTACCACTAGAACGTCAAATGCTCGATGCCTCGGCGGGTGGAGCATTGGTAGACAAAACGCCCATGGCTGCAAAAATCTTGATTGCTAATCGAGCGTTGAACGCTCAACAATACGAAGGTGTAGGCCAAAGAGGACCCCCACGACAACAAGTGCATGAGGTAAGTTCCACTTCCAATATTCAATCTCAGTTAGCTAATCTTACTTCTCTTGTTTCACAGATGGCCGAGGGAATGAAGATTCAAGGACCCATGGTGTGTGGCGTATGTTCTATCCAAGGACATGCATCCAAAAAGTGTCCTTAACTCATCGAGAATGGTGGATGGGAGAGCGCTAATGCCATTGGGTTTCAAAGCCAAAATCAGCCAAGACATAATCCATATTCCAACACGTATAATTAGGGGTGGAGAGACCATCCAAACTTCAAATAGAGAGAGCCACAACAAGCCCAACCACAAGGAGGCTTTAGGCAACAACCCCCGGGCTTTTACAACAAACCATACGCACCCCCTCAAGTCCAACCACAATCTGCCCCAAATACTTCGGGTAATGCTTTGGATAATGATACACTTGTTAAGTTACTAACCACTTTGACTAATGGGCAGGAAAATCAAAACAAAAGAGTGGACCAACTAGAGAAACAAATGGGGCAGATTGCCGAGGTTGTTGGGCAGATTAGAGACCAAGGAAGGCTTCCTAGTTCTACCATTCCAAACCAGAAGGGAGGCTTTGAAAGTGCAAAGGCCATACTCTTGAGAGGTGGAAAAGAGATTGGGGCAGGTTCTTCATCAAAAACAGGTCACAAAGAGGATGAAAAACTTCAATTTGAAGAGGAGGAAGCAAGCCCACTCACGGCAAAGGTGGGAGCACATTTGCCGCAAGTTTCTAATGTCCCCAATCTGTCCAAATCGGCCAATAAAGGTAAGAATGTGTCAAATTCGGTTCCTACTAATGTTTTTCCTTCGAATGCTCCTTTTCCTAGTAGGTTTATGCAAACAAAGAAGGAGGAAGCTGAAAAGGACATCCTTGAGACATTTAGGAAAGTTCAAGTAAACATACCTTTGTTGGATGCAATCAAGCAAATCCCGAAGTATGCCAAGTGTTTAAAGAAGCTTTGTACAACAAAGAAAGATGTCCGGGAGAAAGAGGTGTTACATGTAAGTGAGAATGTCTCCGCCATCTTGCAACATAAACTACCCCCCAAATGCAAAGATCTGGGGAGTTTTACAATTCCGTGTGTCATTGGTAATACCCGTTTCAAATCTGCCATGCTTGATTTAGGTGCTTCTATAAATGTTATGCCATATTCCATTTATGCATCTATGAACTTAGGAGCATTGAAAAATGATGGTGTAATCATACAATTGGCCGATAGATCTAACGCTTATCCAAAGGGAGTTTTGGAAGACGTTTTAGTGCAGGTTGATCATTTAATCTTCCCGGCGGATTTCTATGTCCTCGAAATGGATGAATCGGACCATGCCCCTTCATTGCCCATCCTCCTTGGAAGGCCATTCATGAAAACGGCTCAAACGAAGATTGATGTGGCCAAAGGATTAGTCACTATGGCATTTGGTGGTGACATGATTAGTTTTAAAATTTCTGAATCCATTGAGACTCCTAATGTTGTTCATTCTTGTTGTGCCATTGATAAAATTGAAAAGATAGGACTGGACCGTTCAGCACCAAGCACAAAGGATGCATCAACAACCATGCAAGACGAGGGAATTGGAGTGGAGTACAAGGACCATACGGCCACTGCCCTCACAGTGCTCAAATTGGCCGAAAGCACCATGGGGAAGAATGTTCACATTGCTACCACTTCATCACATCACATAGGTAAGCCACCTAATCCAAATCCAATTCCCATTAAAGTTGATAAGTGGTTCCCTTCTTTGGTGCAGATACCCAAGCAGATCCCCGACGGTGGGCACAGGAACGTGAACCTTAGGCAACACAACACACCCATCAACAAACATCACTATCCATTTCCGTTCAAGGATGCAATGTACGAGAGCTTTGTAGAACAAGATGTGGAGGAGACAACCCACTATGCCGTGGGTTCCCATGAAGGTTGATCAAGGTGTTCATCGTCCGGCTAGAAGACATTAAAGCAAGCGCTTTAAGGGAGGCAACCCATTTATTCTGCTTGATTGTCAATTTTATTACTTGTTTAATTATTTTTTGTTGTGACTTTCTATTTTGAAACATTAACAAATATGCAAAGGATTTTAACATTAAACTTCGTGGAAATGAACAGGAAACTGGGAAATAAAGAAACATAGCATAATACAAGAGTGAGCCTTCACAAAGGCTGCGTGGGAGAGGTTGCAGTAGTTGACGGAGTCTCAGCAGTCGGTGGGGCCACGGAATGAGGAGGTATCGGAGGTTGATCAGTTGGAGCTTCACTACGCGGTGCCGCCCCAGAAGACGAAGACAGATGCTGTTGGAACAAACCCACAAACCTCTGGTGATCAAGTAAAATCTGACCATCAGTTTCCTGTAGCTGGTCAATTTTCCTCTTCATGTTTGTGGCATAATTGTGTGCAAGCTTGTGCAATTGTTTATTTTCATGCTTGAGTCCTCTAATCTCCTCTTTGAGACTCTGTATTTCAGCCGCCAACGATTCAACGTGACGGGTTCGAGCAAATAGGCGTTGGGCCATGTTGGACACAGAACCCGCACACTGCACGCTAAGAGCCAGAGACTCCTTAACCGCCAATTCATCAGACCGTCTAGCGAGCAGCCTGTTATCTCTGGGGGTGACAAGGTTCCGGGCCACCACCGCAGCGGTCATGTCATTTTTCATCACCGAATCCCCAACGGTAAGAGGACCAGTAGGGGATATGAGGGACGGGCGTCATATGTTGTCTGGAAAAGGAGGGGCTGCTCCTTCACCAAGGTTCAAGTCAAAACGACGGTCGGAAGGGCCAGACATTTTTCAGAGGTGTTAAAGAAAGAGGAGATCGGACAAGTCAAGATCGTAGAAGTGCAAAACGGGAGTTTTTACAGGCAGAAATTCAAGAGTGCTTTGAACGTCCTGCATACCTTTATAAAAATCAGCACGCGATGGGATTTCAGAGATCGAAGAGGTGAGCTCAGAAATCGAAGAAGCCATTCGGAGATCGAAGAGGCGCCAGCTTTCTCAAAAGTTGGGCTTGCTCACAAACCACCAATTCCAGATACCGAAGAGTGTCAACTGTCTCAGCCTCATCAGCACCCATCACACGCAACTCAGCTTTGCGAAAATTACGGGCAGCCTATCGAAGCACCGATTCCAACCATATGTCTCTCTCAGCCTCGTCAGCACTTGTCACATGCAATCTCTGCCCTCAACGAAGCTCAGAACTCGAAGCGTAAATTCCGGATATTAAAGAGGCCTCTGCTTTATTGAGACGTGTCAGCATCTGTCAATTTGCACATCTGCGTTGCGTAAATCACGCGCAATCTGTCGAAAATTTTTAGAGAAGCGGAATGCACGTGGAAACTACTGTTAAATTATCCCAGGCTTGCCGACACGAGTAATGGAACAATGCCTTCCCAGCCATTAAGAAAATTCTATAAATGCTGAACTTCAAAGTGAAGCAGTCTCACCCAACTTTCAGCCTCACTTAACCCTTCATCCTCTCTGAAATGGCTTTCCAACAAACCCTCTCGAGTCACTCTGTATTTTTCATCCCCTGGGATACCCTTGCAAACAACCCATCCAGAGCACAAGTATTTCATATCATAAAGGTTGAGAGCACGAGTATCTCATATCATGCTTTCTCCCTGTCCTTTCTCCAGCCAGCACCTGCTCTCGAGTACTCATCATCTTGTGCTTCCGCTTCGTCTCTCACGTATAAGGGAAGTGAAGATGATACCTCGAAGCATGTGGAGACAACGTGCTGATTCATCCTCAACTAGGGACAAGGAGAAAGAAAGCAAGAGGTGGGCACTTGGAAAGATTGAAGAAAGAAACAGACTAACACCTTTACCTCGTGCCCGCCCGTCGTGCAGAAGAAACAAGCAGAGAAGAATGCAGCTTGCACAATCAACCCAGCACAAGGAGTCTGAGATGAAGAACTAAAGAAGCTGCCACATCTGCTTGGAGAACAAATAAGGAACTGCAACATCACCAAAGAGCAAAGCTTCGCTGTACAATTCCAATCCAGTTCAAGATCAAAGCTGTGGAAAGTCAACAAGATCAACTATCTCCAAAACCAGATTTACGTTCTTAAACTCTACTCTGTCTGGTTTTTACTTTGCCATATTTGTCATGTTTATTTGTCGTTTGTTATTTGCTTGTTTTTGGTGTGAGTATATGCTTGAAACATTGAGGACAATGTTTGATTTAAGTGTGGGGGGGTAACCATTGTTTTGCATGAAATTCGTAGAAATTTATCACCCATTACTTCTAGTGTTGTTCCTTATTGTTTTAAGTATTTTTAAGCTGTTTTGGAATGTTTCAGTGTGTTTTGACATAAAAATCCGAAAATTCATAAAAATTTGAAAAATTGTTTTTGAAAATCCAAAAAAGAGTTGTTTTTGTGCGCTTATTTGTGTCTTAGGGTACCTTCCAACACAATGATGAGGATTCGGTTTGTAATTGCATGACTGTTAAAGAGAGTTATAAACATGGATGAAAGTTTCATTTACTCTTTATTTATGCGTGGTTGTGGTTATAACTTATGAAATCACATGTAATCATAAAAGAAAAAATTAGTTTTTGTAACATGCTTGAAGGAAAGAACTCAAACTAACGCTACAACCTTGTGAGACTTGAGCTTAAACGTTTATTTGGAGAGTTAAAATCTGTGCATTCTTGTTTTCTAAAGTCGTTGCATGATCTCATTATTCTTTGCTTGGTTATTACTTAGAAGGCGTTTCATCATTTAGTTCCAAATGCTAGAACTCATGCCTATTTCATTCAAAGCATGCTATTGATTTGCATAAAACATATTCAAGATGAAGTTGTGTAGTTACCACCACCAAAGCCAAACTGCCATGTATCCCATATCGTTATATGTTTAAGTTAACCCCATTGAGCCTTGATAGCCTACATTCTTTGTTAAACCACATTATCCTTACCTAGCCTAGTTTAGGACCATCCATACCCTTATTCTTGAAGCATAGTAAAGCATGATTCAAATTGAATTTCTTTTGATTAATGTATGGCAGAAAACAAGTGTGGGGGAAGCGTGAGTTATTATGCTTGTTGAAAAGAAAAGAAGAGTTGAGAAAAAAAAAAAAAAAAAAAAAAGGAGTTGAAAAATATGTGAAAAAGAGTTTTAAAGTGCTGCTTGTTGAAGAAAGGGTCCAAAACATAGAATTCGGCCCTAAATATTGCTTGAATTTTCCCTTCGTGTCTAAAAGCTGATTTCTGCAATCTAAGTGAATTCTAAGTTTCAATTTCATTACTTTATTTGCTATTGCTTTAAGAACGATTGTTATCCTTATCCTTCATTTGTTAGCCATCACCCCAAGCCCCGTTACAACCCTTAACTTCATCTTGAGTTCATGCGTTTCAATATGTGGAGTTTGAAATTGATATGAGCATATGGTGTCACTGGTTCTCGCATCTAAGTAGTAGCATTCCATTCATGAGATCATATCTAAACATGCTTATTAACTCCAGAAATTGCTTTCTTTGTGATACATATATGTGAGCGTTCGTTTTCATATCTACATCAATCTTCTCACATATAACTAGTATAGGGTGTGTAGTTAGAAAATCTGAGTGAAAATTGAGTGCATATCTTGTAAGGAATTGAGTGATTTCTCTAAGGCATGTTACTACATCAAAAACATTATTTTAATCGATTAATTGTGAACAAGTAAGTGGTGACTATGATTAAGTTCGTGCTTAAGTGTGAAGATGACTCAAATCTGTGGGGATAATAATTTTTAACATGTCATGTGCATTGGAAATCCCTGAGGCAAATGTTGGAAGGTTTAGGTTGTGTTTTATTTACTTTGTTTCGTTTTATCACTTTGTTTTGCTCGAGGACTAGCAAAAGCTAAGTGTGGGGGAATTTGATAGGAGCATATTTATGCGACTTAGTTGCCTTGTTCTTGTGCATTTATGTCGTGTTTCCTTAGTTATTTTAATGTTTAAAGTCATTTTCGTGTGTTTTCAGATTTTATGGACAAAGTAGGCAAGAAGATGCATTTTGGAGCATTTTGGAGCATTTTGGAGCTTGGAATGCATGTCACATATTTGGGCCAAAGTGGATGGACGAATTTGAGAACTAAAGAGGCCAAGAATGTGAAGAATTATGGTCCAAAAGATGAAGAACTCAGCCCAAAAATTTGTCACCCCAACTTGCCTTCATTGCCATGCAAAACAACATAGAATTCCCTTTGGATTCCCATGCCATGCTTGATCACTCTTGTCCCCTACATAATTTCTGATTTCATGCTTCAATTCATTTAATTATTACACTTAATTGCTTGATACCTCTTGTTCCCTTCACCCACAAAATTTTATACAACTTTCACAACCATAACATGCACCAATTGATGCTCCATCATTCACATTTGGAATCCCAGGCCTTGTGTACCACATGTTGCTGCACCTTTGACCCATTTATTGACACATTTTCACCTCCCTTTCCATCTCTATGCAATGTACACAATCATTCATGCCCCCTAGCTACAAGACCACTCCATTTTACCCTTCACACTTTGCATCATCACTTCATTTTCACCCTTGGACCATTGCACACCACATACACTCTTTGCCGTGCATTCTCCCTAGCCTAACCTGATTCTCTAAGGTTTTTGGGGCCTATATATACATGTTTACACCCCTTGGCAAAGGGTTCACACTCTCATATTCATCATTCATCACAGAAAATTCGTCCATACAACCTCTAGGTAGCAAAACACCCCAAAAACACCATTCTAGTGCCTAGAAAACATAACAGCCACTCCACCTTCTTCCACCCTTTTTGCCTAGTTCTCCACCACCCTCCAACCCTCAAACACTCCTCCACACTTACCCTAAACCTTTCCATACCATTCCCCATCCATTCTACATCATAAAACTACCCAAAAATCCATCCACAAAGCAATCTGCCGCAAGCAAGCAAAGGAGAATTCTTGGATGCACTTGCTACCCAAGTTGGAGCATTTTAGGTGTTTTCTTTCCTTTGATTTTAATGTCTAATTTTATGTATCTTTGCTTTGTGAGTATGAGGAACTAAATCCCTCTTAGTTAGTGGGTGATTCGAAACCATGTTCATACTTGCAATATGATTTGATTACATCCAGTTGTGATTCATAAGTTGTGAATTCAATTTACTTATCCGATCGTATAAGAAATGATTTGTGTATGTTGGTTGAGAGTGCACGCTTAATTTTCATGCATGAATTTAACGCTAGAATATAAGGGAGTTTCACCTAATCATTATGAACTTATATTCACAAGTAGTGAAGGTTGCTAGTCACAATCACGTTAAGTAAATTCTTGGCATAAGTTTCATGCAAATCATAGTAACGAGTGCCTCGTCAATGCTTATGTTTTTTATAGAACTTAATGATTCTTGCTTGTATCTCTATTATGCAATTCATGTAGGGAACTTGTAGGGAATGTTTTGGGTTGTCGTATGCAATCATCCAACCCAATAACTTGTGGAAAAACTGAGGGTTAATTAGTGCAATTCACGGTTAATTTGGGGCGTTGAGTATTCATAGCTTATCGAAAAGCAACTGGAAATCGTTTTGTATGCAAGTGTGACATGTGTGGAGAAGAACCTCCTAGCTAGCCTTCCATCCATAAGTTTCATTCAAATTCATTTTACAATCTGTTTTGATTCACTTAAATTTGTCTAAGAATTTGTTTACTTTGTTCTTGTCTTAATTTAATTATTTTCGTCCAAAATCAACCCCATCTTATTTCTTTGAGTCATATTAATTAGAACTTGTCTTAGATTATGTTTTTAAGTGTTTTAGTTCATTAGAAAACCAAAATTCGTCCAAGTTTGTGTTAGAGTCCCAAAACTGCCCAGATTGTGTGTTTAAGGTAGTTTTGAGTGTTTAGGGGCTGTTTTGAGTCTTTTGGTTTGTTTTAGTGTTTTAAAGTATAGTTTTGCATTCTTTGAGTCTAGTTAGTGTTTTAAACTTTGTTTTTACGTTTTCCAGTCAGTTTCCAAGTGATTTAGCAATCCCTCCTAATCCCCGGCCTAGAACGATCCCTACTTACATACTTTACTACAATTGATAAAAAGAGGGTTTAATTTGTGTGCTTATATATTTCGCATCAACAAACCCTCATGAATAATATTTTTAAGGGAATTCAAAATAAATAAAATTCATAATCATTAATGTACAAGTCTGAAAAATATAAAAACATATATAAACGCTCATGATCGCATCCTCAACCTTGAAACGAAACTTCCTTTATTTTGCATATCCTTGAACATTTGGTATTTTGTAGTAAAGCTTTTTAGCCAAAATAGTCCCTGAGATTTGCATAACACATCACTTTGGTCCTTGAGATTGAAAATCAATAGAAATTGTCCATGAGATTGTTCATCATCCATTATTTTGGTCATTCCGTTAACGACTCTGTTAAGTGTCCTGGAGCTCTTAACCGGAAGTTTGGTCAATTTTCAAAGCTTCATAACTAAATTGTTTCTTAACTAAATTCAACCCATAATATATCAAAATGAAGATAGGAAGGTGTAGAACAAGATTATACCTATTTAGAAGCCCAATGGTTGCAGAGAGCCAGAAAATAGCCTGAAAGATGACTGGTTCACGGGAAAACTAAAAAACTTGCCGGAAACTGGGTAAATTTTAAACATTCATAACTTCTTCAATACTCAACGAAATTGAGTGATTCAAAACAAAAATCATACTTCTAGACGAGATGAAGTGAATGGTACCTTTCTCGATGACTAAATTGACGTGGTTTGGCCGGAAACTCGACTACCAAGACAGCCACTTTCGAGCCAAAACACGGCAATTTAGCTATATAGAGAGGTACCATTCTCTTCGTCTCATCGGGAAATCGAGTGATTCAAAAACGAAAATCATACTTCTAGACGAGATGAAGTGAATGGTACCTTTCTCGATGGCTAAATTGACGTGGTTTGGCCGAAAACTCGACTACCAAGACAGCCACTTTCGAGCCAAAACACGGCTATTTAGCTATATAGAGAGGTACCATTCTCTTCGTCTCATCGAGAAGTATAATTTTTGTTTTCGAATCACTGGATTTCGTTGAGTATTGAAGAAGTTATAAACGTTTAAAGTTTACTCAGTTTCCAACGAGTTTTCCAGTTTTCCGACGAACCAATCACCTTTCAGGTTATTTTCCGGCTATCTCCAGCAATCATTGGGCTTCCAAATGATATAATCTTGTTCTATACTTTCCTATCTTCATTTTGATATATTATGGGTCAAATTTGGTTTAGAAACGATTGAGTTACAAAGCTTTAAAAATTGCCCAAACTTCTGACCAAGAGCTCCAGGACACTTAATGGAGTTTTTAACGGAAGAACCAAAATAATGGATGGTGGACAATCTCAGGGACCATTTCTATTGATTTTCAATCTTAGGGACCAAAGTGATGTGTTATGCAAATCTCAGGGACTATTTTGGATAAAAAGCCTTGTAGTAATGTACTAATGTTTTTTCATTAGGCTCATATTTTGGGATATGTAATACTTGAAAGGCGAATGTCTTTCTTTTATGTTTTGAAGTAATATTTATATGGCAAAGTGGTATGCATATACTAACTTAGTATTATGTTTTCCATTTTTTTGGGTCAAATTGTGTTCTTCATTTTCATTATTTATTTGATTTAAAGTATATTTACTTTAAAGGGTAACGGGCCGGATCATATTACTTGATAAAATTAACTGGTCGATTTTGGGTTGAGTCATATTACCCATTTACTTTAACAGGTGTTGCACGACACGACCCATTAAAATATCGGGTATGTCATAAAAATGACACGAACACAGAAAACACGACACTAATGCCAGATCTAAGGTCATCTCCCTGCCATTAACAAAATTGAGTGTAGTCATTCCAGAGTTGATGGCCCTGTGGCGGTCCTGCTTTATTTGAGCTTGGTGTTTAGCAGTGGCTGCCTAGCTCTCATTCCCTTTGCACTGAGCTCCAACAGCAGACTAATGCATCAAGAAATGACAATGCTAACATCAAATCTTTGAACATAAGTCACCAAATTAGAATAGGCCTAACATGGTCCACTACTGATATCTCCGAATTGTCCATACGTAACTATCAATTACTAAGTGTTGGGTTTTATCACAAAATATTTTGGTGATATTTGGGGTAATCTCTCATATATTGGTTGTATATTATTTTGTCGTATGTCCAATATGAAATCTAATTCTTTAACATTAATTTAATATTAAATTTTGATTAAAACACTAAAATCCCACCAATTTATTCTCTAATTTTGATATCAAATTCCGACAAGTGACAATGCATGGCAAGAAGAATGTGAATATGGGGAGAAGTTTCAAATGGGTTAATTATTTCTAAGGACCAAGTCATTCATCTACTTGCTAGTCTTTTCTCGTGAAACTGTTGTTAGTCTTTGGTTTCTTAGTCTTTGAGTGATTGACTTTACGAGACAATAAATTTTAGGGGTGCTTTCTTAATTCTCATTTTCCAGGAAATTCAAAGAAAGAAAATGACTAGGTTGAACAAAAGACCAACCCCAAACGTGTTGTCCATGGAGTAATACTTTGACTCAAGATGTGAGTGGTGGCTTCGGGTTGTTAGGGAAGTTGATGCCATGACAATTAGGAAAAAATTTTAGTTGTGACGGGAACACGAATGATACATCATATGTTTTTATATAAGTGATGAGAAATTTTATTTTTTTAAGTTATTAATTTTTTAACACACGTATCCCACTATTTATATAACGACACGTGGTGTATCATTTCGTGTGACGATCACACTGAAAAATCTCTTGACAATTAGGTGCTTGAGAAATTTCTTCTTATAATACCAATGATAGTTTGACACTGGACATAAACTTCTTTTTCTCTAGTATCAGGTGAGAATAACTTTGGTTCCCAATCCAATGACGTGTACTTGCCTGAAATCATCTTGGCTTTCTTTGCGTGTATTGAACAGGTGGGAATTTGAATTATTCTTATTCATGATTTCGTTTAAGTTTACTATAAGTTAAATAACTCATACGAAGTTAATACAAATAAAATAAAATAAAATAAATAAAAAACCAAAAATATCGTATTGGATAGTTAATCCCATACCGATATATTTATATTTCCATGATCCATAAAGGGGTTTCTCCATTTTAATCCTTTATGTTTAGATTATATATTCATTATAGTCTTTTGACTAAATTTTCATGTCATCATAAATATTAAAATTCATATTTTCTTGTTTTTAAATATTTAATGCGTTTTTTGTCTCCTATAATGCCTCTATTAAATATTTGATTTAATTTGCTCCATATTTTTTGCATTGATTATTGTTTGGTTTTCTCAAATGATAATCACAGTCCAAAAAAATATTAGTGATACATTACAAGAATTAACAAATACCTAATTCAAATTATTCATTATCACCATCCAAAGCATAGAGGAAATAAAGATAGCCAAATTATGTATTATACATAATTGAATGCATTTAAACCATGTCCTAATGTGCTTAAATCATAGTACATAGTCGAATGCACATAAATCATAATACCAAGTCAAATGCATCTAAACTATGGTACCTACCACAATGCACCTAAATATGTAATCATAATATCTATTTGAATGCACCTAAATCATAGTACCTACATTAATGCACCTAAATTATAGTACTTACATGAATGCACCTAAATCATAATATCTAGTCGAACGCACCTAAATATTTGTACCTTAGGTCCCATGTTAAAAAAAAGTTGATGCTATTACAAGATACTATATACATAGCCCTCTTAATTTTAGAAAATAAATTACCAATTTCTCAAATATGAATTGAAATCAGTTTGAAATTTGAATGAGAATTAAAAAAAACTACCACAAAATATCATATACATCCTAAAAATAAGCTATAATAAATGACATCATATGATTGTAAACAAAAAGAAAAAAGTCTTCATTACAAACATTGACAAATGGGTATAATTGGAAGAATAACAAAGAAATAATTATGTAGGCTGACGTCGGGCAGGGACTTAATTCAATTGTTAATTTTCCATACGATATTTGTCTAAACTAAATCTTTTTTAAGGATCAATATCTAGATTCCAAACAAATGAATAAAGAACTCACAAGTCACATCATCTTATCGAACAAATGATCATTAAATACTACAACTTAGTGATATTACTCTTTTGATATAAATTGATGATAAGTTTGATATAAATTGATCACTAAATATTACGATTTAGTGGTAATAATCTTTACTTCAATGATAAATTTGATATAAATTTACTCCCTACCACTGTTCTAAAAATCCTACCTTAGCGTCAATTAGGCATTAGGCGGCTGGCTACTGTCCTAATTAATGCCTAGACGTTTAAAAATTAAGAAATAACGCCTAGATCTTCTGAGGCGCCTGCCTAGACCGTGGGCCTTCAATGATAAATTTGATATAAATTTACTCCCTACCACTGTTCTAAAAATCCTAGCTTAGTGCCGCCTAGGCATTAGACGGCTGGCTATCGTCCTGATTAATGCATATACGTTTAAAAATTAAGAAATGACGCCTAGACCTTCTGAGACGCCTGCCTAGACTGTCTAGGTTGTGACTCACTTAGACAAAAAATAGATAATTTTCATTTTACATTTTATTATTTTAAGAAATTGTAAGCAACTTGTTGAATGCTTAAATGAATACATATTATATGTTTGTTCCCTATGTTTTTATTATTTTCTAATTATTCATAATATATATATCATTCTAATTTGTACTTTGTAATTTATTATAAAATTATATATATTTTAAGTATAAACTGACTTATTTACACGAAATATAATAAATTTACTTAAATTCGTCTAATCCGCCTGACGCTAAGCCCAGCCCGTCGTCTGATCAGTGCCTAGTGTTTTTTAAAACCTTGCTCCCACCCCCTTAATGTAAATAATATCCTTGTATTAAAAAACATTAATAATAAAAAAAACTAATAATAATAATCTTATCGAACAAATAAAAATTCAGTCCGTATCAATACCGCAATGAGAAACGCAATAGAGCAAAACTTGTCATTAGAATATTTGAGGAGAAAAAAGGTCACAAAATTGGTAAAAACTTCTGGAGTTCGCTGTCAGTTTGCATTCAGAAATGCTTGTATACCTATGCTATTGCATTCTTCATCTAATATACCGCAACCAATTCAGAAACGAAAAAAACCTAACCTTATTCACATGGTTTCAATTATCGCAGCTACTGAACTAAACTATGCAAACCGTATCAACCATTTAAAGGTTTTCTTTGCTTCACGAGATCATGTTGTGCAGATCCTGCTCATACGGATTATCTGCACCGACCGAGAAAATATCAACAGGGGCACTGGTAGAGCCAAGAATGATGTTCTTAGATTTACGTTTTGAGGAGCTTTTGTGGTCATCAAGATAGACTACTATAACAGTGATGTCATCGTGGAAGTGTCGCCTTATCCCCTTTTCGATTTTCTTTATGTCATTGTATCTCATCTCCCTCTTTTTTGCAGCTTCTTGAAGAGCGGCTCTAACTAATCTCTTTGCAATACCCTGCAATTGTTAAGCCGATTTTGTGTCACAGAGATGTCCAGAACATATTTTTACAAATTCAGATTATTCAAGTCCTACTGTTATTATTACTATAAACATTTTAATCTATTTACAAGGCGATGAAACTTGAACCACAACATTTTATGTATTACTACGTTGTTAACTTAAGCTCCTGGTGGAATGCTACTGTAACAGATAGGTGAAAGTACGGGAACTTACAGCTCTAGGGTTTTTGAAAACAATTTCTACCGCTGCGTCATCAGTCAGCTGTTCCCAGAGGCCATCTGAGGCAAATATCAAAAACATATCCTGTGGCTTCAGTTTCCTTGTAATGATTGAGGGCTCTGCTGTCATCACTGGCCGTTTCATAGGAATGGGGTTCGCAAATTGCTGGTATATGGGGTCTCTGTTAAACTCAGGCTTCTTTAAATAAACATCACCAATAGATCTTGACACCTGAAATAAAAAGACATTTAGACCACATTCTCCATAACATTTAAGTTTTAACTCCTCTAGTGCTATCTCTAAACCTACAAATGAAACTGAAATACGTAATTAGCAAACACTAAAGCCTGAAAATATGAAACCAAATATTCACAAGCTCAATAAAGTTTCATAGACATAAACAAAGCTTCAGTTCTATGCTTCAGGGGGCTTCGTGTACATCTCATGCATGGAAAACAATCACTTCCAACTAACCTGCATGAGATGCTGGATCAGGAGGCGGACAATAAGGTTCCTGGAACATACAACTCTCTTTAGAAGTCTAAGAATACAACGAGCAAGTTGAACAAGTTTCATTGACTAAAGACGGGAAACAATGCTTTAGATTCACAAATTTCTCTAAGGCCACAAAACTTACTCCTAGATTACTGAATCGCAATTCACTACTTACAAACTCATACTTTAGGCAGCAACACACGCAATTCGCTTCATTAGATGAATCCCACTGTACCTGAATTATGCCTTTTATCCTCCAAACTCCACGAGTAAACACCACAACATGTGAATCATCGGGATGTAGTGCTTCGACCTCCTTCCTGACCTCCTCAACTCCCACATTGTGATCAGTGGACATGCGTTCTGCCACCACTGGACTCCTCTTACTATCTGAAACTCTCCGGCCAAGGACTGCTCTCGAGTCCCCCAGATTGGCTACATACAAAACATCATTTGATATTGCTCCCAGAAGGCAACACGACCCAACGGAAGCAATTTGGGGCATCATCGGCAAAGATCGCTTCACCAAACGCAAAAAATCCTCCTCGGTGGCGCTGAATGCCTTTTTTATCACATCTGGTGACAACCCACCTTGCTCCGTCGCAAATTCTATAATAATCCACAAAAATCTCAGAATTTAGAAACAAAAACACAATCAAGTTCAAGTCTTTCATCATATGCCGTTAAAGCCAATTCAAATATTCAAATTCCAAGTCTTTTGCTTAAACAAATACAGAATTAAATATTCAAATTTCAAGTCTTTTGCTTAAACAGGAGAGAGCCATACTGTGTAGATAAGGGAAGAGATGACTGTTGACGAATCTAGAAGCTTCGGGACCGCCATGGCCGTCATATACACCAACATACGTCGCAGAGGGCGAGGTGAAGACCTGACCTTGATCCTCCAAATTCGAATTGGCCTGAACCACAGCAATCGAGTAGTCACCGGAGGCGTGGGGCTTCAAGTCCATGTGCCAAAGCCCATCTCCGCCGCCTCCAGCACCAAATCGCAACCCTAGACAGCGCTCGAGCGGCCTGTAGCACGAGCGCAGCATACTGTCTCAGTTCGTCGTCCCCGTCCGTGGGTTCTGGGTTGCGTTTCGATTTGGGTTTTCTGCAGCCGTTGCGTTTGAATTTGATGAGCAGATGACTGAAATTCGAGAGATTTTGAGAGAGAGAGAGAGAGAGAGGGGAGAGAAATGAACGAGCAATCAAAGTCGTGCTGGAGACGCGTGAAGAGGGAAAGCAGAGACTTGCTCAATATGAAACAGCGAATGAATCAACGAATCCTACCTTTTATACACATCCACTCTACCGCGTTAAAATCTTACTACTTTTTTTCTTTCTTTTTTATTTGGTCTCCCTTTTCTTTTTCTTTTTGTTAATTTTTGTCCTTATTTTTCGGTCAAAAGAAAAATCTCGCAATTCACTCTGTTTCTGTGTACAGATCGCACGGTAAATGCGATATGTTTTACATGTAGGCACACGTATTGGAGAAACTCAAGTCTTTCTTTACTGTTAAATTCAAATATTGAACGTTTGACTTTACAGCTCGTTCTCTTCTCATGCTATTATCAATAACAACTTCTTTTATGTCCATGCTCTTATCGATGACAACTTCTTATATACTCACGCTTTTATCAAGGAATTACAAAATTACTCGTGCATGTTATTTTCATTTTTTTTCCATTTTAATTTCTTTTTAAATTATTAACGTTTCCCTATGAGTAATTAAAAGTCACTTCGGCTCATGAGAGTACTAAGCGTCATAGATGCATGGTTTAGTTAAAATATATAATTAGGAACAAATTAAATCTTGAAAAGGCTCCCTCGAAGCAAATGAAGGGAAGCTCTTCGAGCTTACGTATATCAAGTTTAAAATTTTTACTCTCTCCTATTTGTGACACGTATGTGTATGTACAATAAATATAGTCGTAAGTCAAGGAAGTTAGAAATATAGGAGAAAAAATGAGAATAGTGATCAACTATTCCTCAAATCAATCTAATTCTTAAATTTTTAGTTATTAGATTACAATCTATAACGGTGAAACCACATATGTTTTTTTATTTTGTATGGATTAGTAAACATAAGGGGAGTTAATTTCAGAAGTTGCTCCAAGAAATTAATTAGACTTTAGTACCTAAATATAAAATTTATTCCCAAAAAGAACTTTTAATTTTTTTTTTTTTGTAATTTTAATTGGTTGTTTTTTGTTTACCGGGAGTTTTTATCGTATTTTGTTTTAATCAATTAGAATACATGCATCGCAACGTACAAGCTCAACCAACTTAATATTTTTTAAATGGAGTGGACTTGACTATACAGTTTGACATTTAAAAAAAAAAATTTAGTGTATGTTTTATCTAATTAAACCTTACACACGTTTTGAAAACTAAAGACAATGTTTTATAGTAAAATTGTTTTCTAAGCGATTAGTTGTAAATTTTGCAGATATTTGGAATGCTTAACTGTTACCCAAATTGATATAAAATATTTGCTCCAATTATAAGAGGTGGAAATGTGAACCTGGAAACTTTTTAGCAAGCGTAGCACTCAAGAGGTAAACACAACCAGTTGCAACTTTACTAGCGTTGCACATCACTTAATTGCCAAATAATGTTTTATAAAGGAAGAAGTTGGAAAGAAAATATTTAAATGTACCAAAAAGGTGGTTAGACAAAATCCAATAAAAAAAAGATGGTTGGAAGAAAAGAAATAAAAAGTGCTACTATGTAAAAGCAAGTGACACTTGATACGCCAATCTGACACTAAATAATTACCAAAGAATAATGTTAGGAATATTAAATGTTTTAAATTAAATTTGCAAACCAAATGATGTGGTTGTTGATGATTGGATTATTTGTTTTATTTTGAACAAACAATATTACCTACATTAAGGGGGAGAGGTGGCTTAGCCTCACAATGGGTTAACAGTAATGTGGTTCAAATTCGCCTTTGGCGAGAGTTGAACCTAAGACCTCTCACTTACAAGTGAAGAGGAATACCACTAGACCGTAGTACTAAGTGACATGATTGGATTATTACTTAAGCATTGATTAGGGTTTAGGGTTGTTTAGTATTTAGGGTTTAGGGTCGATGATTACATTACCCATTACTAAAACATTCATGATTAAGGAAATTAACACAATTTGGATGTTTGTCACCAACACTATTATTTAGTGGTATTTTTCTCTATTTGTCTCAATGTTATATTCAACGCTATAAATAATAAAATTTGATATTTAATTTTAGTAATTCATTGTATGTCTTGATCCAAAATCATGGCTGCCTGAAAATATTTTCATATTAAAAGAACACGGTTTGGATTCAACCAAGAAGCTTGCACAACAGACAATGGCTGTTACAATTTTGACTTACTGGAAGGAAGGAAAGTGCTGCCCAATTGCCCTGATTTAGAGGCATTCATAACTTCATATTATACGCAAAGTATAGTTCCATCGAATTCCCAATAAATAAAAAAATAAAAAGAAGGGAAGGAAGAAAGAAAGAAAGAAAAAGGAGAAAAGAAAAGAAGAAAAAGAAAGAGAAAGTGTTGTATCAAATTCCTTGACTTCATCAAATGAATATTATCCGCGTTGTCCTCCTCCAAATTCTGCTAAATCATCTCCTTTAATGGTATGAGTTGTAAGCACAGCCGCTTGTTCAAATTGTTGTAGAATAGTGGATGTCCACTCAAATAATTAAATAATTGGCCCTTCCTTTTGGTTGCTAAAGCTTGCTACACATTACTTCCATTTTCTATATAAATACAAACGCCACACAACATCAAAGTGGGAAGACTCACAAAGAGATAGGAAGGAAGAAAGGATGAGAGAAAAAAGAGAGGAAGAGGAGAGGAGATAATAAAGAGAATTATTTTTGTACTCCTATTATTCCAAATTATAATGAAAGCACCACTGCTGTCCTGAGGACGTACTCCAGTCACACTGACTGTAGAGGAACCTTGTAAATTTTGTGTCATGTTTCATTTATTCCACTGCACCCACCGTTGATTTTACAACACGTTATTAGCACGAGAAGCTCTCATGTCAGTGGAAAACACTATCTACCTCTCACCTCTGTCAGCTAAAATCTCACAGAACAATAGGTATGTCCATTTTTTGTCTCTCCCTCCGCGCCTGAAGTGCCCCACCAAATTCCGGTGAGAATTGAAATTTACAACGACCTGAAGTCGTCACGAGATGAGAAAACTTGTACTTGACAACTAGTTTCCAGAGATCCAGAAGAATCTCATCAAACTTGGAAACTCAGACCACATCGTTTTCGACGGATCTCAAGAACTCCCATGAATACTTGATTGTCTGAGATGGTCATGGCAAGAATGAATCCACATAAGCCTCCCTCTCTTGTGCCTCCATCAACCTCGCTGTCATCTATGTCTTTGTATGGAGGTTCTTGCTTCGCGATGCCATGTTCCCTGGGTCATGCAAGAACAACGCCAATCTCTAATAGCCTTTTTTGATTGAATTAGTTTTGTGTGACCTCCACAACAACCCAGCTGGTCCTGGGTTTCGAGACTGGTAGAGACAGACAAAGAAAAAAGAAAAAGGGAAGTTTATGGAATATGTATAGCACAATCTGAAAAAGTCAATAGTGCATGGCACCATTTGAAAAAGAAAGAAACAAAAGGTTTTGGTGCCTGATGCATCTGCACCATCTAGATAATAAAATGAAAGGAATAAAACCAAAAATTTTTGGAATAGTACAACATGTGAATGAATAAGAAGAAATAATAAAACAAAAAGGGGACAGAAAGGTTGTTGTGATGGCAACAAATTTCGAACACATCCATAAGTAGAATTGTCAAACTCCACCAACCACAACATTACAAGCTCTTTACTGCAATTTATTTATGTGAATGGTGTTGGTTTAAAATCCTTTCACAAGTTCTATTTACTTTAAAGCAATTTATTTACCATGGACGGTTTTACCGTCTACTGCTTTAAGTTTTGATTTATGTGAATGGTGTTGGTTTAAAATCCTTTCACAAGTTCTATTTACTTTAAAGCAATTTATTTACCATGGACAGTTTTACAGCCTACTGCTTTAAGTTTTGATTTATGTGAATGGTGCTGAATTAAAGCCCTTGTCACAAGCTTTATTTACTTAAATGCAATTTATTTACTATGGCTGGAATTACCGCCTATTGTTTTAATTTATTTATTATACGTATTTTTGTTACGATAAGTACATACTGGACCTGAATTTTCTTGATCAGATCAGAACCTGTAGTTTCTTGATCCTCATCATATAAAATGATTGGACCTGAAGTTCCATCATACAAAAAGATCAGGCATGAAGTCCCTTGATCCTAAAGATCAGGACATGAAATTCCTTGATGAATATCATAAGTGTGAAGTGTCGCAGTGCCTTAACTTAATTGTAATAAAAACCATAAGAGTTTCAGTCTACAGACTATTTAATAAGAACCAGAAGTTCCTTATGTCCATACTCAAAATGGTTTAGCAGAAGCATTTATTAAGTGGATGAAATTGATTACCCGCGTTCTGCTCATGAAAACGAAATTTCCAGTTTTGACATGGGGACATGTCATTTACATAATTCATTATTAAGTTTGGTTGAGGCCAGTTGCCAACCATCAATATTTCTCAGTACAACTCATGTTTGGGCACCAGCCAAACATTAACATTTACGAGTTTTTGGTTGTGTTGTCTATGTGTCTGTAAGACTGCCACAACGTACTAAAATAAGGCATCAATACAAACTGGGAATTTATGTTGAATTCGATCCACCATCTATCATTCAACATTTGGAACCCTTGACTGGAGATATATTTACCACATGATTTGTGGTCTATGATTTTGATAAGACAATTTTCCTGCTATTAGGGGGAGAAAATAACATTGTTCCAGAAGAACGATGAGAAAATATCATTCCAGAAGAATGATAAGAAAAGACCGTTCCAGAAGAACGAAGATAATTTGTCTTATTTTGATTTACGAAGCAATCAATATGAAAATGAAGTAAGAATAATTGAATGATGCAACGAAAGTGATGAAATCATATATACTTGCTGCAAATGTGCCTACAAGAATTGATGTCCCTGTTGGACAACATAATATGGTAGTAAATGATTTATCTATTACACGCTTGAAGCATGGCAGACCCTTAGACTCAAAAGGTTCATTCATTCGAAAGAAGAAGAATATGGCACTACTAAACTATTGCATTCCCGAAGCATAACTGTTGCATGCCAGAAGCATGACAGTCGCCACATGGATATACGTCTCAGAAAGGATAATCTGCGGACATGGGAATGTTGATGTCTCATGCATGGAGCATGATAGACATATAGGTTCCAATGACTTAACTCCCGTAAGTGGAGATTAAAATCCAAGCTCTATAACGCTCCAGAAGAGGTTATGATCCGCATTCTTTAAATTACGACTATCCTGGAAGAGATAATGTAATGCCCTTGAAGAGGCAATGGATATCCAAAGAAATAAAAAGCTTTTATGCATGCGCAAGCACATGAGAATATGGGATCACGGATTGATGATAACCAATGGTAATTTTGGTTTTTATAAGTAGCTACTAAATTCATCAATGAGCTGTGTTGATATTGAGTCTCGTTCTTTTTCGTCAACAAAATTATTGGCAAAAAATGGAGAAAGGCAATTCCATTACAATTTTGTAAGAACGTGGAAAAATTGACCTATATATATTTGAATAGCCAAAATATGTTGAACCAATGAGGTTACATATAGGCATTTGTAATACAATGAAATACACTTACATGATATGACACAAGGTTACTAATTATACTCTTGTAAACGAGTTCATATGAATGGAGATTTATATACGAAGGGTTGTGAGTCACCCACATCATATCTCCATAAGTAAATCCCACAAGTATACATGGGAGCAAATTGCTTTGTATAAATTTCAAAGGAAAATGTGTCATGAAGTGTAGAAAATCCCTGAATGATTCAAATTGCTTGAAGTAAGCCCGCGAAGGGTACAACATTAATTATACCAATGGATGATATAAATTGCCTTAGTGAGTACTATCATTATGATATTGTTGCAACATAATAAAATTTCTTGCAAAAGTCAATGACATTAAATTAGAATTCCTGAAGAGTTGATAATATCAAATTAGGACTCCTAAAGAGTCAAGAAAGATTATAAAGTGTTGAGAGAAATATTGTCTCGAGCTGCATATCAAACATTCTACCAACACGAATCTTATTCATGATGTCTATGATATTAAAAGAACCATATGGATTGAAGAGATTATGAGTTGAATACTCAAATGATGTAGACACTAAGAAAGATCATTTATCTTCGTGAGGGTAAGATAAATTAATGTTTGTTCTAGAAGTACCACTTCTTAGTGAAGTATATGTTTTATTGTATTTGGCACAATACACCGAATGAAATAAAGCTTATCTATTAATATCTTTGAGAAATTACAGATATGTGCATACAGATGAGTTAAAACAAACAAACGGGATGGAGTCTTCACAAAGGTTGCTCATGTGAAGCCTCAATACTCAGAAGTACCCTATAATGAGGAGGCACTGGAGATTGATCATGTGGCACCCTAGTACTCAACGAAACAGCAGAAGGGGAATACATCAGTTGCTTTCAAAATCTTGCAACGAACCTTTGGTGATCACTTTGAGTTCGACTTTCAGATTCCTGCATCTGGTCGAGCTTTCTTTTCATGCTCGTAGAGTAATTATTTGCAAGCACGTGTAAAACTCTATTATCGTGCTTGAGCCCTATGATCTCTTGTTTAAGACTTGCCACATCAGCCATCAATGATTCAACTTGGTGAGTTTGAGCAAGTAGGCGTAGGCCCATATTGGAAATAAAGCCAGCACACTGAACACTAAGAGCCAAAGAGTCTTGAACGGCCAACTCGTCAGACCGTTTTGAAAGGATTTTGTTATCCTTTGGAGTGAGAAGATTCCTAGCTACCATAGTAGCGGTTATGTTATTCTTCATCACAAAGTCCCCAACTGTAAGAGGACCATTAAAAGATAAGAAGGACGGACGCCATATGTTATCCTGACGCTGCTCATCTGTATCACTCCTAAGACTCAAATCTAAACAAATGTTAGATAGGCAAGCTATTTTCAGAAATGATGAAGAAAAAAAAAAGGTCAAATAAAATCTCAGAAGTGCAAGTAGGGGAAAATTTCTACAGGCATAAACTTTTTTAGCATACTCTTGAACACAATTGATGTCTCTATAAAAGAAGAGGCATTAGAGCCACTTGTTCAGAGATCGAAGAGGCACCGCTCTCCGAATTTCAAAAGCCAGATTTTCCTAAATAAAGTTCATTGGCATTTTTCAGACGTAATCTCAGCTTTTTCTACTATCTGATGCAACTTTGTCAAAGATCTCTGACAAAGTTGAAAACGCGTAAATCTTACTGTTCTAATTACACCACAGTTGCTGACAAGAGTAAAGGCACAGCACCACTACCTGCTATTGGGGAAATCCCTATATATGTTGACCTTCATCGTCTATGGCAAGGCACACATCCAAAACTCCTAACTTTCTCTCATCTTCGAGAATGCATCTTCAACAAAGCATCTCAAAATACTCAGTTTTCTTCATCTTCGAGAATACCTCTTCAAAACAAGTCATGCCAGAGCAAGAGTACCTCATATCATTAGGGACGAGGGTAAGATTATCTCATATTATGCAATCTCCTTGTCTTTTCCTTTGTCCTTGTTCTTACCTGTAAAGACTGGGATAAAGAAAGCAATATGTCGGAACCTCCACTCCAACTCCCGGTAAGGAACCGACTGCCTAGAACCTTTCCTGATTGCTTACCTAGTATTGCTCTCGAGTAGCCATCTTCAACTGTTGTTGGAGCTGGGTCTTCAGTTACCAAGAAGTGATGAACCATCCAAATGTAAGGGTTGCATTCCACTCTTGCATCAAAAGGCAAATACTGCAGGAGAACATGCCACACATGTATGGGGGAAAACCAGGGAAAATACTACTTAAGTAAGGGGAGCAAGTAAGGCAAGTGAAAATGATACATTGAAGCATGTGGAGACAAACGCAACAAACACGTGCTGATTCATCCCCGACAAAGTCGAAGATCACTTGCCACATCTGATTCAAGATCAAGTGTCCATCACATTTGAATTAAATTTAACTCCAAATAAAAGAAGTAAATTCAGACATTTGGAAAAAGACTAGCAGAAGGCCCTTCAGCCCAGTTCAAGAACAAGCTTGTGGAAAGTTAACAACAAGTAAAACACCTTTTTCGACAACTCTTTTTGCTAATAGACTAAAGCAAAATGATCAACCATCAGCCTAAATGATTTGAAATCAGGGGGAGATACTCATCAGGGGGAGCATTCAAAACAGATTAAGATTTTAACGAGTCAATCGAAGACTTGTGGCCATCCAAGGGGGAGTGTTGTAGAATAGTGGATGTCCACTCAAATAATTAAATAATTGGCCCTTCCTTTTGGTTGCTGAAGCTTGCTACACACTACTCCCATTTTCTATATAAATACAAACCCCACACAACATCAAAGTGGGAAGACTCACAGAGAGATAGGAAGGAAGAAATGATGAAAGAAAAAAGAGAGGAAGAGGAGAGGAGATAATAGAGAGAGTTATCTTTGTACTCCTATTATTCCAAATTATAATGAAAGCACCACTGCTGGCCCAAGGACGTACTCCAGTCACACTGACTGTAAGGAACCTCGTAAATTTTGTGTCTTGTTTCATTTATTCCACTGCACCCACCGTCGATTTTACAACACAAATTATATTATAGACTAAAACAGAAAAAAGCCTAAAACACTGTTTATAAGCACAGTGCATTGACGATTTTGCCCTTGCTTTGGTTCTTTTAGGTATCGTTTGGTATGCAGACAGGATGGGACGGGACGTACGGAACGGAATGGGACGGGACGGGACAGGATGGGATGGAAAGAAGAGGGAGCAAAGATGCCCTCGGATGGAAACAAGGAGGAAGAAGAAGGAGACAGAGAGGTTATAATTTTGTGTTCCATGGATGTGGAATGAGTTGTTATGGTGAGGCGGAACAAAAATTCACCCAAAATTCGTTCCGTGGAACAGTGCGTTCCACCTATTTTAGGCGCACCAAACGTGGGACGGAACGTCTCGTCCCACTCCGTTCCGTCTCGTCTCACGTACCAAACTGTACCTTATTTTCTTTCTGCCAAAATCTCAGTTGGTGCTCGTCGCGCTACTCTTGATTAACACGTGTTGTTGGTAGATTTACACGTGTTCGTAATCTTGAAAGAAGAAGAAGGACAGAAAAGTCGAGCTTTTTCCATTTGCTTCCAGAAACAACGAGCTCTCTTTCGCAGCAACCACAAGCTCTATCTCGGAGAAACTATGAAACATCTCGACTTCTCTCTCAGAGCCCAGCTCGAGTCCTCAGGTAAAAAGGAGAAATGCTGATGGATAATTTTTCTCCGATACTTGATTTTCTTGTGTTGTTTCTACTAATCTTTTGTTTCTTGGGTTGATAGCACTTCTTTTTTCGTTATTTTTGGTGCAGATATGAAGAGGATTTGTGAAGTTGCTGTGGTTTCATAGTAAGTTTCTTTGAACGGACTTGAGAATTTTGGATCGTTTGGGGTGTTTTAAAGGTTTTTTTTTTCTGGGGAAAAAAATGGTTAACAGTTAATTGATTGTATTTAATTTTTATTCAATTCAGGTACTCATGTTCAGTTTTTGGATTTGATTTGAAGGAATTTCTAGGGTTTCTTGGTGAGTTTTTCGAGATGTGAAATGGGTGGTTTTCTTTTGTTTAAATCTGGTGCTTTTGTAGTTTGAGATTTGTAAATGAATTGAAATTTATTGTTTTATGATTTGGTTCTCTTTTTATTTTCAAGAACGGTGGTTTCCAGATGGTCATGGTCCAATTATCAGCCTCCCTTTTAAACACTCAGATGAGTTCATTGGCAGAATAGAAACTCCCCCACACAAGAAGAGAATGTTTCACTTCTCCGTAGAATCCCTAGCCAAACTCAGAACAAAGGCCAACGAGGAGTCTGGCACCACCAAAATCTCTTCCTTCCAGTCTTTATCTGCCCTTCTCTGGCGCTCCATTACTTGACAACCACCTGATCAAGGAACCAGCTGCAGGCATGGTCTATTAATAGACCATATTGTGTGTGTGTGTGTGTGTGTGTGTGTGTGTGTGTGTATTTGGCTCAAAACAAAAAGTTACTTGGTCTTAATGTGTTGGTCATTTAGCTGCAGCCAAAGTTTCGGTTATATCTAAATGGGGGAAAATTCGAAAAGCTTTCCACTCGAAAATGTTTACAACTAAGCTTACATATATCATTTGTAACATGATAAAAATTTGAGCTTTTAGTCATTTTCCTACTTATATGTGGTTATTAGTTATGTTTATGTGAAAATTGAGATTTTTTTTTTGTGGGTTATGATAGGGATTTGGCTATAGGGCAATCTCAAATGGCTTTATCAAATGGGTTGGAAGTTAAAAAAGAAACAGTGGGTGCTGAAATCAAGTCATTTTTCGACTCAGTGGAAAGCTTAAGGGATTTGTGAAGAAGAATTTGAAACCTTCCAGTATGTTTACCTTTTGATTTATCGCATTTATATATGTCATTTATTTTTCTGGATGATAGAGTAAGGTTAAGTGGATTTTGATCGATTTGTACCATGTTCATTTGTTTGTGTGTTGGTTAGTTTATGCCCTTTTGCTTCTCAAGAAACAGAATTCAGGTTTCTTTTCCCTTTCTTATTTATATGCCCTTTTAATGAATGTCCATAATTTAGTCTTTCGATTTCTTATTGGTGAATGTGTAATTTGATGGTAAGGTTGAACTACATTTGTAGTTTAGTAGTAGGTTATGAGGTGGCGGACTACTCTTGGGAACTTGCATAATACTGAGTACGGTATTCTGTTATGGTTTTCTTCATGTTTCAAGCAGTTGCTAGTTTAGGAACTTATGACATAGCATTAGAGATGGGAAAGAAGGTAATATGTCAAAGGTAATTTTGTTATCCGTTCAATTTTGGTGGTGGTCCTTATCTGTAGTTATGCTTATTTTCTATGTTATATATATATGTGTGTGTGTGTGTGTGTAGATTGATCATCTAACAAAAAAAATGCTAAACTATAAAAAAATGAAAATTATATGTATTATTGTGCAAAGGTATTATTTTGTAATATACTACTTTTATTGTGCGAGACACCATTCTTTGTCATTGGGAATCTTGTTTTCTCCAATGTGGGACAAGAGTCTCAAAACTCTAACAATACCTCACATTTTGAGACGATTATTTGGTCCTAGAGAAACTGAGACACGAGAGTAAACAATAGATGTGACATACATTAGGAAAGGTGTCTTTTGGACTTTAACCTACCTTAGTATATATTTATCGGATTTACTAGATGACGTAGTGAATATAAAATCTTGAAATGTTCATCTCTGCAGTAAACCAAGATAATAAGCAAAACATATGTCACACCAACACATCGCAAATTCATACATTTGTGTTCATTTTGGTCCTGAACAAATCCTGGATTCATGAGAGCTTTAGAGAATGTAGCCATGTAATTCTCATAAATACGACCCCACATTTACTCTCATATAGGTGATATTGATTATGAATAGGCTGCTACTATTCCACTTGATTTACAAGTACTAATATCATTAAACTAATGTATCCTATACCATTAGCAGTCACCACACTTCTTCCATCATAGGAATGGGTATGTAAGTTTGTTTCTTCTTGAATCTAGCCAAACCAGTTTGCCTATTGAACCTAGACCATGGGATCTCCAATCAACTAGGTTAGGTTTCCGTTTGGCAGTTTCATTTTACTCTATTGGCTTTAAACCCATTCCCCTCGATGTATGCTTAACTTGCTCTCTAGATAAGCCTTTAGTAAGCGAATCTGCAATATTATCTTTTGACTTTACATAGTCAATAGAAATTACACCATTAGAGAGTCATTGCTTTATTGTATTATGCCTTCGTCTAACTTGTCTAGACTTCCCATTGTATACACTATTTTTAGCTCAATATTGTGCAGCTAAACTATCACAGTGTATACATATTGCCGTTACAGGTTTAGGCCATATGGGAACATTTTCCAAAAATTCTCTTAGCCACTCAGCTTCTCCTCCAGCCATATCGAGAGCTATAAATTACGATTCCATAGTCGATCGGGCTATGCATGTTTGTTTGGAAGATTTCTAAGATATTGTTGCTCCTCCCAAAGTAAATACATATCCACTTGTGGATTTCGTATTAGTACTATCCGATATCTAATTCACATCAGTAAATCCTTCAAGCATAAGAGGATACCTCGTATAATGCAATCTATAATTCATTGTATGCTTTAAGTATGTCAAAACTCGAATTAAAGCTTCCCAATGATCATGCCCAGGATTGCATGTATATCTACTCAGTCAACTCACGGAGTATGCTATATTAGGCCTTGTACAGTTCATAATGTACATAAGGCTTCCAATAACTTGTGAGTATTCACGTTGAGATATAGCATCACCTCTATTTTTCTTAAGTTTGCTATTGGCATCAAAAGGAGTAATTGCATCTTTACTTTCCAAATGACCATATTTCCTAAGTGTAGCTTCTATATAATGGGACTGTGTAAGAATATATCCTTCTTGGTTCCTTTTTATTTTTACACCAAGAATCACATTAGCTAGTCCAAGATCTTTCATATCGAAACTTGATTTCAACATCTTCTTGGTCCAATTTATTATCTGTTTGTTAGTTCCCATTATAAGCATATCATCTACGTATAAACACAACATAACGCAAGCATTATTTTGAGTTTTTGTGTAGACACACTAATCACACTCATTTATCTTAAAACCGTGTATGATCATAACATGGTCAAATTTTTCATGCCATTGCTTTGGAGCCTGTTTAAGCCCATATAGCGATTTCACAAGTTTACACACTTTGTGTTCTTTACCTTTAACTACAAACCCCTCGGGTTGTTCCATATATATTTCCTCATCTAAGTCTCCATTTAAGAACGCAGTCTTTACATCCATTTGATGTATTTCCATGTTATACTTACATGTGAGTATGTATCAAAGAAATCTAAACCATGTTTTTGACGGTATCCTTTAGCTACCAAACGAGCCTTATATTTGTCAATTGTACCATCTGATTTTAATTTCTTCTTAAAGATCCATTTGTACCCAATTGGCTTATTGCCAGGGGGCAAATCGACTAATTCCTATGTATGATTTTGTGTAATGGAATCTATCTCACTATTAACTGCATCCTTCCAAAATGGAGATTCAGAAGTGGACATCGCCTCCTTGAATGATTGAGGTTCTGTCTTGGTTAATAAGGTCACAAAATCAGGCCCAAAGTCCTTTCAAATTTTTGTCCTTTTACAACTTCTAGGTTCAAGTTCTTCTTCTTCTTGAACTCTAGACAAGGATGAACCATCATCATGTTCTCTAGGTTCGTTAGTAACCTCAGATACATCATCATGTAATCTCTTTTTCAATAAATTAGACTTGCCTATTTTGTATGGAAATATATCCTCAAAAAATATAAGCTGAACTATTAGATGCAAAACCAATAAAAACACAATCTATAGTTTTAGGCCCTAATTTTGTTCTCTTTGGCAATGGAACTTGTACTTTTGCAAGGCAACCCCACACTTTAAGCAATTTAAATGTTGGAGTTCTTCCTTTCCATAATTCATATGGTGACTCCTTTCTCGTTTTAGGCGGAATTTGATTCAAAATTTTATTTGCAGTAAGTAAAGCTTCGCCCCACAAATTGTGTGGAAGCCCGAAACCATTCAACATAGAATTGATCATGTCTTTAAAAGTCCTATTTTTCCGTTCGGCAACACCATTTTGTTGCGGCGTATAGGGGGCTGTTGTTTGATGAATTATGCCATGTGTGGTACAAAATTCAGCAAAAGCATGAGACTCATATTCTCCTCCCCTATCAGACCTTAAGACTTTAATCTTCTTGTTAAGTTGATTTTCAACTTTTGCCTTATATGTCTTAAACATATCCAAGGTCTCAACTTTTCTATGACGTAAATAAATATAACAATACTTACTGAAATCATCTATATATGTTACATAATAGTTCTTTCCACTACGAGTTGAATATGATCTAAAATCACACAAGTCACTATGAATTAAATCTAACAAATCATTGGATTTTTCATGCACTGATTTAAAGCTTTGACTTGCAAATTTCGATTATGTACAAGTTTCACATTTAACATTATCTAGATAATCAATTTTGGGTAGCAAACCTAAATTATGCATTCTAAAAAGAGAATGAAAATTTAAATGTCCTAATCTAGAATGCCATAAATTAGAAGAATCAACAATATAAGCAGGAGCATTATTTATTTCATTCATAGCATTAGCAAGTACATTGAGTTTGAATAATCCATTAGCAAGGTAACCCTTTCCCACAAACATTCCCTCTTTAGTTAATATAAACTTATTGGACTCAAAAACTAGTTTGAATCCCTTATTACTAAGGATAGGACCAAAAACAAGATTCTTCCTTATATCGGGGACATGCAACATGTCAAGAAGGGTTAATTCCTTTCCAGAAGTGAATTTCAGAACACATTTCCCTATTCCAGCCACAACAGATGCGGATGCATGATTTTCTGGTACGAAGAGAACATATTTCTGTCACCACAAACATGGCGAGTTACACCGGTATCTATCCACCAATCAGCGTGGTCAGATACAAGGTTGATTTCAGAAATCATTGCAGCCAGAGCATCCATATTGTTTTCAATTAGGTTTGCACAGTTGTTGTTGATGCACAAAATCAGTGAGGACTCTGGTACAACAGAAAGTGTTAAGTTTGTGACCTTCGCTAAATTGCTCCGGTCATTAGTGTGGGTAAGTATGTAAATGGTTTGTGACCTTCGCTAGATTGCTCCGGTCACTAGTGTGGATAAGTATGTAAATGGATAGGGACAGGGAAGCAAACACAAGATGTACGTGGTTCACCCAGATTGGCTACATCCACAGAGTAGAGGAGTTCTCATTAATTGTGAAGGGTTTACACAAGTACATAGGTTCAAGCTCTCCTTTAGTGAGTACTAGCGAATGATTTAGTACAAATGACATTAGGAAATATTATGAGATAATGATCTTTATTTATAGAAGAGAGTTTCTAGTTTCATTTTGACATTGACACGTGTCGTGTTGTGACTAGCTTCTGATGTTGACACGTGTCATGCTATGATTGGCTTCTGATGTCGACACGTGTTACGCTGTGATTGGCCTCTTGGTTGGAGGGAATCTCTTCTAGGTCCTTGACGGTATAACGTTGAGCGGTGCTCAGTAGTTTCGGGATTGGTCAAGTATGGTACAAACAGTGCTCCCCTAAGTTCCCGAGTGAGGGAAGCTCCTCGGTTGGGGACTTACAAGATCCAAGCCATTGAGTAATCACGAAACTTCTAAGTACCGAAGTATGGTATCATTTTCACTTGCCTTATCTGTCTCATACATAGATGTGGCATCTTCTCTAGAAGTATTTTTCCTCTATCCAGGGGTGGTATCTTTAACCTAAGAAGATGCACAAGGTAATGTATCAATTTCACTTGAAGCTTACTTGTAGGTTCGGGCTTGGTCAAGTGCGATACAAAACCCTATAGTAGGAGTCCCCCAAGTCGCCGAGTTAGGAGATTTACCGAAAGAGGTAACAGACAAGGTAAGCAATCAGACTTCCAAGCAAGCAACCTAGATCGAAGGTTCGACTTCGGCTTCCGGTTGATTGTTCTCCTTCTCCTTGTGTCGTAAACAACAACAAGGATAAGGATAAGCAAATGGAGAAGAGATAATATGAGATACTTTTGCTTTTGAAAAAGTAACTTTCCACAGGCTTATTCTTGAACTGGCCTGGAGGGTGTCCTGGTTTCCTCCAGAGTATAAGGCCGACTCAAGAATTTGAGGGTCAAAACAAGTCCATCAAATCAAGAGTGCGTTCAACCTTGATGATATGAGATATTTTTGCTATTGACGAAGTAATAGATGAATCGGCACGTGTTCTGTTGTGCTTGTCTCCACATGCTTCCTTGTATCCTTCTCACTTGCCCTATCTGTTCATCAGGCAGATGTGGTATCTTTTTTGGAAGCATAAGATGTTGAAGATGAGTACTCGAGAGCAATGCCAGGTAAGTAATTAGGCAAGGGGTTCCAAGCAGTCAGTTCCTAACTGGAAGCTTGATTCCAAGTGTTGATTGATTGCTCTCTTTCTTCTTGTCTTGCAGGTAAGAACAAGAGCAAAGGAAAAGACAGGGAAAAAGCATGATATGGGATACTCTTGCTTTTGACCCTGATGATATGAGATACTCTTGCTCTGGTGTGGCTAGTTTACATAGGTATTATTAGGGGGAAGAAAACTGAGTATTTCGAGAGGCTTCGTTGAAAGTGCCCTCTTAGATATGAGGAAGGGTTGAGCATTTTTGTAGGTCTGCCTGTCCGTGGAGGATGGAGGTCAACATATATAAGAGTCTCCCTGACAACAAGTAGTAATGTTATTTTTTTACCCTTCTTAGTCATCGTAATGTAGTGGAAGCTGCAAGCTTCACGTGTTTTAACTTTGTCAGAGCACTTTGAAAAAGTTGTATGTGGTATCTGGAAAGCTGATGTTGCGTGTGAAGATTGCATACAAGCTTTATCCAAGGAAATCTGGCTCTCGAAGTTCGAAGAGGGATGCCTCTTTGGTTTTCAAAAAAGAAATCCTATTGGGGATCTGGCTCTCGAGATTCGGAGAACGGTGCCTCTTCGATTTTTGAGAAAGCAATCTTGTTGGGAGTCTGGCTCTTGAGATTCAGAGAGCGGTGCCTCTTCGATTTTTTAGAAAGTAATCCTGTTGGGAGTTTGGCTATCGAGATACGGAGGGCGGTGCTTCTTCGATTTTTGAGCAAGTAATAATGTTATTTCTTTACCCTTATTGGTCATAGCAATGTAGTAGGAGCTGCAAGCTTCACATGTTTTAACTTTGTCAGAGCGCTTTGAAAAAGTGGTATGTGGTATCTGGAAAGCTGATGTTGCGTGTGAAGATTGCAGACAAGCTTTATTCAAGGAAATATGGCTCTCGAGGTTCGGAGAGCAATGCCTCTTCGGTTTTAGAACAAGCAATCTTGTCGGGGATCTGGCTCTCGAGATTCGGAGAATGATGCCTCTTCAATTTTTGAGAAAGCAATCCTGTTGGGAGTCTGGCTCTTGAGATTCGGAGAGCGGTGCCTCTTCGATTTTTGAGAAAGTAATCATGTTGGGAGTTTGGCTCTCGAGATTCGAAGGGCGGTGCTTTTTCGATTTTTGAACAAGCAATCTTGTTAGGAGTGTTTTCTCGAATGTGAGTAAAGGTTGTGCATTTTTGCCAGTCTGCCTTGCCACGGAGCACAGAGGTTGACACATTGGGACTTTCTAGTTATCAAGCAGTGGTGCTGTTTCTTTACCCTTGTGGGTAATAGTAGGGTAGCTGGACCTTTAAAATTTATGTGTCTAAACTTTGTCAGAGATCTTTGGCAAAGTTATTTGTGGTACCCGAGGAGTTGATGTTGCGTGTGGAAAGTGGTGCCTCTTCGGAATCCGAAGAATGGTGCCGCTTCGATTTTTGAACCAACGGCCATGTTGCCCTTTCTTTTATAAGGGCACCAATTGTGTGCAAGAAGTACATTAAGAGAGTTATTGCTTGTAGGAATTTTCCCTTTACTTCAGAGATTTATTGCACCTCATTTCTCCTTCATCATTTCTGAGAATGTCTGGCTCATCTAAGCGTCGTTTTGACTTGAACTTTGGTGAAGAGGCAGCCATGCCTTCTCAAGACAACATATAGTGCCCATCATTCTTATCCCCTACTGGTCCTCTTACCGTTGGGAACTCTGTGATGAAGAATGATATAACCGCTGCGGTGGTGGCCAGGAACCTTTTCACTCCTAAAGATAACAGACTATTTTCCAAAAGGTCTTATGAGTTGGCTGTTAAGGATTCTCTGGCTCTCAGTGTTCAGTGTACAGGTTCTGTTTCTAATATGGCCCAACGCCTATTTGCTCGAACCTATCAAGTTGAATCATTGGCTGCTGAAGTGATAAGTCTCAAACAGGAGATCAGAGGGCTCAAGCATGAGAATAAATAGTTGCACAGGCTCACACATGACTATGCCACAAACATGAAGAGGAAGCTTGACCAGCTACAGGAATCTGATAGTCAGATTTTGCTTGATCATCAAAGGTTTGTGGGTTTTTTCCAAAGGCATTTATTGCCTTCATCTTATGGGGTTGTACCGCGTAATGAAGCTCCGATTTCGGTGCCTCCTCCTTCTGGGGTTCTGCCCAGTACTGAGGCTCCGAATGATCACTCTTCGGTGCCTACTCTTTCTGGGCTTTGCCGACTGCTGAGACTTTTCATGAGCAACCTTTGTGAAGGTTCCATCTTGTTTGTTTATTTTGATTCATGTATATGCACATATTTGTAACTTATCGGAGATATCAATAAACAAGCTTTGCTTCATTTCAACGTATTGTGTTAAATACACCAAGGCATTCTTCACTAAGTTCTTTAAATTTTTTCTTTTGTTGAAGCTTTGAGAGTGAAGCATGTACGTTAAGGTAGTGCTCTCTTAATTTCTCGAGTGAGGAAAACTTCTCGGTTGGAGACTTGAAAAATCCAAGTCACTGAGTATCAAGGTGCAGTAGCATATGGTAGGTGTCCTCCAAGTCTCCAATCGAGGGAGTTGACGAATGAGGCATTTCCTTCTAAGTGGTAGCCCAAAACTCCTCCTTCATATATATTTGTTATGAAAGTTGTTAGGCCTAAAGAAGATGAGGCCTCGGCAATTTTTTTTTTCTTCGAATTTTCGAATTTTTTTTTCGAATTTTTGAATTTTCGAATTTCTGAAAAAAAAAAAATATATATATATATATATATATATATATTTTAAGCTTTGTAGGTGAAGCTTTGGTGTTGAAGCTTTGTAGGTGAAGCTTTGAGGTTGAAGCTTTGTTAGGCACCATGAATTGATTTTGCTTCACACTGTCTTGATCAAGATAGTACGAAGCTTTTGTAGGTGAAGCTTTTGTGTTGAAGCTTTGTATGTGAAGCTTTTGTGTTGAAGCTTTGTAGGTGAAGCTTTTATGGGTGAAGCTTTTGTAGGTGAAGCTTTTGTGGGTCAAGCTTTTGTAGGTCAAGCCTTTGTGGGTGAAGCTTTTGTGGGTCAAGGTTTTGTGGGTCAAGCTTTTGTGGGTCAAGTTTTTGTAGGTGAAGCTTTTGTGGATGAAACTTTTGTGGGTGAAGCTTTTGTGTTGAAGCTTTTGTAGGTGAAGCTTTGGAGTTGAAGCTTTGTAGGTAAAGCTTTGGAGTTGAAGCTTTTGTTAGGTACCATGAATTGATTTTGCTTCACACTATCTTGATCAAGATAGTGTGAAGCTTTTGAGAATTTGTAGTTGTCCTCCATTGATGAAGCATTGTTGAATTTCCTTTTTTTTTTTTTTTTTTTTTGGGAAACTAGAAATTTGAAAATGTGGGAGAGACAACATATACAAATTTTGCTTCGACACTGTTGAGAAAGAGATTGTGATGCAAGCCACACTTTGTATTAGTCGAAGGTTTGGATGAACCATATAAATTGAATTTGCTTCGAAGGTTTGAGAATTGTAGTTACCCTTCATTGATGAAGCTTTTGTTGGAACCATAAATTGGTTTTGCTTCACACTATCTTGATCAAGAGTGTGTGAAGCTTTTGAGAATTGTGGTTGAACTCCTTTGATGAAACTTTTGTTGGCACCATAAATTGGTTTTGCTTCACACTGTCTTGATCAAGAGTGTGTGAAGCTTTTGAGAATTGTGGTTGCCCTCCATTGCTGAAGTTCTTGTTGGTACCATAAACTGATTTTGTTGGGCATAAGTACAAGTTGTACCACTCGTCTTCTGGTATGTGGGATGAATGGTAAGTTGCTTTCATCACTTGGTTGGTGGTATAAAGGTGAGTTCCTTCATCACATTTCATCACATTTCATCACCTGGTTGGTGGCACAAGGATGAGTTCCTTCTTCCCCTAGTTGGTGGCATGAATGGCAAGTTGCCAAATGATATTAGAGTACGGGTTGTACATTTCATCACCTGGTTGGTAGCATGAAAAAGAGTACGGGTTGTACATTTCATCACCTGGTTGGTGGCATGAAGATGAGTTCATTCTTGACCTGGTTGGTGGAATGAGTGGCAAGTTGCCAAATGATATTAGAGTACGGGTTGTACATTTCATCACCTGGTTAGTGGCATGAAGAAGAATACGGGTTATACATTTCATCACCTGGTTGGTGGCATGAATGACAAGTTGCCAAATGATATTAGAGTACAGGTTGTACATTTCATCACCTGGTTTGTGGCATGAAAGAGAGTACGGGTTGTACATTTCATCACCTGGTTAGTGGCATGAAGATGAGTTCCTTCTTGACCTGGTTGGTGGCATGAGTGGCAAGTTGCCAAATGATATTAGAGTACGAGTTGTACATTTCATCACCTGGTTAATGGCATGAAGAAGAATACGGGTTATACATTTCATCACCTGGTTGGTGGCATGAATGGCAAGTTGCCAAATGATATTAGAGTACGGGTTGTACATTTCATCACCTGGTTGGTGGTATGAAGATGAGTTCCTTCTTCACCTGGTTGGTGGCATAAGTGGCAAGTTGCCAAATGATATTAGAGTACGGGTTGTACATTTCATCACCTGGTTAGTGGCATGAAGAAGAATACGGGTTATACATTTCATCACCTAGTTGGTGGCATGAATGGTAAGTTGCCAAATGATATTAGAGTACGGGTTATACATTTCATCACCTGGTTGGTGGTATGAAGATGAGTTCCTTCTTCACCTGGTTGGTGGCATAAGTGGCAAGTTGCCAAATGATATTAGAGTACGGGTTGTACATTTCATCACCTAGTTGGTGGCATGAAGGAGAGTACGGGTTGTACATTTCATCACCTGGTTGGTGGCATGAAGATGAGTTCCTTCTTCATCTGGTTAGTGGCATGAGTGGCAAGTTGCCAAATGATATTAGAGTACGGGTTGTACATTTCATCATCTGGTTGGTGGCATGAAGGAGAGTATGGGTTGTACATTTCATCACCTGGTTGGTGGCATGAAGATGAGTTCCTTCTTCACATTTCATCACCTGGTTGGTGAGAATAAGGGCAAGGTGTCTAGGCATATTGTAGCAAGTGTCGAATGACACAAAGTATATTGAACCCTTTCAAAGCACAGTTGGCTTATGTATGAATGTGTTGGAATCTATGATTGAACGAATATACTGTGAAGCAGTTCGTTTATTTGTATAGTCTTGTTTACATATACTTAAACTTTGTTTCATGTTGGAAGCATTCATGTTGAAGCTTTGAACCCGAGTGTTTCATTGCTAGGAATGTAAGAGGATTAAGACCGAGTTGTCTAAATCACCTCTTTATTGAATTTATGCCAAATAGTCTTCGTTATATAGGATGTCGAACGGCTGAAGCTTAACACTTGTACAATGTGAGTTTACTTGTAATAGTACTTCAAGTGATCAACATATCATGAGCCAAGGGTCTTGCCATCGGAGCTTCTAAACTTGTAGGAGCCAGGGCGACTGATGTTAACAACTTCAAACGGTCCATCCCAGTTTGGACTAAGTGTTCATTCACTCGGGACTCTGTCGCAGAGTAATCTTTTCTTCAATACCCAGTCCCCTACTTTGAAAGAACGAGGTTTGACCCTTGAGTCATAGTAGTTGGAGATGCGCTGCTTGTAGGCGACATTCCTCAAGTGAGCCTGGTTTATGTGTTCCTCGACTAGATCTAAGTTGAGGGTAAGTAGTTTGTCATTTTCGCTTTGCACGTAGTTCTGGACTCGGAACGTTGCTTGCTCAAGCTCAACTAGGACAACTGCCTCTGTACCAAAGGCAAGTGAGAATGGGGTTTCTCCTGTTGATGTCCGATACGAAGTACGGTATAACCAAAGAACTTGGGGTACAAATTATGGCCAACAACCTTTAGCCTTGTCCAAGCTAGTTTTCAAAGTTCGCTTGATTATTTTGTTGATAGCTTCAACTTGTCCATTAGACTGGGGATGAGCTGGGGAGGCAAAACATAAGTTGATGTTGAACTTAGAGTAGAACATCCTGAACTTATTGTTATCTAACTGTCGCCCGTTGTCAGTAACTATCGCATTGGGAATGCTGAATCTGCAAAGGATGTTCCTCCATACTAAGTCTTCTATTTTGACCTCAGTAATGATTGCATAGCAAACTTTGCCCTTCCCTGCAGGCATCGAACCGATCAAATCAAGTCCCTATTGGGCGAAGGGCCAAGGGCTGATCATAGGAGTGAGCGGCTCGAAAGGGGAGTGAGGAATAGTTACGTAGCGTTGACACTTATCACATGAGCGGGATATTCTGATGGCATTTTGGTGGAGTGTTGGCCAGTAATATCCTTGGAGAAAAACCTTGTGCGCTAGGGATCGAGATCCAACATGATCTTCGTAGACTCCTTCATGTATTTCCCGAATGACGGTTTCCGCCTCTGCGGGCGTAAGACATCTTAGGTATGGTAGGTTAATACCCCGCTTATAGGGTTGGTCATTAATGATCAAGTAACGGGCAGCCTTGTATCGAATTTGCTTAGCTTGGACTTTGTCATTTGGAAGGGTGTCATGAGTAAAGAATCTATAAATCGAGGTAATCCAACTATCCCCCTGTTGTAAGTTGCATACTTCTGCAACCATGGTGCTTGGTGCTGCCAACAATTCGTCCTGAATTTTTCTCCCAATCTTGTCTTCCACCGCTGAGGCGAGGCGAGCCAAAGCATCTACATGACAGTTTGCCGCTTGAGGAATTTGGGTGATCTGGTAGTGGAAATGCTTGAGCAACAATTGTGTTTGTGCCAGATATGTTGCCATGGAGCTATCCTTAGCGTCAAAGTTGTTGGTGACCTAGTTAACCACCAATTGGGAGTCACTGAATATATCAATTCATTTAACCCTAAGGTGTTTGGCCAAACGTAAGCCTGCTAGGAGGACTTCATATTTGGCCTCATTGTTCGACGCCTTGAATTTGAAATGAAGAACATACTCCATTGCCAGTTTGTCAAGGGTCGTAAGGACTAGTCTTGCTCCACAACACTGTTGGTTGGACGAGCCATCAACATATAGGCTCCATGCTGGCGCTGTTGGTTCTGTTTTCTGAGCTTCCAAGGGTAATGAAGCCACTTTTTTAGGCGTAGAAACAATGTCAACAGGATATGTGAAGTCGACGATGAAGTCTACCTCTGCTTGGCCCTTCTCAACTTGCTTTGGTTGGTAGGAGATGTCAAACTTACCCAATGCTATCGCCCATTTGATCATTCGCCCGAAAGTATCAGGACTTTGGAGTACCTATCGAATAGGATGATTGGTAAGCATGATGATGGAGTGTGGTTGGAAGTAACGGCGAAGTTTTCGAGCAGACATGACCAATGCTAGAGTCAATTTCTCAATGTTGGAGTATCATGTCTCCACATCTTGTAAGGCCTTACTAGCATAGTAGACAGGCCGTTCGACATTACCATCATTTCGAATGAGAACAGAACTTACTGCTGAAGCCGATACCAACAGATAGATAATGAGAGTGTCACCAACCTCAGGTTTGGAGAGTAGATGGGCTTTACTCATGTAGTCTTTGAGGTTCTTGAATGCCTCAGCACATTCATCAATCCATGTAATGTACTTCTTACTTCCCTTAAGTGCTTTGAAGAAAGGAGCACATCTGTCTGTGGCCTTAGAGATGAACCTAGATAAGGCTGCCACCTTGCCAGTCAGGCTTTGGATGTCTTTTGAAGTTACCGGTTCCTTCATGTCATGGATTGCTTTGATCTTCTCGGGATTAGCCTAAATGCCTCGTTGGCTTATCATGAAGCCTAAGAATTTGCCAGAGCCTACGCCGAAGGCACATTTGTTAGGGTTCAACCTCATTCGATACCTTTTCAAAATGGTGAAAGTTTCAGATAGGTTGGTGATGTGTTGGTCAGCATGTTTGCTCTTGACTAGCATATCATCAACGTAAACTTCCATGCTCTTCCCAATCTGTTCGGCGAACATTGAATTGACTAGTCTCTGATAAGTCGTTCCTGCATTCTTTAGGCCGAAGGGCATGACTTTATAGCAATATAGTCAATTGTCAGTATGAAGGCTGTGTGTTCTTGGTCCGGAGGGTTCATGAGGATTTGGTTGTAAAGCATCCATGAAGCTCAGGAGTTCACACCCTGCTGTAGAGTTTATAAGTCTGTCTATAAGAGGAAAAGGAAAGCTATCATTCGGGCATCCTTTGTTTAAGTCGGTGTAATCGACACACATTCTCCACAAGATCTTTTGGAGTAAGAAACCTTTCTTGGTCGAATTCTTCTTAACAAGGACAACATTTGCTACCCACGTTGGATAATTGACTTCGCGGACGAAGCCTACGCTTTTGAGTTTTTCAACTTCTGCCTTCATTGCCTCGTACTGTTCAGCGTCATAGGATCTTTGCTTCTGTCTCACTGGCTTGGTCTTGGGGTCAATACTTAAGCGATGACAGATGATATCGAGAGAGATACCTGGCATGTCCTCGTATGACCAGGCAAAGACCTCAGTGTTCTCTTGCAAAAAAGAAATCAATGCCAACCGAATGGGTGGTGACAAGGCGGTGCCAATCTTCACCATGCGATCCGGATAATCTTTTGAGATAGAGACCTTCTCCAACTCTTCAGCGGGTTATGCTTGTTGGGTGAAAGAGTCATCTCGAGGATCGTCAGGTTGACTGTTGCCACCGTGAAGATCTAAGTTGGCTGGTCTTTATGACTTGGTCATGTATAGAAAAGGTTTCCTTGAGCACAGGCAGGAGTTGATGCTTAACCGAAGTGTTGTAACATGATCGTGCACTAAGTTGATCTCCTCTGATGTAACCGTTGCCATAAGGGGTTGGAAATTTCATCAACAACATATGTGTAGATACCATGGCCTTGTGATCATTGATGCCTGTGCGTCCCAAGATGACATTGTATGCTGGTTGGCAATTAACCACCAGGAAGTTAGTGGTAATGGTAGTTGTGTAAGGGCCTGTACCAATGGTGAAAGGTAAGTGTATGCTCCCCAAAGGTTGCACGATATTATCGGAGAAGCTTATCAGAGGGGAAATCGAGCGATCGAGCAAGTGTTCAACTACATTAAGTGCCTTGAAAGCTTCGGCAAACATGATATTGACCGAAACCCTCGTGTCTACCAAGATTCGTCGTACTTCAAAGTTAGCTATGTGAGCTTCCACGATCAGTTGATCGTTATGAGGGTAGATGATACCTCTTTCTTCCTCAGGGTAGAAACATATTAGATCCTAGTTAGGCTTTTGATGCTTACCTCCCCTAATGTCTTCCACGTGAAACACTTGGTGGCCAGACCTTAAAGCTCGTTCACTATTTTTCATGGCCCTATTAGAAGATTTAGATATGGGTGTGCCACCACTTATGGAATATATCACATTCACCTGGCGTTGGTTACGGTTACCCCTTGGAGGGTGAATGAGGAATTGATCAATTTTTCCTTCACGTGCCAAAGCCTCAATATGATCACGAAGGGTGATACACTTCTCGCCGTCATGGCCGTTATACTCGTGGTAGCAGCAAAACGTGCCCGTGTTCTTCGTGGACTTGTAATCCGAGTGCCTCGGCTTTAGCTTCGGTATCAAATGTGCTATGCTGGGGTAAATGGCCACACATGTGGCGTTCAAAGGTGTGTATGCCTTATATCTCAGGGTAAGGGCTGTCCTGACACGTGCTTGACCTACTGTGTTGACTGCCTGGGGTCGGGGATTATCGTGGTGATACCCTTCGTTATCGTAGTAGTGTCCCCTTTTACTAAAATGAGACTGGTGAGGATGAAATTCTTTCCTTTTGCCCTGAGATTGATATGTCTGTTTACTTGGCAAAGTATTAAGTAAGGCAGGGGGAGGCACCGTTGCCGTTTGGAAGGTCAAGGTCTTCTCATTTGGTTGGATCTGGCTTCCACTCCCTACTTGCTGATAAGGGGTGGATGTGGGGGGTTTCCCTTGATATGTCATTGCCTCGGCGGAGGCATGGTTGTAAGCCTGTGCCATCACCTCACAGTAAGTCTTCCAAGTGTTGGCATTGATCATGTACTTGAAGAAACAATCACGTATGCCTGCCGTGAAGGCCTTGAGGGAGGTCTTGTCATCTGCCTCAACGCAGTGAGAATACTCATGGCTGAAGCGACTGGCATACTCTCGTAGTGACTCGTCCGGCTTCTGGCGAATAGTGTATAAGTCATTTGCAGAATGTAAGCGATCGATCTGGAAAATGTGTTGAGAAACAAACAGTTTCCTCAATTCCTCAACTGAGTCTACCGTCTCAGGTGGAAGATGGCAATACCAGGTTAAAGCTCCGCCAGAGAGGGTGGAGGGGAAGAAAAGACATTGCTCTTCGTCGGTGTGCATCTGGTATGCCATGGTGGACTCAAAGAGGTTAAGGTGTTCAATCGGGCCCTCCCTTCCAGTATAAAGTTGCAAGCCAAGCTTCTGCTTTGTCTTTGCTTTGAGGGGGGTGTCAAGGATCCTCCTTATAAGAGGGTCAGGCCTATCTAATCAGGTATCTTAGTTCGGCCTTTAACTTGTTTACTTCTTTAAGAAGCTGTAGGACAAGAGGGTCCTGAATGGAGTGATGTACCACTGGAGCTTTCTTTCGTAAATCTCCATCTCCTCTTAAAAGTAGGAAGGTTTAATCAAGATCATGTGATTTTTCTTTGGACTCGCCGTACTAACTTTCAAGGTATGTCTGTCGAAACATCTCTGAGTCCCCTATACCTTCGTGTTTCTTTAGGACTTGTTGCCCCTTCCCCAAATTGGTAGCCGGCCTAGGACGTGGGAGGGGACCGAGTCTTTCAGAAACCCTTGGGTCATTGATCTTCGAGCTTATATGGAGGGGATTATCTCGATGTTGCTTTAGGAAGTCTCGGCAGTCACGATAAACGACTTTCGATCATTCCAACCTTTCTGCAAGGAGGTGTCTTCCTCCACTTCTCCTGCTTCGGGTCGAAGCAGCTGGGTTGAGAGAAGTCTCATGTTGATCAATGTTTTGATGATTAACTCGCTCCTCATCAGGGATACCCATGTCGAAGAAAGGTGACCCTCCTTGTTGGGAGGCATCCAAATGATGGTTGATGTCCACAGGGGTAACGAGTTCACGTGTTTGAGTACGCCTAGTTTCATGGAGCATCTCAAAGAGCTTCTCATACTGCTCTTGGAGGACCTCATTTTTCATTGCTATCTTGTTGTTCTGAGATTCTAACTCATCGACTTTAGGTTGAAGAGCAACCCTCTTTCATTCCTTCTTTCGTTGCTTCGCACTAGGTGCAAGAGAGGTGTCATTATGTGTGTTGTGGCTTTCTTCGCTCCCCATGTTGGAGAGGGATGCCTGGTCAAAAGAGAGTGTATGAATGGTGGAAACTAGCTTAACAAAGCTAAAAAGAGTGAGAATAAGTGTCGTTCCCACAGACGGCGCCAAATGTTGATGCACAAAATCAGTGAGGACTTTGGTACAACATAAAGTGTTAAGTTTGTGACCTTCGCTAGATTGCTTCGGTCACTAGTATGGATAAGTATGTAAATGGATAGGGACAGGGAAGCAAACACAAGATGTACGTGGTTCACCCAGATTGGCTACGTGCACGGAGTATAGGAGTTCTCATTAATTGTGAAGGGTTTACACAAGTATATATGTTCAAGCTATCCTTTAGTGAGTACTAGTGAATGATTTAGTACAAATGACATTAGGAAATATTATGAGAGAATGATCTCTATTTATAGAAGAAAGTTTCTAGTTTCATTTTGACATTAACACGTGTCGTGTTGTGATTGGCTTCTGATGTTAACACATGTCACGCTATGATTGGCTTCTGATGTCGACACATGTCGCGCTGTGATTGGCCTCCTGGTTAGAGGGAATCTCTTCTGGGTCCTTGACGGTATAACATTAACCGGTGCTCAGTAGTTTCGGGATTGGTCAAGTATGGTACAAACAGTTGTTGTTGCCTTGATTTCCAAGACCTTGATCCCTTCGATGGCGACATTCTTGAGCCTTATGGCCTTGCTTTCCACAAACCCAGCAACTTCCCTTGATTTTCTTGAAATCTTCGTACCAGGGATAAAATGTTTTTCCTTCTTCTTAGTTTTTTGGAATTTCGGCCTTTACTTTGATGAACTTCCTTCAACAACTTTCGCCTTGGCTTCCATACTCAAAATCAGGCTATTCTCATTCTTTCTGTTATCTTCCTCAATTCTCAGCTTCACAATGAGATCCTCAAGGGTCATCTCGTTACGTTTGTACTTAAGATAACTCTTGAACTCTTTCCAAGAAGGTGGTAGTTTTTCTATAAAGGACGCCACTTGGAAAGACTCATTGATCACCATCCCTTCAACATGAATGTCATGGATGATTTTTCTGGAGATCTTCAGTTTGAGAGACAATAGACTTGGAATCCACCATTTTGTAGTCCAAAAATTTGCCCACGACAAATTTCTTTAAACCAGCATCCTCGGTTTTATATTTTTTCTCAAATGATTCCCAAAGTTCCTTGGCTGTTTTGAATACCACATAGACATCATACAACGAATCATCTAATGCATTGAAAATATAGTTTTTGCAGAGGAAATCATTATTTTTCCAGGCATCAATGGCCGTTAAAGTTTATGCAGAAAAAATATTTTCTCCATCTGCAGTAGGCTCAGTCTCGCACAAAACATTAGCCAAGTTCAATGTTGTCAAATAAAACAGCATCTTCTGCTGTCATCTTTTGAAATCTCCGCCCTTAAATTTCTCAGGCTTCTCAGAATGAGGTTTAGTTACTGATTGTTCCATACTGTTCGAAGATTAGATTGTTGGAGAACAATTCAGAAATAAATAAAAATAACAGAACTCGAAATTGTAGAATATTTATTAATCAAAATACTTGCTGTGCGAAATACAGAAATAAATACAAGAATATCAATGGTACTAACGTGATTACATAAAGTAGAGGCTAACGTAATAGATATGTCATTCGAACAGTATTTCCGTCCCACTCTTATGCTTATGGTTCAACAACGTCTGCTCAACCAGGATTCAACTACCTAATTCTACAACCCGTACTGGATTCTAGAATTCTAGCGAATTTGCTTTGTGTGCTTACTCTCTGGAAATTTCGTACGGAAGAAAGGAGGACGAAAAGATGATCTGGAATGGAACTGAAGACTCCAGTTATGTAGGCTCTTTCATACCTCTTCAAATACCTTTTGGATGTATCTAAAGCTATACAACTCTTTCCAAAGAGTTGTGTCTATTAATCAAAAAGTTTTTAATTAATTTTAATTAAAAACTTAACTCGAAAATTAAAACTAATTGATCAGATTAATTTTAATTATTAGGCCCCAAGTGCCCCAAGGCCCAAGGCCCAAGGCCTAAGGCCCTTGTCTTGATTAATTAATATTAATTTATATTAATATTATGGTATTGTTTGTACCATACTTAGGGCCTCCGTATTTAGATCTCGTATAAATACTCGGGGTACTCAAATGTAATTATGTAATAAATGAAGGGGCAAATATGTAAAAAAGGGAGGAGCCCTTAGTCTATAAAATGGCCTCCTCACCCTCACAATCAAAGGGCTCTCACCCTCACAATCCTCTCACAAACAGAGAAATACAATATCAGTATGGACGTAGCCCAAACATTGGGGTGAACCACGATACATCTTGTGTTATTTACTTTCTTGCAGATTCACGGTCGGATTTACATTGTTCCAAGACCCCTCCGATTTTATGCATCAACATTTAGTGCCGTTTGTGGGAAACGACACGAAAAGCTATGTCGGTTCTCTTTCATTTTTTCATCTCACCACCGTGAGACCTCATCACTGTCCATCGTGGATCTGTAAAAAACCCACACAGAGACAGAGCCATGGAGATAATAAAGGAGAAGAAGCTACAAAGCGCACCAAATTCCCAAATTTCCCCGCCACTGCCCGTAGACACCACCATGACCATAGATCCCAACCACACGTGTCTAAATCCCCACCACTTCGGTCATGTGATCTTGACACATGCGCCCCAATATTTGTTGTTTAATATTCTTAAATTTTTCCCTCATCTTGGGGATTTTTGGAATGTCCCTGTAAGCTTCAAAATGGCTACATAACTGGTTCACAGCCTCCAATTGTGCAGCTGCCTCTTTATATTGTCATTTTGAAGCCATTACTTAGAGCTACTCAACAGCAGAGATGAGCATGGTCAGGCAATGAAGAGCACTTTCGTCTTAATTTCGCGGATTTTATACATGAGTTCTTGCCGCCATGGCATGCGTAACAACGGCGAGATCTTCTTTCGCTTTCGTTCCTGAATTGCTCTGCTAGCGAACCGCCGCTAAAATTTTAGCTTCGACAAACCCAAAGCTGAACCTCGAAGCTCAAAGCAGCAGCTTCACGCTTTTGCCTCAAAATCTCCCTTTTAAAATCTCCAAATTGAACGACCCGTACGCCTCCGACGACCCGAAAACAATGTTGGAGATCCGACTAGTCCAGGGCTCACTGCTGAATGATGCGAAATATATAAGCACACAAATTAAACCCTCTTTTATCAATTGTAGCAAAGTATGTAAGTAGGGATCGTTCTAAGCCGGGGATTAGGAGGGATTGCTAAAACACTTAAAACTGACTCAAAAACATGAAACAAAGTTTAAAACACTAAACTAGACTCAAAGAATGCAAAACTAAACTAGAAAACACTAAAACAACTCAAAAGACTCAAAACAGCCCAAAAACACTCAAATCTGCCTAAAAACACAAACTGGGCAAATTTGAACTCTAACACTCCTTTAGACGAATTTTTGGGTTTTCTTGACTCAAAACACTTCAAAACACAATCTAAAACATATTCTAACTAGTTAGACACTCTAAAGTAAAGGGGGTTTGGTTTTGGACGAAAATTAAATGAAATTAAACAAGAAAGACTTAAACAGATTTTAAACGAAATTTGGTGAATTAGATGGATGATTGGCTAGCTAGGAGGTTCTGCTCCACACATGTCACACTTGCATACAAAACGATTTCCAATTGCTTTCCAATAAACTATGAATCCTCAATGCCCCAGATTAACCGTGAATTGCACTAATTAACCTTCAGATTTTCCTAAAGTTATTGAATTGGATGATTGCATACAACAACCCAAAGTATTCCCCACAAGTTCTCCACATGAATTGCATAATAAAGATACAAGCAAGAATCATTAAGTTCTATGAAAATCATAAGCATTGACGAGGCATTTGTTACTATGAATTGCATGAAACTTATGCCAAGAATTTACTTAACACGATTGTGATTAAAAACCTTTACTACTCTTGAATATAAGTTCATAACGATTAGGTGAAACTCCCTTATATCCTAGCATTAGATTTATGCATGAAAATTAAGTGTGCACTCTCAACCAACACACACAAATCAGTTTTAATTCATATATAGATAAGCAAATTGAATTCACAACTTATGAAACGCAACTGAAAGTAATCAAATTATATAGCAAGCATAAACATGGTTTCGAATTCCCCCCTAGCCAAGGGGGGTTTAGTTCCTTATATGCACAAAGCAAAGATAAATAAATTTAGACATTGAAATCCAAAGAAAGAAAACACCTAGACGCGCCAACTTGGACAGCAGGTGCATCCACGAACTTCTCCTTCCTCCTTGCTGCAGCACAAAGCTTGAGGACAGGTTCTTGGGGTTATGAATGGTGTAGAATGGATGGGGAATAGTATGGTGGTGTTTAGGATGGATAGGTGGTGCGGCAAGGGGTGGTTTTGGTCAGGAATTATGGAAGAATGGTGGTGGAAGCTGCGACAGAGAATGGGGAGATGTTTCTGGTGTGAATGATGAATTATGAGGGGTGGTAGTACGGCCAAGGGCTGAATAAGAGTATATATAAGCACATAAAACCCTAGGGAAATCAGATATGGACTTGTAAAATCCAAATCCACAAGGAAAAAGGCTTAAACAATCAGAATCCCCAAGGGAAAAGGCCAAAAGGTGCGCTAGGTATAGGTAAGAAAGGATAAGGCTTCTAGAATGCCTTGCAAGGCAAAGAAAAGAGGTTTCCTTGCTGATATTGGTGCGGCAGATATGGGGAGTGTTCTAGAACATTTTCTTTGTGTCCAAAAAACGCTTAAGAAGCCTTCAAAATAGCTAGAACTTAAGGCCATCTAGGTTTAGGAAAGGTCGACCCAAAATAAGAAACTTTAGGCTTAACTTTCCTACTTCAAGTAGGAAACCTTGTTGGAGTAGGAATCCTCATTCTTCTAGGAATCCATCTTTGACTAGGACTCCTCCGTTGATTAGGAATCCTCCTTCAATTAGGACTCCTTCAATCTCGTCCATTCCTTTCGTTCCAAGCATGTGATATCCATTCCAAGCTCAATTTTGCTCCAAAAGGCTCCAAAATGCACTACTTTGCATACTTTGCCCTTAAAACCTGAAAACACATGAAAATAACTTAAAAAACTAATTTAACTAAGAAAACACAACGTAAATACACAAGAACAAGCTCACTAAGTCTCATAAATATGCTTCTATCACTGAAAAAGGTGCTAGAGTCTATCAAGGACCTGGTGAACGACGCCAACTTCGACTACTCCTCCTCCGACTTCTCCCTTCAGGCCATGGACTCCAGCCACGTGGCACTCGTTGCCCTCCTTCTCAGATCTGAAGGCTTCGAACACTACCGATGCGACCGCAACATCTCCATGGGTATGAACCTCGGCAACATGTCCAAGATGCTCAGGTGCGCCGGAAATGATGACATCATCACCATCAAGGCTGACGACGGCAGCGATACCGTCACCTTCATGTTCGAAAGCCCCAATTTGATGTTTCCTGTTTCGAAACTCATGCTCTGCGGATTTTGAAAATGTGAGAGCTTGGAAGTGCTTGCTAAGCTGAGAATTGTAGCATTCAAGATGTAGTAGAAGCTGAAAAGGAAAGACAGACGGCATAAAGCGATCATTCAAACCAGCCAACCAACGGAGATCAACACAACTGACTTCAGATGGGTTCTTCCATCAATCTCCTGGCAATTGCTCAACTCTTTCTATCAAGCACTCACTAGTGATCTGATCGGAGTCTCATTCAACAATTGGGAAGCCTGCAGAAAGCGATCCTTCAAACCAGTCAGCCAGCGGAGATCAACACAACTGACCTCAGATGGGTTCTTCCATCAATCTCCTGGTAATTGCTCAACTCTTTCTGTCAAGCACTTACCAGTGATCTGATCGGAGTCTCATTCAACAATTAGGAAGCCTGCAGAAAGCAATCTTTCAAACCAAACAACCAGCGGAGTTGAAACACAATCATGATGTTAGAAATCAATCCTTCAATCATGATGTTAGAAAAAGAAAAAGAAGGATGGGCTAAACGTGGGCTGTACTAGTTGTTAAGAGAATATTCCAGAAAAAGAAAAAAGGAAGAAATGAGTAGAAAGGAGAAGTGACAGAAAGAAAAGCAGAAAGCAAAGAAGCAGACATAATTACGGTGGTGATGGCATGCAGAAAAGGGAATTATAGGCGTGACCCATTGAGTAGAGGGTCGGATTTATTTTTTAATGATGTGATTTATTTATATTTCGGAGACATCTGTATAACCCCATCAGAGGGTAATAATAATAATAAATAAATAATAAATAATAAAAAAAAGGGCAAGCCCAAAATAATGGGTTGTAATGTTATGTGGAGGGCGAAAGCCCATATGCCCAAAAGAGTCAGGCCCTCTATTATCACCAACTAGGTGATCAAAAGTACGTCTAATACTACAAAAAATATTTGGCAACCTGCCACTATTATCACCAACCAGGTGATCAAAAGTACGTCCAATACTCTAAAATTATACATGAGCATCACTCATGTCAATCATACATAAACATTCATGACCATTGACACACCCCATCCCGAATGAGGGCATGCTGGCCATCACGTGAGAGTGACGTAACCATTTACACAGTTCGGAAGCTTTAAAGATACAATTACTAAGATATAACATCCGAGGGTGAATCCTACTTTTGTGAATTCTGTCAGAACACCGTTGGATTCCTCGTGGCCACCAAAGCTCTGCTAACTTGAACCTGGAGGGGCGCAAAACAAAGTTGAGTGGGTCAGTAAAACAAAGTTTTTTGAAAACATTTCATTTAAAACATTTCTAACCCCTCGATGTAAAACCTGTATACTTTCCCAGAAAATAGCATATATATAAACATATATATAAGCAAATATCTCAAATCACAATCCTTTAACACTTTTCAGAAAAATATGCCATGCCAAGTGTCAAAAACATAATATAGATGCATCAATATAAATCAGGTGAAAATAAATCAACCGGAGACCCTGAAGTGGTCCTGTACGGTTGATTCTAAAGCTCAATATCCAATCCAGCCGGAGTCACAAACTGTGACCTGTACGGCACTGCCGGAGTCACCAACTATGACCTGTACGGCACTACACTGCACATAAGTCGGAACTACCTATAGTAGTCTGTTCGACTAGGATGGTGTAATAATACGCTCTAGTGCTTTTCTCATCAATCAACTGTGCACATAATCTAAGGTCACCTACTAGTCGGAATCACCTCGGTGATCTATACGACTAGCATGTCGAAACCCTCTCATGGTCTATACGACATGCACCTACTTGGATCCAAGGTGAGCGTGCGGTGCGGTGAATACTATAAGCACTAATACCAGAGGTTCAGGTTATGAGCTCTCAACACAATTCACATCATCAACAATGCACATGAACAACATAAACTCACCTGATACTCACCTATGCGTCCACAGCACCAATTCACATATATATATGCATCAATTATCAATTCACATATCACATAATATGCATGCATGGCATTTAAAAACGTATTTTCATTCAAACTCAATTTTTGGGAAAAATATCAATAGTATATAGGTATAAACAAAAATACTGTCCACTCACCTGGAGTTCGCCCTACAACTCCCTAGCACAACACATCAAGGCGTCATGACGATCGGCACCTAGAACAATCATCAAATCAAACCTCAGAAATCACATCAATAGGATATATAGCTTATATAAAACACGTCACTACGTAGATCGATCTGGAAGATCTACAACTCAGATTTTCAATCCATAACTTCCAGAGGTCCACAATATATCTCTAGAGCAACATCCTAAAATTTCATTACCATCCAACGGTCGGATCTCCGCCAATTGTCAAAACCAAGTGACGGTTAACATTCTATTTTATGAACTTACAACTCCAATTCCGGAAGATCCGTAAATCGGATTCCCAATCCGTCAGTTCCTATAATCCTCAAATATTACGTATTACAACGTATTAAAGTTTGGTGACGATCCAACGGTCGGATCGTCAATTCACATTTTCACCTAACCACGAAACGTAACGAACTTAGGTTCAATTACTCAATTTACGTCCATCAATTATTAAAACTGAACCTAGAACATTAAATACATGCTAAGAATGACATTGGCGGGCCACTGGCCACGCGCCACCGCACGGGCCGCCGCGGGTGGCGGTTGGCCGCCCCTGCTCGCCGGAAAATCCAACTATTTCCAAAAATTCTCAAAAAAAATACAGAATTGAAGATCTCAATGAGTAGAGTAAACTTTATACATGAGGCCAAGGCCAATTTTGCCTGGAAACACTTCAATTTCACCAAAATCCGTGCGGAACCCTAGAATTGGGTGAGTTCCAATTCGTCTTCAAATCAACTCCGCCGTCCCAATCAGTGTTTGGGCTTTGTTCTAGGCCTCAAGAGGAAGCTATGGGTGGTGGCAATTGAAAGAAATTGCTTTGGGATTGGGTGATTCGAAGCCAAAGTAGCCGCACCCCTCCTTGCGATTTTTCTCCATTTTTAAAGTCAAATCTCTCCAATTTTGAGATGGAATGGATAGAGGAAGGCTCCTAGAGTGTTTTCCATGAATTTTCTTGAAGCAATTCGCCGGAAAAATGGGTGAAAATCGTCGGAAATAAACATGGATGCCGACGGGTCAAAAACGGGTCAAGAGGGGATCCGGCCGATCCACCGCGCCACTCTCTCCCTCCTTTCCTCCTGTCCTCTGTTCCGATTGGCCGGTTTCTCTCTCTCTCTCTCTCACCTCCTGATCCATTCTTCTCTCTTTTCCCGATTGGGCATTTCTGCCCAATCTGTTTCCTCTGTTTCTTCTTCCTCCACGCACACACACACACAAAACCTTCTTTCTCTCATCCCAGCCATCCATTTAATTCTTCATTAAATCTGGCCCGTCCATTTTCATAAAAGAAATTCTATATTTTACTAAAATTATAATTCCTAAAATGCCCAAATTTCAAACGTTAATGACTTTTTCGATATAACTCCAAATCATGAACCGTCTGCGCCCACGCTTCCGTAGCGACGAGTACTACGATGATATGTTAAGAAAACAAATCTTAGATGGCACGACATGACGATTAACCTCAAAAAATGCGTGTACCTCAAAGGACATTTTGTAAAATCCTTTATTAAAACTTTAAAACTCTTAAGATTAGGGACGGGCTATCACAACCATCATTCATGTCAACATTCATGAGCATCACTCGTGTCAACATTCATGAGCATCACTCATGTCAACATTCATGAGCATCACTCATGTCAATCAACATAAACATTCATGAGCATCACTCATGTCAATCAGCTTCGAAAGCTTCATTTACAAAGCTTCAGCTTCGAGAACTCCAGCTTCAAAAGCTTCATTTACAAAAGCTTCAGCTTCAAAGCTGTACTTGCAAAGCTTCACCTACAAAGCTTCAGTGCAGGGTATACAAATACCGCCTCCAAACAACCGTCACTTCGGCCCATACATGGATTCAATTTGAAGTATCCAGCCAACAGACTATATTGACTGAAGACTTGGGGGACTACACTATGTACCATATATTGGGCTTTCACAACTGGATCTCATGAAAAATACTTGGGGGACTTAACCCATTATTTATGTATTGAGGAGCGAGCCCTTATTCTATAAAAGAGACTCCCTCACTTTCATTAGAAAGCACCCATTATTTATGTACTAAGGAGCGAGCCCTTATTTTATAAAATGGACTCCCTCACCTTCATTAGAGAGCATCGCCGCCTACTGAGCAACCGCCTTGCCGCGAGCATCAACTCTAGCTCATCATTTATGTATTGAGGAACAAGCCCTTATTCTATAAAAGGGACTCCCTCACCTTCAACGCCACAAGCCGAGCCAACCAAGGCAACATAAGCCACAAGCCGAGTAGCCTCGCAACATGTGTTACTTCTAGTTGAGCATCATTTCAGATTGAGCACCGCCTCATATCGAGTATCATTTCAAGACGACATCTAGTTACTTCGGCCCATGCATGGACTAAATTTCAAGTCTCCAGCCAAAAGACTTTCTTGACTGAAGACTTGGAGGACTACTGTTTGTGCCATACTTAGGGCATCCGTATTTAGATCTTGTATAAATACTCGGGGGACTCAAATATAATTATGTAATAAATGAAGGGGCAAATATGTAAAAAGGGGAGGAGCCCTTAGTCTATAAAAAAGGCATCATCACCCTCACAATCAAAGAGCTCTCACCCTCACAATCCTCTCACAAACAAAGAAATACAATATCAGTATGGACGTAGCCCAAACATTGGGGTGAATCACGATACATCTTGTGTTCTTTACTTTCTTGCAGATTCACGGTCGGATTTACGGTGTTCCAAGACCCCCCCCCGGTTTTGTACATCAACAAGTATAATCATCAAGCCTAATCTACACAATTGGTGGCCCAAGCCTCAATCCCCATTCCAAATGATCCAACACCTAACTAATATTGTAGAGGACAAAATATATATAAAGGTCATTGAGAATCTTATTTTCTCCAATGTAGGATAAGAGTCTTAAAACTCTAACAAAGGGAAGTGCAGGGCGATGGGAATGAGAAACTAAAAATATTTTAATATGAATATTATTATTTTATTTTTTATAAAGTCAGAAATTAAAAATAAAATTATTATTTATTATTATTTTATAAAGATGGGAATGAGAAAATAACAATATTTTAACATGAATATTATTATTTTATTTTTTATAAAGTCAGAAATTAAAAATAAAATTATTATTTTTTATTATTTTATAATAAAAAATAATAATATTTTAATAAAATGGACTAGGTTATTTTTTTAGGGGTGAAGATGCTTTAGCTTATTACTGTTTATTAGGGTCTATTATTGTTCATTGAAGTGGATAAATGGACTGGATGCTAGCGCAAAGTCTTTAGGAGTCGAATTGCTCTTATGCACCATAATGGTGATGAAATAAAGATCCAAATTTGGTTGAAGAAGAGAGGAGGGGGAGTGGGCATGGGAAGAACTTATCCTGTGTGTAAATTTAGGCCACATTTTTTTAAGATAATTTTATATTACTATATGCTCAGAATATTTTAAAAGTTATTTGACTAAAAAATGTAAGAATTTTCTATTGTGGGTGGGACGGGCCTTGTGTTGAATGATTTGAAATCACTGTGCTTATGTATATTTTGTATTTCATTTCTTTGTGTATACATCTTGCTTTTTCTTCATTCTTTTTTTTTCCTTTAGCTTGTTGCGCGACGTATAATTTTTCTCCTTAATTTTGGAATGTTCCTAGACCTATTGAAGCGAAGACCCCTATAGTTTTATCATTGTTACAAATTTGATGATTGTATGATTAAACCTTTGCCTTTCTTTTTTCGGCCCTAATATGAACATTACTTCCTTGCAAAAGAAATTTGTCAATTTTGTGATCGTTGAACGATTCTCCAAGTACGCACATTTTACGACCATATCTCGTATATATTCTGCAACAACTTAAGGGTTTATGCTTTATAAGGCTCATAGTTGTCATTGAGTTTCAATTACCATCCCCAAACAGACAGACAAACAGAAGTGCTTGTAGATGTTTAGAAATTTCTCTTGGATGTTTTCTGCAATTTAGAACTAAAGCAATGGCTTCCCTCGCTTTCTCGGTATGCATGGAGTTGCGACATGTAGGACCGTCTTTGAGATTTTGGGGTCCTTGTGTGAATTTTATAAAAGGGCCCCTCCTTAAGATAGTTTTTTTTATTTTTTTTATTTTTTTTTATTTTTTTATTTAAGGTAGGACAATGTATTGACACTATAAAGCAAGCACTTAAATCAAAACAAAGTTTAGCGCTTACTGATTGCAAGTTTAAAAATATCATTAATAATACGTAAAAAGAGCTACAAACATAACGTTAACTAAATAATCAAAAGCAGTTCAACCTTAAACAATCAAACATAAAAAAAAATTCAATAACTCTAACTTAAAAAATTTCACTTGAATATATAACATAATTATATAATAAAATTAAAAAATACCGTATTTAAGTTGATATTATTGGCACTTAAAATATCTCATTGTACTTCAAATTTTTATATTTAGAAAGAAAGAAAAAAATTACTTTATAAGGAGTGCACGATGAGATTATTATTATTTTTTTTTTGTTAAACGATAGATTTTGTTAGATTAGATGTTAATATAGTTACCGATGGGATTTGAACCCACGTTGTCATGCAAGGGCTGAACACCTTTCCACCACTGTGGTAAATGACCAAGGTATTAAATATCGATGATATCGGAAATATCGGTAGTCCAAAAACACGAAAATATCGATAGAAATATCGGGATATTATCGATATCGATAAAAATAATATGGAAACCACGGAAATTGTAAGAAAAACTTGGAAATTTTTATTGAAACTTTGCAAGATGTTTATTTAGTCAATGATCTATTAGTTTATCACAAAAAATTGGAAGGAAATGCATTGCATGATGGATTTAATTGATTTAAGTTGATTATATAGCGAGCTGGCAAACATTGTGAGTGTAGAAAATATGTAGTAATTAATGAAAGAAATTTAAACACACCATAATCTTTTATATATAATGAATTAGTACAATATTTTACACTTTATACATTGCATGGTAAGATACATGAGTGACTTAGTACCACATAGAGTTCCTATGAGGTTCAAATTTTTCACTATCTTCATCATCTCTATGTGTAGAGTGAGTGTATTGTGAAGAGTAGTTATCAAATGATAAATCCCCAAAATAGTTTTGCATGTAATTGTTAATATGCCACCCATTGGATCCGAGATTGGTTGACGTTGTCCATAAGCAAAATCATTTGAAGATTGAGTCTCGGATTGTTTCCATGAGTAGCTCAATTCTATCTCAACAGGAATGGGATATGAAGGGTAGGGAAATGGTTAGTTATGAGTATAACCATAGTTACTACTTCCCACTCTAACAGAGTCCGAAGTTATAGATAACGAGTCATCTTATTGACTTGACAAAATCCCCTTGCCTCTTTCTCTACTAATATAGTCCTTCCCTATGGCACCAATTCCTGGTCCTGCCCGTCTACTGCCATGGTCCTCATCCTGTGTTACATGCGTGAAGTTTGCCTCACCAGTGAAGTGGCTCATAAATTCGGGAGGTGGTCCAATATAGTTTCCACATCCACCACCACTACCTCCAGCTCCACTATATCCTTCATCATTCCCACCTCCGGTGGTAGGTGAGTCTCCTGATCTTGTACTAGAGCTATCATTAGTATTAGCACGATGTTGTGGTTGTGTAGGATTGGAAGAAGGTGGAATTCCAGTGTTTCTTGGTCTTGCGCGCAAAAATTCTTCCAAAGAGTCAGCGCTGCTAGATCCCACCTCCTCTTCTAATACTCTTTCTACATTTATCCCTTCATTACGTGCTTCTTCAGCAACTTTGTGAGCTGGGTTGCCTTCATCATCATCTAAATAAAGAGGTCTAATCCATTGATAAAGTTGGTTACCCTCTGTATCATCATCTTCAGCAACAATATCAAACACGTCTAGTGGGTCACCATGGTCGACATGATTTATTTCTGCTTCCTTATCTCGAATTTGAAGCTTCATGTTGTAGTAGCAATAAATTAATTTTTCCAACCTACTATGAGCCAACCTATTTCTTTGCTTTGTATGTATGAGTGCAAATGTGCTCCAATTTCTTTCACAAGCAGATGAGGAAGCTGTTTGTGATAATACTTTGATTGCTAACTTTCTCACAGTTGGTGCATCAGTCCCATACATTATCCACCATTCAGCTACAATGAAAAACAATGTTGATAAGCCTAATAACTCCAACAAATTCTATTATAAACTGATAGTGAAATATGTTTACACTCACTAGGACACATTTTTGTTCGAGCAGTAACTGATGTTGGTTCTCCAAAAGTTCTTGCATCTTTAAACCATGTTAGCTGAATTCAATAAATCGTGTTAGTTTAATCCAACAAAGTAATTATTATAATTTAAGTAATTGTGTACCTCATTTCCAAATTGGCCAACTGCTGGTGATGCAAAGTCTAATTTAGAGTATACATTATGTACAACACGTATAAGGGTACCATCATCTCCAACACCGGGTCTGTATTGGTATCGAGGATTCAAATAATATGTTGTTCAAAGAAACACATACTCTAAAAAGAGAAATAATACTTATGCAACTAAAGAAATGAATTGCAAATTATGACATAATTTATACCTGCTGCATGCAAATCGTGGTATAATGTTTTAGACCATCGGTCTTCAATTATCTTTATGACCCACCTTGCACCATGTTTTCTTTCCAATTCATCATTCACTACACGCATTAACTCATATATTGCCCCCATAGTAGGATACACTTCTGTGTCAACGATCCGTAAAACTTTGTAAAGAGGTTCAAACACTTGACACACATGTTCTGATTGAGTCCAAAAAGCATGATCAAGCACTATACTTTCCACCATACGACCTGCATTTGAGCGGCTCAAATTGTGGTTGGCCCAATCGTCACTAGTGAATAGTTGCTTCAACTCTGCTTTCTTCTTAAGTAGGCTGTCTAATGCAATATAGTTGGTGGCGAATCGAGTGGTAGCTGGACGAATAATTTCTCCTTTGCAAAATTCACACATCTTTGCCAACAACCAACCGTGATTGTAAATATAATTTGTGATCGTTCTAGCTCTTTTTACCACAATAGCAACATTCTCTCTCTTCCCCATTGCCTCAAACATGAGATCAATACAATGTGCTGCACATGATGTCCAAAACACATTATGATGCTTCATTAACTTTTTTCCAGCTTTGACAAATGCAAAACCGTTGTCGGTCATGACTTGGACAACATTATGCTCTCCCACCTCCATGATTACATCCCTCAATAATTTGTAAATATACTTGTAGTTCTTTATATGGTCTGAAGCATCAACAGACTTAAAAAAAATTGTCTTTCCCTTGGAGTATACCATGAAGTTTATGATAGACAATCTGGTCGGCCCAGTCCATCTGTCACACATGATTGTGCAACCATTAGTTTCCCACTTTGACCTCAATTTGTTAACATACTCGCATATGTCTTTATACTCCTGATGCGTAAAATTACTTGACACACAAATTAAACCCTCTTTTTGACAATTGTAGTTTAGATGTAAGTAGGGTATCGTTCTAGGCCGGGGATTAGGAGGGATTGCTAATCTATTCTAAATTAATTTAAAAATATTAAATAAGACTCAAGGACACAAAATTAGGCTAAAAACTCTAATAACTCGAAACACACTTAAAATGACTCAAAATAATGAAAACAATTAAATTAAACACTAGGAACTGAAATGGACGGAAATTAAATTAAAAGACTAACAATAAAGAAAACTAACTAAATAAAATAATTTAATAATGGATGGGTGTTTGGTTTTGATTAAAAGTAAATTAAACTTAATTAAATTACAGAATTGATAAAAACATAAAATTAAGGTAAAATGATAAATGACGGACTAGCTAGAGGGTTCTTCTCCACACATGACACATATGCAACCTAAATTAATTTTCAGTTGTTCTTTCAATAAATTGTGAATCTCAATACTCCAGATTAACCGTGAACAGCACTTTTTTAATCTTCAAGTTTTCCTTAAGTTATTGAATTGGACGGAAAAACGCATACAACAATTCAAAACATTCTTCAAAAGTCCCCTACGTGAAAAGCACAATAGAGATACAATCAAAGATCATTAAACTTTGTGAAAACTATAAGCATTGACGAGGCATTCGTAACTATGAAAAGCATGATACTCTTGCCAAGAATTTACTTAACGTGATTGTGACTAGCAACCTTTACTACTTGTGAAAATAAGTTCATAACGATTAGGTGAAATTCACTTATATTCTAGCATCAAATTCATGCATGTAAATTAAGCGTGCACTCTCAACCAACATACACAAATCAGTTTTTATACGAACGGATAAGTAAATTGAAATCACAACTTATAACTCACAACTGAAGGTAATCAATTTATATTACAAATATATTCATGGCTTTGAATTAACCTCTAGCCAAAATCAATTTATTTACACATTATTAAAAATAGAAATAAAATATAAGTTGAAAGGATTTAACCGAGAGAAATGGAGTGTTTCTGTCTGTGCCTTTGAACCCCTGCGAGCTGCTCTCTGTTCTCTGACCTCTCTGTCGCTGCACAGCAGCTCCCTGTTTCCTTGTGCCGAGGCTCTCCTCTGCCTCTCTGTTTTTCCCCGCTGCCCTCTCTCTTACATACGCTGCCCAAAGGCAGCTTTCTCCCTGCGTGCTGACCTCCCTACCAGCTGCAAAGACAGATCTGCTGCTGTCCTTACCTCTCCAGTCACGCCCTCCTGACCTCTCACTCTCTCTATGCTCACGCTGTCAGTCTCTCTCCACTCTTATTTTTCTGGCGCTGCCCCCCCCTTTCCTCCAGCTGCAAAGCAGCTATTCTCTTCTTCTTCTCTGACCTTTCCCTCTCTCTTTATTTCTGCCCCTGCGAAGCCCACGTCTCTTGCGTCTCTGCGAGCTGCCCAAAGGCAGCTCCCTTCTCCCGCGCCTCCTCTCTCCTCGCTCTTCCTTCTACAGCTGCCTTCTGATTTCCTTTTATTTTCTGCCTTCCACTCCTCACGTTTCCACCTTGGATTCCTTTCTTTCCAGCTGCAAAGCAGCATCCTGTTGTTTTCAGAAGTGAAGAATATGGGAGTCAACGAGGTAAAAATAAATATAAATCATGATGCTCTCTTGCTCCCTCTTTGACCGACTCTCCCCATTTTTTTTGTTTATGCCGTGACATAATTCTACCAATAATCCATGACAGAATGAGAACGACTAAAGCAATTTTCGACGAATTTATTATTTAAAACTCATTTGTGCTATTTTTATTTTCTTTGCATAACAAATTCTATAAACACAAAAATAACGTAAATAGCTCAAAAATATAAGGAACTAACTAAGAAAAGACGAGTGAATTCGAAGTAAAAATATATATAAATATGATCCGATCAAATACCCCCACACTTAACTTTTGCTAGTCCTCGAGCAAAACAAAGAAAACTAGAACAAGAAGTAACAAGAAAAAAAAAACATTAGCTTCCCTCTATGTGACCCTCATAGAATTTCATTCGAGAAAACAAATCATCAAGAACCATAGCTAACACCAACAAACTAATCCAAGTTCATCTTCCTTATTCAAATATTAGCAGTAATCTTTGAATCATCCTTGAAGTGTAGTGTGTGAGATAGCCATGCTAATGCAATTTCAAGTTTTTATTTTTAAAATCATCATATGCAAACTAGCGACCTTCTCACGGGATATGCACTCAATCACACATGTGTTTAGTTTTAATGTGTTTCGCTCAAAGAAACAAATGTGAAATTTCTACCATAAGCTTGCATAAAGATCACTTCTCCACAGTCATAATTGCAAAACTTAAATCAAGAGGACTTTTATTGGATGTAATGAGGCTTAGGGATAGGGTTATTGAAATGAAAGAATAGGAAAACACAAGTTCCAAGCTATATTGCAAGCAATTCTTTTGTTTAGATTTATAAGAACTCAATTCTCCAGCAATTCTTCTAGCACCTCCAATCACACCCTTAAACTGAAACTTTAAAAACTTTTTATTTTCTTTTTATACAATCTTTCTCTTTTTCTTTTTCTTTTCTTTTTCTTTTTTTTTTTTTTTTTTTTTTTAATTCACAAACATGAAATACCCCCACACTTATTCTTTTGCCAAACATCTTCACAGTATTTCACAAACGTTTCTCATAAAACAATCTCGCATTGCTCGCTTGGAAAGGGTAAGGAAAAATGTTTCAGGTATAAGGGTAGACATATCTGGTGATAAGAAATAAAAGGCTCAACAAACACGGCTCAAATTGGCAAACTAATGATATCATTTTTCTTTGGGAAACATGGTTATTTGGGCCATAGTGGTAAACCTAATGCCTCTATCATTTCCAAGTTCATGCAATCAATGACAAACATTTCGAAAGATCGTTACGCAAGTTCTAGAGATGTATCTCACATAAGTTCATCACACATGAAAGAATAAGAGTGTATGAAAAATGCACACACTTTCAATAGGCTCAAAAACTCACATAGGATGTATATGGTCACTAAATTCACATATGAAGCTTTAAGTCATGCTTTAGTTTCACATCAACAAGGCTATGTGTATTTGGTTTTTCAAAGATGATCAAACATGTACAAAACTAACAAGAGAATTAGGAATTTCACAAAACACATGTTAACTAAGTTCTTGATGATCACGGTTCAAATTTGATCCAATTATATCATTGGGTCGGGAAACTAACAAAAAATCTAATTCAAAACAATAAGGGAAACAAGACAATATTTTTGGATTTTTTTAAATTTTCCGTTTTTTTTTTTTTTTTTTTTTTTTTTTTTTTAAGAAAACAAAAACTAACAACACAGAAACAAATGAAATTCTAGAGATTTCTACCCCCACACTTAAACTTGACATTGTCCCCAATGTCAGAAAACACTATAATGCAAATAATAAAAAAAATAAAATAAAAAAAAAAATAATAAGAAACAAAATAACACAAGTGGACTGAAAACTTCCCTAATTTGCAGTAAAATCAAGCGATGACCCCCAAGCTAAAATTCTGCAATCAACTTCAAGGGTGGAAAGAACCAAAAGTTCCTGCAAAGAAAAGAAATAATTCAGTTAAGTAACGCAAGAAAATTAATTAAAAAAAAAAAAAAAATTGCAAACGAAAAATTGAAAATTACGATAAAAGATAATGAATAAAACTAATAAGTAATCATTAGTCGTGCTTGTTGACTTTCCACAGCTTTCCTCTTGAACAGGGTGACACTTAGCTTTTCACTTGCAAGTGATGATTTTATGATATTGTACGGCGGAGCTTTGCTCTTTGGCGATGTTGTTGAAGTTTCTTGAGTTCTTCAACTCAGATTCCTTCTGCTCTCGAGTTGATTGTGCAGGCTCAATTCCTTATTTGTTCTCCAAGCAGATGTGGCAGCTTCTCTAGTTCTTCATCTCAGACTCCTTCCGCTGGGATGATTGTGCAAGCTGCATTCTTCTCTGCTTGTTTCCTCTGCATGGCGGGCAGGCACGAGGTAGAGGTGTTGGTCTGTTTCTTTCTTCAATCTTTCCAAGTGCCCACCTCTTGCTCTCTTTCTCCTTGTCCTTAGTTGAGGATGAATCAGCACGTTGTCTCCACATGCTTCGAGGTATCATCTTCACTTCCCTTATAAGTGAGAAACAAAGCGAAAGCACAAGATGATGAGTACTCGAGAGCAGGTGCTGGCTGGAGAAAGGACAGGGAGAAAGCATGATATGAGATACTCTTGCTTTCAACCTTCATGATATGAAATACTTTTGCTTTGAATGGGTTGTTCGCAGGAGTATCCCAAGGAATGAGGAACACAGAGTAACTTAGGAGGATTCTTTGGGAATGCATTTTCGGAGATGAAGAAGTGTTGAGAGGGTGTGCTGAGAGAGTGTGCTTTTGCTGTGGAAGGCGAAGGTAGAAACTTATAGGACTTGTCTTCACAACCGGAACTATTCTCTCACTCATTGTCGGCAGCCGGTAGATGGATGAATAGTACAAATTACGCGCTTTCTGACAAAGCTGCCCGTAATTTCCGCAAAGCAGATTCCTCATTGATATCTGGAATCGGCGCTTCGAGCTCTGAGCATCGTCGATTGTAGAGGTAGCATGTGACACGTGCGGATAAATCTGGAAAAGAAGATTTGCCCGTGGGTTGAAGCCCAGCTTTTGAGAAAGCTAGCGTGTCTTTGACTATTGAATTTCCCTCTTCGATTTCTGAATTGGTGCTTCGACAAACTGCCCGTGATTTCCGCAAAGCTACCGGTTGCATGTGACGAGTGACAACACGTCTGGACAAAGTGATCTTTCGAAATCCGGGATTCGGCTCGTGGTTTCTGAGCAAGCCCAACTTTTAAGAAATTAAACGCCTCTTTTGAGAAAAGAATCAGGCGTTTGAGAAACGAGCCCCGACTCTTCGATTTGCGAGAGGACGCCTCTCTGAGGAGCGTCTCTCCGATTTCTTCTTTTTATAGAGGCGCTAATTGTGTTCCACAACACACTTGAGCTCCCTCTTGTAAACACTCCCTTCTTGCAATTTCCAAAATCTTAATCAGTCCGACTCTCTTTCTCAACATCTTCAGAAAATGGCAGGCCCTTCTGATCGACGTTTTGACTTGAACATTCGTGAAGAGGCAGCTCCTCCTTCACCAGACAACATATGGCGCCCTTCTTTCATATCCCCCACTGGTCCCCTTACCGTTGGGGCTTCGGTGATGAAGAACGATATGACAGCAGCGGTGGTGGCCCGGAACCTTGTCACTCCTAAAGATAACAGACTACTTGCTAGACGGTCTGATGAATTGGCGGTTAAGGAGTCTCTGGCCCTTAGCGTGCAGTGTGCGGGTTCTGTATCCAACATGGCCCAACGCCTATATGCTCGAACCCGTCATGTTGAGTCGTTGGTGGCTGAAATACAGAGTCTCAAACAAGAGATTAAAGGGCTCAAGCATGAGAATAAAGAATTGCACAAGCTCGCACACAGCTATGCCACCAGCATGAAGAGAAAGATTGACCAGATGCAGGACACCGATGGTCAAATTTTACTTGATCATCGGAGGTTTGTGGGTTTGTTCCAACCGCATCTGCCTTCGTCTTCTGGAGCGGCACCGCGTAGTGAAGCTCCAACTGATCAACCTCTGCTGCCTCCTCCTTCTGTGGCCCCGCCGACTGCTGAAGCCCCGCCTACTACCGAAGCACCACCCGACCAATGAATACTATTAGTTTACATTATTGTAAAATATTTGTACTTTTTTTTTTTTTTTTTTTTTTTAATTTTAAATTTTTTTTTTTTTAATTTTAATTTTTTTTTTTAATTTTTTTTTTTAAATTTTTTTTTTATGTATTTTTTTTTTCATTAATTTTAAATTTTATCTTTTTTTTTATATTTTTTTTTTATTTTTATATATGTAAATTAATGTAAAGAGACTTTGGTTAACCTTCCCCCACACTTAAACTAAATAACACAAATTCACTGAAATCAACCAAATAACACAAATAACTAAACAAAACAAAATGAAAGCAGTAAAGATAAGGGTGGAAGAATGCAAAGCTGATTGGGTTAGTGATTCCAAAGTCTCCCTTCGTTGAATGCTTGGGTTGCCTCCCAAGAAGCGCTTGATTTAACGTCTTTAGCCGGACGCATCTTTCCTTTAAATTTCCCTCGGCTCCATTTGAATCTAAAATCAAAGAAAGAAAAATAAATCAAATATCAAAAGTAAAATACACAAACACCAATATAAACATAAACAAAAACAAAAATAAAAGGATTAGCAAAGTTGCTAATCCCCGGCAACGGCGCCAAAATTTGATGTGAGAAATTACTTAGCACACATATTAAACCCTCTTTTTGACAATTGTAGTTTAGATGTAAGTAGGGTATCGTTCTAGGCCGGGGATTAGGAGGGATTGCTAATCTATTCTAAATTAATTTAAAAATATTAAATAAGACTCAAGGACACAAAATTAGGCTAAAAACTCTAATAACTCGAAACACACTTAAAATGACTCAAAATAATGAAAACAATTAAATTAAACACTAGGAACTGAAATGGACGGAAATTAAATTAAAAGACTAACAATAAAGAAAACTAACTAAATAAAATAATTTAATAATGGACGGGTGTTTGGTTTTGATTAAAAGTAAATTAAACTTAATTAAATTACAGAATTGATAAAAACATAAAATTAAGGTAAAATGATAAATGACGGACTAGCTAGAGGGTTCTTCTCCACACATGACACATATGCAACCTAAATTAATTTTCAGTTGTTCTTTCAATAAATTGTGAATCTCAATACTCCAGATTAACCGTGAACAGCACTTTTTTAATCTTCAAGTTTTCCTTAAGTTATTGAATTGGACGGAAAAACGCATACAACAATTCAAAACATTCTTCAAAAGTCCCCTACGTGAAAAGCACAATAGAGATACAATCAAAGATCATTAAACTTTGTGAAAACTATAAGCATTGACGAGGCATTCGTAACTATGAAAAGCATGATACTCTTGCCAAGAATTTACTTAACGTGATTGTGACTAGCAACCTTTACTACTTGTGAAAATAAGTTCATAACGATTAGGTGAAATTCACTTATATTCTAGCATCAAATTCATGCATGTAAATTAAGCGTGCACTCTCAACCAACATACACAAATCAGTTTTTATACGAACGGATAAGTAAATTGAAATCACAACTTATAACTCACAACTGAAGGTAATCAATTTATATTACAAATATATTCATGGCTTTGAATTAACCTCTAGCCAAAATCAATTTATTTACACATTATTAAAAATAGAAATAAAATATAAGTTGAAAGGATTTAACCGAGAGAAATGGAGTGTTTCTGTCTGTGCCTTTGAACCCCTGCGAGCTGCTCTCTGTTCTCTGACCTCTCTGTCGCTGCACAGCAGCTCCCTGTTTCCTTGTGCCGAGGCTCTCCTCTGCCTCTCTGTTTTTCCCCGCTGCCCTCTCTCTTACATACGCTGCCCAAAGGCAGCTTTCTCCCTGCGTGCTGACCTCCCTACCAGCTGCAAAGACAGATCTGCTGCTGTCCTTACCTCTCCAGTCACGCCCTCCTGACCTCTCACTCTCTCTATGCTCACGCTGTCAGTCTCTCTCCACTCTTATTTTTCTGGCGCTGCCCCCCCTTTCCTCCAGCTGCAAAGCAGCTATTCTCTTCTTCTTCTCTGACCTTTCCCTCTCTCTTTATTTCTGCCCCTGCGAAGCCCACGTCTCTTGCGTCTCTGCGAGCTGCCCAAAGGCAGCTCCCTTCTCCCGCGCCTCCTCTCTCCTCGCTCTTCCTTCTACAGCTGCCTTCTGATTTCCTTTTATTTTCTGCCTTCCACTCCTCACGTTTCCACCTTGGATTCCTTTCTTTCCAGCTGCAAAGCAGCATCCTGTTGTTTTCAGAAGTGAAGAATATGGGAGTCAACGAGGTAAAAATAAATATAAATCATGATGCTCTCTTGCTCCCTCTTTGACCGACTCTCCCCATTTTTTTTGTTTATGCCGTGACATAATTCTACCAATAATCCATGACAGAATGAGAACGACTAAAGCAATTTTCGACGAATTTATTATTTAAAACTCATTTGTGCTATTTTTATTTTCTTTGCATAACAAATTCTATAAACACAAAAATAACGTAAATAGCTCAAAAATATAAGGAACTAACTAAGAAAAGACGAGTGAATTCGAAGTAAAAATATATATAAATATGATCCGATCAACTCCATATCCAAATATTTTTTTCTTGCCTCATAGGGAGTGGGAGGTTGTACTCCAACACCGGCCTGTTGACATCCCACTATCATATTTTTGAAATGATGTGATGATGCCTTCTCAGCAGGGACATTTTCATAGATAAAGAACTTGCTAATTAGACGCCCCATTCCCTCCTTCACATTACCTCCATGGAAATAACTCCAAACACTCTTTTGACGTGCTTTGGATGACTTATATAAACTTGGGGCTATTGGTGGTGTTGGTTATGATTCTCTAACGCTGCCTCCCTGTCTCATTTGCGCACCACCACTTGTTCTGGAACCTTGTGCTCTATTAGGAATTTTATGAAGGTGTTCTCTTTCCTATGCTGACTGTTTGGAGGCACGTAATGCTTGTTTCAAACTGCGTTGTTCTTCAGGTCCCATGTCATCATCACATTCGTCCTCATCGTCATCATCATCACTGTCAACCGCTTGGCCAATGACTTCTCCTCGTAGCCCAGCTCGAATATATTTCCATTCCATGTGTTATCTTTTCCTTCTGCTGTTTTTTATTTTTTTAATAATGTGGTGATGAATGCCTTCACTTCTGGGGGGATATTATCGCATCGTTGGACATTTTTTACTGGATCTAATCCACTAAAATGGTATTTAAGTCGTGTCACTCTACCACTCTTCATTACCCGACCACAATATTTGCAAATTGTGCCATGTTTGTTTCCGTCTATTGGGTCTCCATGTTCCCAAGCTAGATCACGTTTAGTAACTCCACTGGACATTTTAAACGTACCTATATTTATTTCATGAAAATTAGACAATTTTTTTTTGGCCAAAAAATATAGTAGTGATGATGGTTATATAAGAGAACCTAAATAATAAAATTATTATACAGAAGAATTAAATATGAAGTAAAGAAAATTATTGTAAAAATTTAAGTAATTATAAAAATAATATGGACTAATAAAACCTAATATTAATGAATAATAATCCAATATGATTAAAAATAATCCTAATATTAAACATAGTAATGATTCTAATGAATAATAATCCAATTTGATAATAATCCAATTTAATAATAATCCAATTTAATGAATAATCCAATTTGATAATAATCCAATTTAATGAATAATAATCCAATTTGATAATAAAAAAAACCTAATATTAATGAATAATAATCCAATTTGGTAAAAAAATAATCCTAATATTAAACATAGTAATGATTCTAATGAATAATAATCCAATTTGATAATAATCCAATTTAATAATAATCCAATTTAATGAATAATCCAATTTGATAATAATCCAATTTAATGAATAATAATCCAATTTGATAATAAAAAAAACCTAATATTAATGAATAATAATCCAATTTGATAATAAAACCTAATATTAATAAAATAATAAATAACATTAAACATATAAAAATTATCTTAGGGAATAATTACACAACATTACTTAATTACTTAAAAAAATTAACATGTAATTGTTAACATTACTTAATTACTTAAAAAAATTAACATACGAGTCCACACAAATTTTTTTTGTTGTTGTATAAATTACAATAATATAAATATAAGTTTGTAAACTTACCTTAAATATGGAACCCTTTGTGTTGAACCTTTGGAATGGATCTGGAATGACTCTGAAAGAGGTAAGGGAAGAAGAAGAAACGAAAAGGTCTAATAGAGGTTTTAATTTTCGAAGGGTCAAAAAATGAGTGATGATCTGATACAGAGGCATTAATAATGTGAAAGAATATCACAGTGGCACACGGTTTTGAATGAAACCACCATCCATGGTCTGAAATTGTACAAGTTATAATTGTAAAATTGTACAAGTAATTCTAAAAGTTGTCAGGAAGTTCCTGAGTCCTGAGTCCTAAGTCCTGACAGGAACCACACACACACACACAAACACGCCACCACACACGCACACAGACATCCCATACGCAGACACACAGAGACCTTAGTCTCTCTATCTTGATCCTTCTTAGTCTTTCTTTCTCGATCCTTATCTCTTCTCTCCCTTTTCCATCCCCCACACACACACACACAGATCTCTCGATCTCTCTTCTCCCTTCTCCCACACGCACGCACAGAGACCTCAGTCTCTCGATCCTTCTCCCACATGGCCTTCTGCTCCTCCCTCGCCTTCCTCCTCGTCCGCGTCTTCCGCCTCGACGGCGCCGTCTCTAGTCGAAACTCTTATCTCTCTCCTTTCTCTCTGCACCAAGACCCACATACACACACGCACACCTTCGCACCTGCTTCAGGAAGACACCCACCTCGTCTTTCTCCCTCTCCTTCTCGTCTCTGCAACTCGGCGAACGCAGGAACCCTTCGATGAGTTTCTTGAATTTCTCCGGTTAGGTAAGCTTCGGGTTTACCTCTTTCTGTTCTAGATTAAAGCTTAGATGTGAAATTTAAGTTCTATCTCGTGTTTTTGCAAGGTTTTTGGGACGAAATTGGCTCGGGAATAGGCACACACATTTCCGGCGAGGCCGTGGGTGTCGACGAACTTTCCGAACACCTCCGACCGTTTCACGGCAAACGGAAGTTATAAAAACATTCCTCTCGTCTTCTATTTCATTTTGATACCTAGATCGGAGTCTAGGGTGCTCTTTTACAGTCGGCTGAAGCTCTAGAAGCTCCGGCGTTCTTCTTCAATTTGCACAGATATAAAATTTCACGATAATATCAGTAATATCGCGATATTATCGATATTATTGATAATATCGCGATATTTTGATGAAAACCAATTGGATACCTATTAAATATCGTTACCGCAAAAAACCGATAATATCGGTGATATTTCGCCGATATAATCGGCATTTAAGACCTTGTAAATGACCACTTGCAATGCACGATGAGACTTTAAAGTGCTATCAAAAACAATTTTTAAATATAGAACATTATTATATAAAAAAAAAGCTATTTTTAAATATAAAACATTATTACATATAAATATTAGATGACAAATATTTTGAAAGCCCCTTCAAATTTGAAGCCCTATACGACTACACATTTCGCTTCCCCTCAATGCCCCCTCTAGCAACATGTCTCACCATTCTGCTACTAATATGACTCTATATGAGGTGGTGTATAGCCATCAATCACACCTCCTACTTCCAACATATGAAGTTGGTAGTACAACAACAACATGTTTGGTGGATAGAAGCCTGCTTGTCTTTGAATGAAAAACACCATTTTATTTTATATTTTTGTTATTTTCTCGGGTCCAAGGACCAAAACGACGTTGTTTGGCCTGGGTGTTCAAAAACAAAGGAAACCTGTTGCAGGGCACCTAAACGCAAAACGGCCACATCAGAGTAGCAGCAGCCTAGCAACGGGTGAAAATCTGTGTCTTATGGACGAATTTCAGCGACCGGAGTGCGGCCACACCTCCTTACACTTCTGTTGTTCGCCACGCCACTACTAGACAATAACTCGCTAACCGGTCCTATTCCCGATCAATGTATCCAGTTGCTTAAACTTCATTGATCTCAATGTTGATTACAACAGGTGTGAAATTCTGTCCTCGAAATTTCACTATTCATTATGTATCTCGTAATTTAAATTCGTATTTCACGTTTACGTTATTTTTATTACTTAATTTTAATTCTGTAAATTTTGGGAATTAAATCGAATAGTTATCAGGTTTGAATTTTCGTAATTAATCTTTAAGATTTGTTCACCTTTCAAGGTCACAAGTAACGTTTTCGAGTGCATCTTGAAACCACAAGCTCATAGGCCGAAGTCATTTGGGAGTCTAGGTTTTAACGGTATAGTTACGGATATTTGAAGTTGTTACTAAATTATAGACTTTAAATTTATTTTAAAACTCCTACCATGTGGGAAAGGGACCAATCATAATATATATAAAATAAAATATAAAAAAAATGGATCAGCCAATGAGGAAAGGAAATCCTCCCTCCATTATGGACCCGTGCACCACCATCAACCCGGTTTAATTCCGGCGAATTTCGCCATTTTTTTCGTTGAATCACCACCATCCAACACCTGCAAAACACTCAGTGATTTCCCATCTTCCATCTCCACCCAAATTTGAGGATATTTAAGTCCAAAATCGTGTAAAACCGTGCGGGTGACCCATGGAGATTTGACGGCGATTCTGCCATTCCGGCTAGTTTCACCACCCACCACCAGAATCAACTCCCCTTGGACCCAGGAACAAGACCCAATCAGTTGTAGGGGCGTTGGAACATCGAGGAAGTCGAATCGAAGAACACCCATCTTAGGTTTCCGGCAGGTTTGAGCGAATTTGGGGTTTTTCCCGACCAAATCGAAGAACACCCATCTTTCAGTAGTTTTACATTTTGCGTTTGAATATAATTGTCCTACGAGTGATAGAGTTTTGGACGTCCTAATCATTTGTTGCTTTTAAATAATCCGCAGACTTCTGTCTATTTGACTTTTGCAGTGTGTAAGATTATTTTTTATTTTTTTATTTTTTTTGAACAATTGGATGTTTGTGGTATGAATGAGTATTGATTCTTGAATTGACAAGTACTCTTGGGAGGAAGTGCAGATCATGTGTTTTATCATTATCCTATAGCCTTATATGCGTAGCTGAGATTGTGTAGGGAAGGAAATGTAAGTTGGGTAATTCCTGCAGGGTACATAAGTAGTTTGGTGTTGATATGAAGGCTTTTGTGAAGGTGCTGTATGCCAGCAATTTTTGGGGTTTCTTAGTTTGAGAGAAACACGAGGATCTTTGAAAACGATATTTGGATGAGGACTAGTTACCGAATAAAGTTAGATTTTGTTCACCACGTTGGCTGACTATTTTCTCAATTTTATGATCCATATTCTTTGATTGGAAAGGTACTCTTTTTTGGATATTCTGGTGGATATTCAAGTGTGCTTTGGAACTTAATGTCAGCCCCTATAAAAATCTGCACTCGACGAAGCTTCAGAAATCGAAGAGGCGCCTGCTCAGAAATCGAAGAGGCGCCTGCTCAGAAATCGAAGAGGCGTTTGCTTTCTCAAAAGATGGGCTGCTCAGAGACCACGAGGGTTGATCTCAGAAATCGAAGAGGCGTTTGCTTTCTCAAAAGCTGGGCTGCTCAAAGACCACGAAGGCCGATCTCAGAAATCGAAGAGGCTTGCTTTCTCAAAAGCTGGGCTGCTCAGAGACCACGAGGGCCGATCTCAGAAATCGAAGAGGCACCTACTTTTCCAGCCTTGTCAGCACCTGTCATACGCACACTCAGCTTTGCGGAAATTATGGGCATTCTGTCGAAGATTTCTGGTGAAGTATAAAGCACATGAATCGTACTGTTCAATCACCCACTTCCCACACGCAACAGTAACTCATGGGTATCACAGATAACTTTGCCAAAGTTCTCTGACAAAGTTGAGACACGTGAAGCTTGCAGCTCCCGCTACATCGCTCTGACCAAGAAGGGTAAAAGAATTGCAAAGAAACAACACTAACAAAGTTTAGACACATAAATTTTGAAGGTCTAGCTACCATATTATTACCCACAAGGGTAAAGGAACAGTACCACTGCTGGATAATTGGAAAGTCCCGGTGTGTCAACCTCTGTGCTTCGTGGCAAGGTAGACTAGCAAACATGCCCAACCTTTACTCACATTCGAGAAAACACTCCCAACAGGATTGCTTGCTCCAAAATCGAAGAGGCACGGCCCTCCGAATCTCGAGAGCCAGACTCCCAACATGATTACTTTCTCAAAAATCGAAGAGAGGGTAAAGGAACAGTACCACTGCTGGATAATTGGAAAGTCCCTGTGTGTCAACCTCTGTGCTTCGTGGCAAGGTAGACTAGCAAACATGCCCAACCTTTACTCACATTCGAGAAAACACTCCCAACAAGATTGCTTGCTCCAAAATCGAAGAGGCACCGCCCTCCGAATCTCGAGAGCCAAACTCCCAACATGATTACTTTCTCAAAAATCGAAGAGACACCGCTCTCCGAATCTCGAGAGCTAGACCCCCAGCAGGATTGCTTTCTCAAAAATCGAAGAGGCATCGTTCTCCGAATCTCGAGAGCCAGATCCCCGACAGGATTGCTTGTTCGAAAACCGAAGAGGCACCACTTTCCCAACTTCAAGAGCTGGATCTCCTTGGATAAAGCTTGTCTGTAATCTTCACACGCAACATCAGCTTTCCAGATACCACAAACCACTTTTTCAAAGTGCTCTGACAGAGTTAAAACATGTGAAGCTGGCAGCTCCAACTACCGTGCTATGACCAAGCAGGGTAAAGGAATAGCATTATTACTTGATGTTAGGGAGACTCCTATATATGTCGACCTGCAAAAATGCTCAACCCTTTCTCTTATCTGAGAGGGCACTCCCAACGAAGCCTTTCGAAATATTCAGCTTTCTTTCCCCCCGATAATACCTCTGTAAACAAGCTATACTAGAGCAAGAATATCTCATATCATCAGGGTTAAAAGCAAGAGTATCCCATATCATGCTTTTTCCCTGTCTTTTCCTTTGGCCTTGTTCTTACCTGCAAGACAAGGAGAAAGAGAGCAATCAGTTAGCACTTGGAATCAAGCTTCCAGCCAGGAACTGACTGCCTGGAACCCCTTACCTGATTACTTACCTGGCATTGCTCTCGAGTACTCATCTTCAACATCTTATGCTTCCAGGGAAGATACCACATCTGCCTGAGGAACAGATAGGGCAAGTGAGAAGGATACAAGGAAGCATGTGGAGACAAGCGTAACAGCACACGTGCCGATACATCCACTACTCTGTCAAAAGCAAAAGTATCCCATATCAGCAGGGTCGAATGTACTCTAGATTTGATGAACTTGTTTTGACCCTCAAATTCTTCAGTCGGCCTTATACTCTGGAGGAAACCAGAAAACCCTCCAGCCCGGTTCAAGAATAAGCCTGTGGAAAGTTACTTCTTCAAAAGCAAAAGTATCCTATATCATCTCTTCTCATTTTTCTTCTCTTTATCCTTCGTGCTGCCTGCAAGATAGGGAGAATGTGAACAATCAGCCGGGCTCTGATTGCTTACCTTGTCTGTCACCTCTTTCAGCAGATCCCCTAGCCCGGCGACTTGGGGGACTCCTACTACATGGTTTGTATCGCGCTTGACCAAGCCTGAAACTACAAGTAAGCTTCAAGTGAAATTGATACATTACCTTGTGCATCTCCACCAGTTACAGATACCACCCCTGGATGGAGGAAGAGTACTTCCAGAGAAGATGCCACATCTACCTATGAGACAGATAAGGTAAGTCAAGACGATACCACACTCCGGTACTTAGAAGTTTCGTGGTTACGAGATCATTTTCCCACAATATTTCCTAATGTCATTTGTACTAAATCATTCACTTGTACTCACTAAAGGAGAGCTTGAACCTATGTACTTGTGTAAACCCTTCACAATTAATGAGAACTCCTCTATTCCGTGGACGTAGCCAATCTGGGTGAACCACGTACATCTTGTGTTTGCTTTCCTATCTCTATCCATTTATATACTTATCCACACTAATGACCGGAGCAATCTAGCGAAGATCACAAAAAGTGACCGTTTTCGCTACCTAGGATCTATCTTGCAAGAGAACGGAGAATTAGATGGAGATCTCAACCATAGAATACAAGCTGGATGGATGAAGTGTAAGAGTGCACCCGGCGTGTTGTGTGACCGTCGTAGGCCACTGAAGCTCAAGGGAAAATTTTATAGGACGGCAATAACGCCAGCGATGTTGTATGGCACAGAATGTTGGGCGGTGAAGCATCAACACGTACACAAAATGGGTGTAGCGGAGATGAGGATGCTTCGTGGGATGTATGGGCACACGAGAAAGGATAAGATTGGGAATGAGGATATCCGAGGTAAAGTAGGAGTAGCCAAAATTGAAGGAAATATGAGAGAAAATCGGTTCCGGTGGTTTGGACATGTGCAAAGAAGGCCTACTGACGCTCCAGTTCGAAAATGTGACTACGGGACAGAGGTTCAGGGCCGAAGGGGTAGAGGAAGACCTAGGAAAACTTTGGAAGAGACCCTAAGAAAAGACTTGAGTACTTGAATCTAACGGAGGACATGACACAAAACCGAGCGCAATGGCGTTCTAGGATTCATATAGCCGACCCCACTTAGTGGGAAAAGGCTTTGTTGTTGTTGTTGTTGTTGTTGTCCTGTATGCAGGAAGAAATTGTATTGTTCATGTAATCTGGTTTTTATTGTTGTCCGTTTTATGGTGGGGGACAACTTAACCGAAGAGATTGCATTTTGTTGAGGAGATTGGGTAGGCAATTAAAGCATTCCTTCTTATGCACCATAATGGTGATGAAATAAAGATCCAAATTTGGTTGAAGAAGAGAGGAGGGGGGGGAGTGGGCATGGGAAGAACTTATCCTGTGTGTAAATTTAGGCCACATTTTTTGAAGATAATTTTTTATTACTGTATGCTCAGAATATTTTAAAAGGCATTTGACTAAAAAAATGTAAGAATTTTGTATCTAGCTACTAACATAAGGAAATGATGTTTTAAACTTTCAGTTTTTGAATGCTGATTCTGCATATTTGCTTTAATCTGTTTACCATTTGGTATAAGGATTTGTACAAGAGCAGCTGCGACAATCGCCTTACTGAGATCATAGAAAGGGCCTCTGCTGATAGATGTGAGGTATATGCTGCAGGATACTTGAGCCTAAGCGCATATTTGCATTAATCTTTAGCTACCGTCTTGACTTAGTGAATACTACTTGAATCTAGGCTGAGTCCCTGGCTAAGAAATATGAAGAGAAATACAAACAAGCTGGAGATGTAGCTGCCAAGCTGACTATTGAAGAAGCCACGTTTCGTGATTTACAGGTAGCTTTCACCACATATAAATTTGTGGACAATTAGTGACCCATGTTGTGTGTTTGCTTTTGCTCATTCGAAGATCAAAGTGTTAAGTGTTTGCTATTCATTTTATCTGAATCATAATTGCCTGAACATGTGAGATGGCGTGCTTTTATTTTTTATGAGATAAGTGCCAATAAAAATTCAAAAACAAGCATGAGTAGGACATTTTTCTTTTAGGAGAAACAAAAAGAAAAATATTTTATAATTTTTAGGCCTGGTGGGAGGGATAGATAGCTGATGACAGAGAGAAAGTAGTGTGGGAAAATAGAATCAGTTGAATGGTCATACCCCAAGTGGTGTATTCTTTTTATTATCATGGAGTGAGTATCTTACGTGATTTATATGCAGGAGAAGAAAATGGAGCTAAACAGGGCAGTTGTCAAGATGGATCGAGAAGGTGATGCTGATGCGCACTTCAGGTACCTTTGCACAATCTTGCTGTTTAAAAATTACCTTTGCTCAACTTGTCTTAAGACCGTTTCCAACTGAAATTTTCAGGATCGTGTTGATCACATCCAATTAGATCTTGATGGGCTTGTGAAAACTCTCAATGAGCACTGCAAGAATATGGACTAGGCGGAAAGCCTACAACATTAACTGAGCTTCCCTTTGGTACGTTGATCTCTTTCCTTAGCTAATTTCTTGGGAGTCTAAGAATCATATCAATAATGATAAGAATACTTCCATTAGCTTATTCTTTATCAAACTATCTGATGGATTGTAGATAGAACACATTGTTGTTGGATATACTTTTGCTTTGGGTTTGTCAAATTATTTCAATTTATTAATGGCATTGCCTTTCTAGAACCCAAAAGTCATTCTGTTGTTAAATTATCAAAATCCTACGCAGAAACCCTTATTTTCACTATTGTAATCTTTTCGTGATCACTCTGGTTTGTTTGATTACCATTATTCGAATTCAATGAAGCGTTTCATGAGTGTGTCATTTTCTTTTTCGTTATTGTTCACTGCTGCGGTATTTGTACTACATTGCATTTTGTAATCTGAAATTTTATTTTATTTTCATATAGGCTGGCAACCTGGCATCCAAGAAGGACCTGCTGACTGGGATGAGGATTGGGATAAGTTTGAAGACAAAGGTATGCCAAAATTAGTTATTATAGGTCCAGTATTGTCTCTGAGATAATAAAATTCTGGTAGCACTTAGATTCCTTTTACCTAATCACCTCGTGGTAAATGGATCATATTGCCTGCTGTTTGTAGTTTCTTTGTCATCTGGTTGTGGTTTGCCAACCTGTTTATGATTTTTAACTATTTGAGGTGACTGATTCAGAAGTTTAATTGTCAGGATTTGCTTTTGTCAAGGAGCTCACTCTTGATGTGTTAAATGTCTTGGCACCTCCAAAAAAGAAATCATCATCACTTCAGAAAGAAAAAGCTCTCCCAGTTGAGAATCCAACAACTGCTGCTTCACCTGAAGTTGATGTTAAGACAGAAAAGCCTCAAAGTGCGGATGCCAACCAAATCAGGACTGGGTCATCAGACTCATCACAAGGAGGTGGCTTTTCCCAGAAGAGCTGCCCTTTTACTTTCGACGATTTTGTTCCTAGGACACCACTCTCAGCCTTCAATTCAGGATATTCACCGCCAAGGTACAAGGATAGTTCAGAACCTTCATTTGACACCTTCTCTAGGTTTGATACGTTCAGAAGCACACAAGATACTGGATTTTTTCCTCAACCAGAAACATTCGGAAGATTTTGAGTTTATGCGCAGCAATAGAGAGTTTTCCAACATTTGATGACATCCCAGACCCTTTTGGCTCTTCGGTGCCATTTAGGTCATCGCTGGACAGTCAAACTCCAAGAAGAGACTTGGACCCCTTTGGATCTTCAGGGCCATTTCGGATGGCACTCGACGGTCAAACTCCAAGAAAAGACTTGGACCCATTTGGGTCTTCAGGGCCTTTCCGGATGACAATGGAGACTCCGAGAAAAGACTACTCACTGGAGTGCATTTTAACCGGGTAATTGTTCTGCATTTTTTTGTATCTGCTAGTCTCCGTTCCAAGCCTTTCTATCGTGGGTGGGATGGGTGATGAGGCGATATTATATTATATATTTTACCCTATTTTAGTATTAATTTATTGATTATTTTGGTAGAATTTTGATACTTTATTATATATTTACAATGTAGGACATTTGACTTCCATTGGAGAAAAATGTGATCAAACGGATGAATTTTGGAGTGATTCCAATTGGAGGATGTTTATGTGCCTTTCAAAATGATTGTATCAAAATTCTAGATTTTTCTACCAAGCCGTTTGACCGTGGCGATGAAATAAATGTCCAGCGGGCAGCTTTCCTAGATTGACATTTCTAGACGTTTTGGGTATTTTGGAGGTCAATATGGCGTATTTTGAGAAAGATTCCTTGTAAAAATTTGTAGGGAACGTCTTCAGCTTTATAAAGAGACCTTTTGAGACCAAATCGGAGTTGATTTGGTCAGTCATAAGATTGATTTTATGAGAATTCCGAATTTTAGTTCAAATAGGAAACCTTTAATTTTCTGTTTTATTATTTTATTATGTTTCGTAGTTTTATTCTAAGACCTTTTAGGGTTTTATTTTGTATTAGTATAAATAAGATATTTAGCTATTAGGGTTAAGGGGGAGAATGCACCCATTTTGGCTTTAGAGAGTTTTTGACGATTCAAGTTTACTTTCAAGGTGTTTTCTATTATTGTTTTTAATAATATTTTATTTTATGATTATTCGTAACTAGTTTTGTTTGCTAGGGCGAGGCCACGAATCTTAACAAGAATACGTAGTTTCTTTTCAATTTGCTTATGATATTATGCATGCAAGTTTTGAGTTATTAATCAGTGTGTTTTAAACTATCTAATTGTCTTAATGATTGGCTACCATTAGGATATTTAGAAAAGTAATTTGATTCAATTTTGGCGGAGGGTTGTCCTTGAAATTGGCGCTAGCTTCTTGTGGTTAATATGTATAACTTCTTAGGATGGATGACACGTCTTAAAGGTTATATGGTTTTTTTAGAAGGTTTTCACAAAACTTAATGAGTTTGGCATGTTCATATTCGATTTAGACGCCACAGACGGGTTGCATGTTATATATATGTTTTATGTTGGAGGTTCCAAGTAGGGCATACTCTAGGAAAACTAACCTTCAAATATGCATGTGTAATTCATAAGTAATTGGAAGAACTACATAGGATTGTTAAGGTGACGACAAAACCCTAGTGCTCAAATTTATTTTCAAAACTATTTTCGTTTGTTTTCTTTACTTTCCCAATTTATTTATTTGTTTTTAATTAAATTCGTTTTTAATATTTTAGGTCATAAAATCAACATCTTCCAAAATTTGTTTTCAAATAATTAATTAAGATTTGGTTTGGAGAACGACCTTGCTTGAGCCGTTTATACTACAACTACCTTGTTTTCTTGCAAGTATTTTTAAGTGTTTTTTATCCCTACTTTCGCAAGTGGTAAAAATACCTATCAACGGGCCTTGTGTTTTATGATTGAAAACACTGAGCTTATGTATCTTTTGTGTTTCATTTCTTTGTGTATGCATCTCGTTTGTTCTTCATTCTTTTTTTTCCCTTTAGCTTGTTGCGCGACGTATAATTTTTCTCCTTAATTTTGGAATGTTCCTAGTCCTATTGAAGCGAAGACCCCTATTGTATTATTAAACATGTGCCTTTCTTTTTTCGGCCTTAATATGAACATTACTTCCTTGCAAAAGAAATTTGTCAATTTTGTGATCGTTGAACGATTCTCCAAGTACGCACATTTTACGACCATATCCCGTCTATATTATGCAACAACTGAAGGGTTTATGCTTTATAAGGCTCACAGTTGTCCTTGAGTTTCAATTACCATCCCCAAACAGACAGACAAACAGAAGTGCTTGTAGATGTTTAGAAATTTATCTTGGATGTTTTCTGCAGTTTAGAACTAAAGCAATGGCTTCACTTGCTTTCTCGGTATGCATGGAGTTGCGACATGCATGGCCGTCTCTGAGATTTTGGGGACCTTGTTTGAAATTTATAAAAAGGCGCCTCCTTAAGATAGTTTTAAAAAAAAAAAAAAAAAAAAAAAAAAGAGGTAGGACAATGTATTGACACTATAAAACAATCACTTAAATCAAAACAAAGTTTAGCGCTTACTGATTGCAAGTTTAAAAATATCATTAATAATACGTAAAAAGAACTACAAACATAACGTTCACTAAATAATCAAAAGCAGTTCAACCTTAAACAACCAAACATAAAATTAAAAAAAAACTTCAATAACTCTAACTTTAAAATTTCACTTGAATATATAACATTATTATATAATAAAATTAAAAAATACCGTATTTAAGTTGATATTATTGACACTCAAAATATCTCATTGTACTTCAAATTTTTATATTTAGAAAGAAAAAAAAGTTATGTTATAAGGAGTGCACGATGAGATTTTTTTTTTTTTTGTTGTTATTTTTTGTTAAACGGTAGATTTTGTTAGATTAGATGTTAATATAGTTATCGACGAGGTTTGAACCCACGTTGTTATGCAAGGGCTGAACATCTTTCTACCAGTGTGGTAAAGGACCACTTGCAATGCATGATGAGGCTTTAAAGTGCTAACAAAAACGATTTTTAAATATAGAACATTATTACATAAAAAAGCTATTTTTAAATATAAAACATTATTACATATAAATATTAGATGACAAATATTTTGAAAGCCCCTTCAAATTTGAAGTCCTATACAACTGCACATTTCGCTTCCCCTCAATGCCCCCTCTAGCGACAGGTCTCGCCATTCTGCTACTAATATGACTCTATATGAGGTGGTGTATGGCCGTGAATCACACCTGCTACTTCCAACATATGAAACTGGTACAACAACAACAACAATTCTTTTAGAGCAAGCTCTGGATTTATTGACTATGGAGTTGGGAGTTAAATTGGTGGGCAAGGTTTTGACAAACAAACTTTTGAACAGGTGGGGAGTTAGGAACATTCTCAAATCGGCTTGGAAAAAGTTTGGAGAGGTTGAAATTAAATGGGTAGGAGATAATACTTTTATTATTTCGGTTTAAGATGAAAGTATGGCTGTAAAAATCCTGGAGCACGTTCATTGGGTAGTGATGAAGAAGATTTTCTCTGTGAAGAAGTGGCCCTTGGAGCTTGCTTTAGAGGAAATTGTGATGGAGACAGTTCCTTTTTGGGTTCAGATTCGAGAAGTTCCATTGTGTTTGGCTTTTTATGATAATATTAAACGGCTAACAAAAGAGGCTGGGGAGTTCTTAGAATTGGAAGACCCAGGTAAAGCTCATGGTTTTTTGCGGGTTAGGTTGCTAGTTGATATGGCTAGGCCATTACTTAATGGGTGTTGGCTACGGAAAGATCAGACTCGGGACACTTGGGTGGATTTTCGCTATGAGAGGCTCCAAGACTTCTGTTATTGCTGTGGACGTATTGGGCATGTCAATAATGAATGCACTTTCGAGGAATCTCGAGGAAGGGCGGCTGGGTATGGTGACTGGACAAAGGCGCCTCCAGTTAATGATGTTGTGGAGGCAGCGAGACCCTTGAGTTTGGGGATGGGTAATCGAAGACAGGCGGGTACGGTGCTCGTTTGTGCCCTTCCTTTGGCTTCAAACCAAGGTGAAGGAACATGTCCGGTACAGCAGTGGGAGGCTACAACCATGTATCAGGAACCTGAGGTGGTATTTACATCTCAAGGGTGTGGAAAAAAGAAGTGGCGTCGCATGTCAAGACCCATGATGCCAGCTAACCAGATCCAGTGGATTGTTCCGTATATGTGTAATCAGTCGATGGGGGAGCATGGGAAGGAGCCTCTTCTCATAGGTCTTCCATAAATGCACATCAGCCTGAGGAAGGTAGGCAGTCGGGGTACATTTGTGAACTTGCTGATGATATGTTTTCGCAATTGGAGGTCATGGATTGGGGCTTGAAAAGGGGTGTAGAACAGTAGGGTATGGAGTTGTCTCAATCTCCGCAGAAAAAGGTTAGGGGTATTGTAAGTGGGGAGGATAGTGCTAAAAGGTTGGATGACCATTGAAGGGGGATGAGCATTAAAAAAAGTTGTGTGATAGTGGAGCGATATATATATGTTGGAGGGGGGTTCCAGGCTGAACCAAGTGATTGTCATGAGATGTGGGAGTTTTTGGATGAGGTCTCGGAAGTGAAGAAGGCTATGATGATGGAAAAAAAGGCAAGTAAGATGGCTCGGGCCAGTGGTGGCTGGCTCTCAACAGCCGCAAGCCTACCATGAGTTATTTATTCTAGAACTGTCGTGGTCTCGGGTCGGACACGACAGTTCGAGCTCTTCATGGGCTCATCAGAAACAAGAAACCTCTATGAATTTTTTTTTTTTAAAACCAAGATAAAAGCTCATAGAATAGATGGGGTGAGGAGACGTATGTGCGTGGTGCACGGGTTCAATGTTTCGCCTATAGGTAGGGCTGGTGGTCTGAGTTTTTCGTGGGATGACACAGTGGAGGTACAAATTGTCTTTTCGTCACAGAATATTATTAATGCCATTATGAGATTAAGGTGGATCTGCAGTGGGTGCGCGTTACTGGTGTGTACAGAACTCCTTACGAAGCTGAAAAAGATGCTTTTTGGGGATGGATGGTGAATCACTTCACCCCGTCGGATATTCCTTGGCTTTGTGGTGGGGATTTCAATGAATTCATTTGGGATCATGAGAAGTCTGGTGGGGCGGAGGTGTTCTATAATCGAACCAAGTATTTGGAAGCATTTATGAATTCTTCTAATTTATTTGATTTATGCTTTATTGGCTCGGCCTTCACGGGGAGAGGTTTGCATAATAGGGAGTGGGTGGAAGAACCTTTAGACAGGGCCCTAATTAATGGGATGTGGCAAGATCTTTGGCCTAACTCTTCTGTTACGTATGGAACGGTTTTGGTGTCTGACCATTGTCCGCTCATTGTTAAATCTGTTTTGGATGGTCCGAAGGGTAGGAAGATTTTTAGGTTTGAGGCTTTTTGGGGCAAGGACGCGGAGTGTAGGGAGCTGGTGCGTATTTGTTGGGCTCACCATGAGGAAGAAGATGCTTTGAGGCAGTGGGTGAGGAAGATTAAGGAATGCTATTCCAATTTACTTCAGTGGAGCAGTCAGAAGTTTAAAAGGCGGGTGTAGCAAATTAAGGAACTTCTCAATCAATTAGATGAACTCCAAAAGAATTGGGGTCGGAACATAGCAGAAATACGGGAGAAATCTCAGTTGATTGATGACTTAAAAGCTAAGGAGGAAAGTTTCTGGCATCAGAGGTCTAAAGTTAGATGGTTATGAGAAGGATATGCCAATACTAAGTTTTTTCACCAGTCAACCTTGCAGTGGCGACGAAGGAACAAGGTTCTAAAACTTAAAGATGAGAATGGGCATTGGGTGGGTCGGATTCGTGAAATGGTGGTGAATCATTTTGTTAATACATTCAAGTCAGAGGGGTCTCGAAATTGGGGGTCGCTACTGGATTGTATATACCCAACTGTTACTTCGGAGATGAATATAACACTGGTAGAGTCTATTTCGGATGATGAGATTAAGGAAACATTGATGAATATGGGGGGTCTCAAAGCTTCGGGACTGGATAGCTTCCAAGGGATTTTCTATCAGGCATTTTGGAATACTGTTAAGGACGATGTCAACAATCTGGTTAGAATTTTGCTTCAGGGTTCGCATAGCCCAAGTACTCTAAACAATACAAATATAGTTCTAATCTCTAAGGTTCCCAATCCAGAGTCGGTTTCATAGTTCAGGCCTATTAGCCTCTGTAATTATTCCTACAAGATTTTGTCTAAAGTCCTTGCCAATAGACTCAAGATTTTAATGCCGCAACTGATCTCTCATTCTCAAAACGCTTTTGTGGCAGGTAGACAAATATAAGATAGTAATGGCATTGCCCATGAACTGTTTCATTTTCTCAAAGGTAGGAAAGCAAAATATAAGTATAAGATGGGTATCAAGCTTGATATGCAGAAGGCTTATGATAGGGTAGAGTGAGATTTTCTTCATGCAGTCATGAAAAGAATGGGTTTCTGTCGTACGTGGAGACAACTAATTTTGGGTTGTATGTCTTCAGTTAAGTTTGATATCATTATTAATGGGAAACCTGGAAATAAGTTTGTTCCTTCTAGGGGTCTCCGACAAGGGGATCATCTCTCTCCTTATTTATTTATTTTGGTTGGAGAGGTTCTTTCATGCATGATTCAAGGAGCAGTTAATCAGTGTCTCCTGGACGGAGTGAGAATTGGAGCCTCGGGACCAGATATTTCACACATGTTCTTTGCTGATGATACCTTGCTTTTTCTGAGAGCTGATGTGAAGAATTGTAGAAATCTGGGCAATCTTCTTCACTTGTATTGTGAAGCTTCGGGGCAGTAAGTGAATCTTCAAAAGTCGAGTGTTTTCTTTAGGGTAAATGTTCCAGCAGGGGTTTCTGTCCAGTCGGGTACCTATTTGGGTGTTCCTGCTATGTGGGGATGTTTGAAAAAACGTGGCCTAGCCTATGTGAAGGGGCGCGTCATGGAGAAGTTGCAAGGGTGGAAGTAGCATACTTTATCTCAAGTGGGGAGAGAAGTTTTAATTAAGGCAGGCTATTCCTACCTACCTTATGAGTATTTTTAAATTCCCTGCTAGTTTGTCAAGAGCTTGATGCTTTGGTGGCGGGCTTTTGGTAGGGGAGTAAGGCTAGAGGTTGGAAGATTCATTGGGTTGCATCCTGGGCTTGGGCAAGTCCTCTCATGGGGTGGGAGCTGTGCAATGGGATATCAATTTTTTGCAGCTTTTTTTTATCTCTGAAGGATCAACAAGCTATTAAGGCAACACTTATTGGCAACTTGAGTCGTTAGGATTGGCTTGTTTGGGCTTCTAATAAGACTGGCAATTACTCGGTTAGGTCGGGGTACCGTTGGATTCAAATAAGGACGTTAGGTATGCAGGACCATCGCCATTCTGTCACTTGCCAGGTCCCACCCGAATTATGGAAAACTATATGGAAGCTTGAGGTGTCTCCCAAGCTGCGGCATTTTCTGTGGCTTTAGATGCACAATGGTTTTCCAACACGTGCTGCGCTTTTTAGGAGGCGATCCTCCCCTTCCCCATTGTGTCCTATTTGTTTTTGCCAGGATGAATCTCTTGAGCATCTTTTTCTTCTCTATCCTTGGGTTCAACCTCTTTGGTTTGGAGGTGTTCTGAACTATAAAGTTGATAGTGTTGGTATCCAATCTTGGGTGCTTTGGTTATAGGCAGGTTTGTCTTCAAATTTTAGGTCCTCTATTGACCGGAAATGGATGCAGTCTTATGTAGCTTTCACCTGTTGGTTAATTTGGAAGGCTTGCTGTGACTTTGTGTTTAATCAGGTGCCTCATAATCTTGCTAAGGTGTTTTTCACTTTGTCTTTTGCGTTAGGGTCTTTTCTGGATGCTGGAAATGCTGAGGGGTCTCGTCGATCTGTGGGGACTGGTCGGGATCAACAGGTATCATGGTGGTGTTCTCATCCTTCTCCTTATTCTAAGATTAATGTGGATGCCAGTTGGTCTAAGGTCTCTAAGATGGGTTTTGCAGAGGTAACTACAAGAGCTGAAGAGGGTAGGTTTTTGGCTGATGTGCGCTACCCTCTCTGGGCTCCTTTTGCTACAACGGTCGAAGCAATTGCTCTGCTTCGTGGCTGTGAGTTAGCCGCTATTTTAGCTCTTATTTCTGTCATTATAGAATTAGACTCTCAAGATGTTGTTTCCTGTCTTTCTCACTTTTTTGAAAATGGCAGTTGGGAGGCTTACTCTACCTTGGTTCAGATCAAGAAGCTAGGAGGGCTTTCCAGAACTGTCGCTAGTCTTGGGTGCCAAGATCAGCGAATAAGGCGGCACACGTGCTTAAGTCGATTGGTTTTACAGAGATGTGTGAATCTGTTTGGGTCGAGCGGCCCCCATCTTCGTTGGTTTTTGTTTTGAACAAGGATAGTCTTCCGTGTTCGCATTAAGTTAGCTCTGGCAGTGTTTGGGGTGACGCTTTCACTTGGTGGAAGTCTCTTTAGGTTGTATCCCATTCACTGTTGTCGCTATGGTCTATTTGTTTTGGTGTTAGCCTCCCTGTAAGCTTTCATGTTTTCTGTTTTGGCTTTTGCCTGGGTTTGTATCTTGTTTTTCCAAAAACAAGTTTGGTGGATAGAAGCCTGCTTGTCTTTGAAATGAAACACACCATTTTATTTTAAATTTTTGTTTTTTCCTTGGGTCTAAAATGATGTCGTTTGGCCTGGGTGTTCAAAAAAAGAGGGAAACCCGTTGTAGAGCATCTAAACGCATAACGGCCACAGTAGAGTAGCAGCCACCTAGTTGACGGGTGGAAATCTGTGTCTTAGGGATGAATTTCAGCGACCGGAGGTATGGCCACACCTCCTTGCACTTCTGTGGTTCGCCACACCACTGCTTGACAATAACTCGCTAACCGGTCCTGTTCTCGGTCAATGTATCCAGTTGCTTAAACTTCATTGATCTCAATGTTGATTGCAACAGGTTACAACAACCTGGTGGGTAAAATTCCACCATAAATTTCCACCTTGTCTCAGTTTCAATTACCTATTTTGCAAGTGTTGATTCATTTTTAATATTAAATAAATTAAATTAAGGATAAATTACATTTTACTACCTCAGGTTTGAGGTATATTACAACCTCATACAACATCTTTTTAAAAAGTTCACTTTCATACCTCAATTACTATTTTATTTCAATATAATACATCCGTTACATTTTCCATCTATTAATCTGTTAAAATCTGACATGGCAGTAGTAAACCGCATTACACGTCAGCCCACGCCCTTTAAATCTTGGACACGTAAATATTCATCAGCCACGTCAAATGGGTTGAAAGAATTGCAGAAGGTTATGGAAAGGGATAATGGCAGCTTCTGGGATCTCGACATGTCGACGCCGAAAGTCCTCAACAGATTAGTTAGATCCATTTCCGGCGACCCACTTCCACTGCATCTCACCCGTGGCGGTAGGCTCTACAGGCCCAAGCAAATCGTCTTCCTGCAACGCACCTCCCATTTTGTCCCTTCCGCTGGGCAGATTTGGGATTTCAAAATTTTGAATTTCTGGGTTGGAATTAAAATACCAGATAGGTGTGAAAGAGTTTCTACACCGGAGTAAGAGTGAAGGGCGGAGCAGCAACCGCAGAGTCCTACCTTCCTAGACTTCGTTGGAATCACAGAAGCGGCCGCAACTGGTCCCCCTTTGAATCGGCAATCATTCTCCGCTTCGAGGTGTTCCACTGCATTCATCCCCCACACCACTACATTCATCTCCCACAACTCCCCGAAAAGAAAAAAAAAAAAAAAAAGCCCAAACCACGTTTCAAAGTCTCAAGCTTTTCACTTCAATGGGGGTGTCACCTGCTTGTTTCTCCAATCCAGTTCTTCCATGGCAGCAACTTCAAATCCCTTTTAGGTCCAAACCCACAATCCCTTTAGCACCATGAAATTTCCATTTATCAACCAAATCCCAAACACCCAATTTCTCACTCTCACTCCTATTGAAACACTTGTCAGCGAAATCCCAGATGAAAATCTCATCTGCTTCCCAAATCCCACTTCCCTAATGCCAAAATCTGTAGAAAATCAGGATGAACCCAACATGCAGAGCATCAATCAAGATCTGCACTCCAATTTATTTCTGGCCGCATTTAGCAGCCTCCATCAACCCACTTCCGATCTCTTCATTCTTTCCATGAACTACTGGGTCTGCGCACTATTCAGCATTCTCCTTGTCATTGTGTTCGCCGCCATGCTGAGCTGCCGGAATGAGTGCGATTTGCAGGGAGGAAGAAGAGGTTGAAGTTCTATAGAGTGGCAGAAGAAGCCTGGGTACCAAGTTTGAAGGGGTGGTTTATAATGGAACCGGATCCCCTGAGCATAGGATGGGGATCGTCCTGACCAGGTCATCCGGGCCATTGAAATTTGATTCAATGGCTATAATAATTATAATTTTTAGACCGCTCCCTATTTGTATCTGTTTGATCAAATTTTAATGGCCCAGATGGCCTGGTCAGGAGGATCTCCATCCTATGCTCAAGAGGGAATCCGGTTCTGTTTATAATTTATATTTTAGTCCATGTGGACAGATTTGACTGCCACATCAGCAAAAATGTGAGACCCACAATTGCCACATCATCATTTTAATGGTCAAACTAACAGATTGACTAACGGATATATAACATTGAAATGAAATAATAGTAATTGAATGAAATTGAAATGAAATAATAGTAATTGTATGAAATTGAAATGTTTTAAAGATGTTGTATGAGGTTGCAATTGATCTCAAACCTAAAGGGGTAAAATGTAATTTACTATTAAATTAACTATAATCGTCATTATTTGGTTGTTAGTGGGAAAGTAAGTTTATTTGTCATTATTTGTGGTTAGTGGGAAATTAAGATGAAGTCTTTAGCTTTTCATTTTTTTTTAACTCTCGTAATCTTTTTTCTTTGTTAATTTGTGTTTATTATCCTATTCACTAAGGGTGATAATAAACATATAATTATTAGCATTTTTCCATTCTTTTTATTTATGATCCCACTACCAATTTTCTAATAACTACAATCTTTATTCCCCCATACTTTGTATCTTTTACTTATATTGACCAAAGAAAGGTGTTTCTTTTGGTGGAGCTTTGGACTCTTCTTTTTGTGCAAAAAGGTTTGAATCAAACACAATTTGGTTGGGTTGTTGTATCCTGAGGAGGACAAGTCAAGAGATATATTGTTGCACCGGTTCGTGAACTTTTGTAAAACTGCAGTGGGCTTGAATCTCCTTAAAGAGAGTGAGATACCCGTGTCTCAGCCTAATTGTCTACGTGCTTCTTAGAAGAATATTACAATTTTCTTGTAATTTTTCCAACAGCAAGTTAACAATTTCAACGGTGAAATCCCTCCTTCCTTTAGTAACCTTTCATCTTTGAGGATACTTCGTTTAAATGATAATAACTTGAAAGGAAGCATCCCTAATTCTCTAGGCCAATTGAGAAATTTAACTAATATCTCATTGGGTTCAAATGCATTATCTGGTGTTGTTCTTTCCTCCATTTCTTAACTCTCTGCTCTCGTGGAGTTTGACTTATCACGAAACTGACTCCAAGGGAGTATTGCCTAATACTTGGGCAACACTCTTCCTAATCTCTGATACTTTCACAAAAATGGGAACCAATTTACTGGCTCAATTCCTCTCTCAATATCCGATGTCACAAATCTAGTGGAATTCAATGTTTCGGAGAACGAACTCACTGCACAAGTGCCAAATTTTCAGAACTTGGTAACTTTGAGTCATTGAGTCTGGGGAACAATCACTTCACAGGTAACATCCCAACTGACATTGGATACTCTCAAAGCTTAGGTGATCTGGTCTTCAAAACAACGAATAATCAGGGAGCATCTCGTCCTTTCTAGGAAATTTGAGATTGTTTACCATACTGTTATATTTGTAGGAAATAATCTTGAGGGCAGCATCCTTTCAAGTTTAGGAGAATGTCACGGGCTCCTGCTTTTGAATCTTTCTAAAATAACCTTGGCGGCGCAATGCCTCAACAATTTATTAGCCTCACCTCCTTATCAATTCTTTGGACTTGTCAAGAAACCAATTTGTTGGTACCTTTCCACTGGAGGTTGGAAACTTGAAGAATCTAATGGTGTGTTTGTTTGTAATCATTAGATTTCATTAAATTGGAGTGGACTACTTACTGTAGTCCTGTGTTTGTTACGCGCATGGACTAGCTTTAGTGAATTGAATGGGATTGTGTGGACTAAATGCTTCACTAGATGGTCTTAGCAAGAAACCCTCAAAAAGTAAAGGACTGCTGAGATCTGTTCAAGCGAAGATTTCTCTGGAGAGGGCTCCTCGGCTCTCAGCACAGCTAGGGATGGCAACGGGGCGGATCAGGTTTAGATGTGCCATCCCCATACCCGAACCTGTTTATTTTCCCCAAACCCGAAACCGTAGAATCCCCGAACGGGTTTTTCCACAACCAAATCAATTGGATAACGGATTTTCTATCGGGCAACGGTTTTTCCAGTTATAATATTTTTATATTATTAATTAAATAGTAAATTTTAAATAAAAAATTAAATAGATTATTGATACAATGCATATACAGCATATCTTAAATAAGATTAAATATTAAATACTAAATAGTGTTATTAATACAATTGATACAAACAATGCGTGTGATAAATATGGGAACTTTAACGAAAAGCTCCTAGTATTGTTCACTTTAACGAAAAACCACGTTTTTACACTAAAAAGTCAATCATGGTACTGTTCACTTTACCTTTTATTTTGTCTTTATCGTTAAAACTCAAAGTTTTCAAGCCCTTTTCATTAGTTTTTTTTTTATAACTATTGTTAAAAACGAGATTAATACTATTAATAATTGATAAGAATATCATTTATATTACTAATGATTATTGATAACTCTCTTCTCTATATAATAAATATTGATATTTTTTTATTAATTCAAAACAGTTCGGTTTCAGGTATGGGTTCGGGGCAGATATCCCAATAAATATTGATATTACTTCCTTTTGTTCTTTTTCCAAGCTCTCCCTTTCTTGCTTTCTCTCTGTTCCATACACCAACAATCTTTTGATTAAGGGCTTGACTGCAATTACCGGGTCATTTATTCTTTGTTCTCACATTATTGGTGTTGGGGAGTTGGGACAATATGGGGTCTATCCCATTCTTCCCTGGTGAGGAACAATCCTTGCTCCAAAAACTTTTGGGTTGTCACCTTAGTCAGGCGGCCGTTCTCATCAGCTTCTAAGCACTGGAGAATCTTAATACTAGGATTATAAAAGTTGCTTCTGCCACATTGGCAGTGGGGGAGGAATGGCCGTGACTCGACCTCCACTATCTCCCAAAATCCAAGTCTCATAGCTCCTTCCTCGTGTTAAACTGCCACTTGTTGATGCAGTGTGGAAGACACCGAGAGACTCTGATGAATCCAATCTCGGCCCAATAAAGCTCCATATGTGGAAGTATTATCCTTAATGAAGAAAGCTAACATGATCTGCTAAGTCAACCTCTAAGGGCAATATCCCATGAGTTCTTATGATGGCTCCAGAAAAACTGGACACTGTTAAATCTGTGGGGATTAGATCATCCTTACTTCTACATACCCTCTTTATCTGGTTGAAAGGCAACACATTGATCGTGGCTCCTTCATCAATAAAAAACCTTTTGAAGGGCACTCTCTCCAGATGAGCAGTTACGTAAATGGGTTTGAGATGGTTGGCTAGGGTCAAACTTGAGCGACTGAAGGCCATTCTGTCGGTGTACATTCTCTCGGGCTCTCTCTTTATGGGCTTTGGCAAATCTACTTTGCCTGACTCCTCTTTTCCCACATCTTCAACACTAACATGTGTCATCATAAGTTTTATTGCTAAGTAGTGACCCTCCATTGTGGCAGGTTGATCATGCTCAGCACAAAATATGGCAGATAAAACACATGTCATATTTACGTGGAAGTTGCTGGGTCCAGGTAAGTCTTTCTTCTTGCTTCCAATGTGGCCCATGAATTTATCCAACCAAGTCTATGCTTCCACAGGCAGCATTAGTTCGGGCAGCGCTTCCTCTTGGGTTATGCCAAAGTTTGACACTTGTCGTGGAACTTCACAAAAAGTATCAACTAACAATGGTGCGGGTAACCCCCTCTCTGGTGAAATGGTTCTAGAGCATATTGGTTTTGGGCTTCATCTTGGGGTTGGCATCATTACCATGTCCTCTTGAGCTCTCATCAAGATTCTGTATTTCCCAGGATGAGGGTTCTACGACACATGGTCTCATTCCCCTTCGGTCTTGCTGTTAACCTTTTCAACCTTCTTCTTGGTTCTCCAATGGAGTTGATTTCTTCCCCCATCAAGTACTTTATCAAACTTTACATTCTCGGAGGTTTCTGAGGCAGTGGGCACTTTCAATGAGCTCATGTGGGCTTTGTGCTGCCTTTAGACTCTCTTGATCATTGAGGCTCCCATTTCTTTAACGAGTCTCCCATCATTTCCAACCACATACCATTTCCACCCGAGTCAAGCAGGATTCTTCTTTGTGACTGGATTTACTGTCCATTCCTTTACTCTAACATCTCCACTGGCATAGCTTGGTTGGGGTGGCCTCACATCCACCTTTCTTGGCACCTTGGCTTCTCTATCCTCTACCTCTTCAGAAGCTTCATAATTCCTGAACACTTCTTACTAGCCCTTTGGTTGAGAGTCTCATCCCAACCGTTGGAAAACATTCCTATAAGTCTCTCTTTCAGCTACCCGCATGACATTTATGCGGGCTTCTTGCTATTATTTCTCTCTCTTCTTCTGATCAGCTCCTGATCAATAATGGCTCATGTCGCTGGGACTTCCAACTCACACTCACATTAGCACTTGCTACACAACACCACTCATTTGATTATGGTTGCTTTGCGTTTCTCAAGCAACTTGATAGCTCCTTCACTTGGCCTATCAACTTGCCTTATTTCTGCTTTTACCTCTCAGGTAGCTTTTCATTTCCCCTTCTCGGCCCATGTTAAGTTGATCATGTTTATTGGGGCTTCTGGAAAGAGGTCAGTTTCAATCATCATATTGGCCTGCGGTTTCTCCAACAATAATTTTCCTTATACAATAAGGTCTTGTATCCAATCCCTGAACTGGACACAGTTGGTTATTAAGTGATTGAAAGTGTAATGCAGCTTGCAATACTTCTTCCCTCTCAGTTCTTTGGGCTTGGGCAACTTTTTGGTGCTGTCGGGCACAATTACCCTCTCCCGAACCAACTTCTTATAGATCTCTACAACCTTGGTTAAGTTAAAGGAATAACTCTGGTATTTAGGGGGCTTCATAGGGATAAAAGCACTATCATTTATGACCACTTTTTGGTCTTTAACTGGTTGGACTAACCCTTTTACTATTAAAGGTTTGAAGGGGGTAGTCATTTCCGCTACACACATGTCTATCACTTCTCTCCTATGGCCATCATTTTGTTCTAGCTCTACCTCTTTGAACTCCACTTTGTGAATCTCAGCTTTGCTTTTGTAGAAATGAGGCACCTTAGATGAGTGATTTACTTGTTGTTCCTCCAGTAATAGCTTCCCATACTTTGTGACAGCAATCACCAACTCTTGCAACTTATTGAATTGCACGTCATAAAACTTCTTCCTCAAAGGCAATCTCAATGTCTTCTAAGCAATGGATATGCGATGTGCATGATTTATAGGGAATTAGCACCTCATCCTTGTCCTCATAAACCTTGTCATGAAGTTTTTAGTGAATTCATGCTCATACTGTTTGACCTCAACCAGATCGTTGATAGTCATCTTAGGCTCGACCCTGTAAAACTACTCATGGAATTTGCCCCAAGTCGGCAATAGAATTAGGGGGCAACAAAGAGTACCACTGAGATGCTAATCCTACCAAAGAGTTCCCAAACAATCTCAACTTGTTGTTAGGATTCTCTTCAAATGCCACACAGTGATTAGAGAACTTGAAAATATGATCTCTGGAAAACACATTGTCGTTTTCTCCGCTGAATGTTGGGAATGCGTGCATCTTGAAGTTGACTGGAAAAATGTTATACTCGTCAAGGTACTAAGGGTAAGGCTTCTGATAGGTAATCCTAAACAGCGGGCGAGCTTGTACCTGAGCATTCCTAGCCATCATCCTCCTCAACTAGTCTAATTCATCCTTGAGTTGTTGGCGAGCTAAATTATCAGGCAAAGTATGAGGAGGTTCCCATTTCAGGCTACGATCATTGCCCGAGAAAGTTTCTTTTCTTGGTTCAGGCTTCCTCTACTTGGCATCTCCTCTCTTACTGGTCAATGGTGGGGGCTATAAGGAGGAGGTTTATTTGCCTTGGTAGGCCAACCTTTTCCACTGGATTCCCTGATCAATTGGGGCATCCCATACTCCATTCTTTCTTGCTCGCTCTGCCCCCTACTATTAAGTGGAAATAGTGAGGGGTCAAGCAATTCTACTTCTAGGATTTCCATCAACATTGGCTAACTAGCTTCAGATTCCTTCTTGTTTTTATCTATACCATTCTTTTCCTCTAGCAAAGGAAATAACGAAATAACTAGTTCTTTCTTAGGGTTTGCTCCCCTAAGATAACCATTCTTTGGAGTAGAATACTCCAGATTTAGTCTTCTTTACAAACTCCATGTTCAAGAACAAAGTCTGCTTTCTTCTCCCCTGGTTTCCAGGGAAATCTTCTTCATACTTCTTAACACTTGCACCATGGTGGCTTGCAAGTCTTCATTAGTTACCATTCATCTCGACTTCTTAGATGAGGTCAGGCTTCTCATGATAGCTGGTCCTTGTAAGGAGGAAACATTCTATGGGTGATTGGTCATGTTTGATCTTGGTAGACACTACGGTAGCTTGTACTCTGTGTTCCACCTGAAGGTTTTCTCTTTCCTTCTTCTTCTTGGCATACAAGACTAATGTGGTCCCATTGAGCATGCCAAAACTATGTTCGGGCAAAGATTTCTCCGGAGATGGCTCTTCTGCTCTCAGCACAGCTCCCCAAGAGGTTAGCACTTTGGATGTGTAGTCAGGCTCTTGCTTGCTGATGTGCTGCAAGAAGAGAATACAGTTAGCTTTGAAAGGTGCCTTTGTGGGGCCTTAGGTGTAGGCCTTAAGGCTCGCAATCAAAATTAACCAAGTGATAGGCGTGCCACTACTATGTCAGTATAGTATATGTAGAACAAGATTGTTTTTAGTCGATTACTTGTTCCCTAAGTTACTTGGACTTTTTGTTATCAAAGGATTGTCGTGGATGGGCTAAGTCCACATTAAATTTTTTTTCTTGCCCTGCGAACAAGGACTTTCAGTTCATAGTCTTATATGTTCGAATAAAGGGAGTCTAGATCCATTTATGTCATTTACTTGGTTCTTGATTGATGATAATGATAGCATGTCCATTAAACTAACCAAATCCGGATGCAAATTGAACTCTTATAATGGGAAAACTAATGAAAATGACTTGAATACATGTTGGAGAAGACATTAAGTAGTACATCTATTAACTTATAAAACAAACAAAGAGCTTGGAGGGTATTGAGTCATCATCTTTTTACTTGTGTTGCCACTAAAAAGTGTTTTTTGGCTGATTGGGAGTTAGTCCCCATCACTTGATTTTTTAAATCATAGGCACATGGCCTATACATTAATAGGAAGGTGCCAACTTGTCTCTAGGCTTGATGCTGGGCTTCGGGCAAGTCTTTTTTTAATCGGCATATTTGGGTTTCCACATACTTGCAACCCAAGGTTCAAATATTAACCCAAACATGGTCGTCGTCCTCCCGAAAGACCTTGCCAGATGGAAAGCTAGCCCAGCGACGGTGCGTTTGTCGTTGTAACCCAAGTAAAGAATGACTTATGTGTAAGATTCAACGCCATTAGAAGCATGCTGGGATTGACCATGTCGGTGATTTCTTGCTAGGTTTTCGCCAAAATGATATTCTATTTGGTGGAGATTGTCTGTTTCTAGATAGGGATTCGGAGCTAGGTTTGGATTTGAGTTCTAAGACGTGGTACGCTACAGGTTCTCCTTCTAGGCCGTCTCTGATGTGAACTATGAGCATCATCATTGCGATTCTGCGGCGCAGTGTTGGTGGGGTTTTGGGGTTTTTGAAGTCAGTTAGAGGGCAATGGTAGGTGGAGGGTGGGGATTGGAATAGGCATTGGATTCCAGGAGAGCGTGGGACTCGGGTTAAAGGGAGGAAAGGTGGGAAAGTGACAAAAACTTGGGGAAAGTGAAGAGTTGTGGAAGTGGGAGACAAGGAGAAGTAGAAGGGGAAAGGGAAAGGGAAGAGTTGTAAGTGATCACATCTGAAGATATCCCAGCATCCCTTGTTTTTTAAAAATCTTCGAAAACATTTTCCCCCAACCATATACTGATAGCATCGCATTCAAGGTATTTATGTCAGGTGAAAACCTTTTTCTTCTCAGTTCCAAGAAGGCATGTTCTGTTTCCATCAAAAGGTCACTCTTACTAAAAATGAGAATAAATGTCTTAAAAAGAGAACGTGGGGTTTGATTACACCATAGTATATTTCTTCAGCAAGAATATGCATGTGCTCAATTTCCTTGCCACTGGCATAAGCGTGGAGCAAAGAACTGTATGTAAGCTCATTGGGTTTCTAGTGAATGGACCATTCTTACAAAGTGATTAAATAGATAGGCCATGGACAGTAAATTTGGGCTTGAACTTTGAGTTTGGACTTTGGGTGTGATAATTAATTATTTTATTAATTATTTTTTAAATCAACAAGGATGAGTCTAAGATAACGAAAGAATACCAAAACAACACACCATTTCTGAGCAAATGCCTCCCAGAAGACACATCCCAAGTTCATACTTGTTACGAACAGTATATGTACATTATATATACATGTTTCTACATTGCATTTAGAACACAGAAAATCATTCATCCTATGTTCTTACCAATATCGAGTATACAGAGACAACCACAAAGAAATTCACCAGAAACTAACACTATGTTTGAATAAGGGAAATAAACTTGGAATTTTGACAAAAGTCAGAATTTATAAATTGAGATGCATCAATTTTCTTGTTTGGATTCATAAAGATGGAAATTTAGAATTTTCGCATATAAAAAAAAACTTGGAATTTAGCACCTCCAATTCCCAAGTTTAAATTCCATGTAAATAGGTGTCACTTCCAAATTTCTATAGGGTGAGAGTTTAAAAATAACAAATTTCGTATTCAAATTCGTTGTCCTTTTAGGTTAACCAAATAATAAAATTCACAAATTCTAGAAAATAAAATTATGTGATTTCTATCTATCATTTTAAAATTCCTTAGTAATTTTAAATTTTCTAATCCAAACAGAGTGTAAGTTTTCCTGTGCTGGAATCTTAGTTTAGATTATTGAATTATGGTGAAGCAGACTCCTACAGAACTACAAGCACAGGGTAGGGGCGAATTGCTTTTTCAAGGAAATTGTGACCTGCAAGCCCCAATCTAATCTTCATTTTGTTTATTTAAATATTAGTCATTTTTTTTCTTCTTCTTTTTTTTTTAGGGAAACATCGACGGTATGAGAGAAAATTTATTGATAACGAAAAAAGAAGTTACACCTAGTCAAGGAGGAAATAAACATTACCCCTCATAAAACAAAGATAAAAAAAATACATGAAAAAGAAGGGGGAACATAAACCTCATTCTTCTTGAAACGAAAACAAGAAAAATACAAAGAAAATAGGGGGGACATGGAAACCTAACCCCACTAAAACCAAACCTAAAGGTCTAAACCTGCAAAACAAGTTGAGCAACCCCACAAAGTTAGGAAAAAAAACAAGAAAGTGAGACAAACCTGGATACCCAAATGCACATTCATTGGAGAAGTGGTAACCAGGCAAGCCAACATAGTCAGAAAATAATAAGGCACGAGCTACCGGGGGAGGAGAATCATGCCAAGTTAAAGTTGGAGAAGACAAACCCATGTTAGCAAAATTGTCTACAACAAAATTCCTTCTCGGTATATGTGAGATGAGTAGAAAGTCATTTTCTAAATGTGGCCAAACAAATAGACCATTGCGTACGAAGAGGCCAAGGAGGATCAAAATCAGACCATTGAAGAGCAGAAATAACACTAAAGTTATCACTTTCCACCAATGACAATGTCAACCCAACTGATATGCAAATTGTATACCTATAATAATTGCATATATTTATGCAAAAAAAAAAAAAGTAGCAATAACCAATCCATTGGCAGAAACCACCAAGAAAATGACCATGGCAATTCCTGAAAATTCCTCCACAAGTAACAGGACTAAGATTTCCTTTAAATAAACCATCTATATTAAGTTTAATCCAAGGAAACAAGGGAGGATACCAAAGGGCAAGAAGAATAGTTGGCGCCTTGCGAGAGATTGTTCGAATCCCCAACAAAGAGATGATTCGAGTGTCAAAACCCTGAGACTAACCAAAAATAAACTGTCCACCATGAACAATCATAGAATTGATAGACATGCAGAGACGATGAAAATAGATTGGTTAGTCCTAAAAAATAAACTTATTTCGAGCCTTCCAAATAGCCACAATAGTAGAAAGACCCACAAAAACCCAGAGATTGTGCAACTATTAGAATAGGGCATGCACACATAGATTGACACCCCCCAACCCAGGTATCCAAATGACACTTGGATAGCACATACTGGCCGACACTCGAAAGTTAAGAAAGCCATGATTATGTGAATATATGCATGAATATAATGAAACGTATAGTCGAAAAGTCATGTGAGAAACGACAATCATAAAGATCATACAAATGCTAAAGAAGTAACAATAGTAGAAAGTTAGTCATTAAATAAGAAGGATGTCCAACAGTCAACAATCCGAAGAAATGACGTACAAATATGTCAAGAGCATACCACTAAACGAGAGTGCTAGTGAAATGAAAGGCATTAAGTTACAATTATACATAAGAAGACATATGCAGGCAGGGAACACAATATCACTGGTAGGGAAATGCCTCGAAGCTCGGATCGTATTCCTCGTCACTAGGTCCTGAAGTGGACCATAGTTTATAATAATAATAATAATAAACCATTTTCTTTCTGAACATACTAACCCTTCCCCCTCCCCTCATTTTAAAAACAATATAATACTACATAATAGGTTTTTCCAGAAACTCTACATGCTATAAAAATGTTCGTATGATAAAATCATAACTTGAAGTGATATCAAAATCACCTAAAGGTAAAATCCGTAAAAGTTCATAAGTCAAAACACCGATGTGCTCAATAGGGGTATCATATTTGCCTGAAGCATATCCATCACCTGAGGTGAAGTTGTACGACACTGGGTTACACCAGTGAAGAATCATGGTAGGCCCCATCACCCAAAGGTGAAGTTGTATCACTCTGGGTTACGCCAGAGAAGAAAAGGTACATAACACATCGACACTAGCCTTGGCTATTGAAGCTGTCCGACATTGGTTTCTCCAGTGAAGCTGGGAGTATGTTATAAATAATCTCACTACTCCTCAACTATGTCATATGGCCATAAACGTATACATACTCATGTTGTGTGTATGTGTCATATGAATACCCACTAATTAAACACATAATACATTATTCAAAATCTCATACCAAGCTTAGATTCAAAACCTCATCATCTAAAATCATAAGCAATTCCTTAAACATGATTTCCATAAATATAAATTTTCATAAACTTTAAACTAGGAAATCGTAAAGATTTCATAAGAACCAATTAGATAAATCGTGAATTCTCCAAAAATCATAAAAACATGCAATTTGAAAAGGGGTCACTCACAAATATTCCGCCATCAAAGAGTCATTCGAACTAGGGAGGACGAAGTCACTTCCAACCAAAGCACCTAAACACAATTAGGGACCATTAGTTAAAACTCTACTAAAACGATATAATTTGAGAAAACGGATGGCATATTTGGATTTGGCAGGTTGAAAAACCTAAGAATGGACCTCGGGTTACCCCATACGCAGCCACGGGACAGCGGCCCAAGTCACCACGTGCCACTCCATTCGCCGAGATAAGTCGCCGAAAAGTTGGACGAAATTTGGCTGCCACCACCGTGGTCGTTGATAGTGCCTCTAGCAGAGGCGCATGCACTCCACGCACTGGCTATGATAGCCCCCATGCACCGTGAGTAAACCGTACTAGCCACCCCTACAATTTCTAGAATTTTTCCAGATTTTTCTTCCAACTTCCAGAGCTCATTCCAAGCTCGATACTAGTCCAAAACGAGTGATTCAAAAGGAAAAATGAAGCTAGGAGTGTGGAGAAGAGATCTATACCCTTTCAAGACTCAATAGAGATAGGAGGTGGCTAGAAAAATGGTTGGAAGGTGGCCAAACGACCACGATTTTGAATCTCCAAAAATGAACAGTGATTTCCCTAAGGGTTTTTTGTGTGCCTAAATCACCAAAACCATTAAAAAAACCTTCCAATCATGATCCTAGACATGATCTACGATGTTTTGGACCAAGTTTGAGACTTACCTTCACCAGAAACGGTGAGAATTCATCAAAGAAAGAGTTACACAGTGAAGGTGCTACTGTGTAGAGGGAAGGTGAAAACGTGAAGGGATCTCGTTTGGCTTGGGAGTTCTAGACGTAGGTGCTCAAAATATATATGTGTGTGTGTGCGCGCGGCCAAGAGAGAGGGTGCAGAGAGCACGAGAGAGGTAAGAAATGAGAAGAAATAAGAGTGATGAAGAGAAGAGAAAAAAAAATGAAGATAAAAGAATGAGAGAGAGGACTCTCAGGAAAGAGAAGGAACTCCCATGAAAAATGGGTGGGAGGTTGAAAATGGGAAAATATCTCCAAGTGTGAAATTAATTAAATACCCTTGACATTCAAAAATTCGTAGAAATTTTGTTCTAACTCCAAATTCAATTTTCACTCATGCTTACGTGTTCGTATCGACGAGTGCAACGTGAATAAATTAAAAGAAAATTTCCTACATGTCATTACATGAGAGTCAATGAAAGTCAACGTTTCCGTTAGGGGTATTTTCGTAATTTTGTACAATGAAAGAGTAAAATTTGAGACAGGTTGTTACATAGATATCCAAAATACATACAAAGAATCTGAAAGGGGTAAAGATGTACCAAATTGGCATGCTAACCACCTCTAAAGCTGCCTAGATATCTGATAGCCGAAAAAAAAATGAGGAGTAGATTCTTCAGAATTACAGCATAAATAACAAATTGATGCCAAAGAAATACCATGTCGTTGAAGCGCACCCTCAGTATGAAGTTTATCATGAAAAAGCAGCCAAGCCAAAATAGATAGTCGTGACGGAACAAAATGTCGCCAAATAACCTTAGCCCAAGCATAATCACTATGTTTCATTCAAATAAGCTGATAACCAAAAGAAATGGAAAACTTCCCAATAGGTGAGGCTCCCAAATCAATTTGTCATCCTCAATATTTAAGGGCAAAGGTAGTTTGCACCACAGAAGGGAATGAACTTATAAAATAATCTAGGAATGAACAACTTTGTGCTTCAATAACATCTAAAACCCAAGGAAGAACCTTAGGTGAAATGACCAAAGATAAATAAGGGCTAATAATAAGTTCATCCAACCATTTTCCAAACCAAAAGGAAACTGACCTTCCATCATCGATAATCCAATGACTATTATTATTTAGAATAGGCAAAGCACACTTCAGACCATGCCACACAAAAGACCGTAAATAGATATTTTGGTTTTTGTAAGGCGAAAGAGGAAAATGCTGACAAGCGAAAGAACCCCATAAAGAAGAAGATTGCAACATATCCCATCCAAAACTAAGCATAGCCGTCAAGTTCAGAGAAGCTAAATCACGAAGACCAATCACACCTTCATGTTTAGGTCCACATACCATACTCTAATCAACAGTTACCAACTTCTAGGAAGCTAAATCCTCTGACCAAATAAAATCCCTTAAGCAAGTAGAAAGATGTTTTAAATAGCAAGATGGCAATTGATAAACTGAGAAACTATAGAGGAACAAGCTTTGTTAAACAGACTGCATTAATTGAAATCATCCAACCATTGAGAGAAGTTTACCTTTCCAACTTGAGAGGTGGGCTTTAGTCTTACCTACCAAAGCTTGAAAGTGAATTCTCCTTGGCTTACCACGAAAAATGGGTACTCCAAGATAAGTGAAAGGAACAATACCCAAATGAAATCTAAGGTGTCTCAAGACATGCACTCTACGATGTAGAGAGGAGGAGCACTCTATGAAATCCAAGGTTTGTTGAGACATGCACTCTACAATGTATGAGTTAGTATACTTAGACTAAGTCATAAATCTAATAACTCCAATTTCGCCTGTATTAATAAACGCAAATGAAGTCAAGATGATTCCATACAAGTACACATGTCATTGGATAGAGAACCAAATTTCTTTTCATCTGTTAGCACACAACTAGTGTTTGAAATTTCTTCGACGCGATCGATATTTTTATGCAAAAATTGAAAAAATCAGAGAAAAATATGGAAAGGGAAGGGGTGAAGTCTAAATTTCACTCCACATCTGAGAAATTCTTAAATTTCATCTTTAATCGATGGATTTCGTCAATATTTCCGACAGATCGGCTAATTATCAGAGAAATTCTTATATTTCGTCTAAACCAGTGTTTGACATTCCCCAAAGTTTCATTTTAAATTTCCATTTTCATCGAAAGTAACCACTTTGATCCAATATCGTTCCATTAGATAGGAAAAACTTAGGGAAATATTGATAACTCTCGAGTGGAGTATTAGAACGAAAGAACTCTATTAAATAACGAACTATTCGTTCTAAGCTATCTTTGGAGATGAATTAACAATTTGAAATATCTTTCTAGCGTATTCTTGATAAACCAGCATTTATATAAAGATGTAGGAAGATCCGATTGGGAAGTATCAATATCAATAACGATATTTTCACAAATTTTTATATAGATATTTTCACAAATTTTGATATTTTAAACACTAAGAATAATTAAACCCGTTTGAAACTACTCCCCATATTCAAATTCTTCTTGTCGGCAAATAGACCAATAAAATGTATTGTTACCAATTGGAATTTGATATCAAAAGTAGAGAATGAATCGATGTGTGTGGAGCAAAGAGTAATTCAAAAAAATTTGGAGTTGACATGTAGACTTTTACCAAAGATTGACACTAACCAAGTGGTAAATGTTTAAGTAAATATGGGTGACCTCTTTACCACAGATGCAATGATGTCAAAGAACACCATGTCTTGGTGGATGATTTACCTACAACAATCACTAGCAAAAAGGAGATGTTTCATATACAACAATCATTAATAGAAGTCATTTTATTTGTACTTCACACCATTTGTTATAAATGGGTGTGGAGAGCTCATTTGTAAACGCACAACCAAAGCACACACAAAAACCTTGGAGTTTGTCAATTCTACTCCTTTCTTATCCTCAATTTTCTCTTCAATTCCCATCATCTATTTGAGAGATCGAGCTAGCAACTATATCAAAGCTAGAAAGAAGAGATAACGATAGTTAGAGTTATATTTGTACTCATGTTATTTCAGATAATAAAAGAAGTTATTAATACTGCTTTGAGGACGTAGGTACACTTGCCAAACCTTGTAAATATTGTGTCTTATTTATTTTATATGTCACTGGAAACCTCAAACAATGAATCAGATATTCATATGCTTTGGAATAACATGAGTACCTATAAAGTAAATAAGACACAATATTTACATTGAATCAGATATTCATATGCTTTGGAATATGATTCTATTGAATATGAGATGAGTACAATGAATCAGATGCATAACTTTCCTCAAACAATGAGATTTCAAATCAAATTCGATAGAATCATATTCCTCAAACAATGAATCAGATGCATAACTTTCCACAAAGGTGTTGTAAGTGATCACATTTGAAGAAATCCCAACATTCCTCATATATGAGAATATCTGTGAAGCCTCTCTCATACAACCTTTTCTACAATAGGCAAAAAATGACAGTGTTGTACGAAATTATATCAAGCTTTGTCCCCTCTCCATTATCTCACTTAGAAACTGTTCTGATTTCTCAAAATCTTCTGAGCGACTGTATATATACATCAAACTATTGTAAGTTGTCAAGCTAGGAGTATACCCCATCTCGTTCATAAATTTCAAAATCTCACTTGTCTTCGAAAACATCTGCCCCTGACCATATACTAATAGCATCGCATTCAAGGTAGTTATACCCTTTTCTTCTCAGCTCCAAAAGACATGTTCTGTTTCCATCAAGAGGTCACTCTTACTAAAAAAAACGAGAACAAGTGTCTTCAAGAGAACAATGTGGGGCTGAGTTATACCAAAGTATATTTCTTCACCAAGAATATGCATGCGCTCAATTTCCTTGCCATTATATGTAAGCTCATTGGATTTGCAGTGAATGGGCCATTTTGCATTTCGGCAAGTATTTTCTGAGACTGTTGCCAAAGCCAATCTCGAGCCAGTGCTATCAAAACAACATTATAAAAAAAGAGGTCTGGAGTAACACCAACTTCTAACATTCTCTGATACACACCCATAGCTTGGTCAAAGAACCACACTGATTGTATGCACTGATTAGAGTGTTGAAAGTATCCCTCCCGTGTATAAACCCTACTCTCTTCATCACCCAGAATACTCCTGAAACTTCCGAGTTCATCCTGTTTTAGCCAAACACAGCCAAAAGTGTGTTACAAGTAATTATGTCGGGGGTGCACTTACATATCTTAATCTCTTAAAAAAATTTCATCATTTCAGTAAAATTTTCTCCTGTTACCATGCATCTTAATAAGGGTGTTGCAACCAAAAATTTTCATCTCCTCAAAAACCCTCATTGCCGGCTCATCTTTCCCAGCCTACTCATATCCTAACAAAGCAGTGGGTAAGAGAATAAGTGTGCGATAATTGTGCTACCAAAGGTAAACTCTAGGAGAGTATATTTATACCAATCGAGGATATAAGACCCTTAGAATAGTAGAAACCTTATAAAACTAGCAGAATCCCAGAAGATATCTAGGGATGGATATTGCATCCTCTTAGGAGTGTGATTACTTGTGGTGCACGTCAATCCTTAAATTGTACGAACTCCAAAATTATTGGAAACCTGTTGATTCCTTGCCGAAGTAGGTTTTCTCGTTTTGCAGAACAAGCATGGTCAATGTTAGCAAAGTTGTCAAACTTCGCCCACTAATTCCGAAACAGGATTATGGTGGCATCATTGATCTGTTTATTTATCTCTGAATTAGAGGCTATTGACTATATGACTGGACTTTTGAGGTATAAGTATTCTAATCCGCCTTACTCCAACCCTGGAAAATCATTGTCTCACAACGAGGTTTTAACGAGGCACCCATTCTGGAATGGTCATACCCTTATGTGTGTTTTACTTGCGTCCTGAAGGCGTTTAGTTTTGAATTAATACAAGTTCTCATTTTTCTCCTTAGACTATGGGTTTTTATCCTGCACATGGTTTTACTATAGCGAAGTTTTGTGAGTTCTACTACTTATGCATTCTTCCATTTGTTTTGAGACTCTCACTCCCTCATTGTGCCGACGACTTCATCAACTATTTTTACTTTATAGCTGAAGACCTAATGCGACTTTTTGTTTGAGTATTTACACACTAAGAGAAAATGTTTGCAATCCTAATCTAGTTAGGAATGTGATTGTCTAATCCTTATGGATTATATACTATCTTTTAGGTAGTGTCCTAATTAAGATGTATTACTTGAAAGACAAAGATTCTTCATTTCTTACTACTACAAATAAAGCCACAATAAATTGGAATAATACACACCTCAAAATTCACTAATTCTCTCTTTTTTTTCTCTTTTGCCGCCACACGAACCTTCTTGTTACATCCCACATCGCCCAAAGGTGAAGATCCTATAAGCCTTATATGTATATTCTCATCTCTACCTAGCTCGAGGCCTTTTGGGAACTCACTGGCTTCGGGTTCCATCAGAACTCCAAAGTTAAGCAAGTTCACGCGAGAGCAATCCCATGTTGGGTGACCCACTGGTAAGTTCTACTCGCGTGAGTTCCCATAAACAAAACCATGAGGGCGTGGTCAGGGCCCAAAGCGGCCAATATCGTGCTACGGTTGAGTCGAGCCTGGGATGTGGTGGGGGCCCGGGCCGAGATGTGATAATTTGGTATCAGAGCCAATCCCTAGCCGGAAGGATGCCAACAAGGACGTCGGGCCCCTAAGGGGGATGGATTGTTACATCCCACATTGCCTATGGGTGAGGATCCTATAACCCTTATATGTATATTCCCATCTCTACCTAACTCGAGGCCTTTTGGGAACTCATTGGCTTTAGGTTCCATCAGAACTCCGAAGTTAAGCGAGTTTGAGCGAGAGCAATCCCATGATGGGTGACCCAGTAGGAAGTTTTGCTCGCGTGAGTTCCCAGAAACAAAATCGTGAGGCCGTGCTCGGGGCCCAAAGCGGATAATATTATACTATGGTGGAGTCGAGCCCAGGATGTGGTGAGGGCCCGGACCAGGATGTGACATTCTTCCTCTATAATTATTCAGTTAAGTTTTTTTATGCAAGCATCACTTGAACTTGTATGCATGTGCGATAATACCACCTAAACTTTCAATTTTCATTTTTTACCATATGGACTCTCTTAACTGTTGAAATCAACCATTTACGTTACTTTCCATCCAATTTGCCGTTAAAACATGTCACCTGTAGTGGTATTTTCATCAATTAATTTCGTGGGGTTGACTAGAATCAAATTGACTCCAAAATAATACTTCCTAAGTCAATATGGCGCCAAATTGGTGGTTTGTACAATCTCAGTTCAACAATTCCCTCCATAAGAGTTTGAAAAATTAATATTTGAATAAATTAAGGTGAACTACATACCACTTCCTAACCTACATAAGAAAATCACAAAAACTCACTATAAATGAAAGACTAGATTTTTGCATAATTTTCACCTCAATTCTTCAACAACTCTTGCCAAAATCGAACCGGAAATCTACTTCTCCCTTTTCTTCAAGACCACTCCGACGCTGCTACAAAAAATTACATTTTGCCTTCGTAAAAAGTGATTTCAGCGATCCCTAGAAGGTAATTGACAAAGATATCCCTCCACGTGAGGGGTGCCTGACATGCTTTAACAACAACAGAGATAGTAGATTTCAACCTTTAAGAGAGTTTAGTGGTAAAAATTAAAAAATTATAAGTGCAAGTAGTATTGACGCACATGCTTGATAGTTCATGTGATGCTTGTGTAAAATTCCATATTCGGTTAAATAAGCCAACATCATTCGGAAAATTATAGGGGAAATTTGTCATTCTAAAAAATAGTTGAAAAGTTCGTGTGAAAAAAGATGCTTAATCTCCGCAGAATGCCAGTAGCCATTGTCAAACATTTGCTAGGGAACGAGTCAGATTTAGGTACTACAAACGCTATTTCCTGAGCTTCCTCAAGCAGCTCTACCGTCAGACCCATTTTTTGTAGAGAGTGAAAGGGTGAGAAAATGAGCAATGCAGGTAGCTTGGTTGCAGAGGCAGTGTGGAAGGCGATTGAGTCAACTCGTTCAGTCACCGACGATCAGCTCTCCGTGTTAGACTGTACTCATCCCATTTCAAATTCCCGTTTAATTTCGTTTGAATTAATTGTTCCAATTTGTGTTATTGAGTGTTTGGTTACTGGGAAAATTTCAGCCTGCATTTCTTGTTTGGTAAAACTTGGAGAGAGCAACGAGGATAGTGGATCAGAGTGGTGTCAAGAGGGTTTTGGGTGAGCCCAGTGGACGTTCCATCTTTCAGGTTTAATTTTTGCAAATCAAATTCTGGGTTTGTTTTGTATACTTGTTTTGTTTTCCACTAGACTTAGTAGCTTGGATGAACATTACTTGAAATTTGGATGAAACTACTTGAATTTGAGCACAAATTTGTTTGTTTTATGTTCTTGTTTAGCCAAAAAGATAAGAAACTTGGGCACTCGTGCAAATCAAATCTGGAAATAAATCACGTTCGTTTGGGCTAAATAATCGTAAATTTATTTGATGTAAAGTGAAAAATGAAATCCCATTTCTCATTTTCTGTTGTCTGGTTAGGTCGTCGGAGAATCGCGGAGGAAGGAGGAGTACTTCTGCTTTGCCGAGCAGTATTGTGCTTGTTATTCATTCTTCTATGACACCAAAAACAAGGGAGAGCAGCTTTGTGTGAGGGAGCTTCCTCTCTTGCTCATCCAATTTTTCTACTGATTCGAGCGTTATTCTAATCAATCTAATCTAAACTACGTGGAGGGTTATTCGAACTTCCTCATCCATTTTTAAGTTCCTTGAAATCAAAAACGAAAAAAGTAGGGAAGTGTTGTAATTTTTGCCATGTTTCTTGTTGTCCAGTGTACGCATCAGTTAGCTGCAAGACTTGCTGCATCATTGGGAGCATGCATTGAAGTTAAGGTCTCTGATGAGCAGCTGGCTCTACTTCTTTCCAAAACTCCGAAATGTTTGTACATGTTTTACATGGCTACTTGTTTAACACCGCAAGCATGTATATCTTCCGGTTTCATTTTTTTATTAAAACAAGTAGAACCTTTTATTAAAACAAGTAGAACCGGAACACGCTTCGAGTTTAATAAAGAGGCACTGAACTATATTTACATCCGGCTTATTGTCGGTATAGTATCCTCCGGTTTTATTTTTTATTAAACATCTATTACAACAATGATTTTGTAACAAGAGCATCAAGGAACAAGTCTGTAAGATTTCATCCTGTCAATCCAAGTTAAAAATGATGTCTTTGAATTCCTGAACCCCACAAAACCATGTTCTTTGCTCTTGTTCATGCTGTCCAGACTTGTCTCAACTCCAAACATAAGATCCACAAACCACCAGTTACCAACTTCTTCCAGCTTGGTAGGAACCAGACCCTTCTCTTTCACAATCTCATCCCACACCGGCCCCTTATCTTTCATCATCTCCTCCAAGCTCGCCTCCGATCCGCCCTCCTCGCCAACGTCCTCAATATCAAGCTCGAACTGCTCTGCCAAAACCCTGAACAAATGCTTCCACTTAACCACATCCCCATTGCTGCAATTGAAAGCCTCATTCTTGGCATATGGATCAACTGCTGCCCAAATCTGGTGCTCGGCTATCAAGTCGGCGTCCGAGACATCCCAGTACCCGTTCCACGCCCCTCTGCTCCCCGTAAACCTCAGTTTCTTCCCCTCGTGCTTACATATTGCGGCATAAATGCAGAGGCTCCCCACAATGTTCATCAAGCTATAGGGCGAAAACCCGAATATCACGCTAGGCCTGTGCACTGACCATGTCAAACCCTCCTTTTTCTTCACCTCCTCAAACAAAATGTCCTCCAATGTGTAGTAAAAATTGGGCACGTCAAGCCTCGGGAGGTCTTCGTGAAACGGTGGCTCATGAGGCTCGACCTTGCCCAATATCTCAAACGGACCGATATAATGCTTCCGGCCCGTTTGCAAGCATATGTGCTGCAGATTTGGTGCATTTGAGATCACAGCATCCAGCAAGTTCCGAAACATGTTGCCGTTGACCTCACAGTTCTCAGCTTCCGTGGGCTTACTTGCCCACGTCACATAAAATACATGAGTGACATCGGTCAGCTGGGACAGCTGAGAATGTGTTTGATGAGGGTCTGAGAGATCACACTGAATGTATTCAACAGGATGATCAGCGTTCCACGCCGGACGAGGCCGGCGGGCTACACCATATACCTTCCATGGCCCGCCGGGTGTGTCGGCCAGGGGGAGAATCTCGGCAAGGCTATTGCCGACTATCCCAGTGACGCCGAGAACCAGAGCCACGCTCTGGTATTTGGGCGGCACATCATTGGGATCAAAAGTTTTCTGTTGGTGACGGTGAGGCTTGTTAGAAAATGATCATGGAAACTAATTTGGAAGAATTGAAGGAAGAAAAAACGGATGGGTTTGTGGAGAAAGTGCTTACCTTTGCAGCTCCAATGGCTCCTGCCCACCACCAGCTCATTTTTGTGTAGTTTCTGGGAGATGAGAATCTTATCTTCCTCCTGCCCACCACCTCTGCTACTTTCTGAGTATAATGATCATCTGTTATATTTGGGAGATGGGAATCTTATCTTTAAACTTTTGGGCGGTGATTATCCTTTTTTCGGTTGCGATTTATGTCTGGTTTTGCTGTCGTGTCAGTTTGGGACTGGTTTTGCTGTCATGACGCGCACCTTTGTCGGTGAGTCTACTCACTAAGAGATTATAAAGCGAGCGATTTTCACACGTTACATTTAAAACTGGTTTGTTATTGAGGTGTTTTTATAAAAATTGAGAATAAAAAAATTGAGTTTAAAAAGATGTTTGATAAACACTTAAAAATAACTTATGTTCACAATTTTGGATGAAAAAAAACTGAAAATGTGAAGCAGCAAAAATAAGCTTATTCTCATAGTACAACAGAAGCAGTTTTTTTTTAAAGCACAACAATACCAAATATTAATCACCATCGAATTAAATAAATAAACCAAAAATAACGGATATAATTAAACATTAGTGTGTGAGATTAAAATAGTTTGTATTTATCATTTCTCATTATAAACTCGTTCAAAAATTAAAATTTTGTGTCAAGTGGAATATCATACAACTAAAGATGCTAACTACGCAGCAGACTAATCAAATGAGCTAGTCAGCTAGTTATAAGTTTGTCAGTGACACAAAGCACAACCGCAAGAAATAAACTTAGGGTGTGTTTGTTTGCTTTCATGAACTTTAAACTAGATTGGACTGGATTATACTACTTATTACAGCAGTCTCATGTTTGTTTCGTGCTTGACTAAGTTTAATGAGATTATAGAGGACTCAGCTCAACTAAAACCTTCGCTAGAAGGTCTTAACAAGAACCTCGAAAAGAACGAGACTGGCTAAGATCGTGCATCGCTTCAACCTCGAACTTGTCTCCTTCACATGATTGACAATACACTTGCATCGCCACCAATGGTTTTCGTGGAAACCCAACTTCCCAAAACACGAGATCTTTGTGAAGCCAGTGGCTCGTAAGGAACACGATGAGGAGCTACGTGAGGAGGCTCATGAGCCACCCAATGCACTTGAAAGAATTTGGAAGGCCAAAGACGCCAACACCCAAAATGGCAATGAAGACGTTGGCGAAGGTCTTGGATTGGGACGACAGTGGCTTGGGTCATTCATCTTTGTTTTTTATTTCATTTGGGTTTTGATTTTGCATTGAATTTTGATTTTGAGATGGATTTTGATTTAATCGAGAATTGGCTTTTGATTTAAGGAAAACTAATGAAAAGAACTTGAAAACTTTGAGTTTTAATAATAAGGACAAAATAAAGAGTAAAGTGAATAGTAAAGGAAATATTTGTGAAAACAAGTTCATTTGAGCAACATCTACAACATGCAATTAACAATTAAAGGCGGAATCATGCTTGGATGCACTCAAAAACAAAACTTTACCCATGAAATTCAAGGCCTATTGTGTGTGGTGAACAAAGACTCAACTCAAGAACAAAGTGAGTTGAGAAATATTATACCTTTGTTGATTCTTCTTTGCATAAGCAAAGGCTAATCACCCAAGAGATAGGGCCTTCATTCCTTACTTCTTAGCTCCATGGATTTCTTGGATGAGGATGGTAGAATGGATTCTCCAAGTTCCCAAAATAGAGAACCTCTAAGTCTCCACACCAAGGAGAGCATTGATGAGGAGGTGAGTGACCTAGGAAGATTTAGATGCTAGTAAAACCTTCCTAGGGTGGCCAACCTCTTAGAGAGAAAAATGAGAGCATTGTGTTCTCATCTTTTCTCCAAAAGAAACTCTTCATGAATTTTGGCTATAAAGTTCTTTATATAGTCCCTTCAATTAAGTGACCTAAAGAACCAAAACCCATACACTCTCTATATGGCCGGCCTTCTATGGTCATTGGGCTATTTGGGCCCTCTTGAATCTTTATTCATTAAGTTGTCATACAACTTTAAGTCAATGGGCTTGACATTCGAAGCCCATTGAACCTTGAGGCCCAAAACTAACCCAAGGTGTAAAACAAACTTATTCGTTTGATTAATTAACATATTAATTAATCCTAGCCATAAACAATTAAACCATTCAATTGTTTTTACTCAACTCCATTGTTTCTTCAATCTCTACCTTACACAGTTTACAATCCATTAGGTTCTTTTTAGCGAGGCAATGGGCGATTGTTACTCTTAACGGTCGATTGTGAATTGAAACATACTTTCAATTCTCCATTTAGTGATTACTCACCTTTAGGGCTTCCACAAACCATGAGTGACAGCTAGCAATATGTCATGGCTACCTAAACTAATCAAAAGAGGTGGAGAACCTATTTAGTTTAGGATTACAATGCAATATGGTCTTTCTCTAATACAATACTCTTGACCACATTGTTTGGTTTGATAGTTTATTCATGTTTACTATCCAATGTGATTCTCTTACTTATATGATTACCTTGAATGTGATTTGGAACAACTTCCTAAATCTCATTCTTACTCTGGCCAGAGATTCTTAATCATATCATAAAGTATTCTCCCTCAAACGGTTTGAAGGTCAAAGATCCTTTGTTGCGCATTCACTTGCCTCTATGGCTAAGTGGCTTAACCCCAACTATGTCATGGACACCCTCTGATTGAGTGACTTTGACATAGTCAAAGATCAAGGACCTAACCACAAGACAACTATGATGCCTTAGGTCAAATGACTACTTTGCATTATCCCAACTATGAGTTCTCATGTGACATGAGTATGAGAACTCCATTTGATTGTGTTCAGTGGTCTCATTCTGTATTAAGCACCTACATGCTTGTCTTGGTGTTAGTCACACCAATGACTTGAGACCAGTCACTCTCCCTAAGAGAAGACATAACACGTACTGATCTTAACGGACTGTCAATGCCCAATTGGCAATCCTATGATCAAGAACGTTTAGGATATGTATACGAAAGACAATGGTCTCATGAATCTAACTTCTTTAGAACACATTCCCCCAATTACATATTCCTTGGACTTATCGTTTAAGCATATAACATTTATACATGACGGCTTCAAACAATAATCTTTATATTAAACTAGATTAGTTTAACATGTGAAATGTCCATAAAGTATCATCATATGATTGGTTTTAGGGCACATTTCCAACAATCTCCCACTTGCACTAGAGCCAATCAACTTGATCATCAGTGATGATACCTCTTCAAAATTCATTTCATAAATGGCTGAGTAATAGACCTAGACAATGAATATCTATATGTTATCCATAGAAGCAACCTTGAGAATAACGACGTCATCATTATACATGATTCTCAATCATGTGGTTCAGTCTCTCATTTGAGTACGAATATTGATGAGACCTTGATTCCCTGGCTTGAGCTATCGCCCCATTAGTGTCGTAGTGTGGGTACACTAGAGACATTTTCTGGTTGGAACCAAATGGAGAGTTCATAAATGAACTTTCCCATCCAAACAACATTGTTGTAAGCTTTTATATGGTGATATATTTTGCATGATGGAACACACTAAAGTCTTTACTTTTAACGTTTCCACCCAAATATCTCTTTAGTCATAATATTAAAGAGATATCCAGTTATCTCTTCTTTCATAATGAAGAGACATCCAATGATGGATACGATATTAGATTCATAATCTAATACATTTACGCTTCCATTGTGTTACTCTAATTCTTCCTCATTCTTGAGGAATCTATCCTTTAATATTTCTTAACTACTTAAGGACTCACTTGACAGTTGCCATGGCTCTGATCCTGGGCTTGCACTAATATCGTCTTATACCAATATTGGTACAACTCATATCAATGTTTTTTCATACAATATGAAATACGTAAATCACCTTTCTGCGTATGCATAAAGGATTCTATTTACGCTTTATGCTTCTTTGGGAGTCCAAAGGGTACATTCCCTTTTAGAAGAGCAACTTCCTAGTCTCACTAGAGTTGTCCTTCTTATTGAAGTTTATCATCATATGAGAAACTTCCTAGCATCTTTTATCTATCATTAGGGCTTGATATAATCCAATTATATCCTGAAATCTATCATTATAGATTTCCATCCCATGTATATAGACTATGTCTCCCATATTCATTTTATTGTTATAGAATGTTTAAAGTCATAACTTTAACGAAGAAGAATTCCTAAAATTAATATATCATATATATGTTCAAATTTAGGAATATGATTAACTCCCACTAATCTTTTGTAAACCTAGTAAACAAAAGATTCATTTACATCTTTATGAGAAATCAAACGATTTGATCTTTCTCTCATAAGACTTTTATAGCTCTCACTAGCTTTCTAAGATTCATGATGGATGGATCTCTACGACTTACACGTCTTGTGATTCCTAGTTTTAGACATATATTATCAAGTCTATCTTGATAATGGTTTCGGAAACCCATATTATGTCCTAACATTGAATCACCATTTAGTTGTAACTAGCAATCTTTGAATTAATAGAAACCAAGACAACATCAAAGATGGTTTCTTCCAAGTCAACCAATCTCGTTGATTGTAGTCACCTTAAGCTACCATTTAGCTATGTAGGTTTCATTATTTCGGGCCAAATGGTACTGTACCATTTCCTTGAGTATATGTTATATATACACTCAATGTAGTCATAAGGATTTTCATTCTTATTTCTTTCGAATTAAGAGGTGTAACTCTATGACATAGTCATAAAGTTCAAACCATTCAATTGAAACGGTTAATAAATCCTTCTTGACTACCTTGGAGCTTATGGTGTAGGAACTAGGTTGTTATATTTGTTGATTATTATCTTGTCTCTCAAAGAACCCATTCTTTGTGTTCTATCTCTCATTCATTTGCTCTCTCTTAGGCAAATCCTAGTGTAGGATTACAATGAACTACCCAACAAACAACATTTGTTAGTTGGTTTGTAGAAGTGATATCCAAAGGTTAATATAAGGATATCACACAAGATTGTTCTCAAACAAATATTGCTTATTAGCACACAACCTCAAATCTTAACACGGTTAAGACTTGTCTTTCTTTCCAACTACATCCTATGGAGTCATGAAAATTTTGGAAGATTTTCTAATTGACTTTAGAAGTATATATCCTATATATGGGTAATTGATACCATCCAACGAACTAAATCTTATTCGAGTTCGTTCTTCTCCCAATGGAGAAATCCATTATCTTATGATGCTACTTTCCTTCATATCTTTCAAGGAAACTCTTCTAAAATGTTATTTTTCCTTGGATCAAATCTAAAGAGATAAATACTTTAGACATCTTACTCATCAACTTACATTCTTAAATTCTTTGAAACCTTTTGCAAAGTATTCGGACTTGTGTTTATTCAAAATAAACAATAGTCCAACCAAGAGCGATCTTCGGTGAATGTAATACAACATGAGTAGTATTATGTTGTGGACAAGTGCCACTAACATCTCAGTGAATTAACCTCAACAATTTTGTGATTCTTTATTCTTTCCAAAAGAATAAAGATCTGAACATTTTGCCTCTTTACAGTTTTATCAAAAAGGCATTGGATCTAGATCTAATTATCCAAAGCATCCATTTATGACCAACTTGTAATTTATGTTTTAGAGGTGTCACAACTCAGTGGGATTAGTCACTATCTTGCAACCTTTTGGGTTTTAAGCATCATTATATTCTAAACAGTTAACACTACCACATCATCTCTACTATAGAGACAATCAATTAGATTACAATAATCTAATCATTCATTAATAAAGAATAATGTTTTTGTTTGTACCATACTTGACCAATCCCGAAACTACTGAGCACCGGTCAACGTTATACCGTCAAGGACCCAGAAGAGTTTCCCTCCAACCAAGAGGCCAATAACAGTGCGACACGTGTCGACATCAGAAGCCAATCATAGCGCGACACATGTCAACATTAGAAGCCAATCACAACAGACACGTGTCAATGTCAGAATGAAACTAGAAACTCTCTTCTATAAATAGAGATCATTCTCTCACAATATTTCCGAATGTCATTTGTACTAAATCATTCACTAGTACTCACTAAAGGAGAGCTTGAACTTATGTACTTGTGTAAACCCTTCACAATTAATGAGAACTCATCTACTCTGTGGACGTAGCCAATTTGGGTGAACCACGTACATCTTGTGCTTCCCTGTCTCTATCCAATTACATACTTATCCACACTTGTAATCGGAGCAATCTAGTGAAGGTCACAAACTTAACATTTTCTGTTGTACCAAATTCCTCACTGATTTTGTGCATCAACATTTGGCACCGTCTATGGGACCGACACTTATTCCCACTCTCTTCAGCTTTGTCAAGGTGGTTTCCACCATTCGCACACTCTCTTTTGACCAGGCATCCCTCTCCAACATGGGGAGCGAATGAAGCCACAACACGCAGAATGACACCCCTCTTGCACCTGTTGTGAGGCAACGAAAGAAGGAAGGAAAGAGGGTTGCTCTTCAAGCTAAAGTCGATGAGCTAGAAGCTCAGAACAACAAGATAGCAATGAAGAATGAGGTCTTCCAGGAGCAGTATGAGAAGTTCTTTGAGACGCTCCACGAAATTAGGTGTACTTAAACACGCAAGCTCGTTGCCCCTGTAGACATTAACTATCATCTGGGTGCCCCCCAACTCGAAGGGTCACCTCCCTTCAACATAGATATCTCTGATGAGGAGCGAGCTAATCATCAAAACATTGATCAACATGAGACTTCTCTCAACCCAGATGCTTTGACCCGAAGCAAAAGAACTGGAGGAAGACACCTCCTTGCAGAAGGGTTGGAAAGATCGAAAGTCGTTTATCGTGACAGCCAAGACTTCCTAAAGCAACGTCGAGAGAATCCCTTCCACATATGCTCGAAGATCAATAACCCAATGGTTTCTGAAAGACTCAGTCCCCTCCCACGACCCAGGCCAGCTGCCAATCTAGGAAAGGGACGACAGGTCCTAGAGGAACATGAAGGTACAGGCGACTCTGAGGTATTCCGACAGACTCGCCTTAAAAGTCAGTACGGCGAGTCCAAGAAAAAACCACACGCCCTTGCTCAAACTTTCCTACTTCCAAGAGGCGATGGAGACTTACGAAAGAAAATTACAGTGGTACATGACTCCACTCAGGATCCTCATGTCCTACAGCTCATTGAGGAAGTAAACAAGTTGATGGCCGAACGTTAGGCCGAGATACCTTACTGGAACCAACCCAGGCCTGGCCCTTTCACAAGAAGGATCCTCGACACCCCCTTCAAGCGAAGACAAAACAAAAGCTTGGTTTACAACTCTATACTGGAAGGGATGACCCAATTGAACACCTTAACCTCTTTGAGTCCATCATGGCATATCGTATGCACACCAATGAAGAGCGATGTCTTCTCTTCCCCTCCACCCTCTCTGACGAAGCTCTAAACTGGTATTGTCGTCTTCCACCTGAGACAGTAGACTCATTTGAAGAACTGAGGAAACTGTTTGTCTCTCAACACATCTTCCAGACCGATCACTTGCATTCTGCAGATGACTTGTACACTATTCGCCAGAAGCCGGACGAGTCACTACGAGAGTATGTCAATCGCTTCAGCCATGAGTATTTTCGCTGCACTGAAGCAGATGACAAGACCGCCCTTAAGGCCTTCATGGTAGGCCTACATGATTATTTCTTCAAATACATGATCAATGCCAACACTTGGAAGACTTACTCTGAGGTGATGGCACAAGCTTACAACCACACATCCGTCGAAGCAAGGACATACCAAGGGAACCCCCATATGGTTAACCCCTATCAACAAGTGGGAAGTCGAAGTCAAGTTCTACCAAGTGAATAAATATTGACCATTCAGACACCCATTGCATCATCTTCTGCCTCATTTAGCTACTCGCTAAGCCACCAAACGTATCTGTCTCTTGGTAAAAGGAAGGATTTTTACTCTCAGCAAACCCATTACAACAAGAGAGATAAAAGTTTGTATCAAGACAACCAGGACTGAATGTACCGTCGACTATTATGACTATAGGGCCAAGCCTCACTTTTTCAAAGTGGGGGACTAGGTACTGAAGAATGCTATTATAAAAAGGCATACACATTACAAATGTTTTGACTCTCAACCGCTTGAGATCTTTTGTCACACAAGCCATTTGGCAAAATATTTAAAGAAGAGGGAATTCAGACAACTTCTTCTGAGTCTTTTACGTTCCTAGCATTGGAACACTTGGTCTACGCTGACCTACCCTTATACTCCAACTCAGAGTTTCAACATGCGTACTTTGACACAAAGTATGTGATACAAAATGTTACAACCAACATGGTTCACATATCAAAAGCATGGATCCCTTCATGCATAACAAAACATTCATAAGCATCACTCATATCAATCAACATAAACATCATACATTCCAACACATTCATACATAAACATCATACATTCCAACACATCCATACATAAGCCAACTGTGCTTCGAAAGGGTTCAACATACTTTGTGTCTTCGACACTTGCTACAATGTACCTCGACACCTTGCACTTATTCTCACCAACCAGGTGATGAAAGGTGAAGAAGAAACTCATCTTCGTGCCACCAAACAGGTGATAAAATGTACAACCCATACTCTCCTTCATGCCACCAACCAGGTGATGAAATGTACAACCCGTACTCTAATATCATTTGGCAACTTACCACTCATGCCACCAACCAGGTGAAGAAGGAACTAATCTTCACCAACCAGGTGATGAAATGTACAAGCCATACTCTCCTTCATGCCATCAACCAGGTGATGAAATGTACAACTCGTACTCTAATATCATTTGGCAACTTGCCACTCATGCCACCAACCAGGTGAAGAAAGAACTCATCTTCATGCCACCAACCAGGTGATGAAATGTACAACTCGTACTCTCCTTCATGCCACCAACCAGGTGATGAAATGTAGAACCCGTTGCTAATATCATTTGGCAACTTGTCACTCATGCCACCAACCAGCTGAAGAAGGAACTCATCTTCGTGCCACCAACCAGTTGATGAAATTTACAACCCGTACTCTCCTTCATGCCACAAACCAGGTGATGAAATGTACAACCCGTACTTTAATATCATTTGGCAACTTGCCACTCATGCCACCAACCAGGTGAAAAATGAATTCATCTTCATGCCACCAACCAAGTGATAAAATGTACAACCCGTAATCTCCTTCATGCCACCAACCAGGTGATGAAATGTAAAACCCGTACTCTAATACCATTTGGCAACTTGTCATTCATGCCACCAACCAAGTGAAGAAGGAACTCATCCTCGTGCCACCAACCAGGTGATGAAATGTGATGAAAGGTGATGAAGGAACTCACCTTCATACCACCAACCAAGTGATGAAAGCAACTCACCATTCATTCCACCTACCAGAAGATGAGTGGTACAACTTATACATGTGAACTCTTAGCATTCACAAATAATAAAAAACCCTCAAGCTTGACAACTCAACTAGGGGAGCACTTATGCCCAACAAGAGTTATAGTCCCCACCAAGGTCTTATTGCAAGCCAACAACAACTTCAATGCATGGCATACGAATATCAAGCTATTCATCCCTCTTGCATCTGCTTTAGACATTTCTCCTTTGTAACAATGCAAACACTACAACTAATAAAAAGCTTCACACACTCTTGATTAAGACAATGTGAAGCAAAACCAATTTATGGTGCCAACAAAAGCTTCATCAATAGAGGGCAACCACAATTCTCAAAAGCTTCACACACTCTTGATCAAGACAGTGTGAAGCAAAACCAATTTATGGTTCTAACAAGTGCTTCATCAATGGAGGGCAACCACAATTCTCAAAAGCTTCACACACTCTTGATCAAGACAGTGTGAAGCAAAACCAATTTATGGTGCCAACAAGAGCTTCATCAATGGAGGGCAACCACAATTGTCAAAAGCTTCACACACTCTTAATCAAGATAGTGTGAAGCAAAACCAATTTATGGTGTCAACAAGAGCTTCATCAATGGAGGGCAACCACAATTCTCAAAAGCTTCACACACTCTTGATCAAGACAGTGTGAAGCAAAACCAATTTATGGTGCTAACAAGAGCTTCATCAAAGGAGTTCAACCACAATTCTCAAAAGCTTCATGATAGGAGCATATTTATGCGACTTAGGTAGCTTGTTTCTTGGCATTTATGTTGTTAGTTCGTAGTTATTGTAGTATTTTAAGCTATTTTCGTATGTTTGTAGGTCCAAAGGGTTAATGTGGCAAAAAAATGCATTTTGGAGCATCTTTGGGCATGGAATGGATGGCATATGCTTGGAGCAAAAGGAATAGACGAAATTTGAAGTTTGTGCATCATCCTCTCCTTATAAATAACCATTTTAGCACACTCATTTCACCCAACACATCCATTCACCTACCACTACATCCACTCATTTCACCCAACACATTCACTTACCACTACATCCACTCATTTCACCCAACACATCCATTCTCCAAACATCCACCCACTACACCCATTACATCCACTCATTACCACAACCCACTACACCCATTACATCCACTCATTACCAAACATTCATCCACTACACCCATTACATCCACTCATTACTAAACATCCACCCACTACACCCATTACATCCACTCATTACCAAACACTCACCCACTACACGCATTACATCCACTCATTACCAAACATCCACCCACTACACCAATTACATCCACTCATTACCACAACACTCACCCACTACATCCATTACATCCACTCATTACAACTCCATACACTCCTCTCCCTAGCCTATAAATACATCCACCATTCACCATAATTTGGGGGGCCATCATCCAAAGACACTACATTTCACATCTCACAACTTCATTCACAAACACAATTTCCTTGCCGTGACCTCCATCCATTCATCTAGCCATACTACATCTCACCAATCCATACACTTTCATCTCTTAGCCGTGCAAATCCATTCCATCCATATATCCATACACATCCTAGACACTTGTGCTACAACAAGGTGGTGAAAACAAAGGTCCTTGGCGTTTCAAGCTTGAAACTTTGGAGCGTTTTAGGTGTACTCTGTTCTTACTTTCAATGTCTACTTTGTTATTTTCTAATTTTGTTGCAATTATGAGTGGCTAAACCCCTATTTAGTTAGGGGGAAGTTTGAAGCCATGAACATGCTTGAGATTTGAATTGATTTCTTCCAATTGTGATTTGATAAGTTGTGATTGCAATTCAATTATCTATTTTATTCATAACTGATTCTTGTATGTTTATTAAGGATGCATACTTAGTTTTCATGCATGAATTAGATGCTAGAATATAAATGAGTTTCACCTAATCGTTACAAGTTTATATTCATGAGTAGTGAAGGTTGTCTATCACAATCGCGTTAATTGAATTCTTGGCAATTGTATCATGCATTCATAGTTATAATTGCCTCGTCAACACTTATGATTTTCATTGAACGTAATGATCTCTGATTGTATCTCTATTATGCATTCATATAGGGGACTTTTAGATAATGATTTGGGTTGTCGCATGCATTCATCTAATTCAATGAGTAAAGGAAAATCTAAGGGTTAATTTGTGCATCACGGTTAATCTGGGGTGTTGAGTATCATAGTTTATTGAAAAGCAATTGGAAATCGATTCATGTACAAGTGTGTCAAATGAAGAACAGACCTCTAACTAATCCATCCATCATTTTATTTCTCAAATTCATTTTATAATCTGCCTAGTTTTATAACTTGCTTGTTTATTTCAAATTCATCCAAATCAAAACTCCCATTTTACTTTCTTGTTCCAAAGTGTTTAAAATCTGTTTTGTTTGTGTTTTAGAGTGTTTTGATTTAAGTCAAAACACTAAATTCGTCCAAAGTTGTGTTAGAGTCAAATCTGCCCAGTTTGTGTTTTGAGTGTTTTTAAGTTGTTTTGAGTCTTTAGAATCTGTTTTGAGTCCCTTGAGTCTATTCAAACGTTTTTAACTTTGTTTTTATGTTTTTGAGTAAGTTTAGAGGTTTTAGCAAGCCCTCCTAATCCCCGGTTTAAGAACGATCCCTACTTGTATTTATACTACAATTTGACAACAAGATGGTTTAATTTGAGTGCTTAACTTTCATCGCATCACTTCACACACTCTTGATCAAAACAATGTGAAGCAAAACCAATTTATGGTGCCAACAAAAGCTTCATCAATGAAGGGCACCTACAACTCGTAGAAAGCTTCACACACTCTTGATCAAGACTGTTCGAAGCAAATTCAATCTATATGGTTCATCCAAACCTTCGACTACTACAAGGTGTAGCTCGCATCACAATCTCTTGCTCAACAGTGTGGAAGAAAAATTTGTATATGTTGTCTCTCCCACATTTTCAAATTTCTAGTTTCCCAGAAGAAAAAAAACAAAAGGAAATTCAACAAAGCTTCATCAATGGAGGATAACTACAAATTCTCAAAAGCTTCACACTATCTTGATCAAGATAGTGTGAAGCAAAATCAATTCGCGGTACCCAACAAAGCTTCACCAACAAAAGCTTCAACAATGGAGGACAACTACAAATTCTCAAAAGCTTCACACTATCTTGATCAAGATAGTGTGAAGCAAAATCAATTCATGGTACCCAACAAAAGCTTCAACTCCAAAGCTTCACCTACAAAGCTTCAACTCCAAAGTTTCACCCACCACAAATATTTCATCCACAAAAGCTTCACCCACCACAAAATCTTCACCCACAAAAGCTTCACCCACCACAAAAGCTTCACCTACAAAAGCTTCACCCACAATAGCTTCACCCACAAAAACTTCACCCACAAAAGCTTCACTCACCACAAAAGCTTCACCTACAAAAGCTTCACCCATAAAAGCTTCACCAACAAAAGCTTCACCCACAAATGCTTCCCCCACCACAAAAGCTTCACCAACAAAAGCTTCACCCACAAAAGCTTCCCCCACCACAAAAGCTTCACCCACAAAAGCTTCCCCCACCATAAAAGCTTCACCAACAAACGCTTCACCCACAAAAGCTTCCCCCACCACAAAAGCTTCACCCACAAAAGCTTCACCCATAAAAGCTTCACCAACAAAAGCTTCACCCACAAAAGCTTCACCCATAAAAGCTTCACCAACAAAAGCTTCACCCACCACAAAAGTCACCCACAAAAGCTTCATCTACAAAGCTTCAACACAAAAGTTTCACCTACAAAAGCTTCACACTATCTTGATCAAGATAGTGTGAAGCAAAATCAATTCATGGTACCCAACAAAGCTTCAACCTCAAAGCTTCACCTACAAAGCTTCAACACCAAAGCTTCAACTACAAAGCTTTAAAAAAAATTTATATATATATATATATATTGGGAAATTCAAAAATTCGAAAATTCGAAAAATAAAATTGCCTAGGCCTCCTCTTCTTTGGGCCTAACAACTTTCATAACAAATGTATATGAAGAAGGAGTTTTGGGCTACCACTTCGAAAGGAAATGCCTCATTCGTCAACTCCCTTGACCGGAGACTTGGGGGACTCCTACCATATGCTACTGCACCAAGATACTCGGAAGTCTCACGACCACTCAGTGACTTGGATTTTTCAAGTCTCCAAACGAGAAGTTTTCCTCACTCAGGAAATTACGGGAGCACTACCTCAACCTACATGCTTCACTCACAAAGCTTCAACATACAAGCTTCAACAAAAGGAAAAATTCAAAAAACTTAGTGAAGAAGGCCTTGGTGTATTTAACACAATACGTTGAAATGAAGCAAAGCTTGTTTATTGATATCTCCGATAAGTTACAAATATGTATATATACATGAATCAAAATAAACAAACAAGAGGGAGCCTTCACAAAGGTTGCTCAGGAGAAGTCTCAGCAGTCGGCAGCGCTCCAGAAAGAGGAGGCACCAGATGGTGATTATTCGGAGCCTCAGTACTAGGTAGAACCCCAGAATGAAGAGGCACCGAAGATTGATCATTTGGAGCTTCATTACACGGTACAGCCCCAGAAAACGAAGGCAATAAATGCCTTTGGAACAAACCCATAAACCTCTGATGATCAAGTAAAATCTGACCATCAGATTTCTACAGCTGGTCGAACTTCCTCTTCATGTTTGTAGCATAATCATGTGCGAGCCTGTGCAACTGTTTATTCTCATGCTTGAGCCCTCTGATCTCCTGTTTGAGACTTATCACTTCAGCCGCCAATGATTCAACTTGGCGGGTTCGAGCAAATAGGCGTTAGGCCATATTAGACACAGAACCTGCACACTAAACACTGAAAGCCAGATAATCCTTAACTGCCAACTCATCAGACCGTTTGGAAAGTAGTTTGTTATCTTTGGGAGTGAGAAGGTTCCTGGCCACCACCGCAGCGGTCATATCATTCTTCGTCACAGAGTCCCCAACGGTAAGAGGACTAGTAGGGGATAAGAAAGATGGGCGCCATATGTTGTCTTGAGAAGGCATGGCTGCCTCTTCACCAAAGTTCAAGTCAAAACGACGGTCGGATGGGCCAAACATTCTCAGAAATGATGAAGGAGAAATAAGGTGCAATAAATCTGTAAAATAAGGGGAAAATTCTTACAAGCAATAACTCCCTGAATGTACTTCTTGCACACAATTGGTGCCCTTATAAAAGAAAGGGCAACAGGGCCATTGGTTCAAAAATCGAAGAGGCACCATTTTCCACACGCAACATCAGCTCTTCATGTACCACAGATAACTTTGCCAAAGATCTCGGACAAAGTTTAGACACATAAATTTTGAAGGTCCAACTACCCTACTATTACCCATAAGGGTAAAGGAACAGCACCACTGCTTGATAACTAAAAAGTCTCAATGTGTGTCAACCTCCGTGCTCCGTGGCAAGGCAGACTGGAAAAAATGCCCAACCTTTACTCACATTCGAGAAAACACTCCCAACAAGATTGCTCGCTCAAAAATCGAAGAGGCACCGTTCTCCGAATCTCAAGAGCTAGACTCCCAACAAGATTACGTGCTCAAAAATCAAAGAGGCACTGCCTCTGAATCTCGAGAGCCAGACTCCCAACATGATTACTTTCTCAAAAATCGAAGAAACACTGCTCTCCGAATCTCAAGAGTCAGACTCCCAACATGATTGCTTTCTCAAAAATCAAAGAGACATCGCTTTCCGAATCTCGAGAGCCAAACTTCCAATAGGATTACATGCTAAAAAATCGAAGAGGCACCGCCCTTCGAATCTCGAGTGCCAGACTCCCAATAGGATTACTTTCTCAAAAATCGAAGAAACACTGCTCTCCGAATCTCAAGAGTCAGACTCCCAACAAGATTGCTTTCTCAAAAATCGAAGAGGCACCGTTCTCTGAATCTCGATAGCCAGATCCCCGATAAGATTGCTTGTTCGAAAATCGAAGAAGCACCGCTCTCCAAACTTCGAGAGCCAGATTTCCTTGGATAAAACTTGTCTGCAATCTTCACACGCAACATCAGTTTTCCAGATACCACAGACCACTTTTTCAAAGTGCTCTGACAAAGTTAAAACACGTGAAGCTTGCAACTCCCACTACATTGCTATGACCAAGAAAGGTAAAGGAATAGCACTACTACTTGTTGTTAGGGAGACTCCTATATGTCGACCTTCATCCTCAACAGCCAGGCAAACCTGCAAATAAAAAAAAATTCTCAACTTTTCTTCACATCCGAGAGGGCACTCTCAGCAGAGTCTCTCGAAATACTCAGCTTCTTCCCCCCCCCCCCCCCCCGATAATACCTCTGCAAACAAGCCACACCATAGCAATAGTATCTCATATCATCAGGGTTAAAAACAAGAGTATCCCATATCATGTTTTTTCCCTGTCTTTTCCTTTGGCCTTGTTCTTACCTGCAAGACAAGGAGAAAGAGAGCAATCAGTTAGCACTTGGAATCAAGCTTCCAGTCAGGAACTAACTGCCTGGAACCCCTTACTTGATTACTTACCTGGCATTGCTCTCGAGTACTCATCTTCAACATCTTATGCTTCCAGAGAAGATACAACATCTGCCTTAGGAACAGATAGGGCAAGTGAAAATGATACAAGGAAGCATGTGGAGACAAGCGTAACAAAACACGTGCCGATACATCCACTACTTTGTCAACAGCAAAAGTATCTCATATCATCAGGGTCGAATGTACTCTAGATTTGATGAACTTGTTTTGACCCTCAAATTCTTGAGTCGGCCTTATACTCTGGAGGAAACCAGAAAACCCTCCAGCCCAGTTCAAGAATAAGCCTGTGGAAGGTTACTTCTTCAAAAGCAAAAGTATCTCATATCATCTCTTCTCCATTTGCTTCTCCTTATCCTTGTTGCTGTTTACGACACAAAGAGAATGAGAACAATCAACCGGAAGCCGAAGTCGAACCTCCGATCCAAGTTGCTTGCTTGGAAGTCTGATTGCTTACCTTGTTTGTTACCTCCTTCGGCAAATCTCCTAGCTCGGCGACTTAGGGGACCCCTACTATAGGGTTTGTACCGCACTTGACCAAGCCCGAAACTACAAGTAAGCTTCAAGTGAAATTGATACATTACCTTGTGTATCTTCATCGGTTAAAGATACCACCCCTGGATAGAGGCAAAGTACTTCCAGAGAAGATGCCACATCTACATATGAGACAGATAAGGCAAGTGAAAATGATACCTGATACCACAATTCGGTACTTAGAAGTTTCATGATTACTCAATGGCTTGGATTTTGCAAGTCCCCAACCAAGGAGCTTCCCTCACTCAGGAACTTAGAGGAGCACTGTTTGTACCATACTTGACCAATCCCGAAACTACTGAGCACCGGTCAACGTTATACTGTCAAGGACCCAGAAGAGTTTCCCTCCAACCAGGAGACTAATAACAATGTGACACGTGTCGACATCAGAAGTCAATTATAGCGCGACACGTGTCAACATCAGAAGCCAATCACAACACGACACGTGTTAACATCAGAAGCCAATGTCAGAATGAAACTAGAAACTCTCTTCTATAAATAGAGATCATTCTCTCACAATATTTCCGAATGTCATTTGTACTAAACTATTCACTAGTACTCACTAAAGGAGAGCTTGAACCTATGTACTTGTGTAAACACTTCACAATTAATGAGAACTCCTCTACTCCGTGGACGTAGCCAATTTGGGTGAACCACGTACATCTTGTGCTTCCCTGTCTCTATCCATTTACATACTTATCCACACTAGTGACCGGAGCAATCTAGCGAAGGTCACAAACTTAACATTTTCTGTTGTACCAAAATCCTCACTGATTTTGTGCATCAACAATTTTGTCAAACAAAACATTCATCCATCTATTATAGTGAGGGAATTAAGTTCCTTATTCAAATTGGAATGTAAAGACAATCTTTGGTTTTCTAATTTTTTTGGTAATTCATACGAGGAAGTAAGTATTATCTGCTTTCGCAAAGATCTATATTTTATTCACATTCCAAATGTGAAGTACTTCCTCTTCTCTCATTAATCTTTTACTTCTTATTAGCCACATTTTTACAACTATTGTAAAACATAGTTACTAATACGGAATCAAGCATTCAAGTAGAAGAACCAATTGTTTTGAACTTATTCAAGAACAATTTACAACACCTTCGAAATGTGTGTTCTTGACACTTGCAAGACATTTCTTGCAAATACCCCTTCCAATGTCCATCCTTTCATAAAGAAAGTTTGTTTCCCTGGAGTTATTTCACCTTTTTCATTTGACTTCTCCTTTGACTACAATAGTCATGGTCCCTAAACTCCCACTATCTCTCTTGAAACTTATTTCAATTGTGTTTATACACATTAAACGATTTGGAGAGTGTGCAGTTAATGTTTACTATATAGTTTACAATAAACTTAGTGAACCATTTGGATAGGGACACAAAGGTGAAGTCCTTACCTAGTTTTCGTCCCTTGAAGTGGTTTAACACTTCAACACTCAATGATTCAAAATCATCATAAGTCCATGTTGATGGACTATTTTTGTCAATCAACCATTATGTTCTAAACATAATTACAAACTTTCAAGAATTGTTCAAGGCAACTTTCATTTCTTCATACAACAATTTGTAAGTGGAGAATCATGGCACATAAAGTGCTCATGCCTTTGTGCCTACTTCTCAAGTTCCTTGTTCATTTAACAAAAAAAACAAGCACTAGTGTTTGCGTTAACTAAGGGTTGTTCAAAGCAACTCTTATTTCTTCATACAACGATTTGTAAGTGAAGAATTATGACACTAAAAGTGTTGTCCTCTTTATGATAGACTTATCTAACATGTTCTTTCATTGATACATTATGAATAGGAAGATTGTGAGGATGAGACTACTTAGGTACATATACAATTCATTCAAGACATTCTATGGGATTGTGGTACCAAGTCTGAAAACTAAAGCCTTCGGCTTTTCTTTGTCAAGTTTTGAATAGCGTTTGCAATTATATCGGTAAATAAATACATAAAGAATATAAATTGATTGATTTTAAGCCATTTGATCCGGGTCTTTAAATCAAATAGCACCACCCATCATTTTTGGCAAATTCCATATCCCTCATCGGAATTTGAGAGTTTTGGAGGAAACTCTTAGTAGGGTATGGGAGGCTCACTATTATCAAACCCACCTCAGAATTATATCATGTTGGCTAGTGTTAATAATAATGATAGAGTACACATATTCATTTACATCTCATGTAAGTACCCATCTAGTTTGGCCTCTAGAGAATGATGTCTCAGAATTATATCATGTTGGCATCATTGCACTTAGTTAAGTCATTCCCACCGCGCTAGTTCATGTAGGGGTTCAAGCGTAGCCTCATAATTATATCATGTTGGCTAAGCTCGTTGCCTACCTCACTTCATCATGTATGTATATATAACTCCTCCTGAGTGTAAGCACATACTTTGTACTTCCTCATTATAGGGTGAAGTCGGTGTATGAGTCACAAACGATTAGAGCCTGCCACGGTGGAAGGCCACAAAAGAGTGTTCAAAGCACTTTCACGCTTGTCAACTTAATAATGGTTTGGTTAAGGGTTTTAGGTCTCATCACATATAAGCATACATTTTAATCTTATTAAAACAATTTGGTCCTATTACAACTATTGGTCCATGTGATTGATTTAGTAGTATATGATACTCCCACTATGCTTGTAAAACGGTTTTTAAAGCAAGAGTATATGGTACTACTAACATAAGCTTTGCATTCATTGATGGACTATATAGTTGCCTTAAGGCCTTAGGATGACCATGAACCTTTGATTCGATCCAACACGAGCCTAGTGTTGGATCTCGGTCTAGGGAAGGTGATTTATTTTAGTTATGTGTTTAATCACATTAAGGCATGTTTTCTTATTGGGCGTTTGACCCTATTACTCCAATTTCATGCATATCAAATAAAACAAGAAAATGAGTACTTCAAATTAAAGAAGAGCTTATGCTCTTTTACAACATTTGATCAAAGAAAATTACTTTAAAGTAAAGAAGAGCTTATGCTCTTTTACAACATTTGATCATATCAAATTACAACCCAAAATCTAATATACACATTCCCATGGTTCAAACAATTTGAGAGACGGCCTTTCACATAACTCAATTATCGTAGGCTTAGGTTCATAATCACCCTTTAATTAATTATCATTTTAACTAATTAAACTTGAGTGCAACATTGTCATTTGGTTTTTGTATCCATATAATTGATTTAGATGGAGCTAAATGAAATGAAAATCCAATTCTCATTTAAAGATACAAAACTATTTTGTTCTCAACTAATTTGGGCCAAAATTGCAATAACCTCAACTTTTGGGCTAAATAGCAAAACACAAACTTTTAAGGTCACTTTGTAAAAACACAAAAGTCCACTACTTCATGTAATTACAACTAGAACCCAAAAATTTCAACAAATGCAAAAACTTCATTAAAGGAGCAAAACAATTTGTCATTTAGTGATTTTGGGCCTTTACGTAAAAAAGTAAACTTTTGGGTCAAAATGCAAATACACAAAAGTATCAAAACTTTATGTAATTGCATAAAAGCTCCAAAAGTACCCCCATTATAGGGGTGGCCGGTTATGGTAGTGATAATGAGTGATGGGTTGGTTTTTGTTGAAAATTCAAAGTCAAGTATGTTGAAAAAGATAGGTATGGTGTTGAAATAAAATAGATATGGGTGTGAAAGCAAAGTATCAATCATGTACACCAACCATGACTAAATAATTTCAAATACACTTTTTCAAAAGTGACTTGTTGATGGAAAAGTAACACCAACCATCATAAATCAAGACTTTATGTAAACAACCAAAAATTTTGAATCAAAACACCCAACTTTTTGTTCTTGGCAAGAACATTGAAGAACATCCATGAAAACCCATAAGAGCTCTATGAATGTTCCCTCAATAAAACTCAAATTTTCACTACTCAAAAGGGGGTTAACATCCTAGGGTACTTAGGGTTCCAAAAGTCACTTTAAAACACTATTAACAAGACAAACATGAACCAAAAATCCACCTTTGGATTTGGCCGAATTTCCCCAAAAACATGGCACCAAATTTTAGCTCCAAAATTCATGCTCATATGAACTACATCTACAACATTTGAGATGACAAAATTTCTAGCAAAATTTACATTCAAAGAAGCAAGAATAAAGCTTGTAACAATTACAACATTCAAAGACTATGAACTACAAAACCCAAAAGAATTCACCAACTACTAGACCTAGGCTCTAATAGCACTTGAAGGAAATATTTGTGAAAACAAGTTCATTTGAGCAACATCTACAACATGCAATTAACAATTAAAGGCGGAATCATGCTTGCGTGCACTCAAAAACAAAACTTTACCCATGAAATTCAAGGCCTAGTAAGTGTGGTGAACCAAAACTCAACTCAAGAACAAAGTGAGTTGAGAAATATTATACCTTTGTTGATTCCTCTTTGCATAAGTAAAGGCTAATCACCCAAGAGATACGGCCTTCATTCCTTACTTCTTAGCTCCATGGATTTCTTAGATGAGGATGATAGAATGGATTCTCCAAGTTCCCAAAATAGAGAACCTCTAAGTCTCCACACCAAGGAGAGCATTCATGAGGATATGAGTGACCTAGGAAGATTTAGATGCTCGTAAAACCTTCCTAGGGTGGCCGGCCTCTTAGAGAGAAAAATGAGAGCATTGTGTTCTCATCTTTTATCCAAAAAAAACCCTGAATGAATTTTGGCTATAAAGTTCTTTATATAGTCCCTTCAATTAAGTGACCTAAATAACCAAAACCCATACACTCTCTATATGGCCGGCCTTCTATGGTCATTGGGCTGTTTGGGCGCTCTTGAATCTTTATTCATTAAGTTGTCATACAACTTTTAGTCAATGGGCTTGACATTCGAAGCTCATTAGGCCTTGAGGCCCAAAACTAACCCGAGGTGTAAAATGAATTTATTCGTTTGATTAATTAACATATTAATTAATCCTAGCCATAAACAATTAAACCATTTAATTGATCTTACTCAACTCCATTGTTTCTTCAATCTCTACCTTACACAGTGTATGATCCATTAGGTTCTTTTTAGCGAGGCAGTGGGCGATTGTTACTCTTAACGATCGATTGTGAATTGAAACATACTTTCAATTCTCCTTTTAGTGATTACTCACCTTTAGGGCTTCCAAAAACCATGAGTATCACCTAGCAGTATGTCATGGCTACCCAAGGTAATAAGAAGAGGTGGAGAACCTATTCAATTTAGGATTACAATGCAATACGGTCTTTCTCTAATACAATACTCTTGACCACATTGTTTGGTTTGATAGTTAATTCATGTCTACTATCTAATGTGATTCTCTTACTTATATGATTACCTTGAATGTGATTTGGAACGACTTCATAAATCTCATTCATACTCTGGCTAGAGATTCTTAATCATATCATAGAGTATTCTCCCTCAAACGGTTTGAAGATTAGAGATCCCTTGTTACGCATTCACTTGCCTCCATGACTAAGTGGCTTAACTCCAACTATGTCATGGACACCCTCTGATTGAGTGACTTTGACATAGTCAAAGATCAAGGACCTAACCACAAAACAACTATGATGCCTCAGGTCAAAGGACTACTTTGTATTATCCCAACCATGAGTTGTCATGTAACATGAGTATGAGAACTCCTCGTTGATCGCGTTCAGTGGTCTCATTCTCTATTGATCACCTACATGCTTGTCTTGGTGTCAGTCACACCAATGACTCAAGACCAGTCACTCTCTCTAAGAGAAGACATAACACGTACTGATCTTAACAAACTGTCAATACCCAATTGGCAATCCTATGATCAGGAACGTTTAGGATATATATACGAAAGACAATGGTCTCATGAATCTAACTTCTTTAGATCACATTCTCTCAATTACATATTCCTTAGACTTATCATTTAAGTATATAACATTTACATATGACGACTTCGAACAATAATCTTTACCCTTTATATTAAACTAGATTAGTTTAACATGTGAAATGTTCGTAAAGTATCATCATGTGATTGGTTTTAGGGCACATTTCCAACAAATGGTACCATGATTGACTTTGTAGTGTAAAAATGTTATTTTTAGTTAAAATGAACAGTACCAGAAGTTTTTCGTTAAAGTTTCCTTTGATTTAATCTAGAATTGGCTTTTGATTTGATTTGCAACTATGGACTAAGGGTCGGCTTTCGAGAGAGGATGAGATTTTTAAGAAAAAAAGAATTAATAATAAAATATTAATTGGTATGATTAAATAATATAATATTAGAATTTGTTAATTCTCTTACTTCTTAGTCTGACAATACATCAAACGCTTCATCATCAAGCCAGTGCAGCATAATCAATTCTAAGCTAGTCCATTTGAATCATGAAGCTAGTCTAGTCCGAAAAAAGTCCGGTCACAATATAATTCACAAAGTTGAACATATTCACATATCAATTTATTAAGGGGGTGTGATATCCACACACCCCATTTTACTTCTCACACACCTTTTTAATTTTCGACCGTCGGATCGGATGAATTGAAGAAGATCAACGGACAGAAATTATCAAAGGGTGTGTAAGAAGTAAAATGAGGTGTGTGGATAGCACACCCGATTATTAAGCAAGCACTATGACAGCAAGTAGCATTAACAGCTATATATGCAAGCAAGTCTAAGAACACACGTCAAGTTTGTGCCCAAAAAACCAACAGAATCCTCTCTGAATCCTTTTGATGAAGATTCTAGGGATCCGTGAATCGTGTTCGTTAATCGTACATCATGCGGTCAATTTTTGTCAAGTATTGTTTGTGTTTAATTTTAAATAAAAATATTAAAATAATTTCTAACCGCACAATATACGATGAACATACAGGATTGACAGATCCCCAGGATCCTCACAAAGAGGATCCGGCAAGGACCCGGATTCCTCGAAAAAAAACCCTAACTCAGTTAAAAAATTGGGGGACTCCATGGAGTCTGGTCCACTAGTGTAAAATAAAGATTCATACAAAGTATACCACATAAGCTCAATTCCTATACCTATTTTATGGAGCAACTTGTACCTTTATGCAACATTCACCTAGCAGCATTACATTCAGTATTCACAAAGATGGCATATCCATCTTCTGAACTCATCATTTTATGGCACCGAGAACCGAATCAAAACTAGGCAAATGATAGAAATGTGAGATGCAACTTTGGATTCTAAAAATACAGAGTCAGTTTCTTCAAATAAACATATGATAAAAGCAACTGAAAATCCTTCACTAAGATCTATATGAAGATTTGAAAATATACTTGAGATCAAGACACTATGCAAACATTCCCATGAAACATATGTCGGTGAGTTAGCACCAAGTTTTTTAACAAGAAAAATGATTTGCAGGTCTGAGATTTCAGTGACAAACACAGAAAGGAGGTCTTGAACCCGTAAAACACTCTCTTGGTTATGATAATGTTTCAACCCTAAAACAAATGAGTTTGGAATTAAAGAATTAAGCAAGCATTTTCATAGATATTTTTAGATATTTTCAACCAAGAACTTTATCCATGAAAATGCTTGTAGCTTCTGGGGTTACTAAGCTGGAGAGGAAAGAAAAAACACTCTCTTGAAGATCGTATCCGAAACCCCAAAATCCAATGACCACCACCCAAAGCTTTTTATCAAGAAAATGTTTTCTTTGGAGTAGCTGTGATTAATCGAAACAAAGTACTAAGTTTAGATTTAACAAACACGTTTCAGATGCATTTTATCTACGAATTGTGATTAATCGAAACAAAGTGCGTACACTAGAATAATCCAAACAAATTGATGATTCTATTATCATTGAGCAACAAACAATTGCATGTAGCTAGTCTCGTATTTTTCATACAAGCGACATTAGAGAAAAGGCCAACCGAACGCAGAGCCTCGAATGCAGGTATGTGCTGTTCGTTTCATGGTATAATATTCTTGAATAAAAATCCTACTCCTATCAGAAAATGTGTGTATTTTTCTTCTTGCTCATTTTCTCACCAATAGCAATGGGCCAAATTGCAGGCTATTAATGCGAATGATGAAGTCATATGCATGATTATCTGTAACTCCAAGGGCAACCATATAATATACTTACTTAAGGAAACCATGAATGTGATCAATAAACGTGGTACGAATAGGATCACGCAAAACTTTAATTATCAGCTCATAGACAGATAAACAAGCAAAGGATAAGGTAGATACCTAATTAGATTTGCAATTGATGGTATAAGATTCGTTTATAACGTTCAATTATAAGGTCGTACCCAGTGCACAAGGCTCCCGCTTTACGCAGGGTCAGGGAGAGGTGAATGTCGGCTAGCCTTTCCCCCATTTATGGAGAGGCTGCTCCCAAGTCTCGAACCCGAGACCTACCGCTCATGGGCGAAGGCACTTGCCATCGCACCAAATAGAAACTTTAAAATCCCAAATAGAAAAGTTTAACCTTTGATCATACAAAAGATTGTTGCAACCCTAAAATTTTCACAATTTAACTATCAAAATAAACAAAGCTTCCGCAGTTACAGGCAAGTTTGGTTAACGACGAAGAGTTAATTGTACATACCTCGAAAGTTACTCAGCACCCACTGCTTCATCTCAGCTTTATCTATACAAATACGCTTCAGGCCAGGCCATTTAAATTGAAACCGAACAAACATGTAGCTTAATTTGTTCACTTACAAAATATTCACAATATCCTGCAGCTAGCCTTTCCGAGAAACAACAAAATCATGTACAACAAGACAATTACATCCTCCTCGTCTCCATGCCCGAACAAAATATATATAACATGAGCATAACAAGAGGTAATGAACGGCTTGATGTACAAAAGCGTTCAAGGCTACAAAAGCGTTCAAGGCTAAAACTAAGCCAATCAAGCAGCAACCCCATTCATACAGGAGAAACTAATTATGACCACTTATTTTTAATACGGTCTAGCAATCTGGACTCCTCCCCCTCGGATATATGCGGATTAAGATTGCAAAGGTTATTGACAAACTGAACTCCATCATCCCGTCGGTTGTGCTTACAGTACCAATCCACGATGGAGTTGTATGTGTTCTGATTTGGTTTGCAGCCATTCTTAATCATGTAGCGGACCACATCAATAGCTTCCTCAAACAATGAATCAGCTGCATAACTTGCCACAAAGGTGTTGTAAGTGATCACATCTGGAGAAATCCCAGCGTCCCTCATTTCTGAGAATATCCGCGAAGCCTCTCTCATACGACCGTTTCTACAATAGGCAAAAATGACAGTGTTGTACGAAATTATATCAGGCTTTATTCCCTTCTCCATTATCTCCCTTAGAAACTGTTCTGATTTCTCGAAATCTTCTGAACGACTGTACATATACATCAAACTATTGTAAGTTGTCAAGCTAGGAGTATATCCCATCTCATTCATAAATTTCAAAATCTCACTTGTCTTCGAAAACATCTGCCTCCGACCATATATTGATAGCATCGCATTCAAGGTAGTTATGTCAGGTGAAAACCCTTTTCTTCTCAGTTCCAAGAAGGCATGTTCTGTTTCCATCAAGAGGTCACTCTTACTAAAAACGAGAACAAGTGTCTTCAAGAGAACAACGTGGGGTTCAATTACACCAGAGTATATTTCTTCAGCAAGAATATGCATGCGCTCATTTTCCTTGCCATTGGCATAAGCATGGAGCAGAGAACTATATGTAAGCTCATTGGGTTTGCAGTGACCATTCTGCATTTCGGCAAGTATTTTCTCAGACTGTTGCCAAAGGCCACCTCGAGCCAGTGCTGCCAAAACAGCATTATAGGAGGAGAGGTCTGGAGTAACACCAGCTTCCAGCATTCTTTTATACACAGCCATAGCTTGGTCGAAAGAACCACACCGGCTGTATGCACTTATTAGAGTGTTGAAAGTATCCCTCTCGGGTACAAACCCTGCTCTCTTCATCTCCCTGAACACTCCCGAAACTTCCGAGTCCATCCCGTTTTGGCCAAACACAGCCAAAAGTGTGTTCCAAGTAACTATGTCGGGGGTGCACTTACATATCTTAATCTCTTCAAAAACTTTCATCATCTCAGCAAAATTTCCCCTGTTACCATGCATCTTAATAAGGGCGTTAAAGGTACAAATGTTTGGTTTGCAACCAAAACTTTTCATCTCCTCAAAAACCCTCATTGCCGGCTCATCCTTCCCAGCCTTCTCATATCCTGACAAAAGGGTGGTGTAAGTAAAAACATCTGGTTTAATCCCTTTCTCCACCATCTGGGTTTTCAAGGCTGTTGCCTCCTCCAGCAAACCATCTCTTGCATAAGCCGATATCAACGAATTGTAAGACACAATGCTGGGAGAAAACCCATTAAACTCCATGTCCTTCAATACCTCCATTGCTTCCTTTGTCCGCCTAGACTTCCCATATACATCCAACAATGCATTATACGTAACCTTATCAGGCACAAACCCAGCTGTTTTCATCTCCTGAAAAACCTCAGCAGCCTCCACATACAAAGACCCGCGCCTACAACAAGTAATAAGCGTATTATATGTATAAGAATCTGGGGTAATCCCGGCACTCTTCATACCCTCCACAAGAGCTCTAATCTTGTGCCAAGGCATACCCATTTTTCCATACACGTTCAAAATCACATTGTAAGTTATCAAAGTCGGCCTACACCCCTCTTCCTCCATTTTCTTAAAAACTGAAACCGCCTCCCGATACCTCCCATTACTAGCACAAGCAGTAATCAAAGAAGTATAAGCATAAACATCAAGAGCGAAACCTTCCTTGTGCAAATTCTGAAACAACGAAGTTGCATTTGAAACCCGACCCACTTTCCCCAGAATACTAATAATCACAGCAACAACAGAGCCACTCAAAACCGAATCACAATCCTCACGTTTCTTAAACCACTCGAAAACACTAATCGCCAAGTCAAATTTCTTGTGAAAGCTTAAACCTTTAACAATACCCAGTAAATCCAAAGCAAGAGAGTCCAAGCTAGAACCAAATTCATCCCTATGCATTTCAACTAAACCAACAAGTTTCTCACCTAATTCGGAGGAATCGAATTGTGGGTCGAGAAAGGAGTGGAGGATATGCTGACCTTGGGAGGAGAGACGGTGGTGGGACCAGGGCTTGCCGCGGTTGGAGTCGCGTGACCTGCCGATGCGAGTGCGAGCTCTGGGGAGGGTGGAAGGGGAAGAGGGGTTTTGGGTTTGTGGGGTGGAGGGGTTTGGGTGGAGGAGGAGCTCTTGGAGGAGAGGGGTCATGGGAGGCGGTGGGGGAGTGGCTGGGTTTTGGGGTTGGTGGTGGGTTTGGAAGAAGGGTCTGGAGGAGGGAGGTGGGTTGGGAAGGAGAAGAGGGAGAGCTATTTGCTCTGCCATTGGAGATAGAGTGAGAAAGTTTTGGGTTTAGTGGCTGGGTTTTGGTGTGAGACTCGGGTAAATTTTGTTACTCTTGGCTTCGGCTTTGGCCTTGGACAAAAGATTATCTTCGAGGGAAATTGTGATATTTGCGTTTTCTTCCACCAAACAAAGTTCGTTTTCCGTTTTTGGACATGAATTCGAGTTTGGAGGTGGGACCCCGACAAATTGAAGAGAAATAGTTCAATTATAAAGAAATTTATGTTATTTATGTATGTAGATAATATTAATTAATCTAGAGTTTTTATCGTTAATAGTCCCTAAGATTGAAACTCATCATTTTATTCTCTAACTTTCAAAATCAATTAGTGTCGTATCTGACTTTCATTACCGCACATCAGTTTGGTCATTCTGTTTAGATTTCATCATCTATTCTGTTAGTTTGTATGTGGCTTCCACAAATCCAATAAAATGGTAACACGTGAATTACACAAAATAAGTTTTTTCTTATTGTAAATGGTCTCTAACATTCATCCAACTCCTCATATTGGCCCATGAGTTTCAAAAATCGATAAATTTGGTCCATATGTTTTACCACACATCAGTTTAGTCATTCTATTAAAGTTTTATCAATATTTTTTTGTTAGTGTGTTGATGTGGTCTCACTAATCCAATCATATGATGTAACGTGGATTAACTATAAGAAATTTTTTTTTTTTAGATTTAAAACTAAAAGTAAAATAAGAAACTAAAAGCTAAAATAAAAAAAGACATCATCATCTTCATCTTGGTATGCCCAACAAGAATAGTAAGGCACCATGATACCACTAAAACACCTGGTCTCCCTGAACTCACTCATCATTTGCTCTAGTGAGTTATAATCTTATCAAATTTGAATTAAATTTGAATTAAATTTGGATTCGATTTTATCGAAATTACATTGAATTTTTTTGTTTTCCAATTGGGGTTGTGGGATGCAAGAGAAATGCCAGTACAAAATACTCGTCGATTGGTTCACTCTTAAAAAAACAATAGTTTCCTATAGTTAATCCACGTGGAGCCATATGATTGGATTAGTGGGACCACATCATCACACTAACAAAAAATATTGACGAATTTTTAATGGAATGACAATTGATGTGAGATAGTGAAAGTCAGGGACCAAATATATTGATTTTTGAAACTCATAGACCAAAATGAAGAGCTGGATCAATGTCAGAGACCATTTGTTATAAAAACCCTTATTTTATGTAATCCACGTGTCATCATTTTATTGAATTTGTAGGTCCCACGTACAAACAGTTGACGAAATTTAAACCGAATGGCTAAATTGATGTGCATTAATGAATGTTAGGAAAGACATTCATTGATTTTAAAAGTGATGGATTAAAATAATAAGTTATCTCATGGACTATTGGTGATAAAAAATCCTTAAACATATGTATATAGGAAAAATAGAAAAATTATTTCAAGTGGCATGACCCCATGAGATTTATAATGTGGTTGGATGAGAGAAATAAACTTGGAATTTGAACAAAAGTCAAAGTTTATAAATTGATATGCATCAATTCTCTTATTTGGATTCATAAACATAGAAACTTAGAATTTCTTCCATGTAAAAAAATAATAATAATAATAAATAAAATATAAAAAAATTCGGGACCTCAAATTCACAAGTTTAAATTCTATGTAGATATGTATCATTTTCAAATTTCTATAAGTGAGAGGTCAAAAGTAAAAAAAAAAATTAGATATTCAAATTATATTATTCATTTAGATTAACCAAACAAGAAAATTTACAAATTACAAAAAATAAAATTTCTTTGTAATTTTACATTTCTCCGTCCAAAGAGAGGGAATTTCCTCTTCTTTTTCTTTTCAATTTTTCTTGGTGGCTATGTTTGAAAGAAAGAAGAGTTGAGGGTTAAGTTTTAGATTCAAATATAACCACATTTTGCTCCGAGTACTGAATATGAATTTATATGCAACAGGTTCATTACAATTGTAATTGTCTCTATCAAATAAATCGGGACGGCACATCTTGGTAAACCCGTTCCATATAAATCATTCTCCAAGTAGTACTGACCCCTTTATGAGGATCCTGAGAGAGTTCAAAATTCCAACTGCATTCAAATGAGTCATGTCAGAAGAAATAGCATAAATTAAAACTCTTGGACCCCAATAGTTCCACAAATTTAAAGCTTTTTAACCGAAGCAGCCCAGCAGTGACATCGTGTAATATAGAAAGCCTACCACATGATAAGGAATCCAAAAGCAAAACTCTAACTAAAGCTAAAGTTCCTTAAGTACAAAAACTAAACACTTAGAGAAGCATAATGCAGCAGCATGACTTTTCAGCGGTACCAAAACACAACCCCCTCATACAAAAACATTTTGCTTCTTAAACGGTCCGAAGTTCCGAAGTCTTTCTTCCTACACAAGGGTCATTCAAAGGAAATGGGGGGTGATCAATCCAGCAACCTCGAGAAATCCAACACGGTCCTTCCCTGCAAAGATCTTCTTCAGCTTCTCATCGCAGACTATGATCCTCTTGTTTTGGGGGTCCTAGAAGAATGACACCAAAGGACAAAGTCAGCAAAAATTAAAGGCTGTTAACATAAAACATAGATTTTAAGCATCATACAAGGAGATAATAAGATAGTTTAACATTAACAAAACAGAATACAACCCTAACCACAGACTCACAATAGGAATCAAAACCACAAGCAAGTACACTCACTTTATTGCACCCCTAAACAAACTTGGGAAACATCAATTCTTTGAATCCTAAATTAGGATATATATTCAGCCTCCAATATAATATTTAGATAGTCACAAGAAAGGAAATAAACCGTATAACAAGTACATGAAACACCAGATTCAGAGCAAATGGAAATGGAGAAAATTTCATCAATTTATGTACAAAAGTAAAACTAAACTTATCAACCAGATTTTTTTTCCCTCAATCAATATCAGCAAACAAGTGCTCAATCAGTCTAATTGCTTTATATTTGTGCAAAAATGGAACCTCATTGGCAGATGAGCAATGAATTAGCAAATGCAGCAATAAATTAATGGATAGAAAAACAGACGCGTGAGTTGAAACTAAAACAAATACAACCAAAAGAAAATTGGTCTGCAATCTTTTAAAGAGTTCACGTAATCAAACACCAGAGTAATCCAAGAATTTCCATTCTATTTTTACAGGTGAATCTCATTTACTTATAAGTTGGAACTCTAAAACATGTTAGATCTGCATTTAAGAGTTTTGAACACATGTATTGTGCAGATAAATTTTACTAGTGTTTGCCGTTAAAATAAAATAAAATTGCAGACTGCCAAAGCGTACAAAAAATTGCACAAGAAACAAGCTTAACAAAGCACAAAAACTGTCAATGAAATTGTGCAAAAAATTTTCTCTCTTTTGCATAAATAAACTGAACTCGAGCAAAAACACCATCTTACCAGTACTACGGAAGAAAACTTTAAATATACAAAATACAGTATGGAAAGAAAACGTAAAGTAAAGGTAGTATATTCCAGTCACCCACAAGTTCAAAACAGCTTCCCCAAGACCTCCCCCCCCCCCCCCCCCCCTTCTCGGTCCAAATAAGTTTCTGTAAGCCACACATTAAAATTAGGAGTCCGTAAGTGCTGCTAGCTGACACAACTATCAGCCTAGAAACACTGAACTCCAACAGATACAAAAGAATCCAGAAAACAACAAAGAGAAAAAATTTAAGAATAAAATAAAAAACTTCCCCGCATCTTGCATACGGACAGCCTTATACGGTCCTATCTAAACAGAATAACAAGCATACCAAACCCTAGAAACCCTTAGTACCAACCTAAGCCATAGCAAAGTACACCACTTCTCATTTTCAATTCAAGCATTGCCTAAACCATATATGTAAAACCCCATATTAGCAACAGGATAAACCCATCTAAATACAGGCAGTAATGAAGTCTCGAATCCAGAAATAACAAACTCAGTTCTCATACACATCAAGACAGTCCATTCCAAGTTCCAACAAGCAAAAGACATTCAAAAATTCGAGCTTAAACCGGTTAAAAACTCAATGGAAGCAAACTAAGTGCAGTAACAATACTAACAACAAAAGCCCACATTTCATCCACGCCATCGCAACTATGCGAGCAAAAATCCACTCACATTCACAACATTAAGCAATTTCAGCACAAAAACAAGAAAATCTAATCATTACATACAAACATAACCTTATCCACACTTTTTCTCTCTAAAAACTACAATAGTACCAATTAAACACCAAATGGACAAAAGGGTTTTCAAAAAATCAACCACAAAGCGATAAAATTCAAAGTTAAAAAAAAAGTTTCAAAAAGTAAACCTGAAGATTGTTCTGCTTAATGTGGGCCCAAATCTGCTTCAGAGCCTGGGTGCGAGAAATCTCGGGGGCACCCACAAGGGCTTGCATCTCAGGCGATACTTTGCGAGGCTTCATGATGCCGCGGGGCTCGCGGGGGGTGGTGGTGGCCGGCTTCGAGGCAGTGGCGAGGGTTGGGATACGCACCATGCGCAGGTTAGCGGGGGCGAACCTGAGGGAGGAGGATGGGGAGGAGAAAGGAGGGCTGATAAAGGACGACGTTTCGCCGGAGAAGAAGGTGGATGTCCTGGAGGAGATGAGGCCTGTGGTTGCCGCCATGTCGTTTAGTCTGCTCAAGGGATAGCGTTTTGAGAGAGTTGGAGAGTTGAGAGGGCGAGTGAGAGAGTGTTCTGAACCCGCCTTGTTCCCTTATCTTGAGTTGTCTTTGCACGAAGGCCTCATTTGGCATTAAGCATTGGATAAGATTAATAATATGTTAGTAGTTGTTTGATGCACTCTCATACTAAATAAGCACCTGTTTAATTATATTATGTTGTTTGATGCACTCTTGTACTAAATAAGCACCTGCTTAATTATATCATTCATCAAATTTAGTACGGCTGACACCAAACAATTAATACAACGCAAAAGCTTGGTATTATTAGTCGGGGGCACTAAACGAAAACTGTGATATCTCATCCCAAAATTAGTATTTTATTTTATTTTTGACATATTACAGAGATTTAATTGAAGTTAGTTCATTAATTCTCCGGTTTCGAGAAAAGTGAAGTGAAGAGTATTTCTACCATTTCGAATTTTACTCAACCTTTTCGGTCAACTCTTGAGTTGGTTAGGTAAAACTTGATTCCACGAGCGCGTAGGCGCAAACGGATCTTAATTATGAATTAGAACGAAGAAGTTAGAGTCGTTTGAAGTTGAGAGAATTTTGGTAATTTGCCCCAGATGCTATAATTGGAGGGAAAACCTCCAGGAAGTCCAGCAGGTTTCCAAAAATGGGCACCTAATTGCAGAACCGTTTTGAGTGCGATCGGGTCACCGACCCGTCAACTTGACTTGCTCGTTTCTCTTCCATCCGACCTCCGTTTTGGGTGATCTTGGTGTCCATGGAAAGCTCTTGACGAGTCCTACATCTCTGTAGTGTTAGATTTCCCATTTTCTTTTCCATTTTGTAAAGTCCTGTGGGTTTTCCGACGGTTTTGTCATTTTTCCGGTGATTCCGGCAACCATTTCCTTCGAGTGAGGTATGAAACTTCATCATAATCTTCAAGTTGGTATGCTTGGTTCGTGCTTTCGTATTTGTTTTAGAGTTTGGTGTTTAGAACCCTAGAAATCCGGTTTTCTCTGGTGAATTTGGACGGTTTTCGGTTAGAATTTGTCGTCGACCTAGTTGCGAAAAGTGTTTCCCTTGTTGAGCTCTAGCTACCACGTAAATTTGAGCTCATTTAGTTAGTGTTGAAAATTTGAGTTTTCTAAACCCTCCACCTTGGCTACCACCGCGTGTGGCGGTGTGTGGGACCATCCACGAGTGTTGTCTAAGTACCAAATACCTTCTAGTGACCCTGTGAACCTATGTCTAGCTCATTTTCCCGAAATTCAATTGTTTAGTGTGGTGATCAAATTGAACCGCCACTCGTTTGTGTGATTGACGACAATCCGATCATTTGATCGTCATACAACTTTGTGACCACCCTAGGTATTAGTTGTTGGACCTTTGAGAACTTATGGATTGAAAATCCAATGTGCAGATCTTCCGGATTGAATAACCTTAGATTGTTGGCCTAAGTGGACCTACCTTATCAATGGTTGAAGTTCTAGTCAATGTACCCTATTCTAGTATGTTGTTATTTTTAGAATGTTGTTGAGGCTTGATGGAGCTTAGTTGGCTCATCACGAGACGTGTCATTCCCCATTGACGTGCATCTTGATGTGCAAGTGGCACTTGACCTTGTTTTACATGTCGGTCTTATTAAGTTTCCTAAGTTGGGTTTTGTGTGTTGTATTAGGTCCCTTGGAGCGGAGTTGGTGAATTTAAAAGTGCAAATAACCCAGGTGAGTGACATTAATATTAAGTGATATGGTTATTACCCATGAAATTCCTTGTTACATAATTTGTGGATATAACATGGATTTACAAATGATTTTATGGAAATGTGTGCTACTATGCTATGTTTACTTGATGGTGCTATCAAAAAAAAAAAAAATATATATATATATATATATATATGCATGTTATGCTTGAAATGATTATGAAATGTGAGGGCTGGGCTAGTAGAGGAACGCTAACCCAGTACATGGGGTAATGTGAGATATAATCGGAACCTGCACCATGTAGCAGTGGTACATGGATGGTCCTACTTGGTTAATCCGCAATGGGAGACCATACTTTGGGATTGTGTTTGGTTAATTCGCGATGGGCGATCCTTATTACTTAGGTATGACTATATGTGCTTAGGGGTGATCATGCTTGGTTAATCCACGATGGGTGATCATGCTTGGTTAATCCGCGATGGGTGATCATGCTTGCTTAGAAGTGACTCTGCTTGGTTAATTTACAATTTTTTTTTGGGGGGGGGGGGAGGGTCACTACCTACATGGTGTTCTTAGGAGTGGTTCTGCTTGGTTAATCCACAATGGGGGACCATATCCTGATCGGTTGCCTAATGTAGGCTTCGACCAAACTGTGTCTCTCTATAGCCCTAGACTATTGTTTGTTACATGTATGAAAGATGAGATTGACAAGCCTGTGTGACTTAATCTAGAAAGTGGTGATTGAATCAAATAGTTTATATGGTGTTGACTAAAAGAGATTGGATTCGGATGTGACTCATTCCTACTCGTAACGAAGAGATGTAATGATGAAAATCTCTTTCCTACATGTAAATGTATTTATGATGGTGTGTCATTCCTACACAACTTCGGGTTGTGTGATGACTGAATATTATCTTGATAGACATGTGGTGAGATTCATAATTGAATAACCATTCATATACGTAATAATGAGGCGTATGGTGGTTAAATTATGAATTATGTGGCAATTGGACCCTTGTGTTTATTTAGAAATGGTGAAAGGCGAGTGATGAGTCACAATCTGAAAAGAATGACGGAATGATATTAACGGTGATCATATTGACGGTTGATACGGTATACAGAAGAAATGTCCTATGTAGACGTAGCAATACTTTGACATTTAATCATTTGATGTTATTTATTTTCACATATGTTGTGTTATTGTCACTTACACGAGCTTCGCAACTTATCCGGGTTTTGCTTTGCCCAATGCGCCATTCCTACGGTGTAGGGTTATTTTGCAGAGTAACTGGTAGCGGTTAGAGGAGAATATTTCAGGTGGTGTAGCTATGTGGGCAGTGCACTTGAGAGTAGCGTTTATATATTTTTTCTATATTTTTTACACTTCTACATTAATTAAAAAATATTAGATTTTGGGCATACTAAGTGGCGTAAAACAAAGTGGCAATTATCATTGGCATACCATACCAACCAAACTATTTGGTATACCGAAAGTTTGGTACGGTAATGGTAATAGATTTTGCCATACCAAATATTTAGTATGGTAATTGATATAGAGGTTTTGGTACGGTAATGTATCAAAACCACCCCTATATATAATGCACATTTATTCTGTCCCATTTTACAATTTTATCCTTAACCATGCACAACAACGTTTAACATTTTTTTCTTCTTAAAAAAGGGTCAGCTAGTGGTTTCGCCACGACAATCTATCCTTTCGAAAGTGGGAAGACTCACAAAAGCATTTCAACCTCTCACTGACCACTATTGTGTGATTTACCAGTGTCAAGAATCAAATCCAAAACATGTGCGCCATTCCTACGGTGTAGGGTTATTTTGCAGAGTAACTGGTAGCGGTTAGAGGAGAATATTTCAGGTGGTGTAGCTATGAGGGCAGTGCACTTGAGAGTAGGGATTGCCTCCCTTTCTTGTAAGTTATTTCCACTAGCGCTTTGATGTATATTATATGTAAGAGTCTTAGCGACTATATGTATTTTATATTGTACCGCTACTATCCTTCTGTCACGTGTTGATTCCGGGCGTATCTTGGAATCGGTGTGTGAAAAAAACACACTCGCTTCCCCTCATCGGTTTCATAGATCTGCTCCTTGGCGAATCCGCTTCATCGTCGTGATCCTTAACGATCCATCGGTCACCGCTTCCTGTTCTGTCACATTTCAGTCGTCGACATCGAAGCACGACGATGTGGATGAAGAGGTAGTTGAGATCAAGAAGCCCGATCGATCGTTAACAACGTTGGATCCAGCTCCGACGGCTCCGGTTAACTCAGACCATGCCACAAATTGATTTCTTTTCTTCATCAATTTGGATCTTCAATTTAATTAGTAGTGGTTTTGGTTGGTGAATTGATGTGGGTTTTGGGTAGGGATGGGCAAAATACTCATGGGTTTGGGTAACCGCAGTTACCCGCCCATTTAAAGTTCACGGTTATGATTATGAGTAACCGTTTAGACGAACAAACGGTTATGGGTATAACCGTTTATCCTTAAAATTTAACTGGACGGTTATGGGTATTACCTGTAGTTATAACGGGTATCCATCGGTTATGGGTATTGCCTGTAATTATAACGAGTATCCATTTACCCAATTAATTTAATATATGTAAAATTTAAAAAAAAAAAATTAAAAACCCTAAATTTTCAATCTCTCCACCAAACTCAAAGTCTCAAACACCCCGTTCCCCGTTCATCTCTCCCTCCTCGCTACCCTCTCTCTCATCTCTCCCGAGTCGCAAGAGTTTAATTTTTACTCTCAAGTGCTCACTTGCATTAGGCCTTGCTGTGTTATTCAGCTTGTTGTATAACAAGGAAAATGGATACTGGTTAGGCCTTACCATTGCCATCAGCTTTGTAACAGGTAGGCAAGCAACATTCACAGTTACGAATGCCCGAGTTCAAGGAACGACACTAGGATCGATCTCCAGGATCTTATGGTTATGGTTTTTTATCTTCCACAAACTTGAGAAATTCAAGCTCTTACCACTCATACCTTCAATCTTTATCTACCATTTTCTTAGGTACAATAGGATGTATGGCCAAGCTGGTGGCGTCTCAACAGCCATTGGGGCTCTACTAATCTTGGGTAGGGACAACTATGGTGCTCCAAGTGAATTTGCAATTGCAAGAATCATGTAGCCTTCCATTGGGTTGCTTTGTTTCCTAACAGTAGAAAAATATCGTTCGTAAACTATTATTTCAATTATTAGAATTGTATGAGGACTTAAATGATTAAAATAGGAAAATGCATGCTAAAATGTACCTATAACGGTGTTTAATTGTCAAAAAATGAAAATTATGAATTTTTTTTTTTATAATTTTCAAGTTGTTAAAAAAAAAACATGTAGACGAGTGAAAAAGGGGTAAATGGGTAAAAAAAATGATAAATGGGTTCAAAAACGGGTAAACGGGTAAATGGTTATGGTTAAACGAGTAAACGGCTATGGTTAAATGGGTATACGGTTATGGGTATGGTTAACCGTTTATAAACGGTTATGGGTATGGGTATAACCGTTTATGCAATTACCTAACAGGTAAACGGTTATGGGTAAATAACCGCGGTTACCTGTCCGTTATAACCGTTGCCCATCCCTAGTTTTGGGTGATTGAAGAAATGCAGAAGTGGGTTTGTATGGGAGGGTGGAATTTGAAGCATGGGCAAAATGGTGAAGAAAGGAAGACACGCTGGGAAAAGTCCTGCATATTTTACCTTTCTTTTTGTGGTAAATTTTGTTTCTTCTGTTTTTCTCCCTTTTTTTTCATTTTAACAACAATTATTATGTGATTTTTTTTTAAATTATTATAGTCTAACAGTATTATCTGATGGACAAATTAATTCGACACAACACCAAACGCTTGATCAATTTAGTTAGTACTATCCGACGAATATTTATCTTATCCAACTGAAATAGTCAATACAGTCTGAGTTGCCAAACGAGACCGAAGTTGCTTATTTTTTACTTTTGAATTGTATAGAAGAAAGTAGAATAAAAAAGAGGTTCACTCCGGTGCATTTTTGCTTGCCACTAATATTGATTACAGTTTCAACAATGGATGTAATTTAATATGTTTTAACGATAATTAACACGGTTGTGATACTTTTCACTACTTAACGATGGCCAAGCCTTCTGCAATGGACTCGAAGTCATGAGTTAAATAGAAATGATTCGAATTTTTTAGGTCAATATATTAGGAAAGGGATCATCTTCGGATTCTTTCCACCAAATCCACCCCATCAATCAATCTGGATCCTTAAAATTTGATCTAACGGCTAAAGTTATTATAACTTTTAAAGGGATCTTCTGTTTTTAACCGTTTGATCAAATTTCAAAGATTCAAATTGATTGATGGAGTGGATTTGGTGAAAGAAATCCAGAGAGGATCCTTTTCCAATATATTAAACTCATGATTTTGATTTCTATTGAATAAATAGTCAACCATTTGACAAGGGAAAAAACAACTAGTCATAAGATCGGAAGAAGAAAAAGTAAAATGCTAAGGAAACCATGTTTTTAGATCATATTTTGTAGGCCACATGAGTTGGCGCTTGATGGTTGGATTTTTTTCTTTAATGATTTAGAGGAGTCCAACCATCAACGGTCACATCATGTGGTCTACAAAATATCGTTCAAATAGATAATTTCTCTAGCATTACCAGAAGAAAAAATAGATAGGTCCTATAATTAATAAGTAGTACTCAAGGTATCCAACCCACAATATTGTAGGAATAGTTTTATTAGAATCAAACTCAATGTGCTTGGTCACAACAAAGATTTTTTATTTGATTGACTCGTACATGAGTTCAATTAGCAAAAAGATAGTGATTTTAACACTTTTTCTGCGCTAATTCTCTTCTTATTAGTTAATTTCAATGACTAACAAAAGCAGATTGAGCAAGAAGTACAAAATGATCTCTTAACGAAAACGAAACCAAAGCTATAGTGTTCTAGAGGGCCCATCCCTTTCTCACTTGTATTTGTTTTTGCTTGCAAGGGATATGTGGTGGGTGACTTAGATCTTATGGTTATATTTTGGAGCGAAGATTTTGATGGCAAAATCTGGTTGGGACTTTTCTTACTGCGTGTTGGAAAACTTTGAGCTACGATGCCTTCACCCAATGCAACTCAGGATAGTTTTTTTTAGGACAACCACTTTTGTGGTCGCTAGCGAGGTGGTAGTGGCGGCGGTGACATTCTTCCCTTGCTGAAGGATCAGGATTTTACTCTAATTAATTGTTCGTGCTCTTGGGCCCTTTCGCAATCCATACCAAATCTTTCTCTCCATTTCGGGCTGCAAATGTAATGTTATTAGTGATTACACATATAGTTCATTTCGCCTTATTATCCAAGCTACAAACTGTTTTTCTTTTGTCCCGGGTGATCTAGATGAAATGAGATATAAACTTTGTATTAGGACAACCCGTCACAGTAAAGAAAGCACTTAGACATGCGAAGGGAGAATTCTTCCTTGAGACCTCTTCTAACATCGAAAAACAAACGGTGCAAAATTATACTTCTAAAAGGTTTGTATCAAAGGATTAATCTCCAAGTACATGGAAATTAATATATAGGTTGAGTGGTGCTACATACATCAAATTTGTGCAGCAAATGTTCTGGTACATTTTACACCATATAAATTTTATTACAACTATTAATCAAACTCTAATTTGAAATAAAGAACAAATTTGATTGGTGTCGCATCATTTAATGCATAAATTTAGTGCGTAAATGTAGTGTACCTAGCATTATTCATATAGGGTTAACAAAATGAAAAAACTTTAATTCATGCGTTGTGTCCTCGCTTTTAAACTCAATTTTCCATCTAGGGTGTTTCATCTGCCTTCATCTGTTGAGTTTGGAGCCATTAATGTTTGTTAGTGAATTGGCTTCTTCCTTTCTCTTTGCACTGAAGAGGAGAAAGGGGGATAGCTATGATCTATTCATTCACAATTCAAACGATTTGTCATTTGGGGAATGAAAACCTTGAGTAATTCACACAACTCGATTAGTGGCCAAAAGAATATGGGCATTAATCACTCCAATTACCACAACCCTCAAGTCAAATACTCTTTTTTTTTTCTCCTTTTCCTCTCTCTACTATGTTTTCTTCTGAGTTTGGGAATTGTTATTAACACTTCAAAAATCTCATTCTACACTCCAAACCTTCTATATTAGGAAAGAAAAATATATTTGTGAAGAGTGTAGAATGAGATTTTTGGAGTGCCAATAACATTTACCCTGAGTTTTTTTTCTTCAGTTTCTCTATCATTTGCCCTCTCCCTCTTTTCCTCCCCTCTTATCTCCCTTTTTAACTCCCCTCTTCCTTGGCCTTTTCCAGTTTTCACCCTACCTTTTTTATTCTCGGTTTTCCCCTAAGTTTAATCTCAGTTTTCCTTGAGTCAAGTCTCAACGATCCCAGGCTTCACACCCCTTAGCTAGCATTTTTCACCTGCCTTTACTATTTTCTGTCTTTTAATTTTCCTTCCTCCCCTCCCTAGCAGTGATACTTCATATCCATCCCACCACGTGCTCGAATCGACGAGCTCCGATCAGAAATTGGACATCAGATCCACTTCCCTCCCTCACTTCCCCTCCCCCAACCAACATGTTGATCCCCATTAAGGCCAAGTGGTGGTACTTTACATACCCCTTAGGCTCACTCTCTGCCCATATGTTACTCTGTTTGTTTATATTTGCAGGGGTTCATGAAGGGTGCGTTTGGTACGTGGGACGGGACGGGACGGAACGGGACGAGGCGTTCCGTCCCGCGTTTGGTGCGCCAAAAATGGGTGGAACGGGTTGTTCCACGGGACAGATTTTGGGTGTTTTTGCGTCCCACCTCCACCCCTTGGAACGGGTTTGTTCCACGTCTGTGGAACACAATGTTTTACCATTTTAAGACAAATATACCCCATGTCTTTTTCAAAAATTACACCTTCGTTCCGTCCCGTCCCGTCCCGTCCCGTTCCGTCCCGTCTGCGTACCAAACGCACCCGAAGAGAACTTGGATTTGGTGTTAACTTTCTCAGTTCGGAGTTTGGCTTCCTTCGAGGATGTGACAGCAGCGGCGATGTGGTCTTTGTTCCTGGAGAGTAGGGTTGTTATTGTTTGTTTTATAGCTTTGGGGCCTAAGCTTATGTGGGTCCAGTTGTATCTTGGGTTGCCACTCTTATTTTACTTGGGTCTTTTACTTTCTCTATAGTTGTTTACCAGATTCTTTTGGGACCTTGTACTATTTTTTAATATAATGAAAGTTATCTTCGTGATAAAAAATAAAAATCTTTCTGTTTTTTTTCAAAAGTCAAATAGTAAATCGACTTGATGCATGAAATAGCCAACGGTGCATGCCAATTAACAATAGCGTGCACCATGTGCACCTCTACAAGCAACAATCAACCTCGATTTTAATAAAATGTCTTTACTTTCAACTTTTGAGATGTAACTATTTCTAAGCCAAGAAACCTCGACTTTGAATCTTGATCTATTCAAAGGAATTTTAATGAAACATTTTTGGTACTATTTATTTTTAACGTTAAAGACATTTTTAACCTAAAAAGTCATTTTTGGTACCATTTTTTTACACTTTATTTTGTCATTTTGGTTAAAAGCTAAAGTTTTCAATCAATTTTCGTTAGTTTTTCTTTTATTCAATGTATAAGTCCAACTTAGGCAAACAAAAAGCTTTAGCTCACACCGCACTAGTGTGATATTCTACAGCACAAGGTTGAGAACTATAATTTATATACTGTAAATTATAGTAGGAAGGAACCTTTCTTTTCCTTCTTAAAAGTAAGAAGGATGAGAGTCGAACACTTATCACAACTGTATTGACAAAAATTAAAAGATTTTATAACTGAAGTTATAAGTAAATTATAGCTAGCTAGGGTCGTAAAAGCATGTGAATACATAGAAAAACACATACAAAATTACCATCTCTGAGTAAATATCTTGTATTAAATTTGAAAAGAATATAGACAGCCAAAACCCTAATAAACAAAACTGATGAAATTATATATGATCAAACAAATCTCACGGAAAATCGGAATGATACATATAAACTTGTTATTCAAGCCTGTGGAGCATCGCAGCATGAATGTTGGACCAATCTAATTAATGGTTAAGAAACATAATTCCTTTAGCATCGGGAAAAGGAATTTGTAATGCAACACTTCCATATATAATGCACATTTATTATGTCCCATTTTACAACTTTATCCTTAACCATGCACAACAACGTTTAACATTTTTTTCTTCTTAAAAGAGGGCCAGCTGGTAGTTTCGCCACGATAATCTATCATTTCGGAAGTGAGAAGACTCACAAAAACATTTCAGCATTTCCCTTATCACTATTGTGTGATTTATCAGTGTCAGGAATCAAATCTAAAATATGTGTGCAATACAGACCTAAAATTCTTCTCTCACCATTGAGTCGTGCATGACTTTTATCAATGTTTTGCTTTTCATAGGGTGTAAAAAAGTGAGATCAATCCACGCGGTAGGAAACGGCAGCTGAGCTTCTTGAGTTATGGAAACTGGAAAGGAAAGAAATGGGCCAACCAAGGGGGAGTTCGCAAGTTAACATCAACCATATCACAACCGTGACAATTAAGCAATTGTCCCATTCCCATTCCGTGCATTCTAAGCTACAAAATCCACATATACGACTTTTATTGTAAATGTTAAATTGTTATGTTATCAGATTACGAATCAATAACAAATTAACTGTTATGTTATCAGATTACGAATCAATAACAATTGAAAACATAATACAAGTTAAAAAGTAAGGAAAACTAATGAAAAAAACTTGAAAACTTTAAGTTTTAACGATAAAGATAAAATAAAGGGTAAAATGAATAGTATTAGGATTGACTTTTTAATGTAAAAATATGATTTTTCGTTAATATAAACAATACCATGAGTTTTTCGTTAAAGTTCCCTAAAAAGTAATTAAGTTGTTCTCGATGAAATGGAATATTCCAATCCTTCCTATCATATCGATAAAAAAAGGAGAATATCATCCAATAAAGTAAGAAATTTATGTATAAGAATCCAAAATTTTTAGTGTAACATTATTTCATAAGCTTATGATTTAGTTGGGACTTGGTTTAAATCAAAATGTGATATGTCTCGTTTCATCTTGTAATTTTTTTTTTTTTTTTGGTAAAGTGCCAATTTAGTCATTGAACTATAACCTCAGTGAAAATTAGGTCATTGAATTATTATTATTTTGTAAAATAAAATCCTAAATTCATTAAAAATTGCTATTTTCATCCCTACTATTATATTCAAAGCTATTTTATCTAATTTTTCGACAACTTAAATCACTTGACACACTTTATGGTGTAATACCGTCATTTTTCTCACTATAAGCCTTTAACATTTCATATAGGTTGTGAATCTAATGTCTAATTTACCCTCCAAAGTTAACTTCATACACTATTTCTTTATGAAAAATTACCAATCTACCCTCCAATGTGTATCACATGCAAGTAACGTGACTTAAATTGAGGGAAAATTAAATATAGTAGCTTCAAATTTAATATTAGGGATGTAATTGGCGGATTTTTATAATTCAATGACAGATTTTTCTGAAGAAAAAATAGTTTAAAAACCTAATTTTCACTCAAGTGATAATTCAGAGACTAAATTGGCAGTCCATCCATTATTTTTTATCAATGAAGGAAGCCCTAGGAAGTTACAGGGTGAAAACCCTAACCATCAATAAACTTGATTTCATTCCTATTTAAATTTTTTGATGTCTTGTAGTGGAACCAACTATGACACGTGAACAAGGTAATGATGTTTGTAATTAAGATGTTAAGTATAATTGTTATTTATACTACAGTCTGATGATATTATTCTTTACTGATAAGTAAGAGATTTTAAATTTAATACTTGTCAAATACGTATTCAAATAAAATTAATATAGCTGGTCATTTGTATGGTCTAGCCCTTTCATCAATCCCTTTAAGATAAATAATATTGTTGTATTAAAAAAAATGTTGAGTAGAACTATTATTGCTCTTTACCTTATTGGCAAAGTATCGTTTTTTTTCTCTCCTTAAACCATTAAAAACATTACAAAAAGGTTTCTCCTTTGAGTCTTACATATGCTAAATAAAATTACTAAACTATATACAAAAATGTGTGTAGACACATGATTATTTCTTTCTATTTTCAATGAGAGAGACTAAATATGTATACAAAATTATGTAAATTAAGTAACATAGAAATTGATGATTGAATTATTATTTAAGCGTTGATAAATATACTCATTTTTATTTGATGATATATCATTGAATTTATAAATTTTGTCTTCAAATTTAATCTAACATTACTCTTTTCATAATTTTTCCTCTTCATTTTATTACTTCATAAGTAATTAATTTGCTAGCTGTAAGCTGTAGACTAGTAGTAAGATTATAGTTGAAGGCACCGATCACGGCGTGACAGCACAGAGACCCAGGGACCCACACTTTGATGGTTTGGACTTGAGCCCGTACATGTAGCCAGATATATAGCTTACAAATCACAACTGCCATGGCCCATTTTGTGTGGATCCCACCACATATAAAAAAAGGCCTGGCCCACTCATCATAATGTTGATTGATACTCCTAAACGGTAATCATGATTATGATTAAGTGGTTAACTACCTCATTAGCTTCCATCTACCATGCACTACAACAATGATGCAACCACATGGTGAACAACTCTATTCAAGTGATAGCATGTTATGGTAGGGAACATACCAAATCACTCACTTTTATTAGTTGCCAATGCAAATGCGAGTAGTGTATAAGACGATCGTATGTATTATTTGTAGATGTTTGTGATAAAGTTATGAGTATATTTTGAACGAACTAAAAGATCATTCTAAACTTAATCTGTGTCGGTATGAATGAAAAAAAAATTCAAAATTTAACAAATCTACCATACTTATTTGAAAAAAATATAGAAACAAAAGTTAAGAAGAAGATGATACATAGTAGTTGTCATATCCTATCACACTTGTTGATGCATAAGATTCATCACAACCACCTTTCAATCTATTTCCATATGAAAAAAATTTTAAATAAAAAAAATAAAAAAGAAGAGAAAGCACAAATTAATTCGATGGAGAGAAACTCTCATGACCCATGTTGTATAATATGAAAAACAGACAACAATCATACTATAAAACTATGAATATTACTTAACTAATTGAAACAAAGGAACACTACAAAATTGCCAAAAATACTACATATTGTCAAACTTTCTTGGCGATAGAGTTAGACCTGTAAACGGGTCGGATTTATTGGGTTTGGGTTGGGTTGGACCCGACCCGTTAAGCCAACGGGTCACCCGAACCCGACCCGTTAAGCTAACGGGTCACCCGTTTCACCCTTTAACACCCGTTAACAATTATTTTTATTTTTATTTTTTGCATAAAGTTTATTTTTTGTCATTAAGATTTTACTAAAATTACTAAAATATCCTCAACTAAAGGATGCTAACGGGTGTTAACGGGTCTAACGGGTTGACCCAAAGTGACCCGTTATTTAACGGGTTGTTAACAGGTTCACCCGTTAATGACCCGACCCGTTAAGCATCCACCCAAATACAAATATTAATGGGTTGGGTCGGGTCGGGTTAACGGGTTGGGTCAAAATGCCAGGCCTAGAGTTACAAAATATCCTATTTATATAGAGTTCCCCTAATCTTAAAAGAAGAGCAATCCTTTCTAATCTTACAAGAAAACCCATAAAATAATAATAAACAAAAAAAAAAGAGTGGACTTTCCAACATATGACAGATTATTTTTTCTTAATTATACAAGATATACATAACTAATATGTATAGGTTGTGATATGATATGACACATATGGTATTGCAATTGCATATGAACAAAACCAAAATTAGTATTTAAGCAAACATATCGTGTCCTCCTACACCACGAGCGATGAGTACCTCTGTTTTTCACCTCTACCAACCGATATGTAATAAACTTCAAACGCACCCAAAACACGCAGATCCAACGGTCCAGATGCGTTTGGTACCACCACGTGGAAATAATACCCCCTTAAATTACAATTAAGCCAACGAAGGCTCGAACAAGCTTCCCGTTGCTCACGCTTCTAAAGAGAAGGCCCTATTTAACCAGTCCCAATTGCTCTCTCTCTCTCCCACTCTAAACCCAAAACTCCATAAGTCGACCGAGTCGACTTACTCATTCATTCTCTCTCTCTCGCTCTCTGTTAATCACACAGAGAGATCAGACATGGATCGCAAGACTTTGTTCTTCCTAGGCTTTGTCTGCATTGTCTTCGCCGGTGTCGGGGGCCAATCTCCCCCCGCCAACCCACCCACCACTAGCACTCCTGCTCCCCCTGCCACACCCACAACTCCACCATCCAACAACCAGCCACCACCCTCTCCCCCCGCCAGCACTCCACCTCCCGCATCCACCCCTCCTCCCACGTCAGCTCCTCCTCCCGTTGCCACAGCACCGCCCCCAGTTACCACGTCTCCGCCTCCATCAACTCCTCCCCCTGTCTCAGCTCCCCCGCCGGCCACCCCACCTCCAGTCAACGCTCCTCCACCCGCAACTCCACCTCCAGCTACTCCTCCACCCGCTACTCCACCACCGGCCACACCACCACCAGCCACTCCGCCACCCGCCACTCCACCACCAGCAACACCACCACCGGCCCCTCTTGCGTCTCCGCCAGCTCAGGTACCAGCTCCAGCACCCACCGTGAAATCTCCAGCTTTGGCGCCTTCTCCCCTCGCACTGGCCCCCGGCCCACCCGCACCTCCAGTCGGAGCTCCAGCGCCGGCCCTCGATTCCGGCGCTCCGGGACCGTCATCTTCAGTTGATCAGGTACTTCTCGCGCTTCTATTTACTTACTCTATGTTTGGAGACAATGGCTAGTCTTCAACGACCAACATTTTCCCACATGGTATGCATTTTCAAGTTTTGGCTGTTAACATGCCAAATTGTATTGATCTTTGCATTTTGCATAGGCGGTTGTCAGTTGTCGATCATTTTGCAAGTCATCGTTAGATTTCACTCACAAGCATCGACGATTAACAATTTAGTTTAACCACGTACGCCTGATGATCGCTGTCAGAGACGTGGCTAAAACGCACAACTTAGCAACTGGCTCACCAATATTGAGGCAGTATATTTCTAATTAGTCTTATGAATTTTGATGTTGACGTGCAGAGTGGAGCAGAGAAGATGTGGTCGATGCAGAAGATGGTAGGAAGCTTGGTGTTTGGGTGGGCTGTCCTCAGCTTGATGCTTTAGATGAGGAGACGATCACTCTCTCTGCCCGCAGGCCTTCAAGTTATATTCTTTTTGTATTTCATCTCTTCTACCATATCTTAATTTGGTTATTTCTTCTTCTTCTGATATTATTAATATGTTAGCCCATGTTTGAATGGGACTTGATCACCACTTGTATTTGAATTTTGAGCTACATATACGCTACGATTCTGTTGAATTCTTTGGGACATTTTTAGGGGAGCTTTGTATCGATGTCACTATTGAGAGGGAACTCGTTTTAATTTGTATTGGACCTTATATATATACCTATATTCTTTTTTCAGTGCTTTATCTTTTACTTCTATTTTTTTGCAACCTCCTTCTTTCTGGTCGAAAATTCTATTCTGCTATAAGGCATTTTATTTTTACTTTAAAATGTTTAGTCGTTAAATCTTAATTATTATATATTTATCAATCTTTACTCAAAAAGATAAAGTTTTTGGTTATGCAATTGGTGGGCTCAAGGAAAAGCCCTCGTAGTGCTTATGTGGAACTTTTCTGATATTAAATCTTCTGCACCAAAAAAAGATGTGGCGTCTCTGTAGTTCGAATCACTATTTGACACGTATTAAATTTATCACAACAAAGTTAAGAAAATATAAGTTAAAAAAAAAGGATTTCTTAGAGCAACCTCCTAGGTTCCAAACTCAGGAGTCAACTTTCACGTATATGCATTCGATACACGTATCAGCTCTGGAAGAGGGAAAGGGTCACCACTACTGAGGATCTCCCTCCCTAATCTTAGATAGGTTGTATGACGGTTTTCCATGATTCATTGATGTGCTTACACAATGGGATGACAATTTCTCATTTAGAATCTGTAAAAACAAAATTTTGATCAAATCACACATCACAATATACTAGGCCTTCTAATTCTTTAAAAGTTTTATCTAAAAATTCACGATATAACTAGGAAGACGTTTCAAATACCACACATGGGTTAAACATTCGAGATTATGCAGGATTATACACAAAGGACCATTTTTGGCTCTCTTTTTTGCCCTATGTCTCCTATCCTTACAAGGTCTTCCTCCACAAGCAAGTTTTTTTGGAAAACTTCATTTATTCTAGTGTGGATGGCAGGAATTATTCAGTCACATAGTTTGGGCTCCTAGAATATGGCGACCTTGAGGCTTTCTATTTGATTGTATCAAAAGGCCCAACGAATTGGGATTTTCTATTGGGTCAAGTCATTTCGGGACAAGCGGATCCCAAACACGTGTCATTCAATGATTGGGATCACAAAGATGTCACACTCATGTTGAGTGCAGAAGATTTGATACACCAAAACCTTTTTTTTTTCTACAGGGTAGCACTCTCCCATCATATATCCTCTTGCCTTAATAGTAGTGAAGGTCAAGATTTGATCTTTAGTCCGTTATTCTAAAAGGTCTTTTGGTGTCTAAGATGGGAATAAATTGGATAACTAGTTCAATTGGATCTTGAATGGAAGAGTGATGTCGACTTTCAAACTTTGTCACAGTTGAAGGTATAAGAGAGATTTTGACCCCGAAACAAAAAATGAAATTGGGAGTAGTTATGATGAAAACTTCTCTATTCTTATCCTACCATTTTTGTCGAGTTTGAAGGGAGAAGTTTTCTTCAAGTTCTTCTACCTTTTTAAGATGCATCAAACTACACAGTTATCCCCATTCAAAACCTAGACACCAAATGACCTATAAGAATATTAGCTCGTCTAAAAGTTGTTGTGTATGAAGTAATTATGTTCATAAACACTTGAAATGCACGAAAACAAAGTAAAAAAAAAAAAAAGGAAATATTAAAAGTGCTTTTATAATTCAAAAATATTGTGATTGAATTCGGTTAGGAGATATGATTAAATCGCATTGAGTTACATTGGATTAGAGAGGATAACATTAATTCAATGTTTTATTTGGTGCAACACAATGGAGTCTAGGGCGTTTGATTGTCAACAGGCAAATTTAGTCATTTCAAAAGCAGTTCCAGACAAACTAATCAATTCTAAGATTAACAAAAGTTAATGGCCTCTGACCAGAAGTTAAACCAAAATTACAAATTGCAAGCAGGAAGCCCATGGTCAAGTGGCCCTCCATAAAGAAAGCACTTTGTCATACAACTATGTAATATGAAACTTGGGAGTAGTTATCTATGAAATGAAACTGGCCTTCAAATGAGCTCGCTTCCTTTAGTTGGGCCGTAAGGTTGTATGTCTTTATGTCGATTGATGAACAAATATACATGGGTTTTCTTTTAAGAGGTAAGGTCCAAAAGCACACAAGTAATGCTTTTCTGTAGTGCCCCAATTGGCAAGTGAGAAATATTAGATTGTGCATTCGACATAGGCATCATTTTTCGAGAGCTTATACAACCAACGTGAGACTTATATCTCAGATTAAGAGCATCTATTTATGTATTTGAGATACTTTATATTCATTTCAAAGGCATTCTTAGACATGCCATAACATATGTAATCTAAATTTTATTAGAGTCAAAGCAACTAACTCTAGCATTCCCCGTCTAATAGTTAATGTTGAAATCAAATTCGCACACCGCTGTGAAGGGTAAAGATGCATAAATTTGTTTATCTGCAAAATAGTAAACAACCATAAGTAACCAAAAATCGGGGGTTTGTGCAAAGGCACTTTGATAGTCAAGTTAGTAAGCAATATTATGAGATTCAAGCAGTAAGCAAGAGAATAAGTATGTGATAATTGCGTTACCAGAGATGAACTTTAGAAGATGTATTTATACCAGTCGAGGTGAAGACCTTTTAGGATAGGAAATCCATATTAAACCGAGAGTATCCCAAAGGATATCTAGAAAAGTAGATATTGATCATTTTGGAAGTGTGATTACTTACGATGTAAACCAATCCTTAGATTGTAAGGACTCCAAGAATATAAGAAACATGCTTATTGTTTACTGGATTAGGTTTCTGTATCTTGCAAAACAAGTATGGTCAATCTCAGCGAAGTCGTCGGACTTCACCCATTGCTTCGGAAGAGGATGATGGTGGCATTAGTCCGTTTATTTAGCTCCATGTAAAGCTATTGAGTTCATGATCGAACTTCTAAGATATTTGTATTCTGACCCACCTTACTCCAACCTTAAAAAATTATGATCCCGTAACTAATATTATAAGTGTTTCTTTTCTTTCTAATTTTAAAGGGGAATAAAATTTGGGAATCTATCTATCCTTCCTCCCATCACCCAAATTATTCCAAGGTCACCTCAAATCAATGCCCGGTAGAGCAGGCAATCTTTATGCATGCACACGATTGCCCAATAAATGACTTTGTAGGGATAATGATGCCAACAATAAAGAATGACTCAAAGTCTCCCCCAAGTAGTGAGAGAGAGATAGAGAGAGAGTATCAACACTTAATTTGCATACATTATTGGGGCATTGCATTGCGGTGCGTTGCGTTGGTACACACCACCATAAATTCGACTCCATTTATTTTCTCCAACCAGAAAGGGGAAGAAGGTTCCCTTGCCGACACTGCCTTAGATTTTATTTTATTTTATTATAATGATTTATTTATTTTTCTGAGTAAATCTTATCGCACGTACCCATTTATTACATCTTGTTGAAGGGCTCAACTTGTCAACCAAATTGAGGACACCTCCCTAAAATCTGCTCTACTGCAGGCTCAAATTCCATATTAAATCAAGGGTTGTGATATCCACACACTTCATTTTACTTTTTGCACACCTTTTTAATTTACGGCCGTCAGATCGGATGAATTGAAGAAGATCAACGGACAAAAATTATCAAGGGTGTGTAAGAAGTAAAATGGAATGTGTGGATAGCACACCCCTTAAAACAATGTCATTCAGAGTGTGAGAGACCCGAGCAAATATGTCAAGATTTTTTTATTTTTTTATTTTGTTTATAAAATGTTTCTCTTGCAGACAGTGGTGAAGCCAAGAATAGTCGGGAGGAGGGGCGGAATTTAAAACCGTAAAAGGTCCCAAAAAAATTGTAGACAATCAAATCCTTTTAGATAGTAGGCAATATTAATGTCTTTCATAATTAAGGTTAAAGGTTCTAAAAGACGCTAGGTTTAGGCCGGCGACGAACTGAAGCCTAATGCCTAGACAGATTTGAGTAAATTTATTTATATATCATCTAACGCCTAGGCGGGAACCTAGACATATTTGAGTAAATTTATTATGTATATATCATATACATAAGTGTCTTACACCTTAAAAAATTATACTTGTATTGAATTAAGGTTGTTATTTAACATATAACATTCAAAATTATCAAAATTTTTATTTTAATAATTTAGTGAATATGATAGTATGAGAAAAGTACACTTCTTACAGTGAGTTACTATTTTTTATAAAACTCTAAACTCTAGATTAATAAAATTAATGCTCTGAAATCTTTTGTTAATATAAAAAATAATTATAAAAAAATAAGAAAACAATTAGAAGTGGCTTGCAGCTGTATTTTCATTGGTAGCCACAACAAAAATGAAACTGTGCGTTTCAACTTAAATAGCTGGCCCCCTTCTTCTTCCTCGCGAATCATTTGAACCGCCACTTCTGCAATGCAGCTCCGGCTCGCACCAGAAATGCCCTTATTTCGTCTTATTTCTTCGCTATAGGCAAATAGTACTTGGGATTTAAAAATAAAAATGAAGGCCTACGCACAACGGATGATGTACAGCAGCAGAGGAACCAGCGGGTGTTTGCAGGTTTTCCGACTAATTAGAGGGGCGGCTACCCGCTTCTGGGCTTCTTTTCCGACGAAAGGAGGGGCCCCTCCTTGCTCCTCTGTAGCTTCGCCCATGCTTACAGACGCTGTGGTTAGAAGATGAGATTACGAGACAGAAGCTTAGGCCAAAGCGATAGGAGAAGACCTAGGAAGACTTGAAAATAGACTCTAATTAAAGACTTGGACTACTTGGATTACTATTCATATAGCTGACCCTACTTAGTAGGATAAGGCTCTGTTGTTATTGTTGTTCATCAAAGTTCCTGTTTTAACCTTTTTTTTTGCCCTTATATTTTGCTAAATTGGCACTTGTGAATTTGGTAGTTGTACACTTGAGCGTCGAAGATTAGCTGATGATATATACCAAAACTTCGGGAATTATAGATAGTCTACGTGACAGTAGTTTCATATTTTAAGTTATTGAGAAATGATCAAGGTGCATGTCTTTTTTAGCTTCCCTATAGCATTTTATTCCTCTTTCAAGTATGGAAATATTTCACAATGCGATACTATGCTTCACTCTAATTCACAGTAAAAAAGATTTGAACTAGGAGTGCAAAAAGACAGGTACAATTTTTTTTTTTACCAACTAGTGTATCTCAAATATTCAAATATGGATGTAAAGTGCTCTATTCGAAAAATTATGAGCCACATTTGCCTACAAGTCAATTCTCGTTATCTCTAAGATTTATTTGGTAGATGGCTTCTCCTAATGTATTGAGGAACTCACGAAATTCTCACTCTTTTGACAGGTTGAGGATCTTGAAAACCCTTATATTGGAGGTCGAAGTTTATGTCATATTTTATGCATGTCTCAAGTAATCAGATCAAAGAATTTAATTATTATGTTTTAAATAAGTGGTAGATTTTTTTTTGGTAATGACCACGAATTGTCCCCTCACCCAAAGAATGAGACTAATTTTCGCTCGAGGTTTGACTTGCCTTTGGCCACAAAGTGCTCTCAGCTGGTTTCGAACTCTTGCTAGAAAGGCACTAGGGAATCTGCCAACTGAAGGTGGCAATTTGCCAATCACACCACACCTTGTTGTTTAAATAAGTGGTAGATTGTCTCAATGAATTGGACATTCATTTTCAATGCATTACATCTAAAATTCAAACCCCCTTTCTTCCTTAATTTAGATCGTTTATAATAAAAACAAAGTTTATGACCGGTGCTATCATCTTAAAAGTCCGAAATTAATAAACCCTAACTCCATAAGGAGATAATCCAAGTGGCTTGGAAGTCAAATTTGCCTGTTTTACGCACCAATTTCATTGCTTGTTTTACAGCCTTTCTCAGCACGTGGTTGTTGGAACGGGAATCGAAATTCCATTTCCTTGATATAATATTCAGTGTTGAATGTACTTTCTTGAGAATGGTAGTTTAGCAAATTGGAGTTTGAAAATCCCATTTTTCAAGTCAAATTTAGTAATTAAACAGTATTAGTGACATCCTAGGAAAGGAGAAGGAAACATATAAGCTTGTATTAAAAAATGATTAGGCATATAACACTTAGCGGAAAACAATCATACTTATACATTCCGATGCAGGTTTGATTGTCATCGATTTTCTTTCCTCTTAACTAAGGCCATATCCAATGATGGAGAGCTAAATGTAGCCCTTGGATATGTTTCAACCTGTTAAAAAAATTAATATTTTAAAATTTTATTAAAGTTAAAATTTTCATCTCCAACCATGCAGAGCTATATTTTATTCCCTCTCATGTTTTATTATTTTTTTTTAGCCAAACGTAGTCCATACCGGAGCTATACGTTGCTTGCCTTGGTACCAAGCTTAAGTTGATTCTTTTAGCCCGATTTCTTTTAGCGCTTTGGTTGAAGACTAATTTTGTCAATTTTATGACTAAATCTAGCCTATAACTCTTGGTTGGAGATGACCTAACAATTTAACCCATTAACACATATGTTTTTTTTTAAAAAAAAAATTGATTAGATTCCGTTCCCTATTATAAAAATATTTGGAGACAAATATTTAATTCTAAGGAACAAAGTTATATAATCCTAAGTTTTACCAAACTCAGTAGAACCCTACTTCCCAGTCCCCAGACAGCTTAGACCAGCCATAAAATGTTTTGACTCACAAACTAGTGGATCTCCCCCTTGTGAATTAATTTAAGGGAGTTTTAACGAAACAGTTCCGGTACTGTTCATTTTAACGAAAAATAACATTTTTACTTTAAAAAGTCACTCCTGATACTATTCACTTACAACAACTTTTTGTCATTTTGTTTAAAACTCAAAGTTTTCAAGCTATTTTCATTAATTTTCGTTTAATTTAACACCACCCTTAATATAATAAGCATTAAACCCTAAGCTTGAACAATGAACTAGATGGTGTGAGTTCGTAGTGTTGAAGAATATTTTATGTAAGAAAATACTACGCTTCTTATAGGATATGATTCATTTTTACAAATAAATTAAAGTTTGATATGTACAATTTTTTTTGTTTTGAAATTTTAGTGAGTCATTTTTGCGTATGTATTGGATTATGATTTGCATGAGTCAAGAAGACTCTCCTGTTATATATCCTCGTTTACCTCTTGAAGTCTTAGACTGATGTCGGCCGAAAGATTGAGTTATTTTAAGAGACGTTTAATCAAGAAAAATAATTAGACAATTGGCATTTCACGAATTAAAGTTATTAGTTATTGTTAGTATCCCCAAAGTTTCTGTTTTGAACTTTTTAAAATTGTTTGAGTTAGTGTACTTTTGATTTGGCGTGTCAGTTTTAGATACTATGACATTACCTAAGAGTATGAAAATAACACTTAGAAATTTACATACAACGAAAATACCTCGGAATTTGGTTGAGAGACGTGGAAACTTTGCACACGGGTTTTAGAGGTTTTAGGAAGTTTTGATATTTGTTTTAAGCCAATTTATACAATTGTATTCATCATCTTTATTCATATTATCAATCAAAGTTTAAAGATTTTCTTTACAATTTTTGTGGATTCTGGATACTCTTGAATTTTCGACTCATCTATCATAAATTTCGTTACATCATAGACCTTCGTGGATTCGAACCCAAAAAGAAATATGTATATAAATAAGGGAAAAACATTGAATTTGATGAAAAACCATAACATCTCTGGTTTGTTGGTATCTTAATTTGGATAACCATAGAGCCACAACTAACTTAGTTGGATGGTCCCAATCAATTAGTTAATTAAGCACATAGCTTAATTGTGACCCATAAATAATAGAGCAAGTTTTTCAAAGTAAATCTGCATTTCAAACATAAGAGAAGGAAAGGGACAATTAATAGGATGGCTAAATGTTTGGTGCCAGCTACCTATTGGAGATTATTGATGGTACTGCTACAATTATCCCTTAAATTATAGTAACTCAATTAGAAATTAATTCAAATGCAAGAAAGTATACGTCACACAAAATATTGGTAGAATTTGTATTGCTATTAGCTTCCTAATAAACAGTTTCAATTGATCAATATACAAAGCTTCAAAAGAATTCCTGGTTTGCACCAAATGTAAACAAATAAATAAAAATCAAGAATATTATTTGGTACTAAACGCGGTCGCAATTGTTGTAGCGTCCTTCTTGCTTGTATCCCCTTACACTGGTTGTTGTTGTTTAGACGTTTTGCTAGTTGTTTGCCTCTTAGTGGGCTCTCGTTGTAATTTTGGTTTTTGTCTTGGTAATAGAATTCCAGTTCTCCCAAAAAAAAAAAAAAAAAAAAAACTAGGGTAGAATTGGAATGCACCAATATTTTTTGGTAAGTAAATTTGGATATGAGTCCAAATTGGGATGATGCCCAAATAGATGAGATGAATCATATGCTGCTAAAATAGAGGGAATTCCAATTGCCAAAAAGGAGTGAACTCAAGGCTCAAGGTACTTGTCCCATATGTTGGTTTTATTTTGTGGTTTGTAATACACACCTCTAGTTAAAAAAGCTATTACAAAACCACACGTGTCCTTGTGATTCAAATATGTTGTGAGTTGCCACTTAGTATTACAGTTTATTGATATTTTTCTTTAATTGTAATTAAGAGGTCTTAGGTTCGATTCTCGCTAAAAACGAATTTTAACCATATTATTGCTAACCAATTGTGAGGCTAAGTCCACCCCCTCCCCTCTTAGTGTAAATACTATCATTTGTTCAAAAAAAAAAATGTTGTGAGTTTTACGTTTGGGATTAGTCCAGGTGGTGAGAGTGAATGAGAAAATAAGTCAAGATTCGATTAGTCAGATTTTTTATTCATTCAATTATAACAAAAGAAAATATTCAGGTTTTTCAACTACGCATACAAAGAAACACACTTTTATAGGGTGCATGAAATACATGTATAATTTCAATGAAACGTTTTAGGGTTACCTACATTTTACACTTTTTAAGTTTTGAACGATTTTCAAAATGAGTCACGAGCTTTTAATTTTCTCATATTGCACTATAAAGTTTTGAAAATTTTTATGACGTCTACCAGTTTTACTATTTAATCATTCATTAAATTGATAACCTGACGTTATTAGTCTTTAACCTGTCATATCTTTCTCCACCTCTCTACTAACTCAATCATATGAATAAGTGCAACACTCAAAAGTTGCTACTTGTTCTAGACATAGAACAAAGGTAAAAACCAACCGGGTAAATAGGCATATTGACGTTGATGCATGTCATATGTATTTTTATAATGTGTGGAGCCTATCCTATAAAAGGCTACTCCTCCTCCGCTATGCCAACGAACCAAACATAACAAAACAAAAACAAAAAGACTCATTTCTCTCGTCTCATCAATTGCCACACTTTGACCATTAAGAAACATCATGATGCGGTGGATCCTTCAACCTCAAGTGGGGCAACTTTGCTATCAAGCAAGCAATTGAAGGAAGTGATCACACCCATTTTTTTTGGAACTAGATTCTTTCCTGCACTCAGGATGGAGATCCTCATGAGCAGCCCATCCTGACCGTTCAAACTTGATCCAATGACTGCAATTATTATAACTTTTAGAAGGGCCCCTGTTTGGAGCCGTTGGATCAAATTTCAACGGTCCGGATGAGTTGTTCAGGAGAGGATCCAATTCCCATTTTTTTCATGCATATTTCTCAGTTCTAAGTACTACGGTCTAGTGATTTTTTTCTTCACTTATAAGTGAAAATGTCTTAGGTTCGGTTTTCACCAAATGCGAATTTGAATCACATTATTGCTAGGCCATTGTGAGGCTTAACCCACTTCCTTACTGTAGATAATATCGTTTATTAAAAATAAAAAAAAAGTTGCAAAATCCATTAAATTTTTATTGCAAAATCTTAATTGTTGATTTTTTTGAATCACTCAATAATACGTATCATAGAAGAAAAATAAATATTTTTGGCCTTTCAATCAAATGAAAATCCAGAAACAAAATTACTTTGAAAGAGAAAAAGGGGCGAAAATCATTTTCCAAAATTAAACCAGAAAGACAATCTCTTTAAACCAAAAAAAAAAAAAAGAAAAAAAGACAGTGCCTGCAAAGGGAAAATTAATACAGAAAGGGAAAGTGAGGAGGTTATCACATGGGGGGGGGTTAAGGACTTTGCTTCACCCCAGTGAGAGTGCCTTGCTGTAATCACATTCTAGCAAGCATTGCAGCAAACGATGCAAACCCAACTGCCTTCCTAACTCTCAGTCTCAGTGTTTGTTTAATTTGGTGGGCTTGGATCAGACCGACGGTCAATGCATGGTTTAAAAACTCATATTCCCCATTAAAGTTGCAGAGACCCCCACACCAGTTGGAGCCTTGTTCAATCTTCATCACTTGGGGGCAGGGCCGCAGGGGGAAGAACCCCCAACAAAAACCCTAGATGCTGTCAAGCACCATTGAAATCAATAGATGAAGCCATCCATGGAGATAATATCGCATCATCATCATCGTCGATTATATACATTTATGTGTCTGTCTGTTTCATGTAATAAGAAAATCGAAAAAATCTCGTTCTGTGCATGCGTGTGTTTATCTCCTCGTACCCATTAGTATTTTTGCCAAATGACCTCGCTGCTACAGAGAATACCAAAAAGAAGTTGGAAGGAATATAGCCATAAAACAACAAATTCCAAAGCTTTTAAATTGCAGAATTTATGTAGAAACTGGAGAAAGAAAAGGAAGGATGGTGATTCCTATATATTCATGAACATTAAATACTTGATGGGCACTGACAAAGTGCCAGAAAATACAACTAGAGACCCATATCTTGGTTACACCAGTTAATGATAAAGAAATGAAAATTCAATTCATACCCCCTGAAAAACATCTGTTTTCCTTTTACCTTAGGAACAACTTCTGCATCCATCACACAACCACAAAGATCAACACACCCAAAAACAGTAAACACTATCGAACTAACGGGATTAAGCTTCAAACTCCATGCCAGAAACGGGCAATCTCCTTATATCGCCGCTCCTGGATTTGACGAAAGATAATTAGTGGAATTATCCCAGGTTAATGGTTCTGCTGTACCCAAGCTTCGCCACCTTCCCTCATGCACCGAAGGTAAACTAAAACTTAACCTCCCTTTTGCTCTATCCCCACCCGGAAAAATCGAGCTCCAACACCTTTGTTGGATTCTGCACTGAGAGTATAAAGATTCATTCAGGCCCAAGTGAACCCTCTGAATAATTATGCTCTATTTACAGATTAAGAGGCATTAGACCAAGGTCCAAAAACGTGACGCAACTCCTACTTTGTAAACTTCTAAGGTGTTAGCTGATTTAAACTCGCTACCAGTATAAACAATTGCCCTAATTAACTGCACCCCCTTCTTATTAGACTTCCATCTTCCAGGTCAGGCTATCAACATTTGCATTATGCTCTTTCTCCAGCGCAGCAACTTTGGCCCGATGTGCTGCTACTGCAATCCCACCACCCCTTCCCCTTTCATCATGAGGAAGCTCGCACGCTTCACTGATTGTCCCCGATCTCAAGTCAGCTGGGGGGATGAAGCAATCCATTGACAAGCCTGGAACATTAAATGCAACCTCCTCGATGGTCCAAGCTTCTTCCATCTTTGTTTTGGTATGGCTCATTGCCATTTCACCGAACCTGAAAAGGGTTACCACGGAACGCCCTGAATGTGCAATCATGATTCCTTCAACAGGCCTGTAATCATCCAGGAATGAATTGATTGTGGTTTCCCAGTAAACGGCATCACCACCATTGGATTGGATGCGAGTCAGATGCGAATCCTCTATATGAACAAGAAGCCCTGTTTTCTGGCTGAAGTAACCAAACAACACATGCCTTATGATCTCCGCAGGGCCTTCACTCCTGGCCTTCAGAGTCTGAGGATCAGCACAAAGCTTGAGGATGAAGCAATCCTCACCATTGATCCTCCTCTCTCCTATACATCTTGCATTGGTAAACATACTAGCCGTAGATCTTGGATCTAGACCCTGAAAAATAAAAAAAAAGAATCCAAAAACAATTATGAGCAACCTGGATGACTAATTTTATGGACAACAGAAAGAAGCACCAATAAGCACACAAAACTTCACCTGAAGTGCCCGACGCAAGGGTCTCACAGGTCCCTTCGCAGTATGAGCACCAAGCCACGGCGTGTGCCTCCAGACAAGCTTCCCATTGCAGCCAGCATGAACCTTGCTTCCCCCCACCGCAAGCTCCACGTACCACATGTCCGGATTCATCTGCCAGAGAACAAACCCACCCGACTCGGCACATCTAGAAGCATTTCTGGTCTTCATCACCTTAGTAGCCGTTTCAAACTCAGAAGCTACCATCCTAACCTTTCCCATCGCATAAGCATTTTTTATCGAGTTCTGCAGTTTCTGTCCACCAGAAGCCGCTGTGTACTGCTGCAGTATATACTGGGCAGAGGAAGTTTCCTGCAAAGATATCACACATAAAAACCAACCCAACATCTACAATCTCAAATCAAATTTAGCGTAATTTTTCGCAAACAAATCTGAATCTGAAGTGCAATCTAAAGAAAAATCTTCTACAATAAAATTACTAGCTGCCATGATCTGTTGAGGATGGTGAGAAAATGTCAAAACAAAGGTACGATTCAAAATACAAATTTTGTCAGTATCTGGAAAATGAGAAAATACTTCAACCAGACAGTTCATCCCATCGGACTGCCGAGCTCAAACTTTCAGCAACATGTAACGGCTGCTTAATATTCCTTTGGCTCTGATTTTCTCACTTAACTTTCTCGCTTGCCAAACAGCAAGGGACCGAGATTGAAGAAAGTAACTAAAAAAACAATCACCAACGTCTACATCACAGTTGAGAATTTGGAGAAAACCCAATTTTAAAAAAAGATTAAACAAATAAGGGCTCTGGATGCAAATCGTAACCATCCAATCATGTTCTTCAAATATACGCAAAACATGGAGAAATAAAATAATCAGTGGAAATCTATACCGTAAGAAGCAAATCATACCCATTGCAAAGAACGAACCAAACATTTTTTTTTGGGAGAAAAAGGCAAAAAGAATCCAACCATTTTTGTAAAGTAAATCCAAAACCCAAAACCCAACTCTTATAATCTTTGTCGCAGGCGAAATTTATCAAAATTCAAAACACCACCACCGCAGTCCGCAGCAAAATCAAAATGCATGAAATCAATTTTATTTCGTAAAATCAAATGCAACCCCAAACTTTTTTTGTTGTCATTTTGCAGTTGCCATCTCAGAAGAAACAAAGTTCAGAAAAAAATGGCCCAAGGCTAGAGAGAGAGAGACTGACGATGGGAGTGTCCTTGATGCTGAGATGGGGGAAAGGGTCGGAGGTGCTGACGTGGAGGGGAGCGAGAGGAGCGCCCATGACTCCAAGCAGCAGCCTCAGATCAGACCTCTTGTTGTTGTTATGCGCGACGGAGCTAACGGAGGGAGTCCGCGAAAGTTGCCCTCGCATCCACTGGCCCAAACCCGACCCGACCCGCTTCGAATCCCCAAGTTCCCCACCGTCCGGATCCGGACCCTCCATCACCGGCCTCAGACTCCCGGATCTCCCAATCAACGCGTCCGGCTGGGCCACCAGCTGGCCGCCGTGCCCATTTCCGTGATGGTTCCGCTTCTTCCTCCGGAGCAGACCAGTCATGGGCGACCCGGACCGGGCCGGGCTGCTGGCCCGCGACCGCGACGGGCTGAGACCCCGAACCACCTCGTCCTTGAGAGCAGAGAAGAAGCCTTGTTTCTTCTCCATTTTTGGGTTTCTGAAAGTCGTGATTCCTCCTGCCCCGGTTTTTCCTCGACACGAGAAAGTCGAGCGGCGGGTGGGTTTTTGTGGAATCAGAGGAAATGGGTTGGGAGGAGTGAGCAGAGAGAACGAAGAGGGCTAGAGAGAGTGGAGAGAGTGGAGAGTGCTGGGGGTTGTTGAAGAAGGAGAAGAGTGAGAGTAGTAGCGAGAGGGAGACTGGTTCTTCATTTCATTTCATAGAGAGAGAGAGAGAGAGAGAGGAGAGAAGGAAAAGTGGGCAATTGAAGCTTTCGCGAGCAAAACGTTTTCAGGAGTGTGACATTTGGTGGGACTGTGGGAAGGACCCACAGTGATTTTATTATGTTTTCTTAATTTTTAATTAGGGGAAAAAGAGTTCCTTTTCCACCTTTATTAATTGTGACATTTTCTCAATTTGTAAACTACCGGATTGGCCCCCCTCAACTGATAAAAGGGCAACAATAAATTTTCTTTTCTTATCTTGCAAATTTGTAAATGTAAAATTATGTGATGGATGCGGCCATTTGTGAAATACGTATTATTATTATAAATATTTTGTTAGACTGCTAATATATGAGAAGTTTTATTTGAACTTGTATATAGTTCTCTTTTTAAATTAATGTTGAACTTTAAATGTGAACTATTTTTTTATTCAGTTGCATAATTACTATCAAGTACAATATGAAATTAACAGTAAAATTAAAATTTGTCAATAAATCTACACTCCATAATTAAATCCTATTATCATGCAATGTTTATGTTCATTTTGGATAAAACCCTAATAGCTCTCGTAGAGAAAAACAAACTTTTAGGATGTCTAATCTTATGACGATATGAAAGGGGTTTCCTAGCAGATGGGAACATAGCGAGGGTGCTTATAAGTACTAAGCTTATTTATACTATACACAAGATTAAGAGATACAAAAAATGCAGATGATATTCAAGGCCATTCTTCTATACTAATCAAGCCTGAGGGCCTTGTCTGCAGATCGCTTCCTGGTGCAGCATCTGAGGTAGTTTTACACTGACACCAACTTAACAGAGACCCTTTACGACATTCCGGTGGTAAATCTTGGGCAACATCACACGGTAAATTGTAAGCCTTTCAACAACCTTTGTACAAAATAACAAATGTACAGAATAACAAAGCAAAAAGCAATTCAATTTTCATAAATTTCATCATAAATGTGAAATACTTTTACAAATAAAATACAAATCAAAATGTGGGAGAATTCCATCTCTTTAGAGCAAGTCCACCGGAGCCAACATTGCCCAACACCCAGTCCAAATATCAAGCTAAGGGTCAGTCCATTTACTTCAGCCTACAAAGTTGCCTAGCACCCAGCCCATTTTTGACAGACCTAAGAGCCGGCCTATTTGGCTGGCGCATGCATGGCACTCATGCGTGGCCGCGAGTAGGGGACAAGGGGGCAGGCCCTGTCAGCCCACTTGTGCTTCAGATGCAGTCAGCGACGTGGCATGCTCAGAGCCGTTGGATTTCAAACAACTAGTTTTTCTAGACCGTTGGATTTCCAAATGTAAAAAAAATTTAAATTTTACTTTTAAATTGGACTATCCAATCACAGATCAACGGTCCACGTTTTTCCCTCAAAAAAAAAAAAAAAGGGCCCAATGGTCAGATTTATGACCATTGGCCACGTGGCAGATCCTTGGCTCTTGGATTTGAATATTTTTTAAATCCAACGGTCCAGATTAATTAACTATATTAAAATTAATTAAAAATTATAAAAAAATACAGTAAAATTTTAAAAAAGTTATTTTTTTTTTATAAATAACTAATCCTCATCTTCCACCTTTCACCACATTTCAATATTTTCTACATTTTCTACACTTTCTATACTATCTACATTTCAATATTTTCTACACGGGTAATGAGATGGATAAGCGAGAAATGTGGAGTAAAATTACGAAAGCGTTTTGCGATGGAAAAGACGCCAGAACTAGTCAAGGTCGTTGGAAAAAACTCAACGCATCCTTTACTTGTTGGAAAAACGCCATCTCTCATGCTTTCGGTAACCTGCGTAGTGGGACAAGTTTAGCGGATCAAGTGACAATATTTTTATTTATTTAATTTCGTATGTAATTTTTATGTTATTTCTTATGTAATGTTTATATGCATTCCACCCGCATCAAAATTTTAATTTATTTAATTTCTTATGTAATTTTTATTTAATTTCTTATGTCATTTTTATGTAATTTATATGCATTCCACCTGCATCAATATTTTACTTTATTTATTTGTGTTACACCCGCATTTTTTAACACTATCTTATCCCACATTTTTATAGACACTACAAGCTCAAGCATTCTACAATTCAAAGAACCAGAGCAAATCATTCAACAAATGGGAATGTTGGGAAATTGTCAAAGATTGCCCTAAATACAAAATTGTGGCAACCGGTCCAGAAGTTGTCATGCACGGCATGGGTCTACATAGTTCGCCAGAATCAGACACGGCCGAACAAGAAGCCGACACATTTCAAGACACGGAAGGGACGCCTGAACAAGTGCCCGAGACCCAACCGACTCATCAGTCCCTCAGGCCACAAGGTAAAAAGGCATCAAAGAAAAAAGGTAGTTGTTCCAAAAATGACTACACTAAATATATGGAGGAACTTGCTCGCCAAGGTGAACTGACCATAGCACGGGAAAAGGCTAGAGATGAGGAAAAAACTGCTACAATGGGAGCATTAATAGTAGCTACTGAGGCCCGTGATGTGGCGGTTGAGAGACAAAGAGAAATAGTTAATCGAGAGAACGAGTTGGTTAGACAAGCACTTCATCGAGAAAATGAAATGCTTAGAGAAGAAAGGATGACTCAAGCAGATCGTGACACTATGAGTAAGTCTCTAGTAGGACTATCTCCGAATTCAAAATATTTTTGGACATCGGCAAAAAGAGATGTCGTGCAAAGGAGGCGTGCAAGAGATGCGGAAACAAGTCAAGGGGGTTCACAAATCATAGCAACTAAGATCCTAGCACCACATATCCTAGCTCCAAGAGACTTTGTATAATTTTTATGTAATTTCTTATTTTTTTTAGAATTTTATTTAATTTCTTATGTAATTTTTATGTTTTTTCTTTTTTTTCTTTTGAACTTTATTTAATTTCTTATGTTATTTCTTATTTATTTTTAGAACTTTATTTATTTTTATTTAATTTATTATGTCACAGCCCGTCCCGAGAAACATTTGTCGTTAATGTGAAAAGACTAGTTTACCCTTGGATGTTAAAATGTGTGGTGTGTGATTTATTTTGAATTGGATTAATTAAGTTTTTCCTAAGTTTTTGGAACCGCTTAGGAACTAAGAAACTTTGGTTGTGATTGGTTTGTTGGCTAGTTTTGGACCACACATCGCTCCTCCATCCTCTCTCTTCCTCCCCATGCTCTCTCTCTCTCACACACTCTCTCTCTCTCTCTCTCTCTCTCTCTCTCTCTTTGAACTCGTACAGACTCACACAATCAAACCCAAAACAACATGGATCGAAGGTTCTAAGGTCTCCAGTGTGTTTCTAGGATCCTTACGAGTCGAGTGGTACCCATCTTCAGCAAGGAAACCTTCGAGAAACCTTAGTTTGAAAGGGAATTGTGGGTGTACAGTACACCAAACCAGTTCGTGGAGGTTTCAAGCTGTTCTAAGGTTCAAAAGGTAATCTCCTAGTCCTCTCAATTGTTTTGGCATAAATTGGAACGATTTTGGACGTCAGAAACCCCCGAAAAATGGACTTTCGACTTGGGTACTATTCATCAACTTTTAAACCCTTGAGTTTTTGTGAATTTTAGGACCATAGTGAGCTCAAGGAGGTACTCATGATGCTCGGAGTGCATCGTTGGTAGGATTTGAGTCACAGGAAGCTCGAAAACGGAGTTTTGCAGAGGTCGCCAGAGTTCAAGGACTTCTCCGACGTGATTTCACGTGACTTGAGGCGTGAAAGAGGTATAACATGATTCTCTACCTCATAAACTTCATTTTGGTGGAAATTGCATGAAAAATAGTGAAGAAATGAGCAAGATTAAATAGTTTGAAAAATTGCCCAGTTTTCGGCGCCAGCGATGGTTGCCGGAGCTGGAGGTAGGAGATGAAGGAATATTCCGTCAAGTATGATTGAATATTCTCACGCCGTTAGTTAGATTTAACGGTAACAATTAGAAGTTAATGGAATATTCCTGATGGCGTTAACTGACGCCGTCAGTGTGCCTGGCACATGGCCACGCGGGGGGGGGGGGGGGGGCGTCTGGCCGTGCCATTGTCGGCGCGTGAGGCTTCCAAAATTTTTTCTAAAAATATGGGGATGATCCTGAGGTTGTTTAGGTCATTGTGGTATATTCATATACCCATTTTGAGCTTTGTATGAGAAGTTATTAGCTAGTTTTGCCTATGTGCTTTAAAATAACGTTTTTATAGTTAATTCACATATAGGTGAGACTTATCATGAGGACGAGCGTATCCACGGGCGACTCGGGGGTTACGACCCGTCGACATACCAGTGAGTGGGCTTTTGTTTTCAGTATATATTTATATACTTGATATGTTTCCCAAAAATGCATTTTTTAAAGGAAAGTATGCTTTGAAATAATATGCCAAATGCTTTTATATTCTGAATACGCATTTCATGGTTGCATATATATATATATATATATGTGTGTGTGTGTGTGTGTGTGTGTGGTGCTGTGGAAGCACATGTAAGTTTAGGTAAGTTATGTTTGGTTATGTGAATCATCGATGATGTGATATGTGATTGAATGATGTTGAGCTCATAAAACTGCACCTAGGGTGATTGTGATTTAGCCAAAGATATGAAGTACATGCCTATTTATTTATGTCACCTCCCGCACTATATGTTCATATTGGATCCAACTTAAGTGCACAGTCTTGTTGTACATACCTTAATTATGGTTCTGACTCGTAGGTGACTAGCGATTTATCGCCCGGCTATTATGAGAGAGTAAAATTGACCATAACTATATTACACCCAATCTTGTCGTACAGACCTTTTTAGTGGTTCCGACTTATGTGCAGTATATTGCCGTATAGGTCATTGTAGTGACTCCGGCTAGATTGACATTAGAGCTATGAATTCAGCCGTACATACTACCACAGGGGTTCCGGCTAACATATCATATTTTTTATGAATTTATTCTTACCTGAATTGCTTACTCTGTTATATATTGGCATGGCATATATTTGAATATGATTATGTGAAGCATGAATCGAATTGATATGATTTCATATATATATATATATATATATATATATATATATATATATATATATAAATTATGTATATGCTTATATTCTGATTCTGGGAAAAATTATACATGTTTTATAGCGAGGGGTTAGATATGTTGATAAAGAAAATGATTTTGTAAAACATTTGTTTTTACCCACTCACGTTTTCTGTTTTGCGTCCCACCAGGTTTTAAGTAAGCTTGCTGTTGGTGGCTTGAGGACGTTGGCGGTTCTGACCTATCTAAATAATAGTAGGACATTCCTGGTACTGTATAATTAGTACTTGTCATACTGGACTGCACCTAGACTTGATATGCTCTGCTTAGGAGTGTTTACTGTTGTAACTAACTCCTATCACTTCCTGTTTAGTAGTGCACTCTAGTAATTTGGTTTTTAATTATTCGTATAATTATTATCTTTATTGCTTCCGCACTGTGCACATGGCCACGTCACTCCCACGTGACGACCAACATGCCTTGATCTCGGTCAGGGTGTGTCATATTATGCAATTTAATGTAATTATTTATTTATTTTTGTACTTTATTTAAACACATGAAATAAGATTACATAAACTCACCAAATAAACTTAAAAACAAAACACACTACATTGAATTACATAAACTTAAAAAAAAATACACTTTATTCTTCAACCACAAGCCTCATTTTAATTATCTTGACCTTCTTGCAATCCCCACTGGTGCTCAATCAAGTCATTCTGGCGGGTTACGTGCCAGTATGGCTCTTGCAAGTTTGTGTACCGTTGAACGATCAATTCATTGTAACGTCCATCCCATTCCAACGGGTCGTGTCGTACGGGGTCTTCGGTATTGTCATGAGCACAGTAGATATGTGTGCGTGAGTTGTTGATCGGATTCGGCTCGTATTCGTTGACGACATCATAATCATATTCATCTTCAACAATCGAAGAGCCTCAACATCAAACATTCTAGCTGCAGCCCTGACAATCGCCCAACGAGCTTGCAGGATACCAAAACAATGCTCGACATCCTTCCTACACCCTTCTTGACATTTTGCGAAGTGTTTTTCCTTTTCAGTCTATGGATGTGGCACTGTTTTGACAAATGTTGACCACCTTGGGTAAATGCCATTTGCAAGGTAGTATGATCCCTTGTATTGGGTACCATTAACCCAATATGTGCATCTCGGTGATTTTCCTTGCAGCAGTTCGTCGAACATTGGGGATTGGGCAAGGACATTTAGGTCATTCTGAGCTCCTGGAACACAAAAAAAAGCATGTCAAATCCATGTATCAACTGAAGCCACCGCTTCCAAAATGATGTTTTTGGCTCATTTTCTATCGTCATAAGCTCTTTGCCACACACTTGGACAGTTTTTCCAAGTCCAGTGCATGCAGTCGATGCTTCCAATCATGCCAGGGAAGCCTCACATCTCACCCTTCCTCAGAAGCCTTCGCATGTCCCTTGGTGTGGGTGTCCGGAGGTACTAATTGATGTAGAGGGCTTCAATTGCAGAGCAAAACTGCATCAGGGACTATAGAACAGTTGTTCTTCCCCTCCTCGCGATCTCATCCACTTTATCTGCAGATGCTCCATATGCAAGCATTCGCAAGGCAGCCGTAAATTTTTGCTCGGGAAGAAGACCTAGAACATGAAAAGCATCATCTTTTTGCACAAAGTATGGATCATGGTTGCAAATAGCACTCATGATTTTGTCGAACAAACTTCGTTGCATTCTAAAACGACGTCTAAAAACATGATCAGGGAATATGCTGTTGGGAATAAAATAATCTTCCAAGAGATCTTTACCTCGTCTTTCCTTTTTTCTATCGAGGTTTGTAGCACGTCTGGGTTTGGCTATCTGACCCACGGCTTGCATGACACAGCGGGAATGTGAGGCCCTCTGCCTTATATGGTGATCATCCTCATCCTCCTCTATGAAGAAAGCCTTATCTCCACCTCCACCTTCCTCGAGATTGGCCAATTCTTCTTGTTGCGCCAACAACCTTTTTTGTTGCTCCTGCAACTGTTTATACACTCTCCTTGAAGAAGACATTGTAATAAGAACTCAAGATTTGAAAACGATGAACAAGGATTCTGAGTTAAAAAAAAGGATTGAGCTTGGTGTGAGGATAGATGTAGGGATGTAGGGTTTATATGGACAAAAAAAGAAAGGATGAGGTTCTGGACAATGCCACATGGCACTACGTGATTGGTTGAAAATCTTATCGAAATCTTGGCTAAATTATTGTAAACTGTAAGTGACACGTGGCGCGTCGGGATTGGTAAAAAATCTTATCGGAAATTTATCCACAAAATAGTATGTTCGAATAATGACACATGGCATGACGTGATTGGTTGAAAATCTTATTGAAATCTTGGCTAAATTATTGTAAAACGGAAGTGACACATGGCATGTCGGGATTGGTTGAAAATCTTAGCGGAAATCTATTCACAAAATAGTACGTTTGGATAATGACATGTGGCATGACGAGATTGGTTAAAAATTCTATCCGAAATTAAAACTATTTTTTTTATTCTTTTAGAAATAATTTTAAAATATTTTAAATGGGCTGGGTGCCAGCACATTTTGTAGGGGTGGAGATCGTTTGTGCCAACGCATTTTTTCACTAGGTGCCATCACATTTTTTAGGGGTGGAGATGCATTAGCCTATTACTGTTCATTGGAGTCTATTACTGTTTACTGGAGTAGATAAATGGGTTGGGTGCTGACAAAAAATCCTTAGGGGTGAACTTGCTCTTATTGGACTGTGTCTCGAATCCTCAGAATCGATGTCTTGTGGTCTTCATCTCTGCTGAAATCTTAACTTGACGTTTCCCCTTCGATCGATCCATCTTGCAAGTGCAAGGTGACCCTGGGCCGGATCTACTTCATCGACTGTACTCGCTGCCCAATCCTTCCCAACTATGATAGTTCGTCAAGTTCAAGTAGTACAATCTAAAGGGGAAACTAAAAAAGAAAAGTTATTAGTATTTTATTTTGTGTTTCAAGTATAGGTATATGAAAGCAGGCACTTTATGCATATGCAAATAAAACCGTGGGGACATGGATATGAAGAAAACAAGAGATTGAGTTGCTAGGTATATGGAAGATTCATAAACAAGTAGAAACTTCACCCACTTATTCAACTTTCCCCATAAGTTGAACTCCAGAAAAGCTTTCATTCCCATAAACAAGTAGAAACTTCACCGAAATATTCAATTTGGAATTTTATTTTCTAAATGAGTGTAAAGATAAATTTACATTTTTAAATTGGGTTTGTGTGGGTTGTTTAGGTAGAAAATTTAGGTTTAAAGATGTATTAATTCTTTAAGTTAAATAATAGGGGTGTAGAGAATAAATTGAGTAGAAAGTGGTTGTATGGGTTCAACTAATTTTTTCTTGATATATTCATTTACTTGTCTTATTTTTCAACACATAGTATATCAATTTGTGATTTATAACTTTTTTTTATAGTTGAGTGAGTGTATCTTCAATGGGAGTGGAGATGCAAAATGTCTCAGAATGAATGGGCATTTTACATTTCTCTTATTGGAGTAGAACTCATATTTACTTCTCTAAACAATATAAAATGATATGTAAATATGATTTTTACATCTCAAATTTGCATCTCTATAGGGAAGACGGTGGAGATTTATATATATGACATGCTTGTGAAAAGCAAAAGGAGAACCATGACGTAGCAGAATGGACCAAGATGTTTGACATCCTCAATGCATACAGAATGAAGATGAACCCCACTAAATGTGCCTTTGCGATCGGTTCAGGTAAATTCTTAGGGTTTATGGTGCGTTAAAGAGGGATAGAGGCCAACCTAAAGAAGATACAAGGCAAGCATTTTAATGGCACCATCACAAACCAAGAAGAAAATCCAGTCTCACCAGCTGCGTGATTGCTGAACCGTTTCGTGTCAAGATAATGATTATGATAATTCTTTTCCTATTTTTAATAGGTCTCTTTCCTATCTATTTCATAATTAGGTCTTTATAAATACTCCTATGTAACTAATAGATTTTTTTAATAAATTCAATATTATCTATATTAAAGTCGACTAAATTTCATAATGGGTAAGACATAATATTTTGGTTTGAATTCTCCTTGGAAGAGAATCAAACATAATACATATAATTTACAAGTGAAGATAAATAACATAAAACTAAGTTTGACAAAGTTATAATTTTTTCGTACTATGTAACCGTTTTCTATATTTTTATTATATAAAATAAGAGAAAGATTTTTCAATTCGTTTCACTTCTTTTTTCCTTCTTTCAAACAATTCATAATTGCAATTTCGTTTGAATCATCTCAACAATTTAAAAATATTAACCTTAAGCAAATAAGCAAATTAACAAGATAGATTTTTCACGAGCTTTAGAATTAGGAATTAACTTGGCCGCTGAACAATTCAGTAGTCACTCCTGCTTATACCCAATGCTTACTCTGGATTAGAAATATGTAGGAGTGGCTGCTGAATTGTTTAGCGGCCAAGTCTTGTTCTTAGAATTATATCTAGATAAGCTTGGTCAGCTTGGAAATTGCCATCACTAGAGGCCAAGAATTCAACTTTCTTTTTCTAACAAACCTTTCACTTTTCTTCTATTTTTGAATTTAAAATTTTTCAGAATACTTATCCAAAGTGAAAAGTAGAACAAGGAAAATGTTGCAAATCGCTTTCCGTCGGCTTTTGAGGGTTTTGGCTGCAGTGAAGATATCTCTCCCCAAAGCCATACAGATTTCAGTTTCATGCATACAGGTAAATGCCATGCACAAGTTCTGGGCCCTACCCAAGAAATACACTTTGCTTGGTTAGGTCTTGCATGTCTCCTGAGAACTAGAGGAAATCCAATTTGGAGACATTTCTTTTGTCAAGTCGTTGCGGTCAATTTTTGATGATGGGGGTTGGTAGGTGATCACCAAGTTTGAAAAACATAGCATATGGAGTAATTTCAAATTTAAACTTAAGGACTTTTAAACTTTCAATCTATGAGAATATGTATATCAATAAACAGTTGAATCATCATGACAATATGTAGATCAATAGCTTTAGTAGTCAATCGAACATAAATGTCTTTATTTTACACGTGTTATATTTATATTGGATGGTTGTAGATTGTGTCATTTGTCAATGAATTATAGAGTTAGTTTGTTAAGGTTGTTAGAGAAGGCTAAGTATTGTCACTACTACAATATTAGTTTTAGATGACGGATGATGATGGCGGTTAATAAGCCATTATGACGGATAAAAGATATCCGACACATAATTTATTTAATGTTGGATAAAAGTTAATTTCTGTCAGTTATATCCGACATAAATTCATGGCAGATTGTTCCTAGCGGATTTAACCGCCATAAAATTATTATAACCCTCAGTATTTTTGAATTTTTTTTTAATATTGAAAACATATTATGGTAGTTTTTAAGTTAATGGTAGCGGTTATAACCGACAGAAATTGACTATTTTATTATTTTAATTTCTGACGGTTATTATTTTAGTATTTTGACGGTTATAACCGATATAAATTGATTATTTTATTATTTTAAAATGTTATATTGATTAAAAGGGTTATGGTTTTGTGAGGTTTGGGGACGAGAATGAAAGGTCACAGGCTATGACTGAAATGAATGGTACCTTTTGTTCTAGCAGGCCTATGCGCATCGATGCTGCAACACCTAGGAAATCATCTGGGTATCAACAACAATACTCTTCACAAGGTATTTAGTTCTACTTTTAGATAAGGAGGGGTTTAGTTATTCTCTTTGGTAAGTAAGGTATTTGCGTCTACTTGCCCTCTCTATTTGAAGTTGTGTTTTGGTCCTCCAAATCTTTCGTGCAATAGTAAGGATTTATATGAATGTCATGTTGTAGTTTTACCTCCATCATGGCATATTTGAATTCATTGCTAGAAATATTCACTGCTTCTTTAAGGTGTTTAAAGTTCATTTTGGCAAGTAGGAGCCTATTTCCCACGTATTGCACATTAAACTGATGAAATCTTTCTTCCAATTGTTGGACTACTTTTGAAAAGCTATTTGTAATTTTCTTGTCCTTTGTGATCTATACTCTAGCAAATTAGATATCGTTTCCGAACGATGGTTTCAGATTATGAAAGAGGCTAATCTTTGAATGTTTTTTTTTTTTCTTTCAGATTATAAAAATAAATAAACAAATAAACAAATGGTTTCAATATTTTTTTTTTCACTCACGGTCTTGTTACCTAATTTTTGAATTTTTTTTTTGCAATTTTTTACACATGCTATGACACCACTGGCGAAGCTACGGCAGAGCAAGGAGGGGCGGCCGCCCCTCCGGTCGTCGGAATTCAACACTGAGAACAAGAATCCGCCCCTTTGCAATCGCTGCTTTTGTGCTTGAAGAGCACCAGGAAATAATCAGAAAACCACAAATTCTGAGGAGTAGGAATTTAAAGCCCTGAAAATGACGACTTACAGAGGAGATTTGGTTGCCTATCTTCTCCGATTAGGAGGAAAACCAGAAGATGAGGGTGTTAATATTGCAAGGGAAACACGATCGTCTTTTGCTTTTGACTTTTTAGCCAAAATTGGTACTGTATTTGTTGTGATATATCAAAACTGCCGCTGGACCTGATACCCGGCCCAGTAGGTACTACACCCTAATGCTCAATCATGAAAAATGATCCCGATCAAAGATTTGATATATTAACTAGTAGTATAGTCACACATAAAAGATAACATCATCAACAATTTTTACAACCTTTGTTTTTTCTTTTTGTCTTCATTCTCTTGTTTATATTACTTAATTTTTATTACTTCATTGAATGCAAATGCTAGAAAAAAATAAAAGAAAACTAATAAAAAGAGTTTGAAAACTTTGAGTTTTAACGATAAAGATAAAATAAAGGGTAAGGTGAATAGTACCAGGATTGACCTTTTAGTATAAAAATGTGGTTTTTCGTTAAAATGAACAAATACCGAGAGATTTTTGTTAAAGTTCCAAAAAAAACGAAGGATTGAAAGGTAAAAAATGACACTGTGAATATTATTTCCCATATATTAGAGAAAAATAATATGAAAACTGAGAGGTGCTAAGACTATAAATTAGTGTATAAGCTTCTTACATTGGATTTAGTGTTACCAGTTACAACTGATTCAGTGGAGATAGCGTTTTCGCCCCTCTGCCTGACAATTTCTGGCTTCGCCACTGTATGACACACCCCGATCCTAGAATCAAGGCGTACTGGCCGTCACGTGAGCATAACGTAACCAAAAGTGCGATGCGGAAGCAAAAGATATGAGAAATACGAAGGAATAAAAACCAAATACTAGCAATAATATCCAATTAGCATGCTAGAGTGAGTTTAAGTGTGCAGTACACAATTAGAGAGCAAAAATACTAGGTGCAGTCAAGTAGGACTATAATTAAATTACAACACCCACATGTGAGTCCTACATGCAGGAAGTCTGTCAGAATGCCGAAGAAAACCTTGTGAGCCACCAACTGCTAATTAGAACCTGGAGGAGCCCAAAGTTTTCCAAAACATTTCATTTAAAACATTTCTAACCCCTCACTGTAAAACCTGTATACTTTCCTAGAAAATAACATAATAGCATAATATTTGTTCAAATCTCTCAAAACATTAATCTTTATCAAAATCCAGCAAGTATGCCATGCTATAGTGCCAAAAACAGAATATGGATGCATCAATATAACAGGTGACATAATGAATCAACCGAAGACCCTGTAGTTGGTCCTGTATGGTTAATTCTGAAGGATGATTTTGTGAAAACATGTTCATTTAAGCAACATCTATAAGCATGCAATTAACAATTAAAGGCGGAATCATGCTTGCATGCACTTAAAAACAAAACATTAACCGTGAAATTCAAAGCCTAGTAGATTGGTGAACCAAGACTCAACTCAAAACAAAGTGAGTTGAAATTTATACCTTTGTAGATTCCTCTTTGCATAAGCAAAGGCTAATCACCCAAAGAGAGGGCCTTCATTCCTTGCATCTAAAATCTATGGATTTGGATGGAAGAAAAGGTTTCTCCAAGTTCCCAAAATTGAGAACCTCTAAGTCTCCACACCAAGGAGAGATTGGAGAAGAAATGAGTGACCTTGGAGGAGTAGGATTGCTAGCTAATCCCTCCAAGGGGGCCGGCCTCTTTAGAGAGAAAGGGAGAGACATGTTCTCTCCAATTTTCTCCAAAAGAAACCCCTTAATGAATTTAGGCTATAAAGTCATTTATATAGTCCCTTCAAATAAGTGACCTAAAGAACCAAAAAGCCATTCTTCTAACATGGCCGGCCAATTGAGGGATTTGGGCTTTTGGGCCCTTGTGAATCTTTATTCATTAAGTTGTCATACAACTTAAGTCCATGGGCTTTGACGTTCGAAGCCCATTGGGCCTTAAGGTCCAAAACTATCCCGAGGTCTTTAACGAACTTATTCGTTTGATTAATTAACATATTAATTAATCCTTGCCATAAATAATTAAACCATTTAATTATTCTTACTCATCTCCGTTGTTTCTTCAATCTCTACCTTACACGGTGTACGATCCATTAGGTTCCTTTTAGCGAGGCAGTGGGCGATTAAAACTCTTTCAAATCGATTGTGAATTGAAACTTACTTTCAATTCTCCCTTTAGTGTTTATACACGTTTAGGGCTTCCACAAACCAAGAGTGACACCTAGCAGCATATCATGGTTACCCAAGCTAATCAGAAGAGGTAGAGAACCTATTCAGTTTAGGATTACAAATGCAATACGGTCTTTCTCTAATACAATACTCTTGACCACATTGTTTGGTTTGATAGTTTATTCATGTCTACTATCCAATGTAATTCGTGTGCTTATATGATTACCTTGAATGTGATTTGGAACGACTTTTCTAAATCTCATTCATACTCTGGCCAGAGATTCTTAATCATATCATAGAGTATTCTCCCTCAAACGGTTTGAAGGTTAGAGATCCCTTGTTACGCATTCACTTGCCTCCATAGCTAAGTGGCTTAACCCCAACTATGCCGTGGACACCCTCCTGATGGAGTGACTTTGACATAATCAAAGATCAAGGACTTAACCACAAGACAACTATGATGCCTCAGGTCAAATGACTACTTTGCATTATCCCAACCATGAGTTCTCATGTAACATGAATATGAGAACTCTTCGTTGATCGTGTTCAGTGAACTCATTCTCTATTGAGCACCTACGTACTTGTCTTGATGTCACACACATCAATGACTCGAGACTAGTCACTCTCCCTGAGAGAAGACACAGCACGTACTGATTTTAACGAACTGTCAATGCCCAATTGGCAATCCTATGATCAGGAACGTTTAGGATGTGTCTATGAAAGAATGGTCTCATGAATCTAACTTCTTTAGATCGCATTCTCCCAATCATATATTCCTTGGACTTATCGTTTAAGCATATAACATTTATATGAGACGGCTCAAACAATAATCTTTGCCCTTGATATTAAACTAGATTAGTTTAACATGTGAAATGTCCGTAAAGTATCATCATATGATTGGTTTTAGGGCACATTTCCAACAAATTCTATAGCTCAATATCCAACCCAGCCGGAGTCACCACGATGACCTGTACGGCGTTACTCTGCACATAAGTCGGAACTACCTGAAGTAGTCTGTACGACAAGAATGGTGAAATAATACGCTCTAGTGCTTCTCTCATCAATCATCTGCGCGCATAATCTAAGGTCACCTACCAGTCGGAACCACCTCTAGTGATCTATACGACTAGTATGTTGGAACCCTCTCATGGTCTGTACGACATGCACCTACTTGGATCCAAGGTGAGCGTGCAGTGCGGTGAATACTATAAGCACTAACACCAGGGGTGCAGGTTATGAGTTCTCAACATAATTCACATTATCAACAATTCACATGATTAACATAAAACTCACCTGATACTCACATGTGTGTCCACAACACCAATTCACACACACACACACACACACACATATATATATATATATATATATATATGCATCAATTATCAATTCATATAATTCATAATATGCATGCATGGCATTTGAAAAACATACTTTCATTTAAATTCAATTTCTGGGAAAATCAATAGTATATAGGTAAATACAGAAAATAACTGCCCACTCACTGATAAGTCGAAGGGTCGTAACCCCCGTGACGTCCCTGGATGCGCTCGTCCTCGGGATAGGTATAACTTATATGCGAAACAACTAAAATAACGTTATTTAAAGCACATAACTGACAATTCAAAATAACTTCTCATACGATGCTCAATTTGGGTATGTGAATATACCACAGTGACCTACTCGACATCACGGACGTCGACATATTTTTAGAAAAAATTTTGGGCTTGTCACGCGCCTGGACAGGCACGGGTCCACGCGCCCCCACGCGCGTCTCCTACCTTGGGCTCGCCGGACTGGTTTTTTCGGTGGCCGGAAAACTGGAGATTTTTCAATCTCCTTGTTCTCCGTCATTTCTCAACCATTTTTCATGTATTTTATATCAAAATGAAGCCCTAAGCATGTAGAATTACGTTACACTACTTTAAGGCTCTAAAAACTACGAAATCTCATCGGAGAAATTCCAAGAAAACCGGCCAACTTCAAACTCAACGATCCCGACGTCCAAAACCTTCAAACTAAGTACTCCGAGCTTCCTTAGGACCTCACTAAGCTCACTATAAGCTTAGAATTCCCTGAAAATCAAAACATCACGAATGCATGAACAGTACTCAAATGAAACCTCTGGTTTTCAACGTGATTTCTAAGGTTTCCCGTTCTAAAACTAGTACCATTCAACTCAGGAGGTCGAAAGGGTGAAGAACCTTACCTTTTTGGCGTCGATCCGGTAAGGTCAAGGGTTTGGCCCTTTGTCAATACAATTTTGAGAGGGAGAGAGAGAGAGACTGAAACAGAGAGGAGAGAGAGAGAGCACGGGGGAAGGGAGAGGGTTGTCCCGTGTGTGTGTTATGTGGTCCACCCAAAAACAAGTCACAACTTTATTCCCTAACCACACCAATTTACAACCCAAATTTTTATCCAACTTAAATAATTTTCCAAAAGTTTATGGAATATGTGTATTTAGTCCAAATAATATGTTACACACACACATACCTTAATAACCGTCGAGGGTAATCCCGTTATTTCACGTCCTCGATAAATAAAATCCCGGGACGGGCTGTGACAATCTTCCCCCCATATAGAATTTCGTCCTCGAAATTCATACAACCAATCAAACCACTTAATACTTATAAAACAACCTCGGATACATCTCTCTCATTCGATCTTCTGTCTCCCAAGTAGCTTCTTCCACTGAGTGGTTCTTCCACGGGACTTTTACCAAGCTCACTGTCTTATTCCTTAGAACCTTGTCTTTCCAATCCAAGATAGTCACTGGTTCTTCCTCATACATCAAATCTAAATTAATCTCCAAAGGTTGAGGAGGAATCACATGTGAAGGATCTGAAACATAATGTCGAAGCATCGATCATTCTCTAATTCAATACTCTTAATCACATTACCAGGGTATGGATACTTTATGTCAAACCCCTAATGTGATTATACTATCTTATATATGATTCAATGAGTCGTGTAGGAATGCATTTCTTCATTATGCTCGATACTTTGGCCAAAGATTCCTGAATCATATATTAGAGTATTCATCTTCTCATACCAAGGATTAGATATTCCTAGTTGAACATTCACATGCTTTTGACAGTAAATCACTGACCCTAACAATGCATAGAACACATCCAAGATGAGATGTGGTCACATCTCATTGTCAAATGATCAGCAACGTATTCTTAAGATAACTATAATGTCTCATGCTAAATGACTATTTACATTATTCCAACCAGTGAGTAGACCTCCATGCAAGTGCTTTATTTTGATTATGTTTAGTGGACTCATTCCCTTAACCATCACCTACATACTTAGTATCCCTACATATATGGCTTGAGACTTTCCATCCTTCATATTGAAGCAATCTATTGTCGATGGATTCACTATTTGGACTAATATCATTTATTGAGATAGTCCTAAGAGTAGTGTTGTCTTTTTATTCCATTAGACTTAATTATACATTATGACATTATCCTAAAAGGTTTTTTTTTCAAGATTGACTTTCAAGACATATCTCCAACAATCTTCTTTGACAAGTGAATTTTATATTAAGAATTTGGGTACTTTGTATTATTTTCTTAGTATTCAAATAACCAGGATTGCTACTGGATTATTTCTTTCTCAATCCAAGTACATCCAAGATTTGCTGCACAAGACTGAGATGATTGAGTCAAAACCATGTGATACTCTCTATCTGCCCTATAACAGGCTTCTCCAGGATGATGACATTTCTTAAACAAATCCTACTGCTTATAGAAGCATTGTAGGAGCTTTCTAATACCTCAGTTTCACGAGACCATGTATAACATTCTCTGTGCATCATATTTACCAATTTTTGCAGAATCTTATGGTGTCTCACTTTCTTGCAGTAAAGAGGTATCTAAATGGTACTATGAAATATGGTCTCTCACTTATTCTAAAGGTGGTCTCTAAAGGCTTTTAAGATGTTGATTGTGCAGAAAATCTAAATGATAGGAGGTCCACTATTGGATTGGTGGTGTTCTTGAGTGCAAATCCAATTTCTTGGTCTTCTAAGAAATAGCACACTGTGTGAAGATCTTCTGCAGAAGTTGATACATAGCCACATATATTACCTCTATTGAACTTAATTGGATTTAGTAGCACCTGACTTTTTATACATATTTCAGTTTCTTCAAAGATAGTGCTTTTTGTGATAATCTTTTTGCTATTGCACTATTTTTTGTAACAACTCATCCCTAATTTTACAAATTTATTAATTTCAAAAGAATGAAGTGACAAAAATGCCCTAGAGGCGAGATTGTTGACTTTAGCTGACTGTCTTTTAGTAACGCGTTTGAGCTATTATTTTATTGTATTTTTAAAATATTCGATGGTATGAACACGTAAGTGCAAGCGAAAGCGAATTTGGAGTTACGGTTAAAATTTTACGGAACTATGAACGTGAAGGGCATTTCAGTAATTTCAAGTCGCGGGGATACTTTTTTGTTTTGTCTTTTGTGACATTGCCTTGTGAGCCAGTGGGGCCCACAACCCATTCTCTCCGCATTCCTCTATATCCCCTAATCTCGCGGACCTCTCTCTTTCAACTTTCATTTCCCTCCCTCTCATCTCTCATCTCTCTCTCTTCTCTCTTTCCCTCAAACTATCCCTATCTTCTCTTTGTAAGAACAATGGAGCCGAGTAGCACCATCATCACCTCGTCGTACTCTGGCGAACCTCATAACCAAATCACCACCATATCATCACCATCAACCTCGTGGAAGACCACCACTCTTGTACCCAGTTTGCTCAAAACGCCCAAGTGGAAAAATGGAACTGCACATTGACTTTTATCACTGTTCACTCATTTCTCCGACCATGGTGAGCCTCGAGACCCTCAAATCCTTCTTATTTTGAAGTTCTTATGTTGTTTTAACCTTAAAAATGAGTTTGGGGGATGATTTGATGCAGAACACGCACTGGGAGGATTTTTCCTCAGTTTTCCAACGAGAGATCTGGTGGCTTCGAGCCGTTTTCCGACCACGTTAGGACCCCATGTTGGTATATTTCTGTTCCTCTCATTTTGAGACCGACCTTGATCCACTCAGAAATTGAAGGGAATATTCCTTTGGAATATTTCGTTAACTTTAATAGACTATTCCTTCTGAGGAGAGAATATTCTGTTAAAGTTAACTGTTGACCGTTAGTTAACTTTTTCAAAATTTTCTCGAAAACCCTCCTAGGCTAATTTTGACGCCCTGAGTCCATTGTTGGCATCCATTTAGTGAAATTCTAAAGTTTTAACGCAGTTGACCACCGAGGCGTTTTGGTTAACTTTTTAGGGTTGATCGTTGACTTTTTACAAATTTTGCCCGGGGCCTTTCTTAGCATATTTCGACACTCTGATTCCAAATCCGCACCCCGTTTTCCCAAATTAAAAGGTTTTATCAAGTTTTACTAATGGGTCCCAATATTATGCTTAGGTGCAATTACCATATGAGACTTCGCTTTCCTAGTTTGAACGGCTATGTCCTCGCAAGTATCTGTGACTAGGTCTTTTCTTTTATATAGTATATATATATTTGTTAGTTTCCATTAATATATTTGATAAAGAATTTTCTACGTTACACCTAGATTAGGGTAACATGTATAAAATTACGGTATTGACGGAATTCATGCAATTATACTATGTCCTACAGGATGCACAGGTATGCGTATTAGTATGGATGCTTTAATGGTATTTACGGTTAAGAATAGTATTTCATTGAATAGGGTTATTGAATTATTGATTTACCATTGCAAGATCATATTTGCGTTATCTGCTCATTGTGTGCTGCACTGGTGTTAGTACTCGCTCAGGCTAGGGCCAGTCTTTCATGTGTATGTTCATATCGCACCGTACGCTCACTTTGGATCCATTGTAGGTGCTAGTCATGTCCTAGATTGTTATAGACAATTAGGACTCGTATGTGATGCGCATAGCACTAGTCTTCACGTGATTAGTATTAGAGCGTAAATTATTATTACACCTGTCATATTCGTGTAAGAATACCTCTGCATGAAACTTATGTGTCAGCATATGTCGATGAGCACATGATGTGATTTATTTATTTCTGCGAGATATTGTGATTACTAGAAGTTATATGCTTATTTACGAATTTGTGACGTATTGAAGTCTTGAGATATTGTAGGCTACAGTAAGTATTTTCATACTATACGTAGTATGTATATTTTAGAAACTATACTTGTTTTACGGTGAGAGTTTATAATGTTTTCAAAAAGGTTTTTATAATACTTTATTTGTTAGACTCACTTACCCTTCTTTTTTGCCCATCCATGTTTTAGTGCTGAGCTTTTGTGTGGACGAGGATTCTTGGAAAATCTTGGTATAGGTGGTTACCTTCGATGATATGATTCTCATCCTACTTTACTGTACTCTACTTATACTTTGACATCACGTGTGAAATGGGTTCATTCTTGTTCACAAGCGCACTCTTATATTTGGCACTTTTAGGTTTAAATTTATTCACATTTTCCACATCACTATACTTTATGGTTTCGTCACTCTCCTGGTGTCAACCAACACAACTCGATTTGGAGTCCAGGTGGACATTCCGGGTCGGGGTGTGTCAGTTTGGTATTAGAGCATAAGTTAGGGCTCTATTGCATTCATCACATGCGTGATGTAAGCATTCTCGGTTTTTGAACCTAATGTTGAATCTTGCCACCTTGTCGAGCACAAAAAAATATGTTAGCTTTTCCAAAGTTTTGGGCATCGTAGATGACTTATTGACCTTCTAGAAGAACTATTTTAGCGACTGCCTCTAGACTTAAACAAAGAACCTCCCTACTAAGTAAAAATCCTGATTTAGAATGAATTGATGGCCCTGAAGCAGGGCTAATCGAGATATGAAACCAAAATTTGTTTAATTCTTGGCAGCACCTCTTAGTATACCACCTATTAGAATTCCTATCAAGTTTTACTTTTGTTGAGATTTCCATAAACATCTTGAGTGACAATCTGGTGTTAAAATGGTCCTACTTGATGGAAAAACATATGGGGGACAACCACTTTTGGTCCTCGATAGCACTAATCTTTTCAAACACACTAGTGATCATTTTAGATCTTTAGGAGGAAGATCAACTTCTGTTTAAGTTGGTTATATAGTGGATTATTAGCAATTTCCTTTTCCCAGCCTTAGGACTCTCTAACTAGCACTAGTTCCCAGATTTCCTTTCGATGTTGTACTCATCACTTCGATAAGTATAGGCTTGTGAGTATGAGTTGTTATACATTCGGGTAGCAAAAGTCCCAAAAGCAGTAATCAATTTTTCCTAGAATCAATGAAACCACCTTATAGGACCAGTTCTTTACCAATCATCTAAAACCATCTACCCGAGCAGACTTTAACCTATAATCAGCCTACGGTGGCGCTCCTAATTGACGATACTGTCCGACATCCAGGGACTATCAACTAGTATTCAGGCGGTATGATTTCTGATACCGGACACATGTACTAGTATCTAGGAGCGATACCTTTATGCCAGAATTCCATTTCATAGTTTTAGGGTAGCAAACAATATCAAAATATCATATGTGCGTTAATTAGCGACGCGACTGATAGATCGATTAACAGTGACTATATGAGCCGAAGAAATTAAAATCATGGAAACTTAAGGGCAAGCCTTGTAGGAGGATAGTAAACTCGTAGTTGTTTTAACCACATTACCCATTTAGGTAACCTGAACATTCCCGACCAGTGATCCCTTAGGTCACTTTCATAGACAAACATTAGAATTGGAGCACGAGTTAATTCCTACTATAAGAGCGAACTGACTATCGAGAAAGCTGTGAAGACCTATTAGTACGTGTCATAGAGAAAGGAAGTAGTATGTTATGTTTTGAAGACGTATACATTTAGCGTCATTTCTCAAAATTTTACCTGGTATATCACCAAATGGTGAAGTGAAGTACACCATCGATCCACTTCCTTGTACCAAACCAGTTTTCCTTGCGTGTTTTTGAATAACTCCTACATCATTGAGAGAACTTAGTTACAAAAGCTTACCAACTAGGAATTTATCAAACCAAACACCTTATCTTGGGAACCCAAACATAGTCACGAAAACAAAACGAACCTTAGGACCGTATCTAGATTTTAATAGCTCTATCGGGTGACGTTTGGGACTGTTATACCATACTTCAAATTGATGGTTTACCCGACCAACCTCTGAGCCTGATTTTTCTTCCATAGCCTGACGAATTCATGGTAGTCTTATTGATGACTTTCTCACCTATTCCAACAACAAAATCAAATTCTCTAAACACTAGCAATCAGCTTTATACCAAATTCATCAACGGTTAGTTTTGATTTGATTGATACTTTCTTGGGTGACGTGATCTCAGCAGACGAAATTCTTGTCACTTTCCAAAAAAAAAGTTGCAAATGTAGATAATTTGATATTTCCCACAAATTGTTGTGAAATATGCGTCATCCTTGGCCTTGTCAATTTATCGGCCGTTTGTTAGTGACTTTTCAACTGTGGCATTTTTCTTCCAAATTGGCCGAGGAAAATTAGTTAATTGAGATGTCTAATGTGAATAAAGTTGTGACAACTGAGGCGTTGCCTTGTTTCGACCATTGTTCGTACGCTTTTCGATGACGCCGATGATTTTAAAATCTACTGTGATGTTTCACTAAATGCTTTGACTGCGTACCGATGTAGCATGACAGAGTATCACTTATGCTTCCTGACGGTCAGAAGCGTATGGAATGAATTACCTTAGTCTCGACCTAGAGTCAACATTTACTGTCTTTACTTGAAAATCCAATGACACTTTTCTGTGGAGAAATGTGTCCAAAACCTTTACCAACCTTAGGTTTCTCAAATACATCTTCATTGGAAAAGAATTAAATTTCTAACAGCTATGATGGAAGAAACAAATCAATGCCTATGATTGCATTATCGTGTACCCAGGTTGTGCAAACATAGTTACTGATGACCGCAGTAAATGACACATGTACGCTTGAACACTTTCAGCCTACCCTATCCCATTTTAGTTGGAATTCACGAGTGTTGATATGACCTTACTTACAAATCATCAAGAATCGTCCAAATGGAGATGGGGAAGTATCACCATAAGCTCATGCTATGAGGTATCTTATACATGTAGAGGTCATGATGATGTTTCAGTGATTATCAACCACCCTGACAAGTCAACTCACTTTTCGTTGACCTGAGGGACTATATTTTAGATCACTAGTAAAATTTCTCATTTTTGAATTTTTTAGATTTTCTGGCGTTTCGATCAACATCTACTCTAACTGTGTTCCATATTCACCTTTGGTAATAGAAGGCATTCCAGTCAACCTTGGGTACACGTCTACCTTATTGCATTTTGTATTATTCTGGAAACAAACAAACTATCTAGGAGAATTTCTCGGACATTGAAATTTAGTTGTGACCATTAATTCTTCAATCACCCAACAAATACTTTGCTGAGCGAACCGTTAACGTTGGTGATTGAATATTCTGGAAGCTACAGTTGTAGCAAGATAGATGTATTTAATTCAGTTACTTTGTGTTCTAGATTGATAGACTTGTTTTGACTTCCAAATTCTTTAGTGTTCTTTTAGCCTTCTCGACATAATTTTTTGCTAAATTTGAGAGAAATTCATTATGTATCTACTTGCTAAGTTGTTGTAAACTACATTGTTCGACTACATGGTGTGCATGTCACTACGTATCCCACTGTTATGTGCGTTTCACTTCCAAGTATTGAGAAGTCTTCTTGAAGGTCATGTATATTAAGTTTTCGGCCAGTATCACATTTCACCTTCAGACTAATGGCCAGTCTGAACGAACTATCCAGACCGTAGTGTACATGTTGCGTTTTGTCCGTTATGCAAACTTAGTATGGTTGTAGCAGACATTTATCATTATTAGGGTTGCATGTAACTACAGTTACAATTTTGATTTTGGGGATGGCACCATTTGAGATGTGGTATAGTGATTTTATGCATAATACCTAATTGACGGAAGAGTATTGCAAACAGGTACTTGAAGAATTGAATTTATGATGTAGCAAATTTATGTGCTATTGACGTTATCACCCGATGGGGTAGTACGTGTGAGCGATTGAGGCATTAACCGGACAATTTATGTGTATTGCCCAATGAGGGGCAAGATGGTAATATTGCACCCTTGGGAATTATTTGCTTGCTTGTCGTGACAATAGTGAGTTGTCGGTATTGCAGGCTGCAGACTGTAATATCAATAACTTATTCGTTGGATCCGTTAAGCAAGTGGATAAGAAGGCCCGTCTATGTTATTATTTTTATTTATTTATGTATTTATTGTTTGGCCTCAACCCAAAGATACTACACACATACCTTCGAAGTACATGATGATACGATTGCGTAGCTGAAAATTTTTCTATTTTCAATTTTGATTTCGATACAATTATTTTAACTTCACTTTATTATATATGTATTTTGACGTTATGTTATTATATATCTATTTTTGACTTTATGTTTTATTAAAGGTATTATATTATAGTATTGTACTGAAGGAGAAGGAAAGTTTGAGTCATTGCTATATGATTGTGACAGAACGACATTCTCTTTTATGCAATCGCTCTAGCTTCATTTATTCTTTACAAATTTGTAGTTACGGTTAAAATTTTACCGAACGACGAATGTGAAAGGCATTTTGGTAATTTCAGATCGCAAGAATATTTTTCTGTTTTGTCTTTTGTGACATTGCCTTGTGAGCCAATGGGGCCCATAACCCATTATCTCTCCATTCCCTCGTGTCCCTTAATCTCGCAAACCTCTCTCTTTCAACTCTCATTTCCCTCCTTCTCATCTCTCATCTCTCTCTCTTCTCTTTTTCCCTTAAAATATCCCTCTCTTCTCTATGTAAAAACAATGGAGCAGAGCAGCACCTTCACCACCTCGCCGCACTTCGACGAACCTCATGACCAAATCACCACCATATCATCACCATCAATCGACGCTCTGATTCCAAATCAGCACTCTGTTTTCCCAAATTCAAATGTTTTAATCAAGTTTTACTAACGGGTCCCAATATTATGCTTCGGTGCATTACTATCGAAGACTTCGCTTTCCTAGTTCGAACAACTATGTCCTCACCAGTATGAGTGAGTGGGTCTTTTCTTTTATATAGTGTGTGTGTGTGTATATATATATTTGTTACTTTCCATTTATATATTTGATAAAGAATTTTCTACGTTACACCTAGATTAGGGTAACGTGTATAAAATTACGATATTGACGGAATTCATGCAATTATACTACGTCCTACGGGATGCACATGTATGCATGTTAGTATGGATGCTTTAATGGTATTTACGGTTATGAATAGTATTTCATTGACTAGGGTTATTGAATTATCAAATTATCGATTTACCATTGCATGATCATATTTGCGTTATTTGCTCATTGTCTACTACACTGGTGTTAGTACTCGCCCGGGCCAGGGCCAGTCTTTCACTCGTATGTTCACATCGCACCGTACACTCACTTTGGATCCATTGTAGGTGCCAATCCTATCCTAGATTGCTATAGGCAATTAGGACTCATATGTGATGTGTATAGTGTCATTCTTCACTTGATTGTAGTACTAAAGCGTAAATCATTATTACACCCAGTCCTATCATAGATTGCAATAGGCAATTAGGACTCGTATGTGATGTGCATAGCGCTAGTCTTCACGTGATTGTAATACTATAGCGTAAATATTTATTACACCAGTCTTATTCGTGTCAGAATACCTTTGTCTGAAACTCATGTGTCAGCATTTGTCGATGAGCACAGGATGTGATTTATTTATTTCTGCGAGATATTGTGATTACTAGAAGTTATATGCTTATTTACGAATTTGTGATGTATTGAAGTATTGAGATATTGTAGGCTACGGTAAGTATTTTTATACTATACGTAGTATGTATATTTTGGAAACTATACTTATTTTACGATGAGGGTTTATAATGCTTTCAAAAAGGTTTTTATAAAACTTTATTTTTAGGCCCACTCACCCTTGTTTTTCGCCCCTCCAGGTTTTAGTGCTGAGCTTTTGTGTGGACGAGGATTCTTGGCAAATCTTGGTATAGGTGGTTACCTTCGATTGTATGATTCTCATCCTACTTTACTATACTTTACTTATGCTTTGACATCACGTGTGAAATGGGTTCATTCTCGTTCACAAGCGCACTCTTATATTTAGGCACTTTTAGGTTTAAATTTATTCACACTTTCCACATCACTATACTTTATGGATTCGTCACCCTCCTGGTGTTGATCAGCATAACTTGATTCGGAGTCCAGGTGGACATTCTAGGTTAGGGTGTGTCAGCTTTTTAACCCTATGTAGCATCCAAAAAACAAAGCATATTGAGGTGAATGTTCACTTTGTCAAAGAAAGAATTTCAAAGAAGAAACTTGGGGTTCAATATGTTTCTTCTCGAGAGTAGTTTGCAGACATCCTTACTAAGAAACTTAGTGCTCCTTTGTTTAGAATTCATTGTTCCAACCTCATGTTTGGCTCATCCAACATGAGTTTGAGGAGGCATGTTAGAGTATATTGGATGGTTGTGAATTGTGCTATTTGTCAATGAATTATAGAGTTAGTTTTGAGAAAGCTAAGTGTTGTGATTTCTCTATATATAGTTATGTTGTTGTAATGACTTATCAGTAAGAAAATAAATAGAAAGTTACAGAAACCTTTGAGCTTCCTTCTCCTTCTTCTTCTTCGATCTCCATCTTTTCTCTTAAGCTTATCCTCCATTTCTTTAAGCTCTGCCTCTTGCTTAACAACACGTGACGTGTGAAGAGATGCGAATACATATAGAACAAGTGCAACATTATTCTAAAAGACAACAAAGATTGAAGATTTCGAACACAGATCTAAGAATTAGATCCCTTAATTATACTGTGTTATATCAAACTAATTAACACGATCAGTGAACAAGTAGCCCCTAACATCAATAAAGTAAAACGATTTGGGTGTTAAGGTTTGGTAGGTTATGGCTACAGCCGCCGGGCATAGAATGAGTTTATAGTACATAAAAGAGGCAACCTTTGACGGTTGTTGACAGTATCATCCATGCTTTGACCAAATGAGAGGATGCTAAAGTGTCAATAGTTGTGGTGACATAGAAGATGGCCCCTAGATGGTCATGCTCCTGAACATGTTCTTATTAGGAGTTGGAATATGAATATATATATATATATATATATATATATATATATATATATATATATATATTGTTTTCCCATCCTCACGTAAGAGTTATAACTAAAAGTTAAGTATGCATGACCAACTAGTACTAATTTCGGTATATTTTCTTTTCTTTTATAGTTACAAGAATTTAAAGTTGGGATTTTTCAAACAATTACTGGACAATATATAAAGATAAGCATTGCTTACGAGAAGAAAATTTCTTTTTATGAAAACTATACTAAATATGTGGCACATCATCTTAATATTTGTTGAAAATGAATTCTATATTGATGGGAAGAGGAATCTTGTATGTGCTTATAAGTAATTGGTCTACTCTCTCTATGTTTTCAGTTAGTTTTATGATGAAACCTCAAAAAAAAATTTCATAGTATCAGAGCAAATTATCTAACGTGTGAAGCCTAACAACTACATGTGCTTCACATAACCCGATTTGTGTTGTCCATATATTAGGCTTACAAATCACCACACTCAAGGAGACGTGTCAAGAATGAATCCCATATTGATAAGAGGAGTGACTTTGCATATGTTTATAAATAATTGAACTATTCCCCATGTTGCCAATTGGTTTTATAATGAACCTAAGTTTTCTTCAATAATATCACTTCTTATGTCAATTATTATGCTGTTGAACTCTCAATTTGGATTATACAGTCAAATAAATACTGACAAACACGCAATTTAATTAATAGTTTAGCCAACATATTAGAATGTGAGCATCTATTTCAAAATTAACTAACAATAAGAGAGAGACTATGATTATTTAGATTATTATGCAAGACTTTCCTTGTCGACGTAGGGTTAATACTTTCACCACGAATTTCATTTTCTTATCAAATAATCATATTTATACGTGTCCATTTAAATCACAAAGGTTTTGTGGAATAATGGGACAGTTAGCCATGTGAAAACCGAACAGGGTATAAAAGTTCCCGCGTTTGGGGGCCCAAGAAAAAACGCGTTTCAACTTTATGATTTTCTTTGTACAGTGCATATACAGAGCTTGGAATGTATCCAACGCTGAAAAGAAAATACAACAAAAAAAATAGCTAGTTGATTTTTAACATGTATGTTTTGAGGTCGTATAACTGTAAATTATCTAATATTTTCAGTACGTACCAGCCTTATGCCAAAATTAATTGTGTGAAATTATAATTTATTTTCTCCTCTACATCTTTTCTGATCAATGTGGTAATATGAGTCGAAAAGCAAGAAGACACGCTTCTAACTTTCTACGAAATTATTTTGAAAAAAAATGATGCAAAATATATAGTTTAATTCCCAATCAGGTTGGAGATGATGCAAATGTCCATTCTGTGTGGTCTAGACATGCCCTTAGTTTGTTGGGGAGGGTCACCCGACATTCTACATCTTCCACGAGTGCAATTATTGGTGATTATTTCGTATTTATAGTTGTAAACTTTCTTAGCTTAAGTGTGATTATGTAAATCCTAAATTATATTTGATTTTAGTTATTCTTTTCTATTACAACTTGTATTCTTTGGGGATGAAGAAATTTCTTCTCTCCTTTTACTATTATAAATAAAGGCATTATGTGGGAGGGATAACACACATATTCCCCTACAATTCTACAAACACATCTCTCTCAATCTCTCTACCCTTGCCGCCCCCCCTTAACCTTGTTAGATAAAATAGGCTACAACACGTTATCAGTACGCTCTTACCACTGCGCTCAGGAATTTGACAAGGAAATTTTTTGCATTAAACCAGTTCATCTATATCATCACGCAATCAGGTTCTTTCAAAACAATGGTTTTTATCCCGATATTTTTACAACTCTGATAGCATGAACATTCACCATAATGCATGACTCGGCTTTACGTTTTTTAAATTTTAGATTCTACATAAATTGTGTATGCATTATATTCATAATTGTTGAATTATGTGAATTTGATATTTCCCATGAATTGCATCAAATATATGTACATGCATTAAAATTATTGAATTGCATTTGCACCAAATTGAATTATATATGAATTGAATTGAAAAAAAAAATTGAAATTGGGAAACAATGGGGTTCTTCGAATAGAATTTTACCGGATAATTTTCATTGTATTACTTCCTTGAAATATATATAAATACAATCCTTGGTCTATATGAAAACAATAATCAATAAAGGACACAACAATTAGTCCTTCCTCATAAGGGACTCTTAATAATTACAATATATTTACATACTTATTTTTAATGACTCACGTTTACACTCCCCCTCAAGTTGGTACATAGATATCACACATGCCCAACTTGACAAGTGAGTCACCAAACTTTCGACCGCACACTGCATGAGTAAGAACATTCGCAAGTTGCTCATCTGAATTCACAAACGGTATTGATACAATCTTCTTTTCAAGCTTCTCTTTAATAAAATGCCAATGCACGTCCACATGCTTTGTTCTATCATGCTACATTGGATTATCAGCTATATCTCTTGCTGACTTGTTGTCACAATACAACTTCATGGTCTCCTTCGGTTTAAACCCAAGTCCCAAAAGAAGTTTTTATAGCCAAAGGATTTCACAAATTCCTTGAGCCATTCCTTTATATTCGGCATCAGCTGAAGACCGTGACACCATCTTCTGTTTCTTACTTCGCCATGTCACCAAATTCCCTCCAACAAAGGTAAAGTACCCAGAAGTAAACCTTCTATCATTTACATCACCTGCCCAATTTGTATCAGTAAACCCTTCAATTCTCAAATGCCCGTGTTTCCAATACAATACTTCTTTTCCAGGTGCCGACTTCAAGTATGCCAAGATACGCATAACAGCAGCCATATGATCCACATTCGGTGAATGCATGAATTGACTTACAACACTCACAGCATAGGCAATATCAGGACGAGTATGAGCCAAATAAATCAGTCTCTCTACAAGCCTTTGATATCTACCTTTGTCAACCGATTTCTGACTTGGATTAAAACACAAATGATGCTTCTCAACAATAGGAGTCTCTACCGGCTTACATCCCAACATACCAGTCTCTTTTAATAAATCCAATACATACTTACGTTGAGACAAGAAGATACCTTTAGAGGAGCGAGCAATTTCAACTCCCAGAAAATATTTCAAATCTCCTAAATCCTTCATTTCGAATTCGGCCGCAAGGTTTCTTTGCAACTTTGACATCTCATCAACGTCATCTCCTGTTATAATCATGTCATCTACATAAATAATCAAGGCTGTTACAAACCATGACGACATTTTCATCACTTGAGTAAATCTATCAAACTATGCACGAGGCGATTGCTTAAGCCCATAAAGTGGCTTACGCAACTGACATACTTCGGTATTCCCACCATTGCTATTACCAGGAGGAAAATCCATATATACTTCTTCCTCCAAATTCCCATGGAGAAACACATTCTTCACATCAAATTGTTTTAATGGCTAGTCCATATTTGCAGCTAAAGAGATAAGAACACGTACCGTATTCATCTTGGCAACCGGGGAGAAAGTCTCTTGATAATCCACCCCATATGTTTGAGTATACCCTTTAGCCACCAACCTTGCTTTGTATCTGTCTACCGTTCCATCAACCTTATATTTAACTGTAAATACCTATCAGCATCCCACTGTATTCTTTCCTGCGGGTATCATCATCACCTCTCAAGTATTATTTTTCTATAATGCCAACATCTCCTCATCCATTTCTTTTGCCCATTTTAGATCTTTTTTAGCTTCTTCCACTCAAGGTGGTACTTGAATAGACTCCATATTACTCACCAAGGTTTGACATTCTGGTGCAAGCTTGTTACATGATACATAATTGGCTATCAGATACTTCATCTTCCCTTTAAGAGAAAACCTATCATGAGGCACACTTCGATTTTGTCTTGGTGGCAATTTATAAGTACTCACATTATTACTCGGATTAGTTACATAATCATTTACGATACTTACCTCAAGCATATTCAGAGAAGATGTATTGGGTGGCACGTCGGAACTAAAGAGAAAGGGTGCATTGGGCTCGGTAAGGGTAGGTGTACTGGGCTTGACAATGGACCTGTAAGATCCCACATCACCCAGGGGTGAGGATCCTGTAAGCCTTATATGTATATTCTCATCCCTACTTAGCACGAGGCCTTTTGGGAGTTCACTAGCTTCGGGTTCTGTAGGAACTCCGAAGTTAAGTGAGTTCGCGCGAGAGCAATCCCATGATGGGTGACCCACTGAGAAGTTCTCGTGTAAGTTCCCAGAAACAAAACCGTGAAGTCGTGGTCGGGGCCCAAAGCGAACAATATCGTGTTACGGCGGAGTCAAACCCAGAATGTGGTGGGGGCCTAGGCCGGGATGTGACAAGACTGCTGAACAACAAGACATTCCTCGGCAGTAGTTAGCCAAGACTCTCTTATAGGTTCGGTCAGATTCAACCTTAAATCACCAATATCATCCGAGTTGACAATACATTCGGTACCCACTATACATTCGGCACCAACAATTCCAGGTTCTACACACTGTTCAATGATCACATCTCCCCCTAGATCTAACCAACTCATATTACTAACAGTGTTCTCTCTCTAGTGATCTGAAGTGGAAGGTACGAAAGTATAGAAATATTCTATTTCAGAGAAGGTCACATCTATGGTTACATACATATGCTGGGTTTCAGGATGGTAACACTTATACTCCTTTTGGTGAGAAGAGAAACCCAGAAAGACACACCGTAGTGCATATGGATCCAATTTACTACGATGTATTTTCTGAATATGAAGATAAGCCACACAACCAAAGACTCGAGGCGGAAGAGTATTACTTGACACCACTGGAGCGTGTTGTGTGAAGACTTGAAGAGGTGTTTGAAAACTAACCACCTAAGAGGGCATACGATTAATAACATACATTGCATAGGTGTGACATCCCACATCGCCCAAGGGAGTGATCCTTAAATGTATATTCACATCTTTACCTAACATGAGGCCTTTTGGGAGCTCACTAGCTTCGGGTTCCGTAGGAACTCCAAAGTTAAGCGAGAAGGAGGCCAGAGCACTCCCAAGATGGGTGACCCACTGGGAAGTTGCTCGTGAGTTCCCAAAAACAAAACTGTAAGGGAATGGTAAGCCCAAAGCGGACAATATCGTGCTACAGTGGTAGAACGGACCCGAGATGTGGTGGACTCGGGCCAGGATGTGACAAATGGTATCAGAGCCAATCCCTAGTCGGAAGTGTGCTGACGAGACGTCGGGCCCCTAAGGGAGGTGGATTATGACATCCCACATCGCCCAAGCGAGTGATCCTTAAATGTATATTCCCATCCCTACCTAGCATGAGGCATTTTGGAAGCTCACTAGCTTCAAGATCCGTAGGAACTTTGAAGTTAAGCGAGAAGGAGGCCAGAGCACTGCCAGGATGGGTGACCCATTGGGAAGTTGCTCGTGAGTTCCCAAAAAAAAAACCGTGAGGGAATGGTAAGCCCAAAGAGGATAATATCGTGCTACGGTGGTGGAACGGGCCCGGGATGTGGTGGACTCGAGCCAGGATGTGATAATAGGTAACTGCTTCAGGCAAAAAACGTTGAGGAATCGAGGCCCCAAGGAGCAAGGCACGAGTTGTTTCCAAAATGTGGTGATTTTTATGCTTGGCAACCCCATTTTGTTGTGGAGTATGCGGACACGTGGTTTCATGGAGAATCCCTTGATCACGTAGAAACTCTGACAACTCAAAATTGATGTATTCTCATCCATTATCAGAACGAAGAACCTTGATAACGGAATAATATTGTGTCTGAATCATCTGAGCAAAGGACCGAAACATGGCACTAACATCACTTTTATTTTTCAACACATAATAAAGCCATGTCATATGAGTGCAATCATCAACAAATGTAACAAACCACCGAATTCCTAAAGAAGTAGTAACTGGAAAAGGCCCCCAAACATCTGAATGCACAAGATCAAACGAAAAAGGTCTTTTATTCATACTAGGAGGAAACAAAGCACGATGTCTCTTAGCAAGAATACATACTTCACAATGTAAGTCTGATTCTTTTATTCCACTAAATAAACTAGGCAACATATGCCTTAAATATCTAAAGGATGCATGCCTTAATCGACGATGCAATAACCATACTTCTTGTAGATTATTATCACGGAACACTCGTACTGCATGAGCTCTGCCAGGAACGACATCATCCACATAGTACAACCCCTCTCTCGTAGTGCCACGCCCAATTATCTTCTTGGTCTGAATATCCTAAAAACCAAAAGACAAATATATTAGAACAACATAATCCAATTGTTCAGTAACATGTGGTATGGAAAGTAAATGATGTGATAAAGATGGAACAAGTAAACATCAGTGTAAAGGGAGAGATGCCATAAGATACATAGTGCCAGCACCAACAACAGGGGCACGGATACCATTGGCGGTGTTGGAAATGTGCCCTAAAACCAATCATATGATGATACTTTACAGACATTTCACAAAGTTAAACTAATGTAGTTTAAATATAAAGGGCAAAGATTATTGTTTGAGCCGTCTCATATAAATGTTATATGCTTAAACGATAAGTCCAAGGAATATGTGATTGGGAGAATGCAATCTAAAGAAGTTAGATTCATGAGACCATTCTTTCGTAGACACATCCTAAACGTTCCTGATCATAGGATTGCCAATTGGGCATTGACAGTCCGTTAAGATCAGTACGTGTTGTGTCTTCTCTCAGGGAGAGTGACTAGTCTCGAGTCATTGGTGTGTGTGACATCAAGACAAGTACGTAAATGCTCAATAGAGAATGAGTTCACTGAACACGATCAACGAAGAGTTCTCATATTCATGTCACATGAGAACTCATGGTTGGGATAATGCAAAGTAGTCCTTTGACCTGAGGCATCATAGTTGTCTTGTGGTTAAGTCCTTGATCTTTGATTATGTCAAAGTCACTCCATCAGGAGGGTGTCCACGGCATAGTTGGGGTTAAGCCACTTAGCCATGGAGGTAAGTGAATGCGCAACAAGGGATCTCTAACCTTCAAACTGTTTGAGGGAGAATACTCTATGATATGATTAAGAATCTCTGATCAGAGTATGAATGAGATTTAGGAAGTCGTTCCAAATCACATTCAAGGTAATCATATAAGCACACGAATCACATTGGATAGTAGACATGAATAAACTATCAAACCAAACAATGTGGTCAAGAGTATTGTATTAGAGAAAGACCGTATTGCATTTGTAATCCTAAACTGAATAGGTTCTCCACCTCTTTTGATTAGCTTGGGTAACCATGATATGCTGCTAGGTGTCACTCTTGGTTTGTGGAAGCCCTAAACGTGTATAAACACTAAAGGGAGAATTGAAAGTAAGTTCTAATTCACAATCGATTTGAAAGAGTTTTAATCGCCCACTGCCTCGCTAAAAGGAACCTAATGGATCGTACACCGTGTAAGGTAGAGATTGAAGAAACAATGGAGATGAGTAAGAATAATTAAATGGTTTAATTATTTATGGCAAGGATTAATTAATATGTTAATTAATCAAACGAATAAGTTCGTTAAAGACCTCGGGATAGATTTGGACCTTAAGGCCCAATGGGCTTTAAACGTCAAGTCCATTGACTTAAGTTGTATGACAACTTAATGAATAATGATTCACAAAGGCCCAAATAGTCCAATGAATCCCTATGTCCGGCCATTTAGAGATGGAGTGGGTTTTGGACTTATTTACAAGTTTGCCACTCCAATGAATTAAGGTATAAATATGACTTTATAGCCAAAATTCATTTAAGGGTTTTTTTTTTAGGAAATTGGAGAGAACACAAAGCTCTCCTTTCTCTCTAAAGAGGCCGGCCCCCTTGGAGGGATTAGCTAGCAATCCCACTCCTCCAAGGTCACTCATTTCTTCTCCAATCTAACCTTGGTGTGGAGACTTAGAGGTTCTCTATTTTGATAACTTGGAGAAACCTTTTCATCCATCCAAATCCATAGATTTAAGATGCAAGGAATGAAGGTCCTCTCTTTGGGTGATTAGCCTTTGCTTATGCAAAGAGGAATCTACAAATGTATAAATTTCTCAACTCACTTTGATTTGAGTTGAGTCTTGGTTCACCAATCTACTAGGCTTTGAATTTCATGGTTAATGTTTTGTTTTTAAGTGCATGCAAGCATGATTCCGCCTTTAATTGTTAATTGCATGCTAATAGATGTTGCTTAAATGAACATGTTTTTCACAAATCTTCCTTCAAGTGGTATCAGAGCCTAGGTCTAGTAGTTGGTGAATCCTTTTGGGTTTTGTATTTCATAGTTTTGATTTAAAAGTTGTAATATGTTACAAGCTTTATTCTTGTTTCTTTGAATGTAAATTTTGTTAGAAAATTTGCCATCTCAAATGTTGTAGATGTATTTCATATGAGCATGAATATTAGAGCTAAAATTTGGTGCCAAGTTTTTGGGGATTTTCGGCCAAATCCAAAGAGTGATTTTTTGGGTTCTTGTTTGACTTGTTAAAAGTGTTTTAAAGTGACTTTTGGAACCCCTAAGTACCCTAGGATGTTAGCCCCATTTTGAATGGTGAAAATTTGAGTTTTATTGCTTGAAAACATTCATGGAGCTCTTATGGGTTTTCATGGATGTTCTTCATTGTTCTTGATGTTCTTGCCAAGAACAAAAAGGTTTGATGTTTTGATTCAAAGTTTTGATTTATTTCATAAAGTCTTTGTTTTGTGTTGGTGGGTGTGACTTATCTATCATCAAAACATTTATTATTTTTGAAAGGTGATAGAAATGGTGATGGGTGTGTAAGAAGGACTTCTCTTACACACACACACACCACTTGCATGGCTTTATTCACATCAACCTATTTCCACTTGCATGGCTTTATGACTTAGTTGAAAAATTTCCAAATTTTTGTGGACTTATCTCCACTTCTTTTTTCTCCCTAAAACCGGCCACCCTATTAAAATAGGGTATTTTTGGGGCTTTTATGCAATTACATAAAGTTTTGATACTTTTGTGTATTTGTATTTTGACCCAAAAGTTTACGTTTTGACGTTAAGGCCTAAAAACGCTAAAGGACAAAAAGGTTTGATGTTTTGATTCAAAGTTTTGATTTATTTCATAAAGTCTTTGTTTTGTGTTGGTGGGTGTGACTTATCTATCATCAAAACATTTATTATTTTTGAAAGGTGATAGAAATGGTGATGGGTGTGTAAGAAGGACTTCTCTTACACACACACACCACTTGCATGGCTTTATTCACATCAACCTATTTCCACTTGCATGGCTTTATGACTTAGTTGAAAAATTTCCAAATTTTTGTGGACTTATCTCCACTCCTTTTTTCTCCCTAAAACCGGCCACCCTATTAAAATAGGGTATTTTTGGGGCTTTTATGCAATTACATAAAGTTTTCATACTTTTGTGTATTTGTATTTTGACCCGAAAGTTTACGTTTTGACGTTAAGGCCTAAAAACGCTAAAGGACAAATTGTTTTGCTCCTTTAATGAAGTTTTTAATTTATTGAAATTTTTGGGTTCTAGTTGTAATTACATGAAGTAGTGGACTTTTGTGTTTTTACAAAGTGACCCCAAAAGTTTGTGTTTTTGCAATATAGCCCAAAAGTTGAGGTTATTGCATTTTGGCTCAAATTAAGTTGAGAACAAAATTGTTTTGTCTCTTTAAATGAGAATTGGATTTTCATTTCATTTAGCTCCATTTAAATCAATTTTATGGATACAAAAACCAAATGAAAATGTTGCATTCAATTTAATTAGTTAAAGTGTTAATTAATTAAAGGGTGATTATGAACCTAAGCCTACGATAATTGAGCTATGTGAAAGGCTGTTTCAAATTTGTTTGAACCATGGGAATGTGTAGATTAGATTTTGGTTGTAATTTGATTTGATCAAATGTTGTAAAAAGAGCATAAGCTCTTCTTTACTTTAAAGTAATTTATTTTGATCAATTGTTGTAAAAGAGCATAAGCTCTTCTTTACTTTAAAGTACTCATTTTCTTGTTTTATTTGATATGCATGAAATTGAAGTAGTTGGGTCCAACGTCCCTAAGACAACACGCCTTAATGTGATTAAAACGCGTAACTAAAATCAATCACCATCCCTAGACCGAGATTCAACACTAGGCTCGTGTTGAATCTAAACAAAGGTTCATAGTCATCCTAAGGCCCTAAGGCAACTATATAGTCCATCAAATGAATGCAAAAGTTTATGTTAGTAGTATCATATACTCTTGCTTTAAAAACCGTTTTATAAGCATAGTGGGAGTATTATATACAACTAAAACAATCATATGGACCAATAGTTGTAATAGGACCAAAATTGTTTTAATAAGATTAAAATGTATGTTTATATATGATGAGACCTAAAACCCTCAAACCAAACCATTATTAAGTTGATAAGCGTGAGAGTGCTTTGAACACTCTTTCGTGGCCTTCCACCGTGGTAGGCTCCAATCGTTTATGACTTGTACACCGCCTTCACCCTATCATGGGGGAGTGCAAAGTGCATGCTTATACTCAGGAGGAGTCTATATGCATACTTGATGATGTGAGACGTAGGCAACGAGAATGATCAACATCATATCATTGTGAGGTTGTTCTTGAACCCCTACCCGAACTTGCATGGTGGGAATGACTTAACTAAGTGCAATGGAGCCAACATCATATCATTGTGAGGTAACATTCTCTAGAGGCCAAATAAGATGGGTACTTGCAAGAGATGCAAATGAGTAAGCGTACTCTCTCATTATTATTAATGCTAGCCAACATCATATCATTGTGAGGTGGGCTTGGTAGTAGTGAGTCTCCCATACCCTACTAAGAGTTTCCTCCAAAACTCTCGAATTCCAATGAGGGATATGGAATTTGCCAAAAATAGTGGGTGGTGCTATTTGATTTAAAGACCCGGATCAAATGGCTTAAAATCAATCAATTTATATTCGTTATGTATTTGTTTACCAATATATTTGCAAACGCTATCCAAAACTTGACTAAGAAAAGCCGAATGCTTTAGTTTCCAGACTTGGTACCACAATCCCAAAGATTGTCTTAAATGGATTGTATATGTACCTAAGTAGTCTAATCCTCACAATCTTCCTATTGGTAATGTATCATTGGAAGAACATGTTAGATAAGTCTATCATAAAGAGGACAACACTTTTAATATCATAGTTCTTCACTTACAAATCATTGTATGAAGAAATAAGAGTTGCTTTGAACAACCCTTAGCTAATGCAAACACTAGTGCTTGTTTCTTTGTTAAATGAACAAAGAACTTGAGAAGAAAGCACAAGGGCATGGACACTTTATGTGCCATGATTCTTCACTTACAAATTGTTGTATGAAGAAATGAGAGTTGCCTTGTACAACTCTTGAAAGTTTGTAATTATGTTTAGAACATAATGGTTGGTTGGCAAAAATAGTCCATTAACATGGACTTATGATGATTTTGAATCATTGAGTGTTGAAGTGTTAAACCATTTCTAGAAACGGAAACTAGGCAAGGACTTCACCTTTATGTCCCTATCCTAATGATTCACTAAGTTTATTGTAAACTATGTAGTGAACAATAAACACATGCTCTCCAAAATGTTTAATGTGTATAACACAATTGAAATAAGTTTCAAGAGAGATAGTGGGAGTTTAGGGACCATGACTATTGTAGTCAAAGGAGAAGTCAAATGAAGAAAGCGAAATAAACTCCAAGGGAACAAACTTTCTTTATGAAATGATGGACATTGGAAGGGGTATTTGCAAGAAATGTCTTGCAAGTGTCAAGAACACACTTTTCAAAGGTGTTGTTAAATGTTCTTGAAAAGTTCAAAACAGTTGGTTCTTCTACTTGAATGCTTGATTCCGTATTAGTAACTATGTTTTACAATTGTTGTAAAAGTATGGCTAATAAGAAGTAGAAGATTAATGAGAGAAGAGAAAGTACTTCACATTCGAAACGTGAATTAAATGTAGATCTCTGCGAAAGCAGATAGTATTTACTTCCTCATATGAACTACCAAAGAAAATGGAAAAACAAAGATTGTCTTTACATTCCAATTTTAAGGAACTTATTTCCGTCACTATAGTAGAGATGGATGAATGTTTTGTTTGACAAAACATTGTTCTTTATTAATTAATGATTGGATTATTGTAATCTAATTGATTGTCTCTATAGTAGAGATGATATGGTAGTGTTAACTGTTTAGAATATAATGATGCTTAAAACCCAAAAGGTTGCAAGATAGTGACTAATCCCAATTGAGTTGTGATACCTCTAAAAACATAAATTACGAGTTGGTCATAGATGGATGCTTTGGATCGTTAGATCCGGATCCAATACCTTCTTATTAAAATTGTATAGAGGCGAAATGTTCGAATCTTTATTCTTTTGGAAAGAAGAAAGAATCACAAAGTTGTTGAGGTTAATTCACTTAGATGTTAGTGGCACTTGTCCACAACATAATACTACTCATGTTGTATGACATTCACCGAAGATCACTCTCGGTTGGACTATAGTTTATTTTGAATAAACACAAGTCCGAATACTTTGCAAAAGGTTTCAAAGAATTCAAGAAATGTAAGTTGATGAGTAAGACGTCTAAAGTATTTGCCTCCTTAGATTTGATCCAAGGAAAGGTAACACTTTAGAACAGTTTCCTTGAAAGATATCAAGGAAAGAAGCATCATAAGATAATGGATTTCTCCATAAGGAGAAAAACAAACTTGAATAAGATTTAGTTCGTTGGATATTATCAGTTACCCGTATATATGATATATATACTTCTAAAAACAATATGATTGTCAATTAGAAGACCTTCCAAAATTTCCATGACTCCATAGGATGTAGTTGGAAAGAAAGACAAGTCTTAATAGTGTTAAGATTTGGAGTTGTGTGCTAATAAGCAATATTTGTTTAAGAATTATCTTGTGGGTATCCTTAAATTAATATTTGGATATTACTTCTATAAACCAACTAACAAATGTTGTTTGTTGGGTAGTTCATTGTAATCCTACACTAGGATTTGCTTAAGATAAAGCAAATGAACGAGGGATAGAACTCAAAGAATGGGTTCTTTGAGAGACAAGATAGTGATCAACAAATATAACAACCTAGTTCCTATACCACAAGCTCCAAGGTAGTCAAGAATGATTTATAAACTGTCTCAGTTGAATGGTTTGAACTTTATGACTATGTCATAGAGTTACACCTCTTAATTCGAAAGAAATAAGAATGAGAATCCTTATGACTACATTGAGTGTATACACGACATATACTCAAGAAAATGGTAAAGTACCATTTGACCCGAAATAATGAAACCTTCATAAGCTAATTGGTAGCTTAAGGTAACTACAATAAAAAGGAATGGTTGACTTTGAAGAAACCATTTTTGACGTAGTCTTGGTTTCAATTAATTCGAAGATAGCTAGCTACAACTAAATGGTGATTCAATGTTTGGACATAATATGGGTTTCCGAAACCATTATTAAGATAGTCTTAATAATATATGTCTAAAACTATGAATCACAAGACATGTAAGTTGTAGAGATCCATCCATCATGAATCTAAGCAAGCTAGTGGGAGCTATGAGCATCTTATGAGAAAAGGATCAAATCGTTTGATTTCTCATAAAGATGTAAATGAATCTTTTGTTTACTAGGTTTACAAAAGATTAGTGGGAGTTAATCATGTTCCTAAAATTTAAATATATATTTGATATATTAATTTTGGAAATGAAAAGAATTCTTCTTCGTTAAAGTTATGACTTTAAAACATTATATGAAGATAGAATGTATATGGGAGATATAGTCTATATACATGGGATGGAAATCTATAATGATATATTTCATGATATAATTGGATTATATCAATCCCTAATAATAGACGATAGATGCTAGGAAGTTTCTCATATGATGATAAACTTCAATTAGAAGGACAACTCTAGTGAGACTAAGAAGTTGCTCTTCTCAAAGAGAACGTACTCTTTGACTCCCAAAGAAATAATGCGTAAATAGAATCCTTTATGTGTAAGCAGAAAGGTGATTTATGTATTTCATATTGTATGAAAAACATTGATATGAGTTGTACCTAGAAAGGTACAAGACGATATCAGTACAAGCCCAGGATCAGAACCATGGCAACTGTCAAGTGAGTCCTTAAGTATTTAAGAAATACTAAAGGATAGATTCCTCAATAATTGAGGAAGAATTAGAGTAACGTAATGGAAGCGTAAATGTATTAGATTATGAATCTAATCCATCATTGGATGTTTCTTCATTATGAATGAAGAGATAAACAGATATCTCTTTATTATGACTAAAGAGATATTTGGATGGAAACGTTAAAGTAATGACTTTAGTGTGTTCCATTATGAATGCAAAATATATTGCCATATAGAAGCTTACAACATTGTTGTTTGGATGGGAAAGTTCATTTATGAACTCTCTATTCGGTTCCAACCAGAAAGTGTCTCTAGTGTACCGACACTACGACACTAATGGGGCGATAGCTCAAGCCAGGGAATCAAGGTCTCATCAAGATCCGAACTCAAATGAGAGACTGAACCACATGATTAAGAATCATGTATAATGGTGACGTCGTTATTCTCAAGGTTGCTTCTATGGATAACATATAGATATCCATTGTCTAGGCCTACTACTCAGCCATTTATGAAATGACTACAGAAGATGTATCATCACTGATAACCAAGCTGATTGGCTCTAGTGCAAATGGGAGATTGTTGGAAATGTGCCCTAAAACCAATCATATGATGATACTTTACGGACATTTCACAAAGTTAAACTAATGTAGTTTAAATATAAAGGGCAAAGATTATTGTTTGAGCCGTCTCATATAAATGTTATATGCTTAAACGATAAGTCCAAGGAATATGTGATTGGGAGAATGCAATCTAAAGAAGTTAGATTCATGAGACCATTCTTTCGTAGACACATCCTAAACATTCCTGATCATAGGATTGCCAATTGGGCATTGACAGTCCGTTAAGATCAGTACGTGTTGTGTCTTCTCTTAGGGAGAGTGACTAGTCTCGAGTCATTGGTGTGTGTGACATCAAGACAAGTACGTAGATGCTCAATAGAGAATGAGTTCACTGAACACGATCAACGAAGAGTTCTCATATTCATGTCACATGAGAACTCATGGTTGGGATAATGCAAAGTAGTCCTTTGACCTGAGGCATCATAGTTGTCTTGTGGTTAAGTCCTTGATCTTTGATTATGTCAAAGTCACTCCATCAGGAGGGTGTCCACGACATAGTTGGGGTTAAGCCACTTAGCCATGGAGGCAAGTGAATGCGCAACAAGGGATCTCTAACCTTCAAACTGTTTGAGGGAGAATACTCTATGATATGATTAAGAATCTCTGATCAGAGTATGAATGAGATTTAGGAAGTCGTTCCAAATCACATTCAAGGTAATCATATAAGCACACGAATCACATTGGATAGTAGACATGAATAAACTATCAAACCAAACAATGTGGTCAAGAGTATTGTATTAGAGAAAGACCGTATTGCATTTGTAATCCTAAACTGAATAGGTTCTCCACCTCTTTTGATTAGCTTGGGTAACCATGATATGCTGCTAGGTGTCACTCTTGGTTTGTGGAAGCCCTAAACGTGTATAAACACTAAAAGGAGAATTGAAAGTAAGTTTCAATTCACAATCGATTTGAAAGAGTTTTAATCGCCCACTGCCTCGCTAAAAGGAACCTAATGGATCGTACACCGTGTAAGGTAGAGATTGAAGAAACAACAGAGATGAGTAAGAATAATTAAATGGTTTAATTATTTATGGCAAGGATTAATTAATATGTTAATTAATCAAACGAATAAGTTCGTTAAAGACCTCGGGATAGATTTGGACCTTAAGGCCCAATGGGCTTCGAACGTCAAGTCCATTGACTTAAGTTGTATGACAACTTAATGAATAATGATTCACAAAAGCCCAAATAGTCCAATGAATCCCTATGGCCGGCCATTTAGAGATGGAGTGGGTTTTGGACTTATTTACAAGTTTGTCACTCCAATGAATTAAGGTATAAATATGACTTTATAGCCAAAATTCATTTAAGGGTTTTTTTTTAGGAAATTGGAGAGAACACAAAGCTCTCCTTTCTCTCTAAAGAGGCCGGCCCCCTTGGAGGGATTAGTTAGCAATCCCACTCCTCCAAGGTCACTCATTTCTTCTCCAATCTAACCTTGGTGTGGAGACTTAGAGGTTCTCTATTTTGAGAACTTGGAGAAACCTTTTCATCCATCCAAATCCATAGATTTAAGATGCAAGGAATGAAGGCCCTCTCTTTGGGTGATTAGCCTTTGCTTATGCAAAGAGGAATCTACAAAGGTATAAATTTCTCAACTCACTTTGATTTGAGTTGAGTCTTGGTTCACCAATCTACTAGGCTTTGAATTTCATGGTTAATGTTTTGTTTTTAAGTGCATGCAAGCATGATTCCGCCTTTAATTGTTAATTGCATGCTAATAGATGTTGCTTAAATGAACATGTTTTTCACAAATCTTCCTTCAGGCGGTGGCAATATATTCCCTGTGAGATGTTGTCATACATTGAAACATATTCTTATCATATGTCATATGATCAGTTGCACTAGAGTCTAGAATCCAACCTGTATGATGCTCAGTATTGGAGGCTAAAAGACCATGCCCTACAGTACCTGTGGTGGAGGACGAGTCAACAAGGTTTGACTCGGGTCATGAGAAGTAGGCTTGGCCTCCTTAGCCTTCAGTGGAGCAGTAGCTAGGGAGGCACAGCCTCCATTATTGCTCGCACTTCCACGCTCATTTGCACGTAGTTTTTTTCTTCAATTCTAGAAACCAATTAGGCACCCCATGCTTAGAAAAGCACGTATCCTCAATATGACGAGTTTGTCCACAGAAAGTACACTTCAAATCATATTTATTTTCTCGGTTGAAGGGATGAGAATTTAAAGATTGATTAGAAGGATTATTAGGACGATGAGCACCAGTTAGCCTAGAAATCATGGCCATGGACAGCAGCCCTCTTTGATTGTTACTTCCATCCATCATAGTGGCATGTCGTTGTGCTTTACACCAAACAACAGAGAACACCTCCTCAACAGATGGTAAGGGTTGAGCACGTAGAATATCACTTCGTACTTTATCAAAGATATCATCCAAACCCGCCAAAAAGGCATACACATGATCAATTTGAATTTCTTCTCGAATGGTCTTGAGATCCACAACACACCCCATCTTGATTAGCTTTCTTTGATCTAACTCTTGCTAAACGGACTTGAGATCAGCATAATACACATCAACTGGCTGGCCATCTTGACGGAGTCTGAAAGATTTAACCTTCAATTCATAAATTTGAGAAATATCCAAACCATCATAATAGGTCCAAACCACCTCTTCCCAAACTTCTTTAGCAGTATGCAGGTGAATAAAAAATCCTATAATAGCAGGTTCCATGGAATTAATTAACCACCCTTTTACTATTGCATTCTCTATCTCCCACGTCTCATACTCGGCACTATCCTCAGCAGGCTCCTTGGTACTCCTAATCACAAAGCCATTCCTACCGCGTCCAGCGATGTGCATCTCTAAAACCTTGGACCAAAGAGGATAATTTGATCCATTTAGTTTCATGGTGTTTGGTACGGCAGATGCATCACTCTGAATAACGACAAGATTCAATACTGGATTATTGGTTGGGTTACAAACACTGCCCTCCAACTTCAATACGCCACAGCCTTCCTCCGATGTCATTCTGCTTCAACAATAAAAAAAAAACGACTGTTACACACGCACCACACCGCTCGACCCACCACACTGCTGCACACACAGCGACACTGATTTCTGCGAGAAGAATTGTAGAAAAAAACTTGCGGACTGAGCACAACAGAAAAACTAAGGTTACGGCTGCCTTGGCTTTGATGCCAAATAGAATTCTACGAGATAATTTTCATTGTATTACTTCCTTGAATATATACAAATACAATCCTTGTTCTATATGGAAATAATAATCACTAAGGGACACAACAATTAATCCTTCCTAATAAAGGACTCTTAATATTTACAATATATTTACATACTTATTTTTAATGACTCACGTTTACACTTCGAACCCCTGACCTTGCACCGTGCAAGCCGCCAATACCAAGCCAAATATTTCCTGAAGGACTTACGTTGACTGGTTCAAATATTTCCAAACCTTGGAACACGCTCTCAATTTGGCTGAGGCATTCACTTTACGATTTGAAGCGATCCGAAAGAATGTGGTATAACCGTTAAAGTAAGTATTTGACTATTCAGGGATATGTGAACAACAAACTATGCCCTTGTGTGTTCATTAAGAAGTCACGTTCTGGATTTACGATTGTTACAGTATATGTCGATGGCATGAATCTCATCGGAACTCCTTAAGAGCTCGCAAGAACTGCCGCGCACCTGAAGTCAGAATTTGAGATGAAAGATCTAGGTAAGACTTGATACTATCTCAGTCTCGAGATAGAGCATTGTTCGAATGGAATCCTAGTACATCAATTGAACTACACCCAGAAGGTGTTGTGCCACTTTAATGAGGATAAAGCGAAGCCTTTAAGTACTCATATGGTCGTTCGATCGCTAGATGCAAAACGAGATCATTTTCATCCAAAGGAGGATGATGAAGAGATTTTGGAGCCTGAAGTTCCTTATCTAAGTGTGATAGGCGCTTTATTGTACTTAGCTCAATGCACTAGACCCGACATCTCCTTCGCTATTAATCTTTTGGCAAGATACAGTAATGCACCTACATGCAGACATTGGACTGACGTGAAAGACATCTTTTATTACCTTAAGGGTACTATGGATTTGGGCTTGTTATATCCCTACGGATCCTCAAGTGATGCCGCATATTTTGCTTCTCGAGTCGATTCTTGCCTTGTTGGTTATTCCAACACAGGATACTTGTCTGAACTGCACAAGGCGCGTTCTCAAATGGGTTATGTCTTTACCGTTGGAGGCACTGCAATCTCTTGGAGGTCAACTAAACAGACCTTAGTTTCCACTTTATCTAAACATGTTGAAATTCTCGCCTTACATGAAGCAACTCGGGAATGCTTTTGTTGAAAGCAGTAGTAGGCCATATTTGAAGCTCATTCGATCTCTACCTCGCCGTAGATGTCCCTACAACGATCTTTGAAGACAACTCAACATGCATCGAATAGCTTGTTGAAGTCACGCAAATCCGTTCATAAGACAAGAGCATCAGAAGATTGAAGTCACGCAAGCACATTGCGTCGAAGTTTTTCTTTTTCACATCAACAACAAGAGCATCAGAAGATTGAAGTCACTCAAATCGGTTCACAAGACAATCTGGCCGACCTCTTCACCAAATCACTACCGAAGAATATGTTTCAAAAGCTTGTTCATGTAATTGGTATGCGTAAACTTTCTAACTTGTAACATTGCTATTTCTCTTCGAAATTTTGTAAAACTTAGGGGGAGTATCATGAAGAATACTTGTTTGATCTTAATGTACTCTTTTTCCCTACGATTAGGAGCATTTTTCCCACTGGGTTTTTGCTACCTAACTAGGTTTTAACGAGGCACCCACATTAGGCTGGTCATATCCCTGATGATGTCCCGTACACGTTTCTTTTGACTTTGCATTTCTCACACATGTTTCCTTAGAATATGGATTTTGTCCATTCTCAGGTTTTTGCCATAGCCTTAGAGTTTTTTAATGAGACATACTTATGCAAGTTCCTACCTTATTGAAAATAAGCGTTGTTCCTTAGAATCAGTGCCGACGAGTCGACTTCCTCAACTTTTGCATGATGCTAAATCTACCTTGAGTATTTACACACTCAATGGGGAGTGTTGCAAACTTTCCTAATTTAAGTGTGATTGTGTAAATCCTAAATTAGATTTGATTCTAGTTATCCTTTCCTATTACAACTTCTATTCCTTGGGGATGAAGGAATATCTTCTCTCCCTTTACTACTATAAATAAAGGTACTATGTTGGAGGGCTAACACACACATTCCCCTACAATTCTACAAACACATCTCTCTAAATCTCTCTACCCTTGCCACCGGCCCCCCTTAGACCTAGTTTGGGAGTGAGGTGCTTAAAAAAAAAGCACCCATGAAAAAAAGCTGTGAGGGTTTTAGGTGTTTGGTAAACTGAAAAAAAAAGGCTTATTTTGGAAGCTGCTGTGAGAATAAGCTGAAATCAAAGGAAAAAGCTGAAGCTGCTATTTGCAGCTTTGGAAAACTGGTTTTTTTTCAAAGCACACGGAGCTACAGTGCTTCGTTAATGAAAAGACCCATTATTAGACTGCTTTTTTTCTTCCAAAAGCACTTTTACAAAAAGTTTACCAAACACTCTGCTGATTTATTTCACAGCCGCTTATTCTCACAGCACAGCCGCTTATTCTCACAGCAGCTTTTTTTCAAAGCACAGCAATACCAAACCAGCCCTTAACCTTGTCAGATAAAATAGGCTACAACATTTATTAAAATTTTATTTTATAATAATAAATTTGGCCTTTATAATCTACTCTTAATTAGTTATTTTTATATTTTTTGAGGCGACCGATTTTAATTACAAACATTAAGAAGACATACAATTTGTCATTTAGTACTACGGTATAGTGATATTCCTATTCAATTGTAAATGAGATGTCTTAAGTTTGATTATCGTCACAAGCAAATTTGAATCACATTATTGTTAGCCTATTGTAAGGCTAAGCTCACCTCATCCCCCTTGGTGTGGTTAATCTTCAAAGTTCTATGCGTCACTATATATTGGTGGATCTTCAAATGCAAGTTCTTTATATATTGGTGGATCTTCAAATTTTCATCATGTATATGAGATAAATGCTTTTCATAGAGCTTAATCCAAGGAAAGGGATCCTCTTCGGATCTCTTCCACCAAATCCACCCAATCACCTAATTCGGACTTTTGAAATTTGATCAAATGGCTAAAATTATTATAACTTTTAAAGGGGCCCCCTGTTTGTAGCCGTTTGATCAAATTTTAAAGGCTCGGATTGATTGATTTGGTGAATTTGGTGGAAGGGATCCGGAGAGGATCCCTTTCCTAGTTCCATGACATTGCTTGTAAGTTACAACACAAATGACCATTCACTCCTGCACTCCATTTGAGATATTAAGTTTATTAACTTCTCTTACAAAATCGTTTGTATATGAGTATCAGAATCGTTCTAAAATGACTTAATTCACTCACCGTAAAATATATATTTAGTGATGAGGTGAGGATCATTGCGTGTTGAGGACTTTTGACTTGGATTAACATTAGATGAAGTTCTCTTGTTCGAAAAGCATCGTGCATTAAACAATGGTATAGTTGAGGAACTTTTGGCGGGATTTCATCAACCTGCACTGGTGGCCCTTTGGGAACACGGGTGTTGGCGGAAACCTCCGTAACATGCAAATGAAAAATTTCACTTTGAATTCCGGACCTCAACATCCTGCTGCTCATGGAGTTTCACGATTGGTAATGGAAATTAACAGAGACGTGGTGGAACAGGCAGAACCACATGTTGAATCACTCTAATTTCGCACGAAGCTGTTGAAGGCTAGTCGATTCCTATGCCCTGCTTGGTCCCCTGACACAGTGGAGATTCTATACCACATCATGAGCACCGGTAAGAAACAAAACAAAAAAAAAAAAAAAAAAAAAAAAAAAAAAAACCAAAAATCACCACATTGGTAGCAGCTTGTTACAATGTTGAATGGAACGTAGCATTGTGAGAATTTTCGGAGTTTCCTTTAGAAATAAAAAAATTATTAGTTGCTAGTTATAGGGCATTTGTTAGTCGACGTGACATGCATGAATTTGCCATCCATACATTGTTTTAGCAATCATGTTTATGCTTGATTTGGATAGATATAGCAAAAGAGATTAAAATTGTTGAAGCTGGAGAAAAGATGGACGAGAATGACAGCACAGACTCACCATTCACCAGATCTGCATTATCGGATTGTGTTTGGGTATATGGTGGCATCTCATGTGTGATACTGATTTTATACCTCAGATATATTTTCGGACTCTTATTGCTCTAATAATCTTTTTCTCTGTTTCAGTCCCATGATTGATGATCCATCCATCCCAGAAAATATCTACAACCCTAAAAAAATAATAAAAAAAGAAATTAATCCAATTAAACTGCGGGCCATTGGAATGAGAACTGAAAGATCATGGGTTCAATTGGGGCTTAATTTATATATTTATGGTAAAAAGGCATCTGCAATCTGCATGCAGCAGACAAAATTGTTGTTCCTTGTAAACAAAGCCATCTTCATTGCACATGAATATAATAATAATGTAATGGAAAGGGTTTTCTCATCATTCTCTACTTTATTCTTAGTCATTTTTTCGGTTTATATATTTCTAATGCACACCATACTCGATTCGACATATGATCTTATCGTCCAAAGTTGCAGCTTCAAAATATAGTTTGTAAATAAAATATTCTTACGTAATCTACGTCTGATTAATTAATATAGAACTTAAGATGCAACAGTATAGTAGATTAATACAAAGATAATCACTTGTTTTGCTAGGTCTACCTCTCTGTGGACGGATTCATTTAGGGACTACCTGGGTTCCGGGACCCTACCGGAAACGAAAAAAAATGGATTGGAAGGTCTCCCAAAAGTATTATGGCTTTCTGGTACATAACTCAGTAGTGCCCACCAAGTATTCAATTAGATACCTTCTTCGTAGGTGAAGCTCAAATGCTGGGACAATATGGTTTGACAGTGTCAACAGCGCACAAGTGCTCAGCGAAATACCTCAGTGACAAAACTTAGCATAAGTTGACTGAACTCAAAAAAAAATTGTACGCATTGCAAGCATTTCTTTTGTCTAAAAAAATTATTTAACTTGTATACTATAGGACCCTTTGGGATACGATTAATGGTTCCACCACTTATTATGTTGTGATTCAAATTGTTTATGTTTTTAGGTTAAATGATGAAATATATATAATCCTAACAAAACAAGTGAGTCTAATCAAGTGGTTAGCATTTTAATGCTACTCACACATTAGTAGCGTTCAAACGCTATAATAAAGTCATAACCTTCTCTAGTTCATTCATGATAATGGCTATTTTTATTGTTTATGATTAGATTTATGAAGTTTTCACTTGTTTCATCGTTTGGACTTGCACAGAAAGCCACGTTCTTATGCATGTGTTAGTTACTAATCTAGCCTAGCAGTAGCATATGATAGTTAAAAATTGAAAATAACAAGATAAAAAGGCATGCTGGTCTTCTTCTCGTCTTGGGGTCCCAAACCATGATTCCTTTTTCCTCTTACGTCACTAACAGACAACAGCCTTCCTCCTTACGCTTCAAAGGCACGTGCAGTCCTAATTTAAGCAAAAAAAGAAATGTGTGATGTGTAAGAAAGAGAGCAACTCTTGTAAATGGATTCATTGTTATGTGTTTTGTTTATTTATTAATACAATGTCATATAATTAAAAATTTACATATGATATTATTTGATTGGAACATGAGTTACCGTGACTGCTTTAGAGAAAGCTTGAGGCAAAAGCTTTGGATTGCATGGTCATTGTTTGTGACAGTGAACTCAACTTTTATGCCTTTTTTTTCTTTGAAGAAGATGGAGTGCAGCCAACATGCACTTGAAAAGGAGTAGTGGGAATTGAAGATGCAAGAGATATGGGGAGGGGGGGCATCTTTTTATTGAGTTGGGTCTATCAAATCTGGGATGACAATTGACCAAAGAGAGCCAGATAATTAGGGTTTAAAATTCGATCGCCAAAGAATTCGATTTTTTTTTCTTCAAAAAAAGGAGACAAGCTGATAGCTTCGTCACGGCAATCCATCATTCTAGGGGCCGAGAATACTCACATAGACATTTCAGCGTCCCTTGGCCACCATCATTTGATTCACCAACACCAGTAATCGAACAAAGGATGTGCTATGTGGAATATAGACTTGAAATTCGTTCTCAACTACTAAGCCACCCTGTGGTAGTTCCAAAGAATTAGAATATGCTTTGTTTCTTTTTCTTGCTTCAGAAATTAGCCAATGTGTGGGCAGTGTGTACGTATGAGGCCTTAGGCCGTTTTCTTTGACACTTTTTTCCTACTTTTGCATTTGAGATTATATATTGCATGTCATTTCCACTAGGAGGAATTGATTAGGTCATAAAGGTACCAAAGCTATTTGCACTATAATTTTTTTAATCAAATCGTAAACGTATTGTGACATTAGACGTGGGATGAAGGGAAAACATGAGAGCATACTTTATTTAATTATGCTCAATGGATTGAACGAATCAAAAGAGAATCAAGAATAAACATATTGTGTAGAAGAAATAAAAGTGTGCATAAATCATGCCCTTATTAGAGTTTCATTAATTGCAAAAGAAGACGCATTGGGTTACTAGAAGGGGAGGGTGTAATATTGCCCTTATTAGAGTTCCATTAATTTCGCGCCTCTTGAAAAAGAAAAGAAAAAAAAAACTCATTTACCAAGCACAATTTATGTCTCAACTTTTTCATAAAGCTACTTTTAAAAAAAAATTAAGCAATACCACTCACTTCAACTGACACCCTCCTTCTCCTATTATTTGTATTTTGGAATTGGTCAATACGAAATTAGACGTTGTAGTGTCTCCTTCCTAATTATGTTTTCTTCTTCTTCTTCTTCTCCTTTTTTTTTTTAACATTTTGATTCAGATACTGCATTGTAGTAACCAGTTCCTGGTTATGCTTTTTACGTTACTTTGACATTTGGATTCAGACACTGCAGCGTAATGTCCGTTTCCGGGGTCTGTTTTTTAACATTTTGATTCAGACACTGCATGGCAGTGCCTAGTTCCTAGTTATGTTTTTTACGTTACTTTGACATTTGGATTCAGACACTGCATTATTGTTTCTTGGTTTTGTTTTTTTGTTTTTCTTTCTTTTTTTACATTTTGATTCAGACATTGCATTGTGTTTTCTGTTTTCTAGTTCTGTTTTTACTTTTGAATCAGGCACTGCAACACAGTGTCCTTTTTGTGGTTCTATTTTTTTTTTATCATTCACACGCTTCCTATGCTTCACACCTTGCGTGATGGTTACATTTGACTTCAGACACTACAACGCATTGTCATTTTCCTAATTTTGAATTGATGACCGTAAAACTCTCGCAAACGCACCTACAATTCAAGAGGGTTTTGATGGACACTACCCTAGAAAAGAATCTCCACGACCAAAACATTTGTAATTGGAATTTGTTACATCCTTCTGCTTGCTCTTTGTTTATTTATTTATTTATTGCTGAGCAAATTAGGATGGTTTGTATAAACGTAAACAAGGGAAATGTTTGGCCACATTTGCCCTATGACGGCCTGTAAGTTTTACTCAACTTGTAAAGTAAAAATACCAATCACACTGGAGAAAAGAGAGAAGGAAGGTGGCTGACAAGTCTTTAGACATCAAACAAATTCCACCTTGATTTGCATTTGGATTTTCCATTTACACCGCTCATCACCGTCACCGCTGCTAAAGAGAAAATGATGGATACTATTGATTTGCACTTGGGAGGATATTACTGATTTGCACAATGGAAAGTGTTGTTAGTTTTATGTAGCCTCTCATGGAAAATTTGGTTCTAGTTAGGCTGTTTTATGATCTATATTTTCTAAGCCATATATAGAAGAAAGAATGTTTTTCAATGTTATGTGTATTCTTCTCATTCAGAGGTATATATACAATCATATGCATTCCTATCATAATAAGGAAAGAATAATTACAATTGATTACAAGGAATACATCCCAAACTAGGAAACCTATTATAAAAGGAATCCCACAATCGTAGGAATCCCAATACAAGTCAACACCCCCCCTCAAGTTGGTGCATATATGTTGCACATGCCCAACTTGTCTATAAACCTTTAGAACTTGTCACTAGAAACCGCCTTGGTGAGAATGTCCGCTACTTGATCTTCAGTTCCTATGGGAGGAACCTCGATTACTTTACTGTCCAACTTCTCCTTAATAAAGAACCTGTCAACCTCCACATACTTAGTCCTATCATGTTGCACCGAATTATGTGCAATATCACGAGCTGCTTTATTGTCACATAATAACTTCATTGACCGAGCATGTTTGACCCCCAAATCTTGTAATAGAAACTTAAGCCACAAGATTTCACAAATACCAAGTGCCATACCTCTATATTCAGCTTCTGCGCTTGACCTTGCTACTACATTTTGCTTCTTGCTTCTCCATGTTACTAGATTTCCTCCAATAAAGGTGAAATACCCGGATGTTGAAAGCCTATCATCCGTCAATCCTACCCAGTCAGCATATGTATAACCTTCAATTTTGAAATGCCCATTCTTTCGAAACAAAATTCCTTTAACCGGGGTCCCTGTCAAGTAACTCAATATCTCATAAAGGCACATATGTGTTGTTCTCTTGGATTATGCATATATTGACTAACTACACTTAATGCATGAGCAAGATCCTGCCAAGTATAGGCCAAATACATTAATCTTCCTACTAACCTTTGGTACCTCCATCTATCAACCGGTACCTGGTTCTAATTGATACCTAGCTTTATTCCTTCTGCCAACGGAGTAGCCACCAACTTGCACGCTGACAAACTGGTTTCTTCCAATAAGTTAAGAATGTACTTCCTTTGTGACAGAAATATCTGGACTTACACCTCGACACTTCAATCCCAAGGAAATATTTTAAAGAACTGAGATCTTTCATTTCAAATTTTGTGGACAATATTTCTGCAAGGCTACTTGCTCAATTGGATCATTAACGACAACCACCATATCATCCACATATACAATGAGAGTTGTAATCTTTCCGTTCTTGCATTTTAGGAATAATGTGTGATCCCAATTACTCTGTTTGTAGCCAAATGCTTTCATGGACTTGGTGAATCTACCAAACCAGGCTCTTGGAGATTGCTTCAACCCATACAATGACTTCCTGAGCCTACATACCTTTTGTTTCCGTATGTCCGGATCATTACACCTTGGCGGAAGGTCCATGTAAATCTCCTCGGTTAGATCTCCGTGAAGGATCACATTTGATTCAGACAGGTGACGGGTAGACACATAATTATTTAATGGATATCTCACTCTTGAATCTGAATTTGTTTCACTCATGGAGTACTTATGTTTACACTTAGGATCTGCCTCGTAAGTGGGTTTAGGAATACCTCGGTTAATACGCTTTGGAAGGCGATGAAGGGGAGGTGCATCCGGTGGAGAAGCCGATTGGCTATGTGTACTAACAGAAGACGAGTCCATATTCTGATCTGTAATAACATCTGGAGAAGGATCCCGTGCTAGCCGTTGCTGCTCGGTTTCATTTAAGAACATGGGCTGCAGCTCTCTTTCAAGCCCAAAAACCGTGGGTTGATTTTTCTCCCGAGGCCGAAGGGCCGTGTCCTGATTAGTTGGCTGCTGTTCAGTGGGCCGCTGGTCAGTGGACTGCTGTTCAGTCAGCCGCTGGTCAATGGGCTGCTGTTCAGTGGCCTGCTGATCATCAGATGCCGTGGGCTCCAATTGGGATAGCTTCTCTTCATGCAACTCATTTCCAGCCGCAGAAAAATAGTCAAAAAAACCGAACTTCCTTATCCCGATACTCCCCCTGACGTAACGACTTGAAGGAACTGAAAAACATTTCATTCTCATGAAAAATCACATCTGAAGTGATAAGCATCTTCTTAGTTGAAGTGATATCCCTTTTGGGTAGTACCCACAAACACGCAATGGAAAGCTCGAGGCTCAAGTTTACTATTTCGTTAAGGAGGATGGAGGTGAACAAAAGCAATGCACCCCAGAACCCCCGGGGAAAGATTTGGAACCGGTGGACAGTTAGTCTGAGCCATGAGGGCCTGAAACGGTGTTTGGAAGTCGAGAGTGCGAGAAGGAAGATGATTAATAAGATAGGCCGCAGACGTGAATGCTTTGATATGATTTTTACCACCTGCAAAAGTAGAGAAAAAAAAAACTTAAAAAAACTTGCAAGAGTACAAGGTTATCATGGTATATCAACTCAAGTAAGGTCGTTTTCCACTAGGATTGAATGAATAATTTATGCAAAACCAAAATCTTAATTAATTATTTGAAAACAAAGTTTGAAAAAGGGTGATTTTATGAACTAAAATAGGTTTTTTCTATTAACACTCTACATATTGTTGAATGCACCCCACAAAAAATTCAATATGAAATTACTTATGTATTCTACTATGCAATGACAAATTCGACCTTATTAAGTTATAAAAAAATAAGAATTTTTCAAATACACCACACGTCACTTTTAACGTATTATTTATCTTTTTCAATTATCAAAACCCTCCCACCCTCCATTATTGAACAAAATCCCAACTAATGAAACTACCAACACATTGATTGAGAAAACCCTAACAAAATGTCTATGAATATGCCAATGCTAAAAGTCACTGTGATTGTAAGAAATTATTTTCTCTCTAACCACACATTATATCACATCCCGACATTTATTATGTCGAAAAACTTCAGAACTTATGCCTTTAAACCAACTCTGTGAATTGCAATACCAACGGCTTGAAACTTTCAATAATTCTTTTTTTTTTTAATTTTTTTTTTGTTATAGAAAAGTTACATAAGATCTTGAGTTTGGATAATTCTTGAGTTTGGAAGTGACAAGATTTTCCAATCTACACAAAGATAAAAAAAAATTTAAGATAAGTGTTAGTCTCCAAAGTGGTTAATGATAATATGCTATCAAGCTGGAAACGAAAAACAAGTCAATCACATAACTAATTAGCCTGGGAACAGCAGGGTATCTAGATTCAATCCATCAACATTACAAATGAGTATTATAAAATTTGAAGAAATTGGGGTGTATATAGAAATATTATGTGTGTTTTGAGAATGTGGGGTGTGAGGGTATTATGGAGAGGTATGTGGGGTGTATAAAGATATTTTTTAATTGAAAAAATAAATGTGGGGTGTATTAAGTATGTGATGTTTATTCAACAATTTGTGGGGTGTTAATATAATAAGCCTCTAAAATATTTAAAACGAATTTAATTAACAATAATTAAATAAATTGGGAAAGTAAAAAAAACAAAAGAAAATAGTTTGAAAATCTATTTAAGCACTAGGGTTCTGACATCAACTTAACAATTCTACGTAGTTCTTCCAATTACTTATGAATTACACATGCATATTTTGAAGGTTAAGTTTTCCTAAAGTATGCCCTACTTGGAACCTCCAACATAGAACGTATATCTAACATGCAACCCGTCTGTAGTGTCCAGATTGAATGTGAACATGCAAGACTCATTAAATTTTGTGAAAACCTTTTGAAAAACCATATAACCTTTAAAACGTGTCATCCATCCTAAGAAGTTACACATATTAACCATAAAAAGCCAGCGCCAATTTCAGGGATAACCCCTCGCCAAAATTGCATCAAATTACTTTTCTAAATACCCTAATGGTGGCCAATCATCAAGACAATTAGATAGTTTAAAAAACGATGATTAATAATTCAAAACCTGCATGTATAATATCATAAGTAAATTGAAAAGAAACTATATATTCTTGCTAAGGCTCGTAGCCTCGCCTTAGCAAACAAAATTAGTAACGAAAAATCATTAAACAAAATATTATTAAGAATATGGATAGAAAACACATTGAAAATAAACTTGAATCGTCAAAAGCTCTCTAAACTGCATTCTCCAAAGTAGTGCCCTCTTCTGAAGTAATGTGTTTGTTTTCTTCTCTAATGGCTAAAAAGCCTTATTTCTAATACTACAAAATAAAATCCTACCTAGAAAAGGTTTTCTAAAAACTACGAAACATAATAGAATAAGATAACTAGGAAATAAAAGATTTCCTATTTGAACTGAAATTCGGACTTCTACAAAAATTAGACTTTTGACTGACCATATCAACCTCGATTTGGTCCTAAAAGTTTTTTTTTTTTAAAAGCTTGAGATATCCCTATCAAATCCTCAGAAGGAGTCTTCCTCAAAATATGCCATCTTGACCTCCAAAATGCCCAAAACGTCCAGAAACGTTAATCTGAAAAAGCTGTGCGCTGGGCATTCTTTTCTTCGCCATGGTCAAACGGCTTGGTAGAAAAATCTGAAACTTTGACACAATCATCTTGAAAGACTCACGAGCATCCTCCAATTAGAATCACTCCAAAATCCATCCATTTAATCATTTTTTGCTCAAGAGGAAATCAAATATCCTACATTGGAAATATGATCCAAAATATTAAAATCTCACAAAATAACCAATAATGTAAAGGAAGATGTGCCTCAACAAGCGAGGTACGAACCACCTCTAACAAGTGTCTATTTTTGCGTTCAGCAACCCCATTATGTTGATGAGTATACGGGCATGTGGTCTGATGAACAATACCATGCATATCAAGAAATGAACGAAGTTTTGTATTAACATATATACTCTCCGCCATTGTCACTTCGAAGAACCTGGATATTCATGTTGTACTGCACAACAACCATTTTATGGAACTTTTAAAAGGCCGACTTAACTTCATTTTTCGACTTTAAAAAACTAACCCAAGTCATTCTTGTACAATCGTCAATAAAAGTAACAAACCAATGAGCACCGCCAAGCGTGACTATTTTCGAGGGAACACATTAGAATGCACAATCATAAAAAGAACCAAACTTTTATTTAAACTTGGAGGAAAAGAAGTTCGATGGCTTTTAGCCAAATCACAAACATCACACTTAAACTAAGAAGCATCATTCTTAACAAACAAACTAGGAAATAATTTATGCAGATAACCAAAAGAAGCATGCCCAAGGCGTTGGTGCCACATCCAGATGTTTGACACTTTATTAGTATCCCCTTGAGAATCGTCTATGGAAAGAGCTTGAGTCAGCAAGCCAAAACTACTAGTAGTCAACTCCAAGTAATAAAGCTTCCCACATCTAATACCATAACCAATCGTCTTTCGCGTCCGGATGTCCTTAAAAACATAAAAATAGGGCCAAAAAATAACCAAACAGTGTAAGACAAGAGTTATTTGGGCAACAGATTACAAATTATAATTTAAGGAGGGAACCACAACAACAGTGTCAAGTTTCATGATATCATAAAGGACAACCATGCCTTCCCCGACAACTGGGGCGGCATCCCTATTAGCAATATTGACCAAGGTTTGTGAGGAGGTTTTTAGGGATGGAACCTGTCTAGAATCACAAGTCATATGTTCAGTAGCTCCGGAACCAATTATCCATGTATTTTCGTAACAGAAGTGGAAATATTTAGTGCCTTACCATCACTACTACCTGCCGCAGCAATCATGGTGGATGCCTTGTTTGCTATTTGATCTGAATCATTCTTTGTTTCTACAACGGAGGCTCATGATTTGTTGCAGCGGGGATCACAAGTCTTATCCTAATTCTCTGGATATCCAATCATCTCAAAGCAGTAACTCTTGGAGTGTCCTGTCATGCCATAGTGTGGGCACTTACCTTGTCGGCATTTACCTAAGCGAGGGATCCTTTCCCAGCACTTCTCCACGAACCTAATAAAAAACATCATCGAGGCCACCAAGAAACACTAGACTCTGTCTCTCAGTGGATTTGTGAAATGTTTTAATGTCGTTTTCACACTCCATGGACACTTTATTAAAGTGATCCAATTCCTAAAAAATCTCAATTAATTCTCCGAAATATGTAGCCAAAGGTCGACCATTTTGACGAAGACGTGATGCCTTCTTATTCAAAGAATAAATTCTAGCCTCATTATTCTCATCATAGTAGGCTGCCTTAAGAGTGTCCTAAATCTCCTTCAAAGTAGATAACCGAATGTACCACTTCATAATCTCCGGCTTCATTGAAGGCAATAGCCAACTCTTAATTCTCTGATCTTTAGATAACCAATCATCATATTTAGGATCGTCTTTGTTAGGTGCCTTGATAGACCCACAAAGATACCCCATTTTCGTCCTTCCAGCGATATGGATTTGAATAAGAGGAGCCCATAAATCATAGTTCTTCACATCCAATACCATACCAATGTTAAAACTGGAATTATTCGACTGCACCATAATTGGAGCAGCAGCAAGAATATGCACATAACCAGTCGCCTTTTCTTCAGCCATTTGCCTTGCTATCGGTGCAAATTAAAGTCTATAGTGTGGTGATGGAAACCTGGAACATGAAGACAGGAAAACTGAAAGAACGTGGGTAACAACAACGTTGAGTCGCTTGCTGCAATCAATCAAAAAACGGGATAACGAACTCGAACAACAACGACGTTAAGTCGCTCACTGTTTACATCAGAATAGAGGCACAACGAAAAGTGTGTTGAGCACGACAATACCAACCCAATTGGGGCTCGATTTTTTTCTAACTCAACTTTGGTGCCAAGAAGAAAGAATGCTTTTCAATGTTATGTGTATTCTTCTCATTCAGAGGTATATATACAATCCTATCATAATAAGGAAAGAATAATTACAATTGATTACAAGGAATACATCCCAAACTAGGAAACCCATGATAATAGGAATCCCACAATCGCATGAATCCCAATACAAGTCAACATATATATCTCTACTGGCCATATGTATGGTTCTAATTAATATGAAAAAATTTCCCTGGGATCAGCTTTACTTTTCGTAGTTACAAACCCTTATCATGTTCTACCTTGAAGGGCTGATAGGATTTGGAGCTGGTGAATGCGTTTTGATAGGGAGTAGATAAGAATTAGAGAGAGGAGAAAAAAAAATAAAGTCAAGAGAAAGGTATAAGGGTATAATAGTTATTTTCTAACTAGCTTAAATTCATGTGACATGCTTCATTGACCTATAAATAATTATTATAAATATTTGATTGTTTATGTCCTAAATGAAAATTGAGTATTGATTTATGACTAATTAGTAAAGATTTTATTGACCTTTAGCTAACTAACCTTATATTAAAATGTGAACATCTATTTTAAAATTAACCAACAATAAGAGGGAGAGACTTAGACCATATTCAAAAGAGATGTCAAATATTATGTGTGATGAGTCATATTATACTATATATTTTACCCTAATCTTAGTATTAATTTATTGGTTACTTTGTGAGATTTTGATACTTTGGATTATATTTTCAATGTAGGACATTCGACGTCCTCTGGAGCAAAAAGTGACCAAACGGATGAATTTTGGAGTGATTCCAATTGTAGGATATTCCTGAGTCTTTCAAGATTATTGTATCAAAATTTCAGATTTTTCTACCAAGTTGTTTGACCGTGGCAATGAAATAAAGACCCAGCGCGCAGCTTTCCCAAATTGACGTTTTTGGACGTTTTGGGTATTTTGAAAGTCAAGATGACATATTTTGAGGAAGATTCCTTTTGAGGATTTGTAGGGGATGTCTTCAACTTTCAAAAGTGATATTTTGGGACCAAATCGGAATTGAATTGGTTGGTCAAAAGTGTGATTTTCTGAGAAGTCCGAATTTTGGTTTAAATAGGAATCATTTTATTTCCTAGTTATCTTATTCTATTTTGTTTCCTAGTTTTTAGAAGACCTTTTCTAGCAAGGATTTTATTTTGTAGTAGTATAAATAAGGCTTTTTAGCAATTAGGGTAAAGAAGAGAGGAGGAAACGCAACTTTGAAGTTTATTTTCAAGGTGTTTTCTTTCCTTGTTTTTAATAATATTTTGTTTTATGATTGTTAGTAACTAGTTTCCTTTGCTAGGGCGAGGTTATGAGCCTTAGCAACAATATGTAGTTTCTTTTCAATTTGCTTATGATATTATGCATGTAGGTTTTGATTAACCCGTTTAAACTATCTAATTTAATTGTCTTGATGATTGGCCACCATTAGGGTATTGAGAAAAGTAATTTGATGCAATTTTGGCAAAGGGCTGTCCTTGGAATTGGCACTATGATTAATATGTGTAACTTCTTAGGATGGACGACATGTCTTAAGAGTTATATGGTTTTTCAAAAGGTTTTCACAAAACTTAACGAGTCTTGCATGTTCACATTCGATCTGAATGCACGAGTTGCATGTTAGATATATGTTTTATGTTGGAGGATCCATGTAGGGCATACTTCAGGAAAACCCAACCTTCAAAATATGCATGGGTAATTCATAAGTAATTGGAAGAACTACGTAGGATTGTTAAGGTGATGGTTGAACCCTAATTGTTACATCCCACATCGTCCAGGGGAGTGGATCATGTAAGCCTTATATGTATATTCCCATCTCTACCTAGCATGATGCATTTTGGGAGCTCACTAGCTTCGGGTTCCATCGGAACTCCGAATTTAAGTGAGTTCGCGCGAGAGCAATCCCATGATGGGTGACCCACTGGGAAGTTCTCGTGTGAGTTCCCAGAAACAAAACCGTGAGGGTGTGGTCGGGGCCCAAAGCGGACAATATCATGCTACGGCGAAGTCAAGTCCGGGATATGGTGGGACCTGAGCCAGGATGTGACACTAGTGGTCAAATTTATTTTCAAAACTATTTTCTTTTGTTTTATTTACTATGCCAATTTATTCAATTATTTTTAATTAAATTCGTTTTTAATATTTTAGGTCATTAAATTACCTTTTTCCAAGCTTTGTTTTCAAATAATTAATTAAGATTTGGTATTTACATAAATTATTGATTCAATCCCTATGGAGAACACTGTTCTAAAAATCGGCCTAGGCGCTGGGCGGTGGAGCCTTGCCCCAATTTTGGGCAAGGGGTTTGGAAAAGTCGGCTGGAAGCTAGGCGGCCCTAGGAGGTTTTTATTATATTTTTTTATATTTTTTATCAATTGTGTGCTTTTTTCTTTTTTGATTTCATGGTAGTATACTTATGGAAATGGTGTACCTAATTTGCAAATGATGGATTTACTACAAGTTGATCCAATTGGAGCACTTTTGAGGGGATACATACAAAGAAAAAAAAAAAACTAGATACGACAAGGTTAAATAATTTAGTCTATGTCTAATCCAATACAAAGATCATGATTCATGAACAAGAAGAATTTAGTCTATCATCCAAATCCTCATCATTATGATTATATGCTTATTGTTTTTTAAATATTGAACTTTTTAGATGTCTATAATTTGTGTATTCTTCTACTTCTATTTTTACATTTTATCATTCTTTTATTATCCATACAAGTATAGTTTTTTTTAGGTGTAAATAGGCACTTATTTACATGATATATAATAAATTTACATAAATCCGCCAAGGCCGCCTAGGCGCTAGGCCCCCGCTCGGCGCCCGACTAGCGCCTAGCGATTTTTAGAACCTTGGTGGAGAACGACCTTACTTGAGCTGCTATACTACAATAACCTTGTACTCTTGCAAGTATTTTTAAGTATTTTTATCCCTACTTTGGTGGGTGGTAAAATCCCCATCAATGTGGCATGTGAGTCATTTGACTCCTTGCGTTCTAGTTGTCTTTTTTGATAGCACACAAAGAATGAGTCAAATATATTTAATTTATTTTTAATGCATGGGTCCCATTAACAATCAATAGAATAAAAACTAAAACTAATTTTGATTATTTTTTAATAGTTAATGTAACTCTATGCCCAATAAAATAATAAAATAAATATTTGACACATCTATTGGAAAAGAAAAGAATTTAGCACTTGTATTCAATTGGCCACATCAACCATCAAATAAAATTTTGACATACTATATTTGACATCTTATTTGGAGATGCTTTTATGATTATTTAAATTACCATGCAAGGCTTCCTTCCTCGATGTAGGATTTATAATTTCACCACAAATTTCATCCTCTTATCAAATAATCAAATTTATGTCTCCATGAAATCCCAAAGAGCTACTAATTAAACGGTAATTCCATCACTTAGAAAAGGTTATGTGGAATAATGGGACAATTAGACTCGTGAAAACTGAAAATGGTATAAAAGTTCCCGCGTTTGGGGACCCAAGAAAAAACGCGTTTCAACTTTCAACTTTATGATTTTCTTTGTATAGTGCATATACACACAGCTAGGGGCCTAGGGCACGAGAAAGATTTTTCCACTGCGGCTATTTACCATTACCATGTAGGAATAACCATAAGTTAACATAAGTTTCAATTTTATCGATAGGGAGTGAAGATTCAAGCTTAAAATATAACGAGAAAATAGCAATAGTTGATTTTAGCAACTATGTTTTGAGGACGTAAATTGTCAAATATTTATGGAATGTACCAGCCTTATGCTAAAAATTAATTGTGTGAACTTCTAATTTATTTTCTCCCCTATATCTGTTTTGATCAATGTGCTAGTATGAATCGAAAAGCTAGAAGCGATGCTACTTTGTACGAAATTATTTTGAAAAAATGAAGGATACCGATCCTCTTTGTGAGGATCTGGAGGATCAATCAATCGTATCTGTTCATCGTACATCATGCGGCTAGTTTTCGTTAGGTACTGTTTGTGTTACAATTTTCTTTAAGTACTCTTTATTTCTTCTTCTCTTTAAATAAAGGATACTGATCGAGAGCCAAAATTTTATCATGTATGTGAGATAAATGCTTTTCCCATAGCTTAGTTCCATAACATTGCTTATAAGTTTCAACACATATGACTATTTACTCCTGCACTCCATTCGAGATATAAAGTTGTTGGGGCTTAAAAATGTCACACACCAATCCAACCAAGTCTCAAGGCCCAATTGTCATGCAAAGCCTACATTCAAGTCCAAACACATGCCAAGGCATAGGATCGAAGAAGAATATATTCATAGACATGCCATTCCACGCCATGCTCATACCTATTCATCACGCCATGCTTCCTTAGCCATAAATCATGCTAAGCCCAAGTCACGTATTTAGGGCTTGCCAAGTAGATTGTGGTGTGGATGGTTATGGAAGGTTATCGGGCCTACGTGGAATCGAGGTCATGGAAGACTTTGGGCAGCTTGGGAGCCCAAAGATTTAAATCCCATACCCTTTGTATTCCACGCAAGCATCATTGAGAGAGAACTAGCCTAGCTTATCCCTTTATCTAGCAAGCCAACCCCCTTATTTAGGATTAAACTAGATTCTTGCATTAAATGCATGTTAAGGCCTAGCAAGTCAGGCATTTAATGCTGACTTTCCCTTCCTAGCCTGCATAGATAACCACGCACATAAGCCGTGAAGCACGCTACCAAATTTAGCGCTTATGGAAGGCCGCCCTGGGAAAGACATGCCTCGGGAATAAGCAATCTACAGGTCTCAACAGTGCAACTAGTTTACACCAAAAGGGGAATAATATGATAGCTAGGAAGAAAGAAGGGGAAGACCAAGCCACAAAAGGATATTCCTTTTAAGCCTAAAGAAGAACCCTTCATTTACATAAAGAGGGAGAGAAACCATTAGAGAGGAGGAACATAGAAAAAAATCAGTAAGATAGAACCACCCAGGAAGAAACCCAAATAGCTCCATTTTAGTCGAGAAGGTTACTCCAAGCCTCAAGCATCACCATTCATGCAACCTTAGCAATTTCCACAACCTTCTATCAAACATCTCAACCATTAAAAGCCTTGTTATCACCCTAGGAAAGCCCAAAACATGCAGCTAAGAATGCCATGCAACCATGCCAACCTTCTCTCTCATGTAAACTAATAATCTTCTAGCTTCCACACCCGTTTCACTTGAGCAGGTCATTATCTTGATCTTTCATGCTATCATTGAGTCGTTAATGTTACTGGGGTATTTCCTAAGACAAGCTTTCTCTTTTAAGATATCCCAGGACTTGTTACGAATCTGTACCAAGAGAGACAAAAGAACATTCTCAAAGTCCAAGTCCACCTCGACCTAAAAGTCTTCCAACATAAATTGGCGACTCTGCTGGGGACAGGTCGCAATCTTCATTTAATGGCTCCCAAATCCAAAAGAAACACTGCCATGAGCGGCAATGCCTCAGACACAGGTAAGGCTGCTTCCCAACTCGACGAGTCTTAACACGAAGACCAACGCCAGGAAAGCCAAGAAAACCTGGATGAATATGACATGCCAGACATCATCGTAGCCATTTATGCCTTAGGTAAAGCCCAAAAGGAAATTGTTGCATTCGTGAAAGAGTTGAAAAACTCAATCCTGAAGCCAAATAAGAAAGCTAGTGACAATGATTGCAGACAGAGAAAAGGCTTTTCAGGAGGAGTCAGCTGCTGCTACTGGCAAGGGTCCTGAGAAAGCATCATCATTTGTCACTCAGGAAGACGTCATAGTCATGCTAAAAAAAGAGCTACACATGAGCTCGGGGGACTGGAAATATATTCATGAGCCACCATATCCAATCAACGTTCTCCACATACCATATTCTAAAGGATACAAGACTCCTAACCTTGTTTTTTTTTTTTTTTACGAGAGGAAGGGCAGCCCTAAGGTATAAGCCGTTTCATTGACATTTTGGGTCCTTATGTCGGGGACTGCAGCCTCCATCTCAGGGAGTTCTCAAAAAGCCTAACTGACCATGCCTATACTTGGTACACCAACCTCGCACCAGGTTCCATCTAGACCTAGGAAGAGCTGGAAAGAAAGTTTTGTAAAAAATATTTCCAACATGAGGAAAATGTCACAACAACTCAGCTCTATAATACATGCCAAAAACACAGGTAAGATCCAATGACTTTTGTCAAACGTTTCCGAGACCTCGCCATTGACTGCTATGACGAGAAGGATGAGGAAGCTCTTGTTGAGATCTGCATCAGCAACATTGTAGCTGACTACAGGGTGTATTTGGAGAACATCGATATCAACCAGTTCTCCAGGCTCTTGGAGGTAGTGAGGAAGACTAGCTTGTCGGTCAAACCTTCCATGGGGAGATCCTGGAAAACTGACAAAAATGAAGCTCATCATGCCCTAGCCGTGGATGACAGATCTGACTACAACCTATAGAAAATGAAGGAAATTGAGAGCGATATGGAAACCTATCATCCGCTAGCATGCAGCGACAAAGAGTTCCAAGCCTTCTTTGATACCATGCTCACAGATGGGACTATTAAGTTGCCCTGGCCGTACAAACCCCCTTCCAAGGAAGACAGAAAGGATCCCAGGTAGTGCCGCTACCATTAGTATATGGGACATCCCTTTATTATATACTAAACTTTGCGAAAAAATCTCCATGCAAAAAAATTGTGAAGGAACGCTAGAGTTGACATGCAAAATGTAAGCCATACATAATGACCCTCTGTTCAAATGTTGAGGGAAGGAGATGGCAGCTGTCATAACATGCTCTGGAGATTACGATGATTACCATCCATGAATCCATGATCCTAAGCCACCGGAAGCCATTTGGGAACTGTCCGGGAACATGGAAAAGGCTTACTGGTGCAAATACTCCAAGCCGCAGAGCTATTATACGCCATGGCCTCAAGCTGAGGGGTAGGGATATGAGGATGCAAATCTTATGGATTTCGCCCCAAGCCTAGGTGACGAGGTCTTTACCATTGATATGCCTAAAGAATACAACGAGAGAGCCTCGGAAGAGCAGTTGTTTAACCATGAAATGATGGCTATGACTTTGTACAACCTTCCTGACATGGAACCCAACATGGTTGATCGTCAACTTTCCCTAAGGCAAAGGCCCACTATAGCACAGGTCTTCTAGGAAAACCCGAAGTTCAAATCCATGTTCAACCATCTTGAATACAGCTCGGAAGCAAGAACTACTACTGCTAAAGCTCTCATGCATGTTTTCGAATATTATGGCCCTCAATGCTATGCTGCCCAACCGCAGAAGGTTTCTTTGAAAACAACAATGTTATCATCTTCACTGATCGACATGGAAGTGGCTTTCCCTGAACACCGAAGGCCACTGTACTTGGAAGGACAAATCAACGACGTCTTCATCAGACGAGCTTTGGTGGACATTGGATCCTCGCTCAACATTCTGCCCTTGCCAGTACTAAATCTAATAGGCGTCCCAAGGACAAAGGTGGTAAGGTCTCAAATCTCTATTAATGGGTAGGAATATCAATGAGGAAACTATAGGATATATCGAGATCGACTTGAAGATTGGCTCTATCAGGTCCTTTACTAAGTTTTATGTGATAGACATCAATGTGGCTTACCACGCTCTGCTTAGAAGGCCATGGATAATTAAGCACAAACTCGTGGCTTCCACCTACCACCAGTGTGTCAAGGGAATGATTGGTCTGAGGCCTTTTCGCATCCTAGGAAACCATATGTCATTCAACCTGGATGAAGTTCACTATTTTGATGCTGAGTTCTATAATGATTTCTCAAGTACCGAAAGTGGGATATCACATGCCTCAGGGATACCTTTACCCCCTTGGGAAGAAGTTCGATATCTTAGTGACCAAGAATTCTTAGCCACTATGGAAAAAGGAAAATGCATACAACCAGAGGCTAATGTCCTTGCCTACACTCCACCTTAATGTTCCAGGGTCGTGCTTCCCGACGATCGCATTGTCTACCGCTTATGATGGGTTGGGGGGCCTGACCACATTGTGTGGGAAAGCCCCAAGTATGAAGGTGTTGCACGCTAAGCAAATGCTACTGAAGATGAATCCCTGCAGAAAATCATGCCTGTGTCGAAATACATGCAAGGTGGATCCATTGCAGTGGCAGAAAATCTTGAAGAGGTAAACCTAAGCGATGATCCCTCTGTACAAAAAATGATTTCTATTAGTGTTTACTTAACTGTTAAGGAAAAGAAAGAACTAGTCAGCATGTTGAAAGAGTTCAAAGACGTCTTTGCCTAAAGTTATGTTGCGAAATTTAAACTAACCAAAATTAGTCCAACTTAGTTCCAAATTTTATGGTCGCAAGCATACAAATCGTTCGATAGTATAGAAACCAAGCACTTAATATCATCCCACATAAATTAATCCAATTTTAAACAACTAACTTAAATCCAATTGCAACATAGTGAAATTTAACATATATGTGTGTGTGTGTGTGTGTGTGTGTGTGTGTGTGTGTGTGTGTGTGTGTGTAATGATGGTTTTGAGAGTTGATACTAAAAGTAAAATAAAACATATGAAAACAAGAACTTCTGAGCACAATACGAAAAGTTACAGCCAAGAAAACAAGTTGTAATTCAATCGAGTAAAATGCTAGAGTGTCTGACTCACCATAACCAATCCTACTTATTTCCTGCAACGAATTATTAACAAGTAATCAATCTCATTGATAGTCAAATTTCCCTAATTCATGTAATATCTATGGCATCTAGACTATTACGTATATTCCACTATGCAACCATCCATGGCATCTAGATTAGTTTAACATAATGCAACTCATTACGATCAGTAGAAATTTATATAAAGACTACATAAATCCTAGAGTATGGCATCTACTACTAGGTAATTTATGGTATCTATTTGCAAGAAGCTATCACTCAAGTTGAAAACATGGCATCTGCACAACTTGCATCAAATTTACTAAGTAAAAGTCAAGATGGTTGCTAATCACCAAGACTAAAACCAAGCATATAAGCACAACAAACTACTCAATCAAAATTGAAAACTTGAAAATAATTCAATTCAGAATTTAAGCATTCATAGTCATGGCTACATCGTAGCCCTAGCTAAAAGAAATTAGTTCCGAAACATAACAGGAAATATTATTGAATTCATAAAAAATTAAAAGAAATTTTAATCTCCCAACTCGACTTCCAATAAATATGAAAATGGCTAAATCCCCAAATCAGTAGAACCCATGCTCCTACTAAGAACCCACGAACTGAAATTTTAAATGGAAATTTGGGTGCCCATCTTTCTGAACCATTCTCATTCCTGAACCAAGTTGTCTGGGTGGTATGAATATCAAAAGAGAAATCAGAGCTTTCTTCTCTTTTTTTCATGCAAATGAAAAGATAAATGCAACCTTGTTGTGGAAGCGGTCACATGCCTTTTCCTTCACCCTTCACAAAAGTTAAATAATACCAATGTAAACTATTGAAGCCCAATGACATACACAAATATAGGTCGATGATATTTGAAACAATTCCCAAACCTATTTGACTAGCCATAGAAATCAATGACTTATAATATAATTCTCTGTCATATTAATCTAGCTCAACTAAAAGTAAAGATATCAGTTCAAAATGTCATTTTTAGGGATAGAATAAGTAGTACAATTTGTACTTATCAAGTTATGAAGAGATGCCAGGCCTTGACCCGAATTTAGTGTGCCACATGCTAAATACACAGCCTGGGATCAAGCCTATCGTGCATCAAATGAGGAATTTCCACCCAGTAATAGAAGCTAAAATCAAAGTTGAAGTATAAAAGCTCTTTCAGCCAGATTCATCAAGCCTATCAAGCACCCTCTTTGGTTAACCAACATCGTCCCAGTAAAGAAGAAGAACATTGTTCAAATCCGGGTTTATATTGATTACCGAGATTTAAATGTAGCATGCCTATAAGACGAGTTTCCACTGCCTAACATGGACATCATGATCGATTCAACCTCAGAGCAAGGCATGATGTCGTTCATGGATGGCTTCAATGGATACAACCAAATCAAGATGTCTGCCAAAGATGCTGAGAAGACGGTTTTCCGCATGCCATTTGGAAACTTTTACTACATGGTCATGCCTTTTGGACTCAAAAATGCCGGTGCTACCTATCAGCGAGCAATGACAACAGTCTTGCACGACATGATGGGGAATGAAGTGGAAGACTATGTGGATGACTTTACATGAAATCCAAGACCATGGAATGGCATTGGGAAATGCTAAAGAAAGTGCTGAGGAGATGTCGAGCATATGGGTTGAAGATGAACCTTAAGAAATGCGTCTTTGGTGTTTCTTCAGGCAAGTTCCTGGGCTTCTTAGTGCATTAGCGCGACATTGATGTAAATCCAAACAAGGTGCAGACCATATGAGCCTTCATGCCACCTACAAATACTAATGAACTAAAAAGCTTGATGAAAAAATTGTCTTACATTCGGCGCTTCATCCCAGGATTAGCAGTAGCAACAGAAGCCTTCGCCCCACTATTTAGGAAAGGGAAGAAATTTGTGTGGATCAAGGAATACGGTGAAGCCTATCAACGGGTCCAGCAGCTCGTCACCAACCTTCCTACCATGAAGGCACCAGTTCTAGGCATTCTGCTCAAGCTTTACCTAGCCATAATAAGCAATGTCGTAGGAGCCCTGCTTGCCCAAGACAATCCAGCCTGGGAAGAATCACCAATTTACTATGTCAGCCGACAGTTAAGAGGAGCCAAAACCCACTATGAGAAAACGGAACGCCTTTGCTTAGCTCTTTTCTACGGATCACAGTGGCTGCGCACTATTTCCTAGCCCACAAGCTGCACCTTATGGTAAAGTTTGACCCGTTAAGGTACTTACTCACTAAATCTATACTATCTGGTAATTTAGCTCACTAGTTGCTCCAACTTTTCGAATTTGATATTATATGTGTGACGCCTAACTCTATCAAAAGCCAAGCTATGAGAGACATGCTAGCATTATTCCTCGAAGAAGAAGAGGCCATCAACTCTTAGGAATTCCTTGGTGCACTGCCAAAGATAGTTGTCGCTGCTGTGAAAGAGGAGATGTGGGTCATGCATTTCGATGGTTCTTTTACAACCACAAGAGGAGGAGTTGGCTTTGTACTTATCAATCCAAAGGGCCAAGCTACTGCCCTATCCTTCAAGTTAAACTTTCCATGCACAAACAACGTAGCCGAGTACGAAGCTTTCATTATAGGCCTTTCCACAGCTAGGGAAATGGGCGCAAGGAAGGTACGAGTCATAAGGGATTCAAATTTGGTCCTGAGCCATGTCAAGGAAACATATCAACAAGCAGAGATACAAAGTAGCATGGCTCATAAAAGGCCTAAGCAAAATTCAAAAACTTAAGGAAAAGGTTGACAGTAGCAAATTCACGCGAGGGCAAGCATCAAAGAAGAATAGGGAGACATACCTCTATATTTTCCTCTTCCACCAAAACGTCATCGTTCAAAAACTCGTCGACTTCATCAAGATCAACATCCTCTACTGCCTTGCTACCATCTTTCCTGCTTGGTATGCCGCTGTTTTCATCCTTCCCTAGGGAAGCCTGAGGATGTTCCCCACTTCCAGGGTCGAACTTGGCACTTCTATTGCTACTTTCCTCAGCGGCCAAACCCTCTCTAGCTACCTCATTGCCTTTAGTTTCCCCAGCGCTCAGCTTTTCTTCACTTGCCTCAATAATATCAAGGAACTCAGGAGGCTTGGGAGTACCGGAAGAGGTAGACGTTCAGGCATTCCAGGTTCTACGTGCATGGCCAGCGGAAGCTACTTCCTTGGCATGAGTTTTGGCAATAACAAAAAAATTATAATCAGCACACAACCACAAAGCAATGAAAGTAAGAAAAAAGGGAATAGGACTCTTTACCAAGCTTTGGCTTCCTCAAGGAACTTTCGCTCTTCGATTTCGTTGGAGTAAGGGAATCATCAGGCTTACTACTAGGAAAGCCATCTTTTACCATGCAAGGCCTCAAGTGTTTCACTGCATCATATCAGGCACAACATGTAAAGCACTTAGGAAAAGCATGCAAGAGGAATGTTAACAAAGGAAGTCAAGCTAAAGAAAATATACCCGAAACCACCTCTTCCCTTGACTTGTACACTTCCCTTTGTCAAAACCAGACACCCTACTCTTCTTTGTGCTCTAGGAAGAATCATCGAAAACATTATTTTGCTCAGTTGTGGTAAGGCACTGGCGCTTCGAACCAAAAACGACCGTTGAGGGCTTTAGCACCAATCGCGGATGACTGGCAACACTAGGAGATAACCGCGGCTGTTTGTCATCATGAAACTTGGCAATGGCAGAGAAACACTTCAACCAGTAAGCAGCATAGCTTTTAGAGATGCCACCTATTAGAGTTTGATAGGTAATGTACTGGAAAGGGCGAAAACATGTCGTAGGCTTATACATAAAACTCCAAAACATAATGCTAAAAGAGGTTTCAGCTTCGGTAGGGAAAGATATTGGCACACCTTGAACAAAACCCAGTAGCCATCGTACTCATAAAGGAGAGTAAACTGCACTCATTTCCTCACTATCTTCCCCCTTAAAAGGGACCGAGGGAGCCAGCAAAGCCAACGATTTTTCGGTAAGCAAAGGAAAATCCAAATTCTCGGAAAGATGAATTGACGTCACATTTGGATCATTATCAAAAGCAACATCAATAAAGAACATCACGGAGGCAAAACCTTTGGGGACTGACACGTATGGACGAAAAATAAAAATGTTCACATCATCTAGAAGCTCTAGGAAGTCCTTGCTTCTTCACTGGAATCTTCCCAAACCAACGACAAGCCAGTGGGAGCTTCTCAAGTAAATAAGAGGTGGAGTTAATAACATAACGACTCTTTGCTAAGCCTGAGGGGTAGGGATTTATCTTCAAACCCTTGATACGCTCCCACAAGAAAATTTGAAGAAAGCTAGCACAAACAAAACTTTTCAACGGAGCACTACCTACGACCTGCTCCTCCAGGGTGTGAAGCTGGTCTAATTCGTGGTAGAAGAGCCCGAGGAACAGCGGAACCACTTGGCCACGTGCGATTGCCATGGCCCAAGAAATCACTTGGCAACTGAAAGTATCCTTACTATCATAGAAAATGAAGTGGCCTAGCCACAAACACAACATGGCCTTGAACCTATAGTTCGACTCTTGTTTATTCTGCCAAAAATATTTGATCCATTCATTGAAGTGAAAAGCCTTTCTCAGAGAGGTATGAGCATCTTTCTTCAGAACATAAAAAATATTAGTGTGTGCAGAAGGAATGACGTAACAGAAGGGATCCACATTACCCACAGTTAGCAGATGCATAATGTTGGCAACATCTTCTAAAGTGGGGGTAAATTATCCCCAAGCACAAACAAAAGTATAGGTCTCTGTACTCCACCGCCTAACCACATGGCAAAGAAATTCGGGCTCGAGACGAACAACCTACTTCTTGGTTATGAAAACAGCGTCCAAAACTTTGGCCCTTGTCAAAGTCACACACTGGTTAGCAAAGCTAAGCTCAGTATCCACCCCATTTGCCCAGCCAGTGGCCTCACCACAGGAGAACTCGAAGTGGATCAGCACGGCGAGAAACAACCCATTCTCAATGTAGCATCAAGAAATACGTCTAGCATCAATATGAGGGACCGAATCTAAGGAGGGTTCTTTCCCCTTGAAAACCTTGCTTTGAAAACCAAGAGAAGGCGGCAGCTTGCCTCGTCGAAGTCAGTCCCCACTAATGAAGAACCCATCAATCGTAGTTAGGCACTTTGGTGACTTCATAACCATAATGCACCTATGGAAAGCAAGCATCAAACCATAGATATCACAAGCCAGTGCAGCATGCAGGAAGAAATGTGCAAGTATACAAGGCGAAACACGATAAAGAATCTACCCCGAAAAAGCAAACAAATGCGCTTCGGGAAAGCAAAAGGGTACATTCATAAAAGTCTAAGCTTTTTATGCAAAATCCATGACTTTAACATAAGACTATTTTCCTTACATGCTCTCACGCAAAACACATGCATATTTTCATACACATGCCATGCTATCAAAGTCCTAAAAGATCTAGCCAATGAAAGTGTGTCATATGTGTACCCAAGCAAAATACAGGTTATATGCAGTCAAGCTAATCATGCCAAGCAGATCAATGCAATTGATCAATCAATCCTGCTCAAGCGTGCACCAACATGCAAAAAGGCAAAGCTAAATGATAAGTGCACAACATACATGGAAAGCAAGAGAGAAATCACATAAGGAAAACACACATGGTTTTGAAGCAGCAAGGCTACCCAATGAGTGGAGTTGAATTTCTCGAAGAAAATATCCACACCCTTTATGCGTCAATGATAAAACCCCAAAATCTTTGAAATGCATAATCAAAGAGGAAAGATGCATGCCTAATTTCATTACCATGGCAAACACAGAAGACAAAAATGAGAAGAAAAATTTGAAAATAGGTCAAGGGAAGAATTTACTTACCTGAACAAAGCCTTGTTACAGAACTTGAAGTAGTATGAACGGGAGGACACAACCCAGCTCAAAAAGTATAGAAGAATTTGGAGAGAAAAACAGTTATGAAAAATTTGAAGAATGAGGAAATGAAAAGCAAGAACAAATTAAATAATTGTCCTAGGGAGAAGAGTAGTTTGTAATGGTTACCAAGTGGAAGCAGAGGGATACCTAGAGTTTCTCTATATGATTGGACATGCACGGGAAGCAAGGGAACATAACAGCAGGGAGTGATCAGTTGCCCTTCGAAAAGATGAAGAGTCACATCAGGAAGCCCATGTTCTAAAAAAAAAAAAGGAAAGAAATCCTTTGGGCCTGGGTTGATTATTTAGCCCACCCAAAATATCTCATAGCCCAAATAATCAAGAGGGCTAATGTTAGGGCCTAAAAATGTCACACACCAACCTAACCAAATCTCAAGGCCCAATTGTCATGCAAAGCCTACATTCAAGCCCAAACACACGCCTAGGCACGAGATCGACGAAGAATATATTCACAAACATGCCATGATACGCCATGCTCATGCCTATGCATCACGTCATGCTTCTTTAGCCACAAATCATGCTAAGCCCAAGTCACGTATTCAGGACTTACCAAGTGGATTGTGGTGTGGATGGTTACAGAAAGTTATCGGGCCTACGTGTAATCGAGGTCATGGAAGACTTTGGGCTGCTTGAGAGACCAAAGATCCAAGTCCATACCCTTTGTATTCCACACAGGCATCATTAAGAGAGAACTAGCCTAGTTTGTCCCTTGCCCTAGCAAGCCAACCCCCTTAGTTAGGATTAAACTAGATTCTTGCATCAAATGCATGTTAAGCACAGCAAGTTAGGCATTTAATGCTGACTTTCCCATCCCAGCCTGCACAGACAGCCAACGCATAAAAGTCGTGAAGCGCGCTACCAAATTTAGCACCTACGAAAGGCCACCTTGGGAAGAAGCAATATGCAAGTCTCACTAGTGCAACTAGTTTACACCAAAAAGGGAATAATATGATAGCTAGGGAGAAAGAAGAGGAAGACCAAGCCACAAGGAGATAATACTTTGAAGCCTAGAGAAAAACCATTCACCTACATAAAGAGGGAGATAAGCCAATAGAGAGGATGAACACAGAGGGAGAAATAGAGAAAACGCAATAAGATAGAACCACCTAGGAAGAAGCTTAGAGAGTTCCATTTTAGTTCAGAAGCTTACTCCAAGCCTCAAGCATCACCATTCATGCAACCTTAGCAATGTCCACAGCCTTCTATCAAACATCTCAACCATTAGAAGCCTTGCTATCACCCTAGGAAAGCCCAAAACATGCAGCTAAGAATGCCATGCAGCCATGACAACCTTCTCTCTCATGTAAACTGATAATCTTCTAACTTCCACACCACGCTTCACTTGAGCAAGTCATTATCTTGATCTTTTATGTTATCATCGAGCTATTGATGTTACTGGGGTATTTCCTAAGACGAGCTATCTCTTTCGAGATATCCCGAGACTTGTTACGAATCCGCACTAAGGGAGACAAGAGGACGTTCTCAAAGCCCAAGTCCACCTCGACCTAAAAGTCCCCCAACAAAAGTTTACTAACTTCTCTTACAATATCATTTGTATTTGAGTACTAGAGTCGTTCTAAAATGACTTGATTCGCTCACCGTATGATATATATTTAGTGATGAGGTGAGTACCATTGCCTGTTGAGGACTTCCGACTTGGATTAACCATAGATGAAGTTCTCTTGTCCGAAAAGCATCGTCCATTAAAGGCCGGTATAGCTAAGAAACTTCTAGTAGGATTTCATCAATCTACACTGGTGCCCCTTGGGGAACATAGGTGTTGGCGAGAACCTCCATAACGGGCGAATAAAAATTTTCACTTCGAATTCTGGACCTCAACATCCTGCTGCTCATGGTGTTTCACAATTAGTATTGAAAATGAACAGAGAAGTGGTGAAACATGCGAAACCACATCACTCTAGTAATTGAGTCAGTCCACTCATATATTAAAACTCAATTTTAGAGTATTCTTTAAAAAATGTTCTTATTTACTAAATTATAAGGCATTTGTTAATCCACGTGACATGCATGAATTTGCCATCCATACATTGTTTTAGCAATCATGTTTTTGCTTGATTTGGATAGATATAGCTAGAGAGACTAAAATTGTTGAAGATATGGAGAAAAGATGGACGAGAATGACAAGACAGACTCAGCACTCACTAGATCTGCATTATCGGATTGTGTTTGGGTATATGGTGGCATCTCATGTGTGATGCTGATTTTATACCTCAGATTTTATACTTTTGGACTCTAATTGCTCTAATAATCTTTTTCTCTGTTCCAGTCCCATGATTGATGATCCATCCATCCCACAAAAATATCTCAAACCCTAAAATATATATATATATATATATATATATATATATATATATATAAAGAAATTAATGCAAGTAAACTGCGGGCCATTGGAATGAGAACTGAAAGATCATGGGTTCAGTTGGGGCTTATTCTATTTATTTGTGGTAAAAAGGGAGCTGCAATTTGCATGCAGCAGACAAAATTGTTGTTCCTTGTAAACACAGCCATCTTCTTTGCACATGAATATAATAATAATGCAATGAACAGAGTTTTCTCATCATTCTCTACTTTATTCTTAGTCATTTTTCCGGTTTATATATTTCTAATGCACACCATACCCGATTCGACATATGATCTTATCGTCCAAAGTTGCAGCTTCAAAATATAGTATGTAAACAAAATATTCTAACATAATCTACGTTTGCTTAATTAATATACAACATAGGATATAACTATATAGTAGATTAATACAATGATAATCACTTGTTTAGGTCCCCTTTATAGTGTTATCTCGGTGGGCGGATTCATTCAGGGACTAGTTGGGTTCTGGGACCCTACGGGAAACGGAAAAATGGATTGGAAGGTCTCCCGAAAGTATTATTGCATTATGGTACAAGACCCATTAGTGCCCACCAAGTATTCGATTAGATACATTCTTTGTAGGTGAAGCTCAACATGCCATGACAGTATGATTTGATAGTGTCAACAAGTCAACAAGTGCTCAATGAAATATCTCATTGAAAAAACTCAACATAAATCGACTGGACTCAAAAAAGTTGTACGCGTCGCGAGCATTTCTTTCATCTAAAAAAATTATTTTAACTTATATACTATAGGACACTTTGAGGTATGATTAATGGTTTTGCCACTGATTATCTCATGATTCAAATTGCTTATTTTTTTAGGTTAAATGATGAAATATATATAATCCCAACAAAACAAGTGTGTCTAATCGAGTTGTTAGGGCCGTTTCAATCTACTAAATGGTTAGCATTTGAATGCTACTCACATATTAGTTGCGTTCAACCACTATAATAAACTCATAAGCTTCTCTAGTTCATTCATGATAATGGCTATTTTTATTGTTTATGATTAGATTTATGAAGTTTTCACTTGTTTCATCGTTTAGACCTGCACAGGAAGCCACGTTCTTTTGCATGTGTTAGTTACTAATCAGCCTAGCAGTAGCATATGATAGTTAAAAATTGAAAATAACAAGATTAAAAGGCATGCTGGTCTTCTTCTTTCGTCTTCGGGTCCCAAACCATGATTCCTTTTTCTTCTTATGTCACTAACAGGCAACAGCCTTCCTCCTTACGTTTCAAAGGCACGTGCAGTCCTAATTTAAGCAAAAAAAGAAATGTGTGTTGTGTACGAAAGAAGAGATCAACTCTTATAAAATAATTCGTTATTATGTGTCTTTTCGATTTATTAATACAATGTCATTTAGCTAGAAATTTATGTATGACATTATTTGATTGGAACATGAGGCCACCGCGACGGTTTTAAATAGTGATTGCATGGTCATTGTTTGTGATGGCAAGCTCAACTTTTATGCTTTTTTTTCCTTTGAAGAAGATGGAGAGCAGCCAACATGCACTTGAAAAGTAGTGGGAATTGAGATGCAAGAGATATGGGGAGGGGCATCTTTTTGTTGAGTTGGGTCTGTCAAATATGCTTTCTTTCTTTTTCTTGTTTCAGAAAATTAGCCAATTGTGGGCAGCGTGTACATATGAGGGCTTAGGCCGTTTTCTTTGACACTTTTTTCTTTTCTTTTGCATATGGGACTATATATTGCATGTCACTGTCCACTAGTAGGAATTGATTAGGTCAGAAAGGTACAGAAATTATTTGCACTATAATTTTTTTTTTTTTTTTGAAATCATCAATAACAAAGTATCGACGGCTTATGAGTTTATCTGACATTAGACGTGGGATGAAGGGAAAACATGAGAGGACAATCACAATCCGTTTAATTTGTATTCAAGGGACAAATTTTTACGCATGCATACTTTATTTATTTATGCTTATTAGATTGAATAAATCAAAGAAAAATCAAAGATAAGAATAAATATATTGTGTATAAGAAATAAAAGTGTGCGTAAATCATTATGGTCGTCGCTTATATGATACAAGATAATCAATTGCATTTGATCCATAATTTATAACAATAGCAAAGATGGATATATATATATATTCAAATGTACTCACTAGATTGATTATTTATGTAACTCCAACTCACAACGTATCCCATTTCCAAGCTGAAAACATGGACACATGCCACTAATTGCAAGACTTGCTTTACTCTAAGAATTAACTAGTTTCTAGTTTAGTGGTACTTCTTTTCGTAATAGTGAACTACTAAAAGTGTCTTGGGTTCACATTATTTTTTTCAAAGGACATGGCATATAAATATGTGTCTGCATTTGATCGAAATAACTGAAGCCATCATGAACCCAACAAGTTATAAACTCAACTTAAAGTTTGAATCTTCCTTGTTTAATAAACATAGCTTAACGAACACGAAGCTTGGCAAGACTAATCTTTTTTATAAACTTTGCTGCAAAAAATGGTAGCATGCAGAAATATAGCAAAGTATTTCGCCAATTACATTAATTATCATTCATGAGAGGCTCCTTTGAATCAAATCAAGTGATTATTTGTGGAGGTGTTTCTCATACAAATTGGTGATGAATTGCCATAGTAAATAGCTACGGTTTTTCTTTTTACACTGCATTTTGAGTTTAAACATTCTTCCATCCTCCCCTTAGTGTAACTTTTTTTTTTTTTAAACAAACCTTTAGATATCGCTTATAAAAAAAAGATAAAAATGTCTCGGCTGGACAAACAGAATGTTGAATGCAAATATATAGTTGGTATCAAAAAGTACAAGTTGAAACGTTATTCTGTACTAGTTTTGATTCAGTAAGCCTCAGCAATGACATCCTTGTTTAAAAACTACTAGTACCAAAAATGGTGACGACGTTTTAGTCGGACAAGGCTGCATTAAATAACAAATTGAAATCATCCAACTAGGCCTAAATGGGCTTCAAAACTTACGGCCCATGGCCCATGGTATATTTTACAAAGGAGATGGGCCTTATCCATCGAAAGCTAAAGAAAGCCCGTAAGCTATCCAACTTCCCAACACCCGCGTCATCAGTGTCTGAAACGCACCTCACCTGCGCAGGAAACGATCAGAAAATCCCTCCATGGTTAGTCGGTAATTGCAAAGCTCAGTCGCCATGGCAATCGACGTCCAAGTTTTGAAAGAAAGGTCATCTTCCTTTCAATCGATTCTTCTTCCTACTTTTTCTTTGTCAAAATAGTGTGAAATTTTGGATGATTATTTGCGGTTTAGTAGTTCAACTTGTATGAATTACAATGTCTGGACTTGTTTCTGCTGTAATTTTTATTTTTAATGTTAATATTTTAATTAGATAATATTTGATTTGATTTTTTTTTTTGGTGCTTTAGGTATATTAATTCTTGCAGGAGGCACTGTGTCCTACCAAATCCTGCAATTCTGTCCATTCTCTTCAAGGTCAGCGATGAATGGTCTCCCAATTTTTATTTTAATGATGAATTTATTAATTAGTTTTAAGGTTTAATTCTCTTGATCCATTTGTTAATGAAATTCTGGTTGAAAGTAGTTGTGGCTTTGTAGAACTAGGAATTTCTCTTATTCATTAAAATGAATGTGTTCATTGTATTTGTTAGAGTTTAGATGGGCAAAGCGACATCAGCATTCGTGTTTAAGATGACCAAAAAACGACATGACATGCCTTATGCTTGTCAAAAAATAGGACCGTAAACCATGCCATGGGCACGAAAGGGAAACAACAAGCACGAATTTGCGGAGTGGGATATTTCTTAAGAGTATAAAGTAATAGATATTGAGTTCAAATCCACGTAGCTTGCTCCTTTGTAGCTTAATCCGTTATATTGGGCTGTTCAATTGAATAGTAATGATCAACATTACTTGCATTTAAAATTTATAATGCATATTATTTACACCAAAATCGTTAATAGTGGTGGTCTGAAATAGTTATAGTACTATTCTTAATCTGATCTGTTTACTATTCAGGCTAAGGTTAAAAAATATTGCCAGGAAGTATGTAGCTTGGAGATTTCATTAGACCACCTTAAGGATACTGATTTCCCGCCACTTCTTGATTTATGCATGGAGCTTGATGATTCAGAGGTTGAAGCAGTTGACATATGCAATAAATCATTGTATGTTCTGGATGGAAAATATGCTCTGTTGTTGATGCGCGCTATTAATCAAAAGCTTCGAGTTGTGGATCTCTATGATTTGTCATTTGGAAAGAATTTCTCGAGGTATAGAGTGGAACTGGTTTTAATTGGTTTTGTGTTGATTGTTTTATTCTAAATTATCCGACATCTTATCTGGTACAACACTCACTGTCATAGTAGTAGCTTAATAAGAGGACTATTATGCGAGAGGCAATGATGAGGAGGGATACTTGTTGTACATGTGTATTGTGTCTTTGTTTCCATACGACTATAATACTGAGTGGATCACAACCAAACGTATTGGCAAATTAGTAGGTGATTGTTAGCTATCTATACCATCTTGTAGCCATTATGCATCCTAATATTGGAATGGTTAGGAATTTCACAGAAATTTGCGAATTGAATTTTATTGACAAAACTGAGTTATATTATCAAAGTTTTACAATAAAGAATCTGCTTAAATTTGGAATGTCAAAATATATGTTTCAGACCTGGTTTTTTCTATTAAGTTGTTCAGTATTCCTTTATAATGAATTTTAGGTTATTGTAGGCACATTGCCTTCTTTATGTGTATTGAGTAGTGTAGAGTCATGTTTATTATTTATTTTCTGAGAGAAATATATTTTATAGAGAAATGTATATCTGTAAATCAAATTGATTTTCCTACGTAAATTGTTTGCTATCACTAATTCAAGTTTAATTCTTAGGGATCTTTCTCAGAGAGGTCTAACATGCCAAGTTTTAAACTTGAGGTCGTCGCATTTTCGGAAGCTCAACATGATGGGGGAGTTCATGCGGATACACACCCTTAACCTTGATTTTAGTACTAAGCTCACTAGTTTTCAGGAGGATTGTTTTACTTGCATGCCCAACCTAAAGTGTCTTTCTCTGTGTGAGACAAGAATTTCAAATCTCTGGACAACCATCGCCGTACTTTCTAAACTCCCTTCTTTGGTTGAACTTCGATTTCAGAATTGGTTGGGCTGCAATAATGTTGGCCCTTTTTCTGCATCATCTAGTGGGAAGCCTGATGACAAAACTGATTCCAATCTGCCAAATAGTGTTCATTATGGTGGGCGACCGTCCATGTGTGTTGGGGAACCAACCGATTACAATTCAAGCATTGAAGAGGTGCTACGGAATTTGTTTGTAGTGGGTAATATGGGTGTAAATGATGATGAACAAAACATGGTTGAAGATTCATCAGATGATAGTGAACTGGACTCACCGAATCCCCTGCAAGAACATGGTTCTGCAGGGCTATTATCAAATGTTTTCTCAGGGTGGAATAGACAGGCCGATCCGCAAAATGAGGTAATAACATTGGTCTTTGCATTTGATTATGTGTTGAGTGTTCTAAGTGGGAATTTTTAAGTAGATTATCTTACTATGGAGCAAGCAACAACAACAGTATAATGGAGCAGGCAACTACCTTTCCAAATCCTATTGAAATTGTCGTCCTAGTATATTATTATAGTATTATTACAATTCTCCGTAATAGTAAGCTTGATATGCTTTGTATTCCCATTCTCTAACAGCCTCAGCTTTTGGGGTCAATGGTTGCCTCACGTGGAATCAGATTATCAGATCTCCATGTGTTTGAAACCTCCAAGTCCCATTCCCCTTCTATTTATTAATTTTCAAGGTGCATGGGGGAACTGCACCTTTATGTATTTATTTTTCTTCATGCTAAGTTGCAACACGATGGCAAGTGCCTTCGCCCATGAGCGGTAGGTCTCGGGTTCGAGACTTGGGAGCAGCCTCTCCATAAATGGGGGTAAGGCTAGCCGACATTCACCTCTCCCAGACCCTGCGTAAAGCGGGAGCCTTGTGCACTGGGTACGACCTTTTTAAGTTGCAACACGGGGTTGCACATGAGGGTGCAAGTTAGCTTGATATCCGTTGTTGGCCTGTTGCCTAACAAATTAAGCTTTTGAGGTCCAATTGCTGTCTTTCATATAAAGATAATTACTAAGCATGATTGTTCTACTATAAAATGTTGTAATTTTGTAGTCATCTTTGTCATCCAACCCTTTCTTCTGTATTCATGATAATCAAATTTCTACTTTGTTTGACATGCTTCTTTTGATGACTCACAGAACCAAAATGAAGAGGAGTCCTTGCAAGGTACCTTCACAAGGCATATTGGAGACATTGAATTGAAATATATTTCTTATCATGCTTCACCAATATGTTTTGAGAAACATTATAGAGAGTACATAATAGCCTCATTACCTCATTTGAGAAGTTTGGATAACTTGCCTATTGGAAAGATTGATCAGGAAAGGGCGAGGATTAAATTTTCAGAGTGTTTTGAGAATCTACCTTATCAGAGGAAGCATAAAGAGAATATTGTCCACATGTTACAGAAGCGTGAAATAAGAGCAAGCCAAACTCATGTGCAAAGTCCTGGTCAGAAATCATCAAATCTCTATGGAAAATCTCAACACTTCTATACAAGGTCTCTTTGTGCCGCTAAAATGGGATCTTCTGCCTGGCCTTTCTTGCACCCGCTATCGGTTTCAGGCAGTAACTTGGGAGGTGAAAGTAGGAGCTTTCGCCCTAGGCAGTTTGAGTATCATCCATCTGACTCTAGTCTAATGGTCTTTGGAACATTAGATGGTGAAGTAGTTGTAGTCAACCATGAGAATGAAAAAATTGTCAGTTATATCCCATCATCAGGAGCAATGAATAGTGTCCTGGGACTCTGTTGGCTCAAGAAGTATCCCTCTAAGGTGTGCAAAGTCATGATTTATTATTCTTAATATATAATTAACAGTTGAAGTTCTTTTTCCTTCTTTGGAGATTGTTGCACCTATCAATCCCAGAATGCTGCATCATTCTTTGATTGTTTTGTTTTTCTCATTGTATGCGGTTTAATTGGCCTGAAAAGTGTTCAAAACACAATGGCTGGTAACAGCATTCATGACAACTGAATGGAGTATGTGGGATTTGATTTGTCATATAATAGGTCTACGTTCTAAAGGAATTTCTTTAACTTAAGAACTTGGCCAGGTTGTAGGTGTAGGTAGAAATATAAGATATGGTATTTGATGGACAATCGGACATGCATATAACCACAGTATGGGTACAAGATTGCTCCAAAGTTGATAGTGAGCCTGATTTTTATGTCTACATTCAATTTTATGTCCTTTTAGATTGTTAATTTGAATTTAAAATTACTGCATCATGTTGTAAAGATTAGACGTCTATCTATCTCCTGATTTGGCAAATAATAATTCTGCCTTACATTTTTCCTCGTTGAATGTCAGCTAATAGCTGGGTCAGATAACGGTTCATTGAAATTATATGATATCCATCATACACGATCAATGGTAAGGGGCGTCTACCATAGTGCTGGTTCTGTGACTTTTGACGAGTTTGACCAGTTGACTTCTGTTCATGTTAACTCCACGGACGAACTATTTCTTGCTAGTGGATACTCAAGAGATGTTTCTTTGTATGACATAAGTAGTGGAAGACGCTTACAGGTGTTTACTGATATGCATCGGGAGCATATTAATGTACTGAAGTTTGCAAACCATTCCCCATCTCTTTTTGCGACTTCTTCATTTGATAAGGATGTCAAGATGTGGGATCTAAGACAGAAGCCAATACATCCTTGCTATACTTCTTCAAGCCCTAGGGGTAATGTGATGGTTTGCTTTTCTCCAGATGATCATTATCTTCTAGTGTCAGCTGTTGACAATAAGGTAACTTTTTGATTTGTTCATTACTATATAAATTTGGGCTGTCAATGTGTTTTCTTTGACCATTGGCGTTGATCTAGAAGTGATGTTGGATACCTGATTAAGAATCAAACTTGGTTCGATTGGTAAGATTTGATGCTTCCAGGGTAAAAATGGTGGAAAGTAAAATGTTCAATTGTTAAAATGGCATGTTTTTTTTCTTTTCCTATAAAGTTTTTAGATGTATTTTTTTCTTTCTATTTTGTTATTATTTCACTCGAATTTTGTAGTAAGGTCTCTTATTAGGAAATTGATGTTACCATCAAGTTGGTGCACTCAGTCAGGTTAGTTGTAGATTGTGGGATATGTAGGAGGCGTTACTGTTGAAAGCTTAAGCTATTTTTCCTTTTTTGGTATATTTTGTTCATTGTTATTTTGTTATGGTTCACTTGTTCTTCCAGACATATTAGCATACTGATTACCTTGTTGATGATCTCAGGTTCGACAACTTCTGGCAGTTGATGGGAGACTTCACTTGAATTTTGAGATAGCCTCTACAGGAAGCTCTCAGAATTACACCCGATCCTATTACATGAATGGAAGGGATTATATCATCAGCGGGAGTTGTGATGAGCATGTAGTCCGCATATGTTGTGCTCAAACTGGGAGGCGGCTGAGGGATATATCTTTGGAGGTACTGATTTCTAATTTAAAGTACCAGGAAACAATGTTTCTTTGTCAGATATGCATGTTCAAATACCATCTAGTGAAATAGGATAATGTTCTTTCTACGTATGATGCCAAACTCTACTGTTGTTGGCAGTGCTTCACCTTGTATTTGATTGAAGTTGCAAGTTATCATTATCATTGGCAAAAATAAGCGTTACGATTCGTTCTCAATAATAAGGAATATGAAAATAGGAGATGAAAGAAACCAAAAATACAGTGAAAGGTAATGCCTTGAACTTGAGAGTATCGAAAGGAGGAAAAAGGGAATAAAATTCAAAAGGGGTAGGGGAAAAGGATTTGAAGAAGTATTTTCATCTACTAATGGTGAATTCCACTAGACACTAGTTACTTTGAAGAAAACAATGATACAAATTTCAGTTTTTATGCAGGGACGAGGAGGATCTGGAAGTTCTATGTTTGTGCAATCGTTAAGGGGAGATCCTTTCAGAGTGAGTTTCATTCTTACTACTGGTATCCACTTTTTTGGTCAATCGAGTAGAGTTGTAAACATTCATACTATTGTTAGATGAGATAGTGGGTTAATTTCTTAAAATAACCCCTCCCACTTAACCCCTAAAAGGGGGGAAAAGGTTAAGAAATAGGAGACACTCTTCATAAGTGATTACTAGAGTACTTAGACTTATAGTTATTTTTTTTCATACAACTTTATTTTTCTTGTAAACATATAGAGATTTCATGAATTTTAGCGTTTCCCTTTTACACTTTAACAGGTTACAGAATTCTCATGCTGTAACTATCTTCCTTTTTATTTTTTGGACGGAAACGAATATTCTGATTAGCAATAAATTATCGAAGACTTCAACAGTTCTATATACGGGTCAGCTTAATTTGTGCTGTAGTCTCGGTTGCCTTTTCAAATCATGCCACAATGATAAAGTCGTAAACTTGTAAAGAACAACACTGTTATGTCTTGCTCACCTCAAAAGAATCCTCTAGCAGTGTGCAGGCTACATTATGTTTAACGTAGTTTTTTTTCAAATATCCAAGTGATGCCAAGGATTAATGTTCCTCCATTATTAACCTAAATATTTTTTTCCCAAAAATATCTTGCACCCAGGAATTCAACATGAGCATCTTGGGAACATATATGCGTCCAAGCTCGAGGTCCGAAATTGTCAAGGTATAGGACTTATGCTTCTGTATATTTATGTTATTGAAAAACGTCATCACGTGAGACACTAAGGTTTTCTGCATGCAACATTGCAGGTCAACATGCTAGCATCCAGTGACTATGCCAAGGAACACCTTGATGGTCAGCAGCCTTGCCCAACCAATAATATGGGAGGTTGATGTATGTATGTACCTTATTTGTAAGCTACGCATGCATGTGAACAACTCTTATGTCCTAGGAAAGCATCTGCAAAGGTGCAAAAACGCGAACATCTCTACCATCAGTTTGGTCTACCGGTACATCACATTTTGCCCATCCCATCTTCGTTTGCTCTCCTGTGCGGGACTGTGGACGTACTAATTGAACCTGCATGCGTCGCAACTGTTGGATGAGATCCAGTGGCTGGTAGAGCTGATTCTTTACTTGAGTAAAAGATACAGTTCATTTGTTTTGCTATTGTAGAGGTACATGTGATATGCCGTGTAATGAGTGCCAGCCTCGGCTGGCTATATGGGTTAGAAGGTGGTTAGTAGTCTCTTACGGAGTGTCTGTCATAGGTGCTTCTGGTTGTAAAATAAACTTGTTAGTGCTGGTATGAATAAGAATTTTACGGAGAGCATCGGTCTCTGGCGGAGTTTCGGTTATAATTTACAATTTCACACAAAATGCCTGACTTGAGCTTCCACAGCTTGAGTTAGACGGCAAGATCCCCCAAAACTCAAAGGTGGACATTCTTTTTACCCTGGCTTTATTTGTTCCCACTACTAACCTAAGGAAAATGATTTTTGCACGCGCTCGTTTACCTCCTTAACAGCTCCTCTTCTTTCTTTCCAAATGTTGAATCGAACAAATAAAAGGAGAATAAAGGGCCACAATTAAGAGGGAATTGAAGGGGTGCAATAATTTTCTAGTATAACATAGTGGTTGTTATATCCTATGCAGTCTAACTCTTCGTCCGCATGAATGATATGTTAGTCATACGACTCCTACCACAAATTTATAATACAATATATGTGGCAATTAATCCGATGGCACTATGTAAATTTCTTTTATAATATGGTGGTAGGTATACCCTATGTGACACCACATTATAGGGAAGTGAATTAATCACAAAGCCAAAACAAACAAACGTGGTAGGTAAATTTCTTTTCTTGAATTTGAGTCTTACAAGGACCTCTTCTGATAGACACAAATGCAAGTGGCCTTAAACCGCGTGTTCATACTAAGAACAACTGTCCACGCGATAAGTGGTGTTTAACCGTTTATTAATTATAAAAAGGCTTATTATATTAACACACCACCCATTGTTGAATAAACTCCACATACTTAATACACCTCACATTTGCTTTTTTAATTAAAAATTATCTTAATAAACCTCATACTTCTCCATAATACCCTCACATCCCACCTTTTCAACATACACCTTATATTTTCTACATACACTGTACATTTTCTATACACCCCACATTCTTCAAATCTTTTTTTGAAGGAAAAAACCCTAACATCTTGCGTGCTGTATGTGGAGAGAAGAAAACAGACACTTGAAAGGTGCCAATTGAATGGAATGGGTAATTGCAATAATTCACCCTTAAATTGAATGAGTTTGTTGACCTTAAAAACTACCAAGCATATGTGGCGCGCAGGCCGAGTAACTAATGAGCTAACTATGTTCTTCGGTTATGTGCGAGGCGTGACAACTCGACAGCCAAGCTCGACCAAGGAGTAAAATGTTGATGTTGTAATGAGCGCGTTGCTGACTTCTTAATCTTGCGATCGCGGCCAATGAAGGAACACATCTCAGCCTTTGGGTTCTAGAGCTTGAAGACAAGGCTGCTAGTCTTGTGAAGTTCATGGATTGTTGGCGCCGGGTTCAGTCACGGTGATTATATTCGTGAGGATATAAGCATGCCAAACTGATACCAGACTATATGGACACAAATACTCAAAAGAGATGCATGTCTTGATGGTGAATGTGGTTTGACCGTCAGAATGCCAAACTCTAAAAGATACTTGTGAATATCCAATCATAAAACAACTCGGCGTTTAACGTGCCAAGCCTAGTAACCTGTAACACCACACTTCACTAAGAAGGCTAATAAGATGACCTCTACCAACAAGAACTCGAAAATCCTTGTCGACCGAGACTTGGATAAATAACCAGTCGGTCTCGAAGCAGTGCTATTTATCCAAACTGAAGGTGCTCCTTGATCGGCTGATTCTACGACTCCAATGTTGTTTATCCAAACTAAAGAAGTTGTTTGTTGCCTTCACAGTGTTGTTTATCCAAATTGAAGATGTGTTGGCAGGAGAAAGGGGAGAAAGATAAAATCTCAAAGGTTGTTGAGAAGCTTTGCGTAGGGCAATTTGTGTGTTAAATTGGAGGGCTTAGATAATGCACTCCCTTCTCTATTTATAGTAGCCAACCCCCTCATGGCTGAGCTAGAATCATATTCGGATTAGAACTCCTCAATGTAATCTAATTAGGTCTCGGCCAATCCTGACTCTAATAGGACTCTAGACCAAACTTTTAAACAAACCAGATTCATCACCTAATTCCCAGTATCCTTAACCTTACGACTCCAAGTTGCACTAGGTTTCGACTACTTCACTCTTATCTAAACCAATTCCCTTTGCAATAGGATTCAGCTAGCCTTAACTGGACGGTCCACAAGAAAATTCTAGATCAATGTCAATGGGCCGAGAATAATCCCAAGCTCGGCCCAAACAGAGTTATATTGCAGTAATTCACCATTGAAAACAATGAGGTACCAAGAAAAGAAAAAAATGCATATTATTAGAGAAGTTCCTAAGAGACCTAAGAGGGAAGCATTTAGGTAATATGGCTTTCTAGGAATTGAAAATAAATATTAGGCGTAATATTAGAGAAGCCCTATTATTATAGGGCTTGGGTAGTATAGTTTCTGGGAAATCACAAGCATATATTTGGGACTAATCTCCTTTGAAATCAAAATCAGGGAATAAAATAACGCAGATAGCTTAAACAATGCTCATAGCTTGGTTAGGGTTTTGTTCAACAATGGAGAGTAAGGGGTTTTGATAGTTGAAGAAGGTAACTAATACATTAAAAGTGATTTAGGGTGTTTTTTAGAAATTTCTTGTTTTTTTTTTAAAAAAACCTAATAAGGTCGAAATTGTCATTACATAATACGGATAAATCATTTAATATTAAATTTTAATATGAAATGTATTCAACATTTTGTAGGATGCTAATAAAAAAAATCTTATAAAAACTCTTTACAATCAACGACTAACTAGACCCGGCAGTTTCTGACACAACACGAAAACGACATGAAAATAACGGCTTTCGGGTCAACACGATAACTTATTAGGTCATTATCGGGTGACCGGTTAATAATGGGTATACACGCGGGTAACACGTGGGTAGCCCGTTTCGACCCGTTGAGAAAAAAATTATTTTGATAATTTTAAAGTTTAATTACTAAAAGATTTATTATAAAATACAATAGCCATATTAATATATACAATATATTCTATATTAAATATATAGTTTTGTATTATTATTCTATATAAGTTTTAAAAAAAAAGTTTTTGTCATTATTTATTTTTATTATGAGAGTTTCTTATTATCATTACTAGGATAAATTTTACTTAACATGTTGTTGTCCAAAATTAAAATAAACAATACAGTATTTGTATAGGCAAGAACTAAGAAGACATACATACACATATGAAAAATGTGAAAGAATATATAAACACTCGTGATTCATCATTATTCCTCCACGTTGCATTATCGTTTAAATTTTTAAAATCCTCCAAACCTTCTTGAATAATGTTTTTTATTTGAGGGTAAAATTAATAAAATTAATAATAATTATGTAGAAGTGTAAAAAATGTAAAAAAAATAATAATATACAATCACTCATAGTGACAAACTTTACAACTTTCATGAAAGGGTCAGCTTCGAAATCCAACACTATAATTCATAAACCTTAAATTTATATTTAACTGTCAATTGCCATTTACGCTTTATTCTTCTTACTGAATTTCATTTTTAAAATTTTCTTTTTTGAAAACATGATCATCTGGCAGATGTAAGAAGATGAACGGTTCAGATATTTGATATCATGTTTCGATATTTACGGTTAACTGAAATATGAGTTGATGTCATATAATTTGTAGAAACTTTATAAACATCAAGCAATATTTTGACTAACTGTAAAACTTTGAATATAATATTAACGATCCAAACCCTTCATCTTCTTGCATCCTTTAATCGATCAAGTTTTCAAAAGAGAAAATCTGAAAAAACAAAATTTGATTAGAACAATGAAGCGTAAATGTAAACAACAATCAACGGTTAAATTTTGATCTATGATTTATATGACTATAGTGACGTATTTCGAAGTTAAGCTCTTCATGAAAGTTGTAAAGCTTGTCATTACGAGCGTTTATATATTTTTTCTATATATTTTTTTAAACTTCTACATTAATTACAAAACTATTAAAGACTTTAGGTAAGTGGAAATATACTTAAAAGAAAAATGCGTTTTTATGTTTTAGATGTGACAATATGGTATGTATATAATTATTTAGTATTATGTTTTTCATTTGATTATTTATTGGTTTAAAATATATTTTCCTTAATGGGTAATGAGTCGGGTCATATTACCTGTTAATATTATCAGGTCGATTTCAGGTCGGGTCATTTTACCCGTGTATTTTAACGGGTGTTACACGACACGACCTATTAAGATATCAAGTATGACATGAAAATGACACGAACACGAAAAACACGACACGAATGCCAGGTTTACGACTAACAATTACTTGTACAGAATTGTTAAACTCATTTCGTTGCATCTGAACATAGGGTTAAAAACGAGGAATCTAGTTCACAGTGCAAAAATACCGCGTGGACCGCCTCTCTGTATCGCACTCTTACCTCACGGACTCAATAAATATGTTACAAAAGTTGCACCCTTACAGCTGTGCAGTGAGACCCAGTCCTCATTTATTCTTAGTTCATCATCCCAACTGCACACGTACTATTTTTGTCCTATATATTTCAATTTTACTAAAAAAATTATTTTCCAAACTGAAATAAAATTAGAACAAGTAAAAATAAATTTCTTTGGGTAAGAAAAAAAATCATTGTAAAGATAATTTGCACATAGTTATTCCATTTTTAACAGGTGATGTGAGATGAGAATTGAATTTAGAATTTCTGTGCAGAAGTATAGGGTAATTTGTACTACTAATATTAAAATATAAGTAATGTTTTATAGATCAAATTTGCAAACTAAATGATATATCACTAATAAGAAATAATCATATTAATCAACGCTTAAGTAATAATCTAATCACTTTCATGCCATTTAATTTACAAAATTTAGCCTACACATTTAGTCTCTCTAACATTATCCTTAAAATATATTCACACTAGGGTAAGAAATTAGAACTAAACCACACAATAGATGTAACATAATAATTTAACAATAAACTTGTCATTTATGATAATTAAACTTAAACCGTGAACCAGAGAAATACCACTACATAGTACTAGTTGGTTTCCATGTTTACAAATTAATGAAATTATAGATAAGTTAATTCAGAAAATATAACCCAAAAAAATTGAATTTTAAATAAACATTATATACTCCTCTTTTTATTAATGTCAACTAAAAAATCTAAGATCATTTACACTATTCTATAACTTGTTTAATAAATAAAAAAATAATATTGACTTGGTTTTTTTGGAGGGTATCCAAAGTTGCCAACTCAAGTTCTCTCTCACTCGCTATTAAATACCAGCTTGAGCTCTCACAATCCTCCATACTGCCCCAAGTACACTTCTCAACTACGACTCGTCCTTTGAGTTCACCAGGCAAGATGAAGCTCTACTTTCCACTCCTCTGTTTCCTTCTTCTTACCTCCTCTTTCATGGATCCAGCCATGGCCCTCGCTACTTCACGTAAGTGTTTAGATTTTGCCCAAGTAAATGGAGATGTTCTCTTTTGCCATATTATCTGGTTGTTAAACTGTGAATCTCGATCATTAATTATCTAAACTTGTGATAAACCATATAGTTTAGATCGGCATTTTGATGATATAAGTTCGACAACAGAACTTACTCGTCGAACCATGCATGTCATCTGCTTTGAAAAGTTTAATTAGTTTGATCACCGTATGTTAAGATGTTAAGTGGGTTTATTAATCTTGCAGCATATTGCAGCGACAAGTGCTCGACGAGGTGTGCAGTAGCAGGAGTTCAGGATCGATGCATGAAGTATTGTGGGATATGCTGTGAAGCGTGCAAGTGTGTGCCGTCTGGGACTTATGGGAACAAGCACGAGTGCCCTTGCTACAGGGACAAGAAGAACGACAAGGGCAAGCCCAAGTGCCCCTAATTTAATTACTCAAATTTTCTGTGTCTAGTTTAATCTTTATGGAGAATGTTAATTAGGGTTAAAGTTGGTCTGCTTTAGTAATAATAGCAAGAATTAGTAGTTGATCCCTTTTATGTTTGGTATGAGTCCAGTTATATAGTTTTATGTTGTGATCTTGATCTTGGTTGTTTATGTCCAATGGCAGTTGGATTTTCATAAAATAAATAAATTATTTGTCTTCTTTTTTATTTTTTTCATAATCATTTCAATTTTTCAGTTTTTATTTTCATGATTACGGTATTTTCATTACCGATAAAATTGGATTATTAGTCTCCATGGTGATAGAATAACTAGAAGATAGCTCATGTAGTAAAAAAGATTAGGATTTAAGCTCATGTGGTGAACTCTGTTAGTATTTATGCTCAAAATCGAAAATTTCATCAACTCTCCGTTAATTATTAGCACGTGAGCCACACATATGAGGCTAAAACGGTATTCTCCATCAATTGTTAGCTTGTAAGACTCATATGTGAGACTAACTTTATCCTTTTAGCCTCACATGTGAGCTTATGTGTTAATAATTAACAGAGAATTGACGAAATTTTTAATTTTAAGTGTAAATCTTAACAGATTTTATCACAGAGGTTTATATTTTATTTTTTTTACCACTAAAACTATACTAAAACTATCTTTTAACTTTCAAATCACCACGAAATCATTAATTCATTTAATTTTTCTTTTAACCAATTGCATTCCGATTTCAAACTCTCGTTCATTAACTTTCAGTACTGTTTTAACATTTTTGACATTAATACAAACACGGAGCGAAGAGAGAAGGAAAACACGAGACAAGAACATGTGCATAGCAACTAGTATTAGTGAGATCTGGACAGGGGACGTGAATGCTATACTGACTGGGCGGTGGGAGGGAGAATCTTTTGGCTTTGGGAATCGTCGTATATGCAAGTTGCAATTCAAAAACCTTAAAACTAAATTAACGTTGTTTATTGACCAAATTTAATAAAATAGAATGAAAAATCAATGCTGTTAAAGATCACATGAGCCTTTGGATGTTGGAAATTAATTAATTGGACCATTCACACAAAGAGAAAGATTTATATGACACAAATTTAATATCACGTGGAATTCTGTTCTAATAATACAATAACATGTATTAGTTTTCTATCACGTAGTCTTATGTTGTAACTTATTATCGTGACGCTAACGTAACGGTAAACATATGTCATATAAGTTGTTCTTCCATGCAAGACGCAACTACACTCTCGTCATAAAATGTGTGAGGGCTACTAGGTGTATTGGGGTTATAGGTTATGAGATTGCCAAATACTTTGTAAAACTCCCATTTGGTTTGAGAAAGTTGCCTCTAGTACTTCAAATCCTATTTCCGTTGATGTTGAAGCCACTACAAGTCTACAAGTGTAGAAGTGAAAGACCAAAATGATGTTGAAGAAGTTGAACTTGAAGATTATTTAGGAATCATATTTGTATGCACCAAGTAAAAGAAATAAATATAGCGGGTGAGATAACAAAAGTTCGCAGGTCACAATGTGAATTACATAATTTACATTGTCAAGGATTGCGATCGATTTCGAATTGGTAGAGTTGTCATGCAATGTTTGTTTTTAGTTTTTACTTTGACAATTTCGTATTTCACTCATGAAATTTGGATTTACGACATACTTCAAAAATTAAAGATAAAATATTATAAGTAGCGAATTTAGAAAAAATAAAAAATAAAAATCTTTGATATGTCAATTACGTGTAAAAATCACAAAAATTTCTTAAAATCTTCAAAAAAAAGTTTGCCAACAGAGTGGAGTGGTCGAAGTTTGGTTAGGGTGGAATTGGGTTTGTGATTTGAGAATGTTGGTGGAATTGGGTATTGTGTTTTAACACTTGCCCCATCGTATGGGCCAGGCCTAAGGGGGAGGGAAGGGAGGTTGGGAGCTGGAGAAACAAAAGCACACAACGTATGTAGACACAAAGAAGTTTAGAATTGGAAATTCATTGAGTGGTTGGAGGAAGGTGTTGGAGCTTTTGAGTGAAATTTTTTTTCTATCTTATTTGTCCCACATTGGCCAAGTTGGGAAATTTCACATATAAAGTAATTGGAAAGATTGACCATTGGGAGCAAATTGGGCTTGAACGTTGGATTTGGACTTTGGGATGTTATAGGATTTGAGGACAACAAACTCATCCTTTAATATATAATTAAGGGGTTTTTGAACTTTAATCATTCAAGAAGATTAAAATTTAAAAAAAAAAAAACCTGGTGTTAGATTAAATATTGATTTTAGTCCCTAATGTGTCCTTAATTCAAAATAATTAATGTGCATTTTATTTAATGTCTCCCATTAAATATTTAAATTTATTAATACACAAATTTTAATTTATTTTTTGACCAAAAAAGAGTTTTTTAATCTATTAATTTTATTTAACATTCTTCATATTTGAAAGACTCAATTAATGTACCTAAATGTTAGTACCGAAATGTATGTACCTAAATATATGCACCGAAATGTATTAATATTAAATTAATGTACCTAAATGTGTGTACCGAAATGTGTGTACCGAAATGTATGCACCGAAATGTTAGTACCGAAAATGTATTATATTGAATTAATGTACCTAAATGTTTGTGTCGAAATGTATGTACCGAAATATATGTACCTAAATGTATGCACCGAAATGTATTATAATGAATTTAATATAACTAAATGAAGAAGATAAAGTACATCGAAATATATTGTATAAGTTAACAAAAAGGGGTTTTTGAACTTTAATCCTTCAAGAAGATTAAAATTTAAAATAAAAACCTGGTGTTAGATTAAATATTGATTTTAGTCCCTAATGTGTCCTTAATTCAAAATAATTAATGTGCATTTTATTTAATGTCTCCCATTAAATATTTAAATTTATTAATACACAAATTTTAATTTATTTTTGACCAAAAAAGAGTTTTAATCTATTAATTTTATTTAAGATTCTTCAAATTTGAAAGACTCAATTAATGTACCTAAATGTTAGTACCGAAATGTATGTACCTAAATATATGCACCGAAATGTATTAATATTAAATTAATGTACCTAAATGTGTGTACCGAAATGTATGCACCGAAATGTTAGTACTGAAAATGTATTATATTGAATTAATGAACCTAAATGTTTGTGTCGAAATACATGTACCGAAATGTATGTACTTAAATGTATGCACCGAAATGTATTATAATGAATTTAATATAACTAAATGAAGAAGATAAAGTACATCGAAATATATTGTATAACCATGGTCTAAAATATCCATAATATCCCGATATTTCCATCGAAGTTTCCGTGTTTTTGGACTACCGATATATCTGATATCATCGATATTTTAGACCTTACTAAGTCACTCATGTATCTTACCATGCAATGTGTAAAGTGTAAAATATTGTACTAATTCATTATATATAAATGATTATGGTGTGTTTAAACTTTTTTCATTAATTACTACATATTTTTTACACTCACAATGTTTGCCAGCTCGCTATATAATCAACTTAAATCAGTTATATCTATCATGCAATGCATTTCCTTTCAATTTTTTGTGATAAACTAATAGATAATTCACTAAATAAACATCCTGCAAAGTTTCAATAAAAATTTCCAAGTTTTTCTTATAATTTCCATGGTTTTTATTCAATTTTTATCGATATCGATAATATTCCGATATTTCCATCGAAATTTCTGCGTTTTTGGACTACCGATATTTCCGATATCAAGATATTTTATACCTTGTGTATAACAAAAAGGGGTTTTTGAACTTTAATCCTTCAAGAAGTTAAAATTTAAAAAAAAAACCTGGTGTTAGATTAAATATTGATTTTAGTCCTTACTGTGTCCTTAATTCAAAATAATTAATGTGCATTTTATTTAATGTCTCCCATTAAATATTTAAATATATTAATACACAAATTTTAATTTATTTTTTGACCAAAAAAGAGTTTTTTAGTTTATTAATTTTATTGGAGACTTGGTGCAAGGAATTGCTCAGACGGAGAAGTTATTTATAGGAGGAGATTTAAATGGACACGTGGGCAGGGAGACAGGCAACTATGGAGGTTTTCATGGTGGCCATGGTTTTGGGGAGAGAAACGAGGATGGGGAAGCTATCTTGGATTTTGCAATGGCATATGATCTCTTCTTAGCCAACACCTTCTTTAAGAAGAGAGAAGAACATGTGATCACCTACAAGAGTGGGTCGTCAAAAACACAAATAGATTTTCTTCTAATGAGGAAAGGGGATCGTATAACTTGTAAGGATTGCAAAGTTATACCAGGAGAGAGCGTGGCTAATCAACATCGCTTGTTGGTGATGGATGTACATATCAAAAGAGTAAGACAAAAGAACAAGACTTGGAAGTGCCCAAGAACTAGATGGTGGAATCTAAAAGAAGAAAAACAAGCCATTTTCAAAGAGAAGGTAATCACCCAATGTGTGTGGGATAGAGAGGGGGAAGCTAGCCAAATGTGGGATTCCATGGCTAGTTGTATCCGAAAAGTAGCACAAGAGGTATTAGGAGAGTCCAAGGGCTTTGCCCCACACCAAAAGGAATCTTGGTGGTGGAATGAGGAGGTACAAACAAAGGTGAAGGCTAAGAAGGAATGTTGTAAAGCCTTATACAAGGAGAGGACCGATGAAAATGGTGAAAGGTATAGAAAAGCGAAGCAAGAGGCGAAGAAAGCTGTCAGAGAAGCTAAGTTAGCGGCTTACGACGATATGTATAAACGACTAGATACCAAAGAAGGAGAGTTGGATATCTATAAACTAGCTAGAGCAAGGGAAAAGAAGACAAGGGACCTAAACCAAGTGAGGTGCATCAAGGATGAGGATGGAAAGGTTCTTGCTACAGAGAACGCGGTTAAAGACAGATGGAGAGGTTATTTTCATAATCTTTTCAATGAAGGACATGAAAGGAGTGCTTCTTTAGGGGAGTTGAGTAACTCAGAAGAGTGTAGAAACTACTCATTTTATCGTCGAATCCGGAAGGAAGAAGTGGTTGTAGCTTTGAAGAAGATGAAGCATAGAAAAGCAATAGGCCTAGACGATATACCAATCGAAGTGTGGAAAGTTTTGGGAGAGACAGGTATAACATGGCTCACTGACCTTTTCAATAGGATTTTGAAAACGAAGAAGATGCCAAATGAGTGGCGAACGAGCACTTTGGTGCCTATCTACAAGAATAAGGGCGACGTACAAAATTGCATGAACTATAGGGGTATTAAGCTAATGAGTCATACAATGAAGCTCTGGGAGAGAGTCATTGAGCATAGATTGAGGCAAGAGACACGGGTTTCGGACAACCAATTCGGGTTCATGCCAGGGCGCTCAACCATGGAGGCAATCTATCTCTTACGAAGATTGATGGAAAGATATAGAGATGGGAAAAAGGATTTACACATGGTCTTTATAGATTTGGAAAAAGCGTATGATAGGGTCCCAAGAGACATTCTTTGGAGGATTTTAGAGAAGAAAGGAGTACGAGTAGCATATATCCAAGCTATAAAGGATATGTATGAAGGAGCAAAGACTGCCGTAAGAACTCATGAAGGACAAACCGAAAGCTTTCCCATAACTGTAGGATTACATCAAGGCTCATCCTTAAGTCCTTACCTTTTTGCGTTGGTAATGGATGAGTTAACAGGACATATTCAAGATGATATTCCTTGGTGTATGCTTTTCGCAGACGATATAGTGTTGATAGATGAAACTCAGGAATGGGTAAATGCAAAGCTTAACCTTTGGAGAGAAGTGTTGGAATCTAAAGGTCTTCGCCTAAGCCGATCAAAGACAGAATATATGGAGTGCAAGTTCAGTGCAAATGGAGGCCAAAACGAGTTAGGGGTGAGGATCGGAGATCAAGAAATACCAAAGAGCGACCGTTTTCGTTACCTAGGATCTATCTTGCAAAAGAACGGAGAATTAGATGGAGATCTCAACCATAGAATACAAGCTGGATGGATGAAGTGGAAGAGTGCATCCGGCGTGTTGTGTGACCGCCGTATGCCACTGAAGCTCAAGGGAAAATTTTATAGGACGGCAATAAGGCCGGCGATGCTGTATGGCACAAAATGTTGGGCGGTGAAACATCAACACGTACACAAAATGGGTGTAGCGGAGATGAGGATGCTTCGTTGGCTGTGTGGGCTCACGAGAAAGGATAAGATTAGGAATGAGGATATCCGGGGTAAAGTAGGAGTAGCCGAAATTGAAGGAAAGATGAGAGAAAATCGGTTACGGTGGTTTGGACATGTGCAAAGAAGGCCTACTGACGCTCCGATTAGAAGATGCGACTATGGGACAGAGGTTCAGGGCCGAAGGGGTAGAGGAAGACCTAGGAAAACTTTGGAAGAGACTCTAAGAAAAGACTTAGAGTACTTGGATCTAACGAAGGACATGACACAGGATCGAGCACAATGGCGTTCTAAGATTCATATAGCCGATCCCACTCAGTGACTTGGATTTTCCAAGTCTCCAACCAAGAAGTTTTCCTCACTCGGGAAATTAAGGGAACACTACCCCAACCTACATGCTCCACTCAGAAAGCTTCAACATACAAGTTTCAACAAAAGAAAATTCAAAGAACTTAGCGAAGAATGCTTTGGTGTATTTAACACAATACGTTGAAATGAAGGAAAACTTATTTATTGATATCCCCGATAAGCTACAAATATGTACATATACATGAGTCAAAATAAACACACAAGAGGGAGCCTTCACAAAGGTTGCTTAGGAGAAGTCTCAGCAGTCGGTAGAGCCCCAGAAAGAGAAGGCACCGGAGGGGGATCATTTGGAGCCTCAGTACTGGACAGAACCCTAGAAGGAGGAGGCATCAGAGGTTGATCATTTGGAGCTTCATTACGCGGTACAGCCCCAGAAGACGAAGGCAATAAATGCCTTTGGAACAAACCCACAAATCTCTGATGATCAAGTAAAACCTGACCATCAGTTTCCTTCATCTGGTCAAGCTTCCTCTTCATGTTTGTAGCATAGTCATGTGCGAGCCGGTGCAACTGTTTATTCTCATGCTTGAGCCCTCTAATCTCCTGTTTGAGACTCATCACTTCAGCCGCCAATGATTCAACTTGGCGGGTTCGAGCAAATAGGCGTTGGGCCATATTAGACACAGAACCTGCACACTGAACACTGAGAGCCAGCGAATCCTTAACAGCTAACTCATCAGACCGTTTGGAAAGTAGTCTGTTATCTTTGGGAGTGAGAAGGTTCCTGGCCACCACCGCAGCGGTCATATCATTCTTCATCACGGAATCCCCAACGGTAAGAGGACCAGTTGGGGAGACGAAGGATGGGCGCCATATGTTGTCTGGAGAAGGCGGGGCTGCCTCTTCAACAAGGTTCAAGTCAAAACGACGGTCGGAGGGGCCAGACATTTTCAAAGGTGTTGAAGAGAAGAGGTCAGACAAATCAAGATCTTAGAAGTGCAAGAATGAAGCTTCTACTGGTGGAGATTCAAGTGTGCTTTGGAACTTAATGCCAGCCCCTATAAAAATCTGCACTCGACGGAGCTTCAGAAATCAAAGAGGCGCCTGCTCAGAAATCGAAGAGGCGTTTGCTTTCTCAAAAGTTGGGCTGCTTAGAGATCACGAGGGTTGATCTCAGAAATCGAAGAGCCGTTTGCTTTCTCAAAAGTTGGGCTGCTCAAAGACCACGAAGGCCGATCTCAGAAATCGAAGAGGCGCTCGCTTTCTCAAAAGCTGGGCTCCCTAGAGACCACGAGGGCCGATCGCAGAAATCGAAGAGGCACCTACTTTTCCAGCCTTGTCAGCACCTGTCACACGCACACTCAGCTTTGCGGAAATTATGGGCATTCTGTCAAAGACTTCTGGGGAAGTAGAAAACACATGAATCTTACTGTTCAATCACCCACTTCCCACACGCAACAATAGCTCATGGGTACCACAGATAACTTTGCCAAAGTTCTCTGCCAAAGTTGAGCACGTGAAGCTTGCAGCTCCCACTACATCGCTCTGACCAAGAAGGGTAAAAGAATAGCAAACAAACAGCACTAACAAAGTTTAGACCCATAAATTTTGAAGGTCTAGCTACCATATTATTACCCACAAGGGTAAAGGAACAGTACCACTGCTGGATAATTGGAAAGTCCATGTATGTCAACCTCTGTGCTTCGTGGCAAGGTAGACTAGCAAACATGCCCAACCTTTACTCACACTCGAGAAAACACTCCCAATAAGATTGCTTGCTCCAAAATCGAAGAGGCACCGTCCTCCGAATCTAAAGAGCCAGACTCCCAACATGACTACTTTCTTAAAAATCGAAGAGAGGGTAAAGGAACAGTACCATTGCTGGATAATTGGAAAGTCCCTGTGTGTCAACCTCTGTGCTTCGTGGCAAGGTAGACTAGCAAACATGCCCAACCTTTACTCACATTCGAGAAAACACTCCCAACAAGATTGCTTGCTCCAAAATTGAAGAGGCACCGCCCTCCGAATCTCGAGAGCCACTCTCCCAACATGATTACTTTCTCAAAAATCGAAGAGACACTGCTCCCCGAATCTCGAGAGCCAGACCCCCAGCATGATTGCTTTCTCAAAAATCGGTGAGGCACCGTTCTCCGAATCAATCGAAGAGGCGCTCGCTTTCTCAAAAGCTGGGCTGCTCAGAGACCACGAGGGCCGATCTCAGAAATCGAAGAGGCACCTACTTTTCTAGCCTTGTCAGCACCTGTCACACGCACACTCAGCTTTGCAGAAATTATGGGCATTCTGTCGAAGACTTCTGGTGAAGTAGAAAGCACATGAATCTTACTGTTCAATCACCCACTTCCCACACGCAACAATAACTCATGGGTACCACAGATCACTTTGCCAAAGTTCTCTGCCAAAGTTGAGCACGTGAAGCTTGCAGCTCCCACTACATCGCTCTGACCAAGAAAGGTAAAAGAATAGCAAAGAAACAGCACTAACAAAGTTTAGACACATAAATTTTGAAGGTCTAGCTACCATATTATTACCCACAAGGGTAAAGGAACAGTACCACTGCTGGATAATTGGAAAGTCCCTGTGTGTCAACCTCTGTGCTTCGTGGCAAGGTAGACTAGCAAACATGCCCAACCTTTACTCACATTCGAGAAAACAGTCCCAACAAGATTGCTTGCTCCAAAATCGAAGAGGCACCGTCCTCCGAATCTCGAGAGCCAGACTCCCAACATGACTACTTTCTCAAAATCGAAGAGAGGGTAAAGGAACAGTACCATTGCTGGATAATTGGAAAGTCCTTGTGTGTCAACCTTTGTGCTTCGTGGCAAGGTAGACTAGCAAACATGTCCAACCTTTACTCACATTCGAGACAACACTCCCAACAAGATTGCTTGCTCCAAAATCGAAGAGGCACCGCCCTCCGAATCTCGAGAGCCAGACTCCCAACATGATTACTTCCTAAAAAATCGAAGAGACACTGCTCTCCGAATCTCGAGAGTCAGACCCCCAGCATGATTGCTTTCTCAAAAATCGAAGAGGCATCGTTCTCCGAATCTCGAGAGCCAGATACCACAGACCACTTTTTCAAAGTGCTCTGACAGAGTTAAAACATGTGAAACTGGCAGCTCCCACTACCGTGCTATGACCAAGCAGGGTAAAGGAATAGCATTACTACTTGTTGTTAGGGAGACCCCTATATATGTCGACCTCCATCCCCAACGGACAGGCAGACCTGCAAAAATGCTCAACCCTTCATCATATCTGAGAGGGCACTCCCAACAAAGCCTTTCGAAATATTCAGCTTTCTTTCCCCCCGATAATACCTCTGCAAACAAGCTATACTAGAGCAAGAATATCTCATATCATCAGGGTTAAAAGCAAGAGTATCCCATATCATGCTTTTTCCCTGTTTTTTCTTTTGGCCTTGTTTTTACCTGCAAGACAAGGAGAAAGAGAGCAATCAGTCAGCACTTGGAATCAAGCCTCCAGCCAGGAACTGACTGCCTGGAACCCCTTACCCGATTACTTACCTGACATTGCTCTCGAGTACTCATCTTCAACATCTTATGTTTCCAGGGAAGATTCCGCATCTGCTTGAGGAACAGATAGGGCAAGTGCGAAGGATACAAGGAAGCATGTGGAGACAAGCGTAACAGCACACGTGCCGATACATCCATTACTCTGTCAAAAGCAAAAGTATCCCATATCAGCAGGGTGGAACGTACTCTAGATTTGATGGACTTGTTTTGACCCTCAAATTCTTCAGTCGGCCTTATACTCTGGAGGAAACCAGAAAACCCTCCAGCTCAGTTCAAGAATAAGCCTGTGGAAAGTTACTTCTTCAAAAGCAAAAGTATCTCATATCATCTCTTCTCATTTTTCTTCTCTTTATCCTTCATGCTGCTGCAAGATGGGGAGAAGGTGAACAATCAGTCGGAGCTCTGATTGCTTACCTTGTCTGTCACCTCTTTCAGCAGACCCCCTAGCTCGGCGACTTGGGGGACTCCTACTACATGGTTTGTATCGCGCTTGACCAAGCCTGAAACTACAAGTAAGCTTCAAGTGAAATTGATACATTACCTTGTGCATCTCCACCAGTTAAAGATACCACCCCTGGATGGAGGAAGAGTACTTCCAGAGAAGATGCCACATCTACCTATGAGACAGATAAGGCAAGTCAAGACGACACCACACTCCGATACTTAGAAGTTTCGTGACTACGAGATCATTCTCCCACAATATTTCCTAATGTCATTTGTACTAAATCATTCACTCGTACTCACTAAAGGAGAGCTTGAACCTATGTACTTGTGTAAACCCTTCACAATTAATGAGAACTCTTCTATTCCGTGGACGTAGCCAATCTGGGTGAACCACGTACATCTTGTGTTTGCTTTCCTATCTCTATCCATTTATATACTTATCCACACTAATGACCGGAGCAATCTAGCGAAGATCACAAAAAGCGACCGTTTTCGTTACCTAGGATCTATCTTGCAAGAGAACGGAGAATTAGATGGAGATCTCAACCATAGAATACGAGCTGGATGGAAAGAGTGCATCCGGCGTGTTGTGTGACCGTCGTAGGCCACTGAAGCTCAAGGGAAAATTTTATAGGACGGCAATAAGGCCAGCGATGGTGTATGGCAGAGAATGTTGGGTGGTGAAGCATCAACACGTACACAAAATGGGTGTAGCGGAGATGAGGATGCTTCGCGGGATGTGTGGGCACACGAGAAAGGATAAGATTGGGAATGAGGATATCCGAGGTAAAGTAGGAGTAGCCGAAATTGTAGGAAAGATGAGAGAAAATCGGCTCTGGTGATTTGGACATGTGCAAAGAAGGCCGACTGACGCTCCGGTTCGAAGATGTGACTACGGGACAGAGGTTCAGGGCCGAAGGGGTAGAGGAAGACCTAGGAAAACTTTGGAAGAGACTCTAAGAAAAGACTTAGAGTACTTGGATCTAACGGAGGACATGACACAAAACCGAGCGCAATGGCGTTCTAGGATTCATATAGCCGACCCCACTTAGTGGGAAAAGGCTTTGTTGTTGTTGTTGTTGTATTCTTCAAATTTGGAAGACTCAATTAATGTACCTAAATGTTAGTACCGAAATGTATGTACCTAAATATATGCACCGAAATGTATTAATATTAAATTAATGTACCTAAATGTGTGTACCGAAATGTATGCACCGAAATGTTAGTACCGAAAATGTATTATATTGAATTAATGTACCTAAATGTTTGTATCGAAATGTATGTACTGAAATGTGTATACCTAAATGTATGGACCGAAATGTATTGTAATGAATTTAATATACTTAAATGAAGAAGATAAAGTACATCGAAATATATTGTATAACAAAAATTAGTTTATCTAAATGTTCACAACAAAATATATTACGATGAATGAAATGAAAATAAAAATTATAATGAAATAAAATTAATACATTAAAATTAGAAAGAAAAAGATAAATAATTAAAAAATCAAAATATAATTAATAAATGAGGTTATTAATGTATCAAGGGACTAAAATTAGATTTTGATCTTACTCATGGTTTTAATCAAAAAGTCATCTTTGCCAAGGATTAAAATGAAGTTTTCTATAACAAAAATTAGTTTATTTAAATGTTCACAACAAAATATATTACGATGAATAAAATAAAAATAAAAATTATAATGAAATAAAATTAATACATTAAAAATTAGAAAGAAAAAGATAAATAATTAAAAAATCAAAATATAATTAATAAATGAGGTTATTAATGTATCAAGGGACTAAAATTAGATGTTGATCTTACTCATGGTTTTAATCAAAAGGTCATCTTTGCCAAGGATTAAAATGAAGTTTTCTATATAAGTAATTATCAAAATATGGGTTAATTTTTTAATTTATTAAATTAATTTCGGATTTAATTAATCTTTTTATTTTTCACTAGACTTATCCTTTCAAAGTCTGAGAGTGTTTGAAATTATGTTTCAAAGATATTGCGGTACACAATCTTCAGTTTATCTGTTTAATATTAATTTCGTTTTGTCCATTGCCAAATTATTTATTTACATTTATTGTTTATCAGCATATTTGAGTTTTTTTTTTTTCATTGATTGTTGATAAATATCGAACAGAAGATTGCATAAGCAGCTCAAACCTTCAAAGGGTCAACTCCTAGCTTTTCCGTGGAGTTATTTTTTAAAGGCATTTAGACTTAAGGACTTACATGAGATTACTTTTTCATTATAAGCGGGATGCTTTTGTAAATCGAGTTTTAGTCCCTGAATTTAAAACTCATTATCACATTATATTAAATACCATTGCCCACTTTTATCATTTTCAAATTTTCTTTCTAAAATTCTTAATTTAATCATCAATTAGGCCTTAAAAATAAGAAATTTGTTTTCGGCAAATCAAATTTAGCAATTTAAATTGGATTTTTTAAAAACATTTTGCTATTGAGATTTGACTTCTATGAAAAAATTTGTATAGACAATCACAAAACTAAACAAATGAACTAAGATGAGAGACACAATAAACAATATACACTATAAAGGTACATAAATATATATAGGCGCATATATATAGGTACACATTTATACATAGGTTTTTATGTATAGGTACACAAAAGGTACATATAGGTGCACATATGTCGGTACATAAATATATTTATATACATAGGCACACAAATTATATATACATAGATAGACATGCATATAAACACATATGGATTGTTACCAGCAATTTTTTTACCCGTATTAAATACACATTAGTTAAAATCTTCTATTTATAATACTCATAATAAAACAAAACAAAAGTTATGTTGTAAAATTGACTGTGGGTGCAGTGGAATAAATGAAACAAGACACAAAATTTACGAGGTTCCTCTACAGTCAGTGTGACTGGAGTACGTCCTCGTGGCAGCAGTGGTGCTTTCATTATAATTTGAAATAATAGGAGTACAAAGATAACTCTCTCTATTATCTCCTCTCATCTTCCTCTATTTTCTCTCTTCCTCTTCATTCTCTCTCTTCTCTTTCTTTCTTTCTTTTCATTCCCATCTTTCCCGTGAACTCACCTCACTTCATCTCCTCTTCTTCCTTTATATAAACAAAAGAAAGCACTATTCACTTTACAAATTTTCCACAAATGAATAGTGAAAATACTGTGCATAAATAGTAACAAACTATTCATGTGGACCATCCACATAATATTTACAACACTCCCCCTTGGATGGCCACAAGTTTTCGATTGACTCGTTAAAATCTTGATCTGTCTTGGATGCTCCCCCTAATGAGTATCTCCCCCTGATTTCAAATCATTTAGGTTGATCGTTGATCGTTCTGCTTTAGTCTCTTAGTAAGAAGAGTTGCTGAAAGAGTTGTTTTACTTGTTGTTAACTTTTCACAGGCTTTTTCTTAAACTGGGCTGGAGGACCTTCTGCTAGACTTGATCCAAATGTCTGAATTTACTCCTTTTATCTGGAGCGGAATTTGATTCAAGAGTAGTGAACACTTGATCTTGAATCGGACTTGTGATTTCTTCAAGGACCTTTGAGGCTTGATCTTGAATGAAATTGGACCATGAGGAGCTTCATGTGGCAAGTGATCTTCAGTTTTGTCAAGGATGAATCAGCACGCGTTTGTTGCGCTTGTCTCCACATGCTTCAATGTATCATTTTCACTTTCCTTACTTGCTCCCCTTGCTTAAGTAGTATTTTCCCTGCTTTTCCCCCATGCATGTGTGGCATCTTCTCCGGCAGTATTTGCCCTCTGATGCCGGAGTGGAGTACAACCCTTGCATTTGGATGGTTCATCACTTTTTGGTGACTGGAGACCCAGCTCCAACCGTTGAAGATGACTACTCGAGAGCAATACTAGGTAAGCAATCAGGAAAGGTTCCAGGTAGTCGGTTCCTTACCGGGAGTTTGAGTGGAGGTTCCGACATATTGCTTTCTTTATCCTTGTCTTTGCAGGCAAGAACAAGGACAAAGGAAAGGACAGGGAGATTGCATGATATGAGATAATCTTGCTCTGGTCCCTGAAGATATGTGATAATCTTGCTCTGGTGTGACATGTTTGAAGAGGTATTCTCGGAGAGGAAGAAAACTGAGTATTTCGAGATGCTATGTTGAAGATGCATTCTCGGAGATGAGGAAGAGTTAGGTATTCTTGCAGTGTTGCAGGTCTGCCTTGTTATGGAGAACAGATGTCGACATATATAGAGATTTCTCAATAGCAAGTGGTGGTGCTGTGCTTTTACTCTTGTCAGCAACTGTGGTGTAAATAGAACAGTAAGATTTACGCGTTTTCAACTTTGTCAGAGATCTTTGACAAAGTTGCACGCGATATCTGAAAAGCTGAGATTACGTCTGAAAAATGCCAACGAATTTTATTCAGGAAAATCTGGCTTTTGAAATTCGGAGAGCGGTGCCTCATCGATCATTGAACAAGTGGCTCTGCTGCCTCTTCTTTTATAGAGACATCAATTGTGTTCAAGAGTTGCTCAGAAAGTTGCTGCTTGTAGAAATTTCCCCTATCTTGCACCTTTGAAATTTTATTTGACCTCTGTTTTTGCTTCATCATTTCTGAAAAATGACTTGCCCATCTAACATTTGCTTAGATTTGAGTCTTAGGAGTGATACAGACGAGCAACGTCAGGATAATATATGGCGCCCGTCCTTCTTATCTTCTAATGGTCCTCTTACGGTTGGGGACTCTATGATAAAGAATAACATAACCGCTACTGTGGTAGCTAGGAATCTTTTCACTCCAAGGGATAACAAGATCCTTTCAGAATAGTCTGAAGAGTCGGCTGTTCAAGACTCATTGGCTCTCAGTGTTCAGTGTGCTGGCTCTGTGTCTAATATGGGCCAACGCCTACTTGCTCAAACTCGCCAAGTTAAATTATTGATGGCGGAGGTGGCAAGTCTTAAACAAGAGATCAGAGGGCTCAAGCACAAGAATAGGGTGTTACACGTGCTTGCAAATAGTTACTCTACGAGCATGAAAAGAAAGCTCGTTCAACTGCAGGAATCCGAAAGTCGGATTCAAAGTGATCACCAGAGGTTCGTTGCTAGATTCCAAAAGCAACTGATGCCTTCCCCTTCTGGTGTTTTGCTAAGTACTGGGGTGCCACATGATCAATCTCCAGTGCCTCCTCCTTCTGGGGTACTTCCGAGTACTGAGGCTTCACATGAGCAACCTTTGTGAAGGCTCCATCCTGTTTGTTTGTTTTAACTCATGTGTATGTATATATCTGTAATTTCTTGGAGATATTAATAAATAAGCTTTATTTCATTCAATGTATTGTGCTAAATACAATAAAGCATATACTTCACTAAGATATAGTACTTCTGGACCAAATATTAATTTATCTTTACCCTCACGAAGATAAATGATTATTCTTAGTGTCTTCATCATATGAGTATTCAACTCATAATCTTCAATCCATATGGTTCTTTTAATATCATAAATATCATGGATAAGATTCGTGTTGGTAGATTGTTCGATCTGCAGCTCGAGACAATAATTCCTTTAACACTTTATAATTTTTCTAGACTCTTCAGGAGTCCCAATTTAATATCATCAACTCTTCAAGAGTTCTAATTTAATGTCATTGACTCTTGCAAGAGATTTTAGTATGTTGCAACAATATCATAATGATAGTACTCACTAAGGCAATTTATATCATTAATTGGTATTGAGTACATATTTTATGTTTTACCCTTCAGAGGCTTAATTCAAGCAATTTGAATCCTTCAAGGGTTTTCTACACTTCATGACACATTTTCCTTTGGAATTTATACAGAGCAATTTGCTCCCATGTATACTTGAGGGATTTACTTATGGAGATATAATGTGGGCGACTCACAACCCTTCGTATATAATTCTCCATTCATATGACCTCGTTTACAACCTTGTGTCATATCAGGTAAGTGTATTACACTGTATTACAAATGCCCATATATAACCTCCTTGGTTCAACATCTTTTGGCTATTTGTATTGTATTCAAATATATATAGGTTCATTTGCCCACGTTCTTACAAAATTGTAATGGAATTGCCTTTCTCCATTTTGGCCAATAATTTTTCTTTTGTCGACGAACAAAAGAACGTGACTCAATATTAACACAGCTCATTGATGAATTTAGTAGCTACTTGTAAAAACCAAAATTACCATTGGTTATCATCAATCCGTGATCCCATATTCTCATGTGCATGCGCATGCATAAAAGCTTTTCATTTCTTTGGATATCCATTGCCTCTTCAAGGGCATGACGCTATCTCTTCCAAGATAGTCATAATTTAGAGAATGTGGATCATAACCTCCTCTTGAGCGTTATAGAGCTTGGATTTTAATCTCCACTTCCGGGAGTTGAGTCATTGGAACCTATATGTCTATTATGCTCCATGTATGAGACATCAACATTCCCATGTCTGTGGATTGTCCTATCTGGGACGTGTATCCATGCAACGACTGTCATGCTTCTGGCATGCAACAGTTATGCTTCGGGAATGCAATAGTTCAGTAGTGCCATATTATTCTTCTTTCGAATAACTGAACCTTTTGAGTCTAAAAATCTGTCACGCTTCAGGCGTGCAACAGATAAATCATTTATTGTCTCATTATTTTATCCAACAGAGACATCAATTCTTGTAGGCACATTTGCAGTAAGTATATATGATTTCATCACTTTCGTTGCATCATTCATTTATTCATATTTCATTTTCTCATTGATTGCTTCGTGAATCAAAATAAGACAAATTCTCTTCGTTCTTCTGGAACGGTCTTTTCTCATCATTCTTTTGGAATGATATTTTCTCATCGTTCTTCTGGAACGATATCATTTTCTCCCCCTAATGGCAGGAAAATTGTCTTATCAAAATGACAGTCCGCAAACCAAGCGGTAAATATATCCCCAGTCAAAGGTTCTAAATATTGAATGATAGATGATGTTCAACATCAATGCCCATTTCATTACGTTGTGGCAGTGCAATAGGCACATAGATAACACAACCAAAAACTCGTAAATGTATAATGTTTGGCTAGTTCCCAAACACGAGTTGTACTGAGCAATACTGATGGTTGGAAACTGGTCTCATCCGAACTTAATAATGCGTCATGTAAAATGACATGTCCCCATGTAGAAAACTGATAATTTCGTTTTCATGAGCAGAGTGCGGGTAATCAATTTCATCCGCTTAATAAATGCTTCTGCTAAACCATTTTAAGTATGGACATAAGGAACTTCTGGTCCTTATTAAATAGTCTATGAACTGAGACTTTTATGACCTTTATTATAATTAAGTTGAGGCACTGTGGCACTTCAAACTTAAGGTACTTATCAAGAAACTTCATGTCCGATCTTGAGGATCTAGGGACTTCATGTTTGATCTTTTTGCATGATGGAACTTCGGGTCCTATCATTTTATGTGATGAGGATCAAGAAACTGCAGGTTCTGATCTAATCAAGGAACTCTGGGTCCTTGTTATACTCATCGTAACAAAAGATAAGTACAATAAATAAATTAAAGCAATAGGCGGTAATTCCAGCCATAGTAAATAAATTGAACAATAAATAAATTAAAGCTTGTGACAAGGGCTTTAATTCAGCACCATTCACATAAATCAAAACTTAAAGCAGTAGGCGGTAAAACCGTCCATGATAAATAAATTGCTTTAAAGTAAATAGAACTTGTGACATGGGCTTTAAACCAACACCATGCACATAAATATCGAAGCTTTAAAGCAAAGGTGACATGGGCTTTAAACCAACACCATGCACATAAATAAATATATACATATTTTCTTCTTTCGTTTCAGATGGTGTAACACCATCCAAAAAACTTTACCTTTATTTTATTTTTATTATTTTCTTATTCAATCACATTCTACACCATTCCAAAAAAAAACATTGCCTTTTTCTTTCATTTTACATGGTGCAACGCACCTTTCCAAATCATTGGCCCCATTTCCCCTTTTCTTTGTCTATCTCTACCAGTCTCGAAACCCAGTACCAGCTGGGTTGTTGTGGGGGTTACACAAAACCAATTCAATCCAAAAAGGCTACCAGAGACTGGCGTTGTTCTTGCATGGCCCAAAGAACATGGCATCGCAAAGCAAGAACCTCTCCATAGAGACATAGATGACAGTGAGGTTGACGAAGACACAAGAGAGGGAGACCTGTGTGGAGTCAGTAATGCCATCACCATCTCAGACAACTGAGGATTCATGGAGGTCCTCGAGATCCATTGAGAACGACACGATTTGGGTTTCCAAGTCTAATGAGATTCTTCTGGATCTCTGGAAACCAGTTGTCAGGTACGAGTTTTCTTATCTCGTGACGACTTCAGGTCGTTGGAAATTTCAATTCGCACTGGAATTCGGTGGGGCGCTTCTGGCGCGGTGGGAGAAATGAAAAATGGACATACCTTTGCTTGTTTTGCTGCACCTTTGTTTGTCTATAAGATCTCTCCATCTTTCTTGTCCACGAGAGAAAAATAGATTGCAGGTCTAGTAGGGATAAGGATTAGCACATCAATAGTTAGAGTGATAAAAGAAAAAGTGATAAAAGAAAGGTTGATGGATTTTTGTGACAAGATGATCTTCCCTATTTGACATGTCTGGCTTGCTGTCTCTACTCTGTGAGATTTTAGCTGACCGAGGTGAGAGGTAGATAATGCTTCACCGGATTTATGGTGTTGTGCTTTCCACTGACATGAGAGCTTTTCGTGCTAATAACGTGTTGTAAAATTGACTGTGGGTGCAGTGGAATAAATGAAACAAGACACAAAATTTACGAGGTTCCTCTACAGTCAGTGTGACTGGAGTACGTCCTCGGGGCAGCAGTGGTGCTTTCATTATAATTTGAAATAATAGGAGTACAAAGATAACTCTCTCTATTATCTCCTCTCATCTTCCTCTATTTTCTCTCTTCCTCTTCATTCTCTCTCTTCTCTTTCTTTCTTTCTTTTCATTCCCATCTTTCCCGTGAACTCACCTCACTTCATCTCCTCTTCTTCCTTTATATAAACAAAAGAAAGCACTATTCACTTTACAAATTTTCCACAAATGAATAGTGAAAATACTGTGCATAAATAGTAACAAACTATTCATGTGGACCATCCACATAATATTTACAACAAGTTAATAATTATTAGCTAGATGTTAGGTGATATATAAAGTCAAAGGACAAATCAGTATTTAATCTTACACCCAACTTTAATGAAAAATAGATCTTATTTAGGGATTATAATCAAGTTTTTTTTTTTAAACACTATGTTTGGATGGGGGAAATAAACGTGAAATTTGGGTAAAAGTTGAAATTTATAAATTGACATGCTCCAATTCTCAAGTTTAGATTCATAAACATAGAAATTTAGAATTTCTGCGTGAAAAAAAAAACTTGGAATTTGAGACCTCCAATTCCCAAGTTTAAATTCCATGTAAATATGTGTTATTTCCCAATTTCTATGATTGAGAGTTTAAAAATAACAAATTCCGTATTCAATTTCATTGTTCTTTTAAGTTAACCAAAGAAGAAAATTCACAAATTCACAAATTCTAAAAAATAAAATCTGGTCATTTCAATTTTCATCATTTTAAAATTTCTTATTAATCTTAAATCTCTCCATCCAAATATAGTGTATAGGGTAATGCTAGTGTAACAGCCCGTCCCTAAAAATGATGATTTTATAATTTTAATACTTGAGTTTACGAAAATGCCCTTCAAGGCAGAGTTTTGACTTGTGTTGACTACCGTGTCGTGTCATATGAGACTCATTTTATTGGCGTATTCTCGTTGTGCTCATCGTTACAGACGCGTGGGTGCCAACGGGATGTGATTTGGAGCTATAACGAAAGAGTTATTAACATTTAAAGTTAAGGACATTTTAGTAAATTAATTAATTTTGAGATTTGTGTTGAGGGGAAAATCTAGAGTGCCATGTGGTTGGCCCAGATTAAAGGAAATGAGGAATGGATGGTGGAGATGCAAAGAAAAGAAGATAAAAGAAAAATGAGAGGAAGTGTGTGACCAATAGGGAAAAGAGAGTTAGAATTTGCCCAATTAGGAGAGGGAGAAGGGAGAGAAAGGAGGGAGGTGAAGGAACGCCGAATCCTCTTGGATCCGTACAACTCGACCCGACCCGGTTTCTTGACCCGGCTCTAACTCCTCCGTCTGACATCCATTCGAGGTGATTTTGGTGTCTATGGAAAGCTCTTGTCAAGCCCAATCTCCCTATGGTGTTAGATTATTAAATTCCTTATCCAATTTTCCAAATCAAGGCTCTAAACCCACGGTGGTTCCGACGGGTTTCTCCTTTTTTTTCGATGAATCCGTCAACAAATATTATCGATGACCACACCCAAAAGACTCCCCTCAACCCCAGGGACAAGGCCCAAACATTGGATGAGGAGTCGGAGTTCATTTTGGGTGGCGAATCGTAGGGCTGGGTTCGGTTCTTATCGGTTCGGTTTTTTGTCAAAACCGAAACCAAACCGAAATTTCGGTTCGGTTCGGTTCGGCCCAAATTTTTTTCGGTTTTTTTCGGTTCGGTTTTTTCGGTTCGGTTTCGGTTTTTTTTCGGTTTTTTTTTTTTTTTCCTCCAAAAAATGCAAAACAAGCACAACATAATATAGGAATAGAAAATATGACATGTTTCCATCTCTACGTATAAAGTCTCATAAAACTAAAAGTCTCATAAAACTTAAAGTCCAACTATAAATAGAATCAATCATCAATCAAGTTTAAGTCTTCAAAAAGTCCAAATTAAACATCAAAGTTTAAGTCTTCAAAAAGTCCAAATTTAAACATCACAAGTCAAATAAACCTTCAAGGTTTCATCACTTCATGTCTTGCACAAATAAAATCTTCCAAGTCTTCAAGCTCAAGCTCAACGCATAGGCGGCCTAGGAGGCAACATAGCACCTTTCTTTGAGCTTCCCCTTGCCATTTCTACATACAAATAAAAATAAAAATAAGAACATGACATAATTGGCACACATACTTGGCATAATTGAAATTTCAGATTATATTTTTGGCACACATACTTGGCATAATTGAAATTTCCAGCAACTATAGTACATAGTTACTAGCGAAGAAAACAATACCGATTGATGAAAATAACATCTTGGAAAATGCCTTCATCTCTCTTAGACCGATTCTCATAATTGCAGCCTGGTCATTCAAAATAAGCAGTCACAATGACATAGAAAAAGCAGATGAGATGTGGGTTCAACTTTTACCAAAATTTTTGAGCTTACCTTTGTGTTATTTCCCATCTCCAACCCATCCACAAAACCTGCTGCTATGGCCACAACATTTTTCAGGGTTCCACATAGTTCTACCCCTTCCACATCTTGGATCTATAAATTTCAAACACGGAAAGGTGTCAATGGAGCATTCCAATATAAATTTGATGTCAATCGCTAAATCAAATTATATGCTGGGATAAGCATTTAGCGTAGCTAACATACTACCAAATTTTTACTAAATGTGTGGGAAACTAAAGTAGTTCCCGTCCGTGCCAAACATTCATGATAGTAAAAGACTAAAAGTACACTATTATGGCATTCATTGTAACAACGTATTCGATGTACTCACAGGTGTCATATATCCCATTCAGAGTGCAGTATGATATCCAAATCTAGGGAGACAAATTGGTGATCCATGGTGAAGGAAAAACATAAATGAACGCAAAGATTAACCACGGAAACAAGGGCCTAGCCATCAGTGCGTCTCCTACCGACAACCATATCGAACAATAGGCCCAAAAGTCAAAACCTTTTCGATTTTAAAGTATAATACTGATTCATGAAACTAAAACAGAGAATTGTAGCTAAGTGTGAGATAGGTAAACGCAAGATCTATAAGTTTAATCGACGAAAAACTCATTACAATTTTTGCAGATCCACAGTTTTTAAAGCAAATGAAAGATGATTTCTTCAAAATTTAGCTAAACAATCCCATTTCTACAACCCACAGAATGCAAATCTCAAATCATAAGATCCAAATTCGCAATTAAAAACCGATTCCAATCAGATCTACAGCAAGCAGTGAGAAACTACAAAGATCTACACATTCCAGCACACCCAAACAGCATCACAAGTAAATGAGCAACCTTTCTGAATCAAACACCGCAACACACAGAACCCAAATCGAATCATGCAAAAACAATATCGAAAAATATCCATAAACAAAAAAAATCGAAAACAACCCAATTGAGCAAAACCACGGAGCTCGACGAAATACCAAATGAGCAGAGCAGATGAATATTACCTCAGTCAATGTGAGGCGGGAGGTCGACAGCGGAGAGAGCGAGAGAGATCTTATGCGGAAGAAGAGCGAGAGAGAGAAGAGAGAGGATAGGGAGATCCTTCTCCTCCAGATCTGCCAATCGGCGGGCCTCGGACTTCCGCGTGGCAGCCTCCGCCAGCTTCTCGGCTTCTTCCTCGCGCTTCTTGGCCGCGGGGGATTTGCTGATGAAGCATTCTCGTTGCAGCCATCCCAGGGAGTCGGTGACCCCCAAATCCTTCCTCGCGCTTCTTGGCCACGGGGGATTTGCTGCCCTTCACCTCGCACCAGTACTACTCGTCCTTCTCGCGAGCCTCGCGTTCCTTGCGCTTGGCTTCGATGAAGCTCTTCACAGAGAGACAGAGAGAGTGAGAAAGATGAGGCTCGGCTGCACGAGAAGGTTACTGGGCTAGGTTACACTGGACTGGAGGCAGGGAATGAGAGAGAGAAGAGAGGAATGAAAAAAATAAAAGGTGCGGCTAGGGTTAAAACTTAAAAGGTTTGTTGATTGCTCAAAAAAACTAAAAAACTTTTTTGAAACCCTGGAGGCATGAGGATTCGAACCCATGCGCAGGGACTTGAAGAGTTTCAAGCAAACCAACTTGGTACCTGGTTATGTCTTGTTATGATTGTATCACTAAATTATTTATAATATTGAAAAAAAAATTAAATATATATATCTGTTCGGTTCGGTTCGGTTTGGTTCGGTTTCCGAACCTTAAAAACCGAAACCGAACCAGCCAGGTTCGGTTCGGTTCGGTTTGGCAGTTTCTGTTCGATTTTTTTTCGGTTCGATTTTTTTCGGCCTCGGTTCGGTTTGGTTTTCGGTTTTTTTCGGTTTTCGGTTATTTGAACCCACCCCTAGCGAATCGACAACTACCCAAATCGAGGGTTTCATACGGTTCGTGGTGATTTAAGGTGTTTCTCGGCCCGATTGTCCTTAGAAGCAGTTATAAATCAATTCCTCATATTTTGTAGATGAATTCTCATGTTTGGATCGTTTAATTTGGTGGAGAAATGAGATAGTTATAACGATTTTAAGTTTGCCCAGTTTTCGGCGACCTCCTCCACTTTCGGGGCGTTTTTCGGCTAAACCACTGTGAGTTAGCCATCATGTAAGGTACCAATCTCTTCGTCTCGTCAGGAACTATGATTTCCGTTTTTGAATAACTTGTTTTTTTTTAGTATTGACAAAGTTATGGACATTGAAAGTTGCCCAGAAATTCCAGCAAGTTACCAGTTTTCCAGCAGACAGCTGTTTTTCAAACCATTTTCCGGCCACCTCCGTCCACCATTTGGACTCCAAAGACGGTTGGATCGTGATGAAATTTTAGTATGTTATTTTAGAAGCACAATGTGTATCTTTGGAAGTTACGGATTGAAAATCTAAGTTGTGGATCTCTTGGATTGAGTTATGTAGGGTTGTGGACCCCACCGTCGATCTTTGACCGACAGTTGACCCTTGGTTAATGGATCTCAAATCATTTTAGAATGTCCTTGAGGATGTGCTTTATGTGAATTACGTATTCTATTAATAAGAGTTCTGAGATGTGATTTGATAATTGTTATAGGTGCCAATTGTTCGAGACACCTCGATGAACGTGCTAGTGAATCATAGTGTGGGCTCCAAGTGAGTGGATCTTTTCCCCTTATCACATGTATATAATTTATAGTTCCACAAACATTTCTAAAGTGATTTATGTATGTACCTACAAATAATTATAGTGAACTACGAATGGCTTGATCCTTGTTTAGGGTACGTAGGCAATCTAACGAGACGTTAGATGCAGCCATACAATAAATGAGACTAAATAATTGAGACAACATCTTTGTTTGAGGAATTGATCAATGTGAAGAAGGTTGGTGGAAAAAGCGAGGTTTAACCTTATGAATTTGATGGTTAAATGTTGGTTATAAATCGTTACGTAAGAAATTTAGTGATTGAAGTCAAGAATCATAAGTAATGATAATTAATTTAAACTAGTGTTTTACTGGGCTTGTCGCTGACAATTATTCCCAAAAGTAAATGGTTCGAGAGGAGAGTGGGGTGTTACAGTTATCGCATTTTAGGCCATTTGTTTACATGTTCATATATATATATATATATCTGGAAATATTATGATATGGTTGAATTTCAGATTTACATCCTGGTATATCCATATGTATATTTCTTTCACATAATTATTATGAACGCTCTAAAGTGCAAAGGTGAACGCAGGACACATAGGTAAGTTCAGGTAAGTATACATTATTAGTTGAACTGATGGGGTTATGGTATGACTACATTTATGTTTTAAGCAACTTCGACATTGTCGCACAGGTTACAATAGTAGGCAACTTTGGCATTGTCGTACATGTTGCTTATAAGTCGTACATGTTGTATTAGATGCATTTAAAGCTCATAAACCTGCACCCCGGTGTTAGTGCTCACCGTCCTTCACGTAATGTTCACCTTCCGCACCATACGCTCACCTTGAATTCAAGGTAGGTGCACATGCCTGTCGTACAGACCATTATAAGTGGTTCCGACTCGTAGGTGACTCTTCACGTAATCATAGCACTTGAGCGTATTCATTTACACGCAGCCCTGTCGTACAGACCACTACAGTGGTTCCGACTCGTGTGTAGGCGTAATGTCGTATAGGTCACTAAAGGTGATTCCGACTAGATTGAGATATGAGCTATAGACTTAGCCATACAGACCACAAGAGGTGGATCCGACTGACATATTATTTGCATATGCGATGAGATATGGATATGTTGTAAATGTCATGTAACGCCCCGGTCCCGAAATATTTGTATATTTCGGAAAAATAATTATGGTAGGCCCAACCTAAAAACATAGCTAATTTATTTTCTTCTCTTGGATCAATTTCCATCTATACACTAATTCTCGAATATTTAAACACATTTATTTTATGGTTGCATCTAATGTCTCGTTAGATTGCCTACGTACCCTCAACAGGGATCAAGCCTTTCGTAGTTCAAAACTTCAAAATTTAAACCAAATCCGAAAATATTCCTTTAATCCAGCATATACCAAAATCGTAATAATATTCAAACCACAAAAATTTTGATCTTGAAGACATAATTTGAATGACGAAATTCGTATAAAGAGCAATAGTCGACTTCCTGGCCGTGCGCCGCCGCTGTTGGCGGTCGGCCGCCCCGACTCGTCGGAAACTCAACTATTTCTAAAAATTTCCAAAAATTTTAGGAATGAAGATCTCAAAGCGTAGAGTAACTTTCATACCTGTGACCAAGGGCAATTTAGCTCAGAAATGCTCCAATTTGCCTCAAATCCGCCGGGACCCTAGAAATGGGTGTTCTTGATTCGACTCCATAGCAGCTCCGACGCCCCAAAACTTGTTTGGGGTTTATTCCTGGGTTCTTAAGGAACATATGGGTGGTGGAAATTGGGAGAGTTTGCTTCAGATTTGATGGATCGCAACAATGAACTCGCGCACCCCCCTGTGGGGTTTTGCACATCTTCAAAGCCAATATCTATCTAATTTGTGATAGAATCAGTCAAAGGAAGGTCATGGAACCTTTTTAAAATGGTTTGGTAGTATAATTCGTCGGAAAATCCAACGAAAAGCCACCGGAGGAGGTGGAGGAAGCCGGGTCGGGTTGATGACATAGAACCGGGTCGAAGGATCCGGTGTACTTCCTTCCCCTGCTTTCCCCTCCTTTCTCTCTTATCTCCTTGGTTACTCTCTCTCTCCCCCTTTTTTGATTGGCCCTTCTCTCCCTCATTTCCCTCCTTTATCTACCATCTCCACCACCTAACCTTTCTTACTTTTAATCTGGGCCACACACGTGGCCTTCCAGATTTGGCTCCAAAAATCTTGAGCATTCTAGAAATGATAAATTTACCATTTTATCCCTGACTTTAAACGTTAATAACTTCTTCGTTCTAACTTCGTTTCACAAACGGTTTGTACCTACGCGTTCGTGAGGTCAAGCTCTATTCAAAAATATAAATTTTGACCTCAAATGGTCTACATATTTTAAATAATTAAGGTCCAAACTTTAAACCTCGTAACTAGTTTAATTTAAAACTAAACTTACACAAATTATTATAAATTCTTGAAAAATCATATAAAAGCTCAATAATACAAAATACGTTGATTAATATAATTTCCGGAAACAAAACTGTAAAAGTTCTCGATTAAATTCTTCATAATCATAAATCGATTTATTTTCGATTTTCTCCACATATGCATAATTATGAATATATAATTCATATATTTAAATTTTCAGGGTATTACAATCACCCCCTGTTAAAATAAATCTCGTCCCCAAGATTTCAATCGTCAAGTTCAAAATAATGAATTATAATCGTGATTATTTCTCTCATTCTCATATCCCCAACACATTCATTGTCAAATTAAGTATCAACAATTTTAACCATACCCATTGGTAAAATAATTATCCACATTTAGCCACCAACACTGACGATACCAACATCAGAAAATACCCAATATTGGCAGCATAAATATTATAAATTTTTAGCCATAACTATTCTCGACCAATTAAATACTGAAATTCCAAATCATCCACTAGTAACCTAGTAGAACTGCAAGCGAAATCTTTATAATTGACAAACCAAATATCAACAATTGCAACCAGATTCCAACCACAGCTCGAATAAATTAGTGAGATACATGTCCAGGGCACTATCTACATTTCACCAACCAAAGGAATTTTTTTTACCTTTTACTACTCTAACGGCCAACCATATTAAACCTTATTACTTTCATAACCATGCGAATATATATATACGCTTCAAAATTTTGGTGCGCAATATCAAATTCAACAATGTTAACTCATAACCATGGCAACCCACCAATCAAATTTATAATTATAACTTCCCATCCATTCCTTTCATCAATTATAAAAATATCACATCTCACACCAAAAAAATCCGTTTACATTAAACAAACTTAGAATTTCATTTCATTAGTTTCATTCATATCTACCACCATTCTAATTATATTAGGCAAACCATAACCATAGTTTATAATTCCATTCCCATTCAATAAATCACAATCTCTTCCATAAATATTAACATTTCCAACCAAAATTTTCATGGTCAGAGATTTTTTTTTTCCTAGCTATACTTATCCTTATCAAAACAATGATTTCACCACCATTTTCCTTTATCTCCATAAGAGACTAGTAGGCGGAAAATATTGTATTATACCTGGCCAATATACACCACCCCTTCTTTTTATTATTATTTTTTTCCACGGGCCTTTCTCGCCTAATTTCACATTCATGGGTCATTATGCCTAATCACATATCCACGGGCTCTTTTCAGCCCAATCACATATCCACGGGCTCTTTTCTTCCACTGGCACAGGTATAAAGCAATTTTTCCATCTACTTGTCACCATTCCACCATCATTTTAGCATTTCACATTTTCATAATGCATAACATAAAATCAATTCAATTCTAGGTTAAACCAAACCCTTATCAAATGCTCATTTTTAAAGCTATAACATAAATACGATATTTTAAAATTTTCCTACTCCCATTCAATTCAATTCAAAGCATCATACTTCATAACAAATACATTCCACAAAAGTTCCTTATTATTCAGAGATCTTAGAGAATAATGCAATATAAATAAAAATAATAATTGCTACTATCACTATTTCATATTCATCATGGAATTGTCATCACAAGCACAATGCAATCATATATGTATTTCCTATACGTTTTCCATAATGCATAATATAAATTCAACCCTAAATAAAGGTTAACCCAAAATCTTAATCAATTACCCAACATTAAGGCTATTACAAGAAATGTGACATTTCAAAAATTTCTATTCCCATTTAATTCATTTCATGACGATTTACAACGCATACTTTCCACATAGATTCTTCATGTTTCATAGAATTTATGACATAATGCAATATCTGATGCGAATTTACTTAACACACAAATTAAACCCTTTTGTATCAATTGTAGCAAAGAATGTAAGTAGGGATCGTTCTGGAGCGGGGATTAAGAGGGCTTGCTAATAACCTCTAAGCTGACTTCAAAACATATAAACAAAGTTAAAAACACTAAACTAGACTCAGAGAATTCAAAACAAACTCAAAGAACTCAAAACAAGCTAAAACGCTCAAATTTGCCTAAAAACACAAACTGGGCAGATTTGGACTATAACACACTTTTGGACGAATGTTGGTTTTAACTTGGTTCGAAATACTTAAAAACACAAACTAAATCAGTTTATAACTAATATGACTCAACAAGGTAAAAGGGGTTTTGGTTTTGACGAATTTGAAAACAAAACAAGTAAATTAAAGAACTAATGAAATCTGCACGAATTTGAGTAAATTGAATGGATGGAAGGCTAGCTAGGAGGTTCTTCTCCACACATGACACACTTGCAAACAAAACGATTTCCAGTTGCTTTTCAATAAATTACGAATTCTCAATGCCCCAGATTAACTGTGAATTGCACTAATTAACCCTCAGATTTTCCTAATTTCATTGAATTGGATGATTGCATACAACAACCCAAAGCATTCCCCACAGGTTCCCTACATGAATTGCATAATAGAGATACAAGCAAGAATCATTAAGTTATATGAAAATCATAAGCACTGACGAAACACTTGTAACTATGAATTGCATGAAACTTATGCCAAGAATTTACTTAACATGGTTGTGACGAGCAACCTTCACTACTTGTGAATATAAGTTCATAACGATTAGGTAAAACTCCCTTATATCCTAGCATCAGATTTATGAATGAAAATTAAGCATGCACTCTCAACCAACACACACAAATCAGTTTTAATTCAAATGGATAAGTAAATTGAATTCACAACTTATGAATCACAACTGAAAGTAATCAAATCATATTGCAAGCATGAACATGGTTTCGAATTCCCCCTAGCTAAGGGGGGTTTAGTTCCTCATACTCACAAAGCAAAGATAAATAAATTTAGACATTAAAAACAATAGAATGAAAACACCTAAAAACGCCCCAACAATCCAACTTGAATGGCAAGCACGTTCAATGGTCCTCCTTCGTCTCTTTGTTGCGGCACAAGGTGTGGTTCGATGGATGCGTATGGATATATGGAAGGGAATGGCTGAATGTGTTTAGGTTGGATGGAGGTCACGGCAAGGAAAGGGAAATGAAGGTGCATGGAATTGTGTTTTTGTTATGGGAATGTGTAGAATGGTTAAGAAGAAAAGACTCTGCCTTGCGGTAGAATGTGTCTTCCTCCCTTCTCCCTAAACTGTCCGTGTGAATGTGTCTTTAGTTGGATCCTTCTCCTGATTTTTTGTTATGGTGAAGGGTGGATGTATTTATAGGCTAGGGAGAGGACCACCATCTAATTAAGGTGGTAGTGGTGTATGTTGTGGTAATGAGTGGATGTAATGGGTGTAGTGGATGAGTGTTTGGTAATGAGTGGATGTAGTGGATGTAATGGGTATAGTGGATGAGTGTTTGGTAATGAGTGGATGTAATGGGTGTGGTGGATGAGTGTTTGGTAATGAGTGGATGTAATGGGTGTAGTGGATGGATGTTTGTAGTTGTAGGTCAACACACTTGCACACACACATGCTGATTTCTACCCTTCTAATCTTCAAAAATGTTCATCATGATGTCTTCATGCTTGCACTATCCAATCTTGGCCCAAAAATGCTCCAAAATGCTCCAAATAGCACTTTGTTGCCAACTTTGTTAGTTGAACCTACAAACACACGAAAATAGCTTAAAGTACTAAAATAGCTAGAATTAAACTAAGTAAATGCCAAGAAACAAGCCAACTAAGTTGCATAAATATGCTCCTATTAAATTCCCCCACACTTAGCTTTTGCTAGTCCTCGAGCAAAACAAAAGAAACAAAACGAAACAAAACAAACAAAACACAACCTAACCATCCAACATTTGCCTCAGGGATTTCCAATGCACATGACATGTTAAAAATCATCATTCCCACAGATTTTGGTTATCTTCACACTCGAGCACAAACTTAATCACAGTCACTACTTACTAGTTCACAATTAACCAATTAAAACAATGTTTTGAATGTAGTAACATGCCTTAGAGAATTTACTCAATTCCTTACAAGATACTCTTTATTTTCACACACATTTTCTGACTACACACCCTACACTAGAGACTGGGACTCACATATGTTATAACAAAGGAAGCAATTTTCTGGAGTTAGTAAGCATGTTTAGATATGATCTCATGAATGGTATGCTACTACTTAGATGCGAGAACCAGTGACACCATATGCTCATACCAATTTCGAACTCCACAAATTGAAACACACAACACTCAAGATTGAAGTCAAGGGTTGTCATAGGGCTTGGGGGTAATGGCTAACAAAGAAAGGATAGGAATAACAAACGTTCTTAAAGCTATCGCAAGCAAAGCAATGAAATAGACACTTGGAATTCACTTTAGAATGTAGAATCAACTTTTACATACAAAGGGAAGATTCATGCAACACTTAAGGCCGAATTCAATGTTTTGGACCCTTTTTTAACAAACAACACTTTAGACCTCTTTTCCATACTATTTTTTTTTCTCTACCCGTGCCTTATTAAGGACTTTGGCACACATACACACAAGAATCACTTCCCCCCACACTTGCTTTCTGCAATACATTGATAAAAAAGGAATTCCTTTTAGGTCATGCTTTACTATGCTTCAAGAACAAGGGTATGGATGGTCCTAAAACTAGGCTAGGTAAGGATAGTGTGGGTTAACAAAGAACATATGCTTAACAAGGCTCAACGGGGTTAAACTTAAACATATAATGAAATAGGGGCACGGCAATTTGGCTTTGGTGGTTACTACATAACTTCATCTTGAATATGTGTTATGCAAATCAATAGCATGCTTTGAATGAAATAGGCATGAGTTCTAGCATTTGGAACTAAATGATGAAACGCCTTCTAAGTAGCAACCAAGCAAAGAATAATGAGATCATGCAACGACTTTAGAAAATAATGATGCACAGATTATTAACTCTCCAAATAAACGTTTAGGCTCAAGTCTCACAAGGTTGTAGCGTTCATTTGAGTTCCTCCCTTCAAGCATGTTACAAAAACTGATTTTTCCTTTATGATTGCATGTGAATTCATAAATTATAACCACAACCAAGCATACACCACAGAGTAAATCAATTTTCATCCATGTTTATAACTCTCTTTAACAGTCATGTAATTAAAAACCAAATCCTCATCGTTGTGTTGGAAGGTACCCTAAGACACAAATAAACACACAAAAACAATTCTTTTTGGGTTTTTCAAAACATTTTTTTTTTCAAATTTTTATGAGATTTTCGGATTTTTATGTCAAAACACTCTAAAATAGCTTAAAAACACTTAAAAACACTTAAAAACAGCAAGGAACAACACTAGAAGTAATGGGTGATAAACTCCTACGAATTTCATGCAAAACAACTTGGTTACCCCCCCCCCCCACACTTAAATCAAACATTGTCCTCAATGTTTCAAGCATAAACTCACACAAAAACAAGCAAACAAACAAACAACAAATAAACATGACAAGTATGGTAAAGTAAAAACCAGACAGAGTAGAGTTTAAGAACACAAATCTGGTTTTGGAAATAGATGATCTTGGCGACTTTCCACAGCTTTGATCTCGAATTGGTTTGGAATTCTGAGCGAGGAATATCAAAGTTCCTTTGTTTAAAATCAGACTCTTTCTGCTGGGTTGATTTGATTATGCAGTTTGCATTCTTCTCTGCTTGTTTCTTCTGCACGGTAGGCAGGCACGAGGTAGAGGTGATGGTCTGTTTCGTTCTTCAATCTTTCCAAGTGCCGACCATTTGCTTTCTTTCTCCTTGTCCCTAGCTGAGGATGAATTACCACATTGTCTCCACATGCTTTGAGGTATCATTTTCACTTCCCTTATCTGTTCCCCAGGCAGATGTGGTAGACGAAGAGGAAGCATAAGATGTTGAAGATGAGTACTCAAGAGCAAGGTTAGGTAAGCAATCAGGAAGGGGTTCCAGGCAATCGGTTCCAGATCGGAAGATTAATACCAAGTGCTGGTTGATTGCTCTCTTTTTCCTTGTCCTGCAGATGAAAACAACGACAAGGAGAAGGACAGGGAGAAAGCATGATATGAGATACTCTTGCTTTTAACCTTCATGATATGAAATACTTTTGCTTTGGATGAGTTGTTTGCAGAGGTACCCTAAGGAATAAGGAACACTGAGTGACTCGAGAGGCTTCGTTGGGAAGGCATTCTCGGAGATGAAGAAAAGTTGTGTATGTCTGCCTTGCAATGGAGGGTGAAGGTTAACATTTATAGGAATTAATAACCGGTACTATTCTTTCACTCTTCTCGGCAACCATTGGATGATTTAACAGTAAACTTCATGTGTCTTCTACTTCACAAGAAATCTTCGACAGATTGCTCGTACTTTTCACAAAGCTGAGTGTGCATGTGACAGGCACTGACACTTCTGGAAAAGCAAGTGCCTCTTCGATATCTAGAATCGGCACTTCGACAAACTGCCCGTGATTTTCGCAAAGCTAAGTGTGCATGTGACTGATGCTGACATGTCTGGAAAATCAGATGCCTCTCCGATTTCTGAGCTTACCTCTTCGAGTTCTGAGCTCGCCTCTTCGAGTTCTGAGCTCCGTCGAGTGCAGAGGTTGCATGTGACAAGTGCAGACAAATCTGGAAAAGAAGATTGGCCAGTGGTTTCTGAGCAAGCCCAACTTTTGAGAAAGTTAGCGCCTCTTCGATTTTTAAGCTCGCCTATTCGATCTCTGAAATCCCGTCGAGTGCTAGTTTTTATATAGGTGCGCAGTACGTTTCAAAGCACACTTGAATTTCTGCCTATAGAAACTCCCTTCTTGCACTTCTACGATCTTGACTTGTCCGACCTCTTCTTTCTTCAACACCTTTGAAAATGTCTGGCCCCTCCGACCGTCGTTTTGACTTGAACCTTGGTGAAGAGGCAGCCATGCCTTCTCCAGACAACATATGGTGCCCATCCTTCATATCCCCTATTAGTCCTCTTACCGTTGGGGATTCGGTGATGAAGAATGATATGACTGCTGCGGTGGTGGCCCGGAACCTTGTCACTCCCAAAGATAACAGACTACTTTCCAAACGATCTGATGAGTTGGCTGTTAAGGATTCTCTAGCTCTCAGTGTGCAGTGTGTAGGTTCTATGTCCAATATGGCCCAACGCCTATTTACTCGAACCCGTCAAGTTGAATCGTTGGCGGTTGAAGTGATGAGTCTCAAACAGGAGATTAGAGGGATTAAGCATGAGAATAAACAGTTGCACAAACTCGCACATAACTATGCTACAAACATGAAGAGGAAGATTGACGAGAGGCAGGAATCTGATAGTCAGATTTTACTTGATCATCAGAGGTTTGTGGGTTTGTTCCAACAACATTTGCCTTCGTCTTCTAGGGCTGTACCGCGTAATGAAGCTGCAAATGATCAACCTCCGATGCCTTCTCATTCTGGGGCTCCGTCGACTGCTGAGGCTCCACCGACTACTGAGACTTCTCCTAAATAGCCTTTGTGAAGGTTTCCTCTTGTATTTTTTGCTTAATGTTCCTTTTTTCTTTTCATGAAAATGAATGTAAAAATACTTTGCATATCTGTCAATGTTTCAAAAATAAACCCACACCCAATTAAACAACAAAAATAAAAATGACAATCATGGCAAAATAAAAATGCAGAAAAGGGAAGGTTTTTAGAAGTGCAAAACTAATTATGGAGCGATTCGAAAATCTTCCTTATTTGAATACATGGGTTGCCTCCCAAGAAGCGCTTGCTTTAACATCTTCCAGCCGGACGATACCTCCGTTTAAGCTTGAACAGGGCCCACGACATGGAGGGTTACATTCTCCATGACATGCTCCTCAAAGGCTTTATAATAGGGCTTCAAACGATGCCCATTCACCTTGAATTCTTGTTGCGTTTTCAAAATTTGTATTTGGACTGCACCATAAGGAAAAACATTTGTAATAACAAAAGGACCAATCCATTTGGACCGCAACTTACCCGGAAATAAACGAAGACTGGAATTGAAGAGTAACACTTTTTGCCCTATAGAGAACGTCTTGCTACGAATCATGTTGTCATGGAATGCCTTCGTCTTCTCCTTGTAAATACGAGCATTCTCATAAGCTTCATTCCTAATTTCCTCAAGCTCATTCAATTGAAGCTTTTTATAAAGACCGGCGGCATCAATGTCCATATTGAAAGTTTTGACGGCCCAATGTGCACGATGCTCTAACTCAATGGGAAGATGACATGGTTTCCCATAGATAAGCCGAAATGGTGACATCCCAATTGGTGTTTTGTAGGCAGTACGATACGCCCACAATGTATCATCTAAGTGTAAGCTCCAATCCTTCCTTGTTGGCCCAACAGTTTTCTCTAAAATCTGTTTGATCTCTCGGTTCGAAACCTTAGCTTGGCCATTTGTTTGAGGATGGTAAGGTGTAGAAACCTTATGGTTGACATTGTACTTCCTCAACAACGCCTCAATGGTTCGATTGCAAAAGTGAGACCCTCAATCACTGATGATTACTCGTGGCATGCCAAACCTTGCAAATATGTTAGTTCTAATGAAATCTGTAACCACTTTAGAATCATTAGTCCGGGTGGCTTTTGCTTCCACCCACTTTGACATATAATCAACTGCAAGCAAAATATACATGAAACCATTCGAGGAAGGAAAGGGACCCATAAAATCAATACCCCAAACGTAAAAAATTTCAACATTGAGGATGGAAATCTACGGCATTGCACTTATATTTCCTGTTCTTAAGCATTTATCACATGTTAAGCAAAAAGTTCTAGCATCCTTAAAGATACTAGGCCAATAGAACCCACATTGTAACACCTTAAATGTTGTTCTTTGTGTGCCAAAGTGACCACCACATGCATATGTATGACAAAAGCTTAAAATGGAATGAAACTCAGAATCATGCACACATTGATGAACAATCTGATCAGGGCAATATGTCCACAAATATGGATCATCCCATACATAAAACTGTGCGTCATTTCTAAGCTTATCACGTTGGTGTCTAGTAAGAATGCTTGGAATTCGTTTAGACACCAAAAAGTTAACCAAATCAGCATACCAAGGTTCACTTACCTTAATGGACATCAATTGTTCATTAGGAAACGTTTCAGCAATGGGTAGGGACTCCTCATTATGCATCATACGGCTTAGGTGGTTAGCCACCACATTTTCACTTCCCTTTTTGTCTCGAATCTCAATGTCGAACTTTTGGAGAAGCAATATCCATCAAATTAGCCTTGGCTTGGCCTCTTTCTTGTTCAGCAAATATTAAAGCTGCATGATCAGTGAAAACAATTACTTTAGTACCAATTAAATATGATCGAAATTTATCTAAAGCAAAGACAACGGCAAGAAGTTCTTTTTTCGTTGTGGAATAGTTTAATTGGGCATCATTCAACGTCCGTGAAGCATAGTAGATGACATGCGGCCTCTTATCCTTCCTTTGTCCTAAAACAACCCCTAAAGCATAATCGGATGCGTCACACATGAGCTCAAAAGGAAGGCTCTAATCCGGTGGAACAATAATGGGAGTCGTGGTCAGCAACTCCTTGAGTTGTTTGAAGGATGCCGTGCACTCCTTATTGAGGTCAAACGCCACATCTTTTTTAAGGAAACGGTAAAGAGGTTGGGAAACCTTTGAGAAATCTTTGATAAATCTTCGATAGAAACCTACATGTCCAAGAAAAGAACGAACCTCTCTAATCGAAGTAGGAGAGGGTAAGTGACGTACAAGATCGATCTTTGATTTATCAACCTCCATTCATTTTTCAGAGATGATATGTCCTAAAACTATGCCTTGTTTAACCATGAAATGACAGTTTTCCCAATTGAGAACAAGGTTAGTTTCAACACATCGTTTTAAGATCAAACTGAGATTATGCAAACAACCATCAAATGAATCACCAAAAACGTTGAAATCATCCATAAAAACTTCAATAATTTTCTCAACATAATCAGAAAATATGCTCATCATGCATCTTTGAAATGTGGCAGGTGCATTACATAAACCAAATGGTATGCGGCGATAAGCAAATGTAGCAAAGGGGCATGTGAAAGTGGTTTTTTCTTGGTCCTCGGGTGTTATGACAATTTGATTATAACCAGAATAACCATCAAGAAAACAATAGAAAGCATAACCCGCTTACCTCTCAAGCATTTGATCAATGAATGGCAAAGGGAAGTGGTCTTTCCTAGTGGTGGCGTTTAGCTTCCTGTAATCGATACACACCCTCCAACCTGTTTGAATTCAAGTAGGCACAAGCTCATTTTCGGCATTTGTCACCACAATTACTCCGGATTTCTTTGGGACACATTGAACGGACGAAACCCAACAACTATCGAAAATAGGATAGATCACTCAACAATCTAAAAGCTTGATTATTTCCTTCTTCATAACTTCCATCATCGGAGGGTTGAGTCGGCGTTTAGCTTCTCGAGATGTTTTAGACCCCTCCTCCAAAAGTATGCGATGCATGCAAGTGGTAGGACTGATTCCTTTTATGTCGGCCAATGTCCACCCAATTGCTGTTTTGTACTCCCTTAGCACCCTTACCAACTTGTCCTCCTCTTGTGCCGTGAGTGTGTGATGCAAAAATTAACTTAACACAGCAATTTAACCCTCTTTTGACAATTGTAGTATAAGTATAAGTAGGGATCGTTCTGGACCGGGGATTAGGAGGGCTTGCTAATAACCTCTAAACTGACTCAAAAACATAAAACTAAGCTTAAAAATATTTAACAAGACTCAAAGCAAGCTTAAAATACTCAAAACAGCTTAAAACAACTAAATAAACTTAAACTAGACACTAGGAATGACTTTAGATGAAAATTGACTTTTACTTGAATCAAAACATTTAAAAACACAAATTAAAACAGATTCTAACTGATTAGACACACTAAAGTAAAGGGGGATTGAGTTTTGGACGAAGTTGAAACAAACAAACAAGTATGAAAAACTAGACAGATTGTAAAACAAATTTGAGAAATAAGATGATGGATGGGATATCAAGAGGCTTTTTCTCCACACATGACATGTATGCAAATAACTCGATTTCCAGTTACTACTTCATTGAATTATGAATGACAATGCTCCAAATTAACCGTGACATCACTAGTTAACTCTCAGATTTTCCTTGTTATTGGATTGGATGACATCATTCGACAACCCAAAACATTCTTCTAAAGTTCCCTACATGACATCATAATAGAGATACAATCAAAGATCATTACGTTTAATGAAAATCATAAGCATTGACAAAGCACTTGCAACTATGACATCATGTCACTCATGCTAGGAATTGAACTTAACGCGATCGTTTATAAGCGACCTCCACTACTTATGAATATAAGTTTGTAACGATTATGTGAAACTTTCTTATATTCTAGCATCGGATTTATGCATGCCAATTAAGTGTCGACCCTTAATCAACAAATACAAATAAGTTATCAATCAAATAGTTAAGCCAATTGCATTCACGATTCAAGAGTTCATAACTGGAATTTATCAAATTATATTGCAATAAACATAGTCCTGGCTTTGAAAGCATGGGTAAAATGGAGTGGTGTTGAAATGATTGAAAGGTGAAAGTGAAGTAATGATGCAAAGCATGGGTAAAATGGAGTGGTGTTGAAATGATTGAAAGGTGAAAGTGAAGTAAGAAATGGAGTGGTGTTGAAATGATTGAAAGGTGAAAGTGAAGTAATGATGCAAAACATGGGTAAAATGGAGTGGTGTTGAAATGATTCAAAGGTGAAAGTGAATTGATGATTAATGCAAGAATTAAACATGGATGGAGTGCATGGCAAAGGTTTGTTATGGTACTAGGAACCCTTAATTTGTGTCCTAAAATGCATGTGAAACCTTCGATGTTGCTGGAACTTAGGGACATTTAGGATTTAGGAAAGATCAAACCAAAATAGGAAACATTGGCTTAACTTTCCTACTTCAAGTAGGAATCGTCATCTTTAGGTCTTCAATTTCGTCCATTCCTTTAGTTCCAAGCATGTGATATTTATTCCAAGCCCAAAATTGCTCCAAAAAGCTCCAAAATGCACATTTTTGCATACTTTGTCCTTAGAACCTGAAATTGCACAAAAATGACTTTAAACACTAAAACAACTAAGGAATAACAACATAAATGCATGAGAACAAGCTAACTTAGTCGCATAAATATGCTCCTATCAAATTCCCCCACACTTAGCTTTTGCTAGTCCTTGAGCAAAACAAAAGAAACAAACGTATCAAAACAAACAGAACAAACTTAACCTTCCAACATTTGCCTCAGGGATTTCCAATGCACATGACATGGTAAAAATCATCATTCCCACAGCTTTTAGTCATCTTCACACTTGAGCACATACTTAATTACAGTCACCACTTACTAGTTCGCAATTAACCAATTAAAACGATATTTTGAATGTAGTAACATGCCTTAGAGGATTTGCTCAATTCCTTACAAGATACTCTCTATTTTTATACACATTTTCTGACTACACACCCTACACTAGTTATATGTGAGCAGAATGATGTAAACATGGAAGACTAGTACTCACATATGTTATAACAAAGAAAGCAATTTCTGGAGTTAATAAGCATGTTTAGATATGATCTCATGAATGGAATGCTACTACTTAGATGCGAGAACCAGTGACACCATATACTCATACCAATTTCAAACTCCACGAATTGAAACACACAGCACTCAAGATTGAAGTCAAGGGTTGTAACGGGGCTTGGGGGTAATGGCTAATAAAGAAAGGATAGGAATAACAAACATTCTTAAAGCGATAGCAAGCAAAGCAATGAAATAGACACTTGGAATTCACTTTAGAATGCAGAATCAACTTTTAAATACAAAGGGAAGATTCATGCAACACTTAGGGCCGAATTCAATGTTTTGGACCCTTTTTTAACAAACATTTTTCTTTTCACTCTTTTTTTTTTCTACCCGTGCCTTATTAAGGACTTTGGCACACATATACACACAAGAATCACTTCCCCCACACTTGCTTTCTGCAATACATTGATAAAAAAAAGGAGTTCATTTTAAGTCATGCTTTACTATGCTTCAAGAACAAGGGTATGGATGGTCCTAAAACTAGGCTAGGTAAGGATAGTGTGGATTAACAAAGAACATAGGCTTAACAAGGCTCAACGGGGTTAAACTTAAACACATAATAAAATAGGGGCACGGCAATTTGGCTTTGGTGGTCACTACACAACTTCATCTTGAATATATGTTATGCAAATCAATAGCATGCTTTGAATGAAATTGGCATGAGTTCTAGCATTTGGAACTAAATGATGAAACGTCTTCTAAGTAGCAACCAAGCAAAGAATAATGAGATCATGCAACGACTTTAGAAAATAATGATGCACAAATTATTAACTCTCCAAATAAACGTTTAGGCTTAAGTCTCAAAAGGTTGTAGCGTTCATTTAAGTTCCTTCCTTCAAGCATGTTACAAAAACTGATTTTTCCTTTATGATTGCATGTGAATTCATAAATTATAACCACAACCAAGCATACACCAGAGAGTAAATCAAATTTTCATCCATGTTTATAACTCTCTTTAACAGTCATGTAATTAAAAACCAAATCCTCATCATTGAGTTGGAAGGTACCCTAAGACACAAATAAACACACAAAAACAACTCTTTTTGGGTTTTTCAAAACAATTTTTCAAATTTTTATGAGATTTTTGGATTTTTATGTCAAAACACACTAAAACACTCCAAAACAGTTTAAAAAACTTACAAACAGCAAGGAACAACACTAGAAGTAATGGGTGATAAACTCCTACGAATTTTATGCAAAACAACTTGGTTAACCCCCCACACTTAAATCAAACATTGTCCTCAATGTTTCAAGCATAAACTCACACAAAAACAAGCAAACAAACAAACAATGAATAAACATGACAAGTATAGCAATGTAAAAACCAGACACAGTAGAGTTTAAGAACGCAAATCTGGTTTTGGAGATAGATGATCTTGTTGACTTTCCACAGCTTTGATCTCGAACTGGTTTGGAATTTTGAGTAAGGAATATCAGAGTTCCTTGGTTGTGCAGTCTGCATTCTTCTTTGCTTGTTTCTTCTGCACGGCAGGCAGACACGAGGTAGAGGTGATGGTCTGTTTCTTTCTTCAATCTTTCCAAGTGCCGACTATTTTCTTTCTTTCTCCTTGTCCCTCGCTGAGGATGAATTAACACATTGTCTCCACATGCTTCGAGGTATCATTTTCACTTCCCTTATATGTTCCCCAGGTAGAAGTGGTAGACGAAGCGGAAGCATAAGATGTTGAAGATGAGTACTCGAGAGCAAGGCTAGGTAAGCAATCAGGAAGGGGTTCTAGGCAGTCGGTTCCAGATTAGAAGATTGATACCAAGTGCTGGCTGATTGCTTTCTTTCTCCTTGTCCCGCAGATGAAAACAACGACAAGGAGAAGGACAGGGAGAAAGCATGATATGAGATACTCTTGCTTTCAACCTTCATGATATGAAATACTTTTGCTTTTGATGGGTTGTTTGCAGAGGTATCCCAGGGAATAAGGAACACTGAGTGACTCGAGAGGTTTTGTTGGGAAAGCATTCTCGGAGATGAAGAAGGGTTATGTATGTCTGCCTTGCAATGGTAGGTGAAGGTCGACATTTATATGAATTAATAACCGGTACTATTCTTTCACTCTTGTCGGCAACCGTTTGATGATTGAATAGTAATTTTCACATGCTTTCTACGCTTCGACAGATTGCCCGTAATTTTCGCAAGGCTGAGTGTGCATGTGACAGATGCTGACACATCTGGAAAAGCAAATGCCTCTTCAATATCTAAAATCGACGCTTCGACAAATTGCCCGTGATTTTCGCAAGCTGAGTGTGCATATGACAGATGCTGACACGTCTGGAAAAGCAGATGCCTCTCCGATTTCTGAGCTTGCCTCTTCGAGTTCTGAGCTCCGTTGAGTACAGAGGTTAAATGTGACAAGTTCGAACAAATCTGGAAAAGAAGATTGGCCCGTGGTTTCTAAGCAAGCCCAGCTTTTAAGAAACCTAGCGCCACTTTGATTTTTGAATTGGCCTCTTCGATTTCTGAGCTCGCCTCTTCGATATCTGAAATCCCGTCGAGTGTTGATTTTTATAGAGGCGCGCAGTTCGTTTCAAAGCACACTTGAATTTCTGCCTGTAGAAACTCCTTTCATTGCACTTCTTAGATCTCGATTTGTCCGACTTCTTCTTTCTTCAACACCTTTGAAAATGTCTGGCCCCTCCGACCGTCGTTTTGACTTGAACCTTGGTGAAGAGGCATCCATGCCTTCTCCAGACAACATATGGCGCCCATCCTTCGTATCCCCTACTGGTCCTCTTACCGTTGGGGATTCGGTGATGAAAAATGATATGACTGCTGCAGTGGTGGCCCAGAATCTTGTCACTCCCAAAGATAACAGACTACTTTCCAAACGATCTGATGAGTTGGTTGTTAAGGATTCTCTGGCTCTCAGTGTGCAGTGTGCAGGTTCTGTGTCCAATATAGCCCAACACCTATTTGCTCGAACCCGTCAAGTTGAATAATTGGCGGCTGAAGTGATGAGTCTCAAACAGGAGATTAGAGGACTCAAGCATGAGAATAAACAGTTGCATAAGCTTGCACATAACTATGCTACAAACATGAAGATGAAGATTGACTAGATGCAGGAATCTGATGGTCAGATTTTACTTGATCATCAGAGGTTTGTGGGTTTGTTCCAACAGCATTTGCCTTCGTCTTCTGGGGCTGTACCGCGTAATGAAGCTCCAAATGATCAACCTCTGATGCCTTCTTCTTCTGGGGCTTTGCCGACTGCTGAGGCTCTACCGACTACTGAGACTTCTCCTAAGCAGCATTTGCGAAGGCTCTCTCTTGTATTTTTCTGCTTAATGTTCCTTTTTTTTATGAAAATGAATGTAAAATACCTTGCATATCTGTCAATGTTTCAAAAATAAACCCACACCAAAAACAATTAAACAAGTAACAAATAAAAATGACAATCATGGCAAAATAAAACTGCAGAAAATGGAAGTTTTTAAGGAATGCAAAACCAATTGTGGAGCAATTCAAAAATCTTCCCTATTTGAATACATGGGTTGCCTCCCAAGAAGCGCTTGCTTTAACGTCTTCCAGCCAGACGAAACTTCCTTCTAAACTTGGATAGGGCCCATAGCATGGAATTGATCCTTGAATGGAAGGTGATACTTGACGTGATCCGGCAATGGTTTAAATTCTAGTGTAGGCGCCTGAATCATCAAAATCAGCAAGTTAGTATATAATAAAATCGAAGTTGGAGAAGATGGCTTACTTGCTTGTTCCAACACAAACTCAATTACGAACACCACATTAGGGATATGGGACTTGGCCAGATTTGGTGTTTTAAGAGTTATGACTTTTCCCATGTCATAAAATCCAACTTCTTTGGGAATTTTCGTCTCAAGTGTATCTTCTTTGATGAATTCTAGACATTCCCCATCTACTTCTTGCTCTTGATTCTTTGGAAAGGTTTTGAAGATGCCTTTCTCACCCTCTTCTTCCTTGGATTGCATGATCTTGCAATGAATAAGGACATTTGGTGAAACGGGGTCATGATGAATTGAATTTAGGCTTACCTTGGTTGTAGTGGATGGCATAGAAGGCATATGGGGCTGCAGCAATGGTGGTTCTTCCCTTGCCGTGGCCTTGTTATTCTTCTATTCTTCGAGCAGCAGCTGTTCATCCATGTTTTGGCTTGGTTTGGATGTCTTGGGTTCACCTCCAACCTGCATAGCACTTCCCAAACTGATAGCATCATGAATTTCAAAATCTTCCTTCAAATTTTCAATAGTTGAGTTGGAGAGTTCACTTTGCTCTTGAATTTATGTCATGAACTCCATAATCTCTCCAAGTTGATTTTTCAATTTGCTCATCTCCTTAGATTGATTGAGCATTGTTTCATTTTGATTTTGCTGCCACTGCACCAAAGAGGTTAGTAATTGAAAATTTTGATCACTATATGTGGACATACTTGAATTTGATTGGAATTGTTGTAGGGGAAGTTGTGGTGGCTGCATAGGTGTTAAATAAAACTCCTCAGATTGCTGCCAATATCCATTTTGTTGGAATTGTTGAGGTTCTATGTAATCTGAATAATCTCTCCAATCCGAATTGTAAGCGTTGGAAAACATGTTATCCCATGATTGGCTATGGCCTTGATAACCCCAATCATCTTCATTCGCAGTGAATTGAGAATATTGCTGAGTTGGATATCCTTGCCCATAGGACACACCACATGTAGGGACACTTTGCATTGTGGTCCTTTCGGCATATTGTGACAATTGAGAAGTAAGTTCTGCCAATTGAGCTTGAATGGTAGCAAAATCCATGTATTACTTCTCTAGTATCTGAAATCAAGGAAACAAAACTAAATCAAATATCAAAAGTAAAAAAAAAAAAAAAAACATACAAACAGAATTAGTAACTAAAAACAAAAGACACAAAAATAAACAAAAAGACATAACAAGATATTAGCAAAGTTGCTAATCCCCGGCAACGGCGTCAAAAACTTGATGTGAAAATTAACTTAACACACAAATTTAACCCTCTTTTGACAACTGTAGTATAAGTATAAGTAGGGATCGTTCTGGACCGGGGATTAGGAGGGCTTGCTAATAACCTCTAAACTAACTCAAAAACATAAAACTAAACTTAAAAATACTTAACAAGACTCACAAGACTCAAAGCAAACTTAAAATACTCAAAACAGCTTAAAACAACTAAATAAACTTAAACTAGACACTAGGAATTACTTTAGACGAAAATTGACTTTTACTTTAATCAAAACATTTAAAAACACAAATTAAAACAAATTCTAACTAATTAGACACACGGAAGTAAAGGGGAATTGAGTTTTGGACGAAGTTGAAACAAACAAACAAGTATGAAAAACTAGACAGATTGTAAAACAAATTTGAGAAATAAGATGATGGATGAGATAGCTAGAGGCTTTTTCTCCACACATGACATGTATGCAAATAACTCGATTTCCAGTTACTACTTCATTGAATTATGAATGACAATGCTCCAAATTAACCGTGACATCACTAGTTAACTATCAGATTTTCCTTGTTATTGGATTGGATGACATCATTCGACAACCCAAAACATTCTTCTAAAGTTCCCTACATGACATCATAATAGAGATACAATCAAAGATCATTACGTTTAATGAAAATCATAAGCATTGACAAAGCACTTGCAACTATGACATCATGTCACTCATGCTAGGAATTGAACTTAACGCGATCGTTTATAAGCGACCTCCACTACTTATGAATATAAGTTTGTAACGATTATGTGAAACTTTCTTATATTCTAGCATCGGATTTATGCATGCCAATTAAGTGTCGACCCTTAATCAACAAATACAAATAAGTTATCAATCAAATAGTTAAGCCAATTGCATTCACGATTCAAGAGTTCATAACTGGAATTTATCAAATTATATTGCAATAAACATAGTCATGGCTTTGAAATCACCCCTAGCCAAGCGGGGTTTAGCCACTCATATTTACAACAAAACGAAAGGAAATGAATTTAAACATTAGAAACAAAAGAAAGAAAACACCTAAACGCTCCAACGATCCAAGTTGGACAGCAAGCATGTCCAAGCACTTTCCTTCCCTTCCTTTGCTACGGCACAAGGTGTTGGTGAGTGTTTGAAGGTTTGTTTGTATGGAGGAATGGATGTGAAGATGAATGGATGTGTTTGGATGAAGGTTGTGTTGAAATGGGAGTGAATGATCTAACCAAGTATGAACTCCATTTATGTTACACACACTTCCTTTTATAGAGGAAGTGCAAGGCAAAGCATGGGTAAAATGGAGTGGTGTTGAAATGATTCAAAGGTGAAAGTGAAGTAATGATGCAAAGCATGGGTAAAATGGAGTGGTGTTGAAATGATTCAAAGGTGAAAGTGAATTGATGATTAATGCAAGAATTAAACATGGATGGAGTGCATGGCAAAGGTTTGTTATGGTACAAGGAACCCTTAATTTGTGTCCTAAAATGCATGTGAAACCTTCCATGTTGCTGGAACTTAGGGACATTTAGGATTTAGGAAAGATCAAACCAAAATAGGAAACCTTGGCTTAACTTTCCTACTTCAAGTAGGAATCGTCATCTTTAGGTCTTCAATTTCGTCCATTCCTTTAGTTCCAAGCATGTGATATTTATTCCAAGCCCAAAATTGCTCCAAAAGGCTCCAAAATGCACATTTTTGCATACTTTGTCCTTAGAACCTGAAATTGCACAAAAATGACTTTAAACACTAAAACAACTAAGGAATAACAACATAAATGCATGAGAACAAGCTAACTCAGTCGCATAAATATGCTCCTATCAGTGTGCTTGAGATGATGACGGGCAACGTCTCATCATCGCCCAAGAAAACGTACTTTAAATGGCTTGGCAATGGCTTAAGTTCAAGTGTAGATGGCTGCACAACTGAAGGAAGTAACTTATTAGCCAAAATTGAAATGGAAATTGGGTCAAAAAACTTACCAGATTGTAACGGCAATGATTCGAGGGCAGCCACCATCTCAATCACGTCTTCATTAGGGGGGCAAGGGAAAAATCATTCATGCCGTGGGGATGCATGGTTACTGCTTCATTGTTTTGAATGTCCATTCCTCGTGCAATGACCAATTCAAGTGCATCGTCATTCAATTGTTCAAAATGGTCTTGCGCCAAAGAAGCAAATACATCAATAGAAAAGCATGAGTGATCGTCACTAGGATACTTGATAGAATAAAAAAGATTGAAATTGATAACTTCCCCATCAAATTCCATCGTCAAAGTTCCATTAAACACATCAATCTTAGTACGGGCAGTTTTCATGAATGGTCGTCCAAGGAGGATGGGTAATGTAGGGGAGTGGTCCGACTCGTCCATTTCAAGCACGTAGAAATCCGCCAGAAAGATTAAGTGATTGACCTGTACTAAAACATTTTCCAAAACTCCCTTTGGATAGGCATTAGATCTATCGGCCAATTGTATAATCACACCATCCTTTTTCAATTCGCTTAAGTGCATCGATGCATAGATTGAATAAGGCATGACATTTATAGATGCACCTAAGTCTAACATGGCAAATTCAAAACGAGTATTCCCAATTACACAAGGAATGGTAAAACTACCCGGATCCTTGCATTTAGTGGGCAGTTTACGCTGTAAAACAGCTGAGACATTTTCACTTACCTTGACAACCTCCTTGCTCGAAATTCTCTTCCTAGTTGTGCAAAGTTCGTTCAAAAACTTGGCAGACCTTGGAACTTGCTTAATTGCATCCAAAAGTGGTATATTGACTTGAACTTTTCTAAACGTTTCCAAAATATCCTTTTCAAACTCCTCCTTCTTTGATTGCATAAACCTACGAGGAAAAGGTACATTTGGAGGAACAACGTTAGAATTAATCAAAATTGGAACTTCCTTACCTTTGTTGGCCGAATTGGATGGTTTATGAGCTTTTGGGGCCTGCGGTAAAGATGTTTCCACCCTTGCCGTGGGGGTGCTTTGCTCATCCTCTTCAATTATCAACTCTTCAACCTCGTTGGAACGAGAATTGGACGGTTAGGGATCAGATCCAACTTGTTTTCCACTTCGCAAACTCATGGCTTTTGCATATTCGAATCCTCCCTTCAGGTTGACAACGGTCAAACTAGGCAACTTACCTTGCTCTCTGAATTGTCCTACAAACTCCGCAATCTGCCCAATTTGCTTCTCCATTTGGTCCACCCTTTTGTCTTGGTTTTGCATTGCTTTGGCTTGATTTTCTTGCCCCTGAGACAAATTGGTGAGTAACTTAAGAAGTGTGTCATTATCTGAAGATGTACCTGAGGTGTTTTGGGCAGGTTGTGGGGCTTGTGTTGGTGCGTATTGCTTGGTATAGAAGCCCGGAGGTTGCTGCCTAAAGCCTCCTTGTTGTTGGTGTTGTTGGGGCTTCCTCCAGTTGAAATTTGGATGGTTTCTTCACCCTGGATTGTATGTATTAGAATATGGATCGTTCCTTGGCTGGTTGTGGCCTTGAAATTCAATTGCATTGGCACTTTCCCATCCACCATTTTCAATCAATTGAGGGCACTTTTCAGAGGCATGTTCTTGGATATAACACATACCACATACACTTGGTTCTTTCATCCTCATTCCTTCGGCCATCTGAGACACAATGGAAGTAAGATTAGCTAACTGCGATTGAATGTCGGATATGGAACTTACCTCATTCACTTGCTGCCGTGGGGTGTCCCTTTGACCAACGCCTTCATATTGTTGAGCATTCAATGCTCAGTTAGCAATTAAGGTCTTGGCAGCCATGGGTGTTTTTTCTACCAAAGCTCCTCCCGCTGAGGTGTCTAGCATTTGGCGTTCAATTGGTAGAAGCCATTCATAGAAATATTGAAGAAGAAGCTCCTCCTTCATCTGGTGTTGTGGACATGAAGCAACAAGGGTTTTAAAACGCTCATAGTAAGTGGGAAATGATTCACCTTGGTTTTGCTGAATGCCACTAATCCTTTTGAGTAGTAGAATAACTCGAGAAGTTGGGAAAAACTTCTCCAAAAATGCCCGTTTCATACTCTCCCATGATGTGACAGTTCAGGGGGCTAGCTCATACAACCAATCTTTAGCCTTTTCTAAGAGAGAAAAGGAAAAACCCTTCATTTTCAGAATGCGCCCATCAACATTCACAGGGGTCATGCTCGAACAAACAACCTCGAACTCCTTCAAGTGTTTATTAGGATCTTCCATGGACATCCCGTGGAACTTAGGAATGTGATGCAACAAACTTGATTTCAATTCGAACTCGTCCGTCTTCCCTAGGGCAGCCAGGGGGTATTAGATGCATAGGGGAACAGCATTGTCCAATCCCAAAGCGGAAAGCTCCTTGATTGTTTGATTGTCCGCTGCCATGTTGAGATCTTCCTCTTCTTCTTCAGGTGGATGTTCTTCAAACTCAGGTTCAGGAATAGGTGGGTTACGATCTTGCTGATTCCTATTCCTTCTCAAAGTCCTCTCAAATCGTCGTCAAAGTCTAAGATATGCTCACGAATCGGATGAAAACTCCGAGTCATAAACTAGTACCTAAAACAAGAAAACAAACAAGGTCAGTAACTAACATAAAAACACACGAAAATAAACAAAAAAGAAATAACAAGGGATTAGCAATGTTGCTGATCCCCGGCAACGGCGCCAAAAATTTGATGCGAACTTACTTAACACACAAATTAAACCCTCTTGTATCAATTGTAGTAAAGAATGTAAGTAGGGATCGTTCTGGACCGGGGATTAGGAGAGCTTGCTAATAACCTCTAAACTGACTTAAAAACATATAAACAAAGTTAAAAACACTAAACTAGACTCAAAGAACTCAAAACAAGTTAAAAACGCTCAAATCTACCAAAAAACACAAACTGGGCAGATTTGGATTCTAACACACTTTTGGACTAATGTTAGTTTTAACTTAGTTCGAAATACTTAAAAACACAAACTAAATCAGTTTCTAACTAATATGACTCAACAAGGTAAAGGGGGTTTTGGTTTTGACGAATTTCAAAACAAAACAAGTAAATTAAAGAACTAATGAAATCTGCACGAATTTGAGTAAATTGAATGGATGGAAGGCTAGCTAGGAGGTTCTTCTCCACACATGACAACTTGCAAACAAAACGACTTCCAGTTGATTTTCAATAAACTATGAATTCTCAACGCCCCAGATTAACTGTGAATTGCACTAATTAACCCTCATATTTTCCTAATTTCATTGAATTGGATGATTGCATACAACAACCCAAAGCATTCCCCACAGGTTCCCTACATGAATTGCATAATAGAGATACAAGCAAGAATCATTACGTTATATGAAAATCATAAGCATTGACAAAACACTTGTAACTATGAATTGCATGAAACTTATGCCAAGAATTTACTTAACACGGTTGTGACGAGCAACCTTCACTACTTGTGAATATAAGTTCATAACGATTAGGTGAAACTCCCTTATATCCTAGCATCAGATTTATGCATGAAAATTAAGCGTGCACTCTCAACCAACACACACAAATCAGTTTTAATTCAAATGGATAAGTAAATTGAATTCACAACTTATGAATCACAACTGAAAGCAATCAAATCACATTGCAAGCATGAACATAGTTTCGAATTCCCCCTAGCTAAGAGGGGTTTAGTTCCTCATACTCACAAAGCAAAGATAAACAAATTTAGACATTGAAAACAAAAGAATGAAAACACCTAAAAACGCTCTAATAATCCAACTTGAATGGCAAGCACGTCCAAGGGTCCTCCTTCTTCTTTTTGTTGCGGCACAAGGTGTGGTTCGATAGATGCGTATGAATATATGGAAAGGAATGGCTAAATGTGTTTAGGTTGGATGGAGGTCACGGCAAGGAAAGGGAAATGAAGATACATGGAATTGTGTTTTTGTTGTGGGAATGTGTAGAATGGTTAAGAAGAAAAGACTCTGCCTTACGGCAGAATGTCTCTTCCTCCCTTCTCCCTAAACTGTCCGTGTGAATTTGTCTTTAGATGGATCATTCTCCTGATTTTTTGTTATGGTGAAGGGTGGATGTATTTATAGGCTAGGGAGAGGACCACCATCTAATTAAGGTGGTAGTGGTGTATGTTGTGGTAATGAGTGGATGTAATGGGTGTGATGGATGAGTGTTTGGTAATGAGTGGATGTAATGGGTGTAGTGGATGGATGTTTGGTAATGAGTGGACGTAATGGGATGTAATGGGTGTAGTGGATGGATGTTTGGTAATGAGTGGATGTAATGGGTGTAGTGGATGAGTGTTTGGTAATGAGTGGATGTAATGGGTGTGGTGGATGAGTGTTTGGTAATGAGTGGATGTAATGGGTGTAGTGGATGGATGTTTGTAGTTGTAGGTTAACACACTTGCACACAACATGCTGATTTCTAGCCTTCTAATCTTCAAAAACGTCCATCCTCATGTCTCTATGCTTGCACTATCCAATCTTGGCCAAAAAATGCTCCAAAATGCTTCAAATAGCACTTTGTTGCCAACTTTGTTATTTGAACCTACAAACACACGAAAATAGCTTAAAGTACTAAAATAACTAGAATTAAACTAAGTAAATGCCAAGTAACAAGCTAACTAAGTTGCATAAATATGCTCCTATCAATATCAACGAGACCCATAATTCACATTCACAACTGAACCATATCTCATAATGTAACATGGGATCATTTGCTCTGATACCATTTTGTAACGCCCTGGTCACGAAATATTTGTATATTTCGGAAAAATAATTATGGTAGGCCCAACCTAAAAACATAGCTAATTTATTTTCTTCTCTTGGATCAATTTCCATCTATATACTAATTCTCGAATATTTAAACACATTTATTTTATGGTTGCATCTAACGTCTCGTTAGATTGCCTACGTACCTTCAACATGGATCAAGCCTTTCGTAGTTCAAAACTTCAAAATTTATGAAGGATGATTTTGTGAAAATATGTTCATTTGAATAACATCTATAGCATGCATTTAACAATTAAAAGGCGGAATCATGCTTGCATGCATTCAAAAACAAAACATTAACCATGAAATTCAAAGCCTAGTAGATTGGTGAACCAAGACTCAACTCAAATCAAAGTGAGTTGAGAAATATATACCTTTGTAGATTCCTCTTTGCATAAGCAAAGGCTAATCACCCAAAGAGAGGACCTTCATTCCTTGCTTCTTAGATCCATGGATTTGGATGGAAGAATATGGTTCTCCAAGTTCCCAAAATTGAGAACCTCTAAGTCTCTACACCAAGGTAAGATTTAGGTAGAAATGAGTGACCTTGGAGGAGTAGGATTGCTAGATACACCCTCCAAGGGGGCCGGCCTCCTAGAGAGAAAAGGAAAGACATGTTCTCTCCAATTGTCTCCAAAAGAACCCATAATGAATTTTAGGCTATAAAGTTCTTTATATAGTCACTTCTTTAAATGACCTAAAGAACCAAAAACCCTAATTCAACGTACATGGCCGGCCATATAAGGGATATGGGCTTTGGGGCCTTTGTGAATCTTTATTCATTAAATTGTCATACAACTTAAGTCAATGGGCTTGACGTTCGAAGCCCATTGGGCCTTAAGGTCCAAAACTATCCCGAGGTCTTTAACGAACTTATTCGTTTGATTAATTAACATATTAATTAATCTTTGCCATAAATAATTAAACCATTTAATTATTCTTACTCATCTCCATTGTTTCTCCAATCTCCACCTTACACGGTGTACGATCCATTAGGTTCCTTTTAGCGAGGCAGTGGGCGACTAAAACTCTTTAAAATCGATTGTGAATTGAAACTTACTTTCAATTCTCCCTTTAGTGTTTATACACGTTTAAGGCTTCCACAAACCAAGAGTGACACCTAGCAGCATATCATGGTTACCCAAGCTAATCAGAAGAGGTAGAGAACCTATTCAGTTTAGGATTACAAATGCAATACGGTCTTTCTCTAATACACTACTCTTGACCACATTGTTTGGTTTGATAGTTTATTCATGTCTACTATCCAATATGATTCGTGTGCTTATATGATTACCTTGAATGTGATTTGGAAAGACTTTCCTAAATCTCATTCATACTCTGGCCATAGATTCTTAATCATATCAAAGAGTATTCTCCCTCAAACGGTTTGAAGGTTAGAGATCCCTTGTTGCGCATTCACTTGCCTCCATAGCTAAGTGGCTTAACCCCAACGATGCCGTGGACACCCGCGGATGGGGTGACTTTGACATAATCAAAGATCAAGGACTTAACCACATGACAAACGTGATGCCTCAGGTCAAAGGACTACTTTGCATTATCCTAACCATGAGTTCTCATGTGACATGAATATGAGAACTCTTCGTTGATCGTGTTCAGTGAACTCATTCTATATTGAGCACCTATGTACTTGTCTTGATGTCACACACACCAATGACTCGAGACTAGTCACTCTTCCTGAGAAAATACACAGCACGTACTGATCTTAACGGACTGTCAATGCCCAATTGGCAATCCTATGATCAGGAACGTTTAGGATGTGTCTACGAAAGAATGGTTTCATGAATCTAACTTCTTTAGATCGCATTCTCCCAATCACATATTCCTTGGACTTATCGTTTAAGCATATAACATTTATATGAGACGGCTCAAACAATAATCTTTGCCCTTGATATTAAACTAGATTAGTTTAACATGTGAAATGTCCGTAAAGTATCATCATATGATTGGTTTTAGGGCACATTTCCAACAATTTAAACCAAATCTAAAAATATTCCTTTAATCCAGCATATACCAAAATCGTAATAATATTCAAACCACAACAATTTTGATCTTGAAGACATAATTTGAATGACGAAATTCGCATAAAGAGCAATAGTCGAATTCCTGGCGGCGCACGGCCAGGAATTCGACTATTTCTAAAAATTTCCAAAAATGACAGGAATGAAGATCTCAATGCGTAGAGTAACTTTCATACATGTGACCAAGGGCAATTTAGCTCGGAAATGCTCCAATTTGCCTCGAATTCGCCGGGAACCCTAGAAATGGGTGTTCTTGATTCGATTTCATAGCAGCTCCGACGCCCCAAAACTTGTTTAGGGTTTATTCCTGGGTTCTTAAGGAACATATGGGTGGTGGAAATTGGGAGAGTTTGCTTCAGATTTGATGGATCGCAACAATGAACTCGCGCACCCCCGGGTGGGGTTTTGCACATTTTCAGAGCTAATATCTATCTAATTTGTGATAGAATCAGTCAAGGGAAGGTCATGGAACCTTTTTAAGATGGTTTGGTAGTATAATTCGTCGGAAAATCCTATGAAAAGCCACTAGAGGAGGTGGAGGAAGCCGGGTCGGGTTGATGACATAGAACCGGGTCGAAGGATCCGGTGTATTTCCTTCCCCTCCTTTCCCCTTCTTTCCCCTCCTTTCTCTCTTCTCTCCTTGGTTACTCTCTCTCTCCCCCTTTTCTGATTGGCCCTTCTCTCCCTCATTTCCCTCCTATATCTTCCATCTCCACCACCTAACCTTTCTTACTTTTAATCTGGGCCACACACGTGGCCTTCTAGATTTGGCTCAAAAAATCTTGAGCATTCTAGAAATGATAAATTTACCATTTTATCCCCGACTTTAAACGTTAATAACTTCTTCGTTCTAACTTCGTTTCACGAACGGTTTGCGCCTACGCGTTCATGAGGTCGAGCTCTATTCAAAAATATAAATTTTGACCTCGAAAGGTCTACGTATTTTATATAATTAAGTTCCAAACTTTAAACCTCGTAACTAGTTTAATTTAAAACTAAACTTACACAAATTATTATAAATTCTTGAAAAATCATATAAAAGCTCAATAATACAAATACGTTGATTAATATAATTTCCGGAAACAAAACTGTTAAAGTTCTCGATTAAATTCTTCATAATCATAAATCGATTTATTTTCGATTTTCTCCACTTATGCATAATTATGAATATATAATTCATATATTTAAATTTTCAGGGTATTACATGTCACTACAGGTGACTCTGACTTATGAGCTAGCATTGATTGATGAGATATGAATATGTCGTATAGGTCACTATAGGTAACTCCGACTTATGAGCTAGCATTGATTGATAAGATATGAATATGTTGTACAGGTGACTCCGACTTATGAGCTAGCATTGATTGATGAAATATGAATATGTCGTACATGTCACTATAGGTGACTCCGACTTATATGTTAGCATTGATTGATGAGATATGGATACAGTTGTACAGGTCACGTTAGGTGACTCCAGCTGGTATATGATCCTATATTGATTAAGTTCATTTGGCCTACTCGTTAATGTGTGTGTGTGTATATATATATATATGTATGTAGTATTGTCTTATGAAAAGGATACTGGTTTTACATTGAGGGGCATTACTTTTAGAAAGGTAATAACTTTGGGAAGCTTGGTTTTATTGCTCACTCACACTCTCTGTTTTGTGCCCTCCAGGTTTTAACTGCTAAGTTCGTATCGACGAGGATCTTTGGCGAATCTTAGTATTGATGGCTACCTCTGAGGGTATGATTCCTACCCATGCTACTATACTTTACTTATGCTCTGACATCGCGTGTGAAATGTGTTCGCTCCTGCTCACAACACACTCTGGTATTTAGATACTTTTAGATTCAAATTTATTCACATTTTTCTACACTCTATCACATTTTATGGCTTCGTCACCTTCTAGGTGTCGGCCAACACGACTCGATTCGGGATCCTAGTGGACATTCTGGGTCGGGTTGTGTCAGTTAGGGAGACTAAATTTGTAAACAAAATTATGGAAACTAAAGGACATGGAAGTTGTTGATTGGTTTATTACTTAAGTGTTGATAAACGTGCTCATTCCTATTAGTGACACATCATTTAGTTTGTAAATTTTGTCTCCCTAGCATGACCCTTTTTTAAAACATGGTTGATGTCCATTAATGGATTTGTTTGTGAGTACCACTAGACCAAATAATTATGTGTATGGTATCTAACTTATCACAACTTTATGTCATGTTCAGTCTTAACCTATTCCCTCATTCTCTTAGTGTAGATAATATCGTTTGTTCAAAAAACCAAAATATTTATCTCCCCCTGCATGTAATCCTTAACTTCTTTGTGTCTACTTACATTGTCCATTACATCTTTAGAAAAGACAAAACTCAGTCCACCTAAGTTGGTTTAATTAACCTTTAACAAAAATTCGATATACAGTCAATAAATATTAAATATAGTACAAGTAGCACTTTCAGAAAAAGGGCCACATACTATTACAGTTTCTTGGTAATTTTTTTTTTTTTTTTTTTTTTGTAAGTGAGGGATCTTTGATTTGATTACCTTCAATGGTGAATACAAACTAAATTATTATAACTAACCCATTATGAAATTTAGTTCACTTTCCTCACCCCATTAATATAGATAGGGTAATGCTACCGAGACCAACTTCTTAAACTACATTTTGTAAATAATATAATATGATTGTTGATGATTGTATTATTACAAGTGTTGATTAACGTGTTTATTTTTTATTAATTACGCATCATACAGTTAATTGTTTGCAAATTTGATTTACCAAGCATTATTCACATAGATAATATCAATATTAAAAACAAAACCAAAAAAGATTTTAGATCATGGTGGTGTTTGAGTGGAAATTTGACACTAGGTTTTATGAGGATGGAGGCCCAATGATACAAAAGCGAAGGTGAGACTGGGCTTGGACAAGTTGATAGGCCTGAGTAGAATTGAAAACCATTTCAACAAGGCATAGACCACATGCCTATGTTTGAAGTGATATCTTTTGTCAGGTTTAGAAGCTCTACTACCTTCCCCCAATATTGTAGTATCGATTCCCTCTAGTAAAACCTATTTACATTTTGTTCCCTAGAGTCTACATGTAAACCCAAAAAGAGGTGGTTGTAAGAAGTTGAACCTTATCCGACAAGGTTAAGGCCCCGTTTGGGATTGAGGTGATTTTAAAAAAAGTCACTGTGAAAAAAAGCTGAGGGTCATTTTTGTGTTTGGTAAACTGAAAAAAAGGGCTTATTTTGGAAGCTGCTATGAGAATAAGCTGAAAATCAAAGGAAAAGCTGAAGCTGCTATTTGCTGCTTTGAAAAAAAGCCAGTTTTTTCAAAGCACACGGAGCTACAGTGCTCCTTTAATGAAAAGACACACTATCATCCTGATTTTTTTTCCAAAAGCACTTTCACAAAAAAGTTTACCAAACACTCTACTGGCTTTATTTCACAGCCGCTTATTCTCACAGCACAGCCGCTTATTCTCACAGCAGCTTTTTTTCAAAGCACAACAATACCAAACCAGCCCTAAATCTTGCCTGAGTCTCTTTTGCTTGTACTTACATAAAGTAGATTTGTCGTTTAATGCATATCTCATCGTGTTCTAAATCACTTTCAACTGTTTTTCGTTCAAAGTCTCACATGTGATCAATCTGGCCAAACTTAGTGACTTTATTTCTTTAAAGTTTTAACTGTAATGGTTGTAAGGACCTTGAACCCCCTTCATTTTGGACATACAATATCATGAATTAAAAGTCCTTGTTTACAAGGCAAGAAAAAGAACTTTATATAAACTTAACCCATCTATAACAATTCATTGATAACCAAGAAGTCTAGGTAACTTGTGGTTCAAGTAATCAACCCAATTCACAACTAAACAACAATTTGTTATATAAAGATAACAGTGGCACGCTCAGATCCATGTTATTTTTTATTGTGAGTCTCAATGCCTAACCAAATGCCCCATAAAGGCACCATTCAAACTAGCAGCAAACTTATATTGTAGCACACCAAGCAACAAGCCATGCCCGACAGGCAAGAGCCCTGAGGAGCCGTTCGAGAGATAGATCCGACCCGAACAGGTGGACAAGGCCCGCTCATCACCAGGCCCAGTTCGGTTTCAAACCCCCAAACAATAAGATGCGTCGTCTGCAATTGCGCTCGTCCGGAACACAAAAGAGACCGCCCTCTTTCCCTCTCTCTCCCCTCCGAAATCTCATTTTTTTCATACGAAAAAAGCTTCTGCAAATTCATCCAATTCAACAATGGAGAACCGGGCAGTTCAAGAGGTAACCTCTCTCCTTCTCATTTTTACATACATTTACATATGTACATTCAAAAACTGAGCTTTTCGATGATTTCTGGTAGATATTGGAGAAGCAATTGCTGACGGTTGCGAAGGCGGTGGAGGACAAGCTCGACGAGGAGATCGCAGCCCTAGATCGAGTTGACGATGACGATCTAGAGGCGCTTAGAGAGCGGAGGCTTCAGCAAATGAAGAAAATGGCGGAGAAGCGCAGCCGTTGGATCTCCCTCGGACATGGCGAGTACTCTGAGATTCCTTCCGAGAAGGACTTCTTCTCTGCCGTCAAGGCCAGCGACCGGGTCGTCTGCCACTTTTACCGCGAAAATTGGCCCTGCAAGGTTGAATTTTAACTTTTTGTTTAAGTACCATTGTATGAAAATTCAAGCTTTCTGTTAAAATTCTAGTTTTGGGGTGTATTTTCTAGGTGTAATTGTTTGAATTTCGGCGAAAAAGTTGTACTTTAGTGTAAACTGTTGGGTTTTCTGAGCTTGAAGTGTGGAAAGTAGCATGAGGGGCATTGTATGAATTTTGAATTTTGTATTTGGTGATTGGAGGGAGTGATGTAGATGCTGTGCTTTATAATTGGTTAAGTTGGGTGTTCATTTCTCGGGGCACGGAGAAGTTCAAGAGTATAAAGGGAGAGGGGAGGATGCAATTCTTTACACAGAGGAAACAATATGGATGAAAAAAGGAAATTGTAGTTGAGTTCTTTCGGAACCTCATTGAAAATTTGGATAGATATGATGAAATTATTGAGCATACACCTGCAGACTAATTAGTTTTGAAGTTTGGCATTTTCCGTTTTCTGGAGCTGCTTTTGAAGTCTTTCTGTTTGGGTTTTGTTGATTGGAAGTTAAAATGTATGGACAATGTTCAAAAATTTGTGGATGTTTTGGATATGTAGAAGTATTACTTTTATCTTGGATGCATATTGTAGAGAGCTAGGGGTATTTGATATAAAGTTAGTTGCAGGGTTACTTCGAACATGTAGCTGTTCTGATTTCAGTGCTTATTCCCAAAATGTTTGATCCTCTAGAAGTATATGGGGCTTCTACAATATCACTTCTAGCTGTTGTTGGTATCGGTTAAATATCATAGGTTTTATCTAATGAGTACTTGTATTACTGATAAAGTTTACTCAAAAGTTAGGACAGACAATTTATATGTACATTTCATTTGCAGGTAGTGGATAAGCACTTGAGTATATTGGCGAAGCAACACATGGAGACACGTTTTGTGAGGATCAATGCTGAGAAAAGTCCCTTCTTAGCGGAGAAGCTCAAGATTGTTGTTCTTCCAACCATTGCTCTTATTAAGAATGCCAAAGTGGATGATTATGTGGTATGTATAGGAAGGACTTGCACACCATAGACTAAATTGATAATTTGCTTTCTAATGGCTGGTGTCCATTATGCAATAGGTTGGATTCGATGAGCTTGGTGGGAAAGACGACTTCAGCACAGAAGAACTGGAAGAGAGATTGGCTAAAGCCCAAGTCATTTTTTATGAAGGTGAATCGTCTATGAAGTCTAGTGCACAAACCAGGAGCGTCCGGCAAAGCAGCAAGGCCGACTCATCAGATTCAGAGTAAAGCCATAGCTATCTGTTTTGGTTGTTATTAGAAAGCAGAGCTGTTCTTTCTTCGCCATTTGCGGAGTCACAAATTCACCTGCTTTTGTGGAATGGCCTAGTTTATGATTCGTATGAAGTTCAGATGTATTACTGCCTCTTTACGGTATCGTTGAGACCATCATCTAGATGGTATAACAATAGTGTCGATGCTTGTATTAACGAAAAAACAAAGCTCTGTGAGCTTTTCGCAAAATATTAATCCCCAGTGAGGTAGCGAAAAATTGAAATTATCATGTGGTTTGTTTGCTTTGTTTTGTTAGGTTTCTGCTGTGTGGGGGTTACTGGTTTTTGGTCAACATGTTACACCAGTTGAGATTTCTCCTAAATGAATGCTTTTTTCTGTTTGATCTGTGAGTTCACCTTCTCATCTCCTTGCATTATCGCTTACAAGATATGGATCCTCCGCTATTCTTGTTCCAAATAAAAGGTCGTACCCAGTGCACAAGGCTTCCGCTTTACGCAGGGTCTGGGAGAGGTAAATGTCGGTTAGCCTTATCCCCATTTATGGAGAGGTTGCTTCCAAGTCTCGAACCCGAGACCTACCGCTCATGGGTACTTATTAACTGTTAAAGGGACTTTGGTGTAGCCATCATGATTAGAACTGCTCTTTCATATGCACTTGAGTTTATATCTTCCTCACAACTATAGATAAATTGTATTCAAAAGAACTGTTATGCACTCAAGTTCAAATCTCCCTCACAACTAAGATAAATTGTATTCAAAAGAACTGTGGGTCTAAATGGTTAAGACACGGCAGGATTATTATCTAGTTTTGTGTTTATCATCTAATTTCAGGGTACTTATTACCTAATTTTGGTATTATTTTTTAGATTTAGCTACAATACTTGCACGTAGACAATTTCAATTGAAAGTTAATGATAGAATAATTCTATAATCTTCACCCTAAGGGAAGTTTTTCACCATCGTATGGCCCGTCATGAGTAACAAATTTGATTACTTTATTTTTTGACAGAAATATTATTGAATAATTTGATTTAATTGATAAGAAGCTATAATAAAGTAGTGACAATCTCCATTGAATTTTCTACGAGTTCAATACATAAGTTCAAGCCATTCTTTAGCAATTCTTTAGCAAGTAGCAACAACAAAATCAAAGTCAAATGCTAGCGACAATCACCCACGTGATTGTTGATGACTTGATACATAAATAGTTGATAGTTATTCACGCATGCATAACTGTCAAAAGTAAAATCTTAGCCAAATATTAAAAAACACCATAGATTATATATCAATATTCTGAGATCAAAATCTCTATAACTTAGCAACATTGGGAAGCCTCCATAATCTACAACCATCCACCTAATGGCTTGGTTAGTGCATCAAGCGCTTGAAACACATGCCATATTGTAGGGCAGATGGAACTCTTCCTCCACGCTAACTTCCCTACCACAACGGCCTTAAAAAAAGCCAACATAACAACAACAAAGTTTAGTCCTCCTAATACATTTATACTATAATTAACAACCACAACAAGGTTGCCACTAAAACATTTAGCCTAGCAACAACAGTAAGAAGTTTACTCTAAAGAGTTAGGGATAGAGAGATAATGCAACATAACAAAAGCCCAGAATCGGCAAGGTTATGGCGCTTCCGTCTGCTGGTCAAGCTACATTTTGTGGTTTACATGATTTAGTAACGATGCCTGTGACCCCTGGTTTTGTCCAGCACCCTTTTCCCGTAAAGATGACTGTGGAGATAAGGGTAATGGCTCCGAACGAGTTGCACAAGAGTATTATGAGCAGCTCCCTGCTTTGCCAACAACGAATACATATTAGATCACTACAACATGTACATTGGTATCAAATTGTTTTTTATTGTGCACACAAGTGATAGAGACAGATTAGATCATTACAACATGTATATTGGTATCAAATTATTTTTGATTGTGCACACAAGTGATAGAGAGCTAAGCGCTAAACCATGACTGTTTATTCCTTTAAGACATGATCAGTGGACATAAGAGGTAACAGAAAATAGAAAGTTCGAATTTCTTCGAAGGTATGTATGTCCAAATATGGGAATTAAAAAAAAAAAAGCAAAGTAGGTTGTGTAATAAGATAAGATTAGAATACATCAGAGTTTTGATTCGCTTTAATATAACGGAGAAAAAATAAGGGAGAAAAATTTCATCCAATGGCGATATGAATTGTTTGTATCTATCGCTATGAGACTATGGTCATGTGACCTAGTATGTAATGACAAATAGATATTAGATAGACACATAAATACTATACAGTTTCATGAAAGTTACAATAATCCAACAAAGGAGGCATCCAAGATTACTTAACGAAGGAAAGATTATTAAATTTAATAATTGTTTACAAGTATCAAGGTAATGTCCTCTCATTTTAGATATATATAAGATTTTATGTCACCGAATATGGAATTATCAATCTAACACCATACATTTTAAATGAGATTACGTTCATATCGATTTTTGGATATTGCCATAATCAACCCAAAGGAGTTAACAAGTTAGTGCAGCAAAAGCATTTTGTGTATGATTTTACCTTGGATACTCCCAAAGCAGATTGAGCAACATAATTCCCATAAGGATCTTGAAGAAGAGCCAAAAAGTGTGGACTATTAATCATCTCGTAAACAATGGTATTGACATGCTCTTCTCCAGCCTCTTTCAAGATCTTCTCAACCACATTACTGCCATACTTATTCATGCATAGATTAACAAAACTACCTCCAAGTTGTGCTAGTATGTCAGTTGTAACACGCGGGTTCTTTAATCCAATTATGTACTGCACGACATAGTTCCTGGTAAAAAACAAAAAGAGAATATAGTATCATAGATGATATATGATGTCAACTATAATTAGATTGAGGTAATACTTGTGAGATACCAGAAACATGTTATGTTGCTACGTATAGTTAAAACCTTGTTACATAGGGAGGAGGATTCTCTCACCTCCTAATCTCTCTCCCCTTCCCTCCCCTCCTATTTATACGGTCACGGTTAAGCCATATCAATATCTTATATTGATTTTTTTATAAAGACAATAAGACAAAAAACAATGTGTGAGAGGAGGGGAGGAAAGTGGATGGGAATAGGAGATTATTTAACTTATAATTATGAGCTCGAAGTATACATAGATATTACGTACCTTTATAATCAACCAAGTTCATTTTTCAGAGAAATCAATCCGAGTTCCTTATCTTCGTTGAATTCTTAGAAACCCTAGAATTCTTGCTATCTGTTCAGGAGCTATATGGAATAATCACTGAGATTTTCTGAATAGGTATGACGAATCCGATCATTATGGCCGATTAATCTAAGCACTACCTAGTAATACAAAGTCCACCTAAATCATGGTCCAAATTAACAAGCTAGTTATATTATAAGGAAAACTAATGAAAAAGGTTCGAAAACTTTGAGTTTTAATTAAAAGGACAAAAATATGTTGTAAGTGAATAGTACCATGAGTGAATTTTTAGAGTAAAAATGTCATTTTCGTTAAAAGTGAATAGTACCGAAAGTGTTTCGTTGAAACTCCCATTATTATATTGCCTAGAACCACAACAACCTGATATACAGGTTAAGATATGACATTTAAAATTATAAATAAAGTTAACATATGATTGTTCCTTCAGATAATTAATGAGAAGGAAGTTTAAAAACAAATTAAAGGGAAAAGTGTGATTTCACTAATGCCAACATATTGCCCGCAGTTCTCTAATGAGATGAAATGACGAGGTGATCTACCCTAATAAATGGTAAACAAGAAAGAAGTAAATATATCTCAAACAATAGTATATACACTCCATCTACTCGTTGCGTTGATGACTACATCACTCACATATCGTGTCAAAATCAACAGAACTGTTCCACTTGAGAATTGAGAAATGTAGTTAAGCGTAAAACAATTTACATATATGGCAAACATGTAGGTTAGAGGACAAACCCGTATGGATCTTCAGAGAGAACTCGAGCATTTTCAGTTATGTCAGCCACAAGACGCTCTTTAGCTTCTGTATAAGCATAATGAACACTACTTTGCACTAAGCAACACCCAAATTTGTCTTTTGCAAGAGCAAGGCAGTTTTCGTATACTAATTCCAGAAGACCCTGCAAAATAATAACAATTTGCAGTTGAGAGACTTATAATTGGAAATTAACTCTCTAATACATAAGTTCAGCTACGAAATCTATATAAAATATACCATGACAACAATTCATATTATACAACTTAGGTACAAAATTAACCAAAATTAAGATCCAACTAATCATAACCAAAATTAAGATCTAACTAATTAATCATTACCAAAATTAACAAATTTTTGTCCAAACATACAAAGTATTAGAAAGTTGTGGCATACACTTACAACATGTATCCCAAAGCCGATGTGTGTATTGAAGAACTAGCTAGCCACGTACCCATGCACAACTTCTAATGTTTCGCTGTGCTAATTTCTTGTTATTCTATCGATTGAAGAACCAATTCTTAAAAGATAATGAAATGGACTACAAGTTTGTTTTATTATGTATTGCCTGATTATGAAGAACAAACTAGTCATAAAGATAATAAAATGGTTGATACTTTTAACTATAAGCTTGTTTCATTATATATCTATATATATATATATATATCGCCTCTCTGTGAAGAACAAACAAGTCTTAAAGATAATAAAATGATTGATACTTTTAACTATAAGCTTGTTTCATTACATATTGCCCCTCTATGAAGAACAAACATGTCTTAAAGATAATAAAATGGTTGATCCCTTTAATTACAAGCTTGTCTCATTTTATATCGCCCCTCTATGCAGAACAAACAAGTCTTAAAGACAATGAAATAATTGAACCCTTTTAACTACAAACTTGTTTCATTATATATCAGATCTATATAGAACAAACAAGTAGAGATAATAAAATGGTGGATCCTTTTAACTACAAGCTTGTTTCATTATATGTCGCACCTCTATGAAGAACAAACAAGTCATTAAGATAATAAAATGGTGGTGCTTTTAACTACAGGATTGTGTATATACTTTCTCTATGAAGAACAAATTGCAAGACAAAGTCCAACAGGAAAATTAGTAGTTCAAAAAAATTATATTTAGTTTCCTTCAACATCTTATTTTGGACTTGATTGTACATATGTAACTAATTAATTTGTACATAAATTTTTTCAAATGATAAACTTTTTCTTATGCATTTTATGCATATAAAGTTAAAAATGAACGAAATGAAATGTGTGCCCACTACAAGCCAGCTGTCTGTTTTCACATATCCAACATGAAAATTAGTAGGTCATACCAGTTTGTCATACATATTCAAATGCTAAACAAAACTTAAAGCTTATACGTTTATCCTGGTGCATTGAACAAGTAATTTATCCTGGTACATATACAAATGATAGATTATTGATCCTTTAGCTGCAAGCCTTAATTTCTTCCTCCACAAGATGATAGATAGCGCAGTAATTAAATCAATCATACTTAATAAGATACACGATAAGAATAGTGAGCAGTTGATCAATTTAATTTTTACACATACCTCAAGAATTAAATCACATACTAAAAGTCCTTAGGTAATTGCTGCTGCCTCAATTTGCATTATCATAAGATTAACTATCTCATTATATATATATATATATGAAAAGCACATTCCTTACCTTGGTGGATTCAGGAGAGAAATGTTTCAAGCAAACTTGAATCACATAATAACCAGGCTGGGTCTTGCTCAAGGGAATCGTTATATGCTTCAGAAGCCGCATGAATGCCGACTGTTGCTCACGGGTTTCAACGCGCTCCAGCAGTTTCTGCATTGCTCGACTTCTACAACATCAAACACTTCCACACAATCAAAAATTGGTTTTCGGTTCACTTAAAAATAACACAATAAAAAATTGGTTTTCGGTTCACTTAAAAATAATTTTGAGGACTTGTAGCTTCGGTGGTAGAGAGTACTTTACATCACGACATGAATTAAGATTTTGAATTGTCATCACCGTCACTTAAATAAAAAATTAGAAAAAAAAAAATCAATGACGTATCATTTGTACCCGTGCTGATCAGTGCATATGTCCTTGAGTTTTTTCTCATCACTCATCACCAAGTCAAGCATTTTGGACCATCCTTCTTTGTTGGCTGCTTCAACAAGTTTCTGAACAAGTTCGTTGCCGAATTGATCAACCATCAATTCACGGAAATCCGCCTCCATGACCTCGGAGAAAATGATAGTAATTTCCTCCGGCTTGCCCTCCTCCATCTTCTTCTGCAAAAATTTAGACCCGGCATGATCTTTGGCCACCAAAGCAATTTGGCCCCTTATTTCTTCTAAAGTCAGAGAGAAAGTACTTGGATGCTGCTGCCGTGCAGAGCCATTAGCAAACCTTGATCCCCTGATGCCATGATCATGATCTTTGGTAATTAAATTACTACTAGTCATCACTTGGCCGCTTTGTTCCAATGACGATGATGATGAGAAATTAGTACGTAGACGCTGTCGTCCTGACCCATTAGCATACCTTGATGATGATCCGCGGCTGCTAGTTAATCCGTTTCGCAGCGAATTATTAGGCCTCATTGGATGATATCCATAAGCACCAAATTGATCAGCAGAGGAAAATTGAGCAATATTATTTGGCCTAGAAGTACTACTACTCCCACCCCGACTCGCTCCTCCTGTATAAATAGGTTCCACCTCTATCAAAGGAAAATTACCGCGTGCCGCTGACAAAGAATGGGGAAGAGCACCATTGAAATTATGGTTATTAGTGGTACCATGATTGGAAAAGGATCCATGAAGCCTCACGTACTGATCCATCTGTGCCATCAACAAAACATACTGATTCTTCAACCTCTCCAAATATTCCTCCTCCTCTTGCACATGATGAGGGGATGGGTATTGAGTAGTAAAACCATTACCTCCTGAGAAGCTGTTTGCTCTTAGGTTCGACGCAGTACCACCAGGCTGCGGCTGATGATCATGATGATGAGAATTGTTATTCGATATGCTCAGTCGATTCAAAGCAGCAGGGAGATGATGCTGATTTTGGCTCTGATCAGCAAAATCAGTATTATTATTGAGATTGGTGTTTTGTGAGGGGTTAGGGTTTTGGTATAGATGATTTGGGAGCATGGCGTTTTGATATGAAACGTTCCCCAGACTAGGGTCCCAACAGATGTCCGGCAAGGAAGCAGAAGGAGAATCGCGACGAAGGTGGTTTTCAGGGAAGATGTAAGGGGAGAGGACTAGATGGTCGTTGTTCGGGCCTGTAGTATTAAACCATTGAAGCGCAACCTCTCCTCTCTTCATCTCCATTAATGTTATGCTTTGTAACCGATCAAATATGGGAAAATTGAAAGAGAGATAAGAGAGGAGGAATGACTGAGTCTGAGGCTGAAGGGTTTTAAAGACCTAGGTTGGGTTTAGAGATGTGTAAGCTCTATAGAGATAGAGAGAGAAGGTACGAGGTTTTCACAATGGGGAACATACATATATTGCTAGCTAGGGTTTAATCCAAATGGGCCTATAATTATTTTGCACCCAAAGAGAGAATATCATAATTAAAAATATAAGATAATATATACAGACATTAAAAAAAAGATTTGTAGTTGGGAAAAGGCAAAAGGAAAAGATTTTAGGGGATGAGAAAAGGGAAGAGTTTGAGTAATATGAGGAATGTTTTGGGTTAACAGATTTCGGGCTTTGAAAATAAAGCGTTTATATCCTTGTCAATCTCTTACTGCATGAAGTTGACACTCATCGACCAATAGAATTACTCTTCATTCCGCTTCACTCTCCCATTCAGCGCGGTTTCTAGATAAAATGTGGAATATTATTATGCTTCTATTTTCAATTTACTTATTTTACTTTACCCCAGCTATTGTAGTTCTTGCTAATTAAGTTGAATTTTAGTGAAATACCTCTTTATCTTAGTGTCAAAGTTCGTTGGAAAAATTGTTTTAGTTTCAGAGAAAGATTGGTTTTATTTTTATTACATGGAGAGACAAAACTCATTTATATATGACTATTAAAAAAGGGTGATGCGAGCGAGACTGAATTTATAGATAAAATTTTGTAAACGAAATGACATGGAAGTTGATGATTGGATTATTATTTAAGCATTCATAAACGTGCTTATTCCTATCGGCTACACATCATTTAGTTTGTAAATGCTGTCTCCCCAATATTACCCATTAAAAAAAAGAACAATTGGTTAAATAATAATAGAATCAACCTTTACACAAAGATATGGAGTGGTTTGGTGGCTAATTGGTTGTTGTGGACTCCTTATACCAGGTTCTACTTCTTCTTCAGACCATGTGTTATTTTTAATCACTACTACAATAAACAGTTTCCGTGACGAACTTCAACTTCGGTCGCTTAAACATTGGCACGACGAAAATGTCGTCGCACAAAGGTAGGGGTATCATCGCGCCTAAACAAAGGGTACGATAGCTTGTCGTCGCATTGAGTTTACGGCCACGACAACTAGTCATTAGGTAAGGCTGTGTGAGAAGAATTGTTTCATTGAGTAAACAAGAATGCAACAAAATTTGTCACATAATATTTGGTCTTCGAGTAATTTTAATATTTTGAATTATGAAATTTTCGTCGTTCAAGATACTGCACGACGAAGGTCTTCCTTGCTTTTAATCGTATACGATGAAGGTATTACGCCACGCAAAGGTTTTTCTTAATTTTTTTCATTTATATTTTTGTTAAATTACATAATTTGTAATTATTTTAATTAAATTATAAACAATAATTAATAAACAGAAAAATATTATATAACACACACACACACACATATATATGTATGAAAATGTGCGTGCAAGTTGAATTTTTTTATAATATCTGAATATTAAAAAAAAAAACTACAGAAGAAAGTCATCAAGGTCTACTGCATCGGCCTGCTGGGTGGAGTGGTTGGAAGCTCAAAGGTGGTGAGGAACATCTGCTGGCTGAGGAGCAGCTGGTGGCATCATGAATTGGAAATCAGACAACTAGAGAGCGTGTAAGATCTAGCTCGTCTTACCGTCATGGGTCACAAGCTGGGCATACTGTGCTGAAAGTTGAGTAGTTTAGTCCGCAAGCTGGGCATCCTGAGCCACAAGCTTCTGCTTCATGTTCACAACTTCTTGTGTCAACGTGGTGACCTGTCTCGTGCTCTGTCGAGAAGAGGAGGCAGTAAAGTCACGATGTCGTGGATTTGCCATCCCTAGGACAACCTTACTAGGCCTACGACCGAGGGTCTGATCCAGGGACTCAACAATGACATTTCTTAATAGTTTTTCATGTTTTTTGAATGCTTCACTGTCCATGGTTGGAGGGGCGTCATCTTCCCCTTCCTAATGGTGTTCATTAAGGCATATGGATAAGCGTCATTTAGAATATCCATAACTTGTTCATTACAATCCATATTAGATTAAACAATCTCCACTCATGTCACGTATGAAGGTGAAGCATGGTATAATCGTTCCCCATGATAATTTCCTCTACTATAGGTCTCCATTACCCCATTATTACTAAATGAAAATCGCACATTTTCGAATGTCTCCAAATTTGAATTGTTACACTTCCTACACAGACACCGGATTTGAGTTGAAACCTGGTTGTGTCTACTTGTGAATTTAATAAATTGATATATTCTATCCAAGTATTTAACAACAACTCTGTTCGGATTCTATACCCACTATATGTCCATTTTGTTTGCAAACACAATTAAAGTAGTATGATTACAACAACTTCAACTGTCTTGTCACCTTATCCTTCAGTGTAACAACATAGTTATGTAACGTAATTTACGACTCCATCAGATTAGATTTCGACGTGAAATTTTTTTGGCATTCCTATAGTTCTTCAAGTGCACAACGTAGCTAGCATGCACTTGTAAAGAGATGCTACCAAAATTTCAATGATCGAAACCTAATTCATGAACCAAAAACTATGACACATAACTGTGCATTCCCAAACTGTCTAAAAAATTGGACAATTCGAGAATCAATTGGACCACAGTCATACTTCGCATCCATGCGCGAAATCCAACTAATTCTCAAATGGAAAATTGAGCTTTTCTTGAACAAAATATATATGAAGTTAAGTACTGTTAACTCCATACAACATAAATATTTTTCTACATGATGTACAAAAATATTTGCATATAAATAAATTAAATCACAAAAATTACAAAAATATTTGCATTTAATTTTGTTAGTTTGAATTCACAATTGAAAATTTTAAATACAAAATCAAATTGCTTACCGGAGAGGGATAGATCGAGGAAGGGATAGGAGATGGAGGTGGAGATGGAGGGAGATAGTAGATGAATTTGAGAGAGGAGGGAGTGGAGGAGATTTCAAAGAGATATGAGGAGGGGGGGAGAGGCAATTGCTGCAGTTCTTGTGCAATTTATGCCTCTCTCGCGGTTGGGTACTTTGATTATAAACACGAGATCTTTGCGCGATGAAGGCTTCATTGCGCAACACATATGTCACCAATTAACCCTAATTTAATTTATGTGACGAAAGATTCATCACTCAAAGTATCTTCGTGCGAACAATGTTGAATTCGTCCCACGAAGTACCTTTGCACGACCAACTTGACTTTCGTGGCACATAGCACCTTTACGCGACAAGAGCTTTGTCACGAGAGTTATTTATTAATTTTTTAATTTAATTAATATGGACTAAATTTTTTTACTAAATTAAAGAAAATAAAATATTTAAATGAGATATTTAAATCATCCATATAATAAATCAAATAAAGCAAACAAATACTTAAAGTAAATATTTAATCCAAATACAAATTAAGAAAATATTTAAGGTTACCATTCACAAATGTTAATATAATCTGATTACATGCTAAAAAATTATTTTATTCGTTCATAACATCTAAATAAAACATTTACTACGCTGGTGGTTCTTCTGCATTTCGATCGGCGTCATGCTTCCACTCCTGATAACGCCTCTTGAATACGCAATCAATGAAATTCATCAGGTTAGGGTCCGTTTCATCAGTAATAAAATCAACCTATTATGCACAAAATACTAAAATATTAAACATTACAATATATTATATAGCAAAAAAAAATTATTAAATTACTAATTGGCACTTACTGATACCTCATCCAACAAAGACTTCTTCAAGTCCTCTGGCATTTTTTCCAAGATGCCAACTCCCTAGGACACGCGTTCTGCACCTATGTTGTGCCCAAGCATGGCTTGCGTCTCCCTCTTTGATCTTTTAAGCTGCATGTCATATTTGATTCGCCTTGGCCCGTCAATATTCTTGCTTCTGGCCCACCCTGACATTTTTGTTTTTGTTTCTCTACAGAAAAAACAAATTTTAATAATCAAAGTAAGTAATTCGTCAACTTTTATTATAATAAACTAGTAAAAAATTTCAACAAAAAAAACAAACCATACAATTCATACAAAATTTTGGTATTACCTGTCCGAGATCATTGTCCTCAAATTCCTGTTTAGTTGGAGCAACAATGGAATCGAATCTCTACAATAGTATAATTTGACTATATTCGAAAACCCACAACTTATGAGACATAATTTATAAATTAAAATTAATTATCGAAACAAAATTATTCTTCATTTAGATATATAAAGATTTACCTTGGAAATCGAAGATTGTTGACAGAAAGAGTCACAGAAAAGGGAAACAAGAATTGAGATATGAGGGGTTTGGGGGAGAAGAAACGAGGGGATAAGGGGTTTGGGGAAAATGATGGGAAGAGAATGAGGCAAAAGGGATAGTGGATCTGAGATTTTATAGAACTCGTGAAGCTTTTGCACGACGAAGCCCCCAACATGCAAAGTCTGCAAAATTACTCTGCCTTAAATGTCTCACCGACCACATCGACCATTTCAAAGTGCTTTACACGACGAAGTGTTTGTCGCACAAGTTTTACACGACAACCTGCTCCATCGCGCAAAAAATCATTTGTCATGCAATATATTAGTGCCAAATCTTCATTTACCGACCTTTTTTTTTTTTTTCCTGAAATTGCACGATAAATTATTCAGTTTGTCATGCTAAGCCTTCCTGTGCGGAGAAGCTTTTGTTGCCTAATATTTTGATATATTTTTTATGGCCTTCATGTTTGTGCGACGATACCTTTATTTTGTCCCGCAAAGGATCCTTGAGCGACGAAAACTGCTTGGTCGCTTAAAATTTGGTCGCGCAGATAGTTTTTCTACTAGTGTGTTTTGTTCAACAGCTGGCATGTGATACCAAGAGCATGTGTACTTTTTATGTTTTGTCCAACAGCTGGCGCGTGAGACCTGTGCGCGTCATCCACAGTGATCTATGTGTCAGCTAGGGTTCATTTATTATTTTGAAAATTAGTGTGAGATCTATTAAGAACTGAAAAGTTGCGATTTTTAGGTAAAATACTTTGTGTTTTTGTCTTTCTTTATTATGCTCCTAGTTAGTTGAGGTGTTACAAAAAGTTCACTTCTTAATTAAAAAAAATCAAGATACTTTCTGTTTGTGCATCAATTTCTATATAGAAAATTTAGAAAATAAATAAATCTTTATACGGTAAACAATAATACTAGAGAAAAATTTGCTCAACTAACCCACGAAAAATCAAAAGGAGAATCTTCTGTTCCCTTGAAGAGTACATATAACGAAATAAGAAGCATGAGAATCAAGGATTTGCTGTATTGAATCTTCAAATTTTCCCCTTTCTAGGATCATATATTAAGATATGCATACTTTAAGGGAATTTACATTGGAAATAATAATTTCCTATAATTTTGAGATATAAGACATAGTATTGGTAATTTTGAACTTTTATTTGTCATCATTGTTATCATGATTATGTTCCTAGTAAAATTGGTGCCATGTCATGTTTTTGTGCGTTTTTTTCTTTTTTTCTAGCAAACGATATATTATCTATACTAAGGGGTGGATGAACTTAACCTCATAATAGGCTAACAATAATATGGTTAGAATTCCCTTTTGGCAAGAATCATACCTAAGACCTCTCACTTACAAGGAATACTACTATACCATAGTACTAAGTGGTATGTTTTTTGTGCTTTATGTAAATACTTTTTTGAGAAATGCTAAGGAGACTCTGTTAAAAGTGGGACTCTTCATGAACTATTTGCCACCTTATGTTTTTGACACAATATTTTATAGTGTTAGCACGAAAATTGATGTTAAACTGTGAGGTGACAGAAAGTCTATGAAAAATCCTGCTTTGAGAGAGTCTCCTTAGCATTTCTCGTATTATTTTTTTGTATTGAAGAACTGATGTGTATTTTTTTTTCTAGTCTAAACATGTGATGACATTGTTGTTGCAACTCAATCTTGATATTGTTTACAAAGTTTTAGAGATGAGTTGATGTAAAAATGTACTGGCTTTACTTGCCTTGTTATATGAATTTTTGTATTGATATGTTTTGTGTCATTTGGTCAAATACATCCGGTTTATAATGGTAGTTTGTTTCTAATACATGTATGCGCTCTTCTACCGTAAATTGTCACATGCTTTTGTGCTATATATTGTCACATGCTTTTGTGCTATATGCGCATATATATATATGTTGACGAATACCTTTTTCTTTAGGAAACTGATGTGTATTTTCTTGACATTTAAAATGTCTTGGTTCCACTTAATTTTTCATATTTTTACTTTTTTTTTTTAAAAAGAGAGGACAACTGGTGACAAGTTACAATTATTCACCATTTATGGACCCGAAGAGGCTATGAGAAATTTCACCTTACCCGTGGCCATAGTCAAACAAACTCACTAGATCGAAGCATTGGATTTGTTTATTGATATCTTATCTGTCAATTGGCCAAGTACATACGTTTTGTCACGTAATTTGTTTCTAAGGATAGTACTATTTACACACACCCTTATTAATTTTTTATAATTAATCTTCTTTAACTCAGTAGTTGTGGATGTAGATACTTACATATATTTTTTTCTTAAGAAAACTGATGTGGGACAAGAATCGCATTATTTTACATGAAACAAAATTAATGGGGGTTCCGGTCCTTGATTGACTAAAATCATGATGTTTCATCCATTGATCTTTACATTAATCAAGTTTTATGTTGCTATTGTAAAATTGGTGTTATGATATGATATTTTAGCAGCTGAGTGTATAAACACTTGTGTATATTTTGGTTTTTTCTCGAGACATGTAGTAATATTATCATGTTAGTTGTTTTTCGTGAAAAGAATCGAGTAATACGATGCATACAAATTTTATTGATGTAGATGAGTTGTACTTACGTTTTTTCACATGAATTTGTATATTGATATCTTTTATGTCATTTGATCAAGTACATAGTTTGTTTCTAATACAAGCATCTGGCTCCTCTACCAATCTTGACATTAATCAACTTTTATCTAGTATATATATATTTCAAAGATTAACCTTTTATGTTTACTAAAGCCCTTCATAAAATTTCATCTTTCATCCGATCAAGTTAAGAGCGCGCATCCGTGGCTTACAATTAATATTAAATTTTTAAGAAGATTTCTTTTAAAATAATGCTAGAAAAATCACATTTTGTGAACAATATATGAACTAGCTCTCTAATAAATGTAGGGCCCGTAAAAACAAGTAGGTTTCAGCTCTCTCACATGTGGTTATCCAATATAATCTCCATACCATTTTCCTCTCTTTTATATGCTTTGTTGTCTAAACAGATTGCCTTCCGTACACACGGTCTTAGGCAAGTCTCTTGCTTTTTGCAATGGCTTATTTACTCAATTCTAACTTAATCCTTTGGAATTCGATTTTTATCATTTAACTCCCTTAAACTCAACTCATACCTCACTTGGCCCCCATACTGTCAAAATTTGTTAACAAACCCATTAAATTTTCTTATGTTCAACAAATAAGGCCCGTTGTTGCTAAGATGGGTCCCAAAAAACTGTGTTGGACTTTTATTTTTGTTTATTTGAAAAGATAATTTTGAATTGAAATTTTTTCCCTTGTTGACCATTTAGCCACATGGAACTATATGACACACATATAAAAAAGGAAAATTAATGAAAAAGATTTTAAAACTTTAAGGGGGTGTTTGTTTGCCCTCACTAAGTGTTACTGGACTAGATTGGACTAACTATTAGTCCAGTCCCGTGTTTATTCCGTAGTGGGATTATGTTTAATGAGATTAAAGGGGACTCGCATGGATAAAGTGCTTCGTTAGGAGTTCTTAGCGAGACCCCCAATACCCATAGGGTTGTTAAGACCTTGTCTGCTCCATTTTCGTATGCTCCGTCTCATCCTTTCTTTGCTCTCTGTTCTCTTGAGCACCGACAGCCACCATCACACCACAACTCGCCAACTCTAGCGAGATCACACCTGAACCCATAATTTCGAACTGAGGAAGATCCCGCACTTACCGTTGTTCGTCCAACTCGAGCCGTCTTGTCGGCTTTGCACAATTGACGGGATCTTGTGAACCCAGCGATGGGTGAGCCACCCAAAGCGCTTGAAGGAATATAGGAGGCCAAAAACGCTGGAGCCTACGACGGCGGTAAATTGGGTTTTGGATTCTTGTTTTCATTTGGTTTTGATTTAAATTGGGTTTTGATTTCGAATTGGGTTTGATGTGATCTGGAATTGGTATTTGATTTGCTCTGCAATTGTTTGAATGATCTGCAAGTGTGGAATGAATTTTCAGGAGAGTAGAAGAGAATTTAGAAAAAGAAAAAATGATTAAATAATAAAATATTAATATATATTAGATTAAATAATATTATATTAGAATTTGTTATTATCCAGTTTCTTAGTCTGACACTGCATTAAACACTTCATTAAGTTAGTCCAGCTTAGTCTAGTCTAAGCCAGTCCAACTTAATCCCTAAAGCTAGTAGTATCCGAGATAGTCCGGTGCAACAAACGCACCCTAAGTATTAACCAAAAGTCATCTAATAACTTTATTTAATGATAAGGATAAAAAATAAAAATGAGAAGAAAAAAACTCACCTCAAAGTATGTGCAAGTGCACACCAACTAATTGAAGTTTGTTTTATTTTGTTAAATCAAGCGTTTACATTGAGGAGTGAGGACTGAAGAGAAAACAGGAGTACTACAATAACCGAGGAAATGGAATTGATAGATGAAATATTTTTACACACAAATTGCTTTTTAAATGTTCCATGAGGAAGAAGAAAAATAAAAGTAAACTAAATGAAGAGATTAGATGACAAAAAAAAAAAGAAGGGAAATACCCCAAAATGGGACAATTTCTTAATCTTGGGATAGAAATAGGACAAACCAATCATGTACAAAACCGAAATTACTAATATAAATACTAAAAATCATCAACCCATTGCATCACTGTTCTCAATTGGAAGAAAGGGCTGTCGAGAGAGCTCTGGATTTCTTGGTTGAGCTCAGATCTCTAAGATCAGATTTCGAAGAGAGGGAAGTCCAAAGAGAGGCAAGAAGAGTGAGCTGGGTTTTGGGTTGACCTCATACCTCTAATTTCGAACAAAGGGATACGAGAGAGAGGTGAGAAGAGTGAGCTGAGTTTTGTACCATATTTTCTGTTTTGGCTAGAAAGTTCTATTTTTTCCAATAACTAAGGCTTCGGCAGGCATAGTAAGGTAGGGTGTTTAGTTCCAAGTTCCTTCATCAATGATTTATGGAATAAATGGGTTGTTTGTAAGATGAATTAATACTTAGAAGTTAAATTAGGATTTGTGTTTCATGTTAGGGCATATGGGTTGTGGAATAAATTTCAAGTTTTGACGTGCTAGAAAACTAGGATGGAACAATTTCTGGTTCAAGTGTCCAATTGCAGAAATTTGTGAAAGTGTTTCTGCAATGTGCATGTGGTATGCATGTCTACATCTTAATATGAGAAGCGGGAATGTTCACTAGTTATGATGCACGTATGTTGTGCCTTGGAATTTAGCGGTATGAGCACAACCTAGATGGCCTCGATGAAAAATAAAATTAAAAAAAAAAGCTTAGAGGACGTTAAGGGTCATGCATGTCCATGAAATAACGACAATGAGTATCATGTTTTCCATATGCATGGTTAAGTGGTGGTTGATATATGTAACAAGACTTTTCAAACTATCACTGTAACCTTATATACGTAACAATTATGTTTTAATTGTATCCAATATACCAATATGTTGCCGTTAAAGTTTCTTCCGCTCTGTGCATATCATGTGCATGTACTGTACGTATTATGTGCATGTGGTGTGTATATAGTGTTTATGATGTGTATTTATATCTTTGATACTCATTTTATTAATGTAGTTTACTACTTTTTCCTTCGGTTCAAAGGCAGGCCCTGTAAATACGAAAAAAGTGAACGAGTTCGTGAAACAATTTTCTATGATTCAGCTGGGTTCTTTCGTGCCCATTTAAACTGCAATTTTCAAATCTTTGAAATATTTGAACCCAATCAAATTTGATACCAAATTCAAATTATTGAATATGTGATTCTTCATATAATGTTTAAGGTCAATTTTCTAATTTCGAAGAGAGACCTGTGAGCTATGGGTTTTTTGGTTGAACTTAGATCTATGAGCATAAGATATGCATGTCATATACATATAGTGTATGAGCGAGCTTAATATGAAAAGAGCAAATGAGTATGCGAAACAATTTCGTCCATATCATTCTCTCTTCCTTCTTTCCACTTTGATTTCTCTCTTTTCCTTCGAATTTATCTCTTCTCCAAAAGGCAACTGACCTTTAATACGTTTTTTCATTTAATTGCAGCAAAAACGAAACTCTATTTTCGTACTTGTAAATTTGGATCGAGAGAGAGGGAGCGTAGGGAGAGAAAAGACAAAAGAAATGAAAACCCACATATAAATTAGAGAAATGGTAAAAAAAATAAAAAATAAAAATTGAAGGATTTGGGTCTCCTCCAAGAAACACCAAACCAATTACTTCAACTCCAAAATCCATCAATCAAAAAGCAAAATTAAGCAAACCCAGTTCACAAAACCTACAAATGAAAAGGTAAAAATAGAAGAAGATGGGTGGGTTAAAGAGAGTTTTTGTGCATATTCGAAATGTAGAGAGAGGAAAGAGAGAAAGAAAGAAAGAGAAAGAGCTTGGATGAATAAGATGTGTGGGTTAGAGAGAGCTCTTAGATGAAGATGGGTGGGTTAGGATTCTTCAAATTGGAATTGGAAAGAGATTTTCTCTCTCTCCTCTCTGTTTCTCTCTACAAAATGAGAAATGAAGGCTGAAATTTCTGAATAACCCATTTATATGGAAGGACAATTTGGTCATTTCAAAGTGTAGGAAAAATCATATTTCTGTCCGATTGTTATGCATGCCGTGTGCATATTTGAAATGTCCTATTTCTGTTCTAAAATTAAGAAATTGTCCCATTTTAGGGTATTTTCCAAACAAAAAAATGGGAACTTTAATGAAAAACTCCTGGTACTGTTCACTTTAACGAAAAACCACATTTTTACACTAAAAAGTCAATTATGATACAATCACTTTACTCTTTATTTTGTCTTTATCATTAAAACTCAAATCTTCCAAACCCTTTTATTTAGTTTTCCTAAAAAAAATGGAACTTTAACGAAAAGTTCATGATATTGTTCACTTAAAAGAACAACCACATTTTTACACTAAAAAGTCAATTCTGGTACTATTCACTTTATCCTTTATTTTGTCCTTATAATTAAAACTCAAAGTTTTCAAGCTCTTTTCACTAGTTTTCCTTAAAAAAAAAAAATGAAGAGATAAGAGGTACACATTGGCTTCACATGCACCCTTCTGAATCTTCATTATTTTTTAAACCTAGAGATAGGACTTCTTCAATTTTTTAAAACCTAGAGAGAGGGGATGTACAGAAAGAAGGAAAAAAAATAGCCATTTTCCAAGTTTATTTTTCAAATCATTAGCCACTAGTTTCTTGGCCCCAAAACAGTAAATGCTAGTGTGCACTTTCCAGTCGAGCTTTGTCCATTGTTCATTGTTTTCTCTGCCATGGTTAATTTGCTGCAAACTTTTAGATCGCAGCTCAAGTTTTCTGTGTACTAGCATAGTTTCACTTTCTGCTATATCAGTGATTTTGAATAGTTTGCTTTCAAGGGTCCGTTTTGTTTATAACACCCTAATTTTCTTTTGGATTAAAAACTTCTAAATATATTCTGATTATTTTGTGTTAATTAATGATTTATTAAGTTGTTTAGTGGAAAAGAAAGTGTGAAATTGTTGAATGGACAATTGAACCAGCATACAGACTTTCATTTTTTTCCCAAATTCTTCTATCCAAACATAGGAAATGTCAGTGCTAAGGACACATGGGATTGGAATTATCCATGTTTTGTTTTAGAAATAGTGTAATACATATTATCAGTTTCAGAAATGATTAGTGTTCGATTATATAAATAGTTTGTTTATTTAGAATTTTTTTTAGAAATAGTAGTAGTACTCGTGTTTAATTTTAGAAATAATTAATTAGTTTTCAAAAATAGTGTTTAGTTTTAAAAATAGTGTAGTATCGTTCAGTTTCAAATATAATGTGGTATCGTTTAGTTTCAAATATAGTATTTAGTTTCATAAATAGTGTAACTAAACACTATATTTGGAATTAAAGCTATCTCCCTCACTTTCTACTCTTTCCGTTCTCTGTCTTCCTTATCCCACCCTTTTTCCTCCCCACTCTCTCCCCTCTCCGATGAAACCCAGAAGCCACTGTACTTTTCTGTCCAGAATTTACAGTTGCTCTCTCTCTTAGTATGGTTGCAAAGTTCAAAATATCCATGAAAAATACTCGGGCTAATCCACAATTGGAATCTATAACCGGAAAAAATAACACAAGATCTGAAACTTGTGTACTTCAAGTGCATATGGGAAATTGATGAAAAAAGAATTAGGGAGAAGAATTTGATCAATTTGAACTCGAAATATCAGTCTCTTTCAATTTTGATTCTGTTTGGGTTAATATTTAACTTTGGACTTGAAGAGAAGAGGGCCTAAAATAGCTCAATAAAAGAGATTTTGCCCAAGGCCCAGAGTCAAGCCTATATACCCATTTCGAGACAATATGACAGATTCCCATTTAATGCAAAGGGTAGGTGTTTACAAGAGAAGTGACAATCGATGGAAATCCACCTACTCCCGGCCCAAAAACACTTTCTGAATGGTAGAACATGTAAAAATGTTGATGACTCACTACCCTTCAATTGCTTTCGGGTAAGAGCAGAAACAGTACAATCAGATTAATTCGCCTATAAAAGGAGGAAGAAGGCCCAGAGACAAGGACACTAAACCAATAAAAAAACAAACATACAACTTGCCTCTCAGTCAAGCAAATATCTAGAAAGCTGTGCTTTGTCCAGATTCTGCAACCTTTTAGCCTTAAACTTCTTTTAGAAAGACATCTTTTGTCTATGTAAAAGCTCTGTTACCTTCTCTAAATGTTGTAGTATCGATTCTCTTGTATAAACTCATTTACCATTCATCCCTCTTTTAGTACCTAACCCTTTGTAACTACAATAAAGAAGAGACCGCAAGACGTTTAACCTTGCCCAACAAGGTGAAATCTTGCCCCCTCTCTTCGTTTCGTCTTTCAATTAATAGATCTGGTGTTATAATGCATTCCCCAATATATATTCAAGTCATTTCCAATCTTTTGATGATCCATAGTTCCATCAGTTCTCAGATCTGGTTCACTTAGTAGTTTTATTGTCAGAAGAAGATTAAAAGTGAATTAAAGTTGATGACTTGATCAGATCTGGACCTCCACCCTTTAAACATGCAAGATAACGAACTAAAAGTCTTTGATCTCAAGGCATAGAAAAGAACTTAATGTAGACTTAACACATCTACGACAATCCTTTGATAATAAGAAGTCATAATAACTTGGGGCACAAGTGAGGCTTAAATACACTTGTTTTACATCTGCCATACAGAGATGGCAATAGCACGCCTTAGCACTTAGTTAGTTTTGATTGCGAGCCTCAAAGCCTACACCTAAGGCCCCACAAAGGCACTTTTTAGAACTAATTTTGTCCTCCTCTTGTAGCATTTCGGCAAGTAGGAGCCCGACAATCAACCAAAGTGCCAACTCCTCGGGGAGCTATGTGCTCGAACCAGGGACCCCTCCCCGCGAGATTTCCTGCCCGAACAAATTCTACCTCTGCATTTTCTAATTTTCCATCAAGGGAAGGCTATATTGAATCTTCATAGGCAAATCATGCATATATCTTCCCCGTCAAATAGGGTTTTGAGATAGGTTTGGTGGTGAACATGCCGGAGATGATTTGGGAGATAAACTGTGAAGAAGATGGAAGAGTGAGGATGGAATTTGGTGGGATCCAACTGCAGATGGAAAGATGGAGAGAGAAAGGATTTAAAAGAAACGTTTAGGAAAACTAATAAAAAAAAGGTTTGAAAAGTTTGAGTTTTAACGATAAGAATAAAATAAAAGGTAAAGTGAATAGTATCAAGATTGACTTTTTAGTGTAAAAATATGGTTTTTCGTTAAAGTGAACAGTACCCGGAGCTTTTCGTTAAAGTTCTCTTTAAGTCTTAATTTTTAGTTTTTTTTATTAATTTATATAATAGGACCCATATGCTGTATTTATTCATTTGAGAGAGCTGCACATGGCTAGAGAGTCCGCATATACTCGTTTTTAAGCGAGTCCTCCTCGAATTTTTCTTTTTTTATTATATTAAACCTTTTGTTGTATGCCTAATTGATTGAACTATATTTGGAACTAGAGAGGGAAAGGGTTGGCGGCAAGAGAGAGATGTAATTCTGAGGTGTGTGTTGTATCACCCCATTATGCCTTTATTTATAATAGTAAGATAGGTTAAATTCTTATCCTAATAGGATTCCAACTCTAATAGGATAATATCTGCTAAATGGAATATTCCAAGATATCCTAGATTCACTAGGATTTACACAATCACATTCCTAATCTAATAAGACTGCAACACTCTTCCTTGAATATGTCAATAATCAAACAAAACTTCGCATCAGGTCTTCAGCAGTTGAGGTAGAACGGTTAATGAAGTAGTAGGCACAATGGGCGAATGCGAGTCTCAAATTTAAAGAAAGTATGCATTGGTAGTAAAACTCACAAAACCTTGCTATGGTAAAACCTAAGGTAGGTAAAAACTCATAGACTAAGGAGAAAAGTGAGAAGTATGGATAATGTCTAAAACAAACGTCAAACGGGACGAAAGTAGTGAACTCAACTGAGTATGATCATCCTAGAATGGGTGCCTCATCAAAACCTCGTTAGGTAGCAAAAACTAGTGGGAAAATGCTCCTAATCATAGGAAAAATAATACATTAAAATCAAGTGAGTATGCTTCTAGATACTCTCCCTGAGTTAGACATAACTTCTAAATAAGAGAACTACAAGCAATTTAACTCAGATAATTTACGCATATCGATTCCTTGGATGAGCTTCTGAAAAGTAAACTTGGGCAATGACTTGGTGAGAAGATCGACCAGGTTGTCCTGGGAACATATTTGCTTGACTTAAATGTTTTGATGATGTTGTTGCTGGTAAGAGTAAAAGAACTTCGGAGCTATATGCTTGGTGTTGTCTCCCTTGATGTATCCCTTCTTTAACTACTTGATACATGCTGCATTGTCTTCAAAGATCGTCTTAGGAAGGTCAACGACGAAAGTAAGACCACTAGTGCTTCAAATATGTTCCATAATTGCTCTCAACCAAAAGCACTCACGTGAGGCTTCATGTAAGGCGAGAATCTCAGCATGGTTCGAAGAATTGCAACTAACGTGATATAGAGATGTCTCCAAAGATAAAGATATAGCCCGTTTGAGAATGTGCCCTATGTGGGTCAGACAGATAACTAGCATCTGCGTAACCAATGAGGCAGGAATTAATCCGAGGATCGAGGGGGTGACGGCTTCTCTAGAGGATTCATGGGTGTAGAACAAGCTTAAATCCGACAAACTTTAAGGTAGCGGAAAATGTCTTTAACACCATTTCAGTGTTTGCGTGTAGGCACGTTGCTGTATCTAGCCAAACGATTAACAGCAAAGGTATCTTGTTTAGCATCTAGAGTCTGAACGACCATAGGAGTACTCGAAGGCTTCACTTTATGCTCATTAAAATGCCGCAACACATTTTGGGTGTAGTTCGATTGATGTACTAGGATTCCATCCGAACAATGCTCGATCTCCAGGCCGAGACAATATTGAGTTTTCCCAAGATCCTTCATCTCAAATTTCGTTTTCAAGTGAACAACAATTTCCTTAAGCTCTGCAGGGGTTCCAATGAGGTTCATGTCGTCGACATAAACTGTAATGATCGGAAATCCAAAATGTGACTTTTTAATGAACACGCATGGGCATAGTTCGTTGTTCACATAACCCTAACTTGTCAAATATTCACTCGACGGTTATACCACATCTGCCCAGATTGTTTCAATCCATAGAGTGATCTCCTAAATCTAATCGAGAGGATGTTCCGTGGTCTAGAACAATTTAAACTAGTCAATGGCAGTCATTATGGAACTTTCATGTAGATTTATGTATCTAGATCCCTATAGAGATATGAGGTTACCAAGTCCATAAGCTGCATATTCAGTTTTTCAAAAACTACCAAACCGATAAGATAGCGGAACGTTATGACGTCCATTACAGGAGAATACGTCTCCATATAATCAATCACAGGGTGTTGAGAGAAGCCTTGCATTATGAGGCGTGCTTTGTATCGCATTATGTCATTTTTCTCATTATACTTCCTCACGAAAACCCACTTGTAGCCTACGGGCTTCACATGTGGTGGAGTAGGAGGTACGGACCCAAACACCTTGCGTTTCGCAAGTGAATCGTGTTCAACCTAGATTTCTTATTTCCAATTTAACCAATTGGTTCCACGTCAACATTCATCAATGAAACTTGGTTCAATGTCATTGCTCAGCATGATGTCGGTAGCAACTGTATACGTAAATGCATCATCGACAATCATCTCATTCCAATTCCAAACCCCATCCAATAATGCATAATGGACTGAAATCTCATGATTTTTGGGAAACCGATTTGTCTCGTCTAAGACAACACTGTAACCTAGAATAACCTTATGCGTTGTAACAAATGAGTAAGCGATGATCGGATTCAGACTAGGGTCACTAGTTTGTGCCGTTTTCCTCCTTCGGGGTTATGAATCCTTTGAACCAGGAGGTCTGTCACGCTTCAGGGTAAGAGCAGATTATTGGCTAGCCGCTAGTGTACCGGGCTGTATATGAGGTGCGGCCGCCTTACATTCGGGGACGGCCTGGCCTTCTAAGGTGGTGTTATGGCATATTTTAAGTACGTCCATCCTTGCAGGTGCGTTTGCAGTGGGTATATGTGATTTCTTCACCTTTGTTAGATCAGTAAAAACATCCAGCATGCTTTAAACAATGATGTGAAGATCTAGAATACGACACACTTCAGTTTCAGACTGGGCAGTGTGGGGTTCTAACGACAATTCGCAGTGTTTTATAGGAAAGTTAATGTTCTTATCTCCCCCTAACGACAGGAAGTTTGTCACATCAAAGTGACAATCCGCAAAACGTGCGGTAAAGATATCTCCTGCCAAGAGCTCTAAGTAGGGAATAATTGATGGCGAATCATAACCGACATAGATTACCATTCTTCTATGAGGACCCATTTTGGTACGTAGTGGCAGCGCTATCAGCATATAGAATGCACATCCAACACACGTAAATGCGAGACATTAGGCTCGTATCTAGTAACCAGTTGTAATGGTAAATGAGGTTGGGTAACAGTGGGCATTTGGCGAACCAACATAGTTGCGTGCAATATTACATAGCCCCAAGCAGATACTGACAATTCGATTCGCATAACCAAAGTTCGAGCTATCGTTTGAAGGCGCTTTATAAAAGCTTCTGCCAGGTCATTTTGGGTGTGAACATGAGGTACAGGATGTTCAAATTCAATCCCAACAGACATGCAATAATCGTCAAAAGTCTATGACGTAAACTCTCCAACATTATCCAATCGAATTGACTTAATCGGATAATCAGGGTGTTGAGCTCTAAGCTTAATGATTTGAGCTAGGAGTTTCGCAAATGCAGCATTGTGTGTGGACAATAAGCAGACATATGACCAATGTATCGATGCATCAACTAACACCATGAAATATCTAAATAGTTCGCATGTTGGTTAGATAAGTCCATAAATATCCCCTTGAATCCTCTGAAGAAACTTAGGAGGGGTCGTGAATACTCTTTGTAGCTGAGGGTTGAATATTCAACTTCCCCAGGGAGCAAGATTTGCATGGTAGATGGTCAAGATAAGATTTTAGGTGATGCTCGTGTGATACTTTGAGGATACGGCACATCATATCTCGTCTGGGATGTCCCACTCAATCATGCCAAAGCAGGAAAATGCTTTGGAACCTAGGCATAGGGCCGGCCACATGGTGGGTCTCTACAGATCAAATGGTCGTTATGTACAACCCACTCGAGGGACGTTCTAGCTTCTCGTGAATACATTTCTAGCCATATTCGTAAAAAGTGATACAAAGAAATTCAGAACCATTCTCTTTAGTGGTTTCAACATAATATTGATTATCTCGAATATCTCTAAAGCTCAGAACGTTCTTTCAGAATGTGGAGAATAGAAGGCCTCTTTAATGGTTAATTCAATACCATTAGACAACATTATACGGGCCTTTCTGTATCCTTCGATCAGGTTGGATAGGCTTGAGAGGGTTGTTAAAGGTGTATTTTTAGGTACAAAGTTAGTAAAATAGTGTTGGTTACGCAAGATGGTGTGCGTGGTAACACTATCAACCATATAACTAATTTCCCCACTAGTCATACCTAGAAATAAATTAATTGAATCGGTCACATGCATAAATATAATTCCATTCATTCAATTAATCAATCGAGAAATAATATCCATAAAAATAATTATCCATAATTCAAAACAAACCTAAAACCAAACAAATAATTCCAAAGACTTAGAAAAATTGACCAAAAATTTAAACCATAAACTAAAAAATATAAGGGGGGTTGGCCATTAGGGGTGTAAAACACCCTAACAAGTCCTAGAACAATAAACTTAATTCTTCCATGGGAACGGATGCCTCCTGAAAATTTGAAACCTCCTTAGTTGTAGTAGAATCTTCGGGATGTTCCACATGTACAAAGTTAGTCTCACGATGGGAATGATATTTGGCAATACCCTCAAGGGTAGCTCGACATACGCGTGACCAATGATCATTTGATCCACAACGGTAGCATATGTCTAGTACAGTGGAAGCCAGTTGAACTATAGCTTTTCCCTTGTTTTTGAAGTTTGGGGTCTTAGGGGCAAGAGGTTAACGCTTCTAGCTCAAATTTCCTCCCTTGGGTGGGCTTCTACTCTGTTAACCTTGGGCCTGTGGTGGGGCATGCTGCCCATTTTCATGGCCACGACGGGGTTTCTGTCGGTTGTGGCTGCTATAATTAGTTGCATGCACTTCAGGTAGAGCATTCGAGCCAGTAGGTCGAACTTGATGATTCTTCATCAAAAGCTGGTTCTGCTTTTCAGTTATGAACGATTTTAGTTATGAACGTCTAGTTCATATATAGGGGTACTTGCAAGAACACAGAATACAATATACAACTAAGTGTAGTAGATTTGTGGATTACTTTAGGAACCCAAGTGTGAGTGCGTCAAGACTACGAAAGATAGTCAACGGTTCAAAGAAAAGAAATAATTTGTTGAATCATTAATTACCAAAAAGTGAGCTTCAGGCCAATAATTTTGGATTAATTGTCAAATTAATTGACTGCGGGTCACTTTAATTAGTTCAATAGATTGTAACAATTCAGGTTTGATAGTAAAAGCAAAATAATAACATTTGGGTTAATATTAGTAGGAATGCTAAAAAATAGCTTTGGATTCGAAAAAGCATAACCTAATATCAATGGGACGATTTCTGTATAAGGGGCAAGGCCCTAAAAGGGTTTAATAGGCCATGGGTTGGCTGCAGGCCACGGGCCGGTTCTGGGAAAGAACCTAGCAACTAGGCTGCTGGTTTTGGGCCTCAAAATGGTGCAGGGGCAGGCCCAGCGGTTGGGGTTTGGTTTTTGGGCTGGGGTAGTATAAGCACATCAGCTCTAAAATTGCTGGCAAGTTGGGTCAAGGGTTGGCAAAGCCTAACAAGTAACACAGGCTTGCTGCAAGCGAGCCTAGTGCATGGGACAAGACCCAGTAGCATAGAGGGTTGCTGGTTTATGGGCCAGGGACACAGTGGACAGGTCCATTGAGAGTTGCAAGCCCCTTGGAAGTGGGCAAGGGTTATAGGCCCGTAAAAAAACCCTACCAGGTCGAGGACCTGGGTATTGTGTGTGTGTAGCAAAGCCCAAAGGGCTGCTACCGTGTGGTCTAGAACGTCATCCCAAGTTGTTACATGCGGCTGGGCTGCAGGCTAGCGATAGGGCTCGACGGCAGTGATGCCAGTGGTGGTGAGCTGCGGCTTATGCCGCAAAAATCTCAATTTTTTTCTTCGAATTCTAGGATTAAAAACCTTAATTGCTTCTAAATTAATTTCGATGCTTTGACTCACAAATTCCACATAGCATAATTGCGTATTGCATGAACAATATATATATATATTGACAAAATATATGAACACATATGCAATATATATAATTGAAAGGAAAATATAAATATAGGGGGGTTCATGCATCATGGGAATGTTTTCATGCTTCAAGGTCGTTTCAAATATCTTAATTTATTTTAAAAGAACCTGATTGGCAGAAAACGATTAAGCCTTTGATTGTATAGAATAGAGCCTCCTCCTATGATCCTTTAGTTCCTTAGCTTCTGGCAATAGCGTGTTGATAATGTGTTGTAGGCCTAATTGACTAAACTGGATGTAAGACTAGAGAAGGAAAGGGTCGGTGGCAAGAGAGAGATGAGATAAATGTAATTCTGGGGTGTGTGTTGTATCACCCTATTATGCCTTTATTTATAATAGTAGGATAGGTTAAATCCTTACCCTAATAGGATTACAACTCTAATAGGATAATATCTACTAAAGGGAATATTCCAAGATATCCTAGATACATTAGGATTTACACAATCACATTCCTAATCTAATAGGATCGCAACACTTTTGTCCTTTTAGGGAAAATTTTTGAAATGTCATGAACTTGTGCCCATTTTTTAAATTTGTTATATAAACTAAAATTTTAAGCAATTTGTCATACTAACTTTTCGAAATCATCAATTTGTCATCTCCCTCTACCTCCTTTAAGTTTTCCATCCAAAATAAGTCATGTGCCTTGCACATGACTTGTGTTCATAATTATTTTTGTTATTGCACATGACTTGTGTTCATAATTATTTTTGTTATTTTAACACCTCAATTCCTTCTTTTAAGTTGCATTTGATCAAAACAATTCTAGGGTATTCAGTTTACCATGTCATGAAATCAATTTTTATATGGGCTCTGTAATATGAGAAACGAGTTGAGGTTTGGTGCCAGCAAATGGATTTGTAGATGCATATACGCTGCTCAAACACAAAGATCCGGATGAATACCCTCGAACACAAAATTAAGATTTTTATTAAAGAAAAGTAAAGAACTTGTAAAAATATCTTAAATGACAGAAATAATCTTGAACACAAGTCATGTGCCTCGCACATGACTTATTTTGGATGGAAAACTTAATGGAGTTAAGGTGAGATAACAAATTGCTTAAAATTTTAGTTTATATGACAAACTGAAAAATATGTACAAGTTCATATGACATTTTAAAAAAAAAATCCTCCTTTTTTTATTTAAACTTAAGTCTTTTCCATTAAAGTTTAAACTCTTTTTATTAGATAAAGTTATAGGTGTTGCAGTCATATTTAGAATAGGAATGTGATTGTGTAAATCCTAGTAGATATGAGAATGTATCTTATATTCCTATTAGGAGTTGATACCTATTAAATGTTGTAATCCTAAAGGGAAAGGTTTTTACCTATCCTACTACTATAAATAAAGGCACAATGGGGTGATACAAACACACCTCACAATTAAATCACTATCTCATCTCCCTAATTGCCGCCGGCCCCCTCTCTCTCTAAACCCTAAAGATCGTTCAATCAAATAGGCCTACAACATAACACGTTATCAGCACGTTCTTACCAGAAGCTAAGGAATTGAGGATTGAGGCATCGTAGGGGAAGGCTATCTTCTACAAAATTCAAAGGCTTATATTTGTTTTCTGCTAATCAGGTATGCTTAAAATAAAGTAAGATATTTGAAACGTCCTTGAAGCATGAAAAACATTCCCCATGATGCATGAACCCCTCTATGTTTATATTTTCCTTACGATATATATATTGTATATGTTTATATATTTGTCTATATATATATATATATATTTGTTTCATGCATCACACAATTATATTTGCTATGTGGAATATGTGAGTCAACGTATATTCATGAATTAGAAGCAAATCTAGGGTTCGTAACACCCTACCAATTTAGAAAAAAATAAAAAAGGGAAAATTGGACATCACGGCACCACTACGGTCGACAACGTCGCTGGCCTAAAGCCTAGTTGACCATCACAACAACTAGGCCTCGGCTTGGGGTCAATCTCGACAGGGCCTGAAACCCGCACCCACCAAGCTGTCATGGCTTGACTGCCAGCAAGCTTTTATGGTTGTTGGGCCTTGTTGTTGCCTTGGCCCGCAACCCTTCCACTAGCCCAATTGGCTGGGTCATTTCCCACGGCCTATGCCTCAGTTAGCCAGCCTGAGGGGCTAGGCTTAGCCCTTGCGCGCACAAACCCACAAGCCAGCACTGTGTTAGGCCTGACCCGTGCCCCTTTCAGCCCAAACCAGAAACCCAGCTGTTGCTAAGGTTTCTCCTACTCTCGTAGGCCTTTGGGCATGCTTTTGTCACTCAGCCCATGGCCTGAAACCACCCATGAGCTGCTACTGCAGCTGACTTGAGCTCTTTTGCTTATGGCACCTAGCCTAATTTTTGGGCTATGGTATTTTCGACCCAATGCTATTATTTTTGTTTCTACAATTGACTCTGTATGGCCTGATTTATTGAATTAATTAAAAGTGACCAACAGTCCATTAATTTGATAATGAATCCAAAATTATTGACAAGAAGATCACTTTTGGACATTAACAATTCAATGATTTATTTTCATACTTTGAACCGTTGACATACTTTCGTAGTAACGAAGCTTTCACACTTGAGTTCCCGAAGAAACTCAAACCCACTACACTTAAATTAGTATATTGCATTATGTGTTTCTTGCAGGAACCTCTCCTTATGAACTAATTGTTTATAAAACTAAATTGAACCTGTAGTTTCAAATTTAGTGCCTTTGAAACCCAAAGTTTTCATTCAAAACATACCACATGAAACTTGTAGTTTTCTTGCATAAATTAAACCAATACATGTCTATAGAACCTGTATGTTCTACGATATATGTCTATGGCTTACTATATGAGTAATCACATTTTTTCCCCTCCGTTTTAGGGACATGTCGAACTTGAACAAGCTCGGTTTCTCCGTTCTAGAAGTTAATGGAAGAAACTATCTCAAATGGGTTCAAGACGTGAAGCTCCATCTGACTACAAAGGGTATTAAAGCCACCATCGAGGCACCCATCGCCAACAAACCTGTTGATAAAGCTCACAAGGCTACTACAATGATCTTCATTCGAAGACACATACATGATGCACTGTAGACCGAGTACCTCGCTGAGGATGACCCACGCACCCTCTGGCTTACTCTGGTCCACCGTTTCGATCACCAGAAAGACATATACTTGCCTGAAGCAAGACACGACTGGCAGCACCTTTGCTTCCAGGACTTTAAGTCCGTGAATGAATACAACTTTGAAGTTTGTAGAATCTGTTCACTGCTAAAATTCTGCAAACTGGAACTAACTAATTCAGATCTCCTGAAGAAGATCTATTCAACCTTCCATGCCACCAATATTGTCCTGCAACAACAATATAAGGCACAAAAATTCACCAAGTTTTCGGATTTAATCTTTGTTTTACTTCTCACTGAAAAGCAGAACCAGCTTTTGATGAAGAATCATCAAGCTCGACCAACTAGCTCGAACGCTGCACCTAAAGTGAATGCGACCAATTCTAGCAGCCATAAATGACGAAAGAATCGTTGTGGTCGTGGCAATGGGCGGCAAGCCTAACCACGGGCCCAAAGTCAACAGAGTGCCACACCTAAGGGAGGAAATGTGACCCAGCAGCGTCTACCACTTGCCCCTAAGGCCGCGAACTTCAAGAACACGAGCAAAGCTCCCGTTTAGCCTGCTTCTATTGAACTAGACATGTGCTACCACTGTGGATCAAGGGATCATTGGTCACGCATATTCCGAGCTTCCTCTGAGGTTATTGCCAAGTATCATTTCGGTCTTGAGTCAACTTTGCACATGTGGATCATCCAGAAAATACAAATACATCAATGGACATATCGGATTTTCAGGAGACGTCAGTTCCTATGGATGAATAAATTAGACATATTTTTAGGGTGTTTACCCCTAGTGACCGAACCCACTTGGAGTGGCCAGCCCTTTCCCCCTATTTTTCTAGGTTTATGGTTTAATTTTGAACAATTTTTCTAAGTATTTGGAATAATTTGTATGGTTTTGGTTTGTTTTGAATTATGGATTGTTATTGGAATGGATATTATTTTCTCGAATTGCTTAATCGAAATGGACTTATATTTATGCATGTGACCAATTCAATCAATTTATATCTAGGTATGTCTAGTGGGGAAGTTAGTTGTCTAGCAGATAGTGCAACCACGCACACCATCTTGCGTGAATGACACTATTTTACTAACTTAATACCCAAGAAAGCTCCTTTGATAACTCTCTCAAGCCCATCCAACCTGATTAAAGGATACGGAAAAGCCTGTATCATGTTGTCCAATGGTACAATCTTAACCATTAAAGAGGCACTTTATTTTCCATGTTCCGAAACAACGTTGCTGAGTTAATCAATATCATATTGAAACCACTGAAGATAATGGTTTTGAATTTCTTTGTATCACTTCGTATGAATATGGCCAAAAGCATATTCATGAGAAGTTGGAACGTTTCCCGAGTGGGTTGTACATCACAACCATTCGCGGCATAGAAGCCCACAGTGTGGCCGACCCTATGCCTAAGTTCCAGGACACTTTGTTGCTTTGGCATGGCCGTTTGGGACATCCTGGACGTGACATCATGTGCCATATCGTCAAATCATCTCATAGGCATCGGTTACCTCCCTATGTTGGACTCCCACCATGCAAAGCACGTTCTTTAGGGAAGTTGAATACTCAACCTTCACATACAAAGATCATTCACGACCCCCCCTAAGTTTCTTCAGAGGATTCAATGGGACTTTTGTGGACCTATCCAACCAACATGACCATTTAGATACTTTTTGGTGTTGGTTGATGCATCGACATGATGGTCACATGTTTGCCTGGTGTCTACATGCAACGCTGCATTTGCTAAACTCCTAGCTTAAATCATTAAGCTAAGGGTTCACCACCCTGATTATACGATTAAGTCGATTTGACTGGATAACGTTGGAAAGCTCACGTCACAGATTTTTGAAGATTATTGCATGTCAGTAGGGATTGATGTGGAACATTATATACCCCATGTTCACACCCAAAACAGCCTGGCAGAAGTTTTCATAAAGTGCTTTCAATTGATAGCTCGAACTTTGGTTATGAGAACCAAACTGTCGGTAACTGCCTGGGGCTATGCAATATTGCACGCAGCTATGTTGGTCCGCCTGAAGCCCATAGCTACCTAACCACATTCACCGTTATAGTTGGTCACTAGATACAAGCATGACGTCTCGTATTTATGGGTGTTTGGATGCGCTATTTATGTGCCAATAGCACTGCCACTACGTACCTAAATGGGTCCAATGAGAATCTATATCGATTATGATTCGCCATCAATTGTTTGCTACTTAGAACCCTTGACATGAGGTCTCTTTATCATACGTTTTGTAGATTGTCACTTTAATGAGACAGTTTTCCCATCGTTAGGGGAGATCAGCATGCTAACGTTCCTATAGAACATCGCGAATTGTCATGGTATACTATCACTATGTCTCATTTAGATCCTCGCACTACCCAGTCTGAAACTGAGGTGTGACAAATTATAGATCTTCATAGCATTGCTCAAAGCATGCCAGATGCTTTTAATGATCTAGCAAAGGTGACAAGATCACATATACCCGCTACAAATTCACGTGCAAGGATAGATGTACCCACGTACGTCCACAACTCGCCTGGGAAGGCCGGACCATCTTTGAATGTGGGGAGGTCGCACCTTCCACACGGCATGTACATTGGTGGCTAGCCAATCATCTGCTCCGAACCTAAAGCGTGGCAGACCCCTTGGTTCGAAGGATTCACAACCCCGAAAGAGGAAAATGGCACCAACTAGTGACCCTAGTTTTGAAGACAATGCAGCATGTATTGAGCAGTTAAAGAAAGGATACATCTAGAGAGACAACACCAAGCACATAGCGCCGAAGTTCTTTTACTTACACCAACAACAATAGCATCAGAACATTGAAGTCAAGTAAATATGTTCCCAGGACAACCTACCTGACCTCTTCACCAAGTCGTTGCCCAAGTCTACTTTTCAGAAGCTCGTCCAAGGAATCGGTATGTGTAAATTATCTAAGTTGAATCGCTTGTAGTTCTCTTATTCAGAAGTTATGTCTAACTCAGGGGGAGTATCTAAAAGCACACTTATTTGATCTTAATGTACTCTTTTTCTTATAATTAGGAGCATTTTTCCCACTAGATTTTTGCTACCTAACGAGATTTTAACTAGGCACCCATTCCGAGATGATCATACTTCGTTGAGCTCACTACTTTCGTCCTGTTTGACGTTTGTTTTAGACATTATGCATACTTCTCACTTTTCTCCTTAGTCTATGGGTTTGTCCTCATACCTTGGGTTTTACCATAGCGAGGTTTTGTGAGTTTTACTACAAATGCATACTATCTTAAATTTGAGACTCGCGTTCACCCGTTGTGCTGATGACTTCATTAACTATTCTACCTTATCTGCTAAAGATTTGATGCGATGGTTTGTTGAGTATTTACACGCTCAAAGGGGAGTGTTGTAGTCATAATTAGAATAGGAATGTGATTGTGTAAATCCTAGTAGATATGGGAATGTATCGTATATTCCTGTTAGGAGTTGATTACCTATTAAATGTTGTAATCTTGAAGGGAAAGGTTTTTACCCATCCTACTACTATAAATAAAGGCACAATGGGATGATACAAACATACCTCACAATTAAATCACTCTCTCCTCTCTCTAATTGCCACCAGCCCCCTCTCTCTCTAAATCCTAAAGATCCTTCAATCAAATAGGCCTACAACAATAGGATGGTTTTTTGTTAGGGAAATTTTATTTGAACCTATGTAACCTCTTTTTACACCCAACTTAAATTTTAAATGTTAATTGTCTTTTTTACCCTCTTGTACAATTACCATCAAGTATAAGACGAAATTAATAATAAAACTAAAAATTTCTCAATAAACCCACACACTATAATTAAACCCCTACCATCACTCTTTTTTATCTTACGTTTGCTCCGGCTAAAACCCTAATAACTCTTGTAGAGAAAGACAAGTTTTTATTTTTATTTTTATCGATGGATGATGATTTTGAAGTTTTAATCCCTTGTAGACATGGATTTATCGATGAATGATAATTATATGCCTCTTGAATTTATTGACCCCTTGTCGACATGGATATATAGAGAAGAATTCCTAGAGACTATCAGACCTAATCTAGGCCGTGGAGTTGAGAGAGTTGCCACATCCCCTCTTTAAATGTCTACTTGCATTCACCAACTTGAAGGACTATTACATCATACCACCCTAACCACCAAAAGTTACACTTTAGTCAGTTCACAGAATCATAGAGCCACGAAAAAAGCATAGGTACTATAAGCTATACTGGCCATTGGCCAACCCTAAATACATGGTTAGCCTATTTTATTTTCATTATTTCTATAATCTCTACCCAGATGTATCACTAAAGTAGGAGGAAACAAATCGGACATGGGACATCTCTCTCTCTCCTTCTCCTTTCAATGCTTCTTACACGAACAAATTATATGAGCATGTTTAGAAACACCATCTGTTAATTTCTCCTAGGTGCTGTAAAGTTGTGCCGGCATTCTTTAAAACAAAAGCGGTTCAAATATTCTAACATACCCTCAACGGATCAAACTTTTTAGGAACACATTGGAGATCTGTCTCCCCTAGTGCACAGATACAAACTTCAATAAAAAATTTCAATTTGGGATTTCGTTTTTTAAATGGGTACAAAGATAAATTTATATTTTGAATTGGGTTTGGAATGGTAGTTTAGGTAATAAAATTGAGTTTAAAAAAAATATTAATCCTTTAATTAAAAATAACATGGGCGTAAAAAATAAGTTGGGTGTAAAAAAAGAGTACAAGGGTTCAAATAAAATTTCCTTTTTGGTTAAAGTAAACTTAAACCAACCCATTTTCATTAAAGCTCCCCATAAAAGGTGCATTTTTACTGACCACCATAACTATGGTGTATGCTCATCAGATACCTAATCATTTGCCATGTGTCATTTCACCAAGCTCTAGTTAACTTTCACATTAAATGTTACTTTTTCAATTTTGAAAAAAAAAAATTAACTAAGATTTAAGCGAAATGACATGTGACAAATGATTAGGTATATAGTGAGCATACACCAAAGTTTAGGTCGGTGAGCCAAAATACTCCTATAAAATATGTTTTCATTTATGCCCTGTAACTCTGTAAGCAGTTTGGAAGGATTTGTTAATGAATTTTGACACTAGAAAACTGAGACTTGAGTTTTAGGGGGTTAAGTTACAAAATTTGAGTTTCAAGGAATTGAGTGAGACTTAAATTGAGTTTCAACAGGTTTAGATGTAGTTAAGCCTTTCACTATACAATCATTTTCCATCATAAAACACGAAATTCTCATTAGCGGAAAAAAATGAAAAAAAAAATTGCTGAACACCAAAGTTGGCCTGGGAAGCGCAGTTCCTTCAGAAGGGGAGGATCTCTTTCAAGTCTGTGAGACTGCTTGTTGGATTGCAATGTAGTGGTGTACCAAGGTAAAATACACACACCAAGATGATACAGAAGAGGAGGCACATTGATCATTATTTTTCCCTTTTTTAATAAATGATGTTGAGGGAGGAAGGATCAAGTACATAACCGCAGTAGTAAGCATAAATGCTCTTAATCACTTGAGTCACAAGTCCATTGCATGAGTTTATTCGAATGCAGAAACCTTATTTTCCTTGGGTGCTTGTGAACTCCCTAAAAACTTGCTATCTTCATTTGCTTCACCAATCCATCTAGAGTATTATATATGATCTCAACTTGAGGATGCGAAGGGCACCCGACAACAAATTCTTGCACAACACCATTGATGCTGATCCAACTACAGCCGGGCTGCTTGGCCACCCCCTTCTCCCTCATAAACCGCCGCAACCCAGAGACATCTCCCCATCGATGATCAGATGCCAATGTATTAGCTAGCATCACAAAGCCTCCAGAATTCTCAGGATCCACTTGAGCCAGTCTATTGGAAACATATTGAGCCAAATCTACTCTAGAGTGGAGTAGGCAGCCGCCGAGCAGAGCACCCCACACAAAACTATTAGGCTCAAAGGGCATGGAATTTACAACATCCAAAGCTTCTTCAACTAGGCCTACTCTTGCCAGGAGATCAATGTAGCAAGCATAATGTTCTAATTTCGGATAAACAGAAAATCTGGAGGTCATATCTTTAAATATTTGACGTCCTTTCTCCGATAAACCAGAGTGGCTGCATGCACATAAGGCACCGAGGAATGTACCCGCATTGGGTTGCAAACCAAACTCTTGGATTTTAGGGAATAGCCTCAAAGCCTCCTCTCCTTCACTGTTAACCGCAAGACCCATGATCATGGCATTGAATGAAACAATATCTTTTGTGAGCATCTGATCAAAAACTTCTTTTGCCCTCTCCAAACTCCCGCATTTTGAATACATGTCGATCAATGCTGTGGCTAGAATTCTGTTTGACCGAATTACACCCTTGCTTCCTTTAGAGTTCAGGTATTGGTGAACCCATGAACCAAGGTCTAAATCGCCAATTTGCGCGCAAGCTGAAAGCACGTTAACCATTGTAACATGGTTAGGCCTATAACTGGGATTTTCTACCATTAAGCGGAAAAGACTCAGAGACTCCAGAGGACAACCATTCTGAACATACGCACCTATCATGGCATTCCAAGCAAGCACGCTTCGCTTTCCACTATCACCAATTTCATCAAATCTTTCCCTACTTTTCTTAACCTTTCCCCATTTCCCATACAGATATACAAGGACAGTGTTGACAGAGTCGCAACCAGAATTCTTAGTGTCAACATTATCGATAACGTCGGACAGGATCTCAACCCATTTCTCAACTGCAACCATCTCAAGATTCGAACACGCTGACAAGACGCTAACCATTGTATCATCTTCCGGCCGCAAATTTTCATTAACCATCATTAAGAAAAGCCGCAACACTTCCTCACTCTGACCTGACTGAGCATAACCCGCAATCAACGATGTCCAACAGTAAACATCACCCGTCTCAGGCATTTCATCAAACACCAGACGTGCAGAAGCCAAATCTTTAAGTCCGCGAGCATACACGGCAAGCAGGCTATTGCAAACAAATGTATTGCAAAGAAACCCCATTTTCGTAGCATGGGTTTGAATCTGTTTGACATAACGAGGGTTTTGGGTGCGAAAAGAGGCCTTGAGAAGGAACGAGAAGGTGAAGTCATTAGGCAAAAGAGAGATCTGTTTTAAGCATTTGAAGAGTGAAAATGCATGGGAGAAGAGACCCTCTTCAGCCAAGACCCTGATGATTGCATTGAAAGAGAAAATGTTGGGTTTTCGGAGCTGACGAAAGACTCCGAGAGCGAGGTGAGACGGGTAATGGCCGATGAGGCGAGTGGCGATCAGGTTGTCCTGGTGAGCGCCGAGCTGAAAGACATGAGCGTGGATTTGAAGGAGACGAGGGTGTGAAATACGGCCCTGTAGGGAAGCAGCTAAGTCGGCGGAGGGATTGGGTGAGAGTGTGTGGAGAAGATGAAGAGCAGAGTGAGATGATGAGCAGAAGCAAGTTCCGAGCTTTTGAGGAAATGGAAATTGCTTCAAGTGTGGAAGAAGCATAATCTGAGTCCCCCGAGAGTGTTTTGCTTCCACACTTGAAGTTCTGAGCCTTTGAAGGAGATGGCAGAAATCAAAGCCTTTCTTCGTAACTGCATCCGCATCAAAGATTTGTGTAAGCTCAATTTTTTTCCTGGCATTGTGGCTACTCGCTCGAGAAGTATATTTTTATTTCTCACTAGAAATACGCTATATGGACATTGTTACATATTTCATTCCCTCTTTTTTTAGAACTATGACGGTATGAGAAAAATTTATTGATATGAAAGAAAAAGAGTTACATATAGTCAAGGAACATAAACATTACCTCTCATAAAGCACGAAAAACAAAAATACAAGAAAAGAATAAGGACATACACCTTACCCATTTTGAAAAAGAAAATGCAAGAAAAAGAGAGGCCCTCTAATATAAAACCTAAAAGGTAAAAACCTGCAAAACAAGTTGCATAACAACAACAACAACAAAGCCTTTTCCCACTAAGTGGGGTCGGCTATATGAATCCTAGAACGCCATTGCGCTCGGTTTTGTGTCATGCCCTCCGTTAGATCCAAGTACTCTAAGTCTTTTCTTAGAGTCTCTTCCAAAGTTTTCCTAGGTCTTCCTCTACCCCTTCGGCCCTGAACCTCTGTCCCGTAGTCACATCTTCGAACCGGAGCGTCAGTCGGCCTTCTTTGCACATGTCCAAATCACCAGAGCCGATTTTCTCTCATCTTTCCTACAATTTCGGCTACTCCTACTTTACCTCGGATATCCTCATTCCCAATCTTATCCTTTCTCGTGTGCCCACACATCCCACGAAGCATCCTCATCTCCGCTACACCCATTTTGTGTACGTGTTGATGCTTCACCACCCAACATTCTCTGCCATACAACATCGCTGGCCTTATTGCCGTCCTATAAAATTTTCCCTTGAGCTTCAGTGGCCTACAACGGTCACACAACACGCCGGATGCACTCTTTCCATCCAGCTCGTATTCTATGGTTGAGATCTCCATCTAATTCTCCGTTCTCTTGCAAGATAGATCCTAGGTAACGAAAACGGTCGCTTTTTGTGATCTTCGCTAGATTGCTCCGGTCATTAGTGTGGATAAGTATATAAATGGATAGAGATAGGAAAGCAAACACAAGATGTACGTGGTTCACCCAGATTGGCTACGTCCACGGAATAGAAGAGTTCTCATTAATTGTGAAGGGTTTACACAAGTACATAGGTTCAAGCTCTCCTTTAGTGAGTACGAGTGAATGATTTAGTACAAATGACATTAGGAAATATTGTGGGAGAATGATCTCGTAATCACGAAACTTCTAAGTATCGGAGTGTGGTGTCGTCTTGACTTGCCTTATCTGTCTCATAGGTAGATGTGGCATCTTCTCTGGAAGTACTCTTCCTCCATCCAGGGGTGGTATCTTTAACTGGTGGAGATGCACAAGGTAATGTATCAATTTCACTTGAAGCTTACTTGTAGTTTCAGGCTTGGTCAAGTGCGATACAAACCATGTAGTAGGAGTCCCCCAAGTCGCCGAGCTAGGGGGTCTGCTGAAAGAGGTGACAGACAAGGTAAGCAATCAGAGCTCCGACTGATTGTTCACCTTCTCCCCATCTTGCAGCAGCATGAAGGATAAAGAGAAGAAAAATGAGAAGAGATGATATGAGATACTTTTGCTTTTGAAGAAGTAACTTTCCACAGGCTTATTCTTGAACTGAGCTGGAGGGTTTTCTGGTTTCCTCCAGAGTATAAGGCCGACTGAAGAATTTGAGGGTCAAAACAAGTCCATCAAATCTAGAGTACGTTCCACCCTGCTGATATGGGATACTTTTGCTTTTGACAGAGTAATGGATGTATCGGCACGTGTGCTGTTACGCTTGTCTCCACATGCTTCCTTGTATCCTTCGCACTTGCCCTATCTGTTCCTCAAGCAGATGCGGAATCTTCCCTGGAAACATAAGATGATGAAGATGAGTACTCGAGAGCAATGCCAGGTAAGTAATCAGGTAAGGGGTTCCAGGCAGTCAGTTCCTGGCTGGAAGCTTGATTCCAAGTGCTGACTGATTGCTCTCTTTCTCCTTGTCTTGCAGGTAAAAACAAGGCCAAAAGAAAAAACAGGGAAAAAGCATGATATGGGATACTCTTGCTTTTAACCCTGATGATATGAGATATTCTTGCTCTAGTATAGCTTGTTTGCAGAGGTATTATCGGGGGGAAAGAAAGCTGAATATTTCGAAAGGCTTTGTTGGGAGTGCCCTCTCAGATATGATGAAGGGTTGAGCATTTTTGCAGGTCTGCCTGTCCGTTGGGGATGGAGGTCAACATATATAGGAGTCTCCCTAACAACAAGTAGTAATGCTATTCCTTTACCCTGCTTGGTCATAGCACGGTAGTGGGAGCTGCCAGTTTCACATGTTTTAACTCTGTCAGAGCACTTTGAAAAAGTGGTCTGTGGTATCTGGCTCTCGAGATTCGGAGAACGATGCCTTTTCGATTTTTGAGAAAGCAATCATGCTGGGGGTCTGACTCTCGAGATTCGGAGAGCAGTGTCTCTTCGATTTTTGAGGAAGTAATCATGTTGGGAGTCTGGCTCTCGAGATTCGGAAGGCGGTGCCTCTTCGATTTTGGAGCAAGCAATCTTGTTGGGAGTGTTGTCTCGAATGTGAGTAAAGGTTGGACATGTTTGCTAGTCTACCTTGCCACGAAGCACAAAGGTTGACACACATGGACTTTCCAATTATCCAGCAATGGTACTGTTCCTTTACCCTCTCTTCGATTTTGAGAAAGTAGTCATGTTGGGAGTCTGGCTCTCGAGATTCGGAAGAAGGTGCCTCTTCGATTTTGGAGCAAGCAATCTTGTTGGGACTGTTTTCTCGAATGTGAGTAAAGGTTGGGCATGTTTGCTAGTCTACCTTGCCACGAAGCACAGAGGTTGACACACAGGGACTTTCCAATTATCCAGCAGTGGTACTGTTCCTTTACCCTTGTGGGTAATAATATGGTAGCTAGACCTTCAAAATTTATGTGTCTAAACTTTGTTAGTGCTGTTTCTTTGCTATTCTTTTACCTTTCTTGGTCAGAGCGATGTAGTGGGAGCTGCAAGCTTCACGTGCTCAACTTTGGCAGAGAACTTTGGCAAAGTGATCTGTGGTACCCATGAGTTATTGTTGCGTGTGGGAAGTGGGTGATTGAACAGTAAGATTCATGTGCTTTCTACTTCACCAGAAGTCTTCGACAGAATGCCCATAATTTCTGCAAAGCTGAGTGTGCGTGTGACAGGTGCTGACAAGGCTAGAAAAGTAGGTGCCTCTTCGATTTCTGAGATCGACCCTCGTGGTCTCTGAGCAGCCCAGCTTTTGAGAAAGCGAGCGCCTCTTCGATTGATTCGGAGAACGGTGCCTCACCGATTTTTGAGAAAGCAATCATGCTGGGGGTCTGGCTCTCGAGATTCGGGGAGCAGTGTCTCTTCGATTTTTGAGAAAGTAATCATGTTGGGAGAGTGGCTCTCGAGATTCGGAGGGCGGTGCCTCTTTGATTTTGGAGCAAGCAATCTTGTTGGGAGTGTTTTCTCGAATGTGAGTAAAGGTTGGGCATGTTTGCTAGTCTACCTTGCCACGAAGCACAGAGGTTGACACACAGGGACTTTCCAATTATCCAGCAATGGTACTGTTCCTTTACCCTCTCTTCGATTTTTAAGAAAGTAGTCATGTTGGGAGTCTGGCTCTTTAGATTCGGAGGACGGTGCCTCTTCGATTTTGGAGCAAGCAATCTTATTGGGAGTGTTTTCTCGAATGTGAGTAAAGGTTGGGCATGTTTGCTAGTCTACCTTGCCACGAAGCACAGAGGTTGACATACATGGACTTTCCAATTATCCAGCAGTGGTACTGTTCCTTTACCCTTGTGGGTAATAATATGGTAGCTAGACCTTCAAAATTTATGGGTCTAAACTTTGTTAGTGCTGTTTCTTTGCTATTCTTTTACCCTTCTTGGTCAGAGCGATGTAGTGGGAGCTGCAAGCTTCACGTGCTCAACTTTGGCAGAGAACTTTGGCAAAGTTATCTGTGGTACCCATGAGCTATTGTTGCGTGTGGGAAGTGGGTGATTGAACAGTAAGATTCATGTGTTTTCTACTTCCCCAGAAGTCTTTGACAGAATGCCCATAATTTCCGCAAAGCTGAGTGTGCGTGTGACAGGTGCTGACAAAGCTGGAAAAGTAGGTGCCTCTTCGATTTCTGAGATCGGCCCTCGTGGTCTCTAGGGAGCCCAGCTTTTGAGAAAGCGAGCGCCTCTTCGATTTCTGAGATCGGCCTTCGTGGTCTTTGAGCAGCCCAACTTTTGAGAAAGCAAACGGCTCTTCGATTTCTGAGATCAACCCTCGTGATCTCTAAGCAGCCCAACTTTTGAGAAAGCAAACGCCTCTTCGATTTCTGAGCAGGCGCCTCTTTGATTTCTGAAGCTCCGTCGAGTGCAGATTTTTATAGAGGCTGGCATTAAGTTCCAAAGCACACTTGAATCTCCACCAGTAGAAGCTTCATTCTTGCACTTCTAAGATCTTGATTTGTCCGACCTCTTCTCTCTTCAACACCTTTGAAAATGTCTGGCCCCTCCGACCGTCGTTTTGACTTGAACCTTGTTGAAGAGGCAGCCCCGCTTTCTCCAGACAACATATGGCGCCCATCCTTCGTCTCCCCAACTGGTCCTCTTACCGTTGGGGATTCCGTGATGAAGAATGATATGACCGCTGCGGTGGTGGCCAGGAACCTTCTCACTCCCAAAGATAACAGACTACTTTCCAAACGGTCTGATGAGTTAGCTGTTAAGGATTCGCTGGCTCTCAGTGTTCAGTGTGCAGGTTCTGTGTCTAATATGGCCCAACGCCTATTTGCTCGAACCCGCCAAGTTGAATCATTGGCGGCTGAAGTGATGAGTCTCAAACAGGAGATTAGAGGGCTCAAGCATGAGAATAAACAGTTGCACCGGCTCGCACATGACTATGCTACAAACATGAAGAGGAAGCTTGACCAGATGAAGGAAACTGATGGTCAGGTTTTACTTGATCATCAGAGATTTGTGGGTTTGTTCCAAAGGCATTTATTGCCTTCGTCTTCTGGGGCTGTACCGCGTAATGAAGCTCCAAATGATCAACCTCTGATGCCTCCTCCTTCTAGGGTTCTGTCCAGTACTGAGGCTCCAAATGATCCCCCTCCGGTGCCTTCTCTTTCTGGGGCTCTACCGACTGCTGAGACTTCTCCTAAGCAACCTTTGTGAAGGCTCCCTCTTGTGTGTTTATTTTGACTCATGTATATGTACATATTTGTAGCTTATCGGGGATATCAATAAATAAGCTTTCCTTCATTTCAACGTATTGTGTTAAATACACCAAAGCCTTCTTCGCTAAGTTCTTTGAATTTTCTTTTGTTGAAGCTTGTATGTTGAAGCTTTCTGAGTGGAGCATGTAGGTTGGGGTAGTGTTCCCTTAATTTCCCGAGTGAGGAAAACTTCTTGGTTGGAGACTTGGAAAATCCAAGTCACTGAGTGGGATCGGCTATATGAATCTTAGAACGCCATTGTGCTCGATCCTGTGTCATGTCCTTCGTTAGATCCAAGTACTCTAAGTCTTTTCTTAGAGTCTCTTCCAAAGTTTTCCTAGGTCTTCCTCTACCCCTTCGGCCCTGAACCTCTGTCCCATAGTCGCATCTTCTAATCGAAGCGTCAGTAGGCCTTCTTTGCACATGTCCAAACCACCGTAACCGATTTTCTCTCATCTTTCCTTCAATTTCGGCTACTCCTACTTTACCCCGGATATCCTCATTCCTAATCTTATCCTTTCTCGTGTGCCCACACATCCAACGAAGCATCCTCATCTCCGCTACACCCATTTTGTGTACGTGTTGATGTTTCACCGCCCAACATTCTGTGCCATACAGCATCGCCGGCCTTATTGCCGTCCTATAAAATTTTCCCTTGAGCTTCAGTGGCATACGGCGGTCACACAACACGCCGGATGCACTCTTCCACTTCATCCATCCAGCTTGTATTCTATGGTTGAGATCTCCATCTAATTCTCCGTTCTTTTGCAAGATAGATCCTAGGTAACGAAAACGGTCGCTCTTTGGTATTTCTTGATCTCCGATCCTCACCCCTAACTCGTTTTGGCCTCCATTTGCACTGAACTTGCACTCCATATATTCTGTCTTTGATCGGCTTAGGCGAAGACCTTTAGATTCCAACACTTCTCTCCAAAGGTTAAGCTTTGCATTTACCCCTTCCTGAGTTTCATCTATCAACACTATATCGTCTGCGAAAAGCATACACCAAGGAATATCATCTTGAATATGTCCTGTTAACTCATCCATTACCAACGCAAAAAGGTAAGGACTTAAGGATGAGCCTTGATGTAATCCTACAGTTATGGGAAAGCTTTCGGTTTGTCCTTCATGAGTTCTTACGGCAGTCTTTGCTCCTTCATACATATCCTTTATAGCTTGGATATATGCTACTCGTACTCCTTTCTTCTCTAAAATCCTCCAAAGAATGTCTCTTGGGACCCTATCATACGCTTTTTCCAAATCTATAAAGACCATGTGTAAATCCTTTTTCCCATCTCTATATCTTTCCATCAATCTTCGTAAGAGATAGATTGCCTCCATGGTTGAGCGCCCTGGCATGAACCCGAATTGGTTGTCCGAAACCCGTGTCTCTTGCCTCAATCTATGCTCAATGACTCTCTCCCAGAGCTTCATTGTATGACTCATTAGCTTAATACCCCTATAGTTCATGCAATTTTGTACGTCGCCCTTATTCTTGTAGATAGGCACCAAAGTGCTCGTTCGCCACTCATTTGGCATCTTCTTCGTTTTCAAAATCCTATTGAAAAGGTCAGTGAGCCATGTTATACCTGTCTCTCCCAAAACTTTCCACACTTCGATTGGTATATCGTCTGGGCCTATTGCTTTTCTATGCTTCATCTTCTTCAAAGCTACAACCACTTCTTCCTTCCGGATTCGACGATAAAAAGAGTAGTTTCTACACTCTTCTGAGTTACTCAACTCCCCTAAAGAAGCACTCCTTTCATGTCCTTCATTGAAAAGATTATGAAAATAACCTCTCCATCTGTCTTTAACCGCGTTCTCTGTAGCAAGAACCTTTCCATCCTCATCCTTGATGCACCTCACTTGGTTTAGGTCCCTTGTCTTCTTTTCCCTTGCTCTAGCTAGTTTATAGATATCCAACTCTCCTTCTTTGGTATCTAGTCGTTTATACATATCGTCGTAAGCCGCTAACTTAGCTTCTCTGACAGCTTTCTTCGCCTCTTGCTTCGCTTTTCTATACCTTTCATCATTTTCATCGGTCCTCTCCTTGTATAAGGCTTTACAACATTCCTTCTTAGCCTTCACCTTTGTTTGTACCTTCTCATTCCACCACCAAGATTCCTTTTGGTGTGGGGCAAAGCCCTTGGACTCTCCTAATACCTCTTTTGCTACTTTTCGGATACAACTAGCCATGGAATCCCACATTTGGCTAGCTTCCCCCTCTCTATCCCACACACATTGGGTGATTACCTTCTCTTTGAAAATGGCTTGTTTTTCTTCTTTTAGATTCCACCATCTAGTTCTTGGGCACTTCCAAGTCTTGTTCTTTTGTCTTACTCTTTTGATATGTACATCCATCACCAACAAGCGATGTTGATTAGCCACGCTCTCTCCTGGTATAACTTTGCAATCCTTACAAGTTATACGATCCCCTTTCCTCATTAGAAGAAAATCTATTTGTGTTTTTGACGACCCACTCTTGTAGGTGATCACATGTTCTTCTCTCTTCTTAAAGAAGGTGTTGGCTAAGAAGAGATCATATGCCATTGCAAAATCCAAGATAGCTTCCCCATCCTCGTTTCTCTCCCCAAAACCATGGCCACCATGAAAACCTCCATAGTTGCCTGTCTCCCTGCCCACGTGTCCATTTAAATCTCCTCCTATAAATAACTTCTCCGTCTGAGCAATTCCTTGCACCAAGTCTCCAAGATCTTCCCAAAATTTCTCCTTCGAACTCGTATCCAACCCTACTTGAGGTGCGTACGCACTAATCACATTGATAAGTTCTTGTCCTATTACAATCTTGATTGCCATGATTCTATCTCCTACCCTCTTGACATCTACAACATCTTGTACCAAGGTCTTGTCCACGATGATGCCAACACCGTTTCTCGTTCTATTTGTGCCCGAATACCAAAGTTTAAACCCTGAGTTTTCTAGATCCTTTGCCTTACTACCAACCCACTTAGTTTCTTGTAGGCACATAATATTTATCCTTCTCCTCACCATAACTTCCACTACTTCCATAGATTTTCCCGTTAAGGTTCCTATATTCCACGTTCCTAAACGCATTTTGCTCTCTTGAACTCTACCCTTCTGTCCTAGCTTCTTCACCCTCCCCCGTCTAATAGGATCAAAGTACTTCTTTTGTGTGTCCCGGGTAAAGTTGATAGGAGCATATGCTCCCAAACAACTTTGAGTGGAGTCGTTCGAAAAGAAGTTTCTATGGCCCCCTTGCTCATTTAACACTGCATCCGGGTGCCGATGGAGATACAGCGACCCTTGCTCACTTATCACTGTGCTCGGGCCACACAGCGCGCCACTTACGGGTGACGCCCTAGCTTTAGCGCGATTTTGTTCTGGATTCATTTTCATAAGGATTCGACGTGATCATGGAGTGCCGGCTGTCGACTACCTGACGCCCTCCCCCTCCTCCTTTATCCGGGCTTGGGACCGGCCATGTAAGACATAGGCGGAGTTAAAACAAGTTGCATAACAAAAACGAAAAATTCAAAAGATTAAATAAAAAATAATCACACATAAAAAAGGGGAGGCAAACAGGTAGACCAGCATACCCAATAAATCTGAATGCAGTAAAGGAAGAATCTATATAGGAAAAGCTGCATGCCAAACAAATGAAGACGAGAGAAATCCTAAATTGGCTAATTTGTTAGCACATTCATTCCCTTCTCGAAATGTATGAGAGCATCTGAATACCATGTGGTCACAATCGGAATACCATGATCCCACTCGACATAGAAGATTGGTTGATAGGCTCGTGTATTTCATTGATCTCTTGGTAATCAACTTCTGAATGCAGTAAATTTCTTGGAAAATCATTGATCTATTGGTAATCACAGAAGCAAGCCTGTGTTGCTCAGTCATCGGCAGGAGTCGAATGCCAAGCTACGGCCACTGGCTTTTCAAACCTCACATGGTTGCCAAAAGGCTGTACAGACAATTTTCTCGTTTTTAAGTAGACATTGATAGTGTTCCGGTTCAAAATAATAAAAGTTTCAACCATGTTCCCATTAACTAAACAACAGCACAAGTTTCTCGACATCTCTAGGGTTAGAAAAACCTATTTTTACAAGCACAAAGATCTAAACACATCGTAACCCAGGCATAAATGATACAGAAACTGATGACTCGTGACGTGAATCTGGGCAAAGCCTGAACGATCAAGAGAGTAAAGGAATCGAATCCGCTAGCCAGACAAGAAGGACATGGCTCGCCTAAAATCCAAAGATTTGAGAGCTGACCCAGGAAAATGCTTATCAGGAACCCATAATTCTCCATTTCGTGGCAGCAGTATTTGTTGTTGGCTACTCTTCTTGGCTTCTGCACAACTATTTCCTGATGGAACTTCTTGTGTTTTCTTCACAAACTCAAAAAACTCCGCTACTTGACGAGCATACCTTCAAAATTCGAATTGCAAAAGAAATTATTATGGCGGTTAGAACAAACATTATAAAGATGTATCAGCACAGCGCTAATACATAACACAGACCAGCCTAATATGTAACAGGTGATTATTGTTTTAGCCACCTGACCATGTCAATAAAACTGGTAAGGAGGTAATTTTCTTAAGCATTAGCACAATCCCGTAATGTCCTCCACAAGAATGTGACGGGGTTCAGAACGTCTACTTCATGCTGACATTTCCCACTATCTCTATCAGAGAACAGTCCTACCGACAGCCAAATATTAGAATGTGCTTAGCCCAACAAAGGCCAAACACAACACATTTGAACTGTTTCTGTTTCAAGATTTCAAGCAATTAAATCAATTCAAGAGCATATGGATACTTTGATATACGTGAGAAATATAAATTAGACATATTTTGACTACAGATGGTGCAATCTGTATATAAGCCTACGCTTATCACATAACAGTTAAACCAAATCAATACTCAATGATGTTTTTACATGATGAGTAAAACAAACTTAGCAACCAGATTACTTGGGGACACGAAGTGTTTAACTATTAATAATACACACAAAGAATATGCAACTTTGAGACATAAAGCAGTCATTCCAAACAACAATATAACAAAGCTTATTTCCCAAAAAAAAAAAAAAAAAAACAAAACAAAAAATTCCGAAACAAGTAAAATTCTTGTGCAAGCATTTTAAGGATAGCTATCTTACTGCCTCTTTGCGTCAATGTCTTTGTTAAAATCAATGTTTGGCTCACAGTCAAGAACCAAAGCAGGAACCTGCAGACCATTGAATAAAAAGGAATCATATTATCAGGGAGATGAGATGACAGAAGGTCAACCAGATTAATTGAATATGATACCTTCTGAATGCTTGAATGCATATGATCACCCTGCAAATAGAACACACGGTCCCTGATATCAGGAGGTAATCTGCTGTCTATGTGCAAGGCAGGCTTACTAACGGACAATACACCATGATTGCCACTCTCAAATGGGAAGAGCCAGCTTTCATGCTTTTCATGTAAACCGCGGAGATACTCTAGGCTGACTTGATCTTCCTCTGCTCTCTTGCGTAGCTTCATTCTCTGGTGACAAGTGTCAGGACTTGCTCTAAGATATATGAAAGCATCAGGGACAAGCCCGGGCAAGGATGATACAACTGGGTCAAACCATGAGTCATAGATACTGATCTCCATCTCATTCATCCATTTCGCTTCATGAACCGCTCGAACAAAAACCTTTATAATGTAACAATGAAATAAATGCATGAGCCTTGAAACTTTAAGTCAGGTTTTGGTTTCCCTTGAATTATTAACCAAAAGGAAACTAAAAGAACTGCAAAGTTTCGATTCCATCAATTTTGGTCACAGCTGAATTTAGACGAGGTTACAAAAATTCAATATCCATTTCCAAATAAAACAGTTTTTTTGCTACTCTTAATGGAGGAGCATTTACAGTGAGTTAACAGTTTTTCCCAACTCCATGGACAAATTCATAGAAACAAAGATGCAGTTGTCACACTGAGTTAAAAGTTACTGAAAAAGAACAATACACTTACCATCCTGTCACTAAAAACACTCCTTTCCATCAACCGGAGGGGCTTGATACCACCAGACGATTCTCTCTCCTGCATCAACCTTGTAACAAAAACATAATTCTGGAAGGTGTAGGCATATCTCTCTGGATGAGCATAGAAAGCATCCAATATATTAAAATGGTCAGGTCCAACATCCTGCCACTTATCAATAGGTTCTGGAACCACCTCAACAATATCTCTTAACTCGAGTGTTTCATTTGCTATTCTCTGAAGAAATGTTGACTTTCCGACGCTGATATTTCCTTCAACGCAAATAGTAAATCTTTTCTTCTGCATTAGCTTTGGTTCCGAGTTAGAGATGTCCTCTTTTGACTCTTCATCAACAGTCTCTTTAATATAAGTAGTAATACTCTCAGCATGGTTTTTGTGGATGATTCCTACAGAACTTTGTAAGAACTCAACCATCTTCTCACTAGATTTTCCAAAGAACTGCAAGCAGCAGCCCAAAAACTCTTGTCATTATAGATTCGAAGGTGTCCATATGTCAACCATAATGTAACTATTCCTTCTATTTGAGAAAAAAAAATGGTTTCTTCTCGGCTTCCAAAATCCATGTTACACAAACATAAGCATTCTAAACCACCTTAACAACCCCCGAAATACTCAGAAAGGGTTGAATTATCTAGTCAAATTCATTTCAGAAGTCTGAATTTTAATGTTCGCAGTCTAAACCGCTAAAATTCAAGAGCAAAATTATCATCAATTCCAAACCTGCAGTGCAACAAAGCATAACATTCACAACAGAAAAGCTTGAGAATCAGTACAATACACAATACCTTATCTCTATACAATTGCTTGAGCTCGGCAACTCCCCCAATACCCTTTTCCACCAGCTTCCTCAAGTTCCTTGGCCCCACGCCAGGAATAGCCAACAAGTCCGGGTTTCCGGCCAACAAACCACCGTCCACGGAGCCCCTTTGTCTCCGATTCAACCTATTCGGCTTCTGCTCCCCCGAACCCTTTTCTGGGTTTTCACCAGCGCCACTGCCCAAACCCTCAAAACCCTCTTCTAACCCCCCGCAACCCTCGGCAGCGGAAACAGAAAATGACCCATCAGAGCTCGTATGCAGCCACGCCGGGCGGGACCCCAAGCCCGAGTCTTTAAGGACAAGCCAAGCCCGGGACGGGGATCTGCCGCCCACAGAGACAGGGCATTGGCAGAGGCCGCAGTTGAAGCGAGAGAGGGGAGTACTGGAAGCGGGTTTGTTGTGAATAGTAGCGGCGAGGGCTGAGCCGGAGACGCCGGCGGCGGAGGTAAAAGCTGCGGTTGCAGCAGTGTGCATTCTTGAAGGTGAGTCGGTGAGAGCTTTGGATAGAAAGTTTGAGGCAAAGGGGATAGGATAAGAAAAAGGGGCGGCCTTAGGCGATGTGCAGTGAATGGGGCCTGATGAGCTTATGCGCAGCAGTTTCTGCATCACTACTCAAGCATTTCAGAGCCTATTTTCTTTCTTTGTCAGAGGGGAAATAAGACGAAGACAGAGAGGGTTTTGAGGGTTTTGAGGGTTTATGAAACTGAGAATTTGGGGAATATTATTTTAGGGTTTTTTAATGTAAAGTTTTGTTTGCAGTCATTGATTATTGATGGAAAGGGGGTTTGTCTTTTGGTCTGTCTGGCCGTTTGGTGCGGTGGGCTGTGTGTCACGGGCTTGGGGACTAGGGTTTTAGCCGCAGCACGAGATTTTACGGTGTGAGGAGAACCCGCTCTGTTACATCAATTTATATCTCTGTTACGTCAATTTATATTGGAAATTTGAAAAGAAATATTTAATCAATTGTATTATAACATTTAGTCTACCAAATTATGTAATTGTGTTTTTGATACATTGAAAATTTTCTCTACCAGCACAAGCTTTTCATTAATTTTTTTCTCTTTTAGTTTTTAAATGAAAGACTTGATGGAACTTCATGTTTATGATTAAAATAGTTCAACTGACAGAATTTCATGTATATGATCGGAGTCGTTCACATTATAAATTTATATGTAAAAGTCATCTCAACAAAAAGTAAAAAATATATGAAATCGTTTGTCATCGAATAATATAAAAACAAATGATTAGTATCGGTACAAATATTAAAAACCGTCTATCTATTTACTATAGTATAGTTGATTAATTAAACGAACTCAGATTTTATTTGTTTAGATAATTTTTATAGAATGATTTATAATATGAACTGTTCCAAATATAAGGACGAAGTTCTGTTAATCGATCACAAAGTACTTTGAGTAAAAATTCCTCCTCAATTTAAGTAGCCAAGTTTTTCTCATTTTTCAAAAGAGTGAAAGAGAGTATATACCTATATGCATTTTCCATTAAGAACAAAGTGAAAATTTCTTTTTTGGAGTGGGCAAAGTTTGGTATGGTTCACTATTAACGATAATAGAAGTGTAGTAATAAAAAGTTTGCATCGATTGGGTTGATTTGGTATTAGGTTTTATTAAGTATATGAGACCGAATCATGCCGATATCAATTGGTTTGGTTAGGAAACAAGTTATATTTCCAAACAATTATAGAAGCTGTTCATCTATTAAAATACAAACACAAATAGATTCTCCAATGTGTTCAAGTTACAGTAACATATAACAATGCAGAGATTCACTATATTTTGCTTCATTCATCGCACATATATTTAGCCAGTATGATTTCAACAAACTATGGGCTCATTTGCAAGGTTCTTTTAAAATGAATAAAAGTATTTTTGGTAAAATTGATTTTGGATTCGAAAAGCAATTTAAGTGCATTTTAGAAGAAGCACCATATATGTGTTTCTTGCATAAAACACTTATGATACTTTTTCAGGAACCACTTGTATTTTTATTAAAAACGCTTTTAATCATTTTAAAAGTACTTATAAATGAGTCTTACAACTATTTTTTTGGTGGCCTAATATTTTTAGATAGCAAAAGATGATATGTTCAATATATTTTATTATTTGTCCCTTCGGGGGACATCGAATAAAAAATATATATTTTATTACTTATCCAATTTTTCATTTAATTCTTTCTAGGGAACATTAATGTTGAAAGTTACATTAATTGCCAAGAAATTTCAAATCATATATACTAAAACTCAGTTTCCCGGCACTGTTCACCAGCGGTGAAAGGGCGAAACTGCCGTCGGTTTCTTCTTTGCTCCGTATACTGTTTCCACTTTTATACAACGAAAAGTCAGTTATGCCCTTCCCGACCACACATCTTTCATCATTTGTTTCTCTGCTTTGGCCGCATCTTTTTTGCTTTACCCTTTTCCTCTTTCGTTTTTCACTTTCATGAGTACGTGATTTTCTCCCACTTCGTCAGCCTGTCTTTTGCTCTCAAATCCTTTCTTTTTCTTTCGCAAAATTGTCTGAGAAGAGATCCATCATTTGATTTTTTTTGGGATTTGGTTTCCAGTCTCTCCCGGTATTGAATCCTTTGTTCATTAATAGTGTCCGGACGGATCTGCCCCTGGTTTGTTTGGGTTTTGGCGTTGGTTTCATCCTTTTCTACCGTAAAATTCCTCCCTTGCCCGTGCTGGCTGGGTGGTTTTCCAGTGGCCGAATTTCCCTTGGGCTTTTTCATGCCTTCTGATTGTTTTTTGTGGTTCCTGCAGTGACAAGCTGGGAATTGTGTGTGAAACGTGTCGGTCATCCTGCTATTCTCTTTTGGGGTTTATTTTGCTTGCTTTTTGTTTTCGTTTCTCACTTGCGTTGGTAGTTTTCTATCACTCTCAGCTTCTCTTTTCTTTTGGTTCCCGCTGTGTGCTTCTCTTTGGCGCACTTTTGTGTTTTGTTCTTCTCAGGCGTGGTTTTCAAAATGTCGCAGGCGCTTCCTTCGTCCAATAACTCTGTGGTGCTTGAGTCTTTTTTTAGATTTTTGTTTTCCTTTGCAGATTTTTATGTTGGTTTGCATAACGGGTTTTCTTCTATTGCATTTAAAGAGATCTGGACTTCGTTGGTTTTTTTCAGTACATCGTTTAATTTTTGTGATGTTCTTTGTTTGGGTGATGGGTTTGAATGGATTGTAGGGTTTTAAACCGTGAAAGGGTTTTCTTCTGTTGCGTTTAAAGAGATGTGGACTTCGTTGGTTTTTTTTTTTTTTTTTTTTTTTTTTTTTTGCGGTTCATCGTTTAATTTTTGTGATGTTCTTTGTTTAGGTAATGGGTTCGAATGGATTTTAGGGTTTTAAACTGTGAGAGGAGTCGACGCCTGTGGGGAGAGAGGTCTAGGTGCATCATTTGGGGAAGCAGAGGTTGGGAAAAGAGACAGAGGGTGTAAGAAGTGTCGTTGCAGGTGAGCATTTGAGGTTAGTCACTTGATGAAACTGTTATGGGTCTATAGTTTTTGGGACTTTGGTTTTTTTCGCATGAGGGGGTTGGTATTGGTTCATGAATTAGTTGACTATATTTTTGTTTTGATTTTTCTTTGCTCTTCGTCCCCTCTACAACACCACCGCCAACATCACTTTTGCTAAATGAAGGTGGAGATATTTAGATACATATTAAGATGCAAGAATTGTATTAATAATTTGGTTAATAAATATAACCGTTTGATACAGATGTCGAGGATCTCTACCATTTGAATTTTTACCTTTTGTTTTTACATCTTTTTTTTTTTAAATTTTCCCTTTTTTTTTGGCCTCATGATAGCCGTTTTGGTTATGTGATCAACTCTTTGTCACTTTGTTTCACAACATGGATGAGTGGATTGCACATCATTTATAATTTTTATTGTTTTTTCTTTTTGTGGGTTTGTGGGAATTTCTAATGTGTCGCTGCAATTTCCTCTTCATAGGATAAATGGAAAACATTCGCCCAACTCCTGTTAATCAGAAGTACATTGCCCTGCACTGTGTGTTCGTCGATGAAGCGGTGAGAAATCATTGTTTGATTAGTTTAATCAAAAGTAGAGGCAATGGCAATTAATTGAGTAAATAATGTTCATGTCGGGATGGTTTTTTACATGTCACGCAGTTAAAATTAGTTGTCTTATGGTTAGCGAAATGTGTGTGTTGACCATCTATTTCATGTTTTCATTTTTTTTTTCTCAATTTTTTGGCTTCTTTGGTTATGTTTGACACGTGGTGTTTTCTAACTCAAATTTTTGTGCCCCCATAGATTTTATTTTATTTTTTTTTTTTACATCTTGCCTCAGATTATTTAACTGTTTTGAATTGTTGTGTTTATTTTATGGTAACAATTTGATTAATGCAATGTGAAGCAACATGAGGTGGAGGGTTGTACATCAGATGGTGATCACGATGTTATGGCCTCCAAAATTGAAGCCGGTGGATGTTATGAAATCATGGATTTTCGGACTGTTAAATTTGTTGGAAATATGCCCTGAAAGTCAATCTTTGGAAGAAATCTTTCAGGACAAATGAATCGATGTATGGTTGATTCTTATACATCAAATGGCAAAGATACTAATTAGGACTATCTCAATAAACGAAATATGTCCTGAATAGTGAATCCATGGACAATGGATCGATTGAAGAAGTAATCTAATGATGTTAGACTACAGAGACCTTCTTCACATAAACAGATGTCCAAAAAGGTTCCTAGTCATTGGATTGTCGGAAGGATACTGACAATGCGTAGACCGGTACATACTATGTCTGCTTCAATTGGAAGGATGGAAAGTCTCAACCCATTCGTGTTGTGACACTAAGACAAGTATGTAGGTGCTCATTAAGGGAATGAGTTCACTGAACACAATCGAACGGGAGTACTTGCATGGAGGTCTACTCACATGTCAAGCAAGTAACTCTAATGGTTGGAAAGATGTAAGTAATCCTTAGACCTGAGGCATCGTCGTTGTCTTGTGGTTAAGTACTTAATCTTTGATTATGTCAAAGTCTCCCCATTCGAGGGTGTCCACGGCATAATTGGGGTTAAGCCACTTAGTCATGAAGGCAAGTGTATGCGCAACAAGGAATCTCTAATCCTCGATAAGAGAGGAAGAATACTCTAAGATATGATTCGGGAATCTTCGGCCAAAGTATCGAGCGTAATAAAGGAAAGTGTTCCTATACGACTCAATTGGATCATATAAGAAGGAATAATCACATTAGGGGTTTGACATGAAATATCCATACCCTAATGATGTGATTGAGAGTATTGTATTAGAGAAGGATTGAATTACATTGTAATTCCAACTGACTAGGTTCTTTGAATAAACTTCTACATTAGCTTGGGTAGCTATGACATATGGTTAGATGTCACTCATAGCTTGTGAGTTCTTCTAGATGATTAGATGTAGTCGTCAAAGAAGAAAGGTGAATTAAAATGAGGTTTTAATTCACTAAGTGATTGAATTAAATATAAGCAATTGGATTAATGCCAATCACCTCACTGCCTTGCTAATTAGAACCTAAAAGATTGTTCACCACAACACTATTGTAGTGAGTAACTAATGGACAATGGGAACAATTAATTGGATTAATTATGTGTTGTGATTAATTTAGAAAAGTCTAAAGAAATCATAAAAGCGATAAAGATCGTTTTGGGCTTAAAGAAACGTTCGGGTTTAATTAGGCCCATTGGGCCTAAACCCATTAGGCTTTCATTCAAGCATTGGATGACTTGAAATAATAAAAGCCCAAAGCCCAAAAACAACACAAGAGGGCCGGCCATATTATGTGGGTTTTGGAGAGATATTTAGTCAAGTGTTGACTAGGTTTTCTTTTTGTCTATATAAGCAACTTTATAAGATATTATTCATAAGGGTTTTTGTGAGTTTTGAACAACAAAAGAGGCAAAAGAAAATAGCCATCTTGAACCACAAAGGCCGGCCACCAAAGGGGGGTTTTTACTAACATCTCTTACACCCTTTTGGTTATTCCTTCATCCTTCTCACTACACTAGTGAGTGAGGATCTTTAGAGGTTTCCTACTTTGGGAACTTGAAGAGAACCTAGGAGCACTCATTGTAACAAAGTGGAGGAGGCAAGGAGGGAAGCTAGGCTCAAGGATTTCAAGGAGCAAAGGCCTTGGAGGTGGTCCATCCTTGGTCTTAAGTCTAGATCAAGAGGTATAAGACTAACCTTCACTTTGTTCTTGATTCTAAAAAATTGTTTTGATACATTATATATATAAACCTATGAACCTTGAAGGGGATTTGCATGACTATAGCTTTGATAATATGTTATAAATGCTTCCGCTGCTTTCGTATATTAAATTTTGATTTGTATATGCATGATAGTCATTATGAAATCCCATTCTAGAATCTCATAATTTTCCCTTCAAGTGGTATCAGAGCCAATGGTTTATGTATAATGTGTCCTTTTGGATTTTATGCATATGGGTATTAATGTTATGTATGACATATTATTGTTTCATTCAAAGTATGTTTGTCTTTTGTTTTTCAATAGTTGAAAAATGTTAGTCAAAAGTTGAGAAAGATATGTTTGCAAAAGTGTTTTGTATACATGAATGAAAAATGAGTTTAGAACTAGTTTGACATATTATTTCTTCATTTAAAAGTATGTTTGTCTTTTGTAAATCAAGAGTTGAAAAAGATATGCATGTAAAAGTTGTTTTGTATGCATGAATGAAGAATAAGTCATGAACAAAATTTGGGGTTTTGTTCAAAAGGGTAGGCACGGTTTTGGGGGTGGTTTTTTGGGTTGTGTTTGTGTTTTATTGTAAACCACTCACACATCCTATTAAAGCTTAAAAGAAGTGTTCTTGTCACTTTTGTTTTTGGGTTTGAAAAATCACCTAGAATGTACAAATCTTGAAATTGTGTTCATGGTTTTGTTCTTGGTGTTCATGGTTTGGTTTTGGGTGAAAATAGTTATAATTGGTTTTCATGCATGGTTTTATGGTTTTGGATGATGTTCTTACCATCCATAACCATATTAAAAACTTATAAAACCCTAGACTTGACTAGGAGGATTTCCATCACCCATCTCACCTAAGTTTTAATGGCAAAACCAAGTGACAAGCAAAATTTAATTTTTCTTACATAAGGTGGCTTTTAATGCATGTTGTGTAAGATTGTGTAAGAGAACTCCCATCCCCTTAATGTGGCCGGCCTCCCTAGTGGATTTATCCACTTGTGGGGCTATTTTGTAATCTTTAAAAAGTTGATATTTACTTTGAAATATTTACGGTTTTACCCCTAACTTTTCATATTTACATTTAGGCCCCTACTAACTAGAAAGTTAAAATATTTGATTTTAATTTTGTTAGTTGTTTAAACTCATAATACTATTATGCCCATATGCACTAAATCTAAATGTTTATGTTGCATTCCATTATGATTATTTAAATGTGTTTAAGTAGTTATAAAATGGGTGACTTTGGACTTATGCCTTAAACGATAATTGAGCTATATGACAAGGCGCTAAAATCAAATTGTTTGAACCTTGGGAATGTGTTTTAATTACTGTTTAATTGGACCTTGTCACGTTTGACGTTAATCTTTCTCTCCCCTTTTAGTATATGTAATTTATAGGAATTTGTACAAATCGGTTTGTAATTCTTATTACTTCTTAATCTCTATTCGTTAGTGGATTCCCTCTAGTGCTAGACTAGAGTTTCTTTAACTATTGGTAAGGAGACATAACTAAAAGAGGGTTTTGACATGAGATTAAAGATTAAAAGGGTCCAATGCCCAAATTAGCAATGTATGATTGTCTTTCATTTCTAATGGCTCAATTAAAATGGTTTTAATTGGATTGATAAGCACGTAATTAAATTGACACAACCTCCCCGAGTTTATATTCAACAATGATGGCTCGTTGTTGCAATAACCTAATAAGTCCATAGTCATCCAAGAGCCTAAGATAACTATAAAGTCCAATTTCAAAGGAATGCAAAAACCATAGTAGTAGTAGTTACTTCCAATATTTGAAAAATTTGTTTTTGATATTGATTTGTTTTTCTCAAAACAAATAGTGGGAGTATCATACGCTACTAGACTATAATGAATACTATTAGTAGTTATATATATATCTCCAATATTTTGAAAAATGTTTTGATATTGATTTGTTTTATGAAAACGAATAGTGGGGATATTATATGCTACTAAATTCATTAACTTTGGACTAGTAGTTATAATAGGACAATTTATTTGATTATGATTAAATAAATAAAATTGATGAGACCTTAAAATCCCTCAACCAAACAATATTAAGTTGTAAGCGTAAAAGTGCTTAGAACACTTTTTCGTGGCCTTCCACCGTGGTAGGCTCCAAGCGTTTATGACTTGTACACCGCCTTCACCCTATCATGGGGAAGTGACAAAGTGCATGCTTATATTCAGGAGGAGTTTATTTAAAACATTTGATGAGGTTAAGGTAGGCAACGAGTATGGCCAACATCGTATCATCATGAGGTCATGCTTGAACCCCTAGCTAAACCGGCATGGTGGGAAAGAACTTAACTAAGAAACATAATGCCAACATCGTATCATCGTGAGGTATTATTTTCTAGAGGCCAAAAAGATGGGTAATCACAAGAGGTTGTTGTGAATGGGTACTTGTACCCTCTCATTATTATTGTTGCTAGCCGACATCGTATCATCGTGAGGTGGGCTTGGTAATAGTGAGCCTCCCATAACCCGCTAGGAGCTTTCTTTGAAATCTCCCGGATTCCATTATGGGGGATATGGAATTTGCCAAAAATGGTGGGTGGTGTCATTCGGTTTAAAGACCCAAATCGTTTGACTTAAACAACAATCAATCTAATTATTTTATTTGTTTATGTATATAGATATGGTTGGAAGCACACTCGCGAAAATACTCGACAAACATTGCCTAGAGGGGCACAATTTCCCATCATGGTATCGTAATGTCAAGATTCTCCTAACATTGGAGAAGATTGTTTACGTACTAGACAAGGCTCCACCTCACATACCTCTTGGCCCTGACGCCACTGAGGATGAACGTGCTAAGTATGACAAGCACGTTGAGGATGATACACAAGCCAAGTGCTATCTGTTGGCTTCCATGAATGAGGAGCTACAGAGACAGCACGAGGGCATGGACAGTGCATCTTCCATAATACTCCATCTTACGGAGTTATATGGTGAAGGGACGCGCAACCGTCGCTTTAGCACTGTCTGTGAACTTGTGAAGACCAAGATGGTCAAGAGGGCTCTAGTGCATCAACATGTACTGAAGATGATAGGATTCATTGAACAATTGGAGAACCTTGGTACTCCACTTGACGGGGAATTAGCCCAGGACTTCATATTGGCTTCGCTTTCTGATTCATTCTCGCAGTTCGTAATGAACTACAACATGAATAAGATGGATAGCACTCTCTCCGAGTTACTAAACATGTTAGTAACCGCCGAGAAGACTATGAAGAAAGAGAACGTTGTAGGGACTGCTGCAGTAGCCTACAATAAGCCATCCTCTTCCAAGGCCAAGCCGCAAGGCAAAGGCAAAGGGAAGGAGAAGAAGTCCCCCACTCCTAAGCCGAAAGGAGGAGTGAGGAAAAAGAAGGCAATGGAGCCCAAAGGGACTTGCCACCACTGTGGAAAGGAGGGGCATTGGAAGAGGAATTGCAGGTTATACCTTGCAACTCTTAAGGACAAGCCACAAGGTATGGTTTGTGTTCTTATCTTCAATTCTAATTGTTAGATCTTCTAAATATTTATATTTGATATAAAGGGCTAATCACTTGTATAATTGTATATAGGTGGAGGAGCCAAGTAGAAGAGGAACAAGCAAGGAAAAGTGTGGAGAAGAGTTCGGCCACCATGTTTTTTGCTTACTACTTAGGAAGTTTGTTAGGCATTTAAAGATTGTCTTTAAACTTTCTTATTTTGTTAAGAACTAATTATATGGCTTCATTTGATGGAAGGCCACTATTAGTGCCTAAATGTATAAAGGCATTTATATTAGTCTCTAAATGTATAGAGCTAATACCTTTTGTATTAAACATTATGAATGTTTGAACTATCATATTAATGTAATGTGAAGTATGCCTTTTTAATATACTATTTCCTTAAAGTAGTGTTATGAATTGAAAATTGTCTTGTTGTATCCTAGATGAGATACAAGAGTTATATCACTTAATTGTAATGTGATAAACTAAACTTTAGATTTATCAATTATGGATAGATCTTACATGTAAGACATAAAAGGATACAATGAATCTTTAGATTTGGTTCCATTTGTCTACTTATGAGTTCTATATGAATTGACAAAAGTCTAGAGAATCCTTTCTTGAAGAAAAGGAAGATCACATTACAATGATATAAGTAATAAGAAAAACGTTTCTTTTATGGTTATCACTTGAAACACAATGATCAAGATTACTCTTGATTCAATTAGTAGTTTTGAACAATTAATTGGGCATTCTTAAAATTGTTTTAAAATGTCAATGGTGTTAGTGATTAAACCAAGAAAGAAGTGTCTAAATCTATAAAAGGTTTAAAGACTTTAGTCACTTAAATAACAAGACATTAAACTTAGTGAAGATTGAAACAAATAAGCTTGAAATGTTTCAAAGCTACTACACAATGTCTTCTACCAATATAATCCAATTTTATACATTTTGAATGTATGAAATGATTTCTCATTAAAGTCATGAGAAATAGTGGGAGGCGTGAAAATGGATATAAACTTGAATGTGATTGGTTTATAGTTGTCTAAAGAATAATAGTACTTGACTATTATTAAGAGTTTATAATTTTAATTGTTAAAAGGACTCAAGCTCTTCAAACGTTAAAATTCTATGTTGTGTAACATTTAAAGAATAGTCTTTGAATGTTGGTTTCGTCAACCTAGCATAAAATGGTTATATGTTGGGAGTTGTCCATCATTCTCTTTTATGAGAACATGCTAATGACAAAGCATATGGACAAGTTGATGAAACAAAAGGGAATAAGTTTCAAAATGAGTCACAACATATGGTTTAACAACAAGACAATCCAAATTCAACATCTCATGTAACGATATTGCTCTATGTAGTTTTGATAGAGAATTATATCAACCACCTAGAAGGAATGGTTGAGTATCTATATCCTTAGTAGGAGCCATACTTCCACTAAGGAATTAGATAATTCTTATATGACTACATTAAAGGTCTTAGTATGACTAAAACTTTTAGTATGGTGTATGACATCGTATAATTAAATGAATAGACTTGATAAAACAAGTCACATATTCAAAAGGAATTACTTTAGAAGGAATTCTTTTGTATGTGATTCATTTAAATAACTTGTGTTAACTAGGGTTGTTGATGGTCTCAAAATTGTTGAGAACATCATCAATAAGCTAATGGATCTCAATAATTCTCAATGGATCCAAGACAAGTTAGTGGGAGCAACATGCATTCAAATCAAGAAAATATAAGTGTTATTTTTGAATGAATGCTAAGTTACAACAAGGCCAGTGGGAGTGATGTCATAATTTGAGCAACAAGATGTGAATAAAGTCTATTTGATAGACTTGATGAAACATAGATGTTACTCGAAAATGACAAAACATGACACAGTCAATTTTGAAGTATAGACTTGAAATTGGAATTACTGATATAGCAAGGCTATCTCAATAATGTTATATGGGAATTAAATCTCAAATGTTGAAGATTTAAGAAAGCATTTTCTTATGTGATAGGAAATCACTTTTATAACCCTTATAATGAATGTGTCATAAAATCACAAAAGGGACACATGTATTGACTTGTGAAGTAAATATCCAAAGGTGAAGAAACCACTGAGTTTATCACTTTAAGATATTACTATATCCCAGGATCAGAACCAAAGCAACTGATAGAGTATTATTGCCTTTTAAGAAAGAAACGTCAGAGTGGGACTCTGGAAGCGTGCATTCACTTAGGTTGTTAACCAAAGTGAAAAATAAGCCATTTTAACGAATGGAACTTCATGTTGGATGAAGTACTAATCATATGAATGAATTGTTAGTATTGTACTACAATGGTCTCAAGATTGAAGCAAAGTTTGTATAAAGTATACAAACGAAATATATGTAGATATATATGTTTTAGAAACTGCTTCAAAAAGGTGTTTTGAATGAAAGGGGTTCTTTTAGAACCCATGATTGAATCCAAACCATAAGGTCGTTAGTAGAGTACTACGACGTAATGGGGCGATAGCTCAAGCCATGGAATCAAGGTCTCATCAAAGTATTCGAACACATTAAAGAGACATCATCAAATGTCTTGGAAACATTTGATAAGTAAATCCCTTTTAATAAAAGAGATTAATACATAACCAAGTTAACCTACGAGCATAAACTCTCTCGACAAGATGTATGAGATACACTAGTGATTGACTTTAGTGCAAGTGGGAGATTGTTGGAAATATGCCCTGAAAGTCAATCTTTGGAAGAAATCTTTCAGGACAAATGAATCGATGTATGGATGATTCTTATACATCAAATGGCAAAGATACTAATTAGGACTATCTCAATAAACGAAATATGTCCTGAATAGTGAATCCATGGACAATGGATCGATTGAAGAAGTAATCTAATGATGTTAGACTACAGAGACCTTCTTCACATAAACAGATGTCTAAAAAGGTTCCTGGTCATTGGATTGTCGGAGGGATACTGACAATGCGTAGACCGGTACATACTATGTTTGCTTCAATTGGAAGGATGGAAAGTCTCAACCCATTCGTGTTGTGACACTAAGACAAGTATGTAGGTGCTCATTAAGGGAATGAGTTCACTGAACACAATCGAACGGGAGTACTTGCATGGAGGTCTACTCACATGTCAAGCAAGTAACTCTAATGGTTGGAAAGATGTAAGTAATCCTTAGACCTGAGGCATCGTCGTTGTCTTGTGGTTAAGTACTTAATCTTTGATTATGTCAAAGTCTCCCCATTCGAGGGTGTCCACGGCATAATTGGGGTTAAGCCACTTAGTCATGAAGGCAAGTGTATGCGCAACAAGGAATCTCTAATCCTCGATAAGAGAGGAAGAATACTCTAAGATATGATTCGGGAATCTTCGGCCAAAGTATCGAGCGTAATAAAGGAAAGTGTTCCTATACGACTCAATTGGATCATATAAGAAGGAATAATCACATTAGGGGTTTGACATGAAATATCCATACCCTAATGATGTGATTGAGAGTATTGTATTAGAGAAGGATTGAATTACATTGTAATTCCAACTGACTAGGTTCTTTGAATAAACTTCTACATTAGCTTGGGTAGCTATGACATATGGTTAGATGTCACTCATAGCTTGTGAGTTCTTCTAGATGATTAGATGTAGTCGTCAAAGAAGAAAGGTGAATTAAAATGAGGTTTTAATTCACTAAGTGATTGAATTAAATATAAGCAATTGGATTAATGCCAATCACCTCACTGCCTTGCTAATTAGAACCTAAAAGATTGTTCACCACAACACTATTGTAGTGAGTAACTAATGGACGATGGGAACAATTAATTGGATTAATTATGTGTTGTGATTAATTTAGAAAAGTCTAAAGAAATCATAAAAGCGATAAAGATCGTTTTGGGCTTAAAGAAACGTTCGGGTTTAATTAGGCCCATTGGGCCTAAACCCATTGGGCTTTCATTCAAGCATTGGATGACTTGAAATAATAAAAGCCCAAAGCCCAAAAACAACACAAGAGGGCCGGCCATATTATGTGGGTTTTGGAGAGATATTTAGTCAAGTGTTGACTAGGTTTTCTTTTTGTCTATATAAGCAACTTTATAAGATATTGTTCATAAGGGTTTTTGTGAGTTTTGAACAACAAAAGAGGCAAAAGAAAATAGCCATCTTGAACCACAAAGGCCGGCCACCAAAGGGGGGTTTTTACTAACATCTCTTACACCCTTTTGGTTATTCATTCATCCTTCTCACTACACTAGTGGGTGAGGATCTTTAGAGGTTTCCTACTTTGGGAACTTGAAGAGAACCTAGGAGCACTCATTGTAACAAAGTGGAGGAGGCAAGGAGGGAAGCTAGGCTCAAGGATTTCAAGGAGCAAAGGCCTTGGAGGTGGTCCATCCTTGGTCTTAAGTCTAGATCAAGAGGTATAAGACTAACCTTCACTTTGTTCTTGATTCTAAAAAATTGTTTTGATACATTATATATATAAACCTATGAACCTTGAAGGGGATTTGCATGACTATAGCTTTGATAATATGTTATAAATGCTTCCGCTGCTTTCGTATATTAAATTTTGATTTGTATATGCATGATAGTCATTATGAAATCCCATTCTAGAATCTCATAATTTTCCCTTCAAAATTTAGGGCATAATACAAGGTAGTACCGCATGAAATCCTGATTTTGTTCAGCTCAAAAAACAGTGTTTCGAAAATTAGCAAGCGTCTTCCTGCCTATCCCTCACCATCGATTTTTTCTACAAGATTATAACACATTGTACCCTTGCTTGAACAATGTTGACATTCTCACAGGTGCGGTTAATCTATATGTGGATGTGCAGGGGTTCAAGTGTGTTTGCATTTGTTTTCCAAATTGCTCTCTAACTTTGGTTATGTTTTAAATAGTAAGATGTCATTGGACGTATAAGTGTTGTACAGACTCTTGAATCCAAACAGATTAATAAGAGGATTGCATACAAGTGTGATGTCCGTATCGAGAATATAAGGTAATATTTTGTTTCATATGGATGTTCGTCACATTTGTTTTCAATATTTGTTAATTTGTTGCATTAAAAAAAGGTGATAAGTTTATTTGTTGTTCCCTTTGTCAATAGGAAAGAGGAAGTGATGGTTACATTGTGGGGGGACATTGGAGAAGCCTTTTCTTCTTTGTCAATGGACGCGTTTTCTTTGCCCGTTGTTGTTGTTTTCACAAGTCTGAAAGTGAAGCTTTACTTGAGTATTCTGTTTTCTTAAAAACTTATTTTTGGCTTATTTATTTTGGAGTCTGCCTATGTAATTTTACATTGCCGGTCCCAAGCCCGGATAAAGGAGGAGGGGGAGGGCGTCAGGTAGTCGACAGCCGGCACTCCATGATCACGTCGAATCCTTATGAAAATGAATCCAGAACAAAATCGCGCTAAAGCTAGGGCGTCACCCGTAAGTGGCGCGCTGTGTGGCCCGAGCACAGTGATAAGTGAGCAAGGGTCGCTGTATCTCAATCGGCACCCGGATGCAGTGATAAATGAGCAAGGGGGCTGTAGAAACTTCTTTTCGAACGACTCCACTCAAAGTTGTTTGGGGGCATATGCTCCTATCAACTTTACACGGGACACACAAAAGAAGTACTTTGATCCTATTAGACGGGGGAGGGTGAAAAAGCTAGGACAGAAGGGTAGAGTTCAAGAGAGCAAAATGCGTTTAGGAACGTGGAATATAGGAACCTTAACGGGAAAATCTATGGAAGTAGTGGAAGTTATGGTGAGGAGAATGATAAATATTATGTGCCTACAAGAAACTAAGTGGGTTGGTAGTAAGGCAAAGGATCTAGAAAACTCAGGGTTTAAACTTTGGTATTCGGGCACAAATAGAACGAGAAACGGTGTTGGCATCATCGTGGACAAGACCTTGACACAAGATGTTGTAGATGTCAAGAGGGTAGGAGATAGAATCATGGCAATCAAGATTGTAATAGGACAAGAACTTATCAATGTGATTAGTGCGTACGCACCTCAAGTAGGGTTGGATACGAGTTCGAAGGAGAAATTTTGGGAAGACCTTGGAGACTTGGTGCAAGGAACTGCTCAGACGGAGAAGTTATTTATAGGAGGAGATTTAAATGGACACGTGGGCAGGGAGACAGGCAACTATGGAGGTTTTCATGGTGGCCATGGTTTTGGGGAGAGAAACGAGGATGGGGAAGCTATCTTGAATTTTGCAATGGCATATGATCTCTTCTTAGCCAACACCTTCTTTAAGAAGAGAGAAGAACATGTGATCACCTACAAGAGTGGGTCGTCAAAAACACAAATAGATTTTCTTCTAATGAGGAAAGGGGATCGTATAACTTGTAAGGATTGCAAAGTTATACCAGGAGAGAGCGTGGCTAATCAACATCGCTTGTTGGTGATGGATGTACATATCAAAAGAGTGAGACAAAAGAACAAGACTTGGAAGTGCCCAAGGACTAGATGGTGGAATCTAAAAGAAGAAAAACAAGCCATTTTCAAAGAGAAGGTAATCACCCAATGTGTGTGGGATAGAGAGGGGGAAGCTAGCCAAATGTGGGATTCCATGGCTAGTTGTATCCGAAAAGTAGCAAAAGAGGTATTAGGAGAGTCCAAGGGCTTTGCCCCACACCAAAAGGAATCTTGGTGGTGGAATGAGGAGGTACAAACAAAGGTGAAGGCTAAGAAGGAATGTTGTAAAGCCTTATACAAGGAGAGGACCGATGAAAATGGTGAAAGGTATAGAAAAGCGAAGCAAGAGGCGAAGAAAGCTGTCAGAGAAGCTAAGTTAGCGGCTTACGACGATATGTATAAACGACTAGATACCAAAGAAGGAGAGTTGGATATCTATAAACTAGCTAGAGCAAGGGAAAAGAAGACAAGGGACCTAAACCAAGTGAGGTGCATCAAGGATGAGGATGGAAAGGTTCTTGCTACAGAGAACGCGGTTAAAGACAGATGGAGAGGTTATTTTCATAATCTTTTCAATGAAGGACATGAAAGGAGTGCTTCTTTAGGGGAGTTGAGTAACGCAGAAGAGTGTAGAAACTACTCTTTTTATCGTCGAATCCGGAAGGAAGAAGTGGTTGTAGCTTTGAAGAAGATGAAGCATAGAAAAGCAATAGGCCCAGACGATATACCAATCGAAGTGTGGAAAGTTTTGGGAGAGACAGGTATAACTTGGCTCACTGACCTTTTCAATAGGATTTTGAAAACGAAGAAGATGCCAAATGAGTGGCGAACGAGCACTTTGGTGCCTATCTACAAGAATAAGGGCGACGTACAAAATTGCATGAACTATAGGGGTATTAAGTTAATGAGTCATACAATGAAGCTCTGGGAGAGAGTCATTGAGCAAAGATTAAGGCAAGAGACACGGGTTTCGGACAACCAATTCGGGTTCATGCCAGGGCGCTCAACCATGGAGGCAATCTATCTCTTACGAAGATTGATGGAAAGATATAGACATGGGAAAAAGGATTTACACATGGTCTTTATAGATTTGGAAAAAGCGTATGATAGGGTCCCAAGAGACATTCTGTGGAGGATTTTAGAGAAGAAAGGAGTACGAGTAGCATATATTCAAGCTATAAAGGATATGTATGAAGGAGCAAAGACTGCCGTAAGAACTCATGAAGGACAAACCGAAAGCTTTCCCATAACTGTAGGATTACATCAAGGCTCATCCTTAAGTCCTTACCTTTTTGCGTTGGTAATGGATGAGTTAACAGGACATATTCAAGATGATCTTCCTTGGTGTATGCTTTTCGCAGACGATATAGTGTTGATAGATGAAACTCAGGAAGGGGTAAATGCAAAGCTTAACCTTTGGAGAGAAGTGTTGGAATCTAAAGGTCTTCGCCTAAGCCAATCAAAGACAGAATATATAGAGTGCAAGTTCAGTGCAAATGGAGGCCAAAACGAGTTAGGGGTGAGGATCGGAGATCAAGAAATACCAAAGAGCGACCGTTTTCGTTACCTAGGATCTATCTTGCAAAAGAACGGAGAATTAGATGGAGATCTCAACCATAGAATACAAGCTGGATGGATGAAGTGGAAGAGTGCATCTGGCGTGTTGTGTGACCGCCGTATGCCACTGAAGCTCAAGGGAAAATTTTATAGGACGGCAATAAGGCCGGCGATGCTGTATGGCACAGAATGTTGGGCGGTGAAGCATCAACACGTACACAAAATGGGTGTAGCGGAGATGAGGATGCTTCGTTGGATGTGTGGGCACACGAGAAAGGATAAGATTAGGAATGAGGATATCCGGGGTAAAGTAGGAGTAGCCGAAATTGAAGGAAAGATGAGAGAAAATCGGTTACGGTGGTTTGGACATGTGCAAAGAATGCCTACTGACGCTCCGATTAGAAGATGCGACTATGGGACAGAGGTTCAGGGCCGAAGGGGTAGAGGAAGACCTAGGAAAACTTTGGAAGAGACTCTAAGAAAAGACTTAGAGTACTTGGATCTAACGAAGGACATGACACAGGACCGAGCACAATGGCGTTCTAAGATTCATATAGCCGATCCCACTTAGTGACTTGGATTTTCCAAGTCTCCAACCGAGAAGTTTTCCTCACTCGGAAAATTAAGGGAACACTACCCCAACCTACATGCTCCACTCAGAAAGCTTCAACATACAAGCTTCAACAAAAGAAAATTCAAAGAACTTAGCGAATAAGGCTTTGGTGTATTTAACACAATACATTGAAATGAAGGAAAGCTTATTTATTGATATCCCCGATAAACTACAAATATGTACATATACATGAGTCAAAATAAACAAACAAGATGGAGCCTTCACAAAGGTTGCTTAGGAGAAGTCTCAGCAGTCGGTAGAGCCCCAGAAAGAAAAGGCATCGGAGGGGGATCATTCGGAGCCTCAGTACTGGACAGAACCCTAGAAGGAGGAGGCATCAGAGGTTGATCATTTGGAGCTTCATTACGCGGTACAGCCCTAGAAGACGAAGGCAATAAATGCCTTTGGAACAAACCCACAAATCTCTGATGATCAAGTAAAACCTGACCATCAGTTTCCTTCATCTGGTCAAGCTTCCTCTTCATGTTTGTAGCATAGTCATGTGCGAGCCGGTGCAACTGTTTATTCTCATGCTTGAGCCCTCTAATCTCCTGTTTGAGACTCATCACTTCGGTTGCCAATGATTCAACTTGGCGGGTTCGAGCAAATAGGCGTTGGGCCATATTAGACACAGAACCTGCACACTGAACACTGAGAGCCAGCGAATCCTTAACAGCTAACTCATTAGACCGTTTGGAAAGTAGTTTGTTATCTTTGGGAGTGAGAAGGAACCTGGCCACCACCGCAGCGGTCATATCATTCTTCATCACGGAATCCCCAACGGTAAGAGGACCAGTAGGGGAGACGAAGGATGGGCGCCATATGTTGTCTGGAGAAGGCGGGGCTGCCTCTTCAACAAGGTTCAAGTCAAAACGACGGTCGGAGGGGCCAGACATTTTCAAAGGTGTTGAAGAGAGAAGAGGTCGGACAAATCAAGATCTTAGAAGTGCAAGAATGGAGCTTCTACTGGTGGAGATTCAAGTGTGCTTTGGAACTTAATGCCAGCCCCTATAAAAAGCTGCACTTGACGGAGCCTCAGACATCGAAGAGGCGCCTGCTCAAAAATCGAAGAGGCGTTTGCTTTCTCAAAAGCTGGGCTGCTTAGAGATCACGAGGGTTGATCTCATAAATCGAAGAGGTGTTTGCTTTCTCAAAAGTTGGGCTGCTCAAAGATCACGAAAGCCGATCTCAGAAATCGAAGAGGCGCTCGCTTTCTCAAAAGCTGGGCTCTTCAGAGACCACGAGGGCCGATCTCAGAAATTGAAGAGGCACCTACTTTTCCAGCCTTGTCAGCACCTGTCACACGCACACTCAGCTTTGCGGAAATTATGGGTATTCTGTCGAAGACTTCTGGGGAAGTAGAAAACACATGAATCTTACTGTCCAATCACCCACTTCCCACACGCAACAATAGCTCATGGGTACCACAGATAACTTTGCCAAAGTTCTCTGCCAAAGTTGAGCACGTGAAGCTTGCAGCTCCCACTACATCGCTCTGACCAAGAAGGGTAAAAGAATAGTAAAGAAACAGCACTAACAAAGTTTAGACCCATAAATTTTGAAGGTCTAGCTACCATATTATTACCCACAAGGGTAAAGGAACAATACCACTGCTGGATAATTGGAAAGTCCCTGTGTGTCAACCTCTGTGCCTCGTGGCAAGGTAGACTAGCAAACATGCCCAACCTTTACTCACATTCGAGAAAACACTCCCAATAAGATTGCTTGCTCCAAAATCGAAGAGGCACCGTCCTCCGAATCTCGAGAGCCAGACTCCCAACATGACTACTTTCTCAAAAATCGAAGAGAGGGTAAAGGAACAGTACCATTGCTGGATATTTGGAAAGTCCCTGTGTGTCAACCTCTGTGCTTCGTGGCAAGGTAGACTAGCAAACATGCCCAACCTTTACTCACATGCGAGAAAACACTCCCAACAAGATTGCTTGCTCCAAAATCGAAGAGGCACCGCCCTCCGAATCTCGAGAGCCAGACTCCCAACATGATTACTTTCTCAAAAATCGAAGAGACACTGCTCCCCGAATCTCGAAAGCCAGACCCCCAGCATGATTGCTTTCTCAAAAATCGAAGAGGCATCGTTCTCCGAATCAATCGAAGAGGCGCTCGCTTTCTCAAAAGCTAGGCTGCTCAGAGACCACGAGGGCCGATCTCAGAAATCGAAGAGGCACCTACTTTTCTAGCCTTGTCAACACCTGTCACACGCACACTCAGCTTTGCGGAAATTATGGGCATTCTGTCGAAGACTTCTGGTGAAGTAGAAAGCACATGAATCTTACTGTTCAATCACCCACTTCCCACACGTAACAATAGCTCATGGGTACCACAGATAACTTTGCCAAAGTCTCTGCCAAAGTTGAGCACGTGAAGCTTGCAGCTCCCACTACATCGCTCTGACCAAGAAAGGTAAAAGAATAGCAAAGAAACAGCACTAACAAAGTTTAGACACATAAATTTTGAAGGTCTAGCTACCATATTATTACCCACAAGGGTAAAGGAACAGTACCACTGCTGGATAATTGGAAAGTCCCTGTGTGTCAACCTCCTGTGCTTCGTGGCAAGGTAGACTAGCAAACATGCCCAACCTTTACTCACATCCGAGAAAACACTCCCAACAAGATTGCTTATTCCAAAATCGAAGAGGCACCGCCCTCCGAATCTCGAGAGCCAGACTCCCAACATGATTACTTTCTCAAAAATCGAAGAGACACTGCTCCCCGAATCTCGAGAGCCAGACCCCCAGCATGATTGCTTTCTCAAAAATCGAAGAAGCATCGTTCTCCGAATCTCGAGAGCCAGATACCACATACCACTTTTTCAAAGTGCTCTGACAGAGTTAAAACATGTGAAGCTGGCAGCTCCCACTACCGTGCTATGACCAAGCAGGGTAAAGGAATAGCATTACTACTTGTTGTTAGGGAGACTCCTATATATGTCGACCTCCATCCCCAACGGACAGGCAGACCTGCAAAAATGCTCAACCCTTCCTCATATCTGAGAGGGCACTCCCAACGAAGCCTTTCGAAATATTCAGCTTTCTTTCCCCCCAATAATACCTCTGCAAACAAGCTATACTAGAGCAAGAATATCTCATATCATCAGGGTTAAAAGCAAGAGTATCCCATATCATGCTTTTTCCCTGTCTTTTCCTTTGGCCTTGTTTTTACCTGCAAGACAAGGAGAAAGAGAGCAATCAGTCAGCACTTGAAATCAAGTTCCCAGCCAGGAACTGACTGCCTGGAACCCCTTACCTGATTACTTACCTGGCATTGCTCTCGAGTACTCATCTTCAACATCTTATGTTTCCAGGGAAGATACCGCATCTGCTTGAGGAACAGATAGGGCAAGTGCGAAGGATACAAGGAAGCATGTGGAGACAAGTGTAACAGCACACGTGCCGATGCATCCATTACTCTGTAAAAAACAAAAGTATCCCATATCAGCAGGGTCGAACGTACTCTAGATTTGATGGACTTGTTTTGACCCTCAAATTCTTCAGTCGGCCTTGTACTCTGGAGGAAACCAGAAAACCCTCCAGCTCAGTTCAAGAATAAGCCTGTGGAAAGTTACTTCTTCAAAAGCAAAAGTATCCCATATCATCTCTTCTCATTTTTCTTCTCTTTATCCTTCATGCTGCTGCAAGATGGGGAGAAGGTGAACAATCAGCCGGAGCTCTGATTGCTTACCTTGTCTGTCACCTCTTTCAGCAGATCCCCTAGCTCGGCGACTTGGGGGACTCCTACTACATGGTTTGTATCGCGCTTGACCAAGCCTGAAACTACAAGTAAGCTTCAAGTGAAATTGATACATTACCTTGTGCATCTCCACCAGTTAAAGATACCACCCCTGGATGGAGGAAGAGTACTTCCAGAGAAGCTGCCACATCTACCTATGAGACAGATAAGGCAAGTCAAGATGATACCACACTCCGATACTTAGAAGTTTCGTGATTACGAGATCATTCTCCCACAATATTTCCTAATGTCATTTGTACTCTAATGTCATTTGTACTAAATCATTCACTTGTACTCACTAAAGGAGAGCTTGAACCTATGTACTTGTGTAAACCCTTCACAATTAATGAGAACTCTTCTATTCCGTGGACGTAGCCAATCTGGGTGAACCACGTACATCCTGTGTTTGCTTTCCTATCTCTATCCATTTATATACTTATCCACACTAATGACCGGAGCAATCTAGCGAAGATCACAAAAAGCGACCGTTTTCGCTACCTAGGATCTATCTTGCAAGAGAACGGAGAATTAGATGGAGATCTCAACCATAGAATACGAGCTGGATGGATGAAGTGTAAGAGTGCATCCGGCGTGTTGTGTGACCGTCGTAGGCCACTGAAGCTCAAGGGAAAATTTTATAGGACGGCAATAAGGCCAGCGATGTTGTATGGCACAGAATGTTTGGGCGGTGAAACATCAACACGTACACAAAATGGGTGTAGCGGAGATGAGGATGCTTCGTGGGATGTGTGGGCACACGAGAAAGGATAAGATTGAGAATGAGGATATCCGAGGTAAAGTAGGAGTAGCCGAAATTGAAGGAAAGATGAGAGAAAATCGGTTCCGGTGATTTGGACATGTGCAAAGAAGGTCGACTGACGCTCCGGTTCGAAGATGTGATTACGGGACAGAGGTTCAGGGCCGAAGGGGTAGAGGAAGACCTAGGAAAACTTTGGAAGAGACTCTAAGAAAAGGCTTAGAGTACTTGGATCTAACGGAGGACATGACACAAAACCGAGCGCAATGGCGTTCTAGGATTCATATAGCCGACCCCACTTAGTGGGAAAAGGCTTTGTTGTTGTTGTATTTATTTTGGAGTCTACAGATGTTGTTTCGTTTAAATTCTCTAGATGTTATATCGTTTTGCAATTTTATTATCTGTCTTTGCTCCGATTTGTCATTATATGTTTTTCTTCTTTGTCGTCAATTAGTTTAGAAGCATCTTAATATATCAGTCATTACTGATTGCTACTGATCTTTTTCTTACTTCGTTTTCTTTTTTATTCAACCATGTCTGTTAAGTAGATTTGAACATCGGTTGTTCATTAACAGTTAGAAAATGATAAATATTGTTTTATGAATGACTTAGTTGGTTTGAAATGCACCACATCATATAGCTGATTGTCCCACGATTTTATGAAAACTTTTTAAACATTTGGGTATCTACGTATTGTAGATTATCTCTATTGTGTAGTTTTTGTCATAAAATGTGATGAGCCACCTTTATTAATATTTTCTTTTTGTTTTATGTGCTGTGATTCCAACGTGCAGATAAGATCGCTTTAAATAGTACTGGTTCATCCCTTTTTTTTTTATTGATCCAAACATCCCCGAGGTCAATGCATATAAGTCAGTGTGAGTGTGTTTCTCATTGTCAAAACAAAATAAGACCCTGTTAATTCTTTTTAGTGGAGTATGGTTTGTGTTTTTTTTTTTTAAATTGTTAAACTCATAAAATGGTTTGATGCTTGCAGGTTTTTTGATTGAACAGAACGTTTGAAAATGCTAGGCTGAATTTTTGCATATTGCTAAAACGATTGATGAATTAGCGTTTTTGGATCTGGACTTGCACAAGGTATTAAAACTTGACGATTCGATTTTAACATGTTCAATAGAACTAATTGTGTTGTCATTCTACAAATAAGTGACAAAATGTGTTACAGGATGACACATTTCTGTGCAAAGCATCTATTAAGTGTTTTGACACGCGCTTCGATGGGTGGTACAGTGCTTGCCCGCACTGTGTAAAACAGATGCACAAGGATCTAACCAGTGGCCAACTCATTTGCCAAAATCATCCCAACCAGATTCCAACGCTTTGGTAATGTTAAATCAAATGTTTAAAGCAAACCTAATAAAAAAATTGGCTCTTTCTGGTTGTCCTGTGGTTTGTTGTTGTTAGCCGATTGGAACAAATAGATACAGAGAAGGCTAATGACATTCAGTACGGAATGTACAAATTTAGTTTCATTCTTTATACGGTCACACTTTAAAAAATTTAAAATTTTGGATTGTGAAGTGTTTTTGCAATGGATGTCCCGAATGGTTCTTAAACATGATGTTCTTTGAAAAATTATTTTTGTTACCATTGTTTTCTCTTTGCTTTGTGTTTTTGTCTCATTAACATCATATAAACCTAAATCTTATAAAAAACATTTCCTACTATGGCAAAACTTTCTTTTTCCCCTTTCCTTCATTTTCCTTTTTCTTTTTTGTTATATTTGGTTGCATATGATCATTGTATAATTCAATAAAGTTATTGCATGTGTGTGATCTGTTTTAGTTCTGCTTATTTAGGTATTTAGTTTGTGGCAATTTGTGATTCTCAAAAAATCTCATAAGGTTGAGTTTCTAAATGTAGGTACAAAGTTAATCTCATTCTCGAAGATGAAACAAATGAAATGAGTGCTTTGATAATCAGTAAATGCGGCGGGAAACTTTTAGGCATGCCTTGCAAAGACCTGGAAATGAATTAGAGACTGGTGGACTAGCAGCTATTACCAAACGAGTTTCTCAGGCTTATTGGACAAAGGAAGATTTTTCACTTATGATTTGGCAACAAGAGGAATACTTTTAATAAGAACGATGTGCTCATTCACAATGTGACTGAGGATACGTCTATGCAGCTAGTAACTCCGCAGCCTTTGTCAAGAGAAATCACAGTGTCCTACCCTTCCATGTTGAATTTTACATCAACATTGGATTCGAGTTTTCTGACGATAATCCGACGATTCCGGCGACGCCCACCATCGAGGTTAGTCTAAAAGGATTCTTATCTTATAGCTGTATTGCATGTTAAAATCATTTTCGAATTTGTGATTTAATAAAATTAGGCTTTAGAAAAAATTTCATGATTTTGTCTAATTGAATTTAAGGATTAAATTTTTTTCATTAATGTTCTGGGTTTGTTGGGGGGAGGGGGGGGGGTTTGAATGTGATGTACAGAACTTGGTTGCATGGACTACACCCCAGAGATTAGCCACGGGGTGCTGGTTGAATTGGCTGAACACAGAAAGTAATTAGAGAAGACAAAGTCTGTTCATGATACTTTGAGCATCCGGTAGTTTTCTACTTTGGTTAAAGGTCGTACCCAGTGCACAAGGCTCCCGCTTTGTGTAAGTGTCAATATGTATTATTTACAAGATATACAAAAAATTTACCTAAATCCGCTTAGGCCTCTTAGGCGCCCGCCTAGCCGCCTAGGCACTAGGCGGTAGCCCGCCGCCCGACTAGCGCCTAACATTTTTTAGAACCTTGTTTGTGCAGGATAAAGCTTTGGATGCTTTAGCAATTGAGGACAAGAAAAGGCAATATGCTGCTGCTGAGAACTATCTAGAAGATGTGCATTCAGCTCTAGCCACTTCAGAGTAATGTACCACTAGACTTTTGTTATATGATTGTGTCTATAAAACTATGTAGTTTTGTTTACATTATTAAAGAACTGGTAGATCAAACTCCAAAAGGGTATTAACAAGGCTTACTTGATTCAATGAGTGTGAAAGTTTTGAGTTTTGAAGAAGCAGAGGAGGAGAGTTGTTTACCAAACAACATTATCCATGTATTAGGATGTTCATTCCTTTTATCGAAAAAGAAATTACGAAAACTTCTCTCTTAGTGATTAAGTTTGAGTTGGATGCTTAATTATATGCTATTACTATTAGTGTGTTGGTTCTTCTATAATTTTATTTCCCGTGGTTGACTGTCATTCATGTTTTATGGTTCTCCATCAGATGTTTTTGTGTCTAGAGTCTAGACTCTAAGCACGATGGCACCTCAATACAGTAAGCTTGGGTATTAAATATAATTGTCAGAAGACGTATGGCAAGTGCCTTCGCCCATGAGCGGTAGGTCTCGGGTTCGAGACTTGGGAGCAGCCTCTCCATAAATGGGGGTAAGGCTAGCCGACATTCACCTCTCCCAGACCCTGCGTAAAGCGGGAGCCTTGTGCACTGGGTACGACCGACCTTTTAATATAAAGTTATAAATCTATATCCTTCAAATTCTGAGATAAGTGGAAAATGAATTTAAGGGTAGCAGTAGACTATTCACTGCATTTGATACATATATTATGTGCATTGTTTATGTTGTAGGATCCAAGATAACTGCCGAAGTACATAGAACCATACTAAGGTCGCATCTTTCTAACTTATGTCATTTTCTGTAGCTTTCTTCCTTGCGTTCGGATTTAGGACTTAACATCCGTGAAGCACATGTCTTCTCGACAACCGTTGGCTACTCTTTAGATGTATTTGTAGTGGATAGATGGATGGTCTGTTGAGGTAGTTTTCTTTTACTATGTAACGTGTTTATCGTCATTCACTGTGTATTGGGTTTTGTCTTCCAATTACAGGAGTTCTTTTATCTTTGTTGTATCTTTTGTCAATAATTTTAGTTGTTTTCATACATTCCTTGCTTTAATCATTAGTCCCTGGATTTTACCTCTTTAATTTATCTGATAACGGGGGTGGTTTCGATGACATCTTTCGAGGATACCAATAAGCAAAGCCATTTAATTGATCAAATTGGGTGTGAAAAATCAAATTTTGGCTGTGGTTGAGGTAAACATGAACAGAGAGTGACAGAACACACGCATTCTCTTCTATGGACGTTTCCTGACTCCAAATGCTTTAATGCGTATTTTAGTCTTTGCTAATTAAGATTTGTGGGTTATCTTCCTTGCACTTTATATTTTTGTACTTTTTTTTTTTCAAAATCTAATGAAGCAACCAAGAAACTCAACTTTGCTTGTTACTTACCCTTCTCTTTTCCCTTATCAATAAAATTTTACTGATTGCAATTGTTAAATGTTACCAGGATGAGAAAGGGATCACCGATTTGAAATCAGCACTTCCAAGTAAACATAAGAAAGAGATTTTTTTTTTTTTTGCACAAAGTTGAAGAGGATTTAGCAGCTGTGATGGACTAATTTTTGGAAACGTAGACGAGCATATTCACCTAGGGTGAGTGGACTATCCTGCTTTTGCTATTTCTTTTGCTTCTCTTTTCATACCCGTGTGATTTCGAATCTCCCTATGCCTATGGTTGGGATATTTTGTCCAATGAGCTTATAATTCGGAAGTTCCCAATATTTGGTCTCTGGATAATTGAATCTGGAAGCATTATACATGTTTGTATTTGAATAAAAGTTGTAGCAATTGTGAGTGATATAATTCATGTCCTTGGAAGAGATCTTATTATAGTTTTTACAAAGCTTTGGGACAGATTCACTTTTTCATATCATGTGGGGTATTTGGAAAACCTGTACTTGGAAGTGACCATTTTATGGTTTTTCACAAAGATTTGGGACATTAATATCACTTTCTCATATGGTTCTTTACTAATAAGAATCTGTAGTGTATAACATAAGTATGTAAATAAATTTGACATGGATGTAAATAGATTTTAATATACTTCACATGTTTAACACAATTTTAAAACCCGCGGCATCGCGCGGGCTCAATTGCTGGTCCTTACTAAACATAACTTGTAAGATTTCAAATCCTTTAATTGCGAAAGGGTGTTGGTTTCCATTCATGTGTCAAGTAGGAAATTCTTCTTCTCTTAAATTATTGTTAGATCATTTTTTAAATTTATTTATCCGATTTGATAACACATTGGGAGGCTTCCATGAACCATCTCATCCGTAATTCCTAATTTTTAGTTTCCTCAAACATCTTATTTCAAGTTTAATGGTAAACTTGTATGCATTTTATGGTTTGCTAGCATGTTGGAAGTACCAGAGGTCTTCAGATCAAGTTAAGCTTAAACAAATGAAATGTGTGCTGTGTCTCCAGTATACAAATAATAAAATTCCCCCTCTTTCTTTCTGGGCAATATATTCCTTCACATGTCCATCGGCATAACTGATTCTTAACAATAATGGTAGTAATGTAGTTTGGTGGCCTACACTTGTTCCTACTTTCAGGCTTCAGTGTCTTCATATTGAAAAATGCAAATTTTGTACACATGAATGCACATTTAAACAGAAGCGAGACAAACATTTATGCAGTTTGATCATCATCAGGGGTATCGCTTTCAGCATTGCTTGTCAGGGACAGAAGCTCCGTCAGCTCCATCCGATACTCTAGACCCTTCAGGTAGTGTCCTAACAGCATGCACCTTAAGGAAACGATTCAACTGGATAAGTACAAAATTTATTACACAATCTATTGGAAAACCAGTTGATACATAATAATTGGGGCAAAAGAATAATAATACGAGGGAGCTGTTTCTAGCAGACTCCACAAAAGTCCTCATGCAGCCCTCTTATGATTTTTTTGGAGTGCAATAGAGGTCGCAGGTAAAAATTAGCACATTGGCTTGGGAAAAACTTGACATAAGAAAACCACCAGGAAATTGCTAGGCGAAAATACTACTTGCAGGGACAAATTCCCAATTTCCAATCAATCAGGCACCCAACAGAAAAGGAATATAATGGGGGAAGACACTTAGCATAATAATAATAAGAAGAGTAAGGAGCTGGCCTAACCAGAAGAGGAGACGTGCCAGGTAGTCCCGCGTTAATGAAATAAGGGGCTGAAAATGAAGTGAAGTGTTCTCAACAAGTTCCGCACAATCTTCACTCTCACCATTTATTACTCCAGCTGAGGCACTCTCGGATGAAGGAGGTGCTTTAGAATGCATCTTTGGAGAAAGGGTTGCAAGTAGACCATGGATAACAGAGTGGATTATTTCTCTCAGTTCAGGGGACGTTGGTTCTGATAGCTCAGCTACCTGTTCATAGAGTTAATCGTGTCAGTCACAAACAAAACAGCAATTCGGACCAGCCTGCCCGGGGTACTATAAGAAGCTAACACTAAAACTTTATTACCTGAGAGTACAGCACAACCATACTGCAAAGGTTACATGGAGAAAGAAATCTAATAATAATTAACCACATGACAACCTAAATACTTTTAAGAAAACTTAGAAATATCAATGTAAAATTATGCTACTGTAACCTGATAACTTCCAACGAGTCCGAAAGTTAACCAAAAGCCACATCATCTCTATACATCCATGGACATGAATTAGACTGCCATGTCAACATACATTATTAGTTTAAAAATGGGGTTAGTGAAGGATTGCACTCACGGACTGATTTCAGGTCAAATGAAGGAGTTAAAGAATGATGAAGATTTAATAGTTTATGTCAATTAGTGGTAAATGAGACAATGTTTTCCACTATTATTGTTATGATGTTAGAAATGCAACTGGGTACAGTGAAATAACGTCAGCAGTAAACCTGGCATTTTCCAAGTTGAACCAAAAGTATCAGTAACTGCTGTCATATGATCCTTAAATTTCTCATTATCTTGAATGAAAATCGTGCGTTAGCACCAGTTTGGATGTACATAGGAGAGGAAAAGAAAAAAAGAAGTTAGACCAACCATTAAAAATTTACTCTGTTTTTTTCCCCCTAAGCTGTCTTGTAAAGAAAGGGCATTAGGAGAAAACTTTGTTGATCTACGATGTTGTAGGGAAAGTCTATAGAGAAAAGTTTTGTTATTCATTGCAGCATGGTACTGGTGTACAAAAACTAGCATTAAAAAGTTAACATCAGTCAATCAACAAATATAATGTAAAACCTGCAGTAGTTGCACCAGTCAGTAGCAGTATACACGAAGATCTACTACCAAAAATGTAAATGCACCTACTATTCCGAATACCAAATCAAGAAAGTTTTCAATGTTGAAGTAATAGCAACCTCTTCTGGCTGTAACGATCTCAAATAGTCCAGCAAATCATTCTTTTCTTCCCCAACAAACTGTTGCATTTGAAGAGCAGCACTTTTCCTCTTGACTTCATGGAGTTCCTTCAAGAAAGTGAAAAAGTAGCATGATAATAATTTTAGAGTTTAAGCACAAACAAATCATCAGTTGATGAGAAAAGTGCAGAAAATTTCAATCAAGACAATGTAAACTCAACTTGAAAATAAAAAAAGAGATTCAAACATTTTTGTTTCCGGTAACTGCAATGAAAAAAACTCCAATAAAAATACTAAAGATTTTCAATCAGAAGAAAATTCAATGAGCATAAAATAACAATTAGAACTTTCTGTTTATGTGGTACAAGATTGGGACTGACATGACTTTTCATGTTAACAAACCCTTCAATTCACCATTCTGTACTACTAATGACATGGAATGACCTTGGTAAGGCCATGTCTACCAGACATTATAACGTTTTGAGAACAATTTAGACAAGAAATGAACTTCACAACAGTTGGCTTTTTACCTGCAACTGAAGACTAAGTTGTCAGTTTTATCACTAACAAACGATTCTACATACAGTTACAACCTAAAAAACTTCCAAACCCCACCACTTGAATTGGTAAACATATTATCGAGAAAATTTCAATCAATGGAATGTAAACTCAACTTGAAAATAAAAAAAGAGATTCATACATTTTTGTTTCCGGTAACTGCAATGAAAAAACTCCAATAAAAATACTAAAGATTTTCAATCAGAAGAAAATTCAATGAGCATAAAATAACAATTAGAACTTTCTGTTTATGTGGTACAAGAATGGGACTGACATGACTTTTCATGTTAACCAAACCCTTCAATTCACCATTCTGTACTATTAATGACATGGCATGACCTTGGTAAGGCCATGTCTACCAGACATTATAACGTGTTGAGAACAATTTAGACAAAAAATGAACTACACAACAGTTGGCTATTTACCTGCAACAGAAGACTAAGTCGTCAGTTTTATCACTAACAAACGATTCTACATACAGTTACACCCTAAAAAACTTCCAAACCCAACCACTTGAATTGGTAAACATATAATCTTTAAATCCAACTTTGCTGAGGCCTTCTTGATGAGTCAGAGATAATACTTCTTTACAGCCTTGTGCTACGCCTACGGTGCCTTTAACAATTGTCACTTTATCATATCTCAAAGGAACAGCACAAAAGGTTACTTTAGATGCTTTGGCATCAAATTCTGATGAGCTGTGCTATCCATTCAATAAATCACAAAGTCCAACAAACACAAATGATTAACTTGAACTCCTTTCCCTACCATGAAAGATTCCATATAAAGCTATTTAATACCTTTTTGGCAGAAGATAAATGAGCCTGCAACTGAAGAATATATTGTTGAGCCTCAGGAGACACTTCACCAAGGCCTTGAATATCAATATTCTCCAATGAGTCTTCAGTAACTTCTCCAGCATTGGAAGAAAACTTATCTTTTCCAGGAAATTTGATAATATTTGCACTTTCAAGCAACATCCCTTGCAAATCAACTTTACCATTTTCTGGTGTTTGTTTTTCAAGCTTATCTTCACATAGATCAAAATTCCGTTCTAGACAAAGCCTATATTCGGCATTCCTTAGAGTATACCTGAAATAGAAGGAAAAAAACAATAGTTTGTAAAGTACGCACACCCCAAATTTTGATTGATATCGGTTGGCAAACAGAAAAAGTACACTTTAAGTCACATAGTATGTGAATTTTAACTAGCTAATGACCTGGTTATCAGTTGAATAAAATAATACGAACACCAAACTTATAACTGGACAATTGATGTGGAAGAAACCAAAAACAGGAATCAATAGAGGAAAGCAAACAACGGTATTAACAACCACCAAATAATAAGAATGTGGAGTTGTCTCTCTCTCAACAGCTGAAAAGAAAGTCGTGAAGCATGAAATAACTTGTAGTATTAGATATATAGTATTGACATACCCAGTCATCATTGAAGAAACCAACAACTTAGAGAGGGGTTCCCATAAGGCCTCAATAAGAACTTGAAATTGATCAGATGGAAGTAAGCCCAACATGCCTGAAATAGTCCTTTTCATGGCATCCACGGTAGTAGGTGGAACATCTTTCTGAATAAGGCTCACGTTCAAGGGTTCTATCTCTTGTATCAAATCTGAGAGAACCGACTTCTAAAAGAATGGGGCAAATAACACAAATGACGGAGTTATTGTCAAGAAATCAACTTATTCATTGATATCTAACATATGCATAGAACATCTGTGATGCTACCAATGTCGTTTAAGTATCGACTTCAATGTGTGTGTGTGTGTATGTGTCAGGGGTGAAAAAGAGAAGCCACTATCGATCCCAATAGAAAAAAAAAAAAACCAATTTGCAAAGTCATAAAATACACAAAACTAGTTTTTCCTAGGTATAACCACAAAGATGAGCGTCTAACAGTCCTTCCGAGGAAAACTTATCCCTCCCAATCCTACCAATGTTATGGGGATTGGAAGGGGTAATTTTCCTTGTGACTAATCGTCTTCTACCTTCAACTGCAAGGAGATTTGTGGCATCCACCTTTTCATTCAATATAGATTGAATCGAGGGAGTTATCTAATCCAATCTAATCACAGAAACCAAACAAGTACTAAGAATACTTCGGCATTCATATTCAATCCTTTGAACTCACTCCCAATTCAGTCCACATTTTCACAATTTACCATTTCTTAGATCATAATTCTAGGTCAACAATATGAAACCAAGTTAATTGGAGCTAAAATTCTACATGCTCTTCATCGTCACAAAGTTTGAGGGAAAAAAATTCAACCTTAATTTAACTAAACAAGAGAGAGAGTTAAAACAGCTGACCTTGGACTTGGGGGGCCGGATTGGGCGCCTAAGATCATCAAAAGGAGAAGCGGAAGAAGCGAAAACTAGAGCTGAGAATCTTCTAGTTCTGGAGTTAGTGGTTGTGGTGACGGAGCGGAAGATAGGAGGAGGGCGGCGGAGAGGAAGTAGAGGACGAGAAGAGGAGGAGACGGAGGAGGGAAGGGTCGCCATGGAAATTACAACCACCACGGCACCGCTGCCCTTTTCTCTCTCTCTCTCTCTCTCTCTCTCTCTCTCGCTCTTTCCTAACTGTGAACTAACACCAACCACGAAAACCATAAACCAACGGATCAACGTTCAGAACAGTTCGGGTCAACCCATAACAGCTGCCTTAGCCTACCCGCCTTTTTCTGCTCCCTGCCTTCACAGGTCAGTTTCCCTACAACAGTGAAGCCCGTACAACCAATAGCTCTTCTTCATATGGATTATGATTGTGAACTGGGCCTTAAGAAGGAATGGTTTGGGCCCAAAAGTGTAATGTGCTCAAGTTAGATATTGATTTAGATTCTGTATGAAATGTTTTGCCATTTGCAACTGCTTCGATGTAAAAGTGTTGTTTTTGGTATGAATATTGCAAAAAGCCTACTGCATAGCAGATCAATGATTTAGTGTACCTCTTGGAACTCGAATTTAATCTCAATTATTTTTCTGGAACAAAAATATAAGAATTTTGCCAGGAAACTCGATTGTCACTCCTTTTTGGCCGGATTCTACATATTCCATCAAAATGAGATGGAATGTGCTGACGTGGCAGGGTAATTTAGTAATTTCCTCCTATGTGGCATTTAGTGAGCCATTTTAATGGCTACGTGGGAAGAGGTATATTTACACTAAAAGATGAGAGAATAAATTGAGATCGAATACGTCATTCATGATATTCGAAACTAAAACTTCTTATTTGTATGTGAAAATATTACCACTAGACAGTAACTTCGACACGCACTTCCGCACATGCATAATGAACTTGAAAATATAAGCAATAGACTGCAACCTCAAGATTAAAGATTTTGAACTTCTACAAAGAAACTTGTCAAACGAAAAATTTGCTAACATGTGAAACAATTTAAAAGATTAGAGGTTAGGAAATTAAAATTTCCAAGACCTATCAAAAATCGATTTGAATATTCATACAATTATACAGCCAGAAAATTAATCTTGCGCTAGTTGACTCAGCGCATGCAACTTATCTGTTATATTTTTGTTGCTAATTGCCACCGACGTCGACCCCAAAAAGAAAGTGAAGAGGATATATATGTGTCCATCACAATACAATCACAAATATGTTGCATAGTTGAGTAAATAGTAATGCAACAACCTTTTCGACAAGTGTTCGATCGCCTACCTTCCTTTGAGATAAGTCCACAACTTTATATATATGGTGCTCTTACTTTCCATGCATCAAATCAAATCAAATCAAATCAAATCATACCATTACCAAGAATTTAGGAGACAATTTGTGGATGAGTTTGCCACTTGCCTTACAATTGGAGCAATATTTATGCATGCATATCAAGTTGTCTCCCATTACCACGTGGTTACATCAATTTACTTTGATGAACGGTTCATACGACATGTCTAAGTTGTGAAATTTTCTGAAGCATAATTCTTTCTCTTTCTAATTTCTTTCTTTTATCCATTTCTATTTAAACGGTTGTGCTTACACTATGTATACATCCTGTTTTGAATTTTTTATATAAAAAATAAGACAAAAATAAGAATGCGAGGAGGGGATAGAAGATGATAGTAATAGAATAAGAGAAAATCATACTCCAACTTTTCGTGCCACACTCAAAACTTTTAACTTCAAAATCAAATGCATATATATGGGTTGCTTTTACTCGAATGGAGTTTAATTTTGGTATGTGATGGATTGCTCTCATAGTTAAAGTTTTTTTGTTTTTTGTTTTTTGTTTTGTTTTGTTTTGTTTTTTTTTTTGAACTTATTGTGTTTTGGATAATCAGACATAAACTCTTCTCTTTCTCCTTAGTACTAATTAGTGTAAAATATTGCTTCTAATAAAAATGAGTGACTTCTTATAATAAGATTATTCTTTTTTAGATAATGTTAGGGAGACTAAATTTTTAAACAAAATTTGCAAACCAAATGATGCGTCACCAATAGAAAATAAGCATGTTAATCAACACTTGAATAATAATCTAATCATCAACATTTACATCATTTGGTTTAGAAATTTGATCTTCATAGCATTACCCTTCTATTTTAGTGTTTCATGGATAAGTATATACCTTCTTTCACACCCAAAAAAAAAAAAAAAAAACTCTTAAAAGGGTTTAGTTATTCTTTTTGAGTCCTAACAAACGATTTTCAAGAAGAAAAATGCTAGGGAGACCACTTAAATAGACCACATTTGTGTACCATGTGATGTGATAAGCTAACTTAGATTGCCATGTTATTTAATTAGGGTTTAGACTATTTTAGCTTTAATTAATTTTTCCATTAATCTGATTATTAAGCCCAAATGTCTGCAACATGTCTCATATCGTCTTCTCAGCTTCCAAAGCCTTTGCCCATTGTCTTCAAACTCCCCACGCACCCTAACCTAGCCTAGCAGCTACTCAAATTCGTTGTTAGCGAGATATTTTTCAATATGACTGGTACATGAGGTGGTACACCACGTGTCATTATACAAATGGTGGGATATGTGTGTGAAAAAGTTGGGTAAATTACACAGAACTACCTTAACTATTGGGTTATTAACACTACCTCAACTATTGGGTTATTAACAATTTCATACATTGTCTTTAAAAAGTTTCAGTGTCATACCTTATTTACGAATTTATTGCAATGTTCTACCTCTGTTACATTATCTGTCAAATCCTACGTTATATGTTGATGTGGATTATGTTGGGTCTCAACCTCTCCACATATGAACTTCCATGTGGTTTGCCACGTAGATTTCCCGCCAAAATTAATTTCCACATCATTTTTGAAAAAAATAATAATTTGAATTTGTTATTTTTTTCAACCAAAAAAACCAAAAAAAGTAAAAATTTAAAGGGTCCAATTTTGGAAGATAATACAACCTAAAAAACCAAATGGAAATTCTACTTAAACACATGATCCCACATCAACACATGATGTAAGCTAGAGATGAACACAAATCCTACATAAACACATGATATAACCAAAAGATGAACACAAAGTCCACTTCAAACAAAACATTTGCAAAGATCAAAAGATGAACTGTAATTCATATGTCATTGGTAATCCATCCAACATTTACAAAGATATCCATTTGACATCCTTAAATATCCCAAAATGCACAGTGCACTAATTCAAAAAACCTACTGTCAAATCCATCTAGCAAAACAGTGCATTTTCAGGGTTCCAAATCAGTTCAAAAAACCAAAAGAAATTCAGTGTTTGTGATGTCTAATTCCAGAACCCATGTACCATAATTTCAGTTCCAATTGCACATAAAACATGAACTAAAAAACATTAAGTTGTTACAATTTCTGGCATCTTTAGGTCTTGGTTTGCCTTGCCTTTCTCTGCTTGGTGGGTCTCGGTGAATGAGTTTCAGGATTTGCAAATGAACCATCCCCTGTTTGTGATGCTTAATTTCAATATTCATTACTAAAGGTTAGATGTAAAGCAAGGTTCTAAACTAAACTTGCTGTTGTAAACAAATGAGAGGATTAGGGTTTTACCTTAGTTTTCCTTGTCCTTTTCTAGGTGCAGCTTCGACTGATGATGATGCTCTCCCTTCTACTGATGTGGATGCCTTTAACAAAGTATAAAATCATTCGAGCACATGGATTAAAGGATTAAAGAAAATACAAAATGTTACCTGTTTATCCCTGGGAGGAAGATGTTGATGATAGGCCCTTGAATTATGTCATTCTTGCTTGCATATAGTACACTTCAAAGGACCTTGCCCTTTCTTTCCTAGCTTAAGTGGCTTAGAAGGACCTTCAGGATTATTTGGTGGGTTGGTAGGAGTTTGTTCACCATTTTTCTCCAATTCAGTAGCTTCTTTGTTTCTCTTCTTCCTTGGTCTTCTAGGTTGCCTTGTATAATAGAGGCAAGATTTGTGGGTTGTCAGTATCATCCCATAATGACATACCATTCATCGACATTATTACGTGAGAATAAACTTCCAAGTACCGTGCTTTTGAATAGTAAGCATTCACATAATCCTTAGGTTTTTCTCTCTTGAAATGGATGGCAGATATTGCATGGTTGCAAGTTATTCTCGTCAAGTCATACTTCCTACAAGAGCATGTCTTGTCAAACAAGTCCACCATATATTGTTCCCCACCTCCAGCATCCACTTGAAATTTGGTCTCTCCTGACCATTGTGCAATGCACCTGCCACTTAAGAGTTTGGCTTCCTCCAACTTCTTCTTAATCTTAGGGCAGAGATCTCCTACTTGCTTCATCATTATACCTCACCACATTTGAATTCTATTCATCAACATAGTGTGAATCATTTGCATCATAGTTATAATAGGCTTTTCCCTTGCACTAGTATGACTGCATTGAATGATTCACACAAAATATTCAGTAACATGTCACACTTTGGATAGGTAGTCAAAGTGGGACTTGCTCCAGTGACTTACGGGCTTCTTCACTAGCCATTTGTAAGCCTCATCATCTAACTTCTTAACCTCTTCCATTGCCTTTTTGAAGTGTGGAACCGTTGTTGTTTTGGCAACTGCTCATAGAGCATCATTCAAAGTCTTCCTCTTGAACAAATTCCTATAGTTTGTGTACAAATGCCTCATACAGAATCTGTGGTGGCATATGGGGAGAACCTTTTGAAATGCTGGAATTAGCCCATTTGGCTTGTCACTGATAAATGTCCACCCATTTTGGTTTTCTATACCCACATCATCAGCTAACAGTTGTAAAAACTAAATCCAAGCTGCCTTATTTTCCATTTCTACCACTGCTTAAGCAATAACCCATGTCTCATCGTTTGAATGAATGCCAACAGCACATAACAACTGCTTTCCATGTAAAATCTTTAAGTGGCACCCATCTAAACCTATCAAAGGTCTACATCCTTCCTTAAAGCCTTCTTTGCATGCCCCTAAATAAACATATATCCTCTGAAACCTTCCTGTTGGAAATATGCCCTGAAAGTCAATCTTTGGAAGAAACCTTTCAGGACAAATGAATGGATGTATAGATGAATCTTATACAGCAAATGGCAAAGATACTAATTAGGACTATCTCAATAAACGATATATGTCCTAAGTAGGTAATCCATGGACAATGGATCGATTGAAATAGTAATCTAATGATGTTAGATTACAGAGACCTTCTTCACATAACCATCATGTCCAAAAGGTTCCTGGTCATAGGATTGTCGGAGGGATACTGACAATGCATAGACCGGTACATACTATGTCCGCTTCGATTGGAAGGATGGAAAGTCTCATCCCATTCGTGTGGTGACACTAAGACAAGTATGTAGGTGCTCATTAAGGGAATGAGTTCACTGAACACAATCAAACGAGAGTACTTGCATGGAGGTCTACTCACATGTCAAGCAAGTAACTCTAATGGTTGGAATAATGTAAGTAGTCCTTTGACCTGAGGCATCGTTGTTGTCTTGTGGTTAAGTACTTGATCTTTGATTATGTCAAAGTCACCCCATTCGCGGATGTCCACGGCATAGTTGGGGTTAAGCCACTTAGTCATGAAGGCAAGTGAATGCGCAACAAGGGATCTCTAATCCTCGTTATGAGAGGAAGAATACTCTAAGATATGATTCGGGAATCTTCGGCCGAAGTATCGAGCGTAATAAAGGAAAGCGTTCCTATACGACTCAAAAGAATCATATAAGAAGGAATAATCACATTAGGGGTTTGACATAATATATCCATACCCTAGTGATGTGATTGAGAGTATTGTTTTAGAGAAGGATCGAATTGCATTGTAATTCCAACTGAATAGGTTCTCCGAACAAATTCTACATTAGCTTGGGTAGCTATGATATATGGTTAGATGTCACTCATAGCTTGTGAGTTCTTCTAGATGATTAAATGTAGTCGTTAAAGAAGAAGGTGAATTAAAAGGAAGTTTTAATTCACTAAGTGATTGGATTAAATTTAATCAATTGGATTGGTGCCAATCACCTCACTGCCTTGCTAATTAGAACCTAAAATGATTGTACACCGATACACTCTTGTAGTGAGTAATTACTGGATGATGGAAATAATTAATTGGATTAATTAAGTGTTGTGATTAATTTAGAAAGTCTAAAGAAATCATAAAAGCGATAAAAGATCGTTTTGGGCTTAAAGAAACGTTCGGGTTTAATTGGGCCCATTGGGCCTAAACCCATTGGGCTTTTATTCAAGCATTAGATGACTTGAAATAAATGAAAGCCCAAAGCCCAAACCAACACAAGGAGGCCGGCCACTTAAAGGGAAAGGGAGAGAGTGAAAGTCAAGTTGTTGACTAGGTTTCTTTTTGTCTATATAAGGAACTTTATAGAGATATTTTCCTTAGGGTTTTTGTGTGTTTAAAACAACAAAGAGGAAAAGAAATATCTCTCTAAAACACCCAAAGGCCGGCCACCCAAGAGTAGATTTAGCTAATCATCTTTTCTCCTTTTGGTTATTCCTCCATCCATCTCACTACACTAGTGGGTGTGGATCTTTAGAGGTCTTCTTCTTTGGAGACTAAAGGAGAACTAAAGGAGCACTCATTCTAGCAAAGTGGAGGAGGCAAGGAGGGAGGCTAGGCTCAAGGAGTTCAAGGAGCAAAGGGCTTGGAGGTGGTCCATCCTTGGTCTCAAGTCTAGATCAAGAGGTATAAGACTAAACCTTCACTTTGTTCTTAACTTAAATGTTTTAGATGCATTATATATATAAACCTATGAACCTTGAAGGGGATTTGCATGACTATAGCTTTGATATTTTGTTATAAATGCTTCCGTTGCTTTCGTATATAAAACTTGATTTGTATATGCATGCTAGTCATTTTGAAATCCCATGTGAAAAACTCATAATTTTCCCTTCACTTCCATCATCCAACTTCAACTTCACAGTGCCCAAGGTTAGTCATTCTTACTTCCTCAGCAAAATCCCACAATTTGTTATATTGCCTACATGTTTCCCTTCAATAATCTTGAAAGCTTTATTCAATGCTCTATAAGCCTTCATCTTTGTACATCCATGATTTCACTCGGATTCCACAGTGGATAAAAGGATTCGATAGGCCATATGAGATTGAGCTTTATCTGATCCAAGTACAAATCTGTGGGTAAAGAAGCAGTCATATTCTTATTTTCCCAAGTCCTCCCGCAGGTGTGGTCATCAAGGACTATCTTGATTTGGATGCTGTTTGATCCTAAGCCCTAATGCCCTAACCCTTAAGCCCTAAACCCTAATGCCCTAACCCTTAAGCCCTAATCCTTAAGCCCTAACCCCTAAGCCCTAACCCCGAAGCCTTAAGCCCTAAACCTTAAAGCCCAAACCCCTAAGCCCTAAGCCTTAAACCCTAAAGCCCAAACCCTAAACCGTAAATCGTAAACCTTAACCCCTAAGCCCTAAACCCTAAACCCAAAAGCCCTAACCCCCTAAGCCCTAAACCCTAAATCCTTAAACCTTAAGCCCAAACCTCTAAGCCTTCCTAACCTCATAAGCCCTTCTAAACCCTAAGCGTCAACCCCTAAGCCCTCATAACCTCCTAAGCCCTCCTAAACCCTAACCCTTAAGCCTTCTTAAGCCCTAAGCCCTAAGCCCAAAGAAAACACTACATCTTTTTCACCAACAAAAAAAGCACCAAAAGGACCCTAGTTAGTGCAGCGAACAAACCTTAGGACCACACCCACCCCAAATGCAAGAAATTGTAATTCAACAAACCTTACGACCACACCCACCCTAAACCACAAGAGGACCCAAAAAGACCCAATTATCCAACAAATTAGTAAGCATTTTGAATAAATTTGAATTTGAAAACCCCACCCACCTCCAATAAACAAAACACCAAAAGGATTCTCCATTATTCCACTTGGCAGAATAAACAAAACAAAAGCACCCAAATTTGAACTTTTGTTTGTTAAACAATTAACCAAATGACCCCAAAGACCACCAGCATCCATACTTTTTCCCTAACAACAAAATACAAAGCACCCACCGAACCCCTGGACTACTAGCACCCAAACAACCTTTTTCTCGACAAGAATAAACAAAGCACCCTCATGCCCTCATTCTATAACATATAAGTAATCATTTCCAATAAACAATCAATAAAACCCACAGATCGCCAACAAAGATTTTCGAAGCAACAAACCCAGAATAACGGGAATAAAAAAAGGGAACCAACGAAGCACAAAACGAACTGAAATTTGTACTTACAGTAGGTAGGCGTCGTTTGCTTGGGATCCTTGCACACATTCCACCCCATTTTGATTCTTTTGAAATATTGTCAGATCCTTCAAAAATCAGAAGAATTTAGGGTTTTCAACAAAAACGAACAAAATGATGGTAGGTGACGGCAAGCCCTAAACAAAAGGATTTCGCTGAATGAACTAATGATCGTGATTTGGCCGGCGATTTGGGGCTGATGATATGAAATTAAGGTTAGGGTTCTTTGATTTGGGAACTGGAACGATGAAATAGAATGGAATTCCACGGTTGGGGCTTTAGGCTTCAACTTGAATGGCATGATTCACGAGGGAAATTTAAAAAAAATATATATATTTTTTTATGTGAAAAAAAATTAATTTAATTTTGTTTAATATACACGTGTCATGCTATTAGACGATCCATGTGCACAAGAAACCAACATGGAAGTTCATATGTGAAGAGGATGAGACCCAACATAAACCACATCAGCATATAATAGAGGAATTGACATACAACGTAACGGAGGTAGAACATTGCAACAAATTCGTAAATAAGGTATGACATTGAAACTTTTTAAAGGCAAAGTATGAAACTGTAAATGACCTAATGGTTGAGGGAGTTTTTGTAATTTACCCTAAAAAGTTAATAACTTAAAAAATAAAATTTCCCACCTTTTATGTAAAAACATGTGATGTACCACCCATGTTCCCGTCACAATGAAAAATTTCTCATTGTTAGCAACCTCATCCTCCTAACGTCGGCGACCTCCACTCCTCTTCTCTCCCCCACCCTTTTTTTTTCTTTTGAACCATGTATTCTTCGGAGTTGATGTTGATGGAGTAGGTCTAGGGTTTTGTTGAACTAGCTTTTGAAGGAGAAATTATGGAGTAGTACAGTATCACCACGTCAGCAGGTGATACTTCCACTCAAATTTTGCCACATGAACTTTTGTTTACACTTGGATTTAATGTCTTTTTCTTGTCTTTTTTTTTATCGTTAAAAAAAATTTAGAAACTTAAAACTTAAAACTTAAATTAATAATAAAACCTAGTAACCATCCTTACGACAGATCCCTAATCTCCAGCCACCACTCTCACACCTACCATGGCTGCCATCCTAGATGGACCAGGATCCTCTTCAGATACTCCAGGATCAATTGATCATAGTCATTCACAGTTAGCTTTCTGTTCACTGTCTTTTTTCTCCTCCCTTTCAATTTTTTCTTACTTGCTTTGCAAATGCCATCTCTGACCTACGCGCTCATCGTGTTCAACGAGATCCTCCCAAGATTTGCTTCCCTACCATAGAAGTAACAGCCCAAAAAATTCAAACTCAGAATAATCAAATAACCCAACTAATCCAATTCTCCAAATTCTGAAAGATAAAATTCCAAGTACCAACAACAACAACAACAACAACAACAAAGCCTTTTCCCACTAAGTGGGGTCGGCTATATGAATCCTAGAACGCCATTGCGCTCGGTTTTGTGTCATGTCCTCCGTTAGATCCAAGTACTCTAAGTCTTTTCTTAGAGTCTCTTCCAAAGTTTTCCTAGGTCTTCCTCTACCCCTTCGGCCCTGAACCTCTGTCCCGTAGTCACATCTTCGAACCGGAGCGTCAGTCGGCCTTCTTTGCACATGTCCAAATCACCAGAGCCGATTTTCTCTCATCTTTCCTACAATTTCGGCTACTCCTACTGTACCTCGGATATCCTCATTCCCAATCTTATCCTTTCTCGTGTGCCCACACATCCCACGAAGCATCCTCATCTCCGCTACACCCATTTTGTGTACGTGTTGATGCTTCACCACCCAACATTCTCTGCCATACAACATCGCTGGCCTTATTGCCGTCCTATAAAATTTTCCCTTGAGCTTCAGTGGCCTACGACGGTCACACAACACGCCGGATGCACTCTTTCCATCCAGCTCGTATTCTATGGTTGAGATCTCCATCTAATTCTCCGTTCTCTTGCAAGATAGATCATAGGTAACGAAAACGGTCGCTTTTTGTGATCTTCGCTAGATTGCTCCGGTCATTAGTGTGGATAAGTATATAAATGGATAGAGATAGGAAAGCAAACACAAGATGTACGTGGTTCACCCAGATTGGCTACGTCCACGGAATAGAAGAGTTCTCATTAATTGTGAAGGGTTTACACAAGTACATAGGTTCAAGCTCTCCTTTAGTGAGTACAAGTGAATGATTTAGTACAAATGACATTAGGAAATATTGTGGGAGAATGATCTCGTAATCACGAAACTTCTAAGTATCGGAGTGTGGTGTCGTCTTGACTTGCCTTATCTGTCTCATAGGTAGATGTGGCATCTTCTCTGGAAGTACTCTTCCTCCATCCAGGGGTGGTATCTTTAACTGGTGGAGATGCACAAGGTAATGTATCAATTTCACTTGAAGCTTACTTGTAGTTTCAGGCTTGGTCAAGCGCGATACAAACCATGTAGTAGGAGTCCCCCAAGTCGCCGGGCTAGGGGGTCTGCTGAAAGAGGTGACAGACAAGGTAAGCAATCAGAGCTCCGACTAATTGTTCACCTTCTCCCCATCTTGCAGCAGCATGAAGGATAAAGAGAAGAAAAATGAGAAGAGATGATATGAGATACTTTTGCTTTTGAAGAAGTAACTTTCCACAGGCTTATTCTTGAACTGAGCTGGAGGGTTTTCTGGTTTCCTCCAAAGTATAAGGCCGACTGAAGAATTTGAGGGTCAAAACAAGTCCATCAAATCTAGAGTACGTTCCACCCTGCTGATATGGGATACTTTTGCTTTTGACAGAGTAATGGATGTATCGGCACGTGTGCTGTTACGCTTGTCTCCACATGCTTCCTTGTATCCTTCGCACTTGCCCTATCTGTTCCTCAAGCAGATGCGGAATCTTCCCTGGAAACATAAGATGTTGAAGATGAGTACTCGAGAGCAATGCCAGGTAAGTAATCAGGTAAGGGGTTCCAGGCAGTCAGTTCCTGGCTGGAAGCTTGATTCCAAGTGCTGACTGATTGCTCTCTTTCTCCTTGTCTTGCAGGTAAAAACAAGGCCAAAAGAAAAAACAGGGAAAAAGCATGATATGGGATACTCTTGCTTTTAACCCTGATGATATGAGATATTCTTGCTCTAGTATAGCTTGTTTGCAAAGGTATTATCGGGGGGAAAGAAAGCTGAATATTTCGAAAGGCTTTGTTGGGAGTGCCCTATCAGATATGATGAAGGGTTGAGCATTTTTGCAGGTCTGCCTGTCCGTTGGGGATGGAGGTCGACATATATAGGAGTCTCCCTAACAACAAGTAGTAATGCTATTCCTTTACCCTGCTTGGTCATAGCACGGTAGTGGGAGCTGCCAGTTTCACATGTTTTAACTCTGTCAGAGCACTTTGAAAAAGTGGTCTGTGGTATCTGGCTCTCGAGATTCGGAGAACGATGCCTCTTCGATTTTTGAGAAAGCAATCATGTTGGGGGTCTGACTCTCGAGATTCGGAGAGCAGTGTCTCTTCGATTTTTGAGGAAGTAATCATGTTGGGAGTCTGGCTCTCGAGATTCGGAGGGCGGTGCCTCTTCGATTTTGGAGCAAGCAATCTTGTTGGGAGTGTTGTCTCGAATGTGAGTAAAGGTTGGACATGTTTGCTAGTCTACCTTGCCACGAAGCACAAAGGTTGACACATAGGGACTTTCCAATTATCCAGCAATGGTACTGTTCCTTTACCCTCTCTTCGATTTTGAGAAAGTAGTCATGTTGGGAGTCTGGCTCTCGAGATTCGGAGGACGGTGCCTCTTCGATTTTGGAGCAAGCAATCTTGTTGGGACTGTTTTCTCGAATGTGAGTAAAGGTTGGGCATGTTTGCTAGTCTACCTTGCCACGAAGCACAGAGGTTGACACACAGGGACTTTCCAATTATCCAGCAGTGGTACTGTTCCTTTACCCTTGTGGGTAATAATATGGTAGCTAGACCTTCAAAATTTATGTGTCTAAACTTTGTTAGTGCTGTTTCTTTGCTATTCTTTTACCTTTCTTGGTCAGAGCGATGTAGTGGGAGCTGCAAGCTTCACGTGCTCAACTTTGGCAGAGAACTTTGGCAAAGTGATCTGTGGTACCCATGAGTTATTGTTGCGTGTGGGAAGTGGGTGATTGAACAGTAAGATTCATGTGCTTTCTACTTCACCAGAAGTCTTCGACAGAATGCCCATAATTTCTGCAAAGCTGAGTGTGCGTGTGACAGGTGCTGACAAGGCTAGAAAAGTAGGTGCCTCTTTGATTTCTGAGATCGGCCCTCGTGGTCTCTGAGCAGCCCAGCTTTTGAGAAAGCGAGCGCCTCTTCGATTGATTCGGAGAACGGTGCCTCACCGATTTTTGAGAAAGCAATCATGTTGGGGGTCTGGCTCTCGAGATTCGGGGAGCAGTGTCTCTTCGATTTTTGAGAAAGTAATCATGTTGGGAGAGTGGCTCTCGAGATTCGGAGGGCGGTGCCTCTTCGATTTTGGAGCAAGCAATCTTGTTGGGAGTGTTTTCTCGAATGTGAGTAAAGGTTGGGCATGTTTGCTAGTCTACCTTGCCACGAAGCACAGAGGTTGACACACAGGGACTTTCCAATTATCCAGCAATGGTACTGTTCCTTTACCCTCTCTTCGATTTTTAAGAAAGTAGTCATGTTGGGAGTCTGGCTCTTTAGATTCGGAGGACGGTGCCTCTTCGATTTTGGAGCAAGCAATCTTATTGGGAGTGTTTTCTCGAATGTGAGTAAAGGTTGGGCATGTTTGCTAGTCTACCTTGCCACGAAGCACAGAGGTTGACATACATGGACTTTCCAATTATCCAGCAGTGGTACTGTTCCTTTACCCTTGTGGGTAATAATATGGTAGCTAGACCTTCAAAATTTATGGGTCTAAACTTTGTTAGTGCTGTTTCTTTGCTATTCTTTTACCCTTCTTGGTCAGAGCGATGTAGTGGGAGCTGCAAGCTTCACGTGCTCAACTTTGGCAGAGAACTTTGGCAAAGTTATCTGTGGTACCCATGAGCTATTGTTGCGTGTGGGAAGTGGGTGATTGAACAGTAAGATTCATGTGTTTTCTACTTCCCCAGAAGTCTTTGACAGAATGCCCATAATTTCCGCAAAGCTGAGTGTGCGTGTGACAGGTGCTGACAAGGCTGGAAAAGTAGGTGCCTCTTCGATTTCTGAGATCGGCCCTCGTGGTCTCTAGGGAGCCCAGCTTTTGAGAAAGCGAGCGCCTCTTCGATTTCTGAGATCGGCCTTCGTGGTCTTTGAGCAGCCCAACTTTTGAGAAAGCAAACGGCTCTTCGATTTCTGAGATCAACCCTTGTGATCTCTAAGCAGCCCAACTTTTGAGAAAGCAAACGCCTCTTCGATTTCTGAGCAGGCGCCTCTTTGATTTCTGAAGCTCCGTCGAGTGCAGATTTTTATAGGGGCTGGCATTAAGTTCCAAAGCACACTTGAATCTCCACCAGTAGAAGCTTCATTCTTGCACTTCTAAGATCTTGATTTGTCCGACCTCTTCTCTCTTCAACACCTTTGAAAATGTCTGGCCCCTCCGACCGTCGTTTTGACTTGAACCTTGTTGAAGAGGCAGCCCCGCCTTCTCCAGACAACATATGGCGCCCATCCTTCGTCTCCCCAACTGGTCCTCTTACCGTTGGGGATTCCGTGATGAAGAATGATATGACCGCTGCGGTGGTGGCCAGGAACCTTCTCACTCCCAAAGATAACAGACTACTTTCCAAACGGTCTGATGAGTTAGCTGTTAAGGATTCGCTGGCTCTCAGTGTTCAGTGTGCAGGTTCTGTGTCTAATATGGCACAACGCCTATTTGCTCGAACCCGCCAAGTTGAATCATTGGCGGCTGAAGTGATGAGTCTCAAACAGGAGATTAGAGGGCTCAAGCATGAGAATAAACAGTTGCACCGGCTCGCACATGACTATGCTACAAACATGAAGAGGAAGCTTGACCAGATGAAGGAAACTGATGGTCAGGTTTTACTTGATCATCAGAGATTTGTGGGTTTGTTCCAAAGGCATTTATTGCCTTCGTCTTCTGGGGCTGTACCGCGTAATGAAGCTCCAAATGATCAACCTCTGATGCCTCCTCCTTCTAGGGTTCTGTCCAGTACTGAGGCTCCAAATGATCCCCCTCCGGTGCCTTCTCTTTCTGGGGCTCTACCGACTGCTGAGACTTCTCCTAAGCAACCTTTGTGAAGGCTCCCTCTTGTGTGTTTATTTTGACTCATGTATATGTACATATTTGTAGCTTATCGGGGATATCAATAAATAAGCTTTCCTTCATTTCAACGTATTGTGTTAAATACACCAAAGCCTTCTTCGCTAAGTTCTTTGAATTTTCTTTTGTTGAAGCTTGTATGTTGAAGCTTTCTGAGTGGAGCATGTAGGTTGGGGTAGTGTTCCCTTAATTTCCCGAGTGAGGAAAACTTCTTGGTTGGAGACTTGGAAAATCCAAGTCACTGAGTGGGATCGGCTATATGAATCTTAGAACGCCATTGTGCTCGATCCTGTGTCATGTCCTTCGTTAGATCCAAGTACGCTAAGTCTTTTCTTAGAGTCTCTTCCAAAGTTTTCCTAGGTCTTCCTCTACCCCTTCGGCCCTGAACCTCTGTCCCATAGTCGCATCTTCTAATCGGAGCGTCAGTAGGCCTTCTTTGCACATGTCCAAACCACCGTAACCGATTTTCTCTCATCTTTCCTTCAATTTCGGCTACTCCTACTTTACCCCGGATATCCTCATTCCTAATCTTATCCTTTCTCGTGTGCCCACACATCCAACGAAGCATCCTCATCTCCGCTACACCCATTTTGTGTACGTGTTGATGTTTCACCGCCCAACATTCTGTGCCATACAGCATTGCCGGCCTTATTGCCGTCCTATAAAATTTTCCCTTGAGCTTCAGTGGCATACGGCGGTCACACAACACGCCGGATGCACTCTTCCACTTCATCCATCCAGCTTGTATTCTATGGTTGAGATCTCCATCTAATTCTCCGTTCTTTTGCAAGATAGATCCTAGGTAACGAAAACGGTCGCTCTTTGGTATTTCTTGATCTCCGATCCTCACCCCTAACTCGTTTTGGCCTCCATTTGCACTGAACTTGCACTCCATATATTCTGTCTTTGATCGGCTGAGGCGAAGACCTTTAGATTCCAACACTTCTCTCCAAAGGTTAAGCTTTGCATTTACCCCTTCCTGAGTTTCATCTATCAACACTATATCGTCTGCGAAAAGCATACACCAAGGAATATCATCTTGAATATGTCCTGTTAACTCATCCATTACCAACGCAAAAAGGTAAGGACTTAAGGATGAGCCTTGATGTAATCCTACAGTTATGGGAAAGCTTTCGGTTTGTCCTTCATGAGTTCTTACGGCGGTCTTTGCTCCTTCATACATATCCTTTATAGCTTGGATATATGCTACTCGTACTCCTTTCTTCTCTAAAATCCTCCAAAGAATGTCTCTTGGGACCCTATCATACGCTTTTTCCAAATCTATAAAGACCATGTGTAAATCCTTTTTCCCATCTCTATATCTTTCCATCAATCTTCGTAAGAGATAGATTGCCTCCATGGTTGAGCGCCCTGGCATGAACCCGAATTGGTTGTCCGAAACCCGTGTCTCTTGCCTCAATCTATGCTCAATGACTCTCTCCCAGAGCTTCATTGTATGACTCATTAGCTTAATACCCCTATAGTTCATGCAATTTTGTACGTCGCCCTTATTCTTGTAGATAGGCACCAAAGTGCTCGTTCGCCACTCATTTGGCATCTTCTTCGTTTTCAAAATCCTATTGAAAAGGTCAGTGAGCCATGTTATACCTGTCTCTCCCAAAACTTTCCACACTTCGATTGGTATATCGTCTGGGCCTATTGCTTTTCTATGCTTCATCTTCTTCAAAGCTACAACCACTTCTTCCTTCCGGATTCGACGATAAAAGGAGTAGTTTCTACACTCTTCTGAGTTACTCAACTCTCCTAAAGAAGCACTCCTTTCATGTCCTTCATTGAAAAGATTATGAAAATAACCTCTCCATCTGTCTTTAACCGCGTTCTCTGTAGCAAGAACCTTTCCATCCTCATCCTTGATGCACCTCACTTGGTTTAGGTCCCTTGTCTTCTTTTCCCTTGCTCTAGCTAGTTTATAGATATCCAACTCTCCTTCTTTGGTATCTAGTCGTTTATACATATCGTCGTAAGCCGCTAACTTAGCTTCTCTGACAGCTTTCTTCGCCTCTTGCTTCGCTTTTCTATACCTTTCACCATTTTCATCGGTCCTCTCCTTGTATAAGGCTTTACAACATTCCTTCTTAGCCTTCACCTTTGTTTGTACCTCCTCATTCCACCACCAAGATTCCTTTTGGTGTGGGGCAAAGCCCTTGGACTCTCCTAATACCTCTTTTGCTACTTTTCGGATACAACTAGCCATGGAATCCCACATTTGGCTAGCTTCCCCCTCTCTATCCCACACACATTGGGTGATTACCTTCTCTTTGAAAATGGCTTGTTTTTCTTCTTTTAGATTCCACCATCTAGTTCTTGGGCACTTCCAAGTCTTGTTCTTTTGTCTTACTCTTTTGATATGTACATCCATCACCAACAAGCGATGTTGATTAGCCACGCTCTCTCCTGGTATAACTTTGCAATCCTTACAAGTTATACGATCCCCTTTCCTCATTAGAAGAAAATCTATTTGTGTTTTTGACGACCCACTCTTGTAGGTGATCACATGTTCTTCTCTCTTCTTAAAGAAGGTATTGGCTAAGAAGAGATCATATGCCATTGCAAAATCCAAGATAGCTTCCCCATCCTCGTTTCTCTCCCCAAAACCATGGCCACCATGAAAACCTCCATAGTTGCCTGTCTCCCTGCCCACGTGTCCATTTAAATCTCCTCCTATAAATAACTTCTCCGTCTGAGCAATTCCTTGCACCAAGTCTCCAAGATCTTCCCAAAATTTCTCCTTCGAACTCGTATCCAACCCTACTTGAGGTGCGTACGCACTAATCACATTGATAAGTTCTTGTCCTATTACAATCTTGATTGCCATGATTCTATCTCCTACCCTCTTGACATCTACAACATCTTGTACCAAGGTCTTGTCCACGATGATGCCAACACCGTTTCTCGTTCTATTTGTGCCCGAATACCAAAGTTTAAACCCTGAGTTTTCTAGATCCTTTGCCTTACTACCAACCCACTTAGTTTCTTGTAGGCACATAATATTTATCCTTCTCCTCACCATAACTTCCACTACTTCCATAGATTTTCCCGTTAAGGTTCCTATATTCCACGTTCCTAAACGCATTTTGCTCTCTTGAACTCTACCCTTCTGTCCTAGCTTCTTCACCCTCCCCCGTCTAATAGGATCAAAGTACTTCTTTTGTGTGTCCCGGGTAAAGTTGATAGGAGCATATGCTCCCAAACAACTTTGAGTGGAGTCGTTCGAAAAGAAGTTTCTATGGCCCCCTTGCTCATTTAACACTGCATCCGGGTGCCGATGGAGATACAGCGACCCTTGCTCACTTATCACTGTGCTCGGGCCACACAGCGCGCCACTTACGGGTGACGCCCTAGCTTTAGCGCGATTTTGTTCTGGATTCATTTTCATAAGGATTCGACGTGATCATGGAGTGCCGGCTGTCGACTACCTGACGCCCTCCCCCTCCTCCTTTATCCGGGCTTGGGACCGGCCATGTAAGACATAGGCGGAGTTATTCCAAGTACCATTGCCTTAATTTGATTTTTAGGATGAATTTGACAAAAAAAAGAGTGGTGGTGCTAGAAAACAAGGGGGAGAGAGTGGGTTGCAGTTTAGGAGTCTGGGAGAGAGGGGGTAGTAGTTTAGGCATTTGGGAAAGACGCAGGGACGATTGAGGAAAATATTTTAATTTTGTTTCTTAAATTTTTATTTTATTGTTTATCAACAAAGTATTTAATGAATTTAAATCCAGCTATTAAAAATTATACAAATGGCAAGTTTTGAGTGGAAGTACTATAACTAACGTGGTACTACTGTACCATTCTATAATTTCTCCTTTTGAAGAGGGTTAAAGCTGATGGTTGAACCATCAATGGCAGTTTTAGGGTTTTTCATTTCCTCACTCTTCTCTTTATGTTTATGAATTTTTATTTTACTTTTGATTCGAAAGTATGCAAGCAAAATCAAACCTAGTAAGGAGGAGGGGGGTTTCCGACGACGGGTGGTTGTGGCTGACATTGTTGTTTTTTATTTTTTGAAGTAATAAGAATTTGTTGAGAAATCATCAAGGACATACATTGGACAAACATGTTGAACGTAGCCAAAAGGTCACATACACTAAAAAAAAAAAAAAAAAAAAACACAAAACTCACAATTACAAGCTCATAATGAATACAATGCAATTTCCCAACCACCATGGAGACCTGTATCTAACAACAAGAAAGATAACAACCTTGTGAACCAATATCTTACCAACAAGAAAGATAACAACCTTGCGAGTTGTAAAACCAACGTAACAACATCACGAGGAAAAGATTGCATCACCTCTGATGACCTTGCAATTGTCAGCAAAAAAACACTTCTATGAGTCACCTCCAACAAATGTAGAGCTTCCTCCTCGTTGTCCTTTTTCCATGCACACAAGCCAAAAGAAAACAAAAACTAACCTCCAAACAATAATTGTTGCTTAAAGATCTAAGTTTGATCTGTTGCTTAAAGAATTTCCCTCAACGCATCCCTAGGATTTTCCCGATTCAGTGGTTAGCAACGCTTTTGGTCTTTTAATGACTCTGCATCATCAAAGTTTAGATGACGAGGCTCTATGTAAGGTGTTCTTGCAGTGTTCAAGGGATCGAACTGACGTCGAACTTAGCTCCTACTTATAGATTAGTGATTAACAATCTAGCCATTGTGCGGGCCAATCATGTTCGGATCAGCAGCTTCTGATAGGATCAGAATAAAGGTTGGCACGATTGGTACTTAAATTCCCATAAGTGAAGATAAGAATCTGGGTTTATAGAGTAGTTCTGTTGGAGTTTTCGAAGGCTTTCATCTGTTTCTCTATGTCCATGAAGTTTGCATAATTCTCTGACTAAAAAGTCGTGTAGGTTCTTTGCAATTATTAATAGAGGTGTTGACCTTCAACAAAGTCTCCCAAATCTGATCCAAGGTGGGAGGGGTTCCAATTAAGAGCATCATCGTTCTCTGGAATGGTTGCAGCATCAGGGACCTGATTGCTCATACCAAGAGTAGTGGAGACGTTGGGAAGTGAATTTTTCTCGGCATGGGTGATGGAGTCATCGGGAAGTGGACTGTTTCCCGCCACCGTGTTAACATTAATGTTAACTAAACTTTCTTCTTTAGACACGCATATGGTAGATTGATTTTGGTCTAGTGGATTATGAGTTCACTCTCAATGAAAACACTAATTGTTGGAACCAAATTCACACACAACCGTAAAGCGTGGAGATGCACAAACTCGTTAACTTGTAAAATATCAAACAACCTTAAGCGTCCAAGGGCCAGAGGGTGCCGACCAAAGTCTCTTCGATAGTCAAGTTAGTAAGTAATATTATGAGACCCAAGCAGTAAGGTAGAGAACAAGTATGCGATAATTGCGTACCCAAAGATGAACCCTAGAAAGGTGTTTTTATACTAGTCATGAAAGAGAAATTTTAGGATATGAAATCCATATTAAAGTGGTAGAATCCCAGAGGATATTTAAGGGTAGATATTACACCCTCTTAAGAGTTAGATTACTTAAGGCGCACGCCAATCCCTATATTGTAGAAAGTCGAAGAATATTGGAAACCTTACTGATTCCATACTAGATCAGGTTTCTGCATATTGCGGAACAAGCATGGTCAATCTTAACGAAGTCATCGGACTGCGTCCACTGCTCCAGAACAGGATGATAGTGGCATTGTTGATCGGTTTGTGCAGCTTCGCTATGGAAGTTGCTGAGTCCATGACCAGACTTTAGAGATAATAGTATTTTGATTCGCCTTACTCTATATTTTAGTTACATTTTGGAGCATGCAGTATGGTTGTTGGGTCCAACGCATGGATAGTCTACTCTAATCCTATTATATTAGAACATGGATCCAACCCGATTGTTTATGCTAGGCTTTAACTCTCCGATTTGAGATTTACACTTCCTTGAGGAGGCCTACTTTGTCAAACGTTGGTAAAGTTAGTGATTAATTTGCCACTTAGCAAACAACATAAATCGGTCGTTGACAAATTATCATACCTTTTTATCTAAATTATACTTTCATTACTTTTTATATTATCTCGTTTGCTTCCTTTGTTCTAATTTTGATGTCAAATCTCATGTGTATTACGATTGTGTTGATAAGATTCTTGTGGCTAAGCTCTTAGGGTTTAAGGTAGCAAATTAAAACAGGTCAACTAGTAGTATAATTATGTTGATAATTTCATTTGAATTTGATACAAATTGATAGAATCGGAGATCACTAGTGCTTACCAAAGCCAAATGGACTCGTGTGCTCCATCTTCAAGTATATTGCCAAACAGCCATTGTCTCCCCAATTGTGGGTCTTAATTATTTTTATCCATTCTTTGTACATAGTCATAGGGTAGCATTATTGGTCTTCTGTAAAAAAAACATCTGATGCAAATTACCTTTTGAGAGAACTTTCAACTTATAGGAGAAAATTGTATAATGATGAAGTTGAATGTTTTACATATGCTTTTTAGTCAAAATGGTTCTTAAGATTAATATAACTTTTTATTTAGGTTCTTGATATTTGAAATCAATAGAAATGATTCTTAAGGTTGTCCATCATTAATTATTTTGATTATTCCGTAAAAAATCTCTATTATACAGACTTTTTAGTCAAAACTTGACGCAATTTACTTTTTGATAGAATTTCAACTAATAGGAGAAAATTGCGTAAAGATGAAGTTGCATGTTTTATATATGATGCGTGTTTGTTCATAATTTACCAACCGAATTCGACCATGGATCGACGTTGGTAAAAGTACGTAGCTGCTTTTGGGTCACCATCGGTAACTTTTTATCTTGTCGGTGCAGAGAATGTAAAAAGCGATAAAGCTGTAGATAAATAATTGAAACCTCGGTGCTCAGTAATTATGCAGCAATGGAGATGAGGATACAGGAACGTCATAATTATTTAAATGGGTTTAGGGTTGAGGCATTCAAATTATTTAAAAACTATGTTATCTTAATATTTTAATATAGAGAAATTAGGTTAGGTTTATATCATTCTTTTTACTATTCTATTGATTAAAATCTTATTCATTTTCAATTTTTGATCAAAATCCTTAGGTATTAATAACATCATTAATTATTTGAATAATAAAATATTTTTATTTTTAAATATATTCCTTTACTATTAAAAATGTTACAATTTATGGCTAAATTTTTTATCATATATTTTTATTTTTAGTTTGTACCTACCAATTTTTTTTTTCATTTTTAATTTGTACCCAGATATGAGTTTTTTTTGTGCCCATATTTTTTAAAGTTTTATTTGTGTTTGTACTCACGTGTATACCGTCATGTGACATTGTATATTTAATCAATGACAGAAAAATTACATATGGTATATTTATGTTTTATGCCTAAACGTTGTATCATATATTTATATTTTTAGTTTGTACCCACTTTTAATTTGCAACATTTTTTTTAAATTTGTAGTATTTTCTTTTTAGTTTTATTTTGTACCCATGTATTAATTTCTTTTAGCGCCTATATTTTTTAAAAATTTATTTGTACTCATATTTTTTTAATCTTTTATCTGTATCCTAATTTATTTATAATGTACCCATTCTTCTTTATTAATGTACCACTTTGTTATATGTGAAATATATCAATTTTTTTAACACTATGGATACATTCTTTTGCCATTTATTATTTCTTATTTTTACAGAGTTTTTATCCATTTATTCAATCAAGATGTTTGAATTTTTTTATTGTAACCGTTTCTAATAGTATTATAATGAGGGGTTTTAAATTTATAGGATTATAAATCTCATAAAATATCAAACAATTAATGTCAAAACTATAAAAATATAAATATTAATTTTAATATAATGAGGTGTACAAAGTCAAGAGACTTTAATCAAACTTTGAATACTATTAAGGTTTTAGTCAAAGAAAGTTAAGGATTAGGGACTGCATACAAAGTATCTCTTTTAATATTAACTAATGTGAAACATTACATATTAGTTGGTTATTGTTTGTAAATAAATAATAATTCATAATTCTACAAATTGTAAACTAAACTAATACAATGTTATCGCATTGATAAAGATTTTAAAAATTGAGATATGAACTAGTGCTTCTGAAAAGAAAAAATAATCATACTGGATACTCGTCTTTATACAAAATCCAAAAAATACAAATTTTGTATTGTAAAAGTGAAGCAAAGTTCGCATAGTCGCATCATGACAAATATTTGGCTTACTAGAAAATGTTACATTTAAGGATGATGATTTTCACACACCTAATTGTACATCTCACATACTCTTTCAATTGTTGAATAGTATTTGGCACTGTGGGTGAGATAAATAGAGTGTGTTAATGTTGTGTATCATTAAATATATATTTCTTTCACAGTCATTCTTTCTTTAATTTTTAAACGTCTCTTCCATATTCTTTCTTCCATTTATAAAAAAAAAAAAAAAAAAATAAATAAATAAATAAAAACTGAAATGTAAAAACGAAATGGTGATTAATGGATTCTGATAATTGTCTTAGTCCTTGTGTTTTCTTGAACCAAAGTACCAAACCCATCAAATACCCTTTTCCCTTTTCTGCTATCAACTTCTAAGTTGGCAAGAAAAGGAGGATAAGTTGGGTAGCTTTGCAATTATGTCATGTCATTCATTGAATGGACGATGATCAAAAAGCCACTGACCATGAAAGCAACCAGTCATCATCTTGAAAACATGTTACATTCGTTGCACAACTCAATTGTGAATTGAACCCCATCACAAAAAGCCGCTTACAATTTTTTATCCATTTATCTAAAAAAAAAACAGTCCTAACCCATAAATTATCCAAAACTAAAAAAAGAAAACAAATTTATATATAAGACTAACAGTCATCACCTCGTTGACTTGCATTTTTTATCGCATCTTCCTTTCAGGAGTCCAGTGAGGTAAAGATGGGCTGAAATGCTTGGAAATTACCCTGGAGTCTAGTAACTCCATGATTGGGGTAAAATTCACACATCGCGGCACCTTGTACTGGTTAATCGACGCGCCTCTCGAGATTGCGTAGTCCATTAACTCCTCGAATGTGCCACTCTTCACCACGCGTATCTCCAGCGGCCCGATCGAGTTGTCCGACACTCGACCTTGCCGGTACACCGAGTTAAGCGATTCCTCCATTGCCAGGCAGCATTGGTCCATCGTCGAGTCAAACGACTCGCCCTCCGAGTTCGCCGAGTCCTTCACGAGAAGTTCCCAGTAGATAACATAGTGCCCCGGGATTGTCGTCGTGTCGGCGTAGCTTGTGTACTCCACCACGCTAGCGCTGAATTTCTGGAGGCGCTTGGAGGCGTTGTCGATGGCGAGTTGCAACTCTGCCTCGTCGGTCTTGTCCGAGTCAATACTGAGCAAAACGTTCTTCCTCCTCACGAAGTGGAACTGCGGGGCCGAGTTGTGGAACCCGGTGACTCGGAGGATGTCGCCAACTCTGTACCGGTGAAGCCCGGCATAGGTGGTGATCACCAGCTCGTACTCTCTTCCGACCTCGACGTTGACCAGGTCAACGAGTCTGGTTCCCGACTCGCCACCGCCACTCACTAAGTTTGGCTCGTAGGGAAGGAACTCGAAATAGGCCATGTTTGGCATTATCGTGTAGGAAACTTCAGAAGGCTTGCACATCGGGTTGAGGTTGAGTCCGAAATAACACTCCGACGATGCGTACATCGTACATGCCATCGGCAATCCGCCGCTGTAGTAATCCAACGTCGGAATGTACTGCGCCATCGCGCCCGTCACTATCACATCTAGATATTTCGTGTTTGGCCATATCCGGGTCAAAATCCCATCCCAATTTTCGTTTCCGCACTGTTTGGACATGAAATCCGCCAGCTCCGGGTCGGGTTTTAAGATCCTGCCTATGCAGGATTTCAAATCCGAGTCAGTTATTTTAGAGCTGAGAGTCCCGGTCCGAATGTCTTCCGCCAGCTGTTGCCAGTTAAGCTGGAGGAACCGTATTGCGCGGAGGAGACCGGACGCGAAAACGGCGCCGAGGCGGAGGACTTTTTCGCGCTCGAGAAGGCCGCAGAGCATTTGGGCGTACATGCTCTGGAAGGAGTCCGGGCAAAGGATTGCATCAGTGGGACTCGTGTACACGTTGTACGGGTCGTACGGGCGCGTCTTGAAGTGCTCGCTTTTGTAGTAGCTGGTGAGAACGGGTCGGGCCAAAAGCCCGCCGGGCGTCTTTGTTTCGGACTTTACGAACAGAAAGTAAAGGCCCTTTCCCTTGTCCAGCCCGGGCACACAACTGTTCCATTAAACAAAAAAAAGTTTATTAGAAAATGATATTTTAATTAAATAATTAAACAAATTTAAACGCGTATTTTAATTAAATAACTATTTTTAAAATACTTACAGGTTCATGACGGGCATAAGAAGGCTGTATAATAATTGGCGACGATCCAATTCCTCCTGAATTGTTGGCATCAGCTTCCTCTCTCCAGCTGAAGTCCCAGAACTGTAATTTTCCATATATAAAAAAAAAAAAGGTCAACAAATGAATAAATTAATTCACATAATTTTGTGAACAAAATTAATATAGGTGAGTGATTAGTTTGTGATTTAGTTAATCAATTACCTGGTGAGGAATTCTGAGATGGGATGAGCTGACAAGATGGGGGAGCGATCACCATTGGCGATGCGTTGGATTTCGGGCTGGAGATCCTCGTAGGTAATCACCGGGAGTTTGGACTTGAAAGTTTTGCGGTCGGTGGCGCCGCCGAGTTTGAAGCGTTTAAGGTACTCGGTCTGGGCGTTTCGAGCTAGTATCTCGGACAGCACCCTCTCTTGCACGGCGTCGGCGTTCCGGGTAGTTTCTTCAATGAACTGTAACGCTTTGGCGTCCTTCTCGCAGGCGGGTGGGCCGAGGGGAGAGAGTGACGAGTCGACAGCCATTTGAAGATTAGATTTTGGAGTGGCGAGGGCTGTAAGTTAGTTTGAAATGAAGGGTCTTTTGTTGCGTGTTGGTTATAAACAGAGAAGAGAAGGTAGTGAGGGGCTGTAAGTTAATTTGAAATGAAGGGTCTTTTGTTGCGTGTTGGTTATAAACAGAGAGGAGAAGGCAGTGAGGGGAGAGAGAGGAGAGGAGTGTGTTTGGTGCAGTGAGATTGAGGAGCGGGTTTGGAGGGCTTTATATAGGGGGTGGAGGCGGGAGTTTTGAGTGGCGGGCCCCTGTTGGGAGGGAGGGTGGGACACACGGAGGGAGGGGGAAGCTGACGAAGGGAAAACGGAGAGTCGTGGGGTGGTCTAGGAGAAAAGGGACAAGAGGGGCCCCACAACACGTAGAAAGTAGAGTGGGTGTACATATTTTGGAGGGTAATAAGCGTCAGCCAACCAAGCGGACTGCTTTGGGGTGAAAGTGTTGGGCGTCGACAGCGATGGGCTGCCAGCGGAGGAGGCAGATTCTACTGTAGCAGTATAGCAGCCATTCCACGTGCCTCAGATGCCTCCTCCGGTTCTCCGGTTCTCCTCTCTCCTCCTCAAGGCTGCGGAGAGCACTAAATTCAAATTAGGTGACGACTTTCATTTTGTTTCTATTATTTAAAGAATATAATACTTCAAACAGAAAAACAAACATACTAGTTTGTTATTTTGTTAATCTTTCAATCGGATATCCATATACGTAGTAGGGGCCAATCTAATTAAAATTTGGCATATATGATATATATGTATATGATATTAATATATAGAAACTGCATGCATGTGCACAGTGTACGTATATATGTGTGTATGACAAATTCTTTAGTGCATGCATCCATCTAAATTCACATCACATGCATGCAAATTCTAATACACACACACACACATATATGTATCATATTATTGTGATGTGGAACAGTTTTTGCATTTTTTATGCTCTTGTTGTTGCATGTGTCTCTTAAATTAAGGGAAGAGATTCAAGAGAACCAAAACCCTATTATTTTCTTTCATTTATATATATATGTGTGTGTGTGTGTGTTCCAATTATCCAATCTATGCGTTTTTTAATCTTCTAAATTGAGCGACATTAGAGGAGGCGGGATTCAAACTTAACTAGGTCATTGGGTGTATGAATAATTAGTACTCTTATAACAGCTACAAGTTCCTTTTTGCGCTTTCTTATAACTGTATATTGACGTATTGTTAATATGATATAGTAGTAATCAATAGAGGTGTTAATTACTTTCGATTATCTCCATCATCCCTGGTCATACTCATCATCGAGATTCTCAATCATACCATGATTATTTACTTATAACTTGGCATAATTTGATTAATTCTGTTTCAAGAAGAACGAAGCTTATCCATTAGAAGCATTGGTTACAAGAGCATCACAAGCACTTAAATTCATAAGCCAAACACTAGTAGAAAAATTTATTTCCGCAACAAAATTTTAGGCGACGAAGCATTTTTCCGTTACATAAGTGACCTTTGCTCAACAAAGTATCATTGTTGTAAGGCGAAATTGTTGCGGCCATGAAAAAATATTAAAAACTTTGCGCGATGAATATTTCTTCGATTAAGAAGACTTCTCACGACGAAGGGAAGAATTTGTCACGCAATCTCTGGCAAAGAAAGTGGTAAAAAGAAGATTTGGTGCTAATATATCGTCAAACAAACATTTTCTTGAGCAAGGGAGCACTTTATCGCGTCAAATTTGCGTGACGAATAGGTGTCCTTCTTTTTACCTTTGAGAAGAAATTACTGCGTAAAGTGCTTGGAAATGGTCAATGTGGTCGGTGAGACATTTAAGGCAGAGAAATTACTGCAAACTTTGTGCGACAAGTGCTTCGTAGCGCAAAGGGTTCACGGGTTCTATCAAATCTCATATCCACTTTCCCTCATCCTCATTCTCTTCCTCATCCTTTTCCCCAAACCTCTCACCCCTTCGTTTTCTTTTCCCCCAAACCCCTCATATCCAAATTCATGTTTCCCGTTTTTGTTACTTTTTCCGTCGAAAATCTTCGATTTCCAAGGTAAGTCTTTATATATCCAAATATAGAACAATGTTGTTTCGATAATTAATTTTAATTGATAAATTGTGTCTCATAAGTTGTGGGTTTTCGAATATATGAAAATTATAATGTTGAAGATGTTCGATTCCACTACTGCTCCAACTGGACAGGGATACGATGGAGAATGATCGAACAGGTAATACTGAAGCTGTGACGGAGACGCACTATATATTTGTGCACGACATATGGGCATTATCGTGGAACCACTATCCTACGGAGTGGTCATCCTGGAAAAAAATGCTGGCCAGATGAACAAGTCTTTGCTAAATGAGATATCGATAATAATCAATTAGTTAATTAATAATTCATTTTGATTTTGATTTAAATTATAGGACCAAGTACCTAAAACCCCATAATCTTTTATTGGTCCCAATTTTTTTAAACATTGCAAACAAGTACTCGATCAAAAAAATTTCAAACAAGTACCCAATATATTGAAAATGTCACATTCATTATGTCCCACTTAATTTTTTCCTTTAAATGTAAATGCAGAAACAATGGGTACCACTTATTTGCTTACTTGGACGCTAAATGGTAATAAAAATAACTTTAAAAAAGACATGAAGATGAAAAAAATAAAAATAAATAACAAATTCACAAATAAAATTGAAAACAAAAATGAAATCGAGAAATCTCCTTACAAAGAAAAGGGTTAAGAATTCAGATAGGGCTTCAATGAGCTTGTTTCTACTCATGTGATTCCTCATTTGCCGATTTTCGGCTAGTAAAGCTTCCAGTTCTTCTTTGTGGGCAGTGAAGATGGTGATGGCCGCATCATGTCATTCTATACCATTTCAACAACCTCCATGACCTTATTCTCGATGTTGGTGGCTTGAGTTGTAGGGTGGAGTTTGTGGCTACACGTTGAGTTTGGTGTGATGGCATGAAGGTGGTGATGGTTGTGGATGCAAATTTTCTCCTCCTCGATCTTGGACGATTTTGCACCTACAAAACAACTAGCACCTTAGGTTAAGGCCAAAAGCCTCACGCGCCCACGATGAATGGGGGGGGGCTTTGGCCGAAGAAACTCCGATGCCAAAGTTAGAATTTTTAGAGAGAAATAGTGTTTAGAGTATTTGGGATTTTTTGCAAGAGGTTTGGAATGAATTTTTGGTGAGAATATGTGTCTATTTATAGAGTTAGGGTTTGCCCTATTTTGAATAATAGTAACCGGCCATTGGGTTTTTGTGGGGGTTAATTTCATGTTTAATTTGCCAATTTATTGGCTAATTAAATATGAAAAGAATAAATGGGTGGTTATAAAAATGATTGACTATTTTAATAAGGAAAATGGGAAAGATGAGGATGTGAATAGTGGGGGCCGGTTTTGGGCTATTAATTGAGTGATTTTATTGACTATTAAGGATGATTTTAGGAGACATGGTAGGTATATATTATTTAGCTAATTGATTAGCTAAATAATGAAATAGAAAATACTAGGTTTTGGGAAATACCTTATAGAAAGGATTTGATAAAAGAGGTTTTTAATTGTTACCTTTTTTGGGCACTTTTGACTTGATTGAAAGATGATTGCCCACTGCTCGCACGTAGGAATCCTAGTATGCTTCGTGGGTATTTTTGTACTCTTTTGTCCAAGAGTCCACGTGTCGCCTAGCGAATATTTTTGGCTCCACAAATGCCCCCACACCTGTTGGGCTGCTTGCAGAAAAGTGCAACAGGTGTAGAGATTTTCTCGCTTTAGGTAACTTGGAATTGCTTCCTATTTTGTTGTTGATTCTCTCTTTTAATAGGAAATTAGATCCTTCTAGGAAAAGGAAATAAATCCCTCTCAAAGTTTATTTAAATCCACCTTAAGTGGATTATCAAATCAACTTTTAGAGAAAAATTTATTCTACCTTGCAAGAGAGAAAGAACTTAGAGGATATTTGTTCCCCCTCCTCTAGCAATTTTCTACATCTTGCCCGTGCAAAGGACCGTCTTTCGTTGCTTGCTTTGTCTTCTCGTTGTTTCTAGGTAAGAAAAAGAAAAAAATTATTTTTCTTGTCTTCTTGATTCTCTGGAATCTTTGGATCTTGACTCTTGGCTTGATGGGAATCGGAGACTTGTGATGGGCTGGTGAACCATGGCATGGCAATGCCGTGAAAAAATATACATATATATATATATATTTTTTTTTTTTTTGCCGAGAGCTGTTTCTTTTTTTTTTTTTTTTTTTTTTGAAAACAACTCTCTAACAAATCTTCCTTGTACTTTTGTAGAATTTTCAAGCATGTCTTCCTCGAGCCGCAAGAATGATGATGGTGTGCCCCCGTTGTATCGTCAAGGCAGGTTTTTGAGTAAGATTGGCTACTTCAAAGCTGCTCACCTCAAGATTAGCTCCGACAATTTGTTTAGAGATTTTCTTGAAACGTATTGGCATGCCATTCCGTCGGGAGTGCGTGTGAGGCGAGTTAAGGATGGTAGCAGCCGGGAACCATGCAGTGGAACTCGGAGAGCTATCAAGTTCCATCCTTACTATTTTGTGTTAGGGTTTACTTTCCCTATGCCGCGTTTCTTCCAAGAAGTGCTTTGCTCTATGAAATGTGCGCCTGCCCAATGTTCCCCGAATGCGGTCCGAGTGATGGTGGGGTTCCACAATTTGAACCAATTCTTTGACTTGGGACTAACCACCAACGAATTTTGGTATTTCTTTGACATAGGTCGTATTGATGGAGTTGGACAACTGCGAATTCGTCATAAGCTTTTTGATAATTCGAGCAAAGGAGATCATGATTGGGCCAAAGAGACTTTGGAGATAAGTGGAGAATGGGAATCCGATTCTTCTATCGGGCTGCGTGTATCAACGGTCTTCATATCTGGTAAGCAGACTGCCTAGTCTTTTCGGCTACTTTGCTTTAGTGCCAAATTATTCTTCAATTTTCTGATTGTCTTCCGTTTTTTTTTTTTTTGTAGATTCGGAATTTGGCTCAACTCCTAGGGTTTCTCCAGAAATGAAAAAAGTACATGTCGCTCTGGGTATCCCTTCCGAGTATCGTGAGTGGTGTTGGCTACTTAGTCCTCTTCGTAAGGAAAAATGTGGACTGCCCCCAGAAGAAGAAATAAAACGGATCAAGGCAGACGCGATGGCTCGTCCTATCACTGTGATGGAGCCTACTATCAATGAAGGTGGGAAAAAGAAACATTCCCCGCCTGCTCAAGAGATGCCTGCTGAGAAGAAAACGAAGACTGCTCGTGGGGATTCTCCGGCTGCTCCCAAGATTGTGATTGACCTGACTTCCTCTAAGGGCGAGAAAGAACGAACTGCTACATTTGTGCCGGTAACGCCTATTGCTTCGAAGGCTGCTAGCTCGATTGCTGAAAAAATTGCTCAGCGTAAAAGTTCTTCCGTGCCTTTGGTACCAAGTTTGTGCCGAAGCATCCGTCCGGGATTAAACCTGGCTTACCCTTGAAGAGGCTTGCTACTATGAAGAGTGATAAGGTGCCCCTGTCTGCTAAAGTGGCGCCAAAAACTGCTTCCTCCGCTGCTGCAACCAACTTGTCTGCTGATAAGAATGAAGCTGCTCGCTCAGGCAGGCTTGAAGAATCCGCCAAGTCCGTTTCTGGGGAGGCTGCTAAGATTTGTGCGCTTTTGAAACCAGATCTTCTTGAAGACATGAATGTATGTGCCCAGTTTGTTGATGGCGTCAAAGAGATTGTTGGTCCGAGTCTTTTTGCAAAGCACACACCCGAGTATAGGAAGACTGCTCTGCTAGCCATGATGCAGAAAACAACAATTCTGGCAGCCGAGTCTATGTTCCTTGACCAAGAGGACACCAAGGCTGCTAAAGAGATGGCAAGAACTATGGCTGCCGAAGCTTATTCCTTGGCCGAAAAAAATCAAGAAATTGGAATATGAGCTTGCTGCTTTAAAGGAATCTAATACTTCTGCCCCCACTTCTCTGCAGCTTGAGGCCGCTCACCAGGAGATCATAGATTTGAATACTAGGCTTGATGCGATCCAAATAAAGAATGAAAGTGCAGAGAAGGAAATTGAGCGTTACATACCTCAGATTCAAGATCTTGAGCGTTCCAAATCTGAATTTCGCTCCGCTGCTTATGCAAAGGATGAAGAATTGATTGCTACTTACAACCAAGCGATCCACTTCAAAAAGGTTGTTGACAGGCTTGAGCCTCAAGTGTCGGAACTTCAAAGTGTTTTGAAGACCAACGAAAATCTGAAGAAAGAAATTGAAGAGTTGCAGCGGGTTCGTGCTTGCCTGCTTGAGGAGAATGAGCAGTTGAAGAGTGAGAAAGATGGTTTCGAGGCTTCGCTTATTCAGAACCAAACCGATTTCTACAAGCTGGGCTATGTAGATCATCTCTATGGGCGGCCATCTGACTTTGAGTTTTCCGGTAAAGACTTCGAGACCTTCTTTATTTCTCCAGAAGACTTGCTCGATTTTACCTTTGAGTCTTCTATCGGTGAAATAGTTGGAGGAGTTGATACCCAGGCTGGAGCAGTCGAGGGTAAAGATTCAGAGGATGCCGCTGCTGAAAACACCAAGGCTGCTGAAGGTGTAACGACCGAGCAGTTGGGAGATGTCCAAACTACTGAAGAGTAGTCTTCTAAGTAGCTTTTAGGATTTCCTTTTCTTTCCTTTGTTGCTTTTGCTTGAACTCCTTCGGTATTTGCTTGTTGTTTATCAATTTTGCTATAAAATTTAATAAACTTGCTTCTTTTTCTTTTCCCATCCTTGCTCTTTTTTTTTTTTTTTTTTTTTAACCTTTAGTCCTTATAGGCCAGTGGCAGGCGCGCTACTTTTCTATAAGCAGACAAGCCCACATAGCCTATGCAGCCGTAGGTGTTGATGTAGAACTTTTGCAAAGTTGTTAACCATAACGTTGGCAGCCGGATGCCTTACTTACAGAAGCAGACGAATCCGCGTAACCACTTGGCTATTCAACCTTGGCTCTTTCCAATTCCGTAGGCTGTGTAGCAAGTATCACAACACTTTAGGACTTGGTGTAGGTTATTCTGCGTTTGGCAGAGGTTAAGTTTATCGACTACGTAGCATGTCGGTAGTGGATAAAATCTTCGCGTGTGCACGCTAACTTGTTTAACCTTTCACAAGAATGTGCGGTTGCATAAGTCTAGCGTGGTTCTACTGCTCGAAGGGCAAGCCGTAGGCAGTCTTCTGGAAATCCGTAGGCTACCTTAGTGCACTCGGTAGCAGCTTTAGGTTTCCAGGGCAGCCGCCCATTGGGTGTGCTGCATAATGTGCCCCCTTCGTCTCTAGGGCCCAGTTCCCTACGGATTAAGCCGATAGACCCACAATCCTTCAACTAGCTAAGCCTTGAAACAGACCATTGTGGCTACTTCTAGGAATCCCGGCGCAAGCCATCATGCACCTAGTTATTCTAGGGCAGCCAAGCTCATCCACGTCTGGATATTCGGAGTGTTGAGTTTATCCTCCCGCCTTAGAGAGCACAGTTGGTCCCTTAGGGGGTGTAATCTTCTTTTGAAGTGCAGAAAAAAATAAGTAGTTGTAGACATATATTAAAGCCAAGTTACAAATTACTTTTGAATTCTTTATTGAAAAATAAAATGAGCAAATAACTTGGTTGCAAAACTGCATGATGATTGGATAATCCTCAGTTTACGAGGTGGTGCCCATTGAGCTGCTCGAGTCTTCGGGTCTTGATATAGTGTGAAATCACACATGGTATTTCCTCAAATTGTAGGCGTTCCATTGCTTCTCGATCTCTTTATCATTCATGGTAGCAAGAGTATAACTGCCTTTGCCGCCGACTCTGCTGATCTTGTAAGGACCTTCCCAGATGGGGTCCATTTTTTTCGAGCCTTCTCTGCGGGCAGTGATGAAAGCTTTTCTTAGGACTAGGTCTCTGGGTTGGAACTGCCGGATCTTGGCCCTTTTGTTGTAGCTGGAAATGAGCTGCTGCTGGTAGGCTGCGATGCGGGTGATGGTTTGTTCGCGCCTCTCTTCTGCCAGATCTAAATCTGTGGCCATCTCTTTACTGTTCTGCTCAACGCTTGGCAATAGAGTGTTGATGCTCGGCACGATGATGTTGGGATGTATGATTGCTTCTGAACCAAACGCCAAAGAGAAAGGAGTTTCACCGGTTGCTCGTCTTTTGGTGGTGCAATATGCCCATAAACATCCTGGGAGCTCATCTGGCCATTTTCCCTTTTTGTCGGTGAGAGATTTCTTGAGGCAGTCGAGGATTGTCTTGTTGGATGCTTCAGCCTGCCCATTGCCTTGAGGATATCTTGGTGTGGACATGTGTTGTTTGATGCCGTATTTTTGGAAGAACTTTGCCAAATCGTTTCCCACAAATTGAGGACCGTTGTCAGTAACGATGGACTGAGGGATGCCAAATCGACAAATGATGTTCCTCCATATAAAGCGTTCTATGTCCATCTGAGTCGTGGTTGTCATGGGTTCTACTTCTACCCATTTGGTGAAATAGTCGGTTGCCACGATCATCATGCATTTGCCCCTCGTAGCAGGCGGCATAGGCCCTACCAGGTCGATTGCCCATTGCATGAATGGCCAAGGACTCGTTTGAGGGTGTAGCTCACTGGCGGGTAGTGCTGGTACTGGTTTGTAGCGTTGGCAGCGGTCGCACTTTTGGACTAACTCCTTAGCATCTTGGTGCATGGTAGGCCAGTAATAGCCTGCATTAAGAGCCTTTTGGGCTAAGGATCGACCTCCAGAGTGATTCCCACAAACGCCTTCATGGATTGAGCTTTGAACCTTCAAATCATCGGGAGGTGCTAGGCAGCGGAGATGTGGTCCGGTGTAGGATCTTCGGACGAGAATGCCATTCCACATATAGTAACGTGCCGACTTAATTTGGAGCTTCCTTGACTCCAATCTTTCTGTGGGTAATGTGTCGTTGACCAAGTAGTCTATAATTGAACTTTGCCAAGTGGGAGTTACACTAACCTGTGACACTTCAGCTATCGACTCCATTTCTATGCTTAGCTTGTCTAGATATTCCACCGGAATTGAGCGTTTGAATTGGTGGTCAAGGGCGGAGCCTAAACCAGCTAGTGCATCTGCATGTGCATTGTCTGCCCGCGGAACTTGAGTGAGAGTGTAAGTCTGAAATGCTTCAAGCTGCTGGCGTACTTTCTCTAGGTATTGTGCCATCCTTGGGTGTTTTGCCGTGTATTCCCCAGTAGCGTGGCTGGTGATTAGTTGGGAATCAGAATGAATTGCGAGTTTCTTCACCGCCAAGTCTTTTGCCATTCGGAGGCCTGCTAGTAAAGCCTCATACTCTGCTTCGTTATTGGATGCTTTGAAACCTAGAGTGATCGCCTGCTCGAGCATTGAGCCATCTGGAGTAACAAGAACTACACCTGCTCCCGAGCCTTTATAGTTGGATGCATCGTCGACATGCAAGTTCCAGAAATCTTTATTGGATGAAGTAAGTGTGGCTAAGGTACTCTCGGCTGCTTCTGGGGCGTCGTTGGGCCGCACTGTTGCGTTGCCTAGGCTAGGTGTGAATTCTACCACGAAGTCTGCCAAGGCTTGGGCCTTTATCGCTGTGCGAGGTCGAAAAACTAAACCATATTGGCCAAGTTCCAATGCCCATTTCATCACTCGTTGAGAAGCGTCCGGACCATGTAATATTGATCGTAAGGGATATTGAGTCATAACAATGACCGTATGAGCTTGAAAGTATGGTCTGAGCTTCCGAGCCGCAACAACTAACGCCAAAATTAATTTTTCGATCTTCGGATATCTTGTTTCCGCATCGAGAAGAGCTTTAAAAGTGTAGAATATCGGCAGTTGGGCCCCCAGCTCTTCTCGTATGAGAGCAGAGCTCACTGCTACCTCGGAAACTGCCAAATAAATGTACAAATCCTCCGCTGCTTCCGGCTTGGATAGTAAGGGAGGTGATGTGAGATAATTCTTCAAGTCTTGGAAAGCTTTTTCGCATTCTTCATCCCATTTGTCTCTTTGTGCCCTCTTGATAGCTTTGAAAAAGGGTTTGCATCGATCGGTGGATCGTGAGAGGAAGCGATTGAGGGCGGCTGCTCGTCCGGTCAAGCTTTGGATCTCCTTCAAGGTAGTTGGAGATTTCATCTCTATGATTGCTTGGATTTGCTTGGGATGTGCTTCAATTCCTTGTTGGGTTACTAAGTACCCTAGGAATCGGCCTGAAGATACTCCAAACGTGCACTTGGTGGGGTTGAGCTTCATCTTGTACCTTCTAAGGATATTGAAAGTTTCTGCTAAATTACGAATGTGATCTGATCGCTGCTTGCCCTTTACCATGATATCGTCGACATAGACCTCCATGGTTACCCCAATTTGCTTTTTGAACATCATATTTACTAGCCTTTGGTAAGTGGCTCCCTCGTTCTTGAGGCCAAAGGGCATGACCTTGTAGCAGTAAGTGCCTCGCTCTATCACGAACGCAGTTTTCTCCTTGTCAGGCTCATGCATGGCTATCTAGTTGTAGCCGGAGTACGCGTCTAAGAAACTAAGCAACTGGTTTCCAAAAGTTGAATCTACTAATAGATCAATCCGGGGGACAGGATAATGGTCTTTTGGGCATGCTTTGTTGATGTCGGTGTAGTCTACGCAAACCCTCCATTTGCCCTTCTCTTTCTTCATGACTAGTACGACATTAGCAAGCCATGCCGAGTGTGCTACCTCTTCTATGAAACCGGCCTCCAATAGTTTGTCGATTTCTGCCTCGATGATCGCTACTCGTTCGGGAGCGAAATGTCTTCTTTTTTGAATTACCGGTTTGGCAGTTGGATCGACGTGCAGCTTGTGGCAGGCCACCTTGGGATCAATACCGGGCATGTCGGATGGTGACCATGCGAAGATATCTCGATTTTTCCTAAGGAAAATTGTGAGTTCTTCCTTCTCATCTGGGCTTAGTCGTGAGCCAATTTTAGCCGTCTTTTCCGGCTGCTGGGGATCAAGAATGATGTCTTCGGCGTCCTCTTCGGGTTTCCATCCTATCTTGTCTGCTTGGGCGCCATCTTCTCGATCCACCTGCTGTAATTGCTATTTGGCAATTTCTTTGCCCTTTTGGACTTCGGTAACCTCTACGGGGGTAAAGGTCTTCTTCTTTGTTTCTTTCAACATTTGCACAGTGCATCGTCGGGATGAAACCTGGTCAGACTTGATCTCTCCGACTCCTTCTCCCGGGATGCGGAATCGGATTTTTTTATACTTGACGGAAGTGACAGCATCCAGCTTGATCAACCAAGGTCTCCCAAGAATCCCATTGTAGGGAGACGGGTCACTTACAATCGTGAATGTTTGCTTTGAGACAACTGGTGGTGTTTTTACGTCAAGTGTGATATGGCCAATGGCAGTTGAGGTGTGTCCGTTGAATCCAGTAAGTACCTCTGCCCGACGTATGATTGTACTTTCCAGGCCCATCTTCTGAATGACTGAAAGTTGAAGTAGGTTGACCGCACTTCCATTGTCAACCATCATCCTGTCGACTATAGCATGGGCTAGTTGGATAGATACTACTAATGCATCGTCGTGTGGGAAGTCGACTCCTTCCGCATCCTGCTCCGTTAAGCCAATGATAGGTCCAGGTTGGGTATCGACTGCTTGAACTTGTGAGATTAGTAAAGCCTGCTGGATCTTCCTCTTTTTGGAATTATTAGTGGCCCCCAAGTGCTCGGATTCAGCGAAAATGCCATTGATTCGAATCATCTTAGTTGGTGGCTCCTCATCTCCGTCTACATTCTTTTTTGGCTGCTCAGTTGGCTTGTCCAAATATCTATCGACTTTGCCTTCTTTCACTAGTTTCTCTAGGTAGTTCTTCCAAGTGTAGCAGTCGTTGGTTGTGTGACCAGGACCTCGGTGGAATGCGCAATACTTGGTGTGGTCCAACTTGGAAGTATCTCCTTTTGACTGTTTTGGCAACTTGAACCATGGTTCATTCTTGATGTCACGAAGGATTTGATGAATCGGAATTGAGAACTTAGAATAGTTATTGGTCATCGGGCTTTCTTTGGTCGTGGGTCGGTCCCTGCGCTTGAACTCCTGCCTGCCTTTGTTGGGTTATTTTTCATCCTTCTTTTGAGCAGTTGGCAACTCTTTTCGAGGTTGTTCGGAAGCCTTTTCTGCTTGTCGAGCCTCGTCCCAAAGCGCATGCTTTTCTGCCAGAGCAAAGGAATCTGCTAGAGTTAGGTCTTCTTTCATGATCATTTCTCCAAACAGTGGGTGGTCTGCTGGTAGTCCTTTTCGGAAGGCTGTACTTGCTATCGAGTTGTCGCATCCGACGATCTTCGCCTTCTCTGCTTTGAATCTTTTCACGTAATCGCGAAGCGACTCTTTTGAGTTTTTCTTTACGTTGAACAGGTGATCGGACTTCTTCTTGATCGATCGATAAGATGAGTATTCTTTGGTGAAAACCAAGGAAAGATCATCAAAATTCTGGATAGATCGTGCCGGCAAGGTATGAAACCAATCTTGTGCCTCGCCTTGTAAAGTAGTGGCGAATATTTTGCACATAAGGGCATCATTATTCCGATAAAGGACCATCGCACTTCGGTAATGCTTCAAGTGTCTTTCAGGATCCCCGTCTCCTTTGAAAGATGTGAAGTGCGGCATGCTAAACTTGCGCGGAGGCTCTGCCTGCTCGATCTCATCCGCCAAAGGTGACCTTCTTATGTTGGTCATATCTCGCCTTAGTGCCTCATCAACCATTTCGTTGCGCCGAAAATCACGCATCCGTTCATTGAAAAGCCTTTCTACCTCTTCTTGGATTTGCTTTTGTTGGGGGTAGCGGAGCCTTTGGCTGCCCTTGGTCTTTTTCTACCGGTCTAGGTTGCTCTTCTTCTCGCTCGGCTCGTATATGCTGTGGTTGCAATGGATGAGATAGATTCATAGCAGGCGAGAGATTTCTTTGCAGGCTACCGGTTGAACTAGAGCCGGATTGAATGATTGTTTCCTTCCGTTTGTCAGGCTGTCTGCTCCGATGTGATGTGGAGAATACTCCTTGTGAGCCTAATCGCGAATGAATGCTCTGCCTGGAAGGCTGCCCATGTTGATTATCAAAGCGTGGCCCCAACCGTGAATGTATACTTGCCCGTAGGCCTAACCGAGAATGCACGCTCCTCCGCGCGCTAAGACGAGAGTATACGCTATTTCGAGGGCCCAATCGAGAGTGTGCACTGTCTGAATGCTCAACTTGTGATGGGTTGAATGGCTGCTTTCCAGAACGCTGCTTAAAAGGCTCATTGTCTACCTTTGTTCTACTTCGGGAAACTTCATCGTGGGCGCGTTGCATCTCAGTGCATTGTAAAAGTTGATTCACCAAGGTAGTTTGTTGTGCAAGGGCGCTCGTCAATTCTATGACTTGTCGGGACAAGTTTTGTTCGCCATTCGGATTGGAAGAACTTGGATGGAATGCACCTCCTTGAACAATAAAAGGGTGGTTGACTCCAAGTGCGAGATTTGAGTTGGGGAATGTCAAATCTGCAGAGAAATGTGGTGAAAACGCCGCAGCCTCGATGATTGGTCCGGATGGTTGAAATTGTCTCGGGCTGATTTGGGCAGCTTGGGAAACCATGAGAGCAGGCTGGATCACTGGGGCAGGCTGGATCGTTGGAACAGGCTGGGCTACAAGAGCAGGCTGGATCACGGGAGCAGGCTGCTCAATGCGTGGTGCACGTGAATGCGAGGCTTGGGCTTGGGTCCACGTAAACTTGGATGGCACGGCTCGGGCCGTGGTGAAGGCTCCATGGACCTCGCCTCGAGTGGCTACCAAAGTAGCCACCGTGGTGGTTCCCATGGTGGCTGTGGTGAAGGCCCCATGGACCTCGCCACGAGCGGCTACCGAAGTAGCCACCGCGGTGGTTCCCATGGTGGCTGTGGTGAAGGCACCATGGACCTCGCCGCGGGTGGCTATCGAGGTAGCCACCACGGTGGTTCCCATGGTGGAAGCTCGTGGTGATGATGCCGCTCCCCTTATTGTCGCATTTTGCTTCACGGATCTCCGCAATTCCCTTTCTTGAATATTAGAATTTTTACTTGCGGAATTTTCTAAATTTCCAGCCATTATATTTTTCTTATACGTTTTATCAAAGAACCTTTGCAAGTAAAAAATTCTAATAATAAGAACGTATGAAAAATATTCAAATGGACTAGAAAATAAAGAAAAAAAAACCTTTTTGTGCGAGAGTCTTCTACGAGTATGGATTTCAACTCTCAATGAAAGCACCAATTTGTGGATGCAAATTTTCTCCTCCTCGATCTTGGACGATTTTGCACCTACAAAACAACTAGCACCTTAGGTTAAGGCCAAAAGCCTCACACGCCCACGATGAATGGGGGGGGGGGGCTTTGGCCGAAGAAACTCCGATGCCAAAGTTAGAATTTTTAGAGAGAAATAGTGTTTAGAGTATTTGGGATTTTTTGCAAGAGGTTTGGAATGAATTTTTGGTGAGAATATGTGTCTATTTATAGAGTTAGGGTTTGCCCTATTTTGAATAATAGTAACTGGCCATAGGGTTTTTGTGGGGTTTAATTTCATGTTTAATTTGCCAATTTATTGGCTAATTAAATATGAAAAGAATAAATGGGTGGTTATAAAAATGATTGACTATTTTAATAAGGAAAATGGGAAAGATGAGGATGTGAATAGTGGGGGCCGGTTTTGGGCTATTAATTGGGTGATTTTATTGACTATTAAGGATGATTTTAGGAGACATGGTAGGTATATATTATTTAGCTAATTGATTAGCTAAATAATGAAATAGAAAATACTAGGTTTTGGGAAATATCTTATAGAAAGGATTTGATAAAAGAGGTTTTTAATTGTTACCTTTTTTGGGCACTTTTGACTTGATTGAAAGATGATTGCCCACTGCTCGCACGTAGGAATCCTAGTATGCTTCGTGGGTATTTTAGTCCTCTTTTGTCCAAGAGTCCACGTGTCGCCTAGCGAATATTTTTGGCTCCACAATGGTGACTGTTACTTGGTGGAAGCCATGCTTCCATGACCTTCTATTGTTGTTGGAGACAAAGTAAGCCCTAGTTAATTTAACAGAAAAGTAATTGGAGCTTAGCGGATTTGACATTTTCAATAGGTTTTTGGTACTTATTTGGAATGTTTAAAAAGATTGAGACAATTTGGAATGACATTAAAAAATTGGGAAGCTTTAAGTACTTAATCCTAAATTATGTTACAATTATTAATAATTTAATGTTTTCTGCATAATAGGTTGGTTATTATTGATGAAACGAACCCTGAGGTGATGGATTACCTAGATGATATATTCAAGAGGCGTTATCAGGAGTTAAAGCATAACATCAACCAAGAGGCACAAGCACCACTAGCGTAATAGATGTTTTATTTTTGATGTTATGGACGAATAAAATAATTTTTAAGTATGTGACTGGATTATATTAACATTTGTGGATGGTAGCTTTAAATATTTTCTTAATTTGTACTAGCAGATGCCCACACACACTATGTGTGCACAACTTCATTTCATTTTGTTTTTTATTATGAAGTGGGATTAGTTTTTAAAATTCTAAAAAAAAAAAATCAGTTATGAAAATTGGGATAATGATGAGCGGTTTCTTCTAACGTGGGAATACTTTTTACTTTATTTTATTTTTAATTTTTAAATAGGGCATGATATTCTAACGCTGTGAGGGGGTTCAAATGGTAATTTTTTGGAATTTTGGTTGACAATCAAGGTTTTATTAATAGGTAGGTTAGATTTGAATTAAATATTTACGTTTAAGTATTTATTTGCTTCATCTCCGCCGCATCACCATGCGCCACAAGCCCCTCATCCACAATCCGAGCCTTAATGTTGAAGTTGTTGGAACTTCGTAGCCATTACTGCTAGGGTCCTTGTTTTTAGGGTTGTTAGTCACATAGAGTTTAATAATCCCTATACTTGAGGGACAAACTTGTTTTTTTGTTTTGACATTGTCATATACTAGGATTATAGGACTTGTAAAATCGTGGGCTGTTATTTTCCTTTCCAGTTTCAATGTAAGGCTATTTATTAGCCACATCGGTTACTTCATTCAATAAGAATTCTCCCAGTTTTACATGTGCTTGAAGGAAAAATTTTGTCCTAGCTAAGAACATGTGAGAATATTTGAACACATAGGCAAACTATTAACATATTAAAGTAGGCATGCATTCAAAAAACAATTCTAAAACCCATGACTTTCAAAGCCTAGTGAATGGTGAACCATGAGACTCTTCAACAACACAAAAGAGAAGGAAGGATTTAGAGATTCATTACCCTTGAAGCTCATCCTTGTTTACACAAGGGATTCACCCAAGTGGAGGGCCTTCAATTCACCTCTTAGCTCCTTGGATCTTCCTTTTGATGCTCCTTTGCTCCTTGAGGATGTGAGGAAAGGATCTCCAAAAACACCAAAGATTTGGTGTCTCTAAGTCTCCACACCAAGGATGAGGTGTGAAGATGAAATGTATGACTTAGAGAAGAAAAGATTGCTAGCTATCTCTTCCCTAAGTGGCCGGCCTCTTTTAGAGAAAAAGAGAGAAAGTGTTTCTCATCTTTGTCTCAAGAAAAACCCTAATGAGGTAAAAGCTATAAAGATGCTTTTATATCTCTTTTCTTAGGTGAGTGGCAAACTTGCAATTAAGCAAAACTTCCCACTTCCCTCACTATGGCCAGCCATCTTAAGTGATTGGGCTATTTGCCCATATTTGTTTTAGTTGTCATACAACTTAAACATAATGGACCTAGTGGACCAAACCCTTTTGGATCCTGAAGCCCAAAACTAACTTAAAAGCCCAATACGAACCTTTCGTAAAATTAATTAACTAATTAATTAATCTTGACCGTTCTCAATTAAACCATTTAATTGCTTATCCATCTCATTTATATTTCTTCACTTTCATCCTTACTCGGTGTACAATCCATTAGGTTCCAATTAGCGAGGCAGTGGGCGATTGTTACTCTTAATGATCGATTGTGAATTGAAACAACCTTTCAATTCTCCCTTTGTTGAAGATTAGTGTTTGATAATCTTCAGGGCTTCCACAAACCATGAGTGACACCTAGCAGTATGTCATGGCTACCCAAGCTAAGTAGAAGTGGTTGGAGAACCTATCCAGTTACAATTACAATGCAATACGGTCATTCTCTAATACAATACTCTTAATCACATTGTTTGAGTGATAGTTTGTTTCATGTCTACTGTCCAATGTGATACTTCTTTATATGATTCAATTGAATATGATTTGGAACATACTTCCTAAGACATATTCGTATGCTTTGGCCAAAGACTCCCGAATCATATCTTAGAGTATTCTCCTTCCACCATGGAAGGTTAGAGATCTCTTGTTGTGCATTCATATGCCTACATGACTAGATAGCTTGACCCCAACAATTCCGTGGACACTCTCGATGGAATGCCTTTGACATGATCAAAGATCAATGACCTAACCATTAGACATCTATGATGCCTCAGGTCAAAGGACTACTTTGCATATTGCAACTAACGAGTTCTTACATGACATGTATGTTCGAACTCTCTTTTGATCGTTGTTCAGCGTACTCGATTACTCTTTCGAGCACCTATGTGTTTGTCTTAGTGTCCAATACTAAATGACTTGAGACTAGTCATACTCACGCTTAAGTTGACATAACACATACTAACCTTAGCAGATTGTCAATGCCCAATTGGCAATCCTATGGCTAGGAACGTTTTAGGAATGAACATAAGAGAAAGGTCTCGTTAATCTAACTTACTTAAATCACTTATCTCTTAGATCAAATACATTCATTGGATTCCCTTATTGCTTAAACACATGATACAATAAATAATGATTAACAATAAGCTTTGCCCTTTATTAAACGTATAATAGTTTAATACAATAAGTATTCCAAAAGCTATTACATCAAATGAATGGCTTTGTGGGCATACTTCCAACAATCTCCCACTTGCACTCAAAGCCACCTTCCCATGTATCTAATACCCATCTTTTCCATATGGCGGTCAAGTTGGATTTGAGACATTAGCTTTGTTAGTGGATCTGCTACGTTATCGGCTGAGGCAACTTTGAGGATGTTGACTTTCCCCTCGGTAGCATATATTCTAATGATATTAAAGCGTTTTTCAAAATGCTTGTTCTTTTGATGAGCCCTGGGTTCCTTGGCTTGAGCTATCGCCCCACTATTATCACAATACAAATTTACTGGTGATGTAATGGTTGGAATCACTCCAAGTTCAGTAATGAACTTCTTCATCCAGAACGCTTCTTTGCCGGCTTCAGCTGCAACAACATATTCTGCCTCCGTCGTGGAATCAGCAATTACATCTTGTTTCTTGCTTTTCCAGCTAAAAGCCCCACCATTTAGAGTGAATACATATCCGGAGTTGGAACTTCTATCATCGACGTCAGATTGGAAAAAAAAAACTTCTCCACCACTCTGCTTAGAGGCCCTTCTCCTCTAGTTTAGAGCATCAACGTAAATTAAAAGTATATCAATTTTAAATTCTATAAGTATTAATTTTTATTAGGATTAATAACATTTTTCTTGATATTTTTAGGAGGTTTCTAAATTCCCGGAGATCGACATGTTCAAGGAAGTTTATGTTCAACCTGGAATGAGATCACTGAGCAGCTCCATGTAAGTTTATGTAATTTTTATTATTCTTACATTTATAAATAGTATAAATATTAATTACATATAAATATTTTTTCTTATTATTATAGGATACTATGATGGAGAAGAGCAATAGATTAGATCGAGGACGTCACCCCAATCAAGAACGTCACTTCGATCGAGGATGCGAGTTTTCAAATCCTGACTAAGGCCCTAGATCAGATCCTCGATCGTACACCTGGTAAGGTTTATTGAGGGACGGGGAATGCGCGACATGGTGACATTACTGCCTCCTTTTCCAAACAAAGCATTGGACATGTCACAACGTGACGGAGGAAGTTGCGGACTTGAAGCATAAGCTTGCGACCTAAGGAGATAAGTTGAGCCAGAACTTACACACTTGTTTGGCTTTCAATTTCTGACACCACCAGCTACTGCTCAGCCACTTTCAAGCTCATAGCTCTCCACTTAGCAGTTCAACCCAGCAGACCTTGACGACCTTCTTTTGTAGTTTGTTTTTTATATTTGGATATTATAACCTTTTTTTGGCTTATACGTACATATATATATATATATATATATTTATTATTTTAATTTATTTAAAATAATTACAAAAATGAATTAAAATATGTAATTTTATAAAAAATTATAAATATAGAAAAAAAATTAAAAAACACTTTCTGCACGACTGTCACATCCTTGCCCAGGCCCCCATCGCATTCCGAGCTCAACGCCGCCGTAGCACGATATTGTTTGCTTTGGGCCCCGACCACGCCCTCACGGTTTTGTTTCTGTGAACTCACATGAAAACTTCCAAGTGGGTCACCCATCATGGGATTGCTTTCGCGCGAACTCGCTTAACTTCGGAGTTCCGATGGAACCCGAAACCAGTGAGCTCCCAAAAGGCCTCGTGCTAGGTAGAAATGAGAATATACATATAAGGCTTACAAGATCCACTCCCTTGGGTGATGTGGAATGTGACAATCCACCCCCTTTAGGGTCCCAATGTCCTCATCAACACACTTCCAGCCAGGGATTGGCTATGATACCAAATTGTCACATCTTGGCCCGGGCCCCTACCACATCCTGGGTTTGACTCCACCGTAACACGATATTGTCCACTTTGAGCCCCGACCACGCCCTCACGGTTTTTTTTTCTGGGAACTAACACGAGAACTTCCCAATAGGTCACCCATCATGGGATTGCTCTCGTGTGAACTCCCTTAACTTCGGAGTTCAGATGGAACTCGAAGCCAGTGAGCTCCCAAAAGGCCTTGTGCTAGGTAGAAATGGGAATATACATATAAGGCTTACATGATCCACTCACTTGGGCGATGTGGGATGTTAGAATGATTGACATGGCATACACCTAGTTTTCGCTACTTTCGAGCATGGTTCTTATATACGTATATAGTACTGTTTTCTGGGAAATTATACAGGTTTTACGGTGAGGGGTTATTACTTTTGGAAAGATAAATGGTTTTGAAGAGCTTTGTTTTTCCCCACTCACATTTTCTGTTTTGTGCCGCTCTAGGTTTAGCTACTGAAAGTTCGTATTGACAAGGATTCTTGGCATATCCCAGTACAGGTGGCTTCCTATGATGGTATAATCATTATCTTACTTTACTGTACTTTACTTATGCTCTGTAATCACGTGTGAAATGGGTCCATACCCGCTCACCGCGCACTCGTACACTTAGGCACTTTTAAGTTTAAATTTATACACATTTACACATCATCACACTTTATGGCTTTGTCACCTTCTAGGTGTTGGCCAGCATAGCTCGATTCGAAGTCCTAGTGGATATTCCGGGTCGGGATATGTCAATGATGAAAGACCTTTGTCACTTGAGATTAAAAGCAAGGAAGTCCTTCATCACGCAACATCTTGAATGACGAAAATCTCATAATTCTTAAATATTAAAATTACTCGAAAATCAAATATGATAGGACAAATTTATGTGCATCAAGGTTTACACAAAAAAATTCTTGGTTGCGCAAAGTCCTACCTAATGGAATCTGGTTGTCGCCTAAGTCAACGCGATCACAAGCTTTTGTGGTTTTAACTTTTAAGCGACGACGGTCGTCGCCCCTTTACATTTTGGTGACAAAGTCTTGTCATGCGAATGTTGTTGCGTGATGAAATACTTTTTCTTTGTCAAGCAAATACTTTCTTCTTGAACTTTGCACAATGAGTGTAAGGGCGGCAAAGGTTTCGTCATGTCATTTTACATGTGACGAAATTTTGCATTAAGCGGCAAACTTATATTCGTCGTGAAAGTTGTTTAATGTAGTATTGCAATCTGGTCCATCAGTATCCTTTGATTTTTCTGGCTAATTAATTTCTTAATTTTATGGGAAATTTTATTTAAACTCATCTAACCTATTTCTACACCCAACTTACTCTTTGCACCCATTTGATTTTTAACTAAACTATTAATATCTCTTTAAACCCAAATTTAATACCTAATATACCCCTATAAACCCAATTCAATAAGTGGATTTATTTTTACACGCATTTCTTCAACAATTGCTTCATAAGATAATATCTAAATAAGCTGATCCTAAAGATGGACGTTTAGTGGACCCATCATTCATGTGATTCTGTGGTGATGAGCAGTGAAATTAACTTATCGATCACAAGGCATACAACTGATTATGCCATTTTTGTATCCTACCTTTTTTGGCAGGCGTATTACATGCACAAAATATCTGTTTTACATGAAATTATGAACATTTTAGAATTATGTGTGCAATATTTCTGGTTAGGTTGCAAACGACTTTCTGGATTGCAAGGAGATCGAAAATATGAAAGTGATTTGATAAGGTAGCGGTTGGCTCATCCATTGACTTTGGTAATCCATCATATCATATTGGAATTGCAGCCTTGTTCTGATTCAATTTTCAATAATTTAAGGAGTGTTGCTATATTATAGACCGTAGACTTGGTGTGATATATGAGCGGATTAATTCGCTCTTATCAGTACGGTGAGAAAGGAAAACTCGAATTAGAGAGGTGGTTAACAATGTGATTGGAGAGAAAAAAAATCATAAATTGAGTTATACCTTGGTTGGAGGATTCAAAATTTCAAAATCACAATCCATCAATAAAAAAACTTATTTTCCTCTATGAGAGTTATTAGGGTTTTAGCCAGAATGAACGTAGGATAAACAAAGAGTGATCAAAGGGTTTAATTATAGTGTTTGGGTTTATTGATAAATTTGAGTTTTATTATTAATTTCATTTTGTGCTCAATAGTAATTATGCAATAGGGTAAAATAGATAATTAACATTTAAAATTTAAGTTGGGTGTAAAAAGAGGTTAAATGGGTTTAAATTAACACAATATTATTCCATTTTATATCATTAACATAAGAAACCTCTTTACACCTCCCTCAGACTTTGTCACATACAAAAGTATTTAAATAAAATTAATACCTTGTTGTTAATTGATCAATGGGCACACGAGCTACTAAAACTAAAGTAAGACTGCATCTAGCAACCGTCACAATCATATAAAAACCTATCCCTAATCCGAACCCGAACAATATAATAATAATATAAAAAAATAAGAATAATGTAACAAGAATCTCTGATATTTTCTAATGCGTCTCAACCGACATTATTTCATCATCCCTTTTAGTCTTCCACATGAAATTTTTATACCTCTTTATCAAGTCACTTCCAAAATCTCAAGCATTATATTTGAAACTCAACAATTAATCGAATACTTTATTCATGCATGCATTTTTCAATTTGGTGTCAGTCGGAATTATCAGTCGTAGCAGACACCATATGCAGAATGCTTACGAAATTTTGCTATAAAGAAAAATTAATCAAAGTTTGTTGGGAGAACTCCAAATTGTAACTAATTTTTATGGACTTTTATATCACTTTGCATGGAACACACAATATTGTCTAATAATAATTTTAGTGTGGTGGAGTGTACCAAAAGCCACGCCACAATTTCGTGCCGGTTTTGAATAGCTTGTTTGTATAGTATCAACATTTGGAGAAAAACTTATGTTCTATGAGTATATAATCATTGCAGCGTATTGTGTTAATTATATAATAATATGTTTAAGTTTATATTTATGTGACATTTGTATTTTTGACACAAACTCCACAACGTTAATGTATCCATACTATATAAACCGCTCTAAAAAATTGGAGGCATGCACTATCGACTTCATAGTTTTCTCAACAGTCAAATTTGAGGGGCAAGAGTTTGGATTGGAATAAGAAAAAAAATTAGGTTTTCATGGAAAAAAGTTGGCTTTGAAGATCTTGACTTGTCAACAACAATCCTTGGCAAGCCTGCAAAAGAAAGGGACATGGAAAAGAGCGTTTCTTTTCACTTCTTTTGTTTAGTCATATTTGACAAATATTTGGACCACACTAATATATCATTAGGCTTAGTAAAGCTTGCATTATTATTTGATTATAATAATATTTCCTTATTTCCTACGTCTGATTAGTGTTTGTTCTGAATTGATTAAACATTAGACTGGGCATTGTCTTACAAAATTGAGATGGTAGGGATAACCTAATATAAATATGCTTGGCTATACCAAGCTAAATTTTAAACACAATGCATGCCTATCTCACGGGTTTGGACATAGCAGTGTTCAATATCGTTTTCAAAAATGTGAATTCCAAATTAATTATTTAATTAATAATGCTGCTATAAAGTGTATATTGATTTTAGTTTTGAGGAAAATATCTTGCTTTATGGATGAATTATGTAGGTCTTGTTTTCAAATAAAAAGTAAATTATATATGTCATCAAAAATATTTCAAGACATGTATTGAATAGTTTATGACATGTTTTGTGTGTCATTGCTAATATTCAATGACGGTACAAATGGTTTTAGTGCTATAGTACATGACGCTATACAATGGTTAGGTTTAGAATACAATGACACTCAATCCTCTATTTATGACACGTAACCTGTGTCTCAAATTGAAATAGATGACACGTTTTTTTAATTCAATGACGCTTGTTAGGTATTTGTAGAAGCTATACATGACATTGTGCGTATGTCATGCTTAGTATATATACCATGACGCTCATTCATCTGTTTATGACACTTATCCCATGCCTTAAATGGTAATAGAGGACACAAGTTCTTAATTCAATGACGTTTGTTAGGCATCCTTAGAAGTAATACATGACACTCTTTCAACGTCATAATAAAATATCTTTAAGGGCAAAAGACTGTTTACTACATTCATGTTTTGTGGTTTTCAACATTAAGTACATCAAGTTTTTTTCGTCCCAGAGTCATACCTAAAGTGTAAATTTTGGAACAGTCTCATACATCCGTTAGTCAAATTGTTAAGTCTCCCGTTAACTATGACGTGGCACCCATGTGGACAATGACTGGGCGCCACGCATCATTCACGTGTCATTAAAAATATTAAAATAATTAATAAAATAAAATAAAATAAAAAAACCAAATCCCCGCCTATGCCCACTCACCTGTCTTCCACCTCCCTTCCTTCTTCCCTCTGCAACACCCTCTTCGGCTCCCCATTTTCTCTCCCCCATTTTTATGCCCCCTTCTCCACATCTACCACCTCCTCCACCATTCCTCTCCTAACCCCACCACTATTCCTCCTCCTTATCCTGCACCCCGTACGCAAATCCCATTTCCCCAAATCCAATTGATTTTACAACCACCCAATTTCCCAAAATTTCAAATTGAATCAGAAAAATAAATAAAAAATTAAATTTTTTAAGTTGCTTGAGCTGCTTTAATAGCGTTGTCAGAAAACATGGCGAGCATGATGGCATTGGCTTTTCGGCATAACACCTTAGCCTACTCCTGGGTCTCCGACGCCTTAGCCTTCTCCCTCACTTCTCGACCTCCACTGTAAAACCAACCCTCTCCCTCCCTCAACACCTGACCCACTCAATTAAAAAAAAAAAAAGTTTCTGGGTACCCTACATCCTTTCTTTCCCCTGAATCCATGGCGACAGTTGCACTACGAGCTGAGGAAGTTCTAGACCCTCGTGGTTCGCGGCGTCGAACGATTGCTCTGCTTCAGGTCATGGTGATGAAGACGAAGGACGAAACAATGTCGCACTCTGAAATAGTACAGCTCGAATCTGGTCATGGTGATGAAGATGAAGGACGAAACGATGTCGCGGTTCTTCACGACGCTATTGGAGTACATCGAGAGCTTGAAGAAGAGCCAGGATTTTAAGATCTTGTCGGGTCGGCTGGCGATGGTGGTTTTCGCAGCGATGGTATCGATGGTCCCGTGGAGGTGGTGATCGGTAGGGGTGAGTGCAGATGAGGTGGGAAGAATGAGGGAGGGGGTCGGTAGGGGTGATTGCAGAGGAGGGGAATGGGTGGGTGTGCGGGGAAGAAAAGGGAGGGAGAAGGAGGGAGGGGGTCGGGAGGGAGGGAGAAGGATGGATGTGCAGAGGTTGGGTAGGTGCAGAGAAGAGAAGGGAGGGAGAAGAGAGGGGGGGTTAGGGTGGGGAAGACGATAGGGTTCTGGGTTTTTTTTTTAATATTTAATTGATTATTTTAATATTTTTAATGACACATGGCGCCCAATCATTGTCCACATGGGCGCCATATTATCAACTAATGGGAGAATTAACAGTTTGACTAACGGATGTATGAGACTGTCCCAAAATTAACACTTTAGGTATGACTCTGGGACAAAAAAACTTCATATACTAAATGTTGAAAACCACAAAACTTCAGGGTAGTAAATAGAGTTTAACCTTATCTTTAATGGCACCCACAAAGATAACGCTAACCCCTGCATCATTAAACTTTTAACATAACCCATAAATTGCATTAAAAATTGGGTAAATTACATAGTAGCCTTTCAGGTTTGAGGTCTATTGCAATCTGATACAACATCTTTAAAACATTTCACTTTCATACCTCAAGTACTATTTTATTTCAATTTCATACAACCGTTAGATTTTCCATCCATGGATCTGTTAAATGCTGACGTGGCTGCCACATATATGACACGTGGCTGCCAAATATCTGCCACGTGGCAAATAAAATAATTTTTTAATTTAAAAAAAATATATATATATATATCTGCCACTTTTTTTTTTCTTTTTTTTTTCTCTTTCTTCTTCTTCTTCTCTTTCTCTTTCTTCTTCTTCTGGGTTCGGACCCCTTTTTTTTTTTTTTTTTTTTTTTTTGTTCTTCTTCTTCTTCTCCCTCCTTCTCCTCTTTCTTCTTCTCTTCTTCTTCTTCCTCCTTCTTCTTCTGGGTTCGGTCCCTTTCTTTTTTTTTTTTTTTTTTTTTCTTCTTCTTCCTCATCCTCCTCCTCCTCCTCTTTCTTCTTCTCTTCTTCTTCCTCCTTCTTTTTCTGGGTTCGGTCCCTTTTTTTTTTTTTTTTTTTCTTCTTCTTCTTCTTCTTCCTCCTCCTCCTCCTCCTCCTCCTCTTTCTTCTTCTTCCTCCTTCTTCTGGGTTCGGACCCCTTTCTTTTTTTTTTCTTTTTCTTCTTCTTCTTCTTCTTTCTCCTCCCTCTCCTTCTTCTTCTCTCCTTCTTCTTCCTCCTTCTTCTGGGTTCGGTCCCTTTTTTTTTTTTTTTTTTTTTCTTCTTCTTCTTCTTCCTCATCCTCCTCCTCTTTCTTCTTCTCTTCTTCTTCTTCCTCCTTCTTCTGGGTTCGGACCCCTTTCTTTTTTTTTTCTTCTTCTTCTTCTTCCTCCTTCTCCTCCTCTTTCTTCTTCTTCCTCCTTCTTTTGGGTTTGGTCCCTTTTTATTTTTATTTTTTTTTCTTCTTCCAATTTCAGGTTTTTAAAAAAAAAATTAAAAAATTATTTTATTTGCCACGTGGCAAACATTTGGCAGCCACGTGTCATATATGTGGCAACCACGTCAGCATTTAACAGATCCATGGATGGAAAATCTAAAGGTTGTATGAAATTGAAATAAAATAGTAATTGAAGTATGAAAGTGAAATGTTTTAAATATGTTGTATCAGATTGCAATAGACCTCAAACCTGAGGGGCTACTATGTAATTTACCCTTAAAAATTTGTAGTAGTGAATTAAGAGATTTTGAAGGAAATATTTTGCGCCTGATAGTCTGATACGTCTCGACTAGTTAAAAATGAATTCGTATATTTAAATTTATGACACATATCCCCTCTATTCCTATTCCTATGCAATAACCAAGGACCTGATAGCAAACGTGTTTAACCTACGCACAACATATTACATGTTAAACTATTTATAGAATAAGAAAATGTTACCCTTTAATTAAATACAAGTTAATTTTTTTCAACAACAAAGCTCCTGGCTTTGGTGAACCAAAAAAAAAAAAAAAAAATATCCTGCCTTTGGGAGACCAATAGCGGATTGTAGGGGGTAGACATAAAAGCCGTGGATTGCATAACCGAATCGAACCACGATAAAATAAAGCGTTAAAAACTGTATTGACAAAAAAAGGCAACGTAGATTCAAGAACCGGACCAAACCGTTCGTGCCGATTCTAGATTTCATGTTGGCGGAACTGCTAAAAATCGAACCGAACCAAACCGTGAATATAAATAATTAATTGAGTTATGAATTTTTTTTCTTTTCTTTTTTTTGTGATTTTGAACCGTTTTATCATGTTTCTTAATAAGAGTACTTCAACCTTTCGTTTCTAAATTGTTAAATTAACAACCAGAATGGGTTTGGTAAGCTAAATTCGTTATGTGAATAGTTGATATGAATAATATTCATTAACTTTGTAAAGTTTTGGTGCCATTAAATTTTTAAATCTTCTCTTATTGTAGTTCATCATTCTTATGATTGGTCGTGCATGTGCTTCATTGCGTGATTCAATTATTATCTTTTACTATAAAAATCCTTTACCTTTTTTATATGCTCTAAATATATGTTTGCAAGATTCAAATAATTTATTATTCCGAACCTTGAGCAGCGTGAACCGAACTGGAGCTGTCGTGAACTAAACCGTATGGTTTTAAAAATAAATATAGGTTCCGATTTGAGGGTAGAACCAGGACGAACAGAACCACATTCACCCTTAGTGGATTGGGTGGATATTAATATATGTATTTGCATGAATGAAAATAGTGAAGCAGTGTTGATTGTAGAAGATAAAAAATGTTGTACATTAAATTCTTGATTTTTTCCATTCTGCATAAAAATTATTTTTTTAGACCACAACTTGGACGACAACACCCTAATTTAAGTACCCCAAAAAAAATTAGTTAAGAACTATTGTTGAACCTAAAATCTAAGCCTACGTGGTGCGCAGGCCAAATAATTGATGAGCTAACTACGTCCTTCTGGTGATTGGGGGCTTGCCAACCGGTTGACTGGGCTCAATCAGTGAGTAGTGGTGTGGATGTCGAACGCGCTGCTGACTTTTATTATCTGAGCGATCACAATCGAGAAATGAACATGTCTTGGCCTTTGGGTTTTAGAGTTTGAAGACAAGGTTGCTAATCATTGCGAAGTTCTAAATCATCTGCACCAAGTTCGGCTGCTGCGACTATATTTGTGAAAATATAAGTGCACCGAATTGGTATCAAACTGCATGGACAAAAATACTCAAAAGTGATAAGTGTTTTGGTTGTAAATGTTGTTTGGTTTCAGAATGCTGAACTCTGAAATGCACTTGAGAATGTATATAGACATGCTTGACTTTCAATGTGCCGAACACTAAGTACCCTGGTAACACCCCACTTCACCGAGAAGGCTAATGAAATGGCATCTTTCAACAAGGACTCAAGGACTCCTTGTAAACAGGGACTTGGATAGATAGTCAGCCGAACTTGAACTAGTGGTCACCTGGATCTACGACTTCAGTGCTGTTAATTTAAACTGAAAATGTAGTCGATTGTCAACACAATGCTATTAATCCAAACTGAAGATGTGGTGACGTAGTTAAAGAGGTTAGTTTTTTCTCAAGGGTTTGTGAGAGTCTCGCGTACAACGAGAATTTGTGCAGGGCAGTTTTGTGTGTTAAGTTAATGGTCATTTGAATGTTACAGAAACCCTTCTATTTATAGGGATGATTTCCATGCTAATTATTCGCACCGAAGTAAAGTCCTACATAGAATGTATATCCTAAACGTTTCCTGCTCCAACCGCTTATCAGATAACTTCCTAATTCGTGTTTAGCCTTTGGTGATGCTAAGACTCTAAACCCAATCATCTTTCTTTATTCGATTCACTACTAAACTGATGAGCCACGAGCCTTGATCCTTAGAATATTACGAATCTGATCAAAACTCATCCTAATCTTTTAACAATTTTATTTATACTAGGACTCAGCTGAATCATCTCATCTTGATTCTCTAACAGACCTTCTTTTAGGGTTTGGCCATCACACATTGGGCAAGGCTCAGTCAAACTTTAGAAGGGTAGGACATATGCCGAGGAACTCCAGTCCATGTCAAGCCTAGGGATGGGCAACAATTATGGCGGGCGGGTAACCATTTATGCTCATACCCGCATAACCGTTTACCCGTTGGATAATTGCCTAAATAGTTATACTCATACCCATAACTGTTAATAAATGGTTAACTATGCCCATAACTGTATAACCATTTTAACTGTAATCGTTTAATACCCATTTACCCTTTTTAACCCGTTTATCTTTTTTTTATTTTTTTTATATTTTTTTTTTTTTACACCCGTCTACATGTTTTTTAACAACTTGAAAATTAAAAAACAAAATTTTCATAATTTTCTTTTTTATAACAATTAAATATTGTTATAGGTACATTCATCATACATTTCCGTGTTTTAATTTTTTAAGTCCTTATACCATTCCAATACTTGAAATAATAATTTACGAACAATATTTTTAATTGATATAGAATGAAAAAGCAAGAAAATTAGTTTTAAAAAATAAAATTGGAATATAGGATATATAAATTACAGTAACAATGCTAACAAAAGTGAGGGATTAGTTGAAATGGCAAGTTGCAACATGTTTGAGGAACAGGTCTTGGGTTGGATTAAGTGAGTGGGGTTGAGGGGAATTGTTATTTATTTTCCTAATCTTTTGGGAAAACTTTTACTACTAATCCATGTTACCAATGAAGGTAATATAATATTTGTTAAGTATTTTTGGTTACGAAAACTGTTTAGAAGACAATATTCTTGAGTTATTTAACCTATAATGTAAAGTATTAACATAATATATATATATATATATATATAATTAGCTATATAAACCATGCACTATAGTCAATAGCATTGATCTAAGTTTTGTTCGATAGAAAACATGGTTTGTGTTAATTTTACATATACAAAATAAATGGGTAAACGGTTATACCCATAATTGTTTATTTATCTAAACAGTTATCCATAACCGTAACCGTGAAATTTAAATGGGCGGGTAACCGCGGTTATCCATATTCGCTGGTATTTTGCCCATCCCTAGTCAAGCCGATAACCTTATCCGGCCCAATCTCAATATTTTGGACCTAACACTATAGAAAAATGCTACTCTTATCATTCAGTTGTACCATCATTTGTACCACCTCTCTAATAGAGATATGACCCACATCTGTTAGTGGATCCCATCTCTATTAGAAAGAGGGTACAAATGATAGTACAACTAGATGGTAAATGTAACATTACTCAACACCATATATTACAGTTAACTTGATTAATCAAACTTTTGAGGTGCTTCTGACCAGGAAGCTTGCATATGCTTGTGACCCTTATTTGATTAACAACTAATTAATCTTGTAGACAAAGTCACAAACTCCGATTTAGTGGACATCAATTCCTGTTTTCTGGACCTGAAAAGAAACCAATAACAATTCATGTTTTCTGGACCAAGAATAGAAACCAAGAACATGTTCAGATAGAAAAATAATAATTTTGGCATGATAAAATATAGAAGGTGGCTAGCAAGAAGAGGATTAACTAGTATACAGTATAAAACTAACGAGGTCAAATAACTACTAGTATCTGTGAAGCACTTCAAAAGGACATAGAAAAGGTTGAAAATATCACTTTGTACGTAGTATTGATTAATATTGCCGATATATCGTCAATATTTTATTTTGATTAATTAATTAATTAATTTATTTATTTTATTTATCACTAGCAATTCATCGGACAATTAATCAAATTTGAAATCCACAAATTCACTCGATTTCAGAAAAATAAAAATAAACATGTTATATTAGTAATGTAAATTAATCATTTTGGTCGGTTATTAGTTTAATTAGCAAGACCAGAAAAATTTATTAGACTGATTATATACGTAACCCAACCGACTTTTTGACCGTACAAACTAATTATTGATTGAACTACGGAACAGGCTCCATATCTTGTTAGCTGGCCATTACAAATCTGTTTCTGTATGATACGAATTACCCCAGTTTCAACTTGATCCTAACTTGTCTTATCTATAATTACAAAATTGGCTACTTGTTTCAACAAAAGTTTAGTAATACAGCTATTTGTGACCACATTAATTATCTTTATCTTGTCATAAAACACATTGATGATGACTTTTAGCCTCTTTCTTTATTCGAAACACAGTCACTTGATGCCTCATCGAGCACCATTTGGGTCTCTTCAAGACCTCTCGAGCAATATTTGAATCCTTTTCCAGACTATTCAAGCAAATGCACAAACTCCTCTTAAATGATTAAAATTCTAGAATTTGAGAAAATATTGCTAAGAATCCTTAACATGCCCATAATTGATTTGGCTAGTTTCATCATACATGGACGATAATTAACGTTGGATAAAGAGGATACTTCTCATATTGTTTGTACAAATAGAGCATCGCCACCAGATACTTGGCGATTCATTATTAAACCGAATACTACATCTCATCCATGCAAAACCGGCTGGTGTTCGTATTCAGGACAACAGGTCACTTAACACGAATGTGGTACACTTGGGTACAACTCGTCCTTACAAAAAACCAGCTTACGACCAACGTGCATATTCCGTACCTACCTACCTAGCTAGATGTGGACACTATGCTAACATAACAATCACTTGCCCTAATAAAAGTCTTGGGGGTAAGATTACATGCGAAACTTTCTCTTCACTGGTGTAGGGTGAACCCTCATCTCAGACCACACATAATTGTGATAAAAATATGATCGACAACACAAGTAAAGTTGTAAATTTTTAGTCATAAAAGTATGGGAAGGGATGGACCCCCAAAAGGATAACAATTAAACTTTTTGGGATTTTGACTTTGAGAGAGTTGATTTTTTTGTTAGTCGCAAAAGTGGAGGAAACGTGGAGATGATAAGGAAGGTGTGGTGGAAGGAGAAGGAAAAAGATTCCGTATTCTTTTTCTAGGGATCTTAGGAATCTCGTGATTAGAACCGTTCATTGTACATCGTGTGGTCAAAAATGATTTTAAAATTTAAAATTTAAAATTAAATATAAATAGTACTTAACGAAAACTGACCATACGATATACAATGAACGATTGTGATCACCAAATTCTTATGATCCCCAGCAAGGATCCTTTTCCCAAGCAGAAAACCAGCAGCAGTTGGTTTGCCACACGTTTTGACTCCAAACTCAAAAGCCCCCCGTGGCAAATATAATTATAAAAAAAAATAATAACTCTGCACGTGAAAGTTGCTTTTAAGTTAGGGGAGTGCGCATATCCTCGGCGTCGAGGATGTTTCCTCGTTGCCGATTCAAGTGGCAAACTGCGGTGACGAATGCGCGGACAGGTTTCTGGTTTCCAACCACTTTCCAAGTAGTGTCTCCGTGATATCCGACTCTCTCTCCCTCTCTCCCTCTCTCCATCCGCAGTCAAGCTCTGTAATTTCCTCGTCCTGTCCATTGTCCAAAGGTAACAGCGCAGGAAAAATATTACTTTTAAACCATATTCAGATACTTAACAACACAAAACACATGCAGAAGCACCTTGATTATAATAATATTGTAATCTTGAGGTTTTTAGTTGTAGTTTATAAGTTGTTAGACCACTTTCGTCCTCCCTTTCAAAATTGAAAACAAAAATATTACTTTTACATGATTTAGATTATCGCACAGTATAATTGATTCAAGCATCATTGTTACAAAATATTATATATTAGTGAAGTTCATCACGCATGTCATAAGTGGAAGAGTGTTAGGAAGTTTGGCATCTAATTTTAATTTACTCATACTTTTTTTCTATATATATGTGTTTCTTTTAGTTAATCAAAAGAAATGCATCATTTTGGTTGGTTGAATCCTAAATATTATACTAAGTAAACATGAGGACGGAAATAAATACAATTGCTCATGATCAAACTCAATAGTAGAAAATAAGAGAGAATGCAAGTTTTAATTGCAAGTAAAAATAGGCAATTAAAGTCATGTTCGCATTTATTCACAGTTGGATCGTTGAGACGAAGTTTGAGTTCACATGTTTGTCAATTCGTCAATTGTTTCACATGTTCTTTATGGAGACATGCGATCACTTCTACGGCAGAAATGCTACTACTAGAAAATACAATGTGCCCTATGAAATTTGGCCCGACAAATCACTTTTCGTCGGGTCAAGCTATTTTACTTGACTAATTTTCCAGTTGGTTGGACAAAGTTGGTCAAAATTTAGAGTTTTAACAAAGTCTTTGCATGATGGAAAATTTTTAAAGGGCAAGGACAAAATTATCGGGCAAACATTTGGTGCCAAAAGCAAAAGCACGTAATTTGTAAAGATTTACCCTATGAAAGAGAGGTTCGTCAACTTGAGGTCCTTTAGGGTGCGTTTGGTACGCGGGACGGGACGGGACGGAACGGGACGAGGCGTTCCGTCCCGCGTTTGGTGCGCCAAAAATGGGTGGAACGGGCTGTTCCACGGGACAGATTTTGGGTGTTTTTGCGTTCCACCTCCCACCCCTGGAACGGGTTTGTTCCACGTATGTGGAACACAATGTTTTACCATTTTAAGACAAATATACCCCATGTCTTTTTCAAAAATTACACCTTCGTTCCGTCCCGTCCCGTCTGCGTACCAAACGCACCCTTACCTGACGACAAATTTTGTCGGGCGTAGTTTTTACCCACAATGACCTGTTAAAAAAAATCTACCAGATTTTTATTTGTTAAATATTTTTTGTTTAATTGTGTGATTAATTAATTTGGTTGTTGTACATTTGTGATTGGTTTGGAAGAAAATTAAAGGAAAGTTATATATTTGTATTTGACTATAAATTATAAATTAGTAAGTTTAATTTCTTTAGTTGTGATATATATATAGGGAACTGTTATTAGCACTTCACAAATCTCATTCTACACTCCTCACAAGTGTATTTTTCTTTCTAATTATAGAAAGTTTGGAGTGCAAAATGAGATTTTTGGAATACCAATAACAATTTCCTAGATATATATATATATATATATATATATATATATATATATATATATATGAAGCCTTTAAGGGGAAGGGATCCCTATTTAATTTTTTTTTTATTTATAAAAATGGAGATTAGTTGTGGAGCCCACATCATCGAACTTTAACGATCTTAACTGTTTATTTTTCAAGTTGTACCTCGTAGATCATCCTTGCAAAATATTAGCAAAATCGAAAATATTTAAGACATCTAATTGGCTTCAAAGAAATGAACGAATACTTTGTTATATATGAAACAATGAAATTTGATCTTGATAATTAAATAGGTAAATGGTTTCGGATTAAATTGAATTTTTGCAAGGATGATCTATGAATCGAGATTTACAAAATAGACGTTCATATCATTGAAATTCGATGTGGAGTGGGCCCCACACCTAGTCCCTATTTTTGTGTGTGTGTGTGTATGCGTGTGTGTGTGGAAACTGTGAATTATGTGAAAGTTTGAGTTTGTGTGATTGAAATATTTGTAGCTTAGGGGAATTTAAGGTGCAGCACTAGCCTAGGAAATCATGGTGTGAAGTTTATTAAAGTTCATAACCGTTTATACGAAGTTAATTATCACTATTACAAAAAATACTTTGCGCGACGCAAGTCCTTTGTCGTGCAAAGTAAAAAAACGTTGCCCTCCAAGGCAGTGACAGTAGGGTTTGCGCGACGAAGAAGTAACATGCGTCGCGCAAAGACACTTTGCGCGACGAATGTTACTTCTTCGTTAAGCAAACCCTTGTTTTTTTTTTTTGGCAAAAATACTTTTTATTTAAATTTTTATAAATATTGTAATTAAATTATAAATAATAATTAATAAACCAAGAAAAAGTATTTAATTATAAAATATATGAAAATGTACATATAAGACGTCTGAACAAAAAAGAAAAAACTACAAGAAGTAGTCTTCTACGTTTGATACATCAGGCTACTGGGTATCGATTGGGCGAAGTGGCTGGGAGGTCGAAAGTGGAGCAAGATCAGGTGCTGGCATCGGGATTTGAAGGCCGGACATCTGTAAAGCCCGAAAGATCATATTCATCTTATCGTCCTGGGCCGATAACTGGGCTGCAATCTCGGCTTCCCGGGCTGCTTCTTGGGCCACAAGCTGACCTTTTAGGGTTGCCATTTCCTCCATTAGGGCTGACCTGTCCTATGGTCGATCTGGAAGAGGAGGCACCCGTCTCATGAACCCGTGCCTTCCCCATATATCGAAAAAACTTAAATTTAGGACATGTAAATTAGACCCTACTCTAACGTCAAATTTAGGAAAATAAACAGATGATAAGAATGAATTATGATACAAACCGTCAAATCTCTACTCTTCCCGTATACATTTTGTCCATATAATTTCCGTCTCTTTATCCGAGGCGTGCATCAAGTACAGATAATTCATAAATCAATGATTTTAAACCAAAGTGAGGAAATAAAGTGCATGTGTTTTCCACTATAACAAGAAAACAGTTCAATGAAAAATACGGACATTGATGATAAAATGTAGTATAAATAGAGCATGTATAATCAAGGTTCTAAAAAGCGCTAGGCGCTAGTCGGGCGGCGGGTAGGGGCCTAGCGCCTAGGCGGCTAGGCGGGGCCTAGGCGGATTTAGGTAAATTTATTGTATATTTTGTAAATAAGTAGAGATTACATAATGTACATGTATCCAATAAGCTTACAATTTGAAAACACATTAAGCATGTAATCAATCTGAGTGCTTTTGGATGATATATGTATCCAACAAGGCAACAAGTATCCATCAAGCTTACAATCAAAATGAATATTCGTGGATAATACCTGTATGCAATAACAATAAGCATCCAACAAACTTCCAATTTAAAAGCACATTGTCATTGAGCATATAATCAAAATGAGAGTTCTTTTCCTAAGTATCCAACAAACTTACAAATTAAAAGCACATGAAAGTTGTTTTCCTGAGCATCCAACAAACTTACAAATTAAAAGCACATTAAGCATATAATCAAAATGAGTGTTCTTGGATAATACATCATACATGTATGATGTATCCAACAAGTTCACAATTTAAAGTTTAAACACATTACACATAAAATGCAAAATGAAAGGGATAAGGATATAAGATACTTGCAAAGTTTTAAAGCTAGGAGTCTAGGCCTCAATCTCTTCTTCTCCACATCCTTCCAAGACTTTCTCCGTGTCGGACTCAAACTCAATTTCTTCATCATCATCTCCTTCTTCTTCCGTGTCCTCATCCGATACAAAATCTTCTTCATGAAGCTCTCTTACTTCAACATTTCTAGAACTCCTCCTAGGCTCTAGGGAACTATCCACCTCTAATTGCTCTCCATCCATTCCCGAACCAAGCTCAGTTTCTTCATCAACACCCTCCACAATCCATCCTTGTGCCATACTTCACTAGCGAGTAGTATATCCACTTTCTTCTCTTTCTCTCTTTTCTTCTTGTTCATGATCCTCGCATTGAATTGGACATAGACCAAATTATTCAACCTTGTAGTATCTAGTCTATTCCTTTTCTTTGTATGTATTCCCTCAAAAGTGCTCCAATTTCTCTCACACCCGGATGAACTTGTAGTCAATGAGAGAATTTTGATAGCAATTCTTTGCAAATTAGGCACACCATTGCCATAAGTAGACCACCATGTAGCTAAAAAAGTACAAAGTACACAATTTGAATTAGACTAGTAAAGATAAACAATTAGAACTAGACTAGTAAAGAAAGACAATTACAATTAGACTAGTAAATAAAAACAACTAGAATTACATTACTCAATTAGAATCATACCTGGATCATAGTTGTCATCATTCTCAACGCATCCAATCTCCGCCAAATGTCTTCCAAATCCACCATCTTTTTTCATGTACTTCGGCATCTCTATATTAATAACTCGATTTTGGACTTCAAAGTTGTTGGGGAAGAACTTCTCAACACAAGTAAACATGGCGTCCATAACTAATGAATCATGTTGAATGCTTGGATCCTTGAAGAAGTAATAAGGATTCAAGAAGTAGGCCGCCAAATGTAATGGACCATCAAGCCGATCATGAGCTTTTTCATCAATAATTTGTATGATTGGTCTATAATGGGTCTCATTATTTTGCAATGCATCTTTGATCTCATTCCTCGCTTTTTGTAGCTCCCCGTACAAAAACCCCATTGATGGCTTTTTATCCCTATCCACAAGTCGAAGAACCTTAAACAACGGTTCAAACACTCTCAAGCAAAGTGAGACCCCATTCCAAAATTGTGCACTCACCATGGTAGCATATGCCGCTTTCCCCTTTGTACTCTTGGAATGTTTGCATTGTTCCCATTCATCACTAGCAACCATAATCCTCAAGTCTTTTTTCTTATCAACCAAGCTTTGCAAAGTTAGGAAAGAAGTTGCAAATCTTGTGACTCCGGGCCTCACTATGTCTCTTTTCTTTGTATACTTTCTCATCAATGCTAATGTTTTATGATGAGCATAAATGAAGATAGTAAAAGCCTTGGCCTTTTCAATCACTCCTTTGAACCTAGGTAGGTTACCAATTCCTTGAAGCATGAGGTTCAACGTGTGAGTGGCACATGATGTCCAAAACATGTGTGGCCTCTTTTCCAACATCTTGGTTGCCGCGGCCATATTGTTAGAAGCATTGTCGGTTACCACTTGAACAACATTTTGTGAACCAACTTCTTCGATACACTTGTCAACATATTCAAAGATGTATTCCCCGGTGTGTGCTTCACTAGAGCATTCATTGGAAGAAAGAAATATTGTGCCTTCTTTGCAATTCACACACAAATTCATTATACTTCTTCTTTTTCGGTCGCTCCAAGCATCGGTCATAATTGAGCAACCATTCAAAGCCCATTCTTCTTCATGCTTCTTAAGAGATTGTTTTACCCTCTCCACCTCTTCTTTCAATAAAGGCTCTCTCAAATCATATTGACTTGGAGGTTGGAATCCCGGGCCAAATTGACCAACCGCTTCCACAAAGCGTTTGAAGCTGTCATTCTCAATGGCATGAAAAGGAATACCGGCTTCATAGACCCATCGAGCCAGATATTGACCCACCTGATGTGTTCTATCCTTCCAAATTGCATCATGGAGATTTTGTTGTCGCTTACTCATGCTTTCATCATTTGATTTTGAAGAGTCGGGATTGATGGAGGATGCAAACCTATTAATGGGCCCAAGAGTTCGCGACCTTTTCCTTGACCCAACAACTTCAATATCTTCATCTTCTTCAATATGTGGAAGTTGAACCTCTTCCCTCACTTCTTCATGGTGCATGTATCTTTCTTTCTTCTTCTTGTTTGCTTCATCTAATGCGGCTTTACATTTTGCTTTATCTTCATCCGAAGACTTTGTGCATCCAGCTACATTTCCCTTGACATGGGCTATGTGTTGTTTCATTCTATAAATGCCACCACTGAGTATTTTTTTACACAACTTACATTTCACCTTATCCGAGTTTGAAGGATCCGCCAACACCCCATATTCCCATCCCACATCGTCTGAAGCACGCTTTAATGGATTATCTGACTGGGTGGACGACATTGGATTAGATGCTCCAGATGATACGGTGCCCGCCATCTAAAAAAGCAGAAAATCATTTAGGAGATTTGCTTGTATCCAAAAAACAGACAACAAGTGTGATATTTGATCCTCATTAAACTTCAATATAGAAGGAACACATACAGAAAATGCATCGATGCACGTTGAATGCTTCAGATTACAAGAAGAAACAGAGTCTTATTATTCATGCAGAAAACCAAACTGCCAATTGCCATTTGCAAGGGTTCCCCATATCAGAAATGCATCGATTTTCCTAATTTGGCTGCCATTTGCAAGGGTTCCCCATATCAGAAAACCAAACTGCCAACTAAGTCATATATTATAATTTATAAATTTATAAATACTTCTTTCTTATATGTTAGAACTATGTGATGCTAAAAAAAATGTGGTAAAACCACATTGAGATTTAAGAGTGAATTCAAACTCGGATTTTACAAGGTATTTATGTATCTACGCACGTGTTGAGATTGAATCACGTATGATCATTGACATTCATAAAAACTTACAGGAAGAATGGGATGCCAGCACAGTTAGTAGCAACATATCAAGAATGAGAATGCAGAACAGATTGGAAGCAACAACTAGGCGGGAGAGAGCACTGGCGTACGCCTTTTCACAACAGGTACTGAACTTCATTCCTAAAAGAGTCGGGATTCTATTGTGCAACCGGTGATTAACACTTCTCTCTCTCTCTCTCTCACGCGATGTGAGAGATAAGAGAAACCACGTGACTAAGAGAGAGAGAGAGTGAAAAATAACCGACTACATCCAAGATTTTGCCCTGAAAGAGGTTCTAAGACTCCTCCTATGGTTTTGGAAACTAATTAACTTGGTATTATTTGTTTGAAGCTAAGGATCTGCTCAAAGAAAAGGCACACCACATCTGATGGCACAGACCAGAACATGGGTTGGAGCTGGCTAGAACGGTGGATGGCAACCCGCCCTGCTGAAATCTCCCCCGCAGAAAGTCATATAAGCATTAAATACACTACTCAAGCCTAAGGCTCAACCACATTGATGCATGGTATGCAACTCATTCAAATCAAATTGGCTGCTCTAATACTTCAACTAAACTATGACTACACAATTGAAAAGTGTTTACTTACTGCTGATAATCGAAGCATATGAGTCTATCCTATGACTACACAATTAAACAATGTTTAATGCATCATGCAACCACTCAATCCATTCCACACACACACCCCATTGAGAAAACTAACACAATCGAAAGAAAAAATAAGACCCAAAACTAGTAGTATTAATCTGGTATTAATCAGTTCACACGGTTCACCACAAATAATCTGGTGGTATGAAATGAATCCACACACCCCATTGGTCTAATTGTATTAATCTGATTTGATTCATGAATCATTTCATGGCACCACAATATAATGTCTATAGTATTAAGAATTTACTTCCAGTCTTAGATTACAGAATCTTGCATATAAAAAAAAAAATCTGAAAAACCAGTGCGATTCACTTAGGCTGCTGGGCATCTCGTTTCCTTGTAGCAACTTAATATTATATATCAATTTCAAATCATCAATGCAAATTGCAGAGCAGCAAATCATCGCAATTAGCATCAAATATCAACTAGATTTTCGAATAAAATATGAGAAATGGCGAAATGCTAACCTGCTGCAAGTCTGCAACTATTGCAAGAGGTGGAGATTAGGGAAACGACTCAAATGAGAGAGGTGGATTGTGGAAATCTGGAGAGGCGAGATGATTTGCCCAGTAAGGAAGTAGAGAGATGCTGCCCAGCAAAGGATTCGATCAGTCGACTCGAGACTTGAGAGCGAGAAGGCCGAAGTCGAAGACGACAGAGAGCAAAACAGAAGAAATGTTTACAAAATTAGGTTAACAGGGGATTGTACACGGGGGAAAGAGGGAACTTTAGAATAAAAAAAAAAAAACTTTAAAAAGGCGCCTAGCTCCGCCCAGACGCCTAGCTCCGCCCAGCCGCCTAGCCCGCCTAGGCGCCGCCTAGGGCCGCCTAGGCTCCAGCCGATTTTTCATGACGCCTTGCCCAAAATCGGGGCGGGGCTCCGCCGCCCAGCGCCTAGGCGCCGCCTAGGCCGATTTTTAGAACATTGTGTATAATAAGTTATTAACTGATTGCAATTAGGAAAAAATTATGACTTACATGGGTACCGTCACGACCAGCTAAGGGAGTCATTGACACCAAAAGTCATGGACACAGTTGATCACCTACACCGTCATCACATAACAATAACACCAAAAACCACAGAAGGTTCCACATTGCGGAGAGTTTTTTGGTTTTTGATTCTTGAAATGGTATATGATATGGTCCAGTAGTAAGCTCCAAAGACACAAGTGCAAATGAATTATGCAACTACCACGTTTTTCAATGGCTACTTTCTAAGGGGTGGTTTGAGAGTGAGGTGATTAAAAAAAAAGCACCTATGAAAAAAAGCTATGAGGGTTTTAGGTGTTTGGTAAACTGAAAAAAATAGCTTATTTTGGAAGCTGCTGTGAGAATAAGCTGAAATCAGAGGAAAAAGCTGAAACTGCTATTTGCAGCTTTGGAAAACTAGCTTTTTTTCAAAGCACACGAAGCTACAGTGCTCCTTTAATGAAAAGACCCACTATCAGACTGCTTTTTTTTTTCCAAAAGCACTTTTACAAAAAAGTTTACCAAACACTCTGCTGATTTATTTCACAGCCGCTTATTCTCACAGCACAGCCGTTTATTCTCACAACAGCTTTTTTTTCAAAGCACAGCAATACCAAACCAGCCCTAAGTGTCATCAACACCAACAGTTTTAGTTACACACACACACACATGAAATGGAAATCCTACGATAGGGTTTAATATAAATTGAGGTATAGAACTGATCACATTTGGAGAAATTTGAGCCGCTAAAAACTATTATGCACTTAATATAAACACTGCATTCACAAATGAGAAAGCACACAAGTGTAGTGTAATGTACTAAAGAATTATTTGTAGAGTTTTCCAAAAGTGTCTCTCAAGAGAGCAACATCAGCACCAACAACTTCAGCCACCTTCTTCCCATCTTGAAAGAGATGGAATGCAGGCTGCACCAGAGTACACACATCAAATTACGAACCAAATAGATCTTGGATTTTACCATATCCAAGTAAAAACATATAGAATTACTAAGAAGCAAAACCAGTAATAATCCATTCAAAAGACCATCCTAAAAAGATCATCCCACGAGTGCCATGAATAAAAGAAGCTATATACGAAGAACAAAATAAATTGGAGCATTTTCTTTTAAACATAATAAGAGCAATCATTTACCACAGCGGAAATATTCAACTTGCCCAAAGTGTTTGTAACTCCTTCTTGTATATAGAATAAACAAGGTTAGGTATGAATTTAAAAAAAAATCATGCTCCCAAATTAAAAATAAATGAAATTACATTCAAACTAGCTAACCATTACATGCCAGATAGCTATAAGCCCACAAGTATAGTTATTGCTAAAACTAACTTCAGAATTGAAACCCGTAACAAATAACTAGATTAACAACACTTAAAAATATAACTAGTTTCCATAATAACTAGTTTCCTATGCGAATGCGCACCTCATCGATGTCAATCTTATATGTTGTTACATGTGGGTATTGCTCACTCAACTCTCCAATGACTGGAGATATGAACCTGCCTGCACAAGAGATCACACCAAAGTACCAATTTCAAGTTCAAAACACATAATTACACCACATTCCGTGCCAATGACTTCATTGCTTAAAAGAAAACGTACTTCGAACTTACAAGGCCCGCACCAGACTGCAGTGAAGTAGAAAAGTGCTGGCTCATCTCCGTCTATATGAAATTTAACATATAAATCAGATAATTTGCATAAATGTTTGATAAGTTTTCTCAAAACAAAACAATTTCGAAAACCCAGAAAAATTACCCTTAGCTTTGCTGATTGCGCTGTTGTATTCATCCTCTGACTTAATGACAACAATGTTTGAGGAACCTGAAATTCAAGTCAATCAAGAACTCAATTTAATGAGCTATTCCAAAACCCAAAATTCAAAAATTGAAACATTGAACAATGGCTGAAACAATAACAAAAATACAGATTACCTGAGGGCGAGGAGAGAGGTCGGAGCTGCAGAAAGCAAGGGTTTGGGGAGTGGTGTATTAACTACATTGCAGAAGATGAAATTGATACAGAGGAAGAGGAAGAAGTAGAGAGAAACAAGAGAGAATCTAGAGAGAAAGTGAGTTTAGAGAGAGAAATATGCTTTTGTATTGATTGATTAAAAATGAAGATTACACATAATGTTTATAAAGAAATCCTAACTATTTTAACCAAATACTAACTACCTAACTATATTACTAACTGTATTATATTTGTTCCCTTAATACTCCCCCTCAATCTCAACTGGGGTAACCCAGTTTGAGATTGGAAGACCAACTGCAATCTGTCTTGCAACCTGTCCTGCCTTTGCCCCCTTACCGAAAGCACCATTTAGCCACGCTGCTACATACCTGCTTGTTTGGACAGCTAACCCTATATCATTCAATTTTCTCTGTTGAAAATATTGCTGCCATTGTTTAATATCAACAGACTTCACTTTCTCATTAACCACGAAAATGCCTACTGTCAATTTCCCTGTAAGCCCTACTTTCCTGTAAAAGGAAATGGCCTTCTCTGATGCACTTGCTATCAATCGACGCTTTTCATCAAATGCTTTAACCTTGTTCACGACATCTTGTCCAATAGCCGAACCCTTTGCAAACATAAGTGATTGTCCACACCAAATATGATACCCTGTTTCCCAAATATATTCACTGCCTCACCACAACGTAATTTTACAATCCCTTGCAAACCAAGCCTTTCAACAGCTACAACTCTAATGAACTAATCTTTTCAGAAAACATGGCTTCGTGCCCACAAACTTCAATCAACTAATCGATACAGAAAAATGGCTTAGTGCAAAAAAAAAAAATCAATCTTGAAATGGCTTCGGGCCGCAAACAAACAATAATGGCTTCGTGCTGCAAACAAAGAATAATGGCTTTGTGCCCAAACAACAAACAATCTTTAAATGGCTTCGTGCCCAAAGAAACAAACTTGAAATGGCTTCGTGCCGCAAACAAAGAATAATGGCTTCGTGCCTCAAAGAAATCAATCGACTACTTCACAAAATCAAAGAATCATACACTTTTGCAGGGAATTGGCAGCTCCACCAGATCATCAAAGTAGTGGAACAGAGAACAGAACATGAATCAAATAACACCAGAGAAGCACAGAGAGCTGATATGCATACAACACCAAGAAGAGACCATAATTTGACAGAGTCCAAGATCCCACTTTCCAATCAGCACCGCAAAACCACAAAAAGAGAAATTCCCAGACGAACAACCAAAAAGAACCACCACCGAATCAGCTGAAAAACTTTCTTGGATGCCATCTCAGATACTAAAACCAAGAAACCAAATTAACCAATCTTCCCAGATACTAACACCAAAATTAACCAAGAAACAAAATATAACCTTCACATGAAAAATCTTCACAATTAACACAGAATTCCTCACTGAGACAATCAAACAAACAGTTGGAGTGCATAAAGAAAGATGAAACCTGAATCTTTAGTTCTTGATCGAAAAATGCCCAGAGAAACACCAGAAATCATCGACCATTACATCTAACACAGCGGATGTAGTACCACCTAGGACCGAGACCTATCTTGCTATTGGAACCCGGCAAGAACAAAATTGCGTATGAAATAACACTTGCAACAGAGCATTTGCTGTTCTGTTGAGAGCCCATGTGATGGATTCTGATCGAATTTCCAATACCCCAATTGAAATCAGCGAGGTCAGCAACGACGTCTTCCAGATAAAGTATTTGATGGTGGTGGTCTGCAAAACTCCAAAAAAAAAAACATCAACTTGTGAATCAAATTGGCGAGGTCGGCGACGACGTCTTCCAGATAAAGTATTCGATGGTGGTGGTCTACAAAACTCCAAAAAACATCAACTTTTGAATCCCAGAGAAACCCACTTCGCCTTCACCCTTCTTCTTATCATCCATAGTCTTTGCAGTCTTAGTTGTCACGAATTCACCATCAGAAACAAGACCCACCTCGCAATTTCCCATGAAATCTTTGACAACTCCATCAGATGCAGGAAACCCAAAAATTAAATCCAAAGATACGAGCTTTTCATTCGCAGAATTGGGAATTTCTTGAATTTCTTGAACAATCGCGGAAGCATCGAAAAATCTAAAGAAAATTTGAGGAGAAACTAAACTAGAGAAGGAAAAGAAAAATACAAACTACTAAGAAGTGGAACCACCAGAATCCATGGCGTGAGCCTGGTGGCTCTGATACCATATTAACGACATTGCAGAAGATGGAATTGGTACAGAGGAAGAGGAAGAAGTAGAGAGAAACAAGAGAGAATCTAGAGAGAAAGTGAGTTTAGAGAGAGAAATATGCTTTTGTATTGATTGATTAAAAATGAAGATTACACATACTGTTTATAAAGAAATCCTAACTACTTTAACCAAATACTAACTACCTAACTATATTACTAACTGTATTACATTTGTTCCCTTAATATGGTGGAGGGAATTGGAGGCGGAGTTGGTGAGGTGGGGATTGAAGAAGCTAGGGTTTGGAAAGAAATGGAAGGAAGGCTGTGACGATGAAGAAGCGCGGCGCAGGACTTGCTGCGATTGCCGTGCCATGGCTACTATAAAATGCAAAAAAAAATTCAACAAATTGTCTTACCTTAAGATTGGAGTGGCGAAGTGAGCACTTAGCAGCTAGTGGTGGAGAATGCGACTGGAAGGGGGAAAACAATGGTGATTGGCGACTTGGTGAGCGATGACTGGTGAGAGGCCGTGCAAGAGAGCTTGGGAGGTGGAAGGAGAGGACGACGCACCTGGTCTTTAGGGTTTCGTTCAGCCTCTGCGATTCTGCAACAGAGAGAGAGACCGAGTGAGAGAGAGGGAAGAGAGACCGACTGTTTTCCAATTGCACGGTTTGCACCTCCATTTTGTCCAAAGTCATTGACTTTGCCTGACGAAGGTGTACATTCGTCGCACAAACTTCTTTACGCGACGAAGGTGCCCCTATGTCGCGCAAAGCTATTTTACTTGACAAATGCACACCTTCATCGCACAAAGAACGTTTGTGCGACGCAGCCTGTGCGTCTTGCAAGATTTTGGAAAAATTTAAACAAAGCGCATATTTTTTTACAATTAAACAGCTAAAATTTTAACACATTGCACGATGCATGTATACATTAAGATGTCGTGCAAAATTGGTTTGCGCAACGACACATCATGGAGTTGCGCAAGTTATATTTAAAAAAAAAATTTATTATAAAATTTACTGAAAATGTGACTTTACTATCTTCAAATTCAATTTTTTTTACATAAAACCCACAGTAATATATTTTTCTAACAAAAACTCGATCTGAAGTACAATAATAAATTTAAAGCTACTTAATAAATATATATATATATACACACACACACACATACCACTCAACTTGTTGGGATAAACACACACACACACACACACACATACCATTCAACTTGTTGGGATACGCATTCTATGAAACTAGTTTCAACAATCGAACCGTCAAAATTGTTTGCATATGCTTTGAGATCGCATATGCGAAAAATCGAAAAAAATAAACATTCAAAGATTAAGTAATGGGACAAAAGTTTTTCGACGGTTATAAACGAAAAATCATGATTTAATGGTAGTTTTAACTCCGATTTTGATGATTTTTTATAGCTATACTCTTTGATCCTATATGAATACAATGAATGAATTCGATCTTCAATTTAAAATATTTACACAAGTGGATAAAACAAAATCTTATGTTATACATAATGAAGGTATAAATAAACTTCAAGTGTTAGTGAATCTATTGTTTTGATTGGATACGCATTGTACGAAACTAGTTTCAACGATCCAACCATCAAATTCGTTTGTATATACTTCGAGATCACATACACAAAAAATCGTAAAAAACATACATTCATAGATCAAATAACGGGATAAAACTTTTCGACAGTTATAAACGAAAAATCACGATTTAACAATAGTTTTAACTCTGATTTTGATGATTTTTTTTATAGCTACACTCCTTGATCCTATATGAATACAATGAACGGATTGGATCGTCAATTTAAAATATTTACACAAGTAGATACAACAAAGTCTTATGTTATATTTAATGAAAGTATAAATAAACTCCAAGTGTTAGTGAATCTATTGTTTTGATGGGATACGCATTGTATGATACTAGTTTCATCAATCTAATACTCAAATTTGTTTGTATATACTTCGAAATCGCATATGCCAAAAATCGCAAAAAACAAACATTCATAGATCAAGTAACGGGACAAAACTTTTCAACGGTTATAAACGAAAAATCACGATTTAACAGTAGTTTTAACTCCGATTTTGATGAATTTTTGTAGCTACACTCTTTGATCCTATATAAATACAATGAAATGGTTCAATCGTCAATTTAAAATTTTTGCACAAGTGGATACAACAAAATCTTATGTTATACTTAATGAAAGTATAAATAAATTCCAAGTGTTAGTAAATATGTTGTTTTGATGGGATATGCATTGTACGAAACTAGTTTCGATGATCCAACCGTCAAACTTGTTTGTATATACTTCGAGATTGCATATGCCAAAAATCGCAAAAAACAAACATTCAAAGATCAAGTAACGGGACATAATTTTCGATGGTTATAAATGAAAAATCACGATTTAACTGTAGTTTTAACTCCGATTTTGATGAATTTTTGTGGCTACACTCTTTGATCCTATATGAATACAATGAATGAATTCAATCTTCAATTTAATACCTTCTAATAATATATTTCCCAAATTTATCCCTGTTAGCTTTGCGCGACGGAAGGGACCTACGTCGTGCAAAGTTGGGAAAAAAATGGTAAGGCATTCTTGGTTTGGCACCAAAATCATGCGTGACATGCATGACATGTCGCGCAAACGGCCTTTGCGCGACGTTTTGTGTTTAGCGTTGCGCAAACATACTTTGCGCGACGAAATTTGCTCCGTCTCGCAAACATGTTTTTTTTACTAGTGTATGTTGATTAACTTTGGATAACAAATTTGAAAAAAACCTTAGACCTATTTAAGAGTCTGTTGGATGGGTATCTAGATGCAGCAATATGCTCTCCGTGATCTAAATGATTCTTAAATTGTCCAATTCAGACAATTTGGGAGTGCACTAGTATGTGTTTAGGGTTTGTAGTGAACATGGCTAAGTTTTGATCCTGAAAAATCCGAATGTATCCCCTTAATGTTCTTCAAATGCATACTAGATATTTGTTTATAATATCTATGTCATGCACTTGGGGAACCCTAAGGCAATGCTACCAAATTTTTTAAGATCGAAATAGTTGCATGAATTGCAAACCACAACACATAAAGTACATTTTTGAATGTGATGTGATCATTAGCAAAGGTATAAAGGGGTGATCAAGCGTATATCAAATTATTATGATGACTAAATTCTCTGAAAATAGGCACAATGGGTGATGAACCAACATTTATACTATATATTTCCCCCTTTTGTATTTCTTTTCTTGTCTAGTTTAGCTGGAAGTTTTAAGTTTGTGTGATGGTTTTGCCATTTTGTGTTTCTAGGAGCAGCAGGATCAAGTTTGCCATTTTGAAGATGACCATATCAAGTTTTCAGCTCAAAAATTCCTAGCAAATTTTTCCCATTTTAAGAATGAAGAAAGTAGACATTTCATGCTTTCTAAGGACATCTCATTCATTGAAATCTAAGGACTTTTGGTCTACCAAACGTTATGGCCAATTCTGCCCACTCTAGCTAATAAAATAAGAAAGTAAATGCACCTTGTGCTTTGCTTTGTCATCAGCACTCAACATAAAATTGGGTTTTAATTCCACTCATTGGCCTTTGGAGCAAAAGAAAAGCCGAGAGGAGAAAGTGGAGAGCACAACTGCCCACTCCATTAACTAATAAAATAAATCAACACACGACAACAGAGAGCAGGGGAGAAGAGGAATAAACTGATTAGAGTTTTCTGTAGAGAGTGCAGAACATGGCAGAGGGAGAGCATAGAGCAGGAAATGGAAGGGGTGCCGTAGCTCCAAATTTGAAGAGAAGAAGAACATGCTCCTCTCTTAGAGGAGAAGATGATCGGAGAGCTCATCTCGTAAAAAAGGGTTGCTTTCTTTCTTTGATTTTTAATGGATAATTCCTTATGTATTAAAACAAGTATGTGTAACTAATTTCCTTTTTTCTAGAGTGAGGCCATGAGCCTCAACATGATTACGTAGATTTCTCTTTCAATTGCTTAAGTGTTGTTACATGCTTGCTTTGATATTTTCAATCATTGAATTAAACTATCTATGTGCCTTGATGCTTGATCACCATTAGGATGCTTAGAAAAGTCATCGGATGCAATTTTGAACGAATGTCACGTTAAAATTGGTTATCCTTCTTGTGCTTGAGCATTGTAATTTCTCCTAAGGTAAATATCATACTTTTAGGGATTACATGGTTTAACAAAAGGATTTTCACCAAGATTAATGAATCACCCATGTTTATATTTAAACCAAATGTCATGGATAAATTTCATGTAGTGGTATGCATTTTAGCTTGAATGTCACAAGTAAAACATACACAAGGAAAACCCAACCTTCAAAGCATGTGTGTTTTCGATTACTTAAGCAATTGGAAGAGCTACATAGGAGTGTTGTTGGTAAAGGTTGAACTCTAGCGCCTTGTCAATCTAATTTTCTTCAATTATTTGTATTATCTTGAGTTTCTATATTTACTTGTTTTGTTTAGTTGGATCACTATTCCTATAAGCCAATTCCCATCTTAGATATTTGTTTAAGTCATGTACAGTAGTATTTAGTTTCGTTGAATTAGTGTAGTTCTTAGAGTTAACTAAATTAAATACATAAAAACTCGTAAATTGTTTATATCAGTCCCTGAAGAGATCGACATTGCTTGAGCCATTCTATACTACAAACACTTGTTGTCATGCAAGAATTTTCTATGGTTTAACCTTTGTTTTACAAGTGGTAAAATTGCTATCCAGAAATTGGCGGCATTGCCGGGGACTGTGCCAACAGTTCCCGAGCTTTTGTGTTTATTTTGCTTATGCTTATGTTTATGTCTTATTTTTATTAATTGTTATTCAAAAAAACAAAAAAAGAGCTATTAATTTAGTTAAGTTTCGATCTTTGATTAAGTGCAGTGGATGGGTGGTGTGAGATTTTTGTCTTTTTTTAACTAACTATTGGTTGCCAATTTGCATAAACTATGTTTTTGATTGATCTGGGTTTACTTAGTTTCTTCCCCCTTTTGTTGTTTAGTTAGTTTATGTTAAGTTTTATTTTATTATTTTTATTGTGGCTTAATATTTTTGTTGTTTGTTTAGGTGTAGTATATGGTGATTGGAACAAGGTCCAAGGATCAAGTGCTTGCTCCTTACGACCCTGAACTAGAAAGGAGTGCAAGGAAGTTGGCTAGAGAAAGATATTTAGCACAAGATTCCAACCTTTATGATACTTTTCTTGAGGATTTGTTTCGTGATCCTGAGAGCAGCACACCTATTTTCCAACCTTTGGTCCTATTTGCAAACATGGCCCTAGCCTTACCTGCAACAGGTCAACCTTTAAGGGATTCATTGGCAGCGAGAGTCAATGTAGTGCCAAGGTGCATTGTATAACCAGATGTGGAAGATGGGACAACCTTTGAAATCAAACCTCACATCCTCAACATATTGCCATCCTTTCATGGGTTGCCAAACAGTGATCCCAACATGCATTTGGCTGATTTTATTAAGGCATGTGACAACACCATAATCAGAGGTTTCTCTTCTGAAGCTATCAAGTAACGCTTGTTCCATTTCTCTTTGAAGGACAAAGCCAAGGCATTGCTACATTCTCTCCTTGCCAATAGCATTACACCGTGGACAAAATTGCAACAAAAATTTCTCAGTAAGTTTTTTCCCTCTTCTAAGGCTCTTGCACTCAAGAAAGAGATATTGGTTTTCACTCAAAAGCCAAATGAGTCTTTCCATGAAGCTTGGGAATGGTATAATGAGATGTACACAAAATGTCCTCATGCTAGGTTTGATTCTAACCTTCAAATGAACATCTTTTATGATGGTCTCAATGCCACCACCAAGAGTCAAGTGAATGCATCTACTGTAGGTCGCTAATGTCGAAATAAGCAAGGGAAGCATTTGAGTTGTTTGATATAATGGCTTCTAAATCCCAACAATGGACAGAAGAACAAACACAAAAGAGAGGAGTTTTCGAGATTTCTCAGAGTTCTCTTAATGTTTTTGCTCAAATTGCTAAAATGGAAAAGAATTGTAATGCCAAGTTTGCTGCCTTATTACAAATCTCCTCCATGCCCAATGCCCAAGAAGCTTGCATCATTTGTAGTGAGACAACTCATGACATTACTCAATGCCCCAACAAGGATAGCTACCCTGAGCTTGTGTAAGAGCATGTGAATATGGTGAATAATTATATTAGACCCAGGAGTGACCCTCATTCCAATATATTTGTACCATACTTGACCAATCCCGAAACTACTGAGCAACGGTCAACGTTATACCGTCAAGGACCCAGAAGAGTTTCCCTCAAACTAGGAGGACAATTACAGCGCGACACGTGTCGACATCAGAAGCCAATCATAGCACGACACATGTTAACACCAGAAGCCAATCACAACACGACCCGTGTCAATGTCAGAATGAAACTAGAAACTCTCTTCTATAAATAAAGATCATTATCTCACAATATTTCCTAATGTCATTTGTACTAAATCATTCACTAGTACTTACTAAAGGAGAGCTTGAACCTATGTACTTGTGTAAACCTTTCACAATTAATGAGAACTCCTCTACTCCGTGGACGTAGCCAATCTGGGTGAACCACATACATCTTGTGTTTGCTTCCCTGTCTTTATCCATTTACATACTTATCCACACTAGTGACCGGAGCAATCTAGCGAAGGTCACAAACTTAACACTTTTTGTTGTACCAAAGTCCTCATTGATTTTGTGCATCAACATTTGGCGCCGTCTGTGGGAACGACACTTATTCCTACTATCTTCAGCTTTGTCAAGCTGGTTTCCACCATTCATACACTCTCTTTTGACTAGGCATCCCTCTCCAACATGGGGAGCGAAGGAAGCCATAGCACACAGAATGACGCCCCTCTTGCACCTAGTGCGAAACAATGAAAGAAGGAAGGAAATAGGGTTGCTCTTCAACCTAAAGTCGATGAGCTAGAAGCTTAGAACAATAAGATAGCAATGAAGAATGAGGCGTACTCAAACACGCGAGCTCGTTACCCTTGTAGACATCAACCATCATCTGGGTGCCCCTCAACACGGAGGGTCACTTTCATTCGACATGGGTATCCCTGATGAGGAGTGAGCTAATCATTAAAACATTGATCAACATGAGACTTCTCTCAACCCAGTTGCTTCGACCTGAAGCAGGAGAAGTGGAGGAAGACACCTCCTTGCAAAAGGGTTGGAAGGATCGAAAGCCATTTATCGTGACTACCGAGACTTCCTAAAGCAACATCGAGAGAATCCCCTCCACATATGCTCGAAGATCAATGACCCAAGGGTTTCTGAAAGACTCGGTCCCCTCCCACGATCCAAGTCAGCTGCCAATCTAGGTAAGGAACGACAGGTCCCAGAGGAACATGAAGGTACAGGGGACTCTGAGTTATTCCAACAGACTTGCCCTAGAAGTCAGTACGGCGAGTCCAAGGAAAAATCACACGCCCTTGCTCAAACTTTCCTACTTCCAAGAGGCGATGAAAACTTACGAAAGAAAATCCCAGTGGTACATGACTCTACTTAGGAAGCCTTTGTCCTACAACTCCTTGAGGAAGTAAACAAGTTGAAGGTCGAACGTTAGGCCGACTTACCTGACTGGAACCAACCCAAGCCTGGCTCTCTCACAAGGAGGATCCTCGACACCCCCTTCAAGCGAAGACAAAACAAAAGCTTGGTTTACAACTCTATACTGGAAGGGAGGACCCAATTGAACACCTTAACCTCTTTGAGTCCACCATGGCATATTAGATGAACACTGACAAAGAACGATGTCTTCTCTTCCCCTCCACCCTTTCTGGCGGAGCTCTAAACTGGTATTGCCATCTTCAACCTGAGACAGTAGACTCATTTGAGGAACTGAGGAAACTGTTTGTCTCTCAACACATCTTCTAGACCGATCGCTTGCATTCTGCAGATGACTTGTACACTATTTTCCAGAAGCCGGACGAGTCACTACGAGAGTATGCCGGTCGTTTCAGCCATGAGTATTCTTGCTGCGCTAAGGCAGATGACAAGACCGCCCTCAAGGCCTTCATGGTAGGCCTACGTGATTGTTTCTTCAAGTACATGATCAATGCCAACACTTGGAAGACTTACTCTGAAGTGATGGCATAGGCTTACAACCATGCCTCCGTCGAGGTAAGGACATATCAAGGGAAACCCAGTGGAAGCCAGATCCAACCAAATGAGAAGACCTCGACCTTCCAAACGGTAGGGGTGCCTCACTCTGCCTTACTTAATACTTTGCTAAGTCAACAGACATATCAATCTCAGGGTAAAAGGAAAGATTTCCATACTCACCAGTCTCCTTTTAGTAAAAGGAGTAAGGGACATTACCCCGATAACCAAGGGTATCGCCATGATAATCCCCGACCCCAGGCAGTCAACACAGTGGGTCAAACACGTGTCAGGACAGCCTCTAACATAGCACACCTGATACCGAAGCCAAAGCCAAGGCACCCGGATTATAAGCCCACGAAGAACTTAGGCACGTTTTGTTGTGATCATATTGAAGCTTTGGCACGTGAAGGAAAAATTGATCAATTCCTCCTTTACCCTCCAATGGGTAACCGTAACTAACGCCAGGTGAATGTGATATATTCCATAAGTGGTGGCACACCCATATCTAAATCTTCCAACAGGGCCATGAAAAATAGTGAACGAGCTTTAAGGTCTGGCCATATTTTTCCACTCTGAAGAAGAAAGAGGTATCATCTACCCTCACAATGACCCACTGATCGTGGAAGCTCACATAGCCAACTTTGAAGTACGACGAATCCTGGTAGACACGGGGGCTTCGGTCAATATCATGTTTGCTGAAGCTTTAGGGCACTTAATGTAGTTGAACACTTGCTCGATCACCCGATTTCCCCTTTGATAAGCTTCTGCGGTGATACCATGCAACCTTTGGGGAGCATACACTTACCTTTCACCATTGGTAAAGGCCCTTACACAGCTACCATTACCAATAACTTCCTAGTGGTTTATTGCCCAATGGCATATAATGTCATATTCGAACGCACAGGCATCAATGATCTCAAGGCCATGGTATCTACACATATGTTGTTGATGAAATTTCCAACCCCCTATGGCAATGGTTACATCAGAGGAGATTAACTTAGTGCACGATCATGTTACAACACTTCGGTCAAGCAGCAGCACCTACTTGTGTCCAAGGAAACCCTTTCTATACATGACCAAGTCATAAAGACCAGCTCAGACGAAGCCAACTTGGATCTTCACGGTGGCAATAGTTAACCCGACGATCCTTGAGATGACTCTTTCACCCAGCAAGCACAACCAGCTGAAGAGTTAGAGAAGGTCTTTATCTCAAAAGATTATCCGGATCGCATGGTGAAGATTGGCACCACCTTGTCACAACCCATTCGGTTGGCATTGATCTCTTTTTTGCAAGAGAACACTGAGGTCTTCGCCTGGTCATATGAGGACATGCCAAGCATCTCTCCCGATATCATCTGTCATTGCTTAAGTATTGACCCCAAGACCAAGCCAGTAAGACAGAAGCGAAGATCTTATGACGTTGAACAATACAAGGCAATGAAGGCAGAAGTTGAAAAACTCAAAGGCATAAGCTTCATCCTCGAAGTCAATTATCCAACGTGGGTAGCAAATATTGTCCTTGTTAAGAAGAATCCGACCGAGGAAAGTCTCCTGCTCCAAAAAGGTCTTGTGGAGAATGTGTGTCGATTACACTGACCTAAACAAAGAATGCCCGAAGGATAACTTTCCTCTTCCTCTCATAGACAGACTTATAGATTCTACGGTAGGGTGTGAACTTCTGAGCTTCATGGATGCTTACTCATGATACAACCAAATCCTCATGAACCCTCCGGACCAAGAACACACAACCTTCACTACTGACAGGGGACTATATTACTATAAAGTCATGCCCTTCGGTCTAAAGAATACAGGAGCAACTTATCAGAGACTGGTCAATTCAATGTTCGCCGAACAGATTGGGAAGAGCATGAAAGTTTACGTTAATGATATGCTAGTCAAGAGTAAACAGGCTGACTAACACATCACCAACCTATCTGAAACTTTCACCATTCTGAAGAGGTATCGAATGAGGTTGAACCCCAACAAATGTGCCTTCGGCGTAGGCTCTAGCAAATTCTTAAGCTTTATGATAAGCTAATGAGGCATTGAGGTTAATCCCGAGAAGATCAAAACAATCATCGACATGAAGGAACCGGTAACTTCAAAAAACATCCAGGGTTTTACTGGCAAGGTGGCAGCCTTAACTAGGTTTATCTCTAAGGCCACAGACAGATGTGCTCCTTTCTTCAAAGCACTTAAGGGAAGTAAGAAATACGTTACATGGACTGATGAATATGCTGAGGCATTCAAGAACCTCAAAGACTATATGAGTAAAGTCCCTATGCTCTCCAAACCTGAGGTTGGTGACACTCTTATTATCTATCTATCGGTATCGGCTTCAGCAGTAAGTTCCGTTCTCATTCGAAAGGATGGTAATGTCGAACGGCCTGTTTACTACGCTAGCAAGGCTTTACAAGATACAGAGACACGATATTCCAACATTGAGAAATTGGCTCTAGCATTGGTCATGTCTGCTCAAAAACTTCGCCCTTACTTCTATGCACATTCCATCATCGTGCTTACCAATCATCCTATTCGACAGATACTCCAAAGTCTTGACACTTCCAGGCGAATGATCAAATAGGCGATAACATTGGGTGAGTTTGACATCTCATACTAACCAAAGCCAGCTGAGAAGGGCCAAGCAGTGGCAGACTTCATCGCCGACTTCATATATCCTGTTGACATTGTTTCTACTCCTAAAGAAGTGGTTTCATTACCCTCGGAAGCTCAGAAAATAGAACCAACATCCCTAGCATGGAGTCTATATGTTGATGGCTTGTCCAACCAATAGGGTTGTGTAGCAAGACTAGTCCTTACGACCCCTGACAAAGTGGTGATGGAGTATGCTCTTCGTTTCAAATTAAAGGCGTCGAACAATGAGGCCGAATATGAAACCTTCCTAGCAGGCTTACGTTTGGCCAAACACTTTGGGGTTAAACAAATTGATATCTTCAGTGACTCCCAATTGGTGGTTAACCAGGTCACTAACAAATTTAACGCTAAGGATAGCTCTATGGCAGCATATCTGGCACAAACACAATTGTTGCTCCAGCACTTCCACTACCAGATCACCCAAATTCCTCGAGCGGTAAACAGTCATGCAGATGCTTTGGCTCGCTTCGCCTTAGCAGTGGAAGACAAGATTGGGAGAAAAATTCAGGTCGAATTATTGGCAGCACCAAGCACCATAGCTGCGGAAGTGTGCAACTTACAATAGGGGGATAGTTGGATTACCTCGATTTATATATTCCTTGCTCATGGCAGCCTTCCAAATGACAAAGTCCAAGCTAAGCAGATTCGATACAAGGCTACCCATTACTTGATCATTAATGACCAACTCTACAAATGGGGTTTTAACCTACCATACCTAAGATGCCTTACGCCCGCAGAGGCGAAAACTGTCATTCGGGAAATACATGAAGGAGTCTGCGGAGATCATGCTGGATCTCGATCCTTAGCTCTGCAGAGATCATGTTGGAACTCGATCCCTAGCACATAAAGCTTTTCGCCAAAGATATTACTGGCCAACACTCCACCAAGATGGACGTGGTTCACCCATAAAAGCTTCACCTACAAAAATTCACACTATCTTGATCAAGATAGTGTGAAGCAAAATCAATTCATGGTGCCCAACAAAGCTTCAACCTCAAAGCTTCACCTACAAAGCTTCAACACAAAAGCTTCACCTACAAAAGCTTGACCCACAAAAGCTTGACCCACAAAAGCTTAACCTATAAAAGCTTCACCTGCAAAAGCTTCACCTACAAAAGCTTGACCCACAAAAGCTTGACCCACAAAAGCTTCACTTACAAAAGCCTCACCCACAAAAGCTTGATCCACAAAAGCTTGACCCACAAAAGCTTGACTTACAAAAGCTTGACCTATAAAGCTTGACTCACAAAAGCTTGACCCACAAAAGCTTGACCTACAAAAGCTTGACCCACAAAAGCTTGACCCACAAAAGCTTCAACTACAAAAGCTTGACCCATAAAAGCTTCACTTACAAAAACTTGACCCACAAAAGCTTGACCCACAAAAACTTGACCCACAAAAGCTTGACCCACAAAAACTTGACCCACAAAAGCTTCACCTACAAAGCTTCAACATAAAAGCTTCACCTACAAAAGCTTCACACTATCTTGATCAAGATAGTGTGAAGCAAAATCAATTCATGGTGCCTAACAAAGCTTCAACCTCAAAGCTTCACCTACAAAGCTTCAACACCAAAGCTTAACTTACAAAGCTTAAATATATATATATATATATATATATATATATATATATATATATTTGGAAATTCGAAAATTCAAAAATTCAAAAATTCGAAAAAAAAAAATTCAAAAAAAAAAAAATCGAAAAAAAAAATTGCCTAGGCCTCATCTTCTTTGGGCCTAACAACAAATCATAACAAACATATATAAAAGAGGAGTTTTGGGCTACCACTTAGAAAGGAAATGCCTCATTCGTCAACTCCCTCGACCGGAGACTTGGGGGACTCCTACCATATGCTACTGCACCTTGATACTCAGAAGTCTCACGACTACTCAGTGACTTGGATTTTTCAAGTCTCCAAGCACTACCTCAATATACATGCTTCACTCTCAAAGCTTCAACATACAAGCTTTAACAAAAGAAAAAATTCAAAGAACTTAGTGAAGAAGGCCTTGATGTATTTAACACAATACATTGAAATGAAGCAAAGCTTGTTTATTGATATCTCCGATAAGTTACAAATACACGAATCAAAATAAACAAACAAGAGGGAGCCTTCACAAAGGTTGCTTATGAGAAGTCTCAACAGTTGGCAGAGCCCCATAATGAGTAGGCACTGGAGAGTGATCATTCGAAGCCTCAGTACTGGGCAGAACCCCAGAAGGAGAAGGCACTGAAGGTTGATCATTTGGAGCTTCATTAAGCGGTACAGCCCCATAAAACGAAGGAAATAAATGCCTTTGGAACAAACCCACAAACCTCTGATGATCAAGTAAAATCTGACCATCAGATTCCTGCAGCTGGTCAAGTTTCCTCTTCATGTTTGTAGCATAGTCATGTGCGAGCCTGTGAAACTGTTTATTCTCATGCTTGAGCCATCTGATGTCTTGTTTGAGACTTATCACTTCAATCGCCAATGATTCAACTTGACGGGTTTGAGCAAATAGGCGTTGGGCTATATTAGACACAGAACCTGCACACTGAACACTAAGAGCCAGAGAATCTTTAACAGCCAACTCATCAGACCGTTTGGAAAGTAGTCTGTTATCTTTAGGAGTGAGAAGGTTCCTGGCCACTACCGCAGCGGTCATATCATTCTTCATCACAGAGTCCCTAACGGTAAGAGGACCAATATGGGATAAGAAAGATGGGCGCCATATGTTGTCTTGAGAAGGCATGGCTGCCTTTTCACCAAAGTTCAAGTCAAAACGACGATCGGATGTGCCAGACATTCTTAGAAATGATGAAGCAGAAATGAGGTGCAATAAATCTCTTAAATACAAAAATAAGGAGAAAATTCCTACAAGCAATAACTCTTTTAACGTACTTCTTACACATAATTGGTGCCCTTATAAAAGAAAGGGTAACAGGGTCATTGGTTCAAAAATCGAAGAGGCACCACTCTTTAGATTTCGAAGAGGCACTACTCTCCACACGCAATATCAGCTATTCGGGTACCACAGATAACTTTGCCAAAGATCTCTGACAAAGTTTAGACACATAAATTTTGAAGGTCTAGCTACCCTACTATTACCCCCAAGGGTAAAGGAACAACACCACTACTTGATAACTGAAAAGTCCCTATGTGTGTCAACCTCCGTGCTCTGTGGTAAGGTAGACTGGCAAAAATGCCCAACCTTTACTCACATTCGAGAAAACACTCCCAACAAGATTGGTTGCTCAAAAATCAAAGAGGCACCACTTTCCGAATCTCGAGAGCCAGACTCCCAACAGGATTACTTGCTCAAAAATCGAAGAGGCACCGCCCTCCGAATCTCGAGAGCCAGACTCCCAACAGGATTACTTCCTCAAAAATTGAAAAGGCACCGCTCTCCAAATCTCAAGAGCCAAACTCTCAACAGGATTGCTTTCTCAAAAATCGAAGAGGCACCATTATCTGAATCTCAAGAGCCAGATCTCCGACAAGATTGCTTGTTCAAAAATCGAAGAGGCATCACTCTCCGAACTTCGAGAGCCAGATTTCCTTGGATAAAGCTTGTCTGTAATCTTCACACGCAACATCAGCTTTCCAGATACCACATACCACTTTTTCAAAGTGCTCTGACAAAGTTAAAACACGTGAAGCTTGCAGCTTCCACTACATTACCACGACCAAGAAGGGTAAATGAATAGCATTACTACTTATTGTTAGGGAGACTCCTATATATGTCGACCTCCATCCTCCACGGACAGGCAGACCTGCAAAAATGCTCAACCCTTCCTCATATCTAAGAGGGCACTCCCAACGAAGCCTCTCGAAATACTCAACTTTCTTCCCCCTAATAATACCTATGCAAACCAGCCACACCAGAGCAAGAGTATCTCATATCATCAGGGTCAAAAGCAAGAGTATCCCATATCATGCTTTTTCCCTGTCTTTTCCTTTGCCCTTGTTCTTACCTGCAAGACAAGGAGAAAGAGAGCAATCAGTCAGCACTTGGAATTAAGCTTCCAGTCAGGAACTGACTGCCTGGAACCCTTTGCCTGATTACTTACCTGGCATTGCTCTCGAGTACTCATCTTCAACATCTTATGCTTCCAGAAAAGATACCACATCTGCCTGAGGAACAAATAGGGCAAGTGAGAAGGATACAAGGAAGCATGTGGAGGCAAGCGCAACAAAACACGTGCCAATTCATCTATTACTTCATCAACAATAAAAGTATCCTATATTATCAAGGTTGAACGCACTCTTGATTTGATGGACCTGTTTTAACCCTCAAATTTTTTAGTCGGCCTTATACTCTTGAGGAAACCAGAAAACCTTCCAGTCCAGTTCAAGTATAAGCCTGTGGAAAGTTACTTCTTCAAAAGAAAAAGTATCTCATATCATCTCTTCTCCATTTGCTTTTCCTTATCCTTGTTGCTGTTCACGACACAAGGAGAAGGAGAACAATCAACCGGAAGCCAAAGTCGAACCTCCGATCTAGGTTGCTTGCTTGGAAGTCTGATTGCTTACCTTGTCTGTTACCTCTTTCAGCAAATCTCCTATCTCGGTGACTTAGGGGACTCCTATTATAGGGTTTTGTATTACATTTGACCAAGCCCGAAACTACAAGTAAGCTTCAAGTGAAATTGATACATTACCTTGTGCATCTTCATCGGTTAAAGATACCACCCCTGGATGGAGGAAAAGTACTTCCAGAGAAGATGCCACATCTATGCATGAGACAGATAAGGCAAGTGAAAATGATACCACACTTCGGTACTTAGAGGTTTCGTGATTACTCAATGGCTTGGATCTTACAAGTCTCCAATCGAAGAGTTTGCCTCACTCGGGAACTTAAGGAAGCACTGTTTGTACCATACTTGACCAATCCCAAAACTACTGAGCAACGGTTAACGTTATACAGTCAAGGACCCAGAAGAGTTTCCTTCCAACCAAGAGGCCAATCACAGCGCTACACATGTCGACATCAGAAGCTAATCATAGCGCTACACATGTCAACACCAGGAGCCAATCACAACATGACACGTGTCAATGTCAGAATGAAACTAGAAACTCTCTTCTATAAATAGAGATAATTCTCTCACAATATTTCCTAATGTCATTTGTACTAAACCATTCACTAGTACTCACTAAAGGAGAGCTTGAACCTATGTACTTTTGTAAACCCTTCACAATTAATGAGAACTCCTCTACTCTATGGACGTAGCCAATCTGGGTGAACCACGTACATCTAGTGTTTGCTTCCCTGTCTTTATCCATTTACATACTTATCCACGCTAGTGACCGGAGCAATCTAGTGAAGGTCACAAACTTCACACTTTCTGTTGTTCCAAAGTCCTCACTGATTTTGTGCATCAACACAATACATATTATGCTGGGTGGAAGAACCATCCCAATCTTAGTTGGGGTGGCAACCAACAACCACATCAATACCAACAGTCTTACCAATCAGCTAGTGAGACTAAGAAACCATCTCTTGAAGACCAAATGTCGCAGCTAGCTTAACATATGTCCATTCTCTCTAATAGCAAGAACAATTTTGTCAAATCCACACAAACTAGCATTCAAAATCTCACAACATCAGTGGGGAATTTGGATACTCAAGTTGGACAGCTTGCTACCATGTTCAATGAAAGAGAAAGTAAAGTTCCCGAGCCAACTTGAGCAAAATCCAAAAGGGATAGAGCATTGCAAAGTCATACGGACATTGAGAAGTGCCAAGACATATGACAACAGAGAAGTGGTGCACCATGAAGCCGAAATGGAAGAAAGAGAGCTTACTGAAAGTGCACCGTTGGCTACAAATCTCGGTCAAGGTTTATTTTTGCAGAATGTATTCCAGATCCTAGCGTGAGTGACAAAGTACAATCTCGACCCAACTTTGATGCAAACTAGGAAAAAGGTCTTGGCAGTTTATTTGCACCTTCTAACAAGCCATCATACATTCCACCTTTGCCATTTCCACAACGACAACAACAATGTTCCAAGGATCAACAATGCTATAACATCCCACATCGCCCAGGGGAGTGATCCTTAAATGTATATTCCCATCCCTACCTAGCACGAGGCCTTTTGGGAGCTCACTAACTTCAGGTTTCGTAGGAACTCCGAAGTTAAGTGAGAATGAGGCCAGAGCACTCCCAGGATGGGTGACCCATTAGGAAGTTGCTCGTGAGTTCCCAAAAAACAAAACCATGAGGGAATGATAAACCCAAAGCAGACAATATCGTGCTACGGTGGTGTAACATCCCACATTGCCTAGGGGAGTGATCTTTAAATGTATATTCCCATCCCTACCTAGGACGAGCCTTTTTGGGAGCTCACTGGCTTCGGGTTTCATCAGAACTCCGAAGTTAAGCGAGTAACGCGCGAGAACAATCCTATGATAGGTGACCCACTAGGGAGTTCTCGTGTGAGTTCATAGAAATAAAACCGTGAGGGCGTAGTGGGCCCAGGATGTGGTGGGGGCCCAGGCCGGGATGTGACAATTGGTATCAGAGCCTAACCCCTGGCCGTGTTATGCCGACGAGGATGTCGGGTCCTAAGAGGGGTGGATTGTAACATCCCATATTGCCCAGAGGAGTGATCCTTAAATGTATATTCCCATCCCTACCTAGCACGAGGCTTTTTGGGAGTTCATTAGCTTCGGGTTCCATCAGAACTCCGAAGTTAAGCGAGTAGCGCGCGAGAGTAATCTTATGATGGGTGACCCACTGGGAAGTTCTCGTGTGAGTTCCCAGAAACAAAACCGTGAGGGCGTAGTCGGGGCCCAAAGTGGACAATATCGTGTTGCGGTGGTGGAGCGAGCCCAGGATGTGGTGGGGGCCTGGGCCGGGATGTGACAAATGCATTGAATTCATGAAGACCTTGGCTAAGGTTCAAATCAATTTGCCTTTATTAGATGCTATTAAACAGATCCCATCATATGCAAAAATTTTGAAGGAGCTATGTTCTAAAAAGAAAAAGTTCTTGTAATACGAGAAGGTGATTTTAACTAAACAATGCAGTGTTGTCCTCTTACATAAGTTACCACCCAAGAAGAAAGATCCGGGGAGTTTCACTATCCTTTGTACTATTGGTAGTCTTGATTTTCATAAAGTGTTGATTGATTTAGGTGCAAGTGTTAACCTTATGCCTTTTTATGTGTTTCAAGAATTAGGTAAATGAGAACTCAAGCCCACATCTGTGAGTCTTCAATTAGCAGATAGGTCTGTGACCTATCATTTGGGTATTCTGAAAGATGTGATTATTAAAGTGGATAAATTCTATCTTCCAGCTAATTTCATTGTACTTGACATGGAGGATGACAAGGAAGTGCCTCTCATTTTAGGTTGACCTTTCATGGCCACTGCCCGGACACTTATTGATGTGAAAGCAGGTACTTTAACCTTAAGAGGGCAAGGAGAGTCAACTATGTTCAAACACTTTGAAGTAGTCAAGCATCCTTTCAAACCTGAAGAGTGCTTTTGTGTTGATGTTTTGGATGGGATAGTGGATGCAAACTTTGCCTCACGATCGTCTAACAATAAGTTGTTAACTTGTCACCAACCATGATGCTTCTTTATATATGGAAGAAAATGTGGTGGACCTTATTGCTGCATTAGATAGTGCATTAGTTCAAAATCCAAAGTGGCGACATGTTTATGAAAGCCTTGGAGTGCTTAAGCATCTTCGACATCTGAAGGATATTCTCACATCAGCCCCTATTATAACAGCTCTGGATTGAATCAAATTTCCAACAGGATGTCTAGCTCTAGACATTAACTAAAACGCTTCTTGGGAGGCAACCCAAGCTTTCTATCTTTCATCTTTAGTTTGAATAATTTTAAATGTTCTTGTTCTATTTTCTCTTGTTTTCTGGTTTGTGTGTTTAAGTCCTACTTTTGATCTCCTAATGTAGGTAATACTCTTGCAGTCTCTCCCACAACTTCTAGCAAAGTTTCTTAATCCCACAGGTTACTCACACATTTGTTATGGATAATGAGACGTGTTGAAGCAAGTTTGGGGGTCTGTTGGAATTATACCATGGAACCAAAATGCATTTTGCTGCTGCTACCTCGTGTACAAAAATTGGTGTGTTATTTCCTTTTCTTTATTTGTCTTTATTTCATTTTGTATTTCTTTCCTTCCATTTTTATTTCTCATTGTTCAAAATTCCTTTCATTATCATTGGGGACAATGCTAGAACTAAGTTTGGGGGTGGAAATACATATTTCGTTAGTTTACTTCGTTTAATATATATATATATATAATATAAAAAATATTTCTTGCATTTTTTTGTTGTTGTTTGTAGCTACTTCTCAATTCAATGATGAGATTTGATCTTAATTTTCTTCTTTTTTTCGAGACGTCTAAGCATAACAATAGTTCTTTTCATTGTTTTTGTGTTAAACCGTACTTTCCAGCAAACATCCTTGAAAAATAATTGTGCCTAGTCTTGTCAATGTGAAACTTGAGCATGATTTAACGTTTCATATGTGAATCATGTGAGATTTTGTAAACCTTGTGAGCTTTTGAGCCTTTACATGATTGAACCATTATGCTTTAGTCACATTTGTTCTTGTGCGTTTGATCTTGTTCTTACATGTATCTCTAGAACTTGCTTTATACTTCTCGATTCATTCATCAATTTATGTAATAACTTGGAAGTGATATAGGCCATCTTTGGATCGTTTAAGCCTTTCATGCCTACCTTATATGCTATGTTTATTTGTAGTAGCCCGTTGAGCCTTTAACTAAGACATTTCTTTGTTAGCCACATCACTTTACCATGCTCCGATATTGGGGTTGAGCCCATACACAGAAATCGATTCATTCTTGTTTTGAGAAAGTATTACATGGGTTGTCCTTTTGGGGGTTTCGTTTATGTAGAAAAATGGATAGAGCAGGTGTATTACAATGAAATGTGAATTTGATGGGTGATGTAACTTTGCAGATTTGTGCATGATGAAAATAAAAATAAAAATTGGAGAGTGTTGATTTGTTGAAAATGTGTCTGCAGAAGCTTACTTTTATTCCTAAGTTTCAATGATATCATAAGTACAGTTTGTGATTGCAGAGTATAAATTTCCATTTGAAGTTGAATTTGGGGAGTAACAGGTGCTTGTGCTTTTATTATTTTGCTTTCAATATGATGTGGTGTGATATCGAGGTGTTGGAAAACTACTAAAGTATACTTTCTCAATTTTTGGTTTCCATATCCTTTCTTTCATTAGCCTATCACCTTTAACCCCATTACAACCGTAATAAAGTCCTTTTGATCCAAGGCATTACCTAAATATTGATAGCAAGCTAGGTGGACAAGCAAGCATATGGTGGCATGTACAATGAGATAATTGTGAAAAGCTCACATGTTTGCATATGATGATTTAAGGGAGCTTGGAATTGCATTGACATGACTAGCTCACACATGACATTTCAAGGTTTCGTTTGAAGGAAATTTGGTTAACTATTGGATGATGTTTTGAGCTCTTGTTGATTAGTTCTTGGCTGTTTGTTTCATGGTTGGCACTTATCTCTGAGATCGAAATTGAGAAGTTTGCTACTAAGTTGTTGAGTCAAGTCTTAGTTGAGTAGTTTTGTTTTGTTTTGTTTTGTGTTTTGTTTTGCTAGAGGACTAGCAAAAATGTAAGTTTGGGGGATTTTGATGAACCAATATTTATACTATATATTTCCCCCTTTTATATTTCTTTTCTTGTCTAGTTTAGTTTTAAGTTTTAAGTTTGTGTGATGGTTTTGCCATTTTGTGTTTCTAGGAGTAGCAGGATCGAGTTTGGGGAAAAGTAGGCAAACGGTGAAATTTTTTAGTAATTCCAGTTGGAGTTGATTCACTAGAGATTGAAGATGATCATATCAAGTTTTCAGCTCAAAAAAATTCCCAACCAATTGTTCCCAGTTTAAGAATGAAGAAAGTAGACGTTTCAAGCTTTCTAAGGACTCATTCATTGAAATATAAGGACTTTTGTTCTACCAAACGTTATGGCCAATTCTGCCCACTCTAGCTAATAAAATAAGAAAGTAAATGCATCTTGTGCTAGGCTTTGTCATCAACACTCGACAGAAAATTGGGTTTTAATTTCACTCAAAAAAAAAAAAAAAAGGCAAGAGGAGAAAGTGGAGAGCACAATTACCCATTCCATTGACTAATAAAATAAGGCAACACACGGCAACAGAGAGCAGGGTAGAAGTGGAATAGACTGATTGGAGTTTTCTGCAGAGAGTGCAGAACATGGCAGAGGGAGAGCATAGAACAGGAAATGGAAGGGGTGCCGCAACTCCAAATTTGAAGAGAAAAAGAACATGTTCCTCTCTTGGAGGAGAAGATGATCAGAGAGCTCATCTTGTAAAAAAGGGTTGTTTTCTATCTTTGATTCTTAATGGATAATTCCTTTGTATTAAAACAAGTATGTGTAACTAATTTCCGTTTTGCTAGAGTAATGCCATGAGCCTCAACATGATTACGTAGATTTCTCTTTCAATTGCTTAAGTGTTGTTACATGCTTGCTTTGATATTTTCAATCACTGAATTAAACTATCTATATGCCTTGATGCTTGGTCACCATTATGATGCTTAGAAAAGTCATCAGATGCAATTTTGAACGAATGTCACATTAAAATTCATTATGCTTCTCATGATTGAGGATTGTAATTTCTCCTAAGGTAAATATCATACTTTTAGGGATTACATGGTTTAACAAAATGATTTTCACCAAGATTAATGAATCACTCATGTTTATATTTAATCCAAATGTCCTGGATAAATTGCATGTAGTGGTATGCGTTTTAGCTTGAATGTCATAAGTAAAACATACACAAGGAAAACCCAACCTTCAAAGCATGTGTGTTTTCGATTACTTAAGCAATTGGAAGAGCTACATAGGAGTGTTGTTGGTAAAGGTTAAACTCTAGCGCCTAGGAGTGTTGTTGGTAAAGGTTAAACTCTAGCGCCTTGTCAATCTAATTTTCTTCAATAATTTGTATTATCTTGAGTTTCTATATTTACTTGTTTTGTTTAGTAGGATCACTATTCCTATAAGCCAATTCCCATTTTAGATATTTGTTTAAGTCACGTACAGTAGTATTTAGTTTCGTCGAATTAGTGTAGTTCTTAGAGTTAACTAAGGTAAATACGCAAAAACTTGTAAATTGTTTATATTAGTCCCTGAAGAGATTGACCTTGCTTGAGCCATTCTATACTACAAACACTTGTTCTCTTCCAAGATTTTTCTATGGTTTAACCCTTGTTTTACAAGTGGTAAAATTGCTATCAATGGGAAAAAGAGTGGATCAAGTTACAAGATAGAAGTTGTGACCAATATTTGGATGGGATTGACAAATTTGTTCAATTTACAAGCAACTATGTCAGTGCTTAGAATTGTATAAGGTTTCCTTGCATGAAATGTAACAACTGTGTTTGGATGACACCAGACGAAGTCCAATATCTTTTGTGTATGAATGAGATGTTACACACTTACTCCAATATCTTTTGTGTATGAATGAGATGTTACACACTTACTCCAATTGAACTTATCATAGGAAATCTCCTATTACAGCATCAACATCTTTTGGCAAGTAGATATTTAGGGCATAAACCTTTTTCATCTGGCCAGGTTGATGGCGACCAACTGAAGGATATATTGAATGATGCTTTTCCAAATGCTTCTCTTAATATGGAAAAAAAGCTGTTTACATACCCTGAGCAGTATGATAAATTGTTAAAAGAAGCTCAGTGAGAATCATACCCTAGTTGTGAAGATTCGTCCTAAATAGCCATTGCAAAGTTGATGTACATGAAAGTAAAGTGTAATATGATTGAAACTACGATATGATGATGTGGATTTTAAACGCATGCTTCTGAAACAAATTGCATTGCTTGTAAATCATTCTCACTCGAAGATGTTGAAAGATCATGGGTTGTGATATGACAAGATCCATGCATGCAAAAACAATTGTGTATTGTTTTATTGTATAGTTAAGAAGACAAAAGTCCCAACTGCAATGAGTTGAGATATCGAAAGAACATGATTCTGAACAAGGTGTTGTGTTATTTTCCACTTAAGCCAGGATCAGAGATTGTGCATGTTGACCCAAACTCTACGTGATATAAGGTGGCATAAGGAGGAACGTGTTAATGACGATGTTCAGTGACATCTGGAAAATAGTGAAGAATGAAAAGAATTTGATAAAGTATGTCCTGCTTTTGCTGTAGAGCCAAGAAATGACAGATTAAGACTTGCTTCTAACAACTTTAATCTATTTGGGATATTTTCGCATGAGTACAGAACTTGGCCGATGGTCACTTTTCTTTATAACTTGGCCTTAGAGGTGCATGAAAAGAGAATTTATGATCATGAGTCTTTTATTACCGGGCCCAAATCACCTGGTGATTCCGTTGATGCTAATTTGCAACCATTCTGATTAATAAAGATAGATTTATGGAAAAATGGTGTACAAACGTATGACAAGTTCACTAGGAAAATGTTCACTCTATTGACCGCGATTGTGTAGACAATTAATGATTTCCTAGCTTATGTTATGTTGTCAGGATGGAGTTGTAAAGGTTATATAGCATGCCAACATGCAGGGATAACACCTTGTCCTTTTGGCGCACTAGAAATGTATGTTACTTAGGTCATCGGAGATGGCTCACTTGGGATCACGAGTGGTGTAACAACCCTAAAGCATTTGATGGGACAACAAAGTTTCGACCTAGACCAAGAGAATTGTTTGTAGATGAGCTATTGTCTAAGTTGAAAAGCTATATGCCTTTAGTTAACTTGCATGCCCATTCAGCGAAGGACCTTCGTTTGAACCATTCAAAGAAGCCAACTTGATGGTGACTCATCGGTTCAAATTAAACAACTGTGATGAAGTCTCGTCATTCCTCGAACAACATAAGGTATTGATGAAGGCCTGATATCTTTCAAATTGGATTGAAATGCACATACAATTATTTTCGCATTGGTTTGGCTAGCATGTAAGTGTTTCTATTTTTGAATTATTGATTTTTTTTTCTAATGCAAAAACTTAAATATATAGTGGTCTTTGGACATTACTAGATGTGACAATTAAGAGAATACAAAGTGCCCTTGTTTGACGAAGAGTTACTCTTATTGGCATGTTGTCTCGATAGAGCCGAAATGTACTCTGCTTGCCTTGAAATTGAATAAAGGGTCGTACCCAGTGCACAAGGCTCCCGTTTTACGCAGGGTCTGGGAGAGGTGAATGTCGGCTAGCCTTACCTCCATTTATGGAGAGGCTGCTCCCAAGTCTCGAACCCGAGACCTACCGCTCATGGGCGAAGGCACTTGCCTTGAAATTGAATGAGATGATAAATTATGCACTCAAAATAGTGTAGCTTTTGTCCCAGAGGTAAATGAGAATACTTATTTCTTTGGCAAACTTGTAAGCGTGGTCCAATTGTTATACATAAACTGCAAGGAAGTCATGAAGTTCAAGTGTCATTGGTTAGATCAGAACCCAACCAAAGCAGGCAGTCTCTTTCAAGATATGCACTTGTTATCTGTCAAGACAAACACTGGTGGTTCAAGGATGATCCCTACATCCTCGCTAATACACAAAACAAGTACTCTGTTTGGATAGTCTAAAGGCGAGGGGAGGTTGGAAAGTAGTACAATTCATGTAACATAGAAATATTTGGGCTTGTCGGACTCATAACAGGTAGGATATCGACAATGATCAAAATGTCCATCAAGAAGATTTATCCGCAACCACTTGAAACCTTCTCGAAGTATGGAGCAGCACATCGTTGAAGCACCATTCGAGATATTAGATGTCCCCCCAATTGAAATAGATGCATTATCTATAAACCTCGTGAGCTTATCACCAATTCAGCAGAATTCTCTGCTTGATGAGAGGACTGATAACTTAAGAAATGAAAGTGATATTTAAGATGAGGGAAGCAGAAGAGTATACCGTTAGTGATTGAAGGTTCATTGATGTTATATTATTTTGCATTTAAATAAAGTATTTTATCAATTTTACTTAAGATTATCTTCTTGTTAAAAAAAAAACATTGAACCTTTGCCTGACGAAATTCAATAGATTTGTCGAGTTAAGCTATCTTGCCAGACATAATTTCTTGAAATTCATCAGGTAATTTTTTTAGGGTTTAGGGTGCAAATTTGTAGGCCAAAGCAAAAGGAATTTTTCGGGCAAGTGTTTGGGCATTGTAACATATTCAATTCCTTCGAGGATTTTCTTAGTCGGCGAGATTAATTTTCATGATCCAGCCATCATTGTTGGTGGTATATACTACGAGATTGTATATGCCAAAGTCATAAAAAACAAACGTTTGGAGATTAGGTAACGGGATGAAATCCTTCGACGGTTAGAAAGAAAAATCAAGATTTAACGATTATGTTAGCCTCTATTTTGATGATTTTTGACAACTACACTCCTCGACCCTAGAAGAATATAATGAATGGACCTTATCAAATGAATTTAAAATATTTAGAATAGTGGTTACCACAAAATGATACATTACACTTAATATAACTTTAGAAAAAACTCTATGTGTTGGTTGAATCTATTTATTTATTTTTGTTGGGATATGTACTCTACAAAGTTAATTTCCACAATCTAACTATCAAACTTGTTTGAATATAGTAAGAGATCACATATGCCAAAAATCACAAAAATAAATAAATAAATAAATAAACTTTTAGGGATTAGGGAACAGGGCGAAAGGTTGGACAGTTACAAACTTATCATCACGATTTAATGGTTATATCACCTTTGATTTGAGTGATTTTTTTTTTCGCAAAGATGCTAATTAAGGGTTAAAACACACATTGAATAGACCTGATCATCAAATTTGATGATCGTTTAACCATTTAAAAAGAATTTTGCAAATTTGGGAAAAATTGAATTTCTGGACTTCACTCGACGAATATAGTATGTTTCATAGGGCAAAGTAATTACCGACCCATCGGGTAATACTCTATTTTTTTCAGGCAAGTTTTAAAATTCCCCCCAATTTTTTTTTCCCAAAAGTCAAATTTCCCTCCAATTTTTGGGGTTGTGCGACAAATTTCTATGTCTTTTAATTGTGAATTGAAACTTACTTTCAATTCTCCCTTTAGTGATTATACATCTTCAGGACTTCCACAAACCATGAGTGACACCTAACAGTATGTCATGGCTACCCAAGCTAATTAGAAGAGGTTGGAGAATCTATTCAGTTTGGGATTATAAATGCAATACGGTCTTTCTCTAATCCAATACTCTTGATCATACTATTTAGTTTGATAGTTTATTCATGTTTACTATCCAATGTGATTCTCTTGTCTATATAATTACCTTGAATGTGATTTAGAACAATTTCCTAAATCTCATTCATACTCTGGGCAGAGATTCTTAATCATATCAAAATATTCTCTCTCAACTGTTTGATGGTTAGAGATCCCTTATTGTGCATTCACCTGCCTCTGTGGTTGCATAACCCAAACTATAACGTGGATGCCCTTTGATGAAGTGCCTGTAACATAGTCAAAGATCAAGGACCTAACCACATGATAACTATTATGCCTAAGGTCAAATGTGTACTTTGCAGTACCCCAACTATGAGTTCTCGTGTGACATAAGTATGAGAACTCCTCATTGATCGCGCTCAGGTAGACTCATTCTCTACTGAGCACCTACGTACTTGTCTTGCTGTCAGTCCACCAATGACTCGAGACCAGTCACTCTTCTTGAAAGAGGACATAACACATACTGATCTTAATGAACCGTATATGCTTAATTGGCAATCTTATAATCAAGAACGTTTAGGATATGTATACGAAAAAGAATGGTCTCATGAATGTAACTTATCTAGATCACATTCTCCTAATTACATATTCCTTGGACTTATTGTTCAAGCATATAACACTTTAAATGATAAACTTTGCCTTTATATTAAACAAGTTTAGTTTAACATGTTGTTGGAACCAAATTCGCGCAGCTGTGTGAGTGGTGGTCGAGTGCAAATCCGAGTATACCTGAGCTACCTGCAAAACAATAAATAACCATGAGCAAACCTAAAACCGAAGGGTGTGCCTGCGAAAGGCTCTTTGAGAGTCAAGTTAGTGAATGACTATACTCAAGAAGTCGCCAAGAGAATTCAAGTGTTTAGATTGTGTTACCATAGATGAACCCTAGGTGGGTGTATTTATTTCATGGGGAGAGAAACCTTTTTAGGATAGAATTCATGTTCTAGACCGGGAGAATCCTAAAGGATATATAGAAGTAGATATTGCACCCTTTTAGGAGTTGTGATTACTTGCAGCACACGTCAATCGCTAGGTTGTAGGAATTCCAAGACTTATAGGATATGATTATGTCTATATCTAAATCAGATCATGTATCTTGTGGAACAATCATGGTCATTCAGTAGAGTCCCTAGGACTCTCGATAGTTCCCTAGAGTGGAGTGTGGTGGTATCGCTACTTCGTTTGATATAGCTTTGCTCGAAGCTAGTGAGTCCATGGCAAGAATTATAAGATAACTGTATTCGAATCAGCTTTACTCGGCCTTGGAAAATCATGGTTCCATAATCACCCCTAATGAACTATTTGAGAGGCAACCCTTTCCTCTTGAGGATATATTGTTATCTAAAGACCATGCATTTCAGAGTAAGCTGGAATACGTACCGTTTGGTCTTTAAAGTTTTGTAAATGATGTAGGTTTTGGCTTTGAACTGACGATGCTTTTAGATTTGAATGAATTGCCTTGAACTCTATACCTCAGACCCTGTAATGATGGTCCATCACATCTGTTGAATGTACATGAAAAACGAGAAATCACCTTCAATATCGTACCCCTAAAGACATAACAGTCGAGTCCATTAATCTCGAGATAAACCGGTCTGTATTCAATGGTAGAATGATTTGAAATATCTTATTTAAATATCTATTGTGGCACTGCTTTCACTTTTTTCCAAAATTCCCAAATCTCTCTTCTCAACCAAAGAGCACTTCAGTTTTATGTTTGCCTTTGTCACTTTTCTTGTATTAAAAAAAATCATGGCCACCAGTTCCTATAGCCAACCTACTTAACCTTCTGTTCTTGATAAACTCAAACCTCATATGGTCAAGGTTCGTAATAAGGGTGAGAAAAAAGCCTTTCTTGTAGGTCGCAGTCATCTCCTCAACGGGTGCTGAGTTTGGTAGAAAGACATTAATGATGTGGCTGACGATCTTCTCACACCTTCTGATCCCTTCATCCTTATACCAGGATCCATCCTTGTTACCTTGATTTTGGGTTGAGATTTCCCTTGTCGAGGTTTTGGAAGGAGATCCTTACGTATTTCCTAATTGGTTTTTGCAACCTTACTCATATTTCTGTTCGAATTATCTCCTGCTTTGAATGCCTAAATGATTAAACATGTTAGACTGGGCTTATCTGAATTTCATGTTCTCTACACATTTCAGAAAAAAGCCAATACTTGTTACTTATTTCAATCTCGATCTACACTTTGGTGGCCTGCTTACATCACCAACCTTTCTGATCAGGACATAGATTGGTATAGAGACTTTTTTCTAGTATAGGGGAACTGGGAGGGTGATATATTTGAATAAAAAATTCCTTGTAAGCCAGGAAATGACATCCACTACAAAATAGATGATTAGAATCCAGCCGATGTCGTCCTGAATTCAATGATAGGGCCTTTAAAATCATTCTTACTCTACACCGGAGTTGGAAATGGATCAGTACGTTGAAGAGAGAGAGAGTGCATGTGAGAGATGACATTATTGACCTCTGCTTTAATCATCCTATCACTAACCCCGTGTGAGTTGCAACCTAGGATGTTTTAAGGTTTCAAAGACATTTTATGGATGCATCTAGAATATAGAAGAAGAAAAGGTAGAAGGAACCTGATGAGGTAGTTTTGAAGGTGTTTAAGAAAAAGACCAAGTTAACAACCAGTTTCAGAGTCAGTCAAGATAAAATGCTAAGGCTTCAAAGACATTTTAAAGGTGTATCTCACTTCTTCGACCGAAGAGAATTTGCAGCAAGCCTTGCCTCCTCTAGCAGAGAAAAAGGCAAGTTCATCCTTGCAGATGCGTCAACATTGGAGCAGGGTCTTTTGAGGAAATAGTCGTAACCATTTGTGCCTCCAGCTTCTTAGTTTATGGCTATTCCTTTTGGTAATCGAATTCTGGTAGAGGATCTGACCAACCAAGTGCTTGAAATATCATCCACTCTTCCTGGCACTAGTGAATGAGTATTTGTTGATATGTCTAGCTTGGTGATCAAGCCTGTTGTTAGGTCAAAGCCATTTCCTTTATACGCAAGTGGCCTCCATGATGCAAGGCATGCTCAGCCTCTAATTTACTTTGTTATTTCCCCTGTCGATTTCAGAATGATTATGCTTGTGGAAGACTTTCGTGAGAAGTACTACCAGAGCAGATGCACAGTTAGCTTTCCCAATTTCCCATATTGCTAGCTGCTTATGTATTCTTTCTTAGGAAAAGTCTAGACTGTAGCCCTAATCTGTGCCTAAGTGGACAAAAATTCCAAGCTGAAGGTGGCCTACAAGAGTGAATTGGGTAGCATGATCAAATATGAGCAGGATTTGTAGGAGAAGAGAAGCTAGGCTTGAGGGATTGTTGGATGCGGAGCGAACTTGGAATGTTGAGAGTGAAGCATGAAGACACGCTTAGACAAGGCAGAAAGGTTGTTAGTGTTAGAGCAGAGTTGTGAAGTTTAGTTTTTAGTGTTTGGTTTCCCCTGTCAAATGCTACTTTTGGGATCATGCTGCTGGAAATATCTCTTCAAGAGTTGAGCTTCTTACATCAAAGGTTTGTTCATTCATATGCATTTCATGTCATTATTTCAAGTACATTTTGTCTAGTGGTTTTGTCTCGTCAAAATTACTCATTGCTATCACGCGAGCTGGGCACACATTTTAAGACAACCTACATGGGCCATCTGATAGCTTTTTCCCTAAAATGGTTTTTCAGCCCTAGATCTTTCTAGATTTCTTTGGCACATGACACCTGGCTTTTCTTATCCCCTTTCTTATCTGAATCAAGCTCTCTATAAAAGATTCATCAAGGGTTTCATTTCAATTTGGCTAGGAGAGTTTAATTTTCTTAAAAAGGTTGATTTCAACTTAGAGATGCCCTTTGGTTCTCACTTGAAAACGCTAGCCACAAAATCACATTCATGCGCTAAACACCCACATCATTGCATATTAGGGTAGCATTGCTTTTGTCATTTTGATCTTTGTTTCAGGTGAAGTTTTTATAAGTTTCAAATCTTTGAATTGATCTCTTTTTGGATTAGCGTCAGCTTCATCTTTCAAGTGTTAGATTGGTGAGACTAACTAGATGACAAATCCAGATTTGCATCAACTTCATCATAATATCATTTGGATAAGTTGATTAGTTCTTAGTGCCACAAGGTGAAAAGCTCAGGAGGAACTACCACTTTTTGAAGACCGAAGAAGTCCATCTTGTGAAATGCAAGGTTACAAAAAGGTACAAGTTGCTCTGTCAATAGGGATCTAGGAATTGAGCTTGTGGTTACTTTGTAAGAATCTTGATTTCACTAGTGGATTGGACTCAGTGGAGAGTCCCCAATTTTTTAAAGGAAAACTAATGAAAAGAGCTTGAAAACTTTGAGTTTTAATGATAAGGACAAAATAAAGGGTAAAATAAATAGTACCAGGTTTGACTTTTTAGTGTAAAAAATATAGTTTTTCATTAAAGTGAACAGTACCATGGGCTTTTTGTTAAAACTCCCATTTTTTAATCCAGAGGTGGGTTTTTCTGGCCAAAAACAACCCATGCAATTTATTACTTTACTAGTTTACGTATTTTCTCTTTGGTTGTGATATATGCTCTTCATTATCATAAATAGATATGTCTTTACAACTAGGCTTGTCAGTATTAAAATGTACACTAAACTGGACCTTAGTTAATTAGGAACCTTTTAGTAAACTAAACTTTAATTTGACTTCTTCCGCTACGAGTACTAGTCAGATAAGCACGTACACAGTTTTTAAATTGCAGGTTATTCCACCTGGTACCAATTTCAATTGGTATCAGAGCTTTGCCTTAGATATACATAGAGTGAACCCTGGGAACTACTAGTATTGGGTGGAATCTCACCATGGATCGTGATTATGTTGCGAGATCTTGCAACCCTCATCCATTCTTTGATTGAAAGAACTAAGCCACATTGAGTGAGAAGTTTCAAATCTTTCCTGAAACACAGGATCTAATTGTTGTGGATTATCTTACATTTGAATGGAAGGCTCATTCAAGCACAGTCAATGGAGAATCTGTGGCAAAAGCCAAAGGTAAGTGGACTCAAAGGGAGATTTCTTCACCTATGGAAAATAGAAAAAAACATGGAATGCCATTGTTTCTACCATCTCACCAACTCAGTTTGTTCATATTCATTATTGCGTCACTGCAAGACAAGCACGAGACAAACTCATAATTTTGCATGAATGAGATAAACAAGAGAACTTGAACTTCAGATGACCTTGTCCAAGTTCGAGGATCTAAGAATGCTTGAGTCAGAGACTTTCTTGACCTTTTATGGAAAAGTAGAAATGTTGAGAAATGAGACCTTGGGGTTGGGAAAGCCTATTGGTGAGATAATTGTTGTTCAAAAGATCTTGAGAACTTTACCCAAGAGATTTCAAGCAAAGAAGGCAACTATTCAAGAATTTCAAGACTTAAATAAGATTAAGCTTGGAAAATTGGTGGGTAAACTCATAACTCATGAAATGGAGCTTGACATGGAAGAAAGTGACTCCAAGAAAAATAAAGAAGTTGTTATTCAAAGTGTGAGAAATAGTTGTGTTGAAAATGAATCATGGTATTAATCTTCTGAAGATGATCTTGCCTTATTTGTTAAACAGTTTAGAAAGATACTTAAAACCAAGGGCAATGAGGTCAAAATGACCATAGAATCACCAACTAATCACATAACTCAACCCCATGGAATGCTCAACTTTGGAAGAAAGCAAGAGAAGTTTATTGATAGAAGGGAAAAATCTTTCTCAAATGTACATAGACCTTGCTTTACATGTGGTGGTAATGGTCATCATGTTGCTGAGTGTGCAAACAACAAAGTGTCAAGTCAGAAACGTGATAAGGCCATAATGGCAACATGGAGTGATAGTGAAGATGAAGTTTCTGCCAGCTCTTAAGAGTCATCAAATGCTGAAGAAGATGCAGTGGCTTTTGTTGCATTTGTTAAAGAAGTGTCTTCTAACAACGATGAGGTAACTTTAAATGATGATGAGAAAATGTCTTATCAAGGACTGTCCACCATGTATGAATCTTTGTTTGATGAGATGTGTATTGCTAAATTGGACAACATTGAGCTAAATCTAAAGATTACTAATCTATAAGAAGAAGTTGAGTCTCTTCGACTGGTCAGAACTGATCTGAGTGAAAAAGTTATCTCACTTGAGGCTCAAATCAAGGTACCCTATGAAAGGGGTTCTGTTTGTGATGATGAAGATGAAAGAGATGATCTTATTGCTACACTTGAAGCACAAGTTCAAGAGCTGATGATTTCACAAGAAACTTTGTTACGTCAACTTCATCTGCTAAAGACCAATAATGAAATATATTGTGATGCTAACTTGAAGTTAACGTCAGACCTAAAAGTGGCTAACCACCGCTTAAAGTGCTTTAACTAGTGGGGATTTGAAGTTAAATGATTTCATAGGTATTGGAAAACCAGATCGTGACTTGTGTGATGTAGGTTCATTTAAAGCAAGTTCAAGCTCTGTGTGCACCTACACTGATATTATGGAAAATTCATTACCTGTAACCTCTATGGCCAAATCTTCCTTAAAGAAAAATATGTTCCCACATGTCATCGATGTGGTGAACTTGGTCATATTCGACCATAGTGCAAAAAAAATTCCATGAAAAAGAATGATGACTTGAAAGATCAGGTTGATCGACTAGCCATGGAAGTCAACATAATGGCATAGGTTGTTAGTTCTTCTAGCTCAAACAATATCAAGTCTGTCTCAATGAGGCATCAAAGTGGTTTTGATAAATGTCTAGTTACTCATTGTGCTCATTTTGTTCCAAAATCAAACGTTTAGTATTTTGATAGTCGTTGCTCATGTCATATGTTGGGAAATAAAGATGTTTTGTTGTCACTTGTATCGAATAATGGCAATGTTATTGAGTTTGGAAGTGGACACATGTCTCAAATTAGTGGAAATAGGGTAGTCAAGATTCATCTTCCTCAACTTGAAGATGTCTATTATGTGGTTGAATTGACTACAAACCTACTTAGCATTAGCCAGCCTTGTGATGATTTTGCCGATGAAGTCTTTCTCCAAGAAGGGTTACAAAGTGGTTGATAAGAAGGGAGAGAACATGCTTATTGTCCCCAGATCAGAAAAAAATTGCCACTTTTGTGGTTCCTAAAAATAGTGAATGGTTTTTGTGGAGTAAAAAAACTGATAAACTTTTGATCACAAGTAGGTTGCCATTGATCTTCTTCTCTGAGTGCCACTTATATGAATCTCTTAATGTGGAAAAGCACTCTATGATGTCTCATATGGAAGTCACTTAATCTAAAATTCATAAAACTCCAGATCTGGTTGAAATGATCTCAAATGACCAAAATCTAATGGTGCTTCCGAGGAAGATATTGACAATCTCAATTACTTGTTGCATAAAAACAAAGGTATGTTTCTCTCTGTCATACTATTGCAAATTGCGACCTTGTTTTGTTTCCTTGTGACTTTGATGCAAATTGACGTTTGGATGAATCTCGTTCAACAATTATCAACAAATTGTTTTGAAACTGAATCTCATTTCCTTGGTGAAGTGTTGGAAAGAATGACAAGTGATCTAGTCTTAGTACCACTTAAGAAACAGCTAGTTTACTCTCACAAGTACTCGTCTATCGAGGAGATAAAAAGCTTCGATGGTTTGTTGTCCTTTGTGCAATCAATTGAACAGGTTGAATAGCTATGCTTCAATTTTAATTGTTGCATACGTAGTTTTTATTGTTGTTTGTGACTAGACAAACATCTCATCAGTGAACCTTGCTGTTCTGCATCTCTTAATTGTCATACATGGGTGATTTTTTGTGGATCAACCTTGAATAATATTACCACCGTGATGTCAAAGGTTCTCCCTAGTATGGCTAATAGTCTTTGAAAAAACATTCTTTATTTAGCAAAAACTTATGTTGATTTTGGGGTTAGGCTTAGGGTTTAGGGTTTAGGGTTTACAGTTTAGGTGACTCTATTTATTCCATAAATTGAGTTTAACTATCAATTCCAGTGCAAAACACAACTTGTTTTATTTCATGCTCAATGCTTCACAAAAGAAAAATCATTGATTTAAGCATCAATATCACAACTTAGGGTCAACATACTGAATTTGTCAAAAAGGGAATCTCAATCATTCATCCCTACAAATATGTTCTCACATGCAATGTCATGATTCAATTAAATCATTCCCAGTTGTCATAAAAAATTCAAAAGTGTTTTGGAGTGCTTCAATTACATCTTGCATTGACCATATCAAATGACTTGCGTTTCTTACTTCCATATGCCATCTCAAAGTTCCATTTGGCTTTGGCTTCCCTTGTGTGTAGTTTTGTGTCTTGCTCCTTAGCTCAATTTGTGTTTCAAGTGTTGTTCCTTTAACTCAATGGATTATTAAAAGTTCTGTTAGCCTTCAAATTAACCTTGAGCTTAGTGGAATGAAGTTATGATTTAAAGATGGCTATCTCCAATTCCATTCCCATATCTTGGCAAATCATGGTTGCTATATGAACTTGTGCTAATCTATGATTTACTATTCATGCATGACTTTGAAGACCTATGTCTATAGCACTGCATATCATATTTCCTTTCAAGTCTCTAGTTAAATTTGGTTCATTTGATTGGAAGCATAGATGTTGGAGCTGTTTACATTTGTGATTATCTATGATGAACGTCTAATTAGTAGTAGCATAATGGTGCTAAGATTGTGCTAGTCTTTTGTGTTCTTTGTTGGTCTTAAGCATGAAATTCCCTATGATCATTACGGTTGGAACAAAATTATTTTCAAATTGGGCGTTTTTTTTTCTATCTTTTTTTTCGCTGGCACTTGTCAGAAAAGAGTTGTTCATTAAGGGTATTTCTATCTTTGCACTTTATGTTTTAACCCTACAATCTAAATCATTGATATCATCTCTACCATCCAGATTAATCTCATAGTGTCCTAGGTACTTACCAACCTCACTAGGTTTTTTACATTTACCCTCATTTGTGTCATTAGTTTTCATCCTTGTAGCCTATCTTCTCTCAATTTTCAATCAATTCCGCCAAGAATCTTTTACCCATCATGTCCTCGAGTCGACCTTCACTTTATCACACCATTTTTCAATCTTGTCGAAAAACTCGCTCTCAAACTGCAAGAGATGATGCAGACGAAACCTCAAATGAATATCCTCCTACTTTTCCCACCACTCGTGGCCAAGAGGTTCTTTGAAACCATGGTAGCACATCAAGTGGTCTCTGAATGAAGAATTGTTTGAGACGATATTCTGATTGCAGATGCAATCCTCTTTGATGATCTTATCGAGAGATACAACTCCATAAGGTAAACTCTCATCCTCCCATGTTCAATCTCACTGTTGTTTAAGAATTCTACGTAAATGTGTCCTCTAAGTTCCTAGATTTTGGAAGGGAAGTGTATGTCCAAGGAGTTTTAGTTCATTTTGATGTTTCTACGATGTGTTCAGTTCTTGGTCTTGAACCTTTTTCGGCTTCTAGCATATCTAGTTTTAATTTGCTCACATGCCACTATGACATGAATGCCTATCATCGAGAAGCTTACATTGATCCCTCTATCTCTTTGTCTAAAATTTAAGCATCAAAGTCCCAGCTTAAGCCCTTTTATAGGAGTTGGTCTGATTTCCTTCGTAGAAATATCCTAGGTTCTTTGAACAATGGGAATCCTACTCTAGAATCTGCAAGAATTTTGTTTGCTATGTTGACCTTGTCTGATGTTCCCTTTGGTTACCTAATCTTTAAATCAATCATTTCCAAAACCAAGAGTCCTGGAAAATAACAAAGGGGTTCTACTATTCATCCATATCTTATTACACTCTTGTGTCAGCGTGTGGATGTCTCAACTCGTCCTGGTGTGTGTCTGCAATCTACAAAAGACTTAAGCAAAGGTCTCATAAACCTGAGTGACGTGATATGTGCCTTAGGTCATGGTGAACCTCGTCCTCATCCACCACCAAATATCTCACAAGAAAGAAAAATTGCCTTCTTAGAATTTGAGCTGAAGTCACTCCAAAAATAGTTTGTTGAGTTTAAATCTTCTGTAAGTCAAACTGCCTCATCACCTCATGTCAATCACACCACTCATGCGCAGTCATTGAGTTAGTCTTCCCAAAATCCATCTTCTTTTATGCTTGAGCCTGCCATACGTCCTCCTAAATTGACTCCCAATCGCACAATGATTCTTTCATCTGACATAGTAGTTCCTTAGCCTCAAATTGTGCCATCGTCACCATCCTATTTCACTGCCATCTCATCTGCCTATTCTCGAGATGTTGTTGCGAAGATGGGTGCCGTTTATGTTGCCAAAGGAAAAGGGATTGCTTCTCATGAAATATCTAACCTGTCTTCTCTCCCTATTTTCATGGCCAAGCATATCAGGTTCACGTACTTGGATGATAAGAAGGATGAAGCTGAAGATGATCTTAAAGAAGACCTTGCTGAAGAAACCGAGGTCACTGGTTCACCACTTCACTTGAATGCATTGTCTCAATCCGATAAGTTCTAGCTTATTGGGGAGTAAGCTTATAGGGGAGTGTAGTTGTAGTGTAGTTTCTTAGAAGAGCACTAATCTTAGGGGAGTTAAATTTATTTTGTTGGTTATTCGAACAGTGGTACTTCCTTTGTAATTGAATTTTTTTTTGTGTTGTATCTTGTTATGCTACGCTCAGCTTAGTTTTTGTTGGCTATCCTAAACAAATGGGTGAGTTGAACAGATTTCATTGACATGCTCCTATGTTTTTAATATTTTGGTACCGAGAATTGTACCTTGTGCTTAAACTTCTTTGATGTCTTTGTTGTTGGTTCTTATGTACTTCATTTGTGGTTGGATATTTATTTGATGAACTTAATTGACATATCCATTTCTTATATTTAATGAAAATGGCATCTCATTCATTTTACATCCCCTTGTCTTTGCCATGAAAAAATGGGGGAGAATTAAAATTTGAAAAATTTGTATTGTGTTGCAATCATGTACAATGCTAAACAATTTACTTCCTTGCAATTACTTTAACCATGATAAGTTTTCACTTGTTCTTTGTCAGGAGTACTTCTTTGCAGGATTCATCCTTTTGTTTTCTCTTGAGTGAGGTTGGGTGATTTTTGTTAAAGGGTTTCGGTTATTTTGTCAAGGAAAGCCAAAGAGGGAAAGTGTGAAGTCTAGTTTTTAGTGTTTGGCTTCCTTTGTCAAATGTTGTAAATTGTACCACACCTTAAAATGCCACTTTTGGGATCATACTGCTGGAAATATCTCTTCAAGAGCTAAACTTCTTACATCAAAGGTTTATTCATTCATATGCATTTCATGTCATTATTTCTAGTTCATTATGTCTAATGGTTTTGTCTCTTCAAAACTACTCACTGCTATCACGTGAGCTGGGCACACACTTTAAGACAACTGTCACGCCCCGACCCGTGAATAAAGACTATTCACGAGCTAGGGTGTGAACCATATCTTAGCTATAGAAATAAATTACACAATACATCATGTAAGAAAATCTTACATAAAATTTATCGAATACGTAGTGGAATAACTATGGTGCACAAATTAATTCACAACACGAACTACCAATTAAATAATAATTAAATTGTAACAATTCTTTCAAATGCATGAAATATATGCAAATGAGATGATGAATGTACTCACTCCCTTCTAATCCCGCTAACACATACCTAAGGCACCTAAGCATGCACGTCCTATACCATGCTTATACCACTTGGCTCTGAATACCTTAGAATATGAATTAACTTGCGTTCATCCCTTAAACCCAATTTTTGTAATTAAATTCTCAGTTTCCACTTTATTATACAAGCACTTCCCCCGACGCCCAATTGTATATTCAAGCCCTTCCCCTGATGCCTGACATATACAAGATTTCATTATTTTATAACCAACCAGTTGTATACTTAAGCCTTTCCCCCGACGCCTGACGTATACAAGGTTCATTATTTTATATTCAAGGCAAACTTCAGCCTTTGAATATCTTCACAACTGAAACACAACTTAACTCTTTTCTTACTTTACAAGAATGCTTATGTAAATGCCATGTAACAAGGATATCAATAATCATATGCTCTAAAACATTTGCAACACTAATCAAACTGCTCGTAGCCAAAATCGTATTATATTATCAATAATATATAGTGTGGATAACACACAACAATCTAGTTGAGAAATATTACTTTACCATTTTACTCCATCTCTCTCTAGGTGACATTGATGCATGACTCCATTTGAGTTCTATAGAGCAATTCTGTTGGGTAAGCTCTCATGCATTTTCTGGGATTTGTCCATACATCCACTGGGGTTTGCTTTCATTGTATTTCACCATATATGAGAAACTTACAGATACAATGAAAGATGGCTTAAAGCCCTAAGAACATGTAAAAGAAAGATAAGGAGGTAATATGAAAGGGAGAATGGCTTTCTTTTGTAGTGGTTCTTTCTTCCTTTTTTTTCCTTCCTCTTCTCTCATTTCTTCATGTCTCCTGTTGGTTCTTGCTCCTTCCTTTATAAAGATTGCATGACATCTTCATTCCCATCTAGTTTGAGGAGAAAGCTTCCCAGTGTACCAATAGAAAGAAACCAAGTATTGTGCTAATCATTACCATGAAATGTGTTCCAATAATAAGGCAACAAGTGTTGTCCCAATCATTAAGAATGATATGTGTTCCAATGGAAAAACAAGTGTTAAGTTAATGAATATCATGCAAGATGTTTCTTGCATCAAACGCCACGTTAAATGTTCTAACCACAATAAGTTGTCATCTTCCTCTATTTAGAGTGGTGGATATCATCCTAATGATTATCAACTTTGCCAACTCACCCTTATGTAGACTTCCACCTCTTCACCCTAATTATTAGCTTCTATTAATTACCAACTTCCACCTCATTCTTTGGAGAAAAATCAAGTTAACTCTACTAGAAAATTCCCACCTCTCGGAGCTTAACTCTCCAACCCTTTTACACTTCACTAGTTAGGCTAGCAAGGGTAACTTAGTTGCTATTGGCACGAGAAGGGTAAGTAGAAACCCTAACAAATCAAACTAATGCATATATACATATAAGATACACAGTTATTGGACAAAGTTACAAAATTATGATGAGGATGCCAAAAAAATAGAAACCTCTCTAGTTGGAGACATTTGAATATAAAAGTACTAGTTAGGCACAAAAAAATATTTTTGTAGTAAAAGAATCCTACTAACTTACATGTTGAAAATACAAGTTCTTGTACTTATAATATATAAAAGAAAATTAAAAAAAATCATTACATTTGAAATAGATATAAGTACTTACACACACATTTATATAACCATTTTTTTTTTAAATATGGGGTATTACAATCTACCCTCCTTAAAAGAAATCTCATCCTCAAGATTTGTAAGACCTTAGTCCTTGTATATGTACGATAAACAAATCTCCAAAACATAGTTAAATATATCACAAAAATTATAGTAATAGTTGAAAAAACATTAGTAAAGTAGTTAGTTAGAGTGGTTGCATGGAGACTACCCTTCCATTTCAAGTGGATTGCAATTCACCAATTTAGGCCTTCCAACTCTAGCATAACACCTCTGTAGTGAACCTGATAGGAAAACGAAATTAGTCTTTTAACTGAAAATCACTTAATTAATAATGAAATTTGTGTAGAACAATTGATGGTAATACAAATCGGAAATATAACTCACGAATCACCTTACTAATTGGATTCCTATATTCTCATCACACGTCATTTAAAATTTTATAACTCATCACATAGCCGAAAACTATGTAGGAATGAGATTTATTATTAATTACCAACTCGTGTAGGAATGAGAATTTCACTTCGCAATGGCCCTTTTTCTTTCTTTTTCCTTTCTGAGAAGGAATGAATTACATCTGAATTCGTTTCACCATAAAAATTTACAAACATTTACTCAAGAAAATATATTCTTGCGAATCAATTTCAAGTCTTAAACAACAATAAGTAGTTACATTACTATTTTTTTTTAAACCATTACACAAATAAGTATATTGAAATAATGAACATCATTCAAAAACTCAACATTTTTCTGAAACAAAACTCAAATTCCAAAAGAAACGGATCACCATTTCACATATAAATATGCACACATACACACACATATTTATACCCTTACTTTCTGGGCTCTGACTTCTCCTATTAGTAACCTGAAGTTATCATCAGTTCATTGTCCTAGTAGCATACTAATACAAGCCAAGACCCACAATCTAGATAACAAAAACTACTCGTTCAGTCATTAATCTAATGACTCCAATGCCACTTTCTCGATATAAAAATCAAAACGTAATTAGTCCAAATAAATCATAAAATTTAAGCTAATTCGACAAACATAGTAATCGTCACAAGTTCAATCCTAGAGTATATAAACCCTAAGCTCTGATACCATTTTGTCACGCCCCAACCCACAAATAAAGACTATTCACGAGCTAGGGTGTGAGCCATATCTTAGCTATAGAAATAAATTCTACAACCAAGATATGGTGGAAAATAAAATTAAAATTATTTGGAACTGATTACACAATACATCGTGTAACAAAATCTTACATAAAATTTATCGAATACGCAGCGGAATAATTATGGTGCACAAATTAATTCACAACAAGAACTACCAATTAAGTAATAACTAAATTGTAACACATACCTAAGACACCTAAGCCTGCATGTCCCATACCATACTTATACTACTTGGCTCAGAATACCTTAGAATATGAGTTAACTCCCGTTCATCCCTTAAACCCAATTTTTGTAATTAAAATCTTATTTTCCACCTACTAACTTACATGTCGAAAATACAAGTTCTTGTTCTTATAATATATAAAAGGAAATTAAAAAAAAAATCATTACATTTGAAATAGATATAAGTACTTACAAACACATTTATATAACCTTTTTTTTTTAATACGGGGCATTACAACTGTAGATATCGAAATTTCGGTAAATAAATGTTGACCGATAAATCAAAGTTTCAACGCTCATGTATTACATAAATTTTACACGTAGCGTGTGTCTAAACAAAAAATCAAAATAAGTTGGAAAAGTCATCAAACAGGACACGTGTCAACACCTGGCAGAAACGACTTATTTCATCTGGAATATTATATTCAAAATTAGGCCTTGGAAATTTCTATAAATAGAAGGCTAATTCATTCATTTAGAGGAACCAAAATCATTAGGCAAAATTCTTAAAGCTCTGAAGCTCTGAAACTCCGAAGCTCTCAAGCATCCAGGTTCCCGAAGAATCAAGAAAGCTCTCTTCGTTCTTCGTTCTTCGTTCATCGTTCTTCCAAGATCAAGCCCCAACGGCCTTTTGGATCAACAATCATCCACCAATTCAAGATCAAGCCCCGACGGCCCTTGAAGAAAGTGTTCTTCGTTCTTCGTTCATTGTTCTTCCAAGATCAAGCCCCGACGGCCCTTGGATCAACAAGCCACCGTTCTTCAAGATCAAGCCCAAAAGCCTTTGAAGATCTGTTCATCACTGTTCTTCAAGATCAAGCCCAAAAGCCCTTGAAGATCCGCTCATCACCGTTATTCAAGATCAAGCCTCAACGGCCCTTGAAGAAACACTCATCCTCAAGATCAAGCCCCAACGGCTCCTTGAAGATTCGCTCAAATCCACCTTCAAAGATCAAGCCCCAACGGCTCCTTTAAGATTCGCTTAAATCCACCTTCAAAGATCAAGCCCACGGCCCTTGAAGAAACTTCCAACAGTTCATCCAAAATCAAGCCTCGACGGCCCTTGGATCAACGAAACATCCACAAATCAACACCTTACGGAGATCGAATCAGAGGATCAAAATAGAGAGAGATTATAACCCAAAATCATCAAATACAAATATTTGTTTGTGCACGTTGGTCTTGTCTCTTTCGTTTCAGGAAATTTTCGTGTTCACAAATTGGCACGCCCAGTGGGACCATCTCTACCCCTCATCTCTTTCTCCGTTCAAGAAATTCGAGCACACTTCCAAAATTAATAGCATCAAGGAAGGCTCAAACTGTTCCCGCAACTGGCGCAAAGAACAAGTGCGTCCTCGTCGCAAGTGTCCAGCACAACCTTTGAAGCAAATGTCCCTTGAAACCAGTTCGGAAGTCCTGCAACCATTTGCCCTATTTAATTGCAATCATCGTCGATAGCATGTTTGCCCAGGATGAGAAGTCCAGGCTTCTTTAACCTTTACGAAAGCTCTCAGAAGCGGATGAAGAGTAGAGAGGGTGGTGAATCACAGTAGTCTACAGCAGGTACAGGTACTAGAAGAAGGCGAACATACTGCCTGAGCTGTTGTTTAGAGGGCAGTCACAGTAGAAGCCTCTGTAGCTGCAGATGTCGGAGCGGAACTGGTGCGCTCACCTTTATCGCACCTGATGGAGGTGGAGACGTCGAGAAACGACGGGGACTCAATAAGGTCGCGGGGTTTCACAACGGTGAGCTTGTTGTCGCTGTCTTCCAATCTCGACTTCCCGGAGTTGCAGACGGATGATGGGCAGGAGAGTGAAGCAGGAGGATGAGGGCAGATGAGTGAAGCAAGAGGATGAGGGCAGAGGAGGCTTGCAGAGAGCAGGCGAGCACCGCGAGCAGCGTAAGCGGAAGAGAGAGAGGAGTCGCGATGCGTCGACGAGGCTCGAATAGCTTTGGCCGCAAGCGATTCGTTGGACTGCAGAGAAGGTAGTGGGTATCGAGATTTATCTTCCTCTTCTTCAAATCGAAAGCTCGTGCTTGATGTCGATGATGACGACGAAACCTGCTGCCTTCTTCTGTAAGCCATTTCCGACTACCACTCTTTCCTCCACGCAATCGAATTTCAAAGCCCTAATTCCCAAATCAAATCATACAGGATGTATACCACATACATATATATATATATATATATATAGATACACAGTGGATAGAAATTGAATCTCTCTCTCTCAAACATTTCTTACAGAAAGAAACAATGGCCAGTCGAATCGATTGCGTGGGAACCAGAGGTTGGTACTTGCAGGCTGGATCGAGGAGACGAGGGAGAGAGACGGAGATGGTGAGCGCGCTGGGAAATTAGGCCTTGGAAATTTCTATAAATAGAAGGCTAATTCATTCATTTAGAGGAACCAAAATCATTAGGCAAAATTCTTGAAGCTCTGAAGCTCTGAAACTTCGAAGCTCTCAAGCATCCAGGTTCCCGAAGAATCAAGAAAGCTCTCTTCATTCTTCGTTCTTCATTCATCGTTCTTCCAAGATCAAGCCCCAACGGCCCTTTGGATCAACAATCATCCACCAATTCAAGATCAAGCCCCGACGGCCCTTAAAGAAAGTGTTCTTCGTTCTTCGTTCATCGTTCTTCCAAGATCAAGCCCCGACGGCCCTTGGATCAACAAGCCACCGTTCTTCAAGATCAAGCCCAAAAGCCCTTGAAGATCCGTTCATCACTGTTCTTCAAGATCAAGCCCAAAAGCCCTTGAAGATCTGCTCATCACCGTTATTCAAGATCAAGCCTCAACGGCCCTTGAAGAAACACTCATCCTCAAGATCAAGCCCCAACGGCTCCTTGAAGATTCGCTCAAATCCACCTTCAAAGATCAAGCCCCAACGGCTCCTTGAAGAAACACTCATCCTCAAGATCAAGCCCCAACGGCTCCTTGAAGATTCGCTCAAATCCACCTTCAAAGATCAAGCCCACGGCCCTTGAAGAAACTTCCAATAGTTCATCCAAAATCAAGCCTCGATGGCCCTTGGATCAACGAAACATCCACAAATCAACACCTTACGGAGATCAAATCAGAGGATCAAAATAGAGAGAGATTGTAACCCAAAATCATCAAATACAAATATTTGTTTGTGCACGTTGTTCTTGTCTCTTTCGTTTCAGGGAATTTTCGTGTTCACAACAACAACCCACATGGGTCATATGACAGCTTTTTCCTAAAAATGGTTTTTCAGCCCTAGATCTTTCCTGATTGCTTTAGGACATGACACATGGTTTTTTTTTTATCCCCTTTCTTGTCTGAATCAAACCCTCTATAAAAGCTTCATCTAGGATTTCATTTCAATTTGGCTGGAGAGTTTAATTTTCTTAAAAATGTTGATTTTAGCTTGGAGCTGCCCATTGGTTCTCACTTGAAAACCCTAGCCACAAAATCACATCCATGCACTAAAAACTCACATCTTTGCATATTAGGGTAGCATTGCTTTTGTGATTTTGATCTTTATTTCAGGTCAAGTTTTTTATAAGTTTCAAATCTTTGAGCTAACCTCTTTTGGGATTCGCATCAATTTTATCTTTTAAGTGTTTGATAGGTGAAACTGACTAGACGACGAATCCAGATTTGCATCAACTTCATCATAATGTCATTTCCATAAGTTGATTAGTTCTCGGTGCCACAAGGTGAAGAGCTCAGGAAGAGTTGCCACTTCGTGAAGACCGAAATAGTTTATCTCGTGAAAGGCAAGGTTGCACAAAGGTACAAGTTACTCCGTAGACAAGGATCTAGGAATTAAGCTTGTGTGGTTACTTTGAAAGAATCTTGATTTCACTTGTGAATTGGACTCATTGGAGAGTCCTTGGTTTTTTAACCCAGAGGTGGGTTTTTTCGACCAAAAACATTCCGTGCAATTTATTGCTTTATTAGTTTACTTATCTTCCTTTTGGTTGTAATATATGCTCTTCATTATCAACAAATAGATAAGTCATTGGAACTAAGCTTGTCAGTATTAAAATGTACACTAAACTGGACCTTAGTTAACTAGGAACTTTTTAGTAAATTGAACTTTAATTTGACTTCTTCCGATGCGAGTAAACTAACATATATGAGCTTAGTTGATGAGTGTTGCTAACTAGTCAGACAAGCACGTACATAGTTTTTAAATTGTAGGTTATTCCACTTGGTACCAATTTCAAGAGTTCGTGGGATGCTGACAGATCTAATCTTCAATCAAACTTAGATGCAACCGAGAGTAAATAAGTTGAGCTGAGAAAATCTAGGCGGAGTTTTCTCAGCAGAATGAGGAGGACATCGCGAAGCTTCGGAGACAATATCAAGAGGACATCATACATGAATACAACCAAAGTTATCTTGATGGCTACACGGGTCTGGATCACCGTGATTGGTAGGGCACTATTCGCTTACTGAAAGAGATATGAGAAGCTGTCAGTGCCTTTTTTCGAGTTTGATGGGCCATTCAAAGAGAAATGCATTACTATTAACGACATTCCTCCTGTCAGCCCTTTTCGGCCGATCCTGAGAGTGTAGTAAATGTTAATGGCACAGAGTTATTCCCTTATGTTTTACTAGGCCAGAATGGGGGCATGTCGCATTCAACTTGAAAACCTTACCTCGGTTCGGGCTTTGAATTTTTTTAACTTTATCTAAGGGTCATTTTCTTGTTGGTGTGCATCTTTGCTGTTGTTTCTGTTTGCTCCGCTAAACGTGTCTCCGGTTTAGCCAAATTTCCAAAGTAAGCTAACTTTAGAATAGTGGGAGACAAGGCAAAACACATGTAAGTTTGTGGGCCCAGGATAGAGCACAACAACCCCCCTTGATGATGTTGATTTGGAAAAATACCATCTCCCAAACTTAGTGTCCATACGGGTACACCCATCACAATATCTGAAGTACTACTTTACTCCAGTAAAAGGTATTTGAACCCATGGAGAACCTCTTGCCTTGTCTTTACCTTTTTACTAAACCAAAGAGGACGGTATTTCATCATTAGGAATGTCCTCCCGTTTATTTATCCATTTCATTCCCTTGTTAAAGGTTCTTCAGATCTTTGCACCGTGACATTTTAAGTGTATATGTTCCTCAATTAGCTTGACCAACGTTCTTTGGATACTTGGTCGCCTAAACGGGGGACACTTTTTTAATCCTTTTGTTGGACCCTATGCATCGGACTTAAGCGTTTCCAATTGGACTACCTTAATTGGCTTGACTAAAGCATTTTTGCGTATCTGAGCTCTGTTGAAATAAAATTTCTCTTAAGGATTACCTAGTCTATATGCCCCATTGAAACCTGCTAACACACGGTGCTGCAAAGCATACTTGGCTTATATGTTGGTTTGGGATGGAAGTAGTTGTGCTCGGGATCAGAGTTCAAAGTCACCCTCGGATGATTTCCAGATCGCCCTTTCGACTATTCCCTTGAATGGCATAGAGCCAAGGTTTGAATGTTATAACCCACAACCTTGCTGGTTGCAAAAAAATTCTGGAGGTCGGATGGTGCATTAGACTTCTAGGTTAAGGCATCATGTGTCGATGCCCGTATTCCACCAATCGTTACCCTGCTTATTACAGTTTGAGTTTCCCAAGGTGCTAACCGTTCAAGATGGACTGGGCTAAGGGAGACTCCTCTAACAGTGTAACTTTGAACTTTTTTAGACATGTAGATATGCAAAGTTTTCAATGTTTAGGCCCTATTTTGAACGAGCAAGGTTCTTCCTACATCACAAAAAATGAACGAACAGATGCTCAAAAGAAATAAATTTTCTTCATTAATATTTTGAAACAGAATTGATTGACAAGAGGGTGTGATTGAATCCGAAAATAATTGCCTACTTATCTCCAGGATAGAGAATAAAATCACTGGTGTAATTCTAATAAAAATATGATGTGATGTAAAAATTCCACCAGGGATCACTTTTGACAACAAGCTTATGGAGGGGCTTAAGGAGATGAGTTCTCCACTTGTCTTCGCATAGACGGCGGCGTTGCAATTGAGTTCAAAGAAGACTGCCCACATATCTCGAGAAGGAAATCAAACCACGTGCAGTTCTTGTTACCTTTGCCTTTACTTAACCTGGAGTTGCTGGCAGGGGATCCACCTTAGGGTAATTAGGACCGAGTTTCTGACGACCGTCTCTCTTGCCTGCTCACTTTTTTCACTGATGTAGTTTATGTTGATGGTTGGTTTCTTTGTCGAACGTTGGTCCTCATCGTCGGTGTGCTTGTCCGATCAATCTCTGTCCCCAGATTCGGCCAAATTTTCTTTTCTTGCTTTGTCCCTAACAAACTACCAGCAATGACCCTGATCTAGTAGTCCTTCGATATGATCTCTCAACATTCGACATCCTCTAGTTGCATGATCGGTACTCTTGTGAATCTTAAACAGAACGACGAAACGAAAAGAACAAAGTCGAATGCCTGGATAGTCTGCTTTAATCCTATTATATTAGAACATCGATCTAACCCGATTGCTTATGCTAGGATTTAACTCTCCGATTTTGAGATTTACACTCCGTTGAGGAGGCCTACTTTGTCAAGCGTTGGTAAAGTTAGTGATTAATTTGCCACTTACCATCAAACAACATAAGGGGGTTGTTGACAATATATCATACCTTTCATCTAAATTATCCTTCATTACTTTTTTTATTATCTCCTTTGCTTCCATTGTACTGATTTTGATCTCAAATCTCAAGTGTAATACGATCGTGTTGATAAGATTCTTGTGGCTAAGCTCTTTGGGTTTAGGTAGCAAATTAAAACAGGTCAACTAGTACTACTAGTGGATCTAGGAAATAATATTAGGGGAGTCAGTAAGAATAGTGCGCACAGCGCGCAAATTTTTTTTAACATAAATAGCATGCGTATCGTCATTTCATTGAGTCTTGATAGGCCATAAGTCATTTGGAAAGACATACTGCACACCTATTAATGCCTCATTTGCGTGGATAACTAACATATTCCAAGGCTGCTCCCATATGAATACTTAACAAAGATACACATTTATCTTGAACACACTAACAATGTTTGATATCATTGCATTCCATTAATATGTTTGTCCAAGAATGATGATGCTTTGTTATTCTCTGAGATCACCATTTCATTTACTTTGCATTTTTGGATAGTTTTTTACTTGGTTCTTTTTTTCTACCTACAATTGTAATCACAACCAACAAACAAGTCAGAGGTAAATAATTTTAGGACTAGACTGTAAAGGGGCAACACCTCTCTAATGTATTTTATCAAGTAGTTGAAGGGCATATATTAAGGGCAACTCCAACCTTTAAAGGGGCAACACCTAAGTCATCCATGAATATTCACCGAAGTTCGAAAGGTCAACACTCAAGTTATCCGTGGACATTTAATGAAGTTTGGGGGGTCAGCTGACCCCCCTGCCCCTTAATGCATCCGCCAGTGACTGGTAGTATAATTATGTTGATAATTTCATTTGAATTTGATACAAATTGATAGAATGGGAGATCACTAGCGCTTATCAAAGTCTTCAAGTATATTGCCAAACAGCATGTCTCCCCAATTGTGGGTCTTACTTATTTAAAAGGGTCTTAGGGTGTAGGCATTCAAATTATTTAAAAACATGTTATCTTAAATGTTTAATATTAACTAATGTGACACATTAAATATTAGTTGATTATTGTTTGTAAATAAATAATAATTCATAATTCGACAATATGTAAACTAATACAATGTTATCACATCGGTTAAGATTTTAAAAATTGGGATATGAATTGGTGCTTCTGAAAAATTTAATCATTCTTGATACTCTTTTTATTAAAATGCAAAAAAATACAATTTTTGTACTTTACAAGTGAAGCAAAGTTCGAACGGTCACATCATGACAAATATTTGGCTTACTAGAAAATGTCACATTTGAGGATGATGATTTTCACATACGTAATTTTACTTCAATTGTTGAATAGCTTTTGACATTGTATGTGAAGTAAAATAGAGTGTGTTAATGTTGTATGTCATTCAATATATATTTCATTTACAGTCATTCATTCATTCATTCTTATATCATCGTATCTTCTGCATTCTTTCTTCAATTTATAACACAAAATACAAAACCAGAAGTATAAAAGCGAAACGGTAATCAAACAATTCTGATAATTATGTCTTAAGCTTTGGAATTATGTCATGTCATTCATTGAATGGAGGATGATCAAAAAGCCAGTGACTATGAAAGCAACCATTCATCATCATCAACAAACCCACATCTTGAAAACATGTTACATTCTTTCCGCAACTCAATTCTGAAATGAACCCCATTACAAAACCTCATATAACTTACAATTTTTTCTCCATTTAACTAAAAAAAATAAAAAGTCATAACCCATAAATTACCCAAAACTAAAAATTAAAAAAAAAGAAAAGAAAAGAAAAGAAATTTATATAACAGTCGCCACCTTGTTGACTTTTATTTTTACCGCATCTTCCTTTCAGGAGTCCAGTGCGGTAAAGATGGGCTGACATGCTTGGAAATTACCCTGAAGTCCAGTAACTCCATGATTGGGGTAAAATTCACACACCGCGGTACCTTGTACTGATTAATCGACGCGCCTCTCGAGATCGCGTAGTCCATCAACTCCTCAAACGTGCCGTTCTTCACCACGCGTATCTCTAGCGGCCCGATCGAGTTGTCCGCCACTCGACCCTGCCGATACACCGAGTTAAGTGATTCCTCCATCGTTAGGCAGCACTGGTCCATCACCGCGTCGAACGACTCACTCTCTGAGTTCGCCGAGTCCTTCACGAGAAGCTCCCAATAGATCACGTAGTGCCCCGGGATTGTCGTCGTGTCGGCGTAACTCGTGTACTCCACCACGCTAGCGCTGAATTTCTTGAGGAGCTTGGAGGCGTTGTCGACGGCGAGTTGCAACTCTGCTTCGTCGGTCTTGTCCGAGTCGATGCTGAGCAAAACGTTCTTCCTCCTCACGAAGTGGAACTGCGGGGCCGAGTTGTGGAACCCGGTGACTCGGAGGATGTCCCCGACTCTGTATCTGTGAAGCCCGGCGTAGGTGGTGATTACGAGCTCGTACTCTCTTCCGACCTCGACGTCGACGAGGTCAACGAGTCTGGTTCCCGACTCGCCGCCGCCACTCACCAAGTTTGGCTCGTAAGGGAGGAACTCGAAATAGGCCATGTTTGGCATTATCGTGTAGGAAACTTCAGAAGGCTTGCACATCGGGTTGAGATTGAGTCCGAAATAACACTCCGACGATGCGTACATCGTACATGCCATCGGCAATCCGCCGCTGTAGTAATCCAGCGTCGGAATGTACTGCGCCATCGCGCCAGTCACTATCACATCCAGATATTTCGTGTTTGGCCATATCCGAGTTAAAATCCCATCCCAATTTTCGTTTCCGCACTGTTTGGACATGAAATCCGCTAGCTCCGGGTGGGGTTTTAAGATCCCGCCTATGCAAGATTTCAAATCCGGGTCAGTTATTTTCGAGCTCAGAGTTCCGGTCCGGATGTCTTCTGCTAGTTGTTGCCAGTTGAGCTGGAGGAACCGTATTGCACGGAGGAGACCGGACGCAAAAACGGCGCCGAGGCGGAGGACTTTTTCGCGCTCGAGGAGGCCGCAGAGCATTTGGGCGTACATGCTCTGGAAGGAGTCCGGGCAAAGGATTGCCTCATTGGGACTCGTGTAAACGTTGTACGGGTCGTACGGCCGCGTCTTGAAGTGCTCGCTTTTGTAGTAGCTGGTGAGAACGGGTCGGGCCAAAAGGCCGCCCGGCGTCTTTGTTTCGGACTTCACGAACAGAAAGTATAGGCCCTTTCCCTTGTCCAGCCCGGGCACACAACTGTTCCATTTAAAAAAATAAGAGTTTATTAGAAAATGATAAGTTAATTAAATAATAAATAAACAAATTTAAACGTCTATTTTAATTAAATAACTATTTTTAAAATACTTACAGGTTCATGACGGGCATGAGAAGGCTGTATAATAATTGGCGGCGATCCAATTCCTCCTGAATTGTTGGCATCAGCTTCCTCTCTCCAGCTGAAGTCCCAGAACTGTAATTTTCCATAAATAAAAAAAAAAAGTCAACAAAATGAATAAATTAATTCAAATATTTTTGTGAATAAATTATACGGGTGATTAGTTTGTGATTTAGTTAATCAATTACCTGGTGAGGAATTCTGAGATGGGATGAGCTGACAAGATGGGGGAACGATCACCATTGGCAATGCGTTGGATTTCGGGCTGGAGATCCTCGTAGGTAATCACGGGGAGTTTGGACTTGAAGGTTTTGCGGTCGGTGGCGCCGCCGAGTTTGAAGCGTTTAAGGTACTCGGTCTGGGCGTTTCGAGCTAGTATCTCGGACAGCACCCGCTCTTGGACAGCGTTGGCGTTCCGGGTAGTTTCTTCAATGAACTGTAACGCTTTGGCGTCCTTCTCGCAGGCGGGTGGGCCGAGGGGAGAGAGTGACGAGTCGACAGCCATTTGAAGATTAGATTTTGGAGTGGCGAGGGCTGTAAGTTAGTTTGAAATAAAGGGTCTTTTGTTGCGTGTTGGTTATAAACAGAGAGGAGAAGGCAGTGAGGGGAACAGGAAAGAGAGAGATCGAGGAGGAGTGTGTTTGGTGCAGTGGGATTGAGGAGTTTGGAGGGCTTTATATAGGGGGTGGAGGCCGTGCTGGGAGGGAGGGATGGGGAAGCTGAGAAAGCGAAAACGGAGAGCCGTGGAAAATAAAAAAGAAAGGTGGTCTAAGAGAAAAGGGACAAGAGGGGCCCCACAACCCGTAGACATGGCCTGAAACGAGGCAGGCATGTGGGGTTAGGTGCCTCCTCTCTCATACTCTGCTGGCATCTGACTCACGTAGAAATGCCACCTCCAGTCCTCCTCTCTCCTCCTCAAGGCTGCAGAGAGCAGTAACAACACTAAATTCACATCACATGCATACAAATTCCAGTATGTATTATATTATTGTGATGTGGAACAGTTCTTGCTTTTTTGATGCTCTTGTTAATTTTGTTTCAAGAAGAACGAAGCTTAATTATTCATTGGAAATTTAGAAGCATTGGTTACAAGAGCATCACAAGCAAGTAAATTCATAACCCAATCTAATTCATAAATGGGTCAGTTATATGAATTCTAGAATGTTATCATTCTCGGCTTTGTACCATGTATTTGGTTATATCTAAGTAGTCCAAGTCTTTTTTAGAGTCTATTTCCAAGTCTTCTTAGGTCTTCCTATACCCTTTTGACCTTGAGTCTCTGCCTCGTTTTCACATCTTCTAATCGAAGTGTCTATAGATTTTCGTTTCACTTCTTTTGCCCCTGATTTCTTAATTTTATTCCCTTGCATAAATGTTTGGGTTTGCCTCTTTGAGTTAACACTATTTTATACCATCATATATAATTAACAGAAGAAACAAAAAAAAAAAAAAAAAAAAACTTTGTTGTTAATTGATCAATGTGAACATGAGCTACTAAAACTAAATTAAGACTGCATCTAGCAACCGTCGCAATCATATAAAAACCTAACCCTAATCCGAACCCTAACAATAATAATAATAATAATAAATAAAATAATGCAACAAGAATCTCTGAGATTTTCTAATGCGTCTCAACCGACATTTCACCTCCTTTTTAGTCTTCCGCATGAAATGTTATACCTCTTTCTCAAGTCACCTCCATAATTTCAAAGCATTATCTTTGAAAAATACCCTTTTTTCCCCCTTGAAACTCAATAATTAAGCGAATACATTATTCATGCATGCATTTTTCGATTTGGCGTCAGTCGGGATAACCAATCGTAGCAGACACCATATGCAGAATGCTCACGAAACTGCTATAAAAAAAAATTAATCAAAGTTTGTTGGGAGAACTCCAAATTATAACTAATTTTTATGGACTTTTATATCACTTTGCATGGAACACACAATATTGTATAATAAATTCTATTTTGGTGGAGTGTACCAAAAGCCACGCCACTATATTTCTTGCCGGTTTTGAAGAGTTCGTTTGTATAGTAACAACATTTGGAAAAAGACTTACATAATCTAGATATATAAATAATTGCAGCATATTGTTTTAATTAAATAACAATATGTGTAAGTTTATTTTATACACGTGTGTATCCATATTATACAAATCGTTGAATAAAATTTGGAGCCCGGCATGCCCTGCCGACCCCATGGTTTTTTCAACAGTCAAATTTTGAAGGACAAGAGTTTGGATTGGGATAAGGAAAAAAAAATTAGGTTTTCATGGAAAAATATAGCTTTGAAGATCTTGACTTGTCAACAACTATCCCTGGCAAAGCTGCAAAAGAAAGGGACATGTAAAGGAGCTTTTCTTTTCACTTCTTTTGTTTAGTCATATTTGACAAATATTTGGACCACACAAGACATATTAGTATATCATTAGGCTAAGTTAAGCTTACATCATTGTTTGATTATAATAATATTCCTACATCTGATTAGTGTGTGATCTGAATTGATTAAACATTAGACTGGCCGGTGTCTCACAAAATTGAGATGGTAGGGTTATCCTCGTATAAATATGCTTGGGCATAACAAGCTCAATTTTAAACACAATGCATGCCTATCTCATGGGCTTGGACATAGCAGTTCAATATCTTTTCAAAATATATGAATTCCAAATTAATTATTTTTAATTAATAATGCTGCTATAAAGTGTATATTAATTTTTTTTTAAGTACAACAATATATTTTATACTAAGAGAAGGGGCAGTTCGACTAAGCGATCTTTCACTTACAAGTGAAGAGAAATATCATCAAACTGTAGTACTGAGTGGCTAAAGTGTATATTAATTTTAGTTATGATTAAGAGATTTTGAAGCAATATATTTGTGTATGATCGTCTAATATGTCTCGAATAGATAAAAATGAATTCGTATACTAAAGTTTATGACACATCCCTCCATATTTGAGCATCTCCAATAATCCCAGTTGTCCAAATAAAATGGATCCATTGGAGGAAAAAAGGAGGGGCAATTGGGTGAAAGGCAGGAGCCCTACTGCGCCACGCGGCGCTTTGTATGCTATCTGGTTTCAAAACAATTGAAAATTCAATGGTCATTATTAATCCAACTCTAAAAAATTAAAAACCACAAAAATTACAAAGAAGATTCTAAAAAAAATATTAAAAAAATTCAAAAAACTCATAAAGTTCACACTTCAAAAAATCTTACAAAGTTCAACAAATTTGCAAATTAAAATTAAAATTACACATAAAAAATTATAAAATAAAAATACTGCAAGTTTAACATTTAAGCATGAGAATGAGCTTCATTCGTTTCGAACAAGTTTCATCGCCCACATGTGCTCGATCAAGTCATTTGGGACTTGTTTGCATATGTAGTTTTGTGTTTTGGCCCTTATGTTTTGTCAGTGCTGACCGCATATCGGCTGACCCGAACAGGAAATTGGTGAGATACATGGTGGTAATTGGGCCATCATGTGCTTTGCATAGGACTTTTTTTTTCTTCTTATGCTTAATAGCAGCTTTTTTATTTAAGTTTCTCACTTGTAACATTTACTTCCATCAATGAATCTTATGTTGAACCCAACTAAAAAAAAAGTTACAATGACTCTTTTTGTGGATATAAGTTGAATGTATAGTGTGGTAATGATGAATGACCATGATGTGGTAACATCAATCCCATTCTAATGGATCGTGTTTGGCTGATTCTTCAGTGTTGTCATGGGCTTGATAAATTCTAGTTTTTAAATTGTTCATCGTGTCTTCGTCCAAATATTCTTCATCATAATCATACTCATCTTCCGCAATCATGTTGTGGAGGATGATGCACGTCATCATGATGCTTCGAAGTGCTCCATCATTCCACAGTCAAGCAAATCCTCTAATGATTGCCTAATGAGCTTGGAGTGTAACTGTTTGGGCCCAAATTAATATTTTGGGCCGAGCTTAGAGTTGTTCTCAGCCCAGTAACATTCATCTATAATCTTGTCTTGGGCTGTCCAGTCAAGGTCGGTCGAATCCTGTTGCTAGGATGATTGGTTTAGATAAGGGTGAGGTAGTCGAACCATAGTGCCACAAGGAGTCTTAAAGCTGAAGATGCTTAGAATTAGGGGATGAATCTGGTTCGTTAAAGTGCTTGGTTCAATGTCCTATACGGGTTAGGATTGGTCGACTCATCAACCTTGGTAGAGGTCATCTAATCAGCCTTGGTAGAGGTCATCTCATCAACCTTGGTAGAAGTCATCTAATCAGCCTTCTCGGCGAAGTGAAGTGTTACTAGGTTACTAGGCTCGGCACATTGAAAGCTAAGTTTTGTTTTATGATTGGATATTCGCAAGTACATTTTAGAGTTTAGCACTTCGACTGCCGAACCACTTTTACAATCAAGACATTTATCTTTTTCGAGTACTTATGTCCGTACAGTTTGGTGCCACTTCGACGTACTTATACTCTCACAAATATAATTACCGAGACCGAACCTGACACCGACGATTTGTGAACTTCAAAGAGATTAACAGCCTTGTCCTTAGGCTCTAAAACCCAAAAGCCGAGACGTGTTCCTTCCAATGCCGCAGTCGCAAGATCAAGAAGTTAGTAGCGCGCCCGACGCCACATCAACATATTTTACTCCCCGGGCGAACTCGACTGACGAGTTGGCACACCCCGCACACAATCGAAAGACGTAGTTAGTTTATTAGTTACTTGGCTTGTGCGCCACGTAGGCTTGGTAGTTTTTAGGGTCAACATTTTGGCACGCCCAGTGGGATATTGTGCTAAAGCTACGAATTTCATGACCATTGAAACACGATCAGTAAAAAAGAAAACAGTCATGGGTAAGTCAACGACTAATCTTCCACCTACAGTCCAATGCCCAAGACAAGATGGCTTGTCACAGGCACATAATCTTCTTGTTGCCGTAAACCTGAAGCCATAAGTACAACACACTGAGAAAAAGAATTTAATCTCGGTGGTCAGACTCGTGATGCAGAAATCCCTACCAAAATGACAAAATGTGTTTTGGTTGGAAGACTAGTGGAGGATTGTGATGATAACGGTGATGAGGCCTCTAATCCACCATCTAGATCTTTCCTTTGGCGACGATTTGAAGAACAATCCCGGCAGTTTGAGCAAATGCTTAGCCGAGAGGTAAAAAGCATACTTGAAGAGATGTGTGATAATAGTGTTGTGCACAACAGATTGCTCGAAGTTCTGGTTAATAAAGTCCACGACATTGGACCGCCGATCGACCCAGGCAGCCGCTTCTTCTAAAGAATAATCCCCTGCCAGCAATACTGGCCGAGATAGGATTTGCTCAGCTCAAAATGATTAACTTAAAGAAAAATAATGAATCAAGCAGCAGATCGGTCAGAACTAACCAATGGGCAGAAGCAAGGCTTGTTGACATGGTCAAAGTCCAGAGAATGATTGATTCGACCTTAAAAAAGGGGCCGAAGTTTCCAAAATTCATTCACCCATATCCAGCCTTTGTAGAAAGGTTCGAGTATCCTAAGGGATTTAAGATTCCAGACTTTAGCCTTTTCGCTAAAGAATCATCCTTGTCCTCGTTAGAATACGTGGCTCGATTCACTGCTCAATGTGGAGATATTAACAATGATTTTCATTAACTATAACTGTTCAATTTCTCGTTAACCAGCTCAGCGTTCGCATGGTACATCAACCTCCTTCCCAACTTCAATCAAAGTTGGGAGGAATTGGTCGAGAAATTTCATGAGCAATTATATTGCCTAGGGATGGAAATGTTAGTTTCTTCTCTGGCCATGATGGCTCAATCATCTGACGAGTCACCAATGGAATATCTTACAAGGTTCAAATTGGCCAGAAACTAGTGTCGAGTACCCTTCCCTGAAGTCGAGTTTGTTAGGCTTACCCTGAATAGCTTGGACATGGAATACAAAAAGAAATTCTTGGGGGCAAACTTCTTAGATATGTACAAACTAGCTCAACGTGTCAAGCAATATGATTATTTTCTTTCAGAAGAGAAAATCTCGAAATCTCACAACCCGAAGGACGATCTACAAAAACCTAACGGTAAGTGTTGTATTAGCTGAAGGCAAAGAGTCCCAATATGCCAGTATAGATACGGCCGAGATAGTAATTGACAAACTGTATATATGCAAGGCGTTGGCCCACTTTAATTCCAAAGATGTCAAAACCTGCTCAACCCTTGTGGAAGCCGCCGTCAAAACGTCAAAGGTTTACACTTTTGACATCACCAAGGTCGATGCCATCTTTGACCAGTTGTTACTTGCAAAAATCATCAAGCTTCGGCCAGGGCATAATATTCCCAATGTCGAAGAATTGAAAGGAAAGACGTATTGCAAATACCACAACCCAAACAAGTATACGACAAATAATGTTTTATGACGCGATCCAAAGATGGATCTATAATGGCAAACTTAAGTTTCCTGAGAGACCTTCAATGGTTGTTGACGCCAATCTTTTCCTTTTGGCGACGGTAAGCATGGTAGATGTTCATCTACCCAAGGACAAGAGAAAGGGAAAAGCAGAATTCATCCTGACGCAATACGTCTCTAAACAGAATTCTCGACCACGATTGAAAGTTGATCTATCCTCAGACGAGCCACCCAAATACTTTTCAAACCCAGCTTATGCCGATTCAATGTCGGACTTCAACATAGAGGAAACTGACGAGCCAATGGTTTTATGTAGTCGGTGAAAATCAAACATCATCATAACTTAGCCGAAAGAACAGCCACTTTAGGTTAAAGCATCGCAACTGGCGCCTGCAGCTACGACAACATTTCAAAATGTGCTCAGTGCATGCCAATGCCAGAAAGTTTTAGATAGGCACAACCCTCAAATACAGAATAACAACCCGTCTTCGGCCAGATGGCAACTTTATTTCGACGCGCCATTTTACAATGAAGATTATTATGTGTGCAACTCTGGCAACTCAAGTTCACCCATGAATTGGCGAACATTCAAGCCACCTGAGTCACGCGACCATCGTTGGTATAGCTACAACTCTCATACCGGTGCATATACCGTGTTGTCCAAATCGCAAAAATACTGCCGCCAGATTATAGACTGTATGGCTCGTCGACAAGCAGCTCAGGCTACCCTAGCTACTAAATGGTAGTCGAAAGAACCGGTGGGTAACGATGATGATCGACAACCTCCAGCAATCATGACCGAACTTCTTCAAGGAAAGAAAGTAATCGATTATGATTTTGAAACCACAATTAAAGAGTTTGATAAGTGAATCAAACTCTTTCTTCGGCCTAGGGAGATAAAGCCTTGTCTCGAGCACTTCCAAAAGGAAGCCAAAAGCAAACTTCCTCCCCTACCTCCACAAGAGCCATTAATTAAAGTTTGACAGAATCGCCACTTGCCATTTCTCAGCGAAGCTTTTGAATACATGCGGGAGTTTCACAAGAAGCATTCGACTAATGACTTGTATGGCCTGCCAAAAGCATGCCAATAGTCTCTGGATTTGGCATTAACCTGCCCCGATGCCTAACAAATCATCCAAAAGTGATCAAATCTAGGAATGAAGGCTAGGTTCCAACATATACGCGAGGCCCGAGTTCTCGGCTTTGAGGTAGAACCATATACTTATATTGATATTGTCGATCTTCATTTCTCTCACGAGGACCACCAATATATGTGGCACCATTTTGAAGTTTGCTCGACCGTTTCTCTCTTCAGCCTTACGATTGATGAAAAATAGCGTGTGGTGCATTTAGATGCTTATCTAAACACAAGAGACGCCTACATCGCATATCAGGAGTGGACTCATAAGGCTTTACAAACACAATACCAAATCCCAACACCGAGCAAGCTAGTGGTCAAAATTCAAAACGAAACAGCTCTGACAGACATGTCGCACGAATGTGTTTTCGCTACAGCCGAAGATGGCCAAGCGAGTAATACCCATGAGCAAGACACCTCGCCCGAAAATCCAGAGTACGAAGATTATGACCTGATGGGCCCTTCGGTCATCGACAACATAGAAATTTTCATGTCTTAGCCGCATAATTTCGACCAACCACATCCCAACCAAATTTCCTAGATGGTGATATAATTGCCGATGAGGCCATGCAAGTCGATTTTATGGCCACCAAAGAAATTAAGCAAATGAGTAAAAAGGATAAACTTAAAGCAACTATCGTTGAATTGTTTCCCTGTTCTTCATACGTTAACCTTCATCACTTGAAGTCGTTATATGTCATAACCCCTATTGATGGATACCCGATTTCCAAAATTTTTATTGACTGTGGAGCAACGATCAACATTATGCTCGTTTCAATCATGAAAGCATTACATCCCTTCAAAGACGAACTCATTCCATTAGGGGTAACCATGAGCAACTTTGTCGGTGACAAATCTCAGACTAAGGGAGTATTTCTTTTAAAGATGGCTATCACAGGTCAAAATCACATTACTAGGTTTTTTTATAGTCGATTCAAAGACGGAGTATAACACATTGTTTAGTCGTGACTGGATCCACTAAACTGGTTGTATCTTCTCATCATTATATCAAGTCATCATCTTCTAAGATGGCAAATCAGTTGTAGTTCATCTAGCCAACAATCAGTCGTTCAAAGCTAATATGATTCACGCTTGCTATTACGATAATCATGTCGGTTACATCATCCTGCAAGGTTTCAACGAAGACGGACGACTGACTCGGATCTTAATTCAGAAAGCCATCGAGGTGGCGCCAAGGCTGTTCAGCAGGATTCAGCAAGACTCGAGTTGGCTAACCTAATTGACGATCTTGATGCCTGATACCAAATAGGATAGACGCCGGGCCGCGGTTTCATCTATCATGGAATGCTTGCTAGCCCATTGGTGTACTATTTCCAAGTAACCGAATTCTTGCGTGAACTTAGTAGAGTTCCTCACCGAATGAGACAACGGTCCAGCCTCCAAGTTGCCCCAGCGAGCTCGAAAATAGTCATCCCAAAGTCAAAAATCCATTAGATGAAATAAACATTAGAAAGGCTGATGACCCTCGGCATTTATTTATTAGTTCTTTGTTGGCCCAACCTACGAAAGCCGATCTTTGTAAATTGCTCGAAGAATTTAAAAATTGTTTCGCTTGGAGTTACCGTGAGATGCCTGGCCTGGATCGAACACTCGTTAAGCACGAATTACTCATCAAGGTTGGTTGTAAACCTTTCCGCCAACCCCCCTAACGATTCTCGACCGAAGTTCATCTTGACATAAAAGATGAACTCGTTTGACTTTTAAAAGCCAGTTTTATTTTAACAGCTCGATGCTTTGAATGGTTGGCAAATATTGTCCCAGTTTTAAAGAAAAGTGGTGCTTTACGTATTTGCATTGATTTTCGTAATTTGAACTTGGCAACCCCTATAGACAAATATACAATGTTAATTTCAAACTTGTTAATCGACGCCGCAGCAAACCATTAGATGTTAACTTTCATGAACGGCCATGCTGGTAAAAACCAAACTTTCATTGCTGAGGCCGATATCCACAAAACCGTTTTTCTTTGCCTTGGGGCACTTGGGACCTACGAATAGGTCGTCTTGCCTTTCAGACTTAAGAATGCCGGTGCCACATATCAATGCGCTATGAATACCATTTTTTATGACCTGATTGGCACAGTTGTTAAGTATACATCGATGATGGTGTGGTTAAATCGAAGCACCGCCGAACATATTTAGATGATCTTCAATGAGCTTTCCTTTTATACGCCAACATAACCTTACAATGAACCCTGCCAAATGCGCCTTTGGTGTATTGGCAGGCAACTTGTTTGGTTTCCTTGTACATCATCGTGGGATCAAGGTAGATGAGAATAAAGCTTGAGCGATCATTGTGATAGGAGCATATTTATGCGACTTAATTGGCTTGTTCTTGTGCGTTTACGTTGTGTTTCTTTAGTTATTTTAGTGTTTAAAGCCATCTTCATTTGTTTGTAGGTCTTAATAACAACCTTGGCAAGAAAAGTGCATTTTGGTGCATGTTGGATCAATATTGGGCTCAAATGGATTGCATGCATGAGGATGGACGTTTTGGGCATATGTGTGTGCAAGTGTGTGTGTGTAATTGCAAGGATAAACAATGACAACTCATACACATGCAAAGAAAGAAGCCCACATGCAAAGTGAAAGACTCTAAGTACAAAGTATGCAAGAAGATGCATTTTGGAGGCCTTTGGAGCATGTTTCGGGCTTGGAATGGATAGCAAATGCATGGGCCAAAGTGGATGGACGAATTTGAGAACTAAAGAGGCCAAGAATGTGAAGAATTAGTGTCCAAAAGATAAAGAATTCAGCCCAAAAATTTGTCACTCCAAGTTGCACACTCCTTGCCATGCAAAACACATAGAATTCCCTTTGGATTCCCATGCCATGCTTGATCACTCTTGTCCCCTACATAATTTCTGATTTCATGCTTTAATTCATTTAATTATTTCACTCAATTGCTTGATACCTCTTGTTCCCTTCACCCATTAGATTTTAGACAACCTTTACATCCATTACATGCACCAATTGATGCTCCATCATTCACATTTGGAATCCAATGGCATGTGTCACACATGTTGTTGCACCTTTGACCCATTTGTTGACACATTTCACCTCCCTTTCCATCTCTATGCAATGTACACAATCATTCATGCTCCCTAGCTGCAACACCACTCCATTTTACCCTTCACACTTTGCATCATCACTTCATTTTCACCCTTGGACCATTGCACACCACACACACCAACTTGCCATGCATTTCATCCCTAGCCTAACCTGATTTTCTAAGGTTTTTGGGGCCTATAAATACATGTTTACACCCCTTGGCCAAAGAATAATCCCCCATATTCATCATTTTATCACAGAAATTCGTCCATGCACACCCTAGGAAGCAAAACACCCCAAAAACACCATTCTAGTGCCTAGAAAACATAACAGCCACTCCACCTTCTTCCACCCTCTTTGCCTAGTTCTCCACCACCCTCCAACCATCAAACACTCTTCCACACTCACCCTAAACCCCTCCATATCATTCCCCATCCATTCTACACCATAAATCCACCCAAAAATCTGTCCACAAGCTTCATGCCGCAACAAGGAGGAAGGGAGATCCATTGATGCACTTGCTTTCCAAGTTGGAGCATTTTAGGTGTTTTCTTTCCTTTGATTTTAATGTCTAATTTTATGTATCTTTGTATTGCAAGAATGAGGAACTAAACCCCCTTAGTTGGGGGGTGATTCGAAACCATGTACATGCTTGCAATATGATTTGATTACATTCAGTTGTTATTTCATAAGTTGCGGATTCAATTCGTTCATCTACTTGATTGATAACTTATTTGTGTATGTTGATTGAGAGTGCACGCTTAGTTTTCATGCATGAATATGATGCTAGATTATGAGGGAGTTTCACCTAATAGTTACAATCTTATAATCACAAGTAGTGAAGGTCGCTTGAAAACGATCGCGTTGAATGAATTCTTGGCACTAGTTTCATGCTCATCATAGTAACGAATGCCTCGTCAACACTTATAGTTCTCATTGTGCTTCATGATTCTTGATTGTATCTTTATTGTGCTCATCACGTAAGGAACCTTTGAGGAATGCTTTGAATTGTTGTATGCGTTTTTCCATCCAATTCATTAACTTAAGGAGAACTTGAAGGTTAATTTAAGCGTATCTAATTAACTTGGGGTGTTGAGTTTCATAATTTATTGAAAGAACAACTGAAAATCATTTTGTTTGCAAGTGTGTCATGTGTGGAGAAGAACCTCCTAACTAGCCTTTTATCCATCCTTTTCATCCAAAAACGTTTTACAATCTGTTTTGTTTTAAAGTTTCTGTTTTGTTTTCAATTTTCGTCCAAAACAAATCCCCCTTTATTTTGAAGTCTTAGATTAGTTAGAAAGTGTTTTGATTTGTGTTTCTAAGTGTTTTGATTCAAGTTTTCATCCAACTTCGTCCAAGTTCTTGTTAGGTTCTCAAAACTGCCCAGAAAGTGGTTTTTAGGCAGTTTTGAGTCATTAGGTTGCTGTTTTGAGTTTTATGTTTGTTTAAGTATTTTAAAGTATAGTTTTGCATTCTTTGAGTCTAGTTTAGTGTTTTAAATTTTGTTTTTATGTTTTTAAGTCAGTTTTCAAGTGTTTAGCAATCCCTCCTAATCCCCGGCCTAGAACGATCCCTACTTACATACTTTACTACATTTGATAAAAAGAGGGTTTAATTTTGTGTGTTAACTTATTTTACGCATCACATTGATGCCCCACCCTAACAACAAAGAAGCAATTACAATCCTTACTTGGCAAAATCAATTTCCTCTACTATTTCATTTCTAACTTGGCGAGAAAAATGAAGACTTTTTCCACGCTTTTTGAACTCAAGGATTATGACAAATTTGAATGGCGCAAAGAACATCAGGATGCTTTCACGCAAATCAAGGTCTCCCTCACCATCCCCACATGTCGTCATGCCACTTAGGCACTATAAACCTCTTAAGTTGCATATCTCAGCTGCTAAGGAATCCATTGGCTGTCTTCTTGTGTAAGACAATGACACTGAGTAGGAACAGGCCATTTTTTATCTTAGCCGGAATCTTAACTCAACTGAGATAATTACTCAGCCGTCGAGAAACTCTGTTTGGCTTTATTCTTTGTTGCATCTAAACTCAGGCATTACATGCTCCATTCTATTACACAGGTCATCGCCTAGGCAGATGTTATTCGCTATATGCTCACTCGGCCAATAGTAAAATGCCGAATTGGAAAATGGACAATGGCGCTGTCCAATTTAGTTTGCAATATGTGCCCCAAAAAGCCATCAAAGGACAGGCACTGGCCGACTTCTTAGCTCAACATCCTTCTCCATACAGTTTTAGGGGCAACAACGTTGAAATTGGCATGGTGGAAACATGTGATAATTATTGGACGATGTATTTTGACGGCTCTAGTACCTCGACCTCGACTGGCATTGGAATCGTTATCTAGTCCCCTAATCATTACCGATGGTATTTTCCTCTCAAGTTGGATTTTGACTGTACAAACAATCAGGCCGAATATGAGGCCCTCGTCGTTGGCCTTAATGTCTTTCATGACTTGAAGGAAATTTAGAACTTTTCGTTGCATGAGTTGTACTCTAGCACCCTATCATATGGTTGTCAGCTATTTAGCCGAATGATTTGCAGGCATTACGTTGAAGCATATTTCACGAGTTCGAAATACTGACGCAGACGAGTTGGCTCAAATAGCTTCCAAAGCACAACTCCTGGGGGGTGAACTAGGCCAGGTCAAACCAGTGGTGCGACCTTTACACCCGGCCTTAGTTAATCAACAAGTTTTACAACATTACCACGTAATCCGTACACGAGTTATGTCCCTACCTTCGTTGTTGGAACGAGATGACCCTATGGATATCTACGCGGTTGAGACATTACTCGATGACTGAATAAGATTAATCATGCAGTATCTTGATAATCCTAGTGGCAAACACGATCGCAAGGCAATGGTACACGCCATAAATTACATAGTGTACCAGAATGAACTATACCAAAAAGGTGAAGACGGTCTATTGTTATTGTGCCTTGGCCCAGATGAGGCCACCCAAGCTATTGCAGAGGTACACGAAACAATATGCGAGGCTCATCAATCCGGACACAAAACACGTTGGTTGCTCCATCGACATGGTTATTTTTGGCCGACTATGTTAAAAGATTGCATTGAATAGGCCCAAGGTTGTGTATAATGTCAAATCCATAAGCCCATACAGAGGGTCCCGATCGAATTACTTCACTCGGTCACCAAGCTATGGTCGTTCAGAGGATGAGCCATGGATGTAATCGGCAAGATTACGCCATCTTCCGGATCAGAAAAGCATGCAGGGATATTTGTAGCGACCGACTACTTTACCAAGTGGGTCGAAGCAAAATCATACGTCGAGTTAACATCTAAAGAATACACAACAAGTTTGACAATTCAGCTCGAATAGTCCACGCTATATTACCTACAGGCAAACGGACAGGTCGAAGCAAGTAATAAAGTTCTAATCAATATCCTTGAGAAAATAATAAAAGAAAAGCCTGGTTTGTGGCATTTGAAGTTAAACAAGGCATTATGGGTATATCGAACTTCACTCCGATCAGCGATAGAGACGACCCCATATGCGTTAACTTATGGACACGACGCAATGCTACCAATCAAGCTAAGCATAAACTCGTTACGAGTTATTAAACAAAGTAGTTTGTTCAGTGCCGAGTATAGTCAGGCCATGAGGTCAGAGTTGGAGGATTTGGAGGAAGCTCAACTTAATGCCTATAATTTACTAGTGGTGCAGAAAAAGATTGCGGAACAAGCTTATAATCGACGAGTTAGGCAAAAGACATTCGGTGAAGGTGAGTTAGTATGGCAAATCGTGTTACCAGTAGGGATTAAGGATCCTAGATTTGGGAAATGGTCGCCAAATTAGGAAGGCCCATTCATTGTCCACAAAGTTCTCGACAAGGGGGCATACCACCTCAAGGATCGAACTTGTTTAATTCATAAATTACCGATCAAAGGGAAATTCTTAAAGAAATATTATCTGGTCACTTGGGAGATGCAAGAATAAAGGATTGATTTCATTAATATTCAAAGGGTGTACACGTAAAATTACAAAAAGAAATCTACTGGCCTATAAGCCGGCACAAAAAAATCCTAAAGAGTCGAATGAAGAAAAGCTTCAAGAGCGTCTTTCAGTTCTAGCCACTTCACTTCACCCAATGTGACCTCGGCCTATCGTGTTCTTTTTGTGAGCCTTTAGTTACTGTATCCTTTTCGCGCCAGCCGCGTACTCTACCAGTCGAGGTTTCTTCAACTCAAAATCCTTTTCAAGCTCAAAAGTAATGACCGACCTCTAATGATGAAGTTCGGTGATTTGACGATCAAGGTCAGCCAATCTTTCATTCTTTGTCATTATTGCCTCGAGCTCAGTCAGATAGCTTTGTGAGTAGCCATGAGGTCATCCTTTGTCCGAAAAGCCTTTTTGAAAATAGTTTAATATTGTCAAGTTCTTTCTAGGATATTTGACAGAAGAACAACATTCCCGTTGCTCAGCAGGTCGTCGACTACAAGGTCGTTCAAGCACTCTCCCACAAGGTCAAGACCTTTGCATTGGAGGATTTGTAAGGCCAAGAGAGACAAAAGTTCCTACAAATTGACGAGGGCGCTAGACTTTGCCGTGGTTGCGGAAGGCTCAACCTTCCTTGAAGTACTGGACAGAAATGTGTCAAGTTGACTTCCCATGAAGGCTGTACAGAAAAGATTTGTTAGAGAAAAGAGAATTCAAAATGATGACCGATAAAAAAGTTATGTTAGACCCGCCAAGAAGAGACTTCATCCATGTCTGCTAGTTCAGTGGTTGAACCTAGAAAGCTTAATGGCCGACCCTAATGTTTAACGCTATTTTTCAATTCATGCAGCTGATGAAGGTTATCTCTGTTTGATGGCTACTGAGGTGGCCAAGAAATATAAATAACGCCATTCGGCGCATAGAAGGTGCCGCTTCATATCTCAGACCTACTTCGGCCACTTGGGGGTCGACCTAGCCAACTGCCTCAACAGTCTGTTGGAGATCACCCAGAAGGGATGTGACACCTTTACCTTTATCCAGAGGCAAGGGACTTGTAGTAGGTGGTTTAACCCGTCGAGGGTACCTCACCAGCAAAGGTACTTCATTCTCATTTTCCTTATCCTAAAAGATAATTGTTCGTTAGTCGGGAGATTCAGTCAAAATGAAATAAGAACATTATTAAAGGAAATTGTCATACCTCTTCTTCTAGGATAATCACTAGATTCTTCTTTGGATTGGGGGAAAAGTTTCCCTGGGCCGTGGTTACCGCCTTCTCCAGAGTAGTAGATACAAGGCCGATATCAGCAAGGGCAACAACCAGCTTTGAGATCGCAAGTTCCTTCACCATTATGGCAATGACTGGTTTAACTTCAACAGCGGATTGCGTGATAGGTTGAACCTTGGTCTCCTAGCCCATGGTTGGGGTCAAAGGGTTTTGCAGTCCTTTCGCGGAGACTTGGATAATAAGAGAATGGAGAATGATACTATAATTGGTTACTCTTGTGGTTTAACTTAAAATAACATGAATCTCCTGCTCTCCCTTCTTTGCCTTCTTCTTGATACACTTTTGGGGTTGGGAAATGTTACCAGTCGTCTTGGCCTCCGGGCGAGGCCGTTTGCTCGATCTGATCGACGCAGAAATAGCCATTACTGAAGTTAGGGTGGTGCTCTTTTCAACTAAGGGAGTCGTAATAGTTGCAACCTTTTTTTTTAGGACAAACGAGTTTCTTCTTGGCTGCAACCATTGCAACCACATCAGCCCATTTTATTACACGACCACTTGGAAAAGCTAAGCTGGAGTCTAAAGGAAAAATTTTGTCCTAGCTAAGAACAAGTAAGAACATTTGAATACATATGCAAACTATTAACACTTTAAAGTAGGCATGCATTAAAAAACAATTCATAAAACCCATGACTTTCAAAGCCTAGTATATGGTGAACCAATAAACTCTTTAACAACATTAAAGAGAAGTAAAGATTTAGAGTTTCTTTAACCTTGAAGCTCATCCTTGTTTACACAAGGGATTCACCCAAGTGGAGAGCCTTCAAGTCACCTCCTAGCTCCTTGGATATTGCTTGTGATTTCCTTCTCCTTTTGTGCTCCTTTGGACTTTGTGGATGTAAGGAAAGGATCTCCAAAACACCAAAAGTTTGGTGTCTCTAAGTCTCCACACCAAGGGTTAAGTGTGAAGATGAAATGGATGACTTAGGGAAGAAGAGATTGCTAGATTAATCTCCCTAAGTGGCCGGCCTCTTTGTAGAGAGAAAGAGAGAAAATGTTTCACCTCTTTGCCTCAAAGAAAACCCTAATGAGAAAATAGCTATAAAGTTGCTTTTATAACACTTTCTTTGGTGAGTGGCAAACTTGCAATTAAGCAAACTTTCACCATCTCCTCACCATGGCCGGCCTATATGTTGTGATTGGGCTTATTGCCCATTTTGTTTTAGTTGTCATACAACTTAAACATAATGGGCCTTATGAACCAAAACACTTTTGGGCCCCGAAACCCAAAACCAACTTAAAAGCCCAATACGAACCTTTCGTATAATTAATTAACTAATTAATTAATCTTGACCATTCTTCAATTAAACCATTTAATTGCATATCCATTTCATTTAATTTCTTCACTATCGCCCTTACTCGGTGTACGATCCATTAGGTTCCAATTAGCGAGGTGTGGGCGATTGTTACTCTTAACGATCGATTGTGAATTGAAACCACATTTCAATTCTCCCTTTATGATTAGTGTTTGCTAGTCATTAGGGCTTCCACAAACCATGAGTGACACCTAGCAGTATGTCATGGTTACCCAAGCTAAGTAGAATTGGTTGGAGAACCTATCCAGTTACAATTACAATGCAATACGGTCCTTCTCTAATACAATACTCTTAATCACATTGTTTAAGTGATAGTTTGTTTCATGTCTACTATCCAATGTGATACTTTTCTATATGATTCCTTTGAATATGAATTGGAACAAACATCCTAAGTCATATTCATTTGCTTTGGCCAAAGACTTACGAATCATATCTTAGAGTATTCTCCTTCCACCATGGAAGGTTAGAGATCCCTTGTTGTGCATTCATATGCCTACATGACTAGATAGCTTGACCCCAACAATGTCGTGGACACTCCGATGGAATGCCGTTGACATGATCAAAGATCAAGGACCTAACCATTAGACATTTATGATGCCTCAGGTCAAAGGACTACTTTGCATATTGCAACTTTCGAGTTCTTACATGACATGTATGTTCGAACTCTCTTTCAATCGTTGTTCAGTGTACTCGATTACTCTTTCGAGCACCTATGTGTTTGTCTTAGTGTCCAACACCAAATGACTTGAGACTAGTCATACTCAAGCTTGAGTCGACATAACACATACTAACCTTAGCGGATTGTCAATACCCAATTGGCAATCCTATGGCTAGGAACGTTTTAGGAATGAACATAAGAGAATGGTCTCGATAATCTAACTCACTTAGATCACTTGTCTCTTAGATCAAATACATCCCTTGGATTCCCTTATTACTTAAACACATGATACAGTAAATAGTGATTAACAATAAGCTTTGCCCTTCATTAAACATATAAAAGTTTAATACATTAAGTATTCCAAAAAGCTATTACATCAAATGAGTGGCTTTGTGGGCATACTTCCAACAGAGTCAGAATGAAGTTTAAATAGATAAATAGTGCAATAAAAGATATATACCTTGAGTCGTTTCTTTATATTTTGGAGCAAGAGTCTTCTTTGGTCAATCGCCAAAAAGTTTCTTTGAAATTTGCTCGACCAAAGTGCTGAAGAAATCCTTGATATAAGCATTCCACCAATCGGTGAAAGTGCTGGTACTATGGGTTTCTGGAGTATTTGGCCGAATGCGGAATTTAGTACATCGCTCTTGAAATTCTTGCTCGGTTTCCTTGCATTCCCTCTCTGAGGAGCCGAATAGACGTTCTCGGCTCAAGAGTAAGCGAGAAGTGAGGAGTGACACATGATAAGAATGGGGCGGGAGGCCAGTTAAAGACCTATCACTTTAGAAGAGTTGAAGCTTGGGATTTCTAGCCTCAGCATGGAAACGTTGACCTGCAGCCAGAGTTGGAAGACCTAGAGTGGGCCGTTCTGGTGTGGATTGATCTTCCCAATAAAGGCCTTAGCTAAGCATCAGTTGAGGTTGGTGAGAATGGCCGGGCTGAGGGCCAGGACATAGCCATTGGCTAGAGCTTCGGCCACTGGCATATTTTCGACCAAGCACTTGTTCGACTTGGTACAAAAGATGAATTTATTGTACCAGTAAAACAAGAAGACCTCATGCTCTCCTTTCTTAAGATATTTCTTATCTGAACCAGTAGTGGTTGATTAAGGTGTTGTAGTTGAAGAAATTTTTGTGCAGTTTATGCATATTTTCTTTTGATGGCTCCTGATCTTTCTTTGTCAAAACCTCGATGGCATGATTGTCGAAGAATGCTTTCAGATCCAGATCAAACTGATATCAAGAAAGATTGTTATCAATTGGGAAACCGGAGAGAGAAATGCTGAGTATGGCTGTGATGTCCAGCACAGTTGGACCAATGCGGCCGAGAGGAAGAACCATAGTGTTGGTGGCCGAACACCAGAAGCCTAGAGCAGCCATCAGGAAATCTCAGTCTATGTTGATTTCAAGGGTCGAGAGTTTGATAACGTCAAAGATGTCGAGAGTCTTTCATTCATCACCAAAATATGGCTTCATTTAGGTGACCCAAGCAGCCCAGGTCACAGAGGTTGAGGGTCAGGCTCCTTGAGGTTTGGTCAATTCCCACTTCGGCCAATCATACCTTTGGAATAAGGGTTTTAGGTAATGGGCCTTCAACATCTTGATGATGATTTATGGGACGTTGTCCTTAAGGAGTGATCCTAGAATCTAGTGAGTGGTGTTTAAATCACCCTCAAATTGAAGGGTTTTGATGGCACTCTGATCGATGAAGTCTTGGCATTTGTTGCCTTTCTCAATGAGCTAAGTGATGAAAGTATTGGAGGCTATTGATGAAGGTTTGGAGTTTTTCTGGGTTTCGAGGTTTGGGTTCTTTTTTTGGGTTGGGAGCAAATGGCAAGAATTTCTGAAGGTTGAAAGTGTGAAAGTTCAAATGAAGCTGGCCAGAGTTTTAATAGGCAATTGGGAGAAAAGATCAACAGTTTAGGTTTAAGAAATGAAGGGCAAATTTGATCGAAGAATTTCGTAATCATAACAAATGTCTTGAAAATCTAGGTGAAGAGATCGACAAACACTCGAATTGAGGTTGCACAATTATGTGTAGCGACGAAAAGACGTTCCAATGTCTACACGCCTCGAATGTGGGGGTACGAATTATTGAAGATATCATGATGAAGAGCTGCCACGTGTTAAGAAAACTGACAAAAGTGAGAGGTCGTGCTTTATAAATGCATTTGGGTAGTTGGAGTATTCAAGGCTTGCAATGTTCTCTGGTTTTTCTAGAACGAAGATGCTAAGGATTTATTGTTTGGCAATGAATCACTTCTTCAAGGTCGAGGCTCGACCAGGAATTATAGATAGAATACCTCAGAAGCGAAGGGGCAATGTTTGGGCCCAAAATAATACTTTGGGCCCAATAAGATTCATCTGGAATCTTTTCATGGGCTATCCAGTCAAGGTCAGTCAAATCTTATTGCTAGGAGGATTAGTTTAGATAAGGGTGAGGTAGTCGAATCTTAGTGCAACAAAGAGTCTTAAAGCTAAAGATGCTTAGAATTAAGGGATGAATCTGGTTCGTTAAGGAGTTTAGTTCATAGTCCTATAGGGATTAGGATTGACCAAAACCTGATCAGATTAGGTTGAGAAGTTCTAATCTGAGTACATTTCTAGTTCAACCATGAGGGGGTTCGCTGCTATAAATAGATAAGGGAGTGCATCATTCAATGCCTCTCTAAATCAACACACAAATTACCCTGCGCAAAGCTTCTCAACAACCTTGAGATTTTTTTCTCTTCCCCTTTCTTCCCACCAACATATCTTCAGTTTGGATAAACAACACTAGAGCCATAGAATCAGCCGACTGAGGAGCATCTTTAGTTTAGATAGACAGCACTACTTCAAGATCGACTGATTATTTATCCAAGTCTCGATCAATAAGGATTTCCGAGTCCTTGTTGGTAGAGGTCATCTCATCAACCTTCTCGGCAAAGTGAGGTGTTACCAAGTTACTAGGCTCGATACATTGAAAGCCGAGTTTTGTTTTATGATTAGATATTCGCAGGTACATTTTAGAGTTCGGCACTCCGACGGCCGAACCACTTTTACAATCAAGACATTTATCTTTTTTAAGTATTTATGTCTGTACAATTTGGTGCTAGTTCGGCATACTTATACTCTCACGAATATAATTACTAAGACCAAACCCGACGTCGACGATTTGTGAACTTCGAAGAGATTAGCAGCCTTGTCTTCAGGCTCTAGAACCCAAAGGCCAAGACATGATCCTTCCTCGGTTGCAGTTGCAAAATCATGAAGTTAGTAACGTGCCCAACACCATATCATCATATTTTACGGCCGACGAGTTGGCACGCCCCGCACACAACCAAAGGACGTAGTTAGCTTATTAGTTACTCGATTTGCGCGCCACGTAGGGTTGGTAGTTTTTAGGGTCAACAATAACAAAACACCTCTCCACATCCTTTATGTACCCCTCTTGCTTTGTTGCAAAGTGTTTTTCCTTCGCTATGTGTGGATTTGGCGCTATCTTGACAAAAGTGGACCACGAGATATAAATTTCATCAGATAGATAATATGCCCTTGAGTACAGTGTACCGTTGATTTAATACATGATTTTAGTTGACTCTCCTTTCAACACCACGTTGAAAACAGATGATTGACCAAGAACATTTAGGTTCTTTTGAGCTTTTAGGATACTGAAGATGGCATGCCAAATTCATGTACCAAATGATGTCACTGCTTCTAAAATGATACTTTTGTACCTTTTCATTTTCGTAATCTCCTTGCCATGAATTTTGGAAATTTTCCACTGTCAATACATGCATTCAATACTTCCAATCATGCCAGGAAACCTTGACCCTCAGTTGTCTGAAGAAGCCTTCTGAGGTCTGCAGGTATAGGTCAACGAAGGTACCTGTGGTGTATAAATATTCGATTGCGTAGCAGAACCTATCAAATACCTTAAATATAGTGGATTCCCCTCATCCTTGTTATCTCATCAATTGATCTACAATGACCCATAAGCAAGCATCTGCAAGAGACTCGTCATTTTTTGCTCAACAAGAAGACCTAAGTATGCACATCATCCTTCTTTTGAACAAAGTAATTATCATGGTTGCAAATAGCAATCATAATTCTGTTGAATAACTGTGGTCACATCCTAAATCTCCTAAATCCATTGTTGAAAGAATTTTGTTTTGTAAAATCTATGAATTAAGATGCGGAGGGATGATGGAATAGGCGTGGTGTGAGCAGATCTGGTGGTTTAAAGGTTTAAGTGGAGAAAAATGAGGAAATCATAAAATTGGATAATGACACGAGGCATTAAATGAATGGTCGAGAATCTTATAAAAAATATGAGCGAATATGTACTAATGGATAATTACACGTAGCACTACATGAATAGTCGAGAATCTTAACCAAAATCTATGGCGATAATGACATGTGGAGGATAAAACCAAGAAAAAAATTAGAAAAATAAACGATATATATATGTGCATAGTAATCATCTTTGCCTTGCCCTTCCTCCTTCCAAACGATTAGACTTTCACAAAGGTAATTACTGTTTAGAGTGAATAGTAAAGGTAATTTTATTGCCCTTACCCATAACTTATTGTTTGGACCCAAATTAACAGTTTTGGGTCTAGAGTGATCATTGGCTCGACCTAAGGGAAAAGCCCCAGGGAACATGGAATATTCCCAAGTAAAGCCAGGCCCAAGGAAGAGCGGCCAAGTCCTACCAAGAATGGGATTCCTTGTAAGCCTGGATAGAGTCGTCCAAATCCTAATACAAGGAGGGGTCTTCAGGATTGAATCAAATGTCAATGATGCTTTGAGAGTGAAGGAGTATCTATTGAAGCCAAAGATTGAATCTAAAATGGAAAAAGGGTGGGTTCAAAGTTATAAATCTAATAGAAATGGTCGAAGCATATCTACAAAAGATATAGGAGAAGTCAAAAGAGTTACAATCCGAGTGGGATTCTACTTCGGTCCCACGGTGAATAATCATTACAAACAGAGAAGGCAGAGCAACATTCAAAGCCCCTCCAAATTAACACACAAATCTGCCTTGTGTAAACATTCGCTCTACGCGAATCCTCTCAAAACTCTTGAGAAATTTTACTTTATTGTTTTTCCTGCCGACACATCTTCAGTTTGGATAAACATTACTGTGAAGGCAACCGGCGACATTTTCAATTTGGACAAATAACATTAGAGTCGTAGAGTCAGGCGACCAAGAAGCACCTTCCATTTGGATAAACATCATTGCTTTTGGTTTGGTTGACTACCTATCCAAATCTCTATCAACAAGGGTTATTTGAGTCCTTGTTGGAAGAGGTAATCCATTAACCCTTCGGCGAGTTAGGGTGCTACCAAATCGCTCAGTATTCGGCACACTGAAAGCCAAATCTAATATTGAGCTTCATAGTAACTAGCAATCTTATCTTCAGGCTCTAGAACCCGAAGGCTGAGATGTGTTCCTTCCTCAACCATAGTCAAAAGATTTAAAAGTCATCAGCATACCCAACACCATAACAACGGTCATTCATTCCCCGGTCGAGTTCGGCCAACGAGTTGGCATGTCCCACATTCAACCTAAGGATGTAGTTAGTTTATACGTGCCACGTAGGCTAAATAGTTTTTAGGATCAACACTTACCCTTACCTTCCACTAATGGGTGGAGATGCTCAAAGAACCTGATCGCAAACATGTATTTAACCTACGCACAACATATTACATTTTAGCCTATTTACAGAATAAGAAATTGTTATCCTTTATTTAAATACTAGTTAATTTTTTCAACAACGAAACTCCTGCCTTTGGGAGACCACTAGCGGATTGGGTGGATATTAAATATGTATTTGCATGAATGAGGTAGCGAAGTAGTGTTGACTGCAGAAGATTAAAAAAAATGTTGCAGGAAAATACTTGGTTTGTGCCATTCTCCATAAAAAATATTTTTTTAGACCACAACTTGGACGACAGCACCTAATTTAAGTGCTCTAACAAAGATTATTTAAGAACTATTTATTACAGTTAACTTGATTAATCAAACTTTTGAGGTGCTTCTAACTAGGAAGCTTTCATATGCTTGTAACCCTTATTTGGTTAACAACTAATTAATATTGTAGACAAAGTCACAAACTCCAATTTAGTGGACATCAATTCCTGTTTTCCTGCACCAAGAATAGAAAACCAAGAACATGTTCAGACAGAAAAGTAATGATTTTTGCATGATAAAATATAGAAACTGGCTGGCAAGAAGAGGATTAACAAATATACTGTATAAAATTAACGAGAACAAAGTAACTACTAGTATTTGTGAAGAACTTCAAAAGGAAATAGAAAAGGTTTAAATGATGATAATATTCTCCTTCACTTGTAAGTGAGATGTTTTAGGTTCGATTCTCGCCAAAGGTGAATTTGAACCACATTATTATGGCTAGCCTAGTGTGGAGCTTAATCCACTCCCACTATGACAGCCGGTCCCGGATTTTAAGAGTTTTTAAAGTTTTAATCAAGGATTTTTCAAAAATGCCCTTTGAGGCACGCACATTAGTCGAGGTTAATCGTCGTGTCGTGCCATCTAAGATTTGTTTTCTTGGCATATCCTCATAGTACTTGTCGCTACGGAAGCGTGGGCGCAGACGGTCCGGTATTTGGAGTTATAACGAAAAAGATTTTAAAGTTTGAAGTTTGGGCATTTTATGAATTTTATTATTAAAATTTGGATGGCTTGGATGTAAGGAAAAAAATAAAAAAAATAAAAAATAAAATAAAAAGATGTTGAAAGGTTTTTGTGTGTGTATGTATGTGAAGAAAAGAATAGGAGAAACAGAAAGGAGGAGAGAAGGGCAAGCTGCCCAATCGGAACAGGAGAGAGGGAGGAGTTGGGCCAACCAGAAAGAAGAGGAGGTGGAGGACCAATCAGAGGGAGAAGAAAGGAGGGAAAGGAGGGAGAGTGGTGAACGGGGGAAAATGAGGAAACGGGTCATCCTTGACCCGTGCGACCCATGCCTTCAAACCGGCGGTTTCTTGCCGTTCTCGTTCAATTTTCCGACGAATTGGATCAAGGTACCACTCCCAATCAACACCTAGGCCTTCCCTCTTCATGTTTCACCCCAAAAATCATGAAATTTGATGGTGGTTTGGTGAAAAACGCACCCGTGGGTGCCGCGACTTTCTTGTTCAAATTCTTCAAATTTTGAAATGTTTTCTTTCAATTACTAACACCATTAGAATTCCCTTAGGACCTGGAAAAAAGCCCAAACATTGATTTGGACGGTGGAGTTGGTTTGAAGGTCGAATTGAAAACACCCAATTCTAGGGTTCTTCACGGTTTTGGCAAAATTGGAGCTATTCCAGGCCAAATTGGCCTTGGCTTCAGGTATAAAGTTTACTCTACTCGTTGAGGTCTTCAAATCTGCAAATTTTGGTAATTTTTTGAAATAGTTGGATTTTCCGGCGAGCTAGGGCGGCCGACCGCCACCCGTGGCGGCCCGTGCGGCGGCGCATGGCCAATGGCCCGCCAATGTCATTCTTAGCATATGTTTAAGGTTCTAGGTTCAGTTTTGATAATTGATGGACGTAAATTGAGTAATTGAACCTAAGTTCGTCTCGATTCGTGGTTAGGTGAAAATGTGAATTGACGATCCGACCGTTGGATCGTCACCAAACTTTGATACGTTGTAATAAGTAATATTTGAGGATTATAGGAACTTATGGATCGGGAATCTGATATACGGATCTTTCAGAATTGGAGTTGTAAGTTCATAAAATAGAATGTTAACCGTCACTTGGTTTTGGAAATTGACGGAGATCCGACCGTTGGATGGTAATGAAATTTTAGGATGTTGTCCTAGAAGTATATTGTGGACCTCTGGAAGTTATGGATTTGAAATCTAAGTTGCAAATCTTCCGGATCGAACTACGTAGTGACGTGTTTTATATAAGTTATATATTCTATCGATATGAATTCTGAGGTTGGATTTGATTATTGTTCTAGGCGCCGATCGTCATGACACCTTAATATGTGGTGCTAGGGAGTTGTTGGGCGAACTCTAGGTGAGTGGGCAGTTTTATTTTCAGTACATATCTATATACTATTAATTTTCCCAGAAATTGAATTTATATGAAAGTATGTTTTCAAACACCATGCATGCATATTATGAATTATATGAATTGAAATTGATGCATATATATATATATATATGAATTGGTATTGTGGACACACAGGTGAGTATCAGGTGAGTTTTATGTTAATCATGTGAATCATCAATAATGTGAATTGTGTTGAGAACTCATAACCTGCACCCCAGTGTTAGTGCTTATATTATTCACCGCACCGCACGCTCACCTTGGATCCAAGTAGGTGCATGTCGTACAGACCATGAGAAGGTTCCGACATGCTAGTCGTACAAACCACTAGAGGTGGTTCCGACTAGTAGGTGACCTTAGATTACGCGCGCAGATGATTGACGAGAGAAACACTAGAGCGTATCATTACACCATCCTTGTCGTACAGACTACTTCAGGTAGTTCCGACTTATGTGCAGAGTAGTGCCGTACAGGTCACCGTGGTGACTCCGGCTGGGTTGGATGTTGAGCTATGGAATCAACCGTACAGGACCAACTGTAGGGTCTCCGGTTGATTCATTATGTCACCTGTTATTTTGATGCATCAGCGTTTTGTTATTAACATTTATGGCATGGCATATTCCTGGATTTGTGATAAATTGGTGATTTGTGACGTATGAGGTTTTATATACTATTATGTTATTTTCTGGGAAAGTATACAGGTTTTACAGTGAGGGTTTAGAAATGTTTTAAATGAAATGTTTTCGAAAAACTTTGTTTTACTGACCCACTCAATTTTGTTTTGCGCCCCTCCAGGTTCCAGATAGCAGAGCTTTGGTGGCCACGAGGAATCCAACGGTGTTCTAACAGAATTCAAAAAAGTAGGACTCACCCTCGGGTGTTTCATCTTAGTAATTGTTTTTTTTTATAGCTTCCGAACTGTGTAAATGGTTACGTCACTCTCACGTGATGGACATCATGCCCTCCTTCGGGATGGGGTGTGTCAGTTGGTATCAGTGCCTAGGTTGCAATTCTGGACATCTTAAGAATTTCCTAGTGTCTTCTGTCAGAACTATACCGCCTCATTGCGAGCCACGTAGTTCGGATGAGCCTAATTTCCCTGATATAGTAGTTTGGGGGGAAACTATTGCCATTGTGATTCAGTCTATTATCTAAAGGAACCTTTTGAGACTGGTTATAAGTTAAATTTGAATCACTTTAGGGAAATGAAGAACCTAAGGGAGTAGATCAATGGCTTAATCATTTGAGAAAAGACGTTTCGGATTATGCAAAGTCAAGGGAATCTTCTTCCCGACAGGTGGGTCGAGATGACTACCTAGTTTCTGAGTGTTGAATCTGTATTCTGATGGAGATAGGAATGTTATCCGATGTTATCGGAAGAACAGCTGTTTGGAAGTCGTTTGAAGAATTGTTTAAGGAAAAGTTCATTCCTCCGGCATATTATTATAGAGAGTTTACAGACTTGCCTTGTTTCCATTCGGATGTTGTTGCTAATCCGGTCAAGGTGTTATGTTGTTTTTGGCTGGATAATAAGAAGAAGTGGCGTTCTTTGGCGACCACTGTCCATTGTACTTTTTACCAAGAGTTTACGAGATGTTGTTGAGCATTGAGGACTCTGAGAACATGATCAACGAGAATAAAGAGGAATAAGAAAAGAATGGGAATCAGAGGAAGGATGACCCAGGGTAAAGGTCAGTCATCTCAGAACTTCAAAAGAAGTGGAAATAATTCTAATTCTTCTAGTAGGCTTTCGTACTACTAGTCTGAGAAGAGATGATAGTTTCACTGGAGGTTCCAGATTCCAGAGGCAGGAAAATATTGGTAAAAGAAATGTACCTTTGTGCCGTAGGTACAATAATAGGCACTTTAGACAGTATAGGCGAGAAAGCAGAGGATGCGTTACATGTGGACAAATGGGGCATAGAGCTACATGATACTCAAAATTTTTTTTCGGGCTTAATCATGGCCACATTAAACATTCTTGGTTACTTTGCTAGAGTTTTAATTGATTGTCATGTAGAAATTTTATGTCATTGACGATGTTGCCAAAGAAAGTAGTGAATGAGCACGATCGAGGAGTGTATATGTATTTCTAATGAAGAGCAAGATGATAATATTGCACCCTTAAGAATTGTTGCTTACTTATCGAGACGACAGTGAGTTATTGTTATTGCGGGCTGCAGACCGTAATATCCATAACTTATTTGTTGGATTCGTTAAGCAAGTAAACATGTAGGTCATTCTATGTCGGTTATGCTTATTCAGGGTGTCCAGTGATGGTGGAAGAAGTAGTTATGCCAGCGAATCTTATCCCGTCAGACATTGTGGATTTCGATGTGATTTTAAGCACATATTGGTTACATTATAATCGTGCCAATATGAATTGCTACGGGAAATCAGTTACTTTCCATTGTCTTGGATTATCAGAGGTTACTTTTGTAAGTGAGCAAGTGGAGTGAGGCATGCTATTATTTCTGTTGTGAGAGCAAAGAGATTGTTATCAAAAGGTTGCCAAGGATACCTAGCTCATGGGGTGTTGCAGGATCGTACTCCTAGTATTGTGGATGATGTACGAGTGGTAGACATTTTCCTAATGTGTTCCGGAATGATTTACATGGATTGCCGCCAGACAGAGATGTGGTGTTCACTATTGAATTGTCTCCAACTACAGACTCTATGCTATAGATTGGTTCCTACAGAGTTAAAGGAATTGAAAATTCAGTCACAGGAATTGGTTGATAAAGGTTTCAGTCAACCTAGTATGTTACTTTGGAAAACCCCAGCTTTGTTTATAAGGAAGAAAGACGGGACCTTAAGAATATGTATGGATATTAGGTAATTGAATCGGGTAACGAATAAGAACCGTTATCCATTGCCGTGCATTGATGATTGTTTGATCAGCTTAGAGGTGCCTATGTGTTTTCAAGGAAATAGTTGAGGTCTGGTATACTCTTAAGTGAAAGTAAAGCATACTAGTCATTTTGAGTTGGTGTTAAAATGTTTGAGGGAACATCGGTTGTATGCTAAGTTTAGCAAATGTCAATTTTGGACGAATCAAGTGGCATTTTTGGGACATGTGATATCTATACAAGGTATTCAAGTAGATCCTCAATGAGTGACAACTGGGGAGAATTGGAAACAACCTCGAACCGTCACTGAGGTACTGAGTTTTCTTGGTCTAGCAGACTACTATAGACGTTGGTAAAGGATTTTTCAGTCATTGCTTTGCCATTGGCGGGATCGACTAGAAAAGAGGTTAGGTTTGAGTGGATGAAAATTGTGAACAAAGTTTCAGCAACTGAAGCATTATCTCACTCATACACCTGTTTTAGCACTTCCAGATGATAAAGGTAATTATGAGGTTTACAGTGATGCATCCTTGAATGGGTTAGGATGTGTGTTGATGCAACATGATAGAGTGATTATTACACTTCACAACAATTGAAACCTCATGAGATGAATTACCCTACTCATGATTTATAATTAGCAACTATCATCTTTGCTTTGAAGATTTGGAGACATTGTCTTTATGGGAAGAAAAGTGCAAGATTTTTACGAATAAAAAAAGTATCCAATATCTGTTTATTCAGAGGTATCTTAATCTTAGGCAACTAAGGTGGATTGTGTTGCTTAGTGATTATGATTGCACAACCAGGGTGATCATGCAAATGTTGTGGCCAATGCTTTTAGTAGGAAGACCCCAGCAAGAATTAATGCTTGGTACGATTGCCATGTTCATCTTCTTGTGGATTTGAGATCTACTGGAGTAAAGTTGGGAATGGAAGACCGAAAAGAAAATGTACTTTCTAATTGTCAAGTTAGGCCTATTTGGTAGGTCGTACTCGAGACTCAAGCATTTGACGAAGAAATTCAAGAATATATTTAAAGCAAGGAATAACGGGAAAAAGAAAGACCTCAGGGTTAGAGAATCAGATGGCAAGCTTATGCAAGAGAACAAGGTGTTTACACCTAATGTTATGGAATTAAAGGAAGCAATTTTGGAATTTGCGTACTGTTCAGCCTATACAATGCATTCTAGAGGTACTAAGATGTATTATACCATTCGATCATTTTACTATTGGTCAGGTATGAAAAGAGAAATATTTGTATATATAAATATATGTAACATCTGTCAGCAGGTTAAAACGGAAAGAAAGAAGTCTTTTGGATTGATGTAGTTACTTCCCGTTCCACAGCGGAAATGAGAAAATATTAATATAGATTGTGGGTGCAAGTTTCCTCGTTCACGAGATGGTTATGATGAAATTGAGGTGTTAATTGATTGGCTTACTAAATCAGCGCAGTATTCTTCAATGAAAGAGCAGTAACCTTTCCAGAAGTGCCACAGTTATTTATCTGTCTTATGGAAAAGAGATTTGGGCTTACGGATCTGTTGAACTTTTTGGGTATGTTGGCCCTTTTAGTTTGTTCCCGAGAGCAACGTTATAAAGCCGTGTAAAGCTGTGTCTTGTGTTTCGAAATTGTTAAAATTGTGGACGGATGGTATTCAAGGCCCTGAGTTAGTAGAGGAGACTACTCGGAATATTCAAGTAATTAAGTCTACCCTGGAAGTGAGCCAGGATCGGCTGAAGAGCTTAGCAGACAAACATGCCACTAACCGAACGTGTAATGCAGGAGATTAGATGTTTTTGAAATTATCACCTTGGAAAGTTGCGGTTCGGGTCGAAATGGAAGACAGGTTAAATCCTAGGTACATCAGGCCGTCTTTGATAATTGAAGGAATTAGTGAAATACTTTCAAGTTTGAGTACTTTCGGGATTGGATAAGGTGTATAGTGTAGTTTATGTTTTGGATGCTTCGTTACAAAATAGCAGGTTTGTCGCGTATGATTCCTCCTTAATCTTTGGAAGTTAATCCAGATTTGATTTATGTTGAGGAACCAGTGATTATCTTGGATTGGAAGGACAAGTTCTAAGGAATAAAACAGTGAAGTTAGTGAAAATTTTATGAATGAATCATTCAACAGAAGAAACTACTTGGGAGACGAAAGATCGAATGAGACAGGGTTTCAGGTTGTTTTATGGATATCGATGGATTGTAAAGATTGGGTAAATTTCGAGGACGAAATTTTTTAAGGTGGGTAGATTGTGACAGCTGGTCCCTGATTTTAAGAGTTTTTAAAGTTTTAATAAAGGATTTTTCAAAAATGCCCTTTGAGGCACGCGCATTAGTCGAGGTTAATAATTGTGTCGTGCTATCTAAGATTTGTTTTCTTGGCATATCCTCGTAGTACCTGTCGTTACGGAAGCGTGAGCGCAGACGGTCCATTATTTGGAGTTATAACGAAAAAGATTTTAAAGTTTGAAGTTTGGGCATTTTATGAATTTTATTATTAAAATTTGGATGGCTTGGATGTAAGGAAAAAATAAATAAATAAATAAAAAGATGTTGAAAGGTTTTTGTGTGTGTATGTATGTGAAGAAAAGAAGAGGAGAAACAGAAAGGAGGAGAGAAGGGCAAGCTACCCAATCGGAACAGGAGAGCGGGAGGAGTTGGGCCAACCAGAAAGAAGAGAAGGTGGAGGACCAATCAGAGGGAGAAGAAAGGAGGGAAAGGAGGGAGAGTGGTGGACGGGGGAAAAGGAGGAAACGGGTCATCCTTGACCCGTGCGACCCGTGCCTTCAAACCGGCGGTTTCTCACCGTTCTTGTTCAATTTTCCGACGAATTGGATCAAGGTACCACTCCCAATCAACACCTAGGCCTTCCCTCTTCATGTTTCACCCCAAAAATCATGAAATTTGATGGTGGTTTGGTGAAAAATGCACCCGTGGGTGCCGCGACTTTCTTGTTCAAATTCTTCAAATTTTGAAATGTTTTCTTTCAATTACTAACACCATTAGCATTCCCTTAGGACCTGGAACAAAGCCCAAGCATTGATTTGGACGGTGGAGTTGATTTGAAGGTCGAATTGAAAACACCCAATTCTAGGGTTCTTCACGGTTTTGGCAAAATTGGAGCTCTTCCAGGCCAAATTGGCCTTGGCTTCAGTAATAAAGTTTACTCTACTCGTTGAGATCTTCAAATCTACAAATTTTGGTAATTTTTTGAAATAGTTTGATTTTCCTGCGAGCCGGGGCGGCCGACCGCCACCCGTGGCGGCCCGTGCGGCGGTGCATGGCCAATGGCCCACCAATGTCATTCTTAGCATGTGTTTAAGGTTTTAGGTTCAGTTTTGATAATTGATGGACGTAAATTGAGTAATTGAACCTAAGTTCGTCTCGATTCATGGTTAGGTAAAAATTTGAATTGACGATCCGACCGTTGGATCGTCACCAAACTTTGATACGTTGTAATACGTAATATTTGAGGATTATAGGAACTTACGGATCGGGAATCCTATTTACGGATCTTTCGGAATTGGACTTGTAAGTTCATAAAATAGAATGTTAACCGTCACTTGGTTTTGGAAATTGACGGAGATCTAACCGTTGGATGGTAATGAAATTTTAGGATGCTGTCCTAGAAGTATATTGTGGACCTCTGGAAGTTATGGATTTGAAATTTAAGTTGCAAATCTTCCGGATCGAACTACGTAGTGACGTGTTTTATATAAGTTATATATTTTATCGATATGAATTATGAGGTTGGATTTGATTATTGTTCTAGGCGCCGATCGTCATGACACCTTGATATGTGGTGCTAGGGAGTTGTTGGGCAAACTCCAGGTGAGTGGGCAGTTTTATTTTCAGTACATATCTATATACTATTAATTTTCCCAGAAATTGAATTTATATGAAAGTATGTTTTCAAACACCATGCATGCATATTATGAATTATATGAATTGAAATTGATGCATATATATATATGAATTGGTGTTGTGGACGCACAAGTGAGTATCAGGTGAGTTTTATGTTAATCATGTGAATCATCGATAATGTGAATTGTGTCGAGAACTCATAACCTGCACCCCGGTGTTAGTGCTTATATTATTCACTGCACCGCACGCTCACCTTGGATCCAAGTTGGTGCATGTCGTACAAACCATGAGAGGGTTCCGACACGCTAGTCGTACAGACCACTAGAGGTGGTTCCGACTAGTAGGTGACCTTAGATTACGTGCGCAGATGATTGATGAGAGAAGCACTAGAGCGTATCATTACACCATCCTCGTCGTACAGACTACTTCAGGTAGTTCCGACTTATGTGCAGAGTAGTGCCGTACAGGTCACCGTGGTGACTCCGGCTGGGTTGGATGTTGAGCTATGGAATCAACCATACAGGACCAATTGCAGGGTCTCCGGTTGATTCATTATGTCACCTGTTATTTTGATGCATCAGCGTTTTGTTATTGACATTTATGGCATGGCATATTCCTGGATTTGTGATAGATTGGTGATTTGTGACGTATGAGGTTTTATATACTATTATGTTATTTTCTAGGAAAGTATACACGTTTTACAGTGAGGGGTTAGAAATGTTTTAAATGAAATATTTTCGAAAAACTTTGTTTTACTGACCCACTCAATTTAGTTTTGCGCCCCTCCAGGTTCCAGATAGCAGAGCTTTGGTGGCCACGAGGAATCCAACGGTGTTCTGACAGAATTCACAAAAGTGGGACTCACCCTTGGGTGTTTCATCTTAGTAATTGTTTTTTTTTAAAGCTTCCGAACTGTGTAAATGGTTACGTCACTCTCACGTGATGCCCAGCATGCCCTCCTTCGGGATGGGGTGTGTCACCCACACCCCCTTAGTGTAGATAATATGATTTTTTTTTTTTTGTAAAAAAAAAACTCGTCATTGCTGAAATAATCGCTTTGTAGTATTCGATCGATATCAACCAATGTATCGTGAGTATTTTATTTTGATTATTATTTGTTGTTTGTCGAATGCGTTCCATTTCTACAATTAATCAAAATTTGAAATACACAATTTCAATCGATTTCAGAAAAATAAAATAAAAATAAACGTGTTTCTTATGTTAATAATGAAAAACAGACGAATGTTTCAAGCATGTATTCAATTTGTATTTATATACTTGCAAATTAATCATTTTGGTCGGTTATTAGTTTAGTAGAGCAAGACCAGAAAAATTGATTAGACCCGAGTGATCAAATTTCAATCATATAACCCGAATGAATATAAATTATATCCAACCGACCTTTTGACCGTACAAACTAGTTATTGATTGAACTACGGAACAGCCTCCGTATCTTGTTAGCTGGCCATTACAAATCTCTTTCCGTATGGTAGTATTACCCCAGTTTCAACTTGATCCTAATTAGTCTCATCTATAATAATAAATTGGCTACTTGTTTCACCAAAATTCTAGTAGTACAGCTACTTGTTGACCACAATATTATTAGACCTAGCAATTTCTTACACGACTTGTTAACTTGATCCGAAACGACACAAAGATTACAGGATTTAGGTCAACACATTAACTAATCGGATTATTGTCGGGTCACACGTTAAGAACACAGGTTTACCAGAGAGTAACCCGTTAAGAAAAAAAGTTAGTTTGATAATTTTAAGCTACTCAAAAAACTTGCTACAATAGCCATGGTATTTAGAAAATTCTAAAGCACATTAAAAATATCAAAGCAATTTAAAAATACCAAAGCAATTTGAAAGGGGCAGTGTCATGGAAGAGTGTGAAACAAGATATAGTTGCCACTTCCACTATGCAAGTTAAATTTGTAAATTGTTATGAAGCCACTTCACAATGTGGCTGAGGAATTTTATAAACAGTCTTGAGATCATGGATTCTATATCAAGATAAGTGCAAATTTAGTGTGACAATAAGGTTGTTGTCTTTTATTACGAGAACAATAAGGGCTTGTTTGGTATCCTACTTGAGTTCAACTTTTTTAACTCAAAAACACTTTTTTAGTTTTAGTCTTTGAATTCTTTGTTTGATAGGATTCTTTTTAAAAATTGGATTAAAAACTAACTTAAAAACATAGGTTATTTCTTAAAACACTAAAAGTGAGTTTTTCTGGTCTCTTCCAACATATTTTTTTGCTCTCTCCTAACCCTCTCTTTTACCTCTCCCAACCCTCTCTTTCTTCTCTCCTCTCGTCACACCCTATCTTCTCTCTCTCCTCAGCCTTTATCTTCTCTCTCTCTCTCTCTCTCTCTCTCTCTCTCTCTCTCTCCCTCCCTCCCTTCACCTTCTCACCCTAATTTTCTGCTCTCCCTCACCTCCTCGCCCTCTTCCTGTCTTTCTCTCTCCTCACCAATTGTTTCCTCTCTCTTTTCTCTTTCCCAATTCTCTCTCTCCTCCAATTTATGCTCAAGGTAGTTTGAATTCAAACTAAAAAATAATAATTTTTTTAAAATTCTATCAAATAGATTTTTAAAATTTTGAGATTTAAAAGAAAATTGTTTTTAAGTGATGTTATTTGAAAATTATTTTTAGGAACAATCAAAGTGTTATGGCAGGATACCAAACAGGCCCTAAAATGTTTCCTAGAACCAGACATTTGCCAAGTATATTTTGACCAGAAAGAAGGTGAAGTCCACTGAGATCAAGGTTGATTATATTGATACACACCCAATGTTTGCTGATTTACTCATTAAGGTGTTGCGTAATGCAGTTTTTTCACAAGCATGCAACCAATATGGCAGTGACTGGAACCCTAGATATGTTGAATTAGTGGGAGTGTTGTTAAGTACTTTTAATTTTGAATGTTAGTTGTTGCCAAAGTTTGTTTTTAAGTTTGTTAGTTACTTGCTTTTGTTTGAATTGAAGGTTTTAACAAAGGGATGCTATTCAGTCTTCAATTACATTGTTTTAGTATGGTTATATTCCCTGTATGTTGTAAAAATTGCTAAAATGTTATAAACAATTGGTGTGTATTCACAACAACATTGCAGCAACTAAGGTTTATAGCTGGAAATGGTTTATGTCATCAGGTTATTTGACATGAAAACTGAGATTTTTATATAAGGTTGCTTAAGCTGTTGTTATGGTTCAAGAGCAGTCTGGTGTGAGGCTGATAAAGTTGACCTGGAAGTGATAGAGTCAATACTCTTGGCTTGTGGTTTTGTTTCTCACTTATGTACCAAGTCTGTGATCAATTGTTTCATGTAAATAAAGAGCTTATTCAGTGATTATAAGAACTTATGAATAATTACTTTGTTCATAGCCTCCGATAGTTCTGAGTAAGTAAACCTTTTTTTTTTTTTTTTTACAAATGTATGCAGGTAACCTATTGTTAGCTTAACTGAATCCATTGGCAAATAAAGTGGTCTTGCTTACAGATTCATTGCAGTTCTTTCCTGAATTAACTATTTGACCTAGGGTGAGAATGTTGGATATTGGACCCTAATCCAACGGCTAATAGGTCATTACAATTAATAAGGATTGTAATGGAATGTAAGTAGGATTAGGGTTTAGTTAATATGCTATAGCTTGGACTCCAAGTAAAGTAAGAATTCCGGTTAATCTTGGAGAATAAGGGCACTTGATTCTATCCTATTTGGACTGAGTTTGGTAGTTTAATCCTTGTACAACAACTAATCCTAAGGATATCATTGTGGGAGGATCCATTAGGGTTAAGTTAGTATAAATACTAAGCATAGGTCCCCGCACGTACCACCGAAACAAAACTCAGAAGAATTCCCCATAGGTTCACGTTATACAGTGGTGGTGTAAAAGGCCTTGCTTGAGTTCTTGGCATTGCTTGTGTGCTTGCTGCAATTCGTGGACTGTTGTGCTTGCTGCAATTCCTGGACTGCTGTGCTTGCTGTAATTCGTGAATTGCTATGCTAAATACAATTGTTGATGCACAAAATCAGCGAGGACTTTGGTACAACAGAAAGTGTTAAGTTTGTGACCTTTGCTAGATTGCTCCGATCACTAGTATGGATAAGTATGTAAATGGATAGAGACAAGGAAGCAAACACAAGATGTACGTGGTTCACCCAGATTGGCTACGTCCACGGAGTAGAGGAGTTCTCATTAATTGTGAAAGGTTTACACAAGTACATAGGTTCAAGCTCTCCTTTAGTGAGTACTAGTGAATGATTTAGTACAAATGACATTAGGAAATATTGTGAGAGAATGATCTCTATTTATAGAAGAGAGTTTCTAGTTTCATTCTTACATTAACACGTGTCGTGTTGTGATTGGCTTCTGATGTTAACACGTGTCGCGCTATGATTGGCTTCCGATGTCGACACGTGTCGCGCTGTGATTAGCCTCTTGGTTTGATGGAAACTCTTCTGGGTCCTTGACGGTATAACGTTGACCGATGCTCAATAGTTTTGGGATTGGTCAAGTATGGTACAAACAGTGCTCCGCTAAGTTCCCGAGTGAGGGAAGCTTCTCGATTGGGGACTTGCAAGATCCAAGCCATTGAGTAATCACGAAACTTCTAAGTACCGAAGTGTGGTATCATTTTCACTTGCCTTATCTGTCTCATACGTAGATGTGGCATCTTCTCTGGAAGTACTTTTCCTCCATCCAGGGGTGGTATCTTTGACCGATGAAGATGCACAAGGTAATGTATCAATTTCACTTGAAGCTTACTTGTAGTTTCGGGCTTGGTCAAGTGCGATACAAAACCCTATAGTAGGAGTCCCCCAAGTCGCCGAGCTAGGAGATTTGCCGAAAGAGGTAACAGACAAGGTAAGCAATCAGACTTCCAAGCAAACAACCTGGATTGGAGGTTCGACTTCGGCTTCCGGTTGATTGTTCTCCTTCTTCTTGTGTCGTAAATAGCAACAAGGATAAGAAGAAGCAAATGGAGAAGAGATGATATGAGATACTTTTGCTTTTGAAGAAGTAACTTTCCACAAGCTTATTCTTGAACTAGGCTGGAGGGTTTTCTGGTTTCCTCCAGAATATAAGGCCGACTCAAGAATTTGAGGGTCAAAACAAGTCCATCAAATCAAGAGTGCGTTCGACCTTGATGATATGGGATACTTTTTCTGTTGACGAAGTAATAGATGAATCGGCATGTGTTCTATTGCGCTTGTCTCCACATGCTTCCTTGTATCCTTCTCATTTTCCCTATCTGTTCCTCAGGCAGATGTGGTATCTTTTCTAGAAGCATAAGATGTTGAAGATGAGTACTCGAGAGCAATGCCAGGTAAGTAATCAGGCAGGGGGTTCCAAGCAGTCAGTTCTTGACTGGAAGCTTGATTCCAAGTGCTGACTGATTACTTTATTTCTCCTTGTCTTGCAAGTAAGAACAAGGCCAAAGGAAAAGACAGGGAAAAAGCATGATATGGGATACTCTTGCTTTTAACCCTGATGATATGAGATACTCTTGTTCTGGTGTGGCTTGTTTGCAGAGGTATTATTGGGAGGAAAAGAAGCTGAGTATTTCGAGAGACTTTGCTAAGAGTGCCCTCTCGGATGTGAAGAAAAGTTGAGCATTTTTTTTTATTTGCAGGTTTGCTTGGCTGTGGAGGATGGAGGTCGACATATATAGGAGTCTCCCTAACAACAAGTAGTAATGCTATTCCATTACCCTTCTTGGTCGTAGCAATGTAATGGGAGCTGCAAGCTTCACGTGTTTTAACTTTGTCAGAGCACTTTGAAAAAGTGGTATGTGGTATCTGGAAACCTGATGTTGCGTGTAAAGATTGCAGACAATCTTTATCAAGGAAATCTAGCTCTCGAAGTTCGGAGAGCGATGCCTCTTCGGTTTTCGAACAAGCAATCATGTTGGGGATCTGGCTCTCGAGATTCGGAGAGCGGTGCCTCTTCGATTTTTGAGAAAGCAATCCTATTGGGAGTCTGGCTCTTTAGATTCGGAGAGTGGTGCTTCTTCGATTTTTAAGAAAGTAATCCTGTTGGGAGTCTGGCTCTCGAGATTCGGAGGGCGGTGCCTCTTCGATTTTTGAGCAAGTAATAATGCTATTCCTTTACCCTTCTTGGTCATAGCAATGTAGTGGAAGCTGCAAGCTTCACATGTTTTAACTTTGTTAGAGCACTTTGAAAAAATGGTCTGTGGTATCTGGAAAGCTGATGTTGCGTGTGAAGATTGCAGACAAGCCTTATCCAAGGAAATCTGGCTCTCGAAGTTCGGAGAGCGGTGCCTCTTTGGTTTTCGAACAAGCAATCATGTCGGGGATCTCACTCTCAAGATTCAGAGAACAGTGCCTCTTCGATTTTTAAGAAAGCAATCATGTTGGGAGTCTGGCTCTTGAGATTCGGAGAGCGATGCCTCTTCGATTTTTAAGAAAGCAATCTTGTTGGGAGTGTTTTCTCGAATGTGAGTAAAGGTTGGGCATTTTTACCAGTCTGCCTTGCCACGGAGCACGGAGGTTGACACACATTGGGACTTTCTAGTTATCAAGCAGTGGTGTTATTCCTTTACCCTTGTGGGTAATAGTAAGGTAGCTGGACCTTCAAAATTTATGTGTCTAAACTTTGTCAAAGATCTTTGGCAAAGTTATATGTGGTACCCGAGGAGCTGATGTTGCGTGTGGAAAGTGGTGCCTCTTCGAAATCCGGAAAGTGGTGCCTCTTCGGAATCCGGAGAGTGGTGCCTTTTCGATTTTTGAACCAACAACCCTGTTGCCTTATCTTTTATAAGGGCACCAATTGTGTGCAAGGAGTTCATTCAGAGAGTTATTGCTTGTAGGAATTTTCCTCTTACTTCAAAGATTTATTGCACCTCATTTCTCCTTCATCATTTCTGATAATGTCTGGCCCATCTGACCGTCATTTTGACTTGAACTTTGGTGAAGAGGCAGCCATGTCTTCTCAAGACAACATATGGCACCCATCCTTCTTATCCCCTACTGGTCCTCTTACCGTTAGGGACTTTGTGATGAAGAATGATATGATCGCTGCGGTGGTGGCCAGGAACCTTCTCACTCCCAAAGATAACAGACTACTTTCCAAACGGTCTGATGAGTTCACTGTTAAGGATTCTCTGGCTCTCAGTGTTCAGTGTGCAGGTTCTATGTCTAATATGGCCCAACACCTATTTGCTCGAACCCGCCAAATTGAATCATTGGCGGTTGAAGTGATAAGTCTCAAGCAGGAGATCAAAGGGCTCAAGCATGAGAATAAACAGTTGCACAGGCTCGCACATGACTATGCTACAAACATGAAGAGGAAGCTCGACCAGTTGCAGGAATTTGATGGTCAGATTTTACTTGATCATCAGAGGTTGTGGGTTTGTTCCAAAGGCATTTATTACCTTCGTCTTCTGGGGCTGTACTGCGTAATGAAGCTCCAAATGATCAACCTTCGGTGCCTCCTCCTTCTGGGGTTCTGCCTAGTACTGAGGCTCTGAATAATCACCCTATGGTGCCTCCTATTTCTGGGGCTCTGTCGACTGCTGAGACTTCTCCTGAGCAACGTTTGTGAAGACTCCCTCTTGTTTGTTTATTTTGATTCATGTATATGTACATATTTGTAACTTATCGGAGATATCAATAAACAAGCTTTGCTTCATTTCAACGTATTGTGTTAAATACACCAAGGCCTTCTTCACTAAGTTCTTTGAATTTTTCCTTTTGTTGAAGCTTTATGAGTGAAGCATGTAGGTTGAGGTAGTGCTCCCTTAATTTCCCGAGTGAGGAAAACTTCTTGTTTGGAAACTTGAAAAATCCAAGTCACTGTATGTTGAAGCTTTGTGAGTGAAGCATGTAGGTTGAGGTAGTGCTCCCTTAATTTCCCGAGTGAGGAAAACTTCTTGTTTGGAGACTTGAAAAATCCAAGTCACTGAGTGGTCGTGAGACTTCCGAGTATCAAGGTGCAGTAGCATATGGTAGGAGTCCCCCAAGTCTCCGGTCGAGGAAGTTGACAAATGAGGCATTTCCTTTCTAAGTGGTAGCCCAAAACTCCTTCATATATATTTGTTATGAAAGTTGTTAGGCCCAAAAAAGATGAGGCCTAGGCAATTTTTTTTTTTTTTAGAAATTTTTTTTTTCGAATTTTCGAATTTTTTAATTTTCGAATTTCCGAATTTTTGAATTTTCGAATTTCCGAAAAAAAAATGAAATATATATATTAAAGCTTTGTAGATGAAGCTTTGGTGTTGAAGTTTTGTAGGTGAAGCTTTGAGGTTGAAGCTTTGTTGGGCACCATGAATTGATTTTGCTTCACACTATCTTGATCAAGATAGTGTGAAGCTTTTGTAGGTGAAGCTTTTGTGTTGAAGTTTTGTAGGTGAAGCTTTTGTGGGTCAAGCTTTTATGGGTCAAACTTTTGTAGATGAAGCTTTTGTGGGTCAAGCTTTTGTGGGTCAAGCTTTTGTAGATAAAGCTTTTGTGGGTCAAGCTTTTATGGGTCAAGCTTTTGTGGGTCAAGCTTTGTTGGGCACCATGAATTGATTTTGCTTCACACTATCTTGATCAAGATAGTGTGACCATGAATTGATTTTGCTTCACACTATCTTGATCAAGATAGTGTGAAGCTTTTGTAGGTGAAGCTTTTGTGGGTCAAGCTTTTATGGGTCAAGCTTTTGTGGGTCAAGCTTTTGTAGGTGAAGCTTTTATAGGTGAAGCTTTTGTGGGTCAAGAGCTTTTATGGGTCAAGCTTTTGTGGGTCAAGCTTTTGTAGGTGAAGCTTTTATAGGTGAAGCTTTTGTGGGTCAAGCTTTTATGGGTCAAGCTTTTGTAGGTCAAGCTTTGTTGGGCACCATGAATTGATTTTGCTTCACACTATCTTGATCAAGATAGTGTGAAGCTTTTGTAGGTGAAGCTTTGGAGTTGAAGCTTTGTAGGTAAAGCTTTTGTGAGTCAAGCTTTGGAGTTGAAGCTTTTGTTGGGTACCATGAATTGATTTTGCTTCACATTATCTTGATCAAGATAGTGTGAAGCTTTTGAGAATTTGTAGGTGTTCTTCATTGATGAAGCTTTTGTTGGTGAAGCTTTTATGGGTGAAGCTTTTGTTGGGTACCATGAATTGATTTTGTTTCACACTATCTTGATCAAGATAGTGTGAAGCTTTTAAGAATTTGTAGTAGTCCTCCATTGATGAAGCTTTTGTTGGTGAAGCTTTGGAGTTGAAGCTTTTGTTGAATTTCGCGCTTTTTTTTTTTTTTTTGGGAAACTAGAAATTTGAAAATGTGGGAGAGACAACATATACAAATTTTGCTTCCACACTGTTGAGCAAGAGATTGTGATGTAAGCCACACCTTGTAGTAGTCGAAGGTTTGGATGAACCATATAAATTGAATTTGCTTCGAAGGTTTGAGAATTGTAGTTGCCCTTCATTGATGAAGCTTTTGTTGGCACCATAAATTGGTTTTGCTTCACACTGTCTTAATCAAGAGTGTGTGAAGCTTTTGAGAATTGTGGTTGAACTCCTTTGATGAAGCTTTTGTTGACACCATAAATTGGTTTTGCTTCACACTGTCTTGATCAAGAGTGTGTGAAGCTTTTGAGAATTGTGGTTGCTCTCCATGGATGAAGCTCTTGTTGGCACCATAAATTGATGAAGCTAATGTGTTCACCTCTTCCCCCCCCCCTTTTTCGGATTTGTTTTTTTTTTTTAGAGAAAGAGGGGGTGCTGCAAGTTTGAAATTTGAAAACTCCTTAACTTGTGTGGAAGTTTGAAGACTTTCCATGTGGGGTTTTCTCATGGTTTGAATTTTGAATTTTGAATTTCTTTGGCCATGTTGAACCCTAGAAGAATGAGAAGTTTCCACTTTTTTCATTGTCTTCATTTGCTCATTTTGTAGTGATTTTTGGAGATAGAGTGCTCTTATAGTTGAGAGGGATTCCGACATTGCTTTGCTTCATCTTCAGGTTAGTAGTCTTCTCCACTAGATCACATGCTTTCATTCTTGTTGAATTGTTTGAGTGTTCATGTATTTGGTTGAGAACATAATGAACTGATTGAGCTTTTCTCCACGCCCTAGGAACTTCCTTATGTTTCGATCTTTCATGTGGTGATAGAGTTTGTTTTTGTTTGTTGTAGATGTCAGAGTTTGGAAGTCCTAGTGATGGGAGCTCCCTTAACTCTAACTCTAGGTTTGAGCTTGCAATGTTGGAGTCTTCAGGGCCTTTGTTGGAGTCTTGTACAAAAAATTCAAGATTGGGTGATCCTCGCAATTGCCAAGCCTTAGCCAATATTGGTTCTTCCACTTTCATGTCAGTGGGTGAGGGGGTTGTTTGTGACGCCATACCCATATTTCGCTCTGAGTTCACAGCAGACCATTTAGTGCAAAACTTGTTAGATAGCGAAAAGTAGCTTGAGGCCCTAAGGCAATCATGCAGTATCCCCCGTAGTGTAGGAATGCGTTTGGTGCATCATGAAGAATTGTCCACTGAACCACCCAAGGGTCATGTTATGTTCTATACCCAAATATTATTGACTTTAGGGGTGAATCTGCCTTTGCACCCGTGGTTGCAACAGATGTTGTCTTTCATTGGATATGCGTCTGGGCAACTCTACCCTGGTTTTTGGAATACCTTGATCGGGTTTTATATTATTTGGATGGAATGTGGGTTAGGTGAGCCTTCCTTTCATCAATGGCGCTATTGCGATAAGATGCGCCCGGTGAAAGTATGCACTGGGTATGCCGAGTGTGCATGCCGTAGTGAGAGATAGCGTATTGTCTTTGGTAAGAAAAAGGCATACTGCACTTGGAAAAACCATTGGTGCTTTCTTTATAATGATTGGGAGTATGCTAAAGGTGTCACGCATGAGCGACGTGTTCCTACTCACTTCTAGACTGTAGGTTGTAATGTATCCATTGTTTGCATTATTTGCTATTTGTTGTGATTTTCTCTTGCTTCTAACATTTTTTCTTCGTGTAGTGACGCGAGGAACCATCAAGCTGTCTGGACGAAAGCTAGCTGACATAAAGAAGGTGTTGAGGGTGCCCAAAGAGGATAAACATTTGAGCAAGCTACGACCCTTATTTTGAAAGTACGGTTTCCAGCCCCTAGTGTCAGAGTGCCAGAGATGAGCAAGTAAGTTGTGTCTTTCATTTCGCCCCCTCTTTCTTTTACAAAGTTGCATTCCTTACTTTGATATCCACTGTTGATGAGCTTGGCAAGCCACTAGATGAGAACGAATCAGATTGTGACCGGATGATGAGGCTATCTTCTTAGTAAGTGTTACTTTGTCATTTCTCTGTTTTCTCCCATCTTTTTCCTGGTAGTGACGATTATCTTGTCATGTAGGTCATAACCGAGTACGATGACAGATTGCGAGAAGTCGAGTGGTACAAGGCAAAGTTTAAAGAGAATAAGCAGTTTGTGAATGACGCTAGAAAAACAAGCAAAGCTTTGGCTGATGCCATCTTTCTTAAGGATGAAAACTTTGAGAGTTTGAAGAGGCAGAATGGTGAGAACGTGAGGCTCAAGAAACAATTGGAAGCGACTAAGGAACAGTTGGAGACAACCATCCTTGAGGTTTCCAAGGTTAAAAGGGAGTTGGATAGTGCCCTGGTTGAGGTTTCTGGGCTGAAAAGGAATATCCCAACTGAGAGGGATGCTGTTGTTCAGGAGTTTTTAGGTTCCCAAGCCTTTCACGATGCTTTTAGACCTCACTGCATCCGAGCGGCTAATTTTGAGAAAAGGAAATGGATGGTCGTCCTTGAGCGTTACAACAATGGAAGCATTATCCGAAAGTACCGTGATGAGATGGATGAGTACCGACAAAAGGGTGAAACCTTCATCCTCGCAGTTGATCCTAGTAGTGATGATGACTCTGATAATGAGGCTAGTATCAGTGAGCAGTCTCAGGAGAGTGAGGATGGTCCTGGAGATGCTGAGGAATGTGGTGATAGCGATGGGGTTGAAACGTAGAATGATATTGTCAAGGGTTCGGCCTCAGATGAGGATGCCTCGTAGTGCCCTCTTTTTCTGCATGTACTCTGGATGTACGAGTTTGTTGTTTGTGTGGCATGTGCCATGTACTCTGGATGTACTAGTTTGTTGTTTGTGTGGCATGTGCCATGTACTCTGGATGTACTAGTTTGTTGTTTGTGTGGCTTGTGCCATGTACTCTGGATGTACTAATTTGTTGTTTGTGTGGCATGTGCCATGTACTCTAGATGTACTAGTTTGTTGTTTGTGTGGCTTGTGCCATGTACTCTGGATGTATTAGTTTGTTGTTTGTGTGGTATGTGCCATGTACTCTAGATGTACTAGTTTGTTGCTAATTACCAAGTATTTGCACTATCATTGATGAATGTCTGGCTACGTTTGAGTAAAATCCTTTGTTTAGATATAAGCCATAACTTAGATGTACTAGTTTTGTCCAATACTGTTTGTTTATTTGTATAGTCTTTTTGACATATACTTAGACTTGATTTCCTGTTGGAAGCATTCATGTTGAAGCTTTGAACCCGAGTGTTTCATTGCTAGGAATGTAAGAGGATTAGGACCGAGTTGTCTAAATCACCTCTTTATTGAATTCATGCCAAATAGTTTTCGTTACATAGGATGCCGAACGGCTGAAGCTTAACACTTGTACAATGTGAGTTTACTTGTAATAGTACTTCAAGTGATCAGCGTTCCATGGATGGCCAAGGGTCTTGCCATTAGAGCTTCTAAGCTTGTAGAAGCCAGGGCAACTGATGCCAACAACTTCAAATGGTCCATCCCAGTTTGGACTAAGTGTTTCTTCACTCGAGACTCTGTCACAGAGTAATCTTTTCTTCAATACCCAGTCCCCTACTTTGAAAGAACGAGGTTTGACCCTGGAGTCATAGTAGTTGGAGATGCGCTGCTTGTAGGCGACATTCCTCAAGTGAGCCTGGTTTCTGTGTTCCTCGACTAGATCTAAGTTAAGGGTAAGTTGCTTGTCATTTTCACTTTGCACGTAGTTCTGGACTAGGAATGTTGCTTGCTCAAGCTCAACTGGGACAACTGCCTCTGTACCAAAAGCAAGTGAGAATGAGGTTTCTCCTGTTGATGTCCGATACGAAGTGCGATATGACCAAAGCACTTGAGGTACAAATTCTGGCCAACAACCTTTAGCCTTGTCCATGTTGGTTTTCAAAGTTCGCTTGATTATTTTGTTGATGGCTTCAACTTGTCCATTAGACTGGGGATGAGCTGGGGAGGCCAAACATAAGTTGATGTTGAACTTAGAGCAGAACATCCTGAACTTATTGTTGTCGAACTGTCGCCCGTTGTCAATGACTATAGTATTGGGAATGCCGAATCTGCAAAGGATGTTCTTCCATACAAAGTCTTCTATTTTTGCCTCAGTAATGGTTGTCAAGGGTTCTACTTCGGCCCACTTTGTGAAGTACTTAACTGCAACGATTACATAGCGAACCTTGCCCTTCCCTGCAGGCATTGGGCCTATCAAATCAAGTCCCCATTGGGCGAAGGGCCAAGGGCTGATCATAGGAGTGAGCGGCTCGGGAAGGGAGTGAGGAATAGTTGCGTAGCATTGACACTTATCACATGAGCGGGATATTCTGATGGCATCTTGGTGGAGTGTTGGCCAGTAATATCCTTGGCGAAAAGCCTTGTGTGCTAGGGATCGAGATCCAGCATGATCTCCGCAAACTCCTTCATGTATTTCCCGAATGACAGTTTCCGCCTCTGCGGGCGTAAGGCATCTTAGGTATGGTAGGTTAAAACCCCGCTTGTAGAGTTGGTCATTAATGATCAAGTAACAGGTAACCTTGTATCGAATCTGCTTAGCTTGGACTTTGTCATTTGGAAGGGTGCCATGAGCAAGGAATCTATAAATCGGGGTAATCCAACTATACCTCTAAGTTGCACACTTCCGCAGCCATAGTGCTTGGTGCTACCAACAATTCGACCTGAATTTTTCTCCCAATCTTGTCTTCCACCACTGAGGCGAGGCGAGCCAAAGCATCTGCATGACTGTTTGCCGCTCGAGGAATTTGGGTGATCTGGTAGTGGAAGTGCTTAAGCAACAATTGTGTTTGTGCCAAATATGCAGCCATGGAGCTATCCTTAGCGTCAAAGTTGTTGGCGACCTGGTTAACCACCAATTGGGAGTCACTGAAGATATCAATTCGTTTAACCCCAAGGTGTTTGGCCAAACGTAAGCCTGCTAGGAGGGCTTCATATTCGACCTCATTGTTCGACGCCTTGAATTTAAAACGAAGAGCATACTCCATCACCACTTTGTCAAGGGTCGTAAGAACTAGTCCTGCTCCACAACCCTGTTGGTTGGACAAGCCATCAACATATAGACTCCATGCTGGGGCTGTTGGTTCTATTTTCTGAGCTTCCGAGGGTAATGAAATCACTTCTTTAGGCGTAGAAACAATGTCAACATGATATGTGAAGTCGGCGATGAAGTATGCCACTGCTTGGCCCTTCTCAGCTGGCTTTGGTTGATAGGAGATGTCAAACTCACCCAATGCTATCGCCCATTTGATCATTCGCCAGGAAGTGTCAAGACTTTGAAGTATCTGTTAAAGATGATGATTGGTAAGCGTGATGATGGAGTGTGCATGGAAGTAAGGGCGAAGTTTTCAAGCAGACATGACCAATGCTAGAGCCAATTTCTCAATGTTGGAGTATCGTGTCTCTGCATCTTGTAAGGCCTTGCTATCGTACTAAACAGGCCATTCGACATTACCATCATTTCGAATGAGAACGGAACTTACTGCTGAAGCTGATACCGACAGATAGATAATGAGAGTGTCACCAACCTTAGGTTTGGAAAGCAGGAGGGCTTTACTCATGTAGTCTTTGAGGTTCTTGAATGCCTCAGCACATTCATCAATCCATGTAATGTACTTCTTACTTCCCTGAAGTGCTGTGAAGAAAGGAGCACATCTATCTGTGGCCTTAGAGATAAACCTAGTTAAGGCTGCCACCTTGCTTGTAAGGCTCTGGATGTCTTTTGAAGTTACTGATTCCTTTATGTCGAAGATTGCTTTGATCTTCTCGGGATTAGCCTCAATGCCTCGTTGGCTTATCATGAAGCCTAAGAATTTGCCAGAGCCTACATCGAAGGCACATTTGTTGGGGTTCAACCTCATTCGATACCTCTTCAGAATGGTGAAAGTTTCAGATAGGTTGGTGATGTGTTGGTCAGCATGTTTTCTCTTGACTAGCATATCATCAACGTAAACTTCCATGCTCTTCCCAATATGTTCGGTGAACATTGAATTGACTAGTCTCTGATAAGTCGCTCCTGCATTCTTTAGGCCGAAGGGCATGACTTTATAGCAATATAGTCCCCTGTCAGTAGTGAAGGATGTGTGTTCTTGGTCCGGATGGTTCATGAGGATTTGGTTGTATCCTGAGTAAGCATCCATGAAGCTCAGGAGTTCACACACTGCCGTAGAGTCTATAAGTCTGTCTATGAGAGGAAGAGGAAAGCTATCATTCGGGCATCCTTTGTTTAGGTCGGGGTAATCGACACACATTCTCCACAAGACCTTTTGGAGTAGGAGACTTTCCTTCGTCGGATTCTTTTTAACAAGGACAACATTTGCTACCCACATTGGATAATTGACTTCGCAGACGAAGCCTATACCTTTGAGTTTTTCAACTTCTGCCTTCATTGCCTCGTACCGTTCAGCGTCATAAGATCTTCGCTTCTATCTCACTGGCTTGGTCTTGGGGTCAATACTTAAGCGATGATAGATGATATCAGGAAAGATGCCTGGCATGTCTTCGTATGACCAGGCGAAGACCTCAGTGTTCTTTTGCAAAAAAGAGATCAATGCCAACCGAATGGGTGGTGACAAGGTGGTGCCAATCTTCACCATGCGATCTGGATAATCTTTTGAGATAGAGACCTTCTCCAATTCTTCAGCGGGTTGTGCTTGCTGGGTGAAAGAGTCATCTCGAGGATCGTCGGGTTCACTGTTGCCACCGTGAAGATCCAAGTTGGCTTCGTCTGGGCTGGTCTTTATGACTTGGTCATGTATAGAAAGGGTTTCCTTGGGCACAGGCAGATGCTGTTGCTTGACCGAAGTGTTGTAACATGATCGTGCACTAAGTTGATCTCCTCTGATGTAACCATTGCCATAGGGGGTTGGAAATTTCATCAACAACATATGTGTAGATACCATGGCCCTGAGATCATTGATGGTTGTGCGTTCGAAGATGACATTGTATGCCGTTGGGCAATCAACCACCAGGAAGTTAGTGGTAATGGTAACTGTGTAAGGGCCTGTACCAATGATGCAAGGTAAGTGTATGCTTCCCAAAGGTTGCACGATATCATCGGAGAAACTTATCAGAAGGGAAATCGAGCGATCGAGCAAGTGTTCAGCTACATTAAGTGCCCTGAAAGCTTCAGCAAACATGAGATTGATCGAAGCCCCCGTGTCTACCAGGATTCATCGTACTTCAAAGTTGGTTATGTGAGCTTCTACGATCAGTGGGTCGTTGTGAGGGTAGATGATACCTCTTTCTTCCTTAGGGTAGAAACATATTGGATCCCAGTTAGGCTTTTGATGCTTACCTCCCCTGATGTCTTCAACGTGAAACACTTGGTGGCCAGACCTTAAAGCTTGTTCTCTATTTTTCATGGCCCTGTTGGAAGATTTAGATATAAGTGTGCCACCACTTATGGAATATATCACATTCACCTGACGTTGGTTACGGTTACCCCTTAGAGGGTGGAGGAGAATTGATCAATTTTTCCTTCACGTGCCAAAGCTTCAATATGATCACGAAGAGTGATACACTTCTCGCCGTCATGGCCGTTATGCTCGTGGAAGCAGCAAAACGTGCCAGTGTTCTTCATGGGCTTATAATCCGGGTGCCTTGGCTTTGGCTTCGGTATCAGGTGTGCTATGCTGGGGTAAATGGCCACGCATGTGGCGTTCAAAGGTGTGTATGCCTCATACCTCGGGGTAGGGGCTATCCTGATACGTGCTTGACCCACTGTGTTGACTGCCTGAGGTCGAGGATTATCATGGCGAGGCATGGTTGTACGTCTGTGTCATCACCTTAGAGTAAGTCTTCTAAGTGTTGGCATTGATCATGTACTTGAAGAAACAATCACATAGGCCTGCCGTGAAGGCCTTGAAGGTGGTCTTGTCATCTGCCTCAGTGCAGCGAGAATACTCATAGTTGAAACGACCAACATACTCTCGTAGTGACTCGTCCGGCTTCTGGCAAATAGTGTATAAGTCATCTGCAGAATGCAAGCGATCGGTCTGGAAGATGTGTTGAGAGACAAACAGTTTCCTCAGTTCCTCAAATAAGTCTACTGTCTCAGGTGGAAGACGACAATACCAGTTTAGAGCTCCGCCAGAGAGGGTGGAGGGGAAGAGAAGACATCGTTCTTCGTCAGTGCGCATCCGATGTGCCATAGTGGACTCAAAGAGGTTAAGGTGTTCAATTGGGTCTTCCCTTCCAGTATAGAGTTGTAAACCAAGCTTTTATTTTGTCTTTGCTTGAAGGAGGGTGTCGAGGATCCTCCTTGTGAGAGGGCCAGGCCTGGGTTGGTTCCAGTCAGGTATCTTGGCCTGGCGTTCGACCTTCAACTTGTTTACTTCCTCGATGAGCTATAGGACAAGGGGTTCCTGAGTGGTGTCATGTACCACTGGTATTTTCTTTCGTAAGTCTCCATCGCCTCTTCGAAGTAGTAAAGTTTGAGCAAAGGCATGTGATTTTTCCTTGGACTCGCCGTACTGACTCCTAGGGCAAGTCTGTCGGAATACCTCAGAGTCCCCTGTACCTTCATGTTCCTCTGGGACCTGTCGTTCCTTCCCTAGATTGGCAGCTAGCCTGGGTCGTGAGAGGGGACCGAGTCTTTCAGGAACCCTTGGGTCATTAATCTTCGAGAATATGTGGAGGGGATTCTCTCGACGTTGCTTTAGGAAGTCTCGGCAGTCACGATAAACGGCTTTCGATCCTTCCAACCCTTCTGCAAGGAGGTGTCTTCCTCCACTTCTCCTGCTTCAGGTCGAATCAGCTGGGTTGTGAGATGTCTCATGTTGATCAATGTTTTGATGATTAGCTCGCTCTTTATCAGGGATACCCATGTCGAAGGAAGGTGACCCTCCATGTTGGAGGGCACCCAGATGATGGTTGATGTCCACAGGGACAACGAGCTCGTGTGTTTGAGTACGCCTTGTTTCATGGAGTGTCTCAAAGAGTTTCTCATACTGCTCTTAGAGTATCTCATTCTTCATTGCTATCTTGTTGTTCTTAGCTTCTAGCTTATCGACTTTAGCTTGAAGAGCAAACCTCTTTCCTTCCTTCTTTCGATGTTTCGCACTAGGTGCAAGAGGGGTGTCATTCTGTGTGCTATGGCTTCCTTCGCTCCCCATGTTGGAAAAGGATGCCTGGTCGAAAGAGAGTGTACGAATGGTGGAAACCAGCTTGACAAAGCTGAAGAGAGTGGGAATAAGTGTCGTTCCCACAGACGGCGACAAATGTTGATGCACAAAATCAGTAAGGACTTTGGTACAACAGAAAGTGTTAAGTTTGTGACCTTCGCTAGATTGCTCTAGTCACTAGTGTGGATAAGTATATAAATGGATAGAGACAGGGAAGCAAACACAAGATGTACGTGGTTCACCCAGATTGGCTACGTCCACGGAGTAGAGGAGTTCTCATTAATTGTGAAGGGTTTACACAAGTACATAGGTTCAAGCTCTCCTTTAGTGAGTACTAGTGAATGATTTAGTACAAATGACATTAGGAAGTATTGTAAGAGAATGATCTCTATTTATAGAAGAGAGTTTCTAGTTTCATTCTGACATTGACATGTGTCGTGTTGTGATTGGCTTCTGATGTTGACACGTGTCGCGCTATGATTGGCTTCTGATGTCGACACGTGTCGCGCTGTGATTGGCCTCTTGGTTTGACGGAAACACTTTTGGGTCCTTGACGGTATAACATTGACCGGTGCTCAGTAGTTTCGGGATTGGTCAATTATGGTACAAACAACAATGACTTCACAAGGTTAGTTTTTCGTGGTGTTTCTACTCGCATGAACATGCTAGGTTTAACAACTTGCCCTTACAAAACCAGCTTACGACCAACGTGCATATTCCGCACCTACCTACCTAGCTAGATGATGTAGCACTATGCTAACATAACAATCACTTTCCCTAATAAAAGTCTTGGGGTAAGATTACATACGAGACTTTCTCTTCGTGGGTGTCGGCTGAACCCTCATCTCAGACCACACATAATTGTGATCAAAATATGATGAACATTCAACACAAAAAAGGTTGTCATTTTTTAGTCATAAAAGTGTGGGAAGTGATGGACCCCCAAAAGGAATAACAATTAAACACTTTTGGAATTTTGGATGGAGAAAGTTGTAAGACTTTGAGAGAGTTGATTTTTTATTATTCGCAAAAGTGGAGGAAATGTGGAGATAATAAGGAAGGTGTGGTGGAAGGAGAAAGCCAGCAGCAGCAAATTTGTGTCTTGCTGGTTTGCCACAGGTTGGGACTCCAAACTCAAAAGCCGTCCGTGGCAAATAAAATTTAAAAAAAAAAAACAAAAACAAAAAACTCTGCACGTGAAAGTTTTTAAGCTAGGGGAGGGGAGTACGCATCCTCGGCTTCAAGGATGTTTCCTCGTTGCCGATTCACATGACAAACTGTGGTGGCGATCTAACATGAGCGGACACGGTTCTGGTTTCCAACCACTTTCCAAGTAGTTTCTCTTGTTTCCGTCTCTCTCCAGTCAAACTCTCTAAATTCCTCGTCCTATCCATTGTTCATTGTCCAAAGGTAAGAGCGCATGACATGCATGCAAATACTTACGATAACTTTTAGCAATTAAAAAATAATGACGGGACCATTAGACCGTAATATTAAGTAGTAATAATGACAATACTTAACAACACAAAACAGCTGCAGAAACATCTTGATTATAATAATCTTGTAATCATGAGATTTTTAGTTACTTTCTCGGACTAAACTAGTTTCATGAACTAAGCAGGACTAAATGATGTTTGGTGTAGTGTCGGACTAGGAAGCATGATAATGATAGCATAACTAATTGTTATTCATATTCCTTAATCTTTTGGGAAGCAAACACAACCTAGCAAAATTTCCGATAATCAAACTCGACAAAACAGAGCAACCATCCAGATTTCATACATCAATTACTTCCTAATCGATTTCAATTTCAAGAAACATTTGGAATTGTGTCAAATTTGGCCATAAAAACAAATTTAAACTCTAAAAATCCACTAACTTTACAGAAATCTACCCATTCAGAGAACAAAAGAAAAAAGCCCCAATATCCCAATCAATTCTAATTCAAGAAAAACGGATCAGAGAGAAACCCTAACAAAGAAGACGCGGTAAACGTACAAGTTTAAACCTATAAAAGCACAACTAGAATTGAAGAAATGTCAGATATAAAGGAGCACAGAAAAGCAAGAAAGAAAGAAGAATTAGGAAATAAGACGCACGTGAAGGAGCATAGGCGAGAGCGCAGTTAAACCAAAGCTCGGCCATGCGCCTCCCATCGTCGCTCTCGTCCTTTATGGAGTCGAAGAAGTGCGGAGCCGAGAACTTGTACGAGGCGAAGTGAAGCAGACTGTCTTAGCAATCTGGTGCTTTTCAGAAATCTCGCTATGACCTTCTAGCGAGGGTTTTAGTTGAGGGAATCCCGTTTAATCTCATTAAACTTAGTCATGCGTGAAACAAACACGGGACTACACTAATAAGTAGTTAAGTGAAAGTTAGTGATGGCAAACAAACGCACCCGTAGCATATAAGTTGTTAGACCACTCACGTCTTCTCTCTCTTTCAAAATTTAAAAAAATTAAAAAATAAATAAAATTAGGCTTTTTATATTAGCACCCTACAAAATGTTGAATGCACCCCATATTAAAATTTAATATTAAATGACTTATTTACTCCACTATGCAATGACAATTTTGACCTTATTAGGTTTTAAAAAAAATAAAAATTTATAAATACACCTCAAATCACTTTTAGCGTATTATTTATTTTCTCAACTATCAAAACCCTCTCATCTTCCATTGTTGAATAAAACTCTAACCAATGAAACTACAAACATGTTGATTGAGAAAAATTGTTTTTGACAAATGGAATACAAAATCGATGTTTCTGAAGCTTTACATGAGATAAGACTTCACATTTTTCATTGTTTTAGTGATTTCGATGACATCAATAATTATTTAATCTTGCGTTTGCTGCATTATTTAAACTTCTATATATTCATATTCATCTTTTAGGGTTCATATTAATCTTGCGAACCCAATAACATGAGTCGTATTAGTGCTAGAGTCATATACTACTTTTACAAATTGATGATAACCATTCTCCACATGAACTCCTACTCTCAATCTTTAGCCGTTTGATTGACGTACGTTTCTCATTGTGAGTTTTTCTTTCTTTTTTCTTCTTCTTTTCTTGTCACTGGGAGATGATCAGTGGAAAATGAGGAGAGACATGGCCTATATTTAAAGAAATCTGAGACCGATTCAGTTTTGATTTATTAATTAACTTCTACACTGGATCATTAGCAGAGAGAGGGTCTTTATTTATTTTGTTCAAGACTAAGTCTAAAGACTTGTGAAATATATATAGAAGCATTCTTTGTTAGCAGTAACGAGAGAGTCTTTTTTTTTTCTTTTTTTTTACTCGAAAAGACTCAACACCACGGGTCATTTTTAAGGCTTTTTAGAAGTTGAATAAGATGATTTCAAACTATACTAAGATGATTTCAAATCATCATTTTGAAATCATTCGGTAAACTAAACGTTCAGATGATTTGAAATATTTCGACAAATTAAACGTTCAAATGGTTAGATTCAATCCCTGAAAATTAAAAATGAGTGTTATAAGATTTGAGAAATGTGGGGTGTAAAGAAAATGTGGGGTGTATGTACAAAATATAAGATGTATATTGAGAATGTGGGGTGTGGGGGTATTATGGGAAAGTATGTGGGGTGTATTTAGATAATTTTTAAGTGAAAAAGCAAATATGGGGTGTATTAAGTATGTGGGGTTTATTCAACAATTTGTGGGGTGTTAATATAATTAGCCTAAAATTACTTTTACATGATTTATGCAAGGATAGTGTTATTCACACACTCATTTTTACCTCCCACACACCCTTGTTAATTTTTTTTCATTGATCTTCTTCAATTCATTTGATCCGACGACAAAAAATTAAGATGGGCATATGAGACATAAAATTGGATCTGTAAATAGCAGTACCCTTTATATGATCGAACAATTTACCGTTCTTCCAAAGTTTTATATACATGTCGTAATGAAGTTCATCATGCATATGTCATAAGTGGAAGAGTGTTAGGAAGTTACATATCTGTATATTAAATTGCATTACCTCTCTAATACTGGTATAGTCCATCAATACAAGAGAAGTACAATGCGATCTTCCTAGGAATTTTTTTATTAGAATTATATACTATATATTCCTCATCCATTGACATCAAATTTGTTCACTCAATATTCTTTTTTTCTATATATATGTGTGTGTGTGTGTTTCTTTTAGTTAATCAAAACATATATGTCATTTTGGTTGGTTGAATCCTAAATATTATACTAAATAAACATAAGGATGGACATGAATACGATTGCACAAGATCAAACTCAAAAGTAGAAAAGAAGATAGAATACAAGTTCTGATTACAAGTAAAACATAGGTTCACTTTTATTTGTAGTTGGATCGTTGAGATCAAATCTGAGTTCGTCAATTGTTCCACATGTTCTTTTACGGAGACATGCGATGAGTTCTAAGTCAGCGCTTTGATGAGCGATGCCAATCAAGGTTTATGGCTATGCGTTGCATTAGAATTTTGGTTATTGTGGACTATACGGGCTTGACTTTGAGTCTTGATTAAATGTTGTGATGTGGGTACGCAGTTATTCCAGTTGAATTTGTTACTTAGTATATTTGATGTCTATAAACATCTTGATGTACATTTAAAGTTTTTCTAATGAAATATTTTTACTTATGATAAAAATTAGGCAATTAAATTTATGGTAGGATTTATGAGTGGGTTTGAGAGAGGTGAGGAAGTTTGAAACAAGTCACATTTTTTTAGGCTCAAAAAGATTTTTATGTTGTAAGCATAATTTACTGAACAATTATGAATGCCATATAGAGAGAGGGGGTGCTGCATAGAGAGAAGAAGAGAAATATGTGTAATTGTGGGTGTATTCTATTCCACCCCATTGTGCCTTTATTTATAGTAGTAGGGAAGGTTAATTCCTTACCCTTTTAGGATTACAACTTTTAATAGGTAATCTACTCCTAATAGGAATATAAGAGATATTCCAATACATACTAGGATTTACACAATCACAATCATAATCTAATAGGACTGCAACACTCCCCCTTGAGTGTGTAAATACTCAAGTAAATGATGCATCAGGTCTTCAGTGATGAAGCAAGTACAGTTGATGAAGTCATCGGCACAATAAGCGAATGCGAGTCTCAGATCAACGGAAGAATGCATAAAAAGTAAAACTCACAAAATCTCGCTATGGTAAAACCCAAGGTGGGAGAAACCCCATAGATTAAGGAGAAAAGTGAGAAGTTGTATTAAGTCAAAACTATACGTCTTTTAGACGCAAGTAGTAGAGCTCACAAGGGTATAATCAGCCCAGGATAGGTGCCTCGTTAAAACCTAGTTAGGTAGCAAAAACCCAGTGGGAAAAATGCTCCTAATTGTAGGAAAAATAGTATATTAAGATCAAGTGAGTATACTTCTGGATACTCCCCCTGAGTTTAACATAACTTCCAAATGAAAACTACAAGCATTGCATACGAATAGTTAGGCATGCCAATTCCTCAGACAAGCTTCTAGAAGTGTTGACTTCAGCAATGACATTGTGTAGAGGTCAGCAAGGTTGCCTGGGATCGGCTTGCATGACTTCAATCTCCTGATGCTTTGCTGATGTAGATATGGACGCAATATGTCTTGGTGTTGACTTTGTTGATGTATCATGGCTTCGTCGGGTTGATACATGCGGCATAATCTTCATGGATCGTCGTTGGGACTCAACGATGGATGAAAAACACAGCAAGTACTTCGAATATGCTCAACAAGAACTCCTAACCATGTCTCACTTGTGGCGTAATGAAGTAAGGTGAATCTTGGAACGATTCGAAGGTTTCGCAACTAAGGTCATATTGTGGACCTCCAAGATATTGCGATATCCCTTAACGGTAAAGACATAACCATTCAGGGATTTTTCCTTGTATGAGTTTGATAAGTAATCGACGTCAGCATAACAACAAGGCAAGCATCATTCCAATGATCTGGGGAGTTGGATCCGCTCAAGATGCGTTGGGATTTTCCCTCGTAATATCTTCAAGGTACGTCTTTAATACCAATTCAGTGGATGCGTGTAGGCGCGGTGCTGCATCTTTACCAAGATCAACAGCAAAGAAGATGTTCTATCTAAATACAATGGGCTAAGTACAACGAAGCACAAAGTTGAACTTAGATATGGAATTTCAGATTATGTAACCTCTTCAAGGGTCTTATTTGCATATAATGTATGGACGATCATAGGTATACTCAAAGGTAACACATTCAGGGTGTAGTTCGAATGGTAAACCAAGGTACCGTCAAAACAACGCTTGAACTTCAGGTCAAGGCATAAACGAGTTTCCTAAGATCCTTCATCTCAAATTCCATCTTCAGTTGCGAGGCAGTTTTCTTAAGCTCTTCCAAAGTCTTAGTGAGATGTATGTCAACGACATAAACTGTAACTCTAGCACTTTGGAATAAAACTTCATAGTTTAACACGTAAGGGCATAATTTATATCCCTAACTGATCAAATAATCATTTAGACGGGTATACCACATCCGTCGAATTGTAAGTGAACACCTCAAACAAGTTAAGAGGGTGTTCCGTGGTTTGGAACTATTTGAACCAGTCTATGTAATTCTTCGGGATCTTACATGTAAATCTCCGTATCTATATCCCCATGGAGAAACACAAACCACATTTCATAATGCTGCTATCAATCACAGGACGTTTGAGAAAAACCTTACGCCGTAAGGCATGCATCATATCACACTATTTCATTCATCTCATAACTCTTCCTTTCCCATTTGTAACACAATAGGATCACCTTGGGCAATGTAGGAACGAGAAGTTCAAAACACACTTTGGTAAGGAATTTGACCTGGATTGTAACTTCGGTTGTCCATTCAGTTTTACGTTGTCACTTAATCAACGGAACACAGTTCGATATCGTCACTTTTCATTTACATTGGTAGCTACCATATAAGTGAAAACATCACCGATGGTAATCTTATTTCAATTTCATTTGGCTCATCCAAACTGGTATACTGGACCAAGAACTTCATGTCTCGGGAGTAATCCAGATTAATCTTATGAGATAGAAATGATTTGAGACAGCAATCAAGTATGGATTTTTTTTTGTGTCGTGTCTTCCTCTTCTAGGGAAGTGAATCCTATGAATCAAGTGACCTGTCGTGTTCTAGGCTAAGACAGATTGATTCGCTATCCGCCGGTGTACCGGACCGTCCAACAGGGATGTCCAAACCATCCAATAGGGGCGGCACATCCTCCAGGGATGTTGACTCGACATCTGTTAAGTATGTATATCCTTACAGACATGTTTGCAGCTGGTATATGATCTCGTCACTCTAGTTAGATCAGAGGAATGCATCTGGAGCAACATTCTGAAAGCTATAATTCATCGCACTTGCTTATCACACTTGTGCAATACGGGGAAAGAGATGAGCCATAATAGGCATCGTCCACGTAAATTCGTGATTTTCTACAGGAACGTTGATGTTCTTATCTCCCCTTAACGGCGGGAAGACTGTCTCATTAAAGTGACAACCTGCAAATGAGGGGTAAAGAGATCGCATGCAAGGGCTCTAACAGAGCTAGTGTGAAGGAGAATCATAATCGACAAACATTCCTATCCTTCTTTGAGGACCCATATTGGTACGTTGCGGCAACGCAACTGGGCACATGGAATGCACACCTAAATGCGTAAATATGAAAATTGTCAGGTTCGTACCTAGTAACCAACTATAACATCAAATAGGTTGGGTGGCAATAGGCCTCAACGCGGACCAACATAACTGCATACAAGATTGCATAGCCCTAGGCAAAAACTGAAAACTTGGTACGTGTACCAAAATCTGGGCGATCATTTAATTTGTGCTTTATGATCACTAGGCGAGGCTATTTGGGGTGAACATGGGAATTCAAAGTTCAATTATAAACCCAAAATACATGCAATACTTTATCGAAAACTGTTGATATAAACTCTCTGGCATTATCCTGTCTCCAGACCTTAAGGGATAAGTAGGGTGGTGAACCCTTAATCGGTCAGGGGGTTTAGCAGCAATGTGTGTGGACAAACATGTGACCAGTTTGTCGATTCATCAACCAAAACCATAAGTATTTATATGGTCCGCATTTTGGTTGGATTAGTCCACATATATTCCCTTGAATCCACTATGAAAAAGGGTGATTTAGTATCTTTGCGAGAAATGATATAGAAAATCAATTTCCCTAATGAGCAGGCTTGGCAAAGTGTGCTTGTAGGCACAAGATCCTTACTTCGGGTAAGGAGATGTGTCGCAGCATCATTGTTCGACCTAAGTGTCCCAAAAAAAGTCGTGCCAAAGAAAGTAAAATTGCTCAATCACAAGGCCCCAGGCCGGCCATATGTGGTGTGTTTCCAGTTGGGAGACAACCCATTGGCCCTAAATCAAAGCCTCATGCTCATTTTTGGAGGTGGTGCAAAGATATTTCACTCTATTTTCTTCGGTGGTTTCATTTATGATCATTGTTCTCACGAATATCCTTAAAAACTCAACGACAGGGAGAATTTAAGGTCCCTTAAATGGTGATGCAGTACCATTTATACAATGAGGAGCGTGCCAATGCTCTTAATCAGGTTAAATAGACCTGAAGTCGTTGTTAGAGATGTGATTTAGGTGTAAAGTTAGTGTGCGTAGTACGCATTTATCCAGACAACTAACTTTCCCACATTCCTACCTAATCACGTGTTTAATTGAATCGATCATATGTATACAAGAAACATGATTCAATTAACTCGTATTCGAGGACAATATCAATAAGATTATCCATAAGTAAAACATACACCAAACTTGAATCCAAGAACATGGAAAAATGTTCACAAAGTAAACCAAAGTTACTAGGGTGGATTCGGCTAACAAGGCCATTCATGTCAAAATTCTGCTCTTCCAACGGTGTTTGGTGGAGCAAAATTAGTCTTACATATTGACTACTAGAATGGTACTTCTTGACAACATTGGTAGGGGCATGAACAGGTGCATAACCAATGATTTATTCCATTAAGACGGAAGCAGATTCTGCAGAGTTAAGATTTGAGAATATTATCCCTTATTCTTGAAGTTTTAGGTCTTAGGAGCCAAGGATCATGCTTCAGGCATGATGCCACACCTTGGCAGGACTTAATTCTACCATATGTTGTGGTAGTAATCAGATCTGAGAATTTGGTAAACTTCCGCTTTCTACACTACTGCTTCAGGGGCGAGTTAGAAACATGGAAGGATGAGAAAAGTATTCTCCAGCCAAAATTCGATCAGATTTATCAACTTTAGAATTGTACTCATTTATGGACGTAATCATGGTGTGCCTTAGGCAATGTCTTTCATGATTAGACGGTCCGTAGAAGCAAGCCAAAGAGCCATGGAATCCTCGTTCATGAGGTACTTCTGATGGTAATGCTTAGGGCATAAGTCTTCGAATGAAGATCATGGTGGAGGCTTATTCAGCTCTTCCTTGCCATTGTTGGCTTCAATGGTTTCTCAGCTACTTGATAGTCAAGTGGAAATTCACGTCTTATACCCCACACAAAGTGGTTTTTATTAGAAACGTCCAAATAAGGGAAATGAAACTTGTGACGATTCAACAATCCACTGAATTGGAGGAAACAAGATTGTGATTGGTGTTTATGGGAATGAATCATCCATACGCATCAAAGTTAGAACAATCGAGTTCTAAAACATGGTTTTCATGAAAAACATCAGGTTTTCATAGGTGTATTATTTTATGAAAACTTCGGGTTTCAAGGGCACTAAATTTGAAACTACAGGTTCAATTTAGTTTATGAACGTTTAGTTCATAAAAGAAAGGTTCCTGCAAGAACACAAAATGCAATATGCTGATTTAAGTGTAATGGATTTGAGGTTCTTCAGGAACTCAAGTGTGAGAGCTTCATTACTACGAAAGTATGTCAACAGTTCAAGGTATAAAAATAAATTATTCAATCGTTAATGTCCAAAAGTGATATTCAGGTCAATAATTTTGGATTCATTATCAGATTAATGGACTGCAGGTCACTTTTAATTAATTCAATAGATTGGGACCAAACAGGGTCAATCGTAGAAGCAAAAATAATAATAACATTCAGGTTAAAATTATTTAAAATGAAAAAAAAAGGATTGGATCGAAAAAGAACGCAGCCCAACACACTTTGGTTGGCTGCAATACACGGCCCTGCAAAAATTTGCAAGCCTTTGGGCTCAAGTCAGGCTGCACGGAGGGCAGCCCATGCAAGAAGGCAAGTTGCAATTGCAGCAAGAAGGGGGTCGAGACTTGGGCATGACCCAGCAAGCAACGCGGGCTTGCTGCAGGCAGGCCAATTGTGTAGGACCAGGCCCAACAACATATGGGTTGCTAGTGATTGGGCCATATGTGCGAGAGGAGAGCCCAGCAAATGACTACAGGCCGTGCTGGTAGATGGTCTAGGGCTACAAGCCCAAAATCGAACCAAACCCAGGCCAAAGAAGTCGGTTTGTCGTTGCTTGCTGCTAGCCCAAAGGGTTGCAATCATGGGTAGATGTCAAAACGACATCGTCCTGGTTTCTTGCTCGATGCTACTAGCCTTTAGGCCAGCGTGAAGGTCCACGACGGTGGTGCGGCTACTGTGCCGCACTATTCCCAACAAAAATTTAAAGTTTTTCGACATATCTAGGGTTTAGGAAACCCTAAACTACTTCTAATTTATGTATATACTTTGACTCACAAATTCCATATAGCATAATTGCGTATTGCATGAACAAATATATATATTAACAAAATATATGAAACATATACAATATATATATTAGAAGGAAAATATAAACATAGGGGGTTCATGCATTATGGGGAATGTTTTCATGCTTCAAGGTCATTTCAAATATCTTACTTTATTTTAAGCGTAACTGATTGGCAGAAAGCAACAAAAGCCTTTGAATTTGTAGAAGATCCTTCACAGAAAGCCGGAATTGCATCTCCAATGTGTTGTATCACGTTCAACAAAGAAAATTAAATTGAATCAATAGCATGTAGATCAATTCAAAATAATAAATTAATCATAAAAAGAATGATTAAAACGTAATACTCCCCTGATTGAAGAATAAATTCTCTTGTTATCGCAGCGTCAACAGCGTGCTGATAACGTGTTGTAGGCATAATTTACTGAACAATTATGGAGGCCATATAAAGAGAGAGGGTGAGGCATAGAGAGAAGAAGAGAGAGATGTGTAATTGTGGGTGTATTCTATTCCACCCCATTGTGCCTTTATAGGAATATAAAGAGAGTGGAAATTCACGTCTTATACCCCACACAAAGTAGTAGGGAAGGTTAATTCCTTACCCTTTTAGGATTACAACTTTTAATAGGTAATCTACTCCTAATAGGAATATAAGAGATCTTCCAAGATATACTAGGATTTACACAATCACATTCCTAATCTAATAAGACTGCAACATTTTACTCTTATTTTCAAAATTCTCAAAATATTGTCATTTCTTATGAGTGGAAAGGCTTCACTGACTCGACAATTTAATTAAATTCAAACCATTTGTTTGGCTAAGTGTCATTGCTTAAGACCCTCTCAAGACGAAACCAGGGCTCATCTCAACACCTTCCAAGTAATATATATGCAAATAAAACAATAAAGACAAAAGAGATAGCTCAACAGACCTTTGGGATTGGCTTGATTTTTTTTTTTTGAACAAACGATATTATCTACACTAAGGGGAGGTGGTGGGTTTAGCCTTACAATGGGCTATCAATAATGTGGTTAAAATTCATTTTTGGTAAGAATCGAACCTAAGACCTTTCAGTTGTAAGTGAAGAAGGATTGGCTTGACTTATTTTTGAATTACAATTAAACTGAATGATCAGTTAAGTCTTCGGGTGTTTCTAAGGTGTAGACTTTAAAACCACACTTTGCATGCGGACTACAATCGAACGGTGGTGATTTGCTGAGCTCACAGTAGAACAGGGTTGTTGTGACCCGGTGTAATTAAAAGTTTAATTTTTTTTTTATTTGATAGGTATGTATTTGTCGAAGAGAAAGTTGAAGGCTGGGAGCTTAGGGATATGTTCGCCCTTTGAAGAGGGAAAGAAAGAGAGGCAGACACATGAAGCTGGGGTGAGGATCGAATTCTAGTTGGGCTAAAGCTGCGTTGCAACTGTAATTGATTCCAGTTAGGGAGATAATTTTACACCTTTAAAAAAAAATTGTTCAGTAAGGATGTTTTTGTCGGCAAGAGAGAGGGAGATTAGGGTTATCTTCGGCGGGAAAGAAAGGCAGAGAGAAAGAGTTAGTGATGTTGGGAGGGTTCAATTTCAGGTCGATTGATTGGGACCGGTAAATCCTATACCTTTTTTTTTTGGGTTCACTATATGTGTTTTTGTCAGAGAGAAGGATAGTGAGAGTTGTAGTCTGGGCGATAGAGAGGTAGAGAAGGAGCTTGTGCGCTGGTGAATGGCTCAATTCCAATGGATTTTTATAAATCAGTGATTTTAATCCGTAATGGCAGGTGGTTTGGACTAGACTTGGTTGAAATCGTGAATTTGAAATTTAGATATATAGGTATAAAACTTGTGTTTGGTTGTGATACATTGTGTTGTAGTTAATATTTTTCTGTGGGCATGGTTGTTTTAGAAAGTTTCAATGTCACACCGGTGTTGGAAAATGTGCTACACAAACTGTGACATATGATGAATGTATATGAATACTTGTGACAGCTTATGAACATTTATGACAAAAACACTTGAGTTACTTACAGAAGCTTGACAAAAACACTTGAGTCTTAATCTTTTTCGAGCAGCTTTGTCGCCCATAAAGTGATTGACGTACGATGTACATCTTCCTCCTCCTTTAGAACTAGTTAATTAAACTTACACTTTAGGCTATGTATTTGGCATTTGTAATTGGCTAATTTGTACAACACCTCATACAACGTTTTTTGTAACACAACCAAGGTAGACTCCGGTTCGTCTTACTTTTAATGCCACACAGTGATGAACCATGAGTAATTTCTGAATTTGACATTCGCTTGTGCAATTTGATCGGTCGGATCATCGGAATCAGTATCATTCCCCGAATCACACATGACATATGTGGTTGCCATGATTGTAGGCGAAGTAAGTGTTGGGACCTATATTGTCCTTGGCTTGTATTTCTAGGATTTAGATGTCATTAAACTATCTACACCAATAAAAATCTGGATGGACATGACTGATATATGATGGTTTATTGTAGGTATATTCAGTTCGTATACAATTTACAACTAGTTGATTCCAAATTCTGTTAGAATCCTTAACATTTTTCTATAACTACTTTAAGGATATGTTGTTGTTGCTAGGAATTATTCTGTTCGTGTAGTCACATTTAATAGGGAGTGACATTTGGTTTCAGTTTTGTGTGGGCTTATAAGCAGTTATGAATATTTGTTTCTACTTTGCTACAGTCTTGTGAGTTAGGTCCTTTCAGAAGCACAAAATAAATTTTCCTAGCGACCATTGATAGAAAATCTTACAAGTAAACGGAAACATATCACCACTCCTACAAGCAATGTTAAACACATAGTTTGAACATTTGAGAACAAGAAAACATGTTGCCATCCAACTCCCGCACCTAATGTTAAAGACATTGTACAAACATTTGTGCTCCAAAAATCATGTACTTGTCCCACTACCACATCCACTCTTACAAACATCGTAGAAATAGCTGAGAACCAAAAAACATGTACAAATCCCACATGCAGAAACTTAATTCGGTGAATCATTACAAAATGCAAAAACCTCGTGTATGTTTACATCATGAATGGGTTGATCATTAGGCAAAACAAGTTAGACATAAAACTTAAAAATAATTAACCTCTTCATGCACATAAACTTTCTTTCTCAATTCCACTTCCTCCTTAGATAGGTACGGCTCTTGCCTTGTTCAAGTATTTCATGTGGTCGAGGGAGGCAAGAATCCCCCTTGCCTATTTTTTTTTATTTCTTGGTTTGCCTTTTCAACAGTTTTCAACTCACAACGAATATGTTCGATTTTCTCAACCAACTAAACGTGTTTTCTGTTGCAAAAGAAAAGAGAATGGTTTGAGCATTGTATACCTAAAAACAAACAGTTATAATGACGCCTACCACCACTACGGCTTGAGCTTGGCCGCTTGTTGCCACACTTTAGTTCTATGGCAGTAGGTGTATTCAGTGGCTTTTGAGATTTGGAATAGGATGTAGGACAAACATATAAGGGAGTGAGAGTATTAAATAGGACTGGATTGGTTTTGGGAGGTGGGTTATTAACAATGATTGGATGATGAGCAATGGCTGTCAGTGTATCAAATAGGATTGTGCAAGGAGTTTTTGGTGTTGATGTAGTCAATAGGGTTGGAAGAGGCGATTTGGGTGGTGTTGCCATGATTGAATGGAGTTCCTAATTCATCACAGACGTAAGGAAAGTTGGGAATTAAAGAGAGGGAATTAAAGATGTAAAGAGAGCTAGCAATTAAAGAGAGATAGGAGTTAATGAACTATCTTAACACCAATTAGAGGGGATTTAGGTGAAAACTTGGGATTAAAATCTTCTTTTTGCTACCTTCTGTGAAGACCAAAAGATTTGTAGGGAAAAGGTTCCTCAAAATTTTCATTCCCTGCAACTGCCACCTCAATTATCCACGTGGCATGCTCAGATTATGCAATGTGGAAATATGTTAGGAATATTGAATTTTAGTGAATAAATAATAATAATAATAATAATAATAATAAAATGAAAATGCTACAAATTAAAAAATATTATGGAGACGCTCGGGCTCACACTCTCTACGTTATGGTCACGGTCATATGGCGATGTGGATTTTTGGAATGATCAAAATGATCATGAATAGTATTTTCACTAGATTGGCCATAAATTTGTAAAAAAATGAAATAATTTTTTTCATAAATGGGAAAATGTGAAAAAAAAAATTAATAGAAACGCATCCTACAACTTTCATGATGGACAGAAGTCCAAACTGTGTACCCATAATGTAGAATCTATAACGGCCAATACTAACCGTTGGATTGTTGTTTATGCATAGGCTTTGATAGGGGATTGCCACAAAGATTTTTTGGGTTATTTTCAAAGTATCATCTTTTACTGGAATAAAAAAATGAACAGTTTAGATCATTGACATCTGATTCGGAAAGTTGTTGTTTGCTAAAATATTGCTCATTGTTCACTAAATTTCTAAAACGTATAAAACATCAACCAATATTTGGCTAACCCATAAAATTCTGAACGGGATGTCAGCGATCTAAATCGTTCATCTCTTACATTCAACCAAAAGATGAAACTTTGGGAAAATAATTACCTACAAAACCGTAACGACGATGACCAATTAAGTCATAAACGTAAACAACAATTTAACGGTTAGTATTGGCCGTTACAAATTCTGCTACAGGGTTTGGACTTCTGTCCGTCACAAAAGTTGTAGCCTTTGTCCATACGAGGGTTTCTATTATTTTTTCACGTTCTTCCTATTTATGAACAAATTATTTCATTTTTTTTCACATATTTATAGCCAATTTAGTGAAAACAATATTCACAACCGTTTCGATCATTCTAAAAATCCATATTGCCATATGACCATGATCATGACATAGAGAATGTGATCCCAAGCGTCTTTATGGTTTAATTTCATGTTTAAAGTTTGTTATCGTACTTTATGGTTTAATTTCATGTTTAACATGTTTTAATTTATTTTTCATGTTTTAACTAGTAGCTATAATTTGCAATTCATAGGTTCTTTAATCTTCGTTCATCTTTTGTGAAATTTTGTTTCAATGTTGGGAATTTAACAATCGATGCTCAAACTCATTAGCCTTAATTAATATATTTGCTTCTTTCACTACTATATGTCTTTATTTGGTCACATGAAGTATCTGTGAAGGAGACTATCATAATCCTCATTGGTTGGGTTAGATAAATAAATGTCATTTACGCATTAATCGTAGCGATAACTGAAAATGTAATATCATAAACATTAGGATAGGTTTCATAAACAACCATTCCATAATATGGTTTGTTTCATAACTTGCCACATACATTCATTCATTATACAAGTACCAATCTAGAAGAATATTAAAAAATAAGGGTTGGTTGGATAAACTATCACAAACATTTATTTAGCATAATAGTTGGTTTCATAAATTCTCACAAATATTCATTCAACATATAAAATTGCGAGGAATGCCACTTAAGTCATCCAAAACAAGTAACAAGTCATCACACGCAGTTGTCCAATACATTAAATTCATCCCATAAAATTACAAACTCGTGAACTAATGGAAAAGATCTCCATCACAACATATCAGCAATAAAACATTTTGTTTCTAGACTAACATTGTTCATCACATTATCTCCCTACACTAACACTACACTAAAATTCTTAATTTTAATTCACTCTACACATTGTGAACCCCGTGCAACATGTCAATTGCTATCCTGAGTCGGAATGCAAAGATCTTGGACGACGTAATTGCATCCAAAGGAAGGCTGGCAGACAACAACTTAATCACTTTGAAAGTGAAAATATTGCAATCCTCATGTGCAATACAACAATTCAACAAGTTTTAGAAACAATTAAATAATTTAATTCAATAAAAAATCAATGAAATTTTAACTCACATGTTTCTATTGTTGTGGGGACCTTGGACTTACATTGATCAGCCAAGGTTCCTTCTTCACCTCTCTTGACAGGCTAAGGAGAACATCTAGCAATACGTGAGTGATGGGAGCCAATTTTGTAGTCGTTTGCCGTGTATGGGTGGTCGTCTTCATTAAGTCATACACATATATGCTTCCATCTTTAAGATTCAACTCTATTGCCACCTAATGGTGATCAAGGTTGAGAGACATGTACACCCTATCCATATCCTCCACCTATGATGCACCTAACTTCACCCCCTTCCCTATCACTATTCTGTATGAAACCGGCTCAAATTGTTTGGACGCAACCCCTTTCCACCCTATAGTTTTCAATTCAACATTCCTTTCATCATAACTTCATCGAACAAAAAGTGTAAAATAACTATTCACAAAGTGTAAAATAAATATAAAAAAAAAACATGTACAACACTTCATCGAATGGAAAACACACTCAACATCACAATTGCCAAACTTTTCAAACCGAAAACACACTTAACCAATTTGTTGTGTTAGTGGTCACCACTTTCTGCATCCTCTGAGCCTCATGCTTATGCTTCCGCAGGAGATAGAATTACGAGTGAATGTGTTGCAATATACAAAATTTAATTCGCCTATCACACCAACACAATCATAACACATTTATATCACTATGTAACACATAGGGTTTAGTCACTTACGTTTGTTAATAGCCAGTCTTGCTGGTTTAGAAGTTGCCTTTAGAAATCAATGTGTCTAACCTTCATGAATTCCGACTAGGCAATTGGACTAACAATGTAAACAAAAAATTATCCTCATCATTGTATTCATTTCATCAATTTTTTTCAAGCATACATAAAATCATAACGTTAATGATTAACTTACTTCTTGTCTTTCTCCTTCAACTTATTCAAGTGATGGAAATATTGCATCACCTCAACCACACATTTTGCATCCATGGCTTTAATTAACACTTCTCTGCACAACATCTTTCTTAGGCTGACCGACATGAATTTTTTGGCACTTTGTGACTTCAACGATCAAATGGTATGGCGAACCACTTTCATCTTATTTTTCTGCCCCATTTTGGTTCGCACACACTTTGAGGTTGCCCTTGTGCACAGGACCTTCCTTTTGGTTCCTACATGTTGGCCCTCAAGTGTGTCTATCACCACCTCATTGTCATCACCTAAACTCTTGACATCGTTATACTCCTATAGTGCCTGTTCTCCAACTAAACCATCTTCGCGCATACATTTAAGGAACTAGCCTAATCAACAGTCCATACAAACTAATTACCCTCTTCCTTTATAGCTCATATTACCTCGTTCCCTCTTGATCCATCACCTTCCCATTCCTTCTTTTGCCTTCATCCCTTAATTCATCCTCTTGATTCCCCTCTTCACCCACTAGTTTTTCTTCCTCTTATGCCAAACCATTTTTTTCATCTTTATGTTCTTCTTCTTCCACAATAGTTTGTACATTACCACGAATTTGACTACCCTCATCTTCTTCTTTTTCCTCCTCTTTATCTTATTCCTCTTCTTTTGCCTCTTTATCATTTCCCTATTCATTTTCTTCTTCTCCCTCTTCTTCATCTTCTCCTTCCTCTTCAACTTGTTCTCCAACATCTTTTTTTCCTTCTTCTTCCTCGATATTCTCCTCCACATGTTTTTCCTTCACTACCCTTATTAATTCCTCGACCACCTTCAACAACTCTTCCACTGTGCATCAACAAATTATGTCTAATATCTCCTTCTTGTGGGCCAACCGCGCAAATGACACCTTCAACTCCTTCAACTACATTTTTAACTCACCAACAACATTTTTGTGTCCGGAGTCAGGTTCTCAAGAATCACAACATCCACATCATCCCCCTACATCTAATATTCTTTGTTCCTCTCTGTTTCAGTTAGGACAATTTCTCTAATCCCCACATCCTGCCATTTAAAGCCACACATCATAAATACATTCCTTATACATACAATATTCACAAACATTCACTTTCATTCGTAAACTTCAAAAGTTTTGCAATATAGTTATACCTCTCGGCTCTTAGGTTATATACAATTGCAATTGCCCGTGGATTGGCTACTTCTTCGTTGTCTTCCACCACAAAATTCTCGGTGTAGTTACCAGATCTACCATCTTGTAGTAACATAGGGACTTCTCAAGTTGGGGAATTATTTCATATGCCCACTTATGCATGTATTCCTCAATAAATGAACACTCAATCACATTAATAAAGACAACATTACGTTACCTAAAAAGCGTGCGAAAATCCTTTGCAACCCCATCCAGACCGTTGCACCTTCTTTGTTCCCTGAACTTTTTCTTCTTCTTCCTCTTCATCTCCTTTATCATCCCCCTCAGCTCCACCTCTATCTCTCTTTGAGGCAACAAACAAGAAGCTATCATGAAGTTGTTCTAAGGAGATGGAACCCCATGCAAAGCTGTTGAACTTATCCATATCTTCCACGAGGTCAAGATAGTCTAAATTCACAACAACATTGTTCTTTGCCACTATTAACACAACCTCGGCAAAGTATACCAAACCTAGCTTGAAGGCATCGTCCATATGTTTACACTCTTTAAACGCCCTTTCAAGCTCCCCATAGGTCACGGATATTTTTTGGTGACTTTCTTAAGGACAACCTTAGCTTTACCTTTCCCCTTTTCTTTCCTCCCTTTCCTACTTTCACCTACCAACCTTAATTTTTCGGGAAAATACTCCCATTGCCGCCTAATCCTTTATGGCTCAACCTTTATGTCATGGGGTTCGTCACATCGTAGCCCAATAATGAATCAGAAGCTTTGTGAACAAGCTCAATTCACAACCTATTAAATACGTCAGCCTCTCTAGGTCTTTAACCCCTGCCACTCTACAAAGTGACAACTCATGGACCTATTCATCCTCACCCTGACGGTGCCCAAATAGAATGCCTTAAAGGCACCAAGTTGTGCCTCATTAAACTTCTCCCTAATCAATCATAACACATGAAGGGCTTGAGATAGGTTGTTAACCCTTCCCCTATATGCTTCTTCTTCTCTGGATGCTAGTTCAACACCCTAGGTTGCCATATCTTGTACACATAACAATACAAACACATCAACAATAAACAACACATAACCTAACAATAACCTATCACCAAAGCTTCATAGCTACAACATCTACTGTAAACAGAGCATAATTACTTAAGCAATTTGAAGTCATGTCATAAAATTAACAATAATTTAGATACAAAAATCAATCTCTACCACCATAAAATTAACAATAATTCAGATACAAAAATCAATCTCTACTCAAAACTACAACTTTACCAAAATAACAAATAACGACTCAACCTCTACACAACCAGTCAACACAGCTTCATAACTTCACAACCCACCCAAATTTCTAAAAAATTTCACATATATCCACAAATTCAAGCTAATTACATCAACGAACATGCATAGTTAACCTTACACCTAACTTAATTTATACTACTTAACATAAAGGCTAAATAGCCAAAATGGTCCCTAAAATTTGCATAACTCATCACTTTGGTCCCTAACATATCAAAGTGGTCCTTGAGATTGTCCACCATCTATCATTTTGGTCTTTCCATTAAAAACTCCGTTAAGTGTCCCGGAACTATTGGTCGGAAGTTTGGGCAATTTTCAAAGCTTCGTAACTCAATCGTTTCTTAACCAAATTCGACCCATAATATATCAAAATGAAGATAGGAAAGTGTAGAATAAAATTATACCTATTTGGAAGCCCAATGGTTACCGGAGATGGCAGGAAAATAGCCTCAAAGTTGACTGGTCTGAGAGAAAACTGGAAAACTCGCCGAAAACTAGGTAAACTTTAAACGTTCATAACTTCTTCAATACTCAACGAAATCAAGTGATTCAAAACAAAATCATACTTCTCAATGAGACAAAGAGAATGGTACCTTTTTAGATGGCCAAATCGCTGTGGACAGCCACTTTCGAGCCATTTTTCGGCCAAACTATAGCGAGTTAGCCATCTAAAAAGATACCATCTCTTCGTCTCGTCAAGAAGTATGATTTTTGTTTTTGAAACACTTGATTTTGTTGAGTATTGAAGAAGTTATGAACGTTTAAAGTTTACTCAGTTTCCGACGAGTTTTCCAGTTTTCTCTCGGACCAGTCAACTTTGAGGCTATTTTCTGGCCATCTCCGGTAACCACTGGGCTTCCAAATAGGTATAATCTTATTCTACACTTTCCTATCTTCATTTTGATATATTATGGGTCTAATTTGGTTAAGAAACGATTAAGTTACGAAGCTTTAAAAATTGCCCAAACTTCCGGCCAATAGCTCCGGGACACTTAACGGAGTTTTTAACGGAAATACCAAAATGATGGATGGTGGACAATCTCAGCGACCACTTTGATTGATTTGAAATGTTAGGGACCAAAGTGATGAGTTATGCAAATCTCAGAAACCATTTTGGCTATTTACCCTAACATAAATAACAAAATTAAATTCTAGGATTCCATTTTTAAAACTCACTAAATTTGAAATTCACTAGTGGAATCAAATATGACGTCAGTTATCGCAGAAGCACTCTGAATCCAACTCAAATGAAGCAATAAACACGTCATTTCTATGGAACCAACTGCACAACCTTCAACCAAAGTTCCCTGATTTTCTTCATTGATGTCTAGAATTTCTGTGAGGCTGGACAACGCAAGCATGGACCAACTATAACTAGGTTTGGAACGGAAACCAAGTTTTCGATGGGAAAGATGTATGACCAAACACAGGAGAGGTGTTTTTGGACAAAGACAAGACTTACTAAAGACGGTAAGTGTTGACGTCATGAGGGGAATAGTTTAAATCCCAAGAAATTTTGAATTCATGCCGGGTATCATTTTAATTAATTGATAGGTCATTTATGACCCAGTTTCACCTTAAACTCATTATCATGGATTTGTTTTCAACTGTTCAATTTTCATCCAACGGTCCACATCCTGTCCACACGCAAGATCCGCAAAGCTGCGTCCGCACCTTAGAAATGACGTTAAGTCGTTTCCCGCTTCGATTGTGTTTCATCTTTATCTCGCTCCTTGCACAAAAAGGGGCTTGTAGAGTAGGATGCGGGAGAAACCCATACAAATACTTGGGCCTGGGCCTGGGCCTAATAAGCAATCACGTTCATGTCAGTCGCCACCTCCAAACGAAAAACAAAACCTTCTCTCTATTCCTCAAGGCCCAGCCCACTCGGTACACGAAAACACGCACCGCAAGCACAAAATAGCAGAGAGAGAGAGAGAGAGCGAGCGCGCAACGGTGGCCCAGATTTATAGAGGACTGTGTTTTAGTGGGAACCGCTTCTTTTCCCTCGGCGGTGTCAACAACTATCGGGACCGCACACAACCACACAACATAGATCCGTTTCCCTTCCCTTCCCATCCCAACCTCCTCTCTCTCTCTCTCTCTCTCTCTCCAGCGGTGTCAACTGCTAATTTCACCGGGTAACTTTTTACCTTAACTTATATTTTTACTTGAATTTTTTTTTCTTCTAGAAAATTAGGTTTCTGAGAAAAGAGCATCATGCTTTAGGCCTTGTTGTTGTTGTTCTTCTTCTCCAATTTTGATTATTGTTGGAGAAGTTGCCTGAACTTACTGAGTTTCGGTGGCGAAGAAGTGAGCTCAGCTGCGGATAAGTTGAAGTAGTTTGCTTTCTTTGTACTGTCTCGGCGTTTCTCGGCAACCAAACAGAGGTTAAGAGTTAAGGGCTAGAAAGAATGCTTCTTGTTATGCTTGTCTCTTTTAATTTTTGTTTGTTAAAAAATGGGTTTGTTTGAGGATGCTTTTTAAAACTTAAAAAGTATAGTAGCTGGACATAAGTATCTACGAATTGATGTAATTAATTGCCAGCGTTTAGGCATTACTGCTGAGTTTTGTGTTATTAATTTCAGCATTAAGACCATTTTTTTTCCGTGAATTTTTTTAACGTTAACATTTATTTATTTATTTATATTCTCTAATAAGTAGCTGTCTCTAACAATGTTGTCTTTAAATACGACCCTGTATCTATTTTTTAGTACAATGATATACTTTACGCTAAGGGGAGGGGAGGGGGATTTTGGCTAAGCCACACAATGGGCAACCTAATTTGGTCCATTCACAAGATTCGAAGACCTCTCATTTACAAGTGAAGAGGAATACCATCAGACCATAGTACTTAGTGGCAATACGAACATGTATCTTAATTGTTAAATTAAGATATAGGCAAGATGCATTTCATATGTACACTCTCGGCGAGATTTGTGGTGCCAAGTAAGTTCACACTAGAAAATTTAGACAATGGATCAAGGGCTACGATAGAATAGGTTGCGTAATCTTTACTACAAATACAAGTTTTTCAGAGTTTCAGTGGAATTCTCGTTCTCATGATATGTGTTGACAGTGTTGCATAGCGTGGCTAGTTTTATGTTCTGCCCAACTCTCTCATCACTACTTATTTCCTGTCAATCTTATAATCTTTTTACTCCTGCTTGCAGGTGACATTCAATGCAACACCGTCGAGAGTGTTTGTATGGATGGAAGTCGTATTTGCACTGTCATTTTGGGGTGAGGCGTATTGTATGTTAAAGATTTTATATTTGTTAAATATGATCAGATAGCAGAGTGGAAAGAGTTGTTGGTCAGTTATTATCCTGATTAGTTATTTGAATAGCATTACTACCCTTTCTCTTGGGATTGGGTCCTCGGAAAAATACAACCAATTTCTTCACAGAGTATCAAACAGACAGAGTTACTGATATTTATCTGTGCATATTATTATCAACGTAATATGGCCGATACTGCACAACTGGATATTACTTCAGAATGTGATAGCAGTTATGCAACAAAATGCCAAGAAGAAGGTACGTCAGGACAGATGCATGAAATTGGTTCTGAAAGTCAATGTAGTGAACCAACCAAACAAAACATTGGGTGCGCCATTGTCCAGAATGAGCTACGGGAAATCTGCAATGCTGGTGAACAATCACAGTCATTATCTGAAAATGTGACTGAGAATTCTCATCTTGAACAATTGGGATTGCCTTCTGAAAACGTGAGCAAGAGTAGTCAAAGTGGAGCTGAAAATGTTTTTGCAAAACAGGGATATCAATCCATTTCTGGATATAAACAAGATGAATCGTTACAAACCACAGCTGCAGTGTTTCCCTGTACCATGAAGGACCAACTGCAATCATTTTCTGGAAACATGAGCAAGAATTCTCTTATTGATCAAATGGAAATGCCTTGTGAAGATCTGGGTGTGAATGGTCCAACCCATAAAACTTCATTCTCTGGACAAATGCCATTGGAACAGAAAAATGATTGTGGTTTTGGAACTTCATCTAGTGAACTAGCTGAAGAAAAGCATCCTTCTGCCTCAGATCATGTACAAAATGAACAGTTACAAGCAATTATTCAAGTACCCATCTGTGGTAGCAATCAACACTTGCAGTCATCTAGTGAAAATGTGAACAGGACTTCTCTTAACGAACAAGCAGGACTGCCATCTGAAGATCTGTCAAAGACTTGTCAGACTGACAAAGTTTCATGCTCTAACCAGACTACATTACAGGAGATCAATGAATTTGGGTGTGGAAGTGTACACGGTGAACCAGAAACACAAAAAGATCAGCTTGACTCTGTACCTGCTCATAATAATGAAGTTACAACTACTGAAGCAGCACCCAGCTCTATTGTTTTTGAACAATCAAGGCCTTGTATTGAAGCTATGACCCAGGATTCTCCTACTGGACATTTGGAACTACCCCTTAAAGATGCAAGCAAGAGTCCTCCTATTGATAAAGAAATGGAACAACTTCCAGCAGATGTGACCCAAAATTCTAGTCTTGAAAAGACGGAAAAGCCATCTAAGAATGCACCGAAGGATAAGCAGAATCCAAAATCAAGAAAGAAGAAATATGTGTCAAAATCTTCCGTTGGCAGTGACAGAGTTCTGCGCTCAAAGACAGGGGAGAAGACTAAAAATCCTAAATTAAGTAATGATGTTTCAACTCTTGAATCAAGTAATAGTGTTGCAAATCCAAGTAATGTTGAAGGCAAAAGAAGGAAGAAGAGAAAGAAGAGACAACTGAATAAAGTCATAGATGATGAATTTTCAAGAGTCAGGAAACATCTGAGATATTTGCTGAACCGGATAAGCTATGAGAAATCTCTGATTGATGCTTACTCCGGCGAAGGATGGAAAGGATCCAGGTGCATAAGTTGTCTTTATTTATCAGATGCTAGAGGATTTAGATATTTTTGTTTCAGAAAGATCTTGATTTTTTAATACTTGAGGTCTTCTAGTATATGGTTTTTTTGTCAGCAATTTGGTCACATTTAATTTTCTACTTTTTATGTTGAGTAGTATCTTGGGCTTTGGCTTCTGAGTTCTGATTGCTTTTGTAATTTTGCAGCCTAGAAAAACTGAAGCCAGAGAAGGAGCTTCAAAGAGCGACTTCTGAAATACTTCAACGCAAGTTGAAGATAAGAGATCTATTTCAACGTCTCGATTCGCTATGTTCTGAAGGAATGTTTCCAGAATCTTTATTTGATTCCGAAGGACAGATTGACAGTGAGGATGTAGGAGAATTCTTCAATTTTAAGTTGTTCCACTTGTTAAGAAAATTATATTTCTCTCCTTTGACATGATTTGTCATCTGATTTAATTTTCCTCTGGCATGAGTCACATGACAATACTGTTATGTTTTTCTATTTGTGCTTTTTACGTATGGGTTCTGATTTCTGATTCTTTTCTGTTTCATGCATAAAATGTTATGGTATATTAAAACTTATATCATTGGGCAGATATTCTGTGCAAAATGTGGATCCAAGGACGTTTCTCTTCAGAATGATATTATACTCTGTGATGGCGCTTGTGACCGTGGGTTCCACCAATTCTGTTTAGAACCACCACTATTAAGTGAAGACAGTAATGTCCAAAGCACTCCCTTGTGTGTGTTTTTTTTTTTTTTGTTTTACTTATTATTGCTTAGTTGCTCAATTATTCATTTGGCTTGCAGTTCCACCCGACGACGAGGGTTGGCTATGCCCTGGATGTGACTGCAAAGTTGATTGCTTTGATTTGCTTAATGACTCTCAAGGAACAGATCTTTCTGTTGCCGACAGCTGGGAGGTCAATGTCAAAAGCTGTTGTGCGTTTTTTTTTTTTTTTTTTTTTTTTTTTGGCTTAAACACTCTGATCTCTTATCGCACTCCTATTTCATCTGCAGAAGGTATTTCCTGAAGCGGCTGCTGCAGCATCAGGACATAATCAGGAGCACACCCATGGACTTCCATCAGATGATTCTGATGATAATGATTATGACCCTGATGGTCCAGAAACAGATGATGAAGTTCAGGGAGAAGAATCAAGTTCTGATGATGAATCTAAATATGCATCTGCATCTGATGGACTAGAGACTCCAAAAAATAATGACGAGCAGTACTTAGGACTTCCTTCTGACGATTCAGAGGATGATGACTATAATCCTGATGCTCCAGAAGTCACTGAGGAACTTAAGAAGGAAAGTTCAAGTTCTGATTTTACATCTGACTCTGAGGATCTTGGAGCTTCTCTTGACGACAATAATATGTTTTCCGAAGATGTTGAAAGTCCCAAGTCAATGTCATTGGACGAAAGTGGGCCTCTTAGAGGCTCCGGCAAACAAAGTTCTAGACGTGGGCAAAAGAAACAACCTTTAAAAGATGAGTTATTATCTTTATTAGAGTCGGGTCCTGGCCAAGCTGGTGCAGCTCCTGTTTCTGGGAAAAGGCACATAGAAAGGTTGAACTACAAAAAGCTGCATGATGTGAGTGTCTTTTCTAAGTGTATCATGGTTCTATGATCATACCATCTGCACTTGTTGCCTTCTATAATATCGTAGTATGGTATTTATTTCTACTCCACAAGTTTCCCAGTATGCTTGGTTGTTTTGAATTAGAGAATATGATTCTTTTCTCCCTTAGACTTGGTAATAATTGATACTTTAGGGCTCATAACTTTGATTGTTAAAACTGTGTCCTATCATTCTTGAGTGTCCTGCTGTTGTGGTGGTACTACAGATAAATGCATCACGTAGTCACCTATCCTAGTAGTTCCCTTAGACATAGTAATAATTGGTACTCTAGGCCTCACAACTTTGATCGTTAAAACTTGTCCATTCTATCATTTGTGAGTGTCCGGCCGTTGTAGCAGTACCGTAGATAAATGCATCATTACCTGTACACCTGCCTTATTAGTTGTAAACTGATTTAGGATACAAGCAGTCTTTGACTTGAATGAATTTGGCGATCATCGGGACTGGGCTATTCCTTCTTGGAGAGACCTGAATAACACTTGTTTGTAGCTCGTCTCTGAATATTGGGAATTCCTCATGTTGTACTTTTTGGAAGCACTGCAATTCGTCTCCTCTAGTCCTTGTTTATCTCCACAAACATAGTATCTTTCTTTCTTTTTTAAGAAAACAGTTTGCTTCAACTTGTAACTTATAGTTATTTGAACTAAATATTAATTTCTTTCAGCACAAGGAATGCAAATCCATGATAACTAAACTCTTGACCAGCCTCACGTGGTTTCTTGTCTTCCTTTCTAACTTAAGATTTGGTTGTGGTGTAGTAGGTGTTGCAAAATTACTCGTGCGTCTGAAAATTTTTACTCTTGTAATAATGACTGGTAGTGTTCAGTGCTTTGAAATCAATGGCCCTTTACCTTGAAAAATTAAATAATAACTGAAATGTATTATGCAGTATGAATAAGTTATAAACTTATAATTTATAACTTCTGTCTATGTGTTTCATTCCCTTGTTAGTTACGCTTTCTTATCTCGTAAAGTTTGTGCTGTGCTTGAAGATCAACTGTATTGTTCTAGGGCTAGGTTATCAGTAGTTTGGTACTGTGTATCGCAGTTCTACTATGTTTCTCTGTTATTCATGTTTTATCCCAGTCACTGGTTTGCTTATGTTTGCTCTGTTTACCCTGATTTCTATAGGAGACATATGGAAATGTTCGTACTGATTCAAGTGATGATGAAGAGTGGAATGATACTGCTGGACCGAGGAAAAGGAAGAAAGTTACTACACAAGCTCCTACGATGTCACCAAATGGAGACTCATCAAACGTTAAGAATGGAATGATCACCAACAATATAAAACATGATCTAGATGAGAATGAGAATACTCCTAAAAGAACTCCTCGCAGAAATAAAAATACTCCTAAGAGAGCTCATCGAAAGTCAAAGGTTGAAGATACAAGTAATTTGTCGAACAAATCACAAAAAGGCTCTACTCAGTCCGCTTCTACTAGTGAGCAAGGTGGATCATCAAGATCAACATATAGAAAACTAGGGGAAGCTGCAACTCAGGTATTATGGTCCGAGTTTTTTCTACTCTTTCTAGCATATGAAGTCGAAACTTGTTCTTCTCTTATTCCCCTTTCATATATTATACCATCTTATCCTTTGTTCTGTCAGCCTAGTTTTTTTTTTTCCTGTTACAACTTCCACTCAGCTGAGTAAGTAAGCTGTCACGATTATTTGTGCAACTCTTATGTGTTTGCAGTCCTGTTGTATAGTTAACCAAAATTGACATTAACCTCATCGGTTGATATGCTTCCATGTTGATGGATCAACACAATAAACTATGATGTTATCAACCTGATGATAAAGCTAAAAATCCAAGCTTTAGATGGCGTTTCTCCACCTTAAAGAAATTGACCATTGAGGGAACGAGTTAAAAAAAAAGGAAAATTTTGATGAAACGCAGCCTATAAAAGATGGGTACTTATGGTACTCAAAATCATGACATGCTGATGGGTTGGCGGCATTGGTCAACTGACTTACGACATAGGTATATCGGACAATCTTTGCTCAGCATGAAGTTAGCCCCTATATGAAAGTTTTGTATTTGTGTACATTGTTCTTGTGTATGTACAATACATATATTATATACTCGTATCCAAGTGTCAAATCTCTGGACTTCATTTGGCTTACACCTGTCAACTGACAACAACAAAATTTGAGCATAGTATCCAATTTAAGATCCCATTCTTGACAGTGTCACTTACGTTAAGCCTTAAGGTGTAGAGTATCCCTATGAGCTTAGATTTTAGGTTCTAACTCTAAGGATTTGCGTTACTACTCAGAAGTCGAGAGTTAAAAACTAAAATGTAGCAGAACTTTAAACTTTAAACCTAAATTCTAGGTGAGATGCTCTCTCTCATAGTGAAAAAAAAAAAAAGAATATCATAATGGTTTTCTTTTTTTTTTTTTTTTTTGGTGCCAAAATCATAAAGGCTATTTGAAATGATTGTTAACTGTTATTTCAGCGACTATCCAAATCGTTCAAGGAAAACCACTATCCAGACCGATCTATGAAGGAAAGTCTGGCCCGAGAACTAGGAATAATGGCTAAGCAGGTCAGACCACCTTTTATCTCGGCATCAGTATTACAGTTTCCCTTATTTTTATAAATGTCTTAACAGATATCATAATTTCTTTATCCCGGTATATTATTGCAGGTAAGCAAATGGTTTGAAAACGCTCGCCACTTTTGGAAAGTGAGTGTGGATAAGAGTGCTGCAGGAAATGGCACTCCCTTGCCTCAAACAAATGGAAAGCAACTTGAAAAAGGTGATACACCTATTGGAGATTCTGATCAGAGTGGAGCTCAAAACAAGGAATTACCCAGGACAAATGATCCTATGACAGGTTCCTGCAGCGGGGATGCAAAAGATGGTGAATTGGTGACTCCGAAAAGCAGTAAACGAAAGGCTATAACTCCAAACAATAGAAAGAGAAAGCGTAAATCAGATGATCCTGATCCAGAAAACAAGACACCAGAAACTAATAGAAAAGGTACCGGAGTTATGACTAGACAAAGGAAATCAATTGCTTGATTCAAATTTTGCTCCTCAAAGGAGAATAATTTTAACCATGTACCCCTTGCAAGAGAGATCTCTTGTGGGGCGAGAAAATCTGGCAAAATCCTGAAGGATTAATCCAAGAAGTGCGCCAATGTTTCGTGTATCTTGGTGATGAGCTTGGGTTGTTTCCTGTTTCAGGTGAGTCGGAAGAAATTGCACCCCTCACAGATGCTCTATAGTATACTTCTGTACAAAGAGTTCGTCAATTTTAATTACTGAATGTTGTTCTTGCTATCAAACAGCTCCTGTTCTTACCGATCTTCCATTTTTCTGATGCTGTCTAGTCCTGTGCTAGAAATTCACTCGTCACAGTACGACTCCTGAAAGACAATTGAGTGTTTGTACACAACCGTGTAATATGCGGCAAAGGTTCTCTGTGTGGCGCGTTTAGATATTGGTCGTTGGATCTAAACCAACGGACCAGATATTGGTCGTTGAATTGTGGTGGTGGTGGTGGTGGTGGTGGTGGTGGTGGTGGCTGAATTGCAGTGACGATTGTTTCAATGGCGGTGGCGGTGTCTTAAATGGTTGTGGCAGTAGAGATTGGAGATGGAAGCGATGTCTTCAATGCCCAATGCTTTGATTAGAGCCTTAATACTTGTGGTTTAGGGTTTCAGTCTAAGATTTTGGTGACCAGAACCAAATCCTTTATTCTGTCCTCTCTGCATAAATTAAAAAATGTCAATACTAAACACATGTTTAACAAAAGCTCCACGCAAACTTCAAGCTACTCACAAGCTTGACGAACTTGTGAACGTTGCAAAGTTGGAAGTCCGGTTTGGTTTACGGTACTGCCACGCCTCCCCATCAAATTTATTTCTAATATTAATGGGAGCTCGGGTGTAGTCAATTTGGATTTTAGAGAATTTTAATGGATTTTTTTTAAGTGACATATTTCAAAGGATATTAATAAACTCTTTTTAATCTATATGGATTTTGGTAGGTTTATATGGATTTTTATTATAGATTTCTTTATGGATTTGTATGAATTTCTATAGATTTATAGTTGATTTCAACAGCGTAAATGATATAAAAATTTGACACACAAAGTAGAAATTTAGATGAAGCAACTACAACAAAAACATTTTGTAAAAAGCTCAAGGTCATGTTCTGGTCTACTATGCCATTAGTATCCTCATCAACCAATCTTTGTCAATGAAAATGCTAAATAGATAAATACACAACCACGAACCAACCATTAATTATTCTACACACAACTTTCAAATGGTGAAAACACCGCGGTTCAATTCAACTTGTGAGTAGTGTTGGGTGGTGCTGGAGCCATTGATGAAAATGTTGCAAAGCAAACCATGGATGCAGATTGTGTTACATAAATATCGTATCTTTAAATTTTGCTTCAGGATTACAAAGTTTGATCTTTCGACCCCACATCCAGAACTCCAGGTTTAAGGTAAATCTTCCTTTTCATAGAATGTTGAAGTTCATGCTTGCAAGTCATGTCTTGTCCACAATTCAGAAATAAATAAAATAACAGAAATAACAGAACTTGATTCTAATACTTTATTAACTAAAAATATTTGCTATACAGAATGAAATATAGAAATAAGTACAAGAATTAAAATGGTACTAACTTGATTACAACAGGTAGAGGCTAGCGCAAAAGCTATGTCATTCGAACAGTATTTTCGTCCCACTCTTGTGCTTGTGGTTCTACAACGTTTGCTCGACCAGGATACAACTACCTAATTCTACAACTCGCATTGGATTATAGAATTCTAGCGAATTGCTTTGTGTGTTTACTCTCTAGAAAGTTTGTACGCAAGAGAAGGAAGAAAATATGATTTATGATGGAACTTAGACTTTAGTTATATAGGCTCTTTCATACCTCTTCAAATACCTTTTGGATGTATCTGAAACCACACAACTCTTTCCTAAGAGTTGTGTCTATTAATCAAAACGTTTTTTAATTAATTTAATTAAAAAAACTTAATTCGAAATTAAAATTAATGATCAGATTAATTTTAATTCTTAGGCCCCAAGTGCCCCAAGGGCCTTTGTCTTGATCAAGGAAGAAAATATCGGTAATATCGGAAATATCGGTAGTCCGAAAACACGGAAATATCGATGGAAATATCGGGATAATATCGATATCGATAAAAATTACATGGAAACCACGGAAATTGTAAGAAAAACTTGGAAATTTTTATTGAAACTTTACAGGATGTTTATTTAGTCAATTATCTATTAATTTATCATAAAAAATTGGAAGGAAATGCATTGCATGATGGATTTAACTGATTTAAGTTGATTATATAGCGAGCTGGCAAACATTGTGAGTGTATAAAATATATAATAATTAATTAAAGAAGTTTAAACACACCATAATCGTTTATATATAATGAATTAGTACAATATTTTACACTTTATACATTGTATGGTAAGATACATGAGTGACTAAGTACCACATAGAGTTCCTATGAGGTTCAAAATTTTCACTATCTTCATCATCACTATGTGTAGAGTAAGTGTATTGTGAAGAGTAGTCAGCAACCATAGCAATTGTTTTCAAGAACCGAAACCCAAAAGTCAATAGGAAACCGAATACTTCGGTATTTTTCGGGATTTCAGGATTACCAAACAAATGGGATTTGGAAACCAATCCCATATCGAAAATTTCGGTATTTTTCATGATGGTTTTGGTTTGGGACTTTTTCGGTTTGGTTTGGGATTTTCGGGAATTTTTTCCAACCATACATGTAAGTGACCAAATAAAAAATAGAAAAATTAAAAACCACATGTCATTGACTAAGTAATTAATTGACACAATTTAAAATATAATACCACAAAAGATTTGAAATATGTGCAAATTTGTTTCTTGCAAAAAGAATTCAAAACAAAACCATATATATAAATAGTTTAGCATGTTTTCATAAAAACGTAAGTGGTATGGTGGTCAAGTCGCTGAAGGAGTTAGATTGGAGGGGTTCGAACCCCTTTATGTGCATGTTTGAGACTTTTCAGAATTTTTCAAATATTTTTAGGTTCATCTCGCGATATTATATATAATATCGCGATAATATCGATATTATCGCGATATATTAACGAAAATTAAAGGAATACTCACGAAATATCGTGATATGAAAAAAACGATAATATCGGCGAAATATCGCCGATATTATCGATTTTTAAATCTATGGTCTTGATTAATTAATATTAATATTATGGTATAATCATTAAGCCTAATCCACACAATTAGTGGCCCAAACCTCAATCCTCATTCCAAATGGTCCAACACCTAATCACTAATAAAGACGACTAACTTAATATAAGGACCTCAAGTTCTCTTGAGTTCCCCGATGTGGGACTAAAGGAGCTCAAAAACTCCAACAATACCCCACATTTTGAACCGACTATTAGGTCCTAGGGTAAGGTGAAAAATGAGAGTAAACAATATATGTGAATATAAAATCTTGAACTAATCGGATTTAATAGATGGCGCAATGAATATAAAATCTTAAATTGTTCATCTCCGCAGTAAATCAAGACAATAAGCAAAACATATGTCACACCAACACATCGCAAATTCATACGTTTGTGTTCATTTTGGTCATAAACAAATCCTGGATTCATGAGAGCTTTAGAGAATGTAGCCATATAATTCTCGTAAATGCGACCCCACATTTACTCTCATATAGGTGATAATGATTAAGAATAGGCTGCTACTATTCCACTTGACTTACAAGTATCAATATCATTAAACTAATGTATCCTACACCCATCAGCAGTCATCACACTTCTTCCATCATAGGAATGGGTATGTAAGTGTGTTTCTTCTTTGAATCTAACCAAACCAGTTTGCCTATTAAACCTAAACCATGGGATCTCCAATCAACTAGGTTAGGTTTCCATTTGGCAGTTTCATTTTACTCTATTGGCTTTAAACCCATTCCCCTAGATGTATGCTTAACTTGCTCTCTAGATAAACCTTTTGTAAGCGAATCCGCAATATTATCTTTTGACTTGACCTAGTCAATAGAAATTACACCACTAGAGAACCATTGCTTTATTGTATTATGCCTTCGTCTAATTTGTCTAGACTTCCCATTGTATACACTATTTTTAGCTCGATATTGTGCAGCTAAACTATTACAGTGTATACATATTGTCGTTACAGGTTTAGGCCATATGGGAACATCTTCCAAAAAATCTCTTAGCCACTTAGCTTATTCTCCTGTCTTATCAAGAGCTATAAATTCTGATTCCATCGTTGATTGGGCTATGCATGTTTGTTTGGAAGATTTCCAAGATATTGTTGCTCCTCCCAAAGTAAATACATAATCACTTGTGGATTTCATATCAGTATTATCGAATATCCAATTCACATCAGTAAATCCTTCAAGCATAGAAGGATACCTCGTATAATGCAATCCATACTTCATTGTATGCTTTAAGTATCTTGTTGATGCACAAAACCGGAGGGGTATTGGAACAATGTAAATCCGATCGTGAATCTGCAAGAAAGTAATTAACACAAGATGTATCGTGGTTCACCCCAATGTTTGGGCTACATCCACACTGATATTGTATTTCTCTAAGATGTTGAAGAGGAAGAGAGAGAGCTTCTGAAGGTGAGATAGCTCTTCTTAATCTGAGAGGCTTGAGGGGATGAAGAGGCTTAAGAATTGGCCTCTTTTAATGAGGATAGTGAGGGGTCAGGCCTAAGAATTGGCATCTCCAAATGAGGAGAGTGAGGAGTCTTTTTATAGAATAAGGGTTCCTCACTTATTACATATTTACCCCTTCATTTATTACATAATTACATTTGAGTCCTCCGAGTATTTATACAAGATCTAAATACGAAGGCCCTAAGTATGGTAGATACAGTAGTCCCCCAAGTCTTCAGTCAAGAGAGTCTTTTGACTGGAGACTTGAAATTCAGTCCATGTATGGGCTGAAGTAATTAGATGTCGTCTAGGATTGATACTCGATATGAGGTGGTGCTTAATCTGAAACGATGCTTAACTAGAAGTAGCGCATGTTGCGAGGCTGCTTGGCTTGTGGCTTATGTTGCCTTGGTTAGCTCGGCTTGTGGCGTTGAAGGTGAGGGAGTCTTTTTTATAGAATAAGGGCTCGCTCCTCAATACATAAATGATGGGTTAGAGTCGATGCTCGCGGCGAGGCGGTTGCTCAGCAGGCGGCGATGTTCTCTAATAATGGTGAGGGAATCCCTTTTATAGAATAAGGGCTCGCTCCTCAATACATAAGTGATGGGTTAAGAGTGATGCTCGCGACAAGGCGGTTGCTCAGCTGGCGGCGTGCTCTCTAATGAAGGTGAGGGAGTCTCTTTTATAAAATAAGGGCTCGCTCTTCAGTACATGAATAATGGGTTAGGAGTGATGCTCGCGGCGAGGCGGTTGCTCAACTGGCGGCGATGCTCTCTAATGAAGGTGAGGGAGTCCCTTTTATAAAATAAGGACTCGCTCCTCAGTACATGAATAATGGGTGCTATCTAATGAAAGTGAGGGAGTCCCTTTTATAGAATAAGGGTTCGCTCCTCAATACATAAATAATGGGCTAAGTCCCCCAAGTATTTTTCATAAGGCCCAGTTAAGGCCCAATATATGCTACATAATGTAGTCCCCCAAGTCCTCAGTCAATAGGGTATGTTGGCTGGAGACTTCAAATTGAATCCATGTATAGGTCGAAGTGGCGGTTGTTCGGAAACGGTATTTGTATATGAACAAGGAACATCTCAACGGAGGCGAGGACCCTCAGTTCCCAAATGGACGAAACAACTTTGTTCGTTTGATATGTCCGGAAAATGCATTAGTGATAATTCTAGTGCATTTTCAAAATATGTTGCATCGGAGGTTAGAGACCACAGAAATCTCCCATTGGCGAAGCATTGGCGTAAGATTAAGGATGTAGATAAGGAAGCTTTCTGGAATAGAATTAAGGTATAGATATTTTTATTTTTACTAGAAAATAAAAGAATAATTCAATGATTGTTATAATATTTGACTTGGTTGATTTTTTATTTTTTATTTATTTTTTATGGATGTAGGGAAATATTGTTTTTGAAGATGCAGATATACCAAAAATACCTTTGATCCGCTTTATGACGCTTAAGGTTGCTGAGCATGCACATAAAGAGTTTAGAAATAAGTTAAAAAAAAAGTATTATACCGAGAGAGCAGCAGAGGAGCGTCGCCAGCCTCCTCCTGATGTGAATCCTACCCAGTGGGGTAATTTGTTGGCATACTGGAGTGGAGATAAAACAAGGGTAATCGTTATGTAGTTTATTTCGTTATAACTATAAATTTGTCTAATAAATTTTTTATTTTTATTTTCAGGAGGTTGCTGAAAAAAACAAGATTAATCGGCAAAGGAAAACAATGAACCATACTACTGGTACAAAATCTTTTGCAAGAAAGCGACAAGAATATGTATGGATTGTACAATTTGAAGTAATGTTATTTTAAATATTTTATAGTTGTTATAAATTTTAATTTTAATGAGGTTTGCTTAAAATCGTTTGTGTGAAATTTTAGTTTTGGTAAAGCAGAAGAAGCATGGGAAAGAAGCCAATCCTGTAACCTTTTTTCGTGAATGTCATACACGAAAAAAATGAAACTTGGATTGATGAAACCTCGGAGCGTACAAGGGTAATTTATTTTACTGTGTTAGTATTTCATTGTTATTAATTTTTATTATATATAGCTTATTTTTCTGTTTTACGATTGAATTTTTATTTTTAAAAATTGTAATGCAAGGCAACAATGGAGAGCAATCTGCAAACTTTGATTCAGTCGGGGCAAGAGGATAATGAAGATCTTAGGACCCGAGTGTATGTTGATACAATGGGTCCTGAGAGGTATAATAGAGTCGGAGGATATGGTCATGGGGTGACTCCTGATATGGTGTCCTATGCGTCTTCTTCATCTTCTACATCAATTTCCTCCAAGAGGTCATCTAACAGTGCAATGGCATTGCTGATGACTCAAAATAATGAGTTGAAATTGAGGGACGAAAATAACAATAAACGGATTTCGGACCTAGAGAACAAGCAAAGTCAGATGTTTGCATGGCTTTTCTAAAGATTTCAGCCACAACCACAACCACAACCACCATATAGCCCGGGAACCCAACAGTCAGGCCAGAGTCAGCCTCCTCCTCCTTAACAGTCGGGTCAAAGTCAGCCACCCCCTGCATATCCGTATGCTGGCCATAATCAGTAACCTCTGTATCCTATGTATTCGATGCCTATGCAGCCCACGACATACATGCAGCAGCCGCCTATGCCATACATGCAGCAGCTTCCCATGCCTTACATGCAGCAGCCTCCCTATCAAGTGCCAATATATTGACCCGAGATGGCTGCTCCTTGTCCTGAATTTCCAGCTGGGGGGTTTGCTGAAATGCTTGCGGGTGTTGGATCTGATGTGGACTTGTCGAGGATGTTGGCATCAAATATAGGACCTCAAGGACGAGAAGGATATGTGCCACATTCAGGCGCAGATTCGGTTCAGTAGTTTATTTGGTTCGCTTTCTTGTCAGCTAAATATGATACTTTAATCGTTCTATCTTTTTTGTCTTTTTATGTTATGTTTGTAATGTCGGATTTAGTAGTTGTTATGACGGATGCATTTTTGTATATTAAGTGGAACGTTGGATGTACAATATTTGTGTATTTTGGCACTATTTTTCTTGTTAATTATTTTCATTAATGTTTATTTTGGCCTTTATTATTATAATTATATAAATTTTTTCTGTTACAATTAATTGAAGACGAATGCAGTTTGTCGGTTTTATTTATTTATTATTATTAACAAAGGTGGTGTCGGTTAAGACCGTTATTAGTTTACATATTTTATTTATTTAATTGTTATTTGACGTCGGTTTATGGGATATTAAATTGATTTAATTTTATTTCGGCGTCGTTTAAAAGCAACGGTAGGATGGATATTTTACAATTAAATTGCTAATGAACGTCGCCTTAAAGCGACATAACTTGTACGTATACGTCGGCTTAAAGCGACGTAATGTGTACGTATACGTCGCTTTAAACCGACGTGAATTTTAGTGTCGCTTTAAAGCGACGTTGTTTAGTGGCGGTTTAAGCCAAGAAACCGACGCTAAAGCCCTTTTGTGACACTAGCAATAGTGTCACTTTGAAAATGCGACATTACATTGTTTTATGTCGGATTTTGCCAAATTTCCGACAGAAATCGGATTTCTCGTCGGTTTTTGCTCCGACGGTGATAGCATATATTGTAGTAGTGGGTGGAGATGAGATTCTTTATAGCCCTTGTTATATGCATAAATTGGCTCTCAAATCCTACAAAATCCATTACTTAATGAAATTCTTCAAAATCTATAACATTTTGAATACCTATAGATTTGTACATTGAATTTTAAATCTTAATTGGCTACCATTGGATTTGGATGTATTCTTTTAAATTACGTTAAATCTTACTTTGGCTATACCATGATTTTAAAGTCCTTTAAAATTCTCTTCAATTTCCTAATTAACTACAAACTGATTCTAAAATCTTTTAAAATCCTTTAAAATCTTAATTTAATTACACCTCCAAAGTTGCAAACTATACATGTAAGTGGAGCCTGACACTTATATAGGAGTCAAACAAAAGTAAAGAAATCCAAACTGTCAAAACTCAAGAGCGGGAAACAACGATTTCGAAATGGAAAAGTACCGCCATTCTATTCCTTTGTCTTCCCCAAAAGCTTGATAATCCTGCTGGCTGGCAAAAAAGGGGAAGAAAAACCAGACCCTCTCTATTCTCAAATTTCAATCATGGACGACAGCGCCACCACCAACACCAACCGCTCGTCTAATAAGCGATCCTCCTCCACGTCTCCGTCCTTGCAGATTCCTGCTCCCAAGAGGCGAGTCGTCCTGGGCGAACTCACCAACTTGCCGATTCAGGACTCGGATCGGAAGAAACCCAATAGGAACTGGATTAAGAGGAAGAGTAACATGATGAAGAAAGAAGAGGAGGAGGTCCATGAGACGGAGATTGTTTCGAGCTCTGTCGACCCAAGCAAGTCTGAGTTCTCATCTTCTATATATCGGCATCTTCACTCCTTGGAGGTATATATATCATTTGAAACTTTTGGGTTTCTGATTTATGCTCGTTGGTATTGATCTTCCGGTAAAGATTTGAATTTGATGATTGGGTTTGTGCGTTTTTAATTTGCATAATGTTCAGAGAGTCGAGTTTTTGTTGTTGTTGTTATTTGAATCTGGAGTGAGTTATGGAATCTAATCCCCATGATTAGATTGGTTTATTTCTTGAAGATATGGTCAGGTTTAAATTTCTTTTTACGTGGCTTTAAGCTTTTCTTTTTGTTTCGTAAATTCGACTTCTGATCTGTAAATTTTCCTTTTGGTAAGTTCTTCACATTGTTTGGTTTCCATCATAATGTTAAGAATTTTGATTTGTTGTTGACATTTGATTGGGAAGTCACCTTTTGGACTTCGATTCAGATTCATAAAACCAAGTGGTAGTTTTGTTTGGTTTACGTTTATGATTAATAATAGTTTGTGGTTTTTCCTATGGTCCATTTAATTTATTGAGAAGCTGTAGTACCCGTTTTTGCACCATCAGGCCGTTGTATGGAAGGAAAATCAATAGGATTAATGATAACTATCTTAGTTATCTTATCATGATTTTATCGGGATTTTATCGAATATTAATGGGGTATGTGCTATTAACAGAAGCTTAGCTCAAATAAGACAGTTCTTTTTTAAATTTTACCATTACTAGGTTGAGGGGAGAGTTCGAAATTATTACAATAATTTAGTGAAACGGGAGTTTTGAACCCGGGTCGCATGGGTAGAAACACAACACCCTATACACTAGGATATTGAACCACATACCAAATAAGACACAGTTAAGGTAGTGTGAATTTTTACTTCTCCAATTTAACAATGAAACCCCCATAATTCCACTTTTATTTTCTCTCTATCTTCATTTTTGCATAAGCAAACACACTTGTATTCTGTAGATAGATAGGAAATGGTATCTAAGTTAATGGCTGACACTGGTAGTGTGTGGTTCAGATGGAGGCAAACAAGAGGCCGTCACCTAGTTACATGGGTAGGGTGCAAAATGATATTTCACCAAAAATGCGAGGAATTCTGGTGGATTGGTTGGTGGAGGTTGCAGAGGAATATAAGCTTGTTACAGACACCCTTTATCTCACTGTGTCGTATCTTGACAGATACCTTTCTTCATATGCTGTCAGCAGGAGCAAGCTACAGCTTCTTGGTGTTTCTTGCATGATTATTGCCTCGTACGAACTTGCATACCTTATACTAGCTTTGTTCCAACTTTAAAAGTTGTCTGGACATTCTTGAAATGGTAACTTGAATATGGTTTTGTGATGCAGAAAATATGAAGAGATTTGTCCTCCACATGTTGAGGACTTCTGCTATATAACTGATAATACCTACATCGTGGAAGAGGTGACCAATTTGAGTGTCTGTGTTATTGTATTTCTATTTCTTAGCTTTTTTAACTAAATGTTGAATTTGGAATTACCATTTAGGTGTTGGAAATGGAGAGGGATGTGGTCAAATTTTTGAACTCTGACACCGGACCTCCTACAACAAAGAATTTCCTCAGGCAAGATGATCTTTTGAAATACTATTTTGGTCATCTTGTTTGTCTTGCTTGTTATATGTTGTTTCTGCTTCTCTTTTCGTTGGACTGATGTGATTGATGTCTGACAACTGTTACTAATGCAATGGATTTCCAGACTCTTCACCAAAGCTGCCCAGGACAATTACAACGTAGGGCTATCATTTTCTACTGTTCTGATGCTGATTTATACTCTCTTCCTTCTTTGTCTCTGATTCTGTTATTTTTCTGCCTTTTACAGTCTGCTGGTGTGTTCGAATACTTGAGTTGCTATCTTTCGGAGCTAAGTTTGTTAGACTACAGCTGTGTCCAGTTCCTACCATCAGTTGTTGCTGCATCAGCTATTTTCCTGTCGAGGTTCACGATCCAACCTGATGTGCATCCTTGGGTAAGAAATAATGCAGCGGATAACGTATAGTAATTAACCTGAGATTTGACATTCCAAAGCCAGTAATCATTAGAGATAGTTTTGTCAGTTAAGAGAGTATTTGATACAGTTTAAGAAGGTAGTGATAACTTTGAAAGTTATAAAAATTAGGTGTAAATTGTACAAAATTCATTACTACAGTGAGTGAGGGAAGAGAATTACATGCAGAACACAGGCATAGCACTTGGGGAACTAGTTATCACTGTAAAGTTGGAAATTATAATCTTGTCACTCGAGGAAGATTAATGGCTGATTTTTAGAAATATTGAAATGATTTTAGACCACGAATTTACTTGTATATTCTGCAGAGCTTGGCATTGCAGTCCTATTCCGGTTATAGACCATCCGACCTGAAAATGTGTGTCCTTGCCGTTCATGACTTGCAGTTGAACAGAAAACCAAGCTCTTTGCGAGCAATAAGAGAAAAATACATGAGGCCAAAGGTAATGTAGTTTTACGTTCTCATATTTTTGGTACATAACTTTTCAAAACGGCTTTAGTTTCTGTGGGTAGCTGGAATTTACTTTACTATAACGGTGTAGTGCCTTTGCATTTCTGGAACCGTATAAGCTCGAAATTTATAGGACTTGTGCTTTCTGCTTTCCAGAAATGTTTATCTAATCATGATGAGTCCACTGTTTTCCGACAGAATAAAAGCGTGGCCAAATTGTCTTCGCCCTCGGAAATTCCTGGAGCTTACTTTGAGGCCATCTACCCATGAACCGTTCTAGATTTCCAAGGAAAATGACATTCAAGTTTGACATAGTTTTGTTCAAGTTTTCTACACAAACACATTTCCTAGGAGCAAGCTGAAGGAAGTGCTTGCTGCACAGTTAGATGCAGATTGCAGAAGGGACATATTACCTCAGGTTTGGAGCAACTCTGGAGATTATGCTGAATATAATTTTTTTTTTTATTTTTTCTTGAGATAAACACAATGTTTATTCTCTGGACCCAAATATCTGTAAATTTACATGGATGTGGATAAGGGATTGCAATTTTGTTGAAGCATAGCTATATTTGTTTTTTGGTTTTTTTTTAGTACCTCACGTAATATTGAATGCACTCTACATTAAAAATTAATATTAAATGACATACGTTCCTTACTAAGCAATGATAATTTTGATTTTATTAAGTTTTAAAAAGAATTATGAAATTTCTAAATAGACCTCAAATCACTTTTAATATATTTCATCTTCTTTAACTCTCAATACTCTCATCCTTCATTGTTGAACAAACACTAACTAGTCAAACTACAAACACGTTAATTGAGAAAAGTTATTTTAGAAGAAAGGAACACGAAATCGATGTTTCGAAAACTTCACATGAGGTTAAGACTTCATAATTTTCATTCTTTTAATGATTTCAACAGCATTGGTAATTATTTATGCCTAATTTTTCTTTCTAAAATACCTGAGTTATTTAAGCTATAACCCTATGTGATTTGGACAAGGATTATCTTTCCTTCTTTTTTCATTTCCTTTCATTCCCTTCTCTCATATTCTTTATTTTATTTTTCTCTTATATAAAATTAATACAAGATATTGACGTGGTTTAACTTTAATCATTCAAATAAGAAAGAAGGAAAGAGGAAGGAAAAAAAAGAGATGAAAGAATCATACTCCATGTTATTTACGCCTTTCTAATGTACTTGTGGATATTTATGGGTTCTGAGTTCTGACAATCATGCTTACGATTCCCCAAATACCTACTTGGTTTACTAATGTACGCAAAGCATTTTGGTTTTTTGTTGTACGCAGTGTATTTTGGAAACCATAATACCCAATAACGGAGGAAACCCTACGATCCAATTCATAGGAGCCTTTTATTTCTTCCCAAATACCTGCTTAGATTCCTCAAGAAACCATACTAGCCATAGGGGTGGAAAAAATACCGAAAATTCGAATCGAAAAAATCTCGAAACCGAACCAAAAAAATCCCAAACCGAAAATCCCAAAAAATTCGGTACCCAATCCTCCTGAAATTTTGATACGGAAATCGGTCTCACATTTTTATTCGTTCAGTAATCCCGAATCGAACCGAAATAAAATATATATATTATATAATTTTAAATATATATTTGGAATTGTAACAGCCGTTGGATTTGGTTGAGATTTAATCTCAACCGTTGAATCCAATTAAAACCCTCACTTAGTCACTCTCTCTCGACCTCACCTCACCTTTCTCATCCTCATCGATTTCTCTCGATCTCTCTCCTCCTTATTTGCCGTCTTCGAATCCGGCCACATCACACAAGTGACTCACCTTTCTCTCTCTCGACTAACCTCCTTGATCTCCCTCTCTCTCTCTCTCTCTCTCTCGACTTCTCATCCCTCATTGAAAAACACGTTGCAGGACTGATAGTAGCTCAGGTGATAGCATTGTCGATCCTTACCAAGAGTTTGGCTTTGTTTAAAGGACTTAGACCTTCAAGCCTTAAATTCAATCAGTCTTAGACTCTCTTTGTCTCTCCTTCTCGAATTCGAAGCTCAGCAGCCACCTACCCTCTCACAATCTGACTCCGACGAACTCTTTCCACTCTGAGTGGGGCTTAGGATTTCGAATTGGGGGCTCATGTCAGGAGAAGGATGCGGGTCCGTCTGATTATCTCTTCACTTTGTGTCTCTCTTAACCACTGATTCACTGTCACTCTCTCTGATTTCAATTTTTGTTTTTAATGTAGGTTCAGATGATTTCAATTTCAATTTAGATGATTTGGATTTTGATGCAGGTTTAGTTTCGGGAAATCCCGAAATACATAAAATATTTCGGGAATCCCGAAGTTTCAGTTCTGAATCGGTCATCGGATTCTTGTCCCAAAAATTTTTGGTTCAGAATTGATATGCCACTTTCGGTTTAGTATCCCATACCGAACCAACCCTACTAGCCAATATTTACCTCAGCCTAATGTTTATTTACAATTCCCAGAAAACATAGTACCCAATGCCACTACTACTACTAATCAACAATTTTAAATAATTTTCAGCATTGCATTTACACAAAATACTAGTGACAGAATTATTATTTAAATGCATCTCTCTTTGAAACTTCTGTAAAAGTTAATATGCATTATTTTTTCTTTGTGATATCAAGTTAAACTTCTAACCATGTACCGATTCTGCGGTGTGAGGGTATTAGGGGAAGTATGTGGGGGTGTATTAAGATAAATGTTTAATTGAAAAGACAAATGTGAAGTGTATTAAGTATATGAAGTTTATTCAACAATATGTAAGATGTTAATATAATAAGTCTTTTTTTTTTAAGGTTTTTATCATATCTATTCATGTTTTATCATATCAAAATTTGAATCTCGATTTTTACTATGTGGGCTAGTAAATGCGTGGAAGTTAACAATTAGAATAACTACATTTCTTTGTCATACTAATTTTAGTTAGGATTTTTGTCTTCAACCTAATACGTCTTACATTTAAATGCTCTCTTCATTTTTTTCATACAATGGTATACATACACTAAAGGAGTGGAAGCATTAATGATAATTTGAATTAAGACCATTCACTTGCAAATAAAAAAGGACTCGTTTGGAAGTGTTTTTCAAAATGACCAAAAACGCTTTTGATGAAAATGTTTTTGCAACTAATCTTAGTAAAAATGTAAGTGAATTCTCAAAAAAAAAAAAAAAAAAAAAAACATTGAAGTGCTTTGTGGAAGAAGCACATAACTATCGATTCTTTCAAAAAAACACTTGCAGTGCTTTTGGAACCAAAAAGTGCTTTTAGTTATTTTAAAAACATTTTTAAATGAGCTCGTAGTATACTACTAAATTGTAATAGCTATAATAAATATTAATATATAAACAATACAACAATTGACCACAAAAATTACCATAACCCAAACCCGGAAAAAGATTAGAGAAGTGTCCATTCCAAAGTCCGAGACATTTTATGAACAAATTACGTGTTCTATAAAGTCAACTGGCAATAAAAATAGTAACTTGACTTATAACATAAGCCTATATAGGTTACTCATCCGTGAGAGGAAATTATAGCTATGATTCTTGAATTTTAACATAATTGGAGTAATGGTCTATCAACTAAAAATCCTATAATTGGTTCATTAACTCATCAAAATGTGCATTTATGGTCATTTTCGTAAATTTCGTTAGAACTTACGTCAAAATGAGTCACATGGCATGCACATGAGGCTAAATGAAAGGGTTAATATGGAAAACTAAATGAGAAAAAATTGTAGCAATGGTCCCTCTACTTTGAACCAATTGAGGTAATCGTCCCTCAATTTTGTAGTAGGATTCTCTCCCCTTTTTTCCCCTCCCCTTCATTCCCCTCCTATTTGAATAGTTATGGTTAAGCCACATCAACATCTTATATTAATTTTTTTTTATAGAGAGAAAGATAAAATGGAGAGTGAGAAGAGTGGAGGAAACAGGATGAAAGGAACTATAGATGCACTATTATTTCAATTGGGTTAAAGTTGAAGGACCATTACGTTTTAAAAATGAGCTTAGCTAGTGCCACCAGGCGATGGAGTACTGCTGTGATTTAGGCCAAATCGTTGAGCAAAATCGGGTTCGATTTAGGCACCTGCATAGGCGCTTTCTAGGCGTTCTAGGTGGCGACCTAGCGACAATCCAGGCAGTGACCCAACGCGGCGATCTAGATGGTGGTCTTTTTTTTTTTTGTTACAAACTCTGTTATCTTTTGTCGCCATCACAACTCTCATCTTCGCTCGCTGCCGATCTAATGAGAAGAGGGAGGGTGGAAAAGAGAGAGAGCGGTGATGTGGTGGAGCGATGAGAACATGGACTTGCAAAGCAAACATCGATTTGCTTTTGGAGCTGTGTGGAAGAAGACTTGGTCTTTGATGTGAAATAATCCAACACGCAAATTAAACCCTATTGATGACAATTGTAGTATTAAGCAAGTAGGGATCGTTCTAAACTGGGGATTAACTAGGGCTGCTAATCTACCTAAATTAAACTCTAAAACACTAAACTAAGCTTAAAAACACAAGACTAGACTCTATAGACTCTAAACTGACCTAAAACACTCAAAACAACAAAACTAACTTAAAAAGACTCAAAACAGGTTTTAAGGACTATTTGGACGAATTTAACTCTAGTGAGACTCAAAACACTAATTTGGACAGATTGAAACACCTTTTTAACTAATCTAAGACACTTAATTGAAAGGGGGATTGATTTGGACGAAATTAATTAAATTGAACAGATTGTAAACTAAAGCAAACTAGGTATGAAATTGGGTGAATTGAATGGTGAAATAGGCTAGTTAGAGGATCCTTCTCCACACATAAACATATGCCACATAAATCGATTTCCAGTATTGTTTCTTTAAACCATGAATAACAATGCCCCAAATTAATCGTGAATGCACAAATTAACTCTCAGATTTCCCTAAATTCATTGAATTGAATGGACAACGCATCGCAACCAAATTATTCTCATCAAGTTCCCTATATGAATAACATGATAGAGATACATTCAAAGATCATTAAGTTCCACGGAAATCATAAGTATTGACAAGGCAATTATAACTATGAACTGGATAATACTCTTGCCAAGAATCTACTTAACACGATTGTGACTAACAATCTCCACTACTTGTAATTATAAGTTTCTAACGATTAGGTGAAAGTCCCTTATAATTTAGTATCAGATTCATGCATGCAAACTAAGTATGCATCCTTAATCAATACACAAGAATAAGTTATCAATCAAATAGATAAGTAAATCACATCCATGTTTTACGAAACAATAACTGAAAGGAATCAATTCATATTAAATATATGTCCATGACTTCGAATTCACCACTAACTAATAAGAACTTAGTTACACATGTTCATAGCAATTGAAAAGCAAATTGAAATAAACATTGAAACTAAAACGAGGGAAGAAAGAACTCTTAGAACTCCCAAGGATGCAGATGGCTTGTGCACAAGGTCCTCCTTCATCAATGGAATGCACGACAAGAATCTCCTTCTTCTCCAAGGGTGCGGCAGAGATGTATGTTGGTGTAGAATGATGTAGAATGGTTTAGAATGGTGTATAGGGTGCGGCAAGGTGTGTCTCTGAATGGTATGAGGGGTGGTGGACAAAATTGTGGCTGAAAACACATATTTATAGCCTAGGGTTTTGACAAATTCTGGTGGGAAAAGGCTTAGGATTTTCGGCAAAGGCTTGGGCCTCAATCCAAGGGGGAAAAGAACTAGGGTTTGTGCAGATTTTAGGGTTTCTAGAAGGTTTTGGGGCGCCACTTTTGTAGGGAATTCTAGAAACAATGTTATGTGGCTGACTTCTAGAAGAACAAGGCCTAAAAACATGCAACACGAATGTAGGAATAGATAAGGCCTTCTAGAAAGGTTTCTAGGTGATTTAAATCAGAAATTAACTCCCCCTTGCAGCAGGAATTAAGTTAGGAAAATATTAGGATAGGATAGGATAAGATAAGATAAGGTTTGTTTGGATACGATAAAGTTGGATAAGGTTTTGGATAATATCTCTTCTTTTGAGCTGATTCCTTATCTTCTTTGTCTTGAATTTAATTTCTTCATCTCCTTATCAGATTCCTAGCCTTTTGAACTCCAAATTCGTCCATCCATCTTGGCCCATACATGTGCTATCCATTTAGTGCCCAAAACTGCTCCAAAATGCACTTTCTTGCTAACTTTGTCATTTGGACATACAAACACACGAAAATAGCTTAAATGACTATAATAAACACAAACTAACTACAAAAATGCAAGAAAACAAGCTAACTATGCAAGAAAACAAGCTAACTAAGTCGCATAAATATGCTCTTATCAGTCTTCTAAGAAATGAAATTGAAACGGAATAGGCGAGAGAGTAAGAGACTGATAAAGTGGGTTTAATGAGAGAGGAAAAGGTGGCACGGAGAAAGAGTAGAAAAATGAACAAAGTATAAAAGGAGTGATAAAACCAAGACCAAGGCATAGAGAAAAAGTGAAAAAATAAATAAAATACTAAAATGTTGTAAAATCAATGGTGGGTGCAGTGGAATAAATGAAACAAGACACAAAATTTACAAGGTTCATCTACAGTCAGTGTGACTGGAGTACATCCTCGGGGCAGCAGTAGTGCTTTCATTATAATTTGGAATAAGAGGAGTACAAAGATAACTCTCTCTATTATCTTCTATCCTCTTCCTCTCTTTTCTCTCTTCCTCTCTTTTTCTCTCATCCTTTCTTTCTTCCTATCTCTCCGTGAGTCTATCTACCTTCTTCACCTCTCATTCATTTTATAAACAAAAGAGAACACTATTCACTTTACAAATTTTCCATAAATGAATAGTGAAAATACTGTGCATAAATAGTAACAAACTATTCATGTGGCCCATCCACATATTATTCACAACACTCCCCCTTGGATGGCCACAAGTCTTCGATTGACTCGTTAAAATCTTGATCTGTTTTGAATGCTCCCCCTGATGAGTATCTCCCCTTGATTTCAAATCATTTAGGCTGATCGTTGATCATTCTGCTTCAATCTCTTAGTAAGAAGAGTTACCTTGTTGTTAACTTTCCACAGGCTTGTTCTTGAATTGGGCTGGAGGGCCTTCTGCTAAACTTCTTCCAAAGGTCTAAATTTACTTATTTTATCTGGAGTCGGACTTGTGATTTCTTTAAGGACCTTCGAGGCTTGATCTTGAATGAAATTGGACCATGAGGAGCTTTACGTGGCAAGTGATTTTTTCCTTAGTCGGGGATGAATCAGCATGTGTTCGTTGCGATTGTCTCCACATGCTTTAATATATCATTTTCACTTGCCTTACTTGTTCCCCTTGCACAAGTGGTATTTTCCCTGCTTTTCCCTCATGCATGTGTGGCATCTTCTTTTGCAGTATTTGCCTTCTAATGTAGGAGTGGAATGCAACCCTTGCATTTGGATGGTTTATCACTTCTTGGTGACTAGAGACCCAGCTCCAACAACAGTTGAAGATGGCTACTTGAGAGCAATACTAGGTAAGCAATCAGGAAAGGTTTTAGGCAGTCAGTTCCTTACCGAGAGTTTGAGTGGAGGTTCCGACATATTGCTTTCTTTATCCTTGTCTTTGCAGGTAAGAACAAGGACAAAGAAAATGACAGGGAGATTGCATGGTATGAGATACTTTTGCTCTCATCCCTGATGATATGAGATAATCTTGCTCTGGTGTGACTTGTTTTGAAAAGGTATTCTTGGAGAGGAAGAAAACTAAGTATTTCGAGATGCTGTGTTAAAGATGCATTCTCAGAGATGAGGAAGAGTTGAACATTCTTGCAGGTCTGCCTTGTTATGGAGAACGAAGGTCGACATATATAGAGATTTCCCAATAGCAAGTGGTGTTGCTGTGCCTTTACTTTTGTCAGCAATTGTGGTGTAATTAGAATAGTAAGATTTACGCATTTTCAACTTTGTCAGAGATGTTTGACAAAGTTGCACCCAATATTAGAAAAAGTTAAGATTGCGTCTGAAAAATATCAAGGAACTTTATTCAGGAAAATCTGGCTTTTGAAATTCGGAGAACGGTGCCTCTTCAATCTCTGAACAAGTGGCTCTGTTGCCTCTTCTTTTATAGAGACATCAATTGTGTTCAAGAGTATGCTCAGAAAGTTGCTGCCTGTACAAATTTTCCCCTTCTTGTACTTCTGAGATTTTATTTGACCTCCATTTTTTTTCATCATTTCTGAAAATGGCTTGACCATCTAACAGTTTCTTAGATTTGAGTCTTGGGAGTGATACAGACGAGTAGCATCAGGATAATATATGGCGCCTGTCCTTCTTATCTTTTAATGGCCCTCTTACAGTTTGGGACTCTGTGATGAAGAATAACATAATCACTACTGTGGTAGCTAGGAATCTTCTCACTCCAAAGGATAACAAAATCCTTTTAAAGCAGTCTGATGAGTTGGCTGTTCAAGACTCTTTGGCTCTCAGTGTTCAATGTGCGAGCTCTGTATCCAATATGGGCCAACGCTTACTTGCTCAAACTTGCCAAGTTGAATCATTGATGGCTGAGGTGGCAAGTTTTAAACAAGAGATCAGAGGGCTCAAGCACGAGAATAGAGTGTTACACGTGCTTGCAAATAATTACTCGATGAGCATGAAAAGAAAGCTCGACCAGCTGCAGGAATCTGAAAGTCGGATTCAAAGTGATCACCAGAGGTTCGTTGCTAGATTCCAAAAGCAACCAATGCCTTCCCCTTCTGGTGTTTTGCCAAGTACTGGGGTGCCACATGATCAATCTCCAGTGCCTCCCCCTTCTGGGGTGCTTCCGAGTACTGAGGCTTCACATGAGCAACCTTTGTAAAGGCTTCATCTTGTTTGTTTGTTTTAACTCATGTGTATGTACATATCTATAATTTCTCAGAGATATTAATAGATAAGCTTTATTTCATTCAATGTATTGTACTAAATACAATAAAGCATATACTTCACTAAGATGTGGTACTTCTGGACCAAATATTAATTTATCTTTACCCTCACGAAGATAAATGATCATTCTTAGTGTCGACATATTTGAGTATTTAACTCATAATCTTCAATCCATATGATTCTTTAATATCATAAACATCATGGATAAGATTTGTGTTGGTAGATTGTTCGATCTGCAGCTCGAGACAATATTTTTCTCAACATTTTATAATCTTTCTTGACTCTTTAGGAGTCTCAATTGAATATCATCAACTCTTCAGGAGTTCTAATTTAATGTCATTGACTCTTGCAAGAGATTTTAGTATGTTGCAACAATATCATAATGATAATACTCACTAAGGCAATTTATACCATCCATTGGTATTGAGTACATAATTTATGTTTTACCTTTCGGGGGTTTACTTCAAGCAATTTGAATCCTTTAGGGATTTTGCTACACTTCATGACACATTTTCCTTTGGAATTTATATAGAGCAATTTGCTCTCATGTATACTTGAGGGATTTACTTATGGAGATATGATGTGGGCGACTCACAACCCTTCGTATATAATTCTCCATTTATATGAACTCGTTTACAAGAGTATAATTTTAGGTTTCAATACCTTGTGTATATCATGTGAGTGTATTTCACTGTATTACAAATGCCCAATGTAACCTCATTGGTTCAACATCTTTTGGCTATTTGTATTATATTCAAATATATATAGGTTCATTTCTCCACGTTCTTACAAAATTGTAAAGGAATTGCCTTTCTCCATTTTTGCCAATAAATTTTGTTGACAAAAAAGAACGGGACTCAATATCAACACAGCTCATTGATGAATTTAGTAGCTACTTGTAAAAACCAAAATTACTATTGGTTACCATCAATCCATGATCCCATATTCTCATGTGCATGCACATGCATAAAAACTTTTTATTTCTTTGGATATCCATTGCCTCTTCAAGGGCATTACACTATCTCTTCTAGGATAGTTGTAATTTAGAGAATGCGGATCATAACCTCCTCTTGAGCGTTATAGAGCTTGGATTTTAATCTCCACTTCTGGGAGTTGAGTCATTGGAACCTATACGTCTATAATGCTTCATGCATGAGACATCAATATTCCCATGTCCGCGGATTAACCTTTCTGGGACGTATATCTTTGCGGCGACTGTCATGCTTGTGGCATGCAATAGTTATGCTTCGGGAATGCAATAGTTCAGTAGTGCCATATTCTTTTTTTTCCTTCGAATGAATGAACCTTTTGAGTCTAAGGGTCTGCCATGCTTCAGGTGTGCAATAGATAAATCATTTATTGCATCATAATTTTGTCCAACAGGGACATCAATTCTTGTAGTCACATTTGCAACAAGTGTATATGATTTCATCACTTTCGTTGCATCATTCAATTATTCTTACTTCATTTTCTCATTGATTGCTTCGTGAATCAAAATAAGACAAATTCTTTTTGTTCTTCTGGAATGGTCTTTTCTCATCATTCTTCTGGAATGATATTTTCTCATCATTTTTTTGGAACGATATTTTCTCCCCCTAACGGCGGGAAAATTGTCTTATCAAAATGACAGTTCGCAAACCATGCGGTAAACATATCCCTAGTCAAGGGTTCCAAATATTGAATGATAGATGGGGATCAACATCAATGCCTAATCAGCGATGATGCCTTATTTCAGTACGTTGTGGCAGTGCAATAGGCACATAGATAACACAACCAAAAAATCGTAAATGTGTAATGTTTGGCTGGTGCCTAAACACGAGTTGTATTGAGAAATATCGATGGTTGGTAACTGGTCTTGTTTGTACTATACTTGACCAATCCTGAAACTACTGAGCACCGGTCAACGTTATACCGTCAAGGACCCAGAAGAGTTTCCCTCCAACCAGGAGGCCAATCACAGCGCGACACGTGTTGACATCAGAAGCCAACCATAACACGACACGTGTCAACATCAGAAGCCAATCACAACACGACACGTGTCAATGTTAGAATGAAATTAGAAACTCTCTTCTATAAATAGAGATCATTCTTTCACAATATTTCCTAATGTCATTTGTACTAAATCATTCACTAGTACTCACAAAAGGAGAGCTTGAACCTATGTACTTGTGTAAACCCTTCACAATTAATGAGAACTCCTCTACTCGTGGATGTAGCCCATCTGGGTGAACCACGCACATCTTATGTTTGCTTCCCTGTCTCTATCCATTTACATACTTATCCACACTAGTGACCGGAGCAACCTAGTGAAGGTCACAAACTTAACACTTCCTGTTGTACCAAAGTCTTCGCTGATTTTGTGCATCAACATTTGGCGCCGTCTGTGGGAACGACACTTATTCCCACTCTTTTCAGCTTTGTCAAGTTGGTTTCCACCATTCGTACACTCTCTTTTGACCAGGCATCATTCTTCAACATGGGGAGCAAAGGAAGCCACAACACACAGAATGACACATCTCTTACACCTAGTGCGAAGTAATGAAAGAATGAAGGAAAGAGGGTTGCTCTTTAAGCTAAAGTCGATGAGTTAGAAGCTCAAAACAACAAGATAGCAATGAAGAAAGAGGTCTTTCAGGAGCAGTATGAGAAGCTATTTGAGACGCTCCACGAAACTATGCGTACTTAAACACGCGAGCTTGTTGCCCCTGTGAACATTAACCATTATTTGGGTGCCCCCCAACACGGAGGATCACCTTCCTTCGACATGGGTATCCCTGATGAGGAGCGAGCTAATCATCAAAACATTGATCAACATAAGATTTCTCTCAACCCAGCTGTTTCGACCCGAAGCAAGAGAAGCGGAGGAAGACACCTCATTGCAGAAGGGTTGGAAGGATCGAAAGTTGTTTATCGTGACTGTCGAGACTTCCTAAAGCAACGTCGAGAGAATCTCCTCCACATATACTCGAAGATCAATGACCCAAGGGTTTCTGAAAGACTTGGTACCCTCCCACGACCCAGGCCAGCTACCAATCTAGGGAAGGAACGACATGTTTTAGAGGAACATGAAGGTACTAGGGACTCTGAGGTATTTCGACAGACTCGCCCTAGAAGTCAGTATGGCGATTCCAAGGAAAAATCACACGCCCTTGCTCAAACTTTCCTACTTCCAAGAGGCGATGGAGACTTACGAAAGAAAATCCCAGTGGTACATGACTCCACTCAAAACCCCCTTGTCTTACAGCTTCTTGAGGAAGTAAACAAGTTGAAGGCCGAACGTCAGGCCGAGATACTTGACTGGAACCAACCCAGGCCTGGCCCTCTCACAAGAAGGATCCTTGACACCCTCCTTCAAGCGAAGACAAAACAAAAGCTTGGTTTACAACTCTACACTGGAAGGGAGGACCGAATTGAACACCTTAACCTCTTTGAGTCCACCATGGCATATCGGATGCACACCGACGAAGAGCGATGTCTTCTCTTCCCCTCCACCCTCTTTGACGGAGCTCTAAACTGATATTGCCGTCTTCCACCTGAGACAGTAGACTCATTTAAGGAACTGAGGAAACTGTTTGTCTCTCAACACATCTTCCAGACTGATCGCTTGCATTATGCAGATGACTTGTACATTATTCGCCAGATGCCGGACGAGTCACTACGAGAGTATGCTGGTTATTTTAACCATGAGTATTCTCGCTGCGTTGAGGCGGATGACAAGACCGCCTTCAAGGCCTTCACGACAGGCCTACGTGATTGTTTCTTCAAGTACATGATCAATGTCAACACTTGGAAGACTTACTCTAAGGTGATGGCACAGGTTTATAACCATGCCTCCGTCGAGGCAAGGACATATCAAAGGAAACCCCCCACAACCACCCTTTATCAGCAAGTAGGGAGTGGAAGCCATATCCAACCAAATGAGAAGACCTCGACCTTCCAAATAGCAGCGGTGCCTCCCCCTGCCTTACTTAATACTTTGCCAAGTCAACAGACATATCAATCTTAGGGCAAAAGGAAAGATTTCCATCCTCACCAATCTTATTTTAGTAAAAGGAGTAAGGGACACTACCGCGATAACCAAGGGTATCGCCATGATAATCCCTGACCCCAGGCAGTCAACACAGTGGGTCAAGCATATGTCAGGACAACCCCTACCCCGAGGTATGAGGCATACACACCTTTGAATGCCACATGTGTGGCCATTTACCCCAGCATAGCACACTTGATACCGAAGCCAAAGCCGAGGCACCCGGATTACAAGTCCACGAAGAACTGATGCGAAAATTATCTTAACACACAAATTTAACCATCTTTTGACAATTGTAGTACAAGTATAAGTAGGGATCGTTCTGGACCGGGGATTAGGAGGGCTTGCTAATAACCTCTAAACTGACTCAAAAACATAAAACTAAACTTAAAAACACTTAACAAGACTCACAAGACTTAAAGCAAACTTAAAATACTCAAAACAGCTTAAAACAACGAAATAAACTTAAACTAGACACTAGGAATGACTTTGGACGAAAATTGACTTTTACTTGAATCAAAACACTTAAAAACACAAACTAAAACAGATTTGAAACACTTTGAAACAAGAAACTAAAAGGGGGGGTTTTGATTTGGATGAAGTTGAAACAAACAAACAAGTATGAAAAACTAGACATATTGTAAAACGAATGTGAGAAATAAGATGATGGATGGGATGGCTAGAGGCTTTTTCTCCACACATGATATGTATGCAAACAACTCGATTTCCAGTAACTAATTCATTGAACTATGAATGACAATGCTCCAAATTAACCGTGACATCACTAATTAACTCTCAGATTTTCCTTGTTTTATTGGATTCGATGACATCATTCGACAACCCAAAACATTCTTCAAAAGTTCCCTACATGACATCATAATAAAGATACAATCAAAGATCATTACGTTTAATGAAAATCATAAGCATTGAGAAAGCACTTGCAACTATGACATCATGTCACTCATGCTAGGAATTGAACTTAATGCGATCATTTATAAGCGACCTTCACTACATGTGAATTTAAGTTTGTAACGATTATGTGAAACTTCCTTATATTCTAGCAACGGATTTATGCATGCCAATTAAGTGTCGACCCTTAATTAACAAATACAAATAAGTTATCAATCAAATAGTTAAGCCAATTGCATTCACGATTCAAGAGTTCATAACTGGAATTTATCAAATTATATTGCACACATAATCATGGCTTTGAAATCACCCCTAGCCAAGAGGGGTTTAGCCACTCTTATTTAAAACAAAACGAAAGGAAATGAATTTAAACATTAGAAACAAAAGAAAGAAAACACCTAAACGCTCTAACGATCCAAGTTGGACAGCAAGCACGTCCAAGCACTTTCCTTCCCTTCCTTTGCTATGGCACAAGTTGTTGGTGAGTGTTTGAAGGTTTGTTTGTATGGAGGAATGGATGTGAAGATGAATGGATGTGTTTGGATGAAGGTTGTGTTGAAATGGGAGTGAATGATCTAACCAAGTATGAACCAAATTTATGTTACACACACTTCCTTTTATAGAGGAAGTGCATGGCAATGGAGGGGAACATGGAGTGGTGTAGCAATTGAGTGCAATGATGCAATGTAATGATGCATGAAATTTGAAATGATGAAGGGAACAAGGAATGGTGTAGCAATTGAGTGCAATGATTCAATGTCATGATGCATGAATCTGAAATGATGGAGGGAACAAGGAATGGTGTAGCAATTGAGTGCAATGATTCAATGTAATGATGCATGAAATCTAAAATGATGGAGGGGACAAGGGTGATTATGCATGGCATAGGTGGAAAGGTAAGTAAGTGGTGAATCAATGAGTGCAAGAAGGTGAAAGGATATTGTGCACATGGTAGACAAAGGAAAGGAAGTGGAATGATGCAATAAATGAGTCAATGGAGGGAACATGGATGATGATGCACGACATAGGAATCCAAAGGGAGTGCAATGGTGGTGTACGACAATGATGGAAAGGTGAATTGTGGAGTGACACCCCTTTGTGGCTGAGCTCTTTGTCCTTTTTACATTAATTCTTCTTTCTCTTTAACAAATTCCTAGCCTCTTTAGTCATCAATTTCGTCCATCCACCTTGCTCCATGCATGTGCTATTCATTCCAAGCCCAAAACTGCTCCAAAATGCACCAAAATGCATCTTATTGCTTTATAAGGCCTATGGACCTACAAACACACGAAAATAGCTTAAAATACATAATTAACTAAGAAATAACAACATAAATGCATGAGAACAAGCTAACTCAGTCGCATAAATATGCTCCTATCAAGAACACGGGCATGTTTTCCTGCTACCACGAGCATAACGACCATGACAGTGAGAAGTGTATCACCCTTCGTGATCATATTGAAGCTTTGGCACATGAAGGAAAAATTGATCAATTCCTTCTTCACCTTTCAAGGGGTAACCGTAACCAATGGCAGGTAAATGTGATATATTCCATAAGTGGTTGCACACCCATATCTAAATCTTCCAACAGGGCCATAAAAAATAGTGAACGAGCTTTAAGGTCTGGCCACCAAGTGTTTCACGTGGAAAACATCAGGGGAGGCAAGTATCAAAAGCCTAACTGGGATCTAATATGTTTCTACCTTGAGGAAGAAAGAGGTATCGTCTACACTCACAACGACCCACTGATCGTGGAAGCTCACATAACCAACTTTGAAGTACGACGAATCCTGGTAGACACGGGGGCTTTGGTCAATATCATGTTTGCTGAAGCTTTCAGGGCACTTAATGTAGCTGAACACTTGCTCGATCGCTCGATTTCCCCTCTGATAAGCTTCTCCGGTGATATCGTGCAACCTTTGGGGAGTATACACTTACCTTTCACCATTGGTACATGCCCTTACACAGCTACCATTACCACTAACTTCCTGGTGGTTGATTGCCCAACGACATACAATGTTATCTTCGGACGCACAGGCATCAATGATCTGAAGGCCATGGTATGCACACATATGTTGTTGATGAAATTTCCAACCCCTATGGCAATGGTTACATCAGAGGAGATCAACTTAGTGCACGATCATGTTACAACACTTCGGTCAAGCAACAACACCTGCCTGTGCCCAAGGAAACCCTTTCTATACATGACCAAGTTATAAAGACCAGCCCAGACAAAGCCAACTTGGATCTTCACGGTGGCAACAGTCAACTCGACGATTTTCGAGATGACTCTTTCACCCAGCAAGCACATCCCGCTGAAGAGTTGGAGAAGGTCTCTATCTCAAAAGATTATCCGGATCGCATGGTAAAGATTGGCACCACCTTGTCACCATCCATTTGGTTGACATTGATCTCTTTTTTGCAAGAGAACACTGAGGTCTTCGCCTGGTCATACGAGGACATGCTAGACATCTCTCCCGATATCATCTGTCATCGCTTAAGTATTGACCCCAAGACCAAGCTAGTGAGACAGAAGCAAAGATCTTATGACGCTGAACGGTACGAGGCAATGAAGGCAGAAGTTGAAAAACTCAAAAACATAGGCTTCGTATGCGAAGTCAATTATCCAACATGGGTAGCAAATGTTGTCCTTTTTAAGAAGAATCCGACCAAGGAAAGTCTTCTGCTCTAAAAGGTCTTGTGGAAAATGTGTGTCGATTACACCGACCTAAACAAAGGATACCCGAAAGATAGTTTTCCTCTTCCTCTCATAGACAGACTTATAGACTCTACGACAGGGTGTGAACTTCTGAGCTTCATGGATGCTTACTCAGGATACAACCAAATCCTTATGAACCCTCTGGACCAAGAACACACAACCTTCACTACTGACAGAGGACTATATTGCTATAAAGTCATGCCTTTCGGCCTAAAGAATGTAGGAGCGACTTATCAGAGACTGGTCAATTCAATGTTCGCCGAACAGATTAGGAAGAGCATGGAAGTTTACATTGATGATATGCTAGTTAAGAGCAAACATGTTAACCAACACATCACCAACCTATCTGAAACTTTCACCATTCTGAAGAGGTATCGAATGAGGTTAAACCCCAACAAATGTGCCTTCGGCGTAGGCTCTGGCAAATTCTTAGGTTTCATGATAAGCCAACGAGGCATTGAGGCTAATCCCATAGAAGATCAAAGTAATCCTCGACGTGAAGGAACCAGTAACTTCAAAAGACATCCAGAGCCTTACTGGCAAGGTGGCAGCCTTAACTAGGTTCATCTCTAAGGCCACAGACAAATGTGCTACTTTCTTCAAACTAAGTGTGCACTCTTAATAAACATACACGAATAAGTTATCAATCAAGCAGTTAAACAAATTGAATTCCCAACTTATAAAATCACAACTGAAGGTAATCAAATCATATTGCAAGCATGAACATGGTTTCGAATTCCCCCCTAGCTAAGGGGGGTTTAGTTCCTCATACTCACAAAGCAAAGATAAAAAAATTTAGACATTGAAAACAAAAGAATGAAAACACCTAAAAACGCTCCAACAATCCAACTTGAATGGCAAGCACGTCCAAGGGTCCTAATTCTTCTCTTTGTTGCGGCACAAAGTGTGGTTTGATGGATGAGTGGTAAATTATGGTGGTGGATGGAAATAGGTGAGTGATGGTGAAGGGTGGATGGGTGGATTGTCTTCTCCCCTTTGTTATGGTGAAGGGTGGATGTACTTATAGGCTGGGGAAAGGACCACCATCTAATTAAGGTGGTAGTGATGAGTGTTGTGGTAATGAGTGGATGTAATGGGTTTGGTGGATGTAATGGGTGTGGTGGATGAATGTTTGGTAATGAATGGATGTAATGGGTGTGGTGAATGAATGTTTGGTAATGAGTGGATGTAATGGTTGTAGTGGGTGGATGTTTGGTAATGAGTGGATGTAATGGGTGTAGTGGATGAGTGTTTGGTAATGAGTGGATGTAATGGGTGTAATGGGTGAGTGTTTGGTAATGAGTGGATGTAATGGGTGTAGTGGATGGATGTTTGGTAATGAGTGGATCTAATGGGTGTAGTGGATGGATCTTTGGAGTTATACGTCAACACACTTGCACACACACATGCTGATTTTTAGCCTTCAAATCTTCAAAAACGTCCATCCTCATGTCTCCATGCTTGCACTATCCAATCTTGGCCCAAAAAATGCTCCAAAATGCTCCAAATAGCACTTTGTTGCTAACTTTGTTATTTGAACCTACAAACACACGAAAATAGCTTAAAGTACTAAAATAACTAGAATTAAACTAAGTAAATGCCAAGAAACAAGCTAAATAAGTTGCATAAATATGCTCCTATCACTCATCCCCAGTTTAATGGACAAGTTGAAGCCATCAACAAAATAATCAAGCAAACTTTGAAAACCAGCTTGGACAAGGCTAAAGGTTGTTGGCTAAAATTTGTACCCCAAGTTCTTTGGTCATACCGCACTTCGTATCGGACATCAACAGGAGAAACCCCATTCTCACTTGCCTTTGGTACAGAGGCAGTTGTCCCAATTGAGCTTGAGCAAGCAACGTTTCGAGTCCAGAACTACGTGCAAAGCGAAAATGATAAACAACTTACCCTCAACTTAGATCTAGTCGAGGAACACAGAAACCAGGCTCACTTGAGGAATGTCGCCTACAAGCAGTGCATCTCCAACTACTATGACTCAAGGCTCAAACCTCGTTCTTTCAAAGTCTGGGACTGGGTATTGAAGAAAAGATTACTCTGCGACAGATTCCCGAGTGAAGGAACACTTAGTCTAAACTGGGATGGACCATTTGAAGTTGTTGGCATCAGTCGTCCTAGCTCCTACAAGCAGAGAAGCTCCGATGGCAAGACCCTTGGCCATCCATGGAATGCTGATAACTTGAAGTACTATTACAAGTAAACTCACATTGTACAAGTGTTAAGCTTCAGCCGTTCGGCATCCTATGTAAAGTAGAGTTTAAGAACGCAAATCTGGTTTTGGAGATAGATGATCTTGTTGTCTTTCCACAGCTTTGATCTCGAACTAGTTTGGAATTCTGAGCAAGGAATATGAGAGTTCCTTGGTTTCAAATCAGACTCATTCTGCTGGGTTGATTTGTTTGTGTAGTCTGCATTCTTCTCTGCTTGTTTCTTCTACACGGCAGGCAGACACGAGGTAGAGGTGTTGGTTGTTTCTTTCTTCAATCTTTCTAAGTGCCCACCTCTTGCTTTCTTTCTCCTTGTCCTTAGTTGATGATGAATTGGCAAATTGTCTTCATATGCTTCGAGGTATCATTTTCACTTCCCTTATCTGTTCCCCAGACAGATGTGGTAGACGAAGAGAAAGCATAAAATGATGAAGATGAGTACTCGAGAGCAAGGCTAGGTAAGCAATTAGGAAGGGGTTCCAGGCAGTCGGTTTTAGATCGGAAGATTGATACCAAGTGCTGGTTGATTGCTCTCTTTCTCCTTATCCCAAAACAACGACAAGGAGAAGGACATAGAGAAAGCATGATATGAGATACTCTTGCTTTCAACCTTCATGATATGAAATACTTTTTTCTTTGGATGAGTTGTTTGTAGAAGTACCCCAAGGAATAAAGAACACTGAGTGACTCGAGAGGGTTTGTTGGAAAGGCATTCTCGGAGAAGAATAAGGGTTATGTATGTCTGCCTTGCAATAGAGGGTGAAGGGTGACATTTATAGGAATTAATAATCGGTACTATTCTTTCACCCTTGTCAGCAACCGTTGGATGATTTAATAGTAAACTGCACGTGTTTTCTACTTCACAAGAGATCTTCGACAGATTGCCCATAATTTCCGCAAGGCTGAGTGTGCATGTGATAGGCGCTGACACGTCTAGAAAAGCAAGTGCCTCTTCGATATCTGGAATCGGCGCTTCGATAAACTGTCCGTGATTTTCGCAAAGCTAACTCTGCATGTGACAGATGCTGACACATTTGGAAAAGCAGATGCTTCTCCGATTTCTGAGCTTGCCTTTTTGAGTTCTGAGCTCGCCTTTTCGATCTCTGAAATCCCGTCGAGTGCAGAGGTTGCATGTGACAAGTGCAGAAAAATATGGAAAAGAAGATTGGCTCGTGGTTTCCGAGCAAGCCCAACTTTTGAGAAAGCTAGCGCCTCTTCGATTTTTGAGTTGGCCTCTTCGATTTTTGAGATCGCCTCTTCGATCTCTGAAATCCCGTCGAGTGCTGATTTTTATAGAGGTACGCAGGACATTCAAAGCACACTTGAATTTCTGCCTGCAAAAACTCCGTTCTTGCACTTCTACGACCTTGACTTGTCTGACCTCTTCTTTCTTTAACACCTTTGAAAATGTCTGGCCCCTTCGACCGTCGTTTTGACTTGAACCTTGGTGAAGAGGTAGTCCCACCTTCTCCAGACAACATATGGCGCCCATCCTTCATATCCCCTACTGGTCATCTTACCGTTGGGGATTCGGTGATGAAGAATGACATGACCGCTGCGGTGGTGGCCCGGAACCTTATCACTCCCAAAGATAACAGACTACTTTCCAAACGGTCTGATGAGTTGGCCGTTAAGGATTCTCTGGCTTTCAGTGTGCAGTGTGCATGTTCTGTGTCTAATATGGCCCAACGCCTATTTGCTCGAACCCATTAAGTTGAATCATTGGTGGCTGAAATGATGAGTCTCAAGTAGGAGATTAGAGGGCTCAAGTATGAAAATAAACAGTTGCACAGGCTCGCACATAACTATGCTACAAACATGAAGAGGAAGATTAACCAGATGCAGGAATCTGATGGTCAGATTTTACTTGATCATCAAAGGTTTGTGGGTTTGTTCCAACAGCATTTGCCTTCGTCTTCTGAGGCTGTACCGCGTATTGAAGCTCCAAATGATCAACCTCCGCTGCCTCCTCCTTCTGGGACTTCGTCGACTGCTGAGGCTCCGCCGACTACTGAGACTTCTCCTAAGCAGCCTTTGTGAATGATCAACCTCCCTCTTGTAATTTTCTTCTTAATGTTCCTTTTTTTTCATGAAAATGAAAGTAAGAATACCTTGCATATCTGTCAATGTTTCAAAAATAAACCCACACCCAAAAATAATTAAATAAACAACAAAAATAAAAAATGACAATCATGGCAAAATAGAAATGCAGAAAAGGGAAGGTTTTTAGAAACCCAAAACTGATTGTGGAGCGATTAAAAAATCTTCCTTATTTGAATACATGGGTTGCCTCCCAAGAAGTGCTGGCTTTAACGTCCTTTGATGCGAGAATTACTTGACACACAAATTAAACCCTCTTTTTGACAATTGTAGTATAGATGTAAGTAGGGTATCGTTCTAGGCCGGGGATTAGGAGGGATTGCTAATCTATTCTAAATTAATTTAAAAATATTAAACAAGACTCAAGGACACAAAACTAGGCTAAAAACTCTAATAACTCGAAACACACTTAGAATGACTCAAAATAATGAAAACAATCAAATTAGACACTAGGAATTGAAATGGACGGAAATTGAATTAAAAGACTAACAACAATGAAAACTAACTAAATAATATAATTTAATAATGGGGGGTGTTTGGTTTTGACGAGAAGTAAATTAAACTTAAATATTACAGAATTGACAAAAGCATGAAATTAAGGTGAAAGGATAGGTGACGGACTAGCTAGAGGGTTCTTCTCCACACATGACACGTATGCAACCTAAATTGATTTTCAGTTGTTCTTTCAATAAATTGTAAATCTCAACGCCCCAAATTAACCGTGAATTGCACTAATTAACCCTCAGTTTTTCCACAAGTTATTGGGTTGGATGATTGCATACGACAACCCAAAACATTCCCTACAAGTTCCCTACATGAATTGCATAATAGAGATACAAGCAAGAATCATTAAGTTTTATGAAAAACATAAGCATTGACGAGGCACTCGTTACTATGATTTGCATGAAACTTATGCCAAGAATTTACTTAACGTGATTGTGACTAGCAACCTTCACTACTTGTGAATATAAGTTCATAACGATTAGGTGAAATTCACTTATATTCTAGCATCAAATTCATGCATGTAAATTAAGTATGCATTCTTAATCGACATACAAAAATAAGTTATCAATCAAGCAGTTAAGCAAATTAAATCACAACTCAGAAATCACAACTGAAGGTAATCAATTCATATTACAAATATATTCATGGCTTTGAATTAACCTCTAGCCAAAATAAATTTAGTTACACATTATTTTCAAATTAAACCAGAAATTAAACATGAGTTTGAGAAAATATACGACCCTTTTGTTTTTCTTCTGCTGCACGTTCTGCCCTCAGTCCCCGCTTGTCAGCCGTGCCTGGCGCTGTGCTCCCCCTGCTCAAGCTGCCAAATGGCAGCTTTCCTCTGGACTCTCTCCTATCCGTGCTGCTCTCCCCGTCAGTCTATTATATTTTCTTCTGAGCTGCCAAAAGCAGCTTGGCTGCTTCTTTCCGTCCCTCTCTCTCCGCGCTGGTCTCTCTTCTCTGTTCTAGTTTTCTGCTGCCGCAAGGCAGCTCTCCCCTCCCTTGGTTCTGCTCTCTGCCGTCTGTTTCTTTCTTCCTGTGCTCACTTTCTCTCTACATTTTTCCTCTGACCTGCCTCTTATCCCCCTGCCTTTTTCTGCTTGTTTTTGTTTTTCTCGCTGCCTAAGGCAGCTTTCTCCTGGCACCTGTCTCTCCCGCTGCCAAAAGCAGCTTGTATCCTTTTAACTTGCTGACCTTCTTCTCTTCTCTTTTCTGTTTGGCAGCCTCGCTGCCCTCCACTTCTCCCCGGTTCTATTATTTTATTTTCCTCTTTGACCTACTCTTCTCTCTATCTCTTTTATTCTTCCTTTTTCCGCTGGCAGCCTTGCTGCCTAGTCTTTATTCTTTATTTTTCTTAAGCTGCCACAGGCAGCTTTGCTTTTCTTCGGTCCATTAACTTCACCAACCCTATTCCATTCATCACCAACATACACCACCACACATGCATCTTTCCTATCCATCTTTAAAGAATACGCAGCACCAACAGCATGTAGAAGTTGTGAGCTGGAAAGCAATATAAATTATTGGTGGTGTGACCTTAATCATTTTAGTGAAACATTTGAAAATGGTCAACATATCAGCCAAAAATAATCTCCTACATAAAATAATTTATTATTTAAAACTCATTTGTGCTATTTTTATTTTCTTTGCATAACAGATCCTATAAACACAAAAATAACGTAAATAGCTCAAAAATATAAGGAACTAACTAAGAAAAGACGAGTGAATTCGAAGTAAAAATATATATAAATATGATCCGATCATCCTTCAGCCAGACGAAACTTCCTTCTAAACTTAGATAGGGCCTATAGCATGGAATTGATCCTTGAATGGAAGGTATACTTGACGTGATCTGGCAATGGTTTAAATTCTAGTGTAGGTGCCTGAATCATTAAAATCAGCAAGTTAGTATAAAATAAAATCGAAGTTGGAGAAGATTGCTTACTTTCTTGCTCCAACACAAACTCAATTACGAACACCACATCTTTGAAGGTTGCAGGGATATAGGACTTGGCCAGATTTGGTGTTTTGAGAGTTATGACTTGTCCCGTGTCATAAAATCCAACTTCTTTGGGAATTTTCGTCTCAAGTGTATCTTCTTTGATGAATTCTAGACATTCCCCATCCACTTGTTGCTCTTGATTCTTTGGAAAGGTTTCGAAGATGCCTTTCTCACCTTCTTCTTCCTTAGATTGCATGATTCTGCAAGGAATAAGGACATTTGGTGAAACGGGGTCAGGACAATTTGAATTTCGGCTTACCTTGGTTGTAGTGGACGACATAAAGGGCATATGGGGCTGCGGCAAGGGTGGTTCTTCCCTTACCGTGACCTTGTTATTCTCCTTTTCTTCGAGCAGCAGTTGTTCCTCCATGTTTTGGCTTGGTTTGGATGTCTTGGGTTCACCTCTAACCTCCATAGCACTTCCCAAAGTGATAGCATCATGGATTTCAAAATCTTCCTTCAAATTTTCAATAGTTGAGTTGGAGAGTTCACTTTGCTCTTGAATTTGTGCCATGAACTCCATAATATGCCCAATTTGCTTCTCCAATTCACCCGTCTTCTTGGCTTGATTTTGCATTTCTTTGTTTCCATTTTCTACTTCCTGGTTCAAAGAGGTGAGTAACTTATTAAACATATCATTATCCAAAGACATACCTGAATTGAATTGGGTAGATTGTTGTGGTGGCTGCATAGGTCTTGAATAGAACTCCTCTTCTTGCTGCCAATACCCATCTTGTTAGAATTGTTGAGGTTCTCCCCACATGTAATCTGAATAATCTCTCCAATCCAAATTGTAAGCGTTGGAAAACATGTTGTTCCATGATTGGCTATGGCCTTGATAACCCCAAGCATCTTCATTCGCAGCAAATTGAGAACATTGATGAGTTGGATATCCTTGCCTATAGGACACATCATATGTAGGGACACTTTGCATTGTGGTCCCTTCGGCATATTGTGACAATTGAGAAGTAAGTTTCGCCAATTAAGCTTGAATGGTAGCAAAATCTATGTCTTACTTCTCTAGTACATGAAATCAGGGAAACAAAACTAAATCAAATATCATAAGTAAAAATAAAAGACACAAATAGAAACAAAGTTAGTAATAAAACAAAAGACATGAAAAAGAAACAACGAGGGATTAGCAAAGTTGCTAATCCCCGGCAACGGCGCCAAAAATTTGATGCGAAAATTAACTTAACTCACAAATTAAACCTCTTGTTGTCAAATTGTAGTATAAATGCAAGTAGGGATCGTTCTAAACCGGGGATTAGGAGGGCTTGCTAAAACCTCTAAACTGACTTAAAAACATATAAACAAAGTTAAAAATACTAAACTAGACTCAAAGAACTTAAAACAAACTCAAAAGACTCAAAATAAGCTAAAAACGCTCAAATCTGCCTAAAAACACAAACTGGGCAGATTTGGACTCTAACACACTTTTGGGACACCTAAAAACACAAATCAAAACAGATTTTGACTAATAAAACACTTTAAAGTAAACGGGGTTTTGGTTTTGACGAATTTGAAAACAAAACAAGTAAATTAAAGAACTAATGAAATCTGCACGAATTTGAGTAAATTGAATGGATGGAAGGCTACCTAGGAGGTTCTTCTCCACACATGACATACCTGCACATAAACCAATTTTCAGTTGTTCTTTCGATCAATCATGAAACTCAACACCCCAGGTTAATTAAGTCCTCTTAAATTAACCTTCAAGTTCTCCTTAAGTTATTGAATTGGATGGGAAATCGCATACAACAATTCAAGCATTCTTCAAAAGTTCTTTACGTGAATAGCACAATAAAGATACAATCAAAGATCATTAAGCATTATGAAAACTATAAGTATTGACGAGGCATTCGTTACTATGATGAGCATGAAACTCCTGCCAAGAATTTATTTAACGCGATCATTTATAAGCGACCTCCACTACTTGTGAATATAAGTTTGTAACTATTAGGTGAAACTACTTTATACTCTAGCATCATATTCATGCATGCAAACTAAGTGTGCACTCTTAATAAACATACACGAATAAGTTATCAATCAAGCAGTTAAACAAATTGAATTCCCAACTTATGAAATCACAACTGAAGGTAATCAAATCATATTGCAAGCATGAACATGGTTTCGAATTCCCCCCCTAGCTAAGGGGGGTTTAGTTCCTCACACTCACAAAGCAAAGATAAAAAAATTTAGACATTGAAAACACCTAAAAACGCTCCAACAATCCAACTTGAATGACAAGCACGTCCAAGGGTCCTCCTTCTTCTCTTTGTTGCGGCACAAAGTGTGGTTTGATGGATGAGTGGTAAATTATGGTGGTGGATGGATATAGGTGAGTTATGGTGAAGGGTGGATGGGTGGATTGTCTTCTCCCCTTTGTTATAGTGAAGGGTGGATGTATTTATAGGCTAGGGAGAGGACCACCATCTAATTAAGGTGGTTGTGATGAGTGTTGTGGTAATGAGTGGATGTAATGGGTGTGGTGGATGAATGTTTGGTGGATGTAATGGGTGTGGTGGATGAATGTTTCGTAATGAGTGGATGTAATCGGTGTGGTGGATGAATGTTTGGTAATGAGTGGATGTAATGGTTGTAGTGGATGGATGTTTGGTAATGAGTGGATGTAATGGTTGTAGTGGATGAGTGTTTGGTAATGAGTGGATGTAATGGGTGTAGTGGATGGATGTTTGGAGTTGTAGGTCAACACACTTGCACACACACATGCTGATTTTTAGCCTTCAAATCTTCAAAAACGTCTATCCTCATGTCTCCATGCTTGCACTATCCAATCTTGGCCCAAAAAATGCTCCAAAATGCTCCAAATAGCATTTTGTTGCTAACTTTGTTATTTAAACCTACAAACACACGAAAATAGCTTAAAGTACTAAAATAACTAGAATTAAACTAAGTAAATGCTAAGAAACAAGCTAAATAAGTTTCATAAATATGCTCCTATCACTCATCCCCAGTCTAATGGACAAGTTGAAGCCATCAACAAAATAATCAAGCGAACTTTGAAAACCAGCTTAGACAAGGCTAAAGGTTGTTGGCCAAAATTTGTACCCCAAGTTCTTTGGTCATACCGCACTTCGTATCAGACATCAATAGGAGAAACCCCATTCTCACTTGCCTTTGGTACAGAGGCAGTTGTCCCAATTGAGCTTGAGCAAGCAACGTTCCGAGTCCAGAACTACATGCAAAGCGAAAATGATAAACAACTTACCCTCAACTTAGATCTAGTCGAGGAACACAGGAACCAGGCTCACTTGAGGAATGTCGCCTACAAAGTCTTATTGCAAGCCAACAACAACTTCAGTGCATGGCATAGGAAGATCAAGCTATTCAGCCCTCTTGCATCTGCTTCAAACATTTCCCCTCTGTAACAATGCAAACACTACAACTCGTAGAAAGCTTCACACACTCTTGATCAAGACAATGTGAAGCAAAACCAATTTATGATGCCAACAAGAGCTTCATCAATTGAGGGCAACCACAATTCTCAAAAGCTTCACACACTCTTGATCAAGACAGTGTAAAGCAAAACCAATTTATGGTGCCAACAAGAGCTTCATCAAAGGAGTTCAACCACAATTCTCAAAAGCTTCACACACTCTTAATCAAGACAGTGTGAAGCAAAACCAATTTATGGTGCCAACAAGAGCTTCATCAATGGAGGGCAACCACAATTCTCAAAAGCTTCACATGAAGGAAATTTTTTTGTCCTAGCTAAGAACATGTAAGAACATTTGAATACATATGCAAACTATTAACACTTTAAAGTAGGCATGCATTAAAAAACAATTCATAAAACCCATGACTTTCAAAGCCTAGTATATGGTGAACCAAAAAGACTCTTTAACAACATTAAAGAGAAGTAAAGATTTAGAGTTTCTTTACCCTTGAAGCTCATCCTTGTTTACACAAGGGATTCACACAAGTGGAGGGCCTTCAAGTCACCTCCAAGCTACTTGAATCTTGCTTGTGATTTTCCCCTTTTAGTGCTCCTTTGCTCCTTGAGGATGTGAGGAAATGATCTCCAAAACACCAAAGGTTTGGTGTCTCTAAGTCTCCACACCAAGGGTGAGGTGTGAAGATGAAATGGATGACTTAGAGAAGAAAAGATTGCTAGCTAAATCTCCTCTAAGTGGCCGGCCTCTTTGTAGAGAGAAAGAGAGAAAATGTTTCACCTCTTTGCCTCAAAGAAAACCCTAATGAAAATAAAGCTATAAAGTTGCTTTTATACTTCATTACAAGTGAGTGGCAAACTTGTAATTAATCCAAGTTTGCTCCATTCACCCTAATGGCCGGCCTTACCTTGTTATTGGGCTAATTTGCCCATTTTGTTTTAGTTGTCATACAACTTAAACATAATGGGCCTTGTGGACCAAAACGCTTTTGGGCCCCGAAACCCAAAACCAACTTAAAAGCCCAATACGAACCTTTCGTAAAATTAATTAACTAATTTAATTAATCTTTGACCATTCTTCAATTAAACCATTTAATTGCATATCCATTTCATTTAATTTCTTCACTATCGCCCTTACTCGGTATACGATCCATTAGGTTCCAATTAGCGAGGTAGTGGGCGATTGTTACTCTTAACGATCGATTGTGAATTGAAACCACATTTCAATTCTCCCTTAAAATTAGTGTTTGCTAATCATTAGGGCTTCCACAAACCATGAGTGACACCTAGCAGTATGTCATGGTTACCCAAGCTAAATAGAAGTGGTTGGAGAACCTATCCAGTTACAATTACAATGCAATACGGTCCTTATCTAATACAATACTCTTAATCACATTGTTTGAATGATAGTTTGTTTCATGTCTACTATCCAATGTGATACTTCTCTATATGATTCAATTGAATATGATTTGGAACAAACTTCCTAAGTTATATTCATATGCTTTGGCCAAAGACTCTCGAATCATATCTTAGAGTATTCTCCTTCCACCATGGAAGGTTAGAGATCCCTTGTTGTACATTCATATGCCTACATGACTAGATAGTTTGACCCCAACAATGCCGTGGACACTCTAATGGAATGCCTTTGACATGATTAAAGATCAAGGACCTAACCATTAGACATCTATGATGCCTCAGGTCAAAGGACTACTTTGCATATTGCAACTATCGAGTTCTTACATGACATGTATGTTCGAACTCTCTTTTGATCGTTGTTCAGTGTACTCGATTACTCTTTCGAGCACCTATGTGTTTGTCTTAGTGTCCAACACTAAATGACTTGAGACTAGTCATACTCACGCTTGAGTCAACATAACACATACTAACCTTAGCGGATTGTCAATGCCCAATTGGCAATCCTATGGCTAGGAATGTTTTAGGAATGAACATAAGAGAAAGGTCTCGATAATCTAACTCACTTAGATCACTTATCTCTTAGATCAAATACATTCCTTGGATTTCCTTATTGCTTAAACACATGATACAATAAATAGTGATTAACAATAAGCTTTGCCCTTCATTAAACATATAAACGTTTAATACAATAAGTATTCCAAAAGCTATTACATCAAATGAGTGGCTTTGTGGGCATACTTCCAACATCACACACTCTTGATGAAGACAGTGTGAAGCAAAACCAATTTATGGTGCCAACAAGAGCTTTATCAATGTAGGGCAACCACAATTCTCAAAATCTTCAACACACTCTTGATCAAGACAGTGTGAAGCAAAACCAATTTATGGTGCCAACAAAAGCTTGACCTACAAAAGCTTCACCCACAAAAGCTTCACCTACAAAAGCTTGACCCATAAAAGCTTGACCCACAAAAGCTTCACCTACAAAAGCTTGACCCACAAAAGCTTCACCTACAAAAGCTTGACCCACAAAAGTTTGACCTACAAAAGCTTCACCCACAAAAGCTTCTCCTACAAAAGCTTGACCCACAAAAGCTTGACCCACAAAAACTTCACCTACAAAAGCTTGACCCACAAAAGTTTGACCCACAAAAGTTTCACCTACAAAAGCTTGACCCACAAAAGCATTACCCACAAAAGCTTCACCTACAAAGCTTCAACACCAAAGCTTCACCTACAAAAGCTTCACACTATCTTGATCAAGATAGTGTGAAGCAAAATTAATTCATGGTGCCCAACAAAGCTTCAACCTCAAAGCTTCACTTACAAAGCTTCAACATCAAAGCTTCACTTACAAAGCTTTAAAATATATATATATATATATATATATATATATATTTATTTATTTATTTATTTTTTCAGAAATTTGAAAATTCAAAAATTCAAAAATTCGAAAATTTAAAAATTCGAAAATTTGAAAATTCAAAAAATCGAAAAAAAAAATTGCCTAGGCCTCATTTTCTTTGGGCCTAACAACTTTCATAACAAATATATATGAAGAAGGAGTTTTGGGCTACCACTTAGAAAGGAAATGCCTCATTCGTCAACTCCCTCGACCGGAGACTTGGGGGACTCCTACCATATGCTACTGCACCTTGATACTCGGAAGTCTTATGACCATTCAGTGACTTGGATTTTTCAAGTCTCCAAACGAGAAGTTTTCCTCACTCAGGAAATTAAGGAAGCACTACCTCAACCTACATGCTTCACTCACAAAGCTTCAACATACAAGCTTCAACAAAAGGAAAAATTCAAAGAACTTAGTGAAGAAGGCCTTGGTGTATTTAACACAATACGATGAAATGAAGCAAAACTTGTTTATTGATATCTCCAATAAGTTACAAATATGTACATATACATGAATCAAAATAAACAAACAAGAGGGAGCCTTCACAGAGGTTGCTCAGGAGAAGTCTCAGCAGTCGACAGAGCCCCAGAAAGAGGAGGCACCAGAGGGTGATTATTCGGAGCCTCAGTACTAGGTAGAATCCCAGAAGGAGGAGGCACCGAAGGTTGATCATTTGGAGTTTCATTACACGGTATGATAGGAGCATATTTATGCGGCTTAGTTAGCTTGTTCTTGTGCATTTATATTGTTATTTCTTAGTCAATTATGTATTTTTAAGCTATTTTCATGTGTTTGTAGGTCCTAATAACAAAGTTGGCAAGAAAGTGCATTTTGGTGCATGTTGGAGCATTTTTTAGCCAAGATTGGATAGTGCAAGCATGGAGACATGAGGATGGACGTTTTTGAAGATTAGAAGGCTGGAAATCAGCATGTGTGTGTGCAAATGTGTTGATTTTGGGCTGAAATGGTGAAGAGCATGTGTGTGCACATGCAAAGACAACATGCATACACACTCATGGACAGCACGGCACATGGGCAAAGAGAAAGACACACCATGGACACCTTGGCATGGGCAGAAAAGAGGTGGATTGGTGGCTTAAATGATGAAGAACATGTGTGTAAATGTAAAGGAGAAACATGGCAAAAAAATGTGTTTGTTTTGTGGCTGAAATGATGGAAGTCATGTGTGTGCAAATGTAAAGGGAAACATAGACAACACACACCCATACAAACTGCACATGCAAGGAATTGAAGTGGTCCTCTCCTTAGCTTATAAATACATCCACCATTCCCCTTCCTAAAGAGAATCTTGATCCATAAAAAAGAGCTTCATTCACAAACACAAGTCCCTTGCCGTGAGCTCCATTCCATTTCATCCATACATTTAAACGCATCTCCATACACTTCCATTTTCCATGCCATGAGATCCATTCCATCCATACATCCATAAATCCCACATTTCACAAACACAAATACATTTTCCTTCCCTTGGCCGAGACATTCACCAATCCTAAATACATTCCTAACCTTTCCATATATCCATACACATCTTAGACACTTGTGCCGCAACAAAGAGAAGAAGAAGGACCCTTGGACGTGCTTACCATTCAAGTTGGATTGTTGGAGCGTTTTTAGGTGTTTTCATTCTTTTATTTTCAATGTCTAAATTTGTTTATCTTTGGTTTGTGAGTGTGAGGAACTAAACCCCTTTAGCTAGGGGGGAATTCAAAGCCATGAACATACTTGCAATATGAATTGATTACCTTCAGTTGTGATTTCATAAGTTGTGAATTCAATTTGTTTAACTGCTTGATTGATAACTTATTTGTGTATGTTTATTAAGAGTGCACGCTTAGTTTGCATGCATGAATATGATGCTAGAGTATAAGGGAGTTTCACCTAATAGTTACAAACTTATATTCACAAGTAGTGGAGATCACTTATAAACAATTGTGTTAAATGAATTCTTGGCATAAGTTTCATGCTCATCATAGTAACGAATGCCTCGTCAATACTTATAGTTTTCATAATGCTTAATGATCTTTGATTGTATCTTTATTGTGCTGTTCACGAAAAGGACTTTTGAAGAATGCTTGAATTGTTGTATGCGCTTTCCGCTTTCCCATCCAATTTAATAACTTAAGGAGAACTTGAAGGTTAATTTAAGTGGACTTAATTAAACTTGGGTGTTGAGTTTCACGATTTATTGAAAGAACAACTGAAAATTGGTTTATGTGCAAGTGTTGAGAATAACCCTCTAGCTAGCCCATCATCCATCGTTTACCCAAATTCGTCCAAAATCTGTTTTAGTTTACAATCTGTTTGTTTTGTTTTCAAATTCGTCAAAATCAAATCCCCCTTTACTTTAAAGTGTTTTATTAGTCAAAATCTGTTTTGATTTGTGTTTTTAAGTGTCTTGAGTCAAGTTAGAACCTAATTTCATCCAAAACCATCCCTAGAGTCAGTTTAGAGTCTAATTCATTGTTTTAAGCTGTTTTGAGTCTTTTTAACTAGTTTTGAGTCTTTTTAGTTTGTATTGCATCTTTTGAGTCTAGTTTGGTGTTTTAAACTTAATTTTATGTTTTTAAGTCAGTTTAGAGGTTATTAGCAAGCCCTCATAATCCCTGGTCTAGAACGATCCCTACTTACATTCTTTACTACAATTGATACAAGAGGGTTTAATTTGTGTGTTAAGTAATTTTCGCATCACGGTACAGCCTCAGAAGACGAAGGCAATAAATGCCATTGGAACAAACCCACAAACCTCTGATGATCAAGTAAAATCTGACCATCAGATTCCTGCAGCTGGTCGAGCTTTCTCTTCATGTTTGTAGCATGGTCATGTGCGAGCCTGTGCAACTGTTTATTCTCATGCTTGAGCCCTTTGATCTTCTGTTTGAGACTTATCACTTCAGCCGCCAATGATTCAACTTGGCATGTTCGAGAAAATAGGCGTTGGGCCATATTAGACACAGAACTTGCACACTGAACACTGAGAGCCAGAGAATCCTTAACAGCCAACTCATCAGACCGTTTGGAAAGTAGTCTGTTATATTTGGGAGTGAGAAGGTTCCTGGCCACCACCGCAGCGGTCATATCATTTTTCATCACAGAGTCCCCAACGGTAAGAGGACCAGTAGGGGATAAGAAGGATGGGTGCTATATGTTGTCTTGAGAAGGCATGACTGCCTCTTCACCAAAGTTCAAGTCAAAACGACGGTCGGATGGGCCAGACATTCTTAGAAATGATAAAGGAGAAATGAGGTGCAATAAATCTCTGAAATAAAGGGAAAATTCCTACAAGCAATAACTCTCTGAATGTACTTCTTGCACACAATTGGTTCCCTTATAAAAGAAATGGCAACAAGGCCGTTGATTTAAAAATCGAAGAGGCACCACTCTCCGAATACCGAAAAGGCACCACTTTCCACACGCAACATCAGCTCCTCAGGTACCACATATAACTTTGCCAAAAATCTCTGACAAAGTTTAGACACATAAATTTTGAAGGTCGAGCTACCTTACTATTACCCACAAGGGTAAAGGAACTGCACCACTGCTTGATAACTAGAAAGTCTCAATGTGTGTCAACTTCCAAGCTCCGTGGCAAGGCAGAATGATAAAAATGCCCAACCTTTACTCACATTCGAGAAAACACTCCCCACAAGAATGCTTGCTAAAAAATCGAAGAGGCACCGCCTTCCGAATCTCGAGAGCCAGACTTCCAACATGATTACTTTCTCAAAAATCGAAGAGGCACTGCTCTCCGTATCTCAAGAGTCAGACTCCCAACTTGATTGCTTTCTCAAAAATTGAAAAGGCATAGTTCTTCGAATCTTGAGAACCAGACTCCCAACAGGATTACGTGCTCAAAAATTGAAGAGGCACCGTCCTCCGAATCTCGAGAGCCAGACTCCCAACAGGATTACTTTCTTAAAATTTGAAGAGACACTGCTCTCTGAATCTCAAGAGTCAGACTCCCAACAAGATTGCTTTCTCAAAAATTGAAAAGGCACCGTTCTCTAAATCTCTAGAGCCAGATTCCCGACAGGATAGCTTGTTCGAAAACCGAAGAGGCATCACTCTCCGAACTTTGAGAGCCATATTTCCTTGGATAAAGCTTGTCTGCAATCTTCACACGCAACATCAGCTTTCCAGATACCACATACCACTTTTTCAAAGTGCTCTGACAATGTTAAAATATGTGAAGCTTGCAGCTCCCACTACATTGCTATGACCAAGAAGGGTAAAGGAATAACACTACTACTTGTTGTTAGGGAGACTCCTATATATGTCGACCTCCATCCTCCACAGCCAGGCAGACCTGCAAATAAAAAAATGCTCAACTTTTCTTCACATCCGAGAGGGCACTCTCAGCAGAGTCTCTCGAAATACTCAGCTTCTTTTCCTCTCGATAATACATCTGCAAACAAGCCACACCAGAGCAAAAGTATCTCATATCATCAGGGTTAAAAGCAAGAGTATCCCATATCATGCTTTTTCCTTGTCTTTTCCTTTGCCCTTGTTCTTACCTGCAAGACAAGGAGAAAGAGAGCAATCAGTCAGCATTTGGAATCAAGCTTCCAATCAAGAACTGACTGCCTAAAACCCCTTGCCTGATTACTTATCTAGCATTGCTCTCGAGTACTCATCTTCAACATCTTATGGTTCCAAAGAAGATACCACATCTGCTTGAGGAACAGATAGGGCAAGTGAGAAAGATACAAGGAAGCATGTGGAGACAAGCGTAATAGAACACGTGCCGATACATCCACTACCTTGTCAACAGCAAAAGTATCCCATATCATCAAGGTCGAACGCACTCTAGATTTGATGGACTTGTTTTGACCTTCAAATTCTTGAGTCGGCCTTATACTCTGAAGGAAACCAAAAAACCTCCAACCCAGTTCAAGAATAAGCCTGTGGAAAGTTACTTATTCAAAAGAAAAAGTATCTCATATCATCTCTTCTCCATTTACTTTTCCTTATCCTTGGTGCTGTTTACGACACAAGGAGAAGGAGAACAATCAACCGGAAGCCGAAGCCGAACCTCCGATCTAGGTTGCTTGCTTGGAAGTCTGATTGCTTACCTTGTCTGTTACCTCATTCAACAAATCTCCTAGCTCGGCGACTTGGGGGACTCCTACTATAGGGTTTGTATCACACTTGACCAAGCCCAAAACAACAAGTAAGCTTCAAGTGAAATTGATACATTACCTTGTACATCTTCATCGGTTAAAGATACCACCCCTGGATGGAGGAAAAGTACTTCCAGAGAAGATGCCACATCTACATATGAGATAGATAAGGCAAGTGAAAATGATACCACACTTCGGTACTTAGAAGTTTCGTGATTACTCAATAACTTGGATCTTGCAAGTCCCCAACCAATGAGCTTCCCTCACTCGGGAACTTAGGGGAGCACTGTTTGTACCATACTTGACCAATCCCGAAACTACTAAGCACCGGTCAATGTTATACCGTCAAGGACTCAGAAGAGTTTCCCTCAAACCAGGAGGCCAATCACAGCGCGACACGTGTCGACATCAGAAGCCAATCATAGCGCGACACGTGTCAACATCAGAAGTCAATCACAACACGACACGTGTCAATGTCAGAATGAAACTAGAAACTCTCTTCTATAAATAGAGATCATTCTCTCACAATATTTCCTAATGTCATTTGTACTAAATCATTCACTAGTACTCACAAAAGGAGAGCTTGAACCTATGTACTTGTGTAAACCCTTCACAATTAATGAGAACTCTTCTACTCCGTGGACGTAGCCAATTTGGGTGAACCACGTACATCTTGTGTTTGCTTCCTGTCTCTATCCATTTACAAACTTATCCACACTAGTGATTGGAGCAATCTAGCGAAGGTCACAAACTTAACACTTTATGTTGTACCAAAGTCCTTCTGATTTTGTGCATCAACAGGTCTCAACCAAACTTAATAGTGAATTATGTAAAATGGCATGTCCACATGTAGAAAATTATCAATTTCGTTTTCATGAGCAGAATGCGAGTAATCAATTTCATCCGCTTAATAAATGCTTCTGCTAAACCATTTTGAGTATGGACATAAGGAACTTCTGGTCCTTATTTAATAGTCTGTATACTGAGACTCTTATGACTTTTATTATAATTAAGTTGAGGCACTACGACATTTCAAACTTAAGGTACTCATCAAGGAATTTCATGTCCAATCTTGAGGATCTAGGGACTTCATGCCCGATTTTTTTTGTATGATGGAACTTCGAGTCCAATCATTTTATGTGATGAGGATCAAGAAACTTCAGGTTCTGATCCGATCAAAGAACTTTAGGCCCTATATATACTTATTGTAACAAAAGGTAAGTACAATAAATAAATTAAAGCAATAGGCGGTAATTCTAGCCATAGTAAATAAATTGTGTTGATGCACAAAATCAGCGAGGACTTTGGTACAACAGAAAGTGTTAAGTTTGTGACCTTCGCTAGATTGCTTCGGTCACTAGTGTGGATAAGTAAGTAAACGGATAGGGACAGGGAAGCAAACACAAGATGTACGTGGTTCATCCAGATTGGCTACGTCCACGGAGTAAAGGAGTTCTCATTAATTGTGAAGGGTTTAAATAAGTACATAGGTTCAAGATCTCCTTTAGTGAATACTAGTGAATGATTTAGTACAAATGACATTAGGAAATATTGTGAGAGAATGATCTCTATTTATAGAAGAAAGTTTCTAGTTTGATTCTGACATTGACACGTGTTGTGTTGTGATTGGCTTCTGATGTTGACACGTGTCGCGCTATGATTGGCTTCTGATGTCGACACGTGTCGTGCTGTGATTGGCCTCCTGGTTGGAGGGAAACTCTTCTGAGTCCTTGACGGTATAACGTTGATCGGTGTTCAGTAGTTTCGGGATTGGTTAAGTATGGTACAAACAGTGCTCCCCTAAGTTCCCGAGTGAGGGAAGCTCATCGGTTGGGGACTTACAAGATCCAAGCTATTGAGTAATCACAAAACTTCTAAGTACCGAAATGTGGTATCATTTTCACTCGCCTTATCTGTCTCATATGTAGATGTGGCATCTTATCTGGAAGTACTTTTCCTCCATCCAGGGGTGGTATCTTTAATCGGTGAAGATGCACAAGGTAATGTATCAATTTCACTTGAAGCTTACTTGTAGTTTCGGGCTTGGTCAAGTGCGATACAAAACCCTATAGTAGGAGTCCCCCAAGTCGCCAAGCTAGGAGATTTGCCGAAAGAGGTAACAGACAAGGTAAGCAATCAGACTTCCAAGTAAGCAACCTGGATCGGAGGTTCGATTTCGGCTTCCGGTTGATTGTTCTCCTTTTCCTTGTGTCGTAAACAGCAACAAGGATAAGGAGAAGCAAATGGGGAAGAGATGATATGAGATACTTTTGCTTTTGAAGAAGTAACTTTCCACAGGCTTATTCTTGAACTGGGCTGGAGGGTTTTCTGGTTTCCACCAGAGTATAAGGCCGACTCAAGAATTTGAGGGTCAAAATAAGTCCATCAAATTAAGAGTGCATTGGACCTTGATGATATGGGATACTTTTATTGTTGACGAAGTAATAGATGAATCGGCATGTGTTCTGTTACGCTTGTCTCCACATGCTTCCTTGTATCCTTCTCACTTGCCCTATCTGTTCCTCAGGCAGATGTGGTATCTTTTTTAGAAGCATAAAATGTTGAAGATGAGTACTCGAGAGCAATGCTAGGTAAGTAATCAGGCAAGGGGTTCCAAGCAGTCAGTTTCTGACTGGAAGCTTGATTCCAAGTGTTGACTGATTGTTCTCTTTCTCCTTGTCTTGCAGGTAAGAACAAGGCTAAAGGAAAAGACAGGGAAAAAGCATGATATGGGATACTCTTTCTTTTAACCCTGATGATATGAGATACTCTTGCTCTGGTGTGGCTTGTTTGCAAAGGTATTATCGGGAGGAAAAGAAGCTGAGTATTTTGAGAGACTCTGCTGAGAATGCCCTCTTGGATGTGAAGAAAAGTTCAGCATTTTTTTTATTTGCAGGTTTGCCTGGCTATGGAGAATGGAGGTTGACATATATAGAAGTCTCCCTAACAACAAGCAGTAGTGCTATTCTTTTACCCTTCTTGGTCATAGCAATGTAATGGGAACTGCAAGCTTCACATGTTTTAACTTTGTCAGAGCACTTTGAAAAAGTGGTCTGTGATATATGGAAAGCTGATGTTGCGTGTGAAGATTGCAGACAAGCTTTATCCAAGGAAATCTGGCTCTCGAAGTTCGGAGAGCGGTGCCTCTTCGGTTTTCAAACAAGCAATCCTGTCGGGGATCTGGCTCTCGAGATTCAGAGAATGGTGCCTCTTCGATTTTGAGAAAGCAATCCTGTTGGGAGTTTGACTCTTGAGATTCAGAGAGCAGTGTCTCTTCGATTTTTGAGAAAGTAATCCTGTTGGGAGTCTGGCTCTCGAGATTCGAAAGGCGGTGCTTCTTTAATTTTTGAGCACGTAATCCTATTGGGAGTCTGGCTCTCGAGATTCGGAGAGCGGTGCCTCTTCAATTTTTAAGAAAGCAATCCTGTTGGGAGTCTAACTCTTGAGATTCGTAGAGCAGTGTCTCTTCGATTTTTGAGAAAGTAATCCTGCTGCGATTCTGGCTCTCGAGATTCAGAGAGCAGTGTCTCTTTGATTTTTGATAAAGTAATCCTTTAGGAAGTTTGACTTTTGAGATTCGGAGAGCAGTGTCTCTTCGATTTTTGAGAAAGTAATCCTGTTGGGAGTCTGGCTCTCGAGATTCGGATAGCAGTGTCTCTTCGATTTTTGATAAAGTAATCTTGTTGGGAGTGTGGCTTTCGAGATTCGGAGGGCGGTGCCTCTTCGATTTTTGAGCACATAATCCTGTTAGGAGTTTAGCTTTCGAGATTCGGAGAGTTGTGCCTCTTTGATTTTTGAGCAAGCAATCTTGTTGGGAGTGTTTTCTCGAATGTGAGTAAAGGTTGCGCATTTTTGCCAGTCTTCCTTGCCATGGAGCACGGAGGTTGACACACATTGGGACTTTCTAGTTATCAAGCAGTGGTGCTGTTCTTTTACCCTTGTGGGTAATAGTAGGGTAGCTGAACCTTCAAAATTTATGTGTCTAAACTTTGTTAGAGTTCTTTGGCAAAGTTATCTATAGTACCTGAGGAGCTGATGTTGCATGTGGAAAGTGGTGCCTCTTCGATTTTTGAACCAACGGCCTTGTTGCCCTTTCTTTTATAAGGGCACCAATTGTGTGCAAGAAGTACATTCAGAGAGTTATTGCTTGTAGGAATTTTCTCCTTAATTTATTGCACCTCATTTCTCCTTCATCATTTCTGAAAATGTCTGGCCCATCCGACCGTCGTTTTGACTTAAACTTTGGTGAAGAGGCAGCCATGCCTTCTCAAGACAACATATGGCGCCCATCCTTCTTATCCCCTACTAGTCATTTTACCATTGGGGACTCTGTGATGAAGAATGATATGACCGCTGCGGTGGTGGCCAGCAACCTTCTCATTCCCAAAGATAACAGACTACTTTCCAAACGGTCTGATGAGTTGGTTGTTAAGGATTCTCTGGCTCTCAGTGTTCAATGTGCAAGTTCTGTGTCTAATATGGCCCAACGCCTATTTGCTCGAACCCGCCAAGTTGAATCATTAGCGGCTGAAGTGATAAGTCTCAAACAGGAGATCGGATGGCTCAAGCATGAAAATACACAGTTGCACAGGCTCGCACATGACTATGCTACAAACATGAAGAGGAAGCTCGACTAGCTGCAGGAATTTGATGGTCAGATTTTACTTGATCATCAGAGGTTTGTGGGTTTGTTCCAAAGGCAATTATTGCCTTCGTTTTCTGGGACTGTACTGCGTAATGAAGCTCCAAATGATCAACCTTTGGTGCCTTCTCCTTCTGGGGTTCTGCCTAGTACTGAGGCTCCGAATAATCACCCTCTGGTGCCTCCTCTTTCTGGGGCTCTACCGGCTGCTGAGACTTCTTCTGTGCAACCTTTGTGAAGGCTCCCTCTTGTTTGTTTATTTTGATTCATGTATATGTACATATTTGTAACTTATCAAAGATATCAATAAACAAGCCTTGCTTCATTTCAACGTATTGTGTTAAATACACCAAGGCCTTCTTCGCTAAGTTCTTTGAATTTTTCCTTTTGTTGAAGCTTGTATGTTGAAGCTTTGTGAGTGAAGCATGTAGGTTGAGGTAGTGCTCCCTTAATTTCCCAAGTGAGGAAAACTTCTCGTTTGGACACTTGAAAAATCCAAGTCACTGAGTGGTCGTGAGACTTTCGAGTATCAAGGTACAGTAGCATATGATAGGAGTTCCCCAAGTCTCCGGTCGAGGGAGTTGACGAATGAGGCACTTCCTTTCTAAGTGATAGTCCAAAACTCCTTCTTCATATATATTTGTTATGACAGTTGTTTGGCCTAAAGAAGTTGAGGCCTAGGCAAATTTTTATTTTTTTTGAAATTTTTTTTCGATTTTTCGAATTTTCGAATTTTTGAATTTTCGAATTTCTGAAAAAAAAATATATATATATTTTAAAGCTTTGTAGGTGAAGCTTTTGTGGGTAAAGCTTTTGTGGGTCAAGCTTTTGTAGGTCAAGCTTTTGTAGGTCATGCTTTAGTGGGTCAAGCTTTTGTGGGTCAAGCTTTTGTAGGTGAAGCTTTTATGGGTCAAGCTTTTGTGGGTCAAGCTTTTGTGGGTCAAGCTTTTGTAGGTGAAGCTTCGGAGTTGAAGCCTTTATGGGTGAAGCTTTTGTGTTGAAACTTTTGTAGGTGAAGCTTTGGAGTTGAAGCTTTGTAGGTGAAGCTTTGGAGTTGAAGCTTTTGTTGGGTACCATGAATTGATTTGCTTCACACTATCTTGATCAAGATAGTGTGAAGCTTTTGAGAATTAGTAGTTTTCCTCCATTGATAAAGCTTTTGTTGGTGAAGCTTTGGAGTTGAAGCATTTGTTGGTGAGGTTTTTATGGGTGAAGCTTTTGTAGGTAAAGCTTTGGAGTTGAAGCTTTGTCGGTGAAGCTTTGGAGTTGAAGCTTTTGTTGGGTACCATGAATTGATTTTGCTTCACACTATCTTGATCAAGATAGTGTGAAGCTTTTGAGAATTTGTAGTTGTCCTCCATTGATGAAGCTTTTGTTGGTGAACTTTTGTGTTAAAGCTTTGTAGGTGAAGCTTTGGAGTTGAAGCTTTGTAGGTGAAGCTTTGGAGTTGAAGCTTTTGTTGGGTACCATGAATTGTTTTTTGCTTCACACTATCTTGATCAAGATAGTGTGAAGCTTTTGAGAATTTGTAGTTGTCCTCCATTGATGAAGCTTTGCTGAATTTCCCTTTGTTTTTTTTTTTTTTTTGGGAAACTAGAAATTTGAAAATGTGGGAACGACAACATATACAAATTTTGCTTCCACACTGTTGAGCAAGAGAGTGTGATGTAAGCCACACCTTGTAGTAGTCGAAGGTTTGGGTGAACCATATAAATTGAATTTACTTCAAAGGTCTGAGAATTGTAGTTGCCCTCCATTGATGAAGCTTTTGTTGGCACCATAAATTGGTTTTGCTTCACACTGTCTTGATCAAGAGTGTGTGAAGCTTTTGAGAATTATGGTTGAACTCCTTCGATGAAGCTTTTGTTGGCACCATAAACTGGTTTTGCTTCACACTGTCTTGATTAAGAGTGTGTAAAGCTTTTAAGAATTATGGTTGCCCTCCATTGATGAAGGTCTTATTGACACCATAAATTGGTTTTGCTTCACATTGTCTTGATCAAGAGTGTGTGAAGCTTTTGAGAATTATGGTTGAACTCCTTTGATAAAGCTCTTGTTGGCACCATAAATTGGTTTTGCTTCACACTGTCTTGATCAAGAGTGTGTGAAGCTTTTGAGAATTGTGGTTGCCCTCCATTGATGAAGCTCTTATTGTTGGCACCATAAATTGGTTTTGATTCACACTGTCTTGATCAAGAGTGTGTGAATCTTTTGAGAATTGTGGTTGCCCTCCATTGATGAAGCTCTTGTTGGCACCATGAATTGGTTTTGCTTCACACTGTCTTGATCAAGAGTGTGTGAAGCTTTTAAGAATTATGGTTGCCCTCTATTGATGAAGCTCTTGTTGGCACCATAAATTGGTTTTGCTTCACACTGTCTTGATCAAGAGTGTGTGAAGCTTTTGAGAATTGTGGTTGAACTCCTTTGATGAAGCTCTTGTTGGTGTTGGAAATGTGCCCTAAAACCAATCATATGATGATACTTTACGGACATTTCACAAGTTAAACTAATGTAGTTTAAATATAAAGGGCAAAGATTATTGTTTTAAGCCGTCTCATATAAATGTTATATGCTTAAACGATAAGTCCAAGGAATATGTGATTGGGAGAATGCAATCTAAAAAAGTTAGATTCATGAGACCATTATTTCGTATACATATCCTAAACGTTCCTGATCATAGGATTGCCAATTGGGCATTGACAGTCCATTAAGATCAGTACTTGCTGTGTCTTCTCTCAGGGAGAGTGACTAGTCTCGAGTCATTGGTGTGTGTGACATCAAGACAAGTACGTAGGTGCTCAATAGAGAATGAGTTCACTGAACACGATCAACGAAGAGTTCTCATATTCATGTCACATGAGAACTCATGGTTGGGATAATGCAAAGTAGTCCTTTGACCTGAGGCATCATAGTTGTCTTGTGGTTAAGTCCTTGATCTTTGATTATGTCAAAAGTCACTCCAAAAGGAGGGTGTCCACGGCATAGTTGGGGTTAAGCCATTTAGCCATGGAGGCAAGTGAATGCGCAACAAGGGATCTCTAACCTTCAAACTGTTTGAGGGAGAATACTCTATGATATGATTAAGAATCTCTGGCCAGAGTATGAATGAGATTTAGGAAGTCGTTCCAAATCACATTCAAGGTAATCATATAAGCACACGAATCACATTGGATAGTAGACATGAATATACTATCAAACCAAACAATGTGGTCAAGAGTATTGTATTAGAGAAATACCGTATTGCATTTGTAATCCTAAACTGAATAGGTTCTCCACCTCTTCTGATTAGCTTGGGTAACCATGATATGCTGCTAGGTGTCACTCATGGTTTGTGGAAGCCCTAAACGTGTATAATCACTAAAGGGAGAATTGAAAGTAAGTTTCAATTCACAATCGATTTGAAATGGTTTTAATCGCCCACTGCCTCGCTAAAAGGAACCTAATGGATCGTACACTGTGTAAGGTGGAGATTGAAGAAACAATGGAGATGAGTAAGAATAATTAAATGGTTTAATTGTTTATGGCAATGATTAATTAATATGTTAATTAATCAAACGAACAAGTTCGTTAAAGACCTCGGGATAGTTTTGGACCTTAAGGCCCAATGGGCTTCGAACTTCAAGCCCATTGACTTAAGTTGTATGACAATTTAATGAATAAAGATTCACAAGGGCCCAAAAGCCCAAATCCCTTTTGTGGCCAGCCATTTGATATGAATTAGGGTTTTTGGTTATTTAGGTCACTTAAAGAAGTGACTATATAAAGAACTTTATAGCCAAAATTCATTAAGGGTTCTTTTGGAGAAAATTGGAGAGAACATGTCTCTCTCTTTTCTCTCGAGGAGGCCGGCCCCCTTGGAGGGTGTAGCTAGCAATACTACTCCTCCAAGGTCACTCATTTCTTCTCCAATCTAACCTTGGTGAAGATACTTAGAGGTTCTCAATTTTGGGAACTTGGAGAAACCTTTTCATCCATCCAAATCATAGATCTAAGATGCAAGGAATGAAGGCCCTCTCTTTGGGTGATTAGCCTTTGCTTATGCAAAGAGGAATCTACAAAGGTATAATTTCTCAACTCACTTTGATTTGAGTTGAGTCTTGGTTCACCAAACCACTAGGCTTTGAATTTCATGGGTAATGTTTTGTTTTTGAATGCATGCAAGCATGATTCCGCCTTTTAATTGTTAAATGCATGCTATAGATGTTATTCAAATGAACATGTTTTCACAAAATCTTCCTTCAGTTGGCACCATAAATTGGTTTTGCTTCACACTGTTCTGATCAAGAGTGTGTGAAGCTTTTGAGAATTGTGTTTGCCCTCTATTGATGAAGCTCTTGTTGGCACCATAAATTGGTTTTACTTCACAATGTCTTGATCAAGAGTGTGTGAAGCTTTTGAGAATTGTGGTGTTTGCATTGTTTCAGAGGGGAAATGTTTGAAGCAGATGCAAGAGAGCTGAATAGCTTGATCTTCGTATGCCATGCACTGAAGTTGATGTTGGCTTGCAATAAGACTTTGTTGGTGACTATAACTCTTGTTGGGCATAAGTGCTCCCCTAGTTGAGTTGTCAAGCTTGAGGGTTTTTGATTATTTGTGAATGCTAGGAGTTCACATGTACAAGTTGTATCACTCGTCTTCTGGTAGGTGGAATGAATGGTGAGTTGCTTTCATCACTTGGTTGGTGGTACGAAGGTGAGTTCCTTCTTCCCCTGGTTGGTGGCATGAATGGCAAGTTGCCAAATGATATTAGAGTACGGGTTGTACATTTCATCACCTGGTTGGTGGCATGAAGGAGAGTACAGGTTGTACATTTCATCACCTGATTGGTGGCATGAAGGAGAGTACGGGTTGTACACTTCATCACCTGGTTGGTGGCATGAATGGCAAGTTGCCAAATGATATTAGAGTACGGGTTGTACATTTCATCACCTGGTTGGTGGCATGAAGGAGAGCACGGGTTGTACATTTCATCACCTGGTTGGTGGTATGAAGATGAATTCCTTCTTCACCTGGTTTGTGGCATGAGTGGCAAGTTGCCAAATGATATTAAAGTACGGGTTGTACATTTCATCACCTGGTTGGTGGCATGAAAGAGAATACGGGTTGTACATTTCATCACCTGGTTGGTGACATGAAGATGAGTTCCTTCTTCACATTTCATCACCTGGTTGGTGAGAATAAGGGCAAGGTGTCTAGGCACATTGTAGCAAGTGTCGAATGACACAAAATATGTTGAACCCTTTCAAAGCACAGTTGGCTTATGTATGAATGTGTTGGAATGTATGATTGAACGAATATACTGTAAAGCTGTTCGATTATTTGTATAGTCTTGTTGACATATACTTGGACTTTGTTTCATGTTGGAAGCATTCATGTTGAAGCTTTGAACCCGAATGTTTCATTGCTAGGAATGTAAGAGGATTAGGATCAAGTTGTCTAAATCACCTCTTTATTGAATTCATGCAAAATAGTCTTCGTTACATAGGATGCCGAACGGCTGAAGCTTAACACTTGTACAATGTGAATTTACTTGTAATAGTACTTCAAGTGATCAGCGTTCCATGGATGGCCAAGGGTCTTGCCATCGGAGCTTCTAAGCTTATAGGAGCCTGGGCGACTGAAGCCAACAACTTCAAACAGTCCATCCCAGTTTGGACTAAGTGTTCCTTCACTCGAGACTCTATCGCAGAGTAATCTTTTCTTCAATACCCAGTCCCCCACTTTGAAAGAACGAGGTTTGACCCTTGAGTCATAGTAGTTGGAGATGCGCTGCTTGTAGGCGACATTCCTCAAGTGAGCCTGGTTTCTGTGTTCCTCGACTAGATCTAAGTTGAGGGTAAGTTGTTTGTCATTTTCCCTTTACACGTAGTTCTGGACTCGGAACGTTGCTTACTCAAGCTCAACTGGGACAACTGCCTTTATACCAAAGGCAAGTGAGAATGAGGTTTCTCCTGTTGATGTCCAATACGAAGTGCGGTATGACTAAAGAACTTGGGGTACAAATTCTAGCCAATAACCTTTAGCCTTGTCCAAGCTGGTTTTCAAAGTTCGCTTGGTTATTTTGTTGATGGCTTTAACTTGTCCATTAGACTAGGGATGAGCTGGGGAGGAAAAACATAAGTTGATGTTGAACTTAGAGTAGAACATCCTGAACTTATTGTTGTCGAACTGTCGCCTTTTGTCAGTGGCTATCGCATTGGGAATGCCGAATCTACAAAGGATGAACTTCCATACGAAGTCTTCTATTTTTGCCTCAGTAATGGTTGCCAATGGTTCTACTTTGGCCCACTTTGTGAAGTAGTCAACTGCAACGATTGCATAGCGAACCTTGCCCTTCCCTGCAGGTATTGTGCCGATGAAATCAAGTCCCTATTGGGCCAAGGGCCAAGGGCTGATCATAGGAGTGAGCGGCTCGGGAGGGAAGGGAGGAATAGTTACGTAGCGTTGACACTTATCGCATGAGCGGGATATTCTGATGGCATCTTAGTGGAGTGTTGGCCAGTAATATCCTTGGCGAAAAGCCTTGTGTGCTAGGGATCGAGATCTAGCATGATCTTCGCAGACTCCTTCATGTAATTCCCGAAGGACAGTTTTCGCCTCTGCTGGCATAAGGCATCTTAGGTATGGTAGGTTAAAACCCCGCTTGTAGAGTTGGTCATTAATGATCAAGTAACGGGTAGCCTTGTATCGAATCTGCTTAGCTTGGACTTTGTCATTTGGAAGGGTGCCATGAGCAAGGAATCTATAAATCAGGGTAATCCAACTATCTCCTTGTTGTAAGTTGCACACTTCCGCAACCATGATGCTTGGTGCTGCCAACAATTCGATCTGAATTTTTCTCCCAATCTTGTCCTCCACCGCTGAGGCGAGGCGAGCCAAAGCATCTGCATGACTGTTTGCCGTTTGAGGAATTTGGGTGATCTGGTAGTGGAAGTGCTTGAGCAACAATTGTGTTTTTGCCAGATATGCTGCCATGGAGCAATCATTAGCGTCAAAGTTGTTGGTGACCTGGTTAACCACCAATTGAGAGTCACTGAATATATCAATTCGTTTAACCCCAAGGTGTTTGGCCAAATGTAAGCCTGCTAGGAGGGCTTCATATTCGGCCTCATTGTTTGACGCCTTGAATTTGAAACGAAGAGCATACTCCATCGCCACTTTGTTAGGGGTCGTAAGAACTAGTCCTGCTCCACAACCCTATTGGTTGGACGAGCCATCAACATATAAACTCCATGCTGGGGTTGTTGGTTCTATTTTCTGAGTTCTCGAGGGTAATGAAACCACTTCTTTAGGTGTAGAAACAATGTTAACAAAATATGTGAAGTTGGCGATGAAGTCTACCACTGCTTGGACCTTTTCAGTTGGCTTTGGTTGGTAGGAGATATAAAACTCACCTAATGCTATCGCCCATTTGATCATTCGCCCAGAAGTGTTAGAACTTTGGAGTATCTGTCGAAGAGGATGATTGGTAAGCACGATGATGGAGTGTGCTTGGAAGTAAGGGCAAAGTTTTCGAACAGACATGACCAATGCTAGAACCAATTTCTTAATGTTAGAGTATCGTGTCTCCACATCTTGTAAGGCCTTGCTAGTGTAGTAGACAGGCCGTTCGACATTACCATCCTTTTGAATGAGAACGAAACTTACTTCTGAAGCCGATACTGACAAATAGATAATGAGAGTGTCACCAACCTTAGGTTTGGAGAGCAAAGGGGCTTTACTCTTATAGTCTTTGAGGTTCTTGAATGCCTCAACACATTCATCAGTCCATATAATGCACTTCTTACTTCCTTTAAGTGCTTTGAAGAAAGGAGCACATCTGTCTGTGGCCTTAGAGATGAACCTAGTTAAGGCTGCCACCTTGCCAGTAAGACTCTGATGTCTTTTGAAGTTACCAGTTCCTTCATGTCGAGGATTACTTTGATCTTCTCGGGATTAGCCTCAATGCCTCGTTGGCTTATCATGAAGCCTAAGAATTTGCCAGAGCCTACGCCGAAGGCACATTTGTTGGGGTTTAGCCTCATTTGATACCTCTTCAGAATGGTGAAAGTTTCAGATAGGTTGGTGATGTGTTCGTCAGCATGTTTGCTCTTGACTAGCATATCATCAACGTAAACTTCCATGCTCTTCCTAATCTGTTCGGCGAACATTGAATTGACCAGTCTCTGATAAGTTGCTCCTGCATTCTTTAGGCCGAAAGACATGACTTTATAGCAATATAATCCCCAGTCAGTAGTGAAGGCTGTGTGTTCTTGGTCCGAAGGGTTCATGAAGATTTGGTTGTATCTTGAGTAAGCATCCATGAAGCTCAGAAGTTCACACCCTGCTGTAGAGTCTATAAGTCTGTCTATGAGAGGAAGAGGAAAGTTGTCATTCGGGCATCCTTTGTTTAGGTCGGTGTAATCGACACACATTCTCCATAAGACCCTTTGGAGCAGGAGACTTTCCTTGGTCGAATTCTTCTTAACAAGGACAACATTTGCTACCCACGTTGGATAATTGACTTCACGGACGAAGCCTATGCCTTTGAGTTTTTCAACTTCTGCCTTCATTGCTTCATACCGTTCAGCGTCATAGGATCTTCGCTTCTATCTCACTGGCTTGGTCTTGGGGTCAATACTTAAGCGACGACAGATGATATCGGGAGAGATGCCTGGCATGTCCTCGTATAACCAGGCGGAGACCTCAGTGTTCTCTTGCAAAAAAGAGATCAATGCCAACCGAATAGGTGGTGACAATCTTCACCATGCGATACGGATAATCTTTTGAGATAGAGACCTTCTCCAACTCTTTAGCGAGTTGTGCTTGCTGGGTGAAAGAGTCATCTCGAGGATCGTAGGGTTGACTATTGCCACTGTGAAAATCCAAGTTAACTTCGTCTGGGCTGGTCTTTATGACTTGGTCATGTATAGAAAGGGTTTCCTTAGGCACAGGCAGATGTTGTTGCTTGACCAAAGTGTTGTAACATGATCGTACACTAAGTTGATCTCCTTTGATGTAACCATTGCCATAAGGGGGTTGGAAATTTCATCAACAACATATGTGTGGATACCATGGCCTTGAGATCATTAATGCCTGTGCGTCCCAAGATGACATTGTATGCCGTTGGGCAATCAACCACTAGGAAGTTAGTGGTAATGGTAACTGTGTAAGGGCCTATACTAATGGTGAAAGGTAAATGTATGCTCCCCAAAGGTTGCACGACATCACCGGAGAAGCTTATCAGAGGGGAAATCGAGCGATCGAGCAAGTATTCAGCTACATTAAGTGCCCTGAAAGCTTCAGCAAACATGATATTGACTGAAGCCTCCGTGTCTACTAGGATTCGTAGTACTTCAAAGTTGGTTATGTGAGCTTCCACGATCAGTGGGTCGTTGTGAGGGTAGCTGATACCTCTTTCTTCCTCAGGGTAGAAACATATTAGATCCTTAGGGTAGACACGTGTTTAACCCACTGTGTTGACTGCCTATGGGTCGGGGATTATCATGGCGATACCCTTGGTTATCGCAGTAGTGTCCCTTATTCCTTTTACTAAAATGAGACTGGTGAGGATGGAAATCTTTCCTTTTGCCCTGAGATTGATATGTCTATTGACTTGGCAAAGTATTAAGTAAGGCAGAGGAAGGCACCGCTGCCGTTTGGAAGGTCGAGGTCTTCTTATTTGGTTGGATCTGGCTTCCACTCCCTACTTACTGATAAGGGGTAGTTATGGGGAGTTTCCCTTGATATGTCCTTGCCTCAGCGGAGGCATGGTTGTAAGCATGTGCCATCACCTCAGAGTAAGTCTTCCAAGTGTTAGCATTCATCATGTACTTGAAGAAACAATCACGTAAGCCTGCCGTGAAGGCCTTGAGGGCGGTCTTGTCATCTACCTCAGTGCAGCAGGAATACTCATGGCTGAAACGACCAGCATACTCTCGTAGTGACTCGTTTGGCTTCTGGCAAATAGTGTACAAGTCATCTGTAGAATGCAAGCGATCGGTCTGGAAGATGTGTTAAGAGACAAACAGTTTCCTTAGTTCCTCAAATGAGTCTACTGTCTCAGGTGGAAGACGGCAATACCAGTTTAGAGCTCCGCCAGAGAGGGTGGAGGGGAAGAGAAGACACCGCTCTTCGTCGGTGTGCATCCGATATGCCATGGTGGACTCAAAGAGGTTAAGGTGTTCAATTGGGTCCTCCCTTACAATATAGAGTTGTAAACCAAGCTTTTGTTTTGTCTTTTCTTGAAAGGGGTGTCGAGGATCCTCCTTGTGAGAGGGCCAGGCCTGGGTTGGTTCCAGTCAGGTATCTCGGCCTGACGTTCGGCCTTCAACTTGTTTACTTCCTCAAGGAGCTGTAGGACAAGGGGGTCTTGAGTGGAGTCATGTACCACTGGGATTTTCTTTCGTAAGTCTCCATCGCCTCTTGGAAGTAGGAAAGTTTGAGCAAGGGCGTGTGATTTTTCCTTGGACTCGCCGTACTGACTTCTAGGGCGAGTCTGTCGGAATACCTCAAAGTCCCATGTACCTTCATGTTCCTCTTGGACATGTCGTTCCTTCCCTAGATTGGTAGCTGGCCTGGGTCGTGGAAGGGGACCGAGTCTTTCAGAAACCCTTAGGTCATTGATCTTCGAGCGTATGTGGAGGGGATTCTCTCGACGTTGCTTTAGGAAGTCTCGGCAGTCACGATAAATGGCTTTCGATCCTTCCAACCTTTCTGCAAGGAGGTGTCTTCCTCCACTTCTCCTGCTTCGGGTCGAAGCAGCTGGATTGAGAGAAGTCTCATGTTGATCAATGTTTTGATGATTAGCTCGCTCTTCATCAGGGATACCTATGTCAAAAGAAGGTGACCCTCCGTGTTGGGGGGCACCCAAATGATGGTTGATGTCTACAGGGGCAACAAGCTCACGTGTTTGAGTACGCATAGTTTCATGGAGCATCTTAAAGAGCTTCTCATACTGCTCTTGGAGGACCTCATTCTTCATTGCTATCTTGTTGTTTTGAGCTTCTAGCTCATCGACTTTAGCTTGAAGAGCAACCCTTTTTCCTTCATTCTTTCATTGCTTCGCACTAGGTGCAAGAGGGGTGTCATTCTGTGTGTTGTGGCTTCCTTCGCTCCCTATGTTAGAGAGGGATGCCTGGTCAAAAGAGAGTGTACGAATGGTGGAAACCAGCTTGACAAAGCTGAAGAGAGTGGGAATAAGTGTCGTTCCTACAGACGGCGCCAAATGTTGATGCACAAAATCAGCAAGGACTTTGGTACAACAGAAAGTGTTAAGTTTGTGACCTTCGCTAGATTGCTCCGGTCACTAGTGTGGATAAGTAAGTAAACGGATAGGGACAGGGAAGCAAACACAAGATGTACGTGGTTCACCCAGATTGGCTACGTCGACGGAGTAGATGAGTTCTCATTAATTGTGAAGGGTTTACACAAGTACATAGGTTCAAGCTCTCCTTTAGTGAATACTAGTGAATGATTTAGTACAAATGACATTAGGAAATATTGTGAGAGAATGATCTCTATTTATAGAAGAGAGTTTCTAGTTTCATTCTAATATTGACACATGTCGTGTTGTGATTAGCTTTTGATGTTGACACGTGTTGCGCTATGATTGGCTTCTGATGTCGACACGTGTCGCGCTGTGATTGGCCTCCTGGTTGTAGGGAAACGTTTCTGAGTCCTTGACGGTATAACGTTGACCGGTGCTCAGTAGTTTCAGGATTGGTTAAGTATGGTACAAACAAATTGCATTTAAGTAAATAAAGCTTGTGACAAGGGCTTTAATTCAGCACCATTCACATAAATCAAAACTTAAAGCAGTAGGCGGTAAAATTGTCCATGATAAATAAATTGCTTTAAAGTAAATAGAACTTATGAAAGGATTTTAAACCAACACCATTCATATAAATCAAAACTTAAAGCAGTAGGCGGTAAAACCGTCCATGGTAAATAAATTGCTTTAAAGTAAATCGAACTTGTGAAAAGATTTTAAACCAACACCATTCACATAAATAAATTGCAGTAAAGAGCTTGTAATGTTGTGGTTGGTGGAGTTTGACAATTCCACTTACGGATGTGTTCGAAATTTGTTGCCATCACAACAACCTTTCTGTCCCCTTTTTGTTTTATTATTTCTTCTTATTCATTCACATGTTGTACTATTCCAAAAACTTTTGGTTTTATTCCTTTTATTTTATTATCTAGATGGTGCAGATGCACCAGGCACCAAAACCTTTTGTTTCTTTCTTTTTCAAATGGTGCCATGTACTATTGACTTTTTCAGATGGTGCCATACATATTCCATAAACTTCCCTTTTTTTTTTCTTTGTCTGTCTCTACCAGTCTCAAAACCCAGGACCGGTTGGGTTGTTATGGAGGTCACACGAAACTAATTCAATCCAAAAAGGCTACTAGAGATTGGCGTTGTTCTTGCAAGACCCAGGGAACATGGCATCGCGAAGCAAGAACCTTCATACAGAGACATAGATGACAACGAGGTTGATGGAGGCACAAGAGAGGGAGGCTTATATGGATTCATTCTTGCCATCACCATCTCAGACAATTAAGTATTCATGGGAGTTCTCGAGATCTGTCGAAAACGATGTGATCTAGGTTTCCAAGTCTGATGAGATTCTTTTGGATCTCTGGAAACCAGTTGTCAAGTACAAGTTTTCTTATCTCGTGACGACTTCAGGTCGTTGTAAATTTCAATTCTCACCGGAATTCGGTGGGGTGCTTCAGGCGCAGAGGGAGAGACAGAAAATGGACACCTTTTGTTCTGTGAGATTTTAGTTGACGGAGGTGAGAGGTAGATAGTATTTTCCACCGACATGAGAGCTTCTCGTGCTAATAACGTGTTGTAAAATTGACGGTAGGTGCAGTGGAATAAATGAAACAAGACACAAAATTTACGAGGTTCCTCTACAATCAATATGACTGGAGTACGTCATCGGGGCAGCAGTAGTGCTTTCATTATAATTTGGAATAATAGGAGTACAAAGATAACTCTCTCTATTATCTTCTCTCATCTTCCTCTCTTTTCTCTCTTCCTCTCTTTTTCTCTCATCCTTTCTTCCTTCCTATCTTTCCATGAGTCTATCTACCTTCTTCACCTCTCATTCATTTTATAAACAAAAGAGAACACTATTCACTTTACAAATTTTCCACAAATGAATTGTGAAAATACTGTGCATAAATAGTAACAAACTATTCATGTGGGCCATCCACATATTATTCACTGATGCGATGAATTTAATTAACACACAAATTAAACCCTCTTGTTGTCAAATTGTAGTATAAATGCAAGTAGGGATCGTTCTAAACCGGGGATTAGAAGGGCTTGCTAAAACCTCTAAACTGACTTAAAAACATAAAAACAAAGTTAAAAACACTAAACTAGACTCAAAGAACTTAAAAGAAACTCAAAGGACTCAAAACAAACTCAAAGGACTCAAAACAAGCTAAAAACGCTCAAATCTGCCTAAAACACAAACTGGGCAGATTTGGACTCTAACACACTTTTGGGACACCTAAAAACACAAATCAAAACAGATTTTGACTAATAAAACACTTTAAAGTAAATGGGGTTTTGGTTTTGACGAATTTGAAAACAAAACAAGTAAATTAAAGAACTAATGAAATCTGCACGAATTTGAGTAAATTGAATGGATGGAAGGCTACCTAGGAGGTTCTTCTCCACACATGACATACTTGCACATAAACCAATTTTCAGTTGTTCTTTCGATCAATCATGAAACTCAACACCCCAAGTTAATTAAGTCCGCTTAAATTAACCTTCAAGTTCTCCTTAAGTTATTGAATCGGATGGGAAAGTGCATACAACAATTCAAGTATTCTTTAAAAGTTCTTTACGTGAACAGCACAATAAAGATACAATCAAAGATCATTAAGCATTATGAAAACTATAAGTATTGACCAAGCATTCGTTACTATGAAAAGCATGAAACTCCTGCCAAGAATTTATTTAACGCGATCGTTTATAAGCGACCTCCACTACTTGTGAATATAAGTTTGTAACTATTAGGTGAAACTCCCTTATACTCTAGCATCATATTCATGCATGCAAACTAAGTGTGCACTCTTAATAAACATACACAAATAAGTTATCAATCAAGCAATTAAACAAATTGAATTCACAACTTACGAAATCACAACTAAAGGTAATCAAATCATATTGCAAGCATGAACATGGTTTCGAATTCCCCTCTAGCTAATGGGGGTTTAGTTCCTCATACTCACAAAGCAAAGATAAACAAATTTAGACATTGAAAACAAAAGAATGAAAACACCTAAAAACGCTCCAACATCCAACTTGAATGGCAAGCACGTCCAAGGATCCTCCTTCTTCTCTTTGTTGCGGCACAAGGTGTGGTTTGATCGATGAGTGGTAAATTATGGTGGTGGATGGATATAGGTGAGTTATGGTGAAGGGTGGATGGGTGGATTGTGTTCTCTTGGGCAAGGAATGAAAGTATAAGTGTATGGAGTTGTGAGATGTGAATGTAGTGTCTTTTGATGGATCTTTTCTCCTCCCCTTATTATGGTGAAGGGTGGATGTATTTATAGGCTAGGAGAGGACCACCATCTAATTAAGGTGGTAGTGGTGTATGTTGTGGTAATAAGTGGATGTAATGGGTGTAGTGGGTGAATGTTTGGTAATGAGTGGATGTAATGGGTGTAGTGGGTGAGTGTTGTGGTAATGAGTGGATGTAATGGGTAATGGGTGTAGTGGGTGAGTGTTTGGTAATGAGTGGATGTAATGGGTGTAGTGGATGGATGTTTGGTGATGAGTGGATGTAATAGGTGTTGTGGATGAGTGTTTGGTAATGAGTGGATGTAATAGGTGTAGTGGATGGATGGATGTTTGGTAATGAGTGGATGTAGTGGGTGTAGTGGATGGAAGTTTGGTAATGAGTGGATGTAGTGGGTGTAGTGGGTGTAGTGGGTGTAGTGGATGGATGTTTGGTAATGAGTGGATGTAATGGGTGTAGTGGATGGATGTTTGGTAATGAGTGGATGTAATGAGTGTAGTGGATGGATGTTTAGAGTCGTAGGTCAACACACTTGCACACACACATGCTGATTTCTAGCCTTCAAATCTTCAAAAACGTCCATCCTCATGTCTCCATGCTTGCACTATCCAATCTTGGCCCAAAAATGCTCCAAAATGCTCCAAATAGTACTTTGTTGCTAACTTTGTTATTTGAACCTACAAACACACGAAAATAGCTTAAAATACATAATTGACTAAGAAATAACAACATAAATGCACAAGAACAAACTAACTAAGTCGCATAAATATGCTCCTATCATTCACAACATAAAAGGATTGATAAAACCAAAACTAATTTGACAATTTATATATCTTTAATGTTAAAACCCAGACAAACCGTCCATCTATCTTATAAGGGTCAAGTTGCATTTTCTAAACTAAAGAGGGTACAATTTTTTTAATGATAAACTAAGACCTAACAAGTTATATTTTTATTTTTTTATTTTTTTTAGCAATGTTTTATTAATTTTTTTAAGTCCAACTCATTTATATATAAAGATATACAATAAATTACTTAAAATCGCCTAGTTCGCCTAGGAGTCCGCCAATGCTCCTATTAGAGTCAATCACTGGCCGGAAGTATGCTGACTAGGACGTCGGGCCCCTAAGGGATGTGGATTGTAACATCTCACATCACCTAGGGGACTTACTGGCTTTAGGTTCCATTAGAACTCCGAAGTTAAGCGAGTTCGCGCGAGAGCAATCCCAGAATGGGTGACCCTCTGGGAAGTTCTCGTGTGAGTTCCTAGAAACAAAACCGTGAGGGCGTGATCAAGGCCTAAAGCGGACAATATCGTGCTACGGCGGAGTCTAGCCTGGGATTTGGTGGGGGTCCGGGCTAAGATGTGACAGCTCTACCTAAACGTTTAATGAATTCTTTTGCTGGGTCGTTTTGGGTATGAACATAAGGTACTAGATGTTCAACTTCAAAAACTCAACCAACATGCAATATCCATCGAAAGTTTTCGATGTAAATTCTACAACTTATCTAATCAAATAGATTTGATTAGATAATCAGGGTGGTGAGCCATGAGCTTGTTAATTTGAGCTACCAGTGTGGAGAATGCAGCTTGTGGATAACAGTCACACGTGTGACCAATGTGTAGAAGCATCTACCATTACTATAAAGTATATAAATGGTAATATGGTAATATGCCAAGGAATTTTACTCCATTTTGGGCCTGAATGGGTGTAATCCACTCGTTAAACATTCCATCTTCTCTAGAATACTCTTCTGGCTATATTGGTAGGAAGTGCAATATGGTAATATGCCAAGGAATTTTACTCCATTTTCTACATTGGTTTGAATATGGTAATAATGCTCTTGAATATCCTTAAAGCTTAAAAGGTGTTCTTCCAGAACAAGTGAATATAAGGCTTCCCCTTATGGTAAAATTAGTACCATTGGACAATATAGGGCAATGTTATGCCCCACAATTAGATTGGATAAGCCCAAAAGGTTGTTAGAGGATGATTAGGTATGAAGTTAGCATAAAACCAAATTCCTAACTTCCCCATAAAACATACCTAAGCATGAGTTAATTGTATTAGTCACACGTGGTAATTTTCGTTAATTAACTATTATTTGAGAATAATCGTGACATCCAAACACTAATCTTAAATCCAAGAACAAAATAAATTATTCACAAAGCAAACCCAATATACAAGGGGGTTTGGCCAATACAGCATTCCATGTCAAATTTCACTCTTCCAAATGTGTTAGGTGAAGCAAAATTAATCTCATAGATTGACTACGGGAATGGTACTCCTCAATAACATTGGTAAAAGCACATAAAAATGCATAACCAATAATCTATTCCATCAAAACGAAGTTAGATTATGCAGGGTTGAGGTTCGGGAATACTATCCCTTATTCTTGAAGTTTGAGGTGCCAATGATCATGTTTTGGGTGTGATACCACCTCTTGGCAGGCCTGATTCTATCGTATGTTGTAAAAAAACTCGAAATTAGATTCTATGAGAGAGAGACAAACCCAGACTGGGGTCTGTTTGGTAGCCTCTGCCGAATTAGAGCAATAACGTTCGGTGCACCTCTGCCGAAGCAGAGCATGCATATCCATGTATCCCTGCCAAAACAGGGCACCATCATTCGGTAGACTCTAGCCGAAATTGGGTCCATACCGTTCAGTAGCTCCCAGCCAAATTGCTAGAGTAACATTCTTTCACAAGTGTGGTATGAATGATGATTTTGTGAAAACATGTTCATTTGAATAACATCAATAGCATGCATTTAACAATTAAAAGGCGGAATCATGCTTGCATGCATTCAAAAACAAAACATTACCCATGAAATTCAAAGCCTAGTAGATTGGTGAACCAAGACTCAACTCAAATCAAAGTGAGTTGAGAAATTTATACCTTTGTAGATTCCTCTTTGCATAAGCAAAGGCTAATCACCCAAAGAGAGGGCCTTCATTCCTTGCTTCTTAGATCCATGGATTTGGATGGAAGAATATGGTTCTCCAAGTTCCCAAAATTGAGAACCTCTAAGTGTCTACACCAAGGTTAGATTGGAGAAGAAACGAGTGACCTTGGAGGAGTGGGATTGCTAGCTAATCCCTCCAAGGGGGCCGGCCTCTTTAGAGAGAAAGGAGAGCTTTGTGTTCTCTCCAATTTCCTAAAAGAAACCCTTAATGAATTTTAGGCTATAAAGTTCTTTATATAGTCACTTCTTTAAATGACTTAAGAACCAAAAACCCTAATTCAACACACATGGCCGGCCACATAAGGGATTTGGGCTTTTGGGCCTTTGTGAATCTTTATTCCTTAAATTGTCATACAACTTAAGTCAATGGGCTTGACGTTCGAAGCCCATTGGGCATTAAGGTCCAAAACTATCCCGAGGTCTTTAACGAACTTATTCGTTTGATTAATTAACATATTAATTAATCCTTGCCATAAATAATTAAACCATTTAATTATTCTTACTCATCTCCATTGTTTCTTCAATCTCCACCTTACACGGTGTACGATCCATTAGGTTCCTTTTAGCGAGGCAGTGGGCGATTAAAACTCTTTCAAATCGATTGTGAATTGAAACTTACTTTCAATTCTCCCTTTAGTGTTTATACACGTTTAGGGCTTCCACAAACCAAGAGTGACACCTAGCAGCATATCATGGTTACCCAAGCTAATCAGAAGAGGTAGAGAACCTATTCAGTTTAGGATTACAAATGCAATACGGTCTTTCTCGAATAAAATACTCTTGACCACATTGTTTGGTTTGATAGTTTATTCATGTCTACTATCCAATGTGATTCGTGTGTTTATATGATTACCTTGAATGTGATTTGGAACGACTTTCCTAAATCTCATTCATACTCTGGCCAGAGATTCTTAATCATATCATAGAGTATTCTCCCTCAAACAGTTTGAAGGTTAGAGATCCCTTGTTGCGCATTCACTTGCCTCCATGGCTAAGTGGCTTAACCCCAACTATGTCGTGGACACCCTCATTTTAGAGTGACTTTTGACATAATCAAAGATCAAGGACTTAACCACAAGGCAACTATGATGCCTCAGGTCAAAGGACTACTTTGCATTATCCCAACCATGAGTTCTCATGTGACATGAATATGAGAACTCTTCGTTGATCGTGTTCAGTGAACTCATTCTCTATTGAGCACCTACGTACTTGTCTTGATGTCATACACACCAATGACTCGAGACTAGTCACTCTCCCTGAGAGAAGACACAGCACGTACTGATCTTAACGGACTGTCAATGCCCAATTGGCAATCCTATGATCAGGAACGTTTAGGATGTGTCTACGAAAGAATGGTCTCATGAATCTAACTTCTTTAGATTGCATTCTCCCAATCATATATTCCTTGGACTTATCGTTTAAGCATATAACATTTATATGAGACGGCTCAAACAATAATGTTTGCCCTTGATATTAAACTAGATTAGTTTAACATGTGAAATGTCCGTAAAGTATCATCATATGATTGGTTTTACGGCACATTTCCAACATGGTAGTAATCAGATATGAGAATTTGATAAACTTCCACTCTCTATACTGCTACTTCAAGAGCAATTTAGATATAGAAGGACGAGAAATATTTTCTTCCAGTCAAAATCGATCGGATATAAACTTCATAATTGTACCTATGCATGAACATAAAAAGGTTTCAATCATGATTTGCTTCGGGGAAGAATTCATATTTGCATGATTTGAAATGGTCCATAGTGAGCCAAAGAGCCATGAAGTCATCGGCAGTTGGGTACTTCTATTTGATATGCTTCAAGCATAATTCTTCGAATTAAGATAATGATGAAGGCTTATTCATCTCTTCCACACCATAACTGGCTATAATGATTTCGCAACTAGTCGTAGTCAAGCGGGGTGTCACATCTTGTATCCACATAAAGTAGTTTCTTGTTTGAAACTTCCAAATCAGTGAAATCGAACTTGTTACTGTTTGACAATATGCTGAATGGCGGAAACAAGAATGTGATTGGTGCTTTAGGAAATAGAATTTCCATAAACATCAAAATTAGAATATTCAAGTTCTAAGACATGGTTTAGTTTAAACGGATTTAAGCATGGAAAACTTCGGGTCTCAACATGAGTGTTACGCATTAAGAAACTTCAGGTTTCTATCGCACTTTCCGAAATTCGGGTTCATAATTATTAACTTCAAGTTCGTAGTACCTACAAACAAATGCAATATATACAAGACATAATATATAAAGCAAAAGAAAACAAATATATTAATAGGTGGTAGCTTTGGGACCCTTTATGTGCAAGTTTAAGGAAATGGCCCTAAAAGGATGGAGCTTCAAGTCCAATAATATTATTTTAATCGACTGGGCTGCTATCCAGCGAGAAGAATTGGGTTAATGGAACCCAGGCCTAAATATGGGCTAAGAAAGAAAAAGTGAAAAACAACTCCCATTAAATGGAGCAGTTTTTCATAGGCTAAGTAAATAGGCCTGAAAGAAAAGAAAAGAAAAAAATTATATATATATATATATGTACATTTTTCACTTTGTAGATTGCAGGTCCATAAAGGAAAACTAGGCTAAAAAAACCAGAAAAACCTAAAGAAATTATAAGCCCAAAAAGGGAACTGAGGCCATTCGGTTTAAAAAAAAAGGCCTAAAAACTTAAGGACAGTCTATTTAAGCCTAAGATAGTGGGCTGAGGATCGAGAGGAGGCCCAAGTCCTCGGGTTAGGTTAGGAAACCCCAGCAAAACCTAGGTGTTTTACCGTCGATTAAACCAGGCATGGTGCTACAGGTGGCGGCGATTTCGGAGCAAAATCAAACGGAGTTTCAATGGGGAAGGGTTCCGAATATCCGAGGAGTGAGAAATCTCGAACTCCGTGGAGATTTTAAAGGAAAACCCGAATGGCTCTCATCGGGAATGAAGATGTGGGCTTGAGCGATGACTACCAATTGTTGAAATGAGCCACGGGACGATTGCAGGTCCACAAAGAAAATCGATTACACCATGTTCTAGTGAAAAATGGTGGTGAGGTAAGCTGCATGCCACCTAAACAACAACCCAATCTCAGGGAGCACGTCGGTTTTGCAGATTAGGTTTGTAATAATCAACGACTTGGCACGATGGTTCAACGCGGCTCCAGCACGAGTTAGGTACTCAAGCACTGGGCTTTTGGGTCAGGCCAAACAAAAACGTATTTGTCATGTTTCTAGGCCCAACTCGAGTTCTAGGGTTTTTTCTTTCTTATTCACACATATTCAATTCACATAATAGCGATATTATGGATATAATGCATAAACAATTTATGTAGAATCTAAAATTCATAAATCGTAAAGTTGGGTCATGCATTATGGTGAAGGTTCATGCAATGAAGGCTGAAAAAATATTGAGATAAACACCGTTGTTTTGGAAGAACTGTTGGAAGTATGCCCACAAAGCCACTCATTTGATGTAATAGCTTTTGGAATACTTATTGTGTTAAACTATTATATGTTTAATAAAGGGCATTATGGTGAAGGTTCATGCAATGAAGGCTGAAAAAATATTGAGATAAACACCGTTGTTTTGGAAGAACTGTTGGAAGTATGCCCACAAAGCCACTCATTTGATGTAATAGCTTTTGGAATACTTATTGTGTTAAACTATTATATGTTTAATGAAGGGCAAAGCTTACTGTTAATCACTATTTATTGTATTATGTGTTTAAGCAATAAGGGAATCCAAGGAATGTATTTAATCTAAGAGAGAAGTGATCTAAGTAAGTTAAATTAACGAGACATTTCTCTTATGTTCATTCATAAAACGTTCCTAGCCATAAGATTGCCAATTAGGCATTGGCAATCCGCTAAGTTTAGTATGTGTTATAATAACTCAAGTGTAAGTATGACTAGTCTCAAGTCATTTAGTGTTGGACACTGAGACAAACACATAGGTGCTCAAAATGGTAATCGAGTACACTGAACTACAATCAAAATAGAGTTCGAACATACATGTCTTATAAGAACTTGTAAGTTGCAATATGCAAAGTAGTCCTTTGACCTGAGGCATTATAAATGTCTAATGGTTAGGTCCTTGATCTTTGATCATGTCAAGGGCATTCTATCGAGAGTGTCCACGACATTGTTAGGGTCAAGCTATCTAGTCATGTAGGTATATGAATGCACAACAAAGGATCTCTAACCTTCCATGGTGGAGGGAGAATTCTTTGAGATATGATTCGGGAGTCTTTGGCTAAAACATATGAATATGACTTAGGAAGTTTGTTCCAAATCATATTCAATTGAATCATATAGAGAAGTATCACATTGGATAGTAGACATGAAACAAACTATCTTAAACAATGTGATTAAGAGTATTGTATTAAAGAATGACTGTATTGCATTGTAATTGTAACTGGATAGATTCTCCAACCACTTCTACTTAGCTTGGGTAGCCATGACATACTCCTAGGTGTCACTCATGGTTTGTGGAAGCCCTGAAGATTAGCAAACACTAATCTTGATCAAAAGGAGAATTGAAATGTAGTTTCAATTCACAATCGATCGTTAAGGGTAACAATCACCCACTGCCTTGCTAATTGGAACATAATGGATCGTAGACCGAGTAATGATGAAAGTGAAGAAATATAAATGAGATGGATAAGCAATTAAATGGTTTAATTGAGAATGGTCAAGATTAATTAATTAGTTAATTAATTATACGAGAGGCTCGTATTGGGCTTTCAAGTTAGTTTTGGGTCTCGGGTCCCAAAAGGGTTTTGGTCCACAAGGCCCATTATGTTTAAGTTGTATGACAACTAAAATAAAATGGGCAAATAGCCCAATAACTAAAGGATGGCAGGCCATAGGGTGAGTGGTAGTGAACTTGGCATAATTGCAAGTTTGCCACTCAAATGTGAGCTGCTATAAAAGGAACTTTATAGCTTTATCACATCAAGGGTTTTCTTTGAGGCAAAAGAGCAAAACTCTTTCTCTCTTTGTCTTCCAAAGAGGTTGGCCACACTTAGAGAAAAATAGCTAGCAATCTTCCTTCCTCCAAGTCGTCCATTTCATCTTCACACCTCATCCTTGGTGTGGAGACTTAGAGACACCAAACTTTTGGTGTTCTTGGAGTTCCTCTCCTCAAATCCTCAAGGAGCAAAGGAGAAGCAAAGAAGCAACCATCCAAGGAGCAAATGAGGTGACTTGAAGGCCCTCCACTTGGGTGAATCCCTTGTGTAAACAAGGATGAGCTTCAAGGGCAATGAAACTCAAACTCTCTCTTCTCTTTAAGTTGTTAAAGAGTCTTTTGGTTCACCATTCACTAGGCTTTAAAAGTCATGGGTTTTAGAATTGTTTTTTAATGCATGCCTACTTTAAAGTGTTATTAGTTTGCTTATGTGTTTAAATGTTCTCACATGTTCTTAGCTAGGACAAATTTTTTCCTTCAAGAACCTGGATTGCGTGATTAATATTGTGAACAGGTTGTGTCTTCAATTTCGGTTTTCCATCTCCAAAGCTTGTATCATGTTCAACACAAAAAATTGTAAATTGAATCAATAAAAGTATATGAATTCAATAAAATCAAAATTTAATCAATTAAAAATAATTGAAACGATACTCCCCTGATTGAAGACGAATAAATTCTCTTTAGCATAACATGAAGAGTATGCTGATAACGTGTTGTGGCCTATATTTAACTGAGGGTGTGGAATAGAGAGAAAGAATGTAGAGAATAGGCTTGAGAAATTGTGTGTTAATTCCCAAGTTCTTGTACCTTTATTTATAGTGATAAGGAGGAGAGAAACTTACTCTCCAATTAATACAAAGTCTATTAAGAAATATCTTCTAGATCCCAAAAGATTCTTAATCTATCTCTACCTAGGATTTACGCAATCACAATATGTATTAGAATATATATCACGACATCTTATTTAATCTCGAACTATTTATCAATATAGCCAAAAATTAACCCTTAATTTAAAAAAATGTCACTTTTTCTAAAATCTTTCAAATATATCCAAAATTCCATCTAAATAGACACAAATACCCTCAAATTTAACAATCAAATAAATGGGTAAATATCAGTTTACTACCCTCAAGTTTTGTGGTTTTCAACATTTAGTACATGAAGTTTTTTTCATCCTAGAGTTATACCTAAAGTGTTAATTTTGGGACAGTCTCATACATCTGTTAAGTTTTCTATTAGAACTTCTGTTAACTGATGATGTGGCATCTACATGGACAATTAATGGACTCCACGTGTCAATATGGACCCACTTCAATATTAAAAAATTTAAAAAAAAAACAAAAACCACATCATCTTCTACCACCCTCCAACCTGTCCCTTCCTTCTTTCCTCTGCAACCCCCACCCACCCTCCCTCCCTCCCTCCCTTGTCTCCTCTGCAACCCGCACTTGGTGTGAAAAATAAGTTAACACACAAAATTAAACCCTCTTTTTATCAATTGTAGCAAAGTATGTAAGTAGGGATCGTTCTAAACCGGGGATTAGGAGGGATTGTTAAACACTTGAAAACTGACTTAGAAATGTAAAAACAAAGTTTAAAACACTAGATTAGACTCAAAGAATGCAAAACTCACGTTTAAAATACTAAAATAAATCAATAACTCAAAACAGCTACTAAAAGACTCAAAACTGCCTTAAAAACACTTTCTGGGCAGTTTTGAACACAAAGCACCAATTTGGACGAATTTGGGTTTTAACTTGTACCAAAACATTTAAAAACATAAACCAACACACTTTCTAACTAATCTAGGACTTCAAAATAAATGGGGAATTGATTTGGAAGAAAATGAACTAAATGGACAGATTGCAAGGAAAACAGATTGTAATAGAAACAGATTGTAACACAAAGTTATGAATAATCAATGGATGATGGAATGGCTAAGGGGTTCTTCTCCACACATGAAATATATGCAACCTAAATCAATTTTCAGTTATCAATTTAATAAGTTATGAATCTCGACACTCCAAATTAATTAGGTCCGCTTAAATTAACCTTCAGATTTCCCTAGAATCATTGAATTGGATGAATATGCATCGCAAACAAATTATCCCCAACAAGTTCTTTATATGAACAGCATGATAAAGACACAAGTTAGAATCATTACGTTCTTTGGAAGTCATAAGCATCGACAAGGCATTCATAACTATGAAAAGCATGATACTCTTGCCAGGAATCTACTTAACACGATCGTGACTAGCGACCTTCACTACTTACGAATATAAATTCATAACGATTAGGTGAAACAAACTTATATCCTAGCATCAAATTCAAGCATGCAAATTAAGCGTGCACTCTCAACCAACATACAAGAATAAGTTCTAAATCAAACGGTTAAGCAAATTGTATTCACGACTTATACAATGATAACTGAAAGTAATCAACTTATTTCACATATATAATCATGGTTTTGAATCCACCCTTAGCCAAAACGAAATTAGCCAATCATACTTAAAGCAAAACAAAGATTACATGAATTAGACATTAAAATCCAAAGAAAGAAAACACCTAGAATGCTCCAACTTGGCAGCAAGTGCATCCAAGATTCCTCCTTTCCCTTGCTTGTGGCAGATTGGTTTGTGGACAGGTTTTGGGTAGTTCTATGGTGCAGAAAGGTTTATGGTGAGTGTAGAGGAGTGTTTGATGGTGGAAGGGTGGTGGAGAACTTCGGCAAAGAGGGTGGAAGAAGGTGGAGTGGCTGTGATATTTTCTGGGCACTAGAATGATGTTTTTGGGGTGTTTTGCTGCCTAGGGTGAGTATGGCCGAATTTCTGTGATGAATGGTGAATATGAGAGTGTGAACCCTTTGCCAAGGGGTGTAAACATGTATATATAGGCCCCAAAACCCCTAGAGAATCAGATTAGGCAGTGGGGAAAATGCACAGCAAGGAGGGTGAATTTGTGGTGTGCAATGGTCCAAGGATGAAAATGGAGCAATGATGCAAAGTATGGAGGGTAAAATGGAGTGGTATTTCAGCTAGGGAGCATGAATGATTGTGTTCATTGCATGGAAATGAAAAGGGGAGGTGAAATGTTTCAGAAATTAGTCAAAGGTGCAGCAACATGTGTTGCACACAGCATTGGATCCCAAATGTGGATGATGGAGCATCAATTGGTGCATGGAATGGTTGTGAAAGTTGTGTGAAATCTAATGGGTGAAGGGAACAAGAGGTATGCAGCAATTGAGTGTGATAATTGAGTGAATTGAGGCATGAAATCAGAAATATTTTAGGGGACAAGGATGATTAAGCATGCATGGGAATCCAAAGGGAATGCTATGTGGTTACACGGCAAGGAGTGGGTGTTCTTTTGTGGCTGAATTCTTGATCCTTTGTACATTAATTCTTCACATTCTTAGCCTCTTTAATTCTTCAATTTCGTCCAAACCTTGGTTCCAAATATGTGACATGCATTTCAAGCTCCATTTTGCTCCAAAATGCTCCAAAATGCATCTTCTTGCCTACTTTGTCCTTAAAATCTGAAAACACACGAAAATGACTTTAAACACTAAAATAACTAAAAAGACACGACATAAATGCACAAGAACAAGCCAACTAAGTCGCATAAATATGCTCCTATCAGCACTAACCACCTCGCACCAAAATTTTGATTGGGGAATTGGTGGAAAGAATGAGATACACAGACCAAGATTTTGGTTCTGATTTTGATTTGGATGGAGAGCTCGAGGATGCTTCTGATTTGATCGACAGAGATAGCGAGGAGGGTGATGATAATTTTGTTCGGACACAAATTTAGCAAAACAAAACTAAAAAAAATCGAATTCATCAAAGTGCAAACCACAACCCAAAACCCTACCACCTAAAGAGCAATTCGCATAAGTGCTTAATCAACCACTTCAAACAATTGAAATAAAAAATCAAGCAGCAGATGAACCTCACCTACACCACAGTCCGTATAAGAAGCCTTCCTTCGAGTCCGAACAAAACACCTCATAATTACCACAAACGACACCGAATCGGAGAATCCCAATTAGCAGCAATCAAAAGCTCCGGTGAGCTCGGAGCAAGCAATGGTCGCAGTGGCGGAAAGAATGCGTGAACGTGCGTGGCAATGGTGGAAGCGGAAACCCTAGAACGGAGATGGAGAGAGAATCCCACTTTTCTCTTTCGTTTTTTTTTTTTTTTTTTGGAGTGAGATTTGAAATTGGAAAATGATGGTTTGAGTGTGCATGGGTTTTCTGCTGCTCCGACTCTGAGAGGGAAAAGAAAAAAGGAAAAGAGGGAGAGAAGGAAAGATGAGGGTGATGATAATTTGGGGGGGGGGGGTTAAGGTTAGGGTTCTGTTGATGCTATGATTTTGATTTGGTAGGTGGGCGGGGCCATTGGTGTGAGGTGGGTGGTGCGGGTTGCAGATGAGATGAGGGAGAGTGGGTGGTGTGGGTTGCAAAGGAGAGAAGGGAGGGAGGGTGGGTGGGGGTTGCATAGGAAAGAAGGAAGAGACGGGTTAGGGGGAGGTAGAAGATGATGTGGTTTTTTATTTTGAAATGGGCCCATATTGACACGTGGCGTCTAGTAATTGTCCACGTGGGTGCCACGTTATCAGTTAACATAAGTTCTAACGGAAAACTTAACAGATGTATGAGACTGTCCCAAAATTAACACTTTAGGTATGACTCTGAGACAAAAAAAACTTCTTGTACTAAATGTTGAAAACCACGAAACTTGAGGGTAGTAAACTTATATTTACCCCAAATAAATTAAAGACTTTTTAGCCAAAATGATTCGTGACATTGACATAACTCCTTAATCTGGTCCTTAACAATTAATGATAATCAATAGTAATGTTCCTGAATTTGTTTATCGTGAATCATTTTAGTCTTTCTTTGAATTTGTCCATCGTGATCATTTTAGTTTTTTTCGTGAAAAATCTGTTAATTGCTTTGTTAGTATGATGATGTGGCGCCACGTGGGTCTCACAAATACAATCATATAACAACATGTGAATTAACTTTAAAAACTATTTTTATATTTAAAACTAAAAATGATATTAGTAAGAAAAAGGGCGTTGAATGCATGATTGAAATTATGCTACTCCCACTTGCGATAATTGCGGCGGCGCTCAATGTCAGTGATGAGGGGGTCGAAGGGGATAGGGTTGTGGTGGTGGAGTGTAGAAGCGTAAGTGAAGTTGAGGGTATTTATGTCTATTTAAGTAAAATTTTGAATATATTTAAAAGTTTTTATAAAAAAGAATATTTTTAAAATTAAAGGTTAATTTTTTACTATATTTGATAAATACTCATTTTAGACCCACCCCAAGTCGTCGACGACACTCGACAGTAAGTATCACAAAGACACGAGGGAGAACAAGCAAAGCGAGCGAGAAAAAAGAAAAGCAGCAAACCGGGAACAACTCAAATCCCTGAGCTGAAAAATGGAAGTGGAGGTCGACGATAAGGAGCTGAAAGCCGCCGGAGCCGAGCCTTTGACCGACGGGCGATACGGCCTCCGTATCCATGTCTGGGACATCGAGTCCCGCAAGCGCTCAATTCTCAGCTCCTCCAATACCGAACTGTACGCTCTTGGATTCGAATTGGGAATTCAATTGAAGCCCTTCAATTTTGAATTTTTGCAAGGTTTGTGTGGTGTTAGAGATTTTTTGGTGATGTGGGTTGTTGCAGGTGGGAGCAAAAGCTACATACTTGTCACTTGCCGGAGATGGTGTTTGGGGACAGTGGATTGTTCCTGGAGCATGTGAAGAGCGGCGCCACGATTCACTTCAATTCGTTTGATGCTCTGGTGGGGTGGAAGAAGGAAGCTTTGCCGCCGGTTGAAGTCCCAGCTGCTGCTCAATGGAAATTCCGAACGTAAGGATAGAAATATGTCTCGACTAGTTCTCTCTAATTTATGTTATGATTTAAACTCCAGTTGAATCCTGTTGGTCATGAATCTGAATTATTGGTTTTGGGAGGGAGATTTATGGACATTTTGAATCTTTTCGATAACTTGCTTGAGGGATGGAGTATGTTTTTCATTTTATTTTATTTTTATTTTTATTTTTTACTGCTAGAGATATTGGTTACCTTCCTTTTTTCTGAATTTGCAGTAAACCTTCCCAGCAAGTTATAATGGACTATGATTATACATTCACAACGCCTTACTCTGGAAGTGAAACTCTTTAAGTTTGATGCAGACAAGGTGCATATTTTCTCTTTATCTATAATTGAGCATTTTCAAAAAAAAAAAAAAAAAAAAATCTCTGTTTTGTTATCATTTTGTGCCTGAAGTTGGGACATGCCATGAGTACTTGGCCAATGACCAGGCTTCTCCTAGACATCGGCTAAGCGAATGCTATTTGTTTTGAGTCCCACTCCATTCGTATGCAATCCTTTCTTCTTCTGTTTTTTTTTCCGTTCTCTTGCAACTTATCTTTGTATAATAGAAGGAACAAAAAAAGGGCTCTGATACCATGTAAAACTTACTACTCAGTGTTTCACTTTAATTGCATACACCAAACAATCGTGGGATGCATGTATTTATAATACTTTCATGATTACAGTTTGGGTTTGAAAACCCTAGATACAAGGAGTTTGTGTAACACCCAAATACAAACAGAAAACCAAAGAGATCAGATTACATCAGAGATTTAAACAAATCCTATAAACTAGGAATAACTGATAAGGATAAGGAGTTTGAACTAAAATCAAACTCCTCAAGTTGCGGTGATGCCCTCAGCATGCTGACTTTGTCTAATAGGAACTACTGGGCTTTCCGTGATTTTTTTTTTTTTTTGTTGTTATGTTTATATGCCAGTAACTCCGCCTATGTCTTACATGGCCGGTCCCAAGCCCGGATAAAGGAGGAGGGGGAGGGCGTCAGGTAGTCGACAGCCGGCACTCCATGATCACGTCGAATCCTTATGAAAATGAATCCAGAACAAAATCACGCTAAAGCTAGGGCGTCACCCGTAAGTGGCGCGCTGTGTGGCCCGAGCACAGTGATAAGTGAGCAAGGGTCGCTGTATCTCCATCGGCACCCGGATGCAGTGTTAAATGAGCAAGGGGGCCATAGAAACTTCTTTTCGAACGACTCCACTCAAAGTTGTTTGGGAGCATATGCTCCTATCAACTTTACCCGGGACACACAAAAGAAGTACTTTGATCCTATTAGACGGGGGAGGGTGAAGAAGCTAGGACAGAAGGGTAGAGTTCAAGAGAGCAAAATGCGTTTAGGAACGTGGAATATAGGAACCTTAACGGGAAAATCTATGGAAGTAGTGGAAGTTATGGTGAGGAGAAGGATAAATATTATGTGCCTACAAGAAACTAAGTGGGTTGGTAGTAAGGCAAAGGATCTAGAAAACTCAGGGTTTAAACTTTGGTATTCGGGCACAAATAGAACGAGAAACGGTGTTGGCATCATCGTGGACAAGACCTTGGTACAAGATGTTGTAGATGTCAAGAGGGTAGGAGATAGAATCATGGCAATCAAGATTGTAATAGGACAAGAACTTATCAATGTGATTAGTGCGTACGCACCTCAAGTAGGGTTGGATACGAGTTCGAAGGAGAAATTTTGGGAAGATCTTGGAGACTTGGTGCAAGGAATTGCTCAGACGGAGAAGTTATTTATAGGAGGAGATTTAAATGGACACGTGGGCAGGGAGACAGGCAACTATGGAGGTTTTCATGGTGGCCATGGTTTTGGGGAGAGAAACGAGGATGGGGAAGCTATCTTGGATTTTGCAATGGCATATGATCTCTTCTTAGCCAACACCTTCTTTAAGAAGAGAGAAGAACATGTGATCACCTACAAGAGTGGGTCGTCAAAAACACAAATAGATTTTCTTCTAATGAGGAAAGGGGATCGTATAACTTGTAAGGATTGCAAAGTTATACCAGGAGAGAGCGTGGCTAATCAACATCGCTTGTTGGTGATGGATGTACATATCAAAAGAGTAAGACAAAAGAACAAGACTTGGAAGTGCCCAAGGACTAGATGGTGGAATCTAAAAGAAGAAAAACAAGTCATTTTCAAAGAGAAGGTAATCACCCAATGTGTGTGGGATAGAGAGGGGGAAGCTAGCCAAATGTGGGATTCCATGGCTAGTTGTATCCGAAAAGTAGCAAAAGAGGTATTAGGAGAGTCCAAGGGCTTTGCCCCACACCAAAAGGAATCTTGGTGGTGGAATGAGGAGGTACAAACAAAGGTGAAGGCTAAGAAGGAATGTTGTAAAGCCTTATACAAGGAGAGGACCGATGAAAATGGTGAAAGGTATAGAAAAGCGAAGCAAGAGGCGAAGAAAGCTGTCAGAGAAGCTAAGTTAGCGGCTTACGACGATATGTATAAACGACTAGATACCAAAGAAGGAGAGTTGGATATCTATAAACTATCTAGAGCAAGGGAAAAGAAGACAAGGGACCTAAACCAAGTGAGGTGCATCAAGGATGAGGATGGAAAGGTTCTTGCTACAGAGAACGCGGTTAAAGACAGATGGAGAGGTTATTTTCATAATCTTTTCAATGAAGGACATGAAATGAGTGCTTCTTTAGGGGAGTTGAGTAACTCAGAAGAGTGTAGAAACTACTCTTTTTATCGTCGAATCCGGAAGGAAGAAGTGGTTGTAGCTTTGAAGAAGATGAAGCATAAAAAAGCAATAGGCCCAGACGATATACCAATCGAAGTGTGGAAACTTTTGGGAGAGACAGGTATAACATGGCTCACTGACCTTTTCAATAGGATTTTGAAAACGAAGAAGATGCCAAATGAGTGGCGAACGAGCACTTTGGTGCCTATCTACAAGAATAAGGGCGACGTACAAAATTGCATGAACTATAGGGGTATTAAGCTAATGAGTCATACAATGAAGCTCTGGGAGAGAGTCATTGAGCATAGATTGAGGCAAGAGACACGGGTTTCGGACAACCAATTCGGGTTCATGCCAGGGCGCTCAACCATGGAGGCAATCTATCTCTTACGAAGATTGATGGAAAGATATAGAGATGGGAAAAAGGATTTACACATGGTCTTTATAGATTTGGAAAAAGCGTATGATAGGGTCCCAAGAGACATTCTTTGGAGGATTTTAGAGAAGAAAGGAGTACGAGTAGCATATATCCAAGCTATAAAGGATATGTATGAAGGAGCAAAGACTGCCGTAAGAACTCATGAAGGACAAACCGAAAGCTTTCCCATAACTGTAGGATTACATCAAGGCTCATCCTTAAGTCCTTACCTTTTTGCGTTGGTAATGGATGAGTTAACAAGACATATTCAAGATGATATTCCTTGGTGTATGCTTTTCGCAGACGATATAGTGTTGATAGATGAAACTCAGGAAGGGGTAAATGCAAAGCTTAACCTTTGGAGAGAAGTGTTGGAATCTAAAGGTCTTCGCCTAAGCCGATCAAAGACAGAATATATGGAGTGCAAGTTCAGTGCAAATGGAGGCCAAAACGAGTTAGGGGTGAGAATCGGAGATCAAGAAATACCAAAGAGCGACCGTTTTCGTTACCTAGGATCTATCTTGCAAAAGAACGGAGAATTAGATGGAGATCTCAACCATAGAATACAAGCTGGATGGATGAAGTGGAAGAGTGCATCCGGCGTGTTATGTGACCGCCGTATGCCACTGAAGCTTAAGGGAAAATTTTATAGGACGGCAATAAGGCCGGCGATGCTGTATGGCACAGAATGTTGGGCGGTGAAACATCAACACGTACACAAAATGGGTGTAGCGGAGATGAGGATGCTTCGTTGGATGTGTGGGCACACAAGAAAGGATAAGATTAGGAATGAGGATATCCGGGGTAAAGTAGGAGTAGCCGAAATTGAAGGAAAGATGAGAGAAAATCGGTTACGGTGGTTTGGACATGTGCAAAGAAGGCCTACTGACGCTCCGATTAGAAGATGCGACGATGGGACAGAGGTTCAGGGCCGAAGGGGTAGAGGAAGACCTAGGAAAACTTTGGAAGAGACTCTAAGAAAAGACTTAGAGTACTTGGATCTAACGAAGGACATGACACAGGATCGAGCACAATGGCGTTCTAAGATTCATATAGCCGATCCCACTCAGTGACTTGGATTTTCCAAGTCTCCAACCGAGAAGTTTTCCTCACTCGGAAAATTAAGGGAACACTACCCCAACCTACATGCTCCACTCAGAAAGCTTCAACATACAAGCTTCAACAAAAGAAAATTCAAAGAACTTAGCGAAGAAGGCTTTGGTGTATTTAACACAATACGTTGAAATGAAGGAAAGCTTATTTATTGATATCCCCGATAAGCTACAAATATGTACATATACATGAGTCAAAATAAACACACAAGAGGGAGCCTTCACAAAGGTTGCTTAGGAGAAGTCTCAGCAGTCGGTAGAGCCCCAGAAAGAGAAGGCACCGGAGGGGGATCATTTGGAGCCTCAGTACTGGACAGAACCCTAGAAGGAGGAGGCATCAGAGGTTGATCATTTGGAGCTTCATTACGCGGTACAGCCCCAGAAGACGAAGGCAATAAATGCCTTTGGAACAAACCGACAAATCTCTGATGATCAAGTAAAACCTGACCATCAGTTTCCTTCATCTGGTCAAGCTTCCTCTTCATGTTTGTAGCATAGTCATGTGCGAGCCGGTGCAACTGTTTATTCTCATGCTTGAGCCCTCTAATCTCCTGTTTGAGACTCATCACTTCAGCCGCCAATGATTCAACTTGGCGGGTTCGAGCAAATAGGCGTTGGGCCATATTAGACACAGAACCTGCACACTGAACACTGAGAGCCAGCGAATCCTTAACAGCTAACTCATCAGACCGTTTGGAAAGTAGTCTGTTATCTTTGGGAGTGAGAAGGTTCCTGGCCACCACCGCAGCGGTCATATCATTCTTCATCACGGAATCCCCAACGGTAAGAGGACCAGTAGGGGAGACGAAGGATGGGCGCCATATGTTGTCTGGAGAAGGCGGGGCTGCCTCTTCAACAAGGTTCAAGTCAAAACGACGGTCGGAGGGGCCAGACATTTTCAAAGGTGTTGAAGAGAGAAGAGGTCGGACAAATCAAGATCTTAGAAGTGCAAGAATGAAGCTTCTACTGGTGGAGATTCAAGTGTGCTTTGGAACTTAATGTCAGCCCTTATAAAAATCTGCACTCGACGGAGCTTCAGAAATCGAAGAGGCGCCTGCTCAGAAATCGAAGAGGCGTTTGCTTTCTCAAAAGCTGGGCTGCTTAGAGATCACGAGGGTTGATCTCAGAAATCTAAGAGGCGTTTGCTTTCTCAAAAGTTGGGCTGCTCAAAGACCACGAAGGCTGGTCTCAGAAATTGAAGAGGCGCTCGCTTTCTCAAAAGCTGGGCTCCCCAGAGACCACGAGGGCCGATCTCAGAAATCGAAGAGGCACCTACTTTTCCAGCCTTGTCAGCACCTGTCACGCGCACACTCAGCTTTGCGGAAATTATGGGCATTCTGTCGAAGACTTCTGGGGAAGTAGAAAACACATGAATCTTACTGTTCAATCACCCACTTCCCACACGCAACAATAGCTCATGGGTACCACAGAAAACTTTGTCAAAGTTCTCTGCCAAAGTCGAGCACGTGAAGCTTGCAGCTCCCACTACATCGCTCTGACCAAGAAGGGTAAAAGAATAGCAAAGAAACAGCACTAACAAAGTTTAGACCCATAAATTTTGAAGGTCTAGCTACCATATTATTACCCACAAGGGTAAAGGAACAGTACCACTGCTGGATAATTGGACAGTCCCTGTGTGTCAACCTCTGTGCTTCGTGGCAAGGTAGACTAGCAAACATGCCCAACCTTTACTCACATTCGAGAAAACACTCCCAATAAGATTGCTTGCTCCAAAATCGAAGAGGCACCGTCCTCCGAATCTCGAGAGCCAGACTCCCAACATGACTACTTTCTTAAAAATCGAAGAGAGGGTAAAGGAACAGTACCATTGCTGGATAATTGGAAAGTCCCTGTGTGTCAACCTCTGTGCTTCGTGGCAAGGTAGACTAGCAAACATGCCCAACCTTTACTCACATTCGAGAAAACACTCCCAACAAGATTGCTTGCTCCAAAATCGAAGAGGCACCGCCCTCCGAATCTCGAGAGCCAGACTCCCAACATGATTACTTTCTAAAAAATCGAAGAGACACTGCTCCCCGAATCTTCGAGAGCCAGACCCCCAGCGTGACTGCTTTCTCAAAAATCGATGAGGCATCGTTCTTCGAATCAATCGAAGAGGCGCTCGCTTTCTCAAAAGCTGGGCTGCTCAGAGACCACGAGGGCCGATCTCAGAAATCGAAGAGGCACCTACTTTTCTAGCCTTGTCAGCACCTGTCACACGCACACTCAGCTTTGCAGAAATTATGGGCATTCTGTCGAAGACTTCTGGTGAAGTAGAAAGCACATGAATCTTACTGTTCAATCACCCACTTCCCACACGCAACAATAGCTCATGGGTACCACAGATAACTTTGCCAAAGTTCTCTGCCAAAGTTGAGCACGTGAAGCTTGCAGCTCCCACTACATCGCTCTGACCAAGAAAGGTAAAAGAATAGCAAAGAAACAACACTAACAAAGTTTAGACACATAAATTTTGAAGGTCTAGCTACCATATTATTACCCACAAGGGTAAAGGAACAGTACCACTGCTGGATAATTGGAAACTCCCTGTGTGTCAACCTCTGTGCTTCGTGGCAAGGTAGACTAGCAAACATGCCCAACCTTTACTCACATTCGAGAAAACACTCCCAACAAGATTGCTTGCTCCAAAATCGAAGAGGCACCGTCCTCCGAATCTCGAGAGCCAGACTCCCAACATGACTACTTTCTCAAAATCGAAGAGAGGGTAAAGGAACAGTACCATTGCTGGATAATTGGAAAGTCCCTGTGTATCAACCTTTGTGCTTCGTGGCAAGGTAGACTAGCAAACATGCCCAACCTTTACTCACATTCGAGACAACACTCCCAACAAGATTACTTGCTCCAAAATCGAAGAGGCACCGCCCTCCGAATCTCGAGAGCCAGACTCCCAACATGATTACTTCCTCAAAAATCGAAGAGACACTGCTCTCCGAATCTCGAGAGCCAGACCCCCAGCATGATTGCTTTCTCAAAAATCGAAGAGGCATCGTTCTCCGAATCTCGAGAGCCAGATACCACAGACCACTTTTTCAAAGTGCTCTGACAGAGTTAAAACATGTGAAACTGACAGCTCCCACTACCGTGCTATGACCAAGCAGGGTAAAGGAATAGCATTACTACTTGTTAGGGAGACTCCTATATATGTCAACCTCCATCCCCAACGGACAGGCAGACCTGCAAAAATGCTCAACCCTTCATCATATCTGAGAGGGCACTCCCAACGAAGCCTTTCGAAATATTCAGCTTTCTTTCCCCCCGATAATACCTCTGCAAACAAGCTATACTAGAGCAAGAATATCTCATATCATCAGGGTTAAAAGCAAGAGTATCCCATATCATGCTTTTTCCCTGTCTTTTCCTTTGGCCTTGTTTTTACCTGCAAGACAAGGAGAAAGAGAGCAATCAGTCAGCACTTGGAATCAAGCTTCCAGCCAAGAACTGACTGCCTGGAACCCCTTACCTGATTACTTACCTGGCATTGCTCTCGAGTACTCATCTTCAACATCTTATGTTTCCAGGGAAGATTCTGCATCTGCTTGAGGAACAGATAGGGCAAGTGCGAAGGATACAAGGAAGCATGTGGAGACAAGCGTAACAGCACACGTGCCGATACATCCATTACTCTGTCAAAAGCAAAAGTATCCCATATCAGCAGGGTGGAACGTACTCTAGATTTGATGGACTTGTTTTGACCCTCAAATTCTTCAGTCGGCCTTATACTCTGGAGGAAACCAGAAAACCCTCCAGCTCAGTTCAAGAATAAGCCTGTGGAAAGTTACTTCTTCAAAAGCAAAAGTATCTCATATCATCTCTTCTCATTTTTCTTCTCTTTATCCTTCATGCTGCTGCAAGATGGGGAGAAGGTGAACAATCAGTCGGAGCTCTGATTGCTTACCTTGTCTGTCACCTCTTTCAGCAGACCCCCTAGCTCGGCGACTTGGGGGACTCCTACTACATGGTTTGTATCGCGCTTGACCAAGCCTGAAACTACAAGTAAGCTTCAAGTGAAATTGATACATTACCTTGTGCATCTCCACCAGTTAAAGATACCACCCCTGGATGGAGGAAGAGTACTTCCAGAGAAGATGCCACATCTACCTATGAGACAGATAAGGCAAGTCAAGACGACTCCACACTCCGATACTTAGAAGTTTCGTGATTACGAGATCATTCTCCCACAATATTTCTTAATGTCATTTGTACTAAATCATTCACTTGTACTCACTAAAGGAGAGCTTGAACCTATGTACTTGTGTAAACCCTTCACAATTAATAAGAACTCTTCTATTCCGTGGACGTAGCCAATATGGGTGAACCACGTACATCTTGTGTTTGCTTTCCTATCTCTATCCATTTATATACTTATCCACACTAATGACCGGAGCAATCTAGCGAAGATCACAAAAAGCGACCGTTTTCGCTACCTAGGATCTATCTTGCAAGAGAACGGAGAATTAGATGGAGATCTCAACCATAGAATACGAGCTGGATGGATGAAGTGTTAGAATGCATCCGGCGTGTTGTGTGACCGTCGTAGGCCACTGAAGCTCAAGGGAAAATTTTATAGGACGGCAATAAGGCCAGCGATGTTGTATGGCACAGAATGTTGGGCGGTGAAGCATCAACACGTACACAAAATGGGTGTAGCGGAGATGAGGATGCTTCGTGGGATGTGTGGGCACACGAGAAAGGATAAGATTGGGAATGAGGATATCCGAGGTAAAGTAGGAGTAGCCGAAATTGTAGGAAAGATGAGAGAAAATCGGCTCCGGTGATTTGGACATGTGCAAAGAAGGCCGAATGACGCTCCGGTTCGAAGATGTGACTACGGGACAGAGGTTCAGGGCCGAAGGGGTAGAGGAAGACCTAGGAAAACTTTGGAAGAGACTCTAAGAAAAGACTTAGAGTACTTGGATCTAACGGAGGACATGACACAAAACCGAGCGCAATGGCGTTCTAGGATTCATATAGCCGACCCCACTTAGTGGGAAAAGGCTTTGTTGTTGTTGTTGTTGTTGTTGTTGTATGTTTATATGCCAGTGATACAACATATTTAATTTTTGTTTTATGTAGCAGATTGAAAGAGGAGAGATCTCTAAGGAGACCAGAAATCTCCAATGGGAGGACTGTGAAGAAAAAATTGATGTAGTTGCATTGGCTTCGAAAGAGCCTATTCTCTTTTATGATGAGGTGGGCATCCTGGCTGATAACTAGAACATTCGTAGGCCGTGCCTGTGCAGATATATGTGTTTACCTGCACTCTCTTCCTTGTATGTATACCTGCCATGACCAAAGTCATCCTTGTGCAGGTAGTTTTGTATGAAGATGAATTGGCTGATATTGGAGTGTCACTTTTAACAGTAAAAGTTGTAAGTCTTTGATCGCTATTGTCTGTTGTGTCTTAATATACTTTTCCAACAATATGAGGATGGTTGGAAGGACTTATCATGTTACATCTTGATTTTCTAGAGAGTCATGCCGACCTCTTGGTTTCTCCTCTTGTGATTTTGGGTGAGTTAATTTCTCTCAATTCACTTCTGTCCCCCGCCTCCCCCCAAATAGATATTAGCCAAACACGATTTATCAATTTATATTTTGTGTAGATAATCGTTTTGGAACAAGATCTTAACTGGTTAGCTCTGGGGCTTATTTAAGAAATATTCTAAACTAATTATATTGACAATACCAAGCTCTTTGGAAACTTTGTGACTTACTAATTGAGATCTTCTTACAGCTTAGAGTTGATGGGGCGCTAATGAGACTACGGGACACTCGAATGCATTGTTCTTTTAGTGATGATGCAAATCCCATTATTCTTCGAGAAAGGTGCTGGAGAGAAGCCACATTTCAGGCTTTATCTGCAGTAAGTTCAAATCCGTTGTTGCACACAAATTATGATACTACTTTTCTTTCTGCAAAACACCATCTCACATAAATTAGTTGTTTTGTTTACTCTCGGAAGTCAAGGAGATGCTCGTGAGCCTTCCCTACTTCCCAAAACCCTAAACCCTACTTCCCCATAATTATTAAGTGTAACTTATTAAAAATGGACAGGCGTTTTCTGCTCTTCAAATTTGAAAAGGGTTTGTCAACTAAAAAGATATCAGCAAACGCCATCAAGAAGTTTTTTCAGTGTATCAAGTAATTTTTTTCTAAATTTGATTTCTATCTTTCCGTTAGGTGGGTTGCTTAAGAAATCCATCAAGGATCAATCATTCAGATTCTTCATTGGCAGATGGAGTTTATATCATACAATCCTTCCTGTTTCGAGCTTCCATGCATGATTAGATTTTGTCATGTGTTCATAAATAGCCGAAAACAAAAGTAACACTATCAAAATTTTTACAAGATAAGCAAAGTAACACTATCAAAAGTAACACTATCAAAATTCTGAACTAGGGATTTTATCCCGTTGACTTATGGATGAAATTGTCTTCATGTCAAGCTTTCATTCTTACTCAGCTAAGGAGCACGGATACGGCAGTGTTGTCATGTATCCCGTATCAGATACTTGATTGTATACGATATGCCTCGTATACGTATCTAGGTCAACAGATACAGCTTTGACGGACATGTATGGGTGTCAATCCCCTCATGGTACGGTGGATTCGGGTATCCGTCTGTTGTTTATGCATACAAAAACGACACCACAATCTTTCTTTTCTTGGGTTTAAATGGGGCCTAAAGCCCAACAACCAGAACAAAACCATAGCCCACCGGATGTAGACCACCACGTCCTACTTTTTTACAGTTTTATAACTAATCAAATTTTTATCTCACTAAAAGTATAATCTAAATATATATTTTTATTGCCGTATCGTATTCTAGTTTTTACAAATTAGTTGTCTCGCCATGTAATGTGGTATCGTATTTTACCATATATTCGTATTTGTATTAATGCTTCATGGCTACTCAGGTGCCTTGTGGTAATAAAAAGGAGTTAATATTTTTTTCGGTCATTCAAAGAAGTTAATATTTTGTCTTAAAGACTGAATATAATAGCAGCGGGAGAAAGTTTTTTTATGGTCTTCACTATGGGCTTCTGGTTTCTATAGATTTTATAACTCGTCTTTTTCAGTTTTAGGCTTGATTGGAAAGCTGTCTTTTTAGGGAACTTTATTTTGGCTTGCTGTGTGTTTTCTTATTTTTACCCTTGTGGACATCTTGTTCGGCGGATCCAGGATTTTAAACTTGAGAGGTCCCAATAATAAAGGTCAAAAAAATTTATAAATAAAAATAACATTGAAAAGATAATACATTTCATTCAAAGTGTATGGGAACTCATACTTTGTAGGCCTACAAGGTTCCATTTGCAAATATGCTCTTCAGACCTCATCTTAAATATTAGAAGGATAGTCCTTCATTCGAATTCTTTTTCCCAGGTCTCTCTCAAGATTATTAAAATCAATGTCACACTCATTTTGTCTTGAGCTCGAACTATCCGAACAAGTAAATGGTGCTATTGGCTTTGGCTTGAAAAATCTTTCCATATTTCTTATTCTAAACTACACATTTAACCAAAAACACAAAACAAATACCAATCAACCAATAAACAAAAATTCCATCCAAATTTCAATTATAAAATGAGTATACAAACATAAAACATATCAACAATCATATCAATAATAGACTAAAAATCTCCACCAATATCTAATATAATTTAATTGAGATTAGATTAGAATACCAAAAAACTTAATTGAATTTTGAACCAAATAGTGATGGCTTGGAGAATTGAAACAAGTGAAGGTATGATATTGAAGTAATGTAATTATAATACGGGATTGGGTGGGATTATAAATTTAGGGTTTTGGGTGAATATAGGAAAGATGGGGATTAGGGGGGGAAAAGTAGAGGAACGGAACGGGGAAAGGAAAGGGACTCTCTGGAAAGACGGCCCATGTGGGGCTAGGCATATAGAATCATGGACAATTGACAAATGGCACCGTTTGTCTCATTAGCTTTTAACAAAAACAAAAACAAAAAAGGCCAAAACACTACGTTTTGGACCAACTTTTTAAAAAACCCTGTTTTCTTTCTTCTCCCCCGCAACCCCGCTGTCTTCTTCTCTGTTGCAAGCTGCAAGCTGCAACCTGCAGCACAGACCTCGTGTTCTCGTCGAGGGGTCCCCCGGAAAAATTATAGCAGCATTTTAGGATCGCCGAGGGGTCCTGGGACCTCCCTGGTCCCTCTGTGGATCTGCCTCTGCACATGTATTTTTTTGCCGTGCACAATCCAGTTCTTTAACTGGTAGTTGTCTTCATTTCTGTTGTATCCTATAGACTTCAGATGGTTAGTTAACTGATTCTGAATAAACTAACCAATGCCAATTTTTTTTTTCGTCTGAAGGGTATTTTCTTTCCAACAGTTCCTACTAGTGACTTTATCATTCTTCCTCTTGTTGGCCCCTTTCTTAGTGGTAATGTCAAAAGAAACAAATTTTGTTTTGCGTAAAGTGTTTTCTTTTCTCATTTCTCAATTAAGTGGTGCAGAAGGGATACCCTTCTGAAGATGCTGCTTACAATGATCCAAGCATCATCAGCCAAAGGCTTCCTGTGATCATGCGTATGACCCAAAAGCTAAAGGTACCTGGTAATATGTAAGGCTGTAAATTGTCTCCCTGCAAGAGTTCTTTTTACCTTTGTTGCTGGGTTCTATTGAATGTAAACTTTTCTTTTAACATCCACATATTTCCTTACTCTTTGTCATGTTTAATATGTTCTCTTAATAAGTTGGAAAAGAAGAGAGAGATATTTGTACTTTATGCAAAATTCCTCTGACTATCTTTATACAATGCTTCTATTATAATGCTGTTGATATCAGAAAGCAAAAGCGATAAAACATGAATTAGAAATATATTTGCAAAATTGAAACTTTGATACGAGTCCATTTAGATCTTAGCTTAAACCCAAAAAAGCAGCTCATTTGGAAAGACCAATGCAGACTAGTCTAGAATGTCCACTTACAATTGCTCGCGTTTATACTCCGTGAGGAGTTCGAGATAAGCTTAAGCAGAAGTGGAACTAAATTATTATCTCATCTCTATTATCATAAGAATAATTTTAGCATCAGATTATATTTTAAGAAAGACAATGAAAACTGTGTACTCTGGTATTAAATACTAGTCAAGGGAATGATTTTTGCACACCTTTGTCTCCTTCTGCACACCCTTGTTTATTCCCGTCCATTGATTCTCCCTTGCTTTATTCGATCGAAAGGCTAGGAATGAACGAGGGTGTTCATCGGGAGAAAAGGGGGTGTGCAAATCATTTTCCGTAAATCAATTGTAGGAAATGGTACAGGAAACCTGATGAACGAAGGGGATGCATGTAACAAGTAGGCATCACAAATAATATTTTTGTATTTGACATATAGAAGTCCTTCTAGGAAAAGGGAAATTGGGATTTTTTATGTCTTCGAAAGCACCTTTGTCGGTACCTGGTAGGAAAGACTTCATTGGAAAGGTAGTGCTTGGGATCTCATTCTTTCTGTTTCTGGCAGGGTATCATGGAAATTTGTGTTTAGCGATCTATTTGGTTGGAAGACAAAAGTTAGGCAGCACATAGAGGCACTGAGGGTGGGGTTGGGAGAAGTAGCGCGCATGTTAAGAGCGGAAGAATTTCTTCATTCTCATATTTATCTGATTCATTGTGGAGGCTAAGGGAATAAAGTTGTATGAGTGCAAGACTCTTTTATGTTTTGGATAATTGGGTTACAGTCTAGATGTGCAGTCTTGACCTTGGCTACAACCTACTGAAACTTCACATGCATACAAAATTTGTCACAAGTGTGTACTTTCAAATTCTCTGATTGTGTAGAGTTGGTAATATTATTATGCTTTGACCTTTCTCAAACCCTCAGGGATTTAGCTTTGAGTGGTAAAAGCTGGTTGGGTTGTGGTAGCACTTAGGCTAGTATCTTACTTTCAAATAAGAAAAAACATAGAAAAAAGATACAAGAAACTAGAAGTTGATAATGTTCAGGAGAAGAATAAGCAAACCTCAAAACAACTCAATTGCAATGAAACATAATACCCCTGAGATTATTGCATGCATCACTGATTAGGAAATAACTTTGATATTATAACATCCTTAAAACAGTAGGAACTTCTCAGTATCCTTCGTAGGTTCATTGGGTAGATAAACAGAGGAGGCCTCTAACCTACGCTAGCTATGTACTTGATAGATGAAATAGTTAACACCTACTAGATTTCATAAAAGAAAGTTCCAAACTAGGGTAGCGGGACTGGTGGATCAGAGTCGAAGGTTTAAGTCAAGCTTGGATGGCTCTGATTGTGGCTCTAATACTTGTGGATCCAAGCGGAAGCTGCCTGGCCACATAGAATCCATTACATCATCCAGTGTGAAGGGCATCGTGCCAAACCTTGCGTTGGCATCACTAAATCTTGCTACAAGTGAAGTTTCTTCTCTGCTTGGCTTGTGCACGAGTGAGTGGGGTTGAACGCTGAGTGATCTGACCGTAGAAGTAGTGAAGGGAAAACCCATCATCGACATCAGTCTTTGGGACTGGTATCTTCTTGCTGCACCTCTTTCTCTCTTGTGGGCATTCTGGTGACCCCCTAATGCCTGAGAGCTGAAGAACTTCCTCATGCAGAAGTTACAGGAGAAAACCTTGCCGGAAGCTGGTCTTGCCTGTGAGTCTATCTGTCCTTGTGCCGAAATGCTACCTAGGCTCAGGTTCAGCCACTCTCCTCGATTAAGATCTTCAGTTTCTTCTTTGTCATCGTTGCTGATCAGAAATCTGTTTTGCTCTTTATTTAATATGGTTTCACTCTCGGCTTTTCTCTGGGATATCATTTCTTTGACGAGTTTTTAAGGTTGTGCAGTATGTTGTAACAGGCTGATTGAAAAGTTAGATCAAAGAGGAAGAGAGATGAAAGAAATGGAAAGAAGCAGAAGAATGTAAAGTGGAGAAAGCATGTGTTTCATTTTATCCCGTCTCGATGAAGTGGGCCCCACCTTGTGATGCTTGGTGCTCCAGGGGACAATGCTGATGTCATCTTCAGTGTTGCCCTTGTAAAGCTTAGGATTCCCCACTTTCATCCCCCCCCCCCCCCCCTCTCTCTGTTCCTCAAATCCAAATGGCACCAACTTTATATTTCCTTTTGGACTTGTAACTGACAGTATCCATCAACAACTCTTCTCATCACTCAGTCAAAAACATTATTCTAAATTTTTATCTCAAGTGCCTGCCACTTTTGCTTCTTATCCACCAAGTATCAAACTCTTCTTATTCTCAGTAGGATTCTGTAGGTTATCGAGAATGAATTGACAAATGGAAAAGCCACTTCTGGAATAATCTGCAGGGGCATCAGCAGTAACTCAGTACTTCACCTTACTTTGTTTTCGAAACACAACGGCCTATGGCCAAGTTGGTTAGCTAATCTGCTTTGGGTGTGCTATCCACACATCTCATTTTACTTCTCACACACCCTTTGATAATTTCTGTCCGTTGATCTTCTTCAATTCATCCGATCCGACGGCCAAAATTTAAAAAGGAGTGTGAGAAGTAAGGATATCACACCCCATCTGCTTTTCTCTTCTGCGCTCATGTTTGAATCCATCCTCTCGTTAGATTGGAATAACCCCTTCATGTCAAGTAGGTATGAAATGCATTGAAGATAGGGAACCAAGCTACCAATAAAATATGGAAATGCTGAGAGAGTGGGAGATGAGTGAATAAGCTTCAGATAGATGAATGCAGCTAAAAAATAGATTAGTGACTGTCATGGAAGTGGGGGTAAAATTACCCTTGTTTTGATTGCCTACTGATTTGATTTTTTTATTTTTTTGTGGTGGGGTAGATTAGGGGCCCACATAATTGGCAATAATGGTTTTAAAAAGTAAGCAAACAGAAAACCAGATAGAGTGGTATCTTGGGTAGCAAAGTTTTTGGTGTTTCCGTTTGGGACAATAGTATCTATGTGGATAGGCTTGACAATTCCTGACACGGCATGATAGCCCAATACGACACAACACAACACAAAATTAATAGGTGTTCGGGTCAACACGACAATGAATCGGGTCATTATCGGGTAATCTGATAAACACCTGTTAAGATAACGAGTTGGTTCAGGTATACACGTGGGTAACACGATACACGATAAACAAAATATTAATTTATTAATTTTATAACCCTAAAAAAATACTATAATAATTATATATATTAATTTAACAATTTTATACCCTTAAAATAACTCCGCCTATGTCTTACATGGCCGGTCCCAAGCCTGGATAAAGGAGGAGGGGGAGGGCGTCAGGTAGTCGACAGCCGGCACTCCATGATCACGTCGAATCCTTATGAAAATGAATCCAAAACAAAATCGCGCTAAAGCTAGGGCGTCACCCGTAAGTGGCGCGCTGTGTGGCCCGAGCACAGTGATAAGTGAGCAAGGGTCGCTGTATCTCCATCGGCACCCGGATGCAGTGTTAAATGAGCAAGGGGGCCATAGAAACTTCTTTTCGAACGACTCCACTCAAAGTTGTTTGGGAGCATATGCTCCTATCAACTTTACCCGGGACACACAAAAGAAGTACTTTGATCCTATTAGACGGGGAAGGGTGAAAAAGCTAGGACAGAAGGGTAGAGTTCAAGAGAGCAAAATGCGTTTAGGAACGTGGAATATAGGAACCTTAACGGGAAAATCTATGGAAGTAGTGGAAGTTATGGTGAGGAGAAGGATAAATATTATGTGCCTACAAGAAACTAAGTGGGTTGGTAGTAAGGCAAAGGATCTAGAAAACTCAGGGTTTAAACTTTGGTATTCGGGCACAAATAGAACGAGAAACGGTGTTGGCATCATCGTGGACAAGACCTTGGTACAAGATGTTGTAGATGTCAAGAGGGTAGGAGATAGAATCATGGCAATCAAGATTGTAATAGGACAAGAACTTATCAATGTGATTAGTGCGTACGCACCTCAAGTAGGGTTGGATACGAGTTCGAAGGAGAAATTTTGGGAAGATCTTGGAGACTTGGTGCAAGGAATTGCTCAGACGGAGAAGTTATTTATAGGAGGAGATTTAAATGGACACGTGGGCAGGGAGACAGGCAACTATGGAGGTTTTCATGGTGGCCATGGTTTTGGGGAGAGAAACGAGGATGGGAAGCCATCTTGGATTTTGCAATGGCATATGATCTCTTCTTAGCCAACACCTTCTTTAAGAAGAGAGAAGAACATGTGATCACCTACAAGAGTGGGTCGTCAAAAACACAAATAGATTTTCTTCTAATGAGGAAAGGGGATCGTATAACTTGTAAGGATTGCAAAGTTATACCAGGAGAGAGCGTGGCTAATCAACATCGCGTATTGGTGATGGATGTACATATCAAAAGAGTCAGACAAAAGAACAAGACTTGGAAGTGCCCAAGGACTAGATGGTGGAATCTAAAAGAAGAAAAACAAGCCATTTTCAAAGAGAAGGTAATCACCCAATGTGTGTGGGATAGAGAGGGGGAAGCTAGCCAAATGTGGGATTCCATGGCTAGTTGTATCCGAAAAGTAGCAAAAGAAGTATTAGGAGAGTTCAAGGGCTTTGCCCCACATCAAAAGGAATCTTGGTGGTGGAATGAGGAGGTACAAACAAAGGTGAAGGCTAAGAAGGAATGTTGTAAAGCCTTATACAAGGAGATGACCGATGAAAATGGTGAAAGGTATAGAAAAGCGAAGCAAGGGGCGAAGAAAGCTGTCAGAGAAGCTAAGTTAGTGGCTTACGACGATATGTATAAACGACTAGATACCAAAGAAGGAGAGTTGGATATCTATAAATTATCTAGAGCAAGGGAAAAGAAGACAAGGGACCTAAACCAAGTGAGGTGCATCAAGGATGAGGATGGAAAGGTTCTTGCTACAGAGAACGCGGTTAAAGACAGATGGAGAGGTTATTTTCAGAATCTTTTCAATGAAGGACATGAAATGAGTGCTTCTTTAGGGGAGTTGAGTAACTCAGAAGAGTGTAGAAACTACTCTTTTTATCGTCGAATCCGGAAGGAAGAAGTGGTTGTAGCTTTGAAGAAGATGAAGCATAAAAAAGCAATAGGCCCAGACGATATACCAATCGAAGTGTGGAAACTTTTGGGAGAGACAGGTATAACATGGCTCACTGACCTTTTCAATAGGATTTTGAAAACGAAGAAGATGCCAAATGAGTGGCGAACGAGCACTTTGGTGCCTATCTACAAGAATAAGGGCGACGTACAAAATTGCATGAACTATAGGGGTATTAAGCTAATGAGTCATACAATGAAGCTCTGGGAGAGAGTCATACAATGAAGCTCTGGGAGAGAGTCATTGAGCATAGATTGAGGCAAGAGACACGGGTTTTGGACAACCAATTCGGGTTCATGCCAGGGCGCTCAACCATGGAGGCAATCTATCTCTTACGAAGATTGATGGAAAGATATAGAGATGGGAAAAAGGATTTACACATGGTCTTTATAGATTTGGAAAAAGCGTATGATAGGGTCCCAAGTGACATTCTTTGGAGGATTTTAGAGAAGAAAGGAGTACGAGTAGCATATATCCAAGCTATAAAGGATATGTATGAAGGAGCAAAGACTGCCGTAAGAACTCATGAAGGACAAACCGAAAGCTTTCCCATAACTGTAGGATTACATCAAGGCTCATCCTTAAGTCCTTACCTTTTTGCGTTGGTAATGGATGAGTTAACAGGACATATTCAAGATGATATTCCTTGGTGTATGCTTTTTGCAGACGATATAGTGTTGATAGATGAAACTCAGGAAGGGGTAAATGCAAAGCTTAACCTTTGGAGAGAAGTGTTGGAATCTAAAGGTCTTCGCCTAAGCCGATCAAAGACAGAATATATGGAGTGCAAGTTCAGTGCAAATGGAGGCCAAAACGAGTTAGGGGTGAGGATCGGAGATCAAGAAATACCAAAGAGCGACCGTTTTCGTTACCTAGGATCTATCTTGCAAAAGAACGGAGAATTAGATGGAGATCTCAACTATAGAATACAAGCTGGATGGATGAAGTGGAAGAGTGCATCCGGCGTGTTATGTGACCGCCGTATGCCACTGAAGCTCAAGGGAAAATTTTATAAGACGGCAATAAGGCCGGCGATGCTGTATGGCACAGAATGTTGGGCGGTGAAACATCAACACGTACACAAAATGGGTGTAGCGGAGATGAGGATGCTTCGTTGGATGTGTGGGCACACGAGAAAGGATAAGATTAGGAATGAGGATATCCGGGGTAAAGTAGGAGTAGCCGAAATTGAAGGAAAGATGAGAGAAAATCGGTTACGGTGGTTTGGACATGTGCAAAGAAGGCCTACTGACGCTCCGATTAGAAGATGCGACTATGGGACAGAGGTTCAGGGCCGAAGGGGTAGAGGAAGACCTAGGAAAACTTTGGAAGAGACTCTAAGAAAAGACTTAGAGTACTTGGATCTAACGAAGGACATGACACAGGATCGAGCACAATGGCGTTCTAAGATTCATATAGCCGATCCCACTCAGTGACTTGGATTTTCCAAGTCTCCAACCGAGAAGTTTTCCTCACTCGGAAAATTAAGGGAACACTACCCCAACCTACATGCTCCACTCAGAAAGCTTCAACATACAAGCTTCAACAAAAGAAAATTCAAAGAACTTAGCGAAGAAGGCTTTGGTGTATTTAACACAGTACGTTGAAATGAAGGAAAGCTTATTTATTGATATCCCCGATAAGCTACAAATATGTACATATACATGAGTCAAAATAAACACACAAGAGGGAGCCTTCACAAAGGTTGCTTAGGAGAAGTCTCAGCAGTCGGTAGAGCCCCAGAAAGAGAAGGCACCGGAGGGGGATCATTTGGAGCCTCAGTATTGGACAGAACCCTAGAAGGAGGAGGCATCAGAGGTTGATCATTTGGAGCTTCATTACGCGGTACAGCCCCAGAAGACGAAGGCAATAAATGTCTTTGGAACAAACCCACAAATCTCTGATGATCAAGTAAAACCTGACCATCAGTTTCCTTCATCTGGTCAAGCTTCCTCTTCATGTTTGTAGCATAGTCATGTGCGAGCCGGTGCAACTGTTTATTCTCATGCTTGAGCCCTCTAATCTCCTGTTTGAGACTCATCACTTCAGCCGCCAATGATTCAACTTGGCGGGTTCGGGCAAATAGGCGTTGGGCCATATTAGACACAGAACCTGCACACTGAACACTGAGAGCCAGCGAATCCGTAACAGCTAACTCATCAGACCGTTTGGAAAGTAGTCTGTTATCTTTGGGAGTGAGAAGGTTCCTGGCCACCACCGCAACGATCATATAATTCTTCATCACGGAATCCCCAACGGTAAGAGGACCAGTAGGGGAGACGAAGGATGGGCGCCATATGTTGTCTGGAGAAGGCGGGGCTGCCTCTTCAACAAGGTTCAAGTCAAAACGACGGTCGGAGGGGCCAGACATTTTCAAAGGTGTTGAAGAGAGAAGAGGTCGGACAAATCAAGATCTTAGAAGTGCAAGAATGAAGCTTCTACTGGTGGAGATTCAAGTGTGCTTTGGAACTTAATGCCAGCCCCTATAAAAATCTGCACTCGACGGAGCTTCAGAAATCGAAGAGGCGTTTGCTTTCTCAAAAGCTGGGCTGCTTAGAGATCATGAGGGTTGATCTCAGAAATCGAAGAGGCGTTTTCTTTCTCAAAAGTTGGGCTGCTCAAAGACCACGAAGGCTGATCTCAAAAATCGAAGAGGCGCTCGCTTTCTCAAAAGCTGGGCTCCCCAGAGACCACGAGGGCCGATCTCAGAAATCGAAGAGGCACCTACTTTTCCAGCCTTGTCAGCACCTGTCACACGCACACTCAGCTTTGCGGAAATTATGGGCATTCTGTCGAAGACTTCTGGGGAAATAGAAGACACATGAATCTTACTGTTCAACCACCCACTTCCCACACGCAACAATAGCTCATGGGTACCACAGATAACTTTGCCAAAGTTCTCTGCCAAAGTTGAGCACGTGAAGCTTGCAGCTCCCACTACATCGCTCTAACCAAGAAGGGTAAAAGAATAGCAAAGAAACAGCACTAACAAAGTTTAGACCCATAAATTTTGAAGGTCTAGCTACCATATTATTACCCACAAGGGTAAAGGAACAGTACCACTGCTGGATAATTGGAAAGTCCCTGTGTGTCAACCTCTGTGCTTCGTGGCAAGGTAGACTAGCAAACATGCCCAACCTTTACTCACATTCGAGAAAACACTCCCAACAAGATTGCTTGCTCCAAAATCGAAGAGGCACCGTCCTCCGAATCTCGAGAGCCAGACTCCCAACATGATTACTTTCTCAAAAATCGAAGAGACTGCTCCCCGAATCTTCGAGAGCCAGACCCCCAGCATGATTGCTTTCTCAAAAATCGATGTGGCATCGTTCTCCGAATCAATCGAAGAGGCGCTCGCTTTCTCAAAAGCTGGGCTGCTCAGAGACCACGAGGGCCGATCTCAGAAATCGAAGAGGCACCTACTTTTCTAGCCTTGTCAGCACCTGTCACACGCACACTCAGCTTCGCAGAAATTATGGGCATTCTGTCGAAGACTTCTGGTGAAGTAGAAAGCACATGAATCTTACTGTTCAATCACCCACTTCCCACACGCAACAATAGCTCATGGGTACCACAGATAACTTTGCCAAAGTTCTCTGCCAAAGTTGAGCACGTGAAGCTTGCAGCTCCCACTACATCGCTCTGACCAAGAAAGGTAAAAGAATAGCAAAGAAACAGCACTAATAAAGTTTAGACACATAAATTTTGAAGGTCTAGCTACCATATTATTACCCACAAGGGTAAAGGAACAGTACCACTGCTGGATAATTGGAAAGTCCCTGTGTGTCAACCTCTGTGCTTCGTGGCAAGGTAGACTAGCAAACATGCCCAACCTTTACTCACATTCGAGAAAACACTCCCAACAAGATTGCTTACTCCAAAATCGAGGCACCGTCCTCCGAATCTCGAGAGCCAGACTCCCAACATGACTACTTTCTCAAAATCAAAGAGAGGGTAAAGGAACAGTACCATTGCTGGATAATTGGAAAGTCCCTGTGTGTCAACCTTTGTGCTTCGTGGCAAGGTAGACTAGCAAACATGCCCAACCTTTACTCACATTCGAGACAACACTCCCAACAAGATTGCTTGCTCCAAAATCGAAGAGGCACCGCCCTCCGAATCTCAAGAGCCAGACTCCCAACATGATTACTTCCTCAAAAATCGAAGAGACACTGCTCTCCGAATCTCGAGAGCCAGACCCACAGCATGATTGCTTTCTCAAAAATCGAAGAGGCATCGTTCTCCGAATCTCGAGAGCCAGATACCACAGACCACTTTTTCAAAGTGCTCTGACAGAGTTAAAACATGTGAAACTGGCAGCTCCCACTACCGTGCTATGACCAAGCAGGGTAAAGGAATAGCATTACTACTTGTTGTTAGGGAGACTCCTATATATGTCGACCTCCATCCCCAATGGACAGAGCAAAAATGCTCAACCCTTCATCATATCTGAGAGGGCACTCCCAACGAAGCCTTTCGAAATATTCAGCTTTCTTTCCCCCCGATAATACCTCTGCAAACAAGCTATACTAGAGCAAGAATATCTCATATCATCAGGGTTAAAAGCAAGAGTATCCCATATCATGCTTTTTCCCTGTCTTTTCCTTTGGCCTTGTTTTTACCTGCAAGACAAGGAGAAAGAGAGCAATCAGTCAGCACTTGGAATCAAGCTTCCAGCCAGGAACTGACTGCCTGGAACCCCTTACCTGATTACTTACCTAGCATTGCTCTCGAGTACTCATCTTCAACATCTTATGTTTCCAGGGAAGATTCCGCATCTGCTTGAGGAACAGATAGGGCAAGTGCGAAGGATACAAGGAAGCAAGTGGAGACAAGCGTAACAGCACACGTGCCGATACATCCATTACTCTGTCAAAAGCAAAAGTATCCCATATCAGCAGGGTGGAACGTACTCTAGATTTGATGGACTTGTTTTGACCCTCAAATTCTTCAGTCGGCCTTATACTCTGGAGGAAACCAGAAAACCCTTCAGCTCAGTTCAAGAATAAGCCTATGGAAAGTTACTTCTTCAAAAGCAAAAGTATCTCATATCATCTCTTCTCATTTTTCTTCTCTTTATCCTTCATGCTGCTGCAAGATGGGGAGTAGGTGAACAATCAGTTGGAGCTCTGATTGCTTACCTTGTATGTCACCTCTTTCAGCAGACCCCCTAGCTCGGCGACTTGGAGGACTCCTACTACATGGTTTGTATCGCGCTTGACCAAGCCTGAAACTACAAGTAAGCTTCAAGTGAAATTGATACATTACCTTGTGCATCTCCACCAGTTAAAGATACCACCCCTGGATGGAGGAAGAGTACTTCCAGAGAAGATGCCACATCTACCTATGAGACAGATAAGGCAAGTCAAGACGACACCACACTCCTATACTTAGAAGTTTCGTGATTACGAGATCATTCTCCCATAATATTTCCTAATGTCATTTGTACTAAATCATTCACTTGTACTCACTAAAGGAGAGCTTGAACCTATGTACTTGTGTAAACCCTTCACAATTAATGAGAACTCTTCTATTCCGTGGACGTAGCCAATCTGGGTGAACCACGTACATCTTGTGTTTGCTTTCCTATCTCTATCCATTTATATACTTATCCACACTAATGACCGGAGCAACCTAGCGAAGATCACAAAAAGAGACCGTTTTCGCTACCTAGGATCTATCTTGCAAGAGAACGGAGAATTAGATGGAGATCTCAACCATAGAATACGAGCTGGATGGATGAAGTGTAAGAGTGCATCCGGCGTGTTGTGTGACCGTCGTAGGCCACTGAAGCTCAAGGGAAAATTTTATAGGACGGCAATAAGGTCAGCGATGTTGTATGGCACAAAATGTTGGGCGGTGAAGCATCAACACGTACACAAAATGGGTGTAGCGGAGATGAGGATGCTTCGTGGGATGTGTGGGCACACGAGAAAGGATAAGATTGGGAATGAGGATATCCGAGGTAAAGTAGGAGTAGCCGAAATTGTAGGAAAGATGAGAGAAAATCGGCTCCGGTGATTTGGACATGTGCAAAGAAGGCCGACTGACGCTCCGGTTCGAAGATGTGACTACGGGACAGAGGTTCAGGGCCGAAGGGGTAGAGGAAGACCTAGGAAAACTTTGGAAGAGACTCTAAGAAAAGACTTAGAGTACTTGGATCTAACGGAGGACATGACACAAAACCGAGCGCAATGGCGTTCTAGGATTCATATAGCCGACCCCACTTAGTGGGAAAAGGCTTTGTTGTTGTTGTTGTTGTTGTATACCCTTAAAATGTGACATTCCATATTGCTCAGGGGAGTGGATCATATAAGCTTTATATGTATATTCTTATCTCTACCTAGCATGAGGTCTTTTGGGAGCTCACTGGCTTCGGGTTCCATCGGAACTTTGAAGTTAAGCGAGTTCGAGCGAGAGCATTCCTAAGATGGGTGACCCATTAGGAAGTTATTGTGTGAGTTCCCAGAAACAAAACCGTAAGGGCGTAGTCGGAGCCCAAAACAAACAATATCATGCTACGGCGGAGTCGAGCTCGGGATGTTGTAGGGGCCCGGGCTGGGATGTGACAATTTGTTATCAGAGCCAATCCCTGGCCGGAAGTGTGCCTACGAGGATGTCGGGCCCCTAAGGGGGATGGATTGTGACATCCCACATCGCCCATGAAAGTGTGCCGACGAGGATGTCGGGCCCCTAAACCTAGCACGAGGCATTTTGGGAGCTCATTGGTTTCTGGTTCCACCGGAACTCCGAAGTTAAGCGAGTTTGCGCGAGAGCATTCTTAGGATGGGTGACCCACTGGGAAATTCTCGTGTGAGTTCCTAGAAACAAAACCATGAGGGCGTGGTTGGGGCCCAAAGCGGACAATATCATGCTACGGCGGAGTCGAGTCCGGGATGTAGTAGGGGCTCAGGCCGGGATGTGACATAAAAACTATAATAATTATATATATATATATATATTAAATTCAATATTAAAATTGGTGACCATTGGATCGGCTTAAATATACATATCATTCAATTTCCTAAGTGTTATACGTACAAAATAAATAAATTTAATATATATATATATATACCACGAATTCTACAAAACTAATTTCAACAATCCAACCGTCAAACTTGTTTGTATATGTTTCGAGATCGCATCAGCAAAAAATCGAAAAAGACAAACATTCAGAGATCAAGTAATGGAACAAAACTTTTCGACGGTTATCAACGAAAAATCACGATTTAACGGTTATTTTAACTTCTATTTTGGTGATTTTTTACAGCTACACTCCTTGACCCTATATGAATACAATGAATGAACTCGATCTTCAATTTAAAATATTTACACTAGTGGAAACCACAAAATCTTATGTTATACTTAATGAAAGTATGAACAAACTCTTAAGTGTCAGGAATCTATTGTTTTGATGGGATACACATTCTACGAAACTAGTTTAAACGATCCAACCGTCAAACATGTTTGTATATACTTCAAGATCGTATACTCCAAAAATAGCAAAAAATAAACATTCAGAGATCAATTAACAGGACAAAATATTTTCGACAGTTATAAACGAAAAATCACGATTTGATAGTTATTTAACTCCGATTTTGATGATTTTTTTATAGCTACACTCCTTGACCCTATATGAATACCATGAATGAATTCGATCTTCAATTTAAAATATTTACACTAGTGGATACCACAAAATCTTATGTTATACTTAATGAAAGTATAAATAAACTCCAAGTATCAATGAATCTATCGTTTTGATGAGATACACATTCTACGAAACTAATTTCAACGATTCAACCGTCAAACTTGTTTGTATATGCTTCAAGATCGCATACACCAAAAATCACAAAAAACAAACATTCAGAGATCAAGTAATGGGACAAAACTTTTCAACGGTTATCAACGAAAAATCACAATTTAACGGTTATTTTAACTCTGATTTTGATGATTTTTATAGCTACACTCCTTGACCCTATATGAATACAATGAATGAATTCGATTTTCAGTTTAAAATATTTACATTAGTAGATACCACAAAATCTTATGTCATGATGATCGATGAAAATTGAGGATTTTGTAAAAGGAATAACATGCAAGCTTTGAGTTCCATTGGCAAGGTTTAAACTTTTGAGAAAGGCTTCACAACCTTGAAAACAAAAACTCTTTCATTTTGTATATCCTTGCACATTTAATATTTTGTAATAGACTAGTAGTATATGGATGTTTGTTTATTAGGCTCTTATTTTTTAGTGTAGATGTAATACTTAAACGACAAATGTGTTTTAATGTTTTGAAGTAATATTTATGTAGTAATGTGTGGTATGTGCAATTTTAAGAAGAATTTTTTTTTTTTCTTAATGGGTCATAACTGGTCGGATCACTTTACCTGATGGTAAAGTGACCAGACCTGTTAAGGACCCATTAAGATAACGGGTGTGACACGACACGACCTGTTAAGATAACAGGTGTTACACGAAAACGACACGAACACGACAAACACGACCCGTTTGCCAGGCCTATATGTGGGTGTGGGTGCCTTGCTGTTGGAACTTGTAGTGGAGTGTGTGTGTGTATGTGGGTGTGGGTGCCTTGCTGTTGGAACTTGTAGTGGGGTGTGTGTGTGTGTGTGTGTGTGTGTGTGTAGAGGACGGATTCGTGGCACCACTTTTTTTACACAACTTTTGGCATAAGTTTTTGTAGGGTGCCCTCCATAATGTATTTTAACAACCTAAACCGTCTATCTTTTAGAATACAAAACCATTAAGACATTCATTTGTAGTGAAGAAAATTGGCGAATATGCTTTCACAAAGAAAACCTGAACCTTGAATTCAACGGTCATATGATTTCAAATTTGAGTGATTTTTGGTATATCATCTTTTAGAATACGGATTGTTGAAATACACTACGAAATGGGCCACACAAATACTTATGTCAAAAGTTATGTAAAAAAAATGATGCCACCAATTCGTCCCTATATATGCGTGTGTGTGTACATGTACAATAGAAGTGCAATAAAAAGGGGGAGGGGCTAGGGATGGGCAAAATACCCGCGGATATGGATAACCGCAGTTACCCGCCCATTTAAATTTTATGGTTACGGTTATGGGTAACCGTTTAGATAAATAAACGGTTATGGGTATAACTGTTTACCTGTGAAATTTAAATGGGTGGTTATGGATATTAACCGGGGTTATAAACGGGTAACCGTTTACCCATTTATTTTATATATGTAAAATTAACACAAACCATGTTTTCTATCGAACAAAACTTAGATCAATGCTATTGACTATAGTGCATGGTTTATATAGCTAATTATATATATATATATATATATATATATATATATATATATATATAATGTTAATACTTTACATTATAGTGCAGAGAGCCACTTGTACTTGGGTCTTTTTTTTCTGACATAAATCAAGCACAAGAGTACAAGATTTCCCTAAATCTCTCACTTGCACACACTAAACACTCATAAAAAGGTGATTAAGACATGAATTTTGGGCTTTATTAAAGTGTTAGGATATGTATGGATACCACTTTCATTCTTATGTAAGGTTGAAATGTCTTTGTGAGTCTTTCTAGCTCTCGAAATAGTGGAATGCCGTTGCAAAACCATCAGTTGATCTCCTTTTTGAAAAAAAAATAAATAAATAAAAATAAGGTTAGTGGATGCTGGATAGCTACTTCTATTCCTGACCCAAATAGTCTGGAAAACTGAAGAGAATATGATGAGTTAATGGAACAAAGGAGTGATTCGACATTACAACTGAATATCCACGTCATATTAACGTCGTTATATTGATTAGTGGTATTAGATATCGACCCCTTAATAACAATATCTACCATCTATTAAAAATCAACTTCGTTAACACGGCATTGATAACCAATTGCAATATTATCGTCGTTTATGTGAATTTTGGGTCATGCACAGCAGATGCGCACAGCATGTACGTGCAGATGAGAATTTCCGAAGAAGGAAGATGAGATGATGAAAAAGTGGTACAAAGTGGGTTCGACCTCCACTTTTCCCAACTTGGCTTCTGAGAGCAGTTCTCTTCAAGCGACTAGTTATGAAAGCAAAAGTACACTTTTGCAATAATGCATCTTTACAAGTATTTGCACCAAGCCAAAGCCTCTTACACGTGTCGTACGTGCGACTGCACTCACAAGCTTACCCCTCTTCGCGATCTCGAACACATCCACTACTGTCACTTTGTCGGTCATTCCAACCATCAACATAGAGTTCTGTCAATTCTCAACCAATTCTCTCGATTCGACTATCAATGTCTATTTCTTTCTTCTCTCTATATGTTATGCCTCGATCCCAAAATATGTTCATTCTTGACACGTGATGTTAGCACGTACCTGTTTAACTATCATTCCCCGCTTCCAAGACATCACTCAATGGAAATGTACGGGTATGATCACCAGACTACTTATGACCATGTAACAATCAGGATTATCATTTCATCTATCACATATATCAGAATGTTTTCCAATCACTAGTCCTCAATCACCGATAAATAATGTTTCAATGAACCAAAAATGCACAATACTAACATCTACCACATTGATCAACCCATAATATCAAATATTGCTTCACGAAATATAATAAAGTCAACCTGTATAAGACTTTGTCATATTTCCCTACTTCGATTTCAAAGCAATAATATTATAACTCGAAGTTACAAACACGAGAATACACCTTGGGCTACTCCTATTCACAGGAATATAGGGTTCTAACCAATTTAACGGGACCTATTACGAATTAGAATTCCAGACCAACTCTATGGCATCCCAAGAATCGATGCAATGAAACGATTAAGAAGGATTTCGTACCAACTCAACGGAATCAATCATATATAGGGTTCCAAACCAACTCAACGGGCCACTCAGGAGCACAATGTAACCAAATAAGTAGTGACCCTCTACAAATGCAGATTAACCAAGCAGTGTCACCCTAAAACGTGTATGGTCCCCCCTTGCCCCCCCCCCCCCCCCCCAAAATGCGGGTTAACCAAACAGTGTCACCCTAAAACGTGTATGGTCCTCCAATGCGGATTAACCAGGCAAAATTATAGCCATGCATCTAACAATATTACCCCTAAATGCAGATTAACCAAGCAAGACCACCCATTAACAGAATGTAACCAAATAGGTAGTGACTCCCTAATGTGCCACCATGTAGGACCATCTATGTACCACACTGTTATATGCGCAGTCATATTATCACACATCATGCATGATACGTCCCACATCATACGTTAACTCAACATAAATGCCCATTGTCGGCACATACACTATGGATTCCACACGACGAATAAATATATAATCAAACATGCATATCAGTTCAGTTCTACGAAATATTTCTAATATGATTCGTGACTCATTTACTCATACTAGCAATCACATGTTATCATTACTAACATCTAGAAGTCCAAACCATGTAAATCCTGGTAAAGTGTCCTTTGCACGTAAGCGTGCACATCATCTAGGAGGCACGCTGTCCAAGGTAGACTCACTAGACTCTATCGGCATTGTAGTAATGCTAACTTCAGCATTTAAGAAAAATACAAAACATATTGGCCAAAAGTCAATTTCCTAGTCAATGTGGTTATCAGTAAGGTCAAATACTATACGTAATCCAATCTGGAAGATCTGTATATTAGATTTACGATCTTTAAATTCCTAAGAGCATCACATTATTCGCATAACAACATTATAATTTCATGATGATCTAACAGTCGGATCTCCACCGCCATAAAGGTCAAGTGGCGGTCATTCACATGACTAGGCTTAAACAAGGAAATCTCAGAAAATGGGTATCAAAAATGGATTCAAGGCGTCAATTATCTTAAGAAGACAAACTAACTCCAAATTTCATCAAAATTTACAGGAATGTAACAACTTTTATACCTGCCACAAAGTCTAAAAGTGATTGGAAGATGGTCAATTCCTTTGGTAAAGGTCCGAAGCTCGCCGCGCCATCGCTGGTGATCCTATGACAGTGAAACTAGTCGGGTTTTATTCCAGGGTACACATATAGTGTACCCTTAAAGATATGCAGGTATTATTCTTCAAGTATTTCCTTACCCTGCTTTAATGTCACAATTTAGGCGAGTTTTGGGTGAAGGACTTCCTAGTCCCATGGAATTGAGGCCAATTTATTAAGGAAATGAACCATGAAATGTTTGATAGAGGAATTAAAAATGTATTTCATGAGCATTACAAATGCATATGAAAGGAATTGGCAAACCACTACTTGAAAGAAGTTATTTACAAATTCTTCGCACAGGCATTTGCAATGTGCTTGCGAAGTTCATTTCTAATCCCTGCTATCTGACATTTTGTTGTTCATTCATCTCTAACTTGCATCAATCCCTTGATACTCTAAGATCTCTCACCCAAACATAGTCACGATGTCTTTGGAGTTAAATGCAGCTATACAAAACGTAGTTGGTGCTAAAGCTGGCGGGCCAGGTGAATAGCTCCTTGTGAACAGTGGACCACATCTAACATGGAGAAAGTGGGAATGGGAAGAACTTCTTGGTGTTCAATTGTACTTTATAATTATATCCTGCTTGGATTATACGTCTCAAGGAGCTGCAAGTTGCAACTTTCGTGTAGCCCCAAATGCTAACAGAATTGTATCCTCTGCTGACATTGACTCTCGGCTTTCAACTTTTTTATTTTTTCAACATTTGGCCTGAGTGCAGATAAGAACAACAAAGATGTGTTTTCCATTAGTTGATCATGCACTAGCGTAACCAAACGTGAGTTAGATTAGTTGATTGGGTAAAGAGGAGTGTGAGTACATGAAGTCAGTTAAACAAGTAATAAACTTCATTAAGTCATGGCTTGGGCCAGATCAACGTGATTGTTTTGTTTTGTTGTGCCTCGGCGTTTCAATTTCATTTGTGCAAATGTCATTAGACTCATTACTCAATCATTAGCAACAACGTTTTAGTTTATAACACTAACACACAAAAGTTCGACTCTCGCCTTCCTCCCTCCCTCCCTCCCTCCCTTCTGAATCAAAATAAGGACAGGAAAGCTACAAGCAGAAGAAAAACTTGACCCTTAATTATAGCTGGTAGAGTTCGTATGTAAGACCTATTTTCTTTTGGTAAATACACGTGAAACTTTTTAAGTGTTGCGTTAAGGACTCGTTTGACACCGCATTTAGAGTTGCTTTCAAATATCGTAAAAGCACCTCTAGATTATAAAAGCATTCCCAAATAGATTCTAACAAAAGCGCTCGAGAGCAGAAGTGCTACAGAAGCATTCTCAAATGGGTCTTAAGACACTAATCAATGCTTTGAACATCTTGACCTGTAAAGCAGTTAGACCAAACCAGGTGGGAGTAGGGGGCACTGACTTCATCCATTTACAGCTCAAGCAAGCTTCCAAGTTCTTCTAAATGCGCGAAAAAATGGACTGTTTCGGGTCGTGCCCAACACAAGATAACCAAATTTGGCAGTAGGCCTGCCTACACATTGGCCACTAAAACCAAATATAAGACCAACTTCAGCACATGTTTCATGAATCTGCTTCTCCAGGTTGGAGCTTCTACAGCTCCCACAAACAGGTCGATGCAATGGGGCCATATGCTTGCACAAACTAACAGCACCACTTGTGCTCTTCCCTCACAACTTATGGATCCCATGTGCTTTCTAGTCTATGACACTCACCACCCAACATAATTTCAGTATGCAAGCAGAATCACGAGTTACAGATACGTAAGAGCTATGCAAGATCTTTTAAAATGACATAAAACTCTTCAATCTAACAAACAATTTAGATTGGAAGAGCAATCAATAGTCAGAAAATGTTCCACTCTGAAACATATTCACGCACAACTTTACTGTGAGGTCGTACCCAGTGCACAAAGCTCCCGCTTTACGCAGGGTCTGAGAGAGGTGAATGTCGGCTAGCCTTACCCCCATTTATGGAGAGGCTGCTCCCAAGTCTCGAACCCGAGACCTACCGCTCATGGGCGAAGGCACTTGCCATTGCACCAAAAAAATTACTGTGAGGTATCATCAAAAAATTTATCATCGAATAAGTAATAACAAATGCTGCAATTTATCAGAACTGACATTATTATTCAAAAGAGCAAAGACTAAAATAGGTTGATAATCAACATATTAACGTTGAAACATTTAATCACAGCTTACGAGACAAAGAAATTTACCACGTACAAGTAATGAAGTCCGGACACCTAGGAACCGTCATCAAATCAGATGAACTACCATGTTTCTTATTACGAAGATATTTTCAAAAAGACGTGCTCCTACTAAGTTTTCCTAATCCAAAAGCACTTGTTCCTACGGGATACATCCAAACTCTACGATCACCCACAATGTTGAGTTGCACTCAACTATGCTGATCCAAAAGTCCCTTCAAGTCCCTGCAATGGAATAGCAGAGGTGCACAACTGTGTAAGAATTCAACATATGCAAACACATACTTGGTTATTCCCCAACTTCATGCTAAAATTTAAAAACGAATAACATTCTTAAAAAAAAATTATATCCATCCACTGTACGTTCACCATGTGAGGATGATATTCTTCCAAATTAAAAGTTTTAACAATCAAACAGATAACAAATGTCAAAATCATTTGTGCACCATAACATAACTTGAGTGCAGCAAAGCATTTATGTTTAACATAAAGTATCAGATTAAAAAGTTGCATCTAACAGATTGAAGATGAAACCATATAAGCTTATATCAAACACTGCCATTTCCTTTAGTTCAACAAAAAACATTCCTGCTCTATTATTGAATTTGTGAGAGCAACAGAAGAAATCATACACCAACGATAATCAAATATTTGGTAATAAATAAACAAGTAAAACCAGCAAGCAAGGTTCAAGGTGCCAGCTATAAAATCCAATGGTCACTATAAAATCCAACGGTCACAATAAATATGTCTTCTCTAAGAATGCATCAGAAATATAAAACATGAAGCACCAAAATTAAATAAGTAAAAGCTGGTGTTCCAACTGATAAACAAGAGAAGAAAAAACAAATACATAGGTCCAATCAATGAGTCATTCCCACTCCTCTCTTCATACTAGCAATCAAATTATGCACAGGAAAGCTTGCTAAATTGACAACTCTGTTTCCTACTTAATATGGAAAAAAATGATCAAAGCTTATTTAGAATAGCCTGAAAAAGGAAAAGAAATATTAAAACCTGTTACTGAAGCGCATTATTTTGACCAAACAGCCCTCTTTTTACTCAAATTCACAATTGAAAAGTTCAATATCTATGATGTCCAAAAAAGGGATTGAAAGAAGACCTACACCAATTGATCATTCTTCTGCCATGGGATGATTGGACGTCCTTGTGCGTCACCCATCTTTTCCATTCCTCCCTATCAATCCCAACCCCAATTTGTTCTTATTAATCAATCTTAACATACTTACAAATCCTACCTAGTTTATGAATCATTCTATCATTCAACGGCACTCTGTTTAGAGGTAAATGAGGCAAAGACATTTATTCTACTCTAAGGCACTCCTGGGGAATAGGCAGAAGGATTCAAAACAAAATGGTAAAAAAACAACATTTCTTTCATTTTTGTCATGTGTCCTAGAAACAGCAAGACTCACAAAGGGACTACTAGCGATCCTGACAAGTGCGGCAGAAGGTACCGTGTGACAACTCGCAACAACCCCGCACGTTGGCAGCCAGGTGAGATGTGAGGCAGGTTGTAGCCGTCATGCGGTGCATTGGCAAAAGCGATTGTATGCATCCCAGTTCACCCAAGTTCCTAAAAGAAACAAAAGAAAGCCAGTAAAATGAGAAGATTTTTCTGTTATACCTATACCACAAATAAGTATGAAAGGAATTAAGACACATTTTTGCGCCGGAAAAATGTAAGAAACCGCTATTTTCTTTTTGGGAACCTAAGAACCCACTTCTTGAGATCGGAGAAGGCAAATGTAACCACAGAAATAATGATCCAGGTGATTGCTAAAAAAGAAGAACGGATAGATAAGATTTTCTCTTCCCATCAACTCCAAACAGTGAAAATTAAAAGAAAGACAAGATTTTGCATTTAAATTTCATTTCTTTTACTAATTGTGAGCCAAAAATGCGCTTGTTTTTCCCATACTGTAGATTAAAAACCCCAAATCACCAACATAAATAAATCCAGTACAATTAAGTCACTAAATTTGTGAATTACAAATCAATAAATCAACAGAAACCATAGGAAAATAACAATTCATTGATTCGCATTCACTTTTCTCCAATTTCCAGAAATCAATCAGAAATCAACGAAAAGGTGAACGAGAAAACTAGAAAAAATAAAGAGGAGAAATTGAAAGGGGAACCTGGGAGAAGCGAAGAGGCGACGAGGAGTGGAGAGCGACGGTGGGCGGAGGCGACGGAGAGGGGGCGCCGAGCGGAGCGACGAAACCCTTGCGTTGGACACCAATGACCGAGACAGCGAACCAGCTGAGCGCCAAGCCATTTTCCGAGTTACTGTTTGCCGATAGTGGCGAGAGAGGGCTTTGTGAGGGTTTTGCTTTGTGAGGAATGGCGTGGCGCAGTTGTACGACAGTCTTTCACCGTTGGATTCTTAGCGATTCATCGGGTACTGTTAGATATTTTTAAAGAGCAAATTTAGCAATGCCCTTCAATTTACGAAGTTCTTAATTTGACCCTCAACTTTCAATTTAGTTACGACTTACGGGTCTCATAATCGTTTATAATGTGTCAATTTGATCCAATTGTCAAATTAATCAATGCTTTATTTCAGTTTTGCGCACTTGCATTAACGGAAATACCTTAATTTGATAGATACATATGTTTAACGTTCAAAGACATATTTGCACATTTAAAAAGATTGAGGGTTCATAACCAAATCGAAAATTTAGGGATACCAATTAATCAAATATATATGACTTTCACATAAATGTTTATTTAGGAACTCTTACATATTATTGATATATACATGGCCAAGGGATTGTAAGTATACAACATATGAGAAACTAATTCATGATACCAACTTAACCATTCATTAGATGAAAACATTATTGCTTGAGTTAAAGGGTTCTTCTGCAGCTCTACACTACTCGAAACAAGGCTCAATCAATGGGGCTTGAGTATCTGAAAGCTTGTGTTTTTGTGAGAGCGTAGGGACCCTAGCTTTATACTATAAACGATGGAGTTCAGTAAGGACACTTCCCATTATTTAATCCTTATCAAACTATCTTATCATTGTGAAAACTCTAATAAACATATCAGATAATAGAGTCCTAGTTCTATCGAGATTGCTTTAGGCTATTATCCTTATTATACAATTTCTGATAAGCCATTTCCCATAGCTATGGTTAGGTTCTACCCTACAACTGGTATCCGTTCGGTCTGGCTAGTTTTCCAGCCAATACCGGCTATTGAATGTCTTACTGGAAAAAGTAGAAAAAGTTTGCTACAACTGCAGGGTTTGGTGTTTTTCTTTTCTTTATGTAGGCTGTAGATCAGTCACATGATCATTACTCAATGTCATAAATGATATGTTTATTGGAAAAAAATCAATACGATGAATTTAACCTTAAATCTTGACGATGATATTGTTAGCATATATTAGTTAGAATATATAAGTGGTCAGGATTGTGACAGGTGTCAATGGATTGTATAAGTTGAGTTAGTTATGCTGACATGTATTTATAGGGACAAAAACTCTTGTAGTAATTCATTCATACTAATAAGAAAAGTTTTGTTGCAGATTTTCTTTCTCTCTCTTCGAGCTCTCTCTCTCTCTCTCTCTCTCTCTCTAGATTTCTAAGCTTTCATCTTCCATAGCTAGTGTTGACATGGTATCATCGCCAATCACGGGTAACACCATTGGTTGACGATCCTCTGCTTCCGCATCTTTCTGTATTGATTGTATTTGTCGGTGTTGGTGTTGGAGCTCATCATCGTTGTCAGTGGTTGAAGTTTGTCAATGTTGTCGTTCGTCAGTGATCATCGCGAACCCTAATTTTTGGGATTCTTCGTTTCATAGTTGGTTTTCGACTGTGCTCTTTCATCTTTGTGCTTCAAGAATGTGATATTGTTCTTCCTCATATCTCACAGATTGTTGTTGTGATCTTGATTTCTTGATAAAATCTTGTCTGAAACCCTAATGTTTGGGAATTTATTCTCTTGACAATCGTTGTTAATTGAAAGATTGTAGCATAATTTTTGGTGTGGATTGTTCTACTCTACTGTAGTATGTGGATTGATTCCGTTTGTGAATTCTTTGTATTTGTGTTGCACGGATTGTGATTTTCTTGTTGAAAATGGTTACCTCTACTCAATTGGCACTCACTCAATCGCCAATTTCATCTCTAATTCCTACTGTGGGTAATACTGTTACTGTCAAACTTGATGACTCTAACTATGTGACTTGGAATTTCCAAATGGAGTTACTACTTGATGGAAATGGCATTTTTGGGTTTCTTGATGGTTCCATTCCATGTCCTGATAAGTCTGAGTTGGATTTTGATGCCTATATTGTTTGGAAGATACATGATAAGGCATTAATGACACTCATTACTACTACCTTGTCAACCGCTGCGTTGTCTTGCGTTATTGGTTGCAAAAGTTCTAAAGAAATGTGGACTAGTCTTCGGGAAAGGTTTGCAAATATGACAAGGACTAGTATTGTTCAGTTGAAGATTGATCTTTAGAATATTAAAAAAAAGGCCTGAATCAATTTATGCATATCTTCAGAGGATTAAAGATGCTAGGGATCATTTAGCTGTTGTTGGGGTTGTCATTTCTGATGAAGACATTACTATTGTTACATTGTAGGGCTTACCTTCTGAATATAACACTATCAAGTCTGTCATTCGTGGACGAGAAACTTTGGTGTCTTTAAAGGAACTAAGATCTCAATTAAAAGCTGAAGAAGACACATTGAATGAAGTCACTAAACAAGTTCCTCTTATGTCTGCTATGATGGCTCATAGTTCTACTTCTACATATGACACTAGTGGTACATCTGGTACAAAGGCCGATTGTTTTGGAAATGACTTAAGTGGTTATTTTGGACACACTTTTGGTCCTCCGTTATCCTATTCCACTATGCAATTTCGGCAAGTTCCTCCGTTCTCACCTATGCAATTTCCACAACCTTTTCCACAGCAACAATTTTTTCCTCAACAACTACCCTTTCCTTAGTTTCAACAACTTCATTTACTTAGACCATTGGCTTTTGTTTCTCAAAGTGGTTCCGGTACATAAAATAATTTTAGAGGAAATAATTTCAAACAAAAGGATAAAGGCAAGAAATTCTTTTCTGGTAATCAAGGACAGTCTCCACAACAGTTATCATATGGTGGAAATCAGTTTTCACCACAGTCACAACCTTATTTAGCATCAGGACAACAACAAATGATGTCTCCACAGAGTTATAAACCACTGCATAAATGTCAAATATGCGACAAAAAGGGACATTCTGCTATCAATTGCTTTCAACATGGCTATCAAATATGTTATAGAGTAGGACATACAGCAGCTAATTGTTTTGACATAAATAATTCTTCATCTCAGGGTTCTCAGCCACCACAGTCTTATCAGAGTTATCAGCCACCACAATCTTATCAATAGCAATTCGCACAGTCATATCCTTAATAGTGTCAGGTTTCACAACAGTCTATCCACTCAAATGGTCAACCATCTGGCATGTCTTATCAGAATTCAAGTAGTGTGCTTCCTCCATTTAATTCCTCTGTTGTTATGACTGCTCGAGCTAATACAAGTCCATATGCACCTCAGTAAGAGTATTGGCTTCCTGACTCAGAAGTTACTCATCACATGACTTCGGATATTTCTAATCTTCAGATGGCATCTCTTTATCCTAATATAGATACTGTCACTGGTGCTAGTGGTGAAGGTTTGATCATTGCTCATATTGACAAATCTAACCTTCTTACAAAGTCTCACGATTTTAAACTTAATCTGTACTGCATGTACCTCGATTGTCACAACACTTGTTGTCTATGCATCAATTATGTAAAGACAATAATTGTAGATGCATCATTGATGAGTTCTCTCTCTGTATACAAGACAAGGTCACCGAGAGAATATTGTTCACAGGACTAAGTAATCATGTAGTTTATCCCCTACCTGTGCTCAAACCAAAAAAGGCCTTACCAGCAGCATTTCTTGGTCAAAAGGTGTCTTCTACATTATGGCATTGTCGAATGGGTCACCCTACTAATCACATAGTTAAGACAGCACTTAGTAAGTCATCAATATTGTAACTCACAACCTCAGTCTTGTATTCCTTGTTTGGAAGGCAAATTCACCAAACTTCCATTCCCTTTACATGCTTCAAAATTTGTAATTCCATTCGAAATAATACATACAAATGTATGGGGGCCAACACCTTGTATGTCAATTGAGGGGTATAGATACTATGTCTTTTTCATAGACGAATGTACTAGGTATGTGTGGAGAAGAACCCTCTAACTAGCCCATCATCCATAGTTTACCTAAATTTGTCCAAAATCTGTTTTAGTTTACAATCTGTTTGTTTTGTTTTCAAATTCGTCAAAATCAAATCCCCCTTTACTTTAAAGTGTTTTATTAGTCAAAATCTGTTTTGATTTGTGTTTTTAAGTGTCTTGAGTCAAGTTAGAACCTAATTTTGTCCAAAACCATCCCTAGAGTCAGTTTAGAGTCTAATTCATCGTTTTAAGCTGTTTTGAGTCCTTTAAACTAGTTTTGAGTCTTTTTAGTTTGTATTGCATCTTTTGAGTCTTGTTTGGTGTTTTAAACTTAATTTTATGTTTTTAAGTCAGTTTAGAGGTTATTAGCAAGCCCTCCTAATCCCCGGTCCAGAACGATCCCTACTTACATTCTTTACTACAATTGATACAAGAGGGTTTAATTTATGTGTTACGTAATTTTCACATCATTCCCAAAGATAACAGACTACTTTCCAAACAGTCTGATGAGTTGGCTATTAAGGATTCTCTGGCTCTCAGTGTTCAGTGTGTAGGTTCTGTGTCTAATATGGCCCAACGCCTATTTGCTCGAACCCGCCAAGTTGAATCATTGGCGACTGAAGTGATAAGTCTTAAATAGGAGATCAGAGGGCTCAAGCATGAGAATAAACAGTTGCACAGGCTCGCACATGACTATGCTACAAACATGAAGAGGAAGCTCGACCAGCTGCAGGAATCTGATGGTCAAATTTTACTTGATCATCAGAGGTTTGTGGGTTTGTTCCAAAGGCATTTATTACCTTCATCTTCTGGGGCTATACCACGTAATGAAGCTCCAAATGATCAACCTTCGGTGCCTCCTCCTTCTGGGGTTCTGCCTAGTACTGAGGCTTCGACTAATCACCCTCTGGTGCCTTCTCTTTCTAGGGCTCTGCAGACTGCTGAGACTTCTTCTGAGCAACCTTTGTGAAAGCTCTCTCTTGTTTGTTTATTTTGATTCATGTATATGTACATATTTGTAACTTAGCGGAGATATCAATAAACAAGCTTTGCTTCATTTCAACGTATTGTGTTAAATACACCAAGGCTTTCTTCACTAAGCTCTTTGAGTTTTTTCTGTTGTTGAAGCTTGTATGTTGAAGCTTTGTGAGTGAAGTATGTATGTTAAGGTAGTGCTCCCTTAATTTCTCGAGTGAGGAAAACTTCTCGGTTGGAGACTTGAAAAATCTAAGTCACTGAATGGTCGTTAGACTTCCAAGTATCAAGGTGCAGTAGCATATGGTAAGAGTCCCCCAAGTCTCCGGTTGAGGGAGTTGACGAATGAGACATTTCCTTTCTAAGTGGTAGCCCAAAACTCCTCCTTCATATATATTTGTTATGAAAGTTGTTAGGCCCCAAGAAGATGAGGCCTAGGCAATTTTTTTTTTTTGAATTTTTTTTTTCAAATTTTCGAATTTTCGAATTTTCGAATTTTCAAATTTTCAAATTTTCGAATTTTTGAATTTCCAAAAATATATATATTTTAAGCTTTGTAGGTGAAGCTTTAGTGTTGAAGCTTTGTAGATGAAGCTTTGAGGTTGAAGCTTTGTTGGGTACCATGAATTGATTTTGCTTCACACTATCTTGATCAAGATAGTGTGAAGCTTTTGTGTTGAAGCTTTGTAGGTGAAGCTTTTATGGGTGAAGCTTTTATAGGTGAAGCTTTTGTGGTGGGTGAAGCTTTTGTGGATGAAGCTTTTGTGAGTGAAGTTTTTGTGGTCGGTGAAGCTTTTGTGGGTGAAGCTTTTGTTGGTGAAGCTTTTGTAGGTGAAGCTTTTGTGGGTAAAGCTTTTGTGGGTGAAGCTTTTGTGTTGAAGCTTTGGAGTTGAAGCTTTGTAGGTGAAGCTTTTGTAGGTGAAGCTTTGGAGTTGAAGCTTTGTAGGTGAAGCTTTGGAGTTGAAGTTTTTGTTAGGTATCATGAATTGATTTTGCTTCACACTATCTTGATCAAGATAATGTGAAGCTTTTGAGAATTTGTAGTTGTCCTCCATTGATGAAGCTTTGTTGAATTTCCCAATTTTTTTTTTTTTGGAAAACTAGAAATTTGTTGAATTTCCTAATTTCCTTCTTCTTTTTTTTGGGAAACTAGAAATTTGAAAATGTGGGAGAGACAACATATACAAATTTTGCTTCCACATTGTTGAGCAAGAGATTGTGATGCAAGCCACACTTTGTAGTAGTCGAAGGTTTGGATGAACCATATAAATTGAATTTGTTTCAAACAGTCTTGATCAAGAGTATGTGAAGCTTTCTACAAGTTATAGTTGCCTTTCATTGATGAAGCTTTTGTTGGCACCATAAATTGGTTTTACTTCACACTGTCTTGATCAAGAGTGTGTAAAGCTTTTGAGAATTGTGGTTGAACTCCTTTGATGAAGCTTTTGTTGACACCATAAATTGGTTTTGCTTCACACTGTCTTGATCAAAACAGTGTGAAGCTTTTGAGAATTGTTGTTGAACTCCTTTTATGAAGCTTTTGTTGGCACCATAAATTGGTTTTACTTCACACTGTCTTGATCAAGAGTGTGTGAAGCTTTTGAGAATTGTGGTTGAACTCCTTTGATGAAGCTTTTGTTGGCACCATAAATTGGTTTTACTTCACACTGTCTTGATCAAGAGTGTGTGAAGCTTTTGAGAATTGTGGTTGCCCTCCATTGATGAAGCTCTTGTTGGCACCATAAATTGGTTTTGCTTCACACCATAAATTGGTTTTGCTTCACACTGTCTTGATCAAGAGTGTGTGAAGCTTTTGAGTAGTGTGGTTGCCCTTCATTGATGAAGCTCTTGTTGGCACCATAAATTGGTTTTGCTTCACACTGTCTTGATCAAGAATGTGTGAAGTTTTTTATGAGTTGTAGAGTTTGCATTGTTACAGAGGAGAAATGTCTGAATCAGATGCAAGAGGGCTGAATAGCTTGATCTTAGTATGCCATGCATTGAAGTTGTTGTTGGTTTGCAATAAGACTTTGTTGGTGACTATAACTCTTGTTGGGCATAAGTGCTCCCCTAGTTGAGTTTGAAGGGATATAATGAGATTTATGTGGGATTTCTAGTGACTAGCATGCATATACAATTCAAAATTTATATACATTAGCAACGGAAGCATGTTATCACATAATATCAAAGCTATAGTCATGCAAATCCCCTTCAAGAAGCATAGGTTCATATATGATGCATCTAAGAAATTATTGAAGAACAAAGTGAAGGTATAATTTTATACCTCTTGATCTAGATTTGAGACCAAGGACTGACCACCTCCAAGCTTTTTGTTCTTGGAACTCCTTGAGCCTAGCATCCCTCCTTGCTTCCTCCACCTTGCTAGAATGAGTGCTCCTTGGTTCTCCTTTAGTCTCCAAGGTTGAAGACCTCTAAAGATCCACACCCACTAGTGTAGTGAGATGGATGGAGGAATAACCAAAAGGGAGAGAAGATGATTAGCTACTTCTCCCTTATGGTGGCTGGCCTTGTGTGTGTGTTTTTTTTTTGGAGAGAGAGATGTTTTCTTCTTTTTGAAAAATTAACACACAAAACCCTTATGAAACTTTTCACTAAAAGTTCCTTTTATATCTCAAAGATAGTTAGCCAACAACTTGACTCCCTCTCTCTCCCTTTCCCTTTATTTGGCCGGCCCCTTTAGTGTTGTTTGGGCTTTGGGCTTTTATTATTTCAAGTCATCCTATGCTTAAATAAAAGCCCAATGGGTTTGGGCTTAATGGGCCCATATTAACCCAAACTTTTCTTTAAGTTCAAAAAACGATCTTTCATCGCTTCTATGATTTCTTTAGACTTTCTAACCAATCATAACACTTAATTAATCCAATTAATTTATTCCATCATCCATTAGTTGTCTCATTACAAGAGTGTGTCGGTGTACAATCATTTTAGGTTCTAATTAGCAAGGTAGTGAGGTGATTGGCACCAATCCAATTGATTATATTTAATCCAATCACTTAGTGAATTAAAACTTACTTTTAATTCTCCTTCTTCTTTGACGACTACTTATTTAATCATCTAGAAGAACTCACAAGCCATGAGTGACATCTAACCATATATCATGGCTACCCAAGCTAATGTAGAATTTGTTCGGAGAACCTATTCAGTTGGAATTACAATGTAATTCGATCATTCTCTAAAACAATACTCTCAATCACATTATTAGGGTATGGATATATTATGTCAAACCCCTAATGTGATTATTTCATGTTATATGATTCAATTGAGTCGTATAGGAACACTTTCCTTTATTATGCTTGATACTTCGGCCGAAGATTCCCAATCATATCTTAGAGTATTCATCCTCTCATAACGAGGATTAGAGATCCCTTGTTGATCATTCACATGCCTTTGAGAATAAATCATTGACCCCAACAATGCATAGAACACACCCAAGATGAGGTGTGGTCATGTCTTATTATCAAAATGATCAGCAACGTATCCCTAAGACAACTATGATGTCTCAGGTCAAAGGATTACTTACATTATTCCAACCATTAGAGTTACTTGCTATACATGTGAGTAGACCTCTATGCAAGTACTCTCGTTCGATTGTGTTAAGTGAACTCATTCCCATAATGAGCACCTAGATATCGGTCTTAGTGTCACTACACGAATGGGATGAGACTTTCCATCCTTCCAATTGAAAGGGACATAGTATGTACTGGTCTATGCATTGTCAGTATCCCTCTGACAATCCTATGACCAGGAACCTTTTTGAACATGATGGTTATGTGAAGAAGGTCTCTGTAGTCTAACATCATTTGATTACTTCTTCCATCGATCCATTGTCCATGGATTCACTATTTAGGACATATATCGTTTATTGAGACAATTCTAATTAGTATCTTTGCCTTTTAATGTATAAGAGTCATCTATACACTCATTCATTGTCCTGAAAGGTTTCTTCCAAAGATTGACTTTCAGGGCATATCTCCAACAGAGTTGTTAAGCTTGAGGGTTTTTGATTATTTGTGAATGCTAGGAGTTCACATGTACAAGTTGTACCATGATAGGAGCATATTTGTGCGACTTAGTATGTTTGTTTTCGTGCATTTATGTTCTTAGTTCTTAGTTATGTTAGTAGTTTAAGCCATTTTTGTGTGTTTGTAGGTTCTATGGGCCAAGGATGCAAGAAGATGCATTTTGGAGCATTTTGGAGCATTTTTGGGCTAAGATTGGATGGTGCAAACATGGAGACATGAGGATGGACGTTTTGGGCTTTTGTGTGTGCAAGTGTGTGTGTGTAATTGCAAGGATAAACACATGCAAAGAAGCCCACATGCAAACTCAAGGCAAGAGAGGGAGAAAACACATGCAAAGAAGCCCACATGCAAAGTGAAGACAAAACTCATGGCAAAGGTGAAGGAATTGTGTGTGTTTTGTGATTGAAATGATGAAGCATGTGTGTGTAAATGTAAAGGGGAAAACATGGCAGCAAACACATGGCAAAGAAAGCAAACACATGGCAAAGAGAAGAACATTGAAGCATACACATACAAAACTCATGGCAAAGGTGAAGGAATTGTGTGTGTTTTGTGGTTGAAATGATGAAGCATGTGTGTGTAAATGTAAAGGGAAAAACATGGCAGAAAATGTGTGTGTTTTGTGGTTGAAATGATGAAGCATGTGTGTGTAAATGTAAAGGGGAAACATGCCAACACACACCCACACAAGCTCACATGCAAAGGAAATGGAGTGGTCCTATCTCAAGCCTATAAATACCACCTTCCATATTCATCAAAGATATAACAGATTTTCTCTCCAAATTTAGCCAAAAACCACCCCTAGCCACACCACCCATCAATCCTAAACCTTTCCATACCATTCCCCATCCATTCTACACCATAAAAACCACCCAAAACCGTCCAAAACCTCTAGTACCGCAGCTTGCAAGTAAGGAAGGAGAAGGAACATCTTGTGCCGTGCCTAAGCCCAAGCCTTGGGAGTGTTGGAGCGTTTCTAGGTGTTTTCTATCTTTGATTTCAATGTCTAATTTTATGTATCTTTGTTTTGCAAGTATGAGGAACTAAACCCCCCTTTAGCTAGGGGGTGATTCGAAACTATGTTTATGCTTGCAATATGAATTGATTATCTTTGGTTGGAATTTCATAAGTTGTGGATTCAATTTGTTTAACCGTTTGATTGATAACTTATTTATGTATGTTTATTGAGAGTGCACGCTTAATTTTCATGCATAAATATGACGCTAGAATATAAGTGAGTTTCACCTAATCGTTATGAACTTATATTCACAAGTAGTGGAGGTTGCTTATAAACAATCGCGTTAAATGAATTCTTGGCACTAGTTTCATGCTTTTCATAGTAACGAATGCCTCGTCAACACTTATAGTTTTCATGATGCTTAATGATCTTTGATTGTATCTTTATTGTGCTTTTCACGTAAAGGACTTTTGGAGAATGTTGTGAATTGCGTTGCGCAAACCCATCCAATTCATTAACTTAAGGAGAACTTGACGGTTAATTTAAGCGGACCTAATTAACCTAGGGTGTTGAGTTTCATAATTTATCGAAAGACCAACTGAGAATCGATCTTGTATTGCAAGTGTGACATGTGTGGAGAAGAACCCCTTAAGCTATTCCATCATCCATATTTTTCATTGCATTCATATTTACATTTTGCCCTTAATTATAATCTGTCCATTTAATTTAATCTCATCAAAAACAACTTAATTTCCCCCCCCCCATATTTTGTTAAAGTCTTAGTCGTTCAAATCTATCTTATTTTATGCTTTTAAGTATTTGGAGTTTTTTGAACTTGTTTTGAGTCTTTTGGTTTGTCTTAGTGTTTTAAAAGTTAGTTTTATTTATTTGAGTCAAGTGTTTAGCACCCCTAGTTAATCCCCGGTTAGAACGATCCCTACTTACATCATTACTACAATTGTCACAAATAGGGTTTAATTTGTGTGCTTATATATTTCGCATCATACCACTCGTCTTCTGGTAGGTGGAATGAATGGTGAGTTGCTTTCATCACTTGGTTGGTGGTACGAAGGTGAGTTCCTTCATCACCTTTCATCACATTTCATCACCTGGTTGGCGGTATGAATGGCAAGTTGCCAAATGATATTAGAGTACGGGTTGTACATTTCATCACCTGGTTGGTGGCATGAAGACGAGTTCCTTCTTCACCTGGTTGGTGGCATGAATGGCAAGTTGCCAAATGATATTAAAGTACGGGTTGTACATTTCATCACCTGGTTGGTGGCATGAAGATAAGTTCCTTCTTCACCTGGTTGGTGGCATGAATGAGGGTACGGGTTGTACATTTCATCACCTAGTTTGTGGCATGAAGGAGAGTACAGCTTGTAAATTTCATCACCTGGTTAGTGGCATGAAGATGAGTTTCTTCTTCACATTTCATCACCTGGTTGGTGAGAATAAAGGCAATGTGTCGAGGCACATTGTAGCAAGTGTCGAATGACACAAAGTATGTTGAACCCTTTCGAAGCACAGTTGGCTTATGTATGAATGTGTTGGAATGTATGATTGAATGAATATACTGTGAAGCTGTTCGTTTATTTGTATAGTCTTGTTGACATAGACTTTGTTTCATGTTGGAAGCATTCATGTTGAAGCTTTGACCCCGAGTGTTTCATTGCTAGGAATGTAAGAGGATTAGGACCGAGTTGTCTAAATCACCTCTTTATTGAATTCATGCCAAATAGTTTTCGTTACATAGGATGCCGAACGGCTGAAGCTTAACACTTGTACAATGTGAGTTTACTTGTAATAGTACTTCAAGTGATCAGCGTTCCATGGATGGCCAAGGGTTTTGCCATCGTAACTTCTAAGCTTGTAGGAGCCAGGGCGACTGATGCCAACAACTTCAAATGGTCCATCCCAGTTTGGACTAAGTGTTCCTTCACTCGGGACTTTGTCGCAGAGTAATCTTTTCTTCAATACCTAATCCCTCACTTTGAAAGAATGAGGTTTGACCCTTGAGTCATAGTAGTTGGAGATGCACTGCTTGTAGGCGACATTCCTTAAGTGAGCCTGGTTTCTGTGTTCCTCAACTAGATCTAAGTTAAGGGTAAGTTGTTTGTCATTTTCGCTTTGCACATAGTTCTAGACTCAGAACGTTGCTTGCTCAAACTCAATTGGGATAACTGCCTCTATACCAAAGGCAAATGAGAATGAGGTTTCTCCTGTTGATGTCCAATACGAAGTGCGGTATGACCAAAGAACTTGGGGTACAAATTATGGCCAACAACCTTTAGCCTTGTCCAAGCTGGTTTTCAAAGTTCACTTGATTATTTTGTTGATGGCTTCAACTTGTCCATTAGATTGGGGATGAGCTAGGGAGGCAAAACATAAGTTGATGTTGAACTTATAGCAGAACATCCTGAACTTATTGTTGTCGAACTGTCGCCCGTTGTTAGTGACTATCGCATTGGGAATGCCGAATCTACAAAGGACGTTCTTCCATACGAAGTCTTCTATTTTTGCCTCAGTAATGGTTGTCAAAGGTTCTACTTTAGCCCACTTTGTGAAGTAGTCAACTGCAACGATTGCATAGCGAATCTTACCCTTCCCTGTAGGCATTGGGCCAATCAAATCAAGTCTTCATTGGGCGAAGGGCTAGTTGCATAGTGAGGGACTCGAGAGAGGAGTAAGGAATAGTTGCATAGCGTTGACACTTATCATATGAGCGAGATATTCTGATGGCATCTTGGTAGGATGTTGGGCAGTAATATCCTTGGCGAAAGGCCTTGTGTGCTAGGGATCGAGATCCAGCATGATCTCCGCAGACTCCTTCATGTATTTCCCGAAGGACAATTTCCACCTCTACGGGCGTAAGGCATCTTAGGTATGGTAAGTTAAAACCCCACTTGTAGAGTTAGTCATTAATGATTAAGTAACGGGTAACCTTATATCGAATCTGCTTAGCTTGGACTTTGTCATTTGGAAGGATGCCATGAGCAAGGAATCTATAAATCGGGGTAATCCAACTATCCCTCTGTTGTAAGTTGCACACTTCCACAACCATGGTGCTTGGTGTTGCCAACAATTCGACCTAAATTTTTCTCCCAATCTTGTCTTCCACCGTTAAGGTGAAGCAAGCCAAAGCATCTGCATTACTGTTTCCTGCTCGAGGAATTTGGGTGATCTGGTAGTGGAAGTGCTTGAGCAACAATTATGTTTGTGCCAGATATGCTGCCATGAAGCTATCCATAGCGTCAAAGTTGTTGGTGACCTGGTTAACCACCAATTGGGAGTCACTGAAGATATCAATTCGTTTAACCCCAAGGTGTTTGGCCAAACGTAAGCCTGTTAGGAGGGCTTCATATTCGACCTCATTGTTCGACACCTTGAATTTGAAACGAAGAGCATACTCCATCGCCACTTTGTCAGGGGTCGCAAGGATTAGTCTTGCTCCACAACCCTATTGGTTGGACGAGCCATCAACATATAGACTCCATGATGGGGCTGTTGGTTCTATTTTCTGAGCTTCCGAGGGTAATGAAACCACTTCTTTAGGTGTAGAAACAATGTCAACAGGATATGTGAAGTCGGCGATGAAGTCTGCCACTGCTTGGCCCTTCTCAGCTGGCTTTGGTTGGTAAGAGATGTCAAACTCACCCAATGCTATCGCCCATTTTATCATTCACCCCGAAGTGTCAGGACTTTGGAGTATCTGTCGAAGATGATGATTGGTAAGCACGATGATGGAATGTGCTTGGAAGTAAGGGCGAAGTTTTCGAGAAGACATGACCAATGCTAGAGCCAATTTCTCAATGTTGAAATATCGTGTCTCTGCATCTTGTAAGGCATTGCTAGCATAGGAGACAGGTTGTTAAACATTACCATCATTTCGAATAAGAACAGAACTTACTGATGAAGTCGATACAGATAGATAGATAATGAGAGTGTCACCAACCTCAGGTTTGAAGAGCAGATGGGCTTTACTCATGTAGTATTTGAGGTTCTTGAATGCCTTGGCACATTCATCAGTCCATGTAATGTACTTCTTACTTCCCTTAAGTGCTTTGAAGAAATGAGCACATCTCTCTATGGCTTTAGAGATGAACCTAGTTAAGGCCGCCATCTTGCCAGTAAGGCTTTGGATGTATTTTGAAGTTACCGGTTCCTTCATGTCGAGGATTACTTTGATCTTCTCGGTATTAGCCTTAATGCCTCGTTGGCTTATCATGAAGCCTAAGAATTTGCCAGAGCCTACGCCGAAGGCACATTTGTTGGGGTTCAACTTCAATCGATACCTCTTCAAAATGGTGAAAGTTTCAGATAGGTTCGCAATGTGTTGGTCAGCATGTTTGCTCTTGACTAGCACATCATCAACGTAAACTTCCATGCTCTTCCCAATCTGTTCGGCGAACATTGAATTGACTAGTCTTTGATAAGTTGCTCTTGCATTCTTTGGGCCGAAAGGCATGACTTTATAGCAATATAGTCCCCTGTTAGTAGTAAAGGATGTGTGTTCTTGGTCAGAGGGTTCATGAGGATTTGTTTGTATCCTGAGTAAGCATCCATGAAGCTCAGGAGTTCACACCCTGCCGTAGAGTCTATAAGTCTGTCAATGAGAGGAAGAGGAAAGCTATCATTCGGGCATTCTTTGTTTAGGTCGGTGTAGTCGACACACATTCTCCATAAGACATTTTGAAGCAAGAGACTTTCTTTGGTCGAATTTTTCTTAACAAGGACCATATTTTCTACCCATGTTGGGTAATTGACTTCGCAGACGAAGCCTATGCCTTTGAGTTTTTCAACTTCTGCCTTCATTGCTTCGTACCGTTCAGCGTCATAAGATCTTCGCTTCTGTCTTATCGGCTTGGTCTTAAGGTTAATACTCAAGCGATGACATATGATATCGGGAGAGATGTCTGGCTTGTCCTCGTATGACCAGGTGAAGACCTTAGTGTTCTCTTGCTAAAAAGAGATCAATGCTAACCGAATGGGTGGTGACAAGGTGGTGCCAATCTTCACCACACGATCTGGATAATCTTTTGATATAGAAACCTTCTCCAGCTCTTCAGCGGGTTGTCCTTGCTGAGTGAAAAAGTTAGCTCGAGGATCGTCGAGTTGACTATTGCCACTGTGAAGATCCAAGTTGGCTTCGTCCGGGCTGATCTTTATGACTTGGTCATGTATAGAAAAGGTTTCCTTGGGCACAGACAGGTGTTGTTGCTTGACCGAAGTGTTGTAACATGACCGTGCACTAAGTTGATCTCCTCTAATGTAACCATTGCCATAGGGGGTTGGAAATTTCATCAACAACATATGTGTAGATACCATGGCCTTGAGATCATTGATGCATGTGCGTCCAAAGATGACATTGTATGCCGTTGGGCAATCAACTACCAGGAAGTTAGTGGTAATGGTAGCTGTGTAAGGGCCTGTACCAATGGTGAAAGGTAAGTGTATGCTCCCTATAGGTTGCACGATATCACTGGAGAAGCTTATTAGAGGAGAAATCGAGCGATCGAGCAAATGTTCAGCTACATTAAGTGCCTTGGAAGCTTCAGCAAACATGATATTGACCGAAACCCCCGTGTCTACCAGTATTCATCTTACTTCAAAGTTGGCTATGTGAGCTTCCACGATCAGTGGGTTGTTGTGAGGGTAGATGATACATTTTTCTTCCTCAAGGTAGAAACATATTGGATCCCAGTTAGGCTTTTAATACTTGCCTCCCGTGATGTCTTCCACATGAAACACTTGGTGCCCAAGCCTTAAAACTCGTTCGCTATTTTTCATGTCCTTATTGGAAAGATTTAGATATGGGTGTGCCGCCGCTTATGGAATATATCACATTCACTTCGTGTTGGTTACGGTTATCCCTTGAAGGGTGAATGAGAAATCGATCAATTTTTCCTTTATGCGCCAAAGCTTCAATATGATCACAAAGGGTGATACACTTCTCACCGTCATGGTCATTATGTTCGTGGTAACAGCAAAACATGTCTATGTTCTTCGTGGGCTTGTAACCCAACTGCCTTGGCATTGGCTTCGGTATCAGATGTGCTATGCTGGGGTAAATGGCCACGCATGTGGCGTCTAAAGGCGTGTATGTCTCATACCTCGGGGTAGGGCTTGTCCTGACACGTGTTTGGCCTACTGTGTTGACTGCCTGGGGGCGTGCATTATCGTGGCGATACCCTTGGTTATCGCGATAGTGTCCTTACTCCTTTTACTAAAATGGGACTGTTGAGGATGGAAATCTTTCCTTTTACCCTGAGATTGATATATCTGTTGACTTGGCGAAGTATTAAGTAAGGCAGGAGGAGGCACCGCTGCCATTTGGAAGGTCGAGGTCTTCTCATTTGGTTGGATCTGGCTTCCACTCCCTATTTGCTGATAAGGGGTGGTTGTGGGGGGTTTCCCTTGATATGTCCTTGCCTCAGCGGAGGCATGGTTGTAAGCATGTGCCATCACCTCAGAGTAAGTCTTCCAAGTGTTGACATTGATTATGTACTTGAAGAAACAATCACGTAGACCTGCCGTGAAGGCTTTGAGGGCAGTTTTGTTGTCTGCCTAGGCACAACGGGAATACTCATGGTTGAAACGGCCAACATACATACGGAATGACTCATCTGGCTTCTGGCGAATAGTGTACAAGTCATCCGCAGAGTGCAAGCGATTGGTCTGAAAAATATGTTGAGAAATAAACAGTTTCCCCAATTCTTCAAATGAGTCTACTGTCTCAGGTGGAAGACGACAATACTAGATTAGAGCCCCGCTAGAGAGGGTGGAGGGGAAGAGAAGACATCGTTCTTCGTCGGTGTGCATCCGGTATGCCATGGTGGACTTAAAGAGGTTAAAGTGTTCAATCAGGTCCTCATTTCCAGTATAGAGTTGCAAGCCAAGCTTCTGCTTTATCTTTGCTTGGAGGGGGAGTCGAGGATCCTCCTTGTAAGAAGGCCAGGCCTAGGTTGGTTCCAATCAGGTATCTCAGCTTGTCGTTCGGCCTTCAACTTGTTTACTTCCTTAAGAAGTTATAGGAGTGGAGTCATGTACCACTTGAGCTTTCTTTCATAAATCTCCATCTCCTCTTGGAAGTAGAAAGGTTGGATCAAGAGCATGTGATTTTTCCCTGGACTCGTCGTACTGACTTCCAAGGTATGTCTGTTGGAACATCTCTGAGTCCCCCTATACCTTCGTGTTTCTCTGAGACTTGTTGCCCCTTCCCCAAATTGGTAGCCGGCCTAAGACATGGGAGGGGACCGAGTCTTTCAGAAACCCTTGGGTCATTGATCTTCGAGCTTACATGGATGGGATTGTCTCGATGTTACTTTAGGAAGACTCGACAGTCGCGAAAGAAGGCTTTCGATCTTTCCACTCCTTCTGTAAAGAGGTGCCTTCCTCCACTCCTCCTGCTTCTGGTTGAAGCAGCTGGGTTGAGAGAAGTCTCATGTTGGTCGCCATTTCGATGAGTAACTCGCTCCTCAACGGGAATACCCATGTCAAAGGCAAATGACCATCCGTGTTGGGGGGCACCCAGTTGATGGTTGACTTCCACAGGGGTGATGAGCTCGTGTGTTTTAGTATATCTAGCCTCGTGGCGCATCTCGAAGACCTTCTCATACTGCTCTTGGAGGATCTCATTCTTCGTCACTATCTTGTTGTTCTATGCCTCCAGCTCATCGACTTTAGCCTGAAGAGCAAACTTCTTTTGTTCTTTCTTTTGTTGCTTCGCACCAGGTGCAAGAGGGGTGTCATTTTGTGTGCTGTGGCTTCCTTCGCTCCCCATGTTGGAAAGGGATACCTGGTCAAAAGATAGTGTACGAATGGTGGAAACCAGCTTAACAAAGTAGAAGAGAGTGGGAATAAGTGTCATTCCCACAGACGACGCCAAATGTTGATGAACAAAATCAGTGATGACTTTGGTACAACAGAAAATGTTAAGTTTGTGACCCAACTCTTTGCGCGTTTAGTATGTGTGTAGGAAAAGGTAAAAGTGTGGTTGGTGGGATATAAAAGGCTGATTGTGTAAATTTTCAACTTTTATTGGAATTTGTTAACATTTTTCTCATGTGTTTAGGAATCCCAACAATTCTGGTTATGTATATATGTGCTTGTTATTACTGCAATTTGTCCATAACAATCCCATTTCCAAAGCAATAAAAGGACTAATCCAGAGCAATAAAAGGACTACCTTAGTTTCTTTATAGAACTAATTTATTCGTATTTACAACACATTAACTTGTGTAACTACTATAAATGTTGCGAAAAATAAAAAACTATAATCTTTAGAGTAATGCTACACTTAACACCTAATTGTATCATTATTTGTACTATCTCTTTAATAAAGATATGGTCCGCCAACGCATGTGGATCCCATCACTATTAGAGATGTGATACAAATGATGGTACAATTAGATAGTAGGAATAACATTTTTGTATACTCTATCATAATTAATTACACACTTAATTTACCAAGAATCAAAGGCAAATCAACCTCATCACACCACTCCACACACCTCGTCTCAAAATACGAACCCTTCACCTCGTTCGCCAAGTAACTCAACCACACTTTCCCGCCAATTCTCCACTTCAACACACTCCCTTCCATCTCCCTGTTCAACCTCCACCCAACTCCGTCGCCGTACTCGTCCCCGCTCAGCACCAAACTCCCCGTTTTGGTAAATGGCCTGTTCGCCCCCTCGTATCGCCTTCTCAAACCCTCGCCGTTCCCGCCATCAGTATCCGGCTTCCACGTGGCCACTTCATGCCCCGTCGTGTTGTCACACAGCACGGCGTCGAAAACCGCCGCGTTTCCCTCCGCGTCCTGGTCCCACCTCCAGTTCCTCTTCCTCATCCTCGTCGACATCCTCGCCGTGGCCTTCATATTTGGAACCTTTGATTTTTCGAAACCGCCCTTCATCACTCTCTGCGTTTTCACTTCCTTCTCCACGTTGTCCGTGGACCGGCCCAGGCTCAACCCGTTCACGTAGTTCGCCCCGACTTCCGGCCCGACCCAGACCCGAATCCTCGATGGGAAATACTTCTCCTCCGCGTAGTCCACGTCGTCGTCTTTGTTAAATCCGAGATTCACCACGTGAAAGCGGAGATTGTCGACACGTGCCGTCACCTGAATAAACCCATCGTAAAATCCAACAGAATATTCTACCTGAACGACCGCCTCCAGCTGCTGGTGCGCCAGGGTGTACTTTAGCACCGAGTCTCTGGTTACCAACGCCGGAAACTGATTTTTCCGATTCGCGCTGGCGGCTGAGCGCGTGGTTTTCATCCCCATTACTGGCGCGTAACCCTTTAGCACCCAAAGCCCGCAGGCCTCCGTCGCGTAAGAGAAACCCAAGTTCTGAGAGGGAGATGACGTCAGCGTCTGTAGACCTACGCCCACATCTTTCAAAATGCACCATTTGGCTAACATGTACCCGAGGGTGCGCATGAAGCACAGCTCCGCATCCACACCCGCGGTGATCAGAAACGTCCGCAGGGCCGGCGCGTGCTTGCACAACAACGCCTCGAGGTTAGGAGCCAGCAGCGACTTGAAGTACAGAGAGCCGACTTCGGATGGAGAGTCGCACGCGCAGAGCCAGAAGAGGCGCGTGATGAAAACCAGGTCGAAGAACGTGGAGAAGGACTCGGGGGAGTGGGAGTCCATGATCCAAGAAAATGGGTCGGGTTTGAGGGCCTGAAGCTGGGAGCGCGGGCAGGTGCCGCTACCGTGCGCGGTGGGCGAACGGGCTATAATTTCTTGGAGAAGTTGGAGTAAGAGAGCGAGGTAGGGTTTGTCCGAGGAGAGTGAACACATGTCAGAAACCCAGATAGTCTTTTTGGGATATTGGTTGAAGCCATGCAAGCACACGGAGAAGGTCACTAAAGTGTCGATGTTGGAGCCGGCGGTCCGCTCGGCCCGGAGTTGAATCGCACGAGTTGGGTTGTTGTCGTGACTGGGTCCGGAGCTAGCGAGCTCGAGAATGTGGGACGAGTCAGACTCGGCCCACTCGAATGAGTTGGGAAGGTCGCATATCCATGACCATATGTCAAGCATGTTGTTGTTGTTTATGGTTAGGGTTTTAGGGTTTTGGGGGAAGGAGAGAGTGTGGAGAGGTCGATGCGGTGGTGGGTTTGGTTTTAAAGAGGGAACGAGTGATGGTGGAGTTGCCACCATGGAAGCAAACAGGAACCAAGTGTGAGGAGGAGGCCTCTGGACTTCACGTTAGATCGAGTGGTTATTTGCGTTTGAAGGGTTTTTTGGATTGGATGCATTAAATGTTTCGGATCAACTTCGTTTTCCTTGCTGCTATTGTTCTTTGTTTTGAATTGTTTGGATGCTACACAAACAACTGAGGATGTGGGGACGTGGAATCTTAGTGTAGTTTTTGGGGTGTCGCGGCTTACACGTGGTCAGTGGGAAGGACAAATTTGATGTCTCGTTGTGAATCACTAAAGACAAGCTAAAACATAGGTTAAATTGTGAAAAAGATTGGTGTCTATTTGGGTCCATCTGAACCAGTTATTATATATCTATCGAAAAATTTCTAGAAAAAAATTATGTACCTTACGAGTTGTGGGATGGAGGCCTTCTTGTGGAATCTGTTTTGTTTCCTCTCTTCAAATTAAGATGTGTACAATCATTTGGCCTCTTTTGCTTCACGGCTGCAATCACTTTCATCGTCGTGGTTGATGGTTTACCGAAATTGATTCTTCCTAAAAGAAAGTTGAGGTTCCATCATATGGAGTTCAACTTCTTATAAGTTCATATAATGTCTTTCCTCTTATTAGTGTGAGATTCATTCTCAACAACCCCCCTCGCTTGTGGCGAATTTTCAAGCCTAACACGTACATAATACAATGGGGTGATGTGGAGCATATGTGAGCGTTTGGCTTCACATGTGGAACAACCTGCTACCATAAAGAAAGTTGAGGTTTCACTATAAAACCAAATGAAAATATGGGAAGTAGCTCAACCTTCATATAAACTCATGCAAGGTCCCTCATCTCATCAATGTGAGAGTCATTCTCAACAAAGCCCCCTCACATTTGGCTAATTTTCAAGCCTAACACTTGGACAATACAACGGGGTGATATGGAGCGCTTGTAGTCGTTTGGCTTCACACGTGAGACAAACTGGCTCCGATACCGTGACGAGAGTTAAGGTTCCACCATAAAACCAATTGGCAATATGAGGAATAACCCAATCTCTTATAAGCCCATGCAAGGTCCCTACACATTTGGTAGCAGAGTGTTCGACAGTTGCAAAGCCAAAATTTCACATAGACGCGACCTTTAACAATATATACCAAAGCATTGTATTTCTATTGTATTTACTAGAATGATACCAACTCATAGATGAAGAGAGATTATAGAACAATCTATAGTCTAACATATATAGAAGAAGGGACTTATTGTTCAAGTAGCGTTGCATTTCTGAATTCAATGTTCTATGTTCAAATATCCTTCTTCCAGTCTTTGTATGAAAAAAAAAATGAAAAGGGATTGAAAAGTTTTAGTTTTAATAAAAAAAAACATGTTATAAGTTTTGTTTAATGATTAGTACAAAACCCATATTAAAGTAGTCCAACTAAAAATGACTCAATTATAATAAATTATGATTTGTCGATTTTACCCTTAATTTTTTTAGGTTGAGTTCCAGATTTTCGTCGTTAATGGAGTTCATCGTTGTTTTGCAAACCTTCTTCTTTATTTGAAACAAAAATATAGATCCTCATGCTATTTAATTTATATTTTGTATTATTTTGTTGAAATGTGATCGTCGCTATTATTCATAGTGTATTCGAGGTACTGTTTTTCAATTTTTCTTCGTCAGTGGAGTTCATCGTTTGTTTCTCCAGAAAATAAATTTGAGATTTGCATGCTATTCAATAATAATGAAGGGTCACTGTTTTTGGATTGTAAAAATAAAATGTTTCTAGATTTTAAAGTAACACTGTTTCTGGAATCTAAGTCACTGTTTCTGAAATCTAAGTTACTGTTTCTAGAATTTAAGTCACTGTTTCTGGATCCAAATGAAATAAACATACTGTTTCTTAAATGTAAGCTAGAAAAGAAATAGTGAAATTCACTGTATTTGGATTCAAAGCAAAATAAGCACCCTGTTTCTTAAATATAATCAATTGATGCATGAAAGAAAAGAAACAGTCGAAGGTTAAAACATAGACTATTTTTGGAATCTAAGTCACTATTTCTGAAATTTAAGTCACTATTTCTGGATTTTGGTTCTTTTCTTTTTAGATACAGTGTTTGTTTGTGCACAGACAAAACAAGCATTGTATCTGATTTTTTTTTCCAAAAATAGTGTTATGTTTCGGGTTATCCAGAAATAGTTTTATGTTTTGGTTCTCTTTTTTTTCCAAATACTTTTTCACCGGTTTCTGCCATTAAACTTCTTTGAACTTGTTTCGGCTGCTTTGTTCTTATGAATGCTTCCTTTTTCAACTTTGATTTGAACTTTGAATTGGTTGTTTTTGAAATGGGGGAATTCGATTTGATAGGAAGACAAGGAGTTATTATGGCGGTTTCGTATTGGGTTGAGGTTGGTGAAGAGTCCGGACAATATCAAATCATTTAGGAGTATTTACGGAAGTGTAGATTTGTAGCGGGTTGGGCTTGTAAGTTTGACCCGCGGACAATAGTTTTGGATGGTTTTTTATTAAATTTTGAGCCATTTTGGTTAAATAACATTTTGGGATGGTTTTTGGTTAAATATTTGTTGGCCTAAACCCTTTTCATTAAAGCTCCCTTGGCAGATGAAGATTAACTTCCAGGACAGGAAAAGGAGATTATTTTGTTTGACCCTAGCTCAACACAAGGATTCCTTTAGTGATTGATCTTAGAGGTGGGCGTGGTCTAAGTCGGTGCTACTTTGAGTGAAACTGAAAGTTTTTGCGGTTTGGTTCGGTGCGGTTTTGAAGCTAAAACCGAAATGAAATGAAATCATTTGGTTTGGTTCGGTTTGGTTTCAAACCGTTTTTGTTCAGTTTCAAACCATTTGCAAACAAAATGAAAGAATAACTTCATGAACATTGGATTGCAGATTTGCTATGGACCTGGTTAAACTGAAGAAAGTGTCACATACTAAATTGACATCTTTTCAAACCGAAACCGTTCGATGCGGTTCGATTTGGTTCGTGTTTTGATTTCGATTTTTGGTTCCAAGTGCCCACCTATAATTGACCTGGACTGAGAAGAATAGAAGAAATAGATAAAATTGTCTGTAGAAATAACCGCATGGTGCGTGGTCATGTAAGTTGTACTTCCTCCGTCTCTGGTGCGTGGTCATTGGGTTGGGTGCATATAGTGCCCCATTAGAAATAACTGCATGGTACGGCCCATACCAACTCCAATATATCTGTTGCGCAATAAACAGAGGCCCGTTTGTCAAGACAAGTAAAAGCCCTTTCCGTTCGTGGAGATTCTGATTCTGTGATCGCTGATCGACGGTGGTGGGAGTCAAGATATGGAGAAAGCATTGAAAATCTACGGGGAGGTTCTGAGATTGGTGAGGAGGTTGCCAAAGGACTCTCAACCTTACTACGCCAAGTACGCCCGCGAGAACTTCGTCAATTACAGAGAGGTCGAGGCCAACGACGACCAAGCCCTCCACGATCTCTTCCTCAGGGCCTACAATCATTCCCTCTGGGTCCTCAATAAGGTACAACGTCGTAATTTCTTTCGCTAAAAACAAATTTGGAATATTTATTGGTTTTGGACATTTTTGTGTGTGTTTCTGTGAACCCAATTGGGATTTCCTGCGATTGCAGTACTCTGTGGACGAATCTGCGGCTGATAAGTTGAAGAAAATCTGCTCCGATTAGGGTGCCCGCCAGGTGTTCGATGTAATGCCCCAATGGGTTCTTAACCACTTACTTGTTTTTGAAGTTTGAGTTTCTTTTGCTGATTGTTTGACAGGGCCAAGTTTTTGCACTGAATTATGTTTTTATTTTTTGGGAAAGAGATTGTAAGCTGCTGGAATTGAGTCTTGTACCAAAAGGATAATAATTATAATTACAAAATTGGGTCTTTGACAATTTAATGTTGCAATGCACACTTTCTATTACTTTCTTTTAGATGGCTGGCCCTTGTTCATGCTTAGCTTTTTCGGCAAGCAAGCTCTGAATACTACATTTTCGGGTCGAGTCGTCGGATCCTGGCTCGATTCTGGTACCATATGAAATGAGCTGCCTCAAGCTTTATGCTGTTACTTCCATGGAGTTGCAAAAAAAAAAAAAAACAATAGGGTCTCATTTGTCTGCACGATTAGAGAATGTCATATTACAATGTCCTAGTTATTTCCTATTCCTCCTTCACCTTTATTCAAGGTTCTAAAAGACGTTAGGCGTTGGTCGGGTGGCGGGCTTGGGCCCAACGCCTAGGCCCTAGGCAGACTAGCCGGATTTAGATTTAAGTAAATCTATTTTAATAGACTCTATAATCCTATATGGATTTTGGCGGATTTATATGGATTTCTATCATAGATTTCTATGTATTATATGGATTGCTTTCATGGATTTCTATGGACTTCTTTCATATATTTCTCATTTGAATTGAGGTATAGTTTTGTGTTCATGTGGGTTCATTTCAACCGAATTAGGGCTTAACTTGAATGATACAGCCTTGGTCCATTAATATTTACTTCATCAGTGAGGAGAGGAGCTTGTTTTGTGAGATTAACCATACCCATGTGAAGCATTTTGATTTGGGTGCAGTTAGGACAATTAGGACCAGAAAAAGAACAGACCATAAGGATAACAACAACAACAAAGCATTTTCCCACTAAGTGGGGTCGGCTAAACAGACCATAAGGATACGTCAGAGAAAAAAATGGCTGATGAAAACATTGGAGAAAATGATAATAGAGAAGAATTTTATTGGCTCAAAATTACTTCGACATATACATTTCATGACAATGAATTTTCCTTGCACAATTTAAAATTTTTCATTCGTTGGTCAGGATTGACAGGAAACGTATGACATTGTATAATCTTCCATTAGTTGGTCCACGAGCACAAGGGCTATTGCAGCTTCAACCATCGGCACAACTGCGCCATTCCACCAAGTAAAACGTATGTTATCAGGGACAAAAGGTGAGAGTATGAGCACGAAGATGGGGATTTTGATTAATACACAATTTTCTATTAGACAATAGACGACCAATTCATATTCCTCAAAGATCTGTCTCTTCTTTTAGATAAAATATATCTAATAGCAAAAAAGCAAGGAAAACAAGTTCGAAATTCAATATGATTTTGTCAGTTATAATTTGCAAATGCAACAACTAGTATGTTGAGATTGCTCCAGTGGAAACACGAGCAAGCTGCTGGTGTAAATCACAGAAATCTAACAATTGACTGACTATTTTCTAAGTCTGTGTTTTATGTATTCAATATGATTTCAATTGCTTAGTCACCTCTCCCAATTTCTCAGTCTTCACATGTATATGTCACTGTCTAGATTTATCTTTGATGTTGTTCGTGGCTAGAATTTCCGTTGGGGATGTTTCCTAGCGGACGAGCACACAGCTCCCCAAGAGGTTGGCGCCGGTTGATGCTTTCTGTCGGGCTTCTGCTCACTGGTGGGCTTGTTAGGCAAAGCATGTCGGGCAAGGCTGAAAGAGAAGGACAGAGTTAACTTTGAAAGGTGCCTTTGTGGGGCCTTAGCTATAGGCCTTGAGGCTCACAATCAAGATTAACTTTTAGGTGCTCAGGCATGCCACTGCCATCTTTAGTATGGCAGATGTAAAACAGATGTTGAGTTTTAATTGTATATACCCCTGATAGGCTGTTTTAGTTATGAAAGGTGCCTTTGTGGGGCCTTAGGTGTAGGCCTTGAGGCTCTCAATCAATAACTAACCCAGTACTTGAACATATAATGTTTGTTTCATTGATTGCAGAAGTGTTATGACTATTATACTTCTAATTACCCGAGCCCAAAGAGCAGAATGAATCCAAATAGGTGCCTTTGTAGGGCCTTAGGTGTAAGCTTTGAGGCTTCCCATCAGAATTACTTCTATACTCAAACGTTTTACGATAATCATAATATAACATAAATAAAACTAGGAAATAGGTCGATTACTTACGCCCCAAGTAACTTTGGATTTCTTGTTATCAAAGACTGTCGTGGATGGGTTAAGTCCACATAAGGTTCTTTTTTATGCCTTGAGACCAAGGACTTTTGAATGATCAATCTTACATGCCCGAAGGTTTAGAACTCAGATCTGATTTAAACTATGACTACATATTCCAATCGAATTCAAGCACTGAAGAGTCTTTTAATCATTAACTTGCTAGGAATAACTTGGATACCAATGGAAGTATACAACATATTACTAGACTTATGAATGAAAAGACAAAAACAAAGAGGGTCGGGCAAGGCCTGTTGTCTTGCAACTTCCTATCTGTATGACTTATAAAGGGGTTTGAGAGCTTAGAAAGAGGGATAGGATGATGAGTTTACAGAAGGAAATTGACACTACAGCAAGATTTAGACAAGGTAGCAGAGCTTTTACAAAGGCTTTTGGTGAGGGTTAATCCCGAAAGGGATGAAGGTTTGGGCTGACTACAGCTTCGTTGAAGGCAAATTTGGCTTGAGCAGAGTTTGTTCTTGTATTTGTTTGTTTGTTTGAGTGTCCTCATCTTTGATTTCTCTTTCTTCTTTTATAGACAATTTGGTTTGGCCTCATGTAGCATTAATCTTGCCGGAATGCAACTTGAAGGGCAATGACTCATCAGCTTTTTACTTGTACTGCCACTGTAAAGTGCTTTTGGGCTAATTAGCTGGCTGGTCTACACCACTTGGTCTCTAGGTAGGTGAACAAATTGTTCAAATGATCTGCATCTAGTCGGGAAAAGCCCTTTTCTGCCTTCTGGGCTTTGGCTGGGCTTCGGGCTTCTTTCCTCCTAGTCCTTCTTTTGGGCCAAATCCCTTTTGAGCACAAAGTTCAAGTTTTAACCTAAACAGTGCCCCCTTCAATTAATATTCAGGCTGGAATCCCAGGCGCTAATGTTGATTGAATAGCTGCCCTTTATACCCACGTCTTTCTCTTGGGATTTTGAACTCTTTCTAAAAGATAATTATCACTCTCTTGAGATCTTTCCATTTAACCCACGAATCTTTTACATACTCAGCACGAAATCCCCCATCCTTAAAAATTTTCTACCTTCCCAGACGTCTTACTTCTTTCAAACTTTCAGACTTTTCTTTGCTCGATATCTTCTACTTTTGTCATCTTCTTTATCGTTCCTCTTCCAAACTTTATTAAATGGCTTCAGGATCTAGCCAGGTCCAACTATCATACGAATCCGGCGAAGGCATAGCTACCTTACGCCGCTTACTCAACGGACCGTATCGCCCTCGGGCAGGTTTGTATTCTGAACTTTTCTTTGAAGCACATGTGGTACAATCGTTGGGTCCCACATGGGTTTCTCGTGTCCCTACAGTGATAGAGAACAATATGCCTAGGGGTAATTGGTTTTCCCCAAATCCTTTCTTGGCTGAGTCGGGCATTTCTTCAGTTAAATGGTTATCATATCGTCGAGGCTTTCCTCTAATGAACGATCTGGCTTAGGCTCAGTGGATTGATGAACTAGAGCTAATTTTTAAGAAGAAATGGATGAATAATGGTATTTACGAACTAATAATGCTCTAAAAAAACTACCATTATTCCCAAGCCCGAGCTGCTTGCTACTTCTCTTCTTTTCTGGAATTCGGGCACAAATACTTTTGACTTTCGCATGGGTCCCATGTCTCCAACTGTTCTAGACATGGCCCAAGTCTTCGGGCTAAGACCATCAGGCAGGATAGTAGATGTTACTCAAGATTGGGTTCCCCCTTCAATTGCTGAAAGCTCAGGTTCCTCCGCCTCTTTCCTTTCACTGGAATATAATTCTGCAACTTTCAAGAGTTACGGGACTTCTTTCAAGGGGTTCATCCCTTTCGTAAAGGAGAATTTTGGAGCAGATTCTTCTCATGTTGATAAGGATCAAGAACATATGTACTTCCTTTTATACTGGCTCAACAAGCATGTCTTCCCCAATAAGTCTAAAGGGGTGAAGGTTAAATGGATTCCTTTAGTAGAAGCTCTTCACAACTTTGATGATGTTGCCACAGGTCCATTCCTTCTTTCTTACCTCTACCACCTCCTTTTTGAAATGACTCAAGGCGAGCCATTTGAAACCAATCTGAATGGACCCATATGGATGATCCAAACATGGCTTCAATGGTATTTCCCAGAGTTTCGGGCTGCTAACTTAGAGTTCCCAGAAGGTGTGGCCCCTGTCCGAATCTTAGCTGAAGCTGCTCCTACAGATCACTCCATATTTGCCTGCTTCTTCTTCTTCAAAGTTTGTAGAACCCAATCATACTTAGAATGGGGCATGTCAGTTTTGACGAGATATCCTTAGTTCTCTGATCAAGCCTTCCAAGACGCTCATGGGGAAGATTGATAGGAGCATATTTATACGACTTAGTTAGCTTGTTTTCTTGCTTTTAATTAGCTAAACTATGATAATTATAGTGTTTAAAGTTATTTTCGTGCAATTTCAGGTTTTAGTGTCAAAGTATGCAAAAAAAAGCAATTTGGAACATTCTAGAGCATTTTTGGGCCAAGATTGGATTGTGCAAGCATGGAGGCATGAGGATGGACGAATTTGAAGACAAAAGAGGCTATGAACATGCTAAAAATCTGGTGAAACAAATACAAGTTGCAAGAAGGGATAAATTTCTAGAAGGATTGACCAAAACTTCACTCAAAACCAAGAAATTCTTCAATGCCGTGGGCATTGATTCAATTTCACCAGATTTTTGAGTGATGATGCAATGCTTAAATCACCATGACATGTGAGTGGATGATGCAATGCTTAAATCACTATGACATGTGAGTGGATGATGCAATGCTTAACTCACCATGACATGTGAATGGATGACTCAATACCTAACCCACCAACAATTCCCACTCTTTGCCTTGCTCACCTACTCAATTCCACCAGAATTTTGTGTTAAACAAGTCCATCCTTTTCCTATAAATACCATGGCAGCAACCTCATTCAAATCATCCAGAAATTAACCATTCTCCAAGCCTTCCCTTGCCTCTCCCTACATATCTAAACCTTCCCCATCCATTCCTCCATATAACCAACCATTCAACCACCATAACCACCTTGTGCCGCCACCATTGAAGGAGAGGAGGAGTAGTGCCGTGCTTATGCAATCTGCAACTATTAGAGTGTTTGGAATTCTTTCTTCTTTTAATTCTATGTTCATGTTTAATTTAACTTGCTGTTCAATTATGTTAAACATGTGGAACTAATTTCTTTTTAGTTAGAGGCAAATTTGAAGCCATGGACATATGTTGGTTATGATTTGTTTTACTCCAGTTATGAATTCATGAACTTTAGATGTGGTTTACTTTTCTGTTTTGATTAAGAACTTGTTTATGTATGTGGGTTGAGGGTCGACACTTAATTTGCATGCCTAAACTTGATGCTAGGATATAAGGGAATTTCACCTAATCGTTATGAACTTATATTCATGAGTAGTAAAGATCGCTAGTCACGATTGTGTTTAAGTAAACCCTAGGCTGGATTAACATGCGTATTCCATAGTTATGAATGCCTAGTCAATGTTTATGATTTCCGTTGAACTTAATGATCTTTGTTGAATGTCTCTATCATGCGTATTCCATAGTTAGGGACTTTGATGAGGAATAATTTGGTTGTAATGCGTATTCCATTCAATCCAATGAATCTAGGGAAATCTAAGAGTTAATTTAAGCGGACCTAATTAACTTGGAACATTGTCATTCATCGTTTGTTGAAGTCATAACTGGGAATCAAATTATATGCATATGTTCATGTGTGGATAAGGAACCCTCTAACTAGTTTCTCATGATTCTATTTCATCACAATCTGTTTTGTTTTAAGTTTATTTTCAAAGTTTAAAGTTTTAAAGTTCAATTTTCGTCAAAACAAAACCCCTTGCTTTTAAGTCTTGCTTTTAGAGTCAAAACTTGTTTCCTTTAAATCTTTTGAGTCTTTTAAAGTTATATTTTCGTCCAAATCACTTGTTAGGTCTAGAATTGAATCTTTTTGATTGTTATTTGCTGTTTTGAGTATTTTAAGTTAGTTTTGAGTTTATAGAGTCTAGTTTAGTGTTTTTGAGTCTTATATTTGTTGATTAGCATCCCTAGTTAATCCCCGGTCTAGAACGATCCCTACTTACATCATTACTACAATTGTCATCAATAGGGTTTAATTTGTGTGTCAAGTAATTTTCACACCAAAGATGCCACTTCTTTTTGCAGGGAGAAATTCATTAGTTGTATTCAACCAAGAGACATGGCCTGGGGAGTTCGGGGCAACCGATATGATCGAGGGTTGGAGGTGTATCACCTTAACTTTTGCAGCAGGCAATTAGGCTTTATGTAAGCCATTCCCATTCCGTTCTTTGATTCTATCCACTATGGTACTTCCTTTCTATTACCATCCCCTTCAGAGGCGACCTTCCGAGCTACCCGATGTAGTCTTGAAGTTATGAATCAGGCCACCTGAAAATCCATAGTTCTCAATTTTGAATGTACTCCACTCTTTTCTGCCTAGTGGGAAGACAAATGGACCAAGAAATATGAAGGAGATTTGCGGGAAACTCATGACCAACTCTTCAGTCAACTTTCCTTCAAGTTATACCCCAGTTCGGGCGAACTTGAGAACTGGAAGGAAATGATCCAGCAGAAGCACCGGTCACTTTTGATAGGTATTTCTCTTCTTAACTTGACTCTTCCCCCTTCTGAAGTCCTTTAAATCTTACTTTGCTTGATCCTGCAGCAAAAACAGATGTTGAAACGGCGCCCATTGAGTCCGATGATGACTCAGTTGATGCAGCAGTTCTTCATGGAACCGCAGTAGAGGCTAAAAGACAAGAAGCTGGAGAAGGCGAAGATGTTTCGGAATCTTTTGGAGATTCAGAGGCTGAAGAAACTCCTGATGCGAACATTAAAGCACCTAAATGAAGGAAAGTAGTTGTGATTGAAACCTCAGAATCTGAACCTGCATCCCTACCCAAACCTAAACGACCAATTCCCACCAGAAAGAGTAAAAGAGCAAGAACTATCTAGACTTCCAAGCCTTCAGTCCTGTCAGCTCCAGTTTCTAAGGCAGGCAGAAAAAAGCAAAAGTCTTCAAGTAAGTTTCATGTTCTCCTTTATGAAACTGCCATCTTTCTTCCTTATCTAATTGTTCTTGTCTTCTTTGAAACCAGGACCTCAAGCATCCAAAAAACTAACTATTGCTTCAAGGGAGGATCCACTAGGAGCTGAAATGTATCAAAGGGCTGAGGATTTGCGAAATATCACCCTCAAAGAGCTTGAGGTATTTTGCTTGTATTTTTATCTGCATAATCTTCCTTAAACTCTGAACATGATTGCTTGATCTAGGCCGCGAGGGAGGAAAAGATCCTTCCGCCTGAGGCCTCTTTGTCATTTGCCCGAGAAACAAGCATATCTCCTCCTCGGGTTAATCCTTTAGAGGTACATTTCCTTCAATCTTGAATCGTGGATAACTTTATAGTCTCTGGAACAAATGCCTGATCCTTTCTCTTCTTCTCTCTTCATCCAGGTCGGGGTATCTGCCCCCTTGCCTAGTCAAGGATCACCTTCAAAATCTTCAATTTCTCTTTCTGCCCTGGAGGCAGCTCCATCTTCTCAATTTGATCCATCCACATGAGTCATGTTGCACTTTGTGGATGAGGGCAGTAATTCGGTGAGCACTTGTCCTGTCATTGAATTTATGTACATTGTGTCCATATTAACTTCTGTTTATATTTTCTTCAGCCTTCTCCAATATATGGACCACAACAACCGTCAATGGTAACACATGACGAACCCGTAGTCCCTGAGATTCCTGTGACCTCAGGGGCAACTATTTTGCAGGTTCTTGCTTGCCCAATAGTTACCACTGATGAGCTTCATTCTTCTCCTCAGGGTCGAACTCAAGTATGGAAGTATTTTCTTTCTAGTTTCTTCTTATATCCTGCTTTATTAACAATTGCTGCAATCCCTGGATGCCTCTTATGGCATTGGTGAAGTTTCGGGCACAACTTTTTCTTCCCCTGTTGGTGATAATGGTTCTCCTCCTCAAACAGAAGCTGATATTCTTTCTTTCGAAACCCCCAGGCCCATTCAGGCATATTGCTTTTTCCCATGGTTCATTTCTGCTTTAAACTTTTTCACTGTTTTTCTTACCTTACTCTAGTCTTCTTTGGTTTTCGCAGCAAGCCCTGAGAGAAGCTTCAGGCCAATCTCCCCCGCGTTTGGTACGTAAGACGGAGCTTTCTCGGCATTCTTCAACTTCTGGAAATACAGAGATTCCCCTTCCTAGAATTAAGAAGACCGGGAATATTAAAATTGCCTCATCAATGGGTACTACTCTATTAGAGGAAACTGAAGTGCGAACTCATCCTCCTTGTTCTTCTTCATTTTCACCTACTGCTAACTTGCCCGAACTTTTTGAAGAATTCGGGCAACTTGAGATAAGGCGGAAATATTCAAAACATTCTTCAACACCTTCTGGTTTTCAAGAGCAACACCAAGCTTTCCAAGAATGGGCTAGGAAGGACTTCTCATCTTCATTCAGCCTCAAGGCTCTTCGTGACCTAGAAAAGGTTACGATTGAGCTTTTCAAAGCCGATCAGCTATCCAAAGCCCAACATGATTCCTTTCTTTCTTACTTTGAGAACTTGAGGGCTCTTAGGGAGCAGCATCAGAGAGTTGATAGACAAGCTAATCGTGTAAAATGCTTTAAGGAGAAGGAATCAAGTACTTCTGCACAGGTCGAGCAGTTGATGGATGAAGGTTTGCTGACAAAAGAAAGGATCGGAGTGGTAACTTCTGAAATCCAAAAGCTGGAGGAACAACTTGTTGCTCTTAAAGTTGAGCAAGCAACTCTTCTTGGCACCCTCAAACATCAAATTGAAGAAGTGAATAAGTCAAACTTGGAGCTAGAGTACACTAGGTCTCAACTTGCAAATAGCAATACTGTTCTGGCCGAACCTAGTAGGATTTTTGTAATTATGCAGACTTATCATTCCCGAATAATCACTCTGAGTAAAAATGTAAAATTGTTAGACTAAGATTACTTGTAACCCTTCTTTTAGCAGAATGAACATGTGTTTTGCCTCTGCTTGCTTTGCTTATGGCTCTTGTCTGAATTTTCTTTGGGCAACTCCCTGCCCCCTTGTTTATTTTTTTTAATTTTTTTTTCTGCTCCCCTTACTAATACCAATTTGGGACTTGATCATGATCACTTGGTCCCTCTTATGGTACTATTATTTAAGCGGGGGTGTTGGGGCAACCTGGGATCTATCTCCCTTTTCTTTTGTAATAAATGATGACCCTGGCTTCTCTACCCAAATCAGGTTGATCGTATTGATAGGGGCCTCTGGGAACAGGTTTGTGTCAACTATCATACTAGCTTGGGGCTTGTCCAGTAATAGCTTTCCCTTTACTATAAGGTCTTGTATCCAATCTCTGAACTGGACACAATTGGCTATGGAATGATTGAAGGTATAGTGTAACTTGCAATATTTCTTCCCTCTTAGCTCTTCTGGCTTGGGCATCTTTTTAGTATTGTCGGGCAAAATTACTCTTGCCCGCACCAGTTCTTCATAGATCTCATGAGCTTTGGCCAAGTCAAAGGAATAACTCTGGTACTTGGGAGGTTTCATAGGAACAAACCCTCCATCATTCATCACGATTTTCTGATCTTTGATGGGTTGAACCAACCCTTTCACCATTAATGGTTTGAAAGAAGTGGTCATCTCAGCAGCACAAACATCAATTTTCTCCCTATCATGGCCATCTTCATGCTCTAGCCGTGTTTCTTTTACCTCTACACGATGAATCGTAGCTTTGTTTTTATAAAAATGAGGAGCCTTGGAAGTATGCTTCACTTGTTGTTCCTCTAGCAGCAGCCTTTCATACTTTGTTATGGCGATTACCAATTCTTGCAACTCATTAAATTGCGTATTATAGAACCTCTTCCTCAAAGGTAACCTCAGAGCCCTTTGGGCGATTGATATGAGCTGAGCTTGGTTGACGGGGAATTGGCATCTTATCCTTGTTTTCCTGAATCTCGTCATGAAATCCTCTATAGACTCATGTTCGTATTGTTTGACTTCAACCAGATCATTAATAGTCATTTCTGGTTCTATTATGTAAAACTGTTCATGGAAGGCCATCTCCATCTGCCCCCAGTTGGCAATAGAGTTAGGGGGTAATAGAAAATACCACTGAGATGCTAGTCCCGCCAATGAATTTCCAAACAACCTTAACTTGTAGTTCGGGTTGTCTTTATATGCCACACAATGATTGGAGAATTTGAAAATGTGGTCTTTGGAGGACACACTACCATCTTCACCAGTAAATGTTGGGAATGCAGACATTTTGAAGTTGAGAGGAAACGGGTTTTGCTCATCAATGTACTCAGGATAAGGCTTTTGATAGGTAACCCTGAATACTGGGCGAACTCATGGTTGAGCATTATGAACCACCGTCCTTCTTAACTCAGCTAACTCTTCCCTCAATTGTTAAGTAGCTGTATTATTATTCTGGAAGAGAAGGGCAGACTCGTTCTTCGGGCTTCGGTCATTGCCCGCGCCTGCTTCTTTCTTTGACTTAGGCTTCCTCCAGTTGGCTCCTCATCCCTTATTAGCCAGAGGAGGTGGCCTATAAGGAGGAGGTTTATCTGAGGTGACAAAGCCTTCTTTTCCGTTGACTCCTCCAGTTATTATGGGCATCCCATACCTCGTTCTTTCTTGTTCATTCTGCTTCCTATTATTAAATGATAATAATGGAAAGCTGGGGAACTCTTTTTCTAGAACTGGTTCAATCACGGGCTGGCTTCCTTCATGTACTTCTTTTTCCTTTCCCTTATCTTGTTCTTCTTCTAATAACAAAAATAGGGGAATAACTGGTTCACTTCTGATGGTAACCTGGCTCATCCCACTTCCTTGAGCACCTTTTGGAGTAGAAAACTCCAGATCTAGTCTTCTTTGCAGATTCCCTGTCAAGGTACACAGTCTACTTACTTCCCCCTTAGTTTCCAAACAATTTTTTTCCATGCTCTTTAACACTTGTTGATGTGAGAATTACTTGACACACAAATTAAACCCTCTTTTTGACAATTGTAGTAAAGTATGTAAGTAGGGTATCGTTCTAGGCCGGGGATTAGGAGGGATTGCTAATCTATTCTAAATTAATTTAAAAATATGAAACAAGACTCAAGGACACAAAACTAGGCTAAAAACTCTAATAACTCGAAACACACTTAGAATGACTCAACATAATGAAAACAATCAATTTAGACACTAGGAACTGAAATTGACGGAAATTGAATTAAAAGACTAACAACAATGAAAACTAACTAAATAATATAATTTAATAATGGGGGGGGTTTGGTTTTGACGAGAAGTAAATTAAACTTAAATAAATTACAGAATTGACAAAAGCATGAATTAAGGTGAAAGGATAGGTGACGGACTAGCTAGAGGGTTCTTCTCCACACATGACACATATGCAACCTAAATTGATTTTCAGTTGTTCTTTCAATAAATTGTGAATGACAATGTTCCAAGTTAATTAGGTCCGCTTAAATTAACTCTTAGATTTCCCTAGATTCATTGGATTGAATGGAATACGCATTACAACCAAATTATTCCTCATCAAAGTCCCTAACTATGGAATACGCATGATAGAGACATTCAACAAAGATCATTAAGTTCAACGGAAATCATAACATTGACTAGGCATTCATAACTATGGAATACGCATGTTAATCCAGCCTAGAATTCACTTAACACGATTGTGGATAATAACCTTCACTACTTGTGAATATAAGTTCATAACGATTAGGTGAAATTCACTTATATTCTAGCATCAAATTCATGCATGTAAATTAAGTATGCATTCTTAATCGACATACAAAAATAAGTTATCAATCAAGCAGTTAAGCAAATTAAATCACAACTCAGAAATCACAACTGAAGGTAATCAATTCATATTACAAATATATTCATGGCTTTGAACTTCCCCCTAGCTAAGTAGGGGATTAGTTCCTCATACTTGCAATTAAACAAAAACAATTGATATTAAACATAGAAAAACAAAGTAGAATACACCTAGAATGCTCCAACAACTCCAATGGAATGGCCAGCACAACTCCAAGCACTCCTCCTTCTTTGCAAGCCTTGGAACTAATGTAAATGTGTATGAATTTCTATGTGTTTTGAATGAGGTTGCTGCCATGGTATTTATAGGAAAAGGATGGACTTGTTTAACACAAAATTCTGGTGGAATTGAGTAGGTGAGCAAGGCAAAGAGTAGGAATTGTTGGTGGGTTAGGTATTGAGTCATCCATTCACATGTCATGGTGAGTTAAGCATTGCATCATCCACTCACATGTCATGGTGATTTAAGCATTGCATCATCACTCAAATTTCTGGTGAAAGTGAATCAATGCCCACGGCATTGAAGAATTTCTTGGTTTTGAGTGAAGTTTTGGTCAATCCTTCTAGAAATTTATCCCTTCTTGCAACTTGTATTTGTTTCACCAGATTTTTAGCATGTTCATAGCCTCTTTTGTCTTCAAATTCATCCATCCTCATGCCTCCATGCTTGCACAATCCAATCTTGGCCCAAAAATGCTCTAGAATGTTCCAAATTGCTTCTTTTTGCATACTTTGACACTAAAACCTGAGATTGCACGAAAATAACTTTAAACACTATAATTATCATAGTTTAGCTAATTAAAAGCAAGAAAACAAGCTAACTAAGTCGTATAAATATGCTCCTATCAATTTCCCCCACACTTAGCTTTTGCTAGTCCTCGAGCAAAACAAAGAAAACAAGAACAAGAAGTAACAAGAAAAACATTAGCTTCCCCCTATGTGACCCTCATAGAATTTCATTCGAGAACACAAATCAACAAGAACCATAGCTGGCACCAAACAAGCTAATCCAAGTTCATCTTCCTTATTCAAATATTAGCAGTAATCTTTGAATCATCCTTGAAGTGTAGTGTGTGAGATAGCTATGCTAATGCAATTTCAAAATTTTTATATTTTTAAAATCATCATATGCAAACTAGCAACCTTCTCACGGGATATACACTCAATCACACATGTGTTTAGTTTAAATGTGTTTCGCTCAAAGAATCAAATGTGAAAGTTCTACCATAAGCTTGCATAAAGATCACTTCTCCACAGTCATAATTGCAAAACTTAAATCAAGAGGACTTTTATTGGATGTAATGAGGTTTAGGGAGAGGGTTATAGAAATGAAAGAATAGGTAAACACAAGTTCCAAGCTACATTGCAAGCAATTCTTTTATTTAGATTTATAAGAACTCAACCTTTCCAACGATTCATTTAGCACCTCCAACCACACCCTTAAACTGAAACTCGAACAACTTTTTATTTTCTTTGTGTACAATCTTTCTTTTTCTTTTTCTTTTCTTCTCTTTTCTCTTTTTTTTTTTTTTTTTAAATACAAACATGAAATACCCCCACACTTATTCTTTTGCCAAACACCTTCAAAGTACTTCACAAACGTTTCTCATAAGACAATCTCTCATTGCTTGCTTGGAAAGGGTAAGGAAAAAATGTTTCAGGTATAAGGGTAGACATATCTGGTGATAAGAAATAAAAGGCTCAACAAATACGGCTCAAATTGGCAATCTAATGATATCATTTTTCTTTGGGACACATGGTTATTTGGGCCATAGTGGTAAACCTAATGCCTCTATCATTTCCAAGTTCATGCAATCAATGACAAACATTTCGAAAGATCGTTACGCAAGTTCTAGAGATGTATCTCACATAAGTTCATCACACATAAAAAAAAAAAATAATAGGAGTGTATGAAAAATGCACACACTTTCAATAGGCTCAAAAACTCACATAGGATGTATATGGTCACTAAATTCACATATGAAGCTTTAAGTCATGCTTTAGTTTCACATCAACAAGGCTATGTGCATTTGGTTTTTTCAAAGATGATCAAACATGTACAAAACTAACAAGAGAATTAGGAATTTCACAAAACACATGTTAACTAAGTTCTTGATGATCATGGTTCAAATTTGATCCAATTATATCACTGGGTCGGGAAACTAACAAAAATCAAATTCAAAACAATAAGGGAAACAAGACAATATTTTTGGATTTTTAAATTTTCCGATTTTTTTATTTTTTTTTAAAGAAAACAAAACTAATTAAGAAAACAAAAAGCAACAACATGGAAACAAATGAAACTCGTTCGTAGTTGAAGGTACAAAAAAATTTCAATTTGGTCATTTTTTATACTCTTTACCCCCAAACTTAAATTGGACATTGTCCCCAATGTCAGAAAACACTATAATGCAAATAAAAATAAAATAAATAAATAATAAGAAACAAAATAAAGCAATTGGACTGAAAACTTCCCTAGTTTGCAGTAAAACCAAGCGATGACCCCCCCAAGCTAAAATTCTGCAATCAACTTCAAGGGTGGAAATAACCAAAAATTCCTGCAAAGAAAAGAAATAATTCAGTTAAGTAACGCAAGAAAATGTAAAAAAAAATTGCAAACGAAAAATTGAAAATCACGATAAAAGACAATGAATAGAACTAATAAGTGATCATTGGTCGTGCTTGTTGACTTTCCACAGCTTTCCTCTTGAACTGGGTGACACTTAGCTTTTTACTTGCAAGTGATGATTTGATGATATTGTACGGCGAAGCTTTGCTCTTTGGTGATGTTGTAGTTCCTTATTTGTTCTCCAAGCAGATGTGGCAGCTTCTCTAGTTCTTCATCTCAGACTCCTTCCGCTGGGATGATTGTGCAAGCTGCATTCTTCACTGCTTGTTTCTTCTGCACATTGTCTCCACATGCTGCTGGTATCATTTTCGCTTGCCTTATCTGTTCTTCAGGTAGATGTGGCAGCTTCTTTGGAAGTACATCAGCAGTGGAAGACGAGTACTCGAGAGCAATTTCTCCATGTCCTGCAGGTTAGAACAAAGACAAGGAAAATGACATGGAGAATGCATGATATGAGATACTCTTGCTTTCAACCTTTATGATATGAAATACTTTTGCTTTGAATGGGTTGTTCGCAGGAGTATCCCAAGGAATGAGGAACACAGAGTAACTTAGGAGGATTCTTTGGGAATGCATTCTCGGAGATGAAGAAGTGCTGAGAGGGTGTGCCTTTGCTGTGGAAGGCGAAGGTAGACACTTATAGGACTTTTTTTCACAACCGGAACTATTCCCTCACTCATTGTCGGCAGCCGGTGGATGGATGGATAGTACAAATTACGCGCTTTCTCACAAAGCTGCCCGTAATTTCCGCAAAGCTGCCAGTTGCATGTGACGAGTGACGACACGTCTGGACAAATTAATCTTTTGAAATCCGGCTCGTGGTTTCTGAGCAAGCCCCCTTTTAAGAAATGAAACGCCTCTTTTCAGAAAAGAATCTGACTTTTGAGAAAGGAGCCCCGACTCTTCGATTTGCGAGAGGACGCTGCTCTGAGGAGCGCCTCTTTGATTTCTTCTTTTTATAGAGGCGTTAATTTTGTTCCACAACACACTTGAGCTCCCTCCTGTAAACACTCCCTTCTTGCACTTCCAAAATCTTAATCAGTCCGACTCTCTTCTTTCTTTACCACCTCTGAAAAATGTCTGGCCCTTCTGATCGTCGTTTTGACTTGAACATTGGTGAAGAGGCAGCTCCGCCTTCACCAGACAACATATGGCGCCCATCCTTCATATCCCCTACCGGTCCTCTTACCGTTGGGGATTCGGTGATGAAAAATGACATGACCGCTGCGGTGGTGGCCCGGAACCTTGTCACCCCCAGAGATAACAGACTGCTCCCTAGACGGTCTGATGAATTGGCGGTTAAGGAGTCTCTGGCTCTTAGCGTGCAGTATGCGGGTTCTGTGTCCAACATGGCCCAACGCCTATTTGCTCGAACCCGTCACGTTGAATCGTTGGTGGCTGAAATACAGAGTCTCAAAAAGGAGATTAGAGGACTCAAGCATGAAAATAAACAATTGCACAAGCTTGCACACAATTATGCCACAAACATGAAGAGGAAAATTGACCAGCTGCAGGAAAATGATGGTCAGATTTTACTTGATCACCGGAGGTTTGTGGGTTTGTTCCAACCGCATTTGCCTTCGTCTTCTGTGGCGGCACCGCGTAGTGAAGCTCCAACTGATCAACCTCCGATACCTCCTCCTTCTGTGGCCCCGCCGACTGTTGAAGCTCCGCCGACTGTTGAAGCTCCACCTGACCAATGAATGTTTATTAGTTTACACATCATTGTAAAATATTTTTACTTTTATGTTTTCTTTTTTTTTTTTTTTTTGGCTTTTTTTTTTTTTTTTAAGTATGTAAATTAATGTAAAAAGACTTTGTTTAACCTTCCCCCACACTTAAACTAAATAACACAAACTCACAGAATCAACCAAATAACACAACTAACTAAACAAAACAAAATGAAAGCAGTAAAGATAAGGGTGTAAGAATGCAAATCTGATTTGGTTAGCGATTCCAAAGTCTCCCTTCGTTGAATGCTTGGGTTGCCTCCCAAGAAGCGCTTGCTTTAACGTCCGCAGTCGGACGAATCTTTCCTTTAAACTCCCCTCGGCTCCAAAGCATGGAATTTATCTTTTAATGGGAGGTGATACTTGAAATGATTCGGCAATGGTTTAAATTCAAGAGTGGGTGCCTGAATCATCAAAATCAGAAACATGTTAGTATAAATTAAAATTAAAATTGGAGAAGATGGCTTACTTTCTTTTTCCGACACAAACTCAATGACAAACACCACATCTTTGAACATTTCCAGGACTTTGAACTTGGCCAGGTTTACTATGATGGTTGTGGCTTGTCCCGTGTCATCAAACTCAACTGCTTTGGGCTTGATTGTCTCATGCACAGCCTCTTGGATGTATTCTTGATATGCTTCAACCACTTCATTCTCTTGAATCCCTTTTCTTGGTGTGCAAGGTTCTTTGAACGTTTCAATACCATCGGGAACTTGTTTTGGTGCACCAAGAATTGGGATATCACTTTGCACCTTTGGAAGAGCTTCCACAATGTCTTTTTCACTCTCTTTGATATTTGGAATCAAAAACCTGCAAGGACAAAGGACATTCGGTGGAATAATGTTAGAATGAAGTGAATTTAGAACTTCCTCACCTGAGTTGGATGACATAGGGATTTGAGGAGCTTGCAGCAAGAATTCTTCTAAACTGCCCAGGTCGTCCTCCTCTTCTTCTGCTTGCAGCAGCAATTCATCCATGTTCGGGCTGTGTTTGGATGGTTCTGGGACAACTTCATCCTTCATGTCACCTTCCAAAGTGATGGCTTCATCGATTTCACTTTCTGCCTTTGAATTTGCAATGTTTGAGTTGGAAAGTTCACTTTGATCTCGAATCTGTGCCATGAATTCCACAATCTGCCCAACTTGCATCTCCAATTCGTCCACTCTTTTGACTCGGTCTTGCATCTCCTGGTTTTGATTTTCTACTCCCTGATTCAAAGAGGTGAGTAACTTATTAAGTGTATCATTATCCAAGGACGTACCTAAATTGAATTGGGTTGATTGTTGTGGTGGCTGTGACGGTTCATATGGCCACTGATAGAACTCTTCCAATGGCGGCAATTGTTCTTCTTTTTGTAAACCCTGCGCCACAGAAATTAGTCCTTCAAGAATTTCATTATAATTCATGGGCATACTTTGATTTGATTGGAATTGTTGTGGGGGATGTTGTGGTGGCTGCATAGGTCTTGAATAGAACTCGTCTTGCTGCCAATATCCATCTTGTTGAAATTGTTGAGGTTCATCCCACATATAATCTGAATTACCTCTCCAATCTGAATTGCAAGCGTTGGAAAACATGTTGCCCCTTGATTGGTTATGGCCTTGATATCCCCAAACATCTTCATTTGCATAAAATTGAGGACTTTGATAACCTTGCCCATAGGGCACATCAAATGTAGGGACACTTGGCATTGTGGTCCGTTCGGCATTATGAGTCAATTGAGCAGTGAGCTGTGCCAATTGAGCTTGAATGGTCGCAAGTGCCATGTCTCGCTCCATTTGTACCTAAAATCAAAGAAAGAAAAATAAATCAAATATCAAAAGTAAAATACACAAACACCAATATAAACATAAACAAAAACAAAAATAAAGGGATTAGCAAAGTTGCTAATCCCCGGCAACGGCGCCAAAATTTGATGTGAGAATTATTTGACACACAAATTAAACCCTCTTTTTGACAATTGTAGTAAAGTATGTAAGTAGGGTATCGTTCTAGGCCGGGGATTAGGAGGGATTGCTAATCTATTCTAAATTAATTTAAAAATATTAAACAAGACTCAAGGACACAAAACTAGGCTAAAAACTCTAATAACTCGAAACACACTTAGAATGACTCAACATAATGAAAACAATCAATTTAGACACTAGGAACTGAAATGGACGGAAATTGAATTAAAAGAGTAACAACAATGAAAACTAACTAAATAATATAATTTAATAATGGGGGGGGGTTTGGTTTTGACAAGAAGTAAATTAAACTTAAATAAATTACATAATTGACAAAAGCATGAATTAAGGTGAAAGGATAGGTGACGGACTAGCTAGAGGGTTCTTCTCCACACATGACACATATGCAACCTAAATTGATTTTCAGTTGTTCTTTCAATAAATTGTGAATGACAATGTTCCAAGTTAATTAGGTCCGCTTAAATTAACTCTTAGATTTCCCTAGATTCATTGGATTGAATGGAATACGCATTACAACCAAATTATTCCTCATCAAAGTCCCTAACTATGGAATACGCATGATAGAGACATTCAACAAAGATCATTAAGTTCAACGGAAATCATAACATTGACTAGGCATTCATAACTATGGAATACGCATGTTAATCCAGCCTAGAATTCACTTAACACGATTGTGGATAACAACCTTCACTACTTGTGAATATAAGTTCATAACGATTAGGTGAAATTCACTTATATTCTAGCATCAAATTCATGCATGTAAATTAAGTATGCATTCTTAATCGACATACAAAAATAAGTTATCAATCAAGCAGTTAAGCAAATTAAATCACAACTCAGAAATCACAACTGAAGGTAATCAATTCATATTACAAATATATTCATGGCTTTGAACTTCCCCCTAGCTAAGTAGGGGATTAGTTCCTCATACTTGCAATTAAACAAAAACAATTGATATTAAACATAGAAAAACAAAGTAGAATACACCTAGAATGCTCCAACAACTCCAATGGAATGGCCAGCACAACTCCAAGCACTCCTCCTTCTTTGCAAGCCTTGGAACTAATGTAAATGTGTATGAATTTCTATGTGTTTTGAATGAGGTTGCTGCCATGGTATTTATAGGAAAAGGATGGACTTGTTTAACACAAAATTCTGGTGGAATTGAGTAGGTGAGCAAGGCAAAGAGTAGGAATTGTTGGTGGGTTAGGTATTGAGTCATCCATTCACATGTCATGGTGATTTAAGCATTGCATCATCACTCAAATTTCTGGTGAAAGTGAATCAATGCCCACGACATTGAAGAATTTCTTGGTTTTGAGTGAAGTTTTGGTCAATCCTTCTAGAAATTTATCCCTTCTTGCAACTTGTATTTGTTTCACCAGATTTTTAGCATGTTCATAGCCTCTTTTGTCTTCAAATTCGTCCATCCTCATGCCTCCATGCTTGCACAATCCAATCTTGGCCCAAAAATGCTCTAGAATGTTCCAAATTGCTTCTTTTTGCATACTTTGACACTAAAACCTGAAATTGCACGAAAATAACTTTAAACACTATAATTATCATAGTTTAGCTAATTAAAAGCAAGAAAACAAGCTAACTAAGTCGTATAAATATGCTCCTATCACTTGTATCATAGTAGCCTGCAATTCTTCATTAGTTCATTTTCATTCAGTTTTTCCAGATGAAGTTAGGCTTTCCAGAACCACCTGTCCTCATGGAGAAGAAGGATTTCCTAGTTGATCTGTCATCTTTAACAAAGGTTGAGATGATTCGTATTTTGTCCTCTTTTTGACATACGAGATTGAAACATAGATCCCACCAGGCGTGCCAAAACTATGTTCGTGGCTAGAAATTCCGTTGGGGATGTTTCCTAGCGGACGAGCACACAGCTCCCTGAGAGGTTGGCGCCGGTTGATGCTTTTTGTCGGGCTTCTACTCACTGGCGGGCTTGTCGGGCAAGGTTGAAAGAGAAGGATAAAGTTAACTTTGAAAGGTGCCTTTGTGGGGCCTTAGCTATAGGCCTTGAAGCTCATAATCAAGATTAACTTTTAGGTGCTCAGGCGTGTCACTGCCATCTTTAGCATGGCAGATGTAAAACAGATGTTGAGTTTTAATTGTATATATACCCGAGAGGCTGTTTTAGTTATGAAAGGTGCCTTTGTTGGGCCTTAGGTGTAGGCCTTGAGGTTCTCGATCAATAACTAACCCAGTACTCGAACATATAATGTTTGTTTCATTGATTGCAGAAGTGTTATAAACTACAAAACCCAAAAGGATTCACCAACTACTAGACCTAGGCTCTGATACCACTTGAAGGATAATTTTGTGAAAACATGTTCATTTGAATAACATCTATAGCATGCATTTAACAATTAAAAGGCAAAATCATGCTTGCATGCATTCAAAAACAAAACATTAACCATGAAATTCAAAGCCTAGTAGATTGGTGAACCATTAATCAACTCAAAACAAAGTGAGTTGAGATTTATACCTTTGTAGATTCCTCTTTGTATAAGCAAAGGCTAATCACCCAAAGAGAGGGCCTTCATTCCTTGCATCTTAAATCTATGGATTTGGATGGATGAAAAGGTTTCTCCAAGTTCCCAAAATTGAGAACCTCTAAGTCTCTTCACCAAGGTTAGATTGGAGAAGAAATGAGTGACCTTGGAGTAGTGGGATTACTAGATGCACCCTCCAAGGGGCCGGCCTCTTTAGAGAGAAATGGAGAGACATGTTCTCTCCAATTTTTCTCCAAAACAAACCCTAATGAATTTTGGCTATAAAGTCATATTTATACCTTTATTCATTTGAGTGGCAAACTTGTAAATAAGTCCAAGTTCACTACCCTTAACAATATGGCCGGCCTTAGGGTGTATTTGGGTTGTTTGGGCCTTTGTGAATATTTAGTCATTAAGTTGTCATACAACTTAAGTCAATGGGCTTGACGTTCGAAGCCCATTGGGCCTTAAGGTCCAAAAACTATCCCGAGGTCTTTAACGAACTTATTCGTTTGATTAATTAACATATTAATTAATCCTTGCCATAAATAAATAATTAAACCATTTAATCATTCTTACTCATCTCCATTGTTTCTTCAATCTCCACCTTACACGGTGTGCGATCCATTAGGTTCCTTTTAGCGAGGCAATGGGCGATTAAAACCATTTCACATCGATTGTGAATTGAAACTTACTTTCAATTCTCCCTTTAGTGATTATACACGTTTAGGGCTTCCACAAACCATGAGTGACACCTAGCAGCATATCATGGTTACCCAAGCTAATCAGAAGAGGTGGAGAACCTATTCAGTTTAGGATTACAAATGCAATACGGTCTTTCTCTAATACAATACTCTTGACCACATTGTTTGGTTTGATAGTTTATTTATTCATGTCTACTATCCAATGTGATTCGTGTGCTTATATGATTACCTTGAATGTGATTTGGAACGCTTTCCTAAATCTCATTCATACTTTGGCCAAAGATCCTTAATCATATCATAGAGTATTCTCCCTCAAACGGTTTGAAGGTTAGAGATCCCTTGTTGTGCATTCACTTGCCTCCATGACTAAGTGGCTTAACCCCAACGATGTCGTGAACACCCCGATGGGGTGACTTTGACATAATCAAAGATCAAGGACTTAACCACAAGACAGCTGTGATGCCTCAGGTCAAAGGACTACTTTGCATTATCCCAACCATGAGTTCTCATGTGACATGAATATGAGAACTCTTCGTTGATCGTGTTCAGTGAACTCATTCTCTACTGAGCACCTACGTACTTATCTTGATGTCAGACACACCAATGACTCGAGACTAGTCACTCTCCCTGAGAGAAGACAAATGACGTACTGATCTTAACGGACTGTCAATGCCCAATTGGCAATCCTATGATCAGGAACGTTTAGGATGTGTCTACGAAAGAATGGTCTCTTGAATCTAACTTCTTTAGATTGCATTCTCCCAATCACATATTCCTTGGACTTATCGTTTAAGCATATAACATTTATATGAGACGGCTCAAACAATAATCTTTGCCCTTTATAGTTAAACTAGATTAGTTTAACATGTGAAATGTCCGTAAAGTATCATCATATGATTGGTTTTAGGGCACATTTCCAACAATCTCCCACTTGCACTAGAGCCAATCAGCTTGGTCATCTGTGATGATACCTCTTCTGTAGTCATTTCATAAATGGCTGAGTAGTAGGCCTAGACAATGGATATCTATATGTTATCCATAGAAGCAACCTGGAGAATTACGACGTCACCATTATACATGATTCTCAATCATGTGGTTCAGTTTCTCATATGAGTTCGGACCTTGATGAGACCTTGATTCCCTGGCTTGAGCTATCGCCCCATTAGTGTCATAGTGTCAGTACACTAGATACACTTTCTGGTTGGGACCGAATAGAGAGTTCATAAATGAACTTTCTCATCCAAACAACATTGTTGTAAACTTCTATATGGCAATATATTTTGCATTCATAATGGAACACACTAAAGTCATTACTTTAATGTTTCCATCCAAATATCTCTTTAGTCATAATAAAGAGATATTTGATTATCTCTTCATTCATAATGAAGAAACATCCAATGATGGATTAGATTCATAATCTAATACATTTACGCTTCCATTACGTTACTCTAATTCTTCCTCGATCTTTGAGGAATTTATCCTTTAGTATTTCTTAAATACTTAAGGACTCACTTGACAGTTGCCATGGTTCTGATCCTGGGCTTGCACTGATATCGTCTTGTACTATTCTAGGTACAACTCATATCAATGTTTTTCATACAATATGAAATACATAAATCACCTTTATGCGTATGCATAAAGGATTCTATTTACGCATTATTTCTTTGGGAGTCAAAAGGGCACGTTCCCTTTGAGAAGGGCAACTTGCTAGTCACACTAGAGTCATCCTTCTAATTGAAGTTTATCATCATATGAGAAACTTCCTAGTATCTTTTGTCTATTATTAGGGATTGATATAATCAAATTATATCTTGAAATCTATCAATACAGATTTCCATCCCATGTATATAGACTATGTCTCCCATATACATTCTATCGTTATAGAATGCTTAAAGTCATAACTTTAACGAAGAAATATTCTTTTCATTTCCAAAATTAATATATCATATATATATATATATTCATATATATCACATATATATTTATATATATATATATATATATATATATATATACAAATTTAGGAATATGATTAACTCCCACTAATCTTTTGTAAACCTAGTAAACAAAAGATTCATTTACATCTTTATGAGAAATCAAACGATTTGATCTTTCTCTCATAAGACCCTTATAGCTCCCACTAGCTTGCTAAGATCCATGATGGATGGATCTCTACAACTTACATGTTTTGTGATTCATAGTTTTAGACATATATTATCAAGACTATCTTAATAATGGTTTCGAAAACCCATATTATGTCCAAACATTGAATTACCATTTAGTTGTAGCTAGCAATCTTCGAATTAATTGAAACCAAGACTATCTCAAAGATGGTTTCTTCAAAGTCAACCATTCTCTTTGATTGTAGTCACCTTAAGCTACCAATTAGCTTATGAAGGTTTCATTATTTCGGGTCAAATGGTACTTTACCATTTGCTTGAGTATATATCATATATATACACTCAATGTAGTCATAAGGATTTTCATTCTTATTTCTTTCGAATTAAGAGGTGCAACTCTATGACATAGTCATAAAGTTCAAACCATTCAACTGAGACGGTTTATAAATCCTTCTCGACTACCTTGGAGCTTTTGGTATAGGAACTAGGTTGTTTATATTTGTTGATTACTTTCTTGTCTCTCAAAGAACCCATTCTTTGAGTTCTATCTCTCGTTTATTTGCTCTTAGGCAAATCACATTGTAAGATTACAATGAACTACCCAACAAAACAACATTTGTTAGTTGGTTTATAGAAGCGATATCCAAAAGTTAATTTAAGGATATCCCACAAGATTGTTATCAAACAAATATTGCTTATTAGCACACAACCCCAAATCTTAACATGCTTGAGATTTGTCTTTCTTCCCAACTACATCTTATGGAGTTATGAAAATTTTGGAAGATCTTCTAATTTACAATCATATTGTTTTAGAAGTATATATATCCTATATATGGGTAATAGATAACAACTAACGAACTAAATCTTATTCGAGTTCGTTCTTCTCCTAATGGAGAAATACATTATCTTATGATGCTACTTTCCTTGAAATCTTTCAAGGAAACTGTTCTAAAGTGTTACCTTATCTTGGATCAAATCTAAGGAGGTAAATACTTTAGACGTCTTACTCATCAACTTACATTACTTGAATTCTTTGAAAACTTTTGCAAAGCATTCGGACTTGTGTTTATTCAAAATAAACTATAGTCCAACCGAGAGTGATCTTCGGTGAATGTCAAACAACATGAGTAGTATTATGTTTGTAGACAAGTGCCACTAACATCTAAGTGAATTAACCTCAACAACTTTGTGATTCTTTCTTCTTTTCAAAAGAATAAAGATTCGAACATGTCGCCTCTATACAATTTTAACAAGAAGGTATTGGATCCGGATCTAACAATCCAAAGCATCCATTTATTACCAACTCGTAATTTATGTTTTAGAGGTATCACAACTTTAGTTGGGATTAGTCACTACCTTGCAACCTTTTGGGTTTTAAGCATCATTATATTCTAAACAGTTAACACTACCATATCATCTCTACTATAGAGACAATCAATTAGATTACTATAATCCAATCATTGATTAATAAAGAACAATGTTTTGTCAAACAAAACATTCATCCATCTCTACTATAGTGACGGAATTAAATTCCTTAAAATTGGAATGTAAAGACAATCTTTGGTTTTTCCAATTTATTTGGTAGTTCATATGAGGAAGTAAGTACTATCTGCCTTCGCAGAGATCTATATTTTATTCACGTTCCGAATGTGAAGTACCTTTTCTTCTCTCATATATCTTCTACTTCTTATTAGTCACACTTTTACAACGATTGTAAAACATAGTTACTAATACGGAATCAAGCATTCAAGTAGAAGAACCAACTGTTTTGAACTATTCAAGAACAATTTACAACATCTTCGAAAGGTGTGTTCTTGACACTTGCAACACATTTCTTGCAAATACCCCTTCCAATGTCCATCCTTTCACAAAGAAAGTTTGTTCCTTTGGAGTTTATTTCGCTTTCTTCATTTGACTTCTCCTTTGACTACAATAGTCATGGTCCCTAAACTCCCACTATCTCTCTTGAAACTTATTTCAATTGTATTATACACATCAAACAATTTGGAGAGCGTGTGGTTATTGTTCACTAAATAGTTTACAATAAACTTAGTGAACTATAAGGATAGGGACACAAAGGTGAAGTCCTTGCCTAGTTTCCATCTAGTTAAGTGGTTTATCACTTCAACACTCAATGATTCAAAATCATCATAAGTCCATGTTGATGGACTATTTTTGTCAACCAACCATTATGTTCTAAACATAATTACAAACTTTCAAGAGTTGTACAAGGCAACTCTCATTTCTTCATACAACAATTTGTAAGTGAAGAATCATGGCACATTAAGTGTCCATGCCTTTGTGCTTTCTTCTAAAGTTCCTTGTTCATGTAACAAAGGAACAAGCACTAATGTTTGCATTGATTAAGGGTTGTTCAAAGCAACTCCTATTTCTTTATTCAACAAATTGTAATTGAAGAATTATGACATTAAAAGTGTTGTCCTCTTTATGATAGACCTTTTCTAACATATTCTTCTAATGATACATTATCAATAGGAAGATTGTGAGGATGAGACTACTTAGGTACATATACAAGCCATATAAAGACAATCTATGGTTTTGTAGTACCAAGTCCGGAAACTAAACTTTCGGCTTTTATTTGTCAAGTGTTGGATAACGTTTGCAAATATATTGGTAAATAAATACATAACTAATATAATTTGATTGATTTTAAGCCATTTGATTCGGGTCTTTAAATCAAAATAGCACCACCCACTATTTTTGGCAAATTCCATATCCCTCATTGGAATCCGAGAGTTTTGGAGGAAACTCTTAGTAGGGTATGGGAGGCTCACTATTACCAAGCCCACCTCACAATGATATGATGTTGGCTAGCATTAATAATAATGAGAGAGTACGCTTATTCATTTGCAACTAATGCAAGTACCCATCTTATTTGGCCTCTAGAGAATGTCACCTCACAATGATATGATGTTGGCTCCATTGCACTTAGTTAAGTCATTCCCACCATGCTTAGTTCGTGAAGGGGTTCAAGAATAGCCTCACGATGATACGATGTCGGCCATCCTCGTTGCCTACACTCACCTCATCAAGTATGTATATAGACTCCTCCTGAGTATAAGCATGCACTTTGCACTCCCCCATGATAGGGTGAAGGCGGTGTACAAGTCATAAACGATTGGAGCCTACCACGGTGGAAGGCCACGAAAGAGTGTTCAAAGCACTCTCACGCTTATCAACTTAATAATGGTTTGGTTGAGGGTTTTAGGTCTCATCACATATAAACATACATTTTAATCTCTATTAAAACAATTTTGGTCCTATTACAACTATTGGTCCATATGATTGTTTTAGCTGTATATAATACTCCCACTATGCTTATAAAACGGTTTTTAAAGCAAGAGTATATGATACTACTAACATAAACTTTGCATTCATTTGATGGACTATATAGTTGCCTTTAGGGGTGGATTTTTTTGCCAAATTGCCATGCCAACCGAATTGCCAACTGTGCCATACCGATTTTGTGCCAAATTTTTTGTACCAATCGGTAATGGTACGGTATTGTACCGTACCGAAATTTCATGGTACGGTATTGGTAATGGATACCATTACCACGGTATTACCGTACCATACCGAAAATACAATATAATTTATAATTTATAATTTATATAATACATAATTATATAACACATATTTATAATATTCCAATAATTTGAAAATAAAACCCTACTTATATTAGCATTGTTGTTGGTGACTTTGATCTCTTAAAATTGTGGAAATCAAACACAAAAGAGTTTCTAATTCTTTCACAAATAGCCAAAATATCTTTGTAACCCCCACTTCTACTGTTGCTAGTGAAAATGCATTTAGTCTAGGGAGGAGGGTTGTGAACCCTTTTAGGGTATCCTTGACTCCTAAAATAATGGAGGCACTAGTGTGTACTAGTGGTTGGCTTAGGGCAGGTGAAGTAAACTTCTACAATGAGCAACGGAAAATATGCTTCAATTTTACAAGGAAATAGAAGAAGAGAAAACAAGAAAGATATGCTTTAAGTTTTTTAGTAAATTTGTTATTAAATGGTTTTCAACTTTAATTCTTCTTGCTACTAATTAATATGTTTTCTTTGTTTGTATTGTAGGCTTGACACAAACTCAATCTTCTACAAGTTCAATGCCTCCTCCAAAAGCTTCGACATCTTAAGCTTGAATAACTGATCAATGAATTCTCCTTTTTGAAGTTTACTTCCAATTTTCATTTGGTTTGAAACTTTAATTTCTATTTGGATTGTTAACTTCTATTTGTTTTGGTTCGTAACTTCTATTTGGATTGTAAGCTTAATTTTCATGATGAATCTTGATGCTTCATTTGAATTATTATGTTTGTGAATTGTGAATGATGAATAATAGATGAATTTAATCTATAATGTATGAGATAAAGGTACAAAAAAAAAAGTTTTGCCCTTGAATTGGGTTAAAAAAACAAAAACATATTTTGTCCCAAAACAAAATGGCAATTACCATTGCCATACCATGCCAACCAAATTTTTGGCAATACCGAACTTCGGTATACAGAAAGTTTGGTACGGTAATGGTAATAGATTTTACCAAACCGAAAGTTTGGTACGGTAATTGGTACAAGGGTTTTGGTACGATAACCGTACCGAACCCACCCCTAGTTGCCTTAGGGCCTTAGGATGACTATGAACCTTTGTTTAGATTCAACACGAGCCTTGTGTTGAATCTCGGTCTAGGAATGGTGATTGATTTTAGTTACGCGTTTAATCACATTAAGGCGTGTTGTCTTAGGGGCGTTGGACCCAACTACTTCATTTTCATGCATATCATATAAATCAAGAAAGAAGTACTTCAAAGTAAAGGTGAGCTTATGCTCATTACAACATTTGCATAAAACAAATTACCTTAAAGTAAAGAAGGGCTTATGCCCTTTTACAACATTTGATCAAATCAAATTACAACCAAAATCTAATCTACACATTCCCATGGTTCAAACAAATTTGAAACGGCCTATTACATAACTCAATTATATTAGGCTTAGGTTCATAATCACCCTTTAATTAATTAACACTTTAACTAATTAAATTGAATGCAACATTTTCATTTGGTTTTTGTATCCATAAAATTGATTTAAATGGAGCTAAACAAAATGAAAATCCAATTCTCATTTAAAGAGACAAAACAATTTTGTTCTCTACTTAATTTGGGCCAATATGCAATAACCACAACTTATTTGGGCCATAAAGCAATTAACCTCAACTTTTGGGCTATATTGCAAAACTTTTGGGGTCACTTTGTAAAAACACAAAAGTCCACTACTTCATGTAATTACAACTAGAACCCAAAATTTTAATAATGCAAAAACTTCATTAAAGGAGCAAAACAATTTGTCCTTTAGCTTTTTTGGACCTAAACGTAAAAATGTAAACTTTTGGGCCAAAGTGCAAATACACAAAAGTATCAAAATTTTATGTAATTGCATAAAAGCCCCAAAAGCACCCCACTTGAGGGAGGGCCGGCTTTGGAAGAGGATTAGAGTGATGTGTGTGTTGATTTGTGAGTTTTGACATAAAGCAACAAGTGGTGCAAGTGGTGTGTATGAAAGGGAATTAATCCTTACACACCCATCACCATTTCCATCACCATTCAAATAAATATCTAATGCAATAAATCATTTGAAAAACATAAAACATAAACTTTATGAAATAAATCAAAACTTTGAATCAAAACACAAACATTTTTGTTCTTGGCAAAAATGTCAAGAACAATGAAGAACATTCATGAAAAACCCAAAATTTTTCCATGAACTTTTTGCACCCAAAAACATTCCAAAACCATTCAAACTTTAGGGAAATAACATATAACCAAACTAGGGTACATAGGGGTTCCAAAAGTCACTTGAAAATACTTTTAACAAGTCAAACAAGAACCCAAAAATCCACCCTTTGGATTTGGCCGAAAATTCCCAAAAGCATGGCACCAAATTTTAGCTTCAATATTCATGCTCATATGAACTACATCTACAACATTTGAGATGGCAAATTTCTAACAAAATTTACATTCAAAGAAACAAGAATAAAGCTTGTAACAATTACAACTTTTAAATCAAAGACTATGAACTACAAAACCCAAAAGGATTCACCAACTACTAGACCTAGGCTCTGATACCACTTGAAGGATAATTTTGTGAAAACATGTTCATTTGAATAACATCTATAGCTTGCATTTAACAATTAAAAGGCGGAATCATGCTTGCATGCATTCAAAAACAAAACATTAACCATGAAATTCAAAGCCTAGTAGATTGGTGAACCATTAATCAACTCAAAACAAAGTGAGTTGAGATTTATACCTTTGTAGATTCCTCTTTGTATAAGCAAAGGCTAATCACCCAAAGAGAGGGCCTTCATTCCTTGCATCTTAAATCTATGGATTTGGATGGATGAAAAGGTTTCTCCAAGTTCCCAAAATTGAGAACCTCTAAGTCTCTTCACCAAGGTTAGATTGGAGAAGAAATGAGTGACCTTGGAGTAGTGGGATTACTAGATGCACCCTCCAAGGGGCCGGCCTCTTTAGAGAGAAATGGAGAGACATGTTCTCTCCAATTGTTCTCCAAAACAAACCCTAATGAATTTTGGCTATAAAGTCATATTTATACCTTTATTCATTTGAGTGGCAAACTTGTAAATAAGTCCAAGTTCACTACCCTTAACAATATGGCCGGCCTTAGGGTGTATTTGGGTTGTTTGGGCCTTTGTGAATATTTAGTCATTAAGTTGTCATACAACTTAAGTCAATGGGCTTGACGTTCGAAGCCCATTGGGCCTTAAGGTCCAAAAACTATCCCGAGGTCTTTAACGAACTTATTCGTTTGATTAATTAACATATTAATTAATCCTTGCCATAAATAAATAATTAAACCATTTAATCATTCTTACTCATCTCCATTGTTTCTTCAATCTCCACCTTACACGGTGTGCGATCCATTAGGTTCCTTTTAGCTAGGCAGTGGGCGATTAAAACCATTTCACATCGATTGTGAATTGAAACTTACTTTCAATTCTCCCTTTAGTGATTATACACGTTTAGGGCTTCCACAAACCATGAGTGACACCTAGCAACATATCATGGTTACCCAAGCTAATCAGAAGAGGTGGAGAACCTATTCAGTTTAGGATTACAAATGCAATACGGTCTTTCTCTAATACAATACTCTTGACCACATTGTTTGGTTTGATAGTTTATTTATTCATGTCTACTATCCAATGTGATTCGTGTGCTTATATGATTACCTTGAATGTGATTTGGAACGCTTTCCTAAATCTCATTCATACTTTGGCCAAATATTCTTAATCATATCATAGAGTATTCTCCCTCAAACGGTTTGAAGGTTAGAGATCCCTTGTTGCGCATTCACTTGCCTCCATGACTAAGTGGCTTAACCCCAATGATGTCGTGGACACCCCGATGGGGTGACTTTGACATAATCAAAGATCAAGGACTTAACCACAAGACAGCTGTGATGCCTCAGGTCAAAGGACTACTTTGCATTATCCCAACCATGAGTTCTCATGTGACATGAATATGAGAACTCTTCGTTGATCGTGTTCAGTGAACTCATTCTCTACTGAGCACCTACGTACTTATCTTGATGTCAGACACACCAATGACTCGAGACTAGTCACTCTCCCTGAGAGAAGACACAGGACGTACTGATCTTAACGGACTGTCAATGCCCAATTGGCAATCCTATGATCAGGAACGTTTAGGATGTGTCTACGAAAGAATGGTCTCTTGAATCTAACTTCTTTAGATTGCATTCTCCCAATCACATATTCCTTGGACTTATCGTTTAAGCATATAACATTTATATGAGACGGCTCAACAATAATCTTTGCCCTTTATAGTTAAACTAGATTAGTTTAACATGTAAAATGTCCGTAAAGTATCATCATATGATTGGTTTTAGGGCACATTTCCAACATATACAACATATTACTAAACTTATGAATGAAAAGACAAAAACAAAGAGGGTCGGGCAAGGTTTCACCTTGTCGGGCAAGGCCTATCATCTTGCAACTTCCTATCTTTGTGACTTATAAAGGGGTTTGAAAGCTTAGAAAGAGGGATAGGGGGATGAGTTTACAGAAGGAAATCGATACTACAACAAGATTTAGACAAGGTAGCAAAGCTTTTACAAAGGCTTTTGGTAAGGGTTAATCCCCAAAGGGATGAAGGCTTGGGCTGACTACAGCTTCGTTGAAGGCAAATCTGGCTTGAGCAGAGTTCGTGCTTGTATTTGTTTGTTTGTTTGAGTGTCCTCATCTTTGATTTCTCTTTCTTCTTTTATAGACAGTTTGGCTTGGCCTCCTGTAGCATTAATCTTGCCTGAATGCAGCTTGAAGGGCAATGACTCATTTGCTTTTTACTTGTATTGCCACTGTAAAGTGCTTTTGGGCTGATTAGCTGGCTGGTCTACACCACTTGGTCTCTAGGTAGGTGAGCAAATGGTTCAAATGATCTGCATCTAGTCGGGAAAAGCCCTTTTCTGCCTTCTGGGCTTTGGTTGGGCTTCGGGCTTCTTTCCTCCTAGTCCTTCTTTTGGGCCAACTCCCTTTTGAGCCCAAAGTTCAAGTTTTAACCCAAACAGATGTCACATTTCTAAAATTCAACATTGTATTCTCTAGATTATTTACGGCTTAGTAAGAGATGTTTGAATGGTACAAATGCTTATTAAGATAACTCTTAGTTTGCTGGTGTCGGATAACAATAGCATTTGCCTAGAAAAACCATTACAATTAGTCTTCCTCTTGGTTATATAGTCTTTTATGCTCCTATTTTATCTTGCACATAGATCATTTCCTGGCTCGATTCTGATACCATATGAAATGAGCTGCCTCAATCTTTATGCTGTTACTTCAATGGAGTTGAAAAAAAAAAGAATTGGGACTCATTCGTCTACACGAGTAGAGAATGTCATGTTACAATATGTCCTAGCTATTTCCTATTCCTCCTTCACCTTTATTCAAGGTTCTAAAAGATGCAAAGCGCTGGTCGGACGACGAGTTGAGGCCTAGACAAATTAGTCGGATTTAAGTAAATTTATGATATATTGTATAAATAAGTGCATATTTATACTTAAAACATAAATTGTAAAATAAAATGATATATAGATTATAAAGTATTAAAACATATTGAGAAAATGGGGAAATAAGCATGTGGTGAGTGTTCATTCGAGTATTCAATAAGTCTTTGTATAAGTGTGAGTCGCGCGACCTAGGTCGTGCCTGGGTAGGTTAGGCGGGCGCCTAGATGGGCTAGACGGACATCTAAACAAGTCTAGGCCCCCTTTTTTAATATTCGAACGGTTAGAGATTAATTGATGTGGTGGCCAATTGCCTGGGCGTCTAGCGCCTAGGCAAATATTTTTATAACAGTGACTTTATTAGTTTGATAGTTGCCAAAATCCAATGGTTCTTTCATTTGTCAATTGTTTTACCATCTACTAACATGCGCACTTACTGATAAACATGATTATTTATGGTGCATAGGAGTATACTGTTTAACTATTTTAATTGTTAGATTTTAAGTGTTATATCTTTTATTAAGAATTTAATAATTAAAAAAAAATAGATGTAAAGATACTCTAGAACGTCTTAAAATTTTCAATCGAAGAAGATATAAAAACTTGTAACCATCGGATTCCAAAGTTTAGTATGAAGAAATGTGACACTGCTCGTATGGTCTACGGACCCACATGAGAAGTGAGTGGCTTTCATACTTCTAGTCGTTCAAATGACGGGACGTTTGGAATTTTATCATGGAAGTTGCAAGTTACAGCACATACCAGTTGGAACCGGCACTAGTTTAGTTCTACAACAAGTGGGAAAAAAAGGACTCTGATTTTAGACACGGTGTTTAGAGAGATTTTTTTTTTTCAAATGGACTTTCACTTATTTTATAAAATGTGGAATACTCGCTTGAATATCGGACATTTGAGAAATTACACATGTTTGTGTTATACTTCTCATGTGTGTGCATATTTATGGTATTAGAATGAATGCATAGATTAATTTCATATCATAGAAGAATGGTGAATTCTTCGAGCATCTTCAAAGAATATGTCAAAATCTTAGGTGGAATGCTACTGTATATATTTGACATCAAAAGTTTATCTAACCGAAGTGTTATTTGCTGACTATATTTGAAGGTTTTGTGATTTGAAATCAAATTCGACATCAATGTCAAATTTATTTTTAATTCATTTTTATAGTAGATTCCTTATTCCACTAACATTTTAAGCAATAAAAATTTTGTTTCAACATTTTTTTAATAATTACAAAGCTCTATTTAAAGAATATGATAACATTAAAATTTGGTTAGAGAAATACAAAATTTGACATAAGACTTCAGATTGCCACATCAGTCATCAATTGTAATTTGACTCTTATAATTTGACATTTTATTTGGAGATGGTCTTACATAATTTGTTGTAGCATTGTAACTATTTATACCATATTTAGGGCCTCGTATTTAGACATCGTATAAATTCTCGGGGGACTTAAATGTAATTATGTAATAAAGGAAGGGGCAAATGTGTAATTAGGGGAGAAGTTCTTATTCTATAAAAGGGCAACCTCACCCTCTAAAACCCTAAGTCTCTCCTATCTAGGGCAAAGCTCTCACTCTCTCTCCTTCACTTCTCAGAGAAATATAATACAATCAGTATGGACGTAGCCCAAACCTTGGGGTGAACCACGATACATCTTGTGTTATTTACATTACATGCAGATTCACGGTCGGATTTACGTTGTTCCGAGACCTCCGGTTTTGTGCATCAACATTTGGCGCCGTCTGTGGGAATCGATACGAAAAGTTGTGTCGGTTCTTTTTCATTTTTTCACCTCCGTCGTGGGTCTACAAAATCTGCAAAAAAAAATCCAGAGCTTTCTTAGAAATCTAGACACCCGCAGAAACCAATCTCTCTCTCTGTGACAACTGATCCGTGAGGCCACTCCCATTAAACATCTCTGAACTCTGTCTGATTCCCAATACGAAAAGCCACCGTAAGTGCTTTCCTCACCATTAGTACTTTTCTCCCTTCCCCACATCAAAATTCCCACTTTTGATTCCAAACCAACGGTCCAGATCAACCTCTCCTTCCTCCCCATGTTTCTGCAACTCCGCCCCCATACAATATCGACTCCCCTGCTAATGTGGATATTGCTTTCATGTGTGCCTATTAATGGACCCTATGCACTTATCACCACCATAGTTTCCGCGGACCTTGGAACGCACAGTTCCCTTAAAGGGATTCTCGAGCACTAGCAACGGTTACCGCCATAATTGATGGTACTGGATTGGTTGGTGCAACTTTTGGCCCTCCTCTTCTGGTTTCCTTTCAATGAAGGAATGGGATGCAGTATTTCTTATGTTAATGATATGTGCTCTTATTGCGACGTTCCTTTTATCACGTTTGGTTATAGCTGAAATTTCTGAGAAGATGTGCAAACCAGTACTTGTATCCAGCGGGCAGCAAAGTTTTGGGGGTGAGGATGTCGGCATCGGGTTCGGGGAGAGATTTGGTGCCGGATAGACCGTGCAGGTCGACGGAGGTGCGCCATTTCGGCTTATAAGAAGGATCTCGAGATCGATCCCAATAACGAGGCTCTGAAGTCTGGTTTGGCATTCACTCAAGCTGGTACGGCCTGCTCCCGGGCTGGACCTCCACCCGTGAACCCTGATGCTGAAGCTTTCTCAGGTCTCAAGATGTGGGCCAAGCTCACAACGGACCCGTCGACCCGAGCTTTCTTGCAGCAACCCCATAAAGCTCGAAGCTTTCTCCAATGACATCCTGCAAAGTTATCTCTCAATTAGGCCATTCATGATGCTGCTAGATTTGATCAAAGATAGTGTGGGGGACATGCAAAAGAAAAAGAAAAAGGGAGGCTCTCCTCAAGAGCACATGAGGAACAGAAAAGCAAATAAGAAAAAGGAAAAGATAGAGACAGAGATAATGGATGGGCACGACCAGGCTGTCCAAGAAAAGCAAAGCAGAAAAGGAAGAAACAAAAGGAAAAGGAAAAGAGAAAAGCAAAAGATCTTCCTATTATTACGATTCCTTATGTCTACCAGATAAAGAGACAAAGAGAGTGCAGCAGAAAAAAAACACTGCAAAAACAAGGAATAAACATTCCACCAGAATGATGTAATTCATTTTCCATATCTTTCGGAAACATCTGTATAAATCTCATTAGAAGGTAATATGTATAAACCCCATCAGAGGCTAAAAAAAATAAAAAAAAAGGCAAAGCCCAAAATAAATGGGCGGGCATGTTGTGGAGACGAAGGCCCATAAGCCCAAAATAGCACCAACCAGGTCATCAAAAGTACGCCCAGTACTCCACAATTATTCGGCAACCCGCCGCTATTATCACCAACTAGGTAACCAAAAGTACGGCCAGTACTTCAAAATTATTCGGCAACCCGCCGCTATTACCACCAACCAGGTGATGAGATGTACAACCTGTACTCTAATTTGGCAACTAGCCATTCATGCCACCAACCAAGTGATGAAAGGTATAACCTGTACTCCCCTTCATGCCACCAACCAGGTGATCAAAAGTACGCCAGTACTCCAAATTATACTTGAGCATTATTCATGTCATTCATACATAAACATTCATGAGTATCACTCATGACAATCGTACATAAACATTCATGAGCATCATTCATGTCAACATTCATGAGCATCACTTATGTTAACATTCATGAGCATCGCTCATGACAACATCCATGAGCATCACTCATGTCAACATCCATGAGCATCACTCATGTCAATCAAACATTCATGAGCATCACTCATGTCAAATCAACTTCAAAAGCTTAATTTACAGAGCTCTAGCTTCAAAAGCTTCATTTACAGAGCTCTAGCTTCAAACGCTTCATTTACAAAAGCTCTAGCTTCGAAAGCTTCATTTACAGAGCTCTAGCTTCAAAGCTTCACTTGCAAAGCTTCACCTACAAAGCTTCAGTGCAAGGTATACAAATACCGCATCCGAACAACCGCCACTTCGGCCCATATATGGATCCAATTTGAAGTCTCCAGCCAACATACTCTATTGACCGAAGACTTGGGGGATTACATTATGTACCATATATTGGGCCTTAACTGGGCCTCATGAAAAATACTTGGGGGACTTAGCCCATTACTTATGTATTGAGGAGCGAGCCCTTATTCTATAAAAGGGACTCTCTCACTTTCACCAGAGAGCACCCATTGTTCATGTACTGAGGAACGAGCCCTTATTTTATAAAAGGGATTCCCTCACCACCATTAGAGAGCATCGCCACCTACTAAGCAACCGTCTCGTCGCGAGCATCAACTTTAGCCCATCATTTATGTATTGAGGAATGAGCCCTTATTCTATAAAAGGGATTCCCTCACCATCATTAGAGAACATCAACTCTAGCCCATCATTCATGTATTGAGGAACGAGCCCTTATTCTATAAAAGGGACTCCCTCACCTTCAAATGCTGCTAGCCGAGCCAACCAAGGCAACATAAGCCACGAGCCAAACAGCCTCGCAGCGTGTGCTACTTCTAGTTGAGTGTCATTTCAGATTGAGCACTGCCTCATATCGAGCATCAGTTCAAGACATCATCTAGTTACTTCGGCCCACACATGGACTGAATTTCAAGTCTCCAGCCAAAAGACTCTCTTGACTGAAGACTTGGGGACTACTATTTATACCATATTTAGGGTCTCGTATTTAGACCTCGTATAAATACTCGAGGGACTTAAATGTAATTATGTAATAAAGGAAGGGGCAAATGTGTAATTAGGGGAGGAGCCCTTATTCTATAAAAAGGCCTTCTCACCCTCACAAACCCTAAGCCTCACCTATCTAGGGCAAAGCTCTCACTCTCTCTCCCTCACTTCTCAGAGAAATATAATACAATCAGTGTAGACGTAGCCCAAACCTTAGGGTGAACCACGATACATCTTGTGTTATTTACATTACATGCAGATTCACGGTCAGATTTACGTTGTTCCGAAACCTCCGGTTTTGTGCATCAACAGTAACTAAAAGTTATTTCAAACATTTAAATTGAATAGATAATGAATAATCAATGAAAGAAAATATAAATACAGGTGTGTGGAGAAAAAATGAGTAGAAATTATGTCAATAACCCTTTTTTTTTTTTATACGATGATAGGATTAGTGGTTAGATGTTAGATTAGGGAGCCGACATTGTTTGAACCCACGCCGGAATGCAAAGGCACAACTCCTTTCCACCACTATGGTAAAGGGCCATTTTCAATAACTTCATTGTCCTCATATGTGTAACGATTTAAACTCAAAAGTCATATAAGATGTACAATTTGCAAACTTTTATAGTTGATGACAACTAGCTATGCAAATGGAGTCCATTGAGTTCTCATATGTGCCTCAGTGAAGCAATAGGGCGGCTCATTTGATGGCTTCATTTGTGGGTAGATATGGGAGCACACACATAATGGGTTTGCTTTTCCCTGAATTTCCATTCAATATTCTAGTAGAGGATGTAAACATTTCTATTCGACTTTAAGACTAACGAAATTCTAATCATTTGACAAAAAAGTAAAAATAACATCTTGCTTCACTAAATCAATAATTTAGACATCTAAAATAAGAAAAGATAACTTGCATGTAACACGGTTGTTGAGGTAAAAAAATGTCACACGTAAGCCCAACCAATCATTAAAGCCCATTTGTCATGCAAGCCTCTATTCAAACCCAAATACATGCAAATGTGCGGGATCGAGGAAGAAATATATTTACGAACATGCCAAGCTACAGTAATTAGACTGGATCACGCCATGCCTATTTCTCACGCTAGTCACTATTCACACTAAGCCCAAGTCACATGCCCGGGGCTTGTCAAGTGAATTGTGGTGTGGATGGTTACGAAAGTTCATTAGGCCTATGTGGAGTCAAGATTGGGGAAGACTTTGGGTTGCTTGGGAGCCCAAAAGTCCAAGTCCATGGTCTTTGTGTTCCACATGGGTAATTTTGAGAGAGAATTAGCCTAGTTTGCCTATTTCCCTAGCAAGCAAACCTTCTTAGTTAGGACCAAACCAGATTCCTGCATTGAATGTACGTTAAACCCAACATGTGACAACCCGTCCCTAATTTTCCATGTAATTTCCTTCCCGAGGGTGTAAAATGAAGATTACGGCCTTTTTGGCAAAGTGGAATCTGACATGGACATTGTTGTTTAGTGTTTAATTTTGTTTGTACCATACTTGATCAATCTCAAAACTACCAAGCATAGTCAACGTCATACCTTTAAAGACTCATTAAGGGGTTCATGCTGAGGCACCATTGTTGAAGCATAAGAGTTTCCCTCCAACTAGGAGGCCAATCACAGTATGACACATGTCAACATCAGAATAAAGCTCATAGAGTCCCACATCGACCGCGAACGAAAGCTGGAGACTCTCCTCAACTATAAAAGAAGACCATTCTCCTATAGTTAATTCCTAATGTCATTATTATACTTAAACTAATAATTAGAACTCACTAATGATGATTATGCTTGAGCCTATGAATTGTGTAAACCCTTCACTATTAATGAGAACTCCTCTATTCCATGGACATAGTCAGACTTATGGTGAACCACGTACATCTTGTGTTTGCTTTCTGATCTCTATCTATTTACGTATTATCCTCACCAGGTGACTAGAACAACCGAGCGAAGGTCATAAACTTGACACTTTACGTTGTTCCAAAGTCTCAAGAATTTTGTGCATCAACATTTGAGGCCATCTTTGGGAAGAGACATTTATTCCTACTCTCTTCAACTTTGTCAAGCTGGTTTCCATCATTCATACACTCTCCTTTGACTAGGAATTCCTCTCCAACATGGGTAGTAAAAGAAGCCACAACACATAGAACAACACTCCCCTCATGCCTAGTGTGAGGCAGCGAAGGAATGAGCGAAAGACGTTTACTCTTCAAGCTAAAATTGAAGAGCTTGAGGCCCAAAACAACAAGATAGTAACAAAGAATGAGATCTTCCAGAAGCAGTATAAGAAGCTCTTCGAGATGCTCTATGAGGCTAGGCATACTCAGTTACACAAGCCTATTGTCCATGTGGACGTCAACCATCACCTGGGTGCCCTCCAACATGAGGGGTCACCGATCTTCAACAGGGATATTCCTGATGAGGAGCAAGTTACTCATCAATGTGTTGATCAACGTAAGACTTCTCTTAACCCAGTTTCTTCAACTTGAAGCAAGAAAAGTGGAGGAAGGCATCTCCTTACAGAGGGAATGGAATGATCAAGAGCCGTTTACCATAACTGTTGAGACTTCCTTATACAGCGTGGAGAAAATTCTATCCACATAGGCTCAAGGATCAAAGTGTAGGGCTTGGTCTTCTACCACAACGTAGGCAAATGCCTAATCCAAGAAAGGAACGACATGCCTCTGATGGACATGATGGTGTAGGAGACTTGGGGGATTACCAACAGGCATGCCCTAAAAGCCAGTACAATGAATCTAAGGAAAAGTCACATGCCTTTGGCCAAACTCACTTACTTCCAAGGGATGAGGGAAACTTGCAAATGAGAGTTCTAATGGTGCCTAACTCCACTTCGGACCCTCTTATCCTGTATTTCCTCGAAGAAGTGAACAAACTAAAGGCCGAGCGTCATGCTCAAATCCTTGGCTGGGATTAACCGAGGCTCTGCCCTTTAACAAGAAAGATCCTTGGCACCCCTCTACAAGGAGAAATGAAACGGAAGCTTGGCTTTCAATCTTATACTGGGAGGGAAGATCCAATTAAGCATATCCACCTATTTGAATCCACCATGGCATGCTGAAGACATAGTGATGAGGAACAAAGTCTCATTTTCCCCTCCACTTTCTCTGGTGGAGCCCTTAATTGGTATTGTCGTCTTCAACCTGATACAGTGTAGACCCGGCATTCGTGTTGTGTTTTCCATGTTCGTGTTGTTTTTGTGTCATACCCGATATATTAATGGGCCGTGTCGTGTAACACCCGTTAAAATAAATGGGTAAAATGACCCAAACCGAAATCGACCCAATAATATTAACAGGTAATATGACCCGACCCGTTACTTGTTACCCGTTAAGAAAAATATATTTTAAACCAATAAATAATCAAATGAAAAACATAATACTAAATAAGTATATACATACCATATTGTCACATCCAAAACATAAAAATGCAATTTTTTAATTAATGTAGAAGTGTAAAAAAAAAATACATAAACGCTCGTAATGACAAGCTTTACAACTTTCATGAAGAGCTTAACTTCGAAATTCACCACTATAATCATATAAATCATAGATCAAAATTTAACCGTTGATTGTTGTTTATATTTACGCTTCATTGTTCTCATCAAATTTTGTTTTTTTCAGATTTTCTTTTTTGAAAGCTTGATCTATTAGAGGATGCAAGAAGACGAACGGTTTGGATTGTTGAAATTATATTCAGAGTTTTACAGTTAGTGAAAATATTGCTTGATGTTTATAAAGTTGTTACAAATTATATGACATCGACTCATATTTCAGTTAACCGTAAATATTGAAACGTGATATCAAAGATCTGAACTGTTCATCTTCTTACATTTGCCAGATGATCATGTTTTTCAAAAAAGAAAATTTAAAAAATGAAATTCAGTAAGAAGAATAAAGCGTAAATGGCAATCGACGGTTAAATATAAATTTAAGGTTTATGAATTATAGTGTTGGATTTCGAAGCTAACCCCTTCATGAAAGTTGTAAAGTTTGTCACTATGAGTGATTGTATATTTTTTTTTACATTTTTTACACTTCTACAATAATTATTATTAATTTTATTAATTTTTCCCTCAAATAAAAAACATTATTCACGAAAGTTTGGAGGATTTTAAAAATCTAAACGATAATGCAAGTGTAACCATTATCTACTCGTAGAGGAATAATGATGAATCACGAGTGTTTATATATTCTTTCACATTTTTCATATGTGTATGTAAGTCTTCTTAGTTCTTGCATATACAAATACTATATTAGTTTATTTTAATTTTGGACAACAACATGTTAAGTAAAATTTATCCTAGTAATGATAATAAGGAACTCTTATAATAAAAATAAATAATGACAAAATTTTTTTTTTTAAAACTTATATAAAATAATAATACAAAACTATATATTTAATATAGAATATATTGTATATATTAATATGGCTATTGTATTTTATAATAAATCTTTTAGTAATTAAACTCTAAAATTATCAAAATAAATTTTTTCTTAACGGGTCAAAACAGGTTACCTACGTGTATACCCGTTAATAACAGGTTCTTAACGGGTCACCCGATAATGACCCGATAAGTTATCGTGTTGACCCGAAACCCGTTATTTTCATGTCGTTTTCGTGTCGTGTTAGAAACTGCCGGGTCTAATACAGTGGATTCCTTCACTGAGCTAAGGAGACTATTTGTGGCTCAACATATCTTCTAAGCTGATCGCTTACACTCCGCCGATGAGTTATACACTATTCGTCAGAAATCAAATGAGTCATTGCGTGAATATACCGGTCGCTTCAGTTATAAGTACTTTCGTTGCGTTGAGGCAGATGACAAAACATCACTTAGGGTCTTTATGGTAGGCATGTGTGAATGCTTCTTCAAGTACATGATCAATGCTAACACTTGGAAGACTTACTCTGAAATGATGATGCAATCATGCCTTTGTCGAGACAATGACATACCAACGGAACACTCTTATGGTTAACTCCTATCAACAAGTGGGGAGTGGAAGTCAAGTTCTACCAAGTGAGGAGGTTTTGGCCATTCAGACACCCATTACACCCTTTCCTGCCTCACTTAGCCATTCAAACATCTATTGGTACGATGAATGAATTTTTCTCTCAGTAAGCTCATTACAATGAGAGGGATAAAGGTTCATATCAAGACAACCAGGAGTGAACGTGCCTTCAACTATTATGATCATGGGATCAACCCTCGCTCTTTCAAAATGGGAGGACTAGGTGCTGAAGGAAATACTATTATAAGAAGGCATACACATTACAAATGTTTTGATCCTCAACCGTTTGAAATCTTTTGTAACACAAGCCATTCGACAAATATTTGAAGAAGAGGGAAGTTAGACAACTTCGTTTGAGTCTTTTACATTCCTAGCACTGGAATACTTGGTCTACGATGACCTACCTCTATACTCTAACTTAGAGCGTCAACATGCACACTTTGACACAAAGTCAGTGAAACTAAGTGTTACAACCAACATGGTTCACATATCCAAAGCATAGATTCCTTCATGCATAGCAAAACATGCATAAGCATCATTTATGTCAATCAACATAAACATCATATATTTCAACACATTTATACATAAGCCAATTGAGCTTCGAAAGGGGTCAACATATTTTGTGTCATTCGACACTTGCTATAATGTGCCTCGACACCTTACCTTTAGTCTCACCAACTAGGTGATGAAGGAACTCACCTTCATATCACCAACCAGGTGATGAAAGGTACAACCTGTAATCTAATATCATTCGACAACTTGCCACTTTTATCACCAACTAGGTGATGAAGGAACTCACCTTCGTATCACCAACCAGGCGATGAAAAGTACAACTAGTACTATTAATAAACATTTTTTCCTTAGCAACTCACCATCCTTCCCACCAACTAGGTGAGGAGTGGTACAACTTGTACATGTAAACTCTTAGCATTCACAAATAATAAAAAAACCCTCAAGCCTTACAGCTCAAAAGGAGGATAAGCAAGCTTAATTCAACCCAACTAGGGGAGCACTTATGCCTAATAAGGGTTATAGTCACCAACAAAATCTTATTGCAAGCCAACAAAGGCTTCAATGCATGGTATACAAGCCCTCTTGCACTTGCCCTAGACATTTCCCCTCTGTAACAATGCAAACACTACAACTCGTAGAAAGTTTTGCACACTCTTGATCAAGATTGTGCGAAGCAAAATCAATTTATATGGTTCTTCTGAACCTTCAACCACTACAATGTGTGGCTTGCCTCGCACACTCTTCTTCAAGAGTGTGGAATCAAAATCTATATACGTTGTCTCTCTCATATATTCTTGTCCCTAGTTTCACAAAAAAAAAAAAAAAAAAATCTGCCCAAAAAAATCTGAAATTAATTAATTAATAATTATTTTGATAATTAATTAATTAATTATTAATTATGACATGTGGAGATGGCCAACAAAGCTTCAACACATAAGAGATAACTACAACATGTAAATTGCCTTCCACACTTTTCTTCAAGAGTGTGGAAGCAAAAGCTTCCTAAGGAAGAGAGCTTCCCACACCCTTGAGGGAAGACAGCTTCCCACACCTAAGGGTTTGAGCATCCCACACCCTTGAAAGGAGAGAGCTTCCCACACCTAAGGAAGAGACCTTCCGAGACCCAAGGGTATGAGCTTCCCACACCCAAATTCAAAAAGCCTTCCATACTCTTCTTCAAGAGTGTGGAAGCAAAATCTATTTATGTACTCTTCAAAAAAGCTTCCACTGAAAGCTTCAACAAAAAAATTCAAAAAGCCATCCACACTCTTGAAAGAGTGTGGAAGCAAAATCTATGTGCTTCAAAAAAGCTTCAACTGAAAGCTTTAACAAAAATTCAAAAAGCCTTCCACACTCTTTTTCAAGAGTGTGGAAGAAAAATCTATTTATGTGCTTCAAAAAAGCTTCAATTGAAAGCTTTAACAAAAAATTCAAAAGCCTGCCACATTCTTCTTCAAGAGTGTGGAAGCAAAATCTATTTATGTGGTTCAAAAAAGCTTCAACTAAAGGCTTCAACAAAAATAAAAATAAAAAATAAAAAAGCCTTCCACACTCTTGCTTAAGAGTGTGGAAGCAAAATCTATTTATGTTCTTCAACTTCAACCGAAGGCTTCAACAAAAAATTCAAAAAACCTTCCACATTCTTGCTTAAGAGTGTGGAAGCAAAATCAACATACAAGCTTCAACTAAAATGCCTCACCTACAAAGCTTCACCTATAAAGCTTCAACATACAAGCTTCACCTGCAAAGCATCAAAATAAAAACTTTACCTACAAAGCTTCAACTTACAAGCTTCACCTACAAAGCTCCAACCTAAAAGCTTCACCTACAAAGCTTTAACCAAAAAGCCTCACCTACAATTTACAAAGCTTCACCGACAAAGTTTAACCAAAAAGCTTCACCTACAAAACTTCAACCACTCAAGCTATATGTCCAAAGGAAAAAGCTTCAACCATTCAAGAATATCAAGGCACCTCATTCGCTAACTCTCCTCGCTCGAAGACTTGGGGGACTCCCACTATATGCTACTACACTCCGGTACTTAGAAGTTTCGTGACTACTCAGTGACTTGGAATTCTCAAGTCCCCAACTGAGAAGCTTTCCTCACTCGGGAACTTAAGGGAGCACCATTTGTACCATACTTGACCAATCCCGAAACTACCAAGTACGATCAACGTCATACCTTCAAGGACTCACTGAGGGGTTCATGCTAAGGCACCCTTGAAGAAGCACAAGAGTTTCCCTCCAACCAGGAGGCCAATCACAGCACGACACATGTCAACGTCAAAATAAAGCTCATAGAGTTCCACACCGACTTTAGATGAAAGCTAGAGACTTTCCTCAACTATAAAAGAAGACCATTCTCCTACAGTTAATTCCTAATGTCATTATTATACTTAAACTAATAATTAGAACTCACTAATGATGATTATGCTTGAACCTATGTATTGTGTAAACCATTCACTATTAATGAGAATTCCTCTACTACATGGACGTAGCCTATGGTGAACCACGTACATCTTATGTTTGCTTTCTAATCTTTATCTATTTACACATTATCCTCATCAGGTGATCAGAGCAACCGAGCAAAGGTCACAAACTTTACACTTTACGTTGTTCCAAAGTCTCACTGATTTTGTGCATCAATAAATTTATTTTTCGTATTATCGTAATTAATTTGTACTTGTTATTACAAACGCATGAGCGCATGTTAGACTCGAAATGGATTTGTAACCAAGAATTTATGCTTATTTAAAGTTGGTTAACATCAGGAAAAATTGTACACATATGTGCGAACTAATCAGTGTTAGTGAACAATGTTTTGGATAGGGTGAGCTAGATATTTTTTAGTTTTAAATTGTGTAAATTGGACCATTTCCCACTTTAAAAACAGGTCTCTCACTTACCACACCAACCAATCACCTTTCTCCCTATTTCAAACTCCATCATCAAACCTCACATATTGATGTTTAAACCATCATCATTGTACTCCTCTCGTCCCCACAAGTCCATTCGTACAACCTGACTCGAAAACGAACGAGTTTGATTCCCAACTTGGAGCTCCAACTCGAATCATGGTTCTCCGACATCTTTCTGTTCGAGTTACAAGGTTTTGGAAGGTTTAGAAGCAACCACACAACTCTCCGATGTCCCTAACCTAAGTTTGAAGTCAAGCCAATGTGTAGACACGCGATTTTGGGACGTTGGAATTAGGATCAAGACGTTTGAGCCATTTTCAGTCCATTTCCATATAAAGTACATCGAAAATGGTTGAGATATGAGAAAGTTATGAAGTTTTAAAGTTTTTACAAAAAATTCGATCAACTTTTCCAAATTCCTGCTAATCAGGTGGCGGCGACGGCAACCAGAGAACTGAGGAAGAAGGAGAATATTCCGTTAAAGTTGATAGAATATTCTCACACTGTTACTAATACAGTTGAGGTATTCTGTTAGAGTTAACGAAATATTCCGTCAACTGACAGAATATTCCCTAGGGTTTCTACTAGCACGTGCAAGCGTGTGTCCACGCATGTGGCCAATTGCTGGTGGCGCGTGAAGGCACGTGCCACTTCGTGGTGGCGCATGGTCAATGTGTACGGGTCCGTGACGTCGCATATAATGCTTTCATATATTTAAACCCTCCGTTTGAGCAAACTATGGGGGAGTTTCCCAGCCTTTTCATGTATATTTTAATTAATTAATTAATTAATTATTATAGTTGTTTCACATATATGAGAGAATTATCCCCGATGAGGTTAGGAGGCTACGATTTGACTACGTATCAGTGAGTGGGCATTTGTTATTATATATATATATATATATATATATGTATGTATGTATATATATATATTATAAAGTTTTATGGTTTCCACAAATGCTTTTGGATTTAATATTATGCCTATCATGCCATGTTTTATTTCATTTTAAAAGTGCTATTATATTGTTGAGACTTATAAATTGTCATGGCATGTTCATATACATTTTACCTGCTCATCATGCATGCTTGCACCGGTGTAGTACTAGCCCCGGGCTAGGGCTAGGCTTCACGTGTATGGTCACATCGCACTGCACACTCACTTTGGACCCATTGTAGGTGCCAATGCTATCATAGGTTGCAATAGGCAACTAGGACTCGTATGTGATGCGCCTAGCGCCAGTCTTCATGTGATTATAGTACTAGAGCGTATTTATGATTACACCCAGTCCTGTTTATGTCAGTATGTTAGCATAGATTGATGAGCACCTAATTTTCATATGTCACGGTTGAGATGTTATGATTTGTTGTGTTTCTTGAATTATTGTTGATTTACATTTGATTTCATACTTATACATAGTATGATTTTTTTGGAAACGATACATGTTTAACAGCGAGGGATTAGTATGTTCAAAAAATAAATGTGTTTCATAAACCTTTGTTTTTGCCCACTTACACTTTCTGTTTTACGCCCCTCCAGGACTTAGTTAGCTGAATCTTTTGTGGCATACGAGGGATCTTTGGCGATTCTGACATTCTCTTGAGTAAATGTAGGAGTTTATTTCCAATTGTGTACTAAGTATCTTAATTAAAATCGACTACTCTACTTATGTCATACTGTCATCTATGCTCTGACTACTTATGTATTATGGGTTCTTCTCACTACTGTGCACTCTCTTTATTAGCTTAAATAAATTCTAGCTTCGGTTTAAATTTATTCGTACTTCTTCCACCTCACGTTTTCTTTGGCTACGTCACCTTCGAGTGTCGGCCAGCATGCCTCGACTCCGGTCGGGGTGTGTCACAGTAGGTTAGACATTTAATGCTAACTTTCCCTTCCTAGCTTGCATAGACATCCAACATGTGAAAGTTGTGAGGCGCATTACCATAAGTAGTGCTTGTGGAAAGCCGGCCTGGGAAAGTTACACCTCTGGAAGAAGCAAACTACAGGAATCAACAATGCATCTATCTTACACCAAAAAAGGAATAACATGAGAGTTAGGGAGAAAAGAGGGGAAAACCAAGCCACATAAGGGAGATTCCCTTTAAACCTAGAGAAGAGCCCTTCACTTACATAAAGAGTGAGAATCCATTAGAGAAAGGGGAAAATTAGAGGTAACACATAAAAGAGGAAGAGAACGCAGAGAGACATAGTTAAGAAGCAACACCCAGGAAACATACCCAGAGAACTCCATTAGTCTAGAAACATCCTTTAAGCCTCAAGAATCAACATCCATACAACCTTAGTGTTTCCCACAACTTTCGACTAAAATCCCAGCCATCATAAGCCTTGCTGCTACCCTAGGAAACCCATATTATTTACCAAGAAACACCATGCAACCATGCCATCTCTCTCTCTCTCAACATGCTAACGGATGAACTTCTAGCTTCCACACCACGCTTCTCTTGATCAAGTCATTATTTGCCTAAGTCATGCTATCTCTGAGTCGTTGATCTAACCGTGATATTTCCTAAGATAAGCTAATTCTTTCGAAATATTCCGAGACTTGGTACAAAACCAAACCAAGGGAGACAAGAGGACATTTTCAAAGCCCAAGTCCACCTCAACCTAAAATTCCCCGAACAATGGTTTATATCTTCTTTCTCATGTGATGAGAGATGAAAAAAATGTAAATGGAGAGAAACCCGTTACATGTAAGTTTTTGTCCAAATAAAATGATGTCAAGAGAGTTATTAGTTTTATATTTGATGTAATAGATGTGAAGTGCGATCATCTAAGGGTTAAACTTTTCCAAAATGTCGGAGAGAATTTAACCATAGGAGATAATGTATGCGATGTTACAATATAATGTTTGTTGAAACTTTTCCCATTTGTAGGAGAGCATTCAACCCTCTTTTGAAAACCTATATATTGTTCTCAATTTTGTTACTCATATTTAACTACTTTATCTAATTAAAGTTGCCACCAACTCTCTCTTATTATATCAATATTACATTTTTTTTATATCAAGATATTCACACTAAAATGATTGGATAATAAATTAATTATGAACTCGCTATTTATAATATTTATATACTTACAAAAATACTAATATTAATGTACCGTAGTACTAATCGTTAATATTACACCTTTAATACTGAAAAATGTTCAAACTTTTTCGTGTCTGTAAATCTAATATCACATCAGTTATGCGCGCGCACACGCATATATAAGGGAAGTTATAGTCGAAGCTGGCCCATTGGCATGTAACGCTGTCTGGTCCTGTGTCCTCCTGAGTCCTGAGTCTCCTGACAAAGGTGACGAAAGAAGAATCGTTTCAGAGTGTGGGGTTAGGCAACATCGCGTTGGAGCTCGAAACCACGGTTTTCTCGGGTCAGGTAGGTTTGACCAAAAGTCGTCGAAAACCGAAGCCTCCACCCTTGGAAAGCCCAGCGCACACCCTCCTTTCTTCTCAGCCCACCCATTCTCTCTCTCCCTCTCTCCCTCTCTCCCTCTCTCTACACTGTAACGCTTCTATAATCTCAAGAGTCTCACTCACAAACATAAAGCAACAGAACAAAATCAGAGCACCCTCTCTCTCTCTCTCTCTTATCTACAAGAAGCTTCCGTTGTTTTCTCCTAAAAACCCCTTTCTCTCTCTGAAAAGCTCAAAGCTTTTGGGTTCGGTGGGGTTGAAAATGGCGGAAAGTGGTGGGTTCGAGGGGGACCATTTGGCGGTGACAGAGGGGACTAGCTTCTCTCAGCTACTCTTCGCGGCCGACGAAGTCGTTAACCTTGCCGTGAACTCCGACCAGACCTTTAACTACACCTGCTCATCTACTTATCCTACCGAGATTAAGCCACCCAAAATGCTCTGCTTCGGAAACTACGACCACCAAACCGACGTTAACGGTGTCGAAATTGGGTTTTCAGAAACCGCCAAGAAATCAGCCGTCACATGCAGCGGCTCCTCCTCCGTTTCTTCCACAAGCACCGCCAGCATCAGTGCATTGCCCAAGTCCAACAATGTCAGCCATTAATTCCTCATTTCTTTTAAAACTATTTTTCTTTCTTTCAAAGTTTCTGAATTTTTCTGGGTTTATTGGCAGAAAAGGCGAAATGGGTTGGCTCCGATCAGCAACACAACTACTCCGACAACCCAGAGAGCCACTAAAAAGACGAAATCGGAGAATCGCACGTCGGCCGGCAACGGAAAGGTACGACCTTTCAACAAAGACCAAACCCCATAAGTTCATCTGCGGCACTGCATGCTACTCTCTCTCTCTCTCTCTCCCTCCCCCCACAACTCACACCCTCTGCATGCTCTTCTCTCTCTCGCACTCTCTCTCTGCCATTTCTGCAAAGCAGAACAATTTTCGTCTCTGTTTTTACCACATGGTTTCTGGTTTTCTGAAAATGTATAGAGGAAAGAGAAGCTCGGAGAACGAATCACAGCGTTGCAGCAGCTCGTTTCACCCTACGGCAAGGTGGAATTGCAAAACCCCAAATCAAGCCACCCGATTAATTATTTTTTGGCAATATTTTTGCAAATTCATAGAAAATATCTGATTTTTTTTCTTCTGGGAACTTGGAAAATTGGGTGTGTTGCAGACGGACACGGCATCAGTGCTTCACGAAGCGATGGGATACATCAGATTTCTGCAAGAGCAGGTTCAGGTGCTGTGCTCGCCTTACCTTCAACGCCTGGAGCCTCCTTCATTACCTGTACATGTAAGTACCAAAAAAACACTCTCACTGTCAGAATGTTTACTTCTACTTGTTTTCCACGTCATCTAGTGACGTGTAATAGACAGTAGTCGTAGTGTGGGACCCGGAGTGATTGTGACTTCACTGACTTTGGTCATGTCATGAAAATTTTAGACAAAAGAGTGACGGTGTCTGTAGATTTTGGATTTTTCACATTTTAGAAAATGCTACTTCCATCTGAAAATTTAAAAAAAATAATGTTGCCCTTATCATATTTTTCATACCGTCTTGCAAACATTTTTCTTACAGAAATAAGACTCATCAAACATGTAGGTTCTATTTTTATTAGAGATATCGTACAAATAACGTTTTAAAAGACGTTAGACGTTAATCGAGTCGCGGATTAGAGCTTAGTGGCTAGGCATGACATATGCGGGGGCCCAAGCAGATTTGGCAGACTAGGCTGGCTAGGCATGACATAGGTGGGGCGGAGAGGATCCTCTTGACCAGCCTATCGGGCCATTCATTTTTTATCCAACGGTTATAATTATTATAACTTTTAGAGGGACTCGCTGTTTGTAGCCGTTAGATAAAAAATGAACGGTCCGATAGGCCTGGTCAGGAGGATCCTCTCCATCTACTCAGGAGAGGATCCCAGTCTTGGGGGGGCTATGTAGACTAAGAGGATTAGACGGATTTAAGTAAATTTATTATATATTGTATAAATAAATGCCTATTTATACTTAAAAACAAGCATAATTATATTGGGTAGATAAATTACAAAATAAAATAACATATAAATTATAAAGTATTAGAATATGTTGAAAACATAGGGAACAAACATATGATGAATGTTCATCCAAGTATTCAAGAAGTATCTTACATTTATTGGAAAAATAAAAAATACAATAAAAGTTATCCATTTTCTGTCTAAGTCAAAGTTGCAACCTAAACGAATTTAGGTGGTCTAGGTTGGGGCCTAGGAGAGCTAGGCAGGTCTAGACATGGATTTTTTAAACAGTGTACAAATGTAGTATAAAAAATGTGATAGGTGTATTTTTTTTTATCAAGAATCTATTTGTCATAATCAATTTAGTGTATGACTAGTGCTTGGCGGAGAAAAACAGTGCTTACAAATATAATATGATAAGTGTAGTATTTTCGATGAATAATTTATTTGTCATAATCAATTTAGTGTATGACAAATTCTTAAAATTGGTCCTTGTCATAATCTATTTGTCGTAAAAAAAAAAACAATCTTAAAATTGATCCCTGTGGTTTACTTTTACCATTGGTAGTGATATTTACACTACAATTTTCTTTTTCTGCACTGATTACCTAATTTATGTTTATTCATTATTCTGACGTGTTCAATCCAACACCATACACCATCGGAAGAATGAAAATCACTTCCCTAAATATCGATGGTTGTTGAATGACCAGTCCTCATCAATTTGTATAACTTGGCACTCCACATGCAAAAATCACGGGCATCATGTTTTCATATCAGAAGGAAACGACAAGGGTAAAATCGATAAAATAACAACCCAAATATACAAGTTACTAGTTTCTAGTTACCGTAAAGCACATTGACCATTTGTAACTTTTGGCCTTCCATGTTTTCGCTACTTTTTTCTGTGTTTGAAACTTTTAGGGTGGAGTTGGAGAGGTAAAACAAGAAGCAGGAAGAAGCGACCTGAGGAGCAGAGGACTGTGCCTGGTTCCTATGGAGTACACAATGCACATCGCGAACAGCAACGGTGCGGATTTTTGGTTACCCGCCATGGCCACTAACACCAACATTAATCCTGTGTCATCTCCTTCAACCAATTATCGAATGGAATACTAGTACAAACTAGAAAGAAACAAGCATGTTTAGCTTAGCTAGTTAAGCTAGTGGGGAAGGAAAGGACGGCGTGGGCTTGGTAGAGGGAGGCAGAGACGTCGAGGAAGATCGATGAGTGTCCGATCAGATGAAGATCAGATGAGGGTCAATTTCTGGAAATCGGGGAAACCTTTCTGGAGGAGAGGCTGACTGAAAAAAAAAAGAGAGAGAGATGAGGGTCTGATAAAAAGAAAAGTCGATGCTTTTAGATGAGGAAAATGGTGGTGGGTGGAAAAATAATAGAATATTAAAAAGGTTTTGTTGTTAAATAATAAAATATTGTAGCATTTGTTAAATTAGAAAGTGTCGAGATGAAAAATTTAAAAATTAACTCAAACAACTTTTGCACAATGCTCATCGGCTATTTTAGCAAAAAATTAACTTCATTGGCATAGATGCTTGGGTACATGGTGCGCCGCCCAGTGAGGGTGCCTGCTCGTTTTGGTAATTTACAAGCCTAGCTACAAATTTGGCATGACATCTTAATTTTTTGAAAGAGTAGGGGAAAAGTGCAAAAAGGAGTACACAGAGTGAGGCAGGGCGATAGTGAAAGGAAATGAAATTAAGAGGAAAATTGAAATATGAAAGGTTTACTATCGTTTAGTGCAAGGAAAAAATAAAGTTGAGCAATCTCACAAGATGAAGGCACAAAAGTGTTATAGAGAAATACTTTTGAGTATTGTAATCGTCAAAAAGTCCAAAACTGCCCTATCTTCTAGCGAGAAGTGGAATTTATAAGCACTTACTCATGACAAAATTTTTCCTTCAATTGACTTATTGACTTGCCAAAGATTTTGTAACTGTGAATACAAAGATCTTGATCTTGCGTAATCCTGAGGAAAAAATTCATCACGCTGTATTTCTTCATCGTTTCCCATGTTTCAATTTTTCTCTTCCTTTTTCCAATCCAAGAGGCCTTAACTTGTTGCCATCAAGCTGATGCTCTTTTTCATAAACGCATGGCCATCGATCCCACCTTTTTTTGTCTTCTGGAATCTCTTTGAAATTAAAAATCTCCTTTACTGTTGTCAACCAATTTAAGACGTCATCCGGTTGCATCCCACTGTGAAACTTAGGGATTTCAATTTGAAATCCGAAATCAAAGCTGTTGATGCACAAAATCAGCAAGGACTTTGGTACAACAGAAAATGTTAAGTTTGTGACCTTCACTAGATTGCTCTGGTCACTAATATGGATAAGTATGTAAATGGATAGAGATAGGGAAGCAAACACAAGATGTACGTGGTTCACCCAAATTGGCTACGTCCACGGAGTAGAGGAGTTCTCATTAATTGTGAAGGGTTTACATAAGTACATAGGTTCAAGCTCTCATTTAGTCAGTACTAGTGAATGATTTAGTACAAATGACATTCGGAAATATTGTGAGAGAATGATCTCTATTTATAGAAGAAAGTTTCTAGTTTCATTCTGACATTGACACGTGTTGTGATTGGCTTCTAATGTTGACACGTGTCGCGCTATGATTGGCTTCTGATGTCGACACGTGTCACGCTGTGATTGGCCTCCTGGTTGGAGGGAAACTCTTCTGGGTCCTTGATGGTCTAACGTTGACCCGTGCTCAGTAGTTTCGGGATCGGTCAAGTATGGTACAAACAATGCTCCCCTAAGTTCCCGAATGAGGGAAGCTCCTCGGTTGGGGACTTGCAAGATCCAAGCCATTGAGTAATCACGAAACTTCTAAGTACCGAAGTGTGGTATCATTTTCACTTACCTTATGTGTCTCATACGTAGATGTGGCATCTTCTCTGGAAGTACTTTTCCTCTATCTAGGGGTGGTGTCTTTAACCGATGAAGATGCACAAGGTAATGTATCAATTTCACTTGAAGCTTACTTGTAGTTTCAGGCTTGGTCAAGTGCGATACAAAACCCTATAGTAGGAGTCCCCCAAGTGGCCGAGCTAGGAGATTTGTCTAAAGAGGTAACAAACAAGGTAAGCAATCAGACTTCCAAGCAAGCAACCTGGATTGGAGGTTTGACTTCGGCTTCCGGTTGATTGTTCTCCTTCTCCTTATGTTGTAAACAACAACAAGGATAAGGAGAAGCAAATGGAGAAAAGATGATATGAGATACTTTTTCTTTTGAAGAAGTAACTTTCCACAAGCTTATTGTTGAACTGGGCTGGAGGGTTTTCTGGTTTCCTCCAGAGTATAAGGTCGACTCAAGAATTTGAAGGTCAAAACAAGTCCATCAAATCAAGAGTGTGTTCGACCTTGATGATATGGGATACTTTTGCTGTTGACGAAGTAATAGATGAATTGGCATGTGTTCTGTTGCGCTTGTCTCCACATGCTTCCTTGTATCCTTCTCACTTTCCCTATCCGTTCCTCAGGCAGATGTGGTATCTTTTCTGGAAGCATAAGATGTTGAAGATGAGTACTCGAGAGCAATGCTAGGTAAGTAATCAGGCAAGGGGTTCTAGGCAGTCAGTTCCTGACTGTAAGCTTGATTCCAAGTGCTGATTGATTGTTCTCTTTCTCCCTATCTTGCAGGTAAGAACAAAGGCAAAGGAAAAGACAGGGAAAAAGCATGATATGAGATACTCTTGCTTTTGACCCTGATGATATGAGATACTCTTGCTCTAGTGTGGCTGGTTTGCATAGGTATTATTGGGGGGGGGGGAAGAAAGCTGAGTATTTCGAGAGGCTTCGTTGGGAGTGCCCTCTCAGATATGAGGAATGGTTGAGCATTTTTGCAGGTCTGCCTGTCCGTGGAGGATGGAGGTCGACATATATAGGATTCTCCCTAACAACAAGTATTAATGCTATTCCTTTACCCTTCTTGGTCATAGCAATGTAGTGGGAGCTGCAAGCTTCATGTGTTTTAACTTTGTCAGAGCACTTTGAAAAAGTGGTATGTGGTATCTAGAAAGCTGATGTTGCGGTGAAGATTGCAGACAAGCTTTATCCAAGGAAATCTGGCTCTCGAAGTTCGGAGAGTGATGCCTCTTTGTTTTTCGAACAAGCAATCATGTTGGGGATCTGGCTCTTGAGATTCGGAGAGCGGTGCCTTTTTAATTTTTGAGAAAGCAATCCTGTTGGGAGTTTGGCTCATGAGATTTGGAGAGCGGTGCCTCTTCGATTTTTGAGAAAGTAATCCTATTGGGAGTCTGGCTCTCGAGATTTGGAGGGTGGTGCCTCTTCGATTTTTGAGCAAGTAATAATGCTATTCCTTTACCCTTCTTGGTTATAGCAATGTAGTGGGAGTTGCAAGCTTCACATGTTTTAACTTTGTCAGAGCCTTTTGAAAAAATGGTCTGTGGTATTTGGAAAGCTGATGTTGCGTGTGAAGATTGCAGACAAGCTTTATCCAAGGAAATCTGGCTCTCGAAGTTCAAAGAGCGGTGCCTCTTTGGTTTTTAAATAAGCAATCCTGTCGGGGATCTGGCTCTCGAGATTCAGAGAACGGTGCCTCTTCAATTTTTGAGAAAGCAATTATGTTGGGAGTCTGGCTCTTGAGATTCGAAAAGCGGTGCCTCTTCGATTTTTGAGAAAGTAATCATGTTGGGAGTCTGGCTCTCGAGATTCGGAGAGTGGTTCCTTTTCGATTTTTAAACAAGCAATCTTGTTGGGAGTGTTTTCTCGAATGTGAGTAAAGGTTGGGCATTTTTGCCAGTTTGCCTTGCCACGGAGCACAGAGGTTGACACACATTGAGACTTTCTAGTTATCAAGCAGTGGTGCTGTTCCTTTACCCTTGTGGGTAATAGTAGGGTAGCTGGACCTCCAAAATTTATGTGTCTAAACTTTGTTAGAGATCTTTGGTAAAGTTATCTGTGGTACCCGATGAGCTGATGTTGCGTGTGGAAAGTGGTGTCTCTTCAAAATCTGAAGAGTGGTGCCTCTTCGGAATCCGGAGAGTGATGCCTCTTTGATTTTTGAACCAACGGCCCTGTTGCCCTTTCTTTTATAAGGACACCAATTGTGTGCAAGGAGTTCATTCAGATAGTTATTGCTTGTAGGAATTTTCCCCTTACTTCAGAGATTTATTACACCTCATTTCTCCTTTATCATTTCTGAGAATGTCTGGCCCATCTGACCGTCGTTTTGACTTGAACTTTGGTGAAGAGGCAGCCATGCCTTCTCAAGACAACATATGGTGCCCATCCTTCTTATCCCCCATTGGTCCTCTTACCGTTATGGACTCTGTGATGAAGAATGATATGACCTCTGTAGTGGTGGCCATGAACCTTCTCATTCCCAAAGATAATATATTACTTTCCAAACGGTCTGATCAGTTAGCTATTCAGGATTCTTTGGCTCTCAGTGTTCAATGTGCAAGTTCTGTGTCTAATATGGCCCAACGCCTATTTGCTCAAACCCGCCAAGTTGAATCAGTGGCGGCTGAAGTGATAAGTCTCAAACAGGAGATCAGAGGGCTCAAGCATTAGAATAAACAGTTGCACAGGCTCGCACATGACTATGCTACAAACATGAAAAGGAAGCTCGATCAGCTGCAGGAATCTAATGGTCAGATTTTACTTGATCATCAGAGGTTTGTGGGTTTGTTCCAAAGGCATTTATTGCCTTCGTCTTCTAGGGTTGTACTGCGTAATGAAGCTCCAAATGATCAACCTTCGGTGCCTCATCATTCTGGGGTTCTGCCTAATACTGAGGCTCCGAATAATCACCCTCTGGTGCCTCATCTTTCTGGGGCTCTGCCGACTACTGAGACTTCTCCTGAGCAACCTTCGTGAAGGCTCCCTCTTGTTTGTTTATTTTGATTCATGTATATGTACATATTTGTAACTTATTGGAGATATCAATAAACAAGCTTTGCTTCATTTCAACGTATTGTGTTAAATACACCAAGGCCTTCTTCATTAAGTTCTTTGAATTTTTCCTTTTGTTGAAGCTTGTATGTTGAAGCTTTGTGAGTGAAGCATGTAGGTTGAGGTAGTGCTCCCTTAATTTGCCGAGTGAGGAAAACTTCTCGTTTGGAGACTTGAAAAATCCAAGTCACTGAGTGGTCGTGAGACTTCCGAGTATCAAGATGCAGTAGCATATGGTAGGAGTCCCCCAAGTCTCCGGTCGAAAGAGTTGACGAATGAGACATTTCCTTTCTAAGTGGTAGCCCAAAACTCCTTCTTCATATATATTTATTATGAAAGTTGTTAGGCCCAAAGAAGATGAGGCCTAGGCAATTTTTTTTTCTTCGAATTTTCGAATTTTTGAATTTTTGAATTTTCGAATTTCCGAAAAAAAAAAAATATATATATATATTAAAGCTTTGTAGGTGAAGCTTTGAGGTTGAAGCTTTGTTGGGCACCATAAATTGATTTTGCTTCACACTATCTTGATCAAGATAATGTGAAGCTTTTGTAGGTGAAGATTTTGTGGGTCAAGCTTTTGTAGGTGAAGCTTTTGTGGGTGAAGCTTTTGTGGGTAAAGCTTTTGTGGGTCAAGCTTTTGTAAGTAAAGCTTTTGTGGGTAAAACTTTTGTAGGTCAAGCTTTTGTGGCTCAAGCTTTTGTAAGTGAAGCTGTTGTGGGTGAAGCTTTTGTAGGTCAAGCTTTTGTGGGTCAAGCTTTTGGAGGTGAAGCTTTGGAGTTGAAGCTTTTGTGTTAAAGCTTTTGTGGGTGAAGCTTTTGTGTTGAAGTTTTTGTAGGTGAAGCTTTGGAGTTGAAGCTTTGTAGGTGAAGCTTTTGGAGTTGAAGCTTTTGTTGGGTACCATGAATTGATTTGCTTCACACTATCTTGATCAAGATAGTGTGAAGCTTTTGAGAATTTGTAGTTGTTCTCTATTGATGAAGCTTTTGTTGGTAAAGCTTTTGTGTTGAAGCTTTGTAGATGAAGCTTTGAAGTTGAAGCTTTGTAGGTGAAGCTTTGGAGTTGAAGCTTTTGTTGGGTACCATGAATTGATTTTGCTTCACACTATCTTGATCAAGATAGTGTGAAGCTTTTGAGAATTGTGGTTGCCTTCCATTGATGAAGCTCTTGTTCGCACCATAAATTGGTTTTGCGTGGTTGAACTCATTTGATGAAGCTCTTGTTGGCACCATAAATTAGTTTTGCTTCACACTGTTTTGATCAAGAGTGTGTGAAGCTTTTGAGAATTATGGTTGCCCTCCATTGATGAAGCTCTTGTTGACACCATAAATTGGTTTTGCTTCACACTGTCTTGATTAAGAGTGTGTGAAGCTTTTGAGAATTGTGGTTGCCCTCTATTGATGAAGCTCTTGTTGGCACCATAAATTGGTTTTGCTTCACACTGTGTTGATCAAGAGTGTGTGAAGCTTTTGAGAATTGTAGTTGAACTCCTTTGATGAAGCTCTTGTTGGCACCATAAATTGGTTTTGCTTCACACTGTCTTGATCAAGAGTGTGTGAAGCTTTTGAGAATTGTAGTGTTTGCATTGTTACAGAGGGGAAATGTTTGAAGCAGATGCAAGAAGGCTGAATAGCTTGATCTTCGTATGCTATGCACTGAAGTTGTTGTTGGCTTGCAATAAGACTTTGTTGGTGATTATAACTCTTGTTGGGCATAAGTGCTCCCCTAGTTGAGTTGTCAAGCTTGAGAGTTTTTGATTATTCGTGAATGCTAGGAGTTCACATGTACAAGTTGTATCACTTGTCTTCTGGTTGGTGGAATGAATGGTGAGTTGCTTTCATCACTTGGTTGGTGGTACGAAGGTGAGTTCTTTCATCACCTTTCATCACATTTCATCACCTGGTTAGTGGCACGAGGATGAGTTCCTTCTTCCCCTGTTTTGTGGCATGAATGGCAAGTTGCCAAATGATATTAGAGTACGGGTTGTACATTTCATCACCTGGTTGGTGGTATGAAGATGAGTTCCTTCTTCACCTGGTTGGTGGCATGAGTGGCAAGTTGCCAAATGATATTAGAGTACGGGTTGTACATTTCATCACCTGGTTGGTGGCATGAAGGAGAGTACGGGTTGTACATTTCATCACCTGGTTGGTGGCATGAATGGCAAGTTGCCAAATGATATTAAAGTACGGGTTGTACATTTCATCACCTGGTTGGTGGCATGAAGGAGAGTACGGGTTGTACATTTCATCACCTGGTTGGTGACATGAAGATGAGTTCATTCTTCACCTGGTTAGTGGCATAAGTGATAAGTTGCCAAATGATATTAGAGTACAAGTTGTACATTTCTTCACCTGGTTGGTGGCATGAAGGAGAGTACGGGTTGTATATTTTATCAACTCGTTGGTGGCATGAAGATGAATTCCTTCTTTACCTGGTTGGTGGCATGAGTGGCAAGTTGCCAAATGATATTAGAGTACGGGTTGTACATTTCATCACCTGGTTGGTGGCATGAAGGAGAGTACCGGTTGTACATTTCATCACCTGGTTGGTGGCATGAATGGCAAGTTGCCAAATGATATTAGAGTACGGGTTGTACATTTCATCACCTGGTTGGTGGCATGAAGATGAGTTCATTCTTCACCTGGTTAGTGGCATGAGTGATAAGTTGCCAAATGATATTAGAGTACAGGTTGTACATTTCTTCACCTGGTTGGTGGCATGAAGGAGAGTACGGGTTGTACATTTTATCACCTCGTTGGTGGCATGAAGATGAATTCCTTTTTCACCTGGTTGGTGGCATGAGTGGCAAGTTGCCAAATGATATTAGAGTACGGGTTGTACATTTCATCACCTGATTGGTGGCATGAAGGAGAGTACGAGTTGTACATTTCATCACCTGGTTAGTTAGAGTAAGGCCAAGGTGTCTAGGCACATTGTAGCAAGTGTCGAATGACACAAAATATGTTGAACCATTTCAAAGCACAGTTGGCTTATGTATGAATGTGTTGGAATGTATGATTGAACGAATATACTGTGAAGTTGTTCGTTTATTTATATAGTCTTGTTGACATATACTTAGACTTTGTTTCATGTTGGAAGCATTCATGTTGAAGCTTTGAACCCTAGTGTTTCATTGCTAGGAATGTAAAAGGATTAGGATCGAGTCGTCTAAATCACCTCTTTATTGAATTCATGCCAAATAGTCTTCGTTACATAGGATGCTGAACGGCTGAAGCTTAACACTTGGACAATGTGAGTTTACTTGTAATAGTACTTCAAGTGATCAGCGTTTCATGGATGGCTAAGGGCCTTGCCATCGGAGCTTTTAAGCTTGTAGGAGCCAGGGCGACTGATACCAACAACTTCAAACGGTCCATCCCAGTTTAGATTGAGTGTTCCTTCACTCGGGACTCTGTCGCAGAGTACTCTTTTCTTCAATACCCAGTCCCTCACTTTGAAAGAACGAGGTTTGACCCTTGAGTCATAGTAGTTGGAGATGCGCTGCTTGTAGGCGACATTCCTCAAGTGACCCTGGTTTCTGTTTTCCTCGACTAGATCTAAGTTGAGGGTAATTTGTTTGTCATTTTCGCTTTGCACATAGTTCTAGACTTGGAACGTTGATTGCTCAAGCTTAACTGAGACAACTACCTCTGTACCAAAGGCAAGTGAGAATGGGGTTTCTCCTGTTGATGTCCGATACGAAGTGTGGTATGACCAAAGAACTTGGGGTACAAATTCTGGCCAACAACCTTTAGCTTTGTCCAAGCTGGTTTTCAAAGTTCACTTGATTATTTTGTTGATGGCTTCAACTTGTCCATTAGATTGGGGATGAGCTGGAGAGGTAAAACATAAGTTGATGTTGAACTTAGAGCAGAACATCCTGAACTTATTGTTGTTGAACTGTCGCCAGTTGTCAGTGACTATCGCATTGGGAATGCCGAATCTGCAAAGGATGTTTTTCCATACGAAGTCTTCTATTTTTGTCTCGGTAATGGTTGCCAAGGGTTCTACTTCAGCCCACTTTGTGAAGTAGTCAACTACAACGATTGCATAGTGAACCTTGCCCTTCCCTGCAGGCATTGGGCCGATCAAATCAAGTCCCCATTGGGTGAAGGGCCAATGGCTGATCATAGGAGTGAATGGCTCGGGAGGGGAGTGAGGAATAGTTGCATAGCGTTGACACTTATCACATGAGCGGGATATTCTGATGGCATCTTGGTGGAGTGTTAGCCAGTAATATCCTTGGCAAAAAGCCTTGTGTGTTAGGGATCGAGATCCAGCATGATCTCCGCAGACTCGTTCATGTATTTCCCGATGGACAGTTTCCGCCTCTGCGGGCGTAAGGCATCTTAGGTATGGTAGGTTAAAACCCTGCTTGTAGATTTGGTCATTAATGATCAAGTAACGGGTAACCTTGTATCGAATCTGCTTAGCTTGGACTTTGTCATTTGGAAGGGTGCCATGAGCAAGGAATCTATAAATCGGGGTAATCCAAGTACCTCCTTGTTGTAAGTTGCACACTTCCGCAGCCATGATGCTTGGTGCTGCCAACAATTCGACCTGAATTTTCCTCCCAATCTTATCTTCCACCGCTGAGGCGAGGCGAGCCAAAGCATCTGTATGACTGTTTGCCGCTCGAGGAATTTGGGTGATCTGGTAGTGGAAGTGCTTAAGCAACAATTGTGTTTATGCCAGATATGCTGCCATGGAGCTATCCTTAGCGTCAAAGTAGTTGGTGACCTGGTTAACCACCAATTGAGAGTCACTGAAGATATCAATTCGTTTTACCCCAAGATGTTTGGCCAAATGTAAGCCTGCTAGGAGGGCTTCATATTCGGCATCATAGTTCGACGCCTTGAATTTGAAACGAAGAGCATAATCCATCACCACTTTGTTAGGGGTCGTAAGGACTAGTCCTGCTCCACAACCCTGTTGGTTGGATGAGCCAGCAACATATAGACTCCATGTTGGGGTTGTTGGTTTTATTTTCTGAGCTTCCGAGGGTAATGAAACCACTTTTTTAGGCGTAGAAACAATGTCAACAGGATATGTGAAGTCGGAGATGAAGTCTGCCACTGCTTGGCCCTTCTCAGCTGGCTTTGGTTGGTAGAAGATGTCAAACTCACCCAATGTTATCGCCCATTTGATCATTTGCCCGGAAGTGTCAGGACTTTGGAGTATCTGTCAAAGAAGATGATTGGCAAGCACGATGATGAAGTGTGCTTAAAAGTAAGGGTGAAGTTTTCGAGCAGACATGACCAATGCTAGAGCCAATTTCTCAATGTTGGAGTATCGTGTCTCTGCATCTTGTAAGGCCTTGCTAGCATAGTAGACAGGCCATTCGACATTACTATCCTTTTAAATGAGAACGAAACTTACTGCTGAAGCCGATACCGATAGATAGATAATGAAAGTGTCACCAACCTCAGGTTTGAAGAGCAAAAGGGCTTTACTCATGTAGTCTTTGAGGTTCTTGAATGCCTTAGCACATTCATCAGTCCATGTAATGTACTTCTTACTTCCCTTAAGTGCTTTGAAGAAATGAGCACATCTATCTATGGCCTTAAAGATGAACCTAGTTAAGGCTGCCACCTTGCCAGTAAGGCTCTGGATGTCTTTTGAAGTTACCGGTTCCTTTATGTCGAGGATTGCTTTGATCTTCTCGGGATTAGCCTCAATGCCTCGTTGGCTTATCATGAAGCCTAAGAATTTGCCAGAGCCTACGCCGAAGGCACATTTATTGGGGTTTAACCTCATTCGATACCTCTTTAGAATGGTGAAAGTTTTAGATAGGTTAGTGATGTGTTGGTCAACATGTTTGCTCTTGACTAGCATATCATCAACGTAAACTTCCATGCTCTTCCCAATCTGTTCGGCGAACATTGAATTGACTAGTCTCTGATAAGTCGCTCCTGCATTCTTTAGGCCGAAGGGCATGACTTTATAGCAATATAATCCCCTGTCAGTAGTGAAGGCTGTGTGTTCGTGGTCCGGAGGGTTCATGAGGATTTGGTTGTATCCTAAGTAAGCATCCATGAAGCTCAGGAGTTCACACTATGCCATAAAGTCTATAAGTCTATCTATGAGAGGAAGAGGAAAGCTATCCTTCGGGCATCCTTTGTTTAAGTCGGTGTAATCGACACACATTCTCCACAAGACCTTTTGGAGCATGAAACTTTCCTTGGTCGGATTCTTCTTAACAAGGACAACATTTGCTACCCACGTTGGATAATTGACTTCGTGGACGAAGCCTATGCCTTTGAGTTTTTCAACTTCTACAATCATTGCCTTGTATCGTTCAGCGTCATAAGATCTTCGCTTCTGTCTCACTGGCTTGGTCTTGGGGTCAATACTTAAGCGATGACAAATTATATCAGGAGAGATGCCTGACATGTCCTCGTATGACCAGGCGAAGACCTCAATGTTCTCTTGCAAAAAAGAGATCAATGCCAACCGAATGGGTGGTGACAAGGTGATACCAATCTTCACCATGCAATCCGGATAATCTTTTGAGATAGAGACCTTCTTCAACTCTTCAGTAGGTTGTGCTTACTGGGTGAAAGAGTCATCTCGAGGATCGTCGGGTTGACTGTTGCCATTGTGAAGATCCAAGTTAGCTTCGTCTGGGCTGGTCTTTATGACTTAGTCATGTATAGAAAGGGTTTCCTTGGGCACATGCAGGTGGTGTTGCTTGACCGAAGTGTTGTAACATGATTGTGCACTAAGTTGATCTCCTATGATGTAACCATTCCCATTGGGGGTTGGAAATTTCATTAACAACATATGTGGATACCATGGCCTTGAGATCATTGATGCATGTGCGTCCGAAGATGACATTGTATGTCGTTGGGCAATCAACCACCAGGAAGTTAATGGTAATGGTAGCTATGTAAGGGCATGTACCAATGGTGAAAGGTAAGTGTATGCTCCCCAAGGGTTGCACGATATCACCGGAGAAGCTTATCAGAGGGGAAATCGAGTGATCGAGCAAGTGTTCAACTACATTAAGTGTCCTGAAAGCTTCAGCAAACATGATATTAACCGAAGCCCCCGTGTCTACCAAGATTGGTGGTACTTCAAAGTTGGCTATGTGAGCTTCCACGATCAGTGGGTCGCTGTGAGGGTAGATGATACCTCTTTTTTCCTCAGGGTAGAAACATATTGGATCCCAGTTAGGCTTTTGATACTTACCTCCCCTGATGTCTTCCACGTGAAACCCTTGGTGGCCAGACCTTGAAGCTGGTTCACTATTTTTCATGGCCCTGTTGGAAGATTTAGACATGGGTGTGCCACCACTTATGGAATATATTACATTTACCTGGCGTTGGTTACGGTTACCCCTTGGAGGGTGAAGGAGGAATTAATCAATTTTTCCTTCACATGCCAAAGCTTCAATATGATCACGAAGGGTGATACACTTCTCGCCGTCATAGTCGTTATGCTCGTGGTAGCAGCAAAACGTGCTCGTGTTCTTTGTGGGCTTGTAATCCGGGTGCCTCGACTTTGGCTTCGGTATCAAGTGTGCTATGCTGGGGTAAATGGCCACGCATGTGGCGTTCAAAGGTGTGTATGCCTCATACCTCGGGGTAGGGGCTATCCTAACACGTGTTTGACCCACTGTGTTGATTGCCTGGGTCGGGGATTATCATGGCGATACCCTTGGTTATCACGGTAGTGTCCCTTACTCCTTTTACTAAAATGAGACTGGTGAGGATGGAAATCTTTCCATTTGCCCTGAGATTGATATGTCTATTAACTTGGCAAAGTATTAAGTAAGGCAGGGGGAGGCACCACTGCCGTTTGGAAGGTCGAGGTCTTCTCATTTGGTTGGATCTGGCCTCCACTCCTTACTTGCTGATAAGGGGTGGTTGTGGGGGGTTTCCCTTGATATGTCATTGCCTCAGCGGAGGCATGGTTATAAGTCTGTGCCATCACCTCAGAGTAAGTCTTCCAAGTGTTGGCATTGATCATGTACTTGAAGAAACAATCACGTAGGCCTGCCGTGAAGGCCTTGAGGGCGGTCTTGTCATCTGCCTCAGCGCAGCGAGAATACTCATGGCTGAAATGACCAGCATACTCTCATAGTGACTCGTCCGGCTTCTGGCGAATAGTGTAGAAGTCATCTGCATAATGCAAGCGATCAGTCTGGAAGATGTGTTGAGAGACAAACAGTTTCCTCAGTTCGTCAAATGAGTCTACTGTTTCAGGTGGAAGACGGTAATACCAGTTTAGAGCTCCGCCAGAGAGGGTGGAGGGGAAGAGAAGACATCGCTCTTCGTCGGTGTGCATCTGATATGCCATGGTGGACTCAAAGAGGTTAAGGTGTTCAATTGGGTCCTTCCTTCCAGTATAGAGTTGTAAACCAAGCTTTTGCTTTGTCTTCGCTTGAAGGGGGTGTCAAGGATCCTCTTTGTGAGAGGGCCAGGCCTGGGTTAGTTCCAGTCAGGTATCTCGTCCTGACGTTCAGCCTTCAACTTGTTTACTTCCTCAATGAGCTATATGACAAAGGGGTCTTAAGTGGAGTCATGTACCATTAGGATTTTCTTTCGTAAGTCTTCATCGCCTCTTGGAAGTAGAAAATTTTGAGCAAGGGCGTGTGATTTTTCCTTAGACTCGCCGTACTGACTTCTAGGGCGAGTCTGTCGGAATACCTCAGAGTCCCCTGCACCTTCATGTTCTTCTAGGACATGTCGTTCCTTCCCTAGATTGGCAGCTGGCCTGGGTCGTGAGAGGGGACCGAGTCTTTAAGAAACCCTTGGGTCATTGATCTTCGAGCATATGTGGAGGGGATTCTCTCGACGTTGCTTTAGGAAGTCTCGGCGGTCACGATAAACTGCTTTCGATCCTTCCAACCCTTCTGCAAAGAGGTGTCTTCCTCCACTTCTCCTGCTTCAGGTCGAAGCAGTTGGGTTGAGAGAAGTCTCATATTGATCAATGTTTTGATGATTAGCTTGCTCCTCATCAAGGATACCCATGTCGAAGAAAGGTGACCCTCCGTGTTGGGGGGCACCGAGATGATGGTTGATGTCCACAGGGGCAACAAGCTCGCTTGTTTGAGTACGCATAGTTTTATGGAGCGTCTCAAAGAGCTTCTCATACTGCTCCTGGAGGACCTCATTCTTCATTGCTATCTTGTTATTTTGAGCTTCTAGCTCATCGACTTTAGCTTGAAGAGCAACCCTCTTTCCTTCCTTCTTTTGTTACTTCGCATTAGGTGCAAGAGAGGTGTCATTCTATGTGCTGTGGCTTCCTTCGCTCCCTATGTTAGAGAGGGATGTCTGGTTAAAAGAGAGTGTACGAATGGTGGAAACCAGCTTGACAAAGCTGAAGAGAATGGGAATAAGTGTCGTTCCCACAGACGGCGGCAAATGTTGATGCACAAAATCAGCGAGGACTTTATTACAACAGAAAGTGTTAAGTTTATGACATTCGCTAGATTGCTCCGGTCGTTAGTATGGATAAGTATGTAAATGGATAGAGATAGGGAAGCAAATATAAGATGTACGTGGTTCACCCAAATTGGCTACATCCACGGAGTAGAGGAGTTCTCATTAATTGTGAAGGGTTTACACAAGTACATAGGTTTAAGCTCTCCTTTAATGAGTACTAGTGAATGATTTAGTACAAATGACATTTGGAAATATTGTGAGAGAATGATCTATATTTATAGAAGAGAGCTTCTAGTTTCATTCTGACATTGACACGTGTCGTGTTGTGATTGACTTCTGATGTTGACACGTGTCGCGCTATAATTGGCTTCTGATGTCGACACATGTCGTGCTTTGATTGGCCTCCTGGTTGGAGGGAAACTCTTCTGGGTCCCTGACGGTATAACATTGACCGGTGCTCAGTGGTTTCGGGATTGGTCAAGTATGGTACAAACAAAAGTAATTATCGATATTTTGAATCACCCGAGCAACTGCTCTGTGGGGAATATATGGTCTCTTTCCTGCCTAAAAACATACAAATGGATACCTTTTCTTGTTCTTCTTTATAATCTTCCTCGTAACCCTTTGATGGTGGTGGAGGGTTTTGTCTTTCCCAATGATCTGGTGGTGGATAGTTAGGGAGCTGAAAGTCTAATTTCCCCCATCATCTCATCTCCATGCAATGAATATTTCGCTTTGGAAACATCCAAAAAAATGTAACCAAGCTCTGATATCCAACTGAAACAGGGTAATAATGAAAAGAATGAATTAAGAGAATTGAAAACTGAAATATAGGGTCCGCTATCTCCTAGTGCAAGAAAAGACATGAAAACTCCAAAAGAGCTCCGATAGTTCAAAGAGAAGCGATTGCAAGGGGTTTAACCTTGCCAGACAAGGTGAAATCTTGTGTGAGGCTCTTTGTTTTCTAAATTTGTAGATCTATTACTTAATGCATTCTCTAATATGTATTCAAATCATATCCACCTGCTTTCCTACTTTAAGAGTCTTATTTGTATATGGATCTGGTTAGTTTAATGAATATGTCTTCATTAAAAGCAATCTAGGACCAAACAAATGACTTAAGAGGATCTAGACTCCCTTCATTCGAACATACAAGACTATGAACTAAGAGTCCTTGTTTACAAGGCAAGAAAAAGAACTTAATGTGGACTTAACTCATCCACAACAATCATTTGATAACAAGAAGTCCGAGAAACTTGGGGCGCAAGTAATGGACTTAAAATGCTCTTGTTCTACATCTACTATACTGAGATAGCAGTGGCATGCCTAGCACTCCGTTAGTTTTGATTACGAGCCTCAAGGCCTACACCTAAGGCCCCACAAAGGCACATTCAGAACTAACTCTATCCTCTTCTTATAGCACATCAACAAGCAAGAGCCTGACTACACATCCAAAGTGTAAATCCTTTGGGGAGCTATGCTGAGGTCCGAGGATCATTCTACAGAGAAATCTTTGCCCGAACATAGTTTTGGCATGCTTGGTGGAACATTTATAGTCTTGTATGCCAAGAAAAAGAAGGAATGAGAAAACCTTTAGGTGGAACATAGAATACGGGCCACCCCAATGTCTACCAAGATCGAGTATGACAAATCATCCAAAGGATTTTCCTTCCTTGCAAAGACCAGCTATTTTAGAAAGCCCGACCTCATTCGAGAAGTCAGGAGGGAAGACGACCAATGAAGATTTGCAAGCCACTATGGCACAAGTGTTGAAAAATATGGATAAGATCACTCTAGAAACTAGAGGAGAAGTGAGTAGACTCTGTTTCTTAACAGGAAGTTTACAAAGAATATTAGATCTGGAGTACTTTACTCCAAAGAATGGTTATGCCAGGGAAATGATGAGGGAAGCAAGCCTTGAGAAAGAACCAGGTATTCCCCTATTTCCTTTGCTTAAGGAAGAAAGGGATAAAGGAAAAAAACAAGCAAGGATCTGGAACTAGTCAGCCAGTGTTGGAGGAGATCCTAGAAGCGGAGTTGCCCGACCCCCTATTATTTTCACTAGGTAGTAGGGGGCAGAGCAAGCAAGAAAGAAGGAAGTATGGGATGCCCCAGTTAATAGGAGAATCCAGTGGAAAAGGCGAGCCTACTAAGGCAGACAAACCTTCTCCTTATAGGCCCACACCATTGGCCAGTAAGGGAGGGGATGCCAAGTGGAGACAGCCCGACCCAAAAAAGGAAACCTTCTCGAGCAATGATTGCAGCCCGAAATGGGGAGCCCCACATACCCTATACAAAAATACAGCTAACTAGCAGCTCAAAGATGAGTTAGCTGAGTTAAGAAGGATGATGGCCCATAATGCTCAACCTCAGGCTCGCCCACTGTTAAGGATCACTTACTAAAAGCCATACCCAGAGTATATTGATGAGCATAATCTTTTTCCACTCAACTTCAAGATGCCCGCGTTTCCCACTTTTAGTGGGGATGATGGTAGTGTATCCTCTAGATATCACATCTTCAAATTCTCTAATCGTTGCGTGGCATTTGAAGACAATCCTAACTATAAGTTAAGATTGTTTAGGAACTCGTTGGTTGGCCTAGCATCTCAATGGTATTCTCTGTTGCCCCCTAAATCTATTGCTAATTGGGGGCAAATGGAGGTGGCTTTCCATGAGCAGTTCTCTAGGATGGAGCCCGAGATGTCTATCAATGACCTAGTGGAGGTGAAGCAATACGAACATGAGTTTACAGAAGACCTCGTGATGAGGTTCCGAATGACAAGAATGAGGTGCCAATTCCTTTTCAATCATGCCCAACTCATATCCATTGCTCAGAAGGCTTTGAGGCTGCCTTTGAGGAAAAAAATTTATGATGTATAGTTTAATGAGTTACAAGAGTTGTTAATTGCTGCCACAAAGTACGAAAAACTGTTGCTTGAGGAACAACAAGTGAATCACTCTTCTAAGGCTCATCCTTTTTACAAAAATAAAGCTGCAATTCACCAAGTGGAGTTTGAAGAAACTGAGCTAGAACAAAATGATGGCCATGGAAGAGAAGGGATGTACATGTGTGTGGCAAAGATGACTACCCCCTTTAAACCTTTAATAGTGAAGGGGTTAGTCCAACCAGTCAAGGATCAGAAAGTGGTGATAAATGATGGTGGATTTGTCTCTATGAAACTCACTAAATACCAGAGTTATTCTTTTGATTTAACCAAGGCCTGGGAGATCTATGAAGAGTTGGTGCAGGCAAGAGTGATTGTGCCTGATAGCACCAAAAAGATGCCTAAACTAGAAGACCTAAGGGGAAAGAAGTATTGCAAGCTGCATTATACCTTCAATCACTCCATAACCAACTATGTCCAGTTCAGGGATTGGATACAAGACCTAAGTGAAGGGAAAATTTATGTTAGAAAAATCATAGGCCAATATGATGATTGACACGAATCCCTTCCTAGAAGTTCATGATCAACCTAACTTGGGCTGAAAAAGGGAAAAGAAAAGCCACCTGGGAAGTGAAAGTAGAAAGGAGGCAAGTTGACAGACCAACAGAATGAACTATCAAGCTGTCCGAGAAACCCAAAGCAGTCATAGTTAAAAGGTTAGTGTTGTTTAACAAGTGCCAGTGTGAATGTGAGTTAAAAGTGCCAGCATCAGAAATTATTATTGATCAAGAGTTAATTAGAAGAAAAGGAGAAAGAAGAACAAGAAGCTTGCAGAAGTATCATGCAGGCAACTGAGAAAGAGACCTCCAGAAATGTTTTCCAAAGGTTGAGAGGAGATTCTTAACCAAAACGTTTATTAGAGGTATTCAGAAATCATGAAGCCTCTGAAGAGGTCGAGGATAGAAAAGCCAAAGTACTAAATGGGTGGATGTAAGGCCTCCCCAACCAAGTTACAATGATGTCAAAATGAAGGGAAGAACAAAGAGCATTATATCCCCATTCACCAAGAAAGATTCTGCCCAACTCGGGCGGAAATGGTACGTAGTAGGAAAATATGGGAGGCCTGTTAAAGAAATGGAAGCCTTTACGATCAGGAGAGTTCAGAGGTAGCACAAAATTCACATGAACTCATTAAAAGTCCCCACTGCCTCAGAAACCTCTGAAAATATGAAGTTTGAGAAAATACCTCATAGAGGAAGAAATCAACTTCATTGGAGAAGCAAAAATGAGGTAGAAAAGGCAAATAACAAGACTGAGGGAGAAAGAGATCATGTGCCACAGAGCCCTCATCCTGGGAAATACAGAATCCTAAGGAGAGCTCAAGATGACATGGTAATGATACCAACACCAAGATAAAGCCTGGAGCCAATATATTTTGGATCTATCTTACCTGAGAGGGGGATACCCTCACCATTGCTAGTTGATACTCTTTGTGAAAACCTAGTGCACATACAGAACATTGGCATAACTCGGGAAGAAAGGTTGCCCGAGCTGATGTTGCCAAAAGAAGCAAAGACCTGGTTAGATGAATTCATGGACCACATTAGGGGCAAGAAGGATGATCAACCTGGACCTAGTAACTTCCATGTAAACATGACATTTGTTTTAACTGCCATGTGTTGTCCCAAGCATGATTAACCTGCCGCAATGGAGGGTGATTACTTGGCAACAGAACCTATAATGGCATATGTTAGTGTTGAAGAAGCGGAAAAAGAGGAGTCGGGCATAATAGGTTTGCTCGAACTCATAAAGAAAGAGCCCGAGATAGTGTACATAGACAAAATGGTCTTTAGTTGCCCGAGTTTGGCTCTAGCTAACCATCTCAAGCCCATATATGTAACTATTCATATGGAGGGAGTACCTTTCAAGAGGGTTTTGATTGATGAAGGAGCTGCGGTCAATGTGTTGCCGTACGAGTAGATGAAAAGAGTGTGTAGAAGTAAGGAATACCTCATCCTCATAGATCTAATAGTTTCCAGTTTCTCTAGAGCCATCGCTAGAACTCATGAGATATTGCCCTTGGAGGTTGACTTGGGCTCCAAGCAAATCATGCTAGCTTTCTTCGTTGTGGATACTACTTCCACCTATGGAGTTTCACTAGGCTAAGATTAGATTCATCAGAGTCTCTCTATGCCTTTCACCCTGCATCAACAAGTAGCAGTTTACCACGAGGAAGGAGCCATGAGACCAGGATTTTGGGAGATGGTGGAGGTCGAGTCACGGCTATTCCTCCCCATTGCCAATGTGGTAAAAGCTAGCTTTTATAATCCTAGTATTGGGATTCTCCAGTGCTTAAGAGCTGATAAGAACGGCTGCCCGACTGAGGTGACGGCCCAAAAGCTTTTGGAGCAAGGATTGTTCCTCACCATGGAAGAATGGGATAGACCCTATATTGTCCCAAGTCCCCAACACCAGTAGTGTCAGAACAAAGAAGAAATGACCAAGTGGTTGCAGTCAGGTCCTTAATCAAGAGACTGTTGGTGTATGGAAGAGAAAGAAAGCAATAATTGAGATAAGTAAAGATGAAGAAGAAGTACATTTCATTTCATGTAAAAAGGATTACAAGAGATCCTAGCCTAATAACTTTGCATCCTCGGCCAGGGCAGCTATTCTAGAAAAGTAAGTTATCATAATAATAAAACTTCTGCCTGGTTTTCCAAGATACATGTTACTATTGGCGAGTTGGTTCTTTGAGTTCTCCACTTCTTAAGAGATTTTCTCCATGTCCTCTACTTTCTCGAAAAGATGATTGGTTAAGTTCATCTTCTCGGCCTTGAGTGAAGAAAGTTGCTCTTCCAATCTTTGAATCTCAACGTCAACCATTATGATCCTATCTTCCATTACTAATCCTTCCTCCACTAACTGTTAGAGTGTGGCTGATGTCTTCGTGTGTTTTTCTTGGAAACATTTAACTCTATTAGATGCCCGCTCCACATTTTGATGTTGATCCCTCAGGGCCCACATATTCTTAAAGAAACTGAGAAATGACTCATATTAAGCCTTTGACAGTAACTAAGCATTGTAGAGTTCGGTGAGAGCCTTCTCAGCGTCATGAAAAATCTTAAGATTGAAGGAAGCAGTGAAGTCCCTTTTCATCCAATCCTTGAAGATTCGACGAGCATTTTGAAGAAGAATAAGACATATGGATGAAGGTGAAGGAGATTGCAGCTTAGTCTTGATCTGCCTGAACTTCTTGACCAGCTCGGGCAAAGATGTTGTTGAAGGAGTAGATGACAGAGGTGGAGGCATTTCTCCAACACCTTCAGCAGTAGCAGAATGGGCAGCTTCAGTTGGCAGACAAGGAAGAATCTTTGGAGTAGAAGCAGAAATGGAAGTGGTAGCAGCAGTTTTGACCTTCTTCTTAGGCCTAAGGATAGGGATCCCTGTGACCCTAGAAGCTAGAGGAGGCCAAGGAAGTTCTTTTTTTTTTGCACCAAGCGTGGATGAGATTGGCATGAATCCTCTCCAGGGGCCCTGTTACAAACCAAGAAAAAACAAAGTTAGGAAAATGACTACAATTCAGAATAAAAGAAGGTAAGATGAGGTAAGTAATATACTTGAATGGAGCCCGAGGCCTTGCAATAAGGGGTAGTGACTCATGGTTGCTGGGGGGACTACTCCCATTGACTGGAGAATGAGGAATTGTGCCCGAGCCCTCACCAAAAGCCTATAAATATCAAAGATAAAGAATAAATGTCAGTAACTAAGTTATGGAAACAAAGATAAAAGTGAAGGTACTTCTATACCTAAGTCGAAACTTTAGTAGAATGAGGAAACTCCTCTGTAATGGTTGCTGGATGAGGAGAAACCCGTGGGCTAATTACTTCTGAGACCACGGAGATCTCAGGGACTATGGGCTCCCCAAAGGTTCATGATGTTGGTTGGAACTCTTGCACGGGGGATGGCTAGGAGAAACAAGATAAAAAATAAGTATAAATAAAAATGGGTGGTTAAAACAGAAAGATTCAGATTAGAAGTACTCACCGGATTACTGTTCTCTTCCACAAAGGGCAACATCTCCCTAGTGGACGGGTCAAATTGAGAAGTAGGAGCCACCACTAAGGGATGAGAGGTTGAAGGAATAGAATAAGAATCGTGCTCCACTTGAGAAGCAGACTCTCCAACCTTAGCCTACAAAAGGGAAAGACAAATGTTAAAGCTCCAAGATTGGTAAAGATACAAGTTTAAAGAATGAAAAAGAGATATACCTTTGAAGACTTAGCCCGAGGAGGAAAATTTTGTACTATTCAGGTTTGAGGTGAAGAGGCCTTAGGCAGAGAGATCCTTTCTTCCCTTATGGCCTATTTCAAGTATTCGGGCAAAGAATTAAGAAAAAGAAGAGGTTAAGGGAATAATCTTGAGAAGCAGGCCATACCTCTAGTGTTTCAAGGGTGGAATCTTGCAAATCTTTGGCCTTTTGATACATCTCGACCCCCAATGGATCCTCCCTTGAAACAACGGTAGGCTTCTTGGTTACTTGAGGCCTTAGATTCGAGGAAAATAAAGTCGTTAGCTCTTAAACACAAAATGCAAGTAAGAAGGAAAGGTTGAAACAAAATTCACTTACTAGAAACCTTATGTTTCTTCCTACCCACGCCCGCCTCAATTACAGAAGCGGATGAGTTGGAGGATTTTGAAGGCTATGCCTTTGTTCTCTTCTTGGTAAGGGTTACCTGCGAACCAGGGATGAAGAGTTGAGCTCGAGGTCGCTTTTCGTACTCAAACTCAGAAGTCTCTACTACTGTTGCCCGAGTTCGACGCGTTGCCCGAGACTCCACTGCAGGTTCTGCTTCACCCTCAGAGTCTCCAAGTAACTCGGAGACGTCCCCACCTGCTCCAGCACTTTGTCTTTCTGCTTCGACCGCAGCTTCTTGAAGAACAAAGGCATCCCCAGCCTCTTCATCTTACCCGACATCCATCTTGGCGAGGTTGCTTTGAGCGGTAAGTGTAGGGAAACTAAGAAAAGTATTAGAAGAAGGCATATTCATAAAATTTCATGAAATTACAAGTTAAAGAAGTAAGAGGTATCTATCAGAAGAAGTTGGTTCTTCTGATGAATCATTTCCTTCCAACTTTCAAGCTTACTCGGTTTAGGATAAGACTTGATGGAGAGATGCTTGAAAAGGCGGTCATATGCTTCGCGTAAGTTTCATTCATACTTCTTGGTCCACCTTGCTTCCCACCAAGAAACGAAGCTTGAATTACATTCGAAATTGAGGGCCATAAGTTTTCTAGCAACCTTGCTCATGACCTCAAGGCTGCGTCGGGCGGCTCGTAAAGTGACTCCTGGAGGAGAGTGGAGACGGTAGGAGGTGCCACATTGAATAGAGTCAAAGAAGGGGATTAGAATCGCTTGTCTGAAGCCCAGCTGTCTAAAACAGAAGCTTGGATGATAAACTTCTAGCTCGCGCTCGTAGCGGTTGCTCCTCACACCCCAAGCTAGGTCATTCGACTGGATGCAACTGATAAATTTCTCTCTACGGAAGGGGTTGGTGTCTTCTCCAAATGTGTCTTGAAAGGCTTGGGCAGAAAACTAAATATAACTCCTAAAAACTGAAGCTCCTCACTTCAAGTCTGCCCAAGTCGTGCAGACTTTGAAGAAATAGAGACAAGCGAATGTAGAGTGATTGGTTGGAGAACCTTCGGCTAGAATTTGAGCAGGAGCAACACCTTCGGGGAATTCAAGGTTGGGAACTCGAAGCTCGGGGAAATGCCATTGAAGCCAAAGCTGAATCATCCAAGTAGGACCATTAAGGTTGGTTTCAAATGGTTATCCCTTAGTAATCTCATATAGGAGATGATAGAGATGAGCAAGAAGGAAGGGGCCCGTTGCCATATCATCGAAATTATGCAGAGCTTCCACTAGAGGGGTCCACTCGACTTTTACTCCCTTTGACTTGTTAGGGAAAATAGGCTTGTTGAGCTAGTATAGTAGAAAATACATATGCTTCTGATCTATGTTCACATTGGAGGATGAGGGGTCAAATTTCTTTTTTCACAAACGGGAAAAAACCCGTGAATGAGGTCTCATAACTCTTGAAAGTCACAAAGTTATACTCTAATTGAATTATGGGACCAAAACTGCCTGAGCTCTCAGCGGTTGGGCGAGAAGGAAACGCCCAGTCGTGAGTGACGTTTATAACCCTGCCCGAGGGCCTAAGCCCGTATACCTGGGCCATATCCAGGATAGTCGGGGACATTAGACCCATCTCGAAGTTAAAAGTGTTGGTGCCCGAGTTCTAGAAGAGGAGGGCTGTAGTGAGAAGTTTGGGTTTAACGATCATAGTCGACTTGGATAACATTATCAGCTCATAGATACCATTGTTCATCCATTTTTTCTTGAAGGTTGGCTCGAGCTCATTTATCCATTGTGTCCATCCTTCATCCTTCATCAGAGGGAACTTACAACGATGGTTTAACCATTTGGATGAGAAGATGTCTAACCCGGCTAAAAATGGGTTTGAGGTGAACCATTTCTCCTTAGGCATGTTGTTTTCAACGACAATTGGGACTGGAGAGGTCTATGTAGGTCCAAGGTGTGCACTCCTCCCTCTTCGAAGAATAGTTCAGTGTGCAGGCCTGCCTAAGGGCGATGCAGACCATTGAGTAAATGGCGCATGGTGGAAAGGCCCTCACCAAATTTGCATGAAAATTGAGTTCGAGCAACTTTGGGTGCCATTGGATGATTTTGAGGAGAAGGTGGGAAGAAAATCGGAATTAGGGGGCAAAAACTAAAGAACGAGAGAAGTTTAGGTAGATGTGCATCAACCATATTTACTGTTGCCGTGGGGAACGGGTCAGTATCAACACTCATCTTCTTCTCTGGAAATTTCAGTTTGCCATTATCAATCCAGCTTTGGACGTTGTCTCGAAACACGACGCAATTGTTTGTCGTATGTTTGCTGGAATTGTGGTATTTGCAATATACCTTTCCTTTAAGCTCTTCGGCCTTGGGAATGTTGTGACCAGGCCGAAGCTTGATGATTCTTGCTGATAACAGTTGGTCAAAAATTGCGTTAGCCTTTGTAATATCAAAAGTATAAACTTTTGACGGTTTCAACGTTCCCTCAGTGGCCGAACGGCTTTTGACTTCCCTAGAGTCGACTTGAGTCAATGCCTTGCAGACGTATGACTTATCTATCACTATCTCAGCTGCATCCACACTAACGCATTCATCCTCGGTTGATGCATAATTGACAGTAGGGTTCTTGTAAATTGTCCCCCGAGCTGGAACTTTCGAAATCTTTTCCTCGCGGAGCAAGTAATCATACTGCTCGACATGCTGGGCTAACTCGTACATATCCTGAAAGTTTGCCCCCAAGAATTTCTTTTTGTATTCGACGTCGAGGCCGTTCAAAGCAAGCCTGACAAATTTGACTTCGGGTAAAGGCACTCGGCACCAATTCCTAGCTGATTTGAACCTGGTAAGATAATCCATTGGTGACTCATCAGATGCTTGAGCCATCCGTGCTAATGAAGAAACTGACATCTCCATCCCTGGCCGATAAAACTGCTCGTGGAATTTCTCGACCAACTCCTCCCAGTTTTGGACGGAATTAGGAGGGAGATTAATATACCAGGCAAATGCTGATCCGGTCAATGAGAAATTGAACAGCCGTAACTTATGGAAATCACTATTAACATCCCCACATTGCGCGGTGAAACGAGCCACATGCTCCAACGAAGACAGGGATGATTCACCGGCAAAAAGGCTGAAATCTGGGATTTTGAAACCCTTCGGGTATCCGAACGTTTCCACGTAAGATGGGTACGGATGAATAAACTTAGGAAACTTCAGCCATTTCTTCATGGCCGAGTCGATCATCCGCTGAACTTCGGTCATATCGACAGGTGTTGCCTCGACTCTCTGGTCGGTTCCGTCTGACCTACTATTCGACCCTCCTCCTTTTTCCAAGTTAATTGGTTTGAGCCGAGCAGGAATAGGCTTGGCCGGCACAACTGGTAACGGATTGTTTCCTGGTGGTAAGTGCTGGAGAAGATCGAAAGGCCTGTTTTCACTGACTTTACTAACCAGCATTTCGAGCAATCTGGTTTGTCGCTCATTGGAACTGAGTATCACGTCATGCAGCTTGTCAATGCCTCGACTAAACGTCTGCTCGACTGACCGAGACTGCTCGTCTAGTCGCTTTCGAAGAAACGACCTTGTCGGTGGATCAGATCCTTCACCACCATCCTCGTCGCACTCCTCTACTATCCCTTCAGTGAGAACGCAGGTGTTTCTATTAGGGATTTCTAGACCGCGGAGCTGACCGCCGAGATTAACTTCTCTCTCTCGGCGGGTCGCGCTTGTGGACTCAGGTGTCACAGCGCTAAGGGGATTCTGCACCTGTGGCACACTTTGTCCCGTGCTTTGATTCGGCAAATCGGCTGTCGACTTTCCCATAGTTGCTTTCTTTTTCACCGATCGTGTTTCAATTGGCATGAACTTCGTAGTTTAGCACTGGGTCCCACTGGGCGTGCCAAAATGTTGACCCTAGAAACTACAAAGCCTACGTGGCGCGCAGGCCGAGTAATTAATAAGCTAACTACGTCCTTCGGTGAATGCAGGGCATGCCAACTCGTCGGCCGAGCTCGGCGGATGAGTAAATTTGTTGATGTTGCGTTGGGTCGCGCTACTGGCTTCTGCGTCTTGCGATTGCGGCCGAGAAAGGAACACGTCTCGGCCTCTTGGGCTCTCGAACCTGAAGACAAGGTTACTATTCTCACGAAGTTCAATATCAAATTCGGCCCTCAATGTGCCGAATGTAATAACTCGTAACACCTCACTTCGCCGAGAAGGCTGATGAGATGACCTCGACCAATAAGGATTCAGAAATCCTTCTCGACCGAGACTTGGATAGGTAATCGGTCGTTCTCGCCGCAGTGCTGTTGATGCCAACGGAAGGTACAGCGAGACCGACTGATTTTACGGTGACAGAGCTATCTATGCCGACTTAAGATATCACCGGTTGCTTCCACAGTGCTGTTGATGCCAACGGAAGATGTGTCAGCGAAAAAAGGAAAAAGAAAAATCACAAGTTGTGAGAATTTGCGCAGGGCAATTTTGTATTGATTTGCCGGGGTCCTCCTTAATGCACAGCTTCCCTTATTTATAGCGCTGGTCCTCGAGCCCGAGTTACAATCCTATTCGGACTAGGTTTCCCTCTCTGGATCAACATCACCTCGACCAATCCTATCTCCACTAGGACTACGAATCTAGTCCTTAACTGAGCCGGATTCGCTTTCTGGATTACTGATCCCGTCGAGAGTCCCTATTGTACTAGGACTCGGCTTGCGTTCTGATTTAACCGACCTAGGCTTGGAAGCCCATGAGCTGAACGATCCATGGCCCTTTCGCCCCACGGCCTCCCGGGCCGAGAGTGATCCTACCCTCGGCCCAAACTATTATTTTGGGCCCAAACAGCAGTTAATCAATGATGGAATTCGTGGGTTAGTGCGAAGGTTTAGTTCACAACAACTGTTTTAAATGGTGCAAGTCCCAAGTAAAGGCGTGCGACGACTATTTAATCATTATTAGCGTTTGGGGTTGCAGACTCAACAATGATTAAATGAGGCACTGTTTGAGTTAATATTTGAACATTGGACTTAGATGAAGGAAAGCCCAAGGGTGCCAAATTAAAAAGGACTTGCATGAAGCCTAGTATCAAGCCTAGAGGCAAATTGAAGCCTTCTCAACTAAAATACATGCCATGTGCTTACCATTGAAGTGACAAGTGATGGAGACTAACCTACTACTAGCCAAAGAACATTTTCTAGTGGCATTCCACGTGAAAAGTTGATGACTCACTACCATCCAAGTGCTTTTGGGCAAGAACAAAGTTACAGCAGTCGGGCTAATTTGCCTATAAAAGAAGGAAGTGACCCTAGAGACAAGGACACTCAACCAATCAACAAACAAACATACAAATTCTGCTCTCAAACCAGATTTGCATCCAAAAGCTGAAATCAACCCAGATTCAGTCATTTTTAGCGACAAACTATCTCTTGTCCAGTTTAAAGCTCTGCTATCTCCCCCAGTGGCATAGTATCGATTCTCTTGTGTAAACTTGTTTACCATCCACCTCTTTTTAGCGTATAAACCTCTATTAGTTCAAAGAGAAGCGATTGCAAGAGGTTCAACCTTGCCAGACAAGGTGAAATCTTGTCCGAGGCTCTTTGTTTGTTTTCTAAATTTGTAGATCTATTACTTAATGCATTCTCTAGTATGTATTCAAGTCATATCCACCTATTTTCCTACTTTAAGAGTCTTATTTGTATCTGGATTTGGTTAGTTTAATGAATATGTCTTCATTAAAAGCAATCTAGGACCAAACAAATGACTTAGGATCTAGACTCCCTTCATTCGAACATACAAGACTATGAACCAAAAGTCCTTGTTTACAAGGCAAGAAAAAGAACTTAATGTGGACTTAACCCATCCACAAAAATCCTTTGATAATAAGAAGTTCGAGTAACTTGGGGTGCAAGTAATCGACTTAAACCACTATTGTTCTACATCTGCTATACTGAGATAGCAGTGGCACGCCTAGCACTCAGTTAGTTTTGATTGCGAGCCTCAAGGCCTACACCTAAGGCCCCACAAAGACACCTTTCAGAACTAACTCTGTCATCTTCTTGTAGCACATCAACAAGCAAGAGCCCCGACTACACATCCAAAGTGTCAATCCCTTGGGGAATTGTGCTGAGGTCCGATGATCATTCTCCAGAGAAATCTTCGCTCAAATAGATTGCTTAAAGGAAAGCACGTATGAAGCAGCTCAAGGAGAGCACCAAAGCAGCAGTTGCTGCCTTCTCCAAATGGTCATTCCTATTCTTTTCCAAAAGGACTCTTAAACTAATAAAGTTGTGTTTTCATGTATTAGAAACACGGTAACTTGTAAATATATAACCATTTGTATTATTACACGTATTAATTATGATTAAAAAATAAAATTCAATATATGTAGTTCGGTTTGGTTAATCGCACCTTAAGAATTTTAGAATCGATTGCCAAACCAAAAAGGGTCGGTGCGTTTCAATTTAACCACCGAAAAAAAAAAACAACAAACAAAACCAAGTCGTCAGGATGGTTCAAGTGGTTTAGCAGGTTTCCTTTTTTAAATGCTCAGCCCTCGTTCTGAGTGAGAAAGATTGTAGGAGATAGATGCTCTGATCTGTCCCTTAAATGTGTTGCTTGTTTGACCGCCTTGGTTTCCTCTGGAAAGAGATGAATCCTTCTTGGCTTATACCCAAGCTAGGGTATATATAATAGTTGTTCAAAGTCCCTGTAGGAAAAACAATCCGTATTAGAGTTGAGAGTATACAGGAGAAAATCCCAAATAAGATCTCCAATCCTCCTAGAACCGTGATTACTTTGCCTAATGTCCAAAATATCCCAATTTGACTTGAATCAGTATTTTCAAGTAACCATAAATCTTCAATATGCTTATGAATTAAAAAAATAGTAAGAAGTGTTTTTCTTGCAAGCATTAGAATTTTAATAAAAATTTATTGTTCTTTTAATAAAATTTCTTTAAAAAAAAAAGTGTATTGACATATAAGCGTTTCCACAAACGTTTTCAAATTAAACAAGCCTCTAGTATGTGGACCATATTTTGTTGCATTTTCTGTCAATACTCATATTGTGTTAACAGTTTCATGTCTATTAAGTAACATTTAGGTGGACTTACAATACATCAAATAGTGTGATTATTTCACTCAAATTATAACATGAATTTTTTTTATTAATATACAATAGGACATATCAATCTTGTGGTCCATCAATATTATAACAGCTTGAACGGTCTCACTATGTGTGTCATTGTGTCAATATTTTTTATGCACACAAAAATTTATCAATGCGTTGTGTCATCCTTCCTCCTAATGTTAAATTACTAGATACAATAAAAAAAAATTAGAATACTATTAGTGATCCTTAAAAAAGGGACTCTTTGATCAAAACAAATAAAAAATAAAATAAAGAACTCCAAAAAATTAAGTGAGGAGATTTTCACACACCTTCTTTATTTATGACCATCAAACTGGATAAATTAAAATAAATCAACGATCAGATTTAAACAGGTTTGGGTAGGGTGACTAAAAAGTGTGAAAATTCCTTTTCGAAATTAAAAAGAAGAAAAACCGGAAAACAGGCTGCTTCATTTGAATGAGAAATTCTAACAGCTTCTCCAGTACTCTTTCCTCCTTAGCAAGGAAGAAAATATCGGTAATATCGGAAGTATCGGTAGTCCGAAAACACGGAAATATCGATGGAAATATTGAGATAATATCGATATCGATAAAAATTATATGGAAACCACGGAAATAGTAAGAAAAACTTGGAAATTTTTATTGAAACTTTGCAGGATGTTTATTTAGTCAATTATCTATTAGTTTATCACAAAAAATTGGAAGGAAATGCATTGCATGATGGATTTAACATTATCAAGTTGATCATATAGCGAGCTGACAAACATTGTGAGTGTAGAAAATATGTAGTAATTAATGAAAGAAGTTTAAACACACCATAATCATTTATATATAATGCAAATTTTCAAAGTATAATTCGTGAATTAATGTTTAATTGACGATAAATAGAAAAGACTTTAATATGGAATTAACCTTCACCTTGTCCATTTATTCTAACGCTTAAAATAAACTATGGATATTAACTTAAAAACGAAAATTTTTAACTTGACACAAAAATTAAAAACCTAAAATTTCTTATTTCCCACCCTCAAACTTAAATCACACATTGTCCTCAAGGTGTGGAAAAGAAAGAACAAACTAAAAAAAAAAAAACTGGAACTAAGATAAACTAAACTATGTAAAACATGAAAATAAAAATGAAAGAAAATAACTAACAGAGAATGAATTAACAGAAAAATAAAATAAAAATTAAAAAAAAAATGAAAAAGGCTTCTTTATGTCAGCCCAATTGCAACTCACATGCATGCACACACGTGCACCATAAAACCCTAGCTGCGGTTTTGATCTCACATTGGATGCTATGCATCCATCTGCCTCGAGCCCAGAGCCGAGCCATCTCTTCTTTGCATCAAACCCGTAGCCAAACGGCTCTTTATGTCCATTCCTTTGTTTTTTGTTTTTTTTTTTTTAATTGTGGAAAAATGAAAAAGGCCATCTGCAATTCCTTGACACTCGAGCCGAACGGCTCTCCATCTCTCATTTCATTCTCTCTCGATCCTTCTCTTTCTCTGAGCTCCCTTCTCCCCCTTTCTCCATTCTCCCACACACACACAGATCTCCCACACACACGCACAGAGACCCAAGGTCTCTCGATCCTTCTCCCACATCGCCTTCTACTCCTCCCTCGTCGGCGTCGTCTCTCTCCTTTCTCTCTGCACCGAGGGTCCGAGACCCAAATACACACACGCACACCATCACACCTGCTTTAGATTTTGTGTGTTTCATCTCGTCTTCTATTTCATTTTGATACCTAGATCGGAGTCGAGGGTCCTGTTTTACAGTCGGCCGGAGCTGTAGAAGCTCCGGTGTTCTTCTCCGAGTAGCACAGTTCCAAAAATGTCGCGATAATTTCGGAAATATCGCGATATTATCGATAATATCGCGATATTTTGACGAAAACCTGTTGGATACCTATTAAAATATCGGTACCATGAAAAACCGATAATATCGGCGAAATATCGTCGATATTATCGATTTTTTCTTCCTTGCTCCTTAGAAATGAGTTTGAATTCGTCTCGCTCTGCCAGCTTGTCAGGCCAGCTGTCCAATTCCAAGCGGAGCTTCACTTCCAACTTTTAGAGAGGTAACTCCAAGAAAACCGGCAGACGACGGCCAACCAGAAAACCCTAGGCGTCTCTTGGGGCGCCAATTCTCTCTCTTCCTCTCGCTCCTCCTTAAAAAATCCCCTTTCTCCAATTTCGGTAGGTACTTCTCTCTTCCTCTTTCGTTCATTGTTCAATTTTTGTCAAGAAATGCTACGGCAATTGGAAACATTGGAAATTGGATGAGATCAATAAAACCTAGTTTTGTTTGATTTGCATTCAACTTTTGAATATGTGTACTTGTTAGTGATTTGGAGTTATATTCTGATTGGTGTTTGTGAAATTGGGTGCAGTTACTGTTAGAATAAACATATACCAAAAACATGTAATTATGAATCACAGTGATCAAAACACAAACCCAATTCATAAGCCTGTGGCACAGAGAAGAAACTTACCTGCAGACGAACTTGAAGAAGCAGCAATTCCAGATTCTGCAGCAAACAAGTAGTGCACCTTCTCCTCTCTCCAGTAATCAGTTTGCTCTAATTAATAATAGGTCTTAGTTCGATGATCAAGCATATCAATTATGAGAGCAGAGGCCACTATATATACACAACATAATCTTTGCCAGATCCCCTAAGGATTCCCCTATTAGAATCCTTATAGGAAACTAATCCCTTAAATAGTAGTCTAGTGTGATATGGATTAAAAAATCCATTCCCAATAAGACTTCCCATTCAATCTCAAGACCAATAACTAAGTTCATAGATTCATACTTATGCTCATATTCTTACATTCTCCCACTTGAGCAAGTATGAACCAAGTAAACTAGTTCTATCAAGATTTACAATAAGGTGATCACCAAGCCTTTTGAGTAACATCATAAACAATCTATCTGTACATCTCAAAACATAGAATCAAAAGCTTATAATCACAACCAATATGTAACTGATGCCCTCAGATTACTTATGTTCAATATGCACTTATAATATTATGATCAAACTGACATCAGTGGACCTAAATTTCCACTCCCACTATTCCTTAACTTAATTCGAAACAATTAAGTCCAACAGATAGTAAAACTATCAACTAATAATTCATTCCAATATAAAGAATTACCAATATATGAATTCAACCAACTGCTCAAGTCAAATCACAAAGATTCTCAAGCATCAAATTGAATCCAAAACACATACATATCCTTCTTATAACTTGACAAGGATTTCCTATTACAATCGTTATAGAAAACAACTTATGTTTTCCAAGCCATATTAGTTCAAATAGTTTTAACAGAATCCTTCAAAAACAAGGATTTGTTCACAGCTTCTCATAAGGCTTTCTTATTCTAATTGGACTTAACCATTCACTATCAAAAACATCCAATCTCATGTTCATATTCATACATTTTCTCCCACTAGAACATGAAATCAGTTTCAGACATGAACTTCTCCAATTTATAAGAAGTGACCACAGAGCATCACCTGAGAATCCATCGTTATGACCATCATTCTATTACACTCCAAAAAATGGAAACAAAGATTCATAAACCACAACCAAAATGCAGTATTGATTCTAAGTTCACACACATCCAGACTGCAAAATGACTCATAACATAAACTAATATTAAACAGTCAATCACATAATATGCTCCCACTTTTCATAAAGACCAAAACATAAATCGATCTTATAGGAAAGCAACATAACATTGACTTAAAACGATTTACTAATCATAAGCTTAAAACAACCAAACTGTTTCCAAAGCATCAAACAAAACTTCCTCTACAATAAGTCCACCATCCAAAACTACAAAACGTTTTTGAATATATGGAAACATACAGCCTTGATTATAAGCTCTAATCAGAAATATCAACATGCTAATTATGTTCATTCAATTAAGACCTTCATGTTTTGTTATTGAAATTTTGACAAAATCAAACAAAACCCAGATTTTAAATCTTGCACTAAGACAGATATGCATACATATATTTCGCAAGGTATAAAGCAATTGCAGTCTCATTCATGGTCTCCAGATTACTTTCGATAATTTCAATAGGATTAGTTCTTCGTGGGTTTCGTTATCGTAATTTTAATTTTTATTAAAAAAACTTAACAGAAAACCTTGACCCAATCTATGCATTGAAATATAAAGCAAACATTGACAGAACAATACGAATTATTAAACATACCTCCTGCAGATTTCAATTTGGAACAGCGCAGCGGAAATAATTATCCAAATTGAAAAAATTGATTTAAGAGTTGAGAGAATCACAAAACCAAGAACATGTTTTGATCAATGAAGTTGCTAATCAAAACCCCAAATTGGGAAATCAGCCTCAACCAATAGTTTTGCAGAAAAGCCAATGGTAATAGTTTAAATATGTTTTGTCATTATCTGGAGATCACATACCAGAACCCGACTTCGAATCCTCAAGGTCGCAACTTAAGGAATTTTATTATTATTATTATGCTTTCGAACCATTTGATTTCAAGACTGATACCAAAAACATATACCAAAAACATGTAATTATGAATCCCAGTGATCAAAACACAAACCCAATTCATGAGCCTGTAGCACAGAGAAGAAACTTACCTGCAGACGAACTTGAAGAAGCAGCAATTCCAAATTCTGCAACAAACAAGCAGTGCACCTTCTCATCTCTCCAGCAATCAGCTTGCTCTAACTAATAATAGGTCTTAGTTCGATGATCGAGCATATCAACTGTGAGAGCAGAGGCCACTATATATACACAACATAATCTTTGCCAGATCCCCTAAGGATTCGCCTATTAGAATCCTTATAGAAAACTAATCCCTTAAATAGTAGTCCAGTGTGATATGGATTACAAAATCCATTCCCAATAAGACTTCCCATTCAATCTCAAGATCAATAACTAAGTTCATACATTCATACTTATGCTCATGTTCTTACAGTTACATGGTAGAGAATAACAGAAAACTTCATAATCAGTTCGATACGAAAGCTTCAGCTTCTTCACACAGTGGTTCAAATACCGGAAAGGATACATTTCACGGGGTTTCGGTATTTGTGGATGGCTACACAGTTCCTTCCAATCAGGTTTGTTTGGTTTCTTATGATTTCTTATGATTTTCTGTTGGCAGTTTAGAACTGATATGATTTACACGAAATGTGAGGAAGATTGGAAAAGGAAAACTCAATCGCCAAGTTCATTAATGTTCCATTTGTAACATTAACATTTGTGGCAGCTTAGTAATGTAGAATGTATAATTTGATTATCCTTTTCTATTGATTTTCCTCAACGATTCTGGGCAACGATAGGGAGAGGAGTTGTTTCGTCACTATCATATGGATTTTCTTTAAAGTGTTTATGATAATCTGTTTCAGGAACTGCAAGGCTACATGTTGAACTGTGGTGGAAAATATGAGAATTACTTTTCTAGACACCATGTCACACATATCATTTGCAGTAATCTACCCAACATCAAAACAAAAAATTTGAGGTTTGTATTATTTTAGTTACTTTCAGATCGATAAAATTGTGAAAATTCAAAATTGATATTTAATTAAATAAGTTTGATATACTGTTCCTATTTTGAACCACATAGCATGTTCAAGTTGATGTCACTTTACGTTGCTGTTGGAAACTCTTTCATTCAAGTTTAGCTACTAGTAGGCGATAATATTATGCACAAGTAACTTGCAACTTCATTTTAATCCTTTGATTGCTTGTACACAGATGTTAAGGAGATTCGCGGTATTGGATTGCAAGTTTCCAAGCTTGAGAGCAGAGACACTTCAAAGCAAGGTGCAGGTTGCATTCAATTTGTTTTCAATTAAATCATTTCAAACTTTAAATTTTATATGTTGCGTCTTTGGCTTTACAGGAAGTGTCCTAGACCATTTGTTATTATCGTCATGACCTCTCTCTTGACTTCAGTTTGAAGGATTTGGCCCAAAATCTTTGAAGTCGTGGGTCATGGTTCACATCAGCCTCAAGGAATACAGAAAAGCAATCTAATCTTCATTCTATAGCTAGGGAGAATGTTACTGTAGGTGATATATATTTATTTTACAGCTACAGTTTATTCTCCACATTTTGTTCTGTTATTAGTAGAAAAACTACTTTTGTGAATAAAAAATGTACAAATTTCACAGAGGATTATCTTACAGATTACGAGGATTGGAGGAGTGGTGGAGCTTCAGGTCCGATGGACAATGATTCACTTGGTACTCAAACTTCAATGTGCAATAGTCTGTCCAGCGCAGAACCTTCTCTGGATCAGGCTTCTGAACCACCACCTCTATGTCATCTTGATTTGGGAGTTATTGAGTCTTCCTCCAGAATTATTTACGGAACTAAATGGAATCTATGGTGGGAAGTTAGTTGATTATGTTTCCAAAAATAAACAAGAAAATACCAGTGCTACTGTACCACATGAACAAACACATGGTAATGTTTTTTCCATAACTGTCTATTCATTGCCGACTCCTTTATAGTTCACCTAGTCCTGATGGACATGTTGGCTTAGTCTACTTAGGTGCAAGGAGTGGGGGTGAGAGACCACTCGTTAATGATGTGGTCCCCAAAAACCAAACAGCAGTAGAAATCAGGGTAAATTATTATTATTTTTTTTTCCCGACTTTTGCTCTTTCTTCTGCAGTTCTATTTTGCCAATTCATATATTCAGCCAGTATCTTTCTCCAGAATTACGTAAAAGAAACCTTCTTTGCTGGACTTTCAGATTAACTATAAGTTAACTTTCTCTTTTAGAAGCAATCTAGCTGATGCTCAGTTTCCGTAATAACATCTTACGGTGATATGGCTGTACTTTTGATGCAGTGTTAAGTTTAGATTACATTCCTGCCTTGTTTTGGCATTCCTAAATCAAGTTATGTGGTTGGATTTTGAACTTTTGTTATGTAAGAATCTCTGCATTTTTCTCTTCTATTTCAAATGTTAATTGAAGGTTCAGTTGGTCTCTTGTTCTTACGCTTCTTGTTTCGATGCCTATGTTTTTATTTCAGAAAAAAGTTGTTGTTATTGAGAATCTTTTGTTCTAGTTGTTTATTATATATCCACGTTTTGGACTTCTGCAGTTATATAATTGGTATTTCTCCTTATGTGATGCAGCATACAGTAGTAGAAAAGGAAGAAATTCCTTCTTCTGCAAGAGGGTACCATGTGGAAGTTTCTACATCAGGTCCTGGAAACACTGATATAATGCCGTCTTCTTTAAGTCAAGTAGATACCTCAGTGTTGCAACAATTGCCTCAAGAACTGAGAATTGACATACTTGGGCAGCAACCTGCACACAGGACAAATGACATATCTTCAAGTGCTTCCTTGGGCCCCCCTGCAGAAAAGCCGCCGGAATTGTTAGGTCTGAGTGACAAGGTTCATTCGGGCACCAAGTGATCCTGCTTTGAACCATAAACTTTGGTTGGAAGTCCTCCTGGGGTGGGTTGATGAGTTCAAATCCAGCGCATGGTGTTAAATGTTTATTTATCACCATTCTGCGAAATACTATTTTGGAATCTCAACATCCTCTGGATTCAAGTTCTGACAGCTGGATTGAAGCTGTATACAGCTTCTCTGAGCTTCTCAGGGGGTATATTAGGTTAAAGATTGACTTAGATATTGAAGAGATCTATGTTTGTTTTCGTCTTCTTAGAAGGTAAATATGGATGCCAGTTGAGATCTATGTTTGTTTGCGACCGCTTTCTACTTGCTTTTGTGTTTTTGAAAACTAATTAGTTACTTTTAATTAATTGGAGTTCATATACTCTATCAGGTTTACAATGAATTCAAAATGATTTTTTACAAGTATACAACGATGTGTTTCCTTACCTTCAGGTGAGTAGTTATGTTTTGAAAATCAAAATTCTCGAGGTCTGTATTCCTATGACAGTAGCATCTGCATACAGATAACATCTTTCCTGTATTCTGAGGACATCAACCTGACATGAGCTAGAAGTTATGGCTAAGAACAGCTCATTTCAGACTAAAGAAAAAAGACTAGCCAACTAAAGGAACTATCTTGTATTTGACAAGAGCTACGCGACTAATTTATTCATGTACTCCATTTGTAATCATTGGGAGCAGCCTCTTCATAAATGGGGGTAAGGCTAGCCGACATTCACCTCTCCCAAACCCTGCGTAAAGCTGGAGCCTTGTGCACTGGGTACGACCGACTCCATTTGTAATCTGTTTAAATATTTTCGGAGCTATGGTTTTCCTTATCATTCAGCTCGTGGTTTATGGGGTTTTTGCTTTTAAGTATTATGGTCCACTATTTTCATGCTTTTATCTTTCCTGTATTCTGCTCATTCTTCCTCTTCACTGTCTTGATTTGATCTCATAGGTTGTGCTTCTTGTCATTTGACTTCACCTCATGTTGATTTTAACATCTAAGGAGCATAACCTGCCATTTCTCAGGAAGGTTTACCTTGTAATCATAAGTTTGACACCCAGTAGTTAGGTATTCACATCCGTTTTCCATCAATACAGGTGTCTGAGATTGCATTCCTGTTGCTTCGAAGCTTGAGTAATATGTTTCTGAGGATTGTTTACGGCATTGATACTTGTATTAATTGATTCCTTGATTAACAAATGACCTTGCTAATGATGTGAGATTGCGGTGATGAAACATTATGAAGGGCCTCTGTCCAGAGATTTTGGGAAGAGAGGAGAAGGAAGAACCTTAACGAAACAATCTATCTCCAGTGGCCTTCCTTCCCTGCACAATGGTAATTGGCCTTAATTTTAGGGCTGACAGATTAGCATTGGCAATTTTGGTACACAATGACATATACAGTAACATTGAAGAGTAGTGCTAGATGGACCACAAATTCGTTTGGTACCTACTCACTATCTTGATTCTCAGACGGGCTACGCCTCCCTCGGGCAATTGAGTTCGTGAAAGACTTGCAGAGGCAAAGTAAAGGGACTCCAAGATGAGCTTGAACAGAACTTAAATGATGAAGGGGCTCCTGAGATTTTATGGCCAAGCATCAGGGAATGACAGTTTATTGGATCACTTTTGTACCGTGTCATGTCATTGTTCCTTCAAGAAAATGATCAGAAAGCGGGGCTCGTCCTTGAACTGTAAAATTTGGTAAACTACAAGGTCAAATATGGAGGACTAAATTCAAACATGGAGTAAACTAGAGCGACCAGAAGTGATATTTGGCCTAATTGGTGTAAGGCTAATAGCCTCTTTTCTTGAGTGGATCATGCTTTTAGTACAAGATTTTAGGTATTGCAATATTTAGGTGTACGCTGGATCTACAATTTGGTCAATAACGTGTATTGACCTTAATACTTAATTTTTTTTTCATAAAAGTCTTGAGTAGACATGTAGACATGAGTGTAGTCATATTGACGAGCAAATGTTTTTTTTTCTATGCACGGAAGCTTAAATCCCTCCACCCTGCATTTTAGATTGATTTTTCTTTTATCACAAAGCTTGAACTTTATTAATAAGAAAAGAAAGTGGTCTCTTAAAACCTTGCCATAACAAGGCCCATGAAGAAGAAAATCTGGTCAAGAAAAAATAATAGGAACATCCCACGTGGCACTTACAAATACAATCAAAGCTTACAGCAGAAACGACCCTAAACATCAATAAAGTTGGAATATTTTCTGTTTTGTTGACAGAGGTTGATATTTATGGGAGTGGGGAAATCAAACATCACCTTCCGGATGCTATGTACAAATATGTATAATATTTTATTATTATTTATAAATAAGGATCAGTTAGTGGCTTTACCACGACAGTTCATCATTTTGGAAGACGAGAAGACTTATAGAGGCATTTCAGCTTCTCATTGCCACTATTGTGTGATTCACTAGTGCTAGAAAATGATGTGTGGAAAACAGCTTGGAATTTGTCCCCAACCATTGGATCATCCCATGGTGGTTGTATAATTATGTATTGATTGTCTTTATTTTTCAATATAGTTTTCAATTTTTGTTCTAGCTTATATCCGATTGCTTCTTCCAATAGATTTTTTAGTAATTTTTTTTATTACAAACGATATAACAACTCTAAGCTGGACTAAAAAGAGTGAGAGAGCTTGAACCCTCTGCCATAATAATGAGTTGAAGATGAATTGTCTTAATCTACCATAAGGCCATCTCCAACCGAAAGCTGGCCAGAGAGTCATCTGACCCTCCAAGAAATTAATATTTTAATGAACAATGCAAAGCCATAGTTCTTACCATCTCCAACCGAGAGGCCAGAGGGGCATAGGCCAAATATAGTCATGTGAAAAAAAAACCATCTCCAACTAAGGGCCAAAGGGCCATAAGGCTAAACATAATTTATTATTTTAATTGAACTACTATGGTTACTTAAATTAAATTACCTCAATAATTTTATGTTATGGATTGTCAATAATTTTCATGTTGTTAAATGTTTTTAAAAATGTTGTTTAAGTTTCATGTTGTTAAATTTTTTTATGGTGTTTAATGTTACTTAATGTTATTTAATGTTGTTTAATGTTGTTTAATATTATTTAATGTTGTTTCATATTACTTAATGTTATTTAATGACTTAGGAAGTTATAGGAAAAAAAAATAGAATTTTTAAATTTTGTACAAAAAAAAAAAATCTGTAAAAGAAAAAAAGAAAAATCAAATATGACGTCAGCATGTGGCCTGACTTGGGGCCGGCTGGCTGGCTGCTTTGGGTCGGCTGGTTCGCCCTTTGGCATGGCTCTCGGTTGAAGACGGTTTTCGGGTTATTTTCGGTCCTCTGACTCTCTGAATCCTTCGGCTGAAGATGGCCTAACAATTCACTACTTGCAACCTCTCCCCATGTTTTTTATTTGACCAACGATGGGGTAGTTACACTAACATCTAAACAACGGAGATGATAATTCAAACTTGAATAATGGAGCATATTACTGTAACCACTTGGCTAAACCATGTACGCCTCTCCCATAATATATATTAGTTTATTTTTAGCTATGAAACAAACTTGTACTATATACAAAATCTCACTTTACCTTTTACAGTTTATTTTATCTCACTTTACCACTTATACTTTTTATTCATGTCTTACTTTACTTTATTCGGTTAACTCCGTCACATGGCCACCACTGTCCATCACCCACCGGGCCACAACTACTAGCTCCTCCCCATAACCCTATCTCCCTCAACCTCAACCCCAACCCCACCCCACATTTCTATGTCCCTCCACCCTCTGCGAGTCCGCGACCCCAACGACCCAACCCTCTTCTCTTCTTGCATCAGCTCTCCCTCTCCGGCTGTCTCTCCTCCTTGTTTTAAATCAGCATTCCTGAGGGTAGTTGGCACTTTCATAGTTTACAGCGATGGTAGTGGAAATTGCAGAGACCGAGCTACATAGCGGAAAAATTGTTTGTACATAAGTTGTTTCTTCTTCTGCGCACATTTGTTAAACTTTTAATTAATTTTTTTTTATTTCATTCGATAAAATGGTCAAAACTAAATATGAGTATGTATAAAAAGAAAATGAAGTGTGAAAACTATTTGTGCTATATAGCCCCTTATTATGATAAGGGCCTTATTTAGTCACACCTATGGATAATTTCGGTGGTTATGTTCTTCTTCTTCTTCGAGTTATTGCGTTCTGAATCAAACTTTTATGTGTTTTAATGTAAGTTAGTGTAAAATGTCATTTTTATTAAACAAAACAAAAACACACACATATATATATATACACACACACATTATATAGTGCGAGAGAGACGAGAGAGACTGTGGACTATTGTAATGCGCTAATTGAGCAGTAAGTGAGTTGAGACTTGAGAGTCTGAAACCGCAACAGACCGCAGAAGATTGGCCTACTTCCAACTACTTGAAAAGGTTGAGGATTGAGACCATTTCAATTTTTTATTCCAATTGTATGTGTTGACACATGTTCCTGACTCTATGCGATTCGTATGCTTGATTTTTTTTTATTATTTTTATGTTTTTGTGATCGGCTACTTCTTTGAATGATTTCGATATTGTACCAATTGAGGAATACAGGAATGCTCTCTTAAGGTCCTCTTTTTAAGGACCTGTGAGGACCTCTTTTATTAGAGCCATAGAATTAATATAATTGTACAAAAATTAATAAGTTTATATAATCCTATTACACCTAAACAAATTTGTTACACACCATAATTAAAAACAGGATTCAAGATCAAGAACCAAGACTGCTGCTGTTTGAAGAGTTCAAGATCTTCGCCTTGGATCGCCCCGAGGTAAATTTCCCTTCCGTTTCACTGCTCAATTTTTGTCTCCAAACCAACAGATTCTTATGATTAATTAATAACTATATATTGTGTTCGACCCTTTTGGGAAGAATGTCGATGACCTACCCAGCTTTTCGAATTGGTTGCACTCGAATCCTGTTATAATTTTAAGAAATCAACTTCTTTGGTATCTTTTAATTTTGGTTTTCGTTTCGTTTAGTGCGTGAAATTAAAGACCCAACAAATTTGGTTTTTGTACTTATTAGATTAGCTTGTAAATTTCTTGTTAAAGTAGAAAAAATTGATTATTTTCATGCTTGAGTGGTGACGGTTTGGCAGTTGGGATAATAATAGGATCATGTTGAGGAATTGCGAATCTGGGTTGATTGTTATGTGGGTTTGCTTTATTTTGTTGAAACTTGATAATAAATTGGTTTAATTGTTATTGACAAATTATGTATTTGAGAAAGGTGGTTTGATTATTTACATTGAACAAACAAAGGTGGTTTTAGATTTATAGACAAAATTTTTCATAAGTTTGACTGTGATATGTTTTGTAAATGCAGTCTTGCAACAGCTGGTTATGGTATTGGTGTGATCTGTTTACTTCATACCGTAGGAGTGTTAGAAAGGACAAATTGTACAGAGACGCGCCCATTCAACCAAGTGAGAATGTAATTGCAAATGCAGTAGTACAAGTTGCAAAGGCACTAATTTGGAGTAATGTATAGTGAATGTAATCATCTATCAATGAATCTAAAAAGCTTGTCTAGCTTTTTATTGAATGTAAGCAATATTTATGTAAGTATGAAAAAAATTGGTTTGATTCCAATCTCAAATCATTTGTTAGTCATTTGATTCTCAATCTCACTAAATTAGTACTTGAACAACTCAGTTTAGTTTTCTAAATTGGCTCCAAAGTCTTCTTTTTTCTTTCTTTAGGTGAACAAACAGAGGTCTTGTCTTTGTTAGCTTAGTTGCAAATTTAACCAAGTCATGTCTTTTAGCCACCTCTGATGAATGGTGCTATCGTTGATCTTATGCTTTCTCAAGAAAATTGAGGATAATTTTTTTTAACTTAAGTAAGTAGTACCGAGTAATCAAATTTGAGAATTTCCTTATTATATTGGGATATACACCAAATAAATAACAAATGTTCAACATCTATTGAGTTCTTGTGATTATACTAAGAAGCTTGAGATTTGTCTAAAAGAACCATGGCACCAAAATATTAGAATGTACTTTTAAGAACATCTCTCCCTCTGCAGTGAATTGTAGAACTTAGAATCAACATCAGTGATCTGGCAAAGAAGATAGAAGTGAATTGTAGGATTAGAACCAACTAAATCAGTGCTATTATGCCAAAGTAATATATAATTGTAACTTTACTATAAAACACTTACCATGCATACCAACAATATGTGGTGTTTCACTTGGTACACATGTTCTGTCATGAGAAGCTTCGGCATTGTGTATGCTTGATCTATGAAATATACACTTGATATATAAGTATACATGAACTACAATCTTATGCAATAATTGACCAAGCAGAAGTCAATTAAAAAAAAAAAGAATTTTACATACTAATTAAAATCAAATAAATTATTACCCGTCTTCTGATATCGGACATTGTCTTATGGTGTGCCCGAGTCCTCCACATGCCTTATACTTCTTAGCTTTCCCCATTGCCTTTTCTTTGCCTTTTCTTTGGAAGACTTCATTCTTTTCCCATTTCCTTTGGCCTTTACTTGAGCTGGTTCATTGATCATATGTTTTTGAAGTTTTCTTTTTGTTGGCACTTCTCCAACACCTAAACTGGAGCGTGTTTGTACCATACTTGACCAATCCCGAACCTACTGAGCATCAGTCAACGTTATACCGTCAAGGACCCAGAAGAGTTTCCCTCCAACCAGGAGGCCAATCACAGCGCGACACATGTCGACATCAGAAGCCAATCATAGCACGACACGTGTCAATATCAGAAGCCAATCACAATACGACACATGTCAATGTCAGAATGAAACTAGAAACTCTCTTCTATAAATAGAGATCATTCTCTCACAATATTTCCTAATATCATTTGTACTAAATCATTCACTAGTACTCACTAAAGGAGAGCTTGAACCTATGTACTTATGTAAACCCTTCACAATTAATGAGAACTCCTCTACTCCGTGGACGTAGCCAATCTGGGTGAACCACGTACATCTTGTGTTTGCTTCCCTGTCCCTATCCATTTACATACTTATTCACACTAGTGACCGAAGCAATCTAGCGAAGGTCACAAACTTAACACTTTTTGTTGTACCAAAGTCCTCACTGATTTTGTGCATCAACATTTGGCACCGTCTGTGGGAACGACACTTATTCCCACTCTCTTCAGCTTTGTCAAGCTGGTTTCCACCATTTGTACACTCTCTTTTGACTAGGCATCCCTCTCCAACATGGGGAGCGAAGGAAGCCACAGCACACAGAATGACACCCCTCTTGCACCTAGTGCGAAGCAACGAAAGAAGGAAGGAAAGAGGGTTGCTCTTCAAGCTAAAGTCGATGAGCTAGAATCTCAAAACAACAAGATAGCAATAAAGAATGAGGTCCTCCAGGAGCAGAGCTCTTTGAGATGCTCCACGAAACTAGGCGTACTCAAACACGCGAACTCGTTACCCCTGTGGACATCAACCATCATCTGAATGTCTCCCAACAAGGAGGGTCACCTTCCTTCGACATGGGTATTCCTGATGAGGAACGAACTAATCATCAAAACATTGATCAACATGAGACTTCTCTCAACCCAGCTGCTTCGACCCGAAGCAAGAGAAGTGGAGGAAGACACCTCCTTGCAGAAAGGTTGGAAGGATCAAAAGCCGTTTATTATGACTGCCAAGACTTCCTAAAGCAACGTCGAGAGAATCCCCTCCACATAAGTTTGAAGATCAATGACCCAAGGGTTTCTGAAAGACTCGGTCCCTTTCCACGTCCCAGGCTGGCTACCAATTTGGGGAAAGGGCAACAAGTCCTACAGAAACACGAAGGTATAGGGGACTCAGAGATGTTTCGATAGACATACCTTGAAAGTCAGTACGGCGAGTCTAGAGAAAAATCACATGCTCTTGATCAAACCTTCCTACTTCCAAGAGGAGATGAAGATTTACGAAAGAAAACTCCAGTGGTACATGACTCCACTCAAGACCCTCTTGTCCTATAGCTTCTTAAGGAAGTAAACAAGTTGAAGGCCGAACAACAAGTTGAGATACCTGATTGGAACCAACCTAGGCCTGGCCCTCTTACAAGGAGGATCATCGACACCCCCCTTCAAGCAAAGACAAAGCAGAAGCTTGGCTTGCAACTCTATACTGGAAATGAGGACTCGATTGAACACCTTAACCTATTTGAGTCCACCATGGCATACCAAATGCACACCGACGAAGAGCGATGTCTACTCTTCCCCTCCACCCTTTCTGGCGGAGCTCTAAACTGGTATTGCCGTCTTCCACCTGAGACGGTAGACTCATTTGAGGAATTGAGGAAACTGTTTGTTTCTCAACACATTTTCCAGACAGATCGCTTGCATTATGCAGATGACTTGTACATTATTTGCCAGAAGCTGGACGAGTCACTACGAGAGTATACCGGTCGCTTCAGCCATGATTATTCTCGCTGCGCTGAGGCAGATGACAAGACCGCCCTCAAGGCCTTCACGACAGGCCTACGTGATTGTTTCTTCAAGTACATAATCAATGCCAACACTTGGAAGACTTACTCTGAGGTGATGGCACAGGCTTACAACCATGCCTCCGCCGAGGCAAGGACATATCAAGGGAAACCCCCCACAGCCACCCCTTATCAGCAAGTAGGGAGTGGAAGCCAGATCCAACCAAATGAGAAGACCTCGACCTTCCAAACGACATCAATGCCTCCTCCTACCTTACTTAATACTTTGCCAAGTCAACAGACATATCAATCTCAGGGCAAAAGGGAAGATTTCCATCCTCACCAGTCTCATTTTAGTAAAAGGAGTAAGGGACACTACCGCGATAACTAAGGGTATCGGCACGATAATCCCCGACCTCAGGCAGTCAACACAGTGAGTCAAACACGTGTCAGGTGAACCCCTACCCCGAGGTATGAGGCATACACACCTTTGAACACCACATGTGTGGCCATTTACCCTAGCATAGCACACCTAATACCGAAGCCAAAGCCGAGGCACTCGAATTACAAGTCCACGAAGAACACGGGCATGTTTTGCTGCTACCACGAGTATAACGGCCATGACGGCGAGAAGTGTATCACCCTTCATGATCATATTGAAGCTTTGACACGTGAGGGAAAAATTGATCAATTCCTCCTTCACCTTCCAAGGGGTAACTGTAACCAATGCCAGGTGAATGTGATATATTCCATAAGTGGTGGCACACCCATATCTAAATCTTCCAACAGGGCCATGAAAAATAGTGAACGAGCTTTAAGGTCTCGCCACCAAGTGTTTCATGTGGAAGACATCAGGGGAGGCAAGTATCAAAAGCCTAACTGGGATCCAATATGTTTCTACCCTGAGAAAGAAAGAGGTATCATCTACCCTCACAACGACCCACTGATTGTGAAAGCTCACGTGGCCAACTTTGAAGTACGACGAATCCTAGTAGACACGAGGGCTTCGGTCAATATCATATTTGTTGAAGCTTTCAGGGCACTTAATGTAGCTGAACACTTGCTCGATCGCTCGATTTCCCCTCTGATAAGCTTCTCCGGTGATATCGTGCAACCTTTGGGGAGCATACACTTACTTTTCACCATTGGTACAGACCCTTACACAGCTACCATTACCACTAACTTCCTAGTGGTTGATTGCCCAATGGCATACAATGTCATCTTAGGATGCACAGGCATCAATGATCCCAATGCCATGGTATCCACACATATGTTGTTGATGAAATTTCCAACCCCTATGGCAATGGTTACATCAAGGGAGATCAACTTAGTGCACGATCATGTTACAACACTTCAGTCAAGCAACAACAACTGCCTGTGCCCAAGGAAACCCTTTCTATACATGACCAAGTCATAAAGACTAGCCCAGACGAAGCCAACTTGGATTTTCACGGTGGCAACAGTCAACCCGACGATCCTTGAGATGACTCTTTCACCCAACCAGCATAACCCGCTGAAGAGTTGGAGAAGGTCTCTATCTCAAAAGATTATCCGGATTGCATGGTGAAGATTGGAACCACATTGTCACCACCCATTTGGTTGGCATTGATCTCTTTTTTGCAAGAGAACACTAAGGTCTTCGCCTGGTCATACGAGGACATGCCAGGCATCTCTCCCGATATCATCTGTCATCGCTTAAGTATTGACCCTAAGACTAAGCCAGTGAGACAGAAGCGAATATCCTATGACGCTGAACGGTGCAAGGCAATGAAGGCAGAAGTTGAAAAACTCAAAGGCATAGGTTTCGTCCGCGAAGTCAATTACCCAACGTGGGTAGCAAATGTTGTCCTTGTTAAGAAGAATCCGACCAAGGAAAGTCTCTTGCTCCAAAAGGTCTTGTGGAGAATGTGTGTCGATTACACCAACCTAAACAAAGGATGTCCGAAGGATAGCTTTCCTCTTCCTCTCATAGACAGACTTATAGACTCTACGGTAGTATGTGAACTCTTGAGCTTCATGGATGCTTATACAACCAAATCCTTATGAACATTCCGGACTAAGAACACACAACCTTCACTACTGACAAGGGACTATATTGTTATAAAGTCATGCCCTTTCGGCTTAAAGAATGCAGGAGCGACTTATCAGAGACTGGTCAATTCAATGTCCACCGAACAAATTGGGAAGAGCATGGAAGTTAACGTTGATGATATGCTAGTCAAGAGCAAACATGCTGACCAACACATCACCAACCTATATGAAACTTTCACCATTCTGAAGAGGTATCGAATGAGGTTGAACCCCAACAAATGTGCCTTTGGCGTAGGCTCTGGCAAATTCTTAGGCTTCATGATAAGCCAACGAGGCATTGAGGCTAATCCCGAGAAGATCAAAGCAATCCTCGACATGAAGGAACCGGTAACTTCAAAAGACATCCAGAGCCTTACTGGCAAGGTGGTAGCCTTAACTAGGTTCATCTCTAAGGCCACAGACAGATGTGCTCCTTTCTTTAAAGTACTTAAGGGAAGTAAGAAGTACATTACATGGACTGATGAATGTGCTGAGGCATTCAAGAACCTCAAAGACTACATGAGTAAAGCCTATTTGCTCTCCAAACCTGAGGTTAGTGACACTCTCATTATCTATCTGTCGGTATCGGCTTCAGCAGTAAGTTCCGTTCTCATTCGAAAGGATGGTAATGTCGAACGACCTGTTTACTACGCTAGCAAGGCCTTACAAGATGCAGAGACACGATACTCCAACATTGAGAAATTGGCTCTAGCATTGGTCATTTCTGCTCGAAAACTTCGCCCTTACTTCCAAGCACACTCCATCATCGTGCTTACCAATCATCCTCTTCGACAAATACTCTAAAGTCCTGACACTTCCGGGTGAATGATCAAATGGGCGATAGCATTGGGTGAGTTTGACATCTCCTACCAACCAAAGCCAGCTGAGAAGGGCCAAGCAGTGGCAGTCTTCATTGCCGACTTCACATATCCTGTTGACATTGTTTCTACGCCTAAAGAAGTGGTTTCATTACCCTCGGAAGCTCAGAAAATAGAACCAACAGCCCCAACATGGAGTTTATATGTTGATGGCTTGTCCAACCAATAGGGTTGTGGAGTAGGGCTAGTTCTTACGACCCCTGACAAAGTGGCGATGGAGTATGCTCTTCGTTTCAAATTCAAGGCGTCGAACAATGAGGCCGAATAGGAAGCCCTTTTAGCAAGCTTATGTTTGGCCAAACATTTTGGGGTTAAACGAATTGATATCTTCAATGACTTCCAATTGGTGGTTAACCAGGTCACCAACAACTTTGATGCTAAGGATAGCTCTATGGCAGTATATCTGGCACAAACACAATTGTTGCTTAAGCACTTCCACTACCAGATCACCCAAATTCCTCAAGCGGCAAACAGTCATGCAGATGCTTTGGCTCACCTCGCCTCAGCAGTGGAAGACAAGATTGGAAGAAAAATTCAGGTCGAATTGTTGGCAGCACCAAGCACCATGGCTGCGGAAGTGTTCAACTTACAACATGGAGATAGTTGGATTACCCCGATTTATAGATTCCTTGCTCATGGCACCCTTCCAAATGACAAAGTCCAAGCTAAGCAGATTCGATACAAGGCTACCCGTTACTTGATCATTAATGACCAACTCTACAAGCATGGTTTTAACCTACCATACCTAAGATGCCTTACGCCCGCAGAGGCGGAAACTGTCATTCAGGAAATACATGAAGGAGTCTGTGGAGATCATGCTGGATCTCGATCCCTAACACATAAGGCTTTTCGCCAAGGATATTACTGGCCAACACTCCACCAAGATGCCATCAGAATATCCCGCTTATGTGATAAGTGTCAACGCTACGCAACTATTCCTCACTCCCCTCCCTAGCTGCTCACTTCTATGATCAGCCATTGGCCCTTCGCCCAATGGGGACTTGATTTGATAGGCCCAATGCCTGCAGGGAAGGGCAAGGTTCGCTATGCAATCGTTGCAGTTGACTACTTCACAAAGTGGGCTGAAGTAGAACCCTTGGCAACCATTACTGAGGCAAAAATAGAAGACTTTGTATGGAAGAACATCCTTTGCAGATTCGACATTCCCAATGTGATAGTCACTGACAACGGGCGACAGTTCAACAACAATAAGTTTAGGATGTTCTGCTCTAAGTTCAACATCAACTTATGTTTTGCCTCCCCAGCTCATCCCTAATCTAATGGACAAGTTGAAGCCATCAACAAAATAATCAAGCGAACTTTGAAAACCAGCTTGGACAAGGCTAAAGGTTGTTGGCTAGAATTTGTACCCCAATTTCTTTGGTCATATCGCACTTCGTATCGGACATCAACAGGAGAAACCCCATTCTCACTTGCCTTTGGTACAGAGGCAGTTGTCCCAGTTAAGCTTAAGCAAGCAACATTCCGAGTCCAGAACTACGTGCAAAGCAAAAATGACAAACAACTTACCCTCAACTTAAATCTAGTCGAGGAACATAGAAACCAGGCTCACTTGAGGAATGTCGCCTACAAGCAGCGCATCTCTAACTACTATGACTCAAGGGTCAAACCTCGTTCTTTCAAAGTTGGGGATTGGGTATTGAAGAAAAGATTACTCTGCGACAGAGTCCCGAGTGAAGGAACACTTAGTCCAAACTGGGATGGACCGTTTAAAGTTGTTAGCATCAGTCGCCCTGGCTCCTACAAGCTTAGAAGCTCCGATGGCAAGACCCTTGGCCATCCATGGAACGCTGATCACTTGAAGTACTATTACAAGTAAACTCACATTGTACAAGTGTTAAGCTTCAGCCATTCAGCATCTTATGTAACGAAGACTATTTGGCATGAATTCAATAAAGAGGTGATTTAGACAACTTGGTCCTAATCCTCTTACATTCCTAGCAATGAAACACTCGGGTTCAAAGCTTCAACATGAATGCTTCCAACATGAAACAAAGTCTAAATATATGTCAACAAGACTATACAAATAAACAAACAATACTGGACAGAACCAGTACATCCAAGTTATGGCTTATATCTGAACAAAAGATTTGCTCAAACACAACCAGGCATTCATCAATGATAGTGCAAATACTTAGTAATTAACAACAAACTAGTACATCCAGAGTACATGGCACATGCCACACAAACAACAAACTAGTACATCTAGAGTACATGGCACAAGCCACACAAACAACAAACTAGTACATCCAGAGTACATGACACATGCCACATAAACAACAAACTCGTACATCCAGAGTACATGCAGAAAAAGAGGGCACTACGAGTCATCCTCATCTGAGGCCAAACCCCTGACAATATCACTCTGCGTTTCAACCCCATCGCCATCACCACCTTCCTCAGCATCTCCAGGACCATCCTCACTCTCATGGGACTGCTCACTGATACTAGCCTCATTATTAGAGTCATCATCACTACTAGGATCAACTGCGAGGACGAAGGCTTCACCCTTTTGTCAGTACTCATCCATTTCATCACAGTACTTTCGGATAATGCTTCCATTGTCGTAACGCTCAAGAACGGCCATCCATTTCCTTTTCTCAAAATTAGCTGCTCGGATACAGTGAGGTCTAAAAGCATCGTGAAAGGCCTGGCAACCTAAGAACTCCTGCACAGCAGCATCCCTCTCAGTTGGGATACTCATCTTCAGCCCAGAAACCTCAACCAAGGCATTATCCAACTCCCCTTTAACCTTGGAAACCTCAAGGATGGTTGTCTCCAACTGTTCTTTAGTCGCTTCCAATTGTTTCTTAAGCCTCACGTTCTCACCATTTCGCCTCTTCAAACTCTCAAAGTTTTCATCCTTAAGGCGGATGGCATCAGCCAATGCTTTGCTCGTTTTTCTGGCGTCATTCACAAACTGCTTATTCTCTTTAAACTTTGCCTTGTATCGCTCGACTTCTCGTAATCTGTCATCGTACTCGGTCATGACCTACATGACAAGATAATTGTCATTACCAGGAAAAAGAAGGGAGAAAGCAAAGAAATGACAAAGTAACACTTACATAAGAAGATAGCCTCATCATCCGGTCACGAACTGATTCGTTCTCATCTAGCGGCTCGCCAAGCTCATCAACAATGGATCGACGTCCTGCCAGGCAATTATTGACATACCTAAAACTACTTGGCTGCATGGCAACCTTTAAGTCATTCCAATGAATGCTGCCAACCTCTTCATTGTACTTTCTCTTACGGCTACAGCTAGGGCCACCTTCTTGGTCAGTAGACTCCATGGTTGGAAGAAATATGGGATTGATGGTAGGAAGAGGAGGCAACAGTTGTCTCTCCTCCCCTGTAACTATGGCAGCAACATATCCGATGGTCTCAACTTCAGCCTTCTTTGAGGTAGCAATCTTGAAGACCTCTTTTTGCGACTTAGGTTTAGGGGTTGGCCTCACCCGATGCTTACGAGCTCCCTTGTGAAACAAAATGTTGTCTACTGGAACTAACATGGGTGCCTTCCCTTTCTTGGCGTTAGTCTCCCCTTTCTTGCCCACTTTCTCCACTGAATTAGAAAAATCAAAGTAAGGAATGCAACTTTGTAAAAGAAAGAGGGGGTGAAATGAAAGACACAACTTACTTGCTTGTCTCTGGCACTCCGACACTAGGGGCTGGAAACCGTACTTTCAAAATAAGGGTCGTAGCTTGCCCAAATGTCTATCCTCTTTGGGCACCCTCAACACCTTCTCTACGTCAGCTAGCTCCCGTCCAGACAGCTTGATGGTCCCTCGCGTCACTACACGAAGAAAAAATGTTAGAAGCAACACAACAAATAGCAAATAATGTAAACAATGGATACATTACAACCTACAGTCTGGAAGTAAGTAGGAACACGTCGCTCAGGTGTGACACCTTTAGCATACTCCCAATCATTATAAAGAAAGCACCAACGATTTTTCCAAGTGCAGTACGCCTTTTTCTTACCAAAGACAATACGCTCTCTCTCACTACGACATGCACACTCGGCATACCCAGTGCATGCTTTCACTGGGCGCATCTTATAGCAGTAGCGCCATTGATGAAAGGAAGGCTCACCTAACCCACATTCCATCCAAATAATATAAAACCCGATCAAGGTATCCCAAAAACCAGGGTAGAGTTGCCCAGACACATATCCAATGAAAGACAGCATCCGTTGCAACCACGGGTGCAAAGGCAGCTTCACCCCTAAAGTCAATAATATCTGGGTATAGAACATAACATGACCCTTGGGTGGTTCAGAGGACAATTCTTCATGATGCACCAAACGCATTCCTACACTACGGGGGATACTACATGACTGCCTTAGGGCCTCAAGTTGCTTTTCGCTATCTAACAAGTTTTGCATTAAATGGTTTGCTGTGAACTCAGAGCGAAATATGGGTATGGCGTCGCAAACAACCCCTTCACCCACTGACATGAAGGAGGAAGAACCAATATTGGCTAAAGCTTGGCAATTGCGAAGATCACCCAATCTTGAATTTTTGTACAAGACTCCAACAAAGGCCCTGAAGACTCCAACATTGCAAGCTCAAACCTAGAGTTAGAGTTAGGGGAGCCCCCATCACTAGGACTTCCAAACTCTGACATCTACAACAAATAGAAACAAACTCTATCACCACATGAAAGATCGAAACATAAGGAAGTTCCTAGGGCGTGGAGAAAAGCTCAATCAGTTCATTATGTTCTCAACCAAATACATGAACACTCAAATAATTCAACAAGAATGAAAGCATGTGATCTAGTGGAGAAGACTACCAACCTGAAGATGGTGCAAAGCAATGCTGGAATCCCTCTCAACTATAAAAGCACTCTATCTCCAAAAATCACTACAAAATGAGCAAATGAAGACAATGAAAAGAGTGGAAACGTCTCATTCTTATAGGGTTCAACATGGCCAAAAAAATTCAAAATTCAAAATTCAAACCATGAGAAAACCCCACATGGAAAGTCTTCAAACTTCCACACAAGCTAGGGAGTTTTAAAATTTCAAACTTGCAGCACCCCCTCTCCCCCTCAAAAAAAAAAAAAAGGGGGGGGGGGGAGGAGGTGAACACATTAGCTTCATCAATTTATGGTGCCAACAAGAGCTTCATCAATGGAGGCCAACCACAATTTTCAAAAGCTTCACACACTCTTGATCAAGACAGTATGAAGCAAAATCAATTCATGGTACCCAACAAAAGCTTCAACTCCAAAACTTCACCTACAAAGCTTCAACTCCAAAGCTTCACCTACAAAAGCTTCAACTCCAAAGCTTCACCAACAAAAGCTTCATCAATGGAGGATAACTACAAATTCTTAAAAGCTTCACACTATCTTGATCAAGATAGTGTGAAGCAAAATCAATTCATGGTACCCAACAAAAGCTTCAACTCCAAAGCTTCACCTACAAAGCTTCAACTCCAAAGTTTCACCTACAAAAGCTTCAACACAAAAGCTTCACCCACAAAAATTTTAACACAAAAGCTTCACCTACAAAAGCTTCACACTATCTTGATCAAGATAGTGTGAAGCAAAATCAATTCGTGGTGCCCAACATAGCTTGACCTACAAAAGCTTCACCCACAAAAGCTTCACCCATAAAAGCTTGACCCACGAAAGCTTGACCCACAAAAGCTTCACCTACAAAAGTTTGACCCACAAAAGCTTCACCTACAAAACTTCAACACAAAAGCTTCACCTACAAAAGTTTCACTACAAAAGCTTCACACTATCTTGATCAAGATAATGTGAAGCAAAATCAATTCATGGTGCCCAACAAAGCTTGACCTATAAAAGCTTCACCCACAAAAGCTTTACCTACAAAAGCTTGACCCACAAAAGCTTGACCCACGAAAGCTTGACCAACAAAAGCTTCACCTACAAAAGCTTGACCCACAAAAGCTTGACCTACAAAAGCTTGACCCACAAAAGCTTGACCCACAAAAGCTTCACTTACAAAACTTCAACACAAAAGCTTCACCTACAAAAGCTTCACACTATCTTGATCAAGATAGTGTGAAGCAAAATCAATTCATGGTGCCCAACAAAGCTTCAACCTCAAAGCTTCACCTACAAAGCTTAAACACCAAAGCTTCACCTACAAAGCTTTAAAATATATATATTTATTTATTTTTATTTTTTTTTCAGAAATTCGAAAATTCAAAAATTCGAAAATTCGAAAATTCGGAAAAAAAATAAAATTGCCTAGGCCTCCTCTTCTTTAAGCCTAACAACTTTCATAACAAATATATATGAAGATTGAGTTTTGGGCTACCACTTAGAAAGGAAATGCCTCATTCGTCAACTCCCTCGACCGGAGACTTGGGGGACTCCTACCATATGCTACTACACCTTGATACTCAGAAGTCTCACGACCACTCAGTGACTTGGATTTTTCAAGTCTTTAAACGAGAAGTTTTCCTCACTCAGGAAATTAAGGGAGCACTACCTCAACCTACATGCTTCACTCACAAAGTTTCGACATACAAGCTTCAACAATAGGAAAAATTCAAAGAACTTAGTGAAGAAGGCATTGGTGTATTTAACACAATATGTTAAAATGAAGCAAAGCTTGTTTATTGATATCTCCGATAAGTTACAAATATGTACATATACATGAATCAAAATAAACAAACAAGAGGGAGCCTTCACAAAGGTTGCTTAGGAGAAATCTCAGCAGTCGGCAGAGCCCCAGAAAGAGGAGGCACCGAAGGTTGATCATTTGGAGCTTCATTACGTGGTACAGCCCCAGAAGACGAAGGCAATAAATGCCTTTGGAACAAACCCACAAACCTCTGATGATCAAGCAAAATTTGACCATCAAATTCCTGCAGCTGGTCAAGCTTCCTCTTCATGTTTATAGCATAGTCATGTGCGAGCCTGTGCAACTATTTATTCTCATGCTTGAGCCCTCTGATCTCCTGTTTGAGACTTATCACTTCAATCGCCAATGATTCAACTTGGCGGGTTCGAGTAAATAGGCGTTAGGCCATATTAGACACAGAACCTGCACACAGAACACTAAGAGCTAGAAAATCCTTAACAGCCAACTCATCAGACCGTTTGGAAAGTAGTCTGTAATCTTTGGGAGTGAGAAGGTTCTTGGCCATCACCGCAGTAGTCATATCATTCTTCATCACAGGGTCCTCAACAGTAAGATGACCAGTAGGGGATTGAGAAGGCATGGCTGCCTCTTCACCAAAGTTCAAGTCAAAACGACGGTCGGATGGGCCATACATTCTCAGAAATGATAAAGGAAAAATGAGGTGCAATAAATCTTTGAAGTAAGGGGAAAATTCCTACAAGCAATAACTCTCTGAATGTACTCCTTACACACAATTGGTGCCCTTATAAAAGAAAGGGCAACAGGGCCATTGGTTCAAAAATCGAAGAGGCACCACTCTCCGGATTTCGAAGAGGCACCACTCTCCAGATTTCGAAGAGGCACCACTTTCCACATGCAACATCAGCTCCTCGGGTACCACAGATAACTTTGACAAATATCTCTGACAAAGTTTAGACACATAAATTTTGAAGGTCCAGTTACCCTACTATTACCCACAAGGGTAAAGGAACAACACTACTGTTCGATAACTAGAAAGTCCCAATGTGTGTCAACCTCTGTGCTCCGTGGCAAGGCAGACTGGCAAAAATGCCCAACCTTTACTCACATTCGAGAAAACACTCCTAACAAGATTGCTTGCTCAAAAATCAAAGAGGAACCACTCTCCGAATCTCGAGAGCCAGACTCCCAACATGATTACTTTCTCAGAAATCGAAGAGACAATGCTCTCCGAATCTCAAGAGTTAGACTCCCAACAGGATTGCTTTCTCAAAAATCGAAGAGGCACCGTTCTTCGAATCTCAAGAGCCAAATCCCCGATAGGATTGCTTGTTCGAAAATCGAAGAGGCATCGCTCTCCGAACTTCGAGACCCAGATTTCCTTGGATAAAGCTTATCTGCAATCTTCACACGCAACATCAGCTTTCCAGATACCACATACCATTTTTTCAAAGCGCTCTGACAAAGTTAAAACATGTGAAGCTTGCAGCTCCCACTACATTGCTATTACCAAGAAGGGTAAAGGAATATCATTATTACTTGCTCAAAAATCGAAGAGGCACCGCCCTTCGAATCTCAAGAGCCAGACTCCCAACATTATCACTTTCTCAAAAATCGAAGAGGCACCGCTCTTCGAATCTTAAGAGCCAGACTCTCAACATGATTGCTTTCTCAAAAAATCGAAGAGGCACCATTATCTGAATCTTGAGAGTCAGATCCCCGACAAGATTGCTTGTTCGAAAACTGAAGAGGCATCACTCTCCGAACTTCGAGAGCTAGATTTCCTTGGTTAAAGCTTGTCTGCAATCTTCACACGCAACATCAGCTTTCCAGATACCACATACCACTTTTTCAAAGTGCTCTGACAAAGTTAAAACACGTGAAGCTTGCAGCTCCCACTACATTGCTACGACCAAGAAGGGTAAAGGAATAGCATTACTACTTATTGTTAGGGAGACTCCTATACATATCGACCTCCATCCTCCACGGACAGGCAGACCTGCAAAAATGCTCAACCCTTCCTCATATCTGAGAGTGCACTCCCAACGAAGCCTCTCGAAATACTCAGCTTTCTTCCCCCCCAATAATACCGCTGCAAACAAACCATACTAGAGCAAGAGTATATCATATCATCAGGGTTAAAAGCAAGAGTATCTCATATCATGCTTTTTCCCTGTCTTTTTTTTTTGGCCTTGTTCTTACCTGCACGACAAGGAGAAAGAGAGCAATCAGTTAGCACTTGGAATCAAGCTTCCCATCAGGAACTGACTGCCTGGAGCCCTTTGCCTGATTACTTACCTGGCATTGCTCTCGAGTACTCATCTTCAACATCTTATGCTTCCAGAGAAGATACCACATCTGCCTGAGGAACAGATAGGGCAAGTGAGATGGATACAAGAAAGCATGTGGAGACAAGCGTAACAGAACATGTGCCGATTCATCTATTACTTCGTCAACAGCAAAAGTATCCCATATCATCAAGGTCGAACGCACTCTTGATTTGATGAACTTGTTTTGACCCTCAAATTATTAAGTCGGCCTTATACTCTGGAGGAAACAAGAAAACTCTTTAGCCCAGTTCAAGAATAAGCTTGTGGAAAGTTACTTCTTCAAAAGCAAAAGTATCTCATATCATCTCTTCTCCATTTGCTTCTCCTTATCCTTGTTGCTGTTTACGACACAAGGAGAAGGAGAAGAATCAACCGGAAGCCGAAGTCAAACCTCCGTTACAGGTTGCTTGCTTGGAAGTCTGATTGCTTACCTTGTCTGTTACCTCTTTCGGCAAATCTCTTAGCTCGGCGACTTGGAGGACTCCTACTATAGGGTTTTATATCGCACTTGACCAAGCCCGAAACTACAAGTAAGCTTTAAGTGAAATTGATAATTACCTTATGCATCTTCCTCAGTTAAAGATACCACCCCTGGATGGAGGAAAAGTACTTCCATAGAAGATACCACATCTACGTATGAGACAGATAAGGCAAGTGAAAATGATACCGCACTTCGGTACATAGAAGTTTTGTGATTACTCAATGGCTTGGATCTTGCAAGTCCCCAACCGAGGAGCTTCCCTCACTCGGGAACTTAAGGGAGCATTGTTTGTACCATACTTGACCAATCCCGAAACTACTGAGCACCAGTCAACTTTATACAGTCAAGGACCCAGAAGAGTTTCCCTCCAACCAGGAGGCCAATCACAGCGCGACACGTGTCGACATCAGAAGCCAATCATAGCGCGACACGTGTCAACATTAGAAGCCAATCACAATACGACACGTGTCAATGTCAGAATGAAACTAGAAACTCTCTTCTATAAATAGAGATCATTCTCTCACAATATTTTCTAATATCATTTGTACTAAATCATTCACTAGTACTCACTAAAGGAGAGCTTGAACCTATGTACTTGTGTAAACCCTTCACAATTAATGAGAACTCCTCTACTCCGTGGACGTAGCCAATCTGGGTGAACCACGTACATCTTGTGTTTGCTTCCCTGTCCCTATCCATTTACATACTTATCCACACTAGTGACCGAAGCAGTCTAGCGAAGGTCACAAACTTAACACTTTCTGTTGTACCAAAGTCCTCACTGATTTTGTGCATCAACAGAGCGTAATCCCTTAACTTCAATACGAAGCGATTCGATTCCTTTTCTTACAAGTTAAGTTGTTTCTTCCATAAGGGATGATTCATCAATTAAGCACTATGAAAGTTGAGATAACTGAATATGCCTCATCATTAATGACTTGTATTGCACATCTTTTATTTCCAATACATTTCCATCCCAAACTCTTTCAGCCTTCACACTTTTGGTCCATCTTTTCATGATGTATTGGCTTGGAAAATCTACAATATGAATACTTCTGAGAAAAAAATACAATATGTCTGCATGGAATTCCTTCGAACTCAAAATTTCGACAGCTGCACCTTGCAAAACTAGAAACTTTATCGTGAACAATATGTTGGAATATTGAGCTTTCTGCATCAACACGTATAACAACATAAACACATTCCTTTTCGTCCTTCCTTATAGCATCACACTTCAAATAAGTAGTACTTTGAATCACTTCATCCTAAAACTTTAAAAATATTGTTTTTGTATATAAACCGCGCATTTGCTATTCAATTGGAAATAATGTCCTTAACTTTGGCACTTCATTAACATCCACATGATCAGAAACCAACTCTTTATGCCTTTGGTGTCCAAGTGCCCTCTCAAATCGTGTAACAAAATCCCAGAAAGAGTTGCGTTTTGAAACATATTTCTTGAAGAAGGAGTGTCCACTTTCAACTCTTTGACTACTTGACATTCCTGCAGAAAATATATGCATGCAAAATGCAGGGACCCACTGCTTACAGAGTTTGTACATTTGTAGCAGCCATTCATGATTCTCCAATGCATGTTGCATTAATGCATGCTTCCAACTTTCTTCATATTCTTCTATAGTTTCAGAACCGTATACACTAGCGCTAAATTGTGGCATATAAACTAAAAGCATTGGGCTAAGCTTTTGTGGAACTTATCCATTAAATGCCAAATACAATACCGGTGGAATGCAAGAGGAAAAACTTGAGCAATGGCCTTCGATATTGCTTGATCTTGATCCGTAATTATCAATTGAGGTGGACCGCTAGGCATAGCTTTCAGCCATTGCTCAAATAACCAAATAAATGACTCAGTTTTCTCATCACTTAAAAACCCACATCCAAATACAATTGTTTGATTGTGATGGTTAACCCCTACGAATGGAGCAAAGATCATACTATACTTATTTGTGTTGTAAGTCGTATCAAAAGCAACTACATCACCAAAAAAGAAGTACGCTTTTCTTGCTGTGGAATCCACCCAAAAACAATGGCTAAACTTGTTTTCCTCATCTTTATCAACTTCAAAACAAAAAGATGGGTTCTTTTCCTTTTCTGAATGAAAATATTCAAGAAGCATGTCAGCATCATGTCCCTTGATTTCTTTCTGCAAATCTCTTTCAACGTTTCTCAAATCTTTGTCAATACATCCAACATTTGCAATTCCACCCGCCTCATTTTCCATTATTCTGAATTGTTGACTTGTAGGTACATTTGCACTACTTAGTGTTTCCATGTAAAGCTTCTTTGCTTTCGAAACTTTTCGGTGTGAATGTAGTAGGTGTTGAAAGTACATGATTATGACACTCTTCAAAGTTACAAATAGACCATTTCTTCTTTCACTTGTCACGAGAAATGCTTAACTTTGCCTTACAACCCACACGTGTTGATCCAACATTCCTTTCTTCCTTGGTTGATTTATTCTTCTTTGTTTTTTGATAAGTCTCATCCGGTTCACCTTCCTTTGAGCAAACAAATTGTTTCTAGGTGATTTCATTCGTTCCTTTTTTCTTCTTACTTGAACCCATTTTGATACTAAATCCAACTTCTCGAGCATATTGATTTTAAAAATCATATGCTTCCGTTATTGATCCAAATTCTTGGCCAACTATGGGATTACGTTCACTTGCAACTTGTTTGAGGTGATGTCCCTGGGAAGATTGTTCTTCCATCATAAAGCAATCTGCAATTAAAATTAAAAGTGAAGAAAAAAAAAATGGGGCTAAAGGTTGAACCACCACCACAAAGGCAAATGCAATATAATCAATTTTCTCACCCGAGAGGGCGGGAGCAGAGTGGTAGAGAGGGAGGATGAGCGTGAACCCTATTTCTCTTTTCAAAATTTTCTCACGAACCAAACGAAAACCAAAATTAAAAGATACCACATAAGTTGATTTCTTAAAATTATAACAGGATTTGATTTTTTATAAGTCAATTAAACTTTATATCTCGCAATTTTCGGGTGCGACCAATTCGAAAAGCTGGGTAGGTCATTGATATTCTTCCCAAAAGGGTTGAACACAATATATAGTTATTAATTAATCATAAGAATCTGTTGGTTTGGAGACAAAAATTGAGCTGTGAAACGGAAAGGAAAATTACATTGGAGGCGATCCAAGATGAAGATCTCGAACTCTTCAAACAGTAGCAGTCTTGGTTCTTGATCGTGAATCCTGTTTTTAATTATGGTGTGTAACAAATTTGTTTAGGTGTAAAAGGATAATATAAACTCATTAGATTTTGTACTGTTAAATTAATCCTATGGCTCTAATAAAAGAGGTCCTCACAGGTCCTTAAAAAGAGCAACTTAGGAGAGCATTCCTGTATATCGGCCTTACAAAATTGGACAATTGTGTTAAATATTAGAGAAAATAAGTCTCTTACTGAACAAGAACCACAAGGACCATGTTAATTCGACTGCGAGGACAATGTATTAGGAGTGGAGTAGTCAGTTGTGAGTGCGTTATATATAGGATGGCATAAAAAAACAAAATAAATAAAAATAAAAAAAAAACAAATTGACATTAACTAGTGGTACACGACTCTCCCTCCATCCCTCTGTATAACCCATACACGAATAGCACAATTGTGCACGCAAAACCCAAAAGCACGAAACAATTCACAAGTCACAAACTATGGTTCAATTTCACCACATCCGTTTCCTCTCCTTTCTCATAATAACACTAGCAGCAGGCCTCTTCCCGGGCACCCATGCAGTCAACTACAAAGTCACCAACACAGCGGGGGGAACCCCAGGCGGAATTCGGTTCAACAACAAAATCGGAGCAGACTATAGTAGGCAAACCCTAGTCTCCGCCACCAACTTCATATGGATCTTGTTCCAGCAAAACACAGCCGCGGACAGAAAGAGCGTCTCCAAGGTAACCTTAATTGTTGAAAACATCACCGGGGTGGCTTTTGCCGTCAACAATGAGATCCACGTCAGCGCCAGCTACATAGCTGGTTACTCTGGCGATGTGAAGAGGGAGATCACCGGTGTGCTTTACCATGAGTCAACGCATGTGTGGCAATGGAATGGGAACGGTCAAGCCCCAGGGGGGTTGATTGAGGGAATTGCTGATTATGTGAGGTTGAAGGCAGGATACGCGCCAAGTCATTGGGTTCAGCCGGGGCAAGGGGATAGGTGGGACCAGGGGTACGACGTCACTGCTTGGTTTCTAGACTATTTGAATAGTTTGAAAAATGGTTTTGTAGCTGAAATGAATAAGAAAATGAGGAGTGCTTATAATGCTAATTATTTTGTTGATATTCTGGGGAAGAATGTTGATCAGCTTTGGAGTGAGTACAAGGCCAAGTATGGAGGAAGATGAATTAATGTAGTGCTTCTGTAGCCTCATGCAGGCCATGGACCGATGTAAGTAAATAAAAATGCTGTATTAATCTATTTGATCATAGTAAAATGGTGTTCCAATTAATTTGTATGATAGTATTGATTGAATATTGTATATGTTACTAGACTATTAATTTTTTAAAATTTTTTGATGCAATAATAATTCATAAACTACTGGGTCCCGAAACCCTATGGAAGCCGGAAAAATTGTTGGAAACGATCCTATGACCGTCTGTTCAGGGATTCTGGAACGCCTACCAGGGGATCTGTAGAATTCAGTAGCAATTCGACAGCTTGCCTGAGCTGTTGTCCAGTTATTTTCTTTTTCTTTGTTTGAATGAACTAGCCAAAACAACATCGTTTTGAACCAAGCCTTTAAAAAAAATTCTAACGCTACAGATCCGAGCCTTTAACGCTTCATTGACCCCCCCCCCCTCCCATTCCCTAAATCAAACCCCCATTCTTGTTCTTGAGCACCACCACCTGTCGCCGGCGCACCGGGTCAACCGAAATATTTTGAAGCTTTTACACTAGGATCCCATGAGATTGGAATCCTAGAGTGAAATTTTTTCAAACAGGTCAATGGATAGGACATGTTTTAAGAATCAAAATCTTGTGTTAGAATTGTGAAACAGATCAAAATGGATAGGATCCCATGGTAAATGGAGTGAGAGATATTTTTATGTGTGTAGTGACAAATAAGACACGTTATTCCAATGGGTGTTTTATTTATTATTTTTTATTTATTTATTTTTTTAACAAATAATATTTTTTACATTAAAAGAATGAGTGAGTAGGCTAAACTTCACAATGAACGAGTAATAATATAATTTAAATTTGTTTTTAACGAGAATTAAACTTAAAACCTTTCACTTACAAATAAAAAAAAAATTATTATGCGTAGGACTAAAAGGCTCACGTTATTTCTTCTTGTTTCATGCCTACTGCTTCAATAAAAATCAAATGTGTCCTCCCCTAATAATAATTTATCTTAAAGTTATTGCTTCCATAAAAGTCAAATATGTGCTCCCCTAATAATAACTTATCTCCAAGTTATTGCTTCCTTAAAAGTTAAATGTGTCCACCCCTAATAATAACTTATCTCAAATGTGTCATCCACTAATCAACTTGCATATTTTTTTAAGGGGCACTTTGATCCAAGTCTAAAAATTTTAGTTGTTTCCAGATTAAGTCCAGTTTTATTTAAGAGTAATGCAAGTAGAAAGACTAAATTTGTAAATAAAATTTTATAAACTAAATAACATGAAAGTTGATGATTGGACTATTACTTAGGCGTTGATAAACGTGTTCATTCATATTGGTAACATATAATTTAGTTTGTAAATTTTGTCTACAAATTTTGTCTCGTTAGCATTACCCTTTATTTAATTTGTTATTATATTCATTTTTTCCTTTAGAATAAAAATATCATTTGATTTAAATTTTCTTAAATTTAAAAATTTATATGGCTTTATCCTACTATCTTGTACGTATTCTATATCAATCTTAATTAATATCGTACTTTTAAAAAATTTATATGGCTTTATCTACCCACTTTCTAATAATAAAAACATTTTAAAAATTCATAAACAACAGATATAAGTTATCAAAAATTAAACATTGTGGGAGGTAAGAAACCCGTTATATTAATATAATTAATCTATAATATATTATAAAAAAGAAAATCATGTGAGGTAGATTATAAACAAAAATGACACACCCCGACCGAGATCAAGGTATGTTGGCCGTCACGTGAGAGTGACGTAGCCATGTGCACATTGCGGAAGCGATAATGATAAGAATTATACGAATAATTGAAAACCAAATTACTAGAGTGCACTACTAAACAGAAAATGATAGGAGTCAGTTACAAAAGTAAACACTCCTAATCAGAGCATAAAGTCTAGGTGCAGTCCAGTAGGACAAGTACTAGTTATACAGTACCAGGAATGTCTTACTATTATTCAGATAAGATAGAACTGCCGACGTCCCCAAGCCACCAACAACAAGCTTACTTAAAACCTAAAGGGGCGCAAAATAGAAAACGTGAGTGGCCAAAAACAAATGTTTTACAAAAATCATTTCATTTATCAACATATCTAACCCCTCGCTGTAAAACATGTATAATTTTTCCAGAATCAAGATATAAGCATATATATATATATATATATATATATATATATGAAATCATAACAATTCAATTCATGCTTCACATAATCATATTCATATGTATGCCATGCTAAAATATAACAAAGTAAACAATCCAGGTAAGAATGATTTCATAGAAATATGATATGTTAGCCGGAACCCTTGTGGTAGTCTATACGGCTGAATTCATAGCTCAAAAGTCAATCTAGCCAGAGTCACTACAATGACCTATACGGCAATATACTGCACATAAGTCGGAACCACTAAAAAGGGGTCTATGCGACAAGATTTGGTGTAATATAATTATACTCAATTCTATTCTCTCATAATAGCCGGGCGATAAATCGCTAGTCACCTACGAGTCAGAACCATAAATAAGGTCTGTACGACAAGACTGTGCACTTAAGTTGGATCCAATATGAGCATATAGTGCGGGAGGTGATGTAAATAAACAGGCCTGTACTTCACATCTCTGGCTAAATAACAAACACCATAGGTGCAGTTTTATGAGTTCAACATTATTCAATCACATATCACATCATCGATGATTCATATAACCAAACATAACTTACCTGAACTTACCTGTGCCTCCACAGCACTACATTTATATATATATGCAACCATGAAATGCATATTCATAATATAAAAGCATTTGGCATATTATTTCAAAGCATACTTTCCTAAAAAATGCATTTCTGGGAAATATATCAAGGTATATAAATATATACTGAAAACAAAAGCCCACTCACTGGTATATCGACAGGTCGTAACCCCCGAGTCGCTCGTGGATACGCTTGTCCACGGAATAAGTCTCACCTATATGCGAATTAAGTATAAAAACGTTATTTTAAAGCACATAGGCAAAACTAGTTAATAACTTCTCATACAATGCTCAATTTGGGTATATGAATATATCACAGTGATCTACACAATCTCAGCATCATCCCCAAATTTTCAAAATAATTTTCTGACCCCGTACGCGCCGGCTAAGGTACGGCAATACGCGCGGCCACGCGCAGGGGATCTTGACGGATTCTACAAACGGCGTCAGGAATATTCCTTAGAATATTCTGTTAAATCCTAACGGTAACCATCCAATTTGACTGACCGCGTCAGCATATTCAGTCCAAACTGACGGAATATGCTGTCTTCGTCTACGGCGAGTCGCTGGTCGTCGGAAAACTGGGTAAAACTTTAAACTCACTATTCTCACTCGTTTTTCAACCATTTTTCATGAAATTTGAACCATATGAAAGCTTAGAGTGAGAAGAATGGCGTTATACCTATTTGAAGCTTCAAATCTCACGAAATCACGTCGGGGAAGCTTCGAAATTCCGACCAAAACTGCAACTCTTCGTTTCTCGCGATCCCGACTTCCAAATTCCTCGACGAACTACCTCGAGACTCATGAGGTCCTCATTAAGCTTCCTATGAGCTTAGATTTCCCTAAAACACAAGGTTTTATGTGAGTTTGAACAGTGCATGAAAATTGGGTCACGGGTTCACGAGTTTTCGAATGATTCCTTACCTGAAGCTGGTGTCAAAGAATTCGTAGCACCACGAGGAACACAATGGTGACAATTACACCCTCGATCTGCAAGGTTTGGGGTGAGTTAAAGATTGTCCATACGAAAGAGGGAAGAGAGAGAGTGAAAACCGAGAGAGACAGAGAGTACGGGGAGTGAGAGAAAGAAGGGAAGAGTGATGTGTGTGGTCCAAAACTAGTCAACAACCCAATCACAACCAAACCTTTTTAGTTCTTAAGTGGTTCCAAAAACTTAGGAGAAGCTTAATTAATCCATCTCAAAACAAATCACGCACCACACATTTTAATGTCCAAGGGTAAATTAGTCTTTTCACATCAACGATAATTATTTCTCGGGACGGGCTGTGACAATCTCCCTACCTTATAAAATTTCATCCTAGAAATTACATACAACCAATACATGTACTAGTAATCATAAAACAATCGTGGATATATCTCTCTCATCCGATCCTCTGTTTCCCAAGTAGCTTATTCCACTGAATGATTTCTCCATATAACTTTCACCAAGCATACGTCACTGGTTCCTCATCATAAGTCAAATCCGGAGTAATTTTCGAAGGTTGAGGAGGAATCACATGTGAATGATCTGAAACATAATGTCGAAACATGAAACACATCGTGCACCCTTCGACAACTCTGGAGGCAACTCAAGCTTGTAAGCAACCTCACCGACTCGCTCAGTGATCATATATGGTCCAATGTACCAAGGACTCAACTTTCCTTTCTTTCCAAATCGTACAACACCTTTCCAAGGTGATAGCTTCAGAAATACCCAATCACCTTCATTATACTTCCGATCAGTGGCATGCTTATCTATTATGCTCTTTTGTCGATCTTGGGCCGCTTTCAGGTTAGACTTAATTACCTGAACATTTTGAGTAGTCACATCCACAATCTCAGGGCCCACTAAAACTCTTTCAAAAACTCTGACCAACATAGAGGCGTACGACAAGATTTCCCATAAAGTGCCTTAAATGGTGCCATACCAATGCTCGAATGATAACTGTTGTTGTAGGCGAACTTCATCAAATCCAAACAATCATGCCAACTATCTCCAAACTGCAGCACTGAAGATCTCAACATATCCTCTAATGTCTGAATAGTTCTCTAAGATTGTCCATCTGTCTGAGGATGATATGTCGTATTATAAAGCAATCTCGTACCAAGAGCTTCCTGGAATGCTATCCAGAACTTGGAAGTAAATCTGGGATCCTGATGCGAGATAATATTAACTAGCACACCGTGATACTTCACAATCTGCGATATAAATAACTTAGCTGATCGGCTTAACGAATACTTCTCCCTCATTGGAATAAAATGTGCTGACTTCGTAAGCCGATCAACTACCACCCAAATTCCTTCATAACCATTCTGTGTACGAGGGAGCTTATACACAAAATCCATAGTACTATTTTCCCATTTCCACTGTGGAACGAAAAGTGGCTGCATTAATCCAAACGGCTTCTTCCTTTCAGCTTTAACCTGTTGGCAAATGGCACACCTACTCACATATTCGGCGATTTCCCTTTTCATACCCGGCCAATTATAAAATGGTCTAATGGTATGATACATCTTAGTGCCTCCTGGATGCATTGCATATGCTGAAATATGTGCTTCATCCAAAATTTCTTTCTTTAACTCTGCATTATTCAGCACATACATTCTGCTTTCCTGCATAAGCATGCCATCAGTTTCTCGAATTCTAAAATCTTTCTTTTTGCCTTGTTTCCTTGCTTGAACTATTTCTTGAGCCTCTTCATCATTCATTTGAGTCTCAAGTACATGGTCAACTAAAATTGGCCTAACTTGAAAATTAGCAAGCAGAGCTTCTTCTCGATCTTCCACTCCTAACCCCACTCTAGTGGACCTCAAATCTGTTAGAAGGGGAACGTGACAATCATAAATGGCATTAAGTTTCACTAGAGTCTTCCTACTAAGTGCATCTACCACTGCATTTGCACAACCGGGATGATACTCAATCGTGCAATCATAGTCACTAAGTAACTCAATCCACCTCCGCTGTCGAAGATTAAGATCTCTATGAGTAAACAAATACTGAAGACTCTTATGATCTGTAAAGATCTTACATTTCTCACCATAAAGATAATGTCTCCAAATCTTCAAGGCAAAGATGATAGCTACTAATTCCAAATCATGTATAGGGTAATTCTTCTCATGAGGTTTCAACTGTCTCGAAGCATAAGCAATCACCCTACCATGTTGCATTAATACATAACCCAAACCATTCAGAGAAGTATCACTATAAACCTCATAATTACCGCTATCATCTGGAAGCGCTAGAACATGAGCATGAGTGAGATAGTACTTCAACTGCTGGAAACTTTGCTCACAATTATTATCCCACTTAAACTTAACATCCTTTCACGTCAATCTCATCAATGGCAAAGCAATCACTGAAAAATCCTTAACGAACCATCTATAATAGCCTGCTAAGCCTGCTAAGCCAAGAAAACTCCGTACCTCTGTGACGGTTCGAGGTTGCTCCCAATTCTTCACAACTGCCACTTTCTGAGAATCCACTTGAATGCCTTGAGCAGAAATGACATGTTCCAAAAATGCCACTTGATTCAACTAGAATTCACATTTGCTAAACTTAGCATATAGTTGGTGTTCCCTCAAACTGCTCAACACCAACTTCAGATGTCTAGCATGCTCAACCTTAGACTTAGAGTATACCAGAATATCCTCAATGAAGACAATAACAAACTTGTCCAAATATGGCTGGAATACTCAATTCATTAAACCCATAAAAGCTGCTGGTGCATTAGTTAATCCGAATGGCATCACAAGAAACTCATAATGACCATATCGAGTCCTGAATGCGATTTTAGGGACATCTTCATTTTTAATCTTCAACTGATAGTATCCCAACCTCAAGTTAATCTTAGAAAATACGCAGACACTTCTGAGTTGATCAAATAAATCGTCTATACGAGGCAATGGATAACGGTTCTTAATGGTTACCTGATTCAATTGCCTGTAATCAATGCACAGCCTCAAAGTTCCATCTTTCTTCCTTATAAATAAAACTGGAGCTCCCCAAGGTGAAGTACTCGGCTGAATAAAACCTTTATCCACTAACTCTTGCAACTGGACTTTCAATTCCCTTAATTCAGCAAGAGCCATTCTATAAGGAGTTAAGGATATGGGATTCGTACCTGGAAGCAGATCAATAACAAACTCCACCTTTCTGTCTAGCAACAATTCAGGCAAATCCTCAGGGAATACATCCAGAAAATATCTGACCACCCGAACATCCTTCACACTACTAGGAGCATCATTATTCAACACCACATGAGCCAAATATCCCTGACAACCTTTCGACAACAATCTCTTTGCTTTCATGGTTGAAATAATACCATGCCTCACCCCACTAGGCTCTCCTACAAATGTAACTTCAGGTAATCCAGGACAATGAAATGTGATTGTCTTCCCATAACAATCTATCTTGGCATGACTATAGTGCAACCAATCAGTGCCCAAAATCACATTAAAATCCATAATATCCAACAGCATAAGATTAGCCGGCATAATAATATTGTCTACTATCACTGACATCCTGGATATACCTGATCCACAAAACATCTATCCCTTCTAGGCATAGAAAATTTGAAATTATATCCTAGAGGTGTAGGATGAGGTTGTGTCACTTGAGCGAATGTATGACAAAATAACAGAATGTGTAGCACCACAATTAATCAATACTCAAGCAAAATGACCAAGAATATTTAACGTACCCATAATTAAATTTGGATTATTCTAGGCATCTTGCAGTGACATGTTATGGATATGCCTCTGATTCTGTTGTCGTCCACCGTGACCTCTGTTGGCATGATTACCACATCCCTGCCTTTGCTGACCCGACTGCCTTAAAGATCCTGCATTACTAGCAGCAATCTCTCCCTGTTGGGGCTGTCCCCATTGGTACCATTGAGATCCACCGGCTGAATGTGGCTGATAAGACATAGATCCTCCCTGATACTAAGGATACCCACTCTGATATTGAGGATCCTGAGAGTACTACTGCTGTCATGAGGTGTAGGGAGCGGCGTCGCCCTGGTAGTGGTAGGCACCTCATCGTCCAGTCTGAGTGTAACCACTAGATCCTGAAGCTTGCTGAGTCGGTGCAGATGGTGGGAAAGAAGGTTGTTGGGGTCTCTGCTGATTCTAAGGGCATTGGGCAGCCTTATGACCCATCTATCCACAAGTAAAACATCCATTGCTGCCTTTCCTACATTCCCCAAAATGCCGATTATTACACCTGTGGCATAAGGGAGCACTGGATTAACCTGAACCACCAAAATCTCTCTGTCTATGGAACCTCGAACCTCCAGTGAATCTACCACCTCTTCTTTGCATATTAGTACTCAATCCTCTGCTAAAAGAGCTGGAACTGCCATCACTTCTCTTAAAGTTCTGGGTCTTGTGGGGTCCCTGAAATGCTTGCCCTTTTCCTTTGTCATCTCATCTCTGGCCCCCATTCTTTCCTTCCTTATCCTCACTTTCACAAAGCATGTTCTCTGAGGCCTTAATCCTCAGTAGAATCTCATAAAACTCCTGGTAAGAGGCACAGTGAGTTGATGTAGCTATGGAACGCCATTTCTTCTTAGTACCCAAACTGAAACGGCGAAGCATCTTTATCAGATTAGCAGCAACTTCCGGATCATATCTCGATAGATCAGTAAACATCCTATAATACTCATTAGCGGACATCTTTCCTTGCCTCAGATGAGTAAACTCTTAAGATCGATATACGCAGGAGGAATGAACCTTTTCCGAAACAGCTCCTTAAACACTCCCCAGTCCACAATCTCTTCTAGGGTCAACTGGTAAGACTATTGTCTCCACCAGGATGCAGGCTGTTCTCCCAAAAACCAGCTAGTCATCTCGACCCACCTATCAGAAGAAAGATTCCCTTGACTCTGTATCACCTGAAAGGTCTTCTCCACATGATTCAGCAATTTTTCTGCCCCCTCATGACCTTCATTTCCAATGAAGTGAGTCAACTTCAGATTATGAACTGTCTCAAAAGGTGTCCTCTAGGGAGTACAGAATGCTGTCTGAATGGCAGAAACTATAGCTTCCCTTAATTGAGCTATATCAGGGAAACTAGATTCAGCTGATTGACGGGGCTTTCTACGAGGCGGCATAGTTCTGACATAAGAAATCACAAGGATTAGAATATTCAAGAATTATACAGGACTGCTAAACCTAGGCTCTGATACCAAACTGACACACCCCGATCGAGATCGAGGCATGCTGGTCGTCATGTGAGAGTGACGTAGCCATGTGCATAGTGCGGAAGCGATAATGATAAGAATTATATGAATAATTGAAAACCAAATTACTAGAGTGCACTACTAAACAGAAAATGATAGGAGTTAGTTACAACAGTAAACACTCCTAATCAGAGCATAAAGTCTAGGTGCAATCCAGTAGGATAAGTACTAGTTATACAGTACCAGGAATGTCCTACTATTATTCAGATAAGACAGAACTGCCGACGTCCTCAAGCCACCAACAAAAAGCTTACTTAAAACCTAAAGGGGTGCAAAACAGAAAACATGAGTGGGCAAAAACAAATGTTTTACAAAACTCATTTCATTTATCAACATATCTAACCCCTCGCTGTAAAACATGTATAATTTTTCCAGAATCAAGATATAAGCATATACATATACATATATATATATATATCTGAAATCATAAAAATTCAATTCATGCTTCACATAATCATATTCATATGTATGCCATGCCAAAATATAACAAAGTAAACAATCCAGGTAAGAATGATTTCATAGAAATATGATATGTTAGCCGGAACCCCTGTGGTAGTCTGTACGGCTGAATTCATAGCTCAAAAGTCAATCTAGCCAGAGTCACTACAATGACCTATAAGACAATATACTGCATATAAGTTGGAACCACTAAAAAGGGGTCTGTGCGACAAGATTGGGTGTAATATAATTATGCTCAATTCTATTCTCTCATAAGAGCTGGGCGATAAATCGCTAGTCACCTATGAGTCGGAACCATAAATAAGGTCTGTACGACAAGACTATGCACTTAAGTTGGATCCAATATGAGCATATAGTGCGGGAGGTGACGTAAATAAACAGCTTGTACTTCACATCTTTGGCTAAATAACAAACACCCTAGGTGCAGTTTTATGAGCTCAACATTATTCAATCACATATCACATCATCGATGATTCATATAACCAAACATAACTTACCTGAACTTACCTGTGCCTCCACCGCACCACATTTATATATATATATATATATATGCAACCATGAAATGCATATTCAGAATATAAAAGCATTTGGCATATTATTTCAAAGCATACTTTTCTAAAAAATGCATTTCTGGGAAATATATCAAGTATATAGATATATACTGAAAACAAAAGCCCACTCACTGATATGTCGACGGGTCGTAAACCCCGAGTCACTCGTGGATACGCTCATCATTGGGATAAGTCTCACCTATATGCGAATTAAGTATAAAAATGTTATTTTAAAGCACATAGGCAAAACTAGTTAATAACTTCTCATACAATGCTCAATTTGGGTATATGAATATACCACAGTGATCTACACAACCTCAGGATCATCCCCAAATTTTCAAAATTTTTTTTTGACCCCGCACGCGCCACCACGCGTCGAAATATTCTGTCTTCATCTCTGGCGAGTCACTGGTCGTCGGAAAATTGGGTAAAACTTTAAACTCACTATTCTCACTCGTTTTTCAACCATTTTTCATGAAATTTGAATCATATGAAAGCTTAGAGTGAGAAGAATGGCGTTATACCTATTTGAAGCTTCAAATCTCACGAAATCACGTCGGGGAAGCTTCGAAATTCCGACCAAAACTGCAACTCTTTGTTTCTCGCGATCCCAACGTCCAAATTCCTCAAACGAACTACCCCGAGACTCGTGAGGATCTCATTCAGCTTCCTATGAGCTTAGATTTCCTTAAAACACAAGGTTTTACGTGAGTATGAACAATGCATGAAATTGGGTTACGGGTTCACGAGTTTTCGAAGGATTCCTTACCTGAAGCTGGTGTCAAATGATTCGTAGCACCACGAGGAACACAATGGTGACAATTACACCCTCGATCTGCAAGGTTTGGGGTGAGTTGAAGCTTGTCCGTACGAAAGAGGGAAGAGAGAGTGAAAACCGAGAGAGAGAGAGAGTACAAGAGTGAGAGAGAGAAGGGAAAAGTGATGTGTGTGGTCCAAAACTAGTCAACAACTCAATTACAACCAAAGCTTCGTAGTTCCTAAGTGGTTCCAAAAACTTAGGAGAAGCTTAAGTAATCCATCTCAAAACAAATCACGCACCACACGTTTTAACGTCCAAGGGTAAATTAGTCTTTTCACATCAACGATAATTATTTCTCGGGACGGGCTGTGACAAAAAACTATTATATAGGTAGATAAACCAAAGTATTGTTTACCTCCATATATACCTATGATATAGGAAGACAAATACTTTATACCCAGAAAGCAGATATACTCTACAAACTATGAGCAAAAACCATGTGATATAGGTAGATGAAATACTATTAATCTATAATACATATAGTATATAATAGGGTAGATTGATAAAAATAAAAAATAAAAAATTCCTATAATATAGGTAGATAAACATGAACCAAATGTGGCATCCAGATCACTTTCCCACACCATGCCTTGCGTATGAGCCACACAATTTGCTTCACTTTAACCATGATTAAACGGACACAAAAAATTAATGCAAAAAGGGTCGTGCATCGTTCAAAACAGCACCCAGGTAGAAGAATCATTATAACGCGTGTTGTTGTAGAGCAGCAAGTACTATGATAATATGAACGGGTTTCCCTCAGAAAAGTCGTAACGTAACCACCTGCAAATCATGGTGGAGCAACAGTGTAGCCTTCCATTTTGCAATAGCTTTAAGCATAAATGGGGAGGATACTCCCACTTGATGCCTAACAGCAGACCAATACTCAACATCTCATCCCTCATAATCACCCCAAAATCCCCCAAAATCACCCAACCTATCATTCTTACGAGAGTGTTTTAAGTTATGAACGGATTAGTTCAAATCCTATAATTAAGGAATCCGTCCAACTATTAATCTTAAAGTTAAGTGATTATGTGCATTTACATATATAATAATTTATAATCTTAAGGGTATATTTGTGGAACCAAAAATAATAAAAAAAATTATGGAGGCACACCGAGAACTTTTGGGTGAAAATGACAAAATTACCCTCGAGGCACACCGAGATTCCCATGCGCATGCAACGGACAATAACGGCCCAATCAAGGTCAAAGGTGGTCAAGATGGTATTCATTCAAAACCCTTTTCATCAATCCTCATCAAATCCTCCCCACAAGGTAGCTCCCAAATTATTCTTTTCAAATTAGGATTGATTAGCTAATTAATTGATTATTTACCCAATTAATTGATTAATTGCCTAATTGATTGCAATTACACTCAAATCACCACCATAAGTGGCCGGTCCCTATTTCTCCAAATAGGGCCAGCCACAGCCCTATATATAGCTCCTCATTTCTCCAAAAACCTAAATCCAATTCTCTTCTAAAATTCTCCAAATTTCTCTAAACACTTTCTTTCTCAAATTCTAACTTTGGCATCGGAGATTCTTCGTCCAAAGCCCCCCCCTAAATTCATCATGGGCTCGTGAGGCTCTTGGCTTTGACCTAAGGTGTTAATTGTTTTGCAGGTGCATTTTCGTCCAAGAAGAAGAAGGCAGAAATTTGCATCCACAAATTGGGGCCTTCATTGAGATCCTTGATTCAAACGCTTGAAAAAAGACTCTTGCATTCAAGGTTTTTTGTTTCCTTGTTAATTTGTAGATTTTTCATACGTTCTCATTCCTAGAATTTTTTTTTATAAAAATTCTTTGAATCAACGTAAAAGAAAAGGACAATGATAAGAAATTTGGAAACCATGATGAACAAAAATTTCAACGTTCAAGAATTGGGACCGCGGAGATCCACGAGGCTCAACGCGACGGTAAATGGAGTGGCACCACCGCAGTAGTGACCACGATGGCCACCATGGTACTAACCACCGTGGCCATCTTTGGAAGGCCCACAACTCACAGGGAGCAGCAAGCCTAAGCACCAAGGGCAGCCCAAGCCGCTGCCTCAGCAACGCAAGTTCGAGCTCTACACACTGCCCAGGCCCACGGGCCCAAGCCACGTTAACCTAGCATCCTGCACTATTCCAAGCTCCACAGGCCCAAGCCCATGACTTACCGAAACCGAGCCTAGGCCTAACATGCGTCGCATGCAATCCATCCCACTCTCGTGGTGTCCCAAGTAGCCCAAACCGGTCTATGACCGGTTCAACTGTCCTAGCTTCAGATTTCTGGGTCGACGATTGAACCGGGGGCATTCTCACCCCATTTCTCTATGGATTTGACATTTCTTAACTCAAATCTCGCGCCTGGAGTCCATTACACTTTCGTTACTTAAGAAGAATCATTCTGTCTAAGCTCTTCCAACCCAAATGATGAGCAACACTTGTCTCGACAAGTCATAGAGTTGACGAGCGCCCTCGCACAACAGACTACCTTGGTGAATCAACTCTTGCAATACACCGAGATGTAATGTGCCCTTAACAAGGTGTCCCGATATAGGACAAGGGAAAACGAAGAACCTCTCAAGTAGCCACTCAACCATCCATGAATCGAGCCTTCCGGCAGTGTACATTCCCGACTGGGCCCCCTAGATAGCGTACACTGTTGTCTTAGCGTGCGAAAGAGCATGCACTCTTGGTTAGGCCTATGGGCAAGCATACACTCACAGTTGGGACCACACCCCAATGATGAACTTGAGCAACCTTCTAGGTGTAGGTGAAAGGATCATCCACGGCTAGGCCCGTAAGGAGCATCTTTCACCTCACATCGGAGTAGGCAGCACGACGGACGAAGAGAAGTAGTCACTCAATCCGGCTCAAGTTCAACCAGCAGCTTGCGAGAAATTCACTCGCCTGCTAGGGATGTACTATATGCACCATAGCCGCGACGTAGACGAGCCAAGCATGTAGAAGGTCAGCCTAGACCAGCAGGTCAAGAACAGGGGCAGCCGGGAGCTCTACTACCCCAACAAAGGCAAATTCAAGAAGAAATGGAAAAACTCTTGACCTAGTTATTGCATGACTTCCAATGCAACGAGGTCGCCGACGAGGCAGTACGACGAGACATGACCAACATGAGCAGGTCACTCTTCACAGATGAGATTGAGCAGGTAGAGCCTCCACGCAAGTTTAGCATGCCACATTGCACATCTTTCAAAAGAGATAGAGATCCGGAGAGACATTTGAAGCACTACCGAAACACCATGGTCCTTTACCTAGGCCTGGCAATTCCTGACACGACTCGATAACCCGACACGACACGACACAACACGAAATTAACAAGTGTTTGGGTCGACACGATAACGAATCGAGTTATTATCGGGTAACCCGATAAGCACCTCTTAAGATACCGGGTTGGTTTGGGTATACACGTGGGTAACACGATACACGATAAGCAGAATATTAATTTAATAATTTTATAACCCTAAAAATACTATAATTATATATATATATATTAAATTAACTATAATAATTATAATAATTATATGTACTATAATAATTATACCCCCAAAATATTAACTATAATAATTATATATATATAAATTTTAAATTAAATTTTATACCCCGAAAAACTACAATAATTATACATACAAAATAAATAGATTTAAATCTACTTAATAAATATATATATACTATTGAACTTGATGGGATACGAATTATACGAAACTAATTTCAATGATCCAACCGTCAAACTTGTTTGTATATGCTTCGAGATCGCATCATTAAAAAAATCGTAAAAAACAAACATTCAGAGATCAAGTAACCGAACAAAACTTTTAGACGGTTATAAAACGAAAAATCACGATTTAACGGTTATTTTAACTTCGATTTTTAAGATTTTTTACAGCTACACTGCTTTACCCTATATGAATACAATGAAAGAATTCGATCTTCAATTTAAAATATTTACACTAGAATCTTATGTTATACTTAATGAAAGTATGAATAAACTCTTAAGTGTTAGTGAATCTATTGTTTTGATGGGATATGCATTCTACAAAACTAGTTTCAACGATCCAACCGTCAAACATGTTTGTATATACTTCGAGATCGCATACACCAAAAATTACAAAAAAGAAACATTCAGAGATTAAGTAACTGAACAAAATTTTTCGACGGTTATAAAACGAAAAATCACGATTTAACGGTTAGTTTAACTCCGATTTTAATGATTTTTTTACAGCTACACTCCTTGACCCTATATGAATACAATGAATGAATTCGATCTTCAATTTAAAATATTTACACTAGTGGATACCACAAAATCTTGTTATACTTAATGAAAGTATGAATAAACTCTTAAGTATTAGTGAATCTATTGTTTTGATGGGATACGAATTCTATAGAACTAGTTTCAACGATCCAACCATCAAACATGTTTGAATATACTTCCAGATCGCATACACCAAAAATTGAAAAAAACAAACATATAGAGATTAGGTAACGGGATAAAACCTTTCGACGGTTATAAAAAGAAAAATCACGATTTAACGATTATTTGAACTCCGATTTTAATGATTTTTTTACAGCTACACTCCTTGACCCTATATGAATACAATGAATGAATTTGATCTTCAATTTAAAATATTTACACTAATGGATACCACAAAATCTTGTTATACTTAATGAAAGTATGAATAAACTCTTAAGTGTTAGTGAATCTATTGTTTTGATGGGATACGCATTCTACAAACCTAGTTTCAACGAAACAACCGTCAAACATATTTGTATATACTTCCAAATCGCATACACCAAAACTTACAAAAAACAAACATATAGAGATCAAGTAATGGGACAAAACGTTTCCACGGTTATAAAAAGAAAAATCACAATTTAACGATTATTTTAACTCCGATTTTGATGATTCTTTACAGCTACACTCCTTGACCTTATATGAATACAATGAATGAATTTGATCTTCAATTTAAAATGTGTGCACTAGTGGATACCAGAAAATCTTATGTTATACTTAATGAAAGTTTGAATAAACTCTTAAGTGAATCTATTGTTTTGATGGGATACGCATTCTACGAAACTAGTTTCAACGATCTAACCATCAAATATGTTTGTATATACTTCGAGATCGCAAACGCCAAAAATTGCAAAAAACGAACATTCAGAGATCAAGTAACGGGACAAAACTTTTCGACGGCTATCAAACGAAAAATCACGATTTAACGGTTATTTTAACTCCGATTTTGGTGTTTTTTTACAGCTACATTCCTTGACCCTATATGAATACAATGAATGAATTTGATCTTCAATTTAAAAAATTACACTAGTGGATGCCACAAAATCTTATGTTATACTTGATGAAAGTATAAATAAACTATAATAATTATATATATTAATTTAACAATTTTATACCCCTAAAAACTAAAATAATTATATAATATATATATATATATATATATATATATATATTAAATTATGTGTTTTAATGTTTTGAAGTAATATTTATGTGGCAAAGTGTGGAATGAGCAAATTTAAGAAATTTTTTTTTTTTCTTAATGGGTCATAACGGGTCGGGTTACTTTACCCGTTGGGTAAAGTCACCCGACATGTTAAGTACCTGTTAAGATAACAAGTGTGACACGACACGACCTGTTAAGATAATAGGTGTTACACGAAAACGACACGAACACGACAGGCACGACCCGTTTGCCAGGCCTACCTTTACTGGAACAACAATGCTCTTATGTGTAAGATATTCGCCACCATTTTACGAGGCGAGACGCAAGAGTGGTTTAACACCTTACCGCCACGATCCATCTGGATTTTTGATGATCATTCCTTGATTTTCACCAAAGAATACTCGTCTTACCGCTTGATCAAGAAGAAGTCCAATCATTTGTTCAATGTGAAGAAAAATTTGAAAGAGTCGCTCCGCGACTACGTGAAGAGGTTCAAAGTAGAGAAAGCTAAGATAATTGGATGCAATGACTTGATAGCAAGTGCAACCTTCCAAAAAGGACTTCTCGTAGACTATCTGTTGTTTGGAAAATTGATCATGAAAAAAGATGTAACCTTGGTAGACTTTTTCGCTATGGGAGAGAAGCATGCACTTTGGGATGAGGCTTGGCGAGCAGACAAAGCACCAGAGTAGCCTTGAAAAGAATGGTAGTGGCTAAAAAAAAAAGGACAAAAATGGCCAAACGTAGGGACCGATCCTGACTAAAGGAGGCCCAACAACCAAGAACTACTTAAAGTTCACAATCCCGATCCACCAAATCCTTCGCGACATCAAGAACGAGTCATGGTTCAAGTTGTTGATGTAAGAATATGATCATGACTATAATTCCTAAGGCATGCTATTTGTTTCAGATCTGTATAGAAAAGTCCCAATGTAAAAAGGTATACTTAATCCTTATTTGTGAAGGATTGAATGAAAGTATGAAAATTGGTTTTAACATTTTGTATACAATAAGGTAAACATATTCAGTGTTGAATAAAGATTCTAATAGGAGAATTACATGGATTGATTGTGTATAAATAGTAGCCTTTGCTTTCACAAAACATACGCTCATTATTGAACTAAGGCCTATTGTTAGTTCGAGTATTATTGGTTTTGACAGAGAGGAGAATGTCTACTACTTGTTTGATCATAGCTTCATCTATTACTGTTGCAGGTTGGTTTATATTTCATACTTGTAGTATATTAATTGTTTTGGTTATTCGTGGTTTATTTAACTTGACTAAGATCTCTAGGAGGCTTTATTGGTTCTTACAGTTGAAACAATCGAAGGGAGATACTTCCAAGTTGGATCATACCAAGTACTGCGCATTATAACGAGGTCCCGGTCACACAACTAACGACTGCTACACTTGGAAGAATTACTTAGAGAAGCTTGTGAAGGAAGGCAAGGTCGACAGATACTTGGACAAGCCAACTGCGCAGCCTAGAAGGAAAGCGGACGTTGATGAAGAGCCACCCAACAAGGCGATTTAGATTAATGGCATCTTCGCCGAGTCTGAGCACTTAGGGGCCACCAATAATTCAAAGAAGAGGAAGATCCAGCATGCATTACTAGTTCCTAGGTCCAGGCAGTCGACACCCAACCTGGACCCATTGTGGGCTTCATCGAGCAAGATGTCGAAGGTGTCGATTTCCTGCTTGACAATGCACTAGTGGTATCTGTCCAACTGGCCCATTCCATAGTCGATAGAATGATGGTTGACAATGCAAGTGCAGTCAACCTACTTCAGCTCTCAGTAATTCAGAAAATGAGCCTTGAAAGGACAATTATACACCTAGCAGAAGTACTCACCGGATTTAATGGACACACATCGACTGCCATCGACCACATTATACTTGACATGAAAACACCGCCAGTTGTCTCAAAGCCGACGTTCACAATAGTAAGCGACCTGTTTCCCTGCAATGGGATTCTAGGGAGACATTGGCTAATAAAGCTGGACACTGTCACTTTTGTCATGTATCAAAAAATCCAATTCCACATCTCGGGAGGAAGAGTCTGAGAAATCAAGTCTGACCGGGCCGCATCTCGATGATGTACTGCGCAAGTATTGAAGAAATCAAAGAAGAAGACATTTACCCTTGTAAAGGCTATCGAGGTCTAAAGAGATGATGAAGTTACCATATAGAAATTACAGCAAGCGGACTAAGAAAATGGTGTTCAAACTAACGCGCCAGCAGACAAGATTGGATGGAAACCTAAAAAGGACGCCGAGCACATCATTCTTGATCCCTAATAGCTGGAGAAGACTGCTAGAATCAGTTTACATCTGTGCCAAAAGGAAAAAGAAGAACTCATGGTTTTCCTTCAGGAAAATCACGACATATTAGCATGGTCACCTTCTGATATGCCCAACATTGACCCCGAGATAGCTTGCCACAAGTTGCATGTCAACCCCACTGCTAAACCAGTGATCCACAAAAAGAAGGCATTTCGCACCTAAGCGAGTAGCGATCATCGAAGCGGAGATTGACAAACTACTGAAGGTCAGATTTATAGAAAAGGTAGCACAATCAGCAGGGGTTGCCAATGTCGTGCTAGTGAAAAAGAAAGAGAAAGGCAAATGGAAGGTTTGCGTAGACTACACTGACCTCAACAAAGCATGCCCGAAGGATCCTTATCCACTTCCCCAAATTGATCTATTAGTAGATTCAACTTTTGGAAACCAGCTGCTCAGTTTCTTGGATGCATACTCTGGATACAACTAAATACCCATGTACTAGCCCAACAATGAGAAAACCGCGTTCATGATTGAGCAAGGCGCCTACTGCTATAAGGTCATGACCTTTGGCCTTAAGAATGCGGGAGCCATTTACCAAAGGTTAGTAAACATGATGTTCAAGAAGAAAATTGGAGTAACCATGGAGGTCTATGTCGAAGACATCATGGTGAAAGGCAAGCAGCGATCAGACCACATCGACAATTTGGCAGAAACTTTCAACATCCTTAGAAGATACAAGATGAAGTTCAATCTCGCCAAATGCACATTGGGAGTATCTTCAGGCAGATTCTTAGGGTACCTGGTAACCTAACGAGGAATCGAAGCACATCTCAATCCAATCCGAGCGATCCTAGAGATGAAATCTCCAACTACCTTGAAGAAGATCTACAGCTTGACCGGACAAGCAACTGCCCTAAATCACTTTCTTTCGCGGTCCACCGATCAATGTAAGCTCTTTTTCAAGGTCATCAAGAGGGCACAACGAGACAAATGGGATGATGAGTGTGAAAGAGCTTTCCAAGACCTGAAGAAGTATTTCACATCACCTCCCTTATTATCCAAGCCGGAAGCAGCAAAGGTCTTATACATCTACATAACAGTCTCCGAAGTAGCAATGAGCTTTGCCCTCATACAGTCATCGACATGACTCAATATCCTCTATGATCAATCCTACATGGTTTGGACACTTCTCAATGAATGATGAAATGGGCGTTGGACCTTGACTAGTACGATTTAGTTTTCCAACCCTGCACGGCGATAAAGGCCCAAGCTTTGACAGACTTCATAGCAGAATTCACGCCTAGCCTAGGCAACATAATAGAGCAACCCAAGGATGCCCCGGAGGTAGCCGAGCATACCTTAACCATGCATGCTCCATTCAACAGAGACATCTGGCATTTGCATGTTGACGGCGCATCCAACTACAAAGGTTTAGGAGCAGACATAGTTCTTGTCACCCCAGACGGTTAGATGCTCGAGTAGGCGATCACTCTAGGCTTTAAAACATCCAACAATGAAGCAGAGTACGAGGCCCTATTAGCAAGCCTCTGAGTGGCAAAAGACTTATCGGTGATAAAGCTTGCAATTCATTTTGATTCCCAGCTAATCACTAGCCAGACTACTGGGGAGTACACAACAAAACATCCAAGGATAGCGCACTACATGAAGAAGGTACGAAAGCAACTTGAGGTGTTTCAGATTTACACCCTTACTCAAGTTCTGTGGGTAGACAATGCACATGCAGATGCGCTAGCTGGCTTAGGCTCTGTCCTCGACCACCAACTCAAACACTCTATTTCAGTGTGGTATCTAGACAAGCCAAGCATAGAGGCGGAGCCAGCAGCCGAGGTGTCAGATGTTAGCACAACTCCAAACTAGCAAGATTTTATTAGACTACTTGGTTAATTGCACACTCCCCAAAGAAAGATTGGAGTCTAGAAAGCTCAAAATAAGTACGGCACATTATTACATGTGGAATGGCATTATCGTTCGAAGATCCTACACTGGACCACATCTTCCCTGCCTAGCGCCTTTCGACAACCTAAAGGTTCTAAGTTTAATCCATGAAGGCATTTGTGGAAATCATTCTGGAGGCCGATCCTTAGCATAAAAGGCTCTCAACGCAGGCTACTATTGGCTTACTATGCATTAAGACACTAAGAAATTAGTATAAAAGTGCGACCACTACCAATGCTACAAGCCAATACCAATATTGCCTGCGAGCAAACTACACCAGCAGACGAGTCTTTGGCTGTTCATGCAGTGGGCAATCGACTTGGTAAGGCCAATGCCACCTGTTACTAGGGGTAGAGGCATGATGATCGTGGAAACTGATTACTTCACCAAATGGGTAGAAGTAGAGCTTATGACAACCAAGACTCAGATGGACATAGAGCGCTTCATATAGAGGAACATCATTTGTCGATTCAGCATCCGTCATTCCACATCATTTGTCGATTCAACATCCCTTAATCCATTGTCACAAACAACGGCCTGCAATTTATAGGCAAAGATTTGGCAAAGTTCTTCTAAAAATATGGCATCAAGCAGCACATGTCCAAGCCAAGTTATTTTCAAGGCAATGGGCAAGCCGAGGCATCTAACAAGACGATTCTCGACTGCCTCAAGAAGCCTCTATTTGACAAGAAGGGAAAATGGCCAGATGAACTCCCTGGATGTTTATAGGTGTATCGCACCACCAAACGACAAGAAACTAGTGAGACTCATTTCTCTTTGGCATTCAGTTCATAAGCAATCATTGCTCCCAATGTCATCGTGCTAAGTATCAATACTCTACAGCCAAACTTCGAGCAAAATGAAAAGGAGATGGCCACAAATCTAAATATGGCAGAGAAGAAACGCAAGAAAGTCATGACCTGCATCTTAGCCTACCAGCAACAGCTCATCTCTAGCTACAATAAAAGGGCTAAGATCCGGCAGTTCCAGCTTGAAGATTTAATCCTAAGAAAAGCCTTCATCACGACCCGAAGAGAAAGCTCCAAAAAGATGGATCCTATTTAAGAAGGTCCGTACAAGATCAGCAAAGTAGGCGGCAAGGGCAGTTACACCTTCGCCACCATGAACGACAAAGAAATCAAAAAGCAGTGGAACGCCTACAATCTGAGGAAGTACTATGCATGACCTCCCAATACATCAAAGCTCGAAGACTCAAGTAGCTTGACGGGCACCACTTTGCAAGTTGATGACTATCCAGTTGTTATACAGTTCCTACCTTACAACTAAGTTTTCATTCGTTTCACTCATTTTTCAATGATGAATTCAGAAGTAATTTACAACTTGGCTCTAGTGCATGCTTACAACAACTGATCACTCATGCACTTCAAAATAAGACGACGTTTTTCTTAGGGTCTCATCCCAGGAATTGCACCCCCCGAAGGACCAACCATGCCCTCCAGTGCGAGAGGGTAAACCAATTCCCCGACACCCACATGAGTTCGCTTTCCAATCCAGGAGGATAAACTCTACACTCCGAATATCCAGAAGTGGCTGAGTTGCACGATGGCTTGCATCGGAATTCCTAGAAGTAGCCACAATGGTCTTTCTCAAGGCTTAGCTAACTAAAGGATTTTGGGTTTCTTTGCTTAATCTGCGAGGAATTGGGCCTCAAAGACTGTACACCTATGTATGGCTGCCCTGGAACCCTAAAGCTTCTATCGAGTGTATTATCGTAGCTTATGATTTCCAGAAGACTGCCTACAGTTTGCCTTTGGAGCAGTAAGCCACGTTAAACTTATACAATTTCACTTTTTTATGAAAGGTTAAACATGTTAGCGTGTATATACTAAGCTTCATCCATTGCCGACATGCTACGCAATCGATGATCTTCACTTCTGCCAAAGCGCAGAATGATCTACACTAATTCCTAAAGTGTTGTGATACTTGCTACGCAACCCATAAAATTGGAGACATAAAGTATGTTATAATGTAGGCCACACACCTCAAAAGATTGAAAAAAGCCAAAGTTAACAGCCAAGTGGTCATGCAGACTTGTCTGATTCTGTAAGTAAGGCGTCTGGTTGCCGATCCTATGGCTAACAACTTTGTAAAGTTCTACATCAACACCCACGGCTGCATAGGCTACATGGGCTTGTCTGTTTATAAAAAGTGGCACGTTTGCCATTGGTCTAGAAGTCAAAGGTTGGGTATGAACAAAAGATGCGAAGGAAGCAAGTTTATTAAAATTTTTTGCAAAATTGATAAATAATTGGCAAAGGTTGAAGGAGTTCAAGCAAAGCAAAAGGCAACAAGGAAAACAAAGAAAATCTTAAAGACTACTTAGAAGACTATTCTTCAGCAGCTTGGACACTGCATGACTCATCGACCGCCACACCTTCAGCAACTGCGACATTCTCAATAGCGGCACCATCTGGCGCTTCACCTTTAGCTACTCCAGCTTGGGTACCAACTTTTTCGACTACTTTACCAATAGAAGCCTCAAAGGTATAAGCAAGCAAGTCTTCTGGAGAAATAGAGAAGGTCTCAAAGTATTTCCTAGCAAACTCAGAGCTAGACAGTCTACCAAAAAGATGATCTACATAACCCAACATGTAGAAATCAGCTTAATTGTAAGTAAGTGAAGCCTCGAACTGCTCGTTCTCCTCGAGCAGACTAACACGGATGTGCTGCAGCTCTTCCACTTCATTCTTCAGACTTTCGTTAATCTTTAAAGCACCTTGGAGTTCCAATACTTGAGGTTCAAACCTATCAACGACTTTCTTGAAGTGGATCACTTGATTATAAGTAGTAATCAGTTCTTCATCATTCGCGTAAGGAGCAGAGCGAAGCTCAGAAACGGCACGTTCAAGGTCTTGGATATAAGGTATGTAAATCCAATCTCATTCTCTGCATTTCATACTTAACTTCGATCGTATCAAGCCTAGTCTTTAAATCTGTGATCTCTTGGTGAGGGGTTTCAAGTTGCAGAGAAGTGGGGGCAGAGATATTAGACCCCTTCAAAGCGACAAACTCAGATTCCAACATCTTGATCTTCTCGGCCGAGGAATAAGCTTCGACTACCATAGTCTTTGCCACACCTTTGTTAGCCTTGGTATCCTCTTAGTCAAGAAGCATAGATTCGGCTACCAAAATCTCCATTTTTTGCATCATGGCAAGCAAAGTAGTCCTCCTATACTCGGTTGTATGCTTTGCAAAGGAACTTAGGTAGGCAACCCCTTTAACACCATCAACAAATTTGGCACATGCATCCATGTCTTTAAGCAGATTTGGTTTTCAAAAGCGCACAAATCTCGGTAGCTTCCTTGGAAATAAGCTTGGTGGATTTCTCACAACTGTTCACATGAGCAGTCTCATTCTTCTTAGCAGGCGAATCAGTTTTAGCAGTAGTGGGAGTGGATTTTGGCTCCATTTTAGCAGTAAAGTCCACCTTATTACTCTATAGACATGTAAATTTCGTTGCATACAAATGATGCATCACAAAGCTCCACGTGGGATATGATTCATCACAAATGGACAAGTCATCAATGACATGTGGCATGAATCAAGCAAAGCAAATATAAAATCTTCCTAAAAATTGGCACAAGGGACAAAATTCCCTTAAATTCGGCAAAAGGGTCTAGATTGGTCCTAACATCGGATAGGAAGTTAAGACATCTTCATAAAACAAGCAAGAATTGAAGATTGCTCACAAAATAGGCAACAAGGCCTCATAATTTTGGCCAAGGGAGTAAAGTGGCTGAAATTAAGATACAAAACATGCCTAAATTCTCCCATGGACAAATTACGACATAAATCAAAGCCAAATCCACCCAAAGGCAAGCTTTGAGAAGCCTATAAATATAAAGTCCTCCCACAAGTATAAAGGTCGAAAAATCTTTACACCGAAGAACCTTTGCCAAACCTTTCAAGATAATACGCTGCCAAAGCTCTCTTCGAAGAACATTAACCAAAGCTGAAGCTTTCTCTTGACCAAAGCTGAAACATTCCCTTAAAGAATCAACAAGCGCTCGTGCCGATTCCTTCAAGACTTTGTTGCAACCTTATAAACTTGTAGAAATGTTTGTTTCAAGATCAAGTTGCCAAGACCCTTGAAGCAACGAAATCCCACATCAAACACTAACTTTGCCGCACCCTTGAGGTCAAGACCATGTGTTGTTTCAAGCTCAAAACTTAAAGCAATCGTTCAACCGTTCGTCCGAGATCAAGTCATCGCGACCCTTGGATCAATAATCACTCATCTACATCAAATTTGAAGATTGAATCAGAGGAAAAGTTGTAAACAGAGATTGTAACCTACAAATTCAAATCATTACAAATCTACTTTGTACACGTGTTCTCGTTTCATTCGATACAGAATTTTCGTGTTTACAAATTTGGCACTCCCAGTGGGACATCTCTGCCTCTTACCTCTATCTTCAAACCCGCAAAAAACACAAATGGCATCAAGAAATGATCAAGCTATTCCTCTACTAACTCAAAAAACAAGGGCATTATTACCGCAAGTGGTGGCACTTTGGGTGTCACAACCCAAAATAAGGTAAGAACTCTCTCTGCCGTGCCTTCCACCTCTTTATCAACTTTGTCGAAGGAGCAAGAGCACTTGAGGCATGAACCTATGAAAACCCTGGCCTCACTAAAGGCTCAAATGGAAGAAAGTCCGAAGAAGTACTCTGAATCTTTGACTTCTGACACGGATTCAAGCAGCTCATGTCCCGCAGCCATGCAAGTCATGACTACTGGTGCGACTTCTATTAAGGAGTAGCTAGCTCAAATGAGTGAAGCAATTGCAAGGTTGACAAAGACTGTGGAGGAGAAAAACTTGCAAATTGTTACGTTCATCAACTTTCTGAAGGCGCAACATAACGACAAAGCTGACCCGGAGGTTGATCCACCAAAGGAGGAAACCAACAAAAAGGAAGAGCCTATGGTGGAGAAAGCGGAGTAGAAGCTAAACCAAGTAACATCGCTTATGAGATCTCTCTCTATCTAGCAGCCACAGAAGATGATCATTAGCACCATCAAGGTGTGGTACCAAGGATGCTGGCATGACTCCGTGCTGTACTCAAAGCCCTACTCCAAGAAGATTGACACCTTAAGAAAACCAATGGGTTATCAGCCGCCAAAGTTCATGCAATTCAATGGAAAGGGCAATCCTTAACAATATATTGCCCATTTCAGCGAAACTTGCAACAACGCTGGGACAGAAGAAGACTATCTTGTCAAGCAGTTCGTACGCTTGCTGAAAGGTAATGTCTTTGACTGGTACACCGACCTCGAGCCCTAATCCATCAATAACTGGGATCAGCTTGAAAGGGAATTCCTTAACCGTTTCTACAACACTCGCCACACCATAAGCATGCTGGAATTGACAAGTACAAAGCATTGGAAGGACGAACCTATTGTTGACTACATCAACAGATGGTGTTCATTAAGTCTGGATTGCAAAGATTGGCTTTCTGAAACCTCCGCCATTAAGATGTGTGTTCAAGGTATGAACTGGCGGCTACACTACATCGTCCAAGGCATAAAGCCAAGGACATTTGAGGAACTGGCGACTTGTTCCCACGACATGGAGTTGAGTATCGCCAACAATGGAAAAAAGAAGCCAATCACCGACTTCAAGAAGGACAAGGTGTTTGCTTCGAATGTAGACAAGATTGGGATAATTAAGTGATCCACTTCAGGAGAATTGTCGATAGGCTTGAACCCTAAGTGTTGGAACTTCAAGGTGTACTAAAGATCAACGAAAGTTTGAAGAAGGAAATGGATAAGCTGCAACGCGTCTATGTTGGTATGCTCTAGGAGAATGAGAAGCTAAAGGGTGAGAATAATGGGCTCGAGGTTTCGAGACCCTCTCTATTTCTCCCGAAGACTTGCTTGCTTTTACTTTTGAGGCTTCTATTGGTGAAGTAGTTGGAAAAATTGGTGCCCAAGCTGGGGTAGCCAGGGTTGAAGCGCTGGATGATGCCGCTGCTAAGAGCGTCACGGCTGCTAAAGGTGTGGCGACTGAGTAGTCGTGGGATGTCCAAGCTGCTGAAGTGTAGTCTTCTAGGTAGCCTTTAGGATTTTCTTTGTTTTTCATTGTAGCTTTTGTTTTGCTTGAACTCCTTCAACCTTTACTAGTTGTTTATAAACATGTTTCATTCACTTTTTTTCATCTTCAATTCTTTTGTTCATGCCCTAACCTTTAGACTTTATAAACCAGTGGCAAACATGCTACTTTTCTATAAACGGACAGGCCCGTGTAGCCTATCCTGCCATAGGTATTGGTGTAGAACTTTTCAAAGTTATTAGCCATAGGGTTGGCAGCCAGATGCCTTACTTACATAAGTAGACAAGTCCGCGTAACTACTAGGCTGTTAACCTTGGCTTTTTCCAATTTCGTAGGTGCGTAGCAAGTATCACAACACTTTAGGACTTGGTGTAAGCTGTTCCACGCTTGGCATAGGTGAAGCTTATTGACTACGTAGCATGTCAACAGTGGATAAAGCTTCGTATATACATGCTAGCTTGTTTAACATTTCACAAGAATGTGCAGTTGTATAAGGCTAGCGTGGTTTTACTGCTCTAAGGGCAAACCATAGGCAGTCTTCTAGAAACTGTAGGTTACCTTAGTGCACTAAGTAGTAGCTTTAAAGTTCCAAGGTAGCCGTCTGTAGGGCATACTAAGTAATGTGCCCCCTTCATCTCTAGGGCCCGGTTCCCTACGGATTAGGCCAAGAAACCCAAAATCCTTCAGCTAGCTAAGCCTTGAAAAAGACCATTGTGGCTACTTCTAGGAATCCCAGTGCAAGCCATCGTGCATCTAGTTATACTAGAGTAGCCAGGCTCATCCATGTCTGGATATTCGAAGTGTAGAGTTTATCATCTCGTGTTGGAGAGTTGACCCATGTGGGTGTCGAGGAATTGGTTTACCCTCTCACACTGAAGAGCATGGTTGGTCCCTCAAGGGGCTCAATTCCTGTTACCAGTCCCTAAGAAGGGTGCGGTCTTCTTTTGAAGTGCAAGAGTGATCAGTTGTTGTAAGCATGCAATCGAGCCAAGTTGTGATTACTTCTGAATTCCTCATTGAAAAACAAGTGAAACGAACGAAAACTTAGCTGTAAGATAGGAACTGCATAACAACTGGATAGTCCTCGGCTTGTGAGGTGGTGCCCGTCGAGCTGCTTGAGTCTTTAGGCTTTGATGTAGTGGGAGGTCACACATGGTACTTTCATAGATTGTAGGCGCTCCACTATTTTTTGATTTTTTTGTCGTTTCTTGTGGCAAGGGTGTAATTACTCTTACCGTCTACTTTATTGATCTTGTACGGACTGTCCCAGATGGGATTCATCTTTGTGGATCCTTCTCTATAGGCAATGATGGAGGCTTTTCTTAGGACTAGATATTCGGGCTGGAACTGTTGGATCTTGGCCCTTTTGTTGTAGCTAGAAATGAGCTACTGCTGATAGGCTACGATGCGACTGATGGTCCGCTCGCGCTTTTCCTCTGCCAGATCTAAGCTTATGGCTATCTTCTTACTGTTCTACTTAATGTTTGGTAGTAGAGCAATGATACTTGGCTTGATAACATTGGGATGAATGATTACTTCTGAGGAAAATGCCAAAGAAAAAAGTGTCTCACCGGTTGCTCGTCTTTTGGTGGTACGATATGCCCACAGACATCTGGGGAGTTCATTTGGCCATTTTCCCTTCTTGTTAGCGAGGGATTTCTTGAGGCAGTCGAGGGTCATCTTGTTGGATGCTTTGGCCCGCCTATTACCTTGAGGATATCTTAGCGTGAACATGTGCTGCCATATTTTTGGAAGAACTTCGCCACATCTTTGCCCAAGAATTACGGGCTATTGTTGGTGACGATGGACTGAGGGATGCCAAATTGGAAAATGATGTTCCTCTATATGAAGTGCTCTATGTCCGTCTAAGTCGTGGTCGTCTTAGGCTCTGCTTCTACCCATTTGGTGAAGTAATCAGTTGGCATGATCATCATGCCTCTGCCCCAGTAGCAGGCGGCATAGGTCTTACCAGGTCAATTGCCTACTGCATGAAGGGCCAAGGACTCGTCTGCAGGTGTAACTCGCTAGCAAGTAATGTTTGTACTAGCTTGTAGTGTTAGCAACGGTGGCACTTTTGTTCTAACTCTTTAGCATCTAGATGCATTGTAGGCCAATAGTAGCCTGTGTTAATAGCCTTTTGTGCTAAGGATCAACCTCCGGAGTGATTTCCACAAATGCCTTCATGGATTGAGCTTCGAACCTTCAAGTCATTGGGAGGCGCTAGCCAGCGAAGATGTGGTCCGGTGTTGGATCTTCGAATAAGAATGCCGTTCCACATGTAGTAGCGTGCCGCCTTAATTTGGAGCTTCCTAAACTCCAATCTTTTCATGGGGAATATGCCATTGACCAGGTAGTCTATAATGGAATCTTGTCGGTTTGGAATTGTACTAACCTGTGACACCTCAGTTGCTGGCTTAGCCTCTATGCTTAGCTCATCTAGATACTCTACCGGAATAAAGCATTTTAGTTAGTGGTCGAGGGCAGAGCCTAGGCCGGCTAGTGCGTCCACGTGAGCGTTCTTTACTTGTGGAACTTAAGTAAGGGTGTAAGTATGAAACACCTCAAGTAGTTTGGCTAGTAATTAGCTGGGAATCAGAATGAATTGCGAGCTTTTTCACTGCCAAGTCTTTTACCATTCGGAGGCCTGCTAGTAGGGTCTCGTACTTTGCTTCGTTGTTAGATGCTTTGAAAACTAGAGTGATCACCTGCTCGAGCATTGAGCCGTCTGGGGTGACAAGGACCATGCTTGCTCCTGAGCTTTTGTAGTTGGATGCGCCATCGACATGCAAATACCAGAAGTCTCATTCGGGTGGAGTAGGCGCGGCTAGGGCGTGCTCGGCTACCTTCGGGGCGTTGTTGGGCCTCTCTCTTGCATCGTGAATGCATGTTAGGGAGCCGTGGAGCTGAGGCTATGTTACACGTAGCAGAAGGTGGTGCTCAATTGCCGGTACATGTTGCTCCTATGTAGAATCTTTTGGGGCGACGAGGACAAAACTTGACCAGTTGCCGGTATCCGAAAGTCAGATTCAGAGTGACCATCAGATATTTGTGGCTTTACTCTTTTGCCTTCATCCTCTAGAGTTTTACCTTGTGTTGAGGCTCTAAACAATCAACCTCCGGCGCCACCTGATCAACCTTTGTGAAGAATCCCTATTGTTGTTGTTGTTGGTTTTTTTTTTTTTTTTTTTTTTTTTGTACAAAGAAATTGTAATAAGATTGACTTTCATTAGTCAAGTATTTAATAAAACCCTTATTTTTTATTTTGATGTGACTAAACTCGAAAATTGAATGTTTGAGCTGCCTACGTACCCGTCCAAAGAAGAGATCAAGTCATAATGTAGTTCAAATACCCTTTTTTTTTGTTTTTTGGTGTGCCGTACGCATTTTATACTCTTGCGGGCCAGGAGCATCTTGGTGCCATTTGCAGTTTTAACTCATGTAGGCAAGGAGCATTTGGTGCCATTTGCAGTTTTAACTCGTGCAGGCAAGGAGCGTTTGGTGCCGTTTACAGTTTCAGCTCGTGCAGGCAAGGAGCGGTTGGTTGTCGCCTTTTAAGCTCATGTGAATAAGAAGCTTTTATGCCGTGCAGTTTAGGCTTGTGCTGGCGATGAGTTTTGTGTCCTGCAGTTTAAGCTTATACGGACGATGAGCTTTGTGCAGTGCAGTTTAGGCTTGTGTAGGCGAGGAGCTTTGTTATCGTTTGCAGTTTTAGCTCGTGCAAACAATGAGCTTTGGTTGTTGCCTTTTAGGCTCGTGCGAACGAGGAGCATTGCGCTATACAGTTTAGGCTCATACAGGCGAGGAGCTTTTTGGTTGCCGTATTGCAGTTTCAGCTCGTGCAGGCAATGAGCTATTTGTTGCCGTTTGCAGTTTCAACTTATGTAGGCAAGGAGCGTTTGTTTGTCGTATGCAGTTTAGGCTCGTGCAGGCGATGAGCTTCAGTTGTCGCATTTTAGGCTCTTGCGGACAAAGAGCTTCAGTTGTATTTGTCAAGCAATCTGGGAGAGTCGCTCCTCGCAATCTTCATAGCAAGGAGCCTTGACTGAGTAATTGAAGAAGTCTTCTAGGAAGAGGTCGCACATTGTGATGGGGATGGACGATCTCTGTGTCGACATTTCATTGTCTCCAACACTTTCACATTGTTCTAGAGGTTGACAGGAGCTACTTTTTCCCCCTTTCCCATTGGTGAACTTGTGAAAGAGATGGTTGCTGCCTGGAGAGGCATTCCTTGCAATCTTTATAGCAAGGAGCCTTGACCAAGTAGCTGAATAATTTTATGAGGAAGAAGAGATCGCGCATAATCGATCTTTATGTCAAAATTTCCTCATCTTCAACACTTTCACATCGCTTTGGAGGTTGGCGAAAGCTGCTTTGCCCCCTTTCCGATTGGTGCACTTATGGATAAGACATATGCTTCTTGTATAGTTTCTTTGGAGTGACATGAGTTCATCCTTCAACTTCACTCAGCTTGACTGGTATGGTTTTGGAGCATGCCCCAGCGATTGAGGTGAAGATTTTGAGTTGACAGAGCCGGAAGTGACGTTTTCTTCTGGGATTTCTTCTTCTTTGTCTTCTTAGGCCTCTTTTTCAGTGTAGTCTTCTTGGGTTTGTTGGCATGAAGATTGGCCAGTGTAAACGATAGTGCGCCTTCTTACCTTCAGTGGTCCTTTTATGTCAACCTCCAAAGTTGCTTAACGCTTCATCCTTGAAGGAATCGAGCTTCAAACATCATCTTTTCCTGCTAGACCGTAGAGGTTGTCTTCCTTTGCCATTGTCTTCCTCTTTCTAGGAGGCTTCTTGGTTTCTTCAAGTTTGTCCAAAGTTGACCGTTGCGAATGAGAGCTAGCTGTGTTGCTTTGTTTCTTGGGTTTTGATAACCTTTCAAAGACAGATCTTTGCGGTGTTGGCATCTTAAGCCTTTTGAAGACGGAAGTTTGGTCTCGACCACTGATGCAATCAAGTTTCGAAATTCTAGGTTTTGAATGATTCAGCCTATCGAAGACTGAAGTTTGAGGGGCAGGTTTAGGCTCATCTCGATCTTGTTTTATGCTCACGCTAATGTGTTGAGCACTCGCATTTTTTGCTTTACTTGAAATCTTCACAAGTGTATTTGGTGTGAAGCCAAGTCTAGCTTTGTTATTATCAACTCCGTAACCATGCTCCTTCAACTTCTTTTAAGTTTCGATGAGGTCACGTTCTTTGTCGTTGACGATGTTTGAAACTTTATTTCTAGGATTCGAAGAGGAAACGAAGTCGTACCCGGCCTTCGACATGAGCTTGTAGGCGTTTGGGTCAAAACCTTCTTCAGTCTTCTTGGTTGGAAGGGAGTTTGGTTTTGCTTTAACGTCATGTTGCGCCTCCAGATAGTTGATGAGTGTGGTGACCTGCAAGTTCTTCTCCTCTGCGGTCTTTATGAGCCTTGCAATAGCTTCACTCATTTGAGCTAGTTGTTATTCGATGGAGGTGACGCCAATGGTCATGACTTGTGCAACCAACGGACGCGGCTTTCCTTCAAATGTCCAGGGTGCTGACGACTAACCCTGTTGGGCGTTTTGGGGTGTCATCTTGTGTGCCTCAGCAACATGCTTCAGTGCCCCCAGCGAGGTTGGTTGATGACGGACTCGCGCTTTTGATACTCCCCTTGCTCTTTTAGCGGCATCAACTTTGAAGCGACATGTTGAGGAGTGGTTGTGGTGCCAATGGATTACTCATCTGAGGCGGAAGAGCTCAGGATCCTTCCGTTGGTGGTTGCGAGAATAGCTTGTCCCTTGCTTGATGCCATTAACTTTAAGGTGTGTTTGGATTCCTTGAACGGAGAAAGAGATGAGAGATAGAGATTGTCCCATTGGGCGTGCCAAATTTATGAACACGGAAATTTCTTGAAGCAAGAACAAGCATGTACAAAGAAAGATTTTGTGATTTTGATTTTAGGGTTACGATCTCTTTTAACTTGATCCTCTGATTCGATCTCCGTAAGGTGTTGATTTGTGGATGTGAGGTTGATCCAAGGGCCATCGAGGCTTGATCTTGGATGAACGGTTGGAAGTTTCTTTAAGGGTTTTTGGGCTTGATCTTGAATAATGATTGTGCAGATTTGTTGATGTTGTTGATCCAAAAAGGCCGTCGGGGCTTGATCTTAGGATGAACAGTTGTGTGGATTTGTTGATGTTGTTGATCCAAAGGGCCGTTGGGGCTTGATCTTAGGATGAACAGATAATGAACGATGAACACTTTCTTCAAGGGCCGTCGAGGCTTGATCTTGAATTGTTGGAAGTTCTTCAAGGGCTGTTGGGGCTTGATCTTGAAGGAGGATTTAACGAAGAACGAAGAAGGCTTTCTTGATCCTTCGGGATTTGCTTTAGAGCTTTAGAGTTTCAAAGCTTCAAGGATTTGGGGAATTCTCTTCCAATTTGGGAGTAGAGAAATGTATTTGTGAATTCCTTGATGTTTGATACCTTGATGGAGAAGCCTATTTATAGGCTTTGAGAATGAATCACCACCACAAAATATTTTTTTCTTTTCCAAGCACCATTGCCTAATTTTCCCACTTAATGCAATATTGAAATTGAAGTGGTGTAACTTATGGCCTAATTTCCCACTTAATACCATTTTAAACTTGAAGTGGTCTAACTTATGGCCTAATTTTCCACTTAATACCATTTTAAACTTGAAATGTGCATGCTTTGTCATTGCCCAAATGAGAAAAACTTGCTTTGATCCGTATTGAAGTGTGCTTGCCTTGTCATTGCCCAAAATGAGAAGAAAAACTTGTTTTGATCCTCAATGAATTGAAGTGTGCTTGCCTTGTCATTGCCCAAAATGAGAAGAAAAACTTGTTTAATCCTTCAAGGGTATTTCTTCTTATTTTGTTAAGTCACACGCCATTTGTACAATTTGTACAACACGTGGCATATGCCATGTATGCCCTGACACGTCAAAACTTTAATGCGTTGGTGAACATTTGTTTTTACCGAAATTTCGATATCTACAGTCTATTTTATTCCTCATAGAGTTTTGAATCTTGTGGGGGATTGTTGATTATTTTAATTATTTTAATAATATTTTATTTTAAAGATTCAAAACTTATTATTATTATTATTATTATTTATTTATTAATATTTAAGAGTTGTGTTTTATTTGAAGAGTCATAATTCTTTTCTAAAAGGGCATGAGAAGTTCTTTAAATAAGAAACCTCAGACAGAAAACAATATACGATAAAACTTTTCTGTCTCCCTCAGTTCTCCCATCTCTGTCAGTTTACATTCATACTTATAATTCTTGGGCAATTGATCACTACTTGGCAATCCCGTATGTCGTTGGCATGCATAATGGATCAAATATCCTATGAGGCTTTGGGTTGTATCTTGGAGTTGTAGGCACTACCATAACCTGCACGTAGGGAAGTATCTACGGCTTTAGGGCAGCGACGTCACGCCTCTCTTTGGTTCACATGCCATAAATTTTTATTCATTTTTCCTAATTTAATTTTCATCAGTCTAATAGTGATTATACATTTGATTTGATATATTTGATCATATAAATAATTGGTATATTTCTGCAATATATTTCACATTTTCTTCGCGATTTTGATTTAATATCCGAATATATCACACAATCAATTATTCGAAAGCCAAAGCAAGATGCTTAAATTTTTCAAAATAAATAAAAATGAAACAAACTTTAAATTTATAGACACAAAGCAAATGTCATATGCAAGAAATTAAGGAAGTGTCAAATCCAAGAGTGTCATGAAGCAGATCTTTATAAATTTCCTTTGTACAAGCTGTGGAAGCTCAGGGTTGTTATAAATTGCAGGTAGATATGTGTCGCCAGAATCTTTGTTCGCATCCCATAGTACAAGAAATTTTTTGTCGAAAAGGTTCCAAGTGTTTTCAATTGTCCTCAAAATTCAAGCTTTGTATGCCTGCATCATAAAGCAAATTCCCCACAAGACCATAAGTCCCACACTACCTAAAAAAAAAAAAAAACACTTATAATAGCAAGTTGAACTATGAACTGATTACCCAATAAGTCTCAGGTTTAACATGTTTTCAAACTAGACATTACACGTTAAGAAATTATACTGAAACTACATGAAGTTTTATTTTAGTTGCACAAGCACCCCTTTTATTAGTCCATCATGATACAAGCACACACATCGGGGAACATCATTTTTAAATACCAAAATGACCTTAGATAGCAAGAATAACCAAAATAGCTGGCAACCAAAACAGCACCGAAGAATATTCTTCTAGTATTCCTCCTATTTAATAACCAAAGATATGTGGAAGTGAAATGTGGCATGATCTTGTATGTCAAGATTGTTATAAAGTAGTTAAGGTAGGTATAAGGATTGAGTTTGTTAAGAAGGATAAGAGTGTAATTTTGTGAGTTAGTTAGAAGTGTATTCATATGTAATTGTGGACTATGAGTGGTTTCTATATATAGCCATTTAGTCCTGTATTGTAAGTAAGCTTTGTGTAATGAAATATTCCTTTCGAAAACACTGTTACATTCATCTCTCTCTCTTCTGCATTTCTCTTTCTTCTTGCTCTCTAAAGCTTGATTTCTCAGTTTGCTAAAGTTGTTCATATGGTATCATCATCTGGAAGGGTAGCTACCGCCGCCAATCTCTAAGTTTCTTCCACTGCTGTTCAATTTCTGACGTTCTCATCGCATCAAAGTTCTAGGTTTTCAAGTTTAGAGGTTCAAGATTGGTGCTTGTTGATTGGTGCTCATTGTATGAATTGGGTTTCTCTCAGGTGACAGTGTTCTGATTTTTGAATCGATTGTTGTAGAATTCAAGAATTCAAGATGTCGAGTTTGCTGATTGAAATTTGGGGATCTTCTGTGATTCAATTGGTTGTTATAAACAAGTATGAAGTCTTCTTTGTAATTTGCGTTCAAAGAGAGTATCATTCTCTCATAATATGTGCGAAAGTAACATTCTTTGGAGAATTGTTGATCAATTGCAACTATCAGTTTTCTTAAAAAATTCATTTGTGAGTTTTTGTCAAGAGAAAGTCAGTCTCTCATATTATGGGTGAAAGTATCATTCTTTCGAGTCTCAGTAAGTTGCGATTTAGTTGTTGAGTGTTATTCTCACGTGTCAAGAAAGTTCCATTCTTTCTTGATCAAGAAAGTACTAGTTCAAGAATTGTTTGTGATATCAGAAGTATTAATCATAGCTGCTACAAATGTTAAAGTTGAAAGTTTGCTGAGAATGCTTACTATAAAGTTGAGAGATGATAACGTTGCTAAGTGGTCATTTCAATTCAAGTCAGTTCTGAAGGGATACTAGTTATTTGATCATTTTGATGGTAGTAATGTGTGTCCTCCAAGATTTGTGATTCATAAAGATATTGGGGTGACTTCTGTATTAACTGCTGCTTATTTTGATTGGGAATCTACTGATTTGACACTACTTAGCTTATTGCTTGCTACCTTATCAAGATTACAGAATCAAGATTAATGTAAGAAATTTTCTGTCAAAGGGGTATTCATGTAATTGTGTGAGTTGGTTAGAAGGGTATTCATGTAATTGTGGACTATGAGCAGTTTCTATATATAGCCATTTAGTCCTTACTATTGTAAGTAAGCTTTGTGTAATGAAATATTCCTTTCGAAAACACTTTTACATTCATCTCTCTCTTTCGCATTTCTCTTTCTTCTTGCTCTCTAAAGCTTGATTTCTCAGTTTGTTAAAGTTGTTCATACTATTCATATCTCGATCTTACAAATAAATCTATCTTACATTTTGATAACTGAATTTGGATTACATTCTTCACTAAATTTTACCTTTTCCTCATAATCTAAGAAGTTTCTAAAAAGCTCCCAATAGAATCAAGCTTTTAACTTTACTAGTACTGTCTGAAGAGGTGGCCTTCTCTAATTTTTCATCTGTTGTTCAACTTGAACATTCACAAGGCCACCGCCGATTTCACTAAAGAAATTGAGACGGCTTCTTACACAGAAACATCTAGCATATGTTGCCAACATTTCCAGACTACAACTACCCAATGGATGGTTACTGTACTCCACCGGGTTACATCTCAAAAATGAAAAAACAAATCACGAACATGGAGGTTGATGAAATTACTTGAGAACTCTTGAAGATCAATTTAATAAGATGGCTAAGATAATTAAAAGGTCTTGATAGGTGACAGGGGAACAATAACAATATTCTTTTATAGAACTAAATGATTTAACAACAATTTAGAATAATAACACTGAAATACGAAATGACAAATTATATGCAAAAGACGGAAATACGAAATAACGTCACAAGAGCTAATAAAAACTTGAAAAGAATTCTTCAAGAAGAAAAGAATAGTTGAAAGCAATGAGTTAAAGATAATGATCTAAGATGAAATGGACCAGGACATAGTTTTCGATTATCTTGGTCATCAGTATGCCCATCTTGTGCATACAAAGCCAAAATCAAGTTGCCCAGAAAAGCTCCAATATCAAAACCCATTGGTCCATAAAATGCAAATTCTGGATCTATAACTTGATTTGAATCATGAGTCACCATTACAGAATCAGTGTGTAGATATCCATGTATTAGGGCTTGGGCTCTCTCGCAGAACCTATAGAAGAGGCAATTTGATCGTTCAGATGACAACTTAGAATGCTACAATCACATAGAGAGTAACAATGCTATAAAGGCCACGGAAATTCATGATTTGCTTATCTGGAATCTGACAATACATGGCTTATGCTTTATTGTAGGATTTTTAGGATTGGAGTTGGCAGGAATTCGCTCTTTTTGATCTATCAAAAATGATGCGCTACATATATTCGACAACAAGCTCCACAGTCTTTGTTGTTGGGCATTCACAAATCTTACATCTCTTCATCTACTTCACATCTCCTTTCCTTGCTGGTACTTTTGGTGTGTACTCAATTTATTCATGTTATTAGGGAACAATCATGTCTTTAGCTGCTCTCACCCAGCTGGATATAGCAGAACTGGTTGAAGCTGCCACTCTTTTTTGTCCAATATCATACTTGTGTTGGTATATGGTCCAACCCATGATCAATGTTCTAGATTATTCTAGTAAGCAAGTGAGATGGCTGGAGCATGCTAGACAATTCTAGCATGTTATTAAGTTGATGGAAGAACTTAGAGAGTACTAGCTTCCTTGGCTGCAAATGGAAAGATCTAGAAGTTACCATTTTGTGGCTAGTCTAGAAGTATCTATGCTAGAGGTTTGAAGAATACACTAGAAACTAGAAACTAGTTCTAGTTTGTAGAAGGAACTAGAAACTAATAGAATGCCAAGCCCTCACTTATAAATATGGGTGTGATGTTGTAGTGATGTAGCCAATTAAGAACCAAGTGTGAGTAGCAAAGGATCAAGTCCAAAGCTAGAGTTCCACTCCAAGAGTGAGAGTGAGAGTGTTCCACTACACATTGTGAGTGAAGTTTAGAGTGATAGAAAGTGTGTGTCATACTTTCTTGTATCCATCAAGCCTTGTCTTTGGCTTGGTAAGACTACTCTTGTTGTACTAATCTTTTTTATACAGTGAAGATTGATCCTTGTTTCATGGACGTAGGCATAAATTGCCGAACCACATAAATTCTTGGTGTCCATTTTCGACTTTACCTTGAGCATTCTCTATCTTGTAGTACCAACATTCCTAACAAGTGGTATCAGAGCCCGGTTGGCTCGTACTACGAGATGGAAGGAAGTGGCACTATGATCAAACTCACCAACTCCAATTGGGTAACATGGAAGCCAAGGATAGAGGACATTCTCTATTGCAAGGATCTGCATGAGCCAATTGAAGGAGATGCCACTAAGGTAGAGAGCATGTCCGATGCCAAGTGGAAAAAAGATGAATCGCAAGGCAATTGGCACAATTAGACAATGGGTGGATGATAGTATTTTTCACCATGTGTCTAATGAAACCAATGCCCGCGAGTTTTAGACGAAGCTTGAGTCCTTGTTCGAGAAGAATACCCCAGCCAAGAAAGCCTTCTTGATCAAAGAGCTCATCAATGTGAAGTACAAAGATGGTTTAAATGTAGCAGAATACTTGAACAATTTCCAGAATATCATCAACCAGTTAGCTACTATGAAAATGACAATTGAGGACGAGCTACAAGAGCTATTGCTGCTTGGATCCTTGCCAGACAGTTAGGAGACCTTTGTGATGAGTGCAAGTAACTCTGCTTCTAATGGTGTTCTTACTCTTGATAATGTTAAAAATAGCATGCTCAGTGAAGAAACAAGGAGAAAGACTTCTGGCATAGATAGTAGCCAGGTATTTGTCACAGAGAACCGCGAAAGAAGCAAGAGCAGAGGGCCTAGAGGTCATGGCAAGAGCCCTAGCCGATCCAAGTCAAGGTTCAGGGGTACATACCACCATTATGGCAAAGAAGGCCATATGAAGAAAAACTGTTGAGTTTGGAAGAGAGAGCAAAGGGAAGGAAACAATCACAAGAAAGATGATACTGGCAATACCACCGCTGTCATATGTGGTGATGTACCAGAAATATTGTCTGTTGGTGAATGTTGACATATGGGCAACTCTGACAAAGACATTGAATGGATCTTTTATAATGGAGCTTCCTTCCATGCTACGTCCAAACGGGAGTTCTTTAGTACATACAAAGAAGGTGACTTTGGCATAGTGAAGATGGTGAATGAAAGCTATTCCAAAATACTTGGAATTGGTGATATTTGCCTAAGAACTAATCTCAGCTGCCAGTTGATGTTGAAAGATGTGAGACATATTCCTGATATACGTCTCAATATGATATTCATCGGTACCCTTGATCGCCAAGGTTATTATCACCATATTGGTGAAAGAAAATTGAAGCTTACTAAAGGCTTAATGGTGGTAGCAAGAGGACGACTTTGTTGTACGTTGTACCAGTCAAATGCCAAGGTTTTGAAAGGTGAGTTGAATGCTGTGAAGGACTCATCTCTAGACTTGTGGCATAAGAGGCTAGGCCACATGAGCGAGAAAGGCCAACAAGTTTTGGCAAAGAAGTCTCACATTCCCTTTGCCAAAGGTACGTCGTTAAACTCTTGTGAGCACTGTTTATTCGAAAAACAAAGAAGAATTAGTTTTTTCTGTTCCATCTACAAAGAAAGAAAATTTGTTAGATCTTGTTTATTCACATGTGTGTGGTCCCATGGACTCGAGTCACTTGGAAGAAATAAATATTTTGTTACTTATATTGATGATACTTCACGAAGGGTCTAGGTTTATTTGTTGAAATCCAAAGACCAGGTGTTTCAGACATTCCAAGAGTTCCATGCCATGGTGGAGAGGGAAATTGGGAAACCTCTCAAGTGCGTTCGTAGCGACAACGGTGGCGAGTACACATATCACCAGTTTAAAGAGTATTGTGTGTAACATGGCATACGTCATGAAAAGACAGTTCCTGGAACTCCACAACATAACGGTGTTGCTGAAAGAATCAACCGAACCATCATGGAGAAAGTCAGGTGTATGCTGAGGATTGCAAAGTTATCTAAGCAGTTCTCGGGTGAAGCTGTAAGGACAGCCTGCTATTTGATCAATCGATCTCCATCAATGCCATTAGGTCTTGATGTTCTAAAGAGAGTATGGACTGGTAATGATGTGTCTTACTCTCATCTGAAGGTGTTTGGTTGCAAAACTTTTGTGCATGTGCCCAAAGAGCAGAGATCGAAGTTAGACTACAAAGCTACACCGTGCATCTTTCTTGGTTATGGCGGTGAAGATTTTGGTTACAGATTATGGGATCCATACCAGAAGAAGTTTATCCGAAGTAGAGACGTGGTCTTTTATGATGATCAAACAATTAGGGATTCGGATAAAGAGGCACAACCAGATGGCGCAGTCAGAGGAGTTGATCCATTAGCTTTAGATGAAGAAAGTCACGATGACATCCCTGAAGTAGCTGCCAATGAAATGTCTGCAGAACCATATAATGCTGATCGGGGGGAGCCTGATCAAGATGTGCCAGACCATGAGATTGTTGATCATGGGGAGCTTAGTCAAGAAGAGCAGATTCAAGGAGAACCCAATCAGGGGGAGCCTCCAGCCCCACAAGAGAATGAAGATCAGGTCAAAAGATCTAGCAGAAGCCGAAGACCATCTACCAAGTATTCTTCATCAGAGTATATCATGTTGACTAATTATGGAGAGCTCGAAACTTATGAGGAGGCTAGAGCTCATAACGACAGTGATAAATGGATGAAGGCAATGGAGTCAGAGATGGATTCCTTATTAAAGAATGATACCTATGAGTTGGTGGATCTTCCAAATGGCAGAAAAGCATTGAAAAACAAGTGGGTGTTCAAATTGAAAAGGGACGACAACATGACAAGGTACAAGGCTCGTTTGGTTATCAAAGGTTTTAGTCAAAAGAAAGGAGTTGACTTTGATGAGATTTTCTCACCGATGGTGAAGATGACTTCCATTCGAGTTATCCTTGGTATGGCAGTAAGCATGGATCTTGAGCTCGAGCAGTTAGACGTTAAAACTGCATTTCTCCACGGCAACTTAGAAGAGAAGATATATATAGAGCAACCCAAAGGCTTTGAAGTCAAAGGTAAAGAAACTTTGGTGTGCAAGCTCAAGAAAAGTTTATATGGTCTTAAGCAGGCTCCGAGACAGTGGAATAAGAAGTTCAACTCATTCATGGTGAGTAATGGGTATAAGAGAACTCATGCTGACTCTTGTGTCTATATCAAACAATTTTCTGGAGGTAAATTCATCATTTTATTAATTATTGTTGATGACATGTTGATTGTTGGTCAAGATGCTTCTATGATTAAAAAGCTCAAAGAAGAGTTATCTAAGTCCTTTGACATAAAGGACTTAGGGCCAGCTAAGCAGATTTTGGGCATGGAGATAATTCGTGACAGAAAATCCAAGAAGTTGTGGCTGTCACAAGAAAAGTATGTTGAACGGGTGTTTGAAAGGTTCAACATGAAAGCAGCCAAATCGGTAAGCTCACCTTTAGCCAATCATATCAAGTCGAGAAAAAAGTCGTGTCCAAAAACATATGAAGAAAATGAGAGAATGGCAGTTGTTCCCTACTCTTCAGCAGTAGGAAGTATCATGTATGCAATGGTGTGCACACGGCCAAATATTGCTCATGCAGTAGGTGTGGTGAGCAGGTTTCTCTCTAATCCAAGGAAAGACCATTGGGAAGCTATTAAGTGGATTCTCATATATTTGAAGGAGACTTCTAAGATGTGCTTGTGCTTTGGCGGTTCTAAACCAATCTTGGAAGGATTTACAGATGCTGACATGGGAGGTGACCTGGATGGTAGAAAATCTACGTTTGGGTACTTGTTTACTTTTGTAGGGGGAGCCGTGTCTTGGCAATTCAAGTTGCAAAAGTGTGTTGCTTTGTCCACAACCGATGTTGAATACATAGCCGCTATAGAAGCATGCAAGGAGTTGTTGTGGCTGAAGCGGTTTCTCCAAGAGTTGGGTTTGAAGCAAAGTGATTATGGCATTTATTGTGATAGTCAGAGTACTCTGGATTTGAGCAAGAACACTACATATCATTCACGCACTAAGCACATTGATATTCGTTATCACTGAATTAGAGATGCTATCAAGAACACGTTGCTACAGCTGAAAAAGATTCATACCGATAATAATTCTTCAGATATGTTGACAAAGGTAGTCACAAAATCAAAGTTGGAATTCTGCATTAAGGCTGCTGGATGGACTCCAGGTAAATTGGAGTCATGATCGGAATTCCTCCCTCATGGACTGGAGGGGGAGATTGTTGGTATATGGTCCAGCCCATGATCAATGTTCTAGATTATTCTAGTAAGCAAGTTAGGTGGCTAGAGCATGCTAGACAATTCTAGCATGTTATTAAGTTGATGGAAGAAGCTAGAGAATACTAGCTTCCTTGGTTGCAAATGGAAAGATCTAGAAGCTACAATTTTGTGGCTAGTTTAGAATTATCTATGCTAGAGTTTTGAAGAATACACTAGAAACTAAAAACTAGTTCTAGTTTGTAGAAGGAACTAGAAGCTAATAGAATGCCAAGCCCTCACTTATAAATATGGGTGTGATGTTGTAGTGATGTAACCAATTAAGAACCAAGTGTGAGTAGCAAAGGATCAAGTCCAAAGCTAGAGTTCCACTCCAAGAGTGAGAGTGAGAGTGTTCCACTGCACATTGTGAGTGAAGTTTAGAGTGATAGAAAGTGTGTGTCATACTTTCTTGTATCCATCAAGCCTTGTCTTTGGCTTGGTAAGACTACTCTTGTTGTACTAATCTTTTTCATATAGTGAAAATTGATCCTTGTTTCGTGGATGTAGGCATAAATTGCCAAACCACATAAATTCTTGGTGTCCATTTTCTACTTTACCTTGAGCATTTCTATCTTGTAGTACTGACATTCCTAACAACTTGGGGCATATCACTTCTAAATTTGCACTTAGAATGGTCAACATGCATGTTGTTCAGGTATTCCTTATCTTCTTCAAAGTATAGTGCATGAATAGCTTCTGTAAAAAAATTGATGCATATGTTAATCTTTTCAGATGATTCTTGCTATGGGCATCCATCAACTTAAATTTAGAAGGTTTTGTTTCACGCTGTCCACCTTTATTTTCTCCCTCGTATTCTTTTAACTCTATGTTATGAGATATTATTAGTAATCTTGTTATCTTCTCTACATTATATGCAATGAATGGGGCGTCAACCTTTTGGATTCAATATGTGATGGCCATGTTGACTGCAATGACTTGCTAACTTCCATAACAGGTTCTACTTTATCTATATACTACTTCTTCGCTCCCTCCCTCCCTCTCTCAGTGTGTGTGCGAGGCCATGCATGTGCTCATGCATCTATGATATGCACTGTGCAATGTCGAGTTTAAAATTCTGGGAGTTTTAACAAAACACTTCCGATACTGTTCACTTTTAACGAAAAACCACATTTTTACCTTTAACTGACACTATTCACTATACCTTTAAAATGGGCTTTTCATTAAAATAGAAGTTTTTTTGGATTTTTCGTTAGTTTTTCTTAAAATGTTTGGAACCTTAATTGGGAGAAACATTTTCTTTCTGTTCTTTCTAATATTGTTTATGTGACTCTGTCTATTGGGGGAATATCCCAAGGATAATATCCTCAAAGTATGATTTAAAATCAAGGTGGAGTCCAGGTTATAAAAAAAAAAAAAAAACAAAACAAAACAGGATTAAATTTTGAGGAAGCACTTTGGCGGTGTATTATTAAGAGCCCATTTGAGTATACTTATGTAGGACGTACCTTTGTTGATATGCACATATATTAGGAGCACAAGAAAAAATTCATTGAAAGTTTAACTACTTCCTGGCAAAGCACTTGGAAGTAGTTCTCAAAGAAGTACCTTCTCCAGAAAGCCCAAAAAGTGCTTTTAGAATCTAGAAACACTCGTAAAGTGTGTTTGGAAGTGCTTTTCAAATGACTAGAAGCGCTTTTGATGAAAATGGCCTGGTAAAAATGCAAGTGAATTCTGGAAAAGCACTTGTAAGAAACACATAATTGGTGCTTCTTGTAAAAACACTTTCACTAAAAACGTTTTCAGTCATTTTAAAACCAATAGTTATTTCTTTCGGACACTATCATAACACTTTGATTATCTGTAAACGCTTTTAGTCTTTCCAATAACATTGGAGACAGCCTTTTATGATTGTGATGCCAAATATGCTTGTATATTACTCTTAAATGTTTTCATCTCATTTTGTATACATTACAAAATTTGTACATGAAATGCTTATCTGATAATATTTAGGGTTGCTAATGCGTTTTGATAACACTTTCAGGGAACAGTTGTTGCTTTAATAACTCACGTGTGGACTTCTATCTTTATTATGGACCACACTCAACATCCACAAAGAATTTGCACAATCTCTTCCAGAGTAAGCTCTACACCGCTTCTGCTTTCATAATATCCTTTACCCCGCCCTCTCTCTTCTTCTATATTCTTTTACTACCCTGATTATTGCATTTTGTGTTGGGCAGTGATTCGTAGGGGAACTTTTTCACTATAAGACTATGGCCTGTTAAATTTGAGGTAATTGTATGGTCAGTTGAAACCCCCTTCTTTTGATCTTAGCCTCATACCTTAATCAGTGCCACTGTTGATGGCTTATGGGGGAAATGATGATTTAGTGGATGTGACAGATTTCCATCACACTCTCAAGGAATTGCAGTCCACACCGGAGTTGCTTTATCTCGAGAATTATGGTCATACCGACTTCATCGTGAGCGTAAAAGCCAAATAAGACCTCCATGACCCCGTGATTAGGTTTTTTAGGTTATAGGGAAAATCTAGTAGTTCTTAAAGGTCATGCCCAACAACAACAACAACAACAAAGCCTTTTCTCACTAAGTGGGGTCGGCTATATGAATTCTAGAACGTCATTGCGCTCGGTTTTGTGTCATGTCCTCCGTTAGATCCAAGTACTCTAAGTCTTTTCTTAGGGTCTCTTCCAAAGTTTTCCTAGGTCTTCCTCTACCCCTTCGGCCCTGAACCTCTGTCCCGTAGTGACATCTTCGAACCGAAGCGTCAGTAGGCCTTCTTTGCACATGTCCAAACCACCGTAACCGATTTTCTCTCATCTTTCCTTCAATTTCGGCTACTCTTACTTTACCTCGGATATCCTCATTCCCAATCTTATCATTTCTCGTGTGCCCACACATCCCACGAAGCATCCTCATCTCCGCTACACCCATTTTGTGTACGTGTTGATGCTTCACCGCCCAACATTCTGTGCCATACAGCATCGCTGGCCTTATTGCCGTCCTATAAAATTTTCCCTTGAGCTTCAGTGGCCTACGACGGTCCCACAACACGCCGGATGCACTCTTCCACTTCATCCATCCAGCTTGTATTTTATGGTTGAGATCTCCATCTAATTCTCCGTTCTTTTGCAAGATAGATCCTAGGTAGCGAAAACAGTCGCTTTTTGTGATCTTGGCTAGATTGCTCCGATCATTAGTGTGGATAAGTATAAAAATGGATAGAGACAGGAAAGCAAACACAAGATGTACGTGGTTCACCCAGATTGGCTACGTCCACAGAATATAGGAGTTCTCATTAATTGTGAAGGGTTTACACAAGTACATAGGTTCAAGCTCTCCTTTAGTGAGTACAAGTGAATGATTTAGTACAAATGACATTAGGAAATATTGGGGGAGAATGATATCGTAATCACGAAACTTCTAAGTACTGAAGTGTGGTATTGTCTTCACTTGCCTTATCTGTCTCATAGGTAGATGTGGCATCTTCTCTGGAAGTACTCTTCCTCCATCCAAGGGTGGTATCTTTAACTGGTGGAGATGAACAAGGTAATGTATCAATTTCACTTGAAGCTTACTTGTAGTTTCAGGCTTGGTCAAGCACGATACAAACCATGAGTAGGAGTCCCCCAAGTCGCCGAGCTAGGGGATCTGCTGAAAGAGGTGACAGACAAGGTAAGCAATCAGAGCCCCAAGCAATCAGTCCCAGATCAGAAGTTTGATTTCGAGTTCCGGCTGATTGTTCTCATTCTCCCTATCTTGCAGGCAGCATGAAGGATATAGAGAAGAAAAATGAGAAGAGATGATATGAGGTACTTTTGCTTTTGAAGAAGTAACTTTCCACAGGCTTATTCTTGAACTGGGCTGGAGGGTTTTCTGGTTTCCTCCAGAGTATAAGGCCGACTGAAGAATTTGAGGGTCAAAACAAGTCCATCAAATCTAGAGTACGTTCGACCCTGCTGATATGGGATACTTTTTCTTTTGACAAAGTAGTGGATGTATCGGCACGTGTGCTGTTATGCTTGTCTCCACATGCTTCCTTGTATCCTTCTCACTTGCCCTATCTGTTCCTCAGGCAGATGCGGTATCTTCCCTGGAAGCATAAGATGTTGAAGATGAGTACTCGAGAGCAATGCCAGGTAAGTAATCAGGTAAAGGGTTCCAAGCAGTCAGTTCCTGACTGGAAGCTTGATTCCAAGTGATGACTGATTGCTCTCTTTCTCCTTGTCTTGCAGGTAAGAACAAGGCCAAAGGAAAAGATAGGGAAAAAGCATGATATGGGATACTTTTGCTTTTAACCCTGATGATATGAGATATTCTTGCTCTAGTATAGCTTGTTTGCAGAGGTATTATCGGGGGGAAAGAAAGCTGAATATTTCGAAAGGCTTCGTTGGGAGTGCCCTCTCAGATATGAGGAAGGGTTGAGCATTTTTGCAGGTCTGCCTGTCCGTTGGGATGGAGGTCGACATATATAGGAGTCTCCCTAACAACAAGTAGTAATGCTATTCCTTTACCCTGCTTGGTCATAGCACGGTAATGGGAGCTGCCAGCTTCACATGTTTTAACTCTGTCAGAGCACTTTGAAAAAATGGTCTGTGGTATCTGGAAAGCTGATGTTGCGTGTGAAGATTACAGACAAGCTTTATCCAAGGAGGTCTGGCTCTCGAAGTTGAGAAAGTGGTGCCTCTTCGGTTTTCTAATAAGCAATCCTATCGGGGATCTAGCTCTCGAGATTCGGAGAACGATGCCTCTTCGATTTTTGAGAAAGCAATCTTGCTGGGGGTCTGGCTCTCGAGATTCGGAGAGCGGTGTCTCTTCGATTTTTGAGAAAGTAATCATGTTGGGAGTCTGGCTCTCGAGATTCGGAGGGCGGTGCCTCTTCGATTTTGGAGCCAGCTATCTTGTTGGGAGTGTTTTCTCGAATGTGAGTAAAGGTTGGGCATGTTTGCTAGTCTACCTTGCCACGGAGCACAGAGGTTGACACACAGGGACTTTCCAATTATCCAGCAATGGTACTGTTCCTTTACCCTTGTGGGTAATAATATGGTAGCTAGACCTTCAAAATTTATGTGTCTAAACTTTGTTAGTGCTGTTTCTTTGCTATTCTTTTACCGTTCTTGGTCAGAGCGATGTAGTGGGAGCTGCAAGTTTCACGTGTCTCAACTTTGTCAGAGAACTTTGGCAAAGTTATCTGTGGTACCCATGAGTTAATGTTGCGTGTGGAAAGTGGGTGATTGAACAGTAAGATTCATATGCTTTCTACTTCACCAGAAATCTTCGACAGAATGCCCGTAATTTCCGCAAAGCTGAGTGTGCGTGTGACAGGTGCTGACAAGGCTGAAAAAGTAGGTGTCTCTTCGATTTCTGAGATCGGCCCTCGTGGTCTCTGAGTAGCCCAGCTTTTGAAAAAGCAAGCGCCTCTTCGATTTCTGAGATCGACCTTCGTGGTCTTTGAGCAGCCCAGCTTTTGAGAAAGCAAACGCCTTTTCGATTTCTGGGATCGACCCTCGTGGTCTCTGAACAGCCCAGCTTTTGAGAGAGAAAACGCCTCTTCGATTTCTGAGCAGGCGCCTCTTCGATTTCTGAAGCTTCGTCGAGTGCAGATTTTTATAGAGGCTGGCATTAAGTTCCAAAGCACACTTGAATCTCCACCAGTAGAAGCTCCATTCTCGCACTTCTAAGATCTTGATTTGTCCGACCTCTTCTCTCTTCAACACCTTTGAAAATGTCTGGCCCCTCCGACCGTCATTTTGACTTGAACCTTGTTGAAGAGGCAGCCACGCCTTCTCCAGACAACATATGGAGCCCATCCTTCATCTCCCCTACTGGTCCTCTTACCGTTAGGAATTCCGTGATGAAGAATGGTGGTGGCCAGGAACCTTCTCACTCCCAAAGATAACAGACTACTTTCCAAACGGTCTGATGAGTTGGCTGTTAAGGATTCTCTGGCTCTCAGTGTTCAGTGTGCAGGTTCTGTGTCTAATATCGCCCAACGCCTATTTTCTTGAACCCGCCAAGTTGAATCATTGGCGGCTGAAGTGATGAGTCTCAAACAGGAGATTAGAGAGCTCAAGCATGAGAATAAACAGTTGCACCGACTCGCACATGACTATGCTACAAACATGAAGATGAAGCTTGACCAGATGAAGGAAAATGATGATCAGGTTTTACTTGATCATCAGAGATTTGTGGGTTTGTTCCAAAGGCATTTATTGCCTTCGTCTTCTGGGGCTGTACCACGTAATGAAGCTCCAAATGATCAACCTCTAATGCCTCATCCTTCTAGGGTTCTGTCCAGTACTGAGGCTCCGAATGATCCCCCTCCGGTGCCTTCTCTTTCTGGGGCTCTACCGACTGCTGAGACTTCTCCTAAGCAACCTTTGTGAAGGCTCCCTCTTGTTTATTTATTTTGACTCATGTATATGTACATATTTGTAACTTATCGGGGATATCAATAAATAAGCTCTGCTTCATTTCAACGTATTGTGTTAAATACACCAAAGCCTTCTTCGCTAAGTTCTTTGAATTTTTCTTTTGTTGAAGCTTGTATGTTGAAGCTTTGTGAGTGGAGCATGTAGGTTGAGGTAGTGTTCCCTTAATTTCCCGAGTGAGGAAAACTTCTCGGTTGAAAACTTGGAAAATCCAAGTCACTGAGTGGGGTCGGCTATATGAATCTTAGAACGCCATTGTGCTCGATCCTGTGTCATGTCCTCTATTAGATCCAAGTACTCTAAGTCTTTTCTTAGAGTCTCTTCCAAAGTTTTCCTAGGTCTTCTTCAACCCCTTTGGCCCTGAACCTCTGTCCCATAGTCGCATCTTCTAATCGGAGCGTCAGTAGGCATTCTTTGCACATGTCCAAACCACTGTAACCGATTTTCTCTCATCTTTCCTTCAATTTCGGCTACTCCTACTTTACCCCGGATATCCTCATTCCTAATCTTATCCTTTCTCGTGTGCCCACACATCCAACGAAGCATCCTCATCTCCGCTACACCCATTTTGTGTACGTGTTGATGTTTCACCGCCCAACATTCTGTGCCATACAGCATCGCCGCCTTTATTGCCGTCCTATAAAATTTTCCCTTGAGCTTCAGTGGCATACGGCGGTCACACAAAACGCCGGATGCACTCTTCTACTTCATCCATCCAGCTTGTATTCTATGGTTGAGATCTCCATCTAATTCTCCGTTCTTTTGCAAGATAGATCCTAGGTAACGAAAACGGTCGCTCTTTGGTATTTCTTGATCTCCGATCCTCACCCCTAACTCGTTTTGGCCTCCATTTGCACTGAACCTGCACTCCATATATTCTGTCTTTGATCGGCTTAGGCGAAGACCTTTAGATTCCAACACTTCTCTCCAAAGGTTAAGCTTTGCATTTATCCCTTCCTGAGTTTCATTTATCAACACTATATCGTCTGCGAAAAGCATACACCAAGGAATATCATCTTGAATATGTCCTGTTAACTCATCCATTACCAACGCAAAAAGGTAAGGACTTAAGGATGAACCTTGATGTAATCCTACAGTTATGGGAAAGCTTTCGGTTTGTCCTTCATGAGTTCTTACAGCAGTCTTTGCTCCTTCATACATATCCTTTATAGCTTGGATATATGCGACTCGTACTCCTTTCTTCTCTAAAATCCTCTAAAGAATGTCTCTTGGGACCCTATCATACGCTTTTTCCAAATCTATAAAGACCATGTGTAAATCCTTTTTCCCATCTCTATATCTTTCCATCAATCTTCGTAAGAGATAGATTGCCTCCATAGTTGAGCGCCCTGGCATGAACCCGAATTGGTTGTCCGAAACACATGTCTCTTGCCTCAATCTATGCTCAATGACTCTCTCCCAGAGCTTCATTGTATGACTCATTAGCTTAATACCCCTATAGTTCATGCAATTTTGTACGTCGCCCTTATTCTTGTAGATAGGCACCAAAGTGCTCGTTCGCCACTCATTTGGCATCTTCTTCGTTTTCAAAATCCTATTGAAAAGGTCAGTGAGCCATGTTATACCTGTCTCTCCCAAAACTTTCCACACTTCGATCGGTATATCATCTGGTCCTACTGCTTTTCTATGCTTCATCTTCTTCAAAGCTACAACCACTTCTTCCTTCCGGATTCGACGATAAAATGAGTAGTTTCTACACTCTTTTGAGTTACTCAACTCCCCTAAAGAAGCACTCCTTTCATGTCCTTCATTGAAAAGATTATGAAAATAACCTCTCCATTTGTCTTTGACCGCGTTCTCTGAAGCAAGAACCTTTCCATCCTCATCCTTGATGCACCTCACTTGGTTTAGGTCTCTTGTCTTCTTTTCCCTTGCTCTAGCTAGTTTATAGATATCCAACTCTCCTTCTTTGGTATCTAGTCGCTTATACATATCGTCATAAGCCGCTAACTTAGCTTCTCTCACAGCTTTCTTCGCCTCTTGCTTCGCTTTTCTATACCTTTCACCATTTTCATCGGTCCTATCCTTGTATAAGGCTTTACAACATTCCTTCTTAGCCTTCACCTTTGTTTGTACCTCCTCATTCCACCACCAAGATTTCTTTTGGTGTGGAGCAAAGCCCTTGGACTCTCCTGATACCTCTTTTGCTACTTTTCGGATACAACTAGCCATGGAATCCCACCTTTGGCTAGCTTCCCCCTCTCTATCCCACACACACTGGGTGATTACTTTCTCTTTGAAAATGGCTTGTTTTTCTCCTTTTAAATTCCACCATCTAGTCCTTGGGCACTTCTAAGTCTTGTTCTTTTTTCTCACTCTTTTGATATGTACATCCATCACCAACAAGCGATGTTGATTAGCCAAGCTCTCTCCCGGTATAACTTTGCAATCCTTACAAGTTATACGATCCCCTTTCCTCATTAGAAGAAAATCTATTTGTGTTTTTGAAGACCCACTCTTATAGGTGATCACATGTTCTTCTCTCTTCTTAAAGAAGGTGTTGGCTAAGAAAAGATCATATGCCATTGCAAAATCCAAGATAGCTTCCCCATCCTCGTTTCTCTCCCCAAAACCATGGCCACCATGAAAACCTCCATAGTTGCCTATCTCCCTGCCCACGTGTCCATTTAAATCTCCTCCTATAAATAACTTCTGCGTCTGAGCAATTCCTTGCACCAAGTCTCCAAGGTCTTCCCAAAATTTCTCCTTCGAACTCGTATCCAACCCTACTTGAGGTGCATACGCACTAATCACATTGATAAGTTCTTGTCCTATTACAATCTTGATTGCCATGATTCTATCTCCTACCCTCTTGACATCTACAACATCTTATGTCAAGGTCTTGTCCACGATGATGCCAACACCATTTCTCGTTCTATTTGTGCCCGAATACTAAAGTTTAAACCCTGAGTTTTCTAGATCCTTTGCCTTACGACCAACCCACTTAGTTTCTTGTAGGCACATAATATTTATCCTTATCCTCACCATAACTTCCACTACTTCCATAGATTTTCCCGTTAAGGTTCCTATATTCCACGTTCCTAAACGCATTCTGCTATCTTGAACACTACCCTTCTGTCCTAGCTTCTTCACCCTTCCCCGTCTAATAGGATCAAAGTACTTCTTTTGTGTGTCCCGTGTAAAGTTGATAGGAGCATATGCTCCCAAACAACTTTGAGTGGAGTCGTTCAAAAAGAAGTTTCTATGGCCCCCTTGCTCATTTAACACTGCATCTGGGTGCCAATGGAGATACAGCGACCCTTGCTCATTTATCACTGTGCTCGGGCCCAAGAAAAGAAAAAAAATGTAGGTGAGGTATTTATATCTATGTAGAAAAATGTGTTTCTGTATCTTATTAGGTCTATCTTTATTGTTTGTCTATTAAGCAGACAAGGGAGAAGAGAAGATAATTTCTCACTTCAAGATGGACTTCTGTAAGCACTATGGCAAAGTCACAGGGTGGCTCCAACCAGGAATGGAAGACAGTCGCACGGATGGCTTATGTTCTCGGTCCACTATTGGTACTTGTATCCTTGTACTCAACTTAAGATTGCAAACTTGTAAATCTGAACTTTCGAAGAAAAAAACCTTGGCTTGACTATGTTAGTTTTCTCGTTTAATTACGTTATTGAAGTTTTTTTTTTTAAGGTAATTACCAGATTGAAGTTAGAGGACTAATGGCTTAGTGATTGGCTAATTCTATGGCTAGTTGACAATACGGGTGGGCGAATTGAATTAACTTGGTTTCTCAATGGATGAGGAGTTAATCTTCAATTCACTGCGTAACCGATTCGGAGAACTTCATCTATATAATTGAAACCTTTCATATTATGAATTACTCTGTAACGTTTTGTGAATCAGGAGCTAAGTGAATTTAGGAAGAACTCCTCAATCTTGAGGAGCCAAGCTTATGTCTCTTAATAATTGATGAATATGAGGCCCGCAATGCATTATCGGTTAGAATTTTTCCATACTAAGATCTAGTTTGGTGGGTTGGATGAGATAGGTTGTCATCAGTTAAAACGAACTTGAGTCTAGTATGTTGTTTGTGTCAAAATATGAGGTGGACAACAATGGACAATTTTTTTATTTTTTTTTTGTCAATCAAAATAAATTTCATAGAAAGAGCTATTACAAGGTAATAACAACTTCAAAAGAGAGTCCGAAATAGCCAAGCAAAAATAACTCCATAACAGAAAATTACAATGAAATAGGCCCAAAGTGAGGAGCCCATAGTAGCAAACAAACGGAAAAACCTAGACATGAAAATGTAAAGTAGCCACCTCCACCAAAACAACCTCACCACCACCACAGATCCATCACCATCACTCGGAAGAAGGGCCAAAGAACTAAAAGGATGAACGGAAAATGGGGGTAGGCAAGCTATCCGCGCTGAGAGCGCTCTCATAATTCTACCAAATAGTGCAAGATGCACTTTAAATGCTACAAACCACCAAAGTACACCTTCAGAGGAGATACATGAGGAGACACTAGACGAAATGAGTAGTAAGGGTAGATGGTTAAAGATCCACGATGAGGAGCGATGTTTGGAGATGAACAAGGCATAAAAAGTAGGTGTTAGATAAACTCAGGGAAAACTGAGACCAAGCTCAAGGCAACCTAAGGCACAAAATGCTCAAAATGAAAACAACTGGAATTTAAGTGCATAAAAGGAAAATCCAAATCACCAACCATGGTGGTTTGGAGAAGGGAAAAATTGGGGGGAGTTGGAGGAAAATGTGAGAACCAAAAAACAAGGAGATATGAGATAGGGAGGACGAACGGAGAAAAGGGAAAAGGGTGAGGAGAGTGGGCACTGGGTTGCCGCTAACCCCATGCCAGAGCAAGGGGTCGACGGTGAGAAGGTTTTCAAAAATTGCACGGTCTTTGATTGGAGAAAATGAGGCAGAGAGGAATGGACATGATGAGTTGTGCGTCCACAAAGGAGTGGGTTATCTAACCTATCCTTATACATGGGTTACAAGTCCTGTCTTACAAGTCCCAGCCCATCCAATTCTATCCCTAAGGCCCAATCTGATCCAGCCCACCAAACGGGCCATAACATGCTAGCATAGATTTTTCTCTAAATTATTGACTTTACAAAATCGTCACCTTCCTTTACCTACCAGTCCATTTAGAGCAGCTCCACCCTTCCCAAATTTCCCAAGCAATTACTGCCCAACCTATTGAGCTAAGGTAATTACTACCTATAGTGAACATCAACTGCCTAATGCATCTCCACCCTTAAACTCAATTGATTAGGCTATTGGTATTAACATGTTATTAATTTTATTTTTAATTTCGGATAGGATTTTTAACCAATCTCGTCATGTCACATGTAATTATCCAAAAGCACAAATTTTGTGGATAGATTTTTTAGTAAATTTTTATGTTGTTTGGAATAAACATGCTCTTTAGTTTATATAACAATTTTCTTAATTTAAATATAGGGGTTTTGAACTTTAATCCTTGAAGAAGATTAAAATTTAATAAAACATGGTGTTAGATTACATATTGATTTTACTTAAAAGAATTGTTATTGGAACTCTAAAAATCTCATTGTGCACTCCAAACTTGTGAGGAGTGTAGAATGAGATTTTTAGAGTGTTAATAACAGTTATGTTACTTAATTCAAATTCATATTATATTTTTATTTGACCTTTTAGCCAAAATGGTATCTGAGATTTGCATAACTCCTCACTTTGGTCCCTGAGATTTGAAATCAATAGAAGTAGTCCCTGAGTTTGTCCACCATCAATCATTTTGTTCTTTCATGAAAAGTTTCCATTAAATAAGGCAAAAATGATACTAAACTAGTGCACCGAAATGTTCGTATTTAAACATATTATACTAGCCTAGTATACCGAAATGTTCATACCTAAATATACTGTAAGGAATTAGTAGCATATAAGAAAATATGCAAAAACATAAGTGTACCAAGAAATCTCTACGAAAATATTTACTTATATAAGATACTTACCATAATGAGAATTAAAATTTATACTATTTTTCATAAAATTTAATTAATGAACACCATAACATTATAAATAAAAAAAGAGACATTGAATACATATGTTGGCATTAAATAGAGTCTAGGGACTAAAATCAACTTTTAAACTTGTATAAGACAGTTTTCTAAACTTCATCTTATTTTTGAATTAAAATCTAGTTTTATATTTAAATAACGTACCAAATTAAAGAAATACGAAATTACAATCCAACTAAATGGAAAATTATGGGCTCCGAGTTTACAACAAATTTTGTACAAATCACCTAATCAATTTGTGGTGCTAGGACGATCTCCACTCGGTTCCTCTTCTCTTACATGCCTCCATTGCATCACGTAGGCTCTTTACTATCTCTAAAAATATTTAGAATTCGGAGACATTCCTTCAAGAGGCTTGTTCATAGTATCTTTCTCAACCCTCCTTTCCTCTCTAGGCATCTCCCTTCTTTCCTAAGTAGCTCTCTTTGTCTCTCAATAGCCGCACGTCTCTTATTAGCCACAACTCTAGCCTCATCTAGCCTTGTCAGTCTCAATTCTAGCCACGTACCGCGCCAAACTCAATTCACCGTGGTGAGTAATTTCTTCCATATATTTTATATAATCACTCTTGGAAGAACTATTTTTTGTCTTTGCAATCTTCTTACCTTGAGGCCTGAGAGAATGACAGATGGGTTCAGGCACTTTATGACGAGTGGGTTCCGACACTTGAAATGTGTTGTCTTCCTGAACAGGCAAGACTTCCTCTGGCGTAGAGTGTAGAGGAGTGTCGTTCATGGCAACTTCTAGACCAATTGGCACAATTTTATATTGGGACAATCTTTGACAACATTCCAACATTCAAAGTAGTTGAATGATTTGTTCTTGTTGACCGCATTGTACCAAGCTTGTGCTTGAAGTGCCTATAAAAAAAGGGAGAAAAAATTGTATTAAAACTCATTAATGTCTTTGGGCGTAATAAAAATAAATAATAAAATATTGTCACCAAATCCGATAAATTTTTGGCACTTCGAAGAATAAAACTAGTTTTAGCGATGGCGTTTCTCTAACTAGTAAACAATTAGTTGAGTATTTGAGTATTTTCCTCCGACTAAGGAGCTTGATCTGTTCTTCTGGTGTCAAGCTTCTCGCAAAACTAGGTACAAACAATCTTCCAAGGTTCTCGCAACTTCTGCTCATTACCCGTAATCAGGTCATGAGAAATTCAAACCCAGCATTCACACAACGTAACATCTTTAATGATTGGCCAATTTAAACCTGCCTCATTAGCTATTTTTTGCAAACAAAAGTATATGAACACTTTGAGATAAAGATTAGCTGAAACTATTTGAAAATATTGAAGTGTGGTGTAAGTTGGAAGAGCATGGTTAGGTATTTATAGAAAAAAAATTAAAATTCTTTTTTTGTATTTTTTAATAATTGTGTTAGTTTTCATCTACCTAATTAATATGGACAGTTCGATTACATTGTATGATTAATTCAAAAGCCATGATTTTGATACATAATCCCAATGGTAGTAACATGATTTTTTTTTCTTTAAATTTTTTAAGCACGAAAAATGTGGATCGTGGATCGAAATATGTAACGGCCCAGAATTTACCACATGTACTAACCATTATTTTCAAATTCAAAATTTTTTAATTGTTGAAAATTCAACAGCCCAAAAATATAGCCATTGAAAATCCAACATTCAAGACATAACCACATCTCCCCCCAGACCAATTGAGTATGCCTATAGCACGGGCCCCATCTTTGTATTTGTGTCGGTTCACTCACTGGCATTTGCGCTTGCCTGAAAACAAAATACTTCACATGGCTAACATCAAATCACCTTAGCCACAAAGCTGGGCTATTATAGCTCGTGTGCTCGGTTTGGTCCCCCTAGCCCAGCTTATTGGGCGAGGCTGAGTAGTTTTGGGGAGGATGAGAGATTCCTAATAGCCCAAGCTTCTATAGTTGTTAGATTGATCAAATAAAGTAAAATTAAGGTCTAGATTAACAAAGAGTGTGTACAAGGTAAAAATGGGTGTGTTGAAATAATTACCCATCTTGTTTAGTGGAGAAATTCATTTTTTTCCAAATACAAGAAGATATTAGAGGACGAGGATGTTGGAAATTATATATTATAATATTATTTTATAATATTTAATTTTTGTGTGAATGAAAAATAAGAGTCAATAGTTATAGTTGAATTCAAATTCATGAGTTGCATTTGTTTGCTGGAACTATAAGCAATAGTCACAATGTTTCAAAAGGGTTCACTAGTACAAAAACACAGTTGTGTGATAGAGCACATTACATTGTGTAAAAACATATTGCGCAACGTTGACAAAGAAGTGTCATGCAATGACGTTTTACGCAACGGGACATTGCGCAACAAAGTTTTCCGTTGCACAAAATTGTTTAGAGCAACGAAGGTATCGTGGTGCAATGTTTGGAAAAAAAAAAAAAGAGGTAAAATCTTGGTTTGGAGCCAGAAAATTGTGCGACGAATGGTCTTTGCTTGCATCATCAATATTAATAGTGTCAGTTTAGCCGCTCAGCGCACGGCGGCCTCAACAGCGCCGCCATCATCTAGAGCCTTCTGATCACACTTCCTTGGCATCCACAATCAAGGGTGGTGGCTCCCAACCAAGTATTTTTTTCTAATTCTCACTACTTCGTATTTTTTTTGGTTTTAAAACTATTATTTTTATGATTGTAAAAATTTGCTAGATTGTAAAATGTGTTGTGGATGTGAATTACTATTATTTTACTCTTTTTTTTTTTTTTTCAGGTTTTGGGAAATGACATGCTATTAGGGGAGGTTCTGCCGAATTTTCATTAGAAATTTAAGATTAGGGTTTTTGACCATTTAAGTTTTTTTGGGCAGCTAAAAAAAAGCACCAGGGGCCTAATCAAATGCTGAAGCAAGCGCACAATGTAAGTGCGTCCAACGAATTGATCAAGATTGTGTATGACTTGCAACATCGTGGAACGGCTACCTCACAGCAGCACAACAACATCGCTACAAGCTGTGGTTTTATTTTTTGGTGGCATTATCCTATGCAGTGGGAGTCTTAGGTAAAAAATCTCAAGGAAACGAAGAAACTGGTGTGGTATGAATTGTCGGTTAGTATTTTCATTTTTAGCCTTTATCATTTTTTTATTTTGTTTACAAATATTATAAACCGAAGTATATTATCTTAATATTATTAAATTTCTTACTGTTATTTTACTATTATCATATTTGTATTTGTAGTTCAATTATAATCTTAAGGACATATCCCCCAGGCAAACACCTACTTAGATGAGAACTTAGTAACATAGTACAAACATTGGAAGTGTGAACTCCACGCGCATTTTAAGAAATTGGATGATTAGGAGATAGCTCGCCTAGAGGGTTGCCCAATGGAGTTTTTGGAGCGGCCGGAGGATTGAGAGTGGCTCTGCAAACATTTTACGGACACAAAATTTGTGGTAAGTATGTACCTAATATTTTAATAATAATTTATTACCATTTGAGTTATTTTTTAAAACTTTTTTAATAATTTCTTTCAAATAATCGCACTAACATGTACATTGTGTGTTCAACAGAAGAAATTTGTTGCTGGCAAGAAAGCTTGGGAGTCAAAGACACTTCTCCACCATTTTGGTTCGATGCCCTTCTCCTATAGGGTTGAGGTGCGACGTTAGGTAAAAGTTTATTAATTTTTAAATTTTATACTATTTATTTTTTATTATTGATTAATAACATTTTTTTTTATTTTTTTTATTTTTTGGCTTTAGGAGGGTACTAAGTTCCCAGAGCTCGACATGTTCAAGGACGTTTATGTTCGACTCGACGATGAGACCACTAAGCAGCTCCATGTAAGTATATTAATTATTATTATTCTTATATTTATGAATTGTTCAAATATTAATTACATTTTTTTATTAAATATTAAATGTTTTTTCTTTATTATTACTGACTACTATGGTGGAGTATAGCACTGCTATTCTCCAAGAAGCAGCATTCCAGCTTCCCATAGAGATCATGATCAAGGACGTCACTGTTCTCGTTGTGCCACTTGTCATTATCCGAGAAGACAATTTTTTGTGATAGATTTTGGTAAGATATTTATCCAATGCCGTCATGCCACGTGTCGTTACCTTTTCAGAATCGTTGAGCATTCTCCAACGACTGGACATCGATTCTTTGGTTCTTTTCCTACCAATTTTCTCAAGATAATTGGTATGAGTAAGACTCCACATTTCTCGCAACTGCATCTCATTACCTGTAATCGAATCATAAGTAACTTCAACCGAGCTAGAACACAACATAACATCTTCAATAAGCGTCCAATTCGTACCTGCATCATTAGTCATTTTGTTGGAAAACAATTGGATTGAAATTTTGAGAGAAAGATAGGAATGTGGTTGAAAGTATTTGAGAAAATATGAAATTGTAGTGTAAGGTAGCAGATAATGAGAAGGTATTTATAGAAAAGTAAAATCAATTTTTTTTTTCCAAATTTTTTTTGGAATTTTTATTAACTTTTTACATTTTTAATTTTTTTTATTCACATAATTAATTTCTGCCGTTAGATTAAAATTTTTTTGAAATATAAGCCTCCAAATTATGCCATGTGGCACAACAGTAAAATTTTAGAATTTTTTACTGTGTTTTTTTTAATTTATAAAGGCGAATAAAGTGGACCATTGATCTCAAATCCAACAGTTGAAATTAAAGAAGGTTTGAATTTTTTTTTACTGTTGGAAATCAAACGGTCCATAAAAAATAACCGTTGAAATCCAACGAACACAAAGATGCCACATGGCCTCCAACGGTACCATTACTGAATATGTGTCGCGGGCCCTAGCGCCTGCAAAACTGGTCGGGGACACGACCCCACGTGCGCGTGTTACGCACAGGCTTGATGCAACAAATATAATAACGTGCTGACGTTGCCCTGACGTCAGCGTTGCATCACCCCCACCTCAGGCTCTAAGGCCATCGATTTGTGCCGGGCCTGTCGCTCGGGCCCTTTCCTATGCTGAAGCCCGCATGGGCTGGCGTTGATCGCCCCAACGATTTGCTTCTGTGCAATCCATGGTCCATCGTGCTAAAGGTCCCGCTGGACTTGCTCTAAGATCAGACCCACATTTAATTTCAAATCATATTCGTGGCAATGTCGCCCATAATTGGCATATGGGAGCAACAAAGGCTTCAAGCATTTCAAAGTGCCAAAGGTAGCAAAATGTTCATCACCCGCCTCTCCTCATGTTCAATTGGAGGTTTTTTTATTGAATGGCGACTTTAGTCAAATATCAGTTTTGAATCAAAATCTGTAATTGTGTATAAGTATTGTGCATTTGAGTTTTGTGTAATGAAATGAGATATATTTTAGGGGTATGATTGGTATTTTAAAGCATTATTTCCATATTTTTGGGTTGGGCTTTAGCTGTTTTTATATTTTTGTCTATCCTTAACATGTTTAAAAACAAGTGGAGTTTTTTTAAATATAGTGAAAGTTTTTGTCTCTATATATAAAGCTCTCAAAAACAAAAACTAATTAATTGAAAATGAAATGGTTATCGGTGGACCCCTAATGTTGTTATTATCTATATATAAAGCCAACAATAAGGTGAATAGTACTTTTTGGTATCACAAGCTTCAACAAAAAATATTTGGACAAAAATGCCCCTCTAACAAAAAACTTAATTCAAAGGCAATCCAAAATAGTGCATCAAATGTTGCAGGAGTATTTTCATCATTTTAACAGTACTTTTATAATAATTAATTTTTTTTGTGCTTTTTTTTTTAATTAGTACCTCACAATAGGCTAGTAATAATGTGATTCAATTTCTCTATTTTTAAACATGTCCAAAATATCTTAAGAGGCGTGTAATGCCGGTTATAAAAAAGGTCATTCACATGTGGATAATAATGTGATTAAATTAGTTGTCAAATGATTTTTTTTTTTAACAAACAATATTATCTACACTAAGGGGGATGGGGGTGGGCTTAGCCTCACAACGGACTAGCAATAATATGATTTAATCAATTGTTTATTAAATATTATTTTTCCTATTTTTAAACACGTTCAAAACATCTTAAGAGGCGTGTAATGCCATTTATAAAAAATTTCTTTCGCATGTGGATAATAATGTGATTAAATTAGTTGTCAAATAATTGTTTTTTTTTTAAACAAACGATATAATCTATATTAAGGAGGAGGGGGTGGGCTTAGCCTCACTATAGGCTAGCAATAATGTGATCCAATCAATTGCTTATTAAATATTATTTTCTCTATTCTTAATGTAAATTCAATAGAGACTGATTTTATTATGTGAATTCAGCTGCTTTAATTGGTTTATGACAGGTTTCTTCTAGCATGATCTAAGATTATTCATTTACTTCAAATATTTGACTTTAATTTTTTCAATTTACGCATATAAATACATTTAAAACGTGTAAATCGCGCGTAGCACGCCGTGATTCAGAAGATGCCTTCTGCACACACGTGAGCGCGTGCATGAAGGCTAGTATATTTGTAATGTAACTTAATTTTACAGGTGCCCCTAACTTTGTCATTATATATTTGTAATGTAACTTAAATATACAGGAGACAAATCCCAATTTACAGGTAAATCATGCATGCAGTGGTACTTGATACACTGTACTTGTATTCAGGCAATAATATTATATTACAAAAAGGCCAATACTTGCAAGTTATAAACACCTGAATGTGCATATGAATAGGTTACAAAAAGGTACATACTTGTAACTTGATTACTAATTAATTATTGAAGTTATGTATGACCTTGTTCACGCTTTTTAGGGAACCATCGACAAAGGGGCCAATAACTGGTTTTTGCCATGGACTTACAGTCTTTCAATTTCAGTTATGTCCTTCACCAGGCGGGCTAGGGCCAGAACTCTTGACATTAATTGCTAGAGGAGTTGTAAGGTTTACAAATCTGTGTCCTCCGGTACCAGGGCTCGGTCCTGAAGTATTCACTGCCTTGAAGAATAAGCCTTCAACCTCTCTAGTGACACCATAGCGTGATGGCCTTGATGAACTGCTAAGTGGTCGAGCTTCTACCAGAGAAAGCATGGAGCTTAAGAGGACAGAAGCAATAAGAAGAAGAATAAAGAATAAGGCAATAGACTTGAGTCCCACAGCCATTTTTAGTCACCAGGGCTCAAGTTTTACCTCCTAGTTATGATGCTTATGAAAAGAGTGGGAAGGTTGGGGTCTAATTTATAGTGCTATTAGAAGAGGGGGGTTTTGAGTAATTCTACATGTGGCAAGGAAAAACTGCTCACCAGTTAGGTCGAAAGGCTTCAAGAACAGTAGGAGAGGATACAGTCGACACTGGCAAATTCATGAACTTTTTTTTCGTAAAGGCATTTTCATATTGGTACAACGAAATGCATATCTCGGTTCTTTTAGGCATTTCATACACTTCTCATATTATCAATTCATTTATGGTGAAAAACCTCAAATTCCATCCACATGATTATTTCAATTACATGAATTATTATTTTCTGAAACATGTAGTTATGGTCAGATAGTTTGATAAAAATGCACGTACCCTGCTCATCATGAGAATGCGATGTGACAAATGAAGTCATATATGTTGATGTGGCGTTTGCTTTGGTTCACCCCAAAAGCTGGGAACCTGGGAGAGGCGGCTTCTTTAGAAATTAGAATTTGGCAAAGTACAAGTTTGGTTTGTAAAAGAGACACCACCATGAAGCAAAGTCAAATGATGTATTCATATTATATTGTGTTTGGGCAAAGATTTCTCCAGAGAAGGTCTCTGGACCTCAGCATAGCTCCCCAAGGGATTGGCACTTTGGACGTTTATGTTTGGTAGTCGGGCTCTTGCTTGCCTTGTGTGTTGCAATAAGAGCTTGAAGTTAGTTCTGAAATGTGCATTTGTGGAGCCTTAGGTGTAGGCCTTGAGCCTCGCAATCAAAACTAATTAAATGATTAGGCATGCCACTGCTATCTCAGTACAGTAGATGTAGAACAAGTGTGTTTTAAGTTGATTACTTGCACCCCAAGTTACTCAAACTTCTTGTTTATCAAAGGATTGTCACATATGGGTTAAGTCTGTATTAAGTTCTTTTCTTGCCTTGTAAACAAGGACTTTTAGTTCATGATCTTGCATGTTCGAATGGAGGAAGTCCAGAGCCCCTTAAGTCATTTGTTTGGTTCCAAATTGCTCTTAATGAAAGCATATGCATTAAGTTAACCTGATCCAGATGCAAATGGGACTCTTAAAATAGAAAATAGGTGGAAATAACTTGAATACATGTTGGAGAATGCTTTAAGCAATAGATCTACTAATTTAGAGAACAAACAAAGAGATTTGGGCAAGATTTCACCTTATCTGGCAAGGTTGAACCTCTTGCAGTCACTTCTCTTTGAGTGTAGAGGGGTTGTGTGCTAAAAAGGGATGGATGGTAAACAAGTTTACATGAGGGAATCGATACTATAACACTAAGGAACTATCGCTAAAGGGACTGAATCTGGGTTGATTTCAACTTTTGGATGCAAATATGGCTTGAGAGCAGAGTTTGTATGTTTGTTTGTTTGATTGTTTAAGTGTCCTTGTCTCTATTGTCTATTCTTCCTTTTATAGGCAATTTGTCCCAAGAGTCAAGGCATTGCTCTTACCCGAAAGCTCTTGGAGGGTAGTGAGTCATCAACTTTTTACTTTTAATGCCACTGGAAAGTGTTTTTTGTATGATAGTAGGTTAGTCTCCATCACTTATCACTTCACTTATAGACACGTGGGCTTGTGTCTTGGCTGAGAAGGCTTCAGTTTGCTTCTAGGCTCGATGCTAGGCTTCGGGCAAATCTTCCTTTAATTAGGCATCCTTGGGCTTTCCTTCATTCAAGCCCAACATTCAAATATTAATCCAAACATATTGCTACCCGAGTATATAATGGAAAGATCCATGTACGTAGTATTCTTTGATTTTACGTGATACGTAAGTATATCTAGCTAGTGCATATTATCATGAATTTTAACTTCCCAATTTCAGGAGTTCAGAATTGGAAAATATGGGATCTTTTGTATCCCTTTAGACGGCACAAAGACATGACAATAATGCATTTTATAAATTTGGGGATACGTTGTCATGTTTTAAGTTGATAATATTCAAACTTGTTCAACCTTACGATATTTCATATGTGGTGGTCATGATGGTTATCGTTAAAAATTGAGCTACATTTAACCTTAGCAACAAAAAAAATGGTATATATGTATATAGGAGCCTTTTCTTAGCAAGGATTCTGTTTTCCTGTAACAAAAACTAAAGGCCTTGTAAGGATCACCGTATCCCTATCCCATTTTTGCTACAATAAAACATGATCTCAATTAAAACACTGCACGAGTGTATATGTATATATGAGAGAGAATTCTAGAAAGGAAGAAGAGAGAGTAGAGAGAAGAAGATCAGAGAGAGAATTATGTCGTATCACATCCAATTAATGTCATTGGTTTGTGTTAACCAGAGAAAGTAGAGAGAAGAAGATCAAAGAGAGAATTCTAGAAAGGAAGAAGAAGCTGAGATCTTGATTAATGATTCTTGATGTACATTGTTATGTTGTAAAGATATATGTACTCTGCTATGAATACTTAGAAGTTAAGTAATTTTGGATCTCTACTCATAACATTCCTCCTCAAGCTTAGGAGCAGAGAAGCTAAGCATGAGATTGGCACATTGAGAGTAGAATCTGGACCTTGATGACCAAGGCATCATTGTGGTGTGGGGGGGGGGGGGGGGGGGCAGGGTTTGTGAATGCACGTCTTCCAAATTTCAATGGGAGAGAACATCAGGATGTTGAAGTTGATTAGAAGAGTTTATTGAAAGAAGCTACCATCCTTGTCTTCTTGCACACCACCTTCCTTTCTTTTCTGGTATTAACCAGATGATTAACATTGAGGATTGGCTTATTCGTCGGCTCTCAATTTTCAAATGATTTCTGGTTTCTTCTGGGTGTTTTGTGTGAGGTTTTGCGAGTCAGGCGATGATGCTTCACATGGGAGTTCATATCAGTAGTTTTCAGTGGGGTTTGAATGGGCGATGCCATAACCGGTGGCTCCTTAAAGGCAAAGACAACATCTTTAGGGCTCAATAGCTTTGACAGTTCCTTCGCCCAAAAGGGCCTTCAAGGCCTTTATAACCTTGAAGACAACATGATTGTGGTAGAATGATTTTGGTCGGGTGAATATGAGTTCACTGTCAATGGAAGCAGCAATTGTTGGAACCAAATTCGCACACCAAGTATCATACCAGATTTGACTTCCTTATCTTGTAGAACAAAATGGTCAACCTTAGAGAAGTCGACGGGCTTTACCCACTTATCTGAAACATGATGATGATAGCATCGATGATCCATCTGTGCAGCTCGATAACTCCAGATCTGTTATGTCCATGACCGGTCTTCTGAGGTATTCGTATTCCAATATGTCTTACTCGGTTCTGGACAATCCTAGTCCCACCGTCTGCATTTTGTTTTATGCTCACTAAGTTTGTTTTGGAGGAGGAAGAACTAAGGACCATGTGCCCTGAGAGTATAAAGCTAAGAGTTCTTCTTTCATTGTAGCAATCCATAGCGAAGATTTCAAGGATGACTTATAAGTGGCACGTTCAACTTTGGCTAAAGCAACCCCCCTCTCATTTTCATTAATTGTTGATAGTAAGGCAAGTTTCTTCAAGATTCCACTTGTGGATGTTGTTCGCATAAAATGCAAATTAAGTGGCACTTGTAACTCCTCAGATTGAAATTCAGGTAACACAAGGATAGTAGAGGAGGCAGATTGAGTCGCAGTGTAAGTAATAGATTAGAGAAGGCAGATTGGGTTGCAGTGTAAGTAATAGATTGAGCTTCAGAAGAACGACGAGATGAATAGGTGACACATATGCAGGAATAGGCTCATATTGTTCATGTGATAGTGGTTGAAAGGGATCAGAAGACGGGCTGGTTTGGTATTACTGTGCTTTGAAAAAAAACTGCTTCTGTTATGCTGTGAAAATAAGCTCATTTTTACTGCTTCACGTTTTCAGCTTTTTTTTTCATCCAAAACTATGAAAATAAGTTGTTTTTAAGTGTTTACCAAACATCTTTTTGAGCTTAGCTTTTTTTTATACCCACTTTTTATAAAAGCACATCAGTACCAAACCAGTACGTAATAGGAGTGGAAACATTCGAATTTAGAAGCATTAAAATGTTATTTTGATTGGGAACTGGTGGTAAAGGTAACACTGATAGAATAGATAAAGGTTATTACAAGATTTGTAACAGAGCAACAGTCACCATTGCTACAATCAGAGATCGAAATTGAAGAAAATCTTGAGTGAGACAATATATCAAACACCTAGTATGCGTGAATATCACCAGAAGAAATCACATAATTGGGAAGTAATCCTAAGATCAGAATTGGATCGAAGAAATTGAAGAAGTTTCAGAGAGAAAGAGCAAAAATGAAGCAAAAGCAAAAGATCCAAGATCGGAGAACCGTCAACCTTCAAGCGTGTTCCAGTGAAGATACCTTGTTAACCACAGTAGAGAGAGTAGAGAGAAGAAGAAGATCAGATAGGAATAGAGAAAATTCTAAAAAGGAAGAAGAAACTGAGTTCTTGATTAATGATTCGTGATGTATAGTGTTTTGTGACAAAGATACATATACTCAGTGATGAGTACTTAGAAGCTATGTAATCCTTACAACAATTATAACAACCTCTATAGCATATTTTCTAATCTAATAACACTTAGCAGATACTACTAAACATGAAATTTTGTAAATCGAACACGAAGTAAATTGTTGAAGAACTCCTTGTGGAGCTAAAAAGAATCAAGATGTGACACGTGGATTTTTGGGTGAAAAGGACAAAATTACCCTCGAGGCACACCAGAATTCCTACGCGCGAGTAGTGGACAATCATCCCTCAATCAACTCAAAAGTGCCCAAATAGGTATTTATTTATAACCTATTTCATCCATCCCTCATCATATCTTCTCCACAAGGTAACCCCCAAAACATTCCTTTTAAATTGTGTTAATTAGCTAATTAATGGATTTATTACCTAATTAATCTATTAATGGCTAATTAAACTACCAATTACACCCAAAAACAAACAAGAGGCCAGTCACCTTCTCTCCCAAGGGGCCGGCCATGCCTTATATATTCTACCTCATTTTCTCTAAAAACCTAAGTTTTCACTCTTGCTAAACACTCAAAAAATTCTCCAAACACTTCTCCCTCAAAATTCTAACTTTGGCATCGGAGTTTCTTCGGCCAAAGCCCCCCCTATTCATTGTGGGCGCGTGAGGCTTTTGGCCTTGACCTAAGGTGTTATTTGTTCTGTAGGTGCAATTTTGTCCAATAACAAGGAGGAAGAAATTTTCATCCACAAATTGGTGCTTTCATTGAGAGTTGAGTCTCACACTCGTAGAAGACTCTCGCATCTAAGGTTTTTCTATTTTCTTGTCCATTTGTAGATTTTTCGTACGTTTTTATTATTAGAATTTTTTATTTGTGAAAATTCTTTGATAAAATGTAAAAGAGAAGTACAATGGCTAGAAATTTAGAAAATTCAACAATGAAAATTCCAATATTCAAGAGATAGGACCGTGGGGATCCACGAGGCTAAATGTGTTAGTAAGTGGAGTGGCAACACCACCACGAGTTTCCACCACGGTAACCACCCGTGGCGAGGTCCATGGTGTCACCACCAAGGCCTAAGTCGTGCCATTTAAGCAAGCCTAAGCCATGCCATCCAAGGCTCACATCACAAAGCCACGACCCAAGCCATGTCACTCCATGCCCAACATGAGCCCAACACATTGCTAAACCGAGCCCAAGCCAAACACCCGCGTGCATCACACGCTGAGTAGCCCATTTCAGTGGCCCAGCCTGCTCCCATGGTTTCCTAAGTAGCCCAAGTTAGCTCGAGAATATCCCAACCATCTCGACCAACCATCGAGCCGGAGGCATTTTCATCACATTTCTTTGCGGATTTGACACTTCCCAAATCAAATCTCATGCCCAGAGTCTACCACCCTTCCACTGCTCAAGGAGGCACGTTTCTTCCAAGCCCTTCCAATTCGATTGGCGAACAACACTTGTCCCAATAAGTCATAGAGTTGATAAGCGCCCTTGCACAACAGACAACCTTGGTGAATCAGCTATTGCAATGCATCGAGATCCAACGTGCCCCAAACGAAGTGTCTCGAAGTAGGACAATGGCAGATGATGAACCTTTCCAGCAGCGTCCTGGCAAGTAGCCACTTAACCAACCATGAACCAAGTTTTCGGGCAGCGTACACTCCCAATAGTCAACATGAACCACCTTCCAAGCGAAGTGTTCATTTGCGACTAAGCCCACAAGCAGCATCCTCCACGTCACTTCGAAGTAGACAGTATGATAGACGGAGAGAAGCAGTCACTCAATCCAGCTTAAGTTTAGCCTCCAACCAGCGAAGAACTCGTTCGCCTGCTAGGAACACACCACACGCACCGCATTCGTGGCATAGACGAGCTAAACACATAGAAGAGCAACCTAAACCAGCAAGTCACGAGTATGGGCAGCCGAGAGCTCCGCTACCTCAACAAAGGCAAATTCAGGAAAAAGTACAGAGACTCTTGACCAAGCGATTGCATGATTTCCACCGCAACGAGGTCATCAACGAGGCACTATGACGGAACATGAGCAACATAAGCAGGTCACCCTTCATGGATGAGATCAAACAGGCAGAGCCTTCACGCGAGTTCAGCATGCCATATTTCACATCTTTCAAAGGGGATGAAGACCTGAAGAGACACTTTAAGCACTATCGTGTTGGAAATGTGCCCTAAAACCAATCATATGATGATACTTTACGGACATTTCACATGTTAAACTAATCTAGTTTAATATCAAGGGCAAAGATTATTGTTTGAGCCGTCTCATATAAATGTTATACGCTTAAACGATAAGTCCAAGGAATATGTGATTGGGAGAATGTGATCTAAAGAAGTTAGATTCATGAGACCATTCTTTCGTAGACACATCCTAAACGTTCCTGATCATAGGATTGCCAATTGGGCATTGACAGTTCGTTAAGATCAGTACGTGCTGTGTCTTCTCTCAGGAAGAGTGACTAGTCTCGAGTCATTGGTGTGTGTGACATCAAGACAAGTACGTAGGTGCTCAATAGAGAATGAGTTCACTGAACACGATCAACAAAGAGTTCTCATATTCATGTCACATGAGAACTCATGGTTGGGATAATGCAAAGTAGTCCTTTGACCTGAGGCATCATAGTTGTCTTGTGGTTAGGTACTTGATCTTTGATTATGTCAAAGTCACCCCATTTGTGAGTGTTCACGGCATCGTCGGGGTTAAGCCATTTAGCCATGGAGGCAAGTGAATGCACAACAAGGGATCTCTAACCTTCAAACCGTTTGGGGGAGAATACTCTATGATATGATTAAGAATCTCTTGCCAGAGTATGAATGAGATTTAGGAAGTCATTCCAAATCACATTCAAGGTAATCATATAAGCATACGAATCACATTGGATAGTAGATATGAATAAACTATCAAACCAAACAATGTGGTCAATAATATTGTATTAGAGAAAGACCGTATTGCATTTGTAATACTAAACTAAATAGGTTCTCCACCTCTTCTGATTAGCTTGGGTAACCATGATATGCTGCTAGGTGTCACTCATGGTTTGTGGAAGCCCTAAACGTGTATAATCACTAAAGGGAGAATTGAAAGTAAGTTTCAATTCACAATCGATTTGAAATGGTTTTAATCGCCCACTGCCTCGCTAAAAGGAACCTAATGGATCGTACACCGTGTAAGGTGGAGATTGAAGAAACAATAGAGATGAGTAAGAATAATTAAATGGTTTAATTATTTATGGCAAGGATTAATTAATATGTTAATTAATCAAACGAATAAGTTTGTTAAAGACCTCAGGATAGTTTTGGACCTTAAGGCCCAATGGGCTTCGAACGTCAAGCCCATTGAATTAAGTTGTATGACAACTTAATGAATAATGATTCACAAAGGCCCAATTAGCCCAATAATACCCTAAGGCTGGCCATTTAGAGATTGAGTGAGTTTTGGACTTATTTACAAGTTTGCCACTCCAATGAATTAAGGTATAAATATGACTTTATAGCCAAAATTCATTTAGGGTTTTCTTTTGGGGAAAGGATGAGAACATAAGCTCTCATTTCTCTCTAAAGTGGCCGGCCACCCTTGGAGGGATTAGCTAGTAATCTTTCTCCTCCAAGGTCACTCATCTCTTCTTCACATCTTACCTTGGTGTGGAGACATAGAGGTTCTCAATTTTGGGAACTTGGAGAAACCTATTCTTCCATCCAAATCCATGGATCTAAGAAGCATATCTCTTGGGTGATTATCCTTTGCTTTTGCAAAGAGGAATCTACAAAGGTATAAATTTCTCAACTCACTTTCTTTTGAGTTGAGTCTTGGTTCACTTAACTACTAGGCTTTGAATTTCATGGTTAATGTTTTGTTTTTAAGTGCATACAAGCATGATTTCGCCTTTAATTTGTTAATTGCATGCTATAGATGTTGCTTAAATGAACATGTTTTTCACAAAATGTCCTTCAAGTGGTATCAGAGCCTAGGTCTAGTAGTTGGTAAATCTTTTGGGTTTTGTAGTTCATAGTCTTTGATTTAAAAGTTGTAATATGTTACAAGCTTTATTCTTGTTTCTTTGAATGTAAATTTTGTTAGAAAATTTGCCATCTCAAATGTTGTAGATGTAGTTCATATGAGCATGAATATTGGAGCTAAAATTTGGTGCCATGTTTTTGGGAAAATTCGGCCAAATCCAAAGGGTGCATTTTTGGGTTCATGTTTGACTTGTTAAAAGTGTTTTCAAGTGACTTTTGGAACCCCTATGTACCCTAGTTTGGTTATATGTTATTTCCCTTAAGTTTGAATGGTTTTGGGATGTTTTTGGGTGAAAAATGTTCATGGAAATTTTTTTGAGTGTTTCATGAGTGTTCTTCATTGTTCTTGACATTTTTGCCAAGAACAAAAAGTTTGGTGTTTTGATTTATTTCATAAAGTTTATGTTTTATGTTTTTCATATGTTTAAATGTATTAGATATTTGTTTAGAAAGGTGATGGAATTATTGGTGGGTGTGTAAGGATTAATTCCCTTTCACACACACCACTTGCACCACTTGCATGCTTTATGTCAAACTTACCAATCAACACACACAACACTCCTTTCCCTCTCCAAAACCAGCCACTCCCTCAATGGGAGTACTTTTGGGGCTTTTATGCAATTACATAAAGTTTTGATATTTTTGTGTATTTGCACTTTGGCCCAAAAGTTTACGTTTTTACGTTTAGGTCCAAAAACGCTAAAGGACAAATTGTTTTGCTCCTTTAATGAAGTTTTGCATTTGTTGAAATTTTTGAGTTCTAGTTGTAATTACATGAAGTAGTGGACTTTTGTGTTTTTACAAAGTGACCCCAAAAGTTTATGTTTTTGCAATATAGCCCAAAAGTTGAGGTTTTTTCATTTTGGCCCAAATTAAGTTGAGAACAAAATTGTTTTGTCTCTTTAAATGAGAATTGGATTTTCATTTCATTTAGCTCCATTTAAATCAATTTTATGGATACAAAAAGGAAATGAAAATGTTGCATTCAAGTTTAATTGGTTAAAGCGTTAATTAATTAAAGAAAGGGTGATTATGAACCTAAGCCTATTATAATTGAGCTATATGAAAGGCCGTCTCAAATTTGTTTGAACCATGGGAATGTGTAGATTAGATTTTGGTTGTAATTTGATTTGATCAAATGTTGTAAAAGAGCATAAGCTCTTCTTTACTTTAAAGTAATTTGTATTATTCAAATGTTGTAAAAGAGCATAAGCTCTTCTTTACTTTGAAGTGCTCATTTTCTTGTTTTATTTGATATGCATGAAAATGGAGTAGCGGGTCCAACGCCCAATAAGACAACACGCCTTAATGTGATTAAACGTGTAACTAAAATCAATCACCATCCCTAGACCGAGATTCAACACTAGGCTCGTGTTGGATCTAATCAAAGGTTCATAGTCATCCTAAGGCCCTAAGGCAACTATATAGTCCATCAATGCATGCAAACCTTATGTTAGTAGTATCATATACTCTTGCTTTAAAAACCGTTTTATAAGCATAGTGGGAGTATTATATACAACTAAAACAATCAAATGGACCAATAGTTGTAATAGGACCAAAATTGTTTTAATAAGATTAAAATGTATGTTTATATATGATGAGATCTAAAACCCTTAACCAAACCATTATTAAGTTGATAACCGAGAGATGTTTTGAACATCTCTTCGTAGGCCTTCCACCATGGTGGGCTTCAATCGTTTGTGACTCATACACCGTATTCTTCCAGTTCTGGGGTATGCAAAGTATGTGCTTACATTCAGGAGAAACCTATAAACATATGATGAAGTGAAGGTAGGCAACGAGTATAGCCAATATGATATTCTTCTGAGGCCATTCTTGAACCCCCTAATTGAACTAGCATGGTGGGAATGACTTAACTAAGTGCAATGGTGCCAATATGATATTCTTCTGAGGCATCATTTTCTAGAGGCCAAATTAGATGGGTAATTACAAAAGTTGTAAATGGCTAAAGCGTTATCCTCTCATCATTATTGTTGCTAGCCAATATGATATTCTTCTGAGGTGGGCTTGGTAATGGTGAGTCTCCCATACCCTACTAAGAGTTTCATCCAAAACTCTCGAATTCCAATGAGGGATATGGAATTTGCCAAAAATAGTGGGTGGTGCTATTTGATTTAAAGACCCGGATCAAATGGCTTAAAATCAATCAATTTATATTCGTTATGTATTTGTTTACCAATATATTTGCAAACGCTATCCAAAACTTGACAAAGAAAAGCCGAATGCTTTAGTTTCCGGACTTGGTACCACAATCCCAAAGATTGTCTTAAATGGATTGTATATGTACCTAAGTAGTCTCATCCTCACAATCTTCCTATTGATAATGTATCATTAGAAGAATATGTTAGAAAAAGTCTTTCATAAAGAGGACAACACTTTTAATGTCATAAATTCTTCAATTACAATTTGTTGTATGAAGAAATAAGAGTTGCTTTGAACAACTCTTAGTTGAATGCAAACATTAGTGCTTGTTTCTTTGTTACATGAACAAGGAACTTTAGAAGTAAGCACAAGGGCATGGACACTTTATGTGCCATGATTCTTCACTTACAAATTGTTGTATGAAGAAATGAGAGTTGCCTTGAACAACTCTTGAAAGTTTGTAATTATGTTTAGAACATAATGGTTGTTTGACAAAAATAGTCCATCAACATGGACTTATGATGATTTTGAATCATTGAGTGTTGAAGTGATAAACCACTTAACGAGACAGAAACTAGGCTAGGACTTCACCTTTATGTCCCTATCCTAATGGTTCACTAAGTTTATTGTAAACTATGTAGTGAACAATAAACACATGCTCACCAAAATGTTTGAAGTGTATAACACAATTGAAATAAGTTTCAAGAGAGATAGTGGGAGTTTAGGGACCATGACTATTGTAGTCAAAGGAGAAGTCAAATGAAGAAGATAAAATTAACTCCAAGGGAACAAACTTTCTTTATGAAATGATGGACATTGGAAGGGGTATTTGCAAGAAATGTCTTGCAAGTGTCAAGAACACACCTTTCGAAGATGTCGTAAATTGTTCTTGAATAGTTCAAAACAGTTGGTTCTTCTACTTGAATGCTTGATTCCGTATTAGTAACTATGTTTTACAATCGTTGTAAAAGTGTGACTAATAAGAAGTAGAAGATATATGAGAGAAGAAAAAGGTGCTTCACATTCGGAACGTGAATAAAATAAAGATCTCTGTGAAAGTAGATAGTATTTACTTCCTCATATGAACTACCAAAGAAATTGGAAAAATCAAAGATTGTCTTTACATTCCAATTTTAAGGAACTTAATTCCGTCACTATAGTAGAGATGGATGAATGTTTTGTTTGACAAAACATTGTTCTTTATTAGTCAATGATTGGATTATAGTAATCTAATTGATTGTCTCTATAGTAGAGATGATATGGTAGTGTTAACTGTTTAGAATATAATGATGCTTAAAACCCAAAAGGTTGCAAGATAGTGACTAATCTCAACTGAGTTGTGATACCTCTAAAACATAAAATACGAGTTGGTCATAGATGGATGCTTTGGATCGTTAGATCCGGATCCAACACCTTCTTATTAAAATTGTATAGAGGCGAAATGTTCGAATCTTTATTCTTTTGGAAAGAAGAAAGAATCACAAAGTTGTTGAGGTTAATTCACTTAGATGTTAGTGGCACTTGTCCACAACATAATACTACTCATATTGTATGACATTCACCGAAGATCACTCTCGGTTTGACTATAGTTTATTTTGAATAAACACAAGTCCGAATACTTTGCAAAAGGTTTCAAAGAATTCAAAAAATGTAAGTTGATGAGTAAGACGTCTAAAGTATTTGCCTCCTTAGATTTGATCCAAGGAAAGATAACACTTTAGAACAGTTTCCTTGAAAAATATCAAGGGAAGAAGCATCAAAAGATAATGGATTTCTCCATTAGGAGAAGAACGAACTTGAATAAGATTTAGTTCGTTGGATGTTATCAATTACCCATATATAGGATATATGCTTCTAAGACAATATGATTGTCAATTAGAAGATCTTCCAAAATTTTCATGACTCCATAAAATGTAGTTGGAAAGAAAGACAAATCTTAATCATGTTAAGATTTGGGGTTGTGTGCTAATAAGCAATATTTGTTTGAGAATTATCTTGTGGGTATCCTTAAATTAACATTTGGATTTCACTTCTATAAACCAACTAACAAATGTTGTTTGTTGGGTAGTTCATTGTAATCCTACACCAGGATTTGCCTAAGATAGAGCAAATGAACGAGAGATAGAACTCAAAGAATGGGTTCTTTGAGAGACAAGATAGTAATCAACAAATATAACGACCTAGTTCCTATACCACAAGCTCTAAGGTAGTCGAGAAGGATTTATAAACCGTCTCAGTTGAATGGTTTGAACTTTATGACTATGTCATAGAGTTGCACCTCTTAATTCGAAAGAAATAAGAATGAAAATCCTTATGACTACATTGAGTGCATATACGATATATACTCAAGGAAATGGTAAAGTACCATTTGACCCGAAATAATGAAACCTCCATAGCTAATTGGTAGCTTAAGGTGACTACAATTAAAGAGATTGGTTGACTTGGAAGAAACCATCTTTAACGTAGTCTTGGTTTCAATTAATTCGAAGATTGCTAGCTACAACTAAATGGTGATTCAATGTTTGGACATAATATGGGTTTCCGAAAACATTATTAAGATAGTCTTGATAATATATGTCTAAAACTATGAATCACAAGACATGTAAGTTGTAGAGATCCATCCATCATGGATCTTAGCAAGCTAGTGGGAGCTATAAGCGTCTTATGAGAGAAAGATCAAATCGTTTGATTTCTCATAAAGATGTAAATGAATCTTTTGTTTACTAGGTTTACAAAAGATTAGTGGGAGTTAATCATGTTCCTAAAATTTAAATATATATGATATATTAATTTTGGAAATGAAAAAATACTTCTTCGTTAAAGTTATGACTTTAAAACATTATATGAAGATAGAATGTATATGGAAGACATAGTCTATATACATGGGATGGAAATCTATATTGATAGATTTTAGGATATAATTGGATTATATCAAGCCCTAAATATAGACAAAAGATGATAGGAAGTTTCTCATATGATGATGAACTTCAATAAAAAAGGGACAACTCTAGTGAGACTAAGAAGTTGCTCTTTTCAAAGAGAACGTACTCTTTGACTCCTAAAGAAATAATGCGTAAATAGAATCCTTTATGCATACGCAGAAAGGTGATTTATGTATTTCATATTGTATGAAAAACATTGATATGAGTTGTACCTAGAATGGTACAAGACGATATCAGTGCAAGCCTAGGATCAGAACCATGGCAACTGTCAAGTGAGTCCTTAAGTATTAAGAAATACTAAAGGATAAATTCCTCAAAGATCGAGGAAGAATTAGAGTAACGTAATGGAAGTGTAAATGTATTAGATTATGAATCTAATCCATCATTGGATGTTTCTTCATTATGAATGAAAAGATAAACAGATATCTCTTTATTATGACTAAAGAGATATTTGGATGGAAACATTAAAGTAATGACTTTAGTGTGTTCCATTATGAATGCAAAATATATTGCCATATAGAAGTTTACAACAATGTTGTTTGGATGGGAAAGTTCATTTATGAACTCTCTATTCGGTTCCAACCAGAAAGTGTCTGACACTAATGGGGCGATAGCTCAAGCCAGGGAATCAAAGTCTCATCATGATCCCAACTCAAATGAGAGACTGAACCACATGATTAAGAATCATGTATAATGGTGACGTCGTTATTCTCAAGGTTGCTTCTATGGATAACATATAGATATCCATTGTCTAGGCCTACTACTCAGCCATTTATGAAATAACTACAGAAGAGGTATCATCACTGATGACCAAGCTGATTGGCTCTAGTGCAAGTGGGAGATTGTTGGAAATGTGCCCTAAAACCAATCATATGATGATACTTTACGGACATTTCACATGTTAAACTAATCTAGTTTAATATCAAGGGCAAAGATTATTGTTTAAGCCGTCTCATATAAATGTTATGCGCTTAAACAATAAGTCCAAGGAATATGTGATTGGGAAAATGCGATCTAAAGAAGTTAGATTTATGAGACCATTCTTTCGTAGACACATCCTAAACGTTCCTGATCATAGGATTGCCAATTGGGCATTGACAGTCCGTTAAGATCAGTACGTGCTGTGTCTTCTCTCAGGGAGAGTGACTAGTCTCGAGTCATTGGTGTGTGTGACATCAAGACAAGTACGTAGGTGCTCAATAGAGAATGAGTTCACTGAACACGATCAACAAAGAGTTCTCATATTCATGTCACATGAGAACTCATGGTTGGAATAATACAAAGTAGTCATTTGACCTGAGGCATCATAGTTGTCTTGTGGTTAGGTACTTGATCTTTGATTATGTCAAAGTCAACCCATTCACGGGTGTTCACGGCATCGTCATGGTTAAGCCACTTAGCCATGGAGGCAAGTGAATGCACAACAAGGGATCTCTAACCTTCAAACCGTTTGGGGGAGAATACTCTATGATATGATTAAGAATCTCTGGCCAGAGTATAAATGAGATTTAGGAAGTTGTTCCAAATCACATTCAAGGTAATCATATAAGCACACAAATCACATTGGATAGTAGACATGAATAAACTATCAAACCAAACAATATGGTCAAGAGTATTGTATTAGAGAAAGATTGTATTGCATTTGTAATCCTAAACTGAATAGGTTCTCCACCTCTTCTGATTAGCTTGGGTAACCATGATATGCTGCTAGGTGTCACTCATGGTTTGTGGAAGCCCTAAACGTGTATAATCACTAAAGGGAGAATTGAAAGTAAGTTTCAATTCACAATCGATTTGAAATGGTTTTAATCGCCCACTACCTCGCTAAAAGGAACCTAATGGATCGTACACCGTGTAAGGTGGAGATTGAAGAAACAATAGAGATGAGTAAGAATAATTAAATGGTTTAATTATTTATGGCAAGGATTAATTAATATGTTAATTAATCAAACGAATAAGTTTGTTAAAGACCTCGGGATAGTTTTGGACCTTAAGGCCCAATGGGCTTCGAATGTCAAGCCCATTGAATTAAGTTGTATGACAACTTAATGAATAATGATTCACAAAGGCCCAATTAGCCCAATAATACCCTAAGGCTGGCCATTTAGAGATGGAGTGAGTTTTGGACTTATTTACAAGTTTGCCACTCCAATGAATTAAGGTATAAATATGACTTTATAGCCAAAATTCATTTAGGGTTTTCTTTTGGGGAAAGGATGAGAACATAAGCTCTCCTTTCTCTCTAAAGTGGCCGGCCACCCTTGGAGGGATTAGCTAGTAATCTTTCTCCTCCAAGGTCACTCATCTCTTCTTCACATCTTACCTTGGTGTGGAGACATAGAGGTTCTCAATTTTGGGAACTTGGAGAAACCTATTCTTCCATCCAAATCCATGGATCTAAGAAGCAAGGAATGAAGGCCCTATCTCTTGGGTGATTATCCTTTGCTTTTGCAAAGTGGAATCTACAAAGGTATAAATTTCTCAACTCACTTTCTTTTGAGTTGAGTCTTGGTTCACCTAAGTACTAGGCTTTGAATTTCATGGTTAATGTTTTGTTTTTAAGTGCATACAAGCATGATTCCGCCTTTAATTTGTTAATTGCATGATATAGATGTTGCTTAAATGAACATGTTTTTCACAAAATGTCCTTCATACCGAAGTGCAATGATATTCTATCGAAACAACGACGATCTAATGTGCAAGATATTCTTCATCATTCTACAAGGCGAGGTGCAAGATTGGTTCTACACCTTACTGCCACAATCCATCTGGAGTTTCAATGAACTTTCTTTGGTTTTCACCAAAGAATAGTCATCATATCACTAGATCAAGAAGAAGTCCGACCATTTGTTCAACGTCAAGAAGAACCCAAATGAGTCGCTTCATGATTGTGTGAAGAGGTTCAAAGCAAAAAAGGTAAGAATAGTCGGATGCAACGACTAGATAGCTAGAGCAGCCTTCCATAAAGACTTCTAGCAGACCACCGCTATTCGAAAAATTGATCATGAAAGAAGATCTAACTCTGGCAGACTCTTTCGCTCTAGCACAGAAGAATACATCGTGGGATGAGGCTCGCTGATGCACATTCAAGGAGTTGAAAAAGTACTTGACATCACATCCCTATTATTCAATCTGGAAGCAGCAGATGACTTATTCGCATGTTTGATGGTATCTGAAGCAACATTATGCTCTACCATCATACAAGAAGAGCTGGAGGCCCAACTACCTGTTTTCCACAGTTCAGAAGCTCTCCTCGGTGCTACCAAAAATTCAAAAGCTAACTATGGTGATAGTTGTTGCAACCTGGAAGCTTAAGTTTTACCTTCAGACTCACGCAGTCGTCCTTATGATGCATTATTCTCCCCAATCCTGACGTGCGACGATTAAGGCATAGACACTAGTGGATGCAAAGTTTTCTGACAAATGCAACAACTTGACTCGAAAAGGGCACCAAGGGCAGACGAACACTAGAATGACACACTTGGAAGTAAGTTTCATCATCGTTACCCCAAAAGGTTCTACATAACAGCAACATGTACTGGTAGTTGAACATCATCTCCTGTTACGTATAACATGGCCCAGCTCCACGGCTCCCTACCGTGCATTCACGACGCAATAGGGTGACCCAACGACGGCACCACAACTCCCTATTGTGCATTCACAATGCAACAGAGAGGCCCAATGACGCCCCTGAGGTAGCCAAGCACGCCCTAGCAGTGCATGCTTCACCCGATGAAGATTTTTGGCATTTACATGTCGATGGTGCATCCAACTACAAAGGTTCAGAGGCAAACGTGGTTCTTGTCACCCAACATGGTTTGATGCCTAAGTAGGTGATCACTCTAGGCCTCAAAGCATCCAACAACGAAGCATAATACGAGGCCCTATTAACAGGCCTTTGAATGGCAAAACACTTGGCAGTGAAAAAGCTCGCAATTCATTCTGATTCCCAGCTAATCACTAGCCAGACTACTTGAGGCGTTTCAGACATACACCCTCACTCAAGTTCCACAGGCAGACAATGCTTATGTGGATGCACTAGTCGGCCTAGGCTCCGCCCTCGACCACCAATTCAAACGCTCTATTCTGGTGACATATCTAGACAAGTCAAGCACAGTTGCAGAGCCAGCAACTGAGATGTCATAGGTTAGTACAACTCCAAACTAGCAAGATTCCTTTATAGACTACTTGGTCAATAACACACTCCCCATTGAACGATTGGAGTCTAGAAAGCTCCAAATAAAGGCAACATGTTAATACATGTGGAACGGCATTCTTGTTCGAAGATCCTACACTGGACCACATCTCCGCTGCCTAGCGCCCCTCGACAACCTAAAGGTTTTAACCTTAATCCATAAAGGCGTTTGTGGAAATCACTTCAAAGGACAATTCTTAGCACATAGGGCTCTTGACGGAGACTACTACTGGCCTACCATGCATCAAAACGCTAAGGAATTAGTGCAAAAGTGCGACCGCTGCCAATGCTACAAGCTAGTACCAGCAGTACCTGCCAGAAAGCTGCACCCACAGAGGAGACCTTGGCTAATGCCACCCACTTCTGAGGGCAAAGGCATAATGATTGTGGCTACCAATTATTTCACCAAATGGGTAGAAGCAGAACCCATAACAACCACGACTCAGACGGACATAGAGCGCTTCATATGGAGGAACATCATTTCCCGATTTGGCATCCCTCAATCCATCGACACCGACAACAACCCGCAATTCATGGGCAAAGATTTGGCAAAGTTCTTCCAAAAATATTGCATCAAGCAGCACATATCCACCCCAATATATCCTCAAGGCAATAGGTAGGCCGAAGGATCCAACAAGATGATCCTCAACTGCCTCAAGAAATCCCTTACCAAGAAGAAGGGAAATGGCCAGATGAACTCCCTGGATATCTATGGCATATAGCACAACCAAAAGACGAGCAACCGGTGAGACTCCTTTCTCTTTGGCATTTGGCTTAGAAGCAATCATTCATCCTAATGTCATCAAGCTAAATATCACCGCCCTACTACCAAGCATTGAACAGAATAGTAAGGAGATGGCCATAAGCTTAGATCTAGCAGAGGAAAAGTGCGAGCAAACCATCACCCGCATCGCAGCCTACCAGCAGCAGCTCCTCTCCAACTACAACAAAATGGCCGAGATCCAGCAGTTCCAGCCCAAATATCTAGTCCCATAGAGAAGGCTCCAAAAAATGGATCTTATCTGGGAAGGTCTGTATAAGATCAGCAGAGTAGGTGGCAAGAGTAATTACACCCTCACCACCATGAAACAACAAAAAGATAGAAAAACAGTGGAACACCCACAATCTGAGGAAGTACCATATGTGACCTTCCGTTACATCAAAGCCCGAAGACTTATGCAGCTCGACGGGCACCACCTCATAAGTTGAGGACTATCCATTTGTTACGCAGTTCTTACCTTCTGGTTCGTTTCACTCGTTTTTCAATGAGGAATTTAGAAGTAATCTACAACTTGGCTCGGCTGCATACTTATAACAACTGATCACTCATGCACTTCAAAAGAAGACTGCGCCCTTCTTAGGGATTCATCGCAGGAATTATGCCCCCCGAGGGACAACCATTCTCTCCAGTGCGAGAGGGTAAACTAATTGCTCTCCAGTGTGAGAGGGTAAACCAATTCTCTGACACCCACATGGGTTTGCTCTCCAAGGCGGGAGGATAAACTTACACTCCGAATATCTAGACGTTGATGAGCTAGGATGCCTTGGTATAACTAGGTGCACGATGGCTTGCGCCTGAATTCCTAGAAGTAGCCACAATGGCCTTTTTCAAGGCTTAGCTAGCTAAAGGATTTTAGGTCTCTTGGCCTAATCCGCAGGGAACTGGGCCCCAAAGACGGAAGGGGCACATTACGTAGTACGCCCTACAGACAGCTGCCCTAGAACCCTAAAGCTGTTATCGAGTGCATTAAGATAGCCTACGGTTTCTGGAAAACTGTCTACAGCTTGCCCTTCGAGCAATAAATCCGCGCTAGACTTATACAACCACACATTCTTATGAAAGGTTAAACAAGCTAGCGTGTATATACGAAGCTTTATCCACTATCGACATGCTACATAGTCGATAAGCTTCACCTCTGCCAAGTGCTGAACAACCTACACCAAGTCCTAAAGTGTTATATACTTGCCACGCAGCCTACAAAATTAGAGAAAGCCAAGGTTAACAACCTAGGTGTTACGCGGATTTGTTTGCTTCTGTAAGTAAGGCATTCGGCTGCCAACCCTATGGCTAACAACTTTGCAAAGTTCTACACCAACACATATGGCTGCAACGGCTATGCGAGCCTATCTGCTTATAGAAAAGTAGCACGCCTACCACTAGTCTATAAAGTCTAAAGGTTAGGGCATGAACAAAAGAAGCGAAGATGGAGAAAAGTGAAGGAAACATGTTTATTAAATTTTCTAGCAAAATTGATAAGCAACTAGCAAAGACCGAAAGAGTTCAAGCAAAGCAAAAGCTACAAGGAACACAAAAAATATCCTAAAGACTACCTAGAAGACTACTCTTTGGCAACTTGGGCACTCCACAACTACTCAGTCGTCACACCTTCAGCAACTACGACATTCTCAACAGCGGCACCATCCGGCATTTCACCTTTGGTTGCTCTAGCCTGGGCACCAATCTCTCCGACTACTTCACCAATAGAAGCCTCAAAAGTAAAGGCAAGCAAGCCTTTCAGAGAAATAAAGAAACAAGCATCTATGTCTTCAAGCATATCTGGTTTCAAAAGAGCAAAGATCTCAGCAACCTCTCCAAAAGCAGGCTTAGTGGATTTTGCACAGCTACCCACGCAAGCAGTCTCATCTTTCACAGCAGGCGAATCAATCTTAGGAGCAGAATGAATGGGCCTTAGTGCCACTTTAGCAGCAAAGTCCACTTTATCGCTTTTCATAATAACAAGCCTTTCCAAAGGTGAACTGGACTTAGTTCCCACCGGACATCTTGGTATAAATTACGGCACTAGGGGCATGACAAGACCTCTACGCTGAGCAATCCTATCAGCAATTGCACTAGCCATTCTTGACATTGCAGGTGCCACAGGCTCAGATCTGGCAACCTCATTTTTCTTCCCATTAGAAGAAGTCATGTCAATCACAGGCCTCTCAGCAGCAGGCGGACTCTCACGAGCAGTGAAGGAAGTCTTCAGTTTTTTCTCAACTAGCATCTCTTGAACAGGCGGGGAAGATCTCTTCTTTCAACCTTCATTCATAGTAGGCTCCAAGATAGCGATTGGACGAGCTAATGCATCCACCTTGACCCTCTTTACCTCCTCTCTCGGGAGCAGCCCACCTTTCTCCTGGAAAAAAAAACTAAGTAGCCAACGTCATTCATGGTATTCAGCAGGGGAGCTTAACCCATACTAGTTTTTCCCTCATTTTTTCTCTCGGACCAGCAGGTAGAAGGCCTGCATGCCCAGCATTCGAGTAGTCCATGAGGCCCATAACCTCCGCATTTCTCTTAATCGCCGACCTAACCCGTATCAGGTCCAAGAGCCCAAAGGACATGTGTGAACATAGAAATTTCTTGAAGCAAGAACAAGCGTGTACAAAGAAATATTTTGGTGTTAATGGATTTGTAGGGTTATAATCTCTTTATAACTTGATCCTCTGATTCGATTTCCGTAAGGTGTTGATTTATGGATGTTTTGTTGATCCAAGGGCCGTCGAGGCTTGATCTTGGATGAACTGTTGGAAGTTTCTTCAAGAGCCCTTGGGGCTTGATCTTGAAGGTTGAGGGAAGTTCCTTTAAGGGATTTTGGGCTTGATCTTGAAGGTTTGAGGATGAATAGATCTTCAAGAGCTTTTGGGCTTGATCTTGAAGAATGGTTGTGCGGATTTCTTCAAGGGCTTTTGGGCTTGATCTTGAAGATTGACAGATGAATAGATTTTCAAGGACTTTTGGGCTTGATCTTGAAGAATGATTGTGTGGATTTGTTGATGTTGTTGATCCAAAGGGTCGTTGGGGCTTGATCTTAAGATGAACGAATGATGAATGATGAACACTTTCTTCAAGGGCCGTCGAGGCTTGATCTTGAATTGGTGGAAGTTCTTCAAGGGCCGTTCGGACTTGATCTTGAAGGAGGATTTGACGAAGAACGAAGAGGGCTTTCTTGATCATTCGGGATTTTCTTGAAAGCTTTAGAGTTTCAAAGCTTCAAGGATTTTGGATGTGTGGGGAGTATTCTCTTCCATTTTGGGAGTAGAGAAATGTATTTGTGAATTTTAGGATCATTGATACCTTGATGGAGAACCCTATTTATAGGCTTTGAAAATGAATCACCATCACAAAATATTTTTTTTCTTTTCCAAGCACCATTGCCAAATTTTCCCACTTAATGCAATATTGAATTGAAGTGGTGTAACTTATGGCCTAATTTCCCACTTAATACCATTTTAAACTTGAAGTGGTCTAACTTATGGCCTAATTTCTCATTTAATACCATTTTAAACTTGAAATGTGCATGCTTTGTTATTGCCCAAATGAGAAAAACTTGCTTTGATCTATAATGGATTGAAGTGTGCTTGCCTTGTCATTGCCCAAAATGAGAAGAAAAACTTGTTTTGATCCTCAATGGATTGAAGTGTGCTTGCCTTGTCATTGCCTAAAATGAGAAGAGAAACTTGTTTAATCCTTCAAGTGTGTTTCTTCTTATTTTGTTGAGTCACACGCCATGTGTACAATTCATACAACACGTGGCATATGCCATGTATGCCCTGACACGTCAAAACTTTAATACGTTGGTGAACATTTGTTTTCACCGAAATTTCGATGTCTACAACATTAGCCATACGACTCGCCTAACACTGTGCCCCAGCGCCTCAATCTGTGGCCTCAGCAGCACAAGCTGCCATTAGCTCTAGCCAAACCATGCAGCCCAAGCAGTGGTCCCTGCCATAACACCTTTTTGGCCCATGCCGAGCTGACTCCTGACCACTACCAGTCAACATGCCGCATTACCTTGACAGCTGCCCCGCGACAGCACTATCTAAGAAGAAGACGAGAAAAATTAAATTTCTCTTACCATGATGCGCCGCAGAAAAGACGAAGCAAGCAATGGAAGACGATCCTTCACACGGGCAAAATGTAGAAGATTGCTAGAGGAGGGGGAACAAATATCCTCTAAGCTTTCTCTCTCTTGTAGGGTAGAATAAATTGCTCTCCAAAGTTGATTTAATAATCCACTTAAGGTGGACTTTAAATAGGTTTTGAGAGAAATTTATTTCCCTTTCCTAGAAGGATCTAATTTTCAATTAAAGAGGGAATCAACATCAAAATAGGAAACAATCCAAAGTTTCCAAATGCAAGAAAATCTCTACACCTGTTGCCCTTTTCTGCGAGCAGCCCAATAGGTGTGGGGGCATTTGCGGAGCCAAAAATAATCAATAGGCGATACGTGGATTTTGGGTAAAAATGACAAAATTACTCTCGAGGCACACCAGAATTTCTACGCACAAGCAGTGGACTATCATCTCTCAATCAAGTCAAAAGTGCCCAAATAGGTATTTATTTATAACCTATTTTATCCATCCCTCATCATATCTTCTCCACAAGGTAACCCCCAAAACATTCCTTTTAAATTATGTTAATTAGCTAATAATGGATTTATTACCTAATTAATCTATTAATGGCTAATTAAACTACCAATTACACCCAAAAAACACACAAGAGACCGGTCACCTTCTTTCCCAAAGGGGTTGGCCATGCCTTATATATTCTACGGCTCCAGATCTGCTGTCCCGGACTCTCTGTCTCATTTGTGTCTCTTTTTATTATTTTTTTACACGTGTCTCTTAGTTAACGCCAACATCTAATACTGTTAAGTTTTAATAAAACTAATTAATAAATAAATAAAAACTAGAAACCCAGGCATGGAGAGAGCCATTCAGCTTCTGTGCTCGTCCGCCTCGCCATCGCAAACCCAGCAAAGAGCAAAGTAGAAAAATTCGAAAATCAAGCTGAAGAAGAAGATGACGACGATGTGTTGGTGAATAAAGAGACCGGCAAGATTGGTGGCTAGAGCCCACATGTTTCTGCAATTGGGAGCTAAACAACCGGTGCTCTTATTTTTTTAGTTTGCTTTTTTTCCAGATCTGATCAAATCATGATAGCAATGTTATGCAATTTTCAAGAGGGAGAGATGCACCTGGGAGAGAAACGGTACGGTGACTTCTAAATCACCATCCAACAGAACAATTCTTAGTAGAGAGAGATGCACCTCACCAGTGAAAAGTTTAACTGCAAAAATTCTGGGTATCGGGAGTTTTGGGGTGGGTGTCGGCAGTTTTCTTATTTCATTGAATTTTTTTATAATTTATTTCATAAAAAGTAACAGTGTTTTGTGGGGTTATATTGTAAAACACGTGTCATCAAATTAAACAAAGAGACACCAAGGAGACATGGAATCCGGGACAGCAAACCCATAGCCATATTCTATCTCATTTTCTCTAAAAACCTAAGTTTTCACTCTTACTAAACACTCAAAAAATTCTCCAAACACTTTTCCCTCAAAATTCTAACTTTGACATCGGAGGTTCTTCAGCCAAAGCCCCCCTCCCCATTCATCATGGGCGTGTGAGGCTTTTGGCCTTAACCTAAGGTATTATTTGTTTTGTAGGTCCAATTTTGTCCAAAAATAAGGAGGAAGAAATTTGCATTCACACTCCTCTTCAATTTGAAGAAGCCAAGCTCCCTCTATTTTATTTGGATGGCTACGGGCTTACCGCAGAGGCATAATTCAAATCTTCAACTTCAAGTACTTATCGTCAAGGCATAATTCAAGCATTGAAAACATTAATTATTCCAGAGTGATAAATTTTGTACCCGAAATTCAAAGCACACAAAACAAATTTTGTACCCGAAATTCAAAACCCAAATGGTTTTGGCAAACAAAACACCAAGTGTGAGATTAATTTCAAGAAATAACAAGAACCAAGAAAGAGATTAATTCCCTCCGTCAAAACTATTTAGGATGGTATAAAATACAAGTAATGCTAGGTAGATTAAATTTTTTAATTCAAATTTGTAAACTAAATGATGTGGTTTTAGATAATTGAATTATTAATTCAGTGTCGATTAACGCGCTTGTTTCTTTTTTATAACAAATCATTTGGTTTGCATTTTGATTTAAAAATTTTAATTTTCCTAACATTGCTCATAAAGTAATAGCAAAGCACAGACAACTTATGTGATAGCTTTTCTATTGGTTCTATATATCATCATATGCATGAGTTCATTCTGATTTCTGAACAGGCAGTAGTTACTTTTAACCAACAGATAATATACTCTTATGTTAGTTGTCATATGATTTAGTGTGACAATTTTTAAAACGTTTTAATTCTAGCTAGGGTATGTAACTTAATTATCAAACAATATAATTACAATACTACTACCTGCTCATCCTCCGAATCTCCCAAAAAGGAAAATGCTATATCTTTCGGATTATATTGTGAGTGAAGGTCACCCCCAGCGTACACTCACATGGTGTTACAATTACAATGTCATGAATGGCTTAACAGGTTGGTATTTCAAGGACCTAGAGAATAATGTCATAAATAGATGATGAGTTATAACACTATATGATTGGGTGACAGTCATATAGATAATCGTGCTTGTGTACAATGTTTATTAATGTAAAAATCTATTGTATATGAACTTTCTTCATAGCTTGAACTTGGGGCTACCTATAAATGAATCCTGTACGTGGTCATACATCACCAAATACAGGAACACCCCATCAACTTCGAGCTCTTTATGGAGTTTTTAAGTGCGTAGACCTTCAAATTGGAAGTATGGAGACCTACCTTATAGTGTATTTAATCTGGTAAGAGTCCATTTTTGTTGGAGAAGATATATGGAAATTGAAAGGACGAAATCTTTCCATGGGGACGAGGAGTTCGAAAATGACCAAGTACATTATCATCAATTGGATTTGGAATCGTGGAAAGTCACTTTGAGTCTCAATGAAATCTCAACGAAATCCTTTGCATGAAGCCATTTTAAATGCTTATGTAACTACACTTTGAGAGAGTGCTTGGAAGAGGCTTTATACTGTGCTGACCAAATCTTTAGAGTCAAATTAATGTTTTAAGAGTTACAAGCACTACTATTATTATTTCGTGTCACATCAAAAGTTCTGCATTTTTACGTGCGTATCCAAAATGACATGGAGTGGATGTAGGTTAGAGAAATCAAAAGAACATGTGGAGAGTATATTTCACTTAACTAGTCATACCCTTTGTAACTAATATCATTTGGTTTTATATTTGATACTCGAACTTAAACAGTTAAACTTTAATAGTTTGAAATCGCACGAATATAACATCAATTAGAACTAGGATTACCATTATTGATTGAAGCTTTGGCCATCCGTGAGGGCCTCATGCTGGCGACACAAAGGGGTTTCCAAAATTTTATCCTAGAATCTGACTCACATTCCACATTGTAAATGCGCTCAAACATCATCTTCCCAATTTGTCTAGTATCGGACAAATTATTGAAGATTCAAAGGCTCTCATTTCAATCATTGGATCCATGTTCCTCGTCAAGCAAATGGGACAGCTCACCGCCTTGCACGTTTCGCTCTTTTATCAAGCTCAAATTCTAATTGGGATCGGGTCCTCCCGGATCTGATTTCATATCTTTTGTTTGAAGAGTCTGTCATGTAATTTGCTACTCTTTTGGAATGATAATCTATCGCCTTTCATTAAAAAAAAATTTTAAAAAAAAACCAGGATTACATAATATATGTAGTTTGTAAAAGATTGTAAGTGGTACATGGAGGGTTGTCCTTGCTCCGGCTACCCAATTTGACTTGCACCATGATGCAGGGTGCATCGGACAGAAATGAATTAAAATAATAGATAGAATGGATAGATAGGGTCCACTATCTCCTAATTGCAAGGAGAGACCTGAAAACCCTATAAACTTTAGTTCTACTACCAGCCTACGATGTAGACACTAGAAACAAAATTTGAACAATCTCACAAAGAGAAAGGCACAAAATTGAAACAGAGAAACACTCTGAGTATTTTCATTAATAAAAAAATGTCCAACTCCTTCCATCTTACAAAAAAAAAAAAAAAAAGGTTTTTATAACCATTTTGTAACTTTCATTCAGAAATTAAAGAGGCAATAAACATAAAAACACCTAAAACTGAAAATTACATAAACAAAGGCTATTATCAGCCATAAAAATGCCTTGGCTGTTATGATTGGCCATAAAAAAGAGGTCTTGAAATTAATCTTATCAGCCATTTGTATTAAAGCACCCACTTTATTCCATGTCTTCCAATAATTTAGGTTGCTCCATGCCAAATAAATCATTTAATTCCCATCCTGCATCATTCTCCCCTCCTCTAAGAAAACTTGTCCTCGAGTTTTGTTTGTAAGAACATGAATCCAAGTCGCAAAGTGCTGCAACCATTCTGGGTTGCCATGCTTTGTTTTCTTCTTCAAACTTACAAGCAAATTCCTTGCATAGAATATATAGAGGTTAGCCATCTCTTGGAATCGAACTATAGCATCATGATATGAATAGAATGCATCCATATTTAAGACTTTTAACAAATCAATCCTTTCACTCAACCTCTTGTTGATGGAAGCATGTATAAAATCCAACCAAACTGGATTGTGGAATTGAAACTTAGCAAAAGATTCCACCACCTTTGTCAAAATACTTGTCATCGTTTGTTTTCTTGTGCGTCCAATTTGGAATTCCAATACTAGATTGTTGTCATCATGAACTTCTTTGATAGACTTCAAATAGAAGTATTGATGAACCACTCCAAGTTGTAAAGAAAACTCTTGGCCACCAGTGCCCAGATTAATTATAGCCTCATCAGCACCATCATCAGACACAAAATCATAATGACACATTCCACAACAAATTTTACAAGAGCCATCTGGACAACAATCAAATTTTGGAGGAAGATCAAGATTTATGAAGTTTTCACTCCAAGTTGTAAAGAAAACTCTTGACCACCAATGCCCATATTAATTATAGCCTCATCAACACCATCATCACACATAAAATCATAATGACACATTCCACAATAAATTTCACAAGAGCCATCTGGACAACAATCAAATTTTGGAGGAAGATCAAGTTTATGAAGTTTTCACCTCAAAATTCTGAAGCAACCATTTCTTCGACTTCCGTCTATAAAACATACTCGATCTCTGTTGAGTTTTGGTTTCAATATTTGTTGTATATTTCATTATGAAGATTACAAAAGAGTGAAGGCAACTCTTATAGAAAGCCAAAAGAAAGCTACAATAAATTGTAGGATAACTACACAAACACAATCCCTAAAATCTGCCCTAACAAGTGGAAAAGCAAAAACCAAATTACAAGTAAAGAAGCTTTTACAAGCAACTAAGAAAGGTTGATGTAAGGTGAATGACAAGTTATGGAAAGTGATTTGGTGAATGACAATCTATGGAGAAAGGTTGATGTAAGGTGAATGACAAGCTATGGAAAGTGATTGGTGAATGACAAGCTATGGAGAAAGGTTGATGTGGTTGATGTAAGGTGAATGACAAGCTATGGTGAGGATGACAACTCATACATACAACCCATCCATACAAACCGGTTTCAATAGACCCCCTCAAGCTGGATCAAGGGGATTGATTGATCCAAGCTTGCACAACAAACGCTGAAACTAAGTAGAGTCTAGTGCTTTTATGAATAAATCTGCAAGTTGATCGTGGCTGCGTGTGAACACGGTGTCTATCACCTTGGATTGAACTTGAGCACGAATATAATGGCTGTCAACTTCAATATGTTTGGTCCTTTCATGGAATACTGGATTGGAGGCAATGTGCATGGCAGTTTGGTTATCACAATACAAGGACATAGGTGCCATGCTTATGAATTCGAGCTCGGAAAGAAGACCTTTTAACCATATGAGTTCACATGTTGTTGCTGCCATAGCCCTATACTCAGCTTCGACATTAGATCGAGCAATAACAGTTTGTTTCTTGCTATTCAAAGTGACAAGGTTCCCTCCAACAATTGTGCAAAAACCTGTTGTGGATTTTCGATCAAGGGCATTTCCAGCCCAGTCAACATCTGTGTAGGCTAAGATGTGATTTGATCCATTGTTCTTCATAATTATCCCCCTTCCTACTTAGCCCTTGAGATATCAAAGTATTCTCTTGACGATTTCCCAGTGAACTAAAGTAGGAGAGTGCATGAATTGACTGGCTAGGCTAACTGAATATGAGATATCAGGCCTAGTAATGGTGAGATAAATAAGTTTCCCAACCATTCGCTGATAAACACTAGGGTCCGAGAGAGGTTCACCTTTTTCATGCCACTGAAGTTTGCTAGCTAGGGGTGTCCGAGCTGGTTTACATTCCATCATGTTAGCTTCATCTAGAATATCGAGAACATACTTTCTTTGATTCAAGAACAATCCCTTTGAAGAGGTAGCCATCTTAATTCCAAGAAAGTATTTCAAGGGCCCCAAGTCTTTAATGGCAAATTTTTGTTGAAGTGATTGCTTAAACGTCTTGATTTCACTTATATTGTCACCTGTAATAATTAGGTCGTCAACATATATAAGCACAACCAATTTGCTAGCAATACTACTTCGAACAAACAAAGAAGAGTCATCATGACTCCTTTTGAACCCTGCAACTTCAAGGACTAAACTAAGCTTTGAATACTAAGCTCGAGGGGACTGTTTGAGACCATATATGGCTTTGTGAAGTCTGCGAACCTTGTTGGGTTCATTTTCTCTTGGATGACCAGAAGGCAACTTCATGTACACTTCTTCTTCAAGATCCCCATGAAGAAATGCATTCTTCACATCCATTTGGAATAAGGGCCATGCATTATTGACTACCACAGACAACAATACCCTCACTGTGTTCATTTTGGCAATAGGAGTAAAGCCTTGAGCTACTAACTGTGCTTTGTGTCTTTTAATGCTTCCATTGGAGTTAAATTTGGTCTTATATATCCGCCTACTTCCCACGACCTTCTTGCCATTTGGAAGATCCACCACACTCCATGTTTGGTTGTCATTCAGAGCTTGAAGATCTTTAGTCATAGCATCTTGCCATTCAGGCATGCATGTGGCTTCATGAAAATTCCTTGGTTCGAAAGTGTGGGACAATTTGTTAAGGAGAGAAGTATGAGAAGATGAGAATCTGTGATAAGAAATGGCTGCAAAGATAGGATGCCTTGCAGTGTAAGTAACATACTCTTGTAACCTCACTGGTGGATGTCTATCTCGTGTAGGATTTCTTCTTGGTGCACTTATAGCGTGCTGATTTGGTTGAGCTTCTGATGGTCCAGAGGAGCTTGGCACTGCATCAATTACACTCTCAGTGAGTTGAGAATTATCGGTGCTGATATGAGCAGGAGAGACTTCATGAATTTCTGTTGGAATAAGTAGTGGAAATAAGTCTATAAGATCTTCCATATTAGCATTAGTCTCCAACCCCTTGTGGAAATAAGGTGAATATTCATCAAATCGCACATCTCTAGAGACTGCCAGATTCCCCGTGTTAGGGTTGTACACTTTGTAACCCTTTTGAGAACTGGCGTATCCCATAAACACACATTTGGCAGCTCGTGGGTCGAGTTTGTCACGATTGAGAGCTTGAATGTGCACATAACAAGTACAACCAAAGGTCCTGAGGTGAGACAAGTTTATAGGTCTGCCCTTCATGACTTCAAAAGGAGATTTAGTATTCAACACCCAAGTTGGCAGTCTATTAATGATGTAAGTGGCAGTGAGTAAGGCTTGAGACCAAAATTTCTTAGAAACATTCATTTGGATCATAAGTGATCGAGTCTTCTCCAATAAGTCTCGATTCTTTCTCTCTGCCACACCATTTTGTTGTGGTGTACCAACACAGCTAGTTTGATGCAAAATGCCATGATTGCTCAAGTAATTACTCATGTTACTAGAAGTGTACTCGGTACCATTATCTGATCTTAACATATATAACTTAGATGAAAATTGATTGGTGATTAGGTTGTGAAAGTTCTTAAAAGCATCAAACAAATCACTTTTAAGTTTTAAAAGATACAACCAGGTTACTCTAGAATAGTCATCAATAAATGTAACATAATATCTATACCCATCAAAGGATTCTACACGAGAAGGACCCCAAATATCAAAGTGAACAAGCTAAAAAAGTTTAGTAGTTCTAGAATTAGAGGAAACAAAAGGAAGTCTAGTGGCTTTTGACATTTGACAAGTTTCACACTCCAATGTGTTTTTACAAAAAAAGGGAAACAACTTGGTCATCACATGTTCTGAGGGATGGGCAAGGCGTTGATGCCAGAGTTGGTGTTCCTGAACTTGACTTAAGTTGACACTAAGTTTTTTGACAAAATTGGACTCCTTTGAGAGATAGTAGAGTCCATTCAAGAAGAACCTTTCACCAATCTTCTTCTAAGTAACTCGGTCCTGAAACACAACATTGTGAGGGGAAAATATGGCAAGACAGTCTAAGGTTTTTGTGATTTTTCCTATTGACAAAAGCTGAAAAGGAAACGAAGGTACATAGAGAGCAGTGGAATCAGTATGCTCACTTAGCAATCTAATCTTTCCTTTCCCTAGAATAGATTCCCCTTTCCCATTTTCAACAGATACATGAATTGGATTAATAGTTCTTTGAAAATCGTGGAGACTAGAGGGTATATTAGTTATATGATCAGTGGCACCAAAGTCAATAATCCAAAAATCATGTGTAACATTTGCATTAAGAGCAGTGGAAATGGCACTGATAATACCTGGAATATTACCTTTCGATATGTTCTCCGAGTCAGTTAAGAATCCAGCAAATTTCCCTAGCATTGTAGTAGGTTTTTCAGGTGTCATTTCATCAGGTTCAGTGTTTCCTTGCTTCTTTTGAAGAAAAACAGCAAACTCGTTGATCAAGGACACATGATTTGTTGAGAAATTGGCCATCCTATCAGTTGAAGAACAAGCTAAATGAAATGTTTTTGGAGTGACTCCACATTTCCCATCTTTGATCATCCTGCCTTCCCTATCAAACTTAGGCTTTAACTCCGGATGAAGAATCTAACATTTTTCTCTCAAATGTTCCTTCATGTTGCAATAAGAACATTTCCAGTCTGCTTTCTTACCAAGCACCCTATCACTAGTTGCTTTGTGATTTGTCATGAAAACCCTAGCTTCAGAGTTGGATTTGGGCTCAACATTCATCACTCTTCGTCGAGTTTCCTAAACACCTTGTCTTCATCAGCCCTCTACAGTAGCACAGCGGAATCAGTCATGTGTGGATGATACATATCGAGTTCATTCTACATGAATTTCATACTTCCAAGGTGTTGAACAAATGAGTGATCACCTTGCTTTAAACTAGCCACACACTTCTTCAGTTGAGAGATGCGAACTGAGTTGTTTTGGCTGTCATACATATCTTTGACAGACTCTCATAGGAGAAGGGAAGACTCTGAGTAGTTGAAAAGCTCAGACAGTTTTGGCTCTATGGAGTTAAGTAACCAGGACATGACCAGCTGATCAGTAACATGCCATGCATCGTAAGTTGGTGAAGTGGATCCTGGGGGCTCAGAGCTTCCATTGATAAACCATAGCTTCGATCTTCCTCCTAAAGCAAGTGACACAGCTCTTGACCAAGAAAGGTAGTTGAACTCGTTCAGTAGCACCGAGCAAAGTCGTTGATTTGGATTGTTCTCAACCCCTTGGGTTAAGTTTGGGGAAAAGGATGAGGCACTGTCGGCACTAGACACATTTTCTTCTGCCATTTCTTTCGATGATGAGCAAATGAAGAAGTAAAAAAATGAACAGAGTCAGGACCCTATGGTTCCTGCTCTGATACCATGTTGAGTTTTGGTTTCAATATTTGTTGTGTATTTCATTATGAAGATTACAAGAGAGTGAAGGCAACTCTTATAGAGAGCCAAAAGAAAGCTACAACAAATTGTATGATAACTACGCAAACACAATCCCTAAAATCTGCCCTAACAAGTGGAAAAGCAAAAACCAAATTACAAGTAAAGAAGCTTTTACAAGCAACTAAGAAAGGTTGATGTAAGGTGAATGACAAGCTATGGAAAGTGATTGGTGAATGACAAGCTATGGAGAAAGATTGATGTAAGGTGAATGACAAGCTATGGAAAGTGATTGGTGAATGACAAGCTATGGAGAAAGGTTGATGTGGTTGATGTAAGGTGAATGATAAGCTATGGTGAGGATGACAACTCATACATACAACCCATCCATACAAACCAGTTTCAATAGTCTCAGTTACTGGCAGCAGTGACATGCTTTAGTAAAACAAAAATATTGTTTTGCCCAAATAATGGATTGGAGAGCCGCTTGATGATTTGGAAACAAGACTAGAAGGGCTTTCCAATGATATGTTGCTTGATTGTCGAGTAGCTCTTAATGAACTCGAAACTCAGCCCACAACAGAGATGATCTACTAGTTTCGCGTAGCACCAACACTCCGTTTAAGGCACGGTTTGTTGGGTTGGAAACAAGACTCCCTGAGCTTTCCAATGATGTATTGTCAGTTTGGATTCTCTGTCTCAAAAAATACAGATTTTTTTTATGAACTTGACTTTCGTAGTTGGAACTCGAACTAATGTCATTACCCTTGATATAGCGTCATCCCTTGATCGAGCTGACGCTCTGATACCAAGTGATGCAGGGTGCAATGGACATAAACAAATTAAAATGATAGATAGAATGGATAGGTAGGGTCCACTATCTCCTAGTGCAAGGAAAGACTTGAAAACCCTATAAAATTTAGTTCTAGTACCAGCCTACGACGTAGACACTAGAAACAAAAATTGAACAATCTCACAAAGACAAAGGCACAAAATTGAAACAGAGAAACACTCTGAGTATTTTCTTTAATAAAATACGTCCAACTCCATCTTACAAAAAGAAATAGTTTTTATAACCATTTTGTAACTTACATTCAGAAATTAAGAAGGCAATGAACATAAAAACACCTAAAACTGAAAATTACATAAACAAAGGCTATTATCAGCCATAAAAACACCCTGGCTGTTATGATTAGTCATATAAAAACGTCTTGAAATTAATCTTACCAATCATTTGTATTAAAGCATCCTCTTTATTTCAGCACATAAATCTGTCTTCCAATAATTTATGGTGCTCCATGCCAAATCATTTATTTCCCATCCTGTATGACACCATTTGAGAGTTTCTTCGTTGCTCTCCAGTTAATCTTTGGCGTATAATGCATTTCAAATCACCAAGGAATATCGATCAGGATACATGTTTTTGCATGTCGTGGGGGAGAAGAAAATGTTACCATTTGGGGGTCATAATGTGCAAAAGGAGCATTTCTTGGGTCGAGCAAAACCGCATTTGCTGATTTTTATCAAGTGCAGATGTCAATGGAACTCGTGGTAATCCCAAGGGATTTCGGGGCTTGCGCAAGTCAATAGAAATAAATGGGAGCATTTTTGCTCATCAGTATGACCCATGATATATGTCTATTATAAATTTTATCATCTGTTATATGTCTATTATAAATTTTATCATCTGTTACATGTTCATTCACTTAATCTGATTAACTTTCATATGAAATGTTTCTTTTTTAAATTTAAAAAAAAAAGTTAATCAAAATTAGGTAAAAAGACGCATGATGGTAAGTAACAATGCCCTCAATTAAAATTCTCTATGGCGAAGAAAAATACTGATCAAGTTACTAGGGCTAGTCTAGCCGTGAAGATAAGACAGAATGATGAAGAAGTAGGTTTGGTGGAAGATTCAAAAACTCTCTATTATAACTAAAAATTAATAATAAATATAAAAACTGACTATGTTGCTTTTTTATTTTTATTTTTTTAATTATAATTATTATTATTGTGGGAAGGAAATGATTCGAAACTATTACAACAATTAGAAAATACGGAGTTTCGAATCCAGAATGTTTAGGTGGAACTCAACATTCTATCTACTAGAATATTAGACCACATTCACCATATCAATCGAATTATCGAAGTCTATTTCTACAAGACATAAAAATACTTGAAATTGAAAATTGTGGTGTCTTTATCAAATTATTGAAGTCTATTTCTACATGCATGAATAAGAAAATTGAAAATTGTAGTGCCTTTATTATTATTTGTTTCTACTTCATAATGCACTTCCTCCTAAATCCACTGTTGTACGTGAAAGTACATGTATGCCAATAACTTAATAACAAAAATAACCCTTATTGCTATTAAGCCCATAGACTCACAATTGCATGAGTTCCAATAAAACTATAAAAGGACCTACTTAGTTACAATCTTGTGAAGCCTACCCACCAACCAACATTCTGAAATTTTCATGTAAGTTTTGAAGTACTCGAATTACATATGGCTGGAAAGACAGGGTCTCAAGATTTTGGTTTGATAGTCCTTCTCCTTTTCATGTTGAGTTTTAATCTTCTTGGATTAATGAAAGCTCGGCGATTAACCGATCATATAGGGACAACGGATGGTTTGTCAATTGGGATGATGAAGCATTCAGGACCAAGCAAAGGTGGTGGAGGACACAGAGGAAGGTTGCATGCTCGGATTATTCTGAACCAAATCAAGGACGACTCTGGTTCCAGTTCAACACTACTACGTTTTACTATTTGCGCGACGAACCAAAGTTGCTTGCGCAAAGTGCATTTCCGTCACACAAACTTCAGCGAGACAGAAACTTCGTCGTGTAGAATCCGTTGCACAAAGATCATGAAGCAAGACTTTGCGGGACGAAAAACATCATTGGTCGCAAAAACACGACGCGACGGTTTACCCTTCATCGCACAAAATTTTTAGGAACGAATGTTTTTGTCGCACAAAATACCAAGATGCATACGTGGGAAGACTATTATTTGTCTCTCTATACTTTGCATGACGACAATTTATTATTGAACGACAAAACCTAGTTTGTCTCTTGAGTATTGTGAGACAAAGGTTTTCATCGCACAAAAATAATTTTTTTTTTAATTTAATTTTATGTTCTGTCTTTTTAATTTTGTAATAAAAATAAATTGTATTTTTTTGGTAATAAAATTAAATTCCAATTAAAAAATGTAATGAAGAGAAAAATAATATAATTAAATTAATATAAATGTATGTACTATGTACAAGAAAAATGTTTAAAAAGTAAGGAAGTCAAAAACTAAGAAAATAATGCGGCGTAATCTATGTGGTCGTCTTGCGGAGGCGGCTAGAAGATCTTGAGGTTGTCGACAGGCTCAGAGGTCGAAGGGGTAGAGGTGTGGCCATGCTCAGGTTGGAGGGGCTCAAAGGTCGACGGGTGACGAAGATCCGGGAGACGAATACCAGATTGATTGAGAGCCTGTACAATCTATGACATCTAGCTCCTATACGAGGCGAGCTCAGTCATAAGGTCGGCCACCTCTGATGTCAAAGCTGTCACCTGACTCTTTGACCGTGATGATGAAGGGGCTCTAGGTTCCTGCCGTCGGGCATTCCCCATCCTCCTACAATAAGTCCCCAGCCTCCACCCGAGAGTCTGATCTAAGGTCTTTGTAAGGATCTGAAATCCCTCATCCTCTGAGGGATCCACAAACTCAAGCGGAGTCTCAGGAGGAAACTAGGAGGTGGAGTCTCGGGAGGAAGTTAGGAGGCGGACTCTTGAAGAACCAACTGCCTCTTCTCCATCATCGTCGCCTATGTAGTATAACATCAAATATTAATTATAACATTCATATAATAACCATGAAACTTGAATGTGTAAGATAATAATTAAAATTGAAGAATACTACATGAAGGGACTCGGCCAACTCATCCCGGTCGAACATAAACGTCGCTTAAGATATCGATCTCCGGGATTTTTGAACCCCCCTGAATAGAACAAGAGAAGAAAAATGTCAGTATGAAGAAAAAAATTAATATTAATGACATATTAAAAATTGAATATGAAAAACTTTATTATTACCCACCGCCGCACCTCCATCCTATATGAGAAGGGTCTCGAACCGGAATGGTGGAGAAGAGTCTTCTTGTCCCTATTGCTTTTGTTGGCTTTCGCCTTCTTCTGTTATACAAAAAATAAACGTATTAGTTCAAATTTAAATGAAATATAAAAAAAAACAATAAACATTAGTAAGAAACGTATAATTTAATATAAAAAAATACCACATAACCGGGCTCCTGAAAATGACTACAGAGCCACGCCCAATTATCCTCCTGACCCTCAAACTCCTTCAGGCAACTCTCCTCAAAAGTGACCTACGGATCATCAAATGTCTCAAAATATTGGTGCAGGTCACTGTTCCACTGCTTGTACTGTTCAGAGAAGAGCCTGTTAACGTACGCCAACATATCGTCGTTGATGTCCTCAAAATTGTAGTTCGTCTGCAATGTAACAAATTAATTACATACATTAAATAATATAAATATATAAAATTTGAAGGAAAAACAATTAAAATGTAGGATACTTACCGACAACTGTGCACGCACCTTCGTCCTCACCTTCCAAGACTTCCATTGCATAGGGCAATAGGTCCGAACGACGTGACCAATGTCGTGGGCCAATGTTGTAACATCCCATGTCACACAGGGGAGTGGATCTTGTAAGCCTTATATGTATATTCCTATCTCTACCTAGCATGAGGCCTTTTGGGAGCTCACTGGCTTCGGGTTCCATCGGAACTTCGAAGTTAAGCGAGTTCACACGAGAGCAATCCTAGGATGGGTGACCCACTAGGAAGTTCTTGTGTGAGTTCCTAGAAACAAAACTGTGAAGGCGTGGTCAAGGCCCAAAGCGAACAATATTGTGCTACAATGGAGTTGAGCTCGGGATGTGGTGGGGCCCGGACCGGGATGTGACAAATGCGCTATGCTGCTCCGCCTTTGGTGCAGCCCGATGCCGCTCATCGTATCCGATAGTGATACGTCCGTTGGTCACCCTGGTGATCTTCGCCGTCTTCAACTAATGATAAGGTCCTTGGGTGTTTTTCTTGGTTGTAAACATTAACCCAAAACTAATAACAAATCCTACTAGAATTTCAGCATAACCTTCCTATAATTAAAACATTTTCCAAAAACCTGAAAATAACATAAACAATATATGTATCCATCAGAATGGTCACAACTGTTTAATAATAGGTTCAGAACGATGACAACAATAAACAATACATACATACATACATACATATATATATATAATAATTGTTTAATCCTTAAATGACATAACTTAACAAAACAAAACTACGTTAACCAAATTCTTATCATATTTCATATTTGGTATTCCTTATAAGGTTTGTACTTTTGCCAACATTGTATGCACTATTACAAAATGTAAATATAATCCAACTCCATGATTTGCATAAGTAAACAACAATTACTTTCAGTTCAAGTAAGCATATACATTTGACAAGCACAATGATACGTCCACTTTACACATTTTTTTTCTACTTACTTAAATAACTAAAGATTGAACTTAGAGCAGCTAGAGCTCAAATTTTTTAACAAAATTAAACTAGTAAAACTCGGAATTAAGTAGAAAAATTGAACAAAATTTTTTACAAACGCGTTGTCCTCTACAAAGAAATAATGATCACCCTCCTAGCATCATTAGGCCATCCAATATCATGTACAACAGTCTATATGGAGAAATCACCAAGGCACTATAGGAAAAAAAAACAGTTATCAACGTGCGGGGCGTTATTAAACTTAACCTTGTTGTGACCCTGAGGCATCAGTAGTGGATGTCGATGATGTGTCAGGCGTACAGGGGCAGCGGTGACCACGCCTAGCACTAACAGGTAGCACCACTGATCAGGCTGATGAAGTCAGCGCCTGGGAGACCTCATGACCAACCGGGGTGCAGTCGTCACCGTCTTACAACCTCTAATAAGGTTTGACATCTGCACAATTAGAAAAAAAAATTCCTTAAGTATACATAAATCCCATCACATGCCAAATTATGTGGCATATCACTCACACCAACCCCACACATAACTAGTCAAGCATTTGAACCATATATATACCGTTAAACATAAAATGGACAATTAAACCATAAAAGCATCTAGACCTATATGCATTTCATTAAAGTAGGAACAAAACACCAATCCACTTACCTATATGTATTTCATTAAAGGAGAAACAAAAAACCAATCCACTTACCTATGTGCATTTCCCCATTCAATTAAACAACAAGAAAACAAAAATATATACGGTACTTAGAGCCAATTGACTTGGGCAACAGCTGCCTTATGTAGGCCTCGAAACATAAGCACAAACATATCCTTCAACATGCCTAATTCTATGGCATATCATTGACACCAACCCCATAAAAGCATCTTGACCTATATGCATTTCATTAAAGGAGAAACAAAAAATCAATCCACTTACCTATATGCATTTCCCCATTCAATTAAATTGACTCAATGTATAATCACATTCTTATCCTGTTTATCGCAGGAACGGAGCAAATGTTAAAGGAAACTTTTGTTGGGCTCTGTTCGATGACTTTGAATGGGGTATAGGGTTGTCTCAGCAAGTTGGACTCTATTATGTTGATTTTGATGACAACTACAAGTGCTACCCCAAGCAATCAGCTAAGTGGTTCCGTGATTTCAACCACAACAGTGCTTCAATTAGTAAATTGACTTAGTTACATAATCTCTCATTCCGATTTTATACAGCACGTACTTCATATTTTCTATAATCAAGACTCTCGCATGTGTGACTTTAAACAATTTATGTATGCTATTAAGAATTTTCTGTTCAATTTGTGGTATCCATCTGTTATATCGTGGTAAGAATACTTGTGTAGGACAGTTTAGGTTAGGTTACACTTCATAAAATATATGAGCAACCATACCACACGACCCAATCTGAAAATGAATAAACAATACAAACCCTTGCATATGACAAAGTAAACATTACACAATAGAAAGAAAGATCATAATACAAACATCCAATACATTTCTAAACTCTGTTGCCACCAACCGACCAAAAATATATAAAATTATGACCAAAGCTTTCTGACCTCATACACATAATAGATGCTCACATAATGAATCCACAATATAAACCAAGCCCATGTCTGTAAACAGTCGTTTAAAAAATGGTCTAGCAGTCCATGTAAAGGCCATTGCTTAAATATAAATGTAAAACTTTTATATGGAAATGCATGAATATACGCATATATGTTTACCACTTTTCATCAGAAACCCTCATTGCAAGAATAAACTGTCACCCCGTTAAAGTATAAATCCCACCACCAAAGTCATCTTTTTCTCTCAGTAAAAAATAACCTCAGACCCTGACAACTCCAACCAACACTAGTACTCAACATCTCATACACTAAAGTTACAATTCATAGAAAAATGTTTTGAGTGATCAAAACAAACTGACATGTTAATATGTTATCGCTCTTATAGTGGCTTCCACGAAAACTTCAAGTTACTGGACAAATTATGCTCGTCCTATAAATGTATTACACTCAAATCCTATAGCACAAGCAGTTAGTCTATTAAAACCATATATTCCCTAAATTGTTGGAAAAGTCGCTTCTTTGTTCTTAAAAAGCTACTTTTTATTCAACCAAACACCCTAAAAATGTGATTGTATTGATTAAATTTGATATTTTTCCCCACCCGCAAAAGAACACAGTACAATTCAAGCCATTCAATCACTAACCAACTTGAACCCAAGCCTCTCTCATCACACATTTCCCAATCCTAAACAGTCCCAATCAACCCAAGAAACAAAAACCACCCAAAAGCAGATTAGAACCTTAAACCAGATTAGAACACTAGTTCTAGAACCCTAATTCAAAGAATCATCAAATCAAAGCAATTATTCAAAACATTAAAACCCTAATTGTAGAACCCTAATTCCTAATTTGACTGAAGTTAAGTAAATTGAAATTTACCTCAGAGGGAAAGCGTTGTCGGAGGAGGAAAAGATAGGGTTGTCGGATGAGGAAGAGAGAAGGTTGTCGGTAGAGGAAGAGAGATGGGGGTGCTGGAGGAGGAAGAGAGAGGGCTGCTGAGGAGGAAGAGATAGTGCGAGGGAGAGCTGATGGAGATGGCTGTCGGAGGGAAAGTTTACAGAGAGGAGAGGTGAGGGGAAACTGGGAAAGTGTTTGCGATTTCAGTTTAATCCCGAGGTTATTGCGCAACGAACATAAGATATTCGTCGCGCAATAAATTCAAATTTTCACGAAATTATTTTTCATGGGCGCCCAATTTTTAGCTCATTGCACAACAAATAGTAATTAATTGTCGCGTAAATGCCATTCGCGCGACGAATAATGTTTTGTTTGTCGCACAATGAGATGAAAATTTAATTTACCCGAGTAAATTTTTTAAAATTTATATTTATTCAAATAAAACCAATTTATTTATGACATAAGATAATTAAATTACAAAAAAAAAAATTCATTTACTATGTTTTACATGGCAAGTTGCAAATAAATTGAATTATTCATCATCTGAACTATAATAACTTTCGTTATCGTCGCTATCATCACTTTCGGTCTCCCAATCCTCCTTCTCCATGACTATGTCACTGTCATTGTTCAGGCCCACTCCAACATCGTATTACGGAAGATCACCGAGGTTAATTGTAATTAACTAAATCAGTATTTCAATTGAAGACACTCTTTGTATTTGAAATGGTTCTTGGATAAGGTTTGTATCTCGAAGTGTTTCCACATCATTTTCCATTAAAGATTCTAAATGTTGATCAACGATGTTATCGACGTCGTAGTCAGTTGGGTCTTGTTCTGGTATAGCATACACGTTCCTATGATCCATCTTTTGAACAAACCTCTCCTGGCTTTTAGGTCATCTAGATACACAATATGTTTTGCCATTTTTACCAAAATGTAAGGGTCGTCGTCGTATCAAGTTCTATTAATGTTCACAGATAGTAAGCCATGGTCAATTTTAACACTTCACTGCCTATTTGGATTTGTATCAAACCATCCACACTTAAACATGATCACTTAGTATCGGTCTTTGTAAAGCAATTGCACAACAGTTGTTAGTTTGCCATAGAAATCAATGTCCATACTTTCGCCTCCACCTTGGACATGGACACCATTGTTTTACGTACATAACTTGTCATCTTGTGCAGTCCCCAAAAACTTGACGCCGTTAACATGGCAACCCGAGAACAATTCAGCATGAATCGGGCCGAACGCCAAGTTATATAACTCTTCATTGTAAGTGGGGGAATTCGATGCTTTCAATTTATTCACCTTATATTATACAAAAGCATACACATGTTAGAATGAGGAAATTAAATACTACAATATATATGTCAAATACAGAACACTTATAACTTACATATTCGAGAAACCACTGTGGAAACAATTCTCGATGTTTCTTGGCATACAAATACAAATGTGATGGATGTTCTCGCTTCATCATCTCTTCATGCTCATCTAAATATGCCATTATCTCATCACAATTGTTCAGTACGAACCAATGTGCTACCTCCATGTCATTTCTAGAAAATGACTATCCTCGTACAGGATCTCCAAAGAGTTGTGCACTTGGGGCAAAAAATAGAAAGATCCCTTCTGTTTTTTGTCATTCGATTTCATGGGAAACTTTATAGACTATACAAACTTTAATAACTCTTTTTGTCATTCGATTTTATGGAAAAAAAAACGCAAGATCCTTTCTGGCTTTATCACTGTCCTTATTCATCCATAAACTCTTCCATATTCCTATTCTTTCCAAATAAAGACGAGTTTTTATCGTGTCTTTTGTCTTGCCCTCGATATCTAGAATGGTGCCCACCAATGTGTCAAAGATATTTTTCTCAACATGCATAACGTCGAGGTTGTGTCTCAATTTAAGTTTCGACCAATACAGGAGCTCAAAAAACATATGCTTGTGCGTCCAATTCATATGTGTAGAAGGTCTAATCCAACTCACTGTTTTCCCGAACGTAGCATAATCCAAACAGTTAAGTTGTTCCAAAATCTAATCACTGGACCATTCTCTAAGTCTGATGCGATGCTCTATGTTCCAATCAAACTCTTTGTCCTTTTCCTGCTACTCGTGGTCCCATGGCAACCATCTCTGATGACCAAGGTAGCAAACTTTTCCGGTGTGCCAACCAGATGTTACATCATCCTTTCATATAGGGTATGCCATATAACCCTTAGTGCTCGACCCAGAAACCATTGCATATGCGGGAAAATCATTCATAGTCCACATAACTGCTGCCCACAAAGTTAACATCTTCCTAGTGGACTTATTGTACATGTGTACACTATATGGGAATACAAAAATCGGCCAAGTGTTGTGGTTAAAAGAGTCATCATCATGTATTCTTTTTTCATGCATTTCCAAGGTGGCAAATTATATGGAAATACAAAAATCGACCAAGTGTTGTGGTGTTGATTTAGAACCCCGAATGGGTTGAATCCGTCAATGGCAAGTTCCAATCTAATTCCGAGGATCAGCATCAAGCTCGGGGAACGTTCAATCGAACTCTTTCCATGCCTCCCCATCTGCATGATACCTCATCACATCGTCATCTACCCGTTTTCCTTATGTCATCTCATGTTTGTGGCAGTATGTGTCGACATATACAATTGCTGCAACCTATGTTTCAGGGACAGATAATGTATGACTTTTTGTGGGATCTTAGTCGTTCTATTCTGAGATGTAATTTTGAACATCGACTCATTGCATACAGGGCCTTTATCCAATGCTTTATTCTCTTTGTAGAATAAAACACAATTGTTTTTGCAAGCGTGAATTTTTTCATAACCCAATCCAAGACCATTCAACACCTTTTGCGCATGTCTATGGTCTTTCGACAAACAATTGTTCTTCGGAAGCATTCTATTGAAACCCCCAAAAAGTAATCGAAACACTGGTTTAACATACGATACTTTATTTTTCCGTGCATTAGTTCCCATAATGGCCGTGAGAATGGAAAAGCTCTTGCACCCTGGGTATAACTCTTGGTTGGCATTTTTTAATAGTTTTTCATATTGTTCGAACTCTGCACTATCCATTGGTGTAGGCACGTCATCTTCCCCTTCCTAATTGGTGTTTGTCGATGCAAATGGAAAAAATCATTTATAATATCCATGACTTGTTCATTAGGAGCCATAATAGGTTCAACATTGTCCACTCTTGTGGCATTTGAAGACGAAGCATTGTCTAATTGCTCCCCATGATGGTTCCAAGTATTATATGTCTCAATCATTCCATTCAGTACTAAATGAAATCAAACATTTTCAATTGTCTCCCTTAATGTGTTGTTACACCTCCTACAAGGACACCGGATTCTAGTTGCACCCGGGGTTATGTGTATGTGCAAAGTCAATAAAATCCTTGATTCCATCCAAGTATTCATCTGCGCATCTATTCAGGTTCTGTATCCACATCCTATCCATAATTCCTAGAACCACAATAACAAAACAACAATCACAACAACTTCATACAAAATGATAATGTCACCTTATGGCTCCGGTAAAGGCCTTATCCCATTCGGGAATGCATAGTCATGTCATATAATTTACAACTACATCAGATTAGATTTCGACATGGATGAATTTCGGCAGTATCTCGATACAGTTCTTATGGTGTACGACATAGATATAAAATACCTATGAACCACCGAAGAATGTATAGAGATGACACTGAAATCTCCACAACCGAAACCTAATCCTTCAACCATAAACTATGCGTCATAACTGTGCATTCCCAAACTGTCCAAATAATGGGACAATTCAAGAATTAATTGCACCATAGTCATGTTTTCGCATCCATGCCCGAAATTCAACTAATCCTCAAACAGGAAACTAAGTTTTACAAAAAAATAAAAAACAAGTACGAAGTTAATGTCAATTAACTTCGTACATCACAACACATATTTGTACGTCACGTACAAATTTAACAACATAATATAAACATAACAAACTAAGTTCAACATAATTTAATTAATTTTATATTTTTGATAAATAAAACGAAGAAAAAACCTTCTCAATCGTTCTCCAGCAATCACTAATCCCATACAATATCCCTATAGACAACGAAATTAATGGTGTTAGTATGAATTTACATTAATACTTTTACCCAAATGACAAAAAATGCTTACCAGACACAAGATAGCTCAATCAACCTAAAGAAGAAGATCGAGGGAGTATTAGATGACGAATTGAGAGAAAATTGAAATGACGGATGCCGGATTGAGAAAAATCGAAGGGATAAGTGCCAAGGCACAATCTGCAATTTTTTTTTTTTTTTGCAATTTCCCTTTGAACATGGTTGAATCCATATTAAAAAGTTCACTTTTGGACGAATGATTTTGCGCGACGAACAAGGTTTTCAACAAATTGCGCAACGAAAACATGTAACATCGCACAATGCATATTTTTAAAATTTTTTTATGTTTTTATGTTTTATTTGTATGTATTGTAAATTTTTATTTTATTATAAATCAAAAACTCAAACCTAATTAAACATTAAATTAATTAACAAAACTAATTAATGTAAATATTAATACTCATCCACATAACATAAATTAATTAATTAAATTAAATATAAAGTCCACATTATCTTATTTAAAAAAAAAACAGCCCTCATCAACTTCAATCCTCCCTCACTCGCAACATAACAAACTTCCACTGCTAGAAACTCTGCTTGAAAAGCCCATCCACATAAATCCGTTGCTTCTCATCGATTTCATCAACATCCCAATGAACCTACATTAATGCCAATAACAATAAATTAGTAATTTAAAAAATATTATGTTTTAACAAAAAAATTGTTCATTATTTACCACAAACTTACCGATAACTCTCCCAGCATGGACTTCTTCAACTCCTCAGGGACCTTTTTCCAAGACTCAAACTTGGCAGAACAATCATTTCGCACCAAATTCCCAATGTCATACCTAAATTCGGCATACGCCTCAGCCATATTTTTGCCCTCAAAGTACGACACTTGTTTCCATCGATACCTCTCTGATTGCACTACAAGTTTCTTTTTGCCAGAACCTTCTCCAAAATCGGCCACTGTTTTTTAAACAAAAAAAAATTGAAAAGGATGGCTCTAAAACTATGTTTATATAGCATCAGGACACCTTTACGCGACGAACCCTTTCGTCACTCAAATCTCCATGTTCGTCACGAAAAATGCGTCATAAATGCGCAATAAATGGGAAGGTTTGAATGCAGTCTTACCATGCTTTGCGCGATAAACATACGATATTCGTCACTCAAAGATGTCTTAAGCAACAAACGTAGCATCGCTCAATATATTGCACGACGAATAAAATAATTGTAATTATAAAGATTACGTAAACATAGATATCTATGTTTACGTAAATTTTATAATTACAAACAAATATTTAGAATATATTTAATACCTTAAATATTTATTCTAAAAATAATTAATACATTAAATATTTATTCTATAAATAATTAATACCTGAAATATTATTCTATAAATAATTAATACCTTAAATATTTATTCTATAAATAATTAATGCCTTAATCCATACAATTATTTTCAGTATAAGTACGATATTCATTGAAGATTGAAAACACATATAAACTGAGGATATGGTGCTTACATTAGGTCTCAATAAAAAAACCTAACAGGAATTGAAACTTAATTAAGTTCAAGTACATAACTTATATAAAAAAAAAACCTTAAATTTAAATATTGTCATACAAAACATAAATTTAAAACTACTATTTGGATGGTCCTGGTCCATTCCACAATACTTTAGAACGCCACCGATTGTAACCTCCCTCCAATGCATCATCCATCAACTTCATCAACTATTCGTTCATATCATCATCAAAAGTATGCGTACACTGTTACACATATATGCAAATAATTAATTCCAACATATAACTAAAAATTTCACAAACTTAATTATTGATCCATCAACAATATATTTAATAATAGCTCATCCATCATAGCCTTCTTCACATTCCGGGGCACATCTTCCCAAGAACGCCACTCAGCAGTGGGATAATTATTCCCCATGGCTACAGCAATTGCATGCGCAAACTCAAAATGGTCCCTCAAATCATGCAGGTTGGCGTCGTGCACACTCTCATCCTTGTTTTTATCTGCCATCCCATCACAAAAGCAAAATAGAATTGTGAAGAATAAGGATGTAGGAGCAAATATTTATAGGAAGGTTAGGATCTTTGCGTGACGAAGGCTTTGTCGCACAAACATCTGTATTAAATGCAGTATTGATTCATCTGATTCACCAGCAGTAAATGGTCAAAACTGACAGGAACTTGCATGACGAATCATTGGTCATGCAAATGCCCCTTTTTCGTAGCGCAAGTTTTTCGTGCCAAACAAAATTATATTCTTCGCACTAAGTATTCTTGCGCGACGAATATTTTCGTCGCACAAATTTTATTTTATTTTTCCTATCTTTTCTATTTTGCGCGACGAAGTTTTTTTTTTTAATCGCGCAAGTAGGTCTTGTGCGACGAAATATTGTTCATCGCGCAAGCTGTTTTTTCTACTAGTACATGAGTTAACCACCATTATTCTGGTGCCAATAGCTTGCACCACTAGCTCACCTATTTTCATTTTACTTTTGTTGGATATGCTTGTCAGTTTATCATAATAGATATTGGTACAAGATGTAATACTTGTGTGATGGATTAATGTATTGTTAATAATTGTTGGAAGAAGTTCTTCATTCAAATCTTATGGATAACAATTGTTGAGTAAAGAATAATATATATGTTGTTAAGTACAAGGACAAGAAATTGGATTACATATAATGTATTTAATTGCACTGATGATGCGTCTATTAATCCGTGAATAGAACAAGGAGAACTGAACTAAGGAGGAATTGAAGAGGAGATCGATTAAGGGAATCAAAACCATATGTTAAAGTCGTTTACTAAACTATCTGGAATCAAGTTAGAATTGATGTTGAATTCAAATAAATCGTTTACTAATTCACCTAACGGAATTGAATCTAATTTGATCACTAAACTGCACTTGTTCTACATAAATTATTTTTTCATCTTGATATTAGTAAAATTTTAATTTATTTAACATATATTAATCCAATTTGTCTCTATAAAATACGTGAAGAAGGTTTTTCAAACAACAATAATTGACGCAAAAGTAAAAGTAAAAATAAATAAAGAAAACCTTACCAACAGACAAAGGTGTGGAATATAAGTCCAACATTAGGTAACTAAGAAAATAAAATACAAAATATAAGTGCATGATTTCGCTCTCAATAACATTGAGACATTTTGTGATAAAACACAACACCTAGCAATATGCGGTGAAGTTGGGACAATATGAGTGTGGTTAGGAGTGAGCCAATTGTTTGTCTATCTGAATATTTGACATGGTATTAGAGCAGGTTAGATTATAGGTCCTGTGGGTCTGTGTTATTGGTTTTAATGTAACACCATGATTTTGCACTTAATGTCAAAGGTGGGATTGATTGCAACTGGGGCCCACTACGTGGTGGTCCTATGTGAGGGGGCGTGTGAAATATAATTCCCACATTGAGTTGTAATAATACGATGTATTTTGTGGTAAAACACAACATCTAGTAATAGATAGTTAAATTTGGACAATATCGGTAGAGTTAGAAGTGAGGCAATGACCCTCTGAGAATATTTGACAATGACGCTTTCACGAGCCACCACAGCCTTCCCTCTCCCAGAACTCCACGCCCCCACTTTCTTCCTCGATATTTTTTTCTCCAATGAAGTTTTGTACGACTGTATACTGAGGTTGTAAGGCTATTTGAAATTAGCAAAAAAAATAAGAGAGTAACTATAGAACAAAAATTGGATTCCCAATATACTCTCCAACGCCAAGAATTCAAATACCACCTTTCATTCAAGAATTCAACTCCGGCAATATCAAAAGTCTGATTCCTGCTATGGTGTGGGATCCAGCCGAATTTTTATTCCTACATCATCAATAAACACTTGAATTGATTGGAAACTGTGCAATTCCATCTCCGTCCATTCTATTCCTCCTTACTACACGAGCCATAAATTTATCAGGAACAGAAATATTCATATATCTAAGAGCACCTGATGCTTTTATTCTATATTTTTAATTTACTTTTATTATTGTATCAGCATTAAGGAACAACTACTTATATGGGGTTCAAAGATCTTCACTTCTTTCAGTTCTTGAATGAACAAATACGGAATAACAAGCAATATAAGAGAATGAAAGCTTCAAGCATTTTATTCGTAAGGATGCACATTTCATATACGTACATGGGAAGAAAGTTCAAACTGATATGTGGTTGTCCCAAAGGTGGTTGGGCTCGCTGTTATTTTATTGGCTGGTTTACGAGGAGGAGAAAAGAACCAACACACTTAAAGAATGAAATTTATGGAGTTTAACAGCGGAATCCAGTCGGTTGAAAAGAATGTCATATCCAAGGGCAATACACACTTGCATAAATAATAAACAAACTGTTGTGGCTTATATTTAACTAAGAGGTGTGGCATAGAGAGAAAGAGATTAGAGAATAGGTGTGAGGAATTGTGTGTTAATTCTCTAGTCTTTGTGTCTTTCTTTATAGTAATAAGGAGGAGAGAAACTTGCTCTCCAAGTAATACAAAGTCTATTAGAAAAGATCTTCTAGATCCCAAATGATTCCTAATCTATCTCTAGTTAAGATTTACACAATAACAATATGTATTAGAACATAAACTCATTTTTCATAACACAAACTCATTTTTCATAAATAAATTTCTTAGAAAAAATCTCCTTTGAGTGGAACTAGGGATATTTTTGGTCAATCGTTCAAACCTATGACTGAGATATGTCGTTTTCTATATATGGATGGATAGGGACACGCACATGACATTATTGTCTTTCTGAAAATTCCAACCCATAAGGAAATAGTTGTTTGAGTCGGGAGATTTTTATAAGTACTAGGTATTTAAGTGGTATCTTATATGTCATTATATAAGCAAAAAAAATAATATTTTTTGTGTCTTTCTACATATTTTCTTGCACGTAAAGTTACTAAATACCCATGCAAATATTGGACATTTGGAAAAGTTTCTCTCTTATGTCAATGTTTATGCTAAGTTCCCAAGCGGTGAGTCTTGAGGTTAAAAGACACAGTTAACGGTGAGTAGTGAAGGCAGTAGATAACTGGGTGCGCACTAATTAAATAAAAAAATAATTGGTAAACAATTGGTTGACTATTTTTCTCCGACTTTGAAGAGCTTGATCCGTTCTTCTGGTGTCAAGCTTCTCGCAAAACAAGGTACAAACAGTCTTCCAAGATTATCGCAACTTCTGCTCAACCCATAATCGGGTCATGAGAAATTCAAACCCATCATTCACATAACGTAACATCTTCAATAATCGACCAATTCGAACCTGCATCATTAGCCATTTTTAGCAAACAAAAGTATATGCAATTTTTGAGAGAAAGATTAGTTGAAAGTATTGAAGTGTGGTGTAAGGTAGAAGAGCATGGTTAGGTATTTATAGAAAGAAAAAAAATAATTTCTTTTTATGTATTTTTTTAATATATTTTTTTTAATTTTCATCTACCTAATTAATATGGACCATTGGAGTACATTGTATGATTAATCCAAAAGCCCAAATTTTGATACGTAATCCCAACGGTAATAATAAGATTTTTTTTCTTTTGATTTTTCCTTTTTCTTTAAATTTTTAAGTCTGAAAAATCTGAACTGTTGATCGGAATATCTAACGGCCCAAAACTTACCATATGTAATCGCCGTTATTTTTAAATTCAAAATTTTTTAATCGTTGGAAATTCAATGGCCCGAAAATATAGCCATTGAAAATCCAATGGCCCAGACATAACCATTTCGCCCCCCTCCCCCCAACTCAGTTGAGTACGCCTGTAAAGCGGCCCCAGCTTTGCATTTGTGTCGGCTCACTCACCAGTATTTGTACGTGCCTAAAAACAAAATACTTCACATGGCTGACGTCAACTCCCCAGTATTTTGGGGGTGGACCAAGCACACGAGCTATGTGAAGCATTTGTGTCGGCTCACTCACCAATATTTATCGGATCACCTTAGTCACAAGGCTAGGCTATGATAGCTCGTGTGCTTGGTCCACCCCCCTAGCCCAACTTATTGGGCGGGGTTGAGTAGTTTTGGGGAGGATGGGAGATTGGATGGCTATTAATTTGCTTGGGGTGGAGTTGCTAGTTCTATAGCCGTTAGATTGATCAAATAAAATAAAATTAAGGTCAAGTTTGACAAAGGGTGTGCACAAGATAAAAAGTGGTGTGTTAAAATCTTTACCCATCTTGTTTAGTGGAGAAATTCATTTTTTCCTCATACAAGAAAATATTAGAGGATAAGGATTCAAAATTAAAACCTCAAGTACATGGAAGAGAGTTGTATGTTGTTTGATAACAATTTTTCAGTTGTTTTTTGAGAAAACTTTTCTAGTTGTTGGTTTAGTTTTTTTTTTTTTTTTAAACTGAGTACTGAAAAGAGCTACTAAACAATTAATTTTTTTTATAAAGATTATTAAAAGTAAAAAAAAAAAACTAATTAATTGAAAACAAAATGGTTATCGGTGGACCCCTAACGTTTTTATTATTTATTTGTAATGTAACTTAATTTACAGGATACCCCTAAATTTGTCATTATATATTTGTAATGTAACTTAATTATACAGGAGACAAATCCCAATTTACAGGTAAATCATGCATGCAATTAGGGCTGGAAAAAAATCCCAAAAATCCCAAACCAAACCGAAAAATTCCCGAAACCAAACCGAAAAAATTCCAAACCAAAATTCCCGAAAATTTCGGTACCCAATACCGAACCGATCCCGAAATTTCGGTACGGGAATCGGTCTCAAGTTTTTGGGATTTCGGTATTCCCAAACCGAATCGAAAAAAATATATATATATATTATTTAACGGCTTATTATATTAACACCCCATAAATTGTTGAATAAACCCCACAAATTTAATACACCTCACATTTGTTTTTTCAATTAAAAATTATCTTAATACACCCCACATACTTCCCCATAATACCCTCATTCCCCATATTCTTAATATACACCTTACATTTTCTATATGCACCCCATATTTTCTAGACACCAACATTTCTCAAATCTTATAAAGCTTTTAATTTGGACAAATAACGCTGACTAAAATTTTGACAAAAGATGCCGCCTGGGATTTAAAGCATATGTGAGTTGTTTTCAATTCCACCATTAAAACCCATGTTGTCTATTTTTAATATTTGGTGGTAATTTTAGATGTTTAATTCTTCATGTAATCTCTGTGATCCGTAAAAGATGAATACGAACATAGAAGCTTGAATAATGCATCAAAAGCAAGATTAAATAATTATCGATATCGTCAAAGTCACTAAAACAATAAATAATATGAAGTCTTACCTCATGTGAAGCTTTCGAAACATCGATTTCGTGTTTCATTCGTCAAAAATAATTTTTCTCAGTCAACATATTTGTAGTTTCATTGGTTAGGATTTTGTTCAACAATGGAGGGTTGGAGGGGTTTTGATAGTTGAAGAAGATAAATAATACGTTAAAAATGATTTGGGATGTATATAGAATTTTTTATTTTTTTTAACCTAATAAGGTCAAAATTGCCATTGCGTAGTAGAATAAATAAGTTATTTAATATTAAATTTTAATATGGGGTGCATTCAACATTTTGTGGGGTGCTAATATAAAAAACCTATTTAATTTTTAAATATATATTTAGAATTTTAATAGCCGTTGGATTCTGTTGAGATTTAATCTCAACCGTTGTTATGTTTTAAACCCGTGTCTGACTCTCTTTCTTGGTCCCTCTCGACAGTCTCGTCACTCTCACCCTCACCTCACCTCACCTCACCTCAGACCTAAATCCCGATCTCTCTCTCGGTCTCTCTCGACAGTCACTCTCGGTCTCTCCTTGCCGATTTGTCTCTCCTCCCACATTCGTCGCCTGAATCCCAAATCTACCCGCACGGCCACACCAGTCCTCATTCCTCTGGGTCCTCACTCCTCACCTGAATCGCGCCTTCACCCATTGTCCTCTATACCAGTCCTCAGTCCGCACTCCTCCTCACTGCAAAATGTGAGAAATTCCTGCAATAAACTCAACCAAAGTTCATACAAATTGTTTGATTCCAAATTTGATTAGAGATTTTGAATTTGGGTTTCTGAAATTAGGGTTTCTGAGTTAGGGATTTTGAATCGACGGAGAGGTTAGGAACCCGCTACTTTCTTATCTATATCGCTATTGTGTATATGTGATTCTGTATAGCCACCCCTTGTTTGGTCCCAATTAATCATGTCCCTTCTTCATGTCCACTGTTAAGTGGTAAGACGTATCAGCAGTGGATACTGCATAAATTGTTTGTTTAAGAAAGTTTGTCCAAACAAGCGGCTGAAGTTTAAAATCGGAGTTGAATAATATTTCACTCTTACTGATCACCCTATGACTTAATTGGAAAAACCAACAAGTTATTGAGAATATCATCTATTGGAAAGAGTTTGCACAAAATGCCATTTTGATCCTCTTTGTCGAAGCTCAGTAACTTTGGCTCGTAATTATTTTGAAACTTTGGCTCGTAACTAATTTTTTTTTCTTTTGGGTTTGTTACTTTATTTATTTTAAAACCTTGGCTTGTAACTAATTTTTTGTGCTATTGGATTTGTTACTTAATTTATTTTTATTGCATGCATTTGTAGTAGAAATTGAATGGGCAAATGCTATTGTGCACAAATTTGTGCACAGATTGGCAGATTTGTGCACACTGCACAGATTGGTAGATGGGCAGATTTGTGCACAGATTGTAGCTTGGTTACTTATACACTTATATAATAAGCACCCACACACACACGACATGGGAGTCCATAGAAAATGAAGGCTACAATAATTGCACATATTTCTGTATGAATGATTTAAATCGACAGAGTCTTGCAATTGTAGCATCTACATTTGAATCCAGATTGGCAGAGTCTTGCAATTGTAGCATCTACATTTAAATTGACCTAGTCTTGCAATTGGCACATATTGCAACGGGCTTCTTCGCAGATTGCAGCCCAAAAGTGTTAAAAGGTTCAATTTTAGCCCAAAAACATAATAGTTTAGTCCAAAAGCCCAAAAGCCCAAAATCATTTCGGGATTCCCAATTTGTCCCGAAATCCCGAAACTATTTAGGGATTCCCGAAAATTGGGATTCCCGAAAATTTGGTTTGGGATCAGTATTGAAATTGGGATTTCCGAAATTTTTGGTTTGGGAATCGGGACAAGGGTTTCGGTATGGGATCCCATACCGAACCACCCCTACATGCAATAGTACTAGCTACACTGTTCTTGTATTCGGGCAACAATCACATATTACAAAAAGGCAAATATATATTTGCAAGTAACAAACACCTGAATGCGCATATTAATAGGTTACAGAAAGGTAAATACTTGTAACTTGATTACTAATTAATTATTTAAGTTATGTAGGATCTTGTTCACGCTTATTAGGGAACCATCGACAAAGGGGCCGATCACTGGTTTATGCCATGGACTTAGTGTCTTTAAACTTCAATGATGTCCTTCACCAGGCGGGCTAGGGCCAGAATTCTTGACATTAATTGCTAGAGGAGTTGTAAGGTTTACAACTCTGTGTCCTCCGGTACCAGGGCTCGGACCTGAAGTATTCATTGCCTTGAAGAATAAGCCCTCAATCTCTCTAGTGACACCATAGCGAGATGGCCTTGATGAACTGCTAAGCGGTCGAGCTTCTACCAGAGCCAACATGGAGGTTAAGAGGAGAGAAGCAATAAGAAGAAGAATAAAGAATAAGGCAATAGACTTGAGCCCCACAGCCATTTTTAGTCACCAGGGCTCAAGTTTTAACACCTAGTTTTGATGCTTATGAAAAGAGTGGGAAGGTTGGGGTCTAATTTATAGTGCTATTTGAAGAGGGGGTTTTTTGAGTAATTATACATGTGGCATGGAAAAACTGCTCACCAGTTAGGTCGAAAGGCTTCAAGAACAGTAGGAGACGATATAGTCGATACTGGCAAATTCATGAACTCTTTTTTCGTTTAGGCATTTCAATATTGGTACAACGAAAATGCCTATCTCGGTTCTTTCAGGCATTTCATCAAATATTGGACCACACTTCTCATATTATCAATTCATTTATGGTGAAAACCCTCAAATTCCTTCCATATGATTATTTCAATTACATGAATTATTATATTCTGAAACATGTAGTTATGGTCAGATAGTTTGATAAAAATGCACGTACCCTGCTCATCATGAGAATGCGATGTGACAAATGAAGTCATATATGTTGATGTGGCGTTTGCTTTGGATCGCCCCAAACGCCAGGAACCTGGGAGAGGCGGCTCCTTTAGAAAATTTGTAAAAGAGACCACCATGAAGCAAAGTCAAATGATGTATTCATATTATATTACTGCCCGAGTATTGGAAGATCCATGTACGTAGTATTCTTTGATTCTACGTGATACGTAAGTATATCTAGCTAGTGCATATTATCATGCATTTTTACTTGTGGAAATTATGGGATCTTTTGCAGCCCTTTAGACGGCACAAAGATATGACAATAATGCAAAACATCAGACCATCACTTAATGAGTGATTTCATTGATTACGTATGTATATTTAAGCTTAACTGCATTTTATAAAGAGTAAATTGTAGCAATAGTCCCTCAACTTTAATCAAATTAGAGCAATAGTCCATCAACTAAAAATTCATTACCATTAGTCCCTCAACTCATCAAAATGTGTAGCTATGGTCATTTTTGTCAACTTCATCATAATTTTGTCAAAATAAGTTATGTTAGAAGGACCATTGCTACAATTGGGGGGTCCCTCAACTCATCAAAACATGTAGCTATGGTCATTTTTGTCAACTTCGCCAAAATTTTGTCAAAATGAGTTATGTTAAAAGGATCATTGCTACAATTGGGTTAAAGTTTGAAGAATCATTGCTCCAATTAGGTTAAAGTTGAGGGACAATTTCTTCAATTGAATTAAATTTGAGGGACCAATGTAATGAATTTTTAGTTGAGAGACCATAGCTGCACGTTTTGATGAGTTGGGGGATCAATAGTAATGAATTTTTAGTTGAGGGACAATTTGCTCCAATTAAGTTAAAGTTAAAGGACTATTGCTACGATTTACTCTTTTATAAAATTGTGGATGTGTTGTCATGTTATAAGTTGATAATATTCAAACTTGTTCAACCATACAATATTTCACATGTGGTGGTCATGATGGTTATCCTTAAATTTAACTACATTAACCTTAACGGCATAATACTAGTATATATGTATATAGGAGCCTTTTCTTAGCAAGGATTCCGTTTTACTGTAACAAAAATGGGACTATAGGCCTTGTAAGGATCACCGTATCCCTATCGCATTTTTGCTACAATAAAACATGATCTCAGCTAAAAAACTGCACATGTGTATATATGTATATATGAGTTGTCATTGCTTGCTTAATTTTCATTACCATTCATTGCTTGCTTAATTTTCATTACCAGTAGTATTGTTTCACATCCAATTAATGTTATGGTTAGTGTTACCCATAGCAGAGAGGGTACAGAGAAGAAGAAGAAGAAGATCAGAGAGGCATTGAGAGAATTTTAGAAAGGAAGAAGAAATTGAGATCTTGATTAATGATTCTTGATGTACATTGTTCAGCTCTCTCTCTCTCTCTCTCTCTCTCTCTCTCTCTATATATATATATATATATATATATATTCCCTATGATGACTTAGAAGTTAAGTAAAGCTTACAAGAACTATGACAACCTCAATAACAGAATGCCTAATCTAATGACACTTGGTTGATTTTACAATTTTACAATCATTGAGATTGACACAATGAGTCTGGAACAAAGGAGCAGAGAGGCCTTTTGTCAAAATGTCAGCAAGTTGTTCACTGGAAGAAACAAACTAAACTTGTAGCAATTGATTGGCAACTCTTTCTCTCACATAATGGACAGCAATTTCAATATGTTTAGTTATTTGGTGCATAATTGGATTGGAAGTAAGTGGTATCGCCATAAATTGTAGAAAATAATTGGTTTGCGAAAAAATGGAACCTGAATATATGTTAGCAACTGTTTGATCCAATCAATTTCATCTGCAGTTGTAGAAAGAGTCCTATATTCTACTTCAGTGGATGACTTGGAGGCAGTTTTCTGCTTCTTGGAGGACCATGAAATAGAATTCGAACCCAGAAATACAACCATGCCAGTGTAGACCTTCTATCATTTGGGTTACCAGCCCAATCTGCAACACTAAATGCTCTCAATTCCAGTTCTCCTTTAACATAGTGAATATCACAGTCTTTTATTGCTTTCATATATCTAAGAGTCTTTTTGACTGATATGAAATATGACTCCATTGGACAATGCATACACTAGCATACCTAATGAACTGCAAAAACAATGTTAGGTCATGTGAATGTAGATACTGGAGAGCTCTCACTAGGCTTCTGTTCATTTCTAGATTGTTAAAAGGTTTACCATCATTCGTTAACAACCTATTGTAATGTAAACAAGGAGTGGCTCAAGGTTTTGATAATAGCATTTCAGATTTAGTGAGAAAATCAATGACATACTTATCCTGTGATGGAAATAAACCATCATGTTTATGAACAATCTGAATACACAGAAAATAATGTCATGGTCTCAAATCTTTTATGTCAAATTCCTTAGTGAGAGTAGTAATAATCTCATATATAGCTTCAATTGTGTTGCCTGTGACAATTATATCATCAACAGACAATAATGAAATCACAACAGAGTTGCCAACTTGTTTAACAAACAAAAAGAAAATCATCATAAGTTGTATGAAAACCTATGAAGATAGAAAGGTTGTGAATCTATCATTCCAAGCCCTTGGGTTTTGTTGTAAACCATACAAGGACTTATGGAGTTTACAAACGTAGTCAAAATGTTGAGTATCTACAAACCCTAGCAGTTATACTTCTTGTAAAACACCATGAAGAAAAGCTTTCTTCAAATCTAGTTGCATTAGTGACCAACCATAATGTGCAGCCAAAGCAAGAACTAATCTCATAGTAGTTGGCTAAACTACTAGACTAAACGTCTCACCATAATCAATTCCCTCTTCTTGTTAAAGCCTTTAGATACTAAATGAGTGTTATAACTCCCAATTGTACCATCTATTTTGGAACCAAATTCACGCACCACCGTGTGTGGAGGAGATGTACAAACTCGACTACCTATAAAACAACAAATAACCATAAGGTAACCTTAGTACCATTGGGGTGCCAACCAAAGACTTTCCGACAATCTAGTTTGTAAGCAATTGAAGACTCAAGTAGTGGGAAAGAAAATAAACTATGTGATAATTGCGTTACCAATTATGAACTATGCAAGCGTGTATTTCTACTAATAGAGAGAGAGTATTTTAGGATATAGAATTCATATTAAATAGAAAGAATCCCATAAGATATCTAGGTGTAAATATGCATTCTCTTAGAAGTGTGATTATTTGTGCCACATGCCAAATCCTTAGACTGTAGGAATCTCCAAGAATATAGAAAACCTGGCTGATTCCATGTCGGATCATGTTTTCGTATCTTGTGGAACGAGATTGGTCAATCTCAACGAAGTTGATGGACTTCGCCCACTAATCCAAAAGAGGATAATGGTGGCATCACTAATCCTATTGTGTAGCTCGATAAGTCCAGAGCTGTTGAGTCCATGATCGAACTTCGCAAGTATGAGTATTTTGATTCGTCTTCCTCCGACCCTAGAAAATCATGGTCCCACAATTGCTTCTAACTATGTATCTAAAATGATCGTTCTACTTGAGGATGGATAGTTACCCAAAGACCATACCTTTCAGAGTAAATCGGACTACCTACCACTTTAAATTCTTATGATACATGGAAATATGACTTCGTGATCGTTGCTAGATAATTGAGACGTTTCAGATTCAGATGTGCTACTTCGAAAGTTCTAGAATGAAGATAATAATAATGAGGGGTTTCATGTTGTGTGTGCACAATAAACAAGAGACAATTCTTTGTGTTACTGAGTAGCTTCGGCCTTTGGACACATGAACTGTGGTATCGAGGTAAGGCGTTCCAGATTCAAGGGTGTGATCATTCGTAAATTCTTCTATAAATAACACAGCTTTTCTTCCCCTTCCTCTAACTCTTCTTTAGAGTGATTTTTACCAAAACATGGCTTTCCTCATTATTTTTCACGCTTCACCTCTTGAACCCATTTCTCACTTTGAGTCTCTGATAGTCAGGATATGTAGTGAAGAAATTTTCAATTCTTCCTTCGTTGTTATCTGGAATTGTCAAATGGAATAAGAATGAGTAACCTTCAAAATTGAATTCCCTTCCCCTATCGAGTTTCTTAGTCTTCACACTCTACTCCATAGCCTCAAGCAACGTCCTCCTCTACAGTTTTCGCATGCGGGTTCAATTTGAGCAATGTCGAGCTTCTTGAGTGGGTTTTTCTTCATTGAAGTCGACTCGGCACCTTCCTGAAGTGATCGAGCTGGAATGATAAACATCTTCATTAGAAAAGAAAAGGTCCACACTCCTTAGAAATTTTGCGTTAGGGATGAGGGCATGTCTCCCTAAAATTGTGCTCCTCTTGCCCTATCATGGGAGTTTGATTATTCCATGTAATAAACAAGCATTTTGGTAAGTGCTATTTACTCAAGTTTTTTATCATGTAGTACATAGAACTTTTAATCTTTTGCTTCCTTGTCATGGAATAGTTTAATCTGTTAATCTTCCCAAACTAAACCAACCTTGGAGTAATAAGTAACGGAATCAAACACGAATAAGCTTGTTGGCCCGACATAGAGCTCTAAGCCCCCCCCCCCCCCCCCAAATAACATTGATTGCGAAAAATACTACCTCCCAAAATTATTGTTCATAGAGATTTACACTGTGATGACCAAAGTACCACCTTACTTCGACACTAGGTCTAGGGCCTATGTTTTTTTTTTTTTCCTTTGCTTCGACTAGTTATAATGCATTGATCAGGGTCTAAACGTTAGTCCAACATGTAAGAGTTTGCTACTACTTAAAAAGATTAATCTAATTGTCTGCGAGACACCCCTCCCTTAAGCATGACTTTGTGTCCATTTGTTCATTCACCTTGCCCCATTCTAGGTCTAAGGATTTTAATAGTCGCAACATGTCGCCGAGAATGGTTTTCTTTGTTAGTTTGAATTGCGTGTTCGTCCTTTGTGAATCTTAAACAAAACTTTGTTAGGGACATGGTTGCTTGTGTGTGGAACAAAAACACCTTGGAATCTTTTTGTTAGACTATTTGTGTTGGGCTTGAGTGTTTTCGATCGGTCTACACTTAACTGACTTAGCTAAGGCATATTTTCATATCAAACTCCACTAGAATCAAATTCCTCTTGAGTATTTCCTAGTCTAAATGTCTCATCCGAACCTACTAAGGCACATAATGGATTCAGAACGTACTTGACTTGGTACGCTAGTTAGAGTTTAAAGCCACCACTTGGATGATTTTCGGATCATCCTTTTGATTATTCCCTCAAATCGCTAGAGCCCTGGTTTGAATCTTATAACCCATAACTTTTCGGTTGCATAATCTTTCTAGAAGATGGGTGGTCGTTGGAACTTCTAGATCATAAGGCCATGTCCCCATGTATATAGTCCCCCTATCATAATTGCGCTTAATACAGCTTGTGTGAAATCTCATCCTCAGATTTCACTATTTAAATTTGTAATTCATATTTCGTAGTTCCGACGAGTTTATATTTACGACATAGAATATTTTTCAAAATTTGTGAAAATGATGGAAATGCCCCGAATAGGCTAAACAAAATTTTACGTGGATGTATGTGGTACTTCCATGTTTTCCAAATGTCTTAACATATTTGGATAGTACATATTGGTACGAATGTGTTGGTGCAAGCAGAACGAAATTCAAAGCTAGAATGAAGATTTTATAAAGCTTGGAACATCAAGGGCATTTTGGTCATTTACATTTAATTGGATACGGTTTTCATTTTTCTTGCCTTAGGGTCTGAGCCACATGGGGCCCACTATCATAAATTTGGAACTCTCAACTCTTCTTTCTATTTATCTCGGTCTCTCACGTTTCTCTCTCATCTCTGTCGCCGTTTTCCTCACCGAGAAACACACCACACCATCACCAAATCTTGTCGAATTAATCACTAAACCAACGTCACAGAGGCCTTCGTCTCTGTACAACCACAAAGTTGAGCTTTGAATCACGAGAAAACGATGTCAGATTGACGTTCTAGAAGCTTTAAGCAGACCACTCGCTGATTACCACCAAGGTGAGAGTTCTAACCATCCTAGATTCATTCCTTGTGTTGAGTAGATCAATTTTCATGTTTGGATTGTCGAATTTGATTGAGAATTGAAAAAGTTATAAAGATTTTTAAAAAATCCCAATTTCTGGCCAAATTTCTGCAGAATCCGGCGAGATTCACAACAACAGACAGCATATGGAGACGGCGCCAGCGATCAGAGAGATGTAAAAGACAGGAATATTTCGTTAGTTTAAAATATTCCACCGAGCCCAAGGCCACGGGTGCGGCTGTACACGGCGACACGTGGTGGCAGCCTAGGGCCGAAAAATCAAAAATGTTGTCCCTGTCTAATTTCAATGGCCTAATTCTGTTTTTGGTATCGGTTTAGCGATATTCAATATTTTAACGTAGTTTCATAGTTAGCCGCCACTTAAGATTGTGATTGGTGGAGATCTGCCACTTAACGTAGTTTCAATGGCCTTATTTGTCACGAAGTTTTAACATATTGTTGTAGAAGAATAATGAGACCTTTAGAAAGTTATGGATTGGAAATCCAAGTGCGGATCATTTGGATCGAGTTACGTGGGGTTGGTCAACGCATCCCGAATCCATCTAGATTGTCCTACAGGACGTGTATGACTTAAAATTATGTATTTTATCGATAAACAAGATTGTCATTTGTTCTACGCGACAATCATTATGATGACGCCTCGATCGTTGTGCCAAGGTAGCTTAGTGCGGACTCTAGGTAAGTGATTTAATATTTGTGGTAGCAGTTATCACCCTAAAAATCCTCATGTTAGTATCCTTGGTGGATATGCATGGTTTTATAAGATGTGTTTTATATTAAATTGGTTTTATATTTAGCTATCGATCTACTTTTATGAAATGTGATTTGAGGTGATTTGAAATGCATATTTGAAATGTTTATGAAACATTGATGTATTTAATGGAGTGTAATTTCTGCATATGACATAATGGATGTCACTCAGCATTTGTAAGCCCATCTCCCCCTGGAGTGATTTCTGCATATGACAGGATGGATGTCATTTAGAATTTGTAAGCCCCATCTCCAGAGTTACATAGATCGTGTGAGGTCCTGAGTAAGAACGTCGATAAAATCTTTTGCGAATAACGATGTACCTTGAAGACTTTTGGACCAGTTTCCTTGCGAAATGGCAATCTTCAGGGAGTTTCCCACCTTGAATGCAGTCAATGATCTCATCCATTCGGCTCCAGTTTTCTAATGCTTGAGGTGGTAAGACCATCTCCAATCCTGATCTAAAACCTAAAATATTTAGCTCAGAAAATTTAGGTTTTAGCCCAGAAATAGTTTTTCTACTCCAATCCTTTTGGCCTAAAATTTTAGCCCCAGATTATCAAAAAATGAATTAAGGCTATTTTTTTTTTAAATTAACTTTTAAAAAAAAAAATTATGTAGACTATCCTAAATTAATTTTATGAACATTTTAACCTAAAAATATTTAAATTCCGATAAATTTTGAAAAATCACTAAATCAATACATGAAAATCATGATAAACCACATGAACTTAAAAAAAAAAGACAATTAATAAACCACATAAACTTAATACAATCAAAAGCTCATAGACTACATAAACTTAATAATGATATCCACCATCTTGACTTGGTGATGGACTTGGGTGATAGTCTTGAGATGAATCATCATCTTGAAATATACTCCTTGTGGCATTCCTTCGTAAAATTTCTTTTTGCTTACCACGTAAATATCTCTTCCTTTCTGGAGTGTATTTGTCGAGGTCCTCCATTATCAAATTGGTGTCATACCTTTCTTGCTCCCTATCCCATTCTTGCTTCATGGCCAAAAACATTTGGGCCGATTCTTCTTGCCGATGACACTGGTTTTCGTTCATTCTTGCCATTTCGCTAGCAAATTGTGCACGTATCGGATCTTGGGACTTCCCTTTTCTCTTTGCTTCATTTTGCTTATCTCTACCCGAGGGCCTTGACAATGAAGAAGTTGGGCTCATTTGGTCGACACATTCATTGTCGGCAAAATTCACACCTTCATTGAACATCATTTGGGGGTGGAGCTTCATTATGAAATAATCTTCCACATTGTTGGTTCGCATCGGTTCCTAACCTTGGACAATCCTTGAGGATGTTCCAAGCATGATGCAACTTAAAAGCTTGATTTTTTGGTGTAGTTCTTGTCTTGTAAATTGCCACTGCTTTGTCACCTTATACAACAAATACATAAAAACAATTAGTTGCAAAATACTATTATGTACATAACAACTAAAATATCAACAAAGAAACTCACAATTTCTGAAGCTCCCCGTCCACTAGGCATGTCAACCATGGCTCTCTCCAAACTTCCCTTCCACAAAGTGCACGATTTGTTGATAATCTTCCACCGATCATAAACACCACCAACTTCCCTTTGACTGGCATTGGAGTTTTCATATAACTTATCAACAATTTTACCCCACAAAACCTTTCTATTTTGATTGGTGCCGACGACACCATCTTCGCTAACAGAAATCCATGCCAAACATAAAGCAATATCTTCGTCAAAGGTCCAATTACGACCTCTAACATGCTCTTTTGCCATCTTGCAAATTTTGGAAATGAGAAGAAATGGTAGAAAGAAAAGTTGGAAGAATTGTAGGAGAAAAGTGAGTTTTGTGTGAATGGCTTAGCCCACCTCGGCTAAATGGCTTGCGCATCTACGCGTGGAGGAAGTATGGCTGGGCATTTGGGCTTCACAACACAGTTTTCAATCTCATCCGTGGGCCCCACTTCAATTCGTGGGTTAAATTTGTGACCTATATTTGCCTTTATTTTAAGTTTTAGGTTTTAGGTTTGGTTTAGGTTTTGGGTTGGAGTGGATTTGGGGGGGGGGGAAGGAAAATTTAGGTTATAAGCCACCATTGAAGATGGTCTAAGGTACTCGAAGGTAATTGTTTGTCAAAGTGAGTAGTCCATAATAGATGCAATATTTGTGAGTGCATCAACATGATTGTTCTCATTCAGGGAATCTAGTTCAAGAATAGCTTTCGGCACCTATTATACAGCTTTCTGCTCCCTGAGTCTTCTCCATTTTTAGCTCCCTCTAAGTCTTTTTCCTTAGTATATTGATTGTGCATTCCGACACCGCCAAGTATAGATATAAGTCCACTCCATCTTCTGGCTTGGACAGGAGTGGCAAATTCGACATGTACTCGTTTAGCTTTCTAAAAGCCTCTTCACACTCTTCAGTCTAGAGTAAACCTTTACGTTTCTTGATTGCTGTGAAAATGGCTTGCATTTTTTTGTAGACCATGAAAGGAATAGACTAAGAGTGGCTACTATTTCACTTAGACTTTGGATTTCTTTCAAGGTCCAAGGCGACTTCATCTCTATAATAATTCTGGTCCATTTCAAATTGGCTTCAATTTCGTGTTTGGGGACCAGGTCACCTAAGAACTTTCTTGACGCAACTCTGAAAATGCACTTTTCTAAGTTGTGCTTCATATTGTATTTTCAGAGTAGGTCGAAAATTCTTGGAGGAGAGTAAGGTCATTCTTTTCTTCGCTCTTGACTACCATGTCATTGACGTACACTTCCACTGTTTTCCCAATCTTTTCTTTGAATATTTGGTTAACCAGCTTCTGATAGGTTGATCCTGCATTTTTAAGTCCAAAAGGCATAACTTTATACTAATACGTACATCGGTTGATGTCAAAGGATTTTCATGTCTGGTTTGAACATCTTGATTTGTTTGTAACCGGAGTATGCATCCATGAAGCTTAAAATTCGTGACCTGTTGTGGAATCAACTAGCAAATCTATCCAAGTTGGAGGGTAAGGATCCTTGGGGTACGCCTTGTTTAAATTTATAAAGTTCACGTAGTTTCTTTATTTACCGTTCTTCTGCACAAGGATTACGTTGGCTAAATAGTCTAGATGTGGACTTTGATGATAAAGCTGGCATCCTTGAGCTTGTCAATTCTACTTTGATGATCTTACTTTGTTTCGTCCCGTGGTTGCATTTTCCCTAGATAATCGACTTTACTGTTGGGTCTAGGTAAAGACGAGAAAATATGCCTGCGCGTTGCTGTAGGGACTTGAATGTATTAGTCGCAACATGCATGAATAGTTTCCACACAAAGCAACTAAAAAGACGTAACACCTAAGAATCAATGAAAAATTGGGACATCTTACTCATATGTGAGAGCCTCAATCCCTATTTCAAATCCCTATTGGACAAAAATCATATTTCTTCTTCAAATTGAATGGACACCATTGATCAAGCAATTAAACATTCCTATTGGCAAATAATTGACCAAGAATTGAAGGGATTAGAAAAAGAGGACGCAATTAAACTATATAATTAACAAAAGTAAAGGTCAACACAACTCTTTAAATTAAACTATATATCTAATTTACCATAAAACTTCGTAAAATTGATAGTTTACCTGATATAAGCACTTAATTTTCCTATTTAAAACAGTTTACCCATTCTTGATAAGTAAAATATAGCTTAAGCTTAATTTATTAATAGCTTAATGCAGTTCAAAAGTATTTCCTGTTGTGGCGAGAAGGAGAAACTATAGCCAACCCGCCTTAACTTTTAACTTTTTCCATATGGATATGTACAGTTTACCTGCACCCTCATACCATGTGTCTTGAGCTGTTATCGATCCTCCACTTGCAGCATTTTTGTTCTTCTGCACGGGAACCTTGACAGCAAATGATTTCATCTGTTACCGGTATTAGAAAAACACATTATACTTAAAATCATCAGTAAAGATATTTTCAAACAATTCACAATCCATTACACAAAGTGGATCCAACTCCAAGGCAAGACTAAGCAAACACACAAACTGTATAAAAACCCAATAAAAGTAGAAGTGTAACAACATTGTTATGCATGTAGATTTATTCTCACAGATAACGAATATAAGAATTTGATGATCTTGTTACTCAAGCTCCAAGGAAAAATGAAATAAAATTCAATGGTTAAAATTAATTCTTATGTAAATGTATTCCCCACATCTATATCATTCAAGTACAACGAAATTCAATGGTTTCAACCAAAAAAAAAAATCCTGATTGATTTGAGTTCAGGACATTCAAGTACAACGTAATTGAAATTTGTGCAAGAGACTCCATGAAAACATAACATACAAACAAAACTTAATTGAAAGCAGAAAGAAAAACTTGGACATGAGAACTAATAAACACATTGTACCATAAAATGGCTCTACATGAGAGAGGGAGCGAGGGAAGAAAAAGTGTGTGGAGAGAGAGAACACACAGAGTCATAAATCTTGAAACATCCCAACGTTACAAAAGCAATAGTACAAAATGCCTCACATAAAGATAGAAAAACCCAACAATAAGTATGAAAGACATTAGTTGCTCCATCTATAGGACATTTTGCAACAACAGTTAGGCTTTTGAAACTAAGAGATCATAAATACATTTATGTAAGGGTAATCAGAACAAAAAAAAAATGGAATTCAAAGTCGATTACGGACTACTCCGGTGTTTACCCAATATTGGGGAATAAAAAATTTGGGAGACAATGCAAATTTTGGAATCCAAAATTTGGAGGAATTGGATTCCTTACAATTTGGTGGAGGTTGAATTCCGAGTTATTGAAATGCATTTTGCCTCCCCATTATACCCTCGAAAAATATAAACAATCATTGGAGACCGAGTAGCACACACTCGTAAATAAAAGATTAGCAACCTTTACTTCAAGATAAACATAAAGCATACAGAAGAATAAAACTGCAACAAAAAACTTTCCACACAAACTTTTGCACTGAAGATGAGAATTAAAAGACTCACACCAAACTTAGCCTTTCAAAAATAAATCATGGACCTACAAATTCAGAAAAACCCTGTGAGCTGTTCACATATACCTATACCTGTCAAGGTGCACAACACCATTAAATGCTAGAGTTGACATCTACCTGTTCATCCACAGAACAGATACAATGAAGGAGACACAGAAAACAAACCAAGCTTCAAGTCTTGTCGTCTAATCTAAATTAGAGAACACTCACCCAGAAGACAAAGTAATACACATTTCTTAGGAAATTGTTTTGCAGTAAAGGCTATATAAGTGATCATTTGAGCAACCTGTTGCTGAACCTATGTTTATCAAGACGTAACAAAGTAAAACAAACAAAAAACAGGCATTGTTAAATCTTCCTAACTACAAATTCATAAAGTAACACCACCAAAACAAACAAAAAAACGCGTTGTAAATCTTACTGCATTTAAATCTTCCTCACTTTAAAATAAAAATTAAGGAATATCCCCACTGTAAAAAGTAACACCACATGAACAAAAAAAAGAAAAAAGACTGCGTAAAGACAACACTCTTGTTAAGATACCCCAACTAAATCAGTTAGCAGCAAGAGACCAACATGGCAATGGGAGTCTACAAAAAGGAAACAGAACAGAAGATATAAAATAGTAGACAAATGGTCATAGTTATATTAATTGAAATTGTTCTATAAAAAAACAATGTTGAATACATACTTCCTTAGAATAAAAAAATTGATTCATTCATTATAATGGTTTTTTGAAACCCAAGTAGAAAAGATACAACTTAATAATGATGGAAGCCATAGACCTATGTCATTTCTTATTCGGGATCAAATAGAGCATATTTCTTATTTGGGAACCAGAAATTTAAGATTGCAAGCTTGAGACTTCCATACCTCAAACCGAAGCCGGCGTGTTGTCTAGTAGTTCAAACCTTGATCCTTGATAAATTGAACTTCCTTCTTTGATCTAACAATTGAAAAATAGATAAATTAGGCAGCATCTCATATCAATATAACACTCTTATACATACACACAGATACCAAAACAGCCTACATTCAAATTTGCATCATATCCTTATTTCTAACTCTTTGGGGAATTTTCACAAACACCTAATAGGCAAAGATTTGCTTCAATATAAAAGAAATCTGATTTAGTCAGTGATCTCAATTGCATGTATATTTGAACGACCATGCTTGTTAATCAGTCATGTTATAGGATGTATTTAACACTTACCAAGCGGTTCCAAAACAACATCCTACATACATATTATGTTGCCAAACTATGAATCAAGACCGAACTTTCCTACTTTGGTAATGTAATCTCCTAGTCTAGTTACTATTTGGTTCCTGTATTTTGACGTGAAAACAATTTTGGTCCCCTAGAAGTTGCTAATGGCACTCGAATTGTAACTGGAAAACAATTCAGACACAGCTATAAAAAATTAAAACTCGAGGCACCAAAGTATGAGAACAAGAAACCAAAATAGTTAAATTTACCCTTTTATATCATACATACCATTAAAAATTTGTTTAGAGATAAAAATTGTAGTCATAGTAGAGAATCCAACCTAGCCAAAGAAAGTGGATTTCCTCACTTTCTAGTGCTATTATATTTATCGTGCTTGAGACTATTCAAACATGAAAAAAGTGGAAATTTCATGCAATATGAAAACAAATCCCTGATAGTTAATACTGCTTACTGTAGAAGCTAACAATCTTATTTCATACGAAAAACATGAAGATCACTAAAAGACACCAGAATATAACTTTCATCAATGACATACTTTATGAGAATTTTGGATCCAAAAGTGGCTCCAATAAAATAAATTTAGACTCGTATATGCAATATATTAACATGTGAAAGAAACATGCATACCTAATGAAATAATGAGGAGAATGGCCTTTGACCATTTGTTGTCGTTGATACAACTCTTTTCATCCATGCTTTCATGTTTGTATCCTTTGGAACGTTGACATGAATAATTGCCAGGTGAATTTATGCATGTTTCAATATCTGGAAAGTAAGGAACCACAGACGAACATCAGTTAAAATCCCAAATTTTAAATTAGTTGAATTGGGAAAGAACCATTTGTACATTCACATGGTGTTGAGAGAAATAACATTGAATTTTTTTTTTTGAACTAAAACAAAATAACATTGAAAATAAAGCACTACACATACACAAAATCTGTTCAGTATAAAAAGCAGCAAGAAACTAATATAATTTTCAGCTTATAACTCATCCATTTGATCAATATATTGATGGAACAAATGTAACTTTCAGTTTCTAACTCATTCATTTGATCAATATCATCCAAGTCAGAAAAGGTAGAACATAAAAACGATTAGGATATATAAATAGGGGCTTCATCTAAATCAATATCAGCCACCATTCCCCAAAAATTTGATGTCAGGACTCTACCAAGCATCTATGAAGCCCCTTCAAAGTAAGACACTTGTTAAGGAACAATATGGTGAAGAATACGAAAGGTAAGTAGTGACAATCATCAACTCACCTACATATCCAGCACAGTAGCCAATGTCTTCCTCTCTTTTAGCAATATGTAAATCCCTAATCTGCAAACAATAATTTGGAATCTTGAGATAACAAATCCACTTCAACAGGGTTTGAAGGTTGCATTTTTCATAAAATTTAGAAACTAAAAGCAACAACAATATTAATAAGTGAGCATTCACCAAAAAAATAAAGGAATGGAAAGAGCGATGACATTGTCAGTGCTACAAAATGATCATCAAACAATAGATCAGGGTTAAAACATTTATAAAAAAGTTAGAAGACGGTACATATATAAACATTACTTAACAAAATTGATAAATGATTTCGAGTGTGACAAAGCAATCAAATTAAAGGATTAGCTCTTCCGCCTTCAAACACCATATTAAATGTGAAACAAAAAGGACTTGTACCTTTTATCAAAGATCTACAGCCTTGGTTCCTCCATCATTGCTTGTCTTCTCCAGTTTGGGTTTTACTTTCTTAGCAGTCTCTTCCTTCCTTGGTAGTTTTTTGTCCTGCAAAGAGAAAAAAAATTAGAATTAAATTATAAACGCAAGGTTCCTTGATTCTTCCGCTTCAGAAATTTGTTGTCGCATAGCCAAAAATTAGAGAAAATAAGCTTTGGTTTAGAACCTACTCACTCTCTGCAGACATGGGTTCCTCCTCAATTTTCGTCATCCTCCTCTTTCTGCGATTTCTCTCTCTCTCTGTCTCTCTCCTTGTCTATGTGCAATCGTTCTCTCCCTCTCTCTCTTTCTCTCTCTGCGTTCTTCCCTCTGTGCAAGCCCATACTCACCAACTCCCTCAATCAACTCTCTTCAATCTCTGTCTGTGAAGCATCAATAATTTGAAAACCCAGTTCGATTTTTCATTGCTCGGATGGAGAAAATTAAGGAATGAAAGAACAAATTATGGTTAGCACTAAAGTTGAAAGAGATGGAGAGTTGGGAGAAAGGAAGAGTCTGAAAGAGAGTGAAAGAGAAAGGATTAGAGAGAGGTTGAGTGTGACAAAGATGAGGGGAAAACACAGGATGGGATTACCAATCCCTGAAATCACTCTCCCTACCCCCCAAATCCCTGAAATCACTTATCTGAACATGCAACAGAGCATGGTCCCATCGAGCCCATTCCAGTTCAGAAACAAAGGAAATGAAAGTTCCCCTCTAACCAATGCTTGTTCAATCATCGACACCAACAATTGATTTGAGGAGGAAAAATCAACCCTAACCTCCCTTTTGGCAGCCTCACTCCTCCCTCTCCTTTCCCCTCCCTGCCATCCCACACCTCCCTCCCTGAAATCCGTCCACAAATCATCCCATATATATCTCTCTCAGCCTAATCCGTGAGTTTTGGCTGAAGCACAGCCACACCAAATTTAGATCAAACCCTAATGTCCGAATAATAAAAATCGACAAAAAATATATACAATTGGCATGTTACCATTGATTCGAGTTCTAGTAAGGAGTGCGGCGGCTAGGTAAGGCGAGGTGTGCGACGGCGAGGGGAAGGCAAGGTGTGCAACGGTGAGGCGCCGAATTGACTTTGTCGTTGAAGAGCTCTGGAGCAAAATGGGTTTGTCATCGAAGAGATCTCTGGAATAAAATCGGGTTTGCTTCCATCCCCCACCCTTTCTACGATAGTCGACACGTGCACTCTGAAGGGTGGCAATTTCGTAAATAAATTGAAATTTTCAATCTGAAACTGAAGAGGCGGTGGCAATCTTGTAAATAAGTTGAAATGTGATTCAAAACACTGTTCATTTGTACAGTGCAATTGAAAAACCTTCTTTAGACTAAACTAATGGTGGCATATTATGGAAGGGGCGATTTCCGGCTTGTCTTCAGCGGACTAGGCGAACACATCTTTATTGGCTGAGAAAGGTAGTGAACAGACCCTATTCCCTAATCTGACAACTTTGAGCCGATTCTGGCCCTGCGTTCCGGTTTGTCAGGATTAAGGCTTATGTAGGCAACGTCCTCGTTCGCTTTGGATTATGTAGCGTTGTTATCCTGGGGGTCAAGGTCTATGTAGAACTCTTTGTAACTCGTTTCTTGGCCCCAGACTCTGGTTGCTATGTGGGCTCAACCATCAGAGCTGTGGAGCTACGTTCTCCTTCTCGGATGATGATACACCTTGGTTTCTATTCCCAAACTCTTTCGTTTCTCTCGTTCTCTTTATATTTTATTCCCAACACATTATCAACATGATGACATTTTTAATAAAAAGATAAGAGGACGACATGGAAACCTCAAGAGCATAATTATACATGTTTTGGGAATCATAATCTTCTCTCGTTTGAAGTCCATAATTACATTAGTCTTTTATGTTTTACTTTTATTTTTTATTTTTAAAGATCTTGTATATTTTATTACCAAACAGATTTTTACATCAAATTTATTTGTCTTTTCTTAGTTGGTTTCTTGTCTTTTTGAGCTATTTAATTGTGTTTTGTAGGATTTTTCAAGCAAAAAAGATAAAAAGGGCATAAGTGGGATTTAAAATAGCAAATTCGTCAAAACTGCCTGTGCAGACCAGCTGAATTTTGCATTGAGTTGCGAACAACTCAAAATGATCACAAAATGTCTTATATGCTTAGAAAGCTACGAATGTCTATTTTCTGGAGCATTTTTGTGTTGTTAATATCATTTTTCTAGAGAACGTTAAGTCTGTTTTAACACTGAAGAGTTCCCAAGAGACTGAGCAGTTTTTACTGACAAAAAACCAATATAAACAATAAATCCTATAAGCCAAGAAAACCACAAGTCTCAATACTAATTGGCTTTAATTAGGATTGAATTGTCCCCACCCCACTTTCTCCCTGCCATCCCCTTCTTTTCTCTGTCACCATCGTTGTTTCAAGCTCATCCTAATTGCCATCCAATCCCTATAGTTGCTTTCATTCTCATCCCAATCGCATGCCCAAGTTTTCTTTCTCGAACTCAAATCAGTTTCTAGAAATCAATTCTCTTTGGCTAGAAGGAGACGATCTGAGCACCAATAAGCCTTTGCTCCGAGCACCCATACAAGCAAACCAAGTCACCATCTCTGACCACAATGCCAAGAAGCACAGCCACCTACTTCATTCTGTCTTCTGTTTCCAGACGGCTGTTCACGACGTGGGCTGCATAAGTTTCGAGCTGGCTGAATCTTCAAGCAGAGAAAGAAATGAAATATAGAAAGAAACAAGTGCGGAAGGGCGATGTGAAGCAGAGAAGATGGTCTTAACAGTCCTCTGCTTTCGGAGGGGTCTTGTTAAGACCGTCTAGTGAGCCGTTTAGTCGAGGCGAATCCCTCGTAATCCTATTAAAGTTAGTCTATTCAAGGAACAAACACAGAACTGCACTAACCCTTAGTCTAATCCATTATAGACTAGTGATGAGCAAACGCACACCTATAGATATTTTTACACCAAGTGACTAGTTGCCTATAATTCCAGACAACCTTGTGGCACTAAATAAATGAGATCTTGTAGCACTGATAAAACTTAAACGGTTAAACCCTTTCATATTTTTGTGGAATTAACTTGTCTCCTTGATGGTTGAGGAGGAGTTCTTCAATTTACCTTATGACCGATTCACGGAATTTCGTACTTATGATTATAATTGTGAATAATATATGTACTCCGTAAAGATCATATATGCAAGAGAAAAAAAAAGGACATTTCGATTCATGGAATTTTAGACTTATGATCAATTTTTTTTATAAAGATGATATTTACAAAGTAATTTATAATATAAACGATTTTTAATTATAAACACAAAACCTTTGAATTGAATGCGAAATAAATTGTTAAGGAACTCTTCAATTTTAAGAAGCCAAGCTCCCTCTATTTTATTTGCATGGCTACGGGCCTACGACAGATTATTATAACTAATAAAGTTGGGAGGTCATCCTAAATTTATGTGTGCAGCTGTAAATGAAAAATCTCTGGCACATTCAAGTCTTCAACTTCAAGTACTCATCGTCAAGGCATAATTCAAGCATCGATCACGCTAATTATGGCACAGAGTGATAACTTTAATTTGTACCCGAAATCCAAAGCACACAGCATCTACTTTGGTTTTGGGAAACCCAAATGAACCTACACACAAAACATCATGTGTGTGATTAAGGATAATGTTAGGGAGACCAAGTTTTTAAACTAAATTTGTAAACCAAATGATATGTCACCAATAAAAAACAAGCACGTTAATCGACACTTAGTTAATAATCCAATCATCTACAACCACATCATTTAGTTTGTAAATTTAGTTTAAAAAATTTGATCTCTCTAGTATTACCTGTGGGATTAATTCCAAGAAATAACAAGAACCAAGAAAAACATTAATTCTCTCTGAGAAAACTAGCTATTCAGGATGGTATAAAATATTAGCAAAGTACAGACAACTTGTGGAATAGCTTTCTATTTGTTCTATATATCATCATATGCATGAGTTCATTCTGATTTCTGAACAGGCATGTAGTTACTGTTAACTAAACTCAAGAACGAGAAGATATAATATGGAATTGTTGTAGATGAGGAAGATGATGTAGAAGCCATCCTGACACAGAAACTTCTCCTCTCTTGCAAAATCTCGATGCACAAACAAACAATAGGTATTTGATTCTCAATAGAGTCAGTATCTTATGAGAGCAGCAGCTCATGTTATTTATACTGCGAAAAACAACTTGATTTCCCTATTACAATCCTATAAGGAAAACTAAACCATAATCCTTATCCAAGCATGAGTCTTATCCAAGTAAGTTGATGAGTCTCAATTCTATAAAATAGAACAACTCCAATTACGCACAAACTTCTTCATATTAATTCAAAACACTTTAATGATCAATACAAGTCTTACAAGAATCACACTCACACTCTAACATTCTCCCACTTGAGTCTAATTCATTCTTGTAAATAGCCACTTCGAATTATTATGAAGGTGATCACGTAAGTCTGATACATAATGTCCATACCATAGATACAACCAGCACACATGTTTCAAGACATCTGAATTTACAACCTCATCTGTAACTCATAATACAGAATCAATTTGTATATCACAAATATCCAATTCATGTTTTTTAGCAATGCATCTCAACTCATGAATAAACCAAAAGTTTACTCGCACTCATGTAGGCCATCACCAATATCAAAAATATCAGTTTAAAGTTAACAGCAAATCTATTAACATTAACAGTTGCTCCAAACAATATGAATAACTCAACCATAACTCATCTAATAGCTTTATGAAGATAATTTTGACTCAAGAGCCGTCTTATTGAATTATGTAAATCATTTTATCTTTGAACAACAAACCATAGAATTATCTGGAAAAATTGAACCAAAAGAAAAACATCAACTAACTGCAAAAACGAAAAACAAAGCTAGCTAAATTAACTAGAAAAACTTAGCTTCCAGAAGCATTTTGCAGCAATCTTTCCCTTTTGAAAGTCTTCTACAGCATACTCCCATTGGCTTGAACAAAGTCTTGAGAACTGTAACAATTACTCCCACTTTTCAAAAGAACTTATCACTCCCATTCGAGCAACATTAGTCTTAAAAACTCCGTTAGGCAGAGCTTTAGTCATAGGATCTGCAATCATCAAATCAGTGACCAAGTGTTCTGTTGGATATAAGTCAACAATCTGTGATAATTTATATATGCTAATAAATAATAAATGCAATAGAAACTAACAGAATATAAACTAGAATATGAATTATAAAACAGACAACTTGAAGATCGAGGCTTGCGTACCGCAATGTCCTTGAAACAGAAATTTCGTCCCTACTCTGTGCTTGTAGTTCTACGGACGTCTGCTTCACCAGGATTCAACGATCAAGTTAAAATTCCAGCACCGGAAAATTTAACTTCTGGCGAATTTAGTGTGGTTCTCTCAGTAAGAAGGTTTAGGAATGTAGAAGATGAAGTTGATTATTTTCTGTGTTTTAGATGCTATGCAGATGAATGTATATATAGCAGATGGATGCCTTTTTGTAACAGGTATGAGAATGGGGTGTAACTGTTGGGAGACATCTCTTCAGAGGGGTGCTTTGCTCTGTGTTCAGAAAGAACTCTCAGACTTCATCTGAAAGGATGAGTCTTTTCATAAAAAATAAATAATTAATTAAATTCGAATTTAATTAAAAAATAATTAAGTAAATCCAAAAAATAATTAATTAAATAATTTAATTATTAGAGCCCAAGGCCCATCTTTTGACAATTAAATATATATTAATTATAATTAATTACCAAATAATTAATACACCCCAAAGCCCAACCCCAAGGGTGAGCCCAATTTTAGTCTCCAGGCCTATTACTCCAATCACTTTCTTTAAAGGACAAAGCCTTATAAAGTGATAAAATCTTTTGGGAATGGCCAATGTGGGACAAGGAAATTTCTACTCAAACTACTCAAATTTCCAACAATACCCCACATTTGAGTTGAAATTTCATTCAAACTCCAACAATGACCCCACATTTGAATGCAAATGGAAATGCAAATGTGTGACTAGACTGCCTAAAACTGAGAGAGAATAGTCATGATATGCATCGGGTGAAGTGTCTTTTGGACTTGAACTTACCCTAGTGAAAACATATCGGGTTTACTTGGTGACGCAGTGGATGTGGAAGATCTTGAACTGTTCACCGCAGTAGTAAACCAAGACAATATGCTACACACATATCATGGCTGCCACACGTCAATTCATACAGTTGTGTTCATTTTGGCCCTGAACAGATCCCGGATTTCATAGGAGCTTTAGAGAATTTAGCCATATCAATTCTCATAAATGTGGCCCCATTTACTCCTATATAGGTGACATTAATTAAGAATAGTCTGCTATATTCCTCTTGATAACAAGATATTAATGTCATTAAATGTATAAAACATAACCCCTCAAACGTCAACAGACAACACACATTTTATCATAAGAATGGGTAAGTTGTGCGTTCAACTTTTGAATCAAACTCAACCAGTTTACCTATTGAACCTAGACCATGGGATCTCCAATCAGCTCGGTTAGGTTTCCGCCCAGTTCAATTCATTGAATTGGCTTAAGACCCATTCCCCTCGATGTAAATAATATTTGCTCTCTTGGTAGGCCTTTTGTCAAATGATCAGCTATATTTTCCTTTGACTTCACATAATCAATGGATATTATTCCATTGGAGAGCATCTTCTTAAGAGTATTGTGTCGACGTCTGATGTGACGTGACTTCCCATTGTATACATGACTTTTGGCCCTTGATTGAGCGGCCATACTATCACAATGTATACATATAGCCGTTACTGGCTTTGACCACATTGGAATATCCTCCAGAAAATTTTTGAGCCACTCGGCTTCTTCGCCAGCCAAGTCTAAAGCTATAAACTCAGACTCCATGGTGGACCGAGCTATACATTTCTGTTTAGAGGATTTCCAAGATATTGCTGCACCTCCCAAGGTAAAAACATATCCACTTGTCGACTTGGATTCTGTAGTGTCAGAAATCCAATTGGCATCACTGAAGCCTTCTACAACAGGTGGATATTTTGTGTAGTGTAATCCGTAGTCAAGTGTATTTTTCAAATACCTTAACACTCTTACTAAAGCATCCCAATGCTCTTGTGCCGGATTACTTGTATATCTACTAAGCCTACTTACTGCATACGCTAAGTCGGGCCTAGTTGAATTCATCAAGTACATTAGACTTCCAATTACTTGAGAATATTCAAGTTGAGATATGACATTGCCTTTATTTTTCTCCAACTTGCATCCAGCATCAAAAGGAGTTGCAGCAGGTTTGCAGTCAAATTGACCAAACCTTCGTAATATTTTTTCTGCATAATGGGATTGTGTAAGGACATATCCTTCACTATTTCTCTTAATTTGAATTCCTAAAATGACATCTGCTTGACCTAAGTCTTTCATGTCAAAACTGGAATTCAACATTTTCTTTGTTTTGTTTATGACATCTTTATTGCTTCCCATTATGAGCATATCATCCACATACAAGCAGACAATAACACAAGTTTTATCATTACTCTTAATGTAGACACATTTATCAGATTCATTTATTTTGAACCCATGTGTCAGCAAAGTATGATCAAATTTCTCGTGCCATTGTTTTGGTGCTTGTTTAAGTCCATATAATGACTTAACTAATTTGCACACTTTGCTTTCTTGTCCTTTAAGCACAAACCCTTCAGGTTGTTCCATGTATATTTCTTCATCTAGTTCTCCATTTAAAAATGCTGTTTTTACATCCATTTGATGTATATCAAAGTTGTATACAGCCGCAATCGCTATTAACATCCTAATTGACGTTATGCGAGAAACTGGAGAATAGGTGTCGAAATAATCCAACCCTTCTTTTTGGCGATAACCTTTGGCTACTAAACGTGCCTTGAACTTATCAATGGTTCCATCCGCCTTAAGTTTCTTCTTGAAAATCCATTTATGGCCAATTGGTTTACTACCGGGAGGTAAATCAACCAATTCCCATGTGTTATTTTCCATAATGGATTCCATTTCACTTTTAATTGCTTCCTTCCATAAAGGAGCCTCAGAAGAAGACATTGCTTCTTTAAAAGTTCTAGGTTCATTCTCGGATAAGAAAGCAATGAAATCTGGTCCAAAGTTTTTAGAAACTTTGATTCTTTTTCCTCTTCTTGGTTCCACATCATTTCCTTGGACACCAGAAGAAGATGCTTCATCATGACTATGATCATGAACCCTCTTTGTATTAGAACCAGATTCCTTTTCTTTGTAAGGGAATATATCCTCAAAGAATTCTGCATCCGCTGATTCTAATATAGTGTTAACATGTATGTCAGAAATCGAAGATTTCACAACAAGGAACCTATAAGCAGCACTATTATTTGCATATCCAATGAATACGCAATCAATAGTTTTAGGTCCTAGTTTCGTTCTTTTTGGTAACGGAACTTGCACCTTTGCTAAGCAACCCCACACTTTGAGGGTTTTATAAGTGGGTTTATGTCCTTTCCATATCTCATAAGGTGACTCGTCAATCTTTTTTAGAGGAACCTTATTCAATATGGTATTTGCAGTAAGTAAAGCTTCACCCCACAAACTGTGTGGAAGCCCAGAACTATTTAACATGGAATTAATCATATCTTTGAATGTTCTATTTTTTATTTCGGCAACACCATTTTGTTGTGGTGTGTATGGAGCCGTTGTTTGATGTATAATTCCATATTGTGCACAAAAATCTGAAAAGGCAGTAGACTCATACTCTTCTCCTCTATCGGATCTAAGTGCTTTGATTTTTCTCTCAAATTGATTTTCAACTTCGGCTTTATATGTCTTAAACATATTCAAAGCTTCGTTCTTGCTATGAATCAAATAAACATAGCAATACTTACTGCAATCATCAATGAAAGTGACATAATAATTCTTTCCTCCACGACTTGGTGTGGATTTAAAGTCACAAAGATCACTATGAATTAATCCAAGTAATTCATTTGATCTTTCCAAAATTGACCTTCTCATTTGCCTAGCAAATTTTGATTCAGTACATGTTTCACACTTATGATTAAAATTAATTTCGAATTTAGGTAATAATTCTAATTTAACCATTCTATGCATAAAACGAAAATTAACATGTCCTAATCTAGCATGCCAAATATTAGAAGACTCAACAATATAAGTAGAAGCATTTATTTTATTAGCATCATCAATGGCAATTACATTGAGTTTCACAAGGCCATCAGCCACATAACCATTTCCAACAAACATCCCACCCTTGGTAAGTACAAATTTGTTGGATTCCATTACAAGTTTAAAGCCCTTAGCAATTAGAATTGGTCCAGAAACCAAGTTCCTCCTCATTTCAGGAACATGCAGCACATTTAGCAAGGTCAAACTTTTCCTAGATGTGAATTTAAGTACCACCTTGCCATATCCCTCCACCGCAGATGAGGCAGAATTGCCCATATACAGCTTTTCTCCAGGGGCAGCAGGGTGATATTCTATGAACAGATTTCTGTCAGCGCAGATGTGCTTTGTAGCACCAGTATCCATCAACCATTCACTCACATTGGAGACCATGTTAACCTCGGACACAACAGCAGCCAATTCTTCATCGGTGGTTGCCATGTTAGCATGGTTGTTGTTGTTTCCGTGGCCATGATTTCCATCCTTGTGATGATAACAATCTTGTGCCTTGTGACCAGATTTGCCACACACATAGCAGGCGCCCTTAATCTTCTTCAGATTTTTGCTTTTAGAAGCAAGGGCAGATTGCACAAACTGCTTGGTTTTCGGAGCAGGAACCTTATTCTTTTTCGGCTTAGCCTTGGAGTTTCCTCCCTCAACATAATTCGCATTGGCTTCAATGGCTGCAAACCCTCCAGAACGGTCTGCCTTTCTGTGGTCTTCTTCCACACGTAGCCTCAGAATCAAATCCTCCATATTCATCTCACGACGCTTGTGCTTGAGATAAATTTTGAAGTCATTCCAGGAAGTTGGCAATTTCTCGATTATCGCCCCAACTTGGAAATGCTCATTGATCTCGCATCCCTCATAATGCAATTCATAGATCAACTTCTGGATTTCTTCGACCTGAGAAACAACAGATTTGGAATCCACCATTGTATATTTGAGAAACTTACCGATAACAAATTTCTTTGAACCGGCATCATCAATCTTATACTTTTTCTCTAGGGATTCCCACAACTCCTTCGCTGTCTTGCACAGAGAATAAATGTCGTAGAGATTGTCATCCAAACTATTCAGGATATAGTTTCGGCAACAAAACTCAAAATGATTCCAAGCTTCAATTGCCATGACAGTTTCTCTCGTCATTGGATTCTCATTAGACTTCGGAGCTTCTTCCTTAACAACATGAGCGAGATTCATTGTTGTCAGGAAGAACAACATATTCTGTTGCCATCTCTTGAAGTCCAACCCTTTGAACTTCTCAGGCTTTTCTGAGTACTTTGGCACAGTGCCATTCACATTCACAGATTGTTGGATATAAGTCAACAATCTGTGATAATTTATATATGCTAATAAATAATAAATGCAATAGAAACTAACAGAATATAAACTAGAATATGAATTATAAAACAGACAACTTGAAGATCGAGGCTTGCGTACCGCAATGTCCTTGAAACAGAAATTTCGTCCCTACTCTGTGCTTGTAGTTCTACGGACGTTTGCTTCACCAGGATTCAACGATCAAGTTAAAATTCCAGCACCGGAAAATTTAACTTCTGGCGAATTTAGTGTGGTTCTCTCAGTAAGAAGGTTTAGGAATGTAGAAGATGAAGTTGATTATTTTCTGTGTTTTAGATGCTATGCAGATGAATGTATATATAGCAGATGGATGCCTTTTTGTAACAGGTATGAGAATGGGGTGTAACTGTTGGGAGACATCTCTTCAGAGGGGTGCTTTGCTCTGTGTTCAGAAAGAACTCTCAGACTTCATCTGAAAGGATGAGTCTTTTCATAAAAAATAATTAATTAATTAAATTCGAATTTAATTAAAAAATAATTAAGTAAATCCGAAAAATAATTAATTAAATAATTTAATTATTAGAACCCAAGGCCCATCTTTTGACAATTAAATATATATTAATTATAATTAATTACCAAATAATTAATACACCCCAAAGCCCAACCCCAAAGGTGAGCCCAATTTTAGTCTCCAGGCCTATTACTCCAATCATTTTCTTTAAAGGACAAAGCCTTATAAAGTGATAAAATCTTTTGGGAATGGCCAATGTGGGACAAGGAAATTTCTACTCAAACTACTCAAATTTCCAAGATGTTCCACTATGATTTCTCCCGCCTTCACTTTTTCTCTTACTTTTAAAAAATTTCACATCTAGCAACCTTGAGGTTGAAGTTCTCTTGTTGTTTTTAGAGAAAGACACAGCTGCACTATTATCACAAAACATCTTGACTGGTCTTCGAATAGAATCAACCACCTTTAAATCATCAACGAAATTTCTAAGCCACACTGCCTGTTTCATTCCTTCAAAACAAGCAACAAATCTGCTTCCATAGTAGATGTAGACACAATGGTTTGCTTGGCACTCTTCCATGAAACTGCACCTCCATTAAGCATAAATATTCCTTTCATCCAATTTGAATTAGTGTAACCAGCAATTTCCAATGCATCTTCTCTGCCATAAACTAGCATATAACTCTTAGTTTTCTGTAAGTATCTCAACACTTTCTTAGTAGCCACCCTATGAGCTTCTCCTAGATTAGATTGAAACCTTCCAAGGAATCCTACTATAAAAGCAAGATCAGGTCTCGTGCAAATGTTGGCATATATTAGACTTCCCACCAGAGATGCATATGGCTTTGAATCCATTTTTCTTTTCTCCAGCTCATTCCTAGGACATTGTTCTCAAGAAAACTTATCACCTTTGTTAACAGGAACATCAGCACAATTACAATCTTCCATGTTAAACCTTGCCAAAACTCTCTCAATGTAACCCTTTTATGAAATACCTAGAAGCTTTTTCACTCTGTCTCTAGTGATCTCAATTCCCAGAACATAGTGTGCTTCCCCCAAGTTTTTCATTTCAACGTTTAAACTGAGCATAGCCTTTGTTTCCTGTAATAGTTGCATATTCGAACTTGCTATCAAAATATCATCTACATAGAGCACTAGGAAAATGAATTTTGATCCCTTTACCCGAAGATAAATGCAGTCATCCAACTTGTTTTCAATGAAACCATGTGCAGTCGCAACTTTGTCAAATTTGAGAAACCACTGCCTAGAAGCTTGTTTAAGTCCATAGATTGACTTGTTAAGCTTACAGATCAAATTATTCTTCCCCCTTTCAATAAAACCAGTTGGTTGACTCATAAAAATGTCTTCTTCTAATTCACCATTCAAGAAGGCAGTCTTGACATCCATTTGATGAAGCTCCAAATCGAAATGATCTGATAAAGCCATAATAACCCTTATTGAATCCTTTGATGAAACTGGAGAGAAAGTGTCACTAAAATCAATTCCTTCTCACTGAGTAAAGCCCTTTTCCACCAACTTAGCTTTATACCTCTTTATTCTTCCTTGAGCATCCCTTTTAGTCTTGTAAACCCATTTGGAGCCAATGAGTTTGGTGTTAGGTCCTGACTCAACTAAGGTCCATACATTGTTCTTAGACATAGATTCCAATTCTTCTTCCATTGCTTTCTTCCACATGGCAGCTTAAGGACTTGACACTACTTGAGAATAGGATAATGGATCATCTATGTCATGCATATTGAATTCACTTTCTTGAAGATATACATAATCATTGGAAATGGTTGGCTTTTTTATTCTAGATGATTGCCTCAATGGTTTTTGTTGTGATTGGTGATCCTATAGTTGTACCTCATTATTAGTTGTATCACTATGATCTACTGATTCATTTTGCAAAATAGTTTCAGCCATAAGGATATCATCATCCTCGATTGGTATATGTACTTGAGGAAATATTGGAATGTCCCTGTAATTACTTGTTGAGGAAGTACCTTCAGTTTGCTCCAGTTCTTCAAAGACAAACTCATCAGTCACCAAGTCTGCAACATCTTGATCTTCAATAAAAACTGCATTGTGTGTCTCTTGTATTCTTGAGTGAGATTGTGGACAATAGAAATTAAATCCTTTGGATTTCTCGAAATATCCAACAAAATAACAGGTTGAAGTTCTAGCATCCAGCTTATTTTCATTAGGATTGTAGAAACGCCCCTTAGCTTTACATCCCCAAATATGGAAATGCTCAAAACTCGGTTTTCTTCCAGTCCATGCCTTAAAAGGTGGCACATTCACAACTTTAGTTGGAACCCTGTTCAATATATAGTTGGTAGTTTTAAGAGCCTCACCCCACAAGAAACCAGGCAATTTGGACCTTGAGATCATGCTCCTAACCATCCCAATCAGAGTCCTATTTCTTCTTTCTGAAACACCATTTTGTTGTGGTGTTCCAAGTGTTGAGTACTGTGCCACCATGCCTTGCTGTTCAAGATAAAGAGCAAATGGACCCTTCTGTTGTCCGACCTCTGTATACCTGCCAAAATACTCACCACCCCTATCTAATCTAACAATCTTAATGTCCCTATTTAATTGCTTCTCAACCTTAGTCTTAAAAATTATGAAACAATTAAGAACTGCTGATTTTTCACTAATGAGAAAAGTATAACCATATCTTGAGAAGTCATCTATGAAATTCACAAAATAGCAATTTCCACAGATGATTTAACAAGAAAATGACCACATACATCAGTGTGCACAATTTCTATAAGATTTTGACTCCGTTTTGACTCAATTTTTCTCACATTTGTCCATTTACCTTTCATACAATCAACACATTGTTCTGCAATTTGGAAATCAGGTGAAAGGATCAAATTTGTTTTAAACAGCTGCAAAACTCTTTCTTTTGAAATGTGTCCCAATCTTTTATGCCACAAAATATAAGAAACTTCAGATTCATGCATCCTTTTAGTATTAACATTCATAACAGGTAAGGATGTTTGATCAACAATGCATTCCAATTTCCATAATTCATCATGCATAAATGTTGATCCCAATAATGAATGCAATCTGTTTTTTCTAAAAATTTTGATGCTGTCATCATCCACAAGAAAAGCAAATCCTTGTTTGACTAATTTTGATGCTGAAAGTAAGTTTCTCCTATAGTTGGAACATAAAGCACATCATTTAATTTCTATATAAAACCCGATTTTAGTTTGAGTCTTACCCCAATGGCCTCTACATTCACTTTTGTCCCTTCACCTAAAAAAACATTGTAAGAATCTTTACTTAGTTGTTTTTGTTTTTGAAAACTATGCAATGTATTTGTAATGTGCACAGATGATCTAGTGTCAAACCACCAAGAATCTATAGGGATTTCAATCAGATTAGACTCCACACAAACATAGACATCAGTTCTACCTTTACTCTTCAGCCAGTCCTTAAATTGTTCACAATCTTTTCTATAATGACCCTTGAGTTTGCAATGATGACACTTGATTTTAGAGACATCCTTAATTTTGACATTAAGATTGTTAGATTTAAAGGCTTTAGTATTTTTAGCAGACCTACCAAAAGATTTAGAGGCCTTACCAAAAGAAATAATGGTCTCCTTGTTCCTAGCTTGCACAAAATCGATAGCTTCAACCTCCTTGCCTTTTTCCTGTTTCTGACGAGTCTCCTCTTGAACACACTGGGCTATCAACTCATCAATAGTCCATGTTTTGTCCTGAGTATTGTAGGACACCTTTAACTGGTTGTACTTTGCAAGAAGTGCCTGTAGTATCATGAAGACTAGTTGTTTTTCCCCAATGTTGACATCCATAGAGTTGAGTTTTTCTGCAACATCAGTCATCTTCATAATGTGGTCCCTAATGGAAGCATTCCCATCAATCTTGTAGGTTCTTTAGCATAGACATATACTGACTAATTTCTGCCTTCTCAGATTCTTTGAACTTATTTTCAATGGCCTTGAGGTAGTTAGTTGCAAGATCTTGTTTCTTAATTCCCCCTCTCATCGTATCTGTCATTCCACTTTCAATGATAGAAAGAGCAATTTTGTTGGCTCTTGTCCACCTTTCATGCTCATTTTTCTCAAACTTAGTACTCTTATCTGTCAATTTTGGTGGTTGAGGTATGTCAAGTGCAATGTCAAATTAATTCAGAGTCAACAGCAACCCTATTTCTCTTCTCTACGTCTTGTAATTGCTTCCCCCAGTGAGGATGGGAATACTAGCCAGATTTAGAGTCTTCAGAGAAATTGTAGATTAAACAATCATGAAATCACAAAATAGAACTTAAAGTTCCTGATTTCTATCTACTTTCACTGAATGTTTCAATGTAGTGTCAATGTAGTCATATATATAGTCCCTTCATGATATATGAAAAGCATACATAGATTAAATAACTCAACATTGATCATTAACTCATCATATTATCAGGATAATCACAATACCATATCCAACACGAATCCAAGAAAACAATAGTCATCAGTCAACATTTGATCAAAACAGATGAAGGGGAAATTTAAGAAGTCACAAAGGGGAAACAAGTTAATCTTAAATAACAAAACGTCATATTCATTCCATCATGTGATTTATCAGAAAATTTTAAAAAAATCAAGAAGAGAATTTCTGATGTGAATCACCCAGATAACAAAATGCTAAATTTTAATCAGAGATTACCTTTGTAGAATATGATAGTCAGCGGAAGCATAAATATAATGTTATTGAATCACTTGTCGTCAAGAAATAAAGGAATTAGAGAAAGAATTCTCCAGGTCGAAGCCAATCAGTACCAGAAAGTGTAAAGAACACCATACTGATGCAACGGTCAAAAACAAAAATCCTTTTCGATGTTTCTCTCTCCTTGTTCTAACGGTCAAAAATTTAAAATATCTAATTAAGAGAAAACGACGTCATTTTTTTTTTAAGTTTTCTCCTAACTTTCACCGTCTCCTTTGTTCTTAAGATCAATGTAGTTAACAATTGTTAATTAATAAATCAAATTCGTCGAATTCAATTGCAAGAACCACAACGCTATGATACCACATGTTAAACTAAACTCAAAATACTAAAGATTATATCTTAGTTCATAATATGGAATTGTTCTAGCAATCAAACCACAACAAGTCTATTTAAAATCAAGAATAAGAAGAACATGACTAACCTGTAGATGAGGAAGATGATGTAGAAGCCATCTTGACATAGAAACTTCTCCTCTCTTACAAGATCTCGACGCTCAATCAAACAATAGGTATTTGATTCTCAATAGAGTCAGTATCTTGTGAGAGCAGCAACCCATGTTATTTATACTGCGAAAAACAACTTGATTGCCCTATTACAATCCTATAAGGAATACTAAACCATAATCCTTATCCAAACATGAGTCTTAATCCTAGTAAGTTGATGAGTCTCAATTCTATAAAATAGAACAACTCCAATTACACAGACTTCTTCATATTAATTCAAAACACTTTAATGATCATTACAAGTCTTACAAGAATCACACTCACACTCTAACAGTTATTTTTAACCAATAGATAATATACTCTCATGTTACTTGTCATATGATTTAGTGTGACAATTTTTAAAATGTTTTGATTCTAGCGAGGGTATGTAACTTAATTATCAAACAATATAAGTACAGTATACTACTATTCACTGCTCATCCTCTGAATCTCCCAAATAGAAAAATGCTCTTTCGGATTATATTGTGAGTGAAGGGTCATCCCCAACCTATACTCACATGGTGTTACAATTACAATCCCGTAAATAACTTAACAGGTTGATATTTCATGGACCTAGAGAATAATGTTATATATAAATAGAAGATGAGTTATAACAAGAGTCATTTGTAACACTATATTGAAGTGTGACAGTCATATAGATAATCGGGTATACAATGTTTATTAATGTAACAATCTATAATATAGGAACTGTCTTCATAGCTTGAACTCGGGGCTACCTATAAATGAATCCTGTACGTTGTCATACATCATCAAATACAGGAACATCCCATCAACTTCGAGCTCTTTATGGAGTTTTAAGTGTACACCTTCAAGTTGGAGGTATGGGGGCCTACCTTATAGTGTATTTAATCTGGTAAGACTCCATTGTTGTTAGAGAAGATATATGGAAATTAATGGACGAAATCTTTCCATGGGCAAGAGGAGTTTCAAAGATGACCAAGTACATTATCATCAATTGGATTTGGAATCGTGGAAAATGACCGAGTCTCAATGAAATCTCAACAAAGTATTTTGCATGAAGCCATTTAATTGCTGGGAGCATTTTTGCTCACTACTATAGCTATGATTCATGCTTACCATAGACCTAATAATCTGCCATGTGTCATTTCATCTAACTCTAGTTAACTTTTACATTAAATGTTACTTTTTTAATTTAAAAAAAAAATTAAGCAATGTTAAGTGAAATAACACGTGACAAATGATTAAGTGTATAATGAGTATACACCATAGTTTATAATGGTAAGCATACACCTATAATTTATAATGTTGAGCAAAAATACTCTCCTTAATTGCTTATGTAACTGCACTTTTGAAAGATTGCTTGGAGGAAGCTGTATATTGTGCTGGCCAAATCTTTAGAGTCAAATTAATGTTGTAATAGTTATAAGCTCTGGAACTATTACTATTTCGTGACACATCGAAAGTTCTGTATATTTACGTGTGCATCAATAAAAAGAGCATGGGGAGAGTATAATTCACTTAACTAGTCGTCTCCTTTCTAACTAATATCATTTGGTTATTTGATACTCGAACTTAAACAGCTAAACTTTAATAGTTTGAAATCGCGCGAATATGACATCAATTAGAACTAAAACTAGAGTTAAGGTTTTAAAAGACGCTAGGCGCTAGTTGGGTGGTGGGCTGAGGCCTAGCGCCTAGGCGGCTAGACGGGCTAAGCAGATTATATTGTATAAATAAGTATCTATTTATACTTTATAAAAATATATAATTATATTGGGATACATAAATTGTCACAGCCCGTCCCGAGATTTTCTTATTAAGGACGTGAAATGACGAATTTACCCTTAGCGGGTATTAAGGTACGTGGGTGTGACGTTATTTGGTTTAACCTTAGATATGTTTTGGAGAAAAATAATTTAGATGAGTTGGATTATTAAATTTGGTTTTTTTTGTTAATTTTGGTTAGGGATTTAGATGATGGATGGTGTGGATTGAATGTGGACCATCTAAACCCTTACCCTCTCTCTATCCCGTAGCTCTCTCTCTCTCCTCCATCTCGACTCTCTCTCTCTCTCACACCCATATTGTACGGCCACACCCAAAACTCAGTGGATCGAAGCAAACAAGGTAAGAATCTCCATCCTTGTGATGTTTTGAGTTGATTGGTGCTAGTTTTAGGACGTGGAACCTTCAATTTCACGTGAACCCGAACCCCCCCATTTGTTTTCACTGTTCATGCACACGTGAAATGTTGTGTTTCAGGGAAGTCTAAGCTTATAGTGAGCTTAGTGAGGTCCCAAGGAAGCTCGGAGTGCTTCGTTTGAAAGATTTGGACGTCAGGATCGCGAGGGTTGAGTTTGGCCGGTTTTGCTTGGATTTTTCCAGTGAGATTTAGTTGTTTTTGAAGCTTAAAAATAGTGTATCGTGATTCTACATGTTTGGGGCTTAATTTTGGTATAAAATACGAAGAAAATGGTTGAGAAATGAAGGAGAACAATGCGTTTAAAGTTTGGCCGGAAATCGACCGCCGGAAAAACCAGTCCGGCGAACCAAGGTTGGGGATGATGCGCGTGGGGGCGCGTGTCCCCGTGCCTGTCCTGGCGCGTGGGGGAGCATGCGGCCTCCAAAAATTTATTTAAAAATTTCTCGATGTCCGTGACGTCGAGTAGGTCGATGTGGTATATTCATATACCCAAATTGAGTATCGTATGAGAAGTTATTTCGAATTATTGGTTATGTGTTTAAATTAACGTTTTTATAGTTGTTTCGCATATAGGTGACACCTATCCCGAGGACGAGCGCATCCAGGGACGTCACGGGGGTTACGACCCATCGACTTATCAGTGAGTGGGCAGTTTTGTTTTCGTATTACCTATATACAACTGTTTTTCCCAGAAAATGCGTTTATATGAAAATTATGAATTAATTGGCCATGCATGCAATTGTGGAGATATTTAGTTTAATAATTGATGCATATATATGTGAATTGACGCGGTGGACGCACAGGTGAGTTCTATTATTATTCAGATGAGTTATTTTATATGAATTGCATTGAAAGCTCATAACCTGCACCTAGGTGTTAGTGCTTATATTATTATTCACCACACCTCACGCTCGTCTTGGATCCAAGTAGGTGGATGTCGTACAGACCATGTGAGGGTTCCGACATGCTAGTCGTATAGATCACTAGATGTGATTCCGACTAGTGGGTGACCTTAGTTATGCGCGCCGATGATTGATGAGAGAAGCACTAGAGCGTATTTATACACCTTTCATCGTACAGACTACCATATGTAGTTCCGAGTGACGTGCAGAGTTAGGCCGTATAGGTCACTGTGGTGACTCCGGCTGAGTGGGATGTTGAGCTTTAGAATCAGCCGTACAGGACCACGGTAGGGTCTCCGGTTGATTTATTATTTCACCTGATTGATATTGATGCATTCTGATTATATTTTGGCATGGCATGGCTTATACTTTCTGAGATGTTATGTTGATGAATGTGAACTGAGTTTTGATGATATGTGTATATATATGTTTATATACTATTTTCTGGGAAAGTATACAGGTTTTACGGAGAGGGGTTAGAAATGTTTTAAATGAAATGTTTTGGAAAATCATTGGTTTTACTGACCCACTCATCTTTGTTTTGCGCCCCTCCAGGTTCTAGTTAGCAGTTGGTGGCTCTCGAGGTCTTTCTTTTCGGCATTCTGACAGACGCTCTACATGTAGGACCCACCTGCGGGTGTTGTACTTTTATTTTGGTCCTACTTGACTGCACTTAAACCTATGCTCTGAATTTATGTGTTTACTTTATAACTCATCCTTTTATTCTAGTAGGTTGTTCTACTAGAGATTGTTTTAAATTCCTTCATATTCTGTTATATTTTGCTTCCGTGTCGCACTTTTGGTTACATCACGCTTACGTGACGGCCAGCACGCCTTGATCCTCTGGGTCAGGGTGTGTCATAAATTGCAAAGTAAAATGGCAGATAAATTATAAAGTATTAGAACATATTGAAAGCATGAGGAACAAACATATAATGAGTGTTCATTCAAATATTCAACAAGTCTCTTACAATTTAGTGAAAAAATAAAATGCAAAATAAAACTTATCTATTGTCTGTTTAAGCGAGAGTTGTGACCTAGGCGGGTGCTTGACAGATCTATGCTCACTATAAATTTTATCATTTGCTATGTGTTTGTTTATTTAATTCTGATTAATTTTCTTATTAAATATTTATTTGTCAAATATGAAAAAAAAAAATTAATTAGAGTTATGTGAAAAAACACGTGACAAATGATAATTTATATAATAAATATACACCATAATTTATGATGGTAAGTAACAATGCTCTTAATTAAAATTCTCTCGGCGGCAAAGAAAAATACTGATCAAATTCCTATAGGGTTAGTCTAGCGGTGAAGATTAGACAGAATAATGAAGAAGCAGGTTTGGTCGAAGATTCAAAAACACTCTAATATAATTAAAAAATTAATAATAAGCATAAAAATTGACCATGTTGTTTTTTTATTTTTATGTTTTTTAAATTATAATTATTACTATTAAGGGGAGGAAAAAAAATTCAAAACTATTACAACAGTTTAGAAAATAGAGAGTTTTGAATCCGAAATGCATGGATGGAAATTCAACACTTTATCCACTAGAATATTGGATCGCATGCACCATGTCAAACAAATTATCAAAGTCTATTTCTACAAGACATATCAATCCTTGAAATTGAAAATTGTGGTGTCTTTATCAAATTATCGAAGTGTATTTCTACATGCATGAATAAGAAAATTGCAAATTGTAGTGCCTTTATAATTAATTTTCTTTTTCTATTTCACAATGCACTTCCTCCTAAATCCACTGTTCCTTTTGTTTTCCATGAAAAAGACTTGATATGGACTCGATGTACGTGAAAGGTACATATATACCAATAACTTAATAACAAAAATAACCCTTATTGCTAATTAAACCCATAGACTTACAATTGCGTGAGTTCGAATAAAACTATAAAAGGACCTACTTAGAGTTATTTGTTACAATCTTGTGAAGCCTACCCACCAACCAACATTCTGAAATTTTCATGCAAATTTTGAAGTACTCGAATTACATATGGCTGGAAAGAGAGAGTCTCAAGATCTTGGTGTTATAGTTCTTCTCCTTCTCCTGTTGAGTTTTAATCTTCTTGGAATGGAAGCTCGGCGATTAACCGATCATATAGGGATAACGGTTGGTTTGTCAGTTGGGATGATGAAGTATTCAGGACCAAGCAAAGGTGGTGGAGGACACAGAGGGAGGTTGCATGCTCGGATTATTCTAAATCAAATCAAAGACAACTCGGGTCCCAGTCCAGGACCATCATTATTCTGGTGCCAAAGCATACACCACTAGCTCACCTATTTTCATTTTACTTTTGTTGGATATGCTCGTCAGTTTATCATATTTGATATTGGTACAAGATGTAATACTTGTGTGATGGATTAATGTATTGTTAATAATTGTTGGAAGAAGTTCTCCATTCAAATCTTATAGACAACAGTTGTTGAGTCAAGAACAACATATATGTTGTTAAGTACAAGGGCAAAAAATTGGATTACATATAATGCATTTAATTACACTGATAACGTGTCTATTAATCCGTAAATAGAACGAGGAGAACTGAAGTATGGAGGAATTGAAGAGGAGTTGGATTAGAGAATCAGAATCATATATGTTAAAGTCGTTTATTATTATTATTATTATTTAGGGAAGGGGATATATTAAGCCAATTATTATTATTATTATTTTAACAAATGATATTATTTATACTAAGAGGAGGAGATACATTAAGCCTCGTAACACGCTAGCACTAAAATAACAAGCCCAACCACCTTTGGGACAACCACATATCAGTTTGAAGTTTCTTCCCACGATCTTTAAGTGTTTACGTATATGAAATGTGCATCCAAATACTTGAAGCTTTCATCTTATCACTACAAGAAAAATGAGCTTTGGGTACAAAACAAAGGACACAATTGAGAATTTTGTGTCTATTTGACCACCAAAAGGTTGAAACAGTTCTCATTCAATAGAGGGGCACCATAGATTGTGCCCATTGTAAAAAACAAATAGGCACAAATACATTATCTGACAGCTTTATTGAAAAAATGGACTCTAATATATTATTTGTGCCCATAGTTTACTTCTAAAGACACAATTCTTTGTTCTTTATTATTTTTTTCAAAAACTTGTGGCCCACATCCATCCAACACTCTTTTCTGCTTAACCCACCCACTTCTATCCAACTCTCTCTCTCTCTCCCCACCTTAACCCACTGACACCCTTCATATTTAACCCCATTATCTCTCCCTTCAACCCACCCACATACATCCAACTCTCTCCCTCTCCCTCTCTGGCTCTCCCTCTCCCCTTTAACCCACACACATCCTTCATATTTATCTCTTTCATATTTCCTTATTTTTAGTTATGTCTCTTCCCTCTTTGTTCTTTCTAAAACAACCAAACCGTACTCGCCGACCAAGTTTCGGCCAAAACTAGATCTCGACCCAATAGAGAAAAGTGATCCTCTCATGGTGAGCTTCCTATCTATGTAAGTGGGTTTCTTCAATTTTAACTTTTAGATTTGAAAAATTCTTGAGATTTAGGACTAATTCGGTTTTAACTTGGCATGTTGAAGATTTGGTTAGTGGTTTTGTTTGGGAGATTGAATTCAAGCTGAACTGTAAGAAAGTGGTTCAAATTCTTGGATTTAGGTAAGAACCCGAGAAACCCTAACCCTAAACGTAGCCCTCTTTCGATTTCTAAGAGCTTGACTTGTTTTTTGTGTGTTTTTATGTGAATTATTTGAAGGTTGGTGAGTTTATATAGGAAAATTTGAACTTTTTGCCTGAAATTTAAGTAGGTACAATTGTATGGAGGAATTGGTTAGAAGAGATTGTATGTGTACCAGATTTGGGTTTTTTTTCAAACCACACAAGATCTGAATTAGTGTTCTTTTTGCGGCTTGAGTTTATATATTTTCAAATATGAGTTATTGTTTATTGTTTATTTTCTGTATGCATGTCACATTTTACTCACTTGGAGACTCGTTCCTATCGTATAAAATTTTCATGTACCTCCCTGTCTCTCTTGCTCTATCAATTTTTGTAGTTCTACATTTGTGTGTTCTGTTTGTTATCAAATTTAATGAATTAGATCGATGGTTTTAATTTTTTATACTACCCATGACTTTGGCAATGAGAGGTCTAAATGCTGCATATATCATCCGGATTAGTTCGTTTGTGGAGCAAACAGAAAGATAATGTCATAACAATGTTGAATTGTTTTCTTGGATGGAGAGTTGATTGCCTTGTTTTTATGTGTTTGGTAATGCAGATATGGGAATGCAACTGTGGTGGAGAATACAGAGAAGATGGTAGGATCTTATCTTCCAGCATATAAGGGCAGTTTTTGGTTTTGGCATTTAAGATATTTAAGTAGGGTTTCTCTTGCAGTTGTAGAATTTGTTAATTTTGGAAGCATGAATTAAATGTTTGGGATTAACTTACAATTCTTGCTATCAAAAGCAATCAAAACCATTTTCTGAATCTAATGTTACAATGTTGTGCATTGTCATTGATAAGCATATTTTCATTATGATGAATTTTCAGTCTTTCTCAAAATTTCAATAACTAAAATTCATGTGGCATTTAGAGTGAATTTTGTCGGATTTGTCTCATTGCATTGGACTGATTTCTTGTACTGTCACCATGGCCGTTAATTTTTCCTTTTTAATCCTAACTGTTTTCGCTTTCAAGGAAAAGAGGTTTGTTCTTTGATGCCTTGCTGGAGAGCTGTGGCTTTGACAATTGGGGCAAATAAACCTTCACTTATGAAGTATGTTTGTTACTTGTTTCATTATTAGCAAATGAACATAAATTTAATTTGTTATCTTCATTTAACTTCTTGATGATCATGTTATGTTGATAATAAAAGTGCATGCAGAAGTGTGAAGATCGAATTTGAGTTTTCACTCTCCTTAAAACACTACGATGTCTAATAATGAGTATGTTTCTTACTATATATTACATTGGTACAACCTACAAGTACCCACTTGAGGGCTTTGTTGCAAGTTTTTAGCTGTAGTTAAGTGTTTAGGTTGCTCTTAGGAGAGACTAAACAGTGAGGAAACCTGCAGTCTTCAGAAATTAAAAAGCTCCATGAATCTTATCTTTCCGTATGGAAACATGAAAGACTTCTCTAAAGCTGAAAATTAGATTTCAAAATACTTATTTATTAGCTTGTGTGTTGCAGAACCTATAAGGTTCTTAGCAGTTTCTTTCTTTCTTAGAAATTAATGTCATAACAATGATGGTCCAAACTTTTATTGTTTTGTACATCTTGTTAGCACTAATGATGTTTTAGCTGCTTAGTTTAGTTGCATATTTTGTACATTGTAATTTGGTATAACAAAGTAGCAATGCATCACTGCTATTGAGTTCTTAATACCGATTGAAAGTTTTGGTCCTTGAACATGATTGGAAATAGGTCCTTTCATTTTTTTTTTTTCATTTTCACTTTCATTTGGATTTCAGGAAGATGATTGCACTATCCACCAAGTTGGAAAAAGGGGTGAATCTTTGATATGGCAGATCTGGAACTTTTAAGTATTGAGTTTAACTAACTCCTTTTTAGGCGTAATTTTGGACTTAATTTGTTTTGAATTCGACTATATTTGTTATGGCTTATGATGAGGTGCAAGGGTTGCTGGGGAAACTACATTTGTCAAAAAATATGTGCTTTCAAGTTTTATTGTATTAGAGATAAAATATGTAACATTACATTATGTATGTGAGATTGGGAATGTGTAACATTACATTATGTATGTGAGATTGGGAATGTGTTGTAGGTCTTTTCATTTTAAGAAAATTAAAAATTTTCATTTCCTTAATTTTAGTTTCAAACTTTGATTTTTTTTAATATTTAATTCATATTGGCACAATTACAATATGAAGTGTCATCATGGATGGAAAAAAGTGATCTGACAACCTTGTCAGAGAAACGGCACAAAAAGACCCTTATTTGTGTTCACCTCTCTGAGCACAAAAAACTATTGGTGCCCATTGATCAATGGTGACGCCCATAGAGGGCACAGACACAAAGAAAGTTGTTGCACTGTTGGTATTGGTCTATCAGCACAATTGTTGGTGCTTTTTGGCCTCAAAGGGCACAGATAATTTATTGTGCGCAGTGGCCCTTTTTGTTGTAGTGTATTTTGCTTGTTACTATTTATTTCTTTATTAACCTATGAAGTTTGAGTTCACCAATAATGATGGATGAACTGAAAGAAGTGAAGAGCTTTGAACCCCATATAAGTAGTTTTTGCTTAATGCTGATTCAATAATTAGACAATAACTATAAAAATAAATTAAAATAGAATAAAAGCATTAGGTGCTCTTGGATATGAATATGTTCCTGATAAATTCATGGCTCGTTTACTAATGAGGAATAGAATGGACGGAGATGGAATTGCACAGATTCAATCAATTCAAGTGTTTATTGATGATGTAGGAATCAAAATTCGGTTGGATCCCACCCCTTAACAGGAATCTGACTCTTGATATTGCCGGAGTTGAATTCTTGAATGGCCCAGTAACTCGGGCATGATATGGACCCACAAGACCCACAATCAAACATGCTCTGATACCATGTCAAATATTTAGAGAGACGAGTAATTGGTCCACTTCTAACCACACTGATATTGTCCCAACTCAACCACCTATATATTGCTAGGTGTTGTGTTTTACCGCAAAAGGCCTCAGTGTTATTAGGAGTGAAACCATACACTTATATCTTATATTTTAGTTTCCCAATTACCTAATGTGGGACTTATATTCAACACCTTTGTTTGTTGCTATGGTTTTTTCGATTTACTTTTACTTTTATGTTAATTTTTTTTTTCAATTATTGTCGATAGAAAAACTTTCTTTGACACATCTCAACCCGGAAGGTCTACCTCGACTCCGAATCGAATTGTGTTGGCCGATATCAGAAGGGTGACGAAGTCATAAAGTGTGGTGATGTAGAAAATATGAATAAATTTAAACCTAAAAGTGCCTAATACAAGAGTGCTCATGTGAGTGGGAATAAACTCATTTTGCACGTGATGTCAAAGTATAAGTAAAGTACGGTAAAGTATGATGAAAGTTATACCATCGAAGGTAACCACTTATACCAAGATTTGCCAAGAATCATCATCAAAGCGAAAACTCAGCACTAAAACTTGGAGGGGTGAAAAACAAGGGTGAGTGGGCTTAAAAATAAAGTTTTATGAAAAACCTTTTCAAAAACATAATACCCCTCGCCGTAAAACAAGTATAGTTTCCAAAATATACATAGCCGTAAAACAAGTACAGTTTCCAAAATATACATACTGCGTATAGTAAGAAAATACTTATCATAACTTGCAAAATGTCAAGAATTCAATATGGCACAATATTTCGTAAGTAAGCACATGATGTTCGTAATCACATAATCTTGCATAAGCAAACATATCATATCGAGTGCTCATCGATACATGCTGACACATGAGTTCATGTAGAGATATTCTGACATGAACAGGACTGGGTGTAACAATGATATACACTCTAGTACTAGACTGGTGCTATGCGTAGCACATATGAGTCCTAATTGCCTATAGCAATTTAGGACAGGACTGACACCTACAATGGATCCAAAGTGAGCATACGGTGCGATGTACATATACAAGTGAAAGACTGACCCTAACCCGGGCAAGTACTAACATCGGTGCAGCAAACGATGAGTAGATAACATAAATATAGTCAAGCCGCAATGATTCGATAATTCTAGTCAACATAATATTATTCATAGCCGTAAAATTAATTAAGGCATCCCGTAAGATTTATAGTGAATTCCTAATTCTCACCGTCATGTAATTTCCTATAAATGTTAATTTAATTACGACAATCATATATAAAAGTCATTATTAGATGTATGTATGGAAACTAAAAAAATATATATGTATTTATGTATGTATGTATGTATATATATATATATATAGACCTACTCACAGATACTTGTGAGGTCGCAGCTGTTCGAACTACGATAGATGAAGTCTTCGATAGTAATCGCACTTAAGCATAATATTGAGACCCATTAGTAAAACTCAATTAAAACATTTGAATTTGGATAAACGGACGATGGATTCAGAATCAGTGCGTCGCAATACGATAAAAATGGTCCTGGGTAATTTTCGTAAAAAGTCAACGAAAAGACCCTAAAAAGTCAACCGTCAACCCTAAAAAGTCAACCGAGTTGCCTCGGCAATCAACTATGTTAAAATTTGAAAATTTCGCTAATTAGATGTAAAAAAGGGACTTGGGGTGTCGAAATTAGCCTATGAGGGTTTTCGAGAAAATTTCAAAAAAGTCAACTAACGATCAACAGTTAACTTTAACAGAATATTTCATCCTCAGATAGAATATTATGTTAAAGTTAACTGGAAGTTAACGTAATATTTTAAGGGAATATTCCCTCCAATTTCATAAATGGATCTAGGCTGGATCTGGCCCACGGATCTGGGTTATGGGTCATGGGTCAACGACCCAAAGGTTTGGGCTAGGTTTGGGTTTAAGGCTTTCCTTTTTTCTTTTTTCTTTTTTAAATCTGGTCACCGGTTTTTGGAAAAACTCGGCCGGAGAACAAAACAAGGATCGATCAACCACAGATCTTCACTAAACCTAATCACCCAATATACCAAATCGAAGATCAAGGAACAAAGATTTGAAATGTACCATTGGGTTCCTCGGCCGTGGCCGGAGTTGGCCTGAAAAAGGGGTTGAAGTTGTGAGATCTCCACCAAAAAACTGGGAGCTTTCCCCCCGCGTTGTTTCTTGCACCAAATCATCGCCAACTCATACCAATAACTCAGAAAACAATCCAAAACGAGGATAAAAACATGATTTAAAGATGCTCGATCCTTAGCTAGTCAGAGATGGTCAAGAGTTCGCCCGTGGTCCATCGCGAAAGGGATGAATATCAACCTCTGCTACTGTGCAGAGAGTGAAATCTTAGTCTAGAAGCTCAGGTTTTCATCTATAGTACGGGTTGTGATGCTCGTCAGAGGGAGTGGCGAGTGGTGGTGTTGTGGTTATGGTTTTGGGGTGCTTGGTGAGAGAGTGACAATGAGTTGAGGGACGAGAGAGTAGAGAGAGGAAGAGAGTTAAGGGAAGAAAGGGCCAAGAGAGACAAGGTGAGGTGGCAGTAAGGGATAGGTCCCAAAGATCTGGAAGGGATAGGTCCCAAATGTGTGGTGGTGGTGTGATTACGAAATTGCCCTTTGCGTTCGTAAGTCTGTAAAATCTCAATCGTAACTTCAAAATCGATTCCGCTTATGCCTACACGTTCATATCATCGATTACTATACAAATACGCTAAAAGAATGAGTCAAAATTCTTGGCTCTAGGACATTTTCATCAAATCACTCTTTTAAAATTTATAAAATCGTAAAATTAGGTATAGGTTGCCATATTCTTCCCCTATTTTATAAAGACAAATTTGATTAATATATGTTAAATAAATTAAAACTTTACTAATATCAGGATGAAAAACTAATTTATGTAGAATAAGGACAATTTAGTAATCAAGCTAAATTTGATTCCGTTGAGGTGAATTAGTAAACAATTGTTTGAAATCAACTTCAATTCTAATAGTAAACAAACATTTTCATGAATAAATTTATTAGAAAAAAACTCAATTGAGTGGAGCTAGGGATATTTTTGGTCAATCATTCGAACCTATGACTGAGATATGTCGTTTACGACACACACATGACATTAATGTCTTTCTAAAAACTCCAACCGAAAGGAAATAGTTTTTGAGTTCAGAGATTACCAGCTATTCCAGCGGTATCCACATATTAAAATATAAGAGGAAATTATATATTTTTTCGTGTCTCTTCATTTATGTTCTTACACATGGAATTACTGGATCTGAATACTGGACATTTGGAAAAATTTCTCTCTTAAGGGCTAAGTTCCCAATCGGAGAGTTTTAGGTTAAAAGACCTCAGCTAACGTTGAGTAGTGAAGGCAGTAGATAACTGGGTGCTCACTAATTATAGAAAAAATTAATTAGTATCTCACTTTGCCATTCAGTTTTGTACATCTTTTGTTATGAAAATATATTAACCTTCCAAAGAAGCTAGAGAAAAGATTTTTCTTACCTAATTTGCACATGAATATTTCATTTCTTATACCTTCTTGGTAGGTGATGCTAGAGGTGTGAGATTTTCTACTGATTATAGCTGATTTAATACTATAAAAGCTGATCATTGGATTTCATTTTTTAATAACATAAGCCTAAAAGGATAAGGAGATGCCACTACAAAAAGACATTAGAAATGGAACAATAATTACTTAATTTGTCACTCACTACCAAAATGGCAAGAGTAGTCCCAAGTTCTCAAAGCTATGGTACTCAATTTCTTTTTCTCCCTTTGAGTTTTATCCTTCTTGAAATCGAAGCCTGACCATTAATTAAGTACCTCCGAATTTTCATATGGAATTAAGCCTAAGAATCCACCTAAAGATTCATCGCCAAGCCATGGAGGAAACAACAACGGTCCATCATTAAGCACCTCCAAATTTTCATATGGAATTCTGCCTAAGAATCCACCTAAGGATTCGTCTCCAAGTCATGGAGGAAACAACAATGGTCCGTCGTTAAGCACCTCCAAAATTTCATATGGAATTCTGCCCAAGAATCCACCTAAAGATTCATCACAAGGCCATGGAGGAAATAACAATGGTCGGTCGTTAAGCACCTCCAAAATTTCCTATGGAATTCTGCCTAAGAATCCACCTAAATAATCATCGCCAAGCCATGGAGGAAACAACAATAATGGTCCATCGTTAAGCCCCTCAATAACGGTCCACCTAAAGATTCAGCACCAAGCCATGGAGGAAACAACAATGGTTTGTTGTTAAGCACCTCCAAATTTTCATTTGGCAATTTGCCTAAGAGTCCACCTAAAGATTCATCGCCAAGTCATGGAGGAAACAACAATGGTGCATCCTTAAGCACCTTTAGATTTTCATTTCATAATAAGCCTGAGAATTTACTTGTTGCTTCGGGCCATGGAGGAAACAAAACCCCGCTCTTAAGCACCCCCAAGTTTTAAATTTTAATCTTTAGGTGGTGAACATTACTACCATCTTTAGATATTGTCATGTGTTATGTTAACAATGACTAATAACTTTTAATTAATATAATAAATATTATAGTAAATATTTATATCTATGTGGTAGGGCTGTCATTGAGATTTCGGGGGCCTTGTGTGAATTTATAAAAGGGACCCTTCTTAAGACAATCTTTAAAAAAAAAATTGAACTTCGTGGTTCTTTTTCTTTAACAAAAAACCTATCAATAACTCGTTTTTTAGACGAGTCAGTTGTTCAACTTTTTTCCTTTGGCGTTTCAAGTAGCTACATAAATATTTTTTTACTTGGTGTCATCTTTTATATCTCAAACAATATCACAATTAAATTATACTAGGTCTAAACAATAAAACCTGATAGTTCGGAATGCATGTGTGCCTAATGGTTTCTGTTTACTGCTTTGCCCTAAAAAGCACAAAAGGAAAAAAATCATTATAAAATAAAAATACCTAAATCTTCTAATTCCAACTTAATATACTTGAACTAGTAAATATCTTACTTTAATCGAAATCTACACCACACCACTTCAATTGTCTTTGTGATTTGGAAAATTTTCTTCAATGACATGAAATTATGAATTTAGGGTTTAATGGTTTGTGTAAAAAAAAGTAGTGAGAAGGGGAGATACATAAGAAGCAGGAGAGGGGGTGTCTGGCGTGAGAGAGAGAAGTGGACCATGACTCTTGGAGTGAGAATTGAGAAACATTATGAGGAATATCATTATTTTTATAATTTTTATAAAATTTCTTACGATTTGGTGGTTTATGTAGGCATTCATATAGCTTGTGGGCCCATTAGGATTTTTATATTTTTTCTTTGGTTCGGATTAGTATTTTTATTTATATAAATAATATAATATTATTTCATAGGATACCCGATTAGATAGAAAACTATTTTGGAAGCCCCCGAAATTCTGGGACCCTGTGCCATGGAACCGGTAGCTCCCCCTCAATGTGGGCTCTGCTATGTGGCTATCCATATTCATAATCAGTTGTTACTTAGTCCTTATCGTTCTTTCTTGAACAAACGATACTATTTACATTGGGGGAGGGGAAACTAAAGTCCGACAATAGGCTAGCAATAATGTTGCTCAAATTCGCAAATATTGTTAAGGGGGTGGGGGGTTGTGGTAGGGGGAGCTAAAGCCTCATAATGGGCTAGCAATAACATTGTTCAAATTCGCCTTTAGCGAGAATCGAACTTAAGACCTCACGCTTACAAGTGAAGATGAATACAACTAGACCGTAATTCAAATTGTTACTTAATCCTTTTGATCATTGATATAGATTAGAGACAATTGGGCTTCTCCTCTAAGTTACTCTTTCCTATATAATGGGGTCTAAAGATAAGACACACCTTGATTTCTCTTCCCAATTTCTCTCATTTCTCTCTCTATAATTTATTCCCAACAAGTTATTAACACAATTACACTCTTAATTTTAATTTTTAAATAAATAGATAAGAGAACGACATGCATACCACACGGACATAATTATACATGTTTTGGGAATCATAATCTTCTCTCATTTGCAGTCCATGATTACATTAGACTCTTATGTTTTACTTCTATTTTTTTTTTTTAAAGATCTTGTATATTCTATTATCGTACATGTGTATGCAAATTTCTTCCTTGTTTGTGGACAAAAATGCACCTACAAAAACAATTAATACCTTAGGTCAAGGCCAAGAGCCTCACACGCCCACGATGAATTGGGGGGGGGCTTTGGCCGAAGAACCTCTGATGCCAAAGTTAGAATTTTGAGGGAAAAGTGTTTGGAGAATTTAGAGAATTTTGCAAGAGGATTCAACTTAGGTTTTTGGAGAAAATGAAGTGGTATTTATAGGGGTATGGCCGACCCTATTAGGAGAATGAGGACCGGCCATATGAGGTATTTTTGGTGTTAATTACAATCAATTAGCTAATTAATAAATTAATTGAGTAATAAATCAATTAATTAGCTAATTAATATAATTTGAAAGAAATAATTTAGGAGTTACCTTGTGAGGAGGATTTGATGAGGATGGATGAAATATGTTTTGAGTAAATACCTATTTTGATCACTTTTGACCTTGATTGAGTGATGATTGTCCGCTGCTTACTCGTAGAAGCTTCGGTGTGCCTCGAGGGTAATTTTGTCTTTTTCTTTTTTTACCCTAGAATCCACATGTCGCCTCCATATTTTTCTCGATTATTTTTGGCTCCGCAAATGCACCCCACACTTGTTGGGCTGCTCGCAGGAAAAGGCAACAGGTGCAAAGACTTCTTGCTTTAGAAAACATTGGATTGTTTCCTATTTTGATGTTGATTCTCTCTTGAATTGAAAATTAGATCCTTCTAGGAAAGGGAAATAAATTTCTCTCAAAACCTATTTAAGTCTACCTTAAGTAGATTATTAAATCAACTTTGGAGAGCGATTTATTTTTCCCTACAAGAGAGAGAAAGCTTAGAGAATATTTGTTCCCCCTCCTCTAGCAATCTTCTACATCTTGCCCGTGCAAAGGATCGTCTTTCGTTGCTTGCTTCGTCTTCACGCCACTTCAAGGTAAGAAAAATTTTATTTTATTTGTCTTCTTAATTTTTTAGGAGCCTCGAGGCTTGAAATTTGTCTTGACAGGGGTTAAGAATGTATGAAAATGTGGCTGAAAGGACACGACACAGTTGTTGCCGTGGGGTGGCTCCGTGGGTTTAGCACAGTAGTGGCTCAACTCGGGCCTGACAGGGGTTTGTGTGCTGCTGTCTGGGCCTCTGTGCCTAGGCCGGGAGGCCTGATGCCTTTTTTTTAATACTGGGCTCAGGCCCGTGTATGAGAGGATATGGAGTGGGCTACGGGCCGCTAGGTTTTGCTCGCTTAAGCTGTCTTGGGCCTTAAGCTGCTTTCCCTTTTTTTTTTTTTTAATATTAGGCTCGGGCCTGTGTATGAGAGGAAATAGAGTGGGCCGCGGGCTGCTGGGTTTGGTCCGCTTGAGCTGTCTTAGGCCATAAGCTATTTTCCCTTTTTTTTTCTTTTTTTTTTTCCGCTGGGCTTGGGAGAAGAGAAAGAGGCATAAAGGCTTTCTTGGGCCGTGAAGTAGGCCCCACCCTTTTCTTTTTTATTTTTTTTTTCAAGCAGCCGTCTAACGAATTTTCTTCGCATCTTTGTAGAATTTCCTCAAGCATGTCTTCCTCGAGCCATAAGAATAATGATGGTGTGATGCCATTGTATTGTCAAGGCGGGTCTTTAAGCAAGGTTGGCTACTTCAAGGCACCTCACTTCAAAATTAGCTTCGATGACTTGTTTAAAAACTTCCTTAAGGCGTATAGGCATGTTATTCCGTCAGGAGTGTATGTGAAGCGTGTCAAGGATGGTAGTAGCCATGAGCCATGTGGTGGGGCTCGGAGAGCCATCAAGTTCAACCCCTACTATTTGTGTTAGGGTTTACTTTTCCTATGCTGCGTTTCTTCCAAGAAGTGCTCTGCTCCATGAAATGTGCCCCCGGTCAATGTTCTCCTAATGCGGTCTGTGTGATGGTGGGATTCCTCAATCTAAGCTGATTCTTTGACTTAGATATAACCGTCAATGAATTTTGGTACTTCTTTAACATAGGCCACATCGAGGAAGTTGGACAGCTATGATCTCACCATAGGCTCTTCAATCATTCAAGCAAGGAAGATCATTATTTGGCCAAGGAGACTTTGGAGATAAGTGGAGAATGAGAGTCTGATTCTTCCCCTGAGTTGTGTGTTCCAACGATCTTCATATCGAGTAAGTAGGCTGCTTAATCTCTCAACTGCTTTGTATTTATGCTAAGTTGCTCTTCAATTTTGTGATTGTCTCCCGTTACTTTTGCATATTCAGAATTTGGCTCAACTTTATGACTTCTCCAAACATGAAGAGAGTGCATGTCGTTCTAGGTATCCCTTCTGAGTATAGTGAGTGGCGTTGGCTACTTAGTCATTTTCTCCAGGAGAAAGGTGGGTTGCCTTTAAGGTGGGTTCCCCACCTGCTCAAGAGACACCGGTTGAGAAAAATTAAAGACTTCTTCCGCTGCGCGAACCTACTCCCAAGCTTGTGATTAACTTAACTTTTCCTAAGGGTAAGAAGAATGAAGCTACTAGATCCATGCCAATGACTTCTACTGTTCCAAAGGTGGCTAGTTCAGTTGTTGATAGGATTGCTCAGCGTAGAAGTTCCTATGTGCCTTCAGTGCCGAAATTTATGCCAAAATGTCCGTCTGGGGCTAAGTTTAGTTCACCTTTGAAGAGGTTTGCTACTATGAAGAGTAACAAGGTGCATTTGCCTGCTAAAATGGCGCCAAAACCCGTTCCTTCTATTGCTAAAACCGATTCATCTACTGAGAAGAAAGAGACTGCTCGTGCGGGTAGTTGTGAGAAATCCACCAAGTCTGTTTATGGGGAAGCTGCTGAAATTTATATGCTATTGAGACCAGATCTGCTCGAGGACATGAATGTGTGTGCCAAATTTATTGATGGCATCAAGGGGGTTATTGGCCCTAGTTCTTTTGTGAAGCATACGACTTAGTATAAGAGGACTGCTCTGCTTGCTATGATGCAGAAAACAGCGATTCTAGTAGCCGAGTCTATGTTCCTAGATCAAGAGGATACCAAGGCTGCCAAAGAGGTGGCAAGAACCGTGGTAGCTGAAGCTTACTCCTAGGCCTAGAAAGTCAAGAAGTTGGAATCCGAGCTTGCTACTTTGAAGAGGTATAATATTTCTAACCCCACTTCTCTACAGCTTGAGACCGCTCGCCAAGAGATCGTGGATTTGAAAACTAGGCTTGACGCGATCCAAGTAAAGTATGAAAGTGCAGAAAATGAGATCGAGTGTTACATACCTCAGATTCAAGACCTTGAGCGTGCCGTCTTTGAGCTCCATTCCACTGCTTAAACAAAGGATGAAGAACTGATCGCTGCTTACAACCAAGTGATCCACTTCAAGAAGGTCGTTGATAGGCTTGAGCCTCAAGTGTTGGAACTCCAAAGTGCTTTGAAGATCAACGACATTTTGAATAAAGAAGTGGAAGAGCTACAGCGAGTCCATGCTTGTCTGCTCAAGGAGAATGAGCAGTTGAAAAGTGAGAAGGCTAGGTTTGAGGCTTTGCTTACTCAGAGTCAAGATGATTTCTACAAGCTAGGTTATGCATACCATTTCTTTAGGCGGCCGTTTGACTTTAAGTTTTCTGGTTCGAGACATTCTCTATTTCTCTTGAAGACTTGCTTGCCTTTACTTTTGAGGCTTTTATTGGTGAAGTAGTCGGAGAGGTTGGTGCCCAGGCTGAGGCAACTGGGGGTGAAACGCCGGATGGTGCCATTGCTGAGAGCGTCATGGCTGCTGAAGGTGTGGCGACAGAATAGTTATTAGATGTCCAAGCTGCTGAAGAGTAGTCTTCTAGGTAGCCTTTAGGATTTTCTTTGTTTTCCTTGTTGTTTTTGCTTTGCTTGAACTCCTTTGGTCTTTGCTAGTTGTTTATCAATTTTACTAGAAAATTGAATAAACTTGTTTCTTTCATTTTTCTCCATCTTTGCTTCTTTTGTTCATGCCCTAACACTTAGACTTTATAGACCAGTGGCAGACGTGCTACTTTTCTATAAGCAGACAGGCCGGCGTAGCCTATGTAGTCGTAGGTATTGGTGTAGAACTTTGCAAAGTTGTTAGCCATAGGGTTGGCAGCCAGTCGTTTTACTTATAGAAGCTGACAAGTCCGCGTAACCACTAGGTTGTTAGCCTTGACTTTCTCTAATTATGTAAGTTGTGTAGCAAGTATCACAACACTATACGACTTGGTGTAGGTCATTCTACACTTGGTAGAGGTTAAGATTATCGACTACGTAACATATCGATAGTGAACAAAGCTTCGTATATGCACGCTAGCCTATTTAATGTTTCATAAGAATGTGTGGTTGAATAAGTCTAACGCGCCTTTACTGCTTAAAGGGCAAGTTGTAGGCAGTCTTCCAGAAACCGTAGGCTACCTTAGTGCACTCGGTAGTAGTTTTAGGGTTCTAGGGCAGCCGTCCATAGGGGTACTACATTATGTGCCCCCTCTGTCTTTAGGGCTCGGTTCCTCACGGATTAGGCCAAGAGACCCAAAATCCTTCAGTTAGCTAGGTGATGCGAATTTTAACTTAACACACAAATTAAACCCTCTTGTTGTCAAATTGTAGTATAAATGCAAGTAAGGATCGTTCTAAACCGGGGATTAGGAGGGCTTGCTAAAACCTCTAAACTGACTTAAAAACATATAAACAAAGTTAAAAACACTAAACTAGACTCAAAGAACTTAAAACAAACTCAAAGGACTCAAAACAAGCTAAAAACGCTCAAATCTGCCTAAAAACACAAACTGGGCAGATTTGGACTCTAACACACTTTTGGGACACCTAAAAACACAAATCAAAACAGATGTTGACTAATAAAACACTTTAAAGTAAAGGGGGTTTTGGTTTTGACGAATTTGAAAACAAAAAAAGTAAATTAAAGAACTAATGAAATCTGCACGAATTTGAGTAAATTGAATGGATGGAAGGCTAGCTAGGAGGTTCTTCTCCACACATGACATACTTGCACATAAACCAATTTTCAGTTGTTCTTTCGATCAATTATGAAACTCAACACCCCAGGTTAATTAAGTCCGCTTAAATTAACCTTCAAGTTCTCCTTAAGTTATTGAATTGGATGGGAAAACGCATACAACAATTCAAGCATTCTTCAAAAGTTCTTTACGTGAACAGCACAATAAAGATACAATCAAAGATCATTAAGCATTATGAAAACTATAAGTATTGACAAGGCATTCATTACTATGATAAGCATGAAACTCCTGCCAATAATTTATTTAACGCGATCGTTTATAAGCGACCTCCACTACTTGTGAATATAAGTTTGTAACTATTAGGTGAAACTCCCTTATACTCTAGCATCATATTCATGCATGCAAACTAAGTGTGCACTCTTAATAAACATACAAGAATAAGTTATCAATCAAGCAGTTAAACAAATTGAATTCACAACTTATGAAATCATAACTGAAAGTAATCAAATCATATTGCAAGCATGAACATGGTTTCGAATTCCCCCCCTAGCTAAGGGGGGTTTAGTTCCTCATACTCACAAAGCAAAGATAAACAAATTTAGACATTGACAACAAAAGAATGAAAACACCTAAAAACGCTCCAACAATCCAACTTGAATGGCAAGCATGTCCAAGGGTCCTCCTTCTTTTCTTTGTTGGGCACAAGGTGTGGTTTAATGGATGAGTGGTAAATTATGGGGGTGGATGGATATAGGTGAGTTATGGTGAAGGGTGGATGGGTGGATTGTGTTCTCTTGGCCAAGGAATGAAAGTGTAAGTGTATGGAGTTGTGAGATGTGAATGTAGTGTCTGTAATGGGTGTAGTGGATGGATGTTTGGTAATGAGTGGATGTAATGGGTGTAGTGCGTGAGTGTTGTGGTAATGAGTGGATGTAATGGGTGTAGTGGATGGATGTTTGGTAATTGTAGGTCAACACACTTGCACACAAACATGCTGATTTCTAGCCTTCAAATCTTGAAAAACGTCTATCCTCATGTCTCCATGCTTGCACTATCCAATTTTGGCCCAAAAATGCTCCAAAATGATCCAAATAGCACTTTGTTGCTAACTTTGTTATTTGAACCTGCAAACACACGAAAATAGCTTAAAGTACTAAAATAACTAGAATTAAACTAAGTAAATGCCAAGAAACAAGCTAACTAAGTTGCATAAATATATTCCTATCAAATTCCCCCACACTTAGCTTTTGCTAGTCCTTGAGCAAAACAAAAGAAACAAAACGAAACAAAACAAACAAAACACAACCTAACCTTCCAACTTTTGCCTCAAGGATTTCCAATGCACATGACATGTTAAAAATCATCATTCCCACAGATTTTGGTTATCTTCACACTTGAGCACGAACTTAATCACAGTCACTACTTACTAGTTCACAATTAACCAATTAAAACAATGTTTTGAATGTAGTAACATGCCTTAGAGAATTTGCTCAATTCCTTACAAGATACTCTCTATTTTCACACACATTTTCTGACTGCACACCCTACACTAGAGACTGGGACTCACATATGTTATAACAAAGGAAGCAATTTTCTGGAGTTATTAAGCATGTTTAGATATGATCTCATGAATGGTATGCTACTACTTAGATGCGAGAACCAGTGACACCATATGCTCATACCAATTTCAAACTCCACAAATTGAAACGCACAACACTCAAGATTGAAGTCAAGGGTTGTAACAGGGCTTGGGGGTAATGGCTAACAAAGAAAGGATAGGAATAACAAACGTTCTTAAAGCGATAGCAAGCAAAGCAATGAAATAGACACTTGGAATTCACTTTAGAATGCAGAATCAACTTTTACATACAAAAGGAAGATTCATGCAACACTTAGGGCCGAATTCAATGTTTTGAACCCTTTTTTAACAAACAACACTTTAGAGCTCTTTTTCATACTTTTTTTTTCTTTTCTCTACCCGTGCCTTATTAAGGACTTTGGCGCACACACACACAAGAATCACTTCCCCCCACACTTGCTTTCTGCAATACATTGATAAAAAAGGAGTTCATTTTAAGTCATGCTTTACTATGCTTCAAGAACAAGTGCATGGTCCTAACACTAGGCTAGGTAAGGATAGTGTGGGTTAACAAAGAACATAGGCTTAACAAGGCTCAACGGGGTTAAACTTAAACACATAGTGAAATAGGGGCAAGGCAATTTGGCTTTGGTGGTCACTACACAACTTCATCTTGAATATGTGTTATGCAAATCAATAGCATGCTTTGAATGAAATAGGCATAAGTTCTAGCATTTGGAACTAAATGATGAAACGCCTTCTAAGTAGAAACCAAGCAAAGAATAATGAGATCATGCAACGACTTTAGAAAACAATGATGCATAGATTATTAACTCTCCAAATAAACCTTTAGGCCAAGTCTCACAAGGTTGCAGCGTTCATTTGAGTTTCTTCTTTCAAGCATGTTACAAAAACTGATTTTTCCTTTATGATTGCATGTGAATTCATAAATTATAACCACAACCAAGCATACACCAAAGAGTAAACCAAATTTTCATCCATGTTTATAACTATCTTTAACAGTTATGTAATTAAAAACCAAATCCTCATCATTGTGTTGGAAGGTACCCTAAGACACAAACAAACACACAAAAACAACTCTTTTTGGGTTTTTTCAAAACAATTTTTCAAATTTTTATGTGATTTTCGGATTTTTATGTCAAAACACATTAAAACACTCCAAAACAACATAAAAACACTTAAAAACAGCAAGGAACAACACTAGAAGTAATGTGTGATAAACTCCCACGAATTTCATGCAAAACAACTTGGTTACCCCCCACACTTAAATCGAACATTGTCCTCAATGTTTCAAGCATAAACTCACACAAACAGAAGCAAACAATCAAACAAACAACGAATAAACATGACAAGTATGGCAAAGTAAAAACCAGACAGAGTAGAGTTTAAGAACGCAAATCTGGTTTTGGAGATAGATGGTCTTGTTGTCTTTCCACAGCTTTGATCTCGAACTGGTTCGGAATTCTGAGCGAGAGTTCCTTGGTTTCAAATCAGACTCCTTCTGCTGGGTTGATTTGATTGTGCAGTCAGCATTCTTCTCTGCTTGTTTCTTCTGCACGGCAGGCAGGCACGAGGTAGAGGTGTTGGTCTGTTTCTTTCTTCAATCTTTCCAAGTACCCACCTCTTGCTTTCTTTCTCCTTGTCCCTAGCTGAGGATGAATTGGCAAATTGTCTCCACATGCTTCGAGGTATCATTTTCACTTCCCTTATCTGTTCCCCAGGCAGATGTGGTAGACGAAGAAGAAGCATAAAATGATGAAGATGAGTACTCGAGAGCAAGGCTAGGTAAGTAATCAGGAAAGGGTTCCAGGCAGTCGGTTCCAGATCGGAAGATTGATACCAAGTGATGGCTGATTGCTCTATTTCTCCTTGTCCCGCAGATGAAACAACGACAAGGAGAAGGACAAGGAGAAAGCATAATATGAGATACTCTTGCTTTCAACCTTCATGATATGAAATACTTTTTCTTTGGCTGAGTTGTTAGCAGAGGTACCCCAAGGAATAAGGAACACTGAGTGACTCGAGAGGCTTCGTTGGGAAGGTATTCTCGGAGATGATGGAAGGTTATGTATGTCTGCCTTGCTATGGAGGGTGAAGGTCGACATTTATAGGAAATAATAACCGGTACTATTCTTTCACTCTTGTTGGCAACCGTTGGATGATTGAACAGTAAACTTCACGTGCTTTCTACTTCACCAGAAATCTTCGACAGATTGCCCATAATTTTCGCAAGGCTGAGTGTGTATGTGACAGATGCTGACACGTCTGGATAAAGCTGATGCCTTTTCGATATCTGGAATCGGCGCTTCGACAAACTGCCCGTGATTTCCGCAAAGCTGAGTGTGTATGTGACAGGCGCTGACACGTCTGGAAAAGAAGATGCCTCTCTGATTTCTGAGCTCGCCTCTTCGAGTTCTGAGCTCCGTCGAGTGCAGAGGTTGCATGTGACAAGTGCGGACAAATTTGGAAAAGAAGATTGGCCTGTGGTTTTTGAGCAAGCCCAGCTTTTGAGAAAGCTAGCGCCTCTTCGATTTTTGAATTGGCCTATTCTATTTCTGAGATCACCTCTTCGATCTCTGAAATCCCGTCGAGTGCTGATTTTTATAGAGGTATGCAGTATGTTTCAAAGCATACTTGAATTTATACTTGAAGAAACTCCCTTCTTGCACTTCTACGATCTTGACTTGTCTGACCTCTTCTTTCTTCAACACCTTTGAAAATGTCTGGCCCTTCCGACCGTCGTTTTGACTTGAACCTTGGTGAAGAGGCATCCATGCCTTCTTCAGACAACATATGGCGCCCATCCTTCATATCCTCTACTGGTCCTCTTACCATTGGGGATTCGGTAATGAAGAATGATATGACCACTACGGTGGTAGCCCGGAACCTTGTCACTCCCAAAGATAACAGACTACTTGCCAAATGGTCTGATGAGTTGGCTGTTAAGGATTCTCTGGCTCTCAGTGTGCAGTGCGTAGGTTCCATGTCTAATATGGCCCAACGCTTATTTGCCCGAACCCATCACGTTGAATCATTGGCGGCTGAAGTGATGAGTCTCAAGCAGGAGATTAGAGGGCTTAAGCATGAGAATACACAGTTGCACAGGCTCGCACATAACTATGCTACAAGCATGAAGAGGAAGATTGACCAGATGCAAAAATCTGATGATCAGATTTTACTTGATCATCAGAGGTTTGCGGGTTTGTTTCAACAGCATTTGCCTTTGTCTTCTGGGGCTGTACCGCGTAATGAAGCTCCAAATGATCAACCTCTGATGCCTCCTCCTTCTGGGGCTCCGCCGACTGCTGAGGCTCTGCCGACTATTGAGACTTCTCCTAAGCAACCTTTGTGAAGGCTCTCTCTTGTATTTTTCTGCTTAATGTTCCTTTTTTTTTTATGAAAATGAATGTAAAATACCTTGCATATTTGTCAATGTTTCAAAAATAAACCCACACAAAAAACAATTAAACAAACAACAAATAAAAATGACAATCATGGCAAAATAAAACTACAGAAAAGGGAAGGTTTTTAGGAATGCAAAACCAATCGTGGAGCAATTAAAAAATCTTCCTTATTTGAATACATGGGTTGCCTCCCAAGAAGCGCTTGCTTTAACGTTTTCCAGCTGGACGAAATTCCTTCTAAACTTGGATAAGGCCCATAGCATGGAATTGAGCCTTGATTGGAAGGTGATACTTGATGTGATCCGGCAATGGTTTGAATTCTAGTGTAGGTGCCTGAATCATCAAAATCAGCAAGTTAGTATATAATAAAATCGAAGTTAAAGAAGATGGCTTACTTGCTTGGTCCAACACAAACTCAATTACGAACACCACATCAGGGATATGGGACTTGGCCAGATTTGGTGTTTTGAGAGTTATGACTTTTCCTGTGTCATAAAATCCAACTTCTTTGGGAATTTTTGTGTCAAGTGTATCTTTTTTGATAAATTCTAGACATTCCCCATCCACTTCTTGCTTTTGATTCTTTGGAAAGGTTTCGAAGATGCCTTTCTCACCTTCTTCTTCCTTGGATTGCATGATCCTGCAAGGAATAAGGACATTTGGTGAAACGGGGTCAAGACAAATTGAATTTAGGCTTACCTTGGTTGTAGTGGACGGCATAGAGGGCATATGGGGCTGCGGCAAGGGTGGTTCTTCCCTTGTCTTGGCCTTGTTATTCTCCTCTTCTTCGAGCAGCAGCTGTTCATCCATGTTTTGGCTTGGTTTGGATGTCTTGGGTTCACCTCCAACCTCTATAGCACTTCCCAAAGTGATAGCATCATGGATTTCAAAATCTTACTTCAAATTTTCAATAGTTGAGTTGGAGAGTTCACTTTGCTCTTGAATTTGTGCCATGAACTTCATAATCTGCCCAATTTGCTTCTCCAATTCACCCGTCGTCTTGGCTTGATTTTGCATCTTTTTGTTTCGATTTTCTACTTCCTGGTTTAAAGAGGTGAGTAACTTATTAAACATATCATTATCCAAAGACGTACCTGAATTGAATTGGGCAGATTGTTGTGGTGGCTGTGATGGTTCATATGGCCAGTGATAAAACTCATCTGATGGCGACAAATATTATTCTTGTTGTGAGCCCTGCGTCAACGAGGTTAGTACATCAAGAATTTCATCATAACTCATAGGCATACTTGAATTTGATTGGAATTGTTGTGGAGGAGATTGTGGTGGCTGTATAGGTCTTAAATAGAATCCTCTTTTTGCTACCAATATCCATCTTGTTGGAATTGTTGAGGTTCTCCCCACATGTAATCTGAATAATCTCTCCAATCCGAATTGTAAGCGTTGGAAAACATGTTGTTCCATGATTGGCTATGGCCTTGATAACCCCAAGCATCTTCATTCGTAGCGAATTGAGAACATTGATGAGTTGGATATCCTTGCCCATAGGACACACCATATGTAGGGACACTTTGCATTGTGGTCCTTTCGGGATATTGTGACAATTGAGAAGTAAGTTTCGCCAATTGAGCGTGAATGGTATCAAAATCCATGTCTTACTTCTCTAGTACCTGAAATCAAGGAAACAAAACTAAATCAAATATCAAAAGTAAAACAAAAAAAAAAAAAAAAAAAAAAAACACAAACAGAAACAAAGTCAGTAACTAAAAACAAAAGACACGAAAATATACAAAAAGAAATAACAAGGAATTAGCAAAGTTGCTAATCCCCGGCAACGGTGCCAAAAATTTGATGCGAATTTTAACTTAAAACACAAATTAAACCCTCTTGTTGTCAAATTGTAGTATAAATGCAAGTACGGATCGTTCTAAACCGGGGATTATGAGGGCTTGCTAAAACCTCTAAACTGACTTAAAAACATATAAACAAAGCTAAAAACACTAAACTAGACTCAAAGAAATTAAAACAAACTCAAAGGACTCAAAAGAAGCTAAAAACGCTCAAATCTGCCTAAAAACACAACCTGGGCAAATTTGGACTCTAACACACTTTTGGGACACCTAAAAACACAAATCAAAATAGATTTTGACTAATAAAACACTTTAAAGTAAGGGGGTTTTGGTTTTGACGAATTTGAAAACAAAACAAGTAAATTAAAGAACTAATGAAATCTGCACAAATTTGAGTAAATTGAATGGATGGAAGGCTAGCTAGGAGGTTCTTCTCCACACATGAAATACTTGCACATAAACCAATTTTCAGTTGTTCTTTCAATCAATCATGAAACTCAACACCCCAGGTTAATTAAGTCCGCTTAAATTAACCTTCAAGTTCTCCTTAAGTTATTGAATTGGATGGGAAAGCGCATACAACAATTCAAGCATTCTTCAAAAGTTCTTTACGTGAACAGCACAATAAAGATACAATCAAAGATCATTAAGCATTATGAAAACTATAAGTATTGACGAGGCATTCGTTACTATGATGAGCATGAAACTCCTACCAAGAATTTATTTAACGTGATTGTTTATAAGCGACCTCCACTACTTGTGAATATAAGTTTGTAACTATTAGGTGAAACTCTCTTATACTCTAGCATCATATTCATGCATGCAAACTAAGTGTGCACTCTTAAAAAACATACAAGAATAAGTTATCAATCAAGCAGTTACACAAATTGAATTCACAACTTATGAAATCACAACTGAAGGTAATCAAATCATATTGCAAGCATGAACATGGTTTCGAATTCCCCCTAGCTAAGGGGGGTTTAGTTCCTCATACTCACAAAGCAAAGATAAACAAATTTAGACATTGAAAACAAAAGAATGAAAACACCTAAAAAACGCTCCAACAATCCAACTTGAATGGCAAGCACATCCAAGGGTCCTCCTTCTTTTCTTTGTTGTGGCACAAGGTGTGGTTTGATGGATGAGTGGTAAATTATGGTGGTGGATGGATATAGGTGAGTTATGGTGAAGGGTGGATGGGTGGATTGTGTTCTCTCGGCCAAGGAATGAAAGTGTAAGTGTATGGAGTTGTGAGATGTGAATGTAGTGTCTGTAATGGGTGTAGTGGATGGATGTTTGGTAATGAGTGGATGTAATGGGTGTAGTGGGTGAGTGTTGTGGTAATGAGTGGATATAATGGGTGTAGTGGATGGATGTTTGGTAATTGTAGGTCAACACACTTGCACACAAACATGTTGATTTCTAGCCTTCAAATCTTCAAAACGTCCATCCTCATGTCTCCATGCTTGGACTATCCAATTTTGGCCCAAAAATGCTCCAAATAGCACTTTGTTGCTAACTTTATTATTTGAACCTACAGACACACGAAAATAGCTTAAAGTACTAAAATAACTAGAATTAAACTAAGTAAATGCCAAGAAACAAGCTAACTAAGTTGCATAAATATGCTCCTATTAGTAGGCCTTGAAAAAGATCATTGTCACTACTTCTAGGAATCCTCACGCAAGCCATCGTGCATTTAGTTATACTAGGGCAGCCCAGCTTATCCACGTTTAGATATTCGGAGTGTGGAGTTTATCCTTCCACTTTGGATAACAGACCAATGTGGGTGTCAGGGAATTGGTTTACCCTATTATATTGGAGAGCATGGTTGGTCCCTCGGAGGGGTGCAATTCCTGTGGTAAGTCCCTAAGAATGGTGCAGTATTCTTTTGAAGTGCAGGAGTGATCAATTGTTGTAGACATGTAGTCGATCCAAGTTGTAAATTACTTCTGAATTACTCATTGAAAAATGAGTGAAACGAACGAAAACTTAGCCGTAAAGTATAAATGTATAACAATTGGATAATCGTTGGTTCGCGAGGTGGTGCCTGTTGAGCTACTTGAGTTCTTCAGGCTTTGATGTAGTGGGAGGTCACACATGGTACTTCCTCAAATTGTAGGCTTTCCACTACTTTTCGATCTCTTTGTCGTTCATGGCGGCGATAGTGTAATTACCTTTACTGCCTATTCTGCTGATCTTGTACGAACCTTCCTTAATGGGATCCATCTTTTTGGAGCCTTCTCTGCATGCAGTGATGAAGGTTTTTCTTAAGACTAGATCTTAGGGTTAGAACTACCAGATCTTGGCCCATTTGTTGTAGCTGTAAATGAGCTGCTGCTTGTAAGTTGGGATTTGGGTGATGGTCTGCTCGTGCTTCTCCTCTAATAGATCTAAGCTTATGGCCATCTCCTTACTGTTATACTCAATGTTTTGCAGTACAGTGCTGATACTTGGCACGATGACATTGATAGGAGCATATTTATGCAACTTAGTGAGCTTGTTTCTTGGCATTTACTTAGTTTAATTCTAGTTATTTTAGTACTTTAAGCTATTTTCGTGTGTTTGTAGATTCAAATAACAAAGTTGGCAACAAAGTGCTATTTGGAGCACTTTGGAGCATTTTTGGGCCAAGATTGGATAGTGCAAGCATGGAGACATGGGGATGGACATTTTTGAAGATTAGAAGGCTAGAAATCAGCATGTGTGTGTGCAAGTGTGTTGACCTACAACTACAAACACTCATCCACTACACCCATTACATCCACTCATTACCAAACATCCATCCACCACACCCATTACATCCACTCATTACCAAACACTCATCCACTACACCCATTACATCCACTCATTACCAAACACTCATCCACTACACCCATTACATCTACTCATTACCAAACATTCGTCCACCACACCCATTACATCAACTCATTACCAAACATCCATCCACCACACCCATTACATCCACTCATTACCACAACACTCATCACTACCACCTAAATTAGATGGTGGTCCTCTCCCTAGCCTATAAATACATTCACCCTTCACCATAACAAGGGGGAAGAAAACCAGAGAGAACACAATCCACCCATCCACCCTTCACCATAACTCACCTATATCTATCCACCACCATAATTTATCACTCATCCATCAAACCACACCTTGTGCCGCAACAAAGAGAAGAAAGAGGACTCTTGGACGTGCTTGCCATTCAAGTTGGATTGTTGAAGCGTTTTTAGGTGTTTTCTTTCTTTTGTTTTCAATGTCTAAATTTGTTTATCTTTGCTTTGTAAGTATGAGGAACTAAACCCCCCTTAGCTAAGGGGAATTCGAAACCATGTTCATGCTTGCAATATGATTTGATTACCTTCAGTTATGATTTCATAAGTTGTGAATTCAATTTGTTTAACTGCTTGATTGATAACTTATTCGTGTATGTTTATTAAGAGTGCACACTTAGTTTGCATGCATGAATATGATGCTAGAGTATAAGGGAGTTTCACCTAATAGTTACAAACTTATATTCACAAGTAGTGGAGGTCGCTTATAAACGATCGCGTTAAATAAATTATTGGCAGGAGTTTCATGCTTATCATAGTAATGAATGCCTCGTCAATACTTATAGTTTTCATAATGCTTAATGATCTTTGATTGTATCTTTATTATGTTGTTCATGTAAAGAACTTTTGAAGAATGCTTGAATTGTTGTATGCGTTTTCCCATCCAATTCAATAACTTAAGGAGAACTTGAAGGTTAATTTAAGCGTACTTAATTAACCTTAGGTGTTGAGTTTCATGATTGATCGAAAGAACAACTAAAAATTGATTTATTTGCAAGTATGTCATGTGTGGAGAAGAACCTCCTAGCTAGCCTTCCATCCATTCAATTTACTTAAATTTGTGCAGATTTCATTAGTTTTTTAATTTACTTGTTTTGTTTTCAAATTCATCAAAATCAAATCCCCCTTTACTTTTAAAGTGTTTTATTAGTCAAAATCTGTTTTGATTTGTGTTTTTAAGTGTCTTGAGTCAAGTTAGAACCTAATTTTGTCCAAAACCATCCCTAGAGTCACTTTAGAGTCTAATTCATTGTTTTAAGCTGTTTTGAGTCTTTTAAACTAGTTTTGAGTCTTTTTAGTTTGTATTGCATCTTTTGAGTCTAGTTTGGTGTTTTAAACTTAATTTTATGTTTTTAAGTCAGTTTAGAGGTTATTAGCAAGCCCTTCTAATCCCCGGTCCAGAACGATCCCTACTTACATTCTTTACTACAATTGATACAAGAGGGTTTAATTTGTGTGTTAAGTAAAATTCGCATCAGACATTAGGAGGAATGATTATTTTTGAGCCAAATGCCAAAGAGAAAGAAGTCTCACTAGTTGCTCATCTTTTAGTGGTACGATATACCCATAGACATTCGGGAAGTTCATCTGGCCACTTTCCCTTCTTGTTGGAAATGGATTTCTTTGAGGCAGTCAAGAATCATCTTGTTAGATGCTTCGGCTTGCCCATTGCCTTGAAGATATCTTAGCGTGGACATGTGCTGCTTGATGTCATACTTTTGGAAGAACTTCGCCAAATCTTTGCCTATGAATTACGTGCCGTTGTCAATGACGATGGATTGAGGGATGCCAAATTGGCAAATGATGTTCCTCCATATGAAGTGCTCAATGGTCATCTGATTCGTGGTTTTCATGAGTTCTGCTTCTACCCATTTGGTGAAGTAATCAGTTGCCATAATCATCATGTCTCAGCCCCCAGTAGCAGGCGACATTGGCCCTACCAAGTCGATTACTCACTACATGAACGACCAAGGACTCGTCTGCAAGTGTAGTTCACTAGCAAGTAGTGCTGGTACTGGCTTGTAGTGTTGGCAGCGGTCGCATTTTTGCACTAATTCCCTAGTGTCTTGATGCATGGTAGACCAGTAGTAGCCAGCGTTAAGGATCAGCCTCCAGAGTGATTTCCATAAACGTCTTCGTGGATAGAACCTAAAACCTTTAGGTCGTCGAGAGGTGCTAGGTAGCGGAGATGTGGTTCGATATAGAATCTTGGAAAGAGAACGCTGTTCCACATGTAGCAGCGTGCTACCTTTATTTGAAGCTTTCTAGACTTCAACCTTTCCGTGGGGAGTGTGCCATTGACCAGGTTGTTTATAATAGAACTTACTAGTTGGGAGTTATACTAACCTGTGACACTTCGGTTGCCGGCTCCACCTCTATGCTTGGCTTGTCTAGATACTTCATCGAGATAAAGTGTTTAAGTTGGTGGTCGAAGGCGGAGCCTAGGCTGGCTAGCTCATCTACATTGGCGTTGTCTGCCCGCGAAACTTGAGTGAGAGTGTAAGTTTGAAATGCCTCAAGCTACTTGCGTACCTTCTTTAGGTATTACGCCATCCTTGGATGTTTTGCCATGTACTCCCCTGTAGTCTTACTGGTGATTAGTTAGGAATCGGAATGAATTGCGAGTTTTTTCACCGCCAAGTTTTTTACCATTCAGATGCCTACTAGTAAGGCCTCGTACTCTGCTCCGTTGTTAGTACTTTGAAGCCTATAATGATTACTTGCTCGAGCATTGAACCGTTTAAGGTGATAAGGACCACGCCTACTCCCAAGCCTTTGTAGTTTGATAAGTTGTCGACATGCAAATGCCAAAAGTCTCCGTTGGGGGGAGCAGGCACGGTTAAGGTGTGCTTGGCTACTTCTGGGGTATCGTTGGGCCGCTCTATTATGTCACCTAGGCTAGGCATGAATTCCGCTATGAAGTCCTCCAAGGCTTGGGCCTTTATCGCCGTGCGGGGTCGAAAAACTAAACTATACTGGCCAAGTTCCAAGGACCATGCAGGATTGATCGTAAATGATATTGAATCATGACGATGATTGTATGAGCTTGAAAGTATGGTCTGAGCTTTCTAACCGCAACAACTAGCACCAAAATTAACTTTTTAATCTTCGAGTATCTAGTTTCCGCATCGAGAAGAGCTTTAGAAATGTAGGATACTGGCAGTTGGGTCTTCAACTCTTCTCGTATGAGGGCAGAGCTCACTGGTACTTCTGAGACTGCCAAGTAGATGTATAAGTCATCCACTGCTTCCTCCTTGGATAGTAAGGGAAGTGATGTGAGATACTTCTTCAGGTCTTAGAAAGCTCTTTCGCACTTTTCATCCCATTTGTGTCATTGTGCCCTCTTGATGGCCTTGAAAAAAGGTTTGCATCGATCAATGGATTGCGAAAGAAAGTGGTTGAAGGCGGCTGCTTATCCGGTTAAGCTTTGGATCTCTTTCAAGGTAATTGGATATTTCATCTCTAGGATTGCTCGGTTTTGCATAAGATGTGCCTCAATTCCTCGTTGGGTTACTAGGTACCCTAAGAATCTGCTTGAAGATACTCTAAATGTGCATTTGGAGGGATTAAACTTCATCTTGTACTTTATAAAGATGTTGAAAGTTTCCACTACGTTACCGATGTGGTTTGACCGCTACTTGCCATTTATCATGACTTCGTCGACGTAAACCTCCATGGTTACTCCAATTTTCTTCTTGAACATCATGTTTACTAACCTTTGGTAAGTAGCTCCCGCATTCTTGAGGCTAAAGGGCATGACCTTGAAGCAGTAGGTGCCTTGCTCGATCATGAACGTGGTTTTCTCTTTGTCAGGCTCGTATATGGCTATTTGGCTACAGCCAGAATTGGCGTCCAAGAAACTAAGTAGCTGGTTCCCAGAAGTTGAATTTACTAATAGATCGATTTGGGGAAATGGATAAGGATCCTTTAGGCATGCTTTGTTGAGGTCAATGTAGTCTACGCATACCCTCCATTTGCCCTTCTCTTTCTTCTTTACTAGCAGGACGTTGGCAAGCCATGGTGAGTGCACTACCTATTCTATAAATCCGGCCTCTAATAGCTTGTCAATTTCCATTTCGATGATCGTCACTCATTCAGGTGCAAAATGCCTTCTTCTTTGGATCACCAGTTTAGCAGCATGGTTGATGTAGAGCTTATGGCAAGCTTTCTTGGGATTGATGTCGAGCATGTTAGAAGGTGACCATGCAAAGACGTCATGATTTTCTCTAAAGAAAGCCGTGAGTTTTTCCATTTCGGCTAGGCTTAGATGTAAGCCAATTCTAGTTGTCTTGTCTGGCTATTGGGGATCAAGAATAATGTCCTCAGTGTCCTCTTTGGGTTTCCATCTTATCTCGTTTGCTTGGGCACCATCTTCTTGATCCACCTGCTATAATTGCTATTGGGTAGCTTCTTCGTCCTTTCAAACCTCGGTAGCCTTTATGGGGGTAAAGGTCTTCCTCTTTTATTCCTTAAATACTTGCACAGTGCATCATAGAAATGCGGCTTGGTCAGACTTGATTTCTCCTACTCTTCCTCCAAGGATGCGGAATCAGATTTTTTGATACTTGACGGAAGTGACGGCATCCAGATTGATCAACCAAGGTCTCTCAACAATCCTATTATAGGGAGATGGGTTGCTTACAATCGTGAACGTCTGCTTTGAGACAACTGGCGGTGTTTTCATGTCAAATGTGATGTAGCCGATAGTAGTCGAGGTGTATCCGTTGAATCTAGTGAGGACCTCCGCTTGGCGTATGATTGTGCTTTCCAGACCCATCTTTTGAATTACTAAGAATTGAAGTAGATTGATTGCACTTCCATTGTTAGCCATCATTATGTCGACTATAACATGGGATAGTTGGAAAGATACTACTATTGCATCGTCATGTGGGAAGTCGACGTCATCTGCATCCTGCTCGGTGAAGCCAATGATGGATCCAAGTTGGTTGTTGACTGCTTAGACTTGTGAAACTAGTAGAGCATGCTGCATCTTTTTTTTTTTTAGTTGTTGGTGGTCCCCAAGTGCTCGTACTCGACAAAGATGCCATTGATCCGAATCGTCTTGGTTGGCGACTCTTCATTGTCATCTACATTCCTTTTAAGCTGTGCAGCTGGCTTATCCAAGTATCTGCCGACCTTGCCTTCTTTCACCAGCTTTTCCAGGTAGTTCTTCCAAGTGTAGCGGTCATCAGTTGTGTGATCGGGTTCTCGGTGGAATGTGCAATACATGGTGTGATCCAACTTGGAAGTATCTTCCTTTGATTATTTCGACAGCTTGAACCATGGTTCGTTCGTGATGTCACAAAGGATTTGGTGGATTGTGATTGAGAACTTAGAGTAATTATTGGTCATCGGGCCTTCTTTGGTAGTGGGTTAGTCCTTACGCTTAGCCTCATGCATGCTTTTATTGTACTAATTCCCGTCCTCCTTCTTTTGAACCACTACCGACTTTTTTAGAGGCTTCTCATGAGCGTTGTTTTCTTGTCGAGCCTCGTCCCAAAGTGCATGCTTCTCTACTAGAGCAAAAGAGTTTGCCAGAGTTAGTTCTTCTTTCATGGTCAATTCCCTGAACAGTGAGTGGTCTGCTAGAAGTCATTTTTGGAAGGCTGCACTTGCTATCAAGTCTTCGCATCCAACTATCTTGGCATTTTCTGCTTTGAACCTCTTCACGTAGTCACAAAGCAACTTTTTTGGGTTCTTCTTCACGTTGAACAAGTGGTCAGACTTTTTCTTAATCGAGTAGTTAGATAAGTATTCTTTGGTAAAAGCCAAGGAAAGATCATCAAAACTTTGGATGGATTATGGTGGCAGGGTGTGAAACCAATCTTGCTCCTCGTCTTGCAAAATAATGGTGAATATCTTGCACATAATGGCATCGTTGTTCCGATAAAGGACCATTGTGCTTCAGTAATGCTTATCCATCTCTTTTGAAATATGTGAAATGTGGCATGCTAAACTTGCGTAGGGGCTCTGCTTGCTCAATCTCGTCTGTGAAGGGTAACCTGCTCATGTTGATCATGTCCTATCGTAGTACTTCATCGGCGACTTCGTTGCGTTGGAAATTGTGCTCATTTAAGAACCTTTCTACCTCTTCCTGTATCTAACTTTGTTAGGGTAGTAGAGCTCTCAGCTGCCCCCAATCTTAACATGCTGGTCTAAGCTGCTTTTCTATGTGCTCGGCTTGTTTATGCTGTGGCTGCGGTGCATGTGGTTCACTCCTAGCAAGCGAGGGAATTCTTTGCAAGCTGTTGGTTGAGCTTGAGCCGGACCGAGTGACTGCTTCTCTTTGTCCTTCGTGTTGCCTACTCTTATACGAAGTGAATGATGCTCCTTGTGGGTCTAGTCGAGAATGAACACTTTGCTTGAAAGGTTGCTCATGTTGACTATCGAAGTGTGGCCCCACCTTTGAATGTATGCTCGTCCGTGGGAGTGTACACTACCTGAACGCACAATTCGTGGCTGGTCGAGTGGCTTCTTTCCGAGACGCTGCTGGAAAGATTTTTCGTCTGCCCTTATCTGGGGCACATTGCATCTCGGTGCGCTGCAAGAGTTGATTCATCAAGGTCATCTGTTGTGCGAGGGTGGTCGTCAACTCTATGACTTGTCAAGACAAGTGTTATTCGCCATTTGGATTGGAAGAGCTTGGAAGAAATGCATCTTCTTGAGCAGTGGAAGTGTGGTAGACTTTGGGTTCGAGATTCGAATTGGGGAATGTCAAGTCCGCAGATAATTGTGGTGAAAATGCCCACAGTTCAATCGTAGGCCTAGAAATTTGAAGCTGGGACGGTTGAACTAATCTTGGACTAATTTGTGCTACTTAGAAAGCCACGAGAGCAAGCTGGGCCACGGGAATTGGCTGCTTGGTGTGTGGCGCACGTCGGTGCGAGGTTAAGGCTTGGCTTAGCAACGCGTTGGGTTTGGGAGGCTCAGGCCGGCTTGACTAGGGCTTGGGCCCTTGAAGGTTAAAGTGGCACAGCTTGGGTCGTGGCCTTGAAGCCATGGGTTTTGCCGAAGGTGGCCACAGTGGTGGCCTGAGGGGGTGGTGCCGCTCCACTCATCGTTGTGTTGAGCCTTGTAGATCGTCACGGTCCTAATTCTTGAATGTTGGAATTTTCGTTCGTCGAGGTTTCCGAATCTCTTGCCATTGTACTTTTCTTTTACGTTTTATCGAAGAATTTTTAGAAATAAAAATTCAAAGAATAAGAACGGATGAAAAATCTACAAATGAACAAGAAAACTAAAAAACCTTGAATGCGAGAGTCTTTTATGAGCATTTGATCAAGACTCTCAATGAAAGCACCAATTTGAGGATTCAAATTTCTTCCTTCTTGTTCTTGGACAAAAATGCACTTGCAAAAACAATTAACACCTTAGGTCAAGGCCAAGAGCCTCACGCACCCACGATGAATGGCGGGGACTTTGGCCGAAGAACCTCCAATGACAAAGTTAGAATTTTGAGGGAAAAGTGTTAGGATACTTTAGAGAAATTTGCAAGAGGATTCAACTTAGGTTTTTGGAGAAAATGAAGTGGTATTTATAGGGGTATGGCCGGCGCTATTAGGAGAATAGGAACCGGCCATATGAGGTATCTTTGATGTTAATTACAATCAATTAGCTAATTAATAAATTAATTGAGTAATAAATCAATTAATTAGCTAATTAATATAATTTGAAAGAAATAATTTAGGAGTTACCTTGTGGAGAGGATTTGATGAGGATGGATAAAATATGTTTTGAATAAATACCTTGACTTTGATTGAGTAATAATTGTCTCGATTATTTTTTGCTCCACAGTACATGTTTTTTTTTAATTTATAATAACACATGATCTATTGCTTGCTGATGGCTTATTGCAAGCAACTGTGTGATTTGCAATATGAAGCAAGACTGATTGAAATGGAAAGGAGGAATTTGAAGAGAAAATTAAGGGGTTGTGAAAATAAAATAATTATGAATCCCCATTTTAATGGATTATTTATCACTTGTGTATCATTGATTTCAACAGTAATTTTATTTGTCATTCATAAAATTGTAGGCATCACAATTACATGTCTCAAATTTGATGTAATTAGATATTGGTTTTATGTTTGGTTACTGCAAACAAAATCTAATTCTATCGTAATGTTTTTGTATCATTCATTTGATCATTATTGTGGATATCACATAAGACTAATTATTTATGTAATCCTTTATTTCCAAAATAGTTTATCCTTTGTTACAGAATAACTGGCAATCTCTTACACAACCTAATAACACAACACGCAAATAATGGATTTCAAGTCAACATAATAACTAATCGGATCATTATCGGGTCATACGTTAAGAATCCGTTAAGAAAGGGTCCTTAACGGGTTTATACGCAATTAACTCATGGGTAACCCGTTAAGAAAAAAAAAATATTTTGATGATTACAAAGTTAATATATTAAAATCACCTACTATAAAATACAATAGTCATAGTGTATATATTGTATATTATTTAATATAAGTTAAAAACATATTGAGTTTTATTTATTTATTTATTTTTAGAGTAAATTACACAAAAGTACCTTAACTATGGGTTGAACCATAATCTCATACCTTAATTTATAAATTCATTGCAATGTCAGACTTCCATTAATTAATTTGTTAAATTCACCGTTAAATGCTCATATTCTATGACGTTGAAGACCATGTAGATAAAATAAATAAGGGAATTGTTTTTAATACTTCAAAAATCTCATTTGACACTCCAAACTTTCTATAATTAGAAAGAAAAATACACTTGTGAAGAGTGTAGACTGATATTTTTGGAGTGCTAATAACAATTCCCAAAAATAAAACTATAAAATAAATCGGGAATTGCTATTAGCACTCCAAAAATCTCATTCTACACTCCAAACTTTCTATATTAGGAAAGAAAAATACACTTATGAAGAGTGTAGAATAAGATTTTTGGAGTGCCAATAACACTTCCCAATAAATCAATTAAAAATGTATTTTAAAGAGAAGTGGGGCCCACCCCAACACCTCACCCTTCTTCCCCTTCTTACCTTTCAAGTTGCAACAGTAGCGGCATGCTCTGTTCTTCCCCAAAAACCCCAGCACCATCCCTTTCCAAATCCTTCTCTGCCGCTACCCCACCTATAGCCCCACCATCCTAACCCAAACTTGATCTAATCCCTCAAACATAACACATACCTGATCCAGATTTCTAACAAAATCTTAACTAGGTTCTGATACCAACCCTATTTTCCCATTTGGATAGTTGTCAAATCCCACAAACCCCATAAAAATAGAGAATTGGCCACCTTTAACCAGAGCAAATCCACCGGAAAATCCACGAACTTTTACAACATAAATTTGAAGTTCAAACCTGTCAACTTCGAATTTGATGAAATAAGTTAGAGATTTGGATTGGATATAAAGAGAGGATTCTAGGATATCTGTTATGGGTTCAACCACCCGCGTTGGTGTTGCTGAAGGGTTATGCCTTGGCTGTTGTAGCAGCTCAAAATAGAGGAAGGGAGAGAATACAGAAAGGGAAGTATGTGTTAGGACTATTAAGATCCAATGGTTATGAAATGGACAAGTGTCAAAAGATTATGAAGTTAGTTAAGTTGGTTATATTGTTACTTAGAGTGTATTCTACCAAATGCTTTCATATATAACTTGTAACAAACCATTGTAACTGATAAGAAAAGATACTATAATTCTCAACAGATTCTTCTCTCCAATCTCTCAATCTTCTACTTCTATCTTTATCTTTTTCTTCTTTCTTGCTTCTATATAACCTTCTTCTTCAATAGCCTATAATGGTTTACATGGTATCATCGCCAAAACAAGTATGGAAGCTTGACTGTTTATTGATCTTGGTTTCAATTGCTTCTGCTATTGTGATCATTTTTTGGTATATTGGTGATAGTTTTTTTGGTATATTGGTGTGCTTTATCTTCAATCCTTGTTCTGGTTTTTCAATCTCCTCAGGGTGCCCACCAACTGTTTGTGATTTGGTTTCACTCAAGATTCTTTGTGATTTCTCTACAACCTGCAACAATGGTCACAGTTGCTCAGTTACAGATCTTACAGTTTCCGATTACTTCTTTGATTTCATCTGTCTCAAGTTCGATTGCATAATTGGATGAGATGAACTATTTGGCTTGGCATTTCCAGATCCAACTACTTCTTGAAGGCCATATCATAATTGGTTTTGTTGATGGTTTAATGCCTTACCCTACTTGATTTAGTCAAGATTCCTCTGATAATTTGACAATTTTGTTTGGTGATTCCTCTACAAGGGTTCCATCTAATGACTACAAGATTTGGAAGATGCATGATAAGGCATTAATGCAATTGATTACTGCAACTTTGTCTCCTACTGCAGTTTCTTGTGTAAATGGAAGCACTAGCTCCAAAGAACTGCGAAATCGCCTTAAAGAACAATTTTCCACAGTCACAAGAATGAGCATCTTTCAACTCAAATTTGAGCTTTAGACAATAAAGAAGGGTGATGGTTCTATCACATTATATTTGCAGACAATTAAAGCAAGAGATTTATTATTTGCTGCTGGTGTATTCTTTGATGATGATGACATTGTGATTGTTGTACTAAATGGTTTGCCTACTGAATTCAATACCATAAGATCTGTGATTAGGGGTTATGAGACTGTGATATCATCGAAAGATCTTCGATCTCAATTACTTGCTGAAGAAATTTTGCTTGAAAATGGCTCTAATTCACCTGTGTCGTCTGCATTAATGGCACAAAGCAATAGTTTACCTTCCAAGAATCAGGCTTTTCCTATTTTTGGTGGCAACCATGCTAGTCCCAATTCAAATGCATACAAGTCATTCAATAATAATACCAAAGGCAGGAATCAATTCACTCCTAATTTCAATCCCAAGTATTGTAATCACAAAAACTTTCATTCAAGTCCTGCTCCTGGAATTCTTGGTACTTCCACCACCTAGATCAAACAACTATGGATTTTAGTCTCAAACTTGTCAAATTTGTGGGAAATACAATTGTTTGAACCATACTTAGGGCGTCCGTATTTAGATCTCGTATAAATACTTGGGGGACTTAAATGTAATTATGTAATAAAGGAAATGGCAAATATGTAAAAAGGGGAGGAGCCCTTAGTCTATAAAAGGGCATCCCCACCTTCACAATTCTCAAGCCTCCTCACCCCCTCAAGCCTCTTAGATTGAGAAGAGCTCTCTCACCCTCAGAAGCTCTCTCTCTCCTGTAAACACGGAATTCCTGCAATGAATGAGACAAGAACACGTGTACAAAATAATATTTGTATTAATGATTTAGGGGTTACAATCTCTTCTACGAATTTGGCCTCTGATTCTATCTTTGAAACGTGTAGATGTAGTGTTGTTGATCCAGGGGCCGTCGAGGCTTGATCTTGGACGAACAGATGATGAACGATGAACACCTTCTTCAAGGGCCGTCGGGGCTTGATCTTGAATGGGTGGAAGTTCTTCAAGGGGCGTTGGGGCTTGATCTTGAAGGAGGATTTCACGAAGAACGAAGAGGGTTTTCTTGATCCTTCGGGATTCGCTTGAGAGCTTCTAAGTTTCGAGGCTTCAAGGCTTTGGTGTGGTGTGACTTCTCTTCCAATTTGGGAGTAGAGAAAGTGTATCTAAAAAATCCTCCTTTGATTCTTTGATGGAGGAGCCTATTTATAGGCTTTGGGAATGAACCACCACCATCCATTTGTTTTGGTGGATGTTGTAGGTGAATTGGTGGATTGTTGTAGGTGAATTTGGGTGGAGGTTGTAGGTGAATTTGGATGGATTGTTGTAGGTGAATTTGGGTGTATGTTGTAGGTGAATTTGGGTAGGTGAATTTGGGTGGAGGTTGTAGGTGAATTTGGATGGATTGTTGTAGGTGAATTTGGGTGTATGTTGTAGGTGAATTTGGGTAGGTGAATTTGGGTGGAGGTTGTAGGTGAATTTGGATGGATTGTTGTAGGTGAATTTGGGTGTATGTTGTAGGTGAATTTGGGTAGGATTGTTGTAGGTGAATTTGGGTGTATGTTGTAGGTGAATTTGGGTGAAGGTTGTAGGTGAATTTGGATGGATTGTTGTAGGTGAATTTGGGTGTATGTTGTAGGTGAATTTGGGTGAAGGTTGTAGTTTTAATGCAATGGTCAACATTTATTTCACTAAAATTTCAATGTTTACAAATGTAATTTTAATGTGATGGCTAACATTTATTTCAACGAAATTTCAATGTCTACAAATGCCCCCACTTCAAGGCGCGTAGTATACATGTGCTTGCCACGTGTAGAAGATGCGTTTTGAAGTCCCTTAATGTAGATGTCGATCCAAGGGCCGTTGAGGCTTGATCTTGAACTGGTCTGGGAGTTTCTTCAAGTGCCGTTAAGGCTTGTTCTTGAATTTTGTTTGAAATTTCTTCAAAGGCCGTTGAGGCTTGATCTTGGATGAAATTGGACCACAAGAAGCCTCACGTAGTAGACGATCCTTGGCTTTGATAATGGATGAATCGGCACGTATTTTGTTGTGCTTGTTGACTTTCCACAGCTTTGATCTTGAACTAGGCTGGAGGAGTTTTCTGGTTTCCTCCAACGGACTTTCCACAGACTTAATCTTGAACTGGATTTGACTCAAGGGTGGTGGACACTTGATCTTGAGTCAGGGTCGTTGAGGCTTGATTTCGAACTTAAACATGACCACGAGCAGTTTCAGGACATACATGCTTTGAAAGATCAAGGAAGTTCGCAGCATTTTCATATGAACCCTGAGCAGTTTGGTCAACAGTATGATCTTCAAGATTGATGGGCTCTTCTTCCAGTTGGTGACTTGATCTTTAAGGATTATCGAGGCTTTGCTCTTCGGTGACGGTGCCAGCGAAGGGTTGTTAAAGCTTCTCGAGCCTTTTGGTTAGAGCAACGCTGTCCAGCTTGGATCTTTACTTGAACTCATCCGTCTGGATTGTGTGGTTATGCAGGGAAGGGCTTCATGCTTCATGATTTATTCCAGCTCGTTGTATTGCATTCTTCTCCGCTTGTTTCTTTTGCATAGCTGAAGCGGTGTGCAACCTTTTGCCTTTAAATGGTTCTTCGGAGCATAATCTCTCAGCGACTCACCCATGCTTGGCAGCTTCAGTGCAAAGCGCCGATGTTAACAGATCCACACTCCTGAAGCATTTGCTGAGGGGATTCGAGACATATCAGCAGTTGAAGATGAGCACTCGAGAGCAACGCTAGGTAAGTAACCAGGCAAAGGTTCCGGGCAATCAGTTCCTGGTCGGACATTTAATTTCAGGTTCCGACTGATTGCATCCTTTCTCCTTGTTCAGCAGGCAAGAGCAAGGGCAAAGGAGAAGATGGGGGAAGAGCATGATATGAGATACCTTTGCTTTCGACCCCAGTGATATGAGATACTTTTGCTTTTGAAGAAGTAGCGGACGATCAGCACATGCATTCGTCGTGCTTGTCTCCATACGCTTCGATGCATCATCTTCATCTGCATCATCTTCACCTGCATCATCAGGAGCTTGAGTGGAGGTTCCGACATATTGCTTTCTTTATCCTTGTCTTCACAGTGAAGAGGGAGGACAAAGAAAAGGATAGGGAGAAAGCATGCTATGAGATACTCTTGCTCTCAACCCCAATGATATGAGATACCTTTACTCTGGTGTGGCTTGGTTGAAGAGGCGTTTCTAGGGAGGAAGAAAACTGAGTTTTGGTTGCAGATGCCCTCGGCGAGGAAGAAAGGTCAGGCTGGATGTGTTTTCAGGGAGGAAGAAACTGAGTTTTGGTTGCAGATGTCTTCGGCAAGGAAGAAAGGGGTCAGGCTGGATGCGTGTCTTGCTATGGGATGGAGGTCGAATTATATGGTGAGCTCTCAACATCAAGTGGCAGGGCGAGCGTGGCCTTGTCACCCACGCTTGTCGGCAGAAGTGTGGTAGTTGGCATAATGGACCTCACGCGTTTTCAACTTTGTCAGTGATATCTGACAAAGTTGCACGTGATAGCCGAAAGCTGAGATTGTGTCTGAAAAGTGTCGACGGACTTTACGCAGGAAAATCCGAGTTTTGAAATTCGGAGAGTGGTGTCTCTTCGATTTACGAACGAATGGTTGTGCTGCCTCTCATTTTTAAGAGGTGTCAATTGTATTCAACACGCAAAATTTGAAGATTGCCTGCCCGTGAAAAATTATCTCTGCTACTCTTTGCTTCATCCAACCTTTTTCTTTTAGTATTTTTTGAAAATGGCTTCCCCTTTTAACATTTGCTTAGATTTGAGTCTTAGCAGTGACACAGGTGCACCGCGTCAGGGTAATGTATGGCGCCCGTCTTTTTTTTCTTCTAATGGCCCTCTTACAGTTGAGGACTCTGTGATGAGGGATGCAACCACGGCTACGGTTGTAGCTAGAAACCTTATCACTCCTAAAGATAATAGGATACTTTCACGACGGTCCGATGAGTTAGCTGTTCAAGAGTCCCAGGCTCTCAGTGTCCAGTGTGCGAACTCTGTTTCCAACATGGGCCAACGCTTACTTGCTCGAACTCGCCAGGTTGAATCATTGACAGCCGAGGTGGCGGCTCTTAGTCAAGAGATTAGGCAGCTCAAGCGTGAGAATAGAGAGTTGCATGTGTTTGCAAATAGTTATTCGACGAGCATGAAGAGGAAGCTTGATCAGCTGACGGACTCCGAAGGTCGAATTCAAAGTGACCATCAGAAGTTTGTGGATGTATTCCGGAGGCACTTTTTGCCTTCGTCATCTGGAATTCAACCAAGTATTGAGGCTCCGAATAAGCTATCTTCAGTGCCTCCCTCCTTTAGGGTTCCACCGAGTACCAAGGCTCCAAGTACTGAGGCTTCACACAAGTGACATTCGTGAAGGCTTTTTTTTTTTTTTTTTTTTTTTTTTTCGTGTAATTTCTCGGAGATATTAATGGACATGCCTTATTTTATTCAGTATGTTGTGTTGAAACGCAAACAAAACGCATATCTGACTAAGATGCATTACTTCCCTACGCACCCACTTCCTTTTAGATGGTGACTAGTGCACCCATTTCTTTTTAGATGGTGACTGGAAGCATCATTTTGTCATCACCACCCATTTCCTTTTCCATTATTGACTTGCGAATAGTAATACACACTCGTGAGTGGCTTGACGATAGCACAGTTGGTTTTTTTTTTTTTTTTTTTTTTTTTTGCCTTCCTCACTGCATTGCGTTCTTCTCGCATGCGGACCATCTTTTCACTTGCACAATCACCTTATCACAATCTTCATTGGATGCGGATTGCTTTTTTACACAGTCACTGTATCGCATGCGGATCACTGTTTGCACAGTCACTGCACTACATGCAAACCGGTTTTATTTGCAGCCTGTTGAGACCAATATATATATACACACGCATTCATACACACATGCATACATACATAGGGCATTGCGTAGTCTTTACATAGACACTGTACCAGCTTACTGCCCTGAATCTTAAATGCACTCTCCTGTTTCTTTGCTGCGACGTGCTCTTCTCGTCTGCCGTGTGGTGAGCTCGGTGTTGGACAAAAAGTGGTGCAGCTTCTTCAACCCCATCACCCTGCAGTCGGTCACGTCTATGTTCATCGTGTTCATCCGAAGTCTTCACTGCGGCAGAGGAAAAGCTCACCATCATCAAAATTAGGGCAGCAACAACAAACTTCATTATCCTGCAAGCTTCAGGGAGAGTTGCATGAGAGTATGAAGACGGAAGGATGAAGGACTGCAGCATGGTTGCTACAACCGCTCGGGCTTCCGTTTATCGTCCTCGACGGCGCTGCAAATGTTTCCACCAATGGAGAAGAGGAAGGAGGGCGCTGCCTTCACTCTGTGAGGTATGTTTTATTGTTGAGGACGGTTTGCCGCATATATAAATATATATATATTTTTTTTTATTTTTTATATAGTGCTTTGTCAGGCTGAGGTTGCTAAACCGGCGAAGAACCTAGGAAGGCATCAAAAGTCTGCTCTGCTTGACTCGGTCAGAGAAAGTGAATGCGAGTGCAGGTTCGAATGACAAGGCCGAGTTGCTTTCCCCGTCTTCAACCGCTGCAGCTTCATTCTTGTTGCTACAGGTTCGTCTTTGTTGTGGCTTGGAGAGAGAGACGTCGCTGCAAAGGAGAGAGAGAGAAACACCACATCTGGATTCAGATTTTGTGCATCTGCAGGTCTTCCTTTCGTTTGTGGGTGACTGTGCAACTTTTATGAGAGGAAGAAGAAGAGTCAACGGAAAAGAAGGTGTTTGCGGACGAGGTCGCGTGGCTGACTTGGAGGTCCACTTGCTTCGGGTGTGCGCACCATGTGTTGCAGGTGGGGTTTTGTTGTGTAATGCCTTTTGGTCACAGTTTTCCCTTGGTGGTGACGTTGGCGTAGTGCTCACCTTTGTAATATGGCTTTGTAACCAAATCATTTCTTTAAAGAAATAAAATATTCATATCTTGAATTGCTATTTATTCTTCAAAGTGTTTGTGTTTTTGTTGGTGATGTGACTGTACTTGAAGTTTTGAAGTTTCAAGTTGCCTACGTACCCCCGGTTGATGAGGGATCAAGTCATAACGTAGTTCAAATGAACGATGATTTTTTTTTTTATAGTGATTTTGATGATGATTTTGCCGTACACAGTTTATGCTCTTGCGGGCCAGGAGCCTTGTGCCGTGTGCAGTTTAGGCTCATGCAGGCTGGAAGTCTGGTCGTCGCCTTTTAGGGGTAGTAACGCTTCAAGAATCTGCCATTGATGGGACCGATCTTCAAGCCGTCCTCTGCCATGATTAAGTAGGCGCCGCTTATGTAGACCTCTTGTATTACGTACGGTCCATCCCACTTTGATGTGAACTTGCTTTTTGTCTTGTGAGTTGTGATGATAGGCCTTCGTAATGCAAGGACGAGATCTCCAGTTTGGAAAGACCTTGGGCGGACCTTCTTGTTGAATGCTTTGGATAGCCGTGCTTGGTAGCATTCCAGGTGTTGTTGAGCTTCGAGCCTTCTTTCGTCAAGTGATTCCAACTCTTGAAGGCGCAACTTTGCATTCTCTTCATCAGTCAAACCTTCTTGTATAGCCATCCTAAGTGAGGGGATTTGACTTTCTAGCGGTAAAACAGCTTCCACGCCATATACGAGAGAATAAGGGGTAGCTTGGGTAGGAGTCCTATGCGTCGTCCTATATGCCCAAAGTGCTTCGCTTATTCTTTCATGCCAGTCCCTCTTTGTTCGGCCGATCACCTTCTTTAAGAGGTTGCACAATGTTTTGTTGAATGCTTCCGCGAGACCGTTGGCCGGAGCATGATACATGGAAGACTTGTGCTGCTTGAACTTGTATTTCTCACAGAGCTCGTCTACAAGTCGGTTGGAGAACTGTTTTCCATTGTCCGTGATAATGTAGCGAGGCACACCATATATGTGGATGATATGTTCTTTGATGAAACGGACAACAGTTTCCTTTTTTACTTCCCTTAGGGGTATGGCTTCAGCCCACTTGGAAAAGTAATCTGTTGCAGCTAGGATGTAGGCTTCTCCTGCAGATGACTTTGGAGTAATTGGTCCCACGACGTCCAGTCCCCATGCATCGAATGGCCACGAAGCAGTTGTAGGGTGTAATGGTTCAGGTGGTTGATGTATGAAGTTGGCGTGGAATTGGCAAGCTTGGCACCTTTTGGCATGTTCCAGGCAATCCTTCACCATACTTGGCCAGTAGTAACCCATTCTTTTGATCTGGAAATGTAGCTTTGGTCCAGATTGATGCGCCCCGCACACGCCTGAGTGCGCTTCTTCCATGGCTTGATTGGCTTCTTCCTCACCTAGGCATCTCAGAAGTACTCCTTCGAAAGAGTGCCGGTAGAGTGTTTCTTTGTAGTAGAGGAAGCGAGGTGCTCGTCGACGTATTTCAGAGCGGTGTCTAGGATCATTTGGAAGTTTTCCATACTCTAAGTAGTCAATCAATGGTTGTCTCCATTCTTCAACATCGACTGGAAGTACCGAGATGACATTTGTATCATCTAGTAGCATTTCGGTGGCGAGGGGGATGACCCATCTTTGGCAAACTGGCACGTCTGCCGCTTCGTCTTCTCCTAGTGTCATACTCGAGGCTAGGTTAGCGAGAGCGTCTGCCATTTGATTTTCTTTTCTCGGCACATGTTCTAGTGTTACGGCCTCGAACTTTTGTAGCAGCTGAGTTGCCAGTCGGAAGTACGGGACGAGTTCGTCTTTTCTCACCTCATATTCAGTCAAGAGTTGACTAATTATGAGCTTGGAGTCGCCATATACCTCGAGGGTTGTGATTTCCATGTTGATCGCCATTTGGAGCCCGATGATTAGTGCTTGGTACTCAGCGACGTTGTTGGAGCACAATTCGCTTAGTTGGAATGAATAAGGTAGTATTTGCCTTTGTGGCGACATGAATACTACTCCTGCCCCCGCTCCGTCTGCTCGTGCAGATCCGTCGAAGAACATCGTCCATCTCGGGAATATGTCAATGTAGAATACCTCCTCGTCAGGTAAGTCGTCTGAGATTTTCCAATCGGCTGGGATTGGATGATCGGCAAGGAAGTCTGCTAATGCTTGTCCCTTGACGGCTTTAGCTGGGACGTAAATGATCTCGTATTGATTGAGAATCAACGCCCATTTAGCTAGTCGCCCTGTCAAAACTGGCTTGGACATGACGTATTTAACCGGGTCAGCTTTAGCAACCAAGTGGATGGTGTAAGCATGCATGTAATGTCTGAGCTTCTGGATGGCAAACACCAAGGCAAGGCACATTTTTTCTATTGGGGAGTAGTTCAACTCAGCGCCGGTGAGTGTTCGACTCAGGTAGTAAAGCGCTCCTTCTTTCTGGAATTCGTTTTCTTGTGCCAAGAGTGCTCCCACTGAACTTTCCTGAGCGGCGATGTACAATATGAGTGGTTTCCCGGGCACAGGCGCCCCCAGGACAGGTGGACTTGATAAATATTTTTTTATGCTTTCAAAAGCGTTGTGGCACGCTTCGTCCCATACGAACGGGACATCCTTTTTCATGAGTCGACTAAACGGTTGACAACGCCCTGCAAGGTTGGAGATGAAGCGTCTGATGAAGGCTAGTCGTCCTTGTAGACTTTTCAGCTCGTGCAGGTTTCTTGGCTCGGGCATGTTTTGAATGGCCTTGATCTTTGATTGGTCCACTTCAATGCCACGGTGCTTGACAACGAAGCCGAGAAACTTTCCAGAGGTGACGCCAAATGCACATTTTAACGGGTTCATCTTGAGGTTGTATTTTCGCAGCCTTTCGAACACTACTCGCAAATCCTTCAAGTGATCTGATCTTTTCTTTGTTTTGACCACCACATCGTCTACATAACATTCTACGTTTTTGTGTAGCATGTCATTGAAGATTTTCTGCATTGCTCGCTGATATGTGGCTCCAGCGTTCTTTAGACCAAAGGGCATCACCTTGTAGCAGTAGATACCTTTTGGAGTGCGGAATGCTGTTAGTTCCTCATCTTCGAGAGCCATACGAATTTGATTGTATCCAGAAGAGCCGTCCATAAATGACAGTGCCTCATGGCCAGTGGTTGCGTCCACCATGATTTCGATGATCGGCAAGGGAAAGTCATCTTTTGGGCAAGCGTCATTGAGGTCCCGAAAGTCTACACAAACACGTATTTGTCCAGATTTCTTAAGGACGATGACGATGTTGGAGATCCACTTGGGGTATTGCACCTCTCGAATGAAGCCTGCTTCGATTAGCTTGTCAATCTCTACCTCGATTTGTGGAATGAGCTCGGATCGATAGCGCCTTTGAGTTTGCTTTATTGGTCTCGTTCCAGGCTTAACTGCAAGATGATGTACAGCGATGACAGGGTCAAGGCCGGGCATTTCCTTGTAAGTCCAAGCAAAGACGTCTTTGTACTCTGATAACAGTTGGTAATACTCATCTACCTCGTCTGCACTTAGCAGCGCACTCACGAAGATAGGTTTCTGCTCCTCTTTTGTGCCTAAGTTGAGCTCTTTGAGATCATCGACCGTGGATTGCCCCCCATCCTCAAGTTGCGGTGGCGCAGCAGTGACATCTTCTTCGGGGATCTCATCTTCTTTGCCTTCTTGGATCGTGATGTGGAAGACATCTTGGAATTCCTCTTCGGTGTCATCCTTTCGGGTGTTGTGGTTACGAAAATCTATGTAAGCGCGGAGTTCCCCTGATTTTTTAAAGGCAACATTTAAGTTTCGTCCTGCATCCATGACCTCTTGAATTAAATCGGCTTCGTTTATGTTATCAATCTCAGCTTCATCTATGCTTAAAAGTGTGCTACCAATAGTTTCTTGCCCCCTTTTCGACTGGTGCATTTGTGAATGCGACGTAGGTTTCATGTGTAATTTCTTTGAAGTGACATGAGTTATTCCTTCAACTTCGCTTGACTTGGAGCATGCCCCCAGCGATCGAGGTGGCGATTTTGAGTCGAAAGAGCCAGAAGCGACGTCTTCCTTAGGGATTTCATCTTCTTTGTCTTTATGGATCGTGCCGAGGAAGATGCCTTGGATCTCCTCTTCAATGACATCCTCTTGGGCTTGTTGGCATGAAGATTGTCCAGTGTGGATGATGGTGCGCCTTCTTACTTTCAGTGGTCCGTTTGTGTCCACCTCCAAGATTGCTTGGCGCTTCATCCTTGAAGGAATTGAGCTTCGAATATCACATTTTTCTGCTATCATGTCGAGCTTTTCTTCCTTTGACACTGTCCTCCTATTTCTAAAAAACTTCTTGTTGTCTTCAAGTCTTTCCAAAGCTGACTGACGAGGAAGAGAGCTAGTCGTGTTGCTTTGCCTCTTAGGTTTTGACAACCTTTCAAAAACAGAGCTTTGGGATGCTAGCATGTTAAGTCTCTTGAAGACGGAGGTTCGGTTTTGACCACCAATGCGATTAAGTGCTGACATTCTGGGTCTTGAACGATTCATCCTATCGAATACTGACGTCCAAGGGGTGGATTTAGGCTCATCATGATCTTGTTCAATACTCACGCTGATGTGTTGAGTGCTAGCATTTTTCGCTTTGCTTGAGATCTTCACGGGTGCAGTTGGTGTGAAGCCAAGTCCAGCTTTGTTGTTATCAACTCCGTAACCATGCTTCTTCAACCTCTTTTGAGTCTCGGTGAGGTCACGTTCTTTATTGTTAACGGTGTCTGAAATATTTTTTCCATGATCCGAAGAAGAAGCGAAGTCGTAGCCAGCTTTCGACATGAGTTTATAGGCGTTTGGATCAAAACCTTCTTCGGTCCTCTGGGTTGGGAGAAAGCTTGGTTCCACCCCCTTCGGTAGAGCTTTTATGAAGCCTTGTGGTAGTCTTGCAACCTTAGTGCTGCCTAGCTGTGTCAGAGGCAAAACTGCCTTCGTCTTGAGCAACTTTACATTATCCATATGCCGCTGTGCATCGGCTTTGTGTGCTCCAAATTCGAACAGAGATTGACCATTCTTTCTTCTCGACATCGGGATGTATCGGAAGACGGGTGTGTTTGGTCCATTTGAGGGCGTCATACTCCCCTTTGTTGTTGCACGTCTAGCCAGCTCATTATCGTTCTTGCTCGAAGACGGCATAATTTCTTCTTCTTGCTTCTTGGGCATGGCTTGTCGCTCCTGCTTTTTAGGTGTTGCCTTGCCCGTGGATTTGATCTCTTTTGGAAGAGCTTCGGGCACCACGTCTTCGTCCATGTAGAACTTGGCGTCCGCGAAATGTGATTCGGCTTCAGTGAATGGTTTGGTGTCGCCATAGATCACCTTCACTCCTTCTCGGTGGAATTTTAAGCATTGGTGAAGGGTGGACGGTACCACTCCATTCGCATGGATCCAAGGCCTTCCTAAGAGTAAGCCGTAGGAAGTTCTTGCATCAATCACGTGGAATATCGTGCTCGACTTGAGTTCACCAATAGTCATCTCCACTCGGATCATGCCCATCGCTCTTTGTCCTCCTTGATTAAAACCTTGGATTAGTAGACGACTTAGGGACAGCTCATCTGCCTTGATGCCGATTGTAGTCATTGTTGACTTTGGCATGATGTTTATGGCTGATCCACCATCCACAAGCATGCGGTTGACTTTGTGCCCCTTTACATACCCAGAGACGAAGAGAGGACGGTTGTGAGGCTTGGATCCTAGCAGCAAGTCTTCGTCGGTGAAATGGATTGCGTCCTCTATGGCACAACATGTGGCACATTCATGTGGCCGAAGCTTCAAGTCTTCGTTCTTGCTTTCTTGCACTTCATGTTCATTGGGACTTTCCAAGGCCGCTGCTAATGCTATTCGCATCTTCTTTGGTAATCGTAGCGCTTCCTCAATGCTAAAGTGTGTTGGCAGACCTTCTTCGAGCGTGAGAGTTTTTTCTCCCTCAGTGGTGGTATCTTTGCTTTTTGAAGGTTCTTCCGTTTCTACTTCGACCATATGGCATGCAGCGATAGTGCACTGTTGGAAGAAGTCATTCGGGAAGTACTCGCGCAAGGAGACAGGAATGCGTGGCTCTTGCTCCACGGGTTCCCCAGCATACGTTGGCTTATCGACTTTTACGTTTCTTTTAGGCTTCCTACTGTTGCGGCGACGGTGTTTTCTCACTTGTTCCACCTTTGGTCTTGTGGCTTGTGGTTTTGGTTTCCTTGTTTTTTTGTAGGTCACCAATGTCCATCCTTCATCATCATCGGTATACGCATCTTGTTCGTTTGCCCCCGGCGATGGTTGTGTAGAAGGCGCCGTGTAGCTTGCACATTGATAGGAATGGTCGGGTGTTGTTTGGAGAGGCACAGGATCGAAAGATCCGAACGCCACTGTAGTAGTATGTGTTGCGGCTGTGTCCTCAAGGTCTAGTTCGATTCTCCCTTGTTGCGCTAGCTTCATGATGAGTTCTTTAAGGACGAAGCATTTGCCCACATGATGGCTTACGATACGATGGTATTTGCAGTATCTAGGATCGTTCGTTCGATTCATTTCTTCAGGGCGCTTGCACTCTGGTAACTCAATTACCTTCTTTTCCAGCAAGTCATCTAACATTGCATCCACGTCTGAGTCAGGAAAAGGGTATGTCTTTTGCTCCAACTCTCTCAAGGTGTTTTTATACTTGTCTTGGGTGCGAGGAGGCTCACTTCTCTTTGTCTCCTTTGCCTTAGTCCTGGAGGAAATCTTGACAGGCGCGGATAGGGTTTTGATAGGCATGGATGGGGTTTTGATGGGGGTAGTGTTGACAGTAAAAGTTTCCTTGGCAGGCTTTTTTCCGGCCTTGTCCACACTCGGGGCGAACACCTTATCCTTCTTGAAGTGGGTGATCGGCTCATTCTTTCCGTGATTGGCGATACTCAGCTCCATGTCGTGGGAACGCGTTGCCAGCTCCTCAAACGTTCTTGGTTTTATGCCTTGGAGAATGTAATGTAACCCCCAGTGCATGCCTTGAACACACATCTCAATGGCAGAGGTTTCAGAGAGCCGATCTTTGCAATCCAGACTTAATGAACGCCATCTATTTATGTAGTCGACAACGGGTTCCTCCTTCCACTGTTTCGTACTGGTCAGCTCCAGCATGCTTACGGTGCGGCGCGTGCTGTAGAAGCGGTTGAGGAATTCCTTTTCCAGCTGATCCCAACTGTTGATAGACTCAGGCTCGAGGTCGGTGTACCAGTCAAAGGCGTTGCTTTTCAGCGAGCGCACAAACTGCTTGACGAGGTAGTCTCCCTCTGTTCCAGCATTGCTACAGGTTTCAATGAAGTGGGCGATATGTTGCTTCGGGTTCCCCTTTCCATCGAACTGCATAAACTTTGGTGGTTGATAACCCTTCGGCATCTTCAAAGCGTCAATCTTTTTGGAGTAGGGCTTTGAGTATAGTACGGAATCATGTGAGCTTCCTTCATACTGCGTCTTGATGGTGTTGGCGATCATCTCCTGCAGCTGCTGGATAGAGAGAGACCCCATGAGTGTCGCCGCTTGGTCTGGCTTCAGCGTCTCTTCGACGTTCTCCAATGGAGGTTCCTCATCCTCGTCGTTTTCCTTCTTTACTGGATTATCCCCTTGCCTGACTTTCTCATCGGGCTTTGCATCTAGCTGGTTAACGAGTGCTGCGATTTGCAGGTCTTTTTCCTCCACAGTCCTTGTGAGCTTTGCGATTGCTTCATTCATCTGAGCCAGCTGCTCCTCAATTGAAGTTGTTCCAGTAACCATGACTTGCATAGCTATGCCGCTGCTTGAGTCGGCATCGGAAAGTAAGGATTCAGAGTACTTCCTCTGGCTTTCCTCTCTTGGCGCCCTGAGCGAGGCCAGGGTGATCACCGGTTCGAACCTCGGGTGCTCTTGTGCCTTCGGCGGAGTTGACGAAGGGGCGAAAGAGGCGGCGGAAAGAGCTTTTGCCTTGCTTCGAGTTATGATGCCTGAAGTGATGCCCCCTGCCGTGATGACGCTCTTGTTTCTTGCATTGGCAGCGAGAACAACTTGGGCCTTCCTTGACGCCATTTGTGCTTGTTGCGGATTCAAAGATAGAGATGAGAGGTAGAGACTAATCCCACCGGGCGTGCCAAATTTGTAAACACGGAATTCCTGCAATGAATGAGACAAGAACACGTGTACAAAATAATATTTGTATTAATGATTTAGGGGTTACAATCTCTTCTACGAATTTGGCCTCTGATTCTATCTTTGAAACGTGTAGATGTAGTGTTGTTGATCCAGGGGCCGTCGAGGCTTGATCTTGGACGAACAGATGATGAACGATGAACACCTTCTTCAAGGGCCGTCGGGGCTTGATCTTGAATGGGTGGAAGTTCTTCAAGGGGCGTTGGGGCTTGATCTTGAAGGAGGATTTCACGAAGAACGAAGAGGGCTTTCTTGATCCTTCGGGATTCGCTTGAGAGCTTTTAAGTTTCGAGGCTTCAAGGCTTTGGTGTGGTGTGACTTCTCTTCCAATTTGGGAGTAGAGAAAGTGTATCTAAAAAATCCTCCTTTGATTCTTTGATGGAGGAGCCTATTTATAGGCTTTGGGAATGAACCACCACCATCCATTTGTTTTGGTGGATGTTGTAGGTGAATTGGTGGATTGTTGTAGGTGAATTTGGGTGGAGGTTGTAGGTGAATTTGGATGGATTGTTGTAGGTGAATTTGGGTGTATGTTGTAGGTGAATTTGGGTAGGTGAATTTGGGTGGAGGTTGTAGGTGAATTTGGATGGATTGTTGTAGGTGAATTTGGGTGTATGTTGTAGGTGAATTTGGGTAGGATTGTTGTAGGTGAATTTGGGTGTATGTTGTAGGTGAATTTGGGTGAAGGTTGTAGGTGAATTTGGATGGATTGTTGTAGGTGAATTTGGGTGTATGTTGTAGGTGAATTTGGGTGAAGGTTGTAGTTTTAATGCAATGGTCAACATTTATTTCACTAAAATTTCAATGTTTACAAATGTAATTTTAATGTGATGGCTAACATTTATTTCAACGAAATTTCAATGTCTACATCTCCCTCTTCAACATCTCAGATAAATATAATATCAGTGTTGACGTAACCCCAAACATTGGGGTGAACCACGATACATCTTGTGTTATTTACATTACTTGCAGATTCACGGTCGGATTTATGTTGTTCCAAGACCTCCGATTTTGTGCATCAACATTTAGCGCCGTCTGTGGGAACTGACATGAAAAGCTATGTCGGTTCTCTTTCATTTTTTCACCTCCACCATGAATTTGCAAAATCACAAAAACTCAGAAACCCAATAACCTCTCTCTCTCTCTCTCTGTCTCATACTTTCATTTTCTTTCATAGACTATTCACCAACTGAAGTCTAGTCAAATCCACTGAAATCATCAGAGCAGCAGCAGCAGCAGCAAAAGGAGATGTTGAGGGACGAGTCGAGCTGCAACACCTACAACTATGGCGACACCCTTTACTGGAACACCCGCTACGTCCAAGAAGGTGGCTCCTTCGACTGAGCAGCAACAGCAGCAGAAAGCAAAAGCTTGGATCAGGTAAAAATGGTCAAGGGTCTAGCCACTGTAAAAACGATGGCTGTGGTTTCTGTCTTTCTGTTTCTTCCTTCATTCCAATGGCTATGGTCGCTCTCAAGAACCCTGGGACCAGGCGTATCCTCCCCTACTCCTCGTATATGTACTTGTACGGCCAAGGATCGATCGCCACTGCCAGTTTTCCAATCCCCGACACTACTTTCAGAAATGACCGATCTCGCAGAGCACCAACTAGGGTTTTAGGGTTTTAAGCGTCAAGCTACGTTTGTCATATCACTTTGCAGGAAAGAAAAGCCGGATCAGATAAAGAAAAATGTTTCCGATGTTTATGTAGAAGCCAAACAAGGCTGAGGCTCTGAAGCAGCTACGAAGCCATGTCGCCATGTTCGGGGCTTGGGTCGTCGCGATCCGAGCCGCCCCATATGTTCTTCACCTCCTTTCTGAGGAAAAAGACAAGCTCAAGCTTGAATTTTAACAACCATCTCGTTCTATGAGCGACAGGTTTTTCAGATCTAAGGTGCTGAAGGCTGGGAGCTCAAAGAAGTGAGTGATGCTGGGAGCTCAAAAGACGATGAGAGAGAAAGAAAGAAGATGAGAGATAAATAAGAAAGCAGAGATACTTGATGATACAAAGGACCTCACGGTCGGGGCAGTCACCGACCCAGATCCTATCTCCTGCGAATACCATGGGAAAAGCAAAAGCAGAGATAAGATTCTTTTCTTATTATTAATTCTATTATCATTCTTTGTCTGCCATCTGCAAAAAGGAAAAGAGAAAGTAAAAGCAGAAAGTAAAGCAGAAAGCAAAAGAAAATAAAAGAAGCAGACATAATTGCGATGGTGATAGCATGCAGAAAAAAGAATTATGGGCGTGACCCACTGAGCAGAGGGTCGGATTTATTTTTTACTGATGTGATTGATTTTTCTTAACTTTCGAAGACATCTGTATAAACCCCATCAGAGGGTAATAAAAAATAAAAATAAAAAAAAAAGGGCAAGCCCAAAATAATGGGCTGGAATGTTATGTGAAGGGCCAAGGCCTATATGCCCAAACGAGCCAGACCCTCTATTATCACCAACCAGGTGATCAAAAGTATGTCCAGTATTACAAAAAATTATTCGGCAGCTTGCCACTATTACCACCAACCAAGTGATCAAAAGTAAACCCAGTACTCCAAAATTATTCAGCAGCCTGCCGCTGTTATAACCAACCAGGTGATCAAAAGTACGCCCAGTACTCCAAAATTATTCGGCAACTTGCCGCAATTATCACCAACCAGGTGATCAAAAGTACACCCAGTACTCCAAAATTATTCGGCAGCCTGCCGCTATTATCACCAACCAGGTGATCAAAAGTACGTCCAGTACTCCAAAATTATACATGAGCATCACTCATGTCAATCATACATAAACATTCATAAGCATCACTCATGTCAATCATCAATAAACATTCATGACCATCATTCATGTCAACATTCATGAGCATCACTCATGTCAACATTCATGAGCATCACTCATGTCAACATCCATGAGCATCACTCATGTCAATCAACATAAACATTCATGGGCATCACTCATGTCAATCAGCTTCAAAAGCTTCATTTACAGAGCCCCAGCTTCGAGAGCTCCAGCTTCAAAAGCTTCATTTACAAAGCTCTAGCTTCAAAAGCTTCATTTGCAAAGCTTCACCTATAAAGCTTCAGTACAGGGTATACAAATACCACCTCCGAACAACCGCCACTTCGGCCCATACATGGATTCAATTTGAAGTCTCCAGCCAACAGACTTTATTGACCGAAGACTTGGGGGACTACATTATGTACCATATATTGGGCCTCAACTGGGCCTCATGAAAAATACTTGGGGGACTTAGCCCATTATTTATGTACTGAGGAGTGAGCCCTTATTTTATAAAAGGGATTCCCTCACTTTCATTAGAGAGCACCCATTATTCATGTACAGAGGAGCGAGCCCTTATTTTATAAAAGGGACTCCCTCACCTTCATTAGAGAGCATCACCGCCAGCTGAGCAACCGCCTTACCGTGAGCATCACTCATAACCCATTATTCATGTACTGATGAGCGAGCCCTTATTTTATAAAAGGGACTCATTCACCTTCATTAGAGAGCATCGCCGCCTACAGAGCAACCGCCTCGCTGTGAGCATCAACTCTAGCCTATCATTTATGTATTGAGGAGCGAGCCCTTATTCTATAAAAGGGACTCCTTCACCTTCAACACCACAAGCCGAACCAACCAATGCAACATAAGCCACAAGTCAAGCAGCCTCGCAACATGTGCTACTTCTAGTTAAGCATCATTTCAGATTGAGCACCATCTCATATTGAGTATCGGTCCTAGACGACATCTAGTTACTTCAGCCCACATATGGATTGAATTTCAAGTCTCCAGCCAAAAGACTCTCTTGACTGATGACTTGGGGGACTACTGTTTGTACCATACTTAGGGTCTCCGTATTTGGATCTTGTATAAATACTCAGGGGACTTAAATGTAATTATGTAATAAAGGAAGGGGCAAATATGTAAAAAGGGGAGGAGCCCTTAGTCTATAAAAGGGTCTCCTCACCCTCATAATTTTCAAGCCTCCTTACCCCCCCTCAAGCCTCTCAGATTGAGAAGAGCTCTCTTACCCTTAAAAACTCTCTCTCTCTCTCTCTCTCTTCAACATCTCAGAGAAATACAATATCAGTGTGGACGTAGCCCAAACATTGGGGTGAACCACAATACATCTTGTGTTATTTACATTTCTTTCAAATTCACAGTCGGATTTATGTTGTTCCATGACCTCCAGTTTTGTACATCAACAACAATCATTTGGCCTCAACATGTCACTTCATAAATACAAATTCTTCACAAGGTTGCCAAATTTGTGGCAAGAACAACCACCTTGTTGACACTTGCAGATATCGAAACACAGGTGCTCCCTCAGGATGTATCATATGTGGGAACCTATATCACAATGTAGACATATGCTTTCAAAAGAATTCTACTTCTTAAAACAGTGCTATGCATGCTGCAACACCTAATGGTACCTATTCTCCATTCACAATATTATCTACACCATCACAGCAACCAGTATGGCTTACTGATTCTGGTGCCAATAATCACATGACTTTAGATTTGAGTAATCTCTCATTGGCAACTCCATATGCATCAAATGAGACAATCTAGACAACTAATGGTGAAGGTTTAGCAATATCTCACATTGGTTCTAATCTTCTCATAACTCTAATGCAATCTATTAAACTTAATTCAATCCCTTATGTGCCAAAATTGTCTCAAAATCTGTTATCTGTGCATAAGATTTGTCTGGATAATAATTGTTGGTTGATCTTCGATGCATTTTCATTTTGGATTCAAGACAAAGCCACATGGAGGATACTTTATAAAGGGTTGTGTAACAATGGATTGTACACCATCATCTCACCAAACTCTCATGCAGCAATTTCAAAACACAACCTGCAGCGTTTTTGTAAAAATAAGTTACCAACAGTATTTGGCACAAGAGACTAGGTCACCCCTCTAATCCAATAGTCTTTCAAGTTCTCACATCTTCCAATGTTTTCTGTGTTGCTGATAGAACACTTCACTGTGTCAAACCTATTTAAAGGGCAAATTTAGCAAATCACCATTTTCTCTTTCAGTAGTTAAGTTTGTCAAACCTTTTGATATTATTCATAGTGATGTGTGGGGTCCTGCTCCTTGTATTTAAATACTATGTGACTTTCATTGATCATTGTACCAAATATTGCTATATTTTTCCTATCTTCAATAAAAGTAATGTTTCTGCCATATTTGTTTCCTTCTACAATTTTATTGTAAACCAGTTTCAAGTATCCATTAAAACTCTCGAAAGTGATAGTGGTGGTGAGTATATTAGTAAGGCATTTCAAAAGTTCTTATCTGATAAAGGAATACATCATCAAATGTCTTGTCCTCACACACCCGAACAAAATGGCATTGCAGAATGAAAATAGAGACATATCATTGGAACATCCATCACTTTGTTACAAACGGCCTCTCTACCATCTCTGTTTTGGTCATTTGCTTGTTAAACTTCAGTGTACTTAATTAACAAAATGCCATCTCCTGCTTTGCACAATTTGTCTCCATTTCAATTATTGCATAATTCTAAACCTGAGATCCAACATTTGAAAGTTTTTGGCTGCTCTTGTTATCCTTGGTTAAGACCTTACAATAACACTAAATTAGACCCTGGAACAACCAAATGTGTCTTTTTGGGGTATGCATCCAAGTATAAAGGGTTTATCTATTATAATGTGTCTAGAAACAAAGTCTATGTGATATTTAATGAGACATAGTTTCCTTATCATTCTTTGACTACTACACATCAGTCTACTTCCCCTTCACCACTGTCATCACTCATACAAACACCAAGTCCAGTTCCAGATCACAACAATGTTCTTGTTTTACCAGATTCACAACATCACTACCCTATGAATTCCTCACCTGGTCCAACACAATTAAGTTCAGGTCCTCCACGTAGTGTGTTACCAAATAATGTCATTAATCAAATCTTAGAAGACTCTACTACAATTCCAGTTACAGTTTCAAGCTCAGATGTAAAAGATTCAAATTGCAGTAAATCCATTACTACACCAACAATAGAACCCTTGTCTTCTACACTCCCTGTGGTACCTGAATTTCAACCTGAACAATTGCAAGTGGTTCTCTCCATTCCTTCAGTTAATCTTCACCCTATATAGACAAGGTCAAAGAGTGGCATTGTTAAGAAGATTGCTCTCCTTGTTGCTGTTCATGAAAATGAAGGAGTTGACTTGACTAAAGTTAAACCTTCAACATACATATTTGCCTTAAAAACTCCAGTATGGCATGAGGCTATGAAAGATGATATTTCAGCATTACACAATCAAGGTACATGGTCTTTGGTTCCCCTACCAAAACACAAGAACTTAGTTGGTTGCAAATGGGTCTTTAAGATAAAAAAAATGTTGATGAGTCAATTGGGAGGTATAAGGCACGACTGGTAGCTAAAGGCTTTAACCAAGACGAAGGGATTGACTATGGGGAAACTTTTAGTCCAGTTGTTAAACCAACAACAGTGAGATTAGTTTTAGCTTTATCAGCACACTTTGGTTGGACATTGAGATAGTTGGATGTGAAAAATGCCTTCCTTCATGGCATAAGGCAAGAAGAGATGTATATAGCACAACCACCTGGATTTGTTGATATCAAACACGAAGATTATGTTTGCAAATTACATAAGTCTTTATATGGATTGAAACAAGCACCCAGGGCCTGGAATGAGAGATTCACCACCTTTCTACCATTTTTAGGGTTCAAATCCACATATGCATATTCATCATTGTTTGTGAAAGTTGTTGACAACACTGTGGTAATTTTACTCTTATATGTGGATGACATTATTATCACTGGCAGTGCAAACCAAGCAATCACTGAGGTTATTCATTCACTCACCAGGGAGTTTGATATCAAAGACTTGGGACCACTACCCTATTTTCTGGGGATTCAAATTATGTAGAAGAAGGATGGCTTGTTTCTCTCTCAAGACAAGTATGTTACAGATTTGTTAACTAAGTCTGAAATGCTGCTGTCTAAACCATGTGCTACTCCATGTTTGCCCTACAAAAGATTGCTAAAAAATGATGGGAAATTTTAAATAATCCTGCCCTTTATAGAAGTTTAGTTGGAGCTTTACAGTACTTGACATTTACTAAACCTGACATTGCATTTGCAATGCATCAGGGCTGTTAGTTTATGCAAAACCCTATGGAGTCATATTTCATGGCAGTTAAAAGGATCCTTAGGTACTTAAGTGCTACTCAAGGTTGTGGAATTCATTATGTCAAAAGTTCACTAGATATTATTACATATAGTGATGTAGACTGGGGTGGAGATCCTAATGATAGAAGATCAACTACTGGAATGGTTGTATTTTTGGGATCTAATCCCATTTCATGGTCATCTAAGAAGCAAAATATTGTCTCTCATTCATCCACAGAAGCTGAATATCGACTACAACTGTTGAACTTGATTGGATCAAACAACTGTTGCATTTTCTACATATTCCAGTTATAGAAAAGCCACTTCTCTTCTATGACAATTTATCTACCATAGCACTGACTTTAAATCCAATCCAGCATCAACGTACGAAACACATAGAGGTTGATGTGCATTTTGTTCGAGAGATGGTAGCAAAACAGCAATTGCAAGTGCATTTTGTGTCTTTAAACGAGCAATTTGCTAATATACTAACCAAAGGACTATATGCTCCTTTTTTTTCAGACTCATTGTGCCAATCTCAGGCTTAAATTCTCTGCCCCTGAGCTTGAGGGGGGGATGTTAAGAGTATTAAGATCCAATGGTTATGAAATGGACAAGTGTCATAAGATTATGAAGTTAGTTAAGTTGGTTATAAAATGCTATTATACATAGCTTGTAACAAACCATTGTATCTGATAAGAAAAGATACTACAATTCTCAACAGATTTTTCTCTCTAATCTCTCAATCTTCTACTTCTCTCTCTATCTCTTTCTTCTTTCTTGCTAACGTATAACCTTTTTCTTCAATAACCTTTAATGGTTTACAGAATGGTGAAGTATTGGGGTGGGTCCCATTCTTATTTAATTATTTTTAATTGATTTATTTTATTTATTTATTTTATCTACATAGTCTTTTACATGAGAAAAATATGGGCCCTGCATTTGCCACGTTCTCATTTAATGGCTAATTTTATGGATTAATTAATGGAGGTCTGATATTGCAATGAATTTGTAAGTTGAAGTATGACATTACGATGTTTAAAACATGAGGTATGAAATTGTAGTGTGCCCCATAGTTTATAGTTTTGTGTAATTAACCCTTATTTTTATTATAATGACTGGAATAGATTTTACTTGACCTGTTGTCCAAAATTCAAATCAAGTAGTATAGTATTAGTATAGGCAACAACACAGACTTTCAATTTTAGAGTCAACAACCTAACAAAGTTGTTTACTCTCTCAGACATTCATACTCATAAATATTTTATCCTTCTAAAAGTGAGATTAAAACATTATAAAACACATTTTTTTTAACAATTGATATTATCTACACTAAGGGGAGAGGGGTTGGGCTTAGCCTCACAATGAGCTAGCAATAATAGAGTTCAAATTCACCTCGACGAGAATCGAACTTAAGACCTCTCACTTACAAGTGAAGAGGAATACCACTAAACTGTAGTACTAAGTTGCAACATTATAAAACACGTTAAAAAATAAAAATATCAAAGTAATTTAAAAATACCAAACACATTAAAAAAACTATAATAATTGATTTACAAGTACAAAAAATGTGAAAAAACATACAAACTATTATGATTGCATCTTTTACACTTTGAGATGAGTACATTGTCCTTTGGATTTTTAAAACCCTAAAAACCCTCGTGAATAGAATTTTTAAGGGAGTTCAAAATAAATAAATAAAATCATTATAATTATGGGACCATGATTTATGGGCCCATGATTGGTGGCAAGAAAGACTGAAATACTCGAAGCCCATGGAGCATAGTCCGAGAAGCTAGGCTTAGGCATATTAAAGATGTTACTTGTCTGCCAAGTAATGAAACCCTAATTAAAGTCAATTTAGGATATCTTAGAGATTAGACAATATAATCAAGATCTATCCCAAATCTACCATGTGTTGCCTTTGAACTCACCTCACCATATGTTTCAGCCAAGTTTTGGGCTCAAAATCTCCTCCCAACCTTTGAATTACATTCCTACTAGTCATCCTTTCAAGCCTACCTGGAACAAAAGCTTTGGTGAGTGCCTTGTAGACATCGTTCATCACCTCATCTTTCTTTTTCTCTCATTGCTTTGCCAACTCCTGATCAATCATGGCTCCAAGTGCTGATATTTTAATCTCACATTCACACCGACATCGACTGCATAACACTACTCTCTTGATTATTGCGGCTTAGGGCCTCTTGGGCAACATCATGCTGCCCTCATCCTTTCTTGCTTCCTTTTTCTTTTCACTTCCTATATCCATAGTTAATTTCATCTTCCCCTTCTTTTGATTAGTTCAGATTCATCATGTTGATTAGTGCTTCAGGAAGGGATATGTATCAATCATCATAGTAGCCTGTGGTTTTTCCAACAACAGTCTTCCCTTGACAATCATATATGAGATCCAGTCCCTAAACTAGACGCAGTTGGTAATAGAGTAGTTGGTAATGTAGTGGATCTTGTAGTATTTCTTCCTTCTAAGCTTTTTAGGCTTAGGCATATTTTTAGTGTTGCCAGGCAAGATTAGTCTAGCCTTTACCAACTTTCCATAGATCTCTACTGCCTTTCTGAGGTCAAAAGAGTACGACTTGTACTTTGGAGGCTTTATTGGTACAAGCCCTCAATCTTCATCACTATCTTTTTGTCATTGACGGGTTTCACTAAACCTTTCATAGTCAAGGGTTTGAAAAGAGGTATCATCTCTGCACACACTCATATTCATTCCTCCCTTTAGGCTCTGCCCCTTCAAACTCCAACTGGTGTATTGGAACTTTATTTTTGTAAAAAATGGTAGCTTCGAAGGATGCTTCATTTGTTGCTCTTCGGCCAACAATATTTCATATTTGGTAGCTGCAATCACCAATTCCTATAGATCATTGAATTGTACATCATAAAACTTTTTCCTTAGGGGCAACCACAAAGCTTTTTGGGCAATAATTATGAGTTGTGCATGGTTGATAGGGAACTGATACCTCATACTGATTTTCCTAAACCTCATTATAAAGTCTTCAGTGGATTCATGCTCAAATTACTTCACCTTTATCAAGTTATTTATTGTCACTTCGAGCTCTACCTGTAGAATTGTTCTTGGCAAGAAGTTTCCATTTGCCCTTAATTAGCAATGAAGGTAGGGATAACAAAGAATAGCATTGAGAAACTAGCCCGACCAAAGAATTCCCAAATAACCTCAGCTTGTAGTTTGGATTATCTTCGAATGCCACACAGTGGTTTGAGAATTTGAAGATGTGGTCTCTAGAAGACACACTACTAACTTCTCCACTAACGGTGGGAAAAGATGGCATTTTGAAGTTGATGGGAAAATGATTGTGTTCATCGATATAAGTAGGGTAGGGTTTTGGTATGTTACCTTAAACATTGGTTGTGCCTAGGGCTAAGCATTCTACAATATCAACCTCATCAAGTCAACTATCTCGTTCCTGAGTTGTTGGTTTGCCAAATTATTTGGCAAAAGTAGGGCTACCCCTTGCTTTGGGTTGTTCTCAAAGTGGACAGGCACTTCTGGTGATGCTTTAGTCTGTCTCCAGCAGAGTCATGCCCTTCCTTTATTGACAATGAAGGTGGCCTATAAGGGAATGGCTTAATAATTATGGGTGGTATGCATTCTCCACTCATCCCTGCATTGGAGCTAGATGCCACATCCGTCTCTAATTACCCGATGATAATTCCTCATGAGATTGTAGCTAGAAATATCACAGACATGCCTACCTTAGTAAGCCCCTTCTTCAGGCTTAGGAAAACCACTATTTTGCTTCGCTTTTCCCTTTTTCTTTTCCTCCTTGGACAACGGAATGAAGATTGATGCAATACCTTCTTTCTTAGGGTCATCTTCTGGACCCTTTTTAGCTAGCACACTGTTTTTTATAGGATGAGATAAAAAATGGTCCACCTCTAACTTCCTTTGCAACTCTCATGTGATAGAGCACAATCTTCTAATATCTCCTCTTGTTTTATCCATGCTTCTCAACACCTGGATCATGGTAGAATTCAGCTCTTCATTTGTAACAATGACAGCCGATGTCTTGAATGAATGAGAGTTTCAGCCACCATTGGACTTTTTGGGATGTTAGGATCTCCTAGCTGGTCTGACATTCTAACCCACAAGTGTAAGTGAGATCTGGCTGCCCTAAACCTCCCTTCAGAGTCTTTGTTCCTTTTTTTTTTTTTTTTTGTGCCTTGGCATGTAACATAATGAGTCCCACTGGGCATGCCAAAATTATGTTCGGCCTGGAATGTGCCTCACACAACTCCCCTAAGAGCACGGTGAATTCCTGGATTAGTTGAAAAATGTCTTTGTGGAGCCCTTGTTAGGCTCTCAGGCTTTCTAACAAGCTAAGAAAAATGATGAGTGTACCACTGTTGGCTGAGACCAGCAGATTGAAAGTCATTTGGGCATGGATAAATTAGTTACTTGCACCCCAAGTTTCCCGGACTTCTTCGATCAAGGGATTGTTTATGGAGGGGTTAAGTCCATAAAAAGTTCTTTTCTTTGCCTTGGGATCAAGGACTTTTGGTTAGTGTTATATGCCATTTTAACATGTATTAGGAACAAAAGAAATGATCGATTTGTTAAAGTTATTAAGAAAAAGTAAAGTATAGCAAACGTAAAAGGACGTTAAATAATAACTTGGAAGCTGAAATACTGGTAAGTAAATACTAAATAACTTGTAATGAAAGTGCAAGGTATTTAAAGGCACAAATTAATACAACAAAGTGTAAATATTAAAGGTTTAGACATAATTTAACCTCATCTAGCACTGCTAGTTGCCTGTCGGGCACACCTTTTCCAATTTACAATGTACAATCCTTAAAAACAACAAGTATGAAAATTGATACTACAAAAGGAATGCAGCATAGCTAAAACTAAAAAGGGAAGACAACTGGTCTACAAAAGAAATGTAAGGAAAGTGATAGAGCTTTTGGGAGTCTTTTCTGAGAGTTGATTTGGGTGTCCCTTTTATCTAGTTCTACCGCCGCTTTTATAGAGTTTACTTCTCAATGAATTAAGCTTGTAACTCTTGGAGGCATCCCTTCTCTTGCCAAGTGGTTGATGTGACTGCTAGCAAAGGGTGAATTCACACTTGATCCCCTTGAAATTACGAGTTTTTTTCCTTAAAAAATGATTTCTCTTCTAAACATCTCTCTATAACACCCTCTAGTCTGATTATTATTGTAGGTTTGCCACGAAATTGAGACTCCATACGCATGTTTGGGCCGCGACGCAAGTCCAATGTTCAATTTGGGTCCAACCAGACTCCTCCTCCATCCACCACCTTCATCCACTGTGTTTGATAGTGCGAGATTATGATGGTTTGGTATTGCTATGCTTTAAAATTAAAAAAATTAAAAAAAAAAAACTACTTCTGCTGTGTTGTGAGAATAAGCTTATTTTTGCTGCTTCACGTCTTCAGCTTCTTTTCATCCAAAACTGTGAAAATAAGTTGTTTTTAAGTATTCACCAAACACCTTTTTGAGCTCAACTTTTTTTTATACCCACTTTTTATAAAAACACCTCAGTACCAAACCAGTACTTAGCCTTCCACAACTGCCGATCTTATGCCACCTCTGAAACACTTAACGAAGACAAAGAAACGCGTGGCCAAAAATAGTTCACTTTACCTCCGTTCACTGCCACCGAAAAGGGTGCCGCGTTGGTTAAAGAGCTATCTGGCAATTATTTAAACAACGGCAGAGGTACAATCGCGAATACTGTCTTTGCCACCACCGCAGCCACCACCCTCACAACGCTTAAACGGGGTTACTCGCCAGATTCACACCCACATTGAAATTTTTTGAATTTTTGAAATTTGATTGCAAATGAGAAGTGGGTTATTGAAGTTGATTACAAAGTTGTTGCGCGATTGCTACTACACGTTCAAAGAGAATAGTGTTTTGATCAAGCTGTTGAAGCACATGAGCGCCCCACTTAAAACGGTAATTGACGGTGCCGGCTTTGAGGGGGAAGCCATTGCAGAGGGCCTTAATTGAACAGGTCTAAGATGTTTTTTCATCCCACATATATTATATAATGTTTAATATCTTTAATAAAAAAATAGTCTAATAATAATAAAAAATATTGGATTATTTCTATGTCCTTAACTCATAATACTGCTCTCAACAAAATTCCCAAATAAATAAGATTACTCAACTACTTGGATTGAGACGCTAACAATTCGATTTATGTTTTTACTGCTAGTATGAATTTGACTTGGTTGTTTCTTAATTGAACATGAGTTTCAGTTTTAAAGTTTGTGTTAGTTTTAATCATAGATTTGCTTATTGGCAGGTTTTCTCACATTATTTTTATCTTCTTAGACTTCTTTCCTTTATTTTTTGTCATTGAATTGAATAAATTAAACAAAAACAAATGATAAGATTAAACATACATGTCTGAGGTTTTTGTTAGTCGGTGCAGAACTACTTCGTACTACGGTCTAGTAATATTCATCTTCACTTGTAAATGAGAGATCTTACGTTGTTTTCACTAAATAGAGTTAAAATCACATTATTGTTAGCCCATTATAAGGCTAAGCCCACCCTCTCTCCCTTAGTGTAGATAATATGTCACTTCCCGGCCCACCACATCCTGAGCTCAACTCCATCGTAGCACGATATTGTCTACTTTGGGTCCCGACCATGCCCTCACAGTTTTGTTTCTGGGAACTCACACGAGAACTTCTCAGTGGGTCACCCATCATGGGATTGTTCTCACGTGAACTCGTTTAACTTCGGAGTTCCGATTGAACTCGAAGCCAGTGAGCTCCTAAAAGGTCTCGTGCTAGGTGGAGATGAAAATATACATATAAGGCATAGAGGATCCACTCCCTTAGGCGATGTGAGATGTTACAATCCACCCTCCTTATAGGCTCGACGTCCTCGTTGGCACACTTCCGGCCAGGGATTGGCTCTGATACCAAATTATCACATCCTGACCAGGGCCCCGACCACATCCCGAGCTCAACTCCACCGTAGCACGATATTGTCTGCTTTGGGCCCCGACCACGCCCTCACGGTTTTGTTTCTGGGAACTCACACGAGAACTTCCCAATGAGTCACCCATCATGGGATTGCTCTCTCGCGAACTCGCTTAACTTCGGAGTTTCGATGAAACCCGAAGCCAGTGAGCTCCCAAAAAGCCTTGTGCTAGGTAGAGATGGGAATATACATATAAGGCATAGAGGATCCACTTCCCTGGACGATGTGGGATGTTACATAATACATTTGTTCAAAAAAAAAAAAAAAAACACATACGTGTCTAAGTTTAAAAAGGATGTGTGTTTATCCATGGTACAATATCTCAAACAAAAATTAGTTAATATTTTCTATAAGATTATTAGTGAGGGTCCCATTAAAATTTTCGCAGAGGACCCCAATTATCATAGACGGCCGTGGTAACTGATATTTCTCTTACATTTCATACTTTCTTCGGGTTTTTTTGTAAGTTTTCGTTTGGGAAATTAAAATGATAGAGCTTTGTTTTGTGTAATTTAATATGGGAAAGTTTTCTATCCGATTTTAATTCATGGGAAGGTGGCAGCTAAAGATTTGATGAACTTAGGAGAACGAATACGTCTTCCTTTTAGTGTGCAAGAGTTCCCTGATGATTAACGGGAGTCCCCAAATGATAAACAAAGAGCGGTATTGTAGTGAAGAGATCCAACTTTATCCGGAGCCTGGAGTTGTATGAGGTTCTTAACTTTGATTTTATGTTGTGTGATTTTCAGCCAGCTATATTCTTTACAATATATAATGTCAAAATTAGAGTAATAGTCCCTCAACTTTAGCCAAATTTCCAATTACCTCATATATGACCTAACATGCACGTTATTCTGATATTAGGATCCAACCATTAGCGTCATCAATAAACCCCCCTGGAATGCCTGTTCAGGTGAGCTATTGATGCTTCAATCAAGGTTACTGTTGTATTTAGGTTTGTTGGTAGTTTAAATGTCATTCTGATATTAAAATGATGTTTGCACAGGGTGGCAATGGAATCAAACGAAGTTTAGATGAGCTGGTTGCCGCTTGTTTAAGTTATGACTTCTCAGAACCACCTCGGCTGATAAGTAGGAAATCTTGTTTTCAATTCATTATCAGTAGCTTTATGATAAGCATTATATTTGTTAAGACTTCTAAAATTTGCAATGGATCCAATAGTAAAAATCTATCCAACTCATTGACTAGCAGTCTAGCAGCTTGTTCACACATTTTATGTTGAAAAAGGTGGAGCTAGTGCCTAGTTGTGAGCTATACTTCGTAAGCCCGGGTTAAGCACTAGGAACATCAGCTTCATTGGGCTGGTAAAAACTAAAAAGTTGTCACTCTGAGACCTAGAAAGTATGAAAACAGGAAATTTTTTGCACTTGAGCGAATGCAAGTATTGCAACGGAGAGGAATATGCAATTTAAAAAGAAAACTATATGGTATTATGAATCTTTTTCTTGATACATATGTGTTGTATTCTATGTAATATTCTGATTTTAGATATTTATCGATTCATGCAACTAACCTAATTCCGGGTATTTTAACAAAAATGTAAATGTTAAAATTAAGCTTGTATTTTAAATTTCAATCATTGTTGAAATGTGTACTTTCATGGTCTCTTCAATGTCCCCAACAATCTGGATTCGATTTATGGATTATCTATGTTCCATGAATAGGCTCTGTGTGTTATTGTTTCTCTTTCCTTCCCTTTTCTTGGATAAGAAGTTTGTGTTTCTTAGGTAGATAGGCTTGACAGAGATGGTGGTATTCTGATATCACACTATTGCAGGTTTCACATGGCTAGAGCTACCCTTTTACTGGCCGAAAGCATCAGGTATCGATCAAAACTAAGCAGTGGTGATGATATCTGTTTACAGTTCTATCCCTTAGTTAAACAAGCCGCTTTTCACTGTTCACAACTCCTCTAACCGTGTTCATGGAACTACAGCTGCGTGTACACTGAGCGGAGGTTTTGCGAACACGGATAGTTGGAGACCACAAATATGGGTGGCAACCTCATAGGAACTGGACACCTTTATATTGGTCTAACATTGAATCTCATTCAAACAAGGAGCTTCCCAGAGAAAAAACCTCTCTTTTGATATCAACATGGAAAGTGGAAGTATCTCAGGAAAAGGCTCCCCGCTTGCATCTTCATCATAAGCAAATGATTTGCCTAATGTGTATCTGGCTGTGCAAAAAGTGAAGCTGCATTTAGATTGTGACTTTCAGAACTAGAAAGCCTAGTTGGTTGCTCGTCTGCCTTCATACATGCAGTTGGGATATTTTAGTCTAGTTATTGCATAATTTAGTCGCTCGCGGATGAGGTGGTTTTTTTTGGGTCCACAAATGAGGATTTGATGTTCGGAAGTTGGAACCATGATCTCATGCAATCAAAATTTAGACAGGTTTTGGAAGATTCATGAATCATGACCCGCCAATCGTGCCTTTTAAGCGACTTCGATTAGTGGCAAACATGTAGAGCAAGAAAATGAGAACGGGATGCCACAACAAGATTAATATGTGATTCTCTTTTTGGATTTATCGTACATGCCATTATAATTCATAGGGGAAGAGGGAACTCAGACACGAATGCTAATCACTTAAGGCTATAACGGCCCTTTTGGACTTTCGTTGACGTGGGCTTTGTTTCAAGTGTCAAGGTTAAGTATAATTTCAATGAACCGAAGTGTTTAACCACGAGCTGGTGGTCCAGTGGTAAAGAGAGGATAACGATGCTTCTTTAAAACTAAAAATTAGAGATCTCGGATTCGAAAATCGCTGTCAAATCTGGCTAGGAAAAGGCTGAAATGCCTCTGTGAATAATGCCACCAGTTGTCTCTTTTTAAAAAAAAAAAAAAAACAGAAGTGTTATTTTGGTAATATTTGATAGAAAAAGGTTTTTTTAAAAAGGAAATTATGGATTGTAAAAGAATTGCAAATGGTTTTTCAAGAAGAAATTGCATTATAAATAAAAATTCTTACGTGGTTCTAAGCAAGGTCTTAAATGCCGATAATATCGGCGATATTTCACCGATATTATCAATTTTTCACGTTAACGATATTTTAATAGGTATCCAACGGGTTTTCGTCAAAATATCGTGATATTATCGATAATATCAATAATATCGCGATATTTCCGAAACTATCGCGATATTTTGAAACTGTGCTAAATGGAGAAGAACGTCGGAGCTTCTATAGCTCCGGCCGACTGTAAAAGAGCACCCTAGACTCCGATCTAGGTATCAAAATGAAGTAGAAGATGAGATGAATGTTTTTATAAATTCCGTTTGTCGTGAAACGGTCGGAGGTGTTCGGAAAGTTCGTCAACACTCACGGCCTCACCAGAGATGGGTGTGCCTATTCTCGAGCCGATTTCGTCCCAAAAACCTTGCAAAAACACGATTTTGAACTTAAATTTCACATATAAGCTTCAATCTAGAACAGAAAGAGGCAAACCCGAAGCTTACCTAACCGGAGAAATTCAAGAAACTCGTCGGAGTTCCTGCGTTCGCCGAGTTGCAGAGACGAGAAGGAGAGGGAGAAAGACGAGGTTGCTGATGATGATGGGTGTCTTCCTGAAGCAGGTGCGATGGTGTGCGTGTGTGTATGTGGGTCTCGGACCCTCGGTGCAGAGAGAAATGAGAGAGACGGCGCCGACGAGGGAGGAGCAGAAGGCGATGTGGGAGAAGGATCTGGAGACCTTGGGTCTCTATGCATTTGTGTGGGAGATCTGTGTGTGTGTGTGGGAGAATGGAGAAGGGGGAGAAGAGAGATCAGAGAAGACAGAAGAGAGAAAAATCCAGAGAGAGAGACTGTGTGTGTGTGTTGTGTTGTGTGCGTGTGCGTGTGTTGTGTTGTGTGCGTGTGTGGTGGCGTGTCGGTGTGTGTGTGTGGTTGGGTCATTTGACTCACACTCACCTGACAACTTGTAGAATCACTTCTTACAATTTCAGACCATGGACAAAAATAATAGTGTTTTCATAATGAAACCGTGTGCCACTGTGAGTCTGTGATATTCTTTCACATTCAAAATCGTGTGCCACTGTGAGTCTATGATATTCTTTCACATTCAAAACCGTGTGCCACTGTCTGTGACATTCTTTCACATTCTCAGAGGTGGAGTATCAGAGCCATTCAGAGCATTTTCGTTTCTTCTTCTTCCTTTACCCCTTTCAAAGCCATTCCAGATCCATTCCAGAGCTTGAACACAAAGGGTTCCATATTTAAAGTAAGTTTACAAACTTATATTTATATTATTGTAATTCATACAACAACAAAAAAATTTGTGTGGACTCGTATGTTAATTTTTTTAAGTAATTAATACTTGCATGTTAATTTTTGTAAGTAATTAAGTAATGTTAACAATTACATGTTAATTTTTTTAAGTAATTAAGTAATGTTGTATAATTATTCCCTAGGATAATTTTAACATGTTTAATGTTATTTATTATTTTATTAATATTAGGTTTTATTATTCATTAAATTGGATTATTATTAAATTGGATTATTATCAAATTGGATTATTATTCATCACTATGTTTTATATTAGGATTATTCTTTTATCAAATTGGATTATTATTCGTTAATATTAGGTTTTATTATTCCATATTATTTTTATAATTACTAAATTTTTACAATCATTTTCTTTACTTCGTATTTAATTCTTCTGTAGAATAACTTTATTATTTAGGTTCTCTTATATAACCGTCATCACTACTATATTTTTTGGCCAAAAAATAATTGTCTAATTTTCATGAAAAATAAATATAAGTACGTTTAAGATGTCCATTGGAGTTACTAAACGTGATCCAGCTTGGGAACATGGAGACCCAATAGACGGAAACAAACATGGCACAATTTGCAAATATTGTGGTCAGGTAATGAAGAGTGTCGGAGTGACACAACTTAAGTACCATTTTAGTGGATTAGATCCAGCAAAAAATGTCCAATGATGCGATAATGTCCCCCTAGAAGTGAAGGCATTCATCAACACATTATTAAAAAATAAAAAACAGCATAAGGAAAACATAACACATGGAATGGAAAATATTCGAGCTGGGCTACGAGGAGAAGTCATTGGCCAAGCGGTTGACAGTGATGATGATGACGATGAGGACGAATGTGATGATGACATGGGACCTGAAGAACGACGCAGTTTGAAACAAGCATTACGTGCCTCCAAACAGTCAGCATGGGAAATAGAACACCTTCATAAAATTCCTAATAGAGCACAAGGTTCCGGGACAAGTGGTGGTGCACAAATGAGATGGGGAGGCAGTCTTAGAGAATCACAACCAACACCACCAATAGCCCCAAGTTTATATAAGTCATCCAAAGCACGTCAAAAGAGTGTTTGGAGTTATTTCACTGGAGGTAATGTGAATGAGGGAATGGGGCGTCTAATTAGCAAGTTCTTTATCTATGAAAATGTCCCTGCTGAGAAAGTATCATCACATCATTTCAAAAATATGGTAGTGGGATGTCAACAGGCCGGTGTTGGAGTACAACCTCCCACTCCCTATGAGATAAGAAACAAATATTTGGATATAGAGTATAAAGACATTGTCGAGTATGTTAACAATTTGAGGTTAAAGTGGGAAACTAATGGTTGCACAATCATGTATGACGAATGGACCGGGCCGACCAGATTGTCTATCATAAACTTCATTGTATACTCCAAGGGAAAGACAATTTTTTTGAAGTCTGTTGATGCTTTAAACCATATAAAGAACTACAAGTATATTTACAAATTATTGAAGGATGTAATCATGGAGGTGGGAGAGCATAATGTTTTCCAAGTCGTGACCGACAACGGTTCTGCATTTGTCAAAGCTGGAAAAAAGTTAATGAAGCATCATAATGTGTTTTGGACATCATGTGCAGCACATTGTATTGATATCATGTTTGAGGCAATGGGGAAGAGAGAGAATGTTGCTACTGTGGTAAAAAGAGCTAGAATGATCACAAATTATATTTACAATCACGGTTGGTTGTTGGCAAAGATGCGTGAATTTTGCAAAGGAGAAATTATTCGTCCAGCTACCACTCGATTCACCACCAACTATATTGCATTAGATAGCATACTTAAGAAGAAAGCAAGGTTGAAGCAACTATTCACTAGTGAAGATTAGGCCAACCACAATTTGAGCCGCTCAAATGCAGGTCGTATGGTGGAAAGTATAATGCTTGATCATGCTTTTTGGACTCAATCAGAACATGTGTGCCAAGTGTTTGAACCTCTTTACAAAGTTTTACGAATCGTTGACACAGAAGTGTATCCTACTATGGGGGCAATATATGCGTTGATGCATGTAGTGAATGATGAATTGGAAAGAAAAAATGATGCAAGGTGGGTCATAAAGATAATTGAAAACCGATGGTATAAAACATTATACCACGATTTGCATGCAGCAGGTATAAATTATGTCATAATTTGCAATTCATTTCTTTAGTTGCATAAGTATTATTTCTCTTATTAGAGTATGTGTTTCTTTGAACAGCATATTATTTGAATCCTTGATACCAATATAGACCCGGTGTTGAAGATGATGGTACCCTTATACGTGCTGTACATAATGTATACTCTAAATTAGACCCTGCATCACCAGCAGTTGGCCAATTTGGAAATGAGGTACACAATTACTTAAATTATAATAATTACTTTGTTGGATTAAACTAATACGATTTATTGAATTCAGTTAACATGGTTTAAAGATGCAAGAAGAACTTTTGGAGAACCAACATCAGTTGTTGCTCGAACAAAAATGTCTCCTAGTGAGTGTAAACATATTTCACGATAAGTTTATAATAGAATTTGTTGGAGTTATTAGGCTTATCAACATTGTTTTTCATTGTAGCTGAATGGTGGATCATGTATGAGACCGATGCACCAACTGTGAGAAAGTTAGCAATCAAAGTATTATCACAAACAGCTTCATCATCTGCTTGTGAAAGAAATTGGAGCACATTTGCCCTCATACACACAAAGCAAAGAAATAGGTTGGGTCATAGTAGGTTGGAAAAAATAGTTTATTGCTACTACAACATGAAGCTTCAAATTCGAGATAAGGAAGCAGAAATAGATCATGTCGACCATGGTGACCCACTAGATGTGTTTGATATTGTTGTTGAAGATGATGATATAGAGGGTAACCAACTTTATCAATGGATTAGACCTCTTCATTTAGATGATGATGAAGGCAACCCAGCTCCCAGAGTTGCTGAAGAAGCACGTAATGAAGGGATAAATGTAGAAAGAGTATTAGCGGAGGAGGTGGGATCTAGCAGCGCTGACTCTTTGGAAGAACTTTTGCGCCCAAGACCAAAAAACACTGGAATTCCACCTTCTTCCAATCCTACACAACCACAACATCGTGCTGATACTAATGATAGCTCTAGTACAAGATCAGGAGGAGACTCACCTACCACCGAAGGTGGGAATGATGAAGGATATAGTGGAGATAGAGGTAGTGGTGGTGGATATGGAAACTACGTTGGACCACCTCCTGGATTTATGAGCCCCTTCACTGGTGAGACAAACTTCACGCATGCAACACAGGATGAGGAACATGGCGGTAGGCGGGTAGGACCAGGAATTTGTGCCATAGGGAAGGACTATACTCGTAGAGAAAGAGGCAAGGGGATTTTGTCAAGTCAAGAATATGACTCGTTATCTATAACTTCGGACTCTGTTGGAGTGGGAAGTAGTAACTATGGTTATATTCATAACCAACCATTTCCCTACCCTTCATATCCCATTCCTATTAGGATGGAATCGAGCAACTCATGGAAACAATCCGAGACTCAATCTTCAAATGATTTTGCTTATGGACAAGGTCAACCAATCTCGGATCCATATGGGTGGCATGTTAACAATTACAAACAAAATTATTTTAGGGATTTATCATTTGATAACTATTCTTCACAATACACTCATTCTATGCATAGAGATGATGAAGATAGTGAAAAATTTGAACCTCATAGGAACTCTATGTGATACTAAGTCACTCATGTATCTTACCATGCAATGTATAAAGTGTAAAATATTGTATATATAAATGATTATGGTGTGTTTAAACTTCTTTCATTAATTACTACATATTTTCTACACTCACAATGTTTGCCAGCTCGCTATATAATCAACTTGATAATGTTAAATCCATCATGCAATACATTTCCTTTCAATTTTTTGTGATAAACTAATAGATAATTGACTAAATAAACATCCTGCAAAGTTTCAATAAAAATTTCTAAGTTTTTCTTACAATTTCCGTGGTCTTCATATTATTTTTATTGATATCGATATTATCCCGATATTTCTATCGATATTTCCGTGTTTTCAGACTACCGATATTTTCGATATCATCGATATTTAATACCTTGGTTCTAAGGATTTTGTAGGGCTACTTCTGTGAGGGTAAAAAGTTTCTTCTCACGACCAGAAGTGCTTTTTTCTCAGTTTGCAGAAAAACTTGAATATGCTTTTAAATAAAAAAGCAATTTCTAAAGTATGTATTGTGTTTTTTAAATAAGTAGGTCCAAATAAATTTTTATAAAAAACTTAAATTTTTAATAAAAAGAACAACATGAATCAAATAAAGGTATTTTTAGAAGAAAAAAAAAAAAAAAAAAGCCTTATTAACAGACAGTGCTTTTCAAAATGGGGTGTGCTATCTACACACATCTTTTTACTTCTCACATACCCTTTGTTAATTTATGTTCGTTGATTTTCTTCAATTTATCCGATCCAACGGCCGAAAATTAAAAATATTTGTGAGAAATAAAAAGGTGTGTGTGGATATCACACCCATTTTCAAAATAATCATTCTTAAATAGAGCCCAAAAGTCTAACTGACATCAGGACCTCATTTAATCTTTTCATTTTATTTGATTACTCTTAATCACGTTTGGAGTGTTTCTTCGACCCACGTCACCTAAACACTAAACCCAAAGCAAATTCTCATCGACCGTCTCTTGGAAGCCGCAGAAATATAAAGGGAGAGATTCCAATACAAAGGTCACGGAGCATCATCATTTGGATTTCTACCAAAAAAAAAAGTGTTTTAACTTTGGGGTTCTGGTGCCAACTTGCTCTAAATTAACAAAATACCAACTTGGTCTAAATTAATGATGATTCTAGACCCACCTCACCTAAACACTAAACCAAAAGCAAATTCTCACCGACCGTTTTCGCTACCTATTATTTTTCTGATTGCTAGTCAAGGATTTGGCTTCATCAGAAGAAAAATGCATGTGAATACAGCATGCAGCATCTCTCGACTATTTCAACCTTCAAACTTTTCTTCAATAAATTTTGTCATACTTCAATGTTAAAATTAAGGTAATTTCACTAGCCTTTATTAGTTATGTATGGTGTAAAAGGAACTTTAGGACTCGTTACAGATAGATTAGATTATCAATCATACGAACTCTAATTTAAAAAGAATACAACTCTTCATACTTTTTTCGTCTACGCACTTGTTATGTTATTGCATGCAAGCTTATCATCCGTCATCGTCTAATTCATAAACTCGGTAGGTGGGTGTTATGTGCTATTTTATCTTAATTATTACTCCAAAGATTGTTATTTTCATAAACTTGGTAGGTGGGTGTGATGTGTTATTTTTATAATCTTTTCAATGAAGGACATAAAATGAGTACTTCTTTGGGGGAGTTAAGTAACTTAGAAGAGTGTAGAAACTACTCCTTTTACCGCCAAATCAAGAAGAAAGAAGTGGTTGTAGTTTGGAAAAAGATGAAGCATAGAAAAGCAGTGGGCACAGATGATATACCGATCGAAGTGTGGAAGGTCTTGGGAGAGACGGGTAAGCATGACTCACTAACCTTTTCAATAGGATTTTCAAAACAAAGAAGATGCCAAATGAGTGGCGAAATAGCACTTTGGTGCCTATCTACAAGAATAAGGGCGACGTACAAAATTGCATGAATTATAGGGGTATTAAGCTAATGAGTCATACAATGAAGCTCTGGGAGAGAGTCATTGAGCATTGATTGAGGCAAGAGACACGGGTTTCGGACAACCAATTCGGGTTCAGGACAGGGCGCTCAATCATGGAGGCAATCTATCTCTTACGAAAAAGATATAGAGATGGGAAAAAGGATTTACACATGGTCTTTATAGATTTGGAAAAAGCGTATGATAGGGTCCCAAGAGACATTCTTTGGAGGATTTTAGAGAAGAAAGGAGTACGAGTAGCATATATCCAAGCTATAAAAGATATGTATGATAGAGCAAAGACTGCCATAAGAACTCATGAAGGACAAACCAAAAGCTTCCCCATAACTGTAGGGTTACATCAAGGCTCATCCTTAAGTCTTTACCTTTTTGCATTGGTAATGGATGAGTTAACAAGACATATTCAAGATGATATTCCTTGGTGTATGCTTCTACCAGACGATATAGTGTTGATAGATGAAACTCAGGAAGGGGTAAATGCGAAGCTTAACCTTTGGGGAAAAGTGTTGGAATCTAAAGGTCTTTGCCTAAGCCGATCAAAGACAGAATATATGGAGTGCAAGTTCAGTGCAAATGGAGGCCAAAATAAGTTAGGGGTGAGGATCGGAGATCGGGAAATACCAAAGAGCGACCGTTTTCGCTACCTATGATCTATCTTGTAAAAGAACGGAGAATTAGATGAAGACATCAACCATAGAATACAAGCTGGATGGATGAAGTGGAATAGTGCATCCGGCATGCTGTGTGACCGCTATATGCCACTGAACCTCAAGGGAAAATTTTATAGGACGGCAATAAGGCCGGCGATGCTGTATGGCACAGAATGTTGGGCGGTGAAGCATCAACACGTACATAAAATGGGTGTAGCAGAGATGAGGATGCTTCGTTGGATGTGTGGGCACATGAGAAAGGATAAGAATAGGAATAAAGATATCCGAGGTAAAGTAGGAGTAGCCGAAATTGAAGGAAAGATGAGAGAAAACCGGTTACGGTGGTTTAGACATGTGCAAAGAAAGCCTACTGACACTCCGGTTCGAAGATGTGACTACGGGATAGAGGTTCAAGGCCGAAAGGGTAGATGAGAAGAGACCCTAAGAAAAAACTTAGAGTACTTGGATCTAACGGATGACATGACACAAAACCGAGCGCAATGGCGTTCTAGGATTCATATAGCCGACCCCACTTAGTGGAAAAAGGATTTGTTGTTGTTGTTGTTGTAGTATTATACGTTAGTCTTTGACTGAGAAGTGGTCCACAAGTCATACAGAACAAGCAAAGAACATAATTTGCAAGTTTGCATATATGGCAAGTCATGCATGTTTAGAAAAATTGGATTATCCTTCTAAAATGAGAGGTGGTTGGTTGTCCTTGGTCTGAGATTTTTGAAACCCTATTCTTTACGAATTTCTCAAAATCAAGTAGGAAATTAAACTGAAAGAAATCTTGGAAGCAAAACCAATATATAGATATGTTCCTTCCAGGTAGGTACTGTTTCTAAATACCTAACTGATTGCTTGAAACTTTTTGTGCTATTTAATTTCTTCACGGAAAACGTATTTTTAATGTCAAATATTCTCACCAAAATTATGTCTATCATCTTCTACACACCAACATCAAGAAGAAAACCAAGGTTAAAAGTTATAAATTATTATACCAATATTCAAGGTCCACATCTAATCTGTATTTTAGTACAGATAATACTTAGGTAGTCATTAGTGAGTATCCTGGATACTCACATTTTCATTTTGGCCCAATAATATTTAACATATGTTTTATTGTTTTTAAAAATAATAGGCATATAATTTTTTTTTTTTTTGAACTTTAAAAAACAAGGAAGACATTACATCTTTTGATTGAGTCAAATCAAAAAGTGAGTATATTAGTGTTGAACCTAAAAACTACCAAGCCTACATGGTGCGCATGCCGAGTAATTAATAAGCTAACTACGTCATTCAGTTGTGTGCGAGACATGCCAACTCGTCAGGTGAGCTTGGCTGGGGAGTAGAATGTGTCGATGTTGCATTGGGCGCGCTGCTGACTTCTTGATCTTACAACTGCGGCCAAAGAAGAAACACATCTCAGCCTTCGGGTTCTAAAGCCTAAAGACAAGGCTGCTAGTTCTGTGAAGTTCAATATCAAATTCGGCTTTCAATGTGCCGAATGTAGTAACCTGGTAACACCTCACTTCGCTGAGAAGGCTAATGAGATGACCTCTACCAACAGGGATTCAGAAATCCTTGCTGACCGAAACTTGGATAAATAACCAGTCGGTCAAGAAGCAGTGTTGTTTGTCCAAACTGAAGGTGCTCCTTGATCGGCTGATTCTACGACTCAAGTGTTGTTTATCCAAACTGAAGATGTTGTTGGTTACCTTCACAGTGTTGTTTATCCAAACTGAAGATGTATTGGCGAAAAAAGAAAATAAAAATCTCAAGGTGTTTGAGAGGTTTGCGCAGGGCAATTTGTGTGTTGAATTTGAGGGGGCTTAACTGATGCACTCCCTCATCTATTTATAGTAGCAAATTCCTTCACAGCCAAGCTACAATTGTACTCAGATTAGAACTCCTCATCCTAATCTAACTCGGTCTTGGCCAATCCTAATCCTACTAGGACTTTGAACCAAGCTCTTTTATCAAACCAAATTCATCCCTAACTTTCATCATCATTAGCCTCAAAACTCCTCATTGTGCTAGGTTTCAGTTATTTCATCTTTATTCGAACTAACCCTCATCGGAATACAATTTGGCTGATCTTAACTAGACGGCCCATGACAACTAACAAAGGCCTATAACAAAATTCTCAATGAAGGTACTAGGTCAAAAAAGACTCTAAGCTCAGCCCAAATTATCATTTTGGCCCCAAACATTGCTCCCTCGCTTCTGAGGTCTTTGGCCTATAATTCCTAGTTAATCTTCGGCCTTAAAGAAGCGAAATACACCCTTAGCATATTCTTGAAAGACACGCGGCCTTCTTCGAATATTTCAACCAATCAGGCGCATTTCTAAGGCACGATTGCACCATCTCAATCCTGTCAGATTCCCTGCCACATAGCATCTCTTTAATACGTTCGCCCTTCAATGATGATATTTGAAACGTGCAGATACCGAAGCTTCTCCTTACCATTTAAACTCACCATCATGTCACCTCAAACCGCGAGCTTTTCGGCCTCTTCACCTGGGTTCTTTAAATATTTTCCATGTTTACAAACTTTTCGGTCGGATTTACCCCTTATTTTCAAAATTGAACTGTAGGTCTCCCTTCTCAAACACCTATAAATACTTAATTTATCCTCACTCATTTTTTCCTTACGTTTACAAATCTTCAAAAACTCCTTTTTAATTCCAGAATCTCCTACCATTTGCTTCCAACCCAGAAAACAATCTTTCAAAACCCAGAAAACCCCCCAGCTTTCATCAATGGCTGCCAACACTTTCATCACTAAGCTTGTTGAGGAGTACACGAAATGCCAAGACATTATCAATCGGAATGCCATTAAAGTGATCCGTTCTAAAGATGAATCAACCCTTCACCAGACTTTGGGACCCCTTTTTAAGGACATCATCCCAGAAACCATCACCCATATGTTGAAAGACCATTGCAAACTCTTGCTCTAAGGTTACGACTAGACCCCAAACAGCCTGGCCCTCGACCACAGTGGCCTGAGCTACTTGGGTTACTCGAATGGAACCACACTATGGTGGCGAGTGGAAAACCCTCGGTATCTTTGATGTCATCAAGCTCTCAACCTTTGAAATCATCTTGGATCGAAAACTCCTGATGCCTACCCTGAGCTTTTGGTGTTCAGCCATCAACACCATGATCATTCTTCTCGGCCCCATCGGTCCAACTATGTTGGACATCACAGCCATACTAGACACCTCTCATTTTGGTCTTCCAATTGACGTTGCTCTATCTGGGTACAAATTCGACCTGGATCTGAAGGCAATCTGCAAGGAGCGGGTCGTCAAAGTTCTGTTAAAGAACCCGAGGCCGTCGAAAGAAGAAGTGCAAAAATTGCACAATAATTTCATTAACTATAACACTCTGATCACCCATTTCGCCGGTTCGGAAAGAGAAACTTTGAAGAAATGAGAGCACGAAGCCTTCCTGTTTTACTGGTATAACAAGTTTATCTTCTGTACCAAATCCAACAAATGCCTGGCCGAAAACATGTCAGTGGTCGAAGCCCTAGCTAGTGGTTATGTCTTGGCCCTTAGCCCGGTCGTCCTTGCTAACCTTGACGTATGCTTGGCCGAGGCTTATGTTGGAAAAATTGACCCACACCAGAATGGCCCACTCTGGGTTTTCCAATTCTAGCCACAAGTTTATTTCCCAACATTAAGGCCAAAAATCCCAAGCTTCAATTATTCCAAAGCAATGGGTCTACAACTGGCCTTGCGCCTCTTTCCTACTCACTCAGCCGAATGAATCTTCAAGTATTTCTTCGGCCTAGAAAACCTTTCAAATGATGAATTCCTACCAAAAATACTCGTCGTCCATCACACTCTTAACCTCGACTTGGGATGAAGCAGAAGAGGCTGACCTACGATAGTCTTAGGGATCCTTCGCCCTTTTGGTTGCGACACTCGGTGGGCTAGCTGGGAAATTTATCATCCTAACTTCCTAGTCCGTCAATTGGGTTTTCTTCAGAACTATCCACTACCACTCCTTATTTCCAGTTCTCTCTTGAGTTGAGAATGCTTCTTTGGCTCCTCAAAGAGGGAGTGTAACAATGCCGAGAAGGAGTTCCAAGAGCGATGCTTAAAATTTCAACTTCGACCGAACACCCTAGAAACCCATTGTACCAGCACCTTTGCCAATTGGTGGGATACTTATATGAAGGATTTCTTCGGTGATACGGCTGAGGAAACTTTGAAGAAACTCTTTGGCGATCGGCCTTAAAAGACTTTTGCCCCAAAATCCAAAGAATTGGCCCAAGGTACATATCTCTTCATTTCCTTGTCACCCTTTAGCTTTGTCTATGCAACTTTGTTCTGACTCATACTTAGTGTTTTCTAAGTGGTTGGTTAATGAAACGGGCCGATGTGGTCGCAATGGTTATGGTTAAGAAGAAAAAACACTCTCCTCCCAAGAAGGCCGCGACCGTTGCACCTCCCTCGACCGGACCAACTTTAGCAGTAACCCCTACCGCTCCAACCAATCTGAGCAAACGGCCTCACCTAGAGGTCAAAACAACTGACGCCGTTGCCCAGCCCCAGAAGCGTATAAAAAAAAGCTAAAGAAGAGAGAGTAGGAGATACACATTATTTCAAGTCAAACCACATGAGCAACTACTCCTAGTGTCGCTTTCTCTTCTCCTGCCGTTTAGGCCTTGACGGGAATGTAGCAAAACACTTTAATAGATTAAGCGGCTGAAGTTCATTCCACCACCCAAGTCGTGGTCGAACCAGTCGTCACTCCATTAAAAGCATTCGGCGTGCTTTGAGCAATGCTCTGAAGATCTATAATTTGTCGCACCTCAGTTTCAGACTGGGCAGTGTGGGGATCAAAATGAGACATAGTGGAAGCATACCACGACAATTCACAATGTTCTACAAGAATGTTAGCATGCTTATCTCCCCTAATGACGGGAAGACTGTCTCCTCAAAGTGACGATCCGTAAAACGTGCGGTAAAGAGCTCTCCTGTCAAGGGTTCTAAGTAACGAACAATTGATGGCAAATCATAACCGACATAGATTCTCGTTTTTCTCTGAGGACCCATTTTGGTACGTAGCGACAGCGTTACTGGCACATAAATGGCACACCCAAACACCAGTAATGGGAGACATCAGGCTCATATCTAGTAGCCAACTGTAACGGTGAATGTGGTTGAGTAACGGTAGGCCTCAAGTGGACCAACAAAGTTGCATGCAATATTGCATAGCCCCAAGCAGATATCGGCAGTTTGGTTCTCATAACCAAAATCTGAGCTATCAATTGAATGCGCTTTATGAAAGCTTCTGCCAGGCTGGTTTAGGTGTGAACATGGGGTATATGATGTTCCACTTCAATCCCTAGTAACGTGCAATAATTGTCAAAAGTCTATGACGTAAACTTTCCAGCGTTATCCTGTCGAATCGACTTAATCGAATAATCAGGGTGGTGAACCCTTAGCTTAATGATTTGAGCTAGGAGTTTAACAAACATGGCGTTGCGTGTGGACAATAAGCAAACATGTGACCATCATGTCGATGCATCAACCAACACCATAAAGTATCTAAATGGTCAGCATGTTGGTTGGATAGGTCCACAAATGTCCCCTTGAATCCTCTTAAGAAACTTAGGGGGGTCGTGAATAATCTTTGTATATGAAGGTTGAGCATTCAACTTTCCTAAAGAACACGCTTTGAATGGTAGGAGTCCAACATATGGATTTAACTTATGCCTGTGTGAAGATTTGAGGATACGGCGCATCATGTCACGCCCAGGATGTCCCAAATGGTCATGCCAAAGCAACAAAGTGTCCTAGAACTCAGGTATAGGGCCAGCTACACTATGGACTTCTATGCTGTGAATGGTTGTGATGTATAACCCACTCGGTAGACATTCCAACTTTTCGTGAATACGTTTTTGGCCATATTTGTATGAAGTAATACAAAGAAATTCAGAACCATTATCTTCAATGGTTTCAATATGATATTGATTATCTCGAATATCTCTAAAATGCAGCAACGTTCTTCCAAAACGTGGAGAATAGAGTGCCTTCTTAATTGTTAAAATTGTACCATTAGACAACATGATACGTGCATTTCCATATCCTTCAATCAGGTTGGATGAACCTGAGAGAGTTGTCAAAGAAGCTTTCTTAGGTATTAAGTTAGTAAAATAGTTTCGTTCACGCAAGATAGTGTGCGTGGTTACACTATCTGCTAGACAACTAACTTTCCCACTAGACATACCTAGAAATAAATTGATTGAATTGGTCACATGCATAAATATAAGTCCATTCATTCAATTAAGCAATTCAAGAAAATAATATCCATTCAAATAACAATCCATAATTCAAAACAAACCAAAACCAAACAAATTATTCCAAATACTTAGAAAAATTGTTCAAAATTAAACCATAAACCTAGCAAAATAAGGGGTAAGGCCGGCCACTTCTAGTGGGTTCGGCCACTAGAGGTAAAAGCCCTAAAAACATGTCTAATTTATTCATCCATAGGCATTGATGCCTCTTGAAAATCCGGTAACTCCATTGATGTAGTTGCATCTTCCGGATGATCCATATGTGTAAAGCTAGACTCACGATGGGAATAATACTTGGCAATAGCCTCAAGGGAAGTTCAGCATACGCGTGACCAATGATCCTTTGATCCACAATGATATCACATGTCCAGTATAGTAGAAGCAGGCTAAATGAGAGCTTTGCCCTTGTTCTTGAAGTTTGGGGCCTTAGGGGCGAGTGGTGGACGTTGTTGGGTCACATTTCTTCCCTTAGGTGCGGCACTCTATTGACCTTAGGCCCGTGGTTGGGCTTGCCGCCTATTTCCACTGCTACAACAATTCTTTCGTCGTTTATGGCTACTAGAATTGGTCGCTTGCACTTCAGGCACATCGTTCAAGCCAATGGGTCGAGCTTGATGATTGTTCATCAAAAGCTAGTTCTACTTTTCAACAAAAAGTAAAACAAAGATCAAATCCAAAAACTTGGTGAATTTTTGTGCCTGTATTGTTGCTACAGGACAATATTGATGACATGAAAGGTCAAATAGGTATTCCCCAGGAGATCCAATTCAATAAGTTCCACTTTGCAGATCTTCAACAATGAATGGATTCTACAAACTTCAGAGTTGTATTCATTCACGGACTTAAAGTCCTAGAAGCGAAGATGCTGCCAGTCGTGTCTTGCTTCAGGCAATTATATGTCTTTCTGGTGATCGAAACGGTCAGTCAGAGCAAGCCAGAGGGTGCGTGGGTCTTCCTCAGCTAGATACTCAGTCTGCAGTGCATCATGGATGTGTCTTTGAATGAAGATCATTGCAGTAGCCTTTTGAGCTTCGTTAATAGGTTTGTCGGCGATAGGTGCCTCGATGGTGCCTTTAATACCCTTTGCAATTATATGGAGCTTCACATTTTGAACCCACTTCAGATAGTTCCTTCCAAAGACTTCTAGAGCGGAGAAATCAAGCTTGTTCAAGTTCGACATGTCCCTAAAATTGAGGGAAAAAAAAAGATTAGTCATATGGTAAGCCATAGACATATATCGTAGAACATACAGGTTCTATAGACATGTATTGGTTTAATTTATGCATGAAAACTACAGGTTTCATGTGGTATGTTTTAAATGAAAACTTCGAGTTTCAAAGGCACTAAATTTGAAACTACAGGTTCAATTTAGTTGTATGAACAATTAATTCATAATGAGAGGTTCCTGCAAGAAACATAGAATGCAATATACTAATTTGAATATAGTGAATTTTAGGTTCTTCGAGAACTCAAGTGTGAGAGCTTCGTTACTACGAAAGTATGTGACGGTTTAAAGTATAAATATAAATTATTGAATCGTTAATGTCCAAAAGTGATCTTCAGGTCAATAATTTTGGATTTATTATCAGATTAATAGACCGCAGGCACTTTTAATTAATTCAATAAATCGGGCCATACGGAGTCGATTATAGAAGCTAAAGAATATTAAAATAATATTATTGGGTCGAAAATATAGCCCTAATAAATAATTGGGCTCGGGTTGGGTGCCTTGAGTAAAAGGCAAAGTCCAAAAGGACCTTGGGAGTGGGCTACAGGCCACAGTGGGTGGGAGAAAACCCTAGCCACAAATGGGTTTCAGTTTGGGCCAAGGGAGATGGCATGGGGCAAGGCCCAGCAAGGTTGTTGGCTTTTGGGTTTGGCGCGGCAAGCCCTAGCCGCATGGGTTGACTTCGGTTTGTTGCAAGCAGTGACACGAGGCCCCAGCAAGCTAGGCTTGCAAGCCGTGGACCAAGAAACTTGGGTAGCAGGCCCGTGGTTGTGGAGTAGCAAACCCAACAAGGGATGCATAGGTAGTCCAAAAGCATCAAGGTGATGCCATCCCACCGTAATACCAAAAAAAAAAAAAAAAACCCAATTTTTTTAGAACCTAGGGTGTAGGAAACCCATATTTGCTTCTAATTTATTTTATATAGTTTGACTCACAAATTCTACATAAACAATTTAATTGTGTGATGCATGAAACAAATATATATATATTGACAAATATATAAACATATACAATATATATATATATATCGAAAGGAAAATATAAACGTAGAGGGGTTCATGCATCATGGGGAATGTTTTCATGCTTCGTGGACGTTTCAAATATCTTCTTTTATTTTAAGCGTACTTGATTAGCAAAAAACGAGTAAGCCTTTGAATTTGGTGGATGATAGCCTCCTTCTACGATGCATCAGTTCCTCAGCTTCTGGCAAGAACATGTTGATAATGTGTTGTAGGCCTATTTGATTGAACGATCTAGGGTTTAGAAAGAGAGGGGGGCCGGCTATGGTTAGACAGAAGAGAGATTGATTTAATTGTGAGGTGTGTTTGATTCATCCCATTGTGCCTTTAGGATTTCAACATTTAATAGGTAATCTACTCCTAGGGTAAACTGTCGGTTTACCCCCTGAACTTTCACCTCACTTTCGATTTCCCCCCTGAACTTTTCTATTGGAAAATTAAGGACTCAAACTAATTTTTTTAGCCAATTTGCCCCCTACCGTTAGTTTTTCATATATTTCATCCATATTTCCGTTAAGTGAGACCATGTGCACAACATGTGAGGATAGTTAAGTCATTTCACTCTTAAAAATGATTAAAAACTGAAAATAAATAATAATAAAAAATTTCCCTCTATTTTTTCCCGCTAATTCCTATCCTCAATTTTATTTTTCCCTCTCATTCCTATGCATGAGAAATGACATATGGTGTTATTGTCTTCATAAGTAGCTAAGTTAATCTTTTTCTTGAAGCATATACTACCATTTTTATTTTCTCTAACAAATTAATAATTTGACAAATGCTCATGGTGTTATTGTCTTCAAAGCAGTACATTAATATAAGAAACATGTCCATAAAAAAGACTAGGGTTTCTTATATTAATGCACTGCTTTGGAGACAATAACACCATTAGCATTTGTCAAATTATTAATTTGTTAGAGAAAATAAAAATGGTAGACAATAACACTATATGTCATTTCTCATGCATAGGAATGAAAGGGAAAAATAAAATCGAGGATAGGAATTAGCAGGAAAAAATAGAGGGAAAGTTTTGTTTTTTTTTTATTTTCAGTTTTTTAATCATTGTTAAGAGTGAAATGACTTAACTACCTTCACATGTTGTGCACATGGTCTCACTTAACGGAAATATGGATGGAATATATGAAAAACTAACGGTAGGGGGCAAATTGGCTAAAAAAATTAGTTTGAGTCCTTAATTTTCCAATAGAAAAGTTCAGGGGGGAAATCGAAAGTGAGATGAAAGTTCAGGGGGTAAACCGACAGTTTACTCTCTACTCCTAATAGGAATATAAGATACATTTCCATATCTACTAGGATTTACACAATCACATTCATATTCTAAATATAACTGTAACAGTTTTATCTATTGATTCCTTTTTTTAGGAAGTTTTTTTTTCTTATTTTGCTATTTTTATGGGGTTTAGATTATTCTTTGCTTTCTTTTTGAATTCGAAGAAAATGGTGCACGATTATCCGACTATTTATAACCTGCACATGAAAAGCATAGCTCAATTTTCAAACACTGAGTGAGTATTATACCTCTAGAAAAGATGCTTGACGTAAAAACCTATTGGTAAGGTTGATTAACATATGTGATAAAAGTCAACGTTATCCAAACATCTATTTTTACTTATCACACATCTTTTAATTTTTTACTGTCAGATCGAATAAATTGAAGAAGATTAATGTTAAAAAAAAATAATAAAAAGGTGCAAATAGCAATCTCTACCTTCCCCCAATTCGGGTATGCAAAATTGTTTTTATTTTTTGGGATAGAAATGAGAATAATAAAAGGGTAATGTTAGGGAGACCAAATTTTTAAACTAAATTTGTACATAAAATTATGTGGTTGTAATTGATTGAATTATTAATTGAGTGTCAATTAACGTGTTTTTTTCTCTTATTGATGACACATCATTCGGTTTGCCAATTTGGTTTAAAAATTTGGTCTTCGTACCATTTTTTAAAAAACAAAAAGGCATAAAACAAAGCACTCTAATATTAAATAATGTGTCATCAATAGAAAATAAACACGTCAATCAACACTTAGTAATAATTCAACTATCAATATAAAATTTAACTTTTAATTTTGATCTCGCTAACATTATCCTATTAAAAACTTCCAAAAAATTGTATAGTTTTTTATTTTATATATTTCTAACCAAAAGTTTGAACCGTTAAAAAAAACGCCACAACATCCATTATTCTAGAGTTTCTTAAAAAAGTAATGCTAGAGAGACTAAACTTAGAAACTCAATTTGTAAACTAAATGATGTGACATTAATAAGAATAAGCACATTTATCAATATTTAAGTAATAAATCAATAATCAACTTCTATGTCTTTTAATTTTTAAAATTTTATCTCTAATTTAATCTTCCTAACATTACCCTTCTTAAAAAATTGTACCGACCAACAACTCCTCCATACTTCTTAGTATTGGGTTGTGACGTACAAATGACGCAACAAATGGTCACAAAACATTTTTGCACCAAAAGAAAAGGTCACAAACATGTCAATCGTGGGACCCATCATTAAGAGGATATGTGGCTCTTGTGTATATTAAGTTACTTATACCAAAGGGCGGGAGGTTCACCTACCACAAAGATGGTGATGTGTCAAGCTTCTGAGCTGGGCTTTGTTTCTCCTTTATTTATATGCTTCATTTGCGTTTCTGATTCCCCAAAGCCGAAACCCACTTTTCCAATACACTCACACTGTCTCTGTCCCTCCCCTCCCCGGAAAACACATTCAGAAGGAAAAATGGGCAGCCTTGAAGTGGAGAGAACGACTACAGGATGGGCAGCAAGAGACTCATCTGGAATTCTCTCACCCTACACCTACAATCTCAGGTAAACCAAAATCTTTTATCTCAAATATTTTGATCGTGTTCTAAATTTATTCACCAAATGATTTATCTAAATACATGTATCAGCTTCAGAAATATTGTTACCTCATTTGGTAAATGAATTTGGCTTGGTGTAACAGTCCTATACTTTATATGTGATGATTCTTTTGTCTACTGATTTTTCAATCCAACATTTAAAAATTAAAAATTGCAGGAACACAGGGCCAGAAGATGTTTACGTCAAGGTTCTCTGCTGTGGAGTTTGCCACTCGGATCTTCACCAGGTCAAAAATGATCTTGGCATGTCAAACTATCCCATGGTTCCCGGGTATATATAATAAATAAATAAGATTTCCATATCTTACCCGCCAATTATTTTCTTAATTTCATTTTCTTATATCTTTGTAATTAATATTTTACAAAATCTGCACTATTAACCAGGCATGAGGTGGTTGGTGAGGTGGTGGAGGTGGGATCAGATGTGACCAAGTTCAGAGCAGGAGATGTGGTTGGAGTTGGCCTCCTTGTTGGATGCTGCAGAAACTGCAACCCGTGCAAAACGGACAACGAGCAGTACTGCAACAAGAAAATCTGGTCTTACAATGATACTTACACCGACGGCCAAACCACCCAAGGCGGCTTTGCTGGTGCCCTCGTCGCTGATCAAAAGTAATCACCAAACCCTAAATAACTTTTCTCGCAATAAATTCACGAACACATAACTCTTAAGAATTGTAAGTTTCGCATCATTTACAAACGTTTTTTTATTCAATAACTGTGATTCATCAGATTTGAACTCGGAACTTCATCCGACAAAATAAAGACTAGATATTGCCATACAACCAAATGGTCATTTGTTGTTTTAGATTACCTAGTAAATCAATATGTTTTTACTGATTTTTATTTGTTTGGTTAAGATTTGTGGTGAAGATACCGGAGGGCATGGTACCCGAACAGGCAGCGCCGCTGCTGTGCGCCGGGGTGACGGTGTACAGCCCGCTGAAGCACTTTGGCCTGAATGTGAGTGGGTTAAGAGGAGGAATATTGGGGCTTGGAGGTGTGGGACACATGGGGGTGAAGATAGCAAAGGCCATGGGGCACCATGTGACTGTGATAAGCTCATCAGATAGGAAAAGAGAGGAGGCTTTGGACCATATTGGGGCTGATGAGTTCTTGGTTAGCTCTGATGGCACCAAAATGCAAGAAGCTGCTGACTCATTCGACTACATCATTGACACAGTTCCTGTGGCCCACCCACTTGAGCCTTACCTCTCTTTGTTGAAGCTTGATGGGAAATTGATCTTGATGGGTGTAATTAACACCCCACTACAATTTGTCTCCCCAATGGTCATGCTTGGTAAGCCCACTCCACTCACTTCCATCACTATCTAATCTCCTTAAATCTGTATGTTGATTTTCCTCTCAATTATTCAATTTAATGGCTCGAAAGAATAACGAAGCACAAAAAGCACTCCCCTTTGAAATTTGCGGCTGAAATAATCTTTTACTGTGTTAGTGGATTGGTTAGAAGAAGTTTGTATTATTGTTTCTGATCATGTTGGTTACTTCATTTTGTAGGGAGAAAGACAATCACAGGGAGCTTCGTGGGGAGCATGAAGGAAACTGAGGAGATGCTTGAGTTTTGCAAAGAGAAGGGATTAACATCAATGATTGAAGTGGTTAAGATGGATTACATCAACACAGCCTTTGAGAGGTTGGAGAAAAACGATGTTAGGTACAGGTTCGTTGTGGATGTGGCCGGCAGCAACCTAATTGAATAAAGAGAAAAGAAAAAAAAACACAGAATCCTGACTTTTCTACAAAGGGTTATCTGCTTTTTTGTTTATTGACAAATAATAACGAAGAGAGAGAGAGAGAGATGAAATGGTGTTTTGTTTTAATATAATTGGATGTTTGTGTTGTTTTTCAATTAACTTCGAATCAAGATACTCTGGTGAATTAATTGAGGTGATGGGCTTATCTTGTTTGGTGGGGATGGTTACTGTGAAATATACCAAACCTAGGTGAGAGAGAGATATACCAAACACATGGCTGGTCACGGTCAGATATTTTGTTTTAGCTAATCATGGTTTCACTATTATGGTTGGACTCGCGGGGATTTGTATTATTGTATGGCACGGCTGATTGAACTCGCCAAATTGAAAAATTCTTCACATATCCACTCATAAGTGATTGTGTTTAACAACTCTCCTCAACAATTGGACAACCCTACAGAGTATCATATGGCAGATGTATAGCGTATTGATGGTCGAATTCAGTCTCGCAATGAGTTTTTATATCAATCACTCATGTCCTGTGCACTTAAACTCCTAGTAAAAGCAAAAAAAACTCAAGATGACACATATGTCTCAATGATAATGGAATGGTCGACGCCACTTATAACTTAGTGCTGGCTCTAAAAATCACATAACCTTTTTTAGCCTAACTTAGTGCTGGCTCTAAAAATCATATAGCCTTTTTTAGCCTATGCAGGCCGAAGTAACTAAGAAACTGACTACGTTTTTCGATGATTGATTGCTGATTCGAGCATGTCAACTCGCTATCAAACTTGGTTGGGCGAAAATCTTAAACGTGATGGATATGGTGAAATGCGCTTCTAACTCTTGAATTGATCGATTTCAACCGAGGAAGGAACACTGTCGACCTTAGGTTTTATAACTTGAAGATAAGGTTATGCAAATCACTATACTGGGACCATGATTTTCTAGGGCCAGAGTAAGTGGATCGGAATACAGTTACATCAAAAGTCTAGTCATGGACTCAATAGCTTCGAGCGAAGCTGGATTAACAGAGAAATGGTGCCACCATCATTCTGCACAGAAGCAGTGGGCGAAATCCGAGTGACTTCATTGAGAATAACCATGCTTATTCCGCAAGACACGAGGATCTACTCCAGTATGGAATCAGCCAGATCCCCCATATGTCTTGGAGTTCTTACAATCTAGGAATTGGCGTGTGCCGCGAGTAATCACACTCCTAAAAATGATGCAATATCTACTTCTAGATATCATCTAAGAATTTCCCGCCTTAAAATAAGAATTTTATCCTAAATGGTCTCTCTCCCGACTGCTATAAATACACCCTTCTAGGGTTTTTATCCTAAAAAGTCATTAGATTAATCGGTCCTCCACGTTTCGGAAGCTCAAGGGGGAGAGAGAATCGCATCTCTTCTACATCCGAGAGAATGTATTTTGCACCGGCGGTAAATCCCAGATTTTTTGGCCTGCTACAATAGGATTAAGAAAAGTAAGTTTTATTGTACAAGTGGATTATGAATCTTAAAAGCAGAAACATAATAGAAATGAAGTGTGTTTTCCTATCCCAAATAGATTAAGAGACTTAATTAGAATATAAGAATGTAAACCGCACCCTATACATATAAATAGGGTGCAGCAAGGGGCGAAAACATGAAAGAACAGCGAAACAACCGAGTGAAAGAGAGGAAGTAGTTCTACCGAGTGAAAGAGAAGTAGTTCTACGGTTTACTAAAACATCGTTTATTTCATTATTAATTCAAAGAGGACGTATGCAAAAATTTTGCTGAACCAGTTTAAATCTTGTGTGTTTCTAGTTATTCTCTATTTTACTACGTTTAGTCGGATATGTTGGAAAAAACAAAGATCTAGATGGGAAATTGCCAAGCATAGTCAATTTTTTATCCCCACGCTCATGCTTAGCGAGTCTGATCTTCCACTTTGTACACCGCTCTTAATTATGGCCCTTATTGAAAGATGTGCAAAAATTGTTTCTCTTTTTAATCCCTTTCTCAGCAGGGTTGCTTATTTTTAAAGAGTAGAATTATCTTACGAACTTAGATTTTAGGTTTCAAGTCGAAAAAGTTGGTCTTACAGAATCGGAAATGGTAAACTTAGAACCTTAGAGAGAAACCTGTTGATATTTCATTCCCCAACCTCTTAAGGTTTCTAAGACTAGTAACTGATATAGTGTTATACTTTCTATGCTGTGCAATTACGAGTAGGGAGGGAGGAAGACAAGCACAGGGAGCTTTGAGGGGAGCATGAAGGAGACAGAGGAGGTGCTTGAATTCTGCAAAGAGAAAGGATTGACAACGACGATCGAAGTGGATAAGATGGATTACATCAACACAGCCTTCCAAAGGGTGGAGAAAACCAACGTTAGGTACAGGTTCATCGTCGATGCAGCCAGTAGCAATCTTGATCAATAAAATGAGAATCACAAAATTCCATCTTATTGAGGAATATGCAGTATAATGTACATACAGAGCAAAAACAATAAAGGAACAGACGGCTTAAATTGTGTTTTCCAATGAAAAGCAATAACATACTCAATGTTAGCAGAGAGCTAAATCTTTAACAAATGTTGAAAATATTTATCGAGCCTGCCACAACCTGGTTTCAACTCTCTCTAGTTGCTAATCCATCATACATGTAAAATACAACACTCGGCATGACGAAAGGAAAGATTACCTACCGAACATGTACGCTGAACCGGACCTATTCAATTGACCCCAATGCATATGTTGGTACAACTGGTACAGTACCTGCAATAGATGTCGACTGCAATTTTTCAAAAATTTATGTAAATGCAAAGCATAGATTTGACATGCAGACAAATCGTAGCGTTCGATACATCTCTGGATCAATGTTCGTAACCTAAAATCTCTAAAAACACACTTGAAGCCCTATCTTTGTTGGTTTCGATTTCCATTCACAGTGGTAAAATGCCTACAAAGGAAGCCACACAAGCTTTTTCCTATGTGACCTGCTGCTGATAATCATATCATATATAAGCAATCAAGAATCCGCCAATGACTTCTCGCGTTGTGGCCTCTGAATTAGTACCCCATGCGTAACATATGTGCTGTCTTAAATGTTTGACTCAATTAAATCCATACTCGTTGACTAAAGTACATGTTCATAAAATATCTTGAAGGATTGAAGCCACTCAAAATCACTGCAGACAAGAGGAAACAAACAATTTCAACATAATGTGTACTGGAAAGCAAAGTAAAATCAAAGGAAAACGTTCATGCAACACTTACAGATCGGAGAGAGGACAATGACAACACTGATTGGATATAGGAAGAAAGTGGTCCTCTCCAGAAAGGGCAGTACTGCGAAAAATAGGACATGTAATCACTATGACGCATGAACGCATACTAGCACTGATATTTTCTCAAAATAAATCACCCATCACTTTGCTCTTCCTCAAGTCCCTAACATACTATTATATCATTGACAAGTTTGCTTCATAGAGTTCTTATCGTAGATGGAAATAAAAAACCAACTGAACAACTCAACATAGTTGTATTCAACTCTAAAGTCATTGCGTTACATTACAAGCTGATGAGCCAACTTAATTGCAATAGAACTCCAAAAAACAGAAAAACAGAACTTGAAGAGAATTCAACATTACGGACTATAGAGGAGAATGCTAGAATTGACATGTAAGGATCTGTAATGCTGGCCACCTCTCTCCACTGCATAAGCGGTGAAAGGACTACGCATAAATGATGAGGTGATCTGTTTAGCTGAATACCAGTCCTTGTTTGACAAATCAATTGCACATTTCGCTGATTAAAATAGCTGATTGAATTCATAAACCTTCGCCTTTAAGCAACATTACTTTGTATCCACATCCAAAACCGCACTTATATAATATATAATATGGTTGTGGTGATTCCTAAAAAGATACCATCCACCATAAACAGCATGGGTATGAACTATGAACCCATCACACCATCTGAACCTAAACATTTGAATGAAAACTCTTGAGCTCATAACGAAATCTTTAGCTTACCATCATAACCTAAGAAGTTGAGATAATGATAGTATGAAGTGGCCACCATGAATATCAAATTTGATAGCAATACCGGAATGAAGCCATGAGCTACCAGAATTGGAGATAGAAAATAATGGATCACTGCAGAACCAAGAGATCAGAAGCATTATTTCACACATTTGAGATTAACAATATGATAAGGAAAACAATGTTTTGTATTAATTACCATAAAGCAGAACAAACATCGGGAAGAAAGAGTTGCAGTGCACATCGAATGCGTACAGCCTTCAAATGATCAAAATCACAACAAAATCATTGATCAGAAGGTAATCAAACAGGAAAAAAAAATAAACGTTTGACTGATTCGACATTCAATCAATCTAAAATCATATTCACATATATAACATGCACATGAACGTACATGTTGATGATATAGGATGGGGAAAAAGGCTAAGTTGAATTGTTCAGTAAGAATCATATTACTAATAAAGTGGAAATAAAGGATAGTGGACTCACCATTCAACACGCTGCTCAACAACATGGCTATTCGGAGCCTCTTCACGAAGGTAAGAATTAGTTAAAAACCTGCATGAGCATTGAGAAGTGTGCCATTAGATGATGATCAATACTTCACACTAAGGTTTCAGTTATGAATGAAGATTGAGAACTCTAAGAATAGGGAGACTAAAAGCTGTAACAGTTATAGAAGAGACTGGGAACTAAAATTATTTAGACTTAGGAATTCTCAAATATGTGTTTCCTTCATAGACTTTTGAGAAATTAAAATGTTGTTGCCAGCAACTAGCTATTTATAAAAAAACCCAGATTCGCATGCACAAGAAAACATATGAATCAGCAAACATTTCACTCTCTATGTTCATGCAACTAACATGTTCTTTGTCTTTAGATAGACTGTTTCATAGTCGCTTTTTCTTTATATAGAAGCCTTTTACTGGATGTTGAAATGACTCAGCAAACTCAAGCTGGTTTGGCATCACTAGATGATATCAAATAAACATGTTTCCCTACTTCTATGGAAAATAGCTTCCTTTATCTAAGAAACTGAGTAAGAAAACACAGAAAATTTGGTTCCACAGAATTTATTTGTTCCTTCAAATTTTTCTTGAAATATTTGAGCCTGAATAAGACGCAAGAAGTCACTGACATATTTCAGGATAAGTTAATACAAGTTCACATTATTGTTACAAAGCACCAGTTCTTACCAACAAAATGTAGCCAGAAGCATCCCGAGGAACAAAAAATGAAAAAGCAAAACAGAAATAACTACAAAAACAGCATGTGCAGCACTATGGTCGTACCTGAAATAAGCACAATTATTAAGTCAAAAAAAGGTTCCTCACAGAACCCTTGCCAGAGTCTAAAGATATACAGATAAATAAATAATATAAACTGCTCAATTAGGCTAGAACTTTTGAGGCAAAGCAACATAAAATTCAGTGAAACTACAAAATCCAAAATGCAACTGTTTTACTTGTAGAGTGTATGATGAAGTGAACAGTAAACTTACGCAGCACAATATGCCAGAGTTGCAACAGCAAGTAGAAGGCTGCAGATTACAACAAAAGCAGGGTCGTCACGTGCCCATTGATTCTTAGTTTCTGAGACCAAAAGAAAAGTAAACAAATTTTCAATTGCATCAGATGTAGCAGAAATATTTGACAATCTTGACATGTAATCACTCCACATGTACGCAAGTAAATCATAGAATTTAGAGATGCTAACTTTGTAAAGTAATTTTGAAATGAAAAGGAAAGGGAAAGAAACTTAATGAACATCTGCTTCTTATACTTTATGGAACGAGGACTTACGCTTGTGATACTTAGTGTGCTGATAGCTGCATCAGTCGTACAGTTACACATGCAAGATACAAAACCCATTATTAAGGAAATCAGGAGCAACTAAAAAAAAAACAGTAATGACAATGCTGATGATCTTGAAAGGTGAATACTTACACAACTTTCGGTGAGGTGCATAGGTGAAGCATTTGCCAAAATGTATATTCAATATCCATTTGTTGCCACTAAAAGGTTAAAAACCAACAAAATCAAAAGAAAAATCATTGACAAAAGCATGCCCACGATCAAAATAATAAAAGTAGCACACTAACTTGACGCTGATGAAAATGTTCTAACTTCCAGAACCAAAGTTAAAAGAGATTTCAAAGGTTTAGGTAAAAGACAACAAAACAGACATGGATGTGCTGAAAAAGAAATCCAGATTTAAGACCTATACCCAACATCTGGTTATGCAATAGATGGGAGTAAAATTGAAAATAACGTGATTATATATCCTATCAATGTTCGATTTGTATAACATCCAAGAATATTTCTTGGTTGCTGAAATTGATATTTAGCATGTGAATTGCGCAGTACACAACCCTTTATTTAAAAAATCAGGATGTCCTCACAACATGCAGACTAATATAAGTGTAGCATGGTCTCAATTAATGTGTAAGTCACTGCAAAACAGGGATTCCAAGTAAGACTATAAATTGACATCAAGCAGTGTGGGTCACATCAAAGTGCAAGGCTAAAAGTATGATTGACTTAGGGGGATAGACACGAGAGCCCATAATATCTTCAACCCCTTCCCCTTAACAAAATATAAAATCATTTCTCTAGTCTATCAACCCCTTTTATCTAAAGATACTAAGTTGCCAACTCCTGATTCAAATCAGTACAGAAGCTCCTAGATCTCTATATTATTGCTCTGGACCCATCATGGTGTCAGATTCCCTTCTCATACTTTCTTCTCCACTCTAAATCCATGTCGCGATATCAATGTAAACTATATATTGTTGCTCTGAACCCACAATGGTGGAACACTTAACTGCTGGGTTCTGAATTCCAGAACCCGTCTAGTTTTTCTGTCATCTGTTGAGCTTTCTTCTCCACTCTAAATCCATTTCATGTATAAGTTTTCTCTTTTAACGTCACTAGTTTTGCACAGTATAGCTACAGATGATTTTCGGGGGTACAACCCAAGATATGCCAACTTAAATCCACCAGCATAGGAACAATAGAAACCCCAACAAAGCGACACATTAGCCTAAAACACTGAATCAAAAATCTTAACACTGCAAGAACTTTCAAACTTGCCCACCAGGCTAACAAGTCCAAACCTTAAGCTCTTAGCTCCCTTCTTTTTTTGAATCAAAATAAGCATCCGAACTATTCCCCAACTAAACGATACATAATTCTCAAACATCACACCGACCAATATCTCTTAAAAAAACACCATGGTCATACCATTTGAACCTAGGGCTACTTCTCTACGTGAAAAAAGTAGCTCAAATGCACCACATTTCCCTATAATACCTTCCCCATGTAAAAATGTGATGTTCTCCAACTTCCCCTGAGTCAAAGAATAACCAAGGTCTTCAAAGAACGAGGTCCACAAACCTTACCAGCCCCTCAAAAAATTGATTAAAGGACACAAATGAGGATTAAATCCATATAAGCACCTGCCTAACTACCTCTAAGCAACCAACCCCGAACCCACTTGAAAACCAAAAAAGAACCCAAATTTCAGTTACACATCCAAATTCCAGAGCAATCAAAAGCACTAAATCTGCCAGAATTCAGAGTTTTTACAACATTAATCGTCGAATTAGATCCAATCCACAAATTATAAAATGCTTAATTATACAAAATGCAACAAATTAGTACGCAGATCAGATCGAAAAGGCACAAAGCCAGATAATTAGAGAAGAAGAAGAAAGCACCTTGATTATTCGCCGAAGGTACTGAATGAACATGGGGTTCATCCGAGATGCAGAGGACGACGACCGCCCTCTCGACGTTGTGGGCAACATCTCTCTCTCCACTCTCTCCCTCTCTCTCGAATTCTCTGTGCTTCTTCGTCTAAACCCTCTATGCACCTCCTCTTGGCTGATCTACAAGATCTCTGGAATTTCCACCAGCTCTCTCCGTCTCTCCCTTCCTCTTGAAGGAGTTGAGAATTTTCAGATGGCTAGAAGTAAAACGTAGAAATGACGACTACTAGGTTCCCTCTATGCTTACAGCCCACGTTTCGATCAATTGTGTAATTGGGCCAGACCTGCTTTTCAAATGTGAGTTGGGCTTCGGCAGAGGGAGCTTGTTGAATAAGAGAAAGTGGCCAGACCAGCTTTCTTAACGGGTCATGTTTTTCTATTTTGGGTCGTGTACCCGCTTCCATTAATGAGAAAATTCGAACAACTTTTAAGTTCTCACACTATTTATTTTTAGCCATCCAATTAAATTCGTCAAACGAAAATTACAAACAAAATTAAGTAGGAGAGTGTGACAAGCTAAAAAAATATGTGTATACATCATTTCCCAAAAGTGATTTCAAATCAAAGGGAAAGGGGTGAGGAGAATTTATATTTTAAATAGTGCTATTCACACTCATTTTTACCTTCCACACACCTTTATTAATTTTTTGTCATTGGTCTTCTTCAATCCATTATATCTGATGGCCGGAAGAGGTGTGTAAGAAATAAAAATGGGTGCGTGGATAGCACTACCCTATATTCTTAACAAAGACCAAATGCTTCTGAGTTTGATATCAATGGAAATTTACATACTAATTATCCCCCCTTTTAAATATAAAAAGGAAAACTTTACACTCATTCCACTTTTCGGATTTAACTACAATACTTACATATATGTAATACAATCATCCGCTCGGTGGTCATATTGTAATTGTATTAAATACATATATGCATATGTTACTTGTTGGAAATGTGCCCTAAAACCAATCATATGATGATACTTTACGGACATTTCACATGTTAAACTAATCTAATTTAATATCAAGGGCAAAAATTATTGTTTAAGCCGTCTCATATAAATGTTATATGCTTAAACGATAAGTCCAAGGAATATGTAATTAGGAGAATGTGATTTAAACAAGTTAGATTAATGAGATCATTCTCTTTCGTATACATATCCTAAACGTTCCTGATCATAGGATTGCCAATTGGGCATTGACAGTCCGTTAAGATCAGTACATGCTATGTCTTCTCTTAGTAAGAGTGACTAGTCTCGAGTCATTGGTGTGATTGACAACAAGACAAGCATGTAGGTGCTCAATAGCGAATGAGTCCACTGAACACGATCAACGAGGAGTTCTCATAGTCATGTCACAAGAGAACTTATGGTTGGGATAATGCAAAGTAGTCTTTTGACCTGAGGCATCATAGTTGTCTTGTGGTTAAGTCCTTGATCTTTGATTGTGTTAAAGTCACTCCATTCGAGGGTGTCCACGACATAGTTGGGGTTAAGCCACTTAGCCATGAAGGCAAGTGAATGCGCAACAAGGGATCTCTAACCTTCAAACTGTTTATGGGAGAATACTCTATGATATGATTAAGAATCTCTGGCCAGAGTATGAATGAGATTTAGGAAGTCGTTCCAAATCACATTCAAGGTAATCATATAAGCACACGAATCACATTGGATAGTAGACATGAATAAACTATCAAACCAAACAATGTGGTCAAGAGTATTGTATTAGAGAAAGACCGTATTGCATTTGTAATCCTAAACTGAATAGGTTCTCCACCTCTTCTGATTAGCTTGGGTAACCATGATATGCTGCTAGGTGTCACTCATGGTTTGTGGAAGCCCTAAACGTGTATAATCACTAAAGGGAGAATTGAAAGTCAGGTTTCAATTCACAATCGATTTGAAATGGTTTTAATCGCCCACTGCCTTGCTAAAAGGAACCTAATGGATCGTACACCGTGTAAGGTAGAGATTGAAGAAACAACGGAGATGAGTAAGAATAATTAAATGGTTTAATTATTTATGGCAAGGATTAATTAATATGTTAATTAATCAAACGAATAAGTTCGTTAAAAGACCACGGGTTAGTTTTGGGCCTCAAGGCCCAATGGGCTTTGAACGTCAAGCCCATTGACTTAAGTTGTATGACAACTTAATGACAAATAATTCACAAAGGCCTTAAAAGCCCAATGAAACCCTATGGCCAGCCATTTAGTTAAATGAGTGGGTTTTGGACTTATTTACAAGTTTGCCACTCCAATAAATTAAGGTATAAATATGACTTTATAGCCAAAATTCATTTAGGGTTTCTTTTAGGAAATTGGAGAGAACACAAAGCTCTCCTTTCTCTCTAAAGTGGCCGGCCCTCTTGGAGGGATTAGCTAGCAATCCTACTACTCCAAGGTCACTTATTTCTTAATCAATCTTTCCTTGATGTGGAGACTTAGAGGTTCTCAATTTTGGGAACTTGGAGAACCATTTCATCCATCCAAATCCATAGATCTAAGATGCAAGGAATGAAGGCCCTCTCTTTGGGTGATTAGCATTTGCTTATGCAAAAAGGAATCTACAAAGGTATAATATTTCTCAACTAACAAATGTTGTTTTAAGTTGAGTCAAGGTTCACCAATCTACTAGGCTTTGAATTTCATGGTTAATGTTTTGTTTTTAAGTGCATACAAGCATGATTCCGCCTTTTAATTGTTAATTGCATGCTATAGATGTTGCTTAAATGAACATGTTTTTCACAGTATTTCCTTCATTACTTAGTACTACAATTTAGTGGTAGTCATCAGCACTTGTAAGTGAGAGGTCTTATAAGTTCAATTCTCACCAAAGGTGAATTCGAACCAAATTATTATGGCTAACCCATTGTTAGGTTAAAGCCACTTTCCTACCCATTAGTATAAATAATATCAAATATATTAAATAAAAGCTACATACATTCACATTAATTATATATACTATTGGAAGAACGTACGTACCTTTGTGCGGAAGCTTGAATCTCGACATGCTCCTACAAACACGAACAAGTGCTTTTTTATTCCATACACGTCTAGAACCTTGAAGGTCGTCGAGTTGGGTACAGTATGTCGAGTCGCTCCTTGATTTTTCGCCTCCTAAGACCTAGGGCAGATAGTGATAGCCCTAGAGGCCTAACTAGAATATGTGAACTTTATGGAAAAGCTTTGGGTTTCTCTCACACTAGTTTCTCTCTTCCCCTAAGCCTCCTCATATAGCTTTAGGAAGAGGATGATATAATGAATGAAATGCCATTCACATTCCAAACTGAAATGGCTTTAGACATTCATCTAATTACTACATAAGTAATTAGGAGGTTAATATCCTCATGTGGGTGGACTCTTCACCTTATGGTATTTATCATATTAGATATATCCTACATCTCCCACTCACCCACAAAGGGTGTGGCATAATATCAATCAACATACTTAGTTCACATCCATTCTAATCTATCTCCTCATCCAGTAAATGGGATGTACTACCTCGCGAGAAAGAACATATAACCAAGAGCACTATCATTAAGCTATCACTAAACTAACAATAGTGCATCACTCGGAAGTTCATCGCTTTATACCCCAGACTGTTCATCATACACCAAACTTGACATTCTTTATCCCTCGTTTATAAAAAAGCAATGTCATTTCTCACAAGTATCATGTATCCATGTTTATGTTTTATAACAAATATAAAAAAGATGTTGCACAACTAATGTATCACATGACATAGTGTTGTCTTCGAACTGTCTTCCCTAAGCTCTCTTGTCAGTCTAATTTGGTTTAACTACTTGCCTAGACACGCATCTTGGGACAGTAACTAACTCAAACCTCCTCTTTCTGACATAAGTTTTAGTCCAAAGGGTATAAATGGTGGAATTGTATAGATCCATTGTGGTTCACACAGTAATTGAAGCAGGGATTAATTCATCACTCCTATTTTTGGTCGGTTATAGCACATACAGTATGATTTGTATGTTATGGTGTATCCTCATCTCAATGAGTATGTCACATGTCCATTGGACATACACCATACGAATCTTAGTCTAGTCACTACACAAACACCTAACCTGAGTCTTCTCGCATAGTCGCCCTTTTGGCGCCTACCTAAATATTCACATCCGACTCTATAAGCTTAAACATGAAACAAATTCATGTTTGACTTCTGTTCATTCTCATCTTAGACATTTCTAAGGCGACGTTCTATCTTGTGCATATTGGTATGTGCAACATACACGTGTCTGGTCTCGCAGTCCAATGCGTTGAGGACATAAATGTCTCATCCTGCTCGCTATCTCAGCGCCAGGGTGAATTGTTTGTGTGAAAAATGATTGTAGCCTGGAGGCACTCGTAAAGATGTGTAAACAATCATTTCAAAAATAAATAAATATGAAATGAAAAAATTCAATGCCCTTTTATTCAAATAATAATGTTAAATACAAAGAAAACATATCAAACCCTACGTAAACCCATATTATTTACATGCGTCAAAAAATAGTTTCTAATTATGGGTTTAGTCATGGGATCAGCAAGCATATTGCTGGTCGAGATATGTTTTAACACTACTTCACCCTTGGTAACCTTGTTCCTAAAGAAATGATATCGTGTATCTATGTGCTTAGATTTGCCATGATACTTGGGATCTTTAGTGTATGCCAAGGCTGAAGTACTATCACAATATACAAGTACAGCTTCATGGGCATAAGCTGTAATACCTATTTGTTGTAGAAACCTCCTTAGCCAAACAGCTTCTTGAACAACTGATTTAAGGGCAACATATTCTAACTCCATTGTGGACAGAGCAACACAAGTTTGTTTCTTGCTATACCAAGAAACAATTCCACTTCCAAGGATAAAAGCATAACCTAAGGTGGATTTGCGTTCATCTCTATCACTTGCCTAGTCAGCATCGTTATATTCTTTTAGCTTCAGATCCCCTCATTGGTAACATAAAGCGAAGTCTTTTATTCCTTGTAGGTATCTCATAATCCTCTTGACGGCTTGCCAGTGAACTTGTGCAAGATTACCTTGATAGCGGTTTACCATGCCCACGACATGGCAAATGTCCGGACGCGTGCAAAGCATTGCGTATATTAGACTTCTTACAACAGAGGCATAAGGTTCGTTTGCCATTTGTTCTTTCTCTTTCTTAGTCTTTGGATGCTGTTCTAAAGACAATATCGCGCATTTTTTCATATGAGTGTCTTATGGGTTTGGAGTTCTCCATCTTAAACTGTTCAAGTACCTTCTTAATGTAAGTCTATTGAGACAAACTCAGAAGTTTCCTTGAGCGATCTCTCATGATCTTAACTCTAAGCACATAGTGTGCTTCACCCATATATGTCATCTCAAAACAGGATGACAACCACGTTTTCATAGTTTCTATGGAGGTCTTGTCATTTCCTGTTATTAGGATGTCATCAACATACAGAGAAAGTATGAGAATACTTTTTTGTATTTCTTAAGATACACACAGTGGTCTTCTTCAATCATCTTAGAACCAAATGAAGTGATTGAATTATGGAATCTAATGTTCCACTATCTAGACGTTTGCTTGAGGTTATAAATGGAACATTTTAGGCGGCAAACTTTGAGCTCTAGTCCCTTGCCCTCAAAGCCTAGAGGTTGATCCATATATATTTCCTCGTCTAGTTCTCCATTGAGAAATGTTGTCTTAACATCCATTTGGTAAAGTTCCAAATCTAGTTGAGCAACAATAGCTAAAATGAGATGAATAGAGGCAAACCTCACCATAGGGGGGAATGTCTCTTTATATTGTACACCCAATTGTTAAGTGTATCCTTTTGCCACAAGGTGTGCCTTATATTTTTCAATTGAACCATCCGCCTTGCGTTTGATTTTTAAAACCCACTTGTTTCCAATGATTTTACGCCCAGGCGAAAGATCAACTAACTCCCAAACAATATTCTTGCCCATGGAGCTTATCTTATCCTCCATTGTAATTATCCACTTCTCTTGGCGGGTGAAGTCAACGCTTCTTTGTAAGAAGAAGGTTCATCATCTTCTAAAGGTATGCAAATGTAGGCCTGGATCAACCTCAAAACGATGTTTGGGTATGTGGCCTCTTTTACTCATTCGAACTGTATGACCTTAAGTTTCAAAGGGTACATTCTCATCAGTGGGCATATTCTCTTGAGTGTCCATGGGTACACTCCCACTCGGATCAAGTCCTCTTACATCATCTTCAGTGACCATCGGATTGGAAATTAATTCCCCTTATTCGCTTGAAGATGTTGTGAGTTCTTCATCTTTCTCCAACTCATGGAGATTAAGGTTTTTGACAATATCACCAAGTTTATTCTCTATGAATTCCACATCACGTGAGTCGATCTCGGTTATTCCTCATCTGGATGTTTACCAAACATCACATAACCTTTCAAGTTTTCACAATATCTTATGAAGATATGTTTATTCGTTCTAGGACCCAATTTTCCAAATATGTGATTGATTATGAACAAAACCAGCACAACCCTGAAGACACGAATTACCCAAATTGGGTTTTGCACCATTCCAAAGTTCGTATAAGGTTGAGGGAACCATCTTTGAAGGCACACGGTTAAGTATATATGTCACAGTCAACCTTAGGTTAAGTATATATGTCTGGTAAATTTCTGTTTCTCCTTTTAGCCACACCATTTTATTGTGGCGTGTAAGGAACAGAAAGTTGCATGCATATCCCTTTACTTTCACAAAAAACCTTGAATTGATTAGACAAATACTAATGTCCACGATCAGTGCGAAGAGTGAAGGAAAAATTTGTGAAAACAAGTTCATTTAAGCAACATCTATGCATGCAATTAACAATTAAAGGCGGAATCATGCTTGTATGCTCTCAAAAACAAAACTTTACCCATGAAATTTAAGGCCTAGTAGTTGTGGTGAAACAAGACTCAAATAAAATCTTAAAGAAAAGAGTTGAGAAACTTTTATACCTTTGAAGCACCTTTTTGCATATGCAAAGGCTAATCACCCAAGAGAGAGAGCCTTCATTCCTTACTTCTTAGCTCCATGGATTTCTTGGAGGAGGATGGTTGCATGGATTCTCCAAGTTCCTAAGAAAGGGAACCTCTAAGTTTCCACACCAATGAAGGACTTGAAGAAGAGATGAGTGACCTTGGAGGAGGATTCATACTAGTAAATCCCCTCCGAGGGGGTCGACCTCCTAGAGAGAAAAAGAGAGCTTTTGTTCTCTCCAATTTCCTCAAGAGATAATCCTAATGAATTTTGGCTATAAAGTCCTTTATATAGTCACTTCACTTGAGTGACAAAAAGAACCAAAAAAAACCTTTCATTCATGATATGGCCAGCCTTCTAAGGGCTTTGGGTTGTGTGGGCCCTTTTGAGTCTTTAGTCATTAAGTTATCATACAACTTAAGTTAATGGGCTTGATGCTTCTAAGTCCAATGGGCCTTGAGGTCCAATAATTACTCAAAAGCTAAAGCGAATTTATTCATTTGATTAATTAACATATTAATTAATTGTAGCCATAAATAATTAAACCATTTAATTATCCTTACTTATCTCCGTTATTTCTTCAATCTCTACCTTACATGGTGTACGATCCATTAGGTTCCTTTTAGCGAGGCAATGGGCGATTAGAATTCTTCAAATCGATTGTGAATTAAAACTTACTTTCAATTTTCCCTTTAGTGATTATATAGCTTTAGGGCTTCCATAAACCATGAGTGACACCTAACAATATGTCATGGCTACCCAAGTTAATCAGAAGAGGTGGAGAACCTATTTAGTTTGGGATTACAATGCAATACGGTCTTTCTCTAATACAATACTCGTTCATTGAGTTCTATCTTGTCTCTCAGTCTGGAGAACCTATTCAGTTTGTTGATTATCATATTGTCTCTCAAAGAACCCATTCTTTGAGTTCTATCTCTCGTTCATTTGCTATATCTTAGGCAAATCCTATTGTAGGATTACAGTGAATTGCCCAACAAATAACATTTGTTAGTTGGTTTATAGAAGTGATATCCAAAGGTTAATTTAAGGATATCCCACAAGATTGTTCTCAAACAAATATTGCTTATTAGCACACAACCCCAAATTTTAACACGATTAAGACTTGTCTTTCTTTCCAACTATATCCTATGGAGTCATGAAATTTTTGGAAGATCCTCTAATGACAATCATATTGTCATAGAAGTATATATCCTATAAATGGGTAACTACATCTTATTCTAGTCCATTCTTCTCCCAATGGAGAAATCTATTATCTTATGATGCTACTTTTCTTGATATCTTTCAAGGAAACTCTTCTAAAGTGTTATTTTTCCTTGGATCAAATCTAAGGAGGTAAATACTTTAGACGTCTTACCCATCAACTTACATTCTTGAATTCTGTGAAACCTTTTGCAAAGTATTCGGACTTGCGTTTATTCAAAATAAACGATAGTCCAACCGAGAGTAATCTTCGGTGAATGTCATACAACATAAGTAGTATTATGTTATGGACAAGTGCCACTAACATATAAGTGAATTAACCTCAACAACTTTGTGGTTCTTTCTTCTTTTCAAAAGAATAAAGATTCGAACATTTCTCCTCTATACAATTTTAACAAGAAGGTATTGGATCAGGATCTAATGATCTAAAGCATCCATCTATGACCAACTTGTAATTTATGTTTTAGAGGTGTCACAATTCAGTGGGATTAGTCACTACCTTGCAACCTTTTGGGTTTTAAGCATAATTATATTCTAAACAGTTAACACTACCACATCATCTCTACTATAGAGACAATCAATCAGATTACAATAATCCAATCATTCATTAATAAAGAACAATGTTTTGTCAAACAAAACATTCATCCATCTCTTAAAATTATAGTGACGAAATAAAGTTCCTTATTCAAATTGGAATGTAAAGATAATCTTTGTTTTTCCAATTTCTTTGGTAATTCATATGAGGAAGTAAGTACTATTTGCTTTCACAAAGATCTATATTTTATTCACGTTCCAAATGTGAAGTACTTTCTCTTCTCTCATTAACCTTCTACTTCTTATTAGCCACACTTTTACAACGATTGTAAAACATAATATGGAATCAAGCATTTAGGTAGAAGAACCAACTATTTTGAACTATTCAAGAACAATTTACAACACCTTTGAAAGGTGTGTTCTTGACACTTGCAAGACATTTCTTGCAAATACCCCTTCCAATGTCCATCCTTTCATAAAGAAAATTTGTTCCTTTGGAGTTATTTTGCCTTTTTCATTTGATTTCTCCATTGACTAAAATAGTCATGGTCCCTTAAACTCCCACTATACAATATTCATGGTCCCTTAAACTCCCACTATCTCTCTTGAAACTTATTTCAGTTGTGTTATATACATCAAACAATTTGGAGAGCTTGCGGTTATTGTTCACTATATAGTTTACAATAAACTTAGTGAACCATTTGGATAGGAACACATATGTGAAGTCCTTGTCTAGTTTCCGCCTTTTGAAGTGGCTTAACATTTCAACACTCAATGATTCAAAATCATCATAAGTCCATGCCACCTCCTCGTCAGGCAAGTTGTCTGAGATTTTCTAATCGACTAGGATTGGATGGTCGACAAGGAAATCTTCTAGGGCTTATCCCTTGACGGCTTTAGCTGGGATGTTAATGATCTCATATTGATTGAGAAACAATGCCCATTTAGCTAATTGTCTTATCAGAATGGGTTTAGATATAACGTACTTGACTGGTTCGGCTTTAGCAACCAAGTGGATAATGTAAGCATACATGTAGTGCCTTAGCTTTTACACGGCGAAGACTAGGGCAAGGCATATTTTCTTGATTGGTAAGTAGTTGAGCTCAGCACCAGTGAGAGTTCTACTTAGGTAGTATAGTGTTTTTTCCTTTGGGTTTTCATTTTCTTGGGCCAAGAGTGCTCCAATGGAACCCTCTTGTGCGGCAATGTATAGGATGACAACTTTCCAGGCACAGGATCTCCTAAGACAAGTGGGTTTGCCATGTACCTTTTTATGCTTTCAAAGGCATTGCAACATGCATCATCCCATATGAACGGAGCGTCCTTCTTCATAACTCGACTTTGAAGGGTTGATAGTGTCCAGCGAGGTTGAAGATGAGGCATCTGATAAAGGCTAGCCACCCTTGTAGACTTTTCAGCTCATGTAAATTCCTTGGTTCAGGCATACTTTGGATGGTCTTGATCTTCAATTGGTTTACTTCAATGCCACGAAGCTTGACAATGAAGCTGAGGAACTTCCTAGAAGTGACGCCAAATGCACATTTCCACGGGTTCATTTTGAGGTTGTGGTGCCGTAGTTTCCACGGGTTCATTTTGAGGTTGTGGTGTCGTAGTTTGTTGAACATTATTCGTAAATCCTTCAAGTGATCAGATCTCTTTTTAGTTTGACAACTCGTCGTCCACGTAACATTCTACATTTTTGTGTAGCATGTTGTTGAAGATCTTCTACATTGCACCTTGATATGTAGCTCCAGCATTCTTCAAGCCAAAAGGCATTACCTTGTAGCAGTAGATACCCTTTAGAATGCAAAAGGCTGTTAGTTCCTCGTCTTCAGAAGCCATACAGATTTGATTGTTTCCAGATGAACCGTCCATGAATAATAATGCCTCAAGGCCAGTGGTTGCGTCCACCATGATTTCAATGATTGGCAAGGGAAAGTCATCATTCGAGCAAGCATCGTTGAGCTCATGGAAATCTACACAAACACATATTTATCCAAATTTCTTAAGGATAATGACGATGTTGGAGATCCATTTAAGGTATTGCACCTCTCAAATGAAGCATGCTTTGATTAGTTTGTCGATCTTGGCCTCAATTTGTGACATAAGCTCGGATCGATAGGGTCTTTGAGTTTACTTTATGGTCATGTTCTAGGCTTGACTGCAGGACAATGCACGGCGATGGTAGGCTGAAAGTCGGGCATTTCTTTGTAGGTCCAAGCAAATATGTCTTTATACTTCATTAGTAGTTGGTAGTACTCTTCGATCTCATTCGCACTTAGTAGTGTACTTACGAAGGTAGGCTTTGGTTCCTCACTTGTGCCTAAGTTGAGCTCCTTGAGATCATCGACCATGGCTTGCCCCCTATCCTCGAGTTATGGTAGCACAACAGTGATTTCTTCCTCAGGGATTTCGTCTTCTTTGTCTTCTTGGATTGTGATGTGGAAGATGTCTTAAACCTCTTCTTCAGTGCCGTCATTTTGGGCTTGTTGGCGTGAAGATTAGCCAGTATGGATGATGGTGCGCCTCTTTACCTTCAGTTGTCCTTCTGTGTCAACTTCCAAGGTTTCTTAGTGCTTCATCCTTGAAAGAATCGAGCTTTAAATGTCTTCTTTTGTTACTAGATCATTGAGTCTTTCTTCTTTTGGCATTGTCTCCCTCTTTCTAGAAGGCTGCTTGGTTTCTTCAAGTCTTTCCAAGGCCGACCATCGTGGAGGAGAGCTAGCCGTGTTGCTTTGTTTCTTAGGTTTTAATAACCTTTCGAAAACAAAGTTTTGGGGTGATGGCGTGTTAAGCCACTTGAAGAAGAAAGTTTGGTCTTGACCACCAATGCGATCAAGTGCTGAAATTCTGGGTTTTGAACGATTCAGCCTATCAAAGACTGACTTTCGAGGGGTAGGTTTAGGCTCCTCTTGATTTTGTTCAATGCTCACACTAATATGTTGAGCTTTAACGTTTTTCACTTTGCTTGAAATCTTCAAGGGTGTATTTGGGTGAAGCCGGGTCCAATTTTGTTGTTAACTCTCTAACCATGCTCCTTCAACTTATTTTGAGTCTCGATGAGGTCACGTTCTTTGTCGTTGACGGTGTTTGCATTCTTCTTCCAAGATTTGAAGATGAGGCAAAATCGTACCCAGCCTTTGACTTGAGTTTGTAGGCGTTTGGGTTGAAACCTTCTTCAGTCCTTTTAGTTGGAAGAGAACTTGGTTTTACTCATTTGGCAAGGATTTTACGAAACCTTGTGGTGTTTTTGAAACTTTAGCGTTGCCTATCTGTGTCAGAGGTAAAAATACGTTTGTCTTGAGCAGCTTTACATCGTCCTTGTGCAGCTATGTGTCAGCTTTGCTTATTCTAGTTTCGAATAGGGATTGCCCATTCTTTCTTTTCGACATTGGGATGCATCGGAAGACGGGTGTGTTTGGTCCTTTTGAAGGTGTCACACTCCCTTTGATTGTTGTGGGCTTAGCAGGCTCATTGTTAATTTTTCTTGAAGATGGCACAGCTTCCTTTTCTTGTTTCTTGGACATGGCTTGCCACTCATGTTTCTTGGGTGCAACTTTGCATGTGGATTTGATTTCTTTTAGAAAAGCTTCGGGTATTATGTCTTCATCCATGTAGAACATGGCATCCGTGAAGTGTGATTTGGCTTTGGTGAATGGCTTGGTGTTGCCTTGTATCACCTTGACTCCTTCTCGGTTGAACTTTACGCATTGATGAATGGTAGATGGCACTACTCCGTTCTTGTGGATCCAAGGCCTTCCTAAGAGAAAGTTGTAGGAAGTTCTTACATCAATCACATGGAATAACATGCATGATTTGAGTTCACCAATGGTCATCTCCACTCGGATTATGCCCATCACTATTTGTCCTCCTTGGTTAAAACCTTGGATTAGGAGGCGACTTCAGAATAGTTCATCCACCTAGATGCCGATTGTGGTCATTGTTAACTTTGGCATGATGTTTATGGCCGACCTACCATCCACAAGCATGTGGTTGATTTTGTTCTCTTTCACGTATCCAGAGACGAAGAGATGAAGGTTATGAGGCTTTGACCCGAGCAGCAAGTCTTCGTCAGTGAAGTTGATTGCGTCATGGGCGGCACAACATGTGGCATATTCATGTGGCCAAAACTTCAAGCCTTCATCTTTGCTTACTTTCACGTCGTGGTCGTCAGGACTCACCAAGACCACTACTAGTGCTTTTCGCATCTCTTTGGGCAATCGTAGTGTTTCCTCGATGCTAAAGTGTGCCAGCATGCTTTCTTTGAACGTGAAGGTCTTCTCTTCCTCGATGGCAATAGCTTTGCCTTTTGATGGCTCTTCTATCTCCACTTTAACCATGTGACAGGCAGTTGTAATGCACTATTAGAAGAAGTCATTTAAGAAGTACTCGTGCAAGGAGACGGGAATGCGCGGCTCTTGCTCCATAAGTTCCCCTACGTATGTTGGCTTAGCAGTTCTTACGCTTCTTTTGGGCTTCCTATTGTTGCGGCGATAGTGCTTTTTCCCTTGTTCCACCTTTGGCCATATGGCTTGTGGTCTTGGCTTCCTTGTCTTTTTGTAAATCACCAGTGTCCACCCTTCTTCATCGTCAGTAGGTGCATTTTGGTCGCTTGCCCCCAGTAATGGTTGTGCAGAAGGTGTCATGTAGCTTGAGCATGGACGAGAGTGGTCAGGCATCACTTGGAAAGGCACGGGATCAAAGGATCCAAATGCAATCATAGTAGTATATGTTGCGGCTGTGTCTTCAAGGTCAAGCTCGATTTGCCCTTGTTATGCTAGCTTCATGATGAGCTCCTTGAGGACGAAGCACTTACCGACAAGATGACTTACGATACGATGGTTTTTGCAGTACCTAGGATCGTTAACGTGTTTCATCTCTTCGGGTCGCTTGCATTTAGGTAATTTAATCACCTTATTTTCCAACAAGTCATCTAGCATTGCAACCACATCAGAGTCAGGAAAAGGGTACATATTTTGCTCCAGTTCCCACAACCTATCTTAGGTAGAAAGCTTACATTTCATCTCCTTTGTTTTTCTTTTGGAGGAGATCTTGATAGGCGCATCGGAGGTCTTAATGGGGGTAGTATAGACGACAAAAGCTTCTTTGGCGGGCTTTTTCCCAGTCTTGTCTACCTTTAGAGTGAACACTTTATCCTTTTTGAAGTCAATGATCGGTTCTTTCTTCCCATGATTGGCAATACTCAACTCCATGTCATGGGATTGAGTTGCCAATTCTTCAAAAGTTCTTGGTTTTATTCCTTGGAAGATGTAATGTAGCCCCCAATGCATGCCTTAAACGCACATCTCAATGGCAGAGGTTTCAGAAAGCAATATTTGCAACCCATACTTAATGAACGCCATTTATTGATGTAGTCGACAACAAGTTCATCCTTCCACTGCTTCGTACTTATCAACTCTAGCATGCTTTCGGTGCGGCAGTTGCTGTAGAAGCAGTTGAGGAATTCCCTTTCAAGCTGATCTCAGCTATTGATGGACTCGGGCTTGAGGTCGGTGTACTAGTCAAAGGCGTTACCTTTTAGCGAGCACATGAACTGTTTAACGAGGTAGTCTCCCTTCGTCCCAGCATTGTTGCAAGTTTCAATGAAATGGGCAATATGTTGCTTAGGATTGCCCTTTCCATTGAATTGCAAGAATTTGGGCGGCTGATAACCCATTGGCATCCTCAAGGCATCAATCTTCTTGGAGTATTGAGTACAACACGGAGTCATGTGAACTATCTTCGTACTACGCCTCGATGGTGCTTGTGATCATCTTTTGCAGCTGTTAGATAGAGAGAGATCCCATGAGCGTGGTAACTCGATCCACCTCCAACTTCTCTTCGACTTTCTCTACCAGAGGCTCATCTTCTTCGTCGATTTCTTTATTTGGTGGATCAACCTTTAGGTTAGCTTTCTCGTCGTGCTACGCTTCCAAACGATTGACGAGTGTAGCAATCTGCAAGTCATTTTCTTCCATTATCCTTGTCAACCTTGCAATTGCTTCACTCATTTGTGCCAGCTACTCCTCAATTGAAGTCGCACCAGTAGTCATGACTTATATGGCTACAGGATACGAGCTACTATTTGAGTCGGCATCGAAAGTCAACAACTCGAAGTACCTCATCGGGCTTTCTTCCCTTGGCGCCCTTAGTGAGGCCAGGGTGATCATGAGTTCATGCCTCGGGTGCTCTTGCTCCTCTAGCAGAATTGATGTAGGGGTGGAAAGCACGGCAGAGAGAGTTTTTGCCTTGCTTCGGGGTTATGATGCCCAAAGTGCCACCACTTGCGGTAATGATGTTCTTGTTCTTCGCGTTGGTTGCGGGAACAGCTTGAATTTTTCCTGATGCCATGTGTGTTTCTTGTGGATTTGAAGACAGAAATGAGAGGCAGAGAGGTCCCACTAGGCATGCCAAATTTGTAAACACGAAAATTCTGTAACAAATGAAACGATAACCAAATTTGTAAACACGAAAAGTAGATTTGTATTGATGAATTTGTAAGGTTACAATCTCTGTTTACAATTTTCCTCTGATTCAATCTTCAAATTTGATGTAGATGCGTAGGTTGTTGATTCAAGGGTGGTGATGACTTGATCTCGGACGAACGATTGAACGATTGCTTCAAGTTTTGAGCTTGAAACAATGTGTAGATAATCTTCACTTCTAGCTTTGCGTATGACCTGTGGCAAAGGTGATGTTGATGTAGGATTTCATTGATTCAAGGGTCTTGACGACTTGATTTTGAATCAAACGTCGTTACAAGTTTTGAGCTTGCAACAAAGTCTTGAAGGAATCGGCACAAGTGCTTGTAGATTCTTCATGGGAATGTTTCGGCTTTGGTTGTGCGTTCTTTGAAGAGATCTTTGGCAGCGTATTAGTCTTCAAAGATTTGGCAAAGGTTCTTCTCAACGTGAGAATTTCGGCCTTTGAATGTAGAAATTGTAGACCTTTATGCTTGTATAAGGACCTTGTATTTATAGACTTCTCAAAGCTTGCCTTTGGATGGATTTGGTATTGATTTGTGTCTTGATTCATCCATGGGAGAATTTAGGCATGTTTTGTGTCTTAATTTCAGCCACTTTCCTTTGCTTGGCCGAAATTTATAGGGCTTTCTTGCCTATTTTGTGAGAAATCTTCAATTCTTACTTGTTTTGTGAAGATGTTTTAGCTTTCTTTCTAGTTTTTGGGAGCAATTTGGGCCCCTTGCCGATTTTAAGGAGATTTCTTTCCCTTTGTTGCATTTTAGGATGCTTTTGAGCTTCATTTGCTTGATTGTGCCACATGTCATTGATGACTTGTCCATTTGTGATGAGTTATATGCCACGTGGAGCTTTGTGATGCATAATGATGAGTCAATTTCATATTATATATTTTACCCTATTCTTAGTATGTTTTGGTAATTATTTTGGTAGAATTTTGATATTTTGATTTATATTTTCAATATAGGACAGCCGACTTCCTCTAGAGAAAAACATGATCAAACGGACGAATTTTAAAGTGATTCAAATTGGAGGACGTGATGAGTTCGTGGCCTTCTGGAGATGTGTTCAAAACGCCCCGATCTTCAAAACAAGCTATTATGAGCCGGATTTTGAGGATATTTGAGGCTAAAATGTGGTTGGACAAGTACTTTGCAGATTCTCCAAACTTAATTAGGATTTTATTTTCTAAGATATTTTATTATTATTTAGTTTCCTATTGGAAAAAGAAGACTTTGTTTTCTAGAGAGTGTGCGATGGTTTTTGGGGGATTTAAAAAGGTTTAGCCGGCCCTAGTCTATGGTACGCTTTGTTTTATGCAACTTTGGAGACAGAGAGAGTTGCTAGGGTTCTTGGAGATTTTCTACTTTAAAGTGTTTTCAATCATTTTCTTAATAATATTTTCTATGATTTTAATTATGAATATGCATAACTAATTCCTTTTGCTAGGGCGAAGCCTTGAGCCTTAGCATGAATATGTGATTTTTATTTAATTGCTTATGATTGATTGCATGATTACTTTGAATTATTAATCACCAGGATTAAAATTATCTAATTGTCTTAATGCCTGATCACCATTAGGATCTTTAGAAAAGTAATTTGATACAATTTTGGTCGGAAGGTTCCCTGAAATTGACTCTGGCTTCTTGTGATTAATAATTGTAATTTCCCTTAGGATGAACACCACATCTTAAGGGTTGCATGGTTTTTCAAAGGGTTTTCATAAAGCATAATGAGTCTTTCATGTTCAGATTTGATCCGAACGTCCGGACGGGTTGCATGTTAGATATACGTTCTATGTTGGAGGTTCCAAGTAGAATATAAATTAGGAAAACCTAACCTTCAAAGTGGCATGTGTAGATCATAAGTGATTGGTAAAAGTTCATAAGATTGCTAGGTAATGGTGGATCCCTAGTGCTTTGTTAATTTGATTTCTCCAAAACTTCTCCTTTTCTTTCATCTTTAGTATTGCAGATTAGTTTACTTTTATTAATTAAATTCGTTTTTAATTTAAGTAGTTTGTAAAATCAATCATCTCAATTTCTACTTTACAATAATTAATTGGAATTTGGTTTGCTTTGAATTATTTAATAATTCATGTGGAGAACGACCTTGCGAGATCCATTTATACTACTATAACCTTGTAATTCTTGCAAGTAATATAGGAGATTTTAACCCTTTTGCGTGCGTGGTAAAATCCTTATCACATCATTTGCATGCAACAAAATTTACATGTCTACACCTATAATCTTGGAGTCCTTACAGTATAAGGATTGGTGTGTCACTCCTAAGATGATGCAATATCTACTTCTTAAATATCCTCATGGATTCTCCCACTTTAATACGGATTCTACTTTCCTAAAAAGTCATATCCTTGACTATTAGAAATACACCTTTCTAAGGTTAAACTCTGGTAATGCAATATCTCCACACTTATCTCTTGCCCATTGCTTAAGTCTTAATATTTCATACTTACTTGACCATCAAAAAGCCTTTGACTAGCATAACCCCCCTCCTCTGGTCCTAGGCTTACTCACAGTTATGCGTTCTTTCATAGGTAAACAGATTCGAGCATCTCTATCACTCATGGTGATGCATGAATTTGGTTCCAACAATTGGTATTTTCATTAAGAGTTGAACTTAAGAACCTCTCGACCATATCACTCTACCAATGAACCATGAACCTTGAAAAAAGCTTTGTCAACACTGGCATTGACTAAACACCCAATAGCGGCCTAGCCACATATAACTTGTTGCGCAGGTCAGCGGTAATCATACCTGCAATACTATTACTACCACTTTTGAAGGAATCAATCAAACTTCTAAGGACACAACCACCCCATGGAGTGGCGAGGCTAGTGCTAATAGGTCCCCTCCTGTTATGGAACATGTGTATGATACTTTGTTAAAGATCAACTCTACTGTTGACAAGTTGCAACAAGCCTATACTGCTTTTTACGTGAAGAGTTGCGCAAACTTAGTGGATGTGGAGAAAAGAATGAAGGCTCTGGAGAGCTCCAGTGGAACCAACCTGCAAACTCAATTCCTGGTGCAGGCTGGGAAAGAGGCCACGAAAAGCACACTTGAAGTTAAAGACAGAGAAAATTAAAAAGCCCAAAGCCCAAAGGAGTTAAAAGAAGATATTCTGAGAGCTAAAGTTGACCGCCTGATGGCTTAGTCCAACTAGGTTACATAAAGTACGTTCCAACCGCGAGATGCACGTGGACAGGCTGACATCTTTATGGCACAAATTTCAGGAGCAGGCCTACTCAGATAGTAACTATTTGCCACTTGTCATTCCACGATCAAAATCAAGGGTCTATGAGGGACATAAAGGTAGTCGGATTGCTGCTCAAAAGGACATGGTTGGTTAACTGAGGCCAAGCAAGTTAGGCGGCATGCATAACTCTAAGAAGGCGTGCAATCCTGAGTGAGAAAACATCACTTCACTCTCCCAATATCAAATTGATGGATAAAAAGTTGTCAGCAAGTTAGTCAAGAAAAATGGCGCATTAAATGAGAGAGTAAGTGAGGTTAGGTGAGCCCAAGACTTATGGGTTCATAGAGAGCATATAAAGGGGTGGGAATCTCTTGTAAGGGGATCGGAGGATTGATGTAAGAGAGATTTCTTGTGTTAAGTTGAGCGCTATTTGTAATCTTGAAATCAATATAATTCGAGCAACATAGTGGATATAGCCAAATTTTAAGAGGCAAACCACTTAAATTTGAAGTCCATTTTATTCCAATTCATATTCCAAGCCCACCAAGGATTAACTGTTGTAATTTGTTAACCTGCAAGTTTTGAGTGTTAGCAAAATCAACTCATAAAAATAATGTACAAAGACTTCAAAGCATACTCAAGCTTGGAGTTGCTGACCTCAAAGAGGAGAAAGCGGAGCAGAAAATGGAGGAGGTGGGATTGGTGTAGAGGTCGAGGCAAAGGGGAAGACGATGGTGAACCCGCGGCTCCCCTTCGACTCTACGCTCCCCCTTCAACTTGTTCCAATAGAATTCTTGAATTCTAGAAAGTTGTTGGAATTTTGGATTCAATTGAGATGGGAGAGTGCGACGAGAGGGAGAGAGGGATGGAACGAAGAGAGCTATGGACGGGCAAAAGTTTTCGGAACAGTGCCATTACGAAACCAACAACCGAAATTTGGGCCCAACAAATCGAAATAAAATTCAAATTTCTAAAGCCTTCTGTACATTCAAAAAAATAATAGATAGCCTTCTGTACATCCTCAAAATTATTTCTTTTTTCTCATCAACTCCCTAATCCTGATTACTTGACTTCCTAATCCCATGTTTTCGTTTCTGGCTTTATACTTTCAATCGAGCCTGCTAATCCCAATGCGCTTAACCCCAGCATTCCTCACGCCCTCACCCTGTGAGCACGCTGCTCCCTCCATGTAACTCCTCACTTCCTTTCTAATCATCTCCTGCATCACTGACATAAACTCCGGCCCAAACGACATCGTATTGCTGTTATTGACATTCGTCTCCTTCTCCGGCTGCAACGACGCCGTTCTCTGTCCTCGGTGAGGGGCCGATTCATTGGTTGGCAACTCGTGCAACGCCGACTCCGCTCCCGGTAATGACAGAGTCAGCAGAGTCGACGGCTCGCACCACTCAGTCTGACTCGGAGGCGACTCTCGAGTTACGATAGCGGCGGTTCTTGCCACGGGCCGGAATACCTGAGAGGATGAGCTGGCGGGAACGTCAGACTCGCTGACGTCGGATCCGGACGGGCTCCCCGGACTGTAACAGAGACCAGAAAACGACACCGCCGCCGTGGCAGTTTTCTTCTCCGGACGAAGTATACCTTCGTCGATCGTCGCGCCGTCTTCGTTCGGCGAGAGAGCCGAGAACTTCCGCTTCAACGTCGAGTTCCAGTGGTTCTTGATCGCATTGTCCGTACGGCCGTTCAGGAGTCTGGCGATGGTGGCCCACTTATTTCCGTACTTGGCGTGGGCCCCGGCGATGATCTCATCCTCCTCGGGAGTGAACGCCCGGTGCTCCACCTCCGGCGATAGCTGATTGCACCACCGCAGCCGGCAGGACTTGCCCGATCGCCCCGGCACCGACTTGCTTATCACTGACCAGTTGCGAGCGCCGTAACGCTGAACGATTTGCCGTAGCTTCTCATCCTCGTCGGGGCTCCAGGGACCTTTAACCCGATCCAGTTCTCTCTGCACCATCGCAGAAGACTCCATTGCTGCCGACTCTTGTTGATCCATGAATGAATGAAAAACCCTAACCCTAGATAAAAACGAAATCAAAATTTGAAAGGGGATAAATAATCTACACAATTGGAGGAGAGAGGGAGGGAGAGAGACTCTCGGCCGTGGAGGCTCGGAGAATTGTGAGAGAGGCAGAGACGAGTAGGAGGGGTTTATAAAGGAGGGGCCTAGGGTAACCGAATCGGGTAAAAGGCGTTATGGCAACCGGTACTGCTGCGTTACCCGTTACCCGTTACATCACTCTACAGCTGTATAACCACCACGCGTTGCCACGTCGACCCCTCTGGATTGCTGAGAACCCTCCTCCCCTAAAATATCGGCGCCACGATATTTCTCCAGCGACAGCGTTTTGAGTTCATTTCCCGTTTTGACTTAAGGAAACAAATTTATCATAATATCGCGACAAATTGGGGAGATAATGGAGTGGCAGTTGAGGATAAGTTTGACTGAGCCAGGCTGGAGAGCATTTACGTGAGAAAGATTTTAAGATTTTTGGTTCCGTTTCGTAAACTTTATTATTTTATTTTGTTTTTATTGTTCTTTTGGGGCGCACGGAACCGCTGATGTGGAGAAAACGACAAGAGCGGTCGCGAAATGGGAAATCGGGTCGTGACTGACAAGCTGTCAGTCCAGCTGTATACCTGGCGCTCGGATGAGATTGTGAGACGCCAACGGCCTTACTGTCGACCGACACCAGGCGGTCATGATTTAAATTCTAACAGTCTACACCATGGCGTTTTTCTGTGTTTAAAATTTGAATTGGGTTGGGGCAGTGCAAATATGGGGAATTTAATTAATTAATTAATTAATGGGTTAAGCATTTAAAAGATGATAAGCATGAAGGGATTAGTACCAGATTTGAGTTGATACAGCTACCTTCCGACCGTGGGTTGGAGAGGGCACGGTCCAGTTCGGTTTGCTCCACTTTCAAATAGGAATTGGAATCGTAAAATATTAACAACTCAAATTTATTAATAAAATCATACAATTTGATTCACGATGATTCCGGTTCGATTCATATCAGTTTACAGTTATAACCAAAATTATACATATTTAGACGAATCTTCTACTTCTCCAGATTTTATGCCCACCCCTATTTAATTTTACTCCACCCCAATACTGAGCTAGAGCATGCCATAAATACATAAATCTGTGCTAGAAAGAAATATAAATTCAATTAATGTCTAACAATACTACTTCCTGCAACGCTCTTAAATAAAATAAATTCTAATTTTGGTAAACCATTAGAAAAATATCAAGGAGAGCTTATAAGAAAGAAAACTTATGCCTGGGATATTATGAGATGGAGGCTACATGTTGGGATAATTGATGAGAAGAAGAACTGAAGAAAATGGAAAAGTGGGGTGGTGCAAAAGAAGAAGAGAGGAAGAGATGAGGAAAAAAAAAACAATAATGAGAGCTTTAAACATTAAGGTTCATTTGGGAAAATATAAAAAATGGGCTAAGTGAAATAGATTTAAAAAATAAATAAATAAACAGTTCGATCCTATTATGGCAGTTCTGTCAAGATGAAAACCGTAATCAGAATCGATATGAACGACTCAGTCCAGTTCTTGAACCTAAGTTGACTTTTTTGTCAACACAGTTTTTTACAATTTATTTTGTCGCAGTTCGATGCAGTTTTGCAGTTTTTATGTCCACCCCTAGATGCAAGCTCATTGCACACTCGCCTTCTCATTCATTAAATTGTTTAAGAAAAGAATCATTCGGTTTATGTGTGTCTATCTACATTAATGTTAAATTAAAATAATTTAGCATATTCAAAATAAAATACTTGTTGCCAAAAAAAGGGGAAATCAATATGATAAACTGTGTGTTGAAGTTTGGTTGATCTTGTGTATAAAAATAATAGTTTAATGTTGAAGAAAAATGGAAACAAGTATATATATGGCTTTGACTAAAAAGAGAATAAGCATTTCAACTTTTGGTCCTTTTTTCAATTCTTTTTTCCATCATTATCTTCTTAGTATTTCTCTTTGAATTCGTTGATGAATTCATGCAAGAGGGTTTGGATTTAAGCTTTGGGCCGCAAGTGATTGATGAGGCAAGCCTAAAAAATCAAATAGAAACAATCAAAACGAACGAAATCAAGTCGAACCAGTGACATTGTTCGGTTTTATTTTTACAATTTTAACAAAGATGAACCTTTTGATATTTGAACGTAGAACCTATAATACATGAATCTTACTTGTTGGAACAACTTGTAAGTTAATAATCAGCTTTGAGCATAAGCGGTACCACCGTACCGGCCAAAGATTGTCCGACGCACAAGTTGATGGATCAGATCTTTTGATATTTAACCACCTTGAAATGATCATTTACATAAACTAAGGGAAGGCAAAGTAAATAGAATTTAATAAAGGGAAAGTTGATGTACAAAATCAGTACATGTGGTTTGAAATCTTTGTGGGCAATCGAGGATGTTTCGTCTGAGGTAAGTGCATCATGAACAGTGAAATGAATGCTGCTTTTCCCAGGCATTGCACATGATTGCCTTGATTATCCAACACAATGCATCATCATCACCACCTATTTCCTTTACTTCCTATATTTTCATTTAATATATTTAATTATGTTCGCCCGGTCATCGGATGATTTACGAATACATAGTCTATCATTTTTAACTGTGAAGAAACTCTTGTTTACTATTATTGACAGGTAAACCATAATATTCACCACAATAAAAAAAACCATAAAATTAAACTCAATGTAGAGTAATAATAAATGTTGGGAATTTTAACCATAAGCTCCTAGTACTGTTCACTTTAACGAAAAACCACATTTTTACACTAAAAAATCAATTCTGGTGCTATTCACTTTACTTTTTATTTTGTCTTTGTTGCAGTCCTATTAGAATAGGAATGTGATTGTGTAAATCTTAGTATATCTTGGAATATCTCTTATATTCCTATTAGGAGTTGATTACCTATTAAATGTTGTAATCTTAAAGGGAAAGGTTTTTACCTATCCTACTACTATAACTAAAGGCACAATAAGGTGGAATAGAACACACCTACAGTTACACATCTCTCTCTTTCTCTCTATGTGCCGCACCCCCTCTCTCTATGGCCTCCTTAATTGTTCAATAAATTATGTCTACAACACGTTATCAGCACACTCTTGACGTTGCGCTAAAGAGAGTTTGATCCTCAATCTGGGGAGTATTACATTTTAATCATTATTTTTATGATTAATTCTTATTTTATTGAATTGATCTACATACTATTGATTCAATTTAATTTTTTCTGTGTTGAACGTGAAACAATGCATTGGAGATGCAATTCTGGCTTTATGAGAAGGATCTTCTACAAATTCAAAGGTTCTTGTTGTTTTCTGCAATCAGGTACGCTTAAAATAAAGTAAGATATTTGAAACGACCTTGAAGCACGAAACCATTCCCCATGATTCATGAATCTCCCTATGTTTATATTTTCCTTCCGATATATATATATATATATATACACACACACACATATATTGTATATGTTCATATATTTGTCAATATATATATTTGTTTCATGCATTACGTAATTATAAAATCACTATGTGGAATTTGTGAGTTAAAGAATTGAAATAAAATAGAAGCATGATTTTTTTTGGGGTTCTAAAACCCTAGAAATCTGAAGAAAAAAAATAAGGGGAAAGTTGTTGTGCTGCGCCTCGCTGGCCTGAAGCCAAGCCAAGGGGCGTACCCAAAACAATATGGGCTTCTGCATCTGACCGCATTTAGGTCTCGGTTTGCATACCAGCAACCCTTTTCGCATTACTGGGCCTTCTCAGCCCACCTTCTATCAGCCAGCAGCTAACTAGCCCACTCCTTGTTGCAATTACAGATCGCCTAACTTGCATGGGCTGCTCCGTGCCGCCTGGTCATGAGCCCAACAAGCAGCCTTTGCTGCAGGACCCTATTTTGGACAGCAGCTAGCAATCCTTTGTTGGGATGCCTTTAGTTCTCGGCCCAAAGCCATTCTTTGGGCTTGTTTTTTTTTTTTCAACCCTCACTCATAAATTTTTTATTTTTGGTGCCCAATTTCATGGCCTTAACCAATTTTAGGTTGTTTCTTTTGTATGGCCCGTAGCCGTCTAGCCCACAAATATGGCCTAAAACTTTGTAATATTTGCTTCTACGATCGACCTCGAATGGTCCCGATCAATTGAATTAATTAAAAGTGACATTGAGTCCATTAATCTGATAATGAATCCAAAATTATTGACCTGAATATCACTTTTGGACATTAACGATTCAATATTTTATTTCTTCTCTTTGAACCGTTGACTCACTTTCGTAGTCCCGAAGTACTCACACTTGAGTTCCCGAAGAAACTCAAATCCGCTACACTTAGTTGTATATTGCATTATGTGTTTCATTGCAGGAACCTCTCTTTTATGAACTAAGCGTTCATAAACTAAATTGAACATGTAGTTTCAAATTTAGTGCCTTTGAAACCCGAAGATTTCATAAAACAATACACCCATGAAAACCATGTCTTGGAACTCGAATATTCTAACTTTGATGTTTATGGATGATTCATTCCCATAGCACCAATCATAATCTTGTTCCATCCAATTCAGTGGATTGTCGAACCGTCACAAGTTTGATTTTTCTGATTTTGACGTTTCTAATATAAATCACTTTATGTGGGGTACAAGACGTGAATCTCCACTTGACTATCAAGAAGCTGAGAAACCATTGAAGCCAACAATGGCATGGTGATGCACTGCTTCTGCAGGGATACACCGAATGGCAATACACTGCTTCGGCAAGGATACATCGAATGGCATATTCTCTTAAAATCCAATTTCGAGTTTGTTTTTACAACATATGGTAGAATCAGGGCCTGCCAAGGTGTGGCATCATGCCCAAAGCATGATCCTTGGTACCTAAGACCTAAAACTTCAAGAATAAAGGATAATATTCCCGAACCTTAACCCTACAAAATCTATTTCTGTCTCGATGGAATAAACCATTGGTTATGCACCTGTTCGTGCCCCTACCAATGTTGTTAAGGAGTACCATTCTAGTAGTTAATACGTGAGACTAATTTTGCTCCACCAAACATCATTGGAAAAAGCATAATTTTGACATCGATGGCCTTGTTGGCCGAATCCCCTTAGTAAACCATTTACTTTGTGAACATTTTTCCATGTTCCTGGATTCAAGTTTGATGTATGTTTTACTTATGGATAATCTTATTGATATTGTCCTCGAATATGAGTTAATTGAATCATGTTTCTTAATACATGTGACCGATTCAATTAAACATGTGACTAGGTAGGAATGTGGGAAAGTTAGTTGTCTGGATGAATGCGTACTACGCATACTAACTTTACACCTAAATCACATCTCTAACAACGACTTCAGGTCTATCCAACCTGATTAAGAGTATTGGCACGCTTCTCGTTGTATGAATTGTACTGCATCACCATATAAGGGACCTTAAATTCTCCCTGACGTTGAGTTTTTAAGGATATTCGAGAGAACAATGATCATCAATGAACCACTGAAGAAAATAGAGTGAAATCTCTTTGCACCACCTCCAAAAATGAGCCAGAAGCTTTGATTTAGGGCCAATGGGTTGTCTCCCAACTAGGAACACACCACATGTGGCCAGCCTGGAGCTAGGTGATTGAGCAGTTTACTTGTTTTGGCACGGCTATTTGGGACACTTAGGTCGAACAATGATGCTACAACGCATCTCCTTACCCGAAGTAAAGATCTTGTGCCTACAAGCATAATTTGTCAAGCCTGCTTATTAAGGAAATCGACTTTCTATATCATCCTTCACAAAGATACGAAATCACCTTTTTTTTTCACAGTTGATTCAAGGGAATATACGTGGACTAATCCAACCAAAATGTGGACCATATAAATACTTATGGTTTTGGTTGATGAATCGACAAACTAGTCTCATGTTTGTCTACACACATTGCTGCTAAACCTCATGGCCGATTAAGGGTTTACCACCCTACTTATCCCTTAAAGTCCGTGAGATTGGATAATGCCAGAGAGTTTATATCGACGGTTTTCGATAAAGTATTGCATGTATTTTAGGTTTATAATCGAACATTGAATTCCCATGTTCACCCCAAATAGCCTTGCCTAGCGATCATAAAGCGCAATTTAAATGATTGCCCGAATTTTGGTGAACGTACCAAAGTTTTTGGTTTTTGCCTAGGGCTATGTAATCTTGAACGCAGTTATGTTGGTTTGCCTTGAGGCCCATTGCCACCCAACCTATATGACGTTACAGTTGGTTACTGGGTACGAACCTGACGATTTTCGTATTTACGCATTTGGGTGTGTGCATTCCATGTGCCAAGTTGCGTCGCCACAACGTACCACCATGGGTCCTTAAAGAAAGATGTGTATCTTTTGTCGATCATGATTCTCCTTCACACTAGCTCTCTTCGAGCCCTTGCATGCGATCTCTTACCGCTTATTTACGGGTTGTCACTTTAATGAAACGGTCTTCCTGGCGTTCAGGGGAGATAAGAACGTCAACGTTCCTGTAGAACAACGCGAATTTGCGTGAACGTTGCCCACTATGTCTCATCTCGATCCCCGTACCACACATGTATGATAAGTAAGTGCGATGAATTCTAGATTTCAAAATGTTACTCCAGATGCATTCCTCTGATCTAGCTAAAGCGACGAGATCATATACCAACTGCAAACATGCCCGCAATGATAGACGTACTTAACGGACGTCGAGTCAACATACCTGGAGGGTGTGCCGCCCCTGTTGGACGGTCCGATACACCGGCGGATAGCCAATCAATCTATCTTGGCCTGGAACATGACAGATCATTCGGTTCGTACGATTCACTTCCCTGGAAGAGGAAGACACGGCACAACAATGAATCTAAACTCGATCGCTGTCTCAAATCATTTCCATCTCATAAGATTAATCCGAATTTCTCCCGAGACTTAAAGTTCTTGGTCCAGTATACTAGTTTGGATTAGCTAAATGGAATTGAAATGAGATTATCATCGATGATGTTTTCACTTATATGGTAGCTACCGACATAAATGAAAAGCGACGATATCGAACTGTGTTCCGTTGATTAAGTGACAACGTGGAACTGATTGGACAACCGAAATTACAATCCAGGTCAAATTCCTTACCAAAGTGTGTATTGGACCTGTTGTCCCTACACTGCCCAAGATAACCCTGTTGTATTACAAGTTGAAATAAAGTGTTATGAGATGAATGAAATAGTGCAATATGATACACGCCTTACGACGCAAGGTTTCTCTCAAACGTCTTGTGATTGATAGTAGCATTATGAAATGTGGTTAGTGTTTTCTCCATGGGGATATATAGATACAGAGATTTACATGTAAGTTCCCAAGAATTACATAGACTGGTTCAAATAGTTCCAAAACCACGGAACACCCTCTTAACTTGCTTGAAGCGTTCACTTACAATCCGACAAATGTGGTATACCTGTCTAAGTGATTATTTGATCAGTCAAGGATATGAATTATGCCTTTGCGTGTTAAACTATGAAGTCTTATTTCAAATTGCTAGAGTTACAGTTTATGTTAATGACACGAATCTCACTAAGACTCTAGAAGAGCTTAAGAAAACTACCTCGCACCTGAAGACGGAATTTGAGATGAAGGATCTTGGGAAAACTCTTTTATGCCTTGACCTGAAGTTGAAGCATTGTTCTGACGGTATTTTGGTCTACTAGTCGAACTACACCCTAAAGGTGTCACTTTTGAGTATACCTTTGATCGTCCATACGTTATATGCAAATGAGACCCTTGAAGAGGTTATGGAATCTGAAATTCCATATCTAAGTTCAACTCTGCGCTTCGTTGTACTTAGCTCATTGTATTTAAACAGGACATCTCATTCGTTGTTGATCTTAGTAAAGATGCAGCACCGCGCCTACACGCATCCACTAAATTGGTATTAAAGACATACCCTTAAGGTACTACGAGGGCAAATCCCAAAGCATCTCAGCGGATCCAATCCCCCTGATCCTTGAAATGATGCTTGCCTTGTAGTTATGCTGACACAGGTTACTTATTAAACCAGCACAAGGCAAAATCCCCAAATGGTTATGTCTTTACCGTTAGGGATTTCACAATATCTTGGAGGTCCACGATATGACCTTAGTTGCGAAATCTTCAAATCGTTCCAAGACTCACCTCACTTCACTACGCCACAAGTGAGACATGGTTAGGAGTTCTTGTTGAGAATATTCGAAGTACTTGCTGTGTTTTCATCCATCGTTGAGTCTTAATGACGATCCATGAAGATTATGTCGCATGTATCAACCTGACCAAGCCATGATACATCAACAAAGTCAACACCAAGACATATTACATCTACATCTACATCAGCAAAGCATCAGGAGATTGAAGTCATGCAAGCCGATCCCAGACAACCTTGTTGACCTCTACACGACGTCACTGCCGAAGTCAACCTTCTAGAAGCTTGTCCGAGGAATTGGTATGCCTAACTATCATATGCAATGCTTGTAGTTCTCTTTTGGAAGTTATATTAAACTCAGGGGGGTATCTAGAAGTATACTCACTTGATCTTAATGTACTCTTTTTCCCTACGATTAGGAGCATTTTTCCCACTGGGTTTTTGCTACCTAACTAGGTTTTAACGAGGCACCCATCTTGGGTTGATCATACCCTTGTGAGCTTTTCTTCTTGCGTCCAAAAGACGTATATTTTTTACTTAATGCAACTTCTCACTTTTCTCTTTAGACTATGGGTTTTTCTCACCTTGGGTTTTACTATAACGAGGTTTTGTGAGTTTTACTTTGGGGTGTGCTATCCACACACCCCAAATTACTTCTCACACACCCTTGTTAATTTCTATCCGTTGATCTTCTTCAATTCATCCGATCCGACGGCCGAAAATTAGAATGGTGTGTGAGAAGTAAAATGAGGTGTGTGGATATCACACCCCTTTACTTTTTATGCATTCTTCCATTGATTTGAGACTCGCATTCGCTCATTGTACCGACGACTTCATCAACTATACTTGCATCATCACTGAAAACATGATGCGTCATTTACTTGAGTATTTACACACTCAAGGGGGAGTGTTGCAGTCCTATTAGAATAGGAATGTGATTGTGTAAATCCTAGTATATCTTATAATATCTCTTATATTCCTATTAGGAGTTGATTAGCTATTAAATGTTGTAATCCTAAAGGGAAAGGTCTTTACCTATCCTACTACAATAAATAAAGGCACAATATGATGTAATAGAACATACCCACAATTACACATCTATCTCTTTCTCTCTGTGTGCTGCACCCCCTCTCTCTATGGCCTCCTTAATTGTTCAGTAAATTATGTCTACAACAGTCTTTATCGTTAAAACTCAAAATTTTAAAGTGTTTTTCATTAGTTTTCCTATAAATGTTTGATACGCAGATGACTAAAAAAAAGGGAAATGATAAACACACACATTTTATAGCTTCCTACACACCCCTAGCTAATCGTGTCCGTTGTTTTCGTTTGATTTATTCAATCCGATGGCCTGAAATAAAGAAGGGTGTGGAAAAAACTATAAAAGGTGTGTGAAAATCAGCTCTAAAAAAAAAAGTAACGAAAAAACCAAAATCAAACTCTGTCCTTTTTGTTTAATGGGCTACAAGGTCTGAACCAGCAGACCAGACCATATCCTTTGGCAGAAAACATGTTAATTAGGTATAATTTTTCATCATTTTAATATTAGCATTGGATTATTATGGGTTTGCAACTTCGCATTTAAGCATGTGTTATTTTATATTTCAACAACGATTTGCACGTGGTTGGAAGACTCCAGGATGTTTCCTTTACTATTTTTATATGCTCTGCCGTCTGCACCTCCAAAAGGGAAAATAATGCTTAAAGATTTAGCCAATATTTTTAGTTAATTTATGGCTTAATATTCCCTTGATATGTGAGAAAATATAAAAAAAAAGGGTTTTTGCTGCATTATTTTAACGTTCAACTAGATGATAGATCCAACCCCCATCTGAAAAAGGTCTTCAAAATATTCTCCTTCTTTTGATGGCTTAATGGAAATAGTTTTGAATTGTGCTATGTTTTCTCCTTTTTCGAATCGTTGTTTTCACACTCTGGTTTTGTACATTTGCATTCTTCACTTTGTTTTTTGGTCGTTTATTAACAGGTTGGATTTAAAAATTGGCATATTTGCAAACCTTGAGAAGAAAAAGAGAGACGATTTTCACACTATTTTTATTTTTTCTGCATGGACACCTTATTCATTTTTAGCATGTTGGCATGATAAATTTAAGGCAAGAAGGAATTAATGTATAGAGATAAACATGAGTATGTAAAGAGAGAGAGAGAGTGTGCGGTAAACCTGTTGACGGATTGAATTTTGACCCGGATCTAGTGTAACTAATAGGATATGGATCATGACTTTCAATCCGATTATCCGAAGAAGATCTTAATCTGATAATCTGATTATAAATAGATCCAAATATGTGTTGAGGTTGATCCAATTTGATAATGATCTGATCCGACTTAATATAACTTATTATTTAATTTTTATATTATTTATACTTTTGTGTAATGGTAGTTTAAGTTTTCTATACAACAAAAATACTCTTATATCCTATTTTCTTATTATTCAACATGAACATTTAAGTTAAAAATAAAATAATATAATAATAGAATGAGATTATTAATGATATTTTAAACTTTTCTATGTCTCTGTTGAAAATGACTTTTTTTTTATTTCATAGTATGATCTTGAAAACTATCCTTGACACACCCCGATCCAGAGTGTTCACGAAAACACCCGAATCGAATGTGATGGGCAACACCTGGAAGATAACGAAGCCATATAGTGTAGTGATGTGAAAAATGTGAAAGGAAGATTGAGATCCACGTAGAAGGCTTGTGTGGCATCTCAGGATATTTTAGGAATTTCATTGCTATCGAAAATAAAATATATTAAATTTTGAGATGGGATGTCACAATCCTTACCCATGATCAAGGTTCTAAAAGACGCTAGGTTCTAGTTGGGCGGCTAGGAGGGTATAGGCGGGCTAGACAGATTTAAGTAAATCCATTATATTTCCTGTAAATAAGTGTTTGTTTATACTTAAAATATATATGATTTCATCATAAAACTACCAAATAGAATGACATATGTATTATGAAGTATTGAAACATAATGAAAACATGGGAAACAAACATATAGTGTGTGCTCATTTAAGTATTCAACAAGTCTCTTACAATTTATAGAAAAAATTTAATGCAAATTGAAAGTTATCTATTTTCTGTCTAAGTAAGTTGCAACCTAGGCAGGTGCCTAGGTGGGTCTGGGCGGGCGCCTCAACTAGTCTAGGTGCCCTTTCTTAATTTTCAAATGTCTAGGCATTAATTGGGGTAGTGACTAGCCGCTTAGCACCTATGTGGGAATTTTTAGAACAGTGCCCATGATAGCTACGAGTTTACATCCATGCATGGGTAAGGATCATTTTCAAGAACATATTTGGGCCCTCGTTAATCGTCAAGGCCACATCTCTAAGCCCCTATCTTCTTCTTGAAAACAATAGTAATAATAAATCCTTAGCTTTAGAAATTTCACAACCATCGATCCCTTGCTCCAGCTTGGGGCCGATGGTTGCCCTTCCCACCTTCCTCCTAGTCTCCTTTTGTCCTCCCCTTTGCCCCTCCCCTCCACTTCTCTACCCTTTCTGTTTCCTCCATCCCCTGTTAGCTTTCTTGCCGCCACTCCCTCACTTCCCATTTTCTCTTTCCCCGGTCTAAGGGTGTCTCAAACACTTTTGAAAGTGTAATTAAGTTGGCAATTTCCTAGCAAATGTAAAGAGTCTGTAAGTTGGTTATTCCTAGTCTTAGGATTAATTGTAACTTGCAAAGGTTGGAGCTTGCGTTAAATGAGGAGCATGATTGACCAAAATTACACGGCAAATCAATCTTTAAATAAGGAAGAGGTTTAAATAAGGCCAATCTCTTTGTTTATTAGGTAAAAGAGTTCACCTAGTATATAAAGGGTTGTGTTGGAAGTTTTTAAGAGACCCATTTACACTCTAATCAAAATCGTGAGATTGTTTTATAAGATCAAGGGGGGAGATAAAAGGCTGTTTGGTTCTTAGATTTATCTAGGTGATAGTCTGAGAGCATAACACATCATTCATTTATCATGGAACTTTGTGTAAGCTTTGCTTGTGAGGAAGATCATCAACTTGCGTGAATCAATGTTCATCCAAGAGAAAGTGAAGAGGACGTGTTCATACAAGACAAGAGTATTTGATCAATCTTCTTTTGTGGTGTAAGAAAGTATCAATTGAGTCTTGTATAAGTCCTTAAGTTTTTAGTGAAATTGGCTGTGTGTAGGGATGGGCAAAGTACCCATGGGTTTGGGTAACCGCGGTTACTCGCCCATTTAAAGTTCACGGTTACGGTTATGGGTAACCGTTTAGACGAACAAATGGATCCATGAAATTTAAATGGGCGGTTATGGGTATTACCCACGGTTATAATGGGTATCCATCGATTATGGGTATTACCCGCGGTTATAACAGGTATCCATTTACCCATTTAATTTAATATATGTAAAATTAAAAACCCTAAATTTTCAATTTCTCCACCGAACTCAGTCTTAAACACCCCGTCCCCCGCTCATCTCTCCCTCCTCGCTGCCCTTTGTCTCATCTTTGCCGTTGTAAGGCGAAAACAATTTAAATAAACAGTTAAGTGCTAAATCACCTTGTCTATGTAACGATTGATGAGAGCAGGGATATCTGATTTAGGTTCGAGTCCTCCAAAAAAGGATCCCATCAGGGTTTTGCCACTATGAAGGATATCATGAGAGCGAAGGCTCACCTCTGAGGCTCTGACCCTGGCTTGTCGACACCTACCATAATTGTGTCTCCCCAACCCTGAAGTTCAAAAGAACAGTAATATTTCAATAGTGCGGACAAATTATAGTTGCCTACATTCATCCTGATGGTTGATCAGTACGATGCAGAGCATATTCTTGTTTTGTAATTTTCAAGTTGTTAAAAAAAACATGTAGACGGGTGAAAAAATGTGTAAATAGGTAAAAAAAGGATAAACGGATTCAAAAATGGGTAAATGGTTATGGTTAAATGGGTAAACAATTATGGTTAAATGGGTACATGGTTATAGATATGGTTAACCGTTTATAAACGGTTATGGGTATGGGGTATAACCGTTTATGCAGTTACCCAACGGGTAAACGGTTATGCGGGTATGAACATAAACGGTTATGGGTAAATAATCGCGGTTACCCGCCCGCCATAACCTTTGCCCATCCCTAGCTATGTGCCTTGAGGTTTTTCTCTCATGTGTGGAGGGTTTTTTCCTCGTGCAAGATTTCGTACAAATACTCTGTCTTCATCTATTTTCTTAGTTTGTTGTGTTTTGATTTTTGCTATGAAGTATCAAGATTGAATCACATATCAATCCTGCATATTACGTTTAACATTGATCCATCCATGTTTACAATTTCATTCTAAATGATAATGGGCCAATTTTTTTTTTCGCTCCTAATCTATCGAGGGTGTTGGCCATGAGGTTATACCAACGATGGTTCGATTAGGTGCTCGAGGTGGTTTGATGTCAAGACTTCCTCTCAGCGGCTTGGGCTGACATGGGGGTTCCCCTTGGAAGTTATCATTAAGTCCTCTGCTTATGGGTTCGTAGTAGCGGCAGACAACGGGAATACAGCATCGTCGACAGCTTCGGCTTGGCAACCTCTCTACCATACATGCCACTGTTATTGTCCTTGCTACAAATGTGAACCATGTCGGCCAACAGAAACTCTCGACGGCTTATGGCGCAACATAATTTAATTTTATATAGGTCAATGGTTCATGGTGGTAGCGTTGTATTGAGGTCGATAGCAGTGACTCAAGCAGCAGTTTCCCCTACCACCCACCTCTTTGTGCGTTGTTCTTGTTAAAATTGACAACCTACGTTCCCCTCCTACTCACACCGTCTGCCACCTCTGCACCGGTGGTCTCCTCCACAGATACGTACCCGTTGTCTCCTCTACGGAACTGTCATCGACTTTAGCTTTTTAATTTAGTTTAGTTTCTATGTTTCGTGTTTGTACCGCCTAAGTCGGGATTGTGTTGCCTAGGTGATCTATTATGGCCTCAATGTTTACGATGATTTTTATAAGAGTCTTAATGCAAGGTGTATCATGTTTATCGTCTTTTGTGATAAATTTGTTCTGGGACACTCTTAGTTCTAGTGGTCTTTTGTGGTAGCCTTAGGGGTTAAAATTATTGGCATTTTGTGCAAATCATCTTCAGATCATGAAATTAGTTACTGGAGAATATATATTCATCAGATGTCTCTTTTACTTATTGTTGTTGTAATGAAACACTCTATCTCTTTTGTCAATAAGAAAAATTCAAAGTAATTTTACGGTTTAATAGTATTTCTCTTTCACTTATAGGCGAGAAGTATTCAAATCTATAAAAAAAAAAAAAAAATTATGTTGAAGGATTTCTCTATTGCATAAGAGAATTGCAAAACTACTTGGCACACTTGAACAAAACGGTCATAGTATAAATCTCAAAAGAGAAAAGTAAAAAACTGTCTGTAGAGCCCAAGCCGCAGCACCAGCCCCGGCCCAAATCTGAACATTTGTACAAGGAAGCAAATCGCAACATATAAAATCCTCCTCGAATCTGCGACTGGGGCAAAATAAACCCCAAATTTCAACACTGTTTCCGCCATTAGGGTTTTCCGAATCTCAAATCTACAAATTCCGATACCACACTTCATACCTCCGAATCCGAAATTAGGGCTTCTCTTGCACGAAATGTCGTTGGGAAGACCCAAAGACGGGGACATGCAACTAGTGGCGGCGCCGGAGAGGAAACTAGCCCAGCCGCCTGACAGGAAACTAATGCTACCGCCAAGGCCACCGACGGCAGCCGGCTCGACGGCGCTTGTGGAGTATACGCCGCCGGTGTTCAAGGAGGAGGAAGAGGACCTCGAGATCAAGCTCCGGAGGATTCTCGAAAATGTACCGGTTCGCGTCAGTAACACCTCCGGTAGCTCCGCCGGTTCGGGCTCTGGCGACTTCCATCAGGTATTATATTTGGATGCAATATCACAATGGTGACTCTGATTTTCTTGGGATTGTAGTTATTGGATAATGATGCGTATTTGAGTAAATGACGGGATAAATTGGAGTAGATTGAGTGAGGATATAGCCATATAGGGTTGATTATCTTAGGGTGTCTATAGAAATTAGGGTATTCAGAACTTAGACAGCTGAGGGTAGAACATGAGTAGTACAGTAGTTAGGGGCCCTTGGTTTTGATCTCGACAAGAACATGAATTTTTAAATTTGAATTTACTTGTTGGGCATATAATTCCAATACTAAAACACTTACCTATGCCCATGGCAAGAGAACGATAACTTACAATTAGCAGGAAAAAGAAAGGAATTCATTTCGATAAGGTGGTATATGAGCTTGCCGGGGATTAGGGATATTCAAGTTTGGGGTTGAGCAAGTCTTTTCTTTTGTTAGTCAGACTCAATGCTAGATTGCTAGAATGTGGAGGGGGTTAGTCGATTTGTGTATGCCTACGTTAGGGCCAACTGTGTACCATAAAGTAGAAGAATGTGTTAATAAGAGTCAAGCACTATAACTGAGTTGTTCCCGTCTTTTTGGTTTGTGAGATTTTGCAAGGAAGTCTAGCGATTTTTCTTATTTACTGTTATTTTGGAATTGGTGGGAACATTTTGGTACCCATGTTGGCTTAATGGATATGGAGTATGGTTGCTCTCTTATACGGATTATGCGGATTGCAGTACTTGATAGATATTGACTAACTAATCCTTCAGTTAGCAGAGTTGTATCTCTTCTTGATGAATCTCTGTCCATTTCTCTACATTGAATTGGTTTTTTTCTGCTTGAACTTGGGGTTCATTTATAATTAAACAATGTAGTATTCTTTGAAAAACTGTAGCTTGATATTATACGCATAAGGATAGCGAAACCTTCGATCTTGAGCAGTGAAATAGAATGCAGTGTTGTCTCCTTTCAAGTTTAAACTTTGGGACAAGAGATGCCCGGAATTGTCTTGTTTGTCTTGCTGCAATAAAATAGCTTCTTTCTCAACAAAAACAAAGTGCCCGGATTTTCACGTACTGCAATACAATGTAGCCAGGTGCAAGCTGAAACTGCTATTTTTCTCTATGATTTTGAGTTTGAGTTTGATGTTGAAGCAATCTTAGATGATAAATAGTTAATACCAATTAGATAAGGACTGAAGTTCTGAATACGTTAAAAAATATAATTGCCTTTTCATACACCTGCTTTAGTGACATTGGAATATTTGATTGGTTATGATCCGTTGGACTCATTAAGTGGCCGCTAAATTTCATGTAAACTTTTTTCTCACCCCAAGTCGTACATCCACAGTATCGGCAAATGAGACGGAAAGAGCAAGACAGGATTGCTAGGATGGACGTGGACTATCAAAGAAGGAAAGAAGAGGCTGAGTTCAATATGAGAAGGGAGGAAAGACTGAGACAGGCTGAAGAAAAGACAGCAAAGAAGCGTTTGAAACGTCAAAAGAAAAAGCAGAGAAAAAATGAGAAGAAGATGAAAACAAATTCAGGTGGCGAAGAAAAACAGAAAGAAGAGCCCTCGGACGAAGAGGGGAACTCTGATGATCAAACTGAACAAGCTTGTACCAAGTTTTAATTCTTGATGCATCGGTTCAAGGCCTGGTATCCATGGGCATTGCAAAGTCAAGGAGCAAGTATGGACCAACGTAATTGGGATTTTATTTTTCTGAATTCTAGACTTTGTCATGTTTGCGACCTAAGTTCGATTGTATATAATCCGAGATGTAACAACCCAAGGGGTTAGAACAAATTAAATTTTGATTTGGTTCAACTATTTTCTTGATATAAAAATGCAATGTTGAACACGAACGATGTAGTATACGTCGTGATCGGGTGCTCTGTTCTCCTCTAGAATGGCATGTGGCATTTGTTTGCTTGCTTGCAATTGCATCATGCTTGTGAAAGGGTTGGCTACGCACTGCACCAAAACTTCATGTTTGATAATTTGGCAGTTGATCCACATCACATAACCCTGTGAATTTCAAGTTTCAACTAATGCACTACAAAGCGATAGATCCTAGTGGAAACTTAAAACACAAGATTCTATCGTCATCTTCATTTTCTAGAGTTCTTCATTTCGTTTTTAATTTTTTGTTTTTGTAGTTAAATTTAGGGGGGATTGAGCAATGAAATATGGGGTCGGAGGGTATTAAAAAATGGCGTCAGAACAATAGATGAAAAAAGTTGAGGTTATACTATAAGACCAATCGAAAATATAGAAAGTAGTTTAACTACTTATAAGCCTATGTCATTCTCATCAATGTGGAATTCATTCTCCAACAATAGCCAAAGAGATGCGCAAGAAATGCATATGACATTGTGAATGAAATGAAAAACTAAAAAATAGAAAACAATTTCAAAATAGTTGTTTCACAAAAAAGAAAAAAAAAACATGATGAATAGCGTATTGAACTTAATCCAACTTATTTGGAAACCCATCTTTATGATAAGTACGTAAGATTAGAGTTAGAGAGTTAAGACCACATGTCGCCCTCAACAAAATTGTTAGGAGGAGGATACTTATTTACTTGTAAAGGACAATTGAATTAAGGCTTAGTTTTTGGTATATCCTAAAACTTGAACTTTATTCGACTTTCTCTTCTGGAACAAAGATGTGTCATTTTGCACCATGAAACTCAATACTCGACAGATTCCACTTCCACTTGTGTTGGAGTCAAAATTAAACCCTTTGAACACAAAGTTCCTAAATCCTTTAAGGTATAACCTTTCAAGGTAACATTTGGTGGGCTGGATGAGATTGAGCTTTAGAGATAGGATTGGATTGGCAAAGACTTGTACGACATGACTTATAAGGATATGTTAGATAACCTACTTTATTGTGAATTCATAACCTATTATGTCTAGCCATACACATCTCACATTTTGACACCAAAAAAAAAAAGGATTAGACTCAAGTCCATTTTGATTGATCACAACCTATCATATCCAACCCACCAAACGGGGCTTTAATTCTTCTTTAGTCCTTGTATGAACCCAATTGACGATTGAGGGCAGAGATGTCTAATTCAATGGTATTGGTATTTTGTTTTCAGAGTAAATTGTAGCAATGATTCCTCAACTTTAACTCAATTTGAGCAATGACCCCTCAACTTTAACTCAATTGGAGCAATGGTCCCTTAACTAAAACTTTATTACCATTGATCCCTCAACTCATCAAAACGTGCAGCTATGGTCCTTTTCGTCAACTCCGTTAGAACTTCAATCAAAATGAGTCATGTGCCTTGCACATGACGCTAAATCAGGGAGCAAATATGGAAATCATATCAGAAAAATTGTATCAATGGTTCCTCAACTTTAATCCAACTAGAGAAATAGTCCATCAACTTTAACCAAATTAGAGCAATGGTCTCTATAAGATCCCACATCGCCCAGGGGTGAGGATCGTATAAGCCTTATATGTATATTTCCATCTCTACCTAGCACGAGACATTTTGGGAGCTTATTGGCTTCGGATTTCGTAGGAACTCCGAAGTTAAGCGAGTTCGCGCGGCGCGAGAGCATTCCCAGGATGAGTGATGTTAATGCACAACCTAAATATGGTATAAACAAGTGACCTATTGGGAAGTTCTCATGTGAGTTCCTAGAAACAAAAACGTGAGGGCGTGGTCGGGGCCCAAAGCGAACAATATCATGCTACAGTATAGTCAAGCTTGGGATGTGGTGGGGGCTCGAGCAGGATGTGACAATTTGGTATCAAAGTCAATCCCTAGCCGGAAGTGTGCTAACGAAGACGTCGGCCCCTAAGGCGAGGGGTGGATTGTAAGATCCCACATCGCCTAGGGGGTGAGGATCTTGTAAGCCTTATATGTATATTTCCATCTCTACCTAGCACGAGGCCTTTTGGGAGCTCATTGGCATCGGATTCTGTAGGAACTCTGAAGTTAAGCGAGTTCACGGGAGAGCATTCCTAGGATGGGTGACCCATTGGGAAGTTCCATGTGAGTTCCCAGAAACAAAACCGTGAGGGCATAGTCGGGGCCCAAAGCGGACAATATCGTGTTACGGCGGAGTCGAGCCCGGGATGTGGTGTGGGCTCGGGCCGGGATGTGACAGTCTCTCAACTTTAACCCAATTGTAGCAATGGTCATTCCAACATAACTCATTTTGATAAAATTTTGACGAAGTTAACGAAAATGACCATAGTTGTATGTTTTGATGAGTTTAGGGACCAATGATAATGAGTTTTTAGTTGAGTAACCATTGCTCTAATTTGATTAAAGTTGAGGGACTATTGCTACAATTTACTCTAGTTTTCAAGTACCTGAGTCCTTACAAGAAGGAAGGCAACTTACTGATTTGATCATTATACCCTTCTCCCTCCCTTATGACAAGTGAACAATGAAATTAGCAAAATTCCTTCCACTTTAGCATTTTTTTCAAGAATATTAGCAAAGTAAAGTGAATATTGAGTTTAAGTACAAAGTGACGATATTTTATTTAAAAAATAAAAATAAATTCAAGTTCTAGGTGCATACAAAAACCAACAAGATACTCTCCGAATCCTTTTGATGAGAATCCTAGAGTTCGTAAATCGTATTTATTCATCATACATTGTGCAATCAGTTTTTGTCAAGTATTGTTTGTATTTAATTTTAAATAAAAATATTTAAAATGATTTATAACCGGACGATGTACGATAAACGAAAAAGATTCACAAATCTCTAGGATTCTTACAAAAAGGATTCGGATTCATACGAAAAAAATGAGCCTTAAATTAAAGTGCATTATTTTATGGGAGGGCAGGTAATAAAATACAGAGAGAGGCCCAGCAATTTTGGGCTTTTGTCTTAGTACGAGTTAATTACAGTACAAAAAAAAATTTAAGGGAATCATTGCCGTTTCGTCTTCTTGTTAACATTTCGTTTCATTTTGTAATTCCCATCTCCCTCCCTATCAAATTCCATCTCTCTTCTCTTTGAAACCCTAAATCACCATGGGAGAATCTATGCCTCCTCGTCGCAATTCCGTTCATCAAGCTCTCGGAGGTGGCCAGGGTACTCTCTATCTCACACATGCACACACATACATGCACACACATACTTTACACAGATTGATTTGTAATTCCATAGAATTATTTGCGATTCCGCTGTGGTATGGATCGATTCTACTTCCATTGTCGACGGCTAAACAATAATCTCGTTTTTAACATTCGGTAGATTTGAATTATGGAATAATCACTACATTGTTCTTGATCTTAATTTTGTAATTAATTATGTTAATTTTGGGGTTTAATGGTAGTTGCTGATGTGCTGCTGTGGAAGAAATGGAGTGGAGGAGTTTTACTGCTGACCTCTACGACGGCGTCGTGGTTGCTGTTTGAGCGAGCTGGCTACAATCTCTTGTCCTTTGTGGCTAATGTTCTACTGCTACTTGTAGTCATCCTCTTCCTCTGGGCCAAATCGGCTTCTCTTCTCAACAGGTAACCCTCTAATTCTTGGCAATTTTTCGCTGCGTTTCTGGTATACTTTTAACTGATCTTGTTATCCCACCGAGAATTTCCGGGTTCTTTTAGCTTCGATTAGAAGTACATTTACTTGGAAAATTTTATATTTGATCATTGAACTTTTTTTTCCCAAATGTGTTGCAAACAAAGTAACTAAGAAGTAAGAAGTAAGAACACAAGATCAGTTGGGAGAATAGAATTGATGTTTCTGGGAAAGATTCGTGATGATTATACAGTTTGGCACATTGGTTTTAGTTTTGAGGTGATTCTAATGAAAAACGGCGTATGCGGTCATTCAGACCTTTGCCTCCTCTCCCCGATATGGAAATCTCAGAGGCTAATGTAGTGAAGGCTGCTGATGCACTGCATGCTGGGATTAATCGTGGATTGTCTATTGCACGAGACATTGCTATTGGGAGAAATTGGAAACTCTTCCTTCAGGTAAGGTGTAGTTGCTTCATTCTAGGTTTATGATTTGAATGAGGTGAATAGGTTTTGTAGAATACATAGAACAGGACTTTATTAATATTACTAATTGGAAGTTTTGATCTGCTTCTGCAGGTCGCTTTCTGCTTGTGGCTAGCTTCTTACATCGGAAGTTTCTTCAACTTCCTTACTCTTGTCTACATTGGTAAGCCCTTTACTGCACATTGTATCTATTTATGTTTGGGTGCATGTTCTTGAAAGATTAATGATATTTATGCATGGAAATTTCTTTAACTCTTATGCAGGGGTTCTCCTAAGTCTTTCAGTGCCCATGTTGTATGATAAGTATCAGGACCACATTGATGATAAGCTGCATGTAGCAAACAGAGTAATACAAGCACAGTACAGGAAAATTGATGGTAGCATCCTAAAGAAAATTCCTTTGCGGTCAAACAAGGAGAAGAAGCTACAGTAGGTAAGCGTGACGATTTTCGCCTCCGATATACTTCTGTTTATCTATTCATATTATTTCTTCTTCCTCATCGTCAAGGCACTGGTGGAATTAATTCAGGCCATATTTGTTATATATGCTGGTTTGCTGAATCTATGTGCACAGTGGATTTGAAGGATGTGATTAGTGTTTTCAGGTAAAGCATCTTGTGAACTATTGAAGTGTGAAAATCTCTTGCTTCATTATGCTTTAGGATGTTTTTTATTGAGAAATGAAGCTATAATATTGCGTAACCAAGTTTACTGATATGGTCTTTGGTAGGAAATTATAAGCAAAACATACTAGTAAAGAAAAGTAGTGTAGTAGTGTGCTCTCTGCCTTGACTCTTTTGATGTTCCTCCCAGCTGGGAAGGACAGAACTTTAAGTGGCTGGAGAGGAATGGAGGATAATCTTTAAAATGGGTGGAGCGAGTATGTATAATTGATTTCTGGGTATGGGTTTGTGTCGAATGAATGGGTGTCTTATTTAGATGTGATGATTGAACGAATACGTGTCTTATGTTGTGGCGTCTGTTTTTAGAAACTGTATTGTTTTGATTGAAAATTTTGTCTAATGAAAGTCTGAATAGACACAAGGGCAGAACCCAGACATTTCTTGGGCAATTGCGTGGGGAAATCTTTACTCCATAATAATTTCTGACATTTATTTACACCTTTAAGACATTTAAACTAGCCCTTTTTTTTTTCTGGTGAAGATAAAACAATACTTCCCTTTCTCTCATTGTCATTCTGGCTCTCTATCCTTTTGTTAATCTTTCTAAAATAAAAAATTGCACCTGTCTATCTAAAACAGAAGAAAACTCTCTCGCACGAAAGAATTGTTTTAGATACCATGTTTTCACTGGGATTAGTTTTGGGTAATTAGTAAACTGTACGTATTTCAAACAGAGTATTATTGTTTTAGTTTGTTTTCACTTTGATGAATAAAGTGAAACTCATTTTGAAGTAAGAAATCTCCTTTGTATGAGAAAGCTTCTTACCTATGGTATTGATTTAGAAAGCACGAAATCTCTATTGTTTGAAAAAACTGAGATGATATTTTACCTGTGGTTTTGATTGTATGACATGCATCTGCGTATGAAATACTTTAACTATAAATTTTTGTTTGATAGTCCCTGGATACCTATAACGAAATCTGTGTTATTCATAGGATATTGCCTTTAAAATGTATTTGGTGGCAACAGAATTAGTTCATTTAAATTTAATGAATGTAATTTCTTATATTGCATTATCTAATATACACCAGGATCTAAACAACTTAGCTTTTCTTATGCCGATCAGCCTGATTTCGTATGGCATTATCCCTCTCTCTGAAGTTTTCTGGTTTCTCTTTGAATGGATTACCCGTTCATTTTCTTCGGTCTATCTGTGTACACTGGAATCCAAATTGGTGTAGTTTTGGTTGATTTTTGCGCTTTACTCAAATCATCTGAATCCAGATGTTACCTGTGTTCGATTCTATTAGTTGCTGCTGATTTTTACTAAAACACATGTATATACGATGCAGGGTATTATGGAGCGACGAAAAGTGTGATGACGGCCTTTTATAGATGGTTTCGAACATTCCGAGTAGCGTACTTGGGTTATATTTTTGTTGACATGGAGCGACGAAAAGTGTGATAACGGCATAGTTGACAAGATTTGGGTGGATCCTGTGAGTGTCTACATTGTTTCTGGCTCTGGACCTTATTATATTGTTGGGTGGATCTTGGTGGTTAAAACTTTACGTCTCTATGGGATGAAAGAGAAACTTAAATCATTCTAATGAAATATAGAATGTTTTTGCTTGCCTTGCCAACCTATACACGTTTCATTGTTGGTGCGTGAAATTTCATTTCGTTATTTTCGTTACGGAAATTGCAAAACGTGTGGCACTTGCTACAGTCGATGCTCTGGACTGAATGCTGACCGTGCGATATCATTTTATTTGCATTCAGTACCAACACCCGATGCCCTACCATAATTCTTGTAAGCAAACACGCAATTGGAAAGAGGCAGCAAAACCTACGAAAATAATACAGAAACACGTTTGTCCTATAACATCAGGGAGATGAGAAAAACACTTCCAAAACTGCGGCTTCAAAGCGTCTTCAACAAGATACACCAACGGTAGAGATGAAACTTATGCGAATCTGGGAATGGGAATGCCTTCCGAAGGTGGCAATGTTACTGAGCGCAACAGCTCTAGCGAGAAAACAAGTCCCAAGAAGTGAGAGAGGATAGTGTTCGCCGATGCCTGCAACAGAAACGCCCAACAGATGAATACAAACGTCAGTTTTCTCTGAGTTACAGATTCTTTTCCAGAAAACAGTAATCTAGAGAGTTCCAGAATAGAATGAGAACTAAAGCGAGACATAGGAATATACCTGAACCAAGAACACATCCAAGGCAAGAACAGGACTGTAACCAGGAGTGAGACCCTGATACGGATTCGCAGAGGTAGTAAGAGCCTTTGCAACCAACAGTCCCACCGTTGCTTGCATGCCAAGGACAGCAGCACCCATACCCAAAAGGTTCAGAATGATGCCATTCTTTAAGCTTTTTATAACATCAGCGCGCGGAGGAGCCTGTTTATTATAAGCAGTGAAACACAGATGTTATAGGTAAAATAAAAGGTGCCTTCGGAGGAAAATCACAGATAATTACCAGATGCGTACACATCTTTCAAAGCATTTGAGTAGAATCTAAGCTAATTTCAACAAGATGCCCCATGACGGGATGCTAATGACGGAAGAAGATAAAGAAGAACGAAAACAGATTAAGTGCTCACAGGCAATTATAGTTACAAGGATTCCATTTGGGTGACTGGCAGACAACTGCATTGTTATCTTATCCTGGTGAAGGAAACACTTACTAGGATATTTGAAATAAGTTCCGCCTGACTTTTCCTCGTAATTTACTATCAAAGTGTAGATAATTGATTTGATACGGGATAATGGGATAGACCAAAACAGTCATTGGAATCAGTCAAGCATTGTGTTAAAAGTTGAGCATATCAACATCCCATGGAACTTCACATCAAGTACAAAGTCCAGGCAACATCATTTGTCCGAAGACAGTAAAATCGCTTATATGGAATCAATTTCAAGAAGCACGTACAATACAATCACAAGCACATTAGCTTTTCCAAAATTCAAAATATCACAATACCTTTGCAGGGTCACTTGCAGTTCTTCGAAGCTTATCCGAGAGGCGAATGTACCCAAATGACCAAAACACGGAGATGAAACCCGCCACAATCCCACCGGCAGTGGCATAAAAAGTAGGCGGTGAAGAAACCTTGCCGGTGATAACAACAGAAAACGAAAGAATCACTGCCGCCACAACGGTGCTCACCAGCTGCCCCCAAAACCCTAAACTGCCCAACCTCTTGAAATACCTCGCTGTGCTCTCTAACCTTTTGGCTACCTACACAGCACAAACCACCCAAAGCACTTCACTTTTCAATCAAATCACCAACAATGCAATGCAAAATTCCAAATTTCAAAACCAATGGATTCGAATCGGGGTCAATTTAGTAACAATTGCTGTAATTTCAATTTATGCTCTTACATTTTCCTACATTTTCTCGGTAACCAAACAGAAAATAGAATAAATTGGGCAAAGTTGAAGGAGAACCTGAAGGAGCTTGGCCTTTTCGGTGTCGTCGTTTGGGGAGGTGAAGGTCTGAGAAATTGGAGTGGAAGAAGCCCTTATGGTGCTGAAGGAGAGCTTTGATCCTCTGTGGGTGGGAGCAGCGTATGAGGCAAGAGACGGAGAAGAAAACGAAGAAGAAGAAGAGAGAGGGAGGCCGGGCACGTGGCGGTCGGAGATTGACCGAAGAGGAAGGTGATAAGCTAGGGGCCGAGTCGTGACAGCTGCAGGTGGCGCCGCCGTGAAGTAGCCGGCGCGAGCCGCGGGCGATAGTAGAGTTTGCATAATTAAACGGTTAGTAGAAAGAGAGAGTGGGAGAGGGAGTGACTCAGCTCCGCTGGTGACCTGGTAGCTTTTGGTTTGGGGAGCTTCTAGCTAGTGAGGCTATTAATGGTCATGGGCTTTTCTGTTGGGCTTCGGGGCCATAAATATTTGACATCCTAATTTCGAAAACTTTGGGCAGAAGAGCCCAAAAGTTGAAAATGTTGAACCAGGTTGATGGATTGCTCAGCTCAATAATTGGACAAGAAATTATGTTCAAGGCTGTGGCCGGGATGGGCAACAGTTATGACGAACATGTAATCGTGGTTATTTACCCAGAGTCTTTGGCAAAGGGTACTTTAGTTAGCAACTCATGCACTCTACTTCTCCATGTATATGATCCTCCACAGACTTTCGATATTTGTTCTTGAAGGACAAGCGTTTAAGAAAATTTCACTTATAATTAATTTGTTCGACTTTGATCATGTTTATTGACTTGACTGAATATTTAGGGTACATATATCCCTTTAGAGATTCGTTAACTGATTTGAGACCAAGATACTTAAGTTCTAAATGACGATTTTACACCCTAAAACAATCAATCATGTCAATAAATCATATCAAAGCTGAAGAAAATCAAGCTAAAACAAGGTCTTTTTAAAGAACAAACACCTTGGTTTAGGGAAAAGTAAACTCAAGTAAACAAGGTTTTCGTCCATCATAACACTTTGGTTTTGTGTTCTAAACTGACTTTATTTGGTTCAAATAATCAAACCAAACTAAACAAATGAAATATAGATATTCAGTTGATACGTCATATATGTACCAAAATATAAGACAGTTATATATACACGAGCCACCATACCCTTGTAAAGTTCTTACAATATCCTGTGAAGTAAAATGAAAATGAAGTGCAACTTTGAAGTTTGCATTATAACAAAAATGGCCATGAATGATAATAAAAGATAACGTTGGAGCTGTAATGATCGTTTTAAAGTGTATATATGTTGTGAACTAGGAGGAAACATGAGCATATATAATATTAAAATTTAAGGAGCCTGCAGGTTGAGCATGAATTTCTAGCAATCATGAGTTTCTAACTTTGTACCAAATGTGACTGATTTATTGGGGGTTCGCTTAAAGGAAAGGGAAAAACTCCCATCTGCAAATATGCTTGCATACATGAGTTGGAATATTACACATACATACATGTGTGCGCGCGCGTGTGTATTCCCTCATGTCTATGCTTCACTCGTTGAGGGAGGAGGAGTGAGATAGACATGAAAATATACTTGTGTGATAGGTAATTCTCTCTCTCTAACATGGGTTAAGTTTTTAATATTTAGCGTTTGTCTAATATGTTATCAGTCTTTGATTCAAAGATATCATGTGGTCAAAATGTTCATCCTCACATAGTTACAGTTATTTTACATAAGGTAGGATTGCACTTAATCCGTTGCACTTTAGACTGTCTCTCTCCGTTCATGATTGGGCAACATGTTATAAAGACATGTTAGCTTGATATATATTGTTAATTCATTTTTTAATAACTCAGAGATTTTGAGGCCAAGTAATTATCAAATAACTTAAGTAATTAGGAATTTACTAATGCTTTTAATTTCCTCGTACTCTCTTTAATTATAAAATTTAAAAAAAAATCAGCTCCAGTAACCGAATCACGGGAAAGTTTTATTTGGACAAGACACATGACACACATGCAACCCCAATAATCAAATCTGCGGTTGAAATGCTGACCTTTTTATTCACTCAAAAGAAGTTTTGTCCTCATAAGAAATGTCCAAACTCTCGTGTCACTTCAAAACAAAATGCTCACACTGATTTGAGTCTAATTTTTGGTCCTATGAAAAACTTGGTTCTTTAATCTCTCCCAACATATTCAGGACAAACAAGTCCCGACGAATAATAGCTGTTTTTATAACAATTTATTAGCAGAAACAAAAGTGGTTAACTGTACAATTACCCATATAATATTATTTGGTTAACAATGATTTTAATTTGGTTTAGTACCAAGTACTTTCCACAGCATAATATTAAAGGAAAACTAAAGAAAAATGCTTGAAAATTTTGAGTTTTAACGATAAGAACAAAATAAAGGGTAAAGTGAATAGTACCATGATTGATTTTTTAATGTAAAAATGTAGTTTTTCGTTAAAGTAAACAATACCGGGAGTTTTTTTGTTAAAGTTCCCTATTATTAATGAGAGGGTCGATTCCATTAATCAAAGTAACCACACCTAATCACTTTTCTTCTCCTGTAAAGAAATATGGTGCCCTCCAAATTCTCATGTCACACCCCGATCCCTAGATACACTTAAAATTGACATGTGTCAATGTTCCAATCATACACAATATAGCTCAGATGTTCAATGGAAATAATAGTACAATAAAAGTAGGCAACCCCACTCTCTTGAGTGCACCGCCCACACCAGCTAAATCACTTGAAATCCTCTTCTCTAACTGCAAACTGTACTATGCAAGAAATTGTCCCACACCGAGAGAATGGTGCACTGAGCAAAACAAAAACCCGAATAAGATGCGAAGCTCGTGTAAGACAATAAGGACATATGTGATTTAATAAAGTCAGTCCATCTCATCTATAAAACATTTCACAAATCCTTTGCATATAAAAGAGAACCCAAATCACAAAACTTAATTGAATCCACACATGCATTTAATCATCTCTTTCATATATAATAAAATAGTATAGCTAGTAGGCTAACACAAAGTACAATGTTCGGCATTCCAGATGCAGTCATGGAATCAGATAGAAATGATGCAGAAATATAAGAAGTAGGATTCTAAACTCACTTCATGGAATAAAAAAGAAAGGAAATACTCAAAGAAATTCATATCTACACATGAAACGAGAAAGAAGTATTCCGACGTAATGGTCCTCTACTAGTTGTCCTAGTTGGAGCGAGTCACTATTCCGATTCCATTTGAACGAGCATTCCTACCAATTCCATTTGGAAGGGTAGATCCTATCGATTAACTTGGTCCAGCAGCTGTTCAGGAACCGACATCAATAGCACTACCATGAGTTAACTAAGCAAATGTTGCACCAGTAGACCAGATCGAGATCAAAACCCATACCCACCTCTTCTAGATTGGATCCAACAAGAGCCCATTTCAATTTGCAAACTTTACAAACATGCTAACCCTTCCAGACTACTACGAACTAGCACAAAGATCGAAGTACTCAGACATGATCAACGCCTAAGAAAATACACAAGTCGTATTTTAGAATCCAATAAATTATGAGACACCAGTATAATCCGGGCCACGTTGACTAAAAAGTCAACAATTAGTCAAAGTAACCCTACTAGGGTCAACAACACTAGATTTTTCAATTCAGAAGATACAAATGAAGTTTTTCGATCCACAAGTTCTCAAAGGTTCGCCAATCAATAAATATCATGCAAACAAAAGTGCAGGAGGATCCAACAATCAGATTGTTGTTAATTACGAAAAACGAGTGGTAGTATAATTATCCTCAAAATTGAAGAACAAAACCATCACATCGAGTTTCAACAAACGAACCTTAGATATGGGTTCAGGGCATCGAGAATGTCTCGCTGTCCAAAATCCACTTGCAGCTACTTGGTTTATGGCTTTAATTTGAGCAGCGGATCCTACTCTTCAAACTGAAATACCCACATTAATGGCCAATCTGATTCTAGAATTGAATAAATCGGCAGATAAGAATATTTGTCCATTTGTAATGGAAATTATATTAGTAGAAATATAAGCTGAAACATCTTCTGATTGTGTCTTAACTATTGGTAAAGCAGTCATACTTCCTTCACCTAAACGAGAACTTGATTTAATGGCTTTTTCCAAAAGGTGTGAATGTAAATAGAAAACATCTATCGGATAAGCTTCGGAGCCTAGCGGTCTTCGTAATAGAAGAGACATGATACACTTGTGCTTGTTTGGAGAGATCGTCATAAATGATTGAAGATCGCCGGGGTCGAGAAAGAGGGAAATGAGAGACAAAAGACGGAAATGAAAAATAGGGTCCTAGAAATTCACTAAATACCTAAATCTAAAAAAAAAAAAAAACTTAATCCCTAAATCTAGAAACCCCTATTTTTTTTTTCTTCATTCCTAAATCCCCAGAACTGAAGATAGATTGTTTAGCATACCTTAAAAGTTAGTAAATTACCTTAAGTTGGGATAGAGACAAAGATGGTGGGAGGGACCTTGCGAGTTGAGAGGAGATGTTGGTGGTGTTCGAAGTCGAGAGAGAGACCTCAATTTGGGATTAGGAGATACGGGGACGAAAGAAGTAGCTCGATAGAGTTGGGACTTGGGAGCGAGAGAAATGACTAATGAAGTCACGAACACGAAGTTGGCTGCATCGTTGCAAAGGTGATGTGAGTCTGACCCTAAGAGAGAGAGAGAGAGTGTGTGTGTGTGTGTGTGTGTGATAGGGGTGAGATTCAAATGTGGAGGTGAGACTAAATCAACGGTGAAAACGGTCCGTGCCGGACCCCTTTTCCGCGGATTTTTGGAATGCCCTGCCTCGCTATTTTCGTGGACCTGCCCCGCTCGTCCCATTTTGTGTTTAGAATTTTTAGACCCACCATGTATGATGTACCTACCCCAAATTGCATGAACTTGCACCGACCGACGAGTTAAGGGCCCTTTTACCCTTGGACACGGCTTCTTTGCCCTCCCAGTTCCCATACACTCCTATCCCCTCCTATTTTGTGCGGTCACGGTTAAGCCACATCAACATTTTATATTGATTTTTTTATCGAGATAATAAGACAAAAAGAAATAGTAATATAAAATGTTGACGTGACTTAACCGTGACCGCACAAATATGAGGGGATGGAAGTGTATGGGAACTGGAAGGGCAGAGAAGCTAGGTCCTTTACCCTTAGTCCCCTACCCACCCGGAATAGTAGTGATTAATGCTTACCCGCATGGTTGAAAGGGATTGCATGGCATTCTCTGTGCGGCTTTTCTGAGTAGAGCTTAATTCTATTGTGACTTTTTTTTCAGTTTATCATAATCTCGAAATCTTGAAACCTAATCTACCATTTTTTTTTCTCAGCAACCATATCTTGAGAATGAGGGGAAAACTTGAGTAAGGATATCCATGCTATTTGTAAAATTTTACAACAACATGAAACTTCATGTATTCTAGTCTCTCTCAGCTCAACGTTGGTTCCACCAAGTGTAGGATTAAGTATCTGTTGACCCTAAAAACTACCAAGCCTACCTGGCGCACAGGCCGAGTAATCTATAAGCTAACTACGACATTCGATGAATGCGGGGCGTGCCAACTCGTTGGCCGAGCTCAGCTGAGGAGTAAATTTGTTGATGTTACGTTGGGTGCGCGGCTGACTTCTGCATCTCGCGATTATGACTGAGGAAGGAACACGTCTCGGCCTCTTGGGTTCTCGAACTTGAAGACAAGGCTACTATTCTTACGAAGTTCACGAATCGTCGTTGTTGGATTCGGTCACAGTGATTGTATTCGTCAGAGTAAACTCACGCCGAATCGACACCAAAGTGTAAGGGCACAAATACTCAAAGCAGATATGAGTCTTAATAATGAACGTGGTTCGATCGTCTGAATGCCGAACTCTGAATCCTACTTGAGAGTATCCAATCATAAAATAACTCGGCGTGCAATGCGCCGAGCTCAGTAGGCTATAACACCTCGCTTCGTCGAGAAGGCTAACGAGATGACCTCAATAAATAAGGATTCAGAAATCCTTCTCGACCGAGACTTGGATAAGTAACCAACCGTAATCGCCGCAGTGCTGTTGATGCCAACGGAAGATACTGTGAGATCGGCTGATTCTACGGCGACAGAGTTATTTATGCCGACTGAAGATGTCACCAGTTGCTTTCACAATGCTGTTGATGCCAACGAAAGATGTGTCAGCAAAAAGAGAAAATAAAAATCTCAAAGTTGTTGAGCGAGTTTGCGCAGGGGAGTTGTATGTTGAATTGGAAGGGGCTCGAACGATGCACAGCCTCCTCTATTTATAGCACCGGATACCTTCAAGGTCGAGTTAAAAACCTACCCGGATTAGGACTTCTTCTCCCAATCAAACTCCAACTCGACCAGTCATTTTTCACTATACTTTTGAACCCAGTCCTATATCGACCTGGATTCACTTCCGGGTTGTTAATCTCGCCGAGACTCCTCATTGCACCAGGATTCGACTCGTCTTGCAGCATGACTTAACCGACCCAGGTTTGGAAGCCCACGACCTAACCGATCCAGAACTAAATGATCCCTGATAACCTTGTCGTGAGGCTTTCTGGGCCGAGAATGATTCTCTACTCGGCCCAAGCTGATATTTTGGGCCCAAACATTGCCCCCTCGCTTCTGAGGTCCTCGGCCTGAATCCTCTGGTCGAGCTCCGACCTTGAAGAAGCGAAATTAATACTCAAAATCTAAATACTCTATTTCCAAGGCGCATTTATTGAGCACGATTGCACGATCTTGATCCTACTAACCAATACACTACGTGGCATCCTGTTATACGGCTAATCCCTAATAATGATGTTTAAAGCGTGCGGCTCCCTGAACCGTCATACCATCATGACCTTGTTGCTGAGCACAACCTTACTGCCTTGATCTGCGAACCATTCAACATCGTGCAGATGCCAAAACGTCTTTCACCATAAATCTCGCCACCACACGCAATCGTGTGTCCCCCGAAACACGAAACCCTCGGTCTTCTCAACTGGATTTTCTAAATGTTCATAATGATTAGCGAATTTCTCGGTTGATTTTACCCTTCATTTTGAATTTCGAACGATTGCCCTTCCTTCCACCATTCTATAAATACTGAAATTCTCTCATTTGTACTTTACGCTTTCAAACTCTCTGAAATTCTTGCCATCGCTCTCCAGTGAATCAACTCCTTCTAGAGCTTCGTCTTCAAACCCCCTAACCCATAAAATTTCTCTCGTGTCGCATCTCCAATGACCTCCTTCATCTCCAAGCTTTCCAAGGAATGTGACCAATGCCAGAAGATTATTGATCGAAGTTCGATCAAAACCATACGTTTTGAAAGTGACATGAGGACCCCTCATCAAATCCTGGGTGCTCTCTTCAAAGCGACAGTACCACCAACCATCATTGGATTTCTCAAGGAGCATTGCCTATCACCCTTGTTGCAAGGGTTTGAATGGTCGAAGTGGGACTTGGTAAGGCCTCAAGGTTCGTGGCCCTCGACCACTACAACCTGGGCAGCTTGGGTCGTACGAATGGAAAAAATCTTCGGCGAGCAATGGAAAGCCTTAGGCATTTACGACGCCATTCACTTTTCATCCATGGAAGTCATCCTGGACAAGGAGCTTCTCCTAGCGGCCTTATGCTTCTGGTGTTCGGCCACCAACACCATGGTCATCCCTCTTGGCCCCATTGGTCCCACCATCCTTGACATTACTGCCATCTTGGGGACTTCCCCTACCGGAATCCCAGTCGACGCCGCCCTCTCTGGATACCCGTCGAACCTTGACCTGAAGGCGCTTTTCAACAAACGGGCCCTTGAGACGCTGAGGGGCGAAGGCCAATCGCCCTCAAAAGAAGAGGTTCACAAACTTTACAAGAACTTCTTCAACTATAACACCCTCTATCTCTATTTTGCCGGTCGAGGAGAAGAGGCTCTACGAGAAAGGGAACACGAGGCTTTCCTCTTCTATTGGTACAACAAATTTATCTGTTGTGCCAAATCTAACAAGTGTCTGGTCAAGAACATACCAGTGGCCGAAACCCTAGCTAGCGGTCACACTCTGGCACTTAGCCCGGCCATTCTAGCTCATCTCTTACACTACTTGGCCGAAATGACCCTAGATAAGGTCGATCCGTACCAGACTGGTCCCCTCTGGGTATTCCAACTCTGGCTGCAGGTCTACTTTGCCTCTCTTCGGCCAGAGATTACCGATTTCTTGCCTACGGAAGCGCTCGGCCCTCAGCTGGCTTCTCGGCCAACACCTCCTCACCAAGCTGAAGAGGTGTTCAAATACTTTTTTGCTCTCGACGATCTCTCTAATGACTAGTTCTTGATTTGTCGTCATCGAGAATACCCTTCGTCGATCAGGCTTCCTTCATCAGCGTGGGGCGCGGATGAAGATGCTAACCTTCGTCAATCTTGGGGGTCTTTTGTGCTTACCCGCGACCTGCCTCTAAGCTGTGATGGTCGCCGAGCGGGTTGGGAAGTGTATCATCCCAACTTCCTCGCTCGGCAGCTTGGCTACCTTCAAGGTTGCCCGGTCCCTATTCTCTCCTCACGGTCCGTCCTAAGCCGCGAACGCGAACCTAGTTCTTTAGAGAAAGAATGTAATGACGCTAAAAAAGAGTTCCAGGAGTGATGCCAAAAATTTCTCCTTCGATCGGTCACTCAAGAATCTCTTAGCACCGATACCTTCAGCGACTGGTGGGAAGAATACACTCATAGCTTCTTCAGCATATCGGTCGAATATGTCATTAACAAAACCTTCGGCAATCGTCCTCACAAGGCTTCTGCTCCCCAACCTAAAGAGGCTACCTATGGTATGTAGTTTCCTTTACATATTGAGATATATATATATCCTTACTGTTATTGACTTGGCTCTCAATTTTCAGGTAGCCGAACGCCGAAAAAGGTAAAAGCGGTGGCTGCAATTGCAGCCAAGAAAAAGACAATCCACTCTTCCAAGCCGAGCAAACGACCCCGACAGGAGACTGAGACGGCCGTCGCAATCTCTCGTCCTATAAAACGCATCAAGAAATTGGCAAACAAAGGGCAACGAGAAATTCACTTCATCTTTAGTCAAACGTCGGGAACAGCCACTCCCGATGTTTCCCCTTCCGTCCCAACTGTATGCATCTCAACGGTCGTGCAGCCGACTCCGATAAGTCAGGCTCCCAAAGCTCGTCCTGACCCTCCAGTCGTGACTGGGCCAAGGGCTGCTCCATTGGTCAAGCTATCTGTAGTTTCGGGGTTGGCCGTTGCACCTGTCGTGGAAGAGGTGGCCCCCTTGGCCGAGACAACTCCCCTTAAAAATCCAAAACACGCGGCAGTCGTTCTAGAAGAGAGCGATGGGAACGACGAGATTTCACTGGTGGGTCACCTCCAACCACGCAATCAACCTTCTCCGGCATCCGAGGCAGCCGTCCAAGTCGGCCCTTCTACGGCCGACCGTGGCAAACGACCTATCGTAGAACCAGAGGAGAGCGATAGGAGCGACGAGATTCCACTGATGGGTCACCCTCAACCTTGCAGTCAACCTCTCCCTGTGTCCGAGGCAGCTGTCCCAATCGGCCCTTCTGCGGTCGATCGTGGCAAATGACCTACCGTAGAGCCAGAAGCGACGGCGGAAATGCCCGTTCATCTGCAGGACCAGGAATTCACCATTCATCCCTAAGAAGCCACTTCGACCTTCGTAAGCAATCCTACTGCTTTCCTTGGTTATTTTTCTCTTAGAGCTCTAAACCAAGAAAATATTAAATGTCAGGTGCCTGCCCACTATTTTCATCAAAAATTTTATGCGCTGAAGGGTGTTATCTATATTTCTTGGCCGCCTTCGTGGCCATCGAATGTAGATAACCTTCATCGGCCACGTGAATTGAGGAACAGTCTAAGGCACTGGGCTCAGCCATTAAGTTCTTTAGGTTCGAGCAATGAACCTGAAGACATGGCCGAAGTCTCATCTCGGCAGGTTTAAAACAAAACCTTCTTGTTATGTTCTTTTGTGATATATTTGAGCTTAAGCTGAGTTTCGTGTGCAGCCTTCATGGGAAGTCGAGTTTAAAGCCCTCATGTCAAGTACTACTGGAGCGGCTGGCTCTTCGGCCCCTACAACTGACCCTGCCGATTCAACTGCTCTGGTTCGGGTGCAAGAAATTTTGTCTCTCTCTGCGTCCCAAGTCCTTGAACGCAAAGGCCTCGATTTATTGGGTACTTGCCTAAACGACCTCGGCGCAGATGGTCAAATGAGCGCTGAGGCCATCGTTTAGGCGTCGTCTGCCTTAGAGTGAGTTCGGGAGACTTTTAGTGTCCTTGAGAACGCTCTTCGGGCTGAACAAGATCTGAAAGCTGCCATGGCCGTCTAAGACGCTCTTCGTCCGAAGATTTTTGCTTTAAAGGTGAAAGGGGAAGCCTTGGCCGACCTCGATCGTCAAATAGCCGAACTGGCAAAATGAATGTCGGCTATTGCTTCTGAGCTTGCGAAAGACTTCGGGTCGGGCGGTAAAGATTGTTTGACCGAGTATGCGGCGAGCATGAAATGAATCGAGCAGTTGAAGATGGACAAGAAGAACCGGCAGACCGATGTCATAATGGGCGAGGTGCGGTGGTTGGAGCTTAAGGCTCTTCTCGGCACTATTCTTCCTTCTTCGCCCTGAATTTTTTTAAATGTAAACTGATCGACCAACTCAATTTGTGTATTCTTCTATTGACCTTAATGAAATGAATTTCTATTCCCGCATTTCCCATGTGACCGGATAGTACTTCTTTAAAAACTTCCTATTGATTGGCAATTTGTGAACTAAACCAGTTCGATCTCTAAGATGATATGCGCCTTTGCCGAGAACCTTATGTATGACGAAAGACCTTTCCCAAGTTGGCGACCATTTGCCGAACCTAGGGTCTTTTATTCCTATGGGCAACACCGTTTACCAAACTAATTCTCCTTGGCCAAATGTTTTCTGTCGGACCTTTTGATTGTATGCTTGCTCGGCAATCTGTTTTTGTGCCACCAGCAAGTTATAAGCATCGAGTCGCGCTTTTTCTAAGTCTTCTAACTCCTGTCTCATGGACTGATTATATTCGGCGCTAAACAGACTACTTTGTTCAATTATTCGTAACGAATTTATGCTTAGCTCAACTGGTAACATTGCGTCGTGTCCGTAGGTTAGTGCATACGGGGTTGTCCCAGTCGCCGATCGGAGCGATGTTTGATATGCCCATACAGCCTCATTTAACTTTAAATGCCACATGCCAGGCCTCTCTTTTATTATTTTCTCGAGAATGCCGATCAACACTTTGTTACTTACCTCGGCATGCCCATTTGCTTGTGGATAATATGGTGTAGACTGTTCAAGCCGAATTTTCAAACTTGCCGTATATTCTTTAAACCTCTCGGCTATAAAGATTATGCCATTGTCAATTATAATCGTTTCTAGTACGCCGAATCTGGTCACAATGTGTTCTTCCACAAAGTCGCAAACTTCTTTAGACGTTAGCTCGGCATATGATTTTGCTTCGACCCACTTAGTGAAGTAATCGGTTGCTACCAGTATCCATGCATGCTTGGCAGCCCCGGAAGATGTTGTGATTTTGCCGATTACGTCCATGGCCCATCCTCTAAATGACCATGGTTTAGTGACCGAATGTAATGACTCGGCCGAGACCCGTTGTATAGGATCATGAATCTGACACTGTATGCACCCTCGTGCGAACTCGATACAATCCTTTAATATTCTTGGCCAAAAATAACCGTGTTGTCGAAGCAACCACCGCATTTTACGTTCGGACTGATGAGCTCTGCAAACCCCTTAATGGACTTCTGTGATTGCTTGAGCACCCTCTTGGGGGCCGAGGCATAGCAGTAATAGACCATCCTCACCCTTTCGGTATAACTCGTTTTGATACGTGACATAGTTTGTGGCGTGAACTCTTGTCTTGCGACTGTGTTTTCCATTGGGATTGTCAAGATACTGCATAATGGGCTTTCTCCAATCATCTGGTATTGCCTCGACGACGTAAACATATATAAGGTCTTGTCGGTCTAACAACGAAGGTAAGGACATGACTCTGATGCGTAACGTTGTCGCATCGGAGGACTTGCTGGTTAACCAAGGCCGGGTATAGCTGTCGTAACACGAGTATTTCTCGGCCTAGCTTGCTTCTCAGGAGTTGTGCACCAGAGGCGATTTGAGCCAATTCGTCTACGTCGGTATTATAGATTCGGGAAATATGTTCAAATGTAATACCGTCGAAGGATTCAGCCAAATAGCTGGCGACCATGTGGTACGGTGCCAGGGTACAACTCATGCATCGAAAAGACCCATTAAGTTGGTTAATCATAAGTTCGGAGTCACCGAGGATGAGGGCATGGGTTGCCCGCAAGTCATGAAGGATGCCAAGGCCGATGATAAGGGCTTCGTATTCGAGCTGATTATTTGTGCATTCAAAATCCAGCTTGAGCGAAAAATACCAACGATCATGGTTTGGGGATTGAATGACAATTCCGACGCCAGCCGAGAATGAAGTAAAGGAAATTTTATGAAAAACATGTTCATTTAAGCAACATCTATAGCATGCAATTAACAATTAAAAGACGGAATCATGCTTGTATGCACTTAAAAACAAAACATTAACCATGAAATTCAAAGCCTAGTAGATTGGTGAACCAAGACTCAACTCAAATCAAAGTGAGTTGAGAAATTTATACCTTTGTAGATTCCTCTTAGCATAAGCAAAGGCTAATCACCCAAGGAGAGGGCCTTCATTCCTTGCTTCTTAGATCCATAGATTTGGATGGAAGAATATGTTTCTCCAAGTTTTCAAAATAGAGAACCTCTAAGTCTCCTCACCAAGGTTAGATTGGAGAAGAAATGAGTGACCTTGGAGTAGTAGGATTGCTAGCTAAACCCTCCATGGAGGCCGGCCACTTTAGAGAGAAAGGAGAGCTTATGTTCTCATCCTTTCCCCAAAAGAAAACCTTAAATGAATTTTGGCTATAAAGTCATATTTATACCTTAATTCATTGGAGTGGCAAACTTGTAAATAACTCCAAAACTCACTCCATCTCTAAATGGCCGGCCTTAGGGTATTATTGGGCTAATTGGGCCTTTGTGATCATTATTCATTAAGTTGTCATACAACTTAAGTCAATGGGCTTGACGTTCGAAGCCCATTGGGCCTTAAGGTCCAAAACTATCCTGAGGTCTTTAACGAACTTATTCGTTTGATTAATTAACATATTAATTAATCCTTGCCATAAATAATTAAACCATTTAATTATTCTTACTCATCTCCATTGTTTCTTCAATCTCCACCTTACACGGTGTACGATCCATTAGGTTCCTTTTAGCGAGGCAGTGGGCGATTAAAACCATTTCAAATCGATTGTGAATTGAAACTTACTTTCAATTCTCCCTTTAGTGATTATACACGTTTAGGGCTTCCACAAACCATGAGTGACACCTAGCAGCATATCATGGTTACCCAAGCTAATCAGAAGAGGTGGATAACCTATTCAGTTTAGGATTACAAATGCAATACGGTCTTTCTCTAATACAATACTCTTGACCACATTGTTTAGTTTGATAGTTTATTCATGTCTACTATCCAATGTGATTCGTGTGCTTATATGATTACCTTGAATGTGATTTGGAACGACTTCCTAAATCTCATTCATACTTTGGCCAGAGATTCTTAATCATATCATAGAGTATTCTCCCCCAAACGGTTTGAAGGTTAGAGATCCTTTGTTGCGCATTCACTTGCCTCCATGGCTAAGTGGCTTAACCCCGACGATGCCGTGGACACCCTCGAATGGAGTGACTTTGACGTAATCAAAGATCAAGGACTTAACCACAAGACAACTATGATGCCTCAGGTCAAAGGACTACTTTGCATTATCCTAACCATGAGTTCTCATGTGACATGAGTATGAGAACTCCTCGTTGATCGTTTTCAGTGGACTCATTCGTTATTGAGCACCTACATGCTTGTCTTGGTGTCAATCACACCAATGACTAGAGACTAGTCACTCTCACTAAGAGAAGACATAGCATGTATTGATCTTAACGGACTGTCAATGCCCAATTGGCAATCCTATGATCAGGAACGTTTAGGATATGTATATGAAAGAGAATGGTCTCATGAATCTAACTTGTTTAAATTACATTCTCCTAATTACATATTCCTTGGACTTATCGTTTAAGCATATAACATTTATATGAGACGGCTTAAACAATAATCTTTGCCCTTGATATTAAACTAGATTAGTTTAACATGTGAAATGTCCGTAAAGTATCATCATATGATTGGTTTTAGGGCACATTTCCAACATGAAGTACTTGAGCCATCAAAGTACATCGTCCAGTAGTTATCGCGCGTTTTAACCATGTCGATTTCGACGTCGATGCCCCCAAAACCATAGGGGGAAGGGTGTTGAGCAAGGAAATCAGCCAGTGCTTGGCCTTTGACAGCTTTCTGGGGTACGTATTGCAACCTAAACTCAGACAACGCCATTGTCCACTTCCCAATTCGGCCTTTTACGATTGGTCGGGTAAGCATGTAGTGGATGATGTCGGTCTGGGCAATGACTTGTGTGACCGATGGGAGCATGTAATGCCGAAGCTTGGAGGTGGTGAAAAATACGGCGAGACAGAGCTTCTCAATGGCAGAATAATTGATCTCCGGTTGATTGAGATTTCGACTGAGGTAGAAAATAGCCTGCTTTCATCTGGCATCGTTGTCTTGCGCGAGGAGGCAGCCGATGGACTTTTCGACCGCCGAGATATATAGCTTGAGAGGCTTACCATGCCGGGGTGGGACAAGGACATGTGGTGTCATGAGGGAGACTTTGATTTGCGTAAACGCCGCCTGATGCTCGTCTTTCCACTCAAATTTATCTGAGTTCTTAAGTTTCAAAAGCGTAGAGAACGCTTTCATTTTACCAGCCGAGTTAGCTATAAATCGGCGAAGAAAATTTATCTTACCGAGTAAGGACTGTAGTTGTTTCTTCGTCGTTGGGGGTAGAGCATTGATGATTGTGCGTGCTTTATTTTCATCCACTTCAATCCCACGGTGATGCACGAAGAAGCCGAGAAAAGTACCGGCCGACACACCGAAGGCACATTTGGCAGGATTCGTTTTGAGGTTGTGTTGACGCATACGGAGGAAAGCCAATCGGAGATCATCCAGATGTGTCTTCCGGTGTTTAGATTTAATTACAACATCATCGATGTAGACTTCAACGATGGTTTCAATTAAATCATGAAATATGGTGTTCATTGCTCGTTGGTATGTAGCGCCGGTGTTCTTGAGGCCGAACGGCATGACAACCCATTCGTAAGTACCGAGTGCCCCCGGGTAGCGAAAAACAGTCTTGTGCACATCGGCTTCGGTAATGAAAATTTGGTTGTACCCGGCATGTCCATCCATAAAAGATAAGATCGCGTGATTCGTCGCGGCATCGATTAACAAATCCGAAATCGACATTGTATACTCATCTTTGGGAGTTGCCAGATTCAGATTTCTGAAGTCAATGCAAATGCGCAATGCACCACTTTTCTTTAAAACAGAAACGATATTGGCCAACCATTCAACATATTGAGCTGTCCGAATGAACTCTGCTTTCAAAAGCTGAACCAGTTCATCCTTGATACCGAGTTGCACTTCGATCGAGAATCGTCGAGGTGGTTAACGGAAAGGTTTACATCCAGGTTTAATACGTAACTCATGCTTGACGAGAGTGTTAGAAATATGCCCTGAAAGTCAATCTTTGGAAGAAACCTTTCAGAACAATAAATGGATGTATAGATGACTCTTATACATCAAATGGCAAAGATACTATTTAAGACTATCTCTATAAACGATATATGTCCTAAATGGTGAATCCATGGACAATGGATCGATTGAAGAAGGAATCTAATGAAGTTAGACTACAGAGACCTTCTTCACATAACCATCATGTCCAAAAGGTTCCTGGTCATAGAATTGTCGGAGGGATACTGACAATGCATAGACCGGTACATACTATGTCCGCTTCGATTAGAAGGATAGAAAGTCTCATCCCATTCGTGTAGTGACACTAAGACAAGTATGTAGGTGCTCATTAAGGGAATGAGTTCACTGAACACAATCGAACGAGAGTACTTGCATAGAGGTCTACTCACATGTCAAGCAAGTAACTCTAATAGTTGGAATAATGTAAGTAGTCCTTTGACCTGAGGCATCATCGTTGTCTTGTGGTTAAGTACTTGATCTTTGATTATGTCAAAGTCACTCCATCCGCGGGTGTCCATGGCATAGTCGGGGTTAAGCCACTTAGTCATGAAGGCAAGTGAATACGCAACAAGGAATCTCTAATCCTCGTTAAGAGAGGATGAATACTCTAAGATATGATTCTGGAATCTTCGGCCGAAGTATCGAGCGTAATAAAGGAAAGCGTTCCTATACGACTCAATGGAATCATATAAGAAGGAATAATCACATTAGGGGTTTGACATAATATATCCATACCCTAGTGATGTGATTGAGAGTATTGTTTTAGAGAAGGATCGAATTGCATTGTAATTCCAACTGAATAGGTTCTCCGAACAACTTCTACATTAGCTTGGGTAGCCATGATATATGGTTAGATGTCACTCATGGCTTGTGAGTTCTTCTAGATGATTAAATGTAGTCATCAAAGAAGAAGGTGAATTAAAAGTAAGTTTTAATTCACTAAGTGATTGGATTAAATATAATCATTGGATTGGTGCCAATCACCTCACTGCCTTGCTAATTAGAACCTAAAACGATTGTTCACCAATACACTCTTGTAGTGAGTAACTAATGGATGATGGAAATAATTAATTGGATTAATTAAGTGTTGTGATTAATTAGAAAGTCTAAAGAAATCATAAAAGCGATATAAGATCGTTTTGGGCTTAAAGAAACATTCGGGTTTAATTGGGCCCATTGGGTCTAAACCCATTGGGCTTTTATTCAAGCATTGGATGACTTGAAATAAATAAAAGCCCAAAGCCCAAACAACACAAAGGGGGCCGGCCAAAGGAGGGAGAGAAAGGTCAAATGTTGACTTGTTTCTTTTTGGCTATAAAAGGAACTTTATAGCAAATGTTTCATTAGGGTTTTTTGAAGTGTTAAAAGAACCAAAGAGAAAAAGAAAAATATCTCTCTAACACTCAAAGGGCCGGCCACCTTAGGGGGATTTAGCTAATCATCTTTTCACCCCTTTGGTTATTCCTTCATCCTTCTCACTACACTAGTGGGTGAGGATCTTTAGAGGTTTTTAATTTTGGAAACTTGAAGAGAACCTAGGAGCACTCATACTAAACAAAGTGGATGAGGCAAGGAAGGAGGCTAGGCTCAAGGACTTCAAGGAGCAAAGGGCTTGGAGGTGGTCCATCCTTGGTCTAAGATCTAGATCAAGAGGTATAAAACTACTCCTAAACTTTGTTCTTATATAAATTTGTTTTTGATGCATCTTACATAAACCTATGCATCTTGAAGGGGACTTTCATGACTAGAGCTTTGATATTATTTGATAACATGCTTCCGTTGCTTTCGTATATAAATTTTGAATTGTATATGCATGCTAGTCACTAGAAATCCCACATGAATCTCATAGAATTCCCTTCAAGTGGTATCAGAGCCAAAGGTTTATGTATGATGTGTCCTTTTGGATTTTATGTATATGGGTTTTAATTTTATGTATGACATGTTATTGCTTCATTCAAAGTATGTTTATCTTTTGTTTTTCAATAGTTGAAAAATATGAATCAATAGTTGAGAAATATATGTATGCAAAAAGGTGTTTTGTATGCATGAATGAAGAATGAGTTTAGAACAATTTTTGGGGTTTTGAGTCATTGGGGGGGCACGGCAAAAAGGGGATTTTGGCTATGTGTTTGTGTTTTTATTTTGAATCACACACACACACTTTAAAGTTAGAAGGTAGAGTTCTTGTCACTTTTGTTTTGGGTTTGAAAAGTCACCAAGAATATACAAATCTTGAAAATGTGTTCATGGTTTTGTTCTTGGTGTTCATGGTTTGGGTTTTGGTGAAAATGGTTTTATTTGGATTTTATGCATTGTTTTGTGGTTTTGGATGATGTACATACCATCCATAGCCATCTCAAAATTTATTAAATCCTAGACTTGACTAGGAGAATTTTCATCACCTTTTTCTCTAAAGTCTTTAAAGCAAAACTAAGTGACAAGCAAAATTTAATTTTTTCTACTTTAACTTGGTTTAATGCAAGATGGGTGAGACTTCCCATCTCCCCTTAATGTGGCCGGCCTCCCCTAGTGGATTACCCACTTGTGGGGTTATTTTGTAATTTTTGAAAAGTTGATATTTACTTTCAAGTATTTACGGTTTGACCCCTAACTTTTCATATTTGCATTTAGGCCCCTACTATTTTGAAAAGTTAAAATATTTGATTTTAATTTTATTAGTTGTTTAAACTCATAATAATATTATGCCCATATGCACTAAATCTAAATGTTTATGTTGCATTCCATATGATTATTTAATGTGATTAAATAGTTAGAAAAATGGGTGACTATGGACTTATGCCTTAAACGATAATTGAGCTATGAGATAAGGTGCTAAACTCAAATTGTTTGAACCTTGAGAATGTGTTTTAATTACTGTTTCAATTGGACCTTGTCACCTTGGACATTAATCTATCTCTCCCTCTTAGTATGTGTAATTTGTAGGAATTTGTACAAATCGGTTTGTAATTCTTATTACTTCTTAATCTCTTTTAGTTAGTTGATTCCCTCTAGTGCTAGACTAGAGTTTCTTTAACTATTGGTAAGGTGACATGATTAAAAGAGGGTTTTGTCATGAGATTAACGATTAATTGGGTCCAACGCCCTAATTAGCAATGAATGACCGTCTTTCATTTCTAATGGCTCAATGAAAATGTTTTAATTGGATTGAAAAGCACGTAATTAAATTGACACAACCTCCCCGAGTTCTTATTTAACAATGTTGGCTCGTTGTTGCAATAACCTAATAAGTCCATGGTCATCCAAGAGCCTAAGATAACTATAAAGTCCAAATTGAAAGGAATGCAAAAACCGTAGTAGTAGTAGTTACTTCCAATATTTGAAAAGTTCGTTTTTGATATTGATTTGTTTTTCTTACAACAAATAGTGGGAGTATCATACGCTACTAAACTATAATGAATACAATTAGTAGTTATATATATCTCCAATATTTTGAAAAATGTTTTGATATTGATTTGTTTTATGAAAACGAATAGTGGGGATATCATATGCTACTAATTTCATTAACTATTGGACTAGTAGTTATAATAGGACACAATTTATTTGAATGTGATTAAATAAATAAAATTGATGAGACCTTAAAATCCCTCAACCAACATACAATATTAAGTTGAAAGCGTAAGAGTGCTTTGAACACTTTTTCGTGGCCTTCCACCGTGGTAGGCTCCAATCGTTTATGACTTGTACACCGCCTTCACCCTATCATGGGGGAGTGCAAAATGCATGCTTATACTCAGGAGGAGTCTATATAAACATTTGATGAGGTGAAGGTAGGCAACGAGTGTGGCCAACATCGTATCATCGTGAGGTCATACTTGAACCCCTATCTAAACCGGCATGGTGGGTCGAAACTTAACTAAGAGAAATTGTGCCAACATCGTATCATCGTGAGGCATGGTTCTCTAGAGGCCAAAAAGATGGGTAATCACAAGAGGTTGTTGTGAATGGGTAATAATACCCTCTCATTATTATTTTTGCTAGCCGACATCGTATCATCGTGAGGTGGGCTTGGTAATAGTGAGCCTCCCATAACCCGCTAGGAGCTTTCTTTGAAATCTCCCAGATTCCATCTTGAGGGATATGGAATTTGCCAAAAATGGTGGGTGGTGTCATTCGGTTTAAAGACCCGAATCGTTTGACTTAATCAACAATCAAACTAATTATTTTATTGTTTATGTATTTAGATATGGTTGGAAGCACACTCACGAAAATACTCGACAAACATTGCCTAGAGGGGCACAATTTCCCATCATGGTATCGTAATGTCAAGATTCTCCTAACATTGGAGAAGATTGTTTACGTGCTAGACAATGCCCCACCTCACATACCTCTCGGCCCTGAGGCCACTGAGGATGAACGTGCTAAGTATGATAAACACGTTGAGGATGATACACAAGCCAAGTGCTATCTGTTGGCTTCCATGAATGAGGAGCTACAGAGACAGCACGAGGGCATGGACAGTGCATCTTCCATCATACTCCATCTTACGGAGTTATATGGTGAAAGGACGCGCAACCGTCGCTTTAGCACTATCAGTGAACTTGTGAAGACCAAGATGGTCAAAGGGGCTCCAGTGCATCAACATGTACTGAAAATGATAGGACTCATTGAACAATTGGAGAACCTAGGTACTCCACTTGACGGGGAATTGGCCCAGGACTTCATATTGGCTTCTCTTTCTGATTCATTCTCGCAGTTCGTAATGAACTACAATATGAATAAGATGGATAGTACTCTCTCTGAGTTACTAAACATGTTAGTAACTGCCGAGAAGACTATGAAGAAAGAGAACGTTGTAGGGACTGCTGCAGTAGCCTACAACAAGCCATCATCTTCCAAGGCCAAGCCGCAAGGCAAAGGCAAAGGGAAGGAGAAGAAGTCTCCCACTCCTAAGCCGCAAGGAGGAGTGAGGAAAAAGAAGGCAAAGGAGCCCAAGGGGACTTGCCACCACTGTGGAAAGGAGGGGCATTGGAAGAGGAATTGCAGGTTATACCTTGCAACTCTTAAGGACAAGCCACAAGGTATGGTTTATGTTCTTATTGTCAATTCTAATTGTTAGATCTTCTAAAATTTATATTTGATATAAAGGGCTAATTACTTGTATAATTGTATATAGGTGGAGGAGCCAAGTAGAAGAGGAACAAGCAAAGAAAAGTGTGGAGAAGGGTTCGGCCACCATGTTTTTTGCTTACTACTTAGGAAGTTTGTTAGGCATTTAAAGAGTCTTTAAACTTTCTTATTTTGTTAAGAACTTATTAAGTGGCTTCATATGATGGAAGACCACTATTAATGCCTAAATGTATGAAGGTATTTAATTAGTCTCTAAATGTATAGAGCTAATTCTTTTTGTATTAAACATTATGAATGTTTGAATTATCATATTAATGTAATGTGATGAATGCCTTCTAATATATTATTTCCTTAAAGTAGTGTTATGAATTGAATATTGTCTTGTTGTATCCTAGTTGAGATACAAGATTTATATCACTTATTGTAATGTGATAACCAAACTTTAGGCTTATCAATTATGGATAGATCTCACATGTAGGACATAGAAGGATACAATGAATCTTTAGATTTGGTTCCAATTGTCTACCTATGAGTCCTATAAGAATTGACAAAGATCTAGAGATTCCTTTCTTGAAGAAAAGGAAGATCACATTATAATGATATAAGTAATAAGAAAAATGTTTCTTATATGGTTATCACTTAAACCACAATAATCAAGATCATTCTTGATTCAATTAGTAGTTTTGAACAACTAATTGGGCATTCTTTAAATTGTTTTAAAATGTCAATTGTGTTAGTGATTAAACCAAGAAAGAAGTGTCTAAATCTATAAAATGTTTAAAGACTTTAGTCACTTAATAACGAGACATTAACTTAGTGAAGATTGAAACAAACGAGCTTGAAAGGTTTTAAAGCTACTACACAATGTCCTCTACCCGTATACTCCACGTTTATACATTTTGAATGTATGAAGTGATTTCTCATTAAAGTCATGAGAAATAGTGGGAGGTGTGAAAATGGATATAAACTTAAATATGATTGGTTTATAGTTGTCTAAAGAATAATAGTACTTGACTATTATTAAGAGTTTGTAATTTTAATTGTTAAAGGACTCAAGCTCTTCAAACGTTAAATTTCTATGTTGTGTAACATTCTAAAGAATAGTCTTTGAATGTTGGTTTCGTCAACCTAACATAAAATGGTTATATGTTGGGAGTTGTCCATCATTCTCTTTTATGAGAACAAGCTAATAACAAAGCCCATGGACAAATTTGATGAAACAAAGGGAAAATGAGTCACAACATATAGTTTAACAACAAGACAATCCAAATTCAACATCTTATGTAACTATAACGCTCTATGTAGTTTTGATAAAGAATTATATCAACCACCTAGAAGGAATGGTTGAGTTTCTATATCCTTAGTAGGAGCCATGCTTCCACTAAAGATTTGGATAATTCTTATATGACTACATTAAAGGTCTTAGTATGACTAAAACTTGTAGTATGGTGTATGACACCATATAATTTAAATGAATAGACTTGACAAAGCAAGTCACACATTTCAAAAGGAATTACTTGAGAAGGAATTCTTTTGTGTATGATTCGTTTAAATAACTTGTGTTAGCTAGAGTTGTTGATAGTCTCAAAATAGTTGAGACATCATCAATAAGCTAATGGATCTTAATGATTGTCAATAGATCCAAGACAAGTTAGTGGGAGCAATATGCATTCAAATCAAGAAAATATAATTGTTAAGTTTTTGAATGACTGCTAAGTTACAACAAGGCCAGTGGGAGTGATGTCATAATTTGAGCAACAATATATGAATAAAGTCTATTTGATATACTTGATAGAACATAGATGTTACTCGAAAATTGACAAAACATGACACGGTCAATTTTGAAGTATAGACTTGAAATTGGACTTATTGATATAGTGAAATTGGACTTATTGATATAGCAAGGCTATCTCAAGGATGTTATTTGGGGAGATTAAATCTCAAATGTTGAAGATTTAAGAAAGCATTTTCCTATATGATAGAAAAATCACTTTCGTAACCCTTATAATGAATGTGTCACAAAATCACAAAAGGGACACATGTATGGACTTGTGAGTAGATATCCAAAAGTGAGGAACCACAGGGGTTGTCACTTTAAGATATTACTATATCCCAGGATCAGAACCAAAGCAACTGATAAAGTATTATTGCCTTTAAGAAAGGAACATCAGAGTAGGACTCTGGAAGCGTGCATTCACTTAGGTTATTAACCAAAGTGAAAATAACCCATTTTAACAAATGGAACTTCATAATGGATGAAGTACTAATCATATGAATGTATTGTAAGTATTGTACTACAATGGTCTCAAGGTTGGAGCAAAGTTTGTATAAAGTATACAAACGAAATATATGACGATATATTGTTTTAGAAACTGCTTCAAAAGGTGTTTAGAATGGAAGGGGTTCTTTTAGAACCAATGATTGAATCCAAACCATAAGGTCGTTAGTAGGACACTACGACGTAATGGGGCGATAGCTCAAGCCATGGAATCAATGTCTCATCAAAGTATTCGAACACAAGAAAGAGACATCATCAAATGTTTTGGAAACATTTGATAAGTGAATCCCTTTTAAATAAAAAGGATTAATACATAACCAAGTTAACCTACGAGCATAAGCTCTCTCAACTAGCATGTATAAGATACACTAGTAATTGACTTTAGTGCAAGTGGGAGATTGTTGGAAATATACCCTGAAAGTCAATATTTGGAAGAAACCTTTCAGAACAATAAATGGATGTATAGATGACTCTTATACATCAAATGGCAAAGATACTATTTAGGACTATCTCTATAAACGATATATGTCCTAAATGGTGAATCCATGGACAATGGATCGATTGAAGAAGTAATCTAATGAAGTTAGACTACAGAGACCTTCTTCACATAACCATCATGTCCAAAAGGTTCCTGGTCATAGGATTGTCGGAGGGATACTGACAATGCATAGACCGGTACATACTATGTCCGCTTCGATTAGAAGGATGGAAAGTCTCATCCCATTCATGTAGTGACACTAAGACAAGTATGTAGGTGCTCATTAAGGGAATGAGTTCACTGAACACAATCGAACGAGAGTACTTGCATGGAGGTCTACTCACATGTCAAGCAAGTAACTCTAATAGTTGGAATAATGTAAGTAGTCTTTTGACCTGAGGCATCATCGTTATCTTGTGGTTAAGTACTTGATCTTTGATTATGTCAAAGTCACTCCATCCGCGGGTGTCCACGGCATAGTCGGGGTTAAGCCACTTAGTCATGAAGGCAAGTGAATGCGCAACAAGGAATCTCTAATCCTCGTTAAGAGAGGATGAATACTCTAAGATATGATTCTGGAATCTTCGGTCGAAATATCGAGCGTAATAAAGGAAAGCGTTCCTATACGACTCAATTGAATCATATAAGAAGGAATAATCACATTAGGGGTTTAACATAATATATCCATACCCTAGTGATGTGATTGAGAGTATTGTTTTAGAGAAGGATCGAATTGCATTGTAATTCCAACTGAATAGGTTCTCCGAACAACTTCTACATTAGCTTGGGTAGCCATGATATATGGTTAGATGTCACTCATGGCTTGTGAGTTCTTCTAGATGATTAAATGTAGTCATCAAAGAAGAAGGTGAATTAAAAGTAAGTTTTAATTCACTAAGTGATTGGATTAAATATAATCATTGGATTGGTGCCAATCACCTCACTGCCTTGCTAATTAGAACCTAAAACGATTGTTCACCAATACACTCTTGTAGTGAGTAACTAATGGATGATGGAAATAATTAATTGGATTAATTAAGTGTTGTGATTAATTAGAAAGTCTAAAGAAATCATAAAAGCGATATAAGATCGTTTTGGGCTTAAAGAAACGTTCGGGTTTAATTGGGCCCATTGGGCCTAAACCCATTGGGCTTTTATTCAAGCATTGGATGACTTGAAATAAATAAAAGCCCAAAGCCCAAACAACACAAAGGGGGCCGGCCAAAGGAGGGAGAGAAATGTCAAATGTTGACTTGTTTCCTTTTTGCTATAAAAGGAACTTTATAGCAAATGTTTCATTAGGGTTTTTTGAAGTGTTAAAAGAACCAAAGAGAAAAAGAAAAATATCTCTCTAACACTCAAAGGGCCGGCCACCTTAGGGGGATTTAGCTAATCATCTTTTCACCCCTTTGGTTATTCCTTCATCCTTCTCACTACACTAGTGGATGAGGATCTTTAGAGGTTTTCAATTTTGGAAACTTGAAGAGAACCTAGGAGCACTCATACTAAACAAAGTGGAGGAGGCAAGGAAGGAGGCTAGGCTCAAGGACTTCAAGGAGCAAAGGGCTTGGAGGTGGTCCATCATTGGTCTAAGATCTAGATCAAGAGGTATAAAACTACTCCTAAACTTTGTTCTTATATAAATTTGTTTTTTATGCATCTTACATAAACCTATGCATCTTGAAGGGGATTTTCATGACTAGAGCTTTGATATTATTTGATAACATGCTTTCGTATATAAATTTTGAATTGTATATGCATGCTAGTCACTAGAAATCCCACATGAATCTCATAGAATTCCCTTCAGAGAGTGCGATCTAAGCCAGGCATTTCATGGTAGCTCCAAGCAAAACAATCTTTGAACTCCTCAAGCAGGGCACGAAGTTCATCTTTCATAGGTTGGGGAAGCAAAGCACTAATAAATAAAGGTCGTGGGTCATCGACCGCCCCAACATTAATTTCTTCCAAGGGGTCCTTAACTTAGGGCCGATTGTCTTCGAGCTCGGCCGGGGCAGCTTGAATTTTGTCAAGAGATAAGACAGGACCATTATCTCATTCGGCGAGGAACTCGACGAGGTTAATGCCTGAATTTGGTTGCTTAGATATAGTATACCAATGAGCCAGCAGTCGTTCCATAGTAGATGAAACCATGGCCCGACATTTTTCCTGATGGGTATCAAACATCGGGGTCGGGGATGAAGTTAGCTAAACCGAGTTTCGCCGAATCCTGGTGGACAGTTTCGGCACCAACCTCGATAGCTTTTTGAACAGAAATCTAAGTCGGCCGTCCTTCATCATTGAAACTCTATAGGGTGATGTAGCCGACGTGGTCATCATAATACCGTGCTTGGATCATGTTAGCTTCGAAGGGCTAACTATCGGCCAGGTGAACAATGACCGATTTACCGTCCCAAAAAACGAGCACTTGATACAATGATGAAGGAATACAGCTGGTTTGATGAATCCAATCTCGACCGAGCAGTGCATTATACTCGGTCTTGGAGTCGACGATGAAAAAGGCGGTCATGTGATTACGACCGGTAATGTTTACCGCTAAAGGAAGTACCCCATTGGTTTGGGATTTGTCTCCGACGAAACTGGTCATCGTGATCCCGGAGGGAATAAGTTCATCATTGGAGTGACGTAATGCCTTCATGAAGTTTACAGGCATGATATTGACAGTGGCTCCACAGTCGACAAAAACTTTGGAGACTGGATACCCTTCGATATGGGTCGTTACATACAATGGCTTAAAATGATGAAGTTTGGCTGATGATGAGTGAGGAAACAATTCGGCTAAAGCTGCCTTGAGGTTGTCATCTTTTGTTATCGACTCGACTTCAGCAACAGTTACAAAATCAATATGACCGGCTTCCTCGGTAATTACGTCGCCATTAAGGAAATTCGGTTGAGGTGTGCTCGATTGAAAATCAACGAGCAAAACATGGACTATACTGATTTCCATGTTATCCAGGACCGACGGGCCCATCGGGTTACGATCATCCTCTTCAGCCTCTTCTCTTTCCTGGTTACCGACTGCGGCATCTGCTTCCGTCGGAGTTGTACTAAGAGACTCATCTGCTCATTCTTCAATGGTTTGTTCCCGCGGTGTCTCTTCGGAAGCCTGTTTGTTCTGTGTAGATGCCTCAGGTGCGTCTGAAATCGGAATTGTCCCTGGGATTGATGCCAGGATACGAGCTTGCTCTTGGTACATTATACGGGCATCCCTGGTGTTGAGATAGGCATCCAACCGTGTAACTCATGTTATTTAATCGACCGTAAGGCCGAAGAGAGAAACGGTCGAAAAGACTTCGAAGTGGTATCGTAAATACTAAAGGTCCTTCATTGAGAAAGGAAGGTCGGCTGCATCGATATCAGTATATGGGTCGACTTCAAAGCCAAGGACTCGAGCTTCTCGTATGTGCTGGAACCTAGCTTTCAATCCTGGGTCTGAGGTATTCTGAATAATTCGCTCGGCATCTGGGCAAGTTAGGACGAGATCGATTGTATCTTGACATGCTTTCGGCAAACCATATAGATCGTTGGCGGAATGTTTTTTATGAAACTCTCGCATATATTCCAAAGCCTTCCTGAGAAATGGTGGATGTAAATTTCGTCGAATTTTGATCAAAGGTTCTTGTGTGGTTGGCGGGGACAGTGTGCTTTCAGCTTCTTGCCTGAAATGCTCGAAGCATGCCTTTATTTCTCCGGGCCAAAGAAGAAGTTTGATCCATTTATCAGCCTCTTCAAATGTGGTTTCAACATCTCGATTGACTAGCCGTTTCCCTTGAACCAGCTCTGTCATAATAGTTGGAGATGGTCGTTCATCATCATTGGCAACTGTTTCCTTCGGCCGCCATTTAGGGACTGAAGTTTCTTGGGCTGCTCGTCGGCGGGCCATGCTGTCTATTATTTGGTGCCAACGTTTCTGGGATTTGGACAGTGCAGTGTAGACACCTTTTGAAGATTGATATGTATACCAATGCTGGTCTCGAGGTTCGGGAGGTTTGAAAGTTTTTTGGCTCTGCGATGATTCCGAGCTGCTAGAATTGCGTATGTAATAATCTTCGTCATAAAATGGAGCATTAAAATCGAGGCGCCGTCTGACCGAAGGTGTTTCTTCCACCCGCACTTTAGGGCCGAACCTATCAAAAACCCCTTGATGTTGGCCTGTGTTGAGCACTTTTTGCCGTGTTGCGGCTGTAGGTTGTTCCATTATAGCTGGAGATAACTTTTCCTTTGGCTCGACGTTGACATTTGCTTTACAATTTCTGCATAAAAGCGCCAACCCACCTTCTTCGTCAATGTTGTATTCTGTCATGGGCTTGACAATAGCGAGTCCCGTTAGAGCTGTAGGTGGTTTGTTTGAACGAAAATTAGCAGTGAAACGTGGCCGAGAATTCTGATTCACAAAGCGTTGCGTTGTAACGGTTTCTGCCTTCCCTTTTCCTTTGTCCTTAGGTAGGCGTGCATCTACCATATTTACTGTTGCCGTGGGAAATGGGTCAGTATCAACACTCATCTTCTTCTCTGGAAATCTGAGTTTGCCATTATCAATCCAGCTTTGGACGTTGTCTCGAAACACAACGCAATTATTTGTCGTATGTTTGCTTGAATTATGGTATTTGCAATATATCTTTCCTTTAAGCTCTTCGGCCTTGGGAATGTTATGCCCAGGCCGAAGTTTGATGATCTTCACTGATAACAATTGATCAAAAATTACATCGGCCTTTGTAATATTAAAAGTATAAACTTTTGAGGTTTTCATTGTTTCTTCAGTGGCCGAGCTGGTTTTGACTTCCTTAGAGTCAATTTGAGTCAGTGCCTTGCAAACATATGGCTTATCTATTACTATCTCAGCCGCGTCCACGCTGACGCATTCACCTTCGGTCGATGCGTAACTAACAGTGGGATTTTTGTAGATCGTCCCTCAAGATGGAGCTTTCGAAATCTTCTCTTCGTGGAGCAAATAATCATATTGCTCGACATGCTGGGCTAGTTCATACATATCCCGAAAGTTTGCCCCCAAGAATTTCTTTTTGTATTCTACGTCAAGACCGTTCAGAGCAAGTCTGACGAATTTGACTTCGGGGAGAGGTACTCGGCACCAATTCCTGGCTGATTTAAATCTGGTAAGATAATCCATTGGTGACTTGTCAGATGCTTGAGCCATCCTTGCTAATGAGGACACTAACATTTCCATCCCTGGCCGATAAAACTGCTCATGAAATTTCTCGACCAACTTCTCCCAGCTCTGGACAGAATTCGGTGGGAGGTTGATATACCAAGCAAATGCTGAACTGGTCAGCGAAAAGTTGAAAAGTCGCAGCTTGTGAAAGTCGCTATTGACATCTCCGCATTGCGCGGTGAAACGAGCCACATGTTCTAACGAGGATAAAGATGATTCTCCGGCGAAAAGGCTAAAATCTAGGATTTTGAAACCTCTAGGGTATTCGAACTGTTCCACATAAGCTGGATACAGATGTATAAATTTAGGGAACTTCGACCTTTTCTTCATGGCCGAATCGATCATCCGTTAGACCTCGGTCATATCGACGGGTGTTGCTTCCACTCTCTGGTCGGATCCGTCTGACCTACTATTTGATCCTCCTCATTTTTCCAAGTTAATTGGTTTGAGATGAGCAGGGATTGACTCGGCTGGTGCAATTGGTAATAGATTATTTCTTGGTGGCAAGTGCTGGGCAAGATCGAAAGACCTACTGTCGCTAACCTTACTAACCAGTATTTCGAGTAATCTAGTTTGTGCCTCACTGGTATTGCGTATCACGTCATGAAGTTTATCGATTCCTCAACTAAACATCTGTTCAACCGTCTGAGATTGCTCATCAAGTCGTTTTCGAAGAAACGATCTTGTTGGTGGATCAGATCCCTCGCCACCATCCTCGTCACAATCCTCCATTATCCCTTCATTAAGAACGCAGGTGTTCCTATTAGGGATTTCAAGACTGCGAAACTGATCGCCGAGATTAACTTCCCTTTCTCGACGAGTCGCGCTCGTGGACTCAGGTGTCACGGCGCTAATGGGATTCTGCACCTGCGGCACACTTTGTTCTATGTTCTGAATTGGCAAATCGGCTATTGATTTTCCCATAACTGTTTTCTTTTTTACCGATCGCGTTTCAATTGGCATGAACTTCGTAGTTTAGCATTGGGTCCCACTGGGCGTGCCAAAATGTTGACCCTAAAAACTACCAAGCCTACGTGGCGCGCAAGCTGAGTAATCTATAAGCTAACTACGTCATTCGATGAATGCGGGGCGTGCCAACTCGTCGGCCGAGCTCGGCCGAGGAGTAAATTTGTTGATGTTGCGTTGGGTGCGCAACTGACTTCTGCATCTCGCGATTGTGACCGAGGAAGGAACACGTCTCGGCCTCTTGGGTTCTCGAACTTGAAGACAAGGCTACTATTCTTACGAAGTTCACGAATCGCCGTCGTTGGATTCGATCACAGTGATGGTATTCGTCAGAGTAAACTCACGCCGAATCGACACCAAAGTGTAAGGGCACAAATACTCAAAGCAGATATGAGTCTTAATAATGAACGTGGTTCGGCCGTCTGAATGCCGAACTTTGAATCCTACTTGAGAGTATCCAATCATAAAATAACTTAGCGTGCAATACGCCGAGCTCAGTAGGCTGTAACACCTCGCTTCGCCGAGAAGGCTAATGAGATGACCTCAATCAATAAGGATTCAGAAATCCTTCTTGACCGAGACTTGGATAGGTAACCAACCGTCCTCGCTGCGGTGCTGTTGATGCCAACGGAAGATACTATGAGATCGGCTGATTTTACGGCGATAGAGCTATCTATGCCGACTAAAGATGTCACCGGTTGCTTTCACAGTGCTGTTGATGCCAACGAAAGATGTGTCAGTGAAAGGAGAAAATAAAAATCTCAAAGTTGTTGAGAAAGTTTGCGCAGGGCAGTTGTATGTTGAATTGGAAGGGGCTCGAACGATGCACAGCCTCCTCTGTTTATAGCACCGGATACCTTCAAGGTTGAGTTAAAAACCTACCCGGATTAGGACTTCTTCTCCCAATCAAACTCCAACTTGACCAATCCTTTTTCACTATACTTTTGAACTCAGTCCTATATCAAGCCGGATTCACTTCCGGGTTGTTAATCTCACCGAGACTCCTCATTGCACCAGGATTCGACTCGTCTTGCAGCATGACTTAACCGACCCAGGTTTGGAAGCCCACGACCTAACCGATCTAGAACTAAACGATCCCTGATAACCTTGTCGTAAGGCCTTCTAGGCCGAGAATGATTCTCTACTCGGCCCAAGCTGATATTTTGGGCCCAAACAGTATCTCAACTTTTTCTTACTAGAAATAAAAAAGGCACATGGTCATGGGATTATGGTGAGATTAATACCAAACATGAGACTGAATTAAGCTAAACCAGGTTAATTAACTTGATGGTCTTATTATAAGTTTCCCCTATTTGTTGGATCTGTCAAAGGTATCAACATCTGAACTCATAAAGTAAATCAAAAGGAAAGCTTCCTTAATTAAAGAGAAACGTGAATGAGAATAAGGTAGAACTCTCATAGTTTAAAGGTAGATTCACTCTACAACTTCTCTCTGACCATTCTTTTGACAAAGAAGATATATGAGGAAAAGGAATACAAAGTGCAATGGCAATCAGCATTTTATTAGGCATTTTCTTTTCATCTCTTTTTCTGGTGAGGGGATTCTGAGTTCTTTCTATAAAATACTTCCTCACATATGTAACGAGTTATCTTTCTTGCAGACGGACATATGCATATAAATTTTATTTTCATAATCGATCTTAATGATTTTAAGGATGAATGGCTTATTCTGCAAGGTCTTAAAAGTTATGTACACGTGGATTGATACGGAATAGTGAGTAAAAAATATTAAGATAAATAGGCAAACAACAAAAATGGGAAACAAGTAGCAGTTTGGGTGGATCGAATTTGACACTATCTTGAACGTATCTTGTTTTGGGTCTTGGAAGCATTACAATTTAAGTTTAGGGTCCCCTCATGAGAGTATTTGCAATGGCCCCATATATTCTTGTGTACCTCTCTCGAGTTTGATCGATCAACTTCCAATAGTCCAACTAACTTTTGTACATTACATATGATGTATTGATCAGTGCATGGATCTGACTCTGATAGGGAGAAGGAAGGACAACTGCCTCTGAGTGGTGCAGTGAGTCCTACAATCTATTATTTCAGTTATGATATGTTGCCATCTGAGATTCTTTACGAACTAAGACCATTCAATCATTTCACAACCCTATCAACAAATTCATATTACCATCCAACGCGTTGTGTTCCATGTTTGTTAGCTCTAGCCTCTAATGCGTTTAGTGGTTCTAAATTTAGAAAGCGCTTTCACAATTATGAGAATATTTGTTTTTCTGTTAGGTTGATAGAGTATGCTACTTAAGTCGCTTCAACACTTTAACTATAACGCTTTATGCATTTAGTTGTGCATCCCCGGCTTGCCTATTTTTTGTATATATAAAACAAAAACTAGGATTGTAAGTCGGTTCAAAACAATTAAATCTTGTGTTCTGTTTTGTTAGGGTTCATGAAAGAAACAACCAATCTTGCACGTTGGTATTTTTTTCACAAGACAACTCTAACTAGATTTTATTCGCTTGAAATGAAAATTCATGTTAGAAATTTTGCTTTTAGAGAATTATGTGTACTTTTTTTTACTCGGTTGGTTTACAATCCTCTAAGCTTGTGCATCATGTTAAGCATATATTCTACTAATTATCAATTAATTTTAGATTGAATGCTCTTATTCTAACGCGTGACATGAAATTGTTTTGTTTTTTGTTTGTTTGAGAAACTAAAATACTTCATAATGACCTGCAGGAACCACCTTCTGACCTTGTTTGACTAACTATTCCCTCTTAAACAACATCCCTATAAGAAACTCTTTAATTAATAAATAAATACATTGAGTCTCTTGTGCCTTTCCTCGTAATTTATATAATTAATATAAGCACATATGAAAAGAGCATATGAGTAACATAAGTTTAGAGGTCATATGAGTAACATCTGAAGCTCAAGGATCAAATAATTCAAGCCTTTAAAATTTTATTTTATAGTAAAAAACTATTCTAGCTTTCAAAAGTTTTTAATAAGTTCTTTGCTTTTGACCATGAGATCAAATTTTTAAGACCATAATTATTTGATCATTGGACTCCGAATGTATAGATCTAGAGAGGATTTGCTTCAAGGTCATATGACCCAACAAAGCAACAAACCAGATCAGTCTGGCCTGATTTTTTAGGATTAAGTACATTGTTATGTTTCATTTAGAATTAAGTACCAAAACTCTACCTTTTTCCAATAACAATGTATAATTAGAATAAAGGGGAAACATGAGGTGAGGTGAGCCTATTATTAAAAGGGAAGTTGGAGAATGAGAGGAGTAGATTAGTCAATAAAGGGCAAAGTTGGGAGCAGTGGATTAGCTATTGGGATTGGGATGCTACATTTCTGGTGAGAACAAAGGTTTGTTGCAGTGGCTCAAGTCTCGTCTTTAAAGCTTAGCTAATACCAATGCCCTCCAAAAAAAAAAAAAATAGTGATATTGGTCCATTCTCATAGTGAATAATTGTCCAATTATCAATTTTGCAGAGATTATTAGATGTTACAAGTTGTATAAGCTTAATATGTATGTTAATGAGTTTATCTCTCTCGTCACGTGATGAGATTTATGAATGTTACACTTGATGATAGAATTGATTTTCTCTCGTTTTACACCGGACCTCAATAGTACAGTTTATAATTCATTGAGCATCTGTCATGTTAGACTTGTGCCCTGCGGTCACTCATGGATTTTTATGTAGTGTGCATAAATTGTGCAACAAACTTTTGGTCAAGTCACCAGACAAGCCAGACTGCAAGAGTAGTCTACACTGCAAAAATAATACAACTGGGCAAAGAAAAAGGGTCAAGAAAGAGAGAAAAAAAATGAAATCCCAATAAAATCAGTTTCCCACAAAAAGGATTTATTAACCGGATATGATAGCCGCACATAATTTTTCTCCTTATTGCACATTTTTTATTTTTTTTATTTCTGGTATTGAAACAATTGAATAGAACAACGAATATAATTAAACAAATGTAGTTATCGCTTTTCTTTACCAGACGACACTATGATAACACCGTGATATTTTATACCGATAACACTATTACTATACGTGAATTAAAATTTTCAGAAAATGATGACCTGATTGGTTGTGAATACAATACAACACTTAACATTCTCGTTTCATACAAATTATTGATATCCCTACGTCAGTTAAAAAGTGGGAAGCCAGTACAGATGGATCAAATTTCCATGTGAATGCCCAAACAGGATGGTAGAATTTAAGGCCCCTGCAAAACACGTTATGGGCTCCAACTCACTTCCGTGTCCTCTGCCCTACACTCTCCCGTAATCACCAGAAACAATATTCCCCCTCCCTCCTTTCCCTTCCTAATTATTTCCAATTTTCACAAACTCCACCTAAACTCCTCACTCAGAGTTGGCAGAAAGAAACCATCTCTTCTGCTCAAACCCCCAACCTCAGCTTCCTTAATTACTCCTCTTAGATTTGTTCACCAAAACAACAATCTGTAGTTGGTCACCATCTCTCTCTCTCTCTCTCTCTCTCTCTCTAAACCTTTTTCTACCCCATGAACCTGTAAACCCAGCATCTCGTCTTCACCCAGCTCAAGAAGCAATCATGACCTGGTGGAGGGTTGCCTTCAATTTTCTTCTTCTTCTTCTTCCTACAACATTTGCTCTCAACTCAGATGGGGTCCTTCTGCTTTCCTTCAAATACTCAATCCTCAGCGATCCGCTCTCAGTCCTCGACTCCTGGAACTACGAAGACGAAACCCCATGTTCCTGGACTGGCGTCACGTGCACCCAGCTGGGAAGCCCAGGGACCCCAGACATGTTCAGAGTCACCAGCTTAGTCCTCCCCAACAGCCAGCTGCTGGGTTCAATCTCACCCGAGCTGGGTTCACTCCAACACCTTCAAAGACTCGATCTTTCCAACAATTTCTTCAATGGGTCTCTGCCTGTCGCCCTCTTCAATGCCTCGGAGCTTCAGGTCCTCTCTCTCTCCAGCAATGTGATCTCCGGCGACCTGCCGGATCAGTTGGTCTCCGGCCTCAAAGGCCTCCAGTTTCTCAACGTCTCCGACAATGCATTGGCCGGAAGAATCCCAGAAATTCTCACTTCTTTACAAAACCTCACTGTAATTTCTCTAAGGAGTAACTACTTTTCTGGGAATCTACCCACTGGTTTTAAGTCCATTGAGGTTTTGGATCTCTCCTCCAACCTCCTCAACGGGACTCTGCCTCTCGACTTCGGCGGTGAAAACCTGCGCTACTTGAACCTCTCCTACAACAAAATCTCTGGGAAATTTCCAGTTGGTTTCGCGAAAAGGGTTTCGGAGAACTCGACTATTGATCTCTCCTTCAACAATTTGACCGGACCGATACCGGACTCGCGGGCTCTGCTCAGTCAGAAAACAGAGCAGTTTGCTGGAAACAGTGAGCTTTGTGGGAAGCCATTGAAGACCCTCTGTCCCATTCCTTCTACTCTGTCCACACCGCCGAATATGACAACTAGTACCAGTTCTTCTCCGGCGATTGCTGCCATTCCCAGAACGTTTGATACCGGCCCGGAAACGAACACTTCTGGGGGAGCAAATGGGAATCGGAATCAGTCGCAGAGCGGGTTGAAACCTGGCACGATCGCCGGCATTGCCGTCGGAGACTTGGCCGGAATAGCTGTACTAGGATTGGTGATTCTCTATGTCTACCAAGTTAGGAAGAGAAAAAGTCTCAAGTCAAAGGGTGGTAGTGCCAAAGACCTGGAAAATAAGCCAGAAATTGTCACAAAACTAGACCCAGATGAAAAAGGTATGCACTTTCAGTTTTGGAATTGATATTAGATAGATACAATTTAATTTAGTACATTTTACTCAAAATTCTCATATGATTTCTCTCAATATTTGATATATTGTATATTTTCGTTAGGCGTAGTGATCGTCACACTCTCGGTTTCTCCTTTAATTTATGAAAATTAAGCCTAGGAAAAAAAAAAGCATGAGCAGAGAAAGCAGTGCGAAAATCACTTCCCTTCCCCTCACATCAGTACTAACGACATTAGATACAATTTAGTGCATTTCAATATTTTGCGCAATTTTTTATTTTCAGACAGTCGATATTTCTGTTGACATTGAAATATACGATTTTGGATACAATCTAGTACATTTTACACAAAATTTTCCCTTAATTTTTCTCCAAATCAATATTGTGTGTAGTTCTGTATTTTCGAACTCTTGATAGTTCTGTGAACACCGCTACTTAATACGTTTGACACAACGCAGCAAAATCTGCGGCATGGTCATGCCTAACAATCAAAGGGGAAGAAACATCAGAGGCAACAAGCTCAGACAGTGACCATGATGATAAAAATGAACAAATGGGTTGTCTGCAGAATCAGAACGGGGAGTCTCAGAAAAGTGGCATCTTAGTGACCATAGAAGGCGGGGACCAACTGGAGCTGGAACTCGAGACACTGCTGAAAGCATCAGCTTATATATTGGGAGCCAGCGGCCCAAGCATTGTGTACAAGGCAGTGCTGGAGAACAAGACTGAGCTTGCAGTGAGGAGGATAGGAGAGTGTAGGGTTTTGAAGATGAGGGATTTCGAGAGCCAAGTGCGTGCCATTGCAAAGGTGAGACATCCGAATCTGGTTAGGGTTCGTGGGTTTTACTGGGGGGACGATGAGAAGCTTGTTATCTATGACTATGTCTCCAATGGCAGCCTTGCCACCACCACCAACGGTAAGCTCTGTTTCCTCTCTGTTTTTTGGCGTATGTTAGTTAAATTATATATTGTTTTGCTAGGAGCTAGCAAGTTGCCTTCCAAGTTTAATTGAAAATTAAGCCAACAACTTAATGTTTTATAAGAACAATTTTATATAAATAAATTGTCATGATTCTTTGTTGTCTTGTACCTCTGTTTTCCTAAACTAATCAACTTGTTTTGGAGTGTTTTATGTAAATCCAATGTCCATTTTCTAGCTTTATTAGCTAATCTTTTATTAAAATAAATTAAAAAAATTTGTATCAATCTCTGTTGTCAGTTTCTTAATCACCATACACTCTGTTTAATCACAAGTTCCAAATTCCAAATTAGTGAACCATGATATACAAAGATTCATGGAAATCCTGCTACAAAGTGTTGAAATAGTAGAGCCCAGAGGGACCAAACTATATACAAGGTAGATAATGTGGCAATTACTCGTGTCTTATGGTCACATTGAAAAATTTCTGTATTTGTAGTCAATAGTTCAATTGTTATATGTTCCAGTGTGGAACTTTGCTTATTTAGTGTTACTTATCCCTTGTGTTTTCGGTGTGTCAATTCTTATAGAAGTGTCATTGATCTCAAACATATATGAAAATTTTGTAGGAAGAGCTGGGTTGTCGCCGTGTCATCTACCTCTCCAAACTCGGATGAAGATCGCAAGAGGGGTTGCGAAGGGGCTGGCTTACATCCATGAGAAGAAACATGTTCACGGAAACATCAAACCTAGCAACATCCTTTTAAATCCTGATATGGAGCCCATAATTAGTGATTTCGGCCTTGATAAGCTGATGTTAGGCAACATGATTAGTCATAAAGCTAGCGGGTCAGCTCGGGGGTACTTCGGAAGCCTAAAATCCACGGCCACTCGTGAAGGTACACATGACGCGCTCCCAATAGGCAGCAGCCCCACGGCAATGTCATCCGCAGGGAATGCATCTTCGCCTTATCAAGCGCCGGAGTCCCTAAAGAACTTGAAGCCAAACCCCAAGTGGGATGTGTATTCATTTGGTATAGTCTTGCTTGAGCTTCTCATGGGAAGGATACCTTCAGAACGAGAGTTGATTACCCAATGGACACCCGGTTCGCTGACGGAAGAGAAAATTCAGATTCTAGTAATGGTTGACGTGGCGATTAGGGCTGAGGTGGAGGGGAGAGAAGATGCCTTGCTGGCTTGTTTGAAATTAGGGTTTAGTTGTGCTAGTTTTAGCCCACAAAAAAGACCAACCATGAAAGAAGCCTTCCAAACCCTAGACAAAAGTACTCGTCCTTGTTCCACATCTTGAAACTAATGATGCATTGGGTCCCACAAAAGTGGCCTTGTGTTATGTTAAAGCATGCGTTTTGCTTTTGTTTTGCTTCCGTTGAGTTGAACGTTGCATGAAAAGCATTAGAAATATTAATATTGTTGATATAGTTTAATAAGTATTAAGTTTCCGTCAAAGTTTCTGTTACTGTTAGTGTTGTAATCCTCAATGCAATCTATAAACGTAATATGAAATCGTTTAACGTTTTGTTCTTTGTTCGACGATGGTGACGGAATTCTTGTTTGCTTGTCAAATTGAATACTTGTAGAATTGTTTATTCTCCTCAGTGAAAGTAGCAAGCAGCAATCAAGAGATGTCTTTTTTCATCTTGTTCAATTTTGTTCTTCCTCTTTTTGCAAGGTGGTCAATTTTTTTTTTTTGAACAAACGATATTATCTTATACTAAGGGGGAAATGGTGGGCTAATAATAATGTGGTTCAAAATCACATTTGGCAATAATCGAACATAAAAGCTCTTACTTACAAATGACGAGGAATACTCCTAGACCGTTGTGGATGCAAATTTCTTCCTCCTTAATTTTGGACAAAATTGCACCTACAAAACAATTAACACCTTAGGGTTAAGGCCAAGAGCCTCACGCGCCCACGATGAATTGAGGGGAGGGGCTTTGGCCGAAGAACCTCCAATGCCAAAGTTAGAATTTAGAGAGAAAAGTGTTTGGAGGGTATTGGGAATTTTGCAAGTGTCTTGAAATGATCTTTTGGTGAAAATGGGAGCCTATTTATAGGGATAGGGTGTAACTTATGGTTTAATGTGTGATTTAATGGATTAATTAGGCAATTAATCCATTAATTGGTTAATCAACACATTTTTGGAATAAATATTTTGGGGGTTATGTAATTTATATGGGATGTTTTGAAGGTTATGAAATAATTATCTTGTGGAAAATATAGGATGAGGATGGATGAAATAACTTTGAATTTGTTACCTATTTTGGGCACTTTTGATTTGGTTGAAGGATGATTGCTTGCTACTCGCACGTAGGAATCCCGTTGTACCTCAAGGGTAATTTTGTCATCTTTTGTCCAAAAATCCACGTGTCGCCTTGTAATTATTTTTGGCTCCACAAATGCCCCCACACCTGTTGGGCTGCTCGTAGGAAAGGGCAACAAGTCTAGAGATCATCTTGCTTTAGGAAACGTATGATTGCTTCCTATATTGATATAGATTCCCTCTTTAATAGGAAATTAGATCCTTCTAAGAAAAGGAAATAAATTTCTCTCAAAGTCTATTTAAGTCCACCTTAAGTGGGTTATTAAATCAACTTTGGAGAGCGATTTACCTACCCTACAAGAGAGAGAGAGCTTAGAGGATATTTGTTCCCCCTCTTCTAGCAATCTTCTACATCTTGCATGTGCAAAGGATCGTCTTTCGTTGATTTCTTCGTCTTCTCCGTGTCGCACCGATGTAAGAAAAATTCTTCTTCTTGGATAGTGCTATCGCGGGGCAGCCGTTGGGGTGGTGCAGCACGTCGGCTGGCAGGGGCCAAAAGTCAGCTCAGCATGGGCCGATGAGGTGTTGTGGCAGGGACCACTGCTTTAGGCTGCTTAACTTGGCTAAAGCCATGGGCAACTTGCGTTGTTGGGACCGCAGATTGAAGCTTTGAAATGTAGTGCTAGGTGAACCACATGGCTCATGTCCTTTGGGCTCTTGGACCTGATGCAGGCCAGGCCGACGATTGAGAGAAATAAGGAGGTCGCATGCCTTATGAGCTGCTGGAATGTTGGGCATGCAGGCCTACCTGCTAGAATGCTAGGTTGAGCTCCCCTGCTGAGTACCGTGAATGGCGTTGGCTGCTTAGTTCTCTTCGCCGGGAGAAAGGTGGGCTGCTTCCGAGAGATAAGGTAAAGAGGATCGAGGCGAATGCATTGGCTCGTCTGAACACTGTCGTTGAGCCTATTATGAATGAAGGTGGAAAGAAGATATCTTCCCCGCCTACTCAAGAGATACTGGTTGAGGAAATTGAAGACTTCATCCGCTACTTGTATGGGTCTGCCTATTGCCGAGAATCCTATGATTAACATGACTTCTTCCAATGGGAAGGAAAATGAGGCTGCTAGATCTGAGCATGTGGCGCCTGCCATGTCGAGAATGGCTTGTATGATTGATGATAGTATTGCTCAGTGTAAAGGTCTTGTCATGCCCCCAGTGCCGAAGTTTGCACCAAGACGTCCGTTGGGAGCAAAGTCCGGTTCTCATTCGGAAAAGCTTTCTATTATGAAAAGCGATAAGGTGGACTCTGCTGCTAAAATGGCACTAAGGCCCACTTCCTCTGCTACTGAGATTGATTTGTTTGCTGGGAAGAAGAAGACTGCTCGCGTGGGCAGTTGTGAGAAATCCACTAAGCCTGCTTTTGGGAAGGCTGCTAAGATCTGTGTGCTTTTGAAACCAAATCTGGTTGAAGACATGGATGTTTGTGCCAAGTTTGTTGATGGCGTTAAAAAGGTTGTTTGCCCAAGTTTCTTTGCGAAGCATACAGCCGAGTATATGAAGATTACTCTATTTGCAATGATACAGAAGATGGCTATTCTGGCAGCCGAGTCTATGCTCCTTGACCAAGAAGATACCAAGGCTGCCGATGAGGTGGCAAAGGCTGTGGTAGCTAAAGTTTATTCTTCTGCCAAAAAGATCAAGAGGTTGAAATATAAGCTCGTCACTTTGAATGGGTCTAATATCTCTGCCCCCACTTCTCTGCAACTTGAGACCACTCGCCAAAAGATTGTTGACTTGAAGACTAGGTTTAACGCAATCCAAGTTAAGTATGAAAGTGCAGGGAATGCGATCGGATGTCACATACCTTAGATTCAAGATCTTGAGGGTGCCATTTTTAAGCTTCGTTCTGTTGCTTATGCAAAGGATGAAGAGTTAATTGCTGCTTATAACCAAGTGATCCTCTTCAAAAGAATCATCGATAGGCTTGAATCCCAAGTGTTGGAACTTTAAGGTGTACTGAAGATCAACGAAAGTCTGAAGAAGGAAGTGGTTGAGCTGTAACGCGTCCGTGTTGGTTTGCTCAAGGAGGATGAACAATTAAAGGGTGAAAATAATGGGCTCGAGGTTTTGAGACCTTCTCTATTTCTCCGGAAGACTTGCTTGCTTTTACTTTTGAGGCTTCCATTGGTGAAGTAGTTGGAGAAGTTGGTGACTAGGTTGGGGCAGCCAGGGGTGAAGCGCTGGATGATGCCACTGCTAAAAGCGTCTGCTGAAGGTGTGATGACCGAGTAGTCGTTGGATGTCCAAGCCGCTGAAGTGTAGTCTTCTAGGTAGCCTTTAGGATTTTTAGGATTTTCTTTGTTTTTCCTTATAGTTCTTATTTTGCTTGAACTCCTTCGGCCTTTGCTAGTTGTTTATAAACATGTTTCCTTCAATTTTATTCATCTTCACTTCTTTTGTTCATGTCCTAACCTTTAGACTTTTATAGACCAGTGGCAGGCGTGCTACTTTTCTATAAGTAGACATGCTCGCGTAGCCTATGCAGTCGTAGGTGTTGGTGTAGAACTTTGCAAAGTTGTTAGCTATAGGGTTGGCAGCCGAATGCCTTACTTACAGAAGTAGACAAGTCCGCATAACCACTAGGTAATACCTTGGCTTTCTCCAATTCCGTAGGTTGCGTAGCAAGTATCACAACACTTTAGGACTTGGTGTAAGTTGTTCTGCGCTTGGCAGAGGTGAAGCTTATTGACTATGTAGCATGTCGGCAGTGGATAATGCTTCGTATATGCACGCTAGATTGTTTAACCTTTCACAAGAATGTGCAGTTGCATAAGTCTAGCGTGGTTTTACTGCTCGAAGGGCAAGCCGTAGGTAGTCTTCCGGAAACCGTAGGCTACCTTAGTGCACTCGGTAGCAGATTTAGGGTTTCAGGGCAACCGTCTGTAGGGCGTACTGCATAATGTGCCCCCTCCGTCTCTAGGGCCCAGTCCCCGCGGATTAAGCCAAGAGACCCAAAATCCTTCAGTTAGCTAAACCTTGAAAAAGACCATTGTGGCTACTTCTAGGAATCTCGGCACAAACCATCGTGCATCTAGTTATACTAGGGCAACCAGGCTTATCCATGTCTGGATATTCGGAGTGTAAAGTTTATCCTCTCATCTTGGAGAGCTGACCTATGTGGGTGTCGGGGAATTGGTTTACCCTCTCACACTAAAGAGCAATTAGTTTACCCTCTTGCACTGGAAAGCATGGTTGGTCCCTCGAGGGGTGCAATTCCTGTGATGAATCTCTAAGAAATGGCGCAGTCTTCTTTTGAAGTGCATGAGTGATCAGTTGTTGTACGCATGCAGTCGAGCCAAGTTATGATTACTTCTGAATTCCTCATTGAAAAACGAGTGAAACGAATGAGAACTTAGCTGTAAGGTAGGAACTGCATAACAACTGGATAGTCCTCAACTTGTGAGGTGGTGCCTGTCGAGCTTCTTGAATCTTCGGGCTTTGATGTAGTGGGAGGTCACACATGGTACCTCTTCAGATTGTAGGCGCTCCACAACTTTTTGATCTTTTTTTCATTTCATGGTGGCGAATGTGTAATTACTTTTGCCGCCTACTTTGCTAATCTTGTACAGACTTTCCCAGATGAGATTCATCTTTTTGGAGCCTTCTCTGCAGGCAGTGATGAAGGCTTTTCTTAGGACTAGATCTCCGGGCTAGAACTGCCAGATCTTAGCCCTTTTGTTGTAGCTGGAGAGGAGCTGCTGCTAGTAGGTTGCAATGTGGGTGCTGGTCTGCTCGCGCTACTCCTCTGCCAGATCTAAGCTTATGACCATCTCCTTACTGTTCTGCTCAATGCTTGGTAGTAGAACGGTGATACTTGGCTTGATGACATTGGGATGAATGATTGCTTCCGAACCAAATGCCAAAAAGAAATGAGTCTCACCGGTTGCTCGTCTTTTGGTGGTGCGATATGCCCATAGACATCCGGGGAGTTCCCATTTTTCCTTATTGTTGGTGAGGGATTTCTTGAGGTAGTAGAAGATCATTTTCTTCGACTTGCCCATTGCTTTGAGGATATCTCGGCGTAGACATGTGCTGCTTAATGCCATATTTTTGGAAGAACTTCACCAAATCTTTGCCCACGAATTACGAGCCGTTGTCGGTGACGATGGATTAAGGGATGCCAAATTGGAAAATGATGTTCCTCCATATAAAGCCCTCTATGTCTGTCTAAATCGTGGTATTCATGGGCTCTGCTTCTACCTATTTGGTGAAGTAGTCAGTTGCCACAATCATCATGTCTTTGCCCTTAGTAGTCTGGCTAGTGATCAGCTGGGAATCAGAATGAATTGAAAGCTTTTTCACCGCCAAGTCTTTTGTCATTCGAAGACCTGCTAGTGGGGCTTCGTACTCTATTTCGTTGTTGGATGCTTTAAGACCTAGAATGATCACCTGCTCGGGTATCGAACTGCTTGGGGTGACAAGGACCACGTCTGCTCCTGAACTTTTGTAGTTGGATGCACCGTCGACATCCAAATGACAGAAGTCTCCATCGGGTGGAGCAAGCGCGGCTAGAGTGTGCTCGACTACTTCCGGGGCATCGTTGGGCAGCTCTGTTGCATCACCTAGGCTCGGCGTGAAGGCGCAGTAGGGAGCTGTGAAGATGGGGCCATGTCACATGCAACAGGAGATGCTCAACTGCTGGTATTGGGCCACTCTAGAGTTGAATCATTGAGCAAGGGTTGGCTAGGACCATGTGACGCGCAGCAGAAGGTAGTGCTCAACTACCGGTATATGTTGCTCTTATGTAGAATCTTCTGGGGCGACGAGGACAAAACTTGCTTCTGAGTGTTCCTTCCAGAGTTCGTCTACCCTTGGCGTGTCTTTTGGGCCGAGTTGTTACGTTTGTCAGAAAAATTTGCATCCGCCAAGATCTACGCATTTATCGTCGCGCGTCTGGATTCGACGGAATAGTGCGTCATGATAATGACTGCGTGCATTTGAAGGTAAAACTTGAGCTTCCTGGTTACAACAATTATCGCCAAAGTTAGCTTGAATTTCTAATAGCATCGAGAAGAGCTTTCGAACTATAAAATACAAGTAGTCGGGCCCCCAGCTCTTTTCGTATGATAGTAGAGCTTATTGCTGCTTCAGATATCGTCAAACGTGCGAATGAGTCCTCCGCTGCTTCCAGTTTAGATAGTAGGGAGGTGATGTCGAGTATTTCTTCAAGTCCTTGAATGTGTATTGGCGAGCCTCGTCCCAAAGTGCATGCTTCTCTGCCAGAGCAAAAAAGTTTGCCAGAGTTAGATCTTTTTTTATCATCAATTTTCTGAATAACGAGTGGTCTACTGGAAGTCATTTTTGGAAGACTGCTCTAGTTATCGAGTCGTTGCATCTGACTATCTTTGCTTTCTCTGCTTTGAACCTCCTCACATAGTCGCGAAGCAACTCCTTTGGGTTCTTCTTGACGTCGAACAAATGGTCGGACTTCTTTTTGATCGAGCGATAGGATGAATATTCTTTGGTGAAAACCAAAGAGAGTTCGTCGAAATTTCGAATGGATTATGGCGGCAGGGTGTAGAACCAATCTTGCCCCTTGCCTTGTAGAGTAGTGGCGAATATCTTGCACATGAGATCATCGTTGTTTCGATAGAGGATCATTGCACTTCGTTAGTGCTTTAAGTGTCTCTCCGGGTCTTCATCCCCTTTGAAAGATGTGAAATATGGCATGCTGAACTCGCGTGGAAGCTTTGCCTGCTCAATCTCGTCCGTGAAGGGTGACCTGCTTATGTTGGTCATGTTTCGTCATAGTGCCTCGTCGGTGACCTCGTTATGTTGGAAATTACGCAATCGCTTGGTTAAGAGTCTATCTACTTCTTCCTAATTTTCTTTGTTGAGGTAGTGGAGCTTTCCGCTGCCCCCAACCGTGACTTGCTAGTCTAGGCTGCTCTTCCATGTGTTTGGCTCGTCTATGCCACATATGCGGTGCGTGTAGTGCATTCCTAGTAGGCGAGCGAATTCTTCGCAGACTGTCGGTTGAACTTGAGCCGTATTGAGTGACTGCTTATCTCCGTCCATCGTGCTGCCTACTCCGATATGAGGTGGATGATGCTCCTTGCGGGCTTAGCCGTGAATGAACACTTCGCTTAGAAGGTTGCTCATGTTGACTATCGGAGTGTGACCCCGACCGTAAATGTATGTTCGTTTGTGGGCCTAATCGAGAGTGCACACTCCTCCGCGCTCTAAGACAAGAGTATACGCTATCTCGGGTGCCCAATCAGGAGTGTACACTGCCTGAACGCTCGATTCGTGGCTGGTCGAATGGCTGCTTGCCGGGAAGTTGCTTGAGAGGTTCTTTGTCTACCCTTGTCCTACTTCGGGACACCTCGTCTAGGGCACGTTGCATCTCGGTGCGCTGCAAGAGCTGGTTCACCAAGGTTGTCTGCTGTGCGAGGGCATTCGTCAACTCTATGACTTTTTGAGACAAGTGTTGTTCGCCACTTGGATTGGAAAAGCTTGGAAGGAATGTGCCTCCTTGGGCAGTGGAATGGTGGTAGACTCCGAGCGCGAGATTTGAGTTGGGAAATGTCAAATCAGTGGAAAAATATGGTGAGAATGCCCCCGGCTCGATGGTAGGTCCGGATGGTTGAGATAGTCTTGGGCCGACTTGGGCTGCTTTGTGACAGCCCATCCCCGATTTTAAGAGTTTTTAAAGTTTTAATAAAGGATTTTACGAAAATTCCCTTTGAGGCACGCACATTATTCGAGGTTAATCATTGTGTTGTGCCATCTAAGATTTGTTTTCTTGACATATCATCATAGTACTCGTCGCTACGGAAGCGTGGGCGCAGACGGTTCGTTATTTGGAGTTATAACGAAAAAGATTTTAAAGTTTGAAGTTTGGGCATTTTATGAATTTTATTATTAAAATTTGGATGGCCCAGATTAAAGGAAATCTGAAATGGATGGCTTGGATGTAAGGGAAAGAAAATAAAAATAAAAAGATGTTGAAAGGTTTTTATGTGTGTGTGTGTATGTGAAGAAAAAGAAGAAGAAAAGAAAGAAAGAGGAAGGCATCGGGGAAAAGAAAAGAAAAAGAGAAACAGAAAAAAAAAAAAAAAAAAAAGAGGAGAGAAGCGCAAAACTGCCCAATCGGAGCAGGAGAGAGGGAGGAGTTGGGCCAACCAGAAAGAAAAGAAAGTGGAAGACCAATCAGAGGGAGAAGAAAGGAGGAAATGGGTCATCCTTGACCCGTGCGACCCATGCCTTTAAACCGGCGGTTTCTCGTCGTTTTCGTTCAATTTTCCGATGAATTGGATCAAGGTACCACTCCCAATCAACACCTAGGCCTTCCCTCTTCATGTTTCACCCCAAAAATCATGAAATTTGATGGTGGTTTGGTGAAGAACGCACCTGTGGGTGCCGAGACTTTCTTATTCAAATTCTTCAAATCTTGAAATGTTTTCTTTCAATTACTAACACCATTAGCATTCCCTTAGGACCTGGAACAAAGCCCAAGTATTGGTTGGGACGGCGGAGTTGATTTGAAGGTCGAATTGAAAGCACCCAATTCTAGGGTTGGAGCATTTCTAGGACAAATTGGCCTTGGCCACAGGTATAAAGTTTGCTCTACTCTTTGAGATCTTCATTTCTGTAATTTTTGAGAATTTTTTGAAATAGTTGGATTTTCCGGCGAGCCGGGGCGGCCTGTGCGGCGGCGCGTAGCCAATGGCCCACCAATGTCATTCTTAGCAAGTGTTTAAGGTTCTAGGTTCAGTTTTGATAATTGATTGACGTAAATTGAGTAATTGAACTCAAGTTCGTTACGATTCATGGTTAGTCCAAAAGGTGAATCGATGATCCAACCGTCGGATCGTCACCAAACTTTGATACGTTGTAATATGTAATATTTGAGGATTATAGGAACTTACGGATTGGGAATCCGATATACGGATCTTCCGGAATTGGAGTTGTAAGTTCATAAAATAGAATGTTAACCGTCACTCAGTTTTGACAATTGACGGAAATCCGACCGTTGGATGGTAAGGAAATTTTAGGATGTTGTTCTAGAGATATATTGTTGACCTCTGGAAGTTATGGATTGGAAATCTAAGTTGCAGATCTTCCGGATCGAACTGCGTAGTGATGTGTTTTATATAAGTTATATATTCTAGCGATATGATTCCTGAGGTTTGATTTGATGATTGTTCTAGGCGCCGATCGTCATGACGCCTCGATGTGTTGTGCTAGGGAGTTGTAGGGCGAACTCCAGGTGAGTGGGCAGTTATTTTCTGTATTTACCTATATATTATTGATTTTTCCCAGAAATTGAATTTAAATGAAAGTATGTTCTAAAATGCCATGCATACATATACATGAAATATATGAATTGATAATTGATGCATATATATATGTGAATTGGTGATGTGGACGCACAGGTGAGTATCAGGTGAGTTTGATGTTATTCATGTGAATCATTGATGATGTGAATTGTGTTGAGAGCTCATAACCTGCACCCCTGGTGTTAGTGCTTATATTATTCACCCCGCACCGCACACTCACCTTGGATCCAAGTAGGTGCATGTCGTACAGACCATGAGAGGGTTCCGACATGTCGTACAGACCATTGAGTGGTTCCAACTATAGGTGATTTTAGATTATTATACAGTTGTTGATGAGATAAGCACTAGAGCGTATTATTACACCATTCTTATCATACAGACTACTTCAAGTAGTTTCGATTTATGTGCAGAGTAGTGCCGTACAGGTCACAGTTGGTGACTCCAGTTGGATTGGATATTGAGCTATAGAATTAACCGTACAGAACCAACTGCAGGGTCTCCGATTGATTCCTTATTTCACCTGTTATAATGTTGCATCTTTATTATGTTTTGATGCATAGCATGGCATATTTTCTCAAAAAGTGTTAAAGACTTGTGATTTGAGTTTTGAGATTATATATGGTTATTTATATACTATTTTCTAGGAAAGTATATATGTTTTACAGCGAGGGGTTAAAAATGTTTTAAATGAAATGTTTTCGAAAAACTTTGTTTTATTGACCCATTCAACTTTGTTTTGCGCCCCTCCAGGTTCAAGATAGCAGAGCTTTGGGTGACCACGAGTAATCCAACAGTGTTCTGACATAATTTACAAAAGTAGGATTCACCATCGGGTGTTATATCTTAGTAATGGTATCTTTAAAGCTTTCGAACTGTGTAAATGGTTACGTCACTCTCACGTGATGGCCAGCATGCCCTCATTCGGGACGGAGTGTGTCATGCTTGGAAAGCCACATGAGCAGACGGGGCCGCGAGAGCAGGTTGGGCCACGAGAGCAGACTGGGCTGCGATAGTGGGCTGCTCAGCGGGAACAGGCTGGGTCGCGAGAGCATGTTGTTCAACGGGAGCAGGTTGGGCCACGGGAGTGGGCTGTTTATCAGGAGCAGGCTGCTCAATGCATGATGCATGCGAATGCAATGCTTGGGCTCGGGCCCGTGCAAGCTTGGATGGCACGGCTTGGGCCATGGTGGAACCTCGTAGTGGGGGTACCACTCCGCCTATGACCACATTTAGCCTCGTAGATCGCCGCGGTCCCATTTCTTGAGTATTAGAATTTTCACTTATGGAATTTTCTAAATTTCTAGCCATTATATTTTTCTTATACATTTTATCAAAGAATCTTTGCAAATAAAAAATTCTAATACTAAGAACATATGAAAAATATTCAAATGGACTAGAAAATAGAGAAAAACCTTTTTATGTGAGAGTCTTCTACGAGTATGGATCTCAACTCTCAATGAAAGCACTAATTTGTGGATGCAAATTTCTTCCTCCTTGATCTTTGACAAAATTGCACCAACAAAACAATTAATGGCCAATGCCTCACGCGCCCACGATGAATGGGGGGGGGCTTTGGCCGAAGAACCTCTGATGCCAAAGTTAGAATTTAGAGAGAAAAGTGTTTGGAGAGTATTGGGAATTTTGCAAGTGTCTTGGAATGATCTTTTGTTGAAAATGGGAGCCTATTTATAGGGATAGGGTGTAACTTATGGTTTAATGTGTGATTTAATGGATTAATTGGGCAATTATCCATTAATTGGTTAATCAACACATTTTTGGAATAAATATTTTGGGAGTTATGTAATTTATATGGGATGTTTTGAAGGTTATGAAATAATTACCTTGTGGAAAATATAGGATGAGGATGGACGAAATAATTTTGAATTTGTTACCTATTTTGGGCACTTTTGATTTGGTTGAAAGATGATTGCCCACTACTCGCACGTAGGAATCCCGTTGTACCTTAAGGGTATTTTTGTCCTCTTTTGTCCAAAAATCCATGTGTCGCCTTGTAATTATTTTTGGCTCCACAACCGTAATACTAAATAACTTATCATGAATGGAGAGGAACCAACACGTTAGGTTACAGTCTTTGCTAGCAAGTTCTATCGTTTTGGATGGATCACATTTTGAGCTAAAGTAGAGCTAAAGCCCATAAATTATACTTCATTGTTTTGACTTTCATAATTGATACTAGACGAAGCACACACACTATGTTACGTGGGAGATGTTAAAAAAAAAAGCAAAATTTAGTTTGTACAAAATTATATTATTGCCCATGAGTTTATTTCCTGATAGAATTTTTTTTGTTAATAGGTAGTTTAAATCAAGGTTCTAAGAGACGCTAGACGCTAGTCGGGGGGCGGATTGAGATCTAGCACCTAGGTGGCTAAGTGGGGCTTAGGTGGGGGCCTTGGCGGACTAGGCAAATTTAAGTAAATTTATTATATGTTGTGTAAATAAGTGTCTATTTATATTTAATAACACACAATTGTATACAAATTACAAAATAAAATGACCTATAGATTATTAAATATTGAAAACATATTGAAAACATGGGGAACAAGCATATAATGAGTGTTCATCCAAGTACTCAATTTACATTTTATTGAAAAAAAAATAAAATGCAAAATGAAAGAAATCGATTTTCGGTTTAAGTAAGAGTCGCAACCCAAACGAGTGCCTAAGTGTGTTCAGGAGGGCTAGGCAGAAGCCTAAGTAGGTCTAGACGCACTTTTTTAATTTTCAAACGCCTAGGGACTAATTGGGGCAGTGGTCAGCCACTTAGTGCCTAATGGGGCCTAGGCGGCTCTAGACGGAGATTTTTAGAATAGTGATTTGAATTAATGATTATCAAATTATCATTCTTACTTTTAAAATTGTTTTTGTGAGCATATGAAAATTATAAAAATGCCCTATTTGAACGGTTAAAACTTAAATTGGGAGTGCAAACATCACTACCGACAATTTATAAGCCTATGATATATTTGCTTACTTGAATTGGAAACGTTATGAATGAAAATGATATTTGGTTGTTTGCCTATAAAAAATTAATCTTAGGAGTCATTAAATATTTAAAATCCTTTTAGGATAATATAGTAAGAATTTTGAGACTTAATAATCAGGTTCCAAGTATTGTCATTCTTTTTGTTTTGTTTAGTCAAAGGTAAATTTCATTAAAATGTCCGGTTACAATGAAAATACAAAACTTAAAAATTCACCCCAAAGCACCACCAAATCACCCAAAAGCACCACCGAAAAAGAGCCCAACCGAAAGTTTAAGCCCAAAATAGATAACATATAAAGCAAAAACGCCAGTAACCCTACCATCGCTGACCACAAACTATCACCATATGTAGCCACCAGAGGTCCAATCAAACAAAGGCTCTACATTGTAAAAGAAGAAAGTTCCACCCTCCACCACCAAGCCCCACAAAGCCCAAATCCGCAACAAGCAAGGAAAATAAGCCGGTGGAAAATACTTCCCACAGTCAACGATGCAAACAACACACAAATGGAAGGTGATGGTGTGACTACCCAAGCACCAGGCAAGAGCTAGAGCTCTACACAACTTCCGACAAGGCCATGAAACACGATGAAAAGAATTGATTGCAGATTAAAAAATTATAAGATAGAGGGAGTTTGGAACTGGAGATAGGTAGAAAACGGATTGAGTCAAGGCATAGATGGAAGAAAACTGGAGGGAGAAAGGGAAAAAAGGTTGGAATTTGGCCTTTCCAATTGAGGCCTAAGACTCACTCCAACCCTGCCTTATAACCTAAAATTTCCTCCCCCCCCCCCCCCCCCCACCAAAAAAAACCCAACCCATGACCTAAAACTAACCTAAAACCTAAAACTTATCATGGGGCAAAATACTGGCCCAACTTTAGGCCACAAAGCAATGTGGACCCTAGCAAGTGAGACTAAAACCAGGGATGTGAAGCCCACTACCCAAAAGCCATTCGCCTACACGCTGCATGCGCCAGGCTTGATTTGCAGCCGAACCAACCCACGTGGGGTTGTTCCCCCTTGTGTCAGACATTTATGTAGCCCAACAGCTACTTTTCTTCATCCAACAGCTGGATTTAAATGGGCCGTTGGTTAATCCAACGGTCCATGTTCAAATTTTTATTTTATTTTTTGGTTTTATATTTATATATTTATTGAATCCAACGGCTTAGATCGAATATAATCAAATCTAAAGGAAAAAAAAAGATCTAACGGTCCAAATTTAAATCCAACTACTAAAATAATTTAAAAAAAATTATTTAACTCAAAATTCAACCAAAAACTCTATAAATACCTATGTATTTGTTCAAACATACACACAAAACTCACTTTTCTCCTACAATTCTTCCAATTTTTCTTTCCACCATTTCTTCTCATTTCCAAATTTTTCAAGATGGAAAAAGAGAATGTTAGAGGTCGTAATTGGACCTTTGATGAAGATATTGCTTTATGTTTGGCATGGATTTCTGTTAGCGAAGATGGTGTCGTCGGCAAGAATCAAAATAAAAAGGTTTTGTAGGGTAAAATCATTGATAAGTTCTATGAAAACTCCAACACCGGTCAAATGGAAGCTGGTGGTGTTTATGATCAGTGGAAGATTATCAACAAAGTGTGCACTTTGTGGAAGGGAAGCTTGGAGAGAGCCACAGTTGACATGCCTAGTGGAAGGAGCTTCTCAGAAATTGTGAGTTTCTTTGTTGATATTTTAGTTGTCATGTACATAATAGTATTTTGCAACTAATTGTTTTTATGTATTTGATGCATAGGGTGACAAAGCAATGGCAATTTACAAGACAAGAATTACACCAAAAAATTAAGCTTTTAAGTTGCATCATGCTTGGAATGTCCTCAAGGATTGTCCGAGGTAGGGAACCGATGCGGACCAACAATGGGAAAGATTATTTCATAGTGAAGCATCGCCCCCAAATGATGTCAATGAAGGTGCGAATGAAGGTGTCAATAAATATGTCGAAGAAATGATCCTAACTTCTTCTTTTGCAAGGCCGCCGGGAAGAGATAAGCAAAAGGAAGCAAAGAGAAAAAGGAAGCCCCAAGATCCGATGAGTGGACCCATTGCTACTAGAATTACAAAATTGAGCGAGCGCTCACCAAGAAGAAGCGGCCCGAATGCGTTTGCAAATGAAGGAATAAGGGGATAGGGAGCAAGAGAGGTTCGAAATAAATTTGATGATGGAGGACCTCAACAAATACACTCCAGATAGGAAGAAGTACTTACGTGGTAAGCAAATGGATGCCAGAATGAGTATATTTCAAGAAGATAACTCATCTCAAAGCTATACCCCAAGTCCACCAAGTCCATCACCAAATCAAGATGGTGGATATTATTATTAAGTTTATGTAGTTTATGAATTTTTTATTGTATTAAGTTTATGTGGTTTATTAATTGTCGTTTGTATTAAGTTTATGTACTTTATTAATTGTCATGTGTATTAATTATTGTTTCTATTAATCTAGATGCCTTCAATAATTATTGTGCTTATTATTCCACACTTTGATGTAGAATAGATGCCTTCAATAATTCAACCTCCATTCAATAATTTATCCAATGTACTACACAAAATACTTTGCAAAGAAGACACTTAAATTTATTACTAGAAAATACCAACATAGTACACTTAAAATTATTACATGAATGCTCAACCAACATCATCAACGTTCACCTTCTCGGCGCCATACATGCTCAACATTGAGGAGCTTGAATTCTATTTAAACGTCTCATATACTTACTCAATGTGACCCTATCATGTTGGGTCTCATATGTGGTTTCAGCGAGATATTCAACATCTCTTGCAATAGCTTTCGCATGTGTTGGTTGGTCATCATCCACATCTTTGTCTGAATCTTCTTCAATTTCGATGTACTCATCTTCCACAATCATGTTGTGCAAAATTATGCAAGTCATCATGATTGAATGGAGGTCTTTGGTATGCCAAAATCGTGCAAGCCCTCTAACAATGGCCCATCGAGCTTGTAGGATCCCGAATGCTCTTTCCACATCCTTCCTGTAAGACTCTTGCCTCTGCAAAAATAATTTCTTCTTTGCACTATCGTGATGAGAAAAACTTTTGACAAAGGTAGACCAACTAGGATAAATACTATCAGTTAGGTAGTAACCTAGCTCATACCTATTACCATTTACCTTGTACCGAAATTCTGGTGCCCATCGATTGACAACATCATCGAACAGAGGTGAAGACCAAAGAACGTTGATATTGTTGTTTGATCCAAGAGCTCGAAAAATGCATGTCAAATCCATGTGTCGTAAGATGCCATAGCCTCGAGCACGATGGTTGGCTTGTTATGATGGCCCTTGAATTGGCCAGCCCAAGCAATAGGACAATTCTTCCACTCCCAATGCATACAATCGAGACTTCCTATCATGACAGGGAAGCCTCTTTTGTCTGTCTTGCGTAGAAGCTTCTTCAAGTCTTCACGATTTGGCTTACAAAGGTATGTGGCTCTATATATAGCTTGAATTACCTGACAAAAGTGCTTCAGGTTATCAATAGTAGTACTCTCCGCAAGTCGGCAATAATCGTCAGTTGAGTTTGCAGAGCACCCATTAGTTAGCATCCAAAATGCAGAAGTAAGCTTCTTATGAGGTGATAGATTTTGTCGGCTGACAACATCTATCTTTCTTACAAAGTAGTGGTCATGATTAACAACTGCATTCAATATGCTTTCAAAAAGCTCTCTCATCATCCGAAAACCACCTCCGAAAATCATGAGCAGGAAATCTCGGACGCTCGATGAAATAATCTTTCATCATTCAGTCATGACACTCTTCTCTATCATGCTGCACAAATGAACGCCCCGTGACGCTCATATTGCATAAGCGAGTTTACAAGTTTAGCTTCGGCATTGATCATTTCAACATCCTCAATGTCAAGCCTTGCTTGGTATTATGTAATCTGCATTGCCCTGCTACACCTTCTTCTATCACCCATTGATGAGATATTGAGAATTTTTAGGAAACAAAAACACTTTGAAAGTTGAAAGATTGGTGAATATAGAGGATGATTGAAGGTTGAAAGATTGTGTGATTAACTGATATTGGACCTATGTTTATATAGAGAATGAAAGTTGAATGGTTTGTGAAAGTTGAAAGTTTGGTGAGTTTCATGTGTCAATTTAGTGATTTTTCAATATTTATCAGAATTTAAATATTTTTAGATTAAAATGTTCATAAAATTAAATTACAATAGTCTACATAATTTTTTTTTAAAAGTTAATTTAAGAAAAAAAATTAGCCTAAGTTCATTTTTTAATAATCCCGGGCTAAAAGTTTAGGCCAGAAGGGTTGGAGCAGAAAAGCTGTTTCTAGGCTAAAACCTATATTTTATGAGCTAAATATTTTTAGGTTTTAGGACAGGGTTGGAGATTGTCTAAGAACCGTTGGATTATAAGCAATATGGGTTGGATTACAAAGAAAAATGGGTTAGAAAACAAGAAAAGAACCGGGCGTATAGAAGAGGGAAGATAGGCAAGAGAAAAAGAAAGTTTGTTGCCACCGACGACCTTGGCCACACCGAGGGCCGGTGGCTAAAGGAACGAAAAACTCACAAAATCGATGAGAACACCTCTTAAACGGTGAGAAAGTCTCTCACAATGAGAGAATAATTATTTGAAAATCCAGTACCTTCAATATTTTCAAACTCAGTAAAATTAATTTTTTAGGAAATATTCACAATTTTAGTACATGTGCTCTACATTTACAAAGAACGAGTGTAAACAATTTTAACCATAATTTCCCGTCAAATAAAACTGAACTCCTTGCATGAGACTTCGAATATCAATGTTTTCTGGTTTAATTGGATTATTGGTCTCCGTGGTGATATGGTAGTCGGAAGATAATTCCTGTGGTAAAAAAAAAATTAGGATTTAAATCCCTGTGGTGAAGTCTGTTAGGATTTAGACCAAAAATTGAAAATTTCATCAACTTCCCGTTAAGTGTTAGAGTATAAATGCTCACTTGTGAGACTAAAAATATAAAGTTAGCCTCACATGTAGCCCTACGGACTAACAATTAACGGAGAGATCTGTTTTAGCCTAGTATGTGTGGCTCATATGCTAATAATTAACGGAAAGGTGACAAAATTTTCAATTTTGAGCTTAAATTCTAACAGACTTCATCACATAGGCTTAAATTATAATTTTTTTTAACCACATGAGTCATCTTCCAACTACCCTACCACTATGGAGACTCATAATCCAATTAATTAGGCCATATTTTCTTAGCATTGGGTGCGAGAAAAATATTAATTTTTGATATTAAGTACTTAGGTTCAGAGTTCAGACCATCATAATTTCATATTCTTACCTAATGATTAAGCTTATATTAATACAACGTTTGTTGTTATTATTATTATTTTTTTAAACGACGTATACTCAAGTCTAGTGAAAAATGACCAAAGGTTTAATACTCGACGTGTACGTATACTCGAGTATGAACTTCAAGAAATGCATTTTTAGGGCTATCGACTCAGCTTTAATGTAGTATTTGGTCAAGGGCAAAAAGTGCATTGCAGCCTCATATCATATGTGAGGCAAAGCTGAATAGAGAAGACTTAGTGAATCATCAAATAATGCTCCAAGTCAATAAGACTCGTGTGCCCTAGGAATAGTAACAATTTCAGTAGCCAAAAACACAACACAATTTCAATGGCAAATTTCCCACCAAAATGAAATATATTCAGTTGCATTTTGTTTCGTGATAGGAAATTTTCATTTTCACCACACCCTCAAACTAGTTTCTTTGAAATAATCTTAAACTCCATTTCTTCTGAAAATTACACCTTTCAATTCATGGATGACTATTCTTCTTCTTCTTCCGACTCAGATGTTGATGATTTTATGCTGTTAATTATTCCGTTATTACTTCTAGCTGCTAGAGCCTAGAGGACCCGGAAACGACGCCGTCGTGCTCGCAGGACCATTATGCCCATCGGCAACACCGGGTCCCACTCCTCTCTAATCAGCGCCCCATTCAAACGCAATATATGATCAAAGGGTTGCTTTGGTACCAAGGGGAGAGCGACACGTCTAAGCAGTATGATGCGGACGCGTACCGTGGGAACATGACGAAGCTTATTGAGAATGTGCGCGAGGGTCTTGGTTTGCCTTCGCTTCCAATTATCCAGGTTCGTGAGCTGACTAGTTTTAAGTGAGTCTTTGCTTTGAGGGGCATTTTAGGTATTTCCTCACTTCTACATCGTGTAACGCATTTTTAGTAATTATAATCACATAAGTTACCAACAATTGCATTTCAAACGCAATATATAGTTTGATTTTGTCGATAATTTTAACGAAATTAACACATTACAAACCCGCATGGTAATTTTGCTGAAAAGGTTGTTGAAATTAAGTTATTGTCCTTGAATTGTAACAAGTAGTAAATTACAATTTTGAACTTGCACATTACAACCTTACATGGTAACTAATGATACGTTGTCGATAATTTTTTCATTTTAAACTCTCGATTGTGTTGATTAAAAACGATACTAATACTTTGGTTGCAAATAGCTGTTTTGTCCGGAGACAACAAGTATATGGAGAAAGTGAGGGAGGCCCAATTGGGAATGGAAATCCCAAATGTTTGTGTGTGTTGATTGATGCTAAGGGATTGGAGCTCAAAGATGATCATCTGCACCTCACCTCCAAGTCCCAGGTTCAGCTGGGGCCCATGTTGGCTGATGCATACCTCCAGCGTTTTGGACCCTCAGAACCCGATTCTCATGCTGCCATTTGAAGTAAATACGCTAATATTACGATGTTACTTATTTTAAGGTGCGTTTGGACAGGGAACTTTGAACCTAATTATTGATACTATGACCGTTGGGATTGCGTTTGTCATTTGGTCGTCTGGTTTGGTGAGGCCTTAGAGTGAATTGAATGCAGCCTTCGGGATTTAAACCAATGGGCCTAATAGGTCTCGCACTAACCAATACATCTTTCTAGATGAAAAAATAGTAGGTGGATTATCTCCTGTTTTGTATGGTCACCGTTAAGCCATGTCAACATTTTATATTCCTATTACTTTTTGTTTTATTATTTTTATAAAAAAAATCAATATAAAATGTTGACGTGGCTTAACCGTGACCACACCAACATAAGAGGATGAGAAGAGTATAGAAATGAGAGAGCAGACAATCCACCTTCGAAAAAATAAACCCTTATCACGTTACGATGTGTTGACTTTTTATCTCTCTTTTCCAGTGATTAAAATTGATGTAGGGTAATTTATTTTCACGTAATTGATTCCGTTTATTAAGTTAACTTGAAAATTATGGAGTAGTCAATTCTAAGTAATTTTATTGTCTGACTTTGAAGTTTTGATTCCTCTCATGAAGTCTACTTAGAAAATTAAATAAGTACTTTTTTTTTTGTCAAACGATAGATTTTGTTAAACTAGATGTAAGGATTCAACACTTTTTCATCACTGTGGTAAAAGATCGCTTGCGATAGAGTATTATAGTATATTATTTATGTTAAGTTGCTAATCAAGATCACATAATCGTATATGATTTATCTCTTAATTTATAATTAGACAACATAGGGTTAGATAACTTAGGTTAGACCATACTACAGCAGATTTTCGTGTGTTGCCATCTTATCTCTGATTTTCATGTAATGTAATAAAGGCTATTTACATATAATTTGTAAGAAAAGAAATAACGAATGGAATATGAACAAAAGGTACTAAGATATAGCTTTAGTGACGCTATTCGTGCAACAGTGTTGAGCTATTACCTTTACCTGTCCCATTGGTCGTTTAACTTACTTCGATCAGTAATGTACATCTATCTTGCAAAACTTCATCTATTTTTTTTTTTTTTAACAAATGATATTATCTATACTAAGGAAAATTGATGGGTTTGGCTTCAAAATAGGCTAGTAATAATGTGGTTCAAATTCGCTTTTAACGAGAATCAAACTTAAGACATTTCACTTACAATGAAATTGAATACCATTAGACTGTAATATTAAGTGGTTGCAAAAGTCACTCTTAGAATAACACGTTGATCTTTTTCGAAAGAAATTTTAGTAAATGTTCATGTAAACCACTTATCTAGTGAGCACTTTGTCCACGTGGGGAATGGGTGATAGAAAAGTGTCTCATTGAGAGCTCATGAGCTCACATCTACTTAAAAGTTTGTAACCTTTTTTTTTATTCCGCTAAAGCCATGCTGATTTGCAATTAAATTACAAAATAAAGTTTTGACGGAGAATAATAAAAAGAAGAATAGGGTGAACTGTCAATTAAATTTTTGAATTATTATTTGAGTAAAAATTAGGTTTTTAAACTATGTTTTAGAAAATCAATCATTGAATTACAAAAATTTGTCAATTACATATCTAATATTAGATTCAAAGCTATTATATTTAATTTTTTATTAATTTAAGTCACGTTACTTGTATTAGATACACATTGAAAGGTAGATTGATAATTTTAATAAATAAATAGTGTATGAAGTTAACTTTGAAAGGTAAATAAAATGTTAGATTCACAACTTATATAAAATGTCAAGGGCGAGAAAAGAACGGTATTACACTCTAAAATGTGTCAAGTGACTTAAGTTGACGAAAAATTGAATAAAATAGTTTTGAATATTATAATAGGGATGAAATTAACATTTTTTAAATAAATTTAGAGATTTATTTTACAGTAAAAGTAATTTAAAGATTTAATTTTTATTAAGATGATAATTCAGGTATTAAATGGACACTTCATTAATAATAATAATAAATTGGAGGGCAAGGCTTCAACTTGGTTTCTGCTTCTGCAAAGTTCAATATAAAAGTACTTTGATTTCTTTTAATCGAAGCAAAAACGAATTTTTATTCAAACACTCACTCACCAACACACTAACCAACTCAGAAATCATGTAACATATGTGGTCCCCACCTATGATTCTCATTCTGGATCTGAGAGAGCATATCCTGATATGTTTTTCTATTATTTTTATATTTATTTCGTTTTCATTAATACACCAACCCTGTCCCTGGTTTGAGCTCAAGACCCCTGATTTGGGAAAAGCATCCCCTGATTTGGGATTCTAAGAATTTCGTGATCGTGATCGTTCATTGTACATTATACGATCAGAAATTATTTTAAAATTTTAAATTTTAAATTAAATATAAATAGTACTTAACAAAAACTGAAGTACGATGTACGATAAACGATCACAATAACTGAATCCTTATGATTCCAAGGAAAAGGATCCTGCGAGGATCCTTTTCCCCTGGCTCAGGCCCTTGATTTGAGCTCAATGTCACCAAGACAAAAGTAGACCTCACATTTGTGTTGTATGTTTCGTGTTCATGTTGTTTTTATGTCATACGGATCGTGTCGTGTAACATCAATTAAAATAAATTAGTAAAATAACCTAATCCCAAATGGACCTGTTAATATTAAAGGGTGATATGACCTGACCCCTTATTCGTTAAGGAAATATATTTTAAACCAATAAATAATAAAATAAAAAAACTAATGAAAAAAACTTCAAAGTTTTAAATTTTAACAAAAAAATCATCCTATAATTTTATTTAATAAAAAAATAAGAGAAAAAAAATTAAAAAAACCTAATTAAAGGCGCGTGCAATAGCACAGCGTTTTTTTCCCAGCTTTTGTTTGGTTTGGTGTGCTGGTGCTTTTTTCCGGTGTATGTATTTTCTTCTAGGGAGTTTCTTCTCCAATATAAAATATATACCGCAACTTTTTAAAAAAAAATTATGTGGAGTGATTGATGGCAGGAGAATGGGCTTTTTTTGGAAGAAAAATTTTGCATTCTTAGAGAGAACGAATGGAATTAATTAAATGTTCAAATGATTTGCAAAATGAAGAGAGTTACGTTTCAATAACATATGTTTAATATAGAATAATTCAAATAAATAAATAAATAAAACTTAATTTTTTTTAACTTATATAGAATGATAGTACAATAATACATATTTTTTTTTTTTTGAACAAACAATATTATCTACACTAAGGAGGATGAGGTAGGTTTAGTCTCACAATAGGCTAGCAATAATGTGGTTCAAATTCGTTTTTGGCAAGAATCGAACATAAAACCTCTTACTTACAAGTGAAGAGGAATACTATTAAACCGTAATACTAAGTGGCAAAATAATACATATTTAATATAAATATATACAGCCACTCAGTACTACGGTTAAATAGTATTCATCTTCACTTGTAAGTGAGATGTCTTAGATTTGAATCTCGTGGATGGCGAATTCGATACCAGTCCATTATGTGACTTAGCCGAACTATCCCCTCCCCTTAGTGTAAAATATATCATTGTACTAAAAAAAAATATACAATACATACATTATAACTATTGTATTTTATAATAAGTTTTTTTTAGTAATTAAACTTTAAAATTATCAAAATAATTTTTTCTTAACGGGTCGAAACAGGTTACTCATGTATTCCCTATGTGTATGCCCATTAAAAGCCAATTATTAACATATTCTTAACGTTGTACCTGATAATGACCTGATTAGTTATTGTGTTGACTCGAAATTCGTTATTTTCATATCGTTTTCGTATTGTGTTACAGTGTCGTATAAAAAATTGCCAGGTTTAGACGAAGGAAGGGATGCAACTTATATTTGCTTAGCATTTACCATTAAACTTTTTATTTTATTTTATTTTATTTTTTATACATCGGAAACTAAAATCTCTTATAAAGATGAAGCAGTTTACTACTATTGATGTACAAGTTAAACACAATACGAAATTGGGTAGACAAAAGACTCTTCTTCACTATTTGGTTTGTGCAAAAGTCGAAAGGAGAGCAACATCCTAGTTGTTTTTTAAGGTTATCTTTAATTAACTTTCTCGTCCCACAAATTTCTAACACCACAAATTTACTAAACAACCTAGTACTAAAATGCTTTTCAGAAAGGCAGAAGCTGTCTCAAATAATCAAATCCCAAACGGGCACTTAAAAGCTTGTTCTTGTTAAAGTGCTTTAATTAAACTAAAATGTTAAATCATAAAGATCATAGGAGTGGCCAAAATGTAAACACGAAAATTTTATAACAAATGAAACGAGAACGCGTGTACAAAGTAAATTTGTATTGATTTGAATTTGTAGGTTACAATCTCTGTTTACAATTTTCCTCTGATTCAATCTTCAAATTTGGCGTAGATGTGTGGGTTGTTGATCCAAGGATCGTAATGACTTGATCTCGGAAGAATGATTGAATGATTACTTCAAGTTTTGAACTTCAAACGATGCTTGGATGATCTTCACCTCAAAAGATGCGGCAAAGGGTGGAGTTGATGCAGGATTTTGTTAATTCAAGGGATTGGCGACTTGATCTTGAAACGAACGTCGTTACAAGTTTTGAGCTTGCAACAAAGTCTTGAAGGAGTCGGCACAAGTGCTTGTTGATTCTTCAAGGGGAGTGATTCGGCTTTGGTTGTACATTCTTCGAAGAGAGCTTTAGTAGTGTATTAGTCTTCAAAGATTTATGTAGAGGTTCTTCTCAATGTGCAATTTTCGACCCCTTTGTGTCTCTTGGATCTTTGTATTTATAGACTTCCAAAGTCATGCCTTTGGACGGATTTGACTTTGATTTGTGTCTTGATTCGTCCATATGAGAATTTAGGCATGGTTTGTGTCTTAATTTCAGCCATCTTCCTCATATTGGCGGAAATTTATAGGCCTTGTTGCCTATTTGTGAGCAATCTTCAATTCTTGCTTATTTTGTTAAGATGCTTTGGCTTTCTTTCTGGTTTTGAGAGATTTTGGGCCCCTTGCCTAAGAGGGATTTTCTCTCCTTTGCCGAATTTTGGGAATGTTTTACACTTCCTTTGCTTGATTTGTGCCACATGTTTTTAATGACTTATTCGTTTGTGATGAGTTATATGCCACATGGAGCTTTGTGATGCACCTTTTGTATGCAACAAAATTTACATGTCTACAAAAAGACCTCGAGAAAGCAAATCGTTGAAAAGAAAACCAATTTGAGGGTTCTTGTTTGGTTCTTACACTAAAAAGAGTTTTTGGACTTAACTGAATCAAATAGCAATTAGTTTGAGAATTATAGAATATTAGGTTTATCACAAATGATCCCTGAAATTAACCTACCTCATCAACATGGTCCCTGAAATTGAAAATAAATTAATGTCATCCTTGAATATGGGTTCCGCAAATCAATGTAGTCCTTCTGCTAGAATTCCATCAAATAATCTGTTAGTGTGCTAATGTGGCACATGTATGAATTCATATATCCAATTAAAATGAGCCATGTGGATTAGGTTTTATTTTTTAAATAGAAATGAGTTTTTTTTTTCAAAGCTAAAAAAGAAAGAACAAGAAGCCACATCCACCCCAACCACTCAAAGCTGCCATTCCCATCCCTCCCCAGCCACCCCAACCCACTTAAAGCTACCAAACTCCACCACAACGTGACGACTTCTCTCTCCCTCTTTCACGCCTTCCCCCTTCTATCTTTCTCCCCCTCCCCGATCGAACCTCCCCCTCCCCGATCGAACCTCCCCATTTGCTCACACCCATCTTCCCTTCCATGGCGCCTCACCTTCTTCCACGACCCCCCACTCGCAATTTCCAATTTTGAATCTTTTGATATTCAAGATTTTTTTTTTTTGTTTAGACATCACCAATAATCCCATAGCTATAGAGATACCACAATTTTCTGTAATCTTCATAACAAAATGAGATATCAATAAGATTCATAACAAAAGGAGATTAAAATTTTAATCACATGCTGGCATCACCCTCTTGTTCCATTGACCATGGTCAAAACCGGGAGAATATGAGACTAAGTCTGAGGGAGAATCAATTGTTCAATTAGAGCAGTTCCACCGTGGGAAAGGCCCCTAGGGCTATCCACTATTTAATCAACCTAGTGAACAGTAATTGCCCTTAATGAACAATAATTGTCTTTTGCATCTCCACCTTACACTTGAATAGCCCTGGCAATAGGTAAATAAAATAATAGTATTTTTTGCAACTTGCTTGGAATTTCCTATACACTCTCCACTCCCTCATGTCACTACCTCTCTTTCCACTCATCTTTCTCACTTCTCTCCATTTTTCTGAAGTTCCTCTCTTCTCTCTCTCTATCTCTCTAAGCTCTCGACACTCTCACTCTCTCTAGAGCTCCGAGAGCTCTCACCCACTTTCCTCTTCGAAAATTAAACAAATCAAACTCCAAAATCATGAAACCTTAATCTCTGGGACTAAAGGATCCTAGCTATACCGTTGCATGCGTCATCAGACCATCACGGTGTAAACCACCATTGAAGCCGAGAGCTTCAAGATCTGAAACTTGAACCCAGGTGAGGTTCTCTATACAAATCTTGTTTCGTTATGTCTTAATGTTGATTGGGACAAGATTTGTGGTATTTTTCTAGTTTGAAACCAGATGTTTAACCCCCTACAATTTCTCTAAAACCTTGCCCATTTTTTGGTCACCTCCTCGGAGTAAACTCCGGCAAGTTTGTGGGTTCTGGAGCTCTTGCTCAGTTTGAATCCATTCCAAGTACTTAAATGCCTCTTTGCATGTGAAAATTAGTTGGAAATTACTAAGGTTTGGCATGCTTGCATACTGTTTTTCCCCATTTCCAGAATCCGGCGAAGAAACCCAGCCCTTGCAGGCCATTTTCCGGCCATAAAAAAGTGGCTAACGTCTGGGCGACGTCAGCCTTGCGTCACGTTGCCTTCGAGCACTTAGGTTGGCAACTCGTGCCGGGCCTCTCCCTCAGGCCTGCTCGGGCTCCCTCACCAGCACACGCTGGGCTTGCTTGCTTGGGATCTCTGCCACTGTTCGCGGGCCTGTCCCTCGGGCTCCAGCACACGTTGAAGCTGCTCTTACAATCCAAAAGATCAAAAGCAGTGGAAGGAACCAGAGAGTCGAGAGATCCTAAAAGCCAGAACAACAAAACTTTTGTTTATTTATTTCTATTTACTCAGGTTTATTGTTTTCAGAATTTTGATCATTCTTAAAAATAATAACTTGATATAATCCACATGTTGCTATTTAATAGGGTACAAGGGTCTATATATGTGCCACATCAACACACTAACATATTATTTGATGGAATACTAACAGAAGTACTACATTGATTTGCAGCACCAATATTTAGGGACGACATTAATCGATTTTCAATTTCAGGGACCATTTTAATGGGATGGGTCAATTCCAATGACCATTTGTTAAATCTCATGATATGACAATACATTATAGTTCAAATCAAATACTACTAACAGTAAGATTGACCTCATTTGATTTGTTTGAACACCAGATGACGCACTTAACTATTGTAGTGCAAATTAATTTTTAAAAATATTTATGGAAATGAAATCAAGTTCTTGGGAAATTATTTTATTTTTTTTTGTCAAAAAGAGAAAAATTTATTAAAGCTGAATGGCAAAGAAATCTAGTAAGCAAAAGAAATAAAAGGAAAAAACAGCCTCCAAACATGACGTGGCCGGGGTTGGTGTTTTTACCAAAAACCAAACTTATTGGGACTTGGATTGTCTGCCCTCCTAGTTGTGGTGCCCTTCCATGCCCTCCTATTTTGTGCGGTCACGGTTAAGCCACGTTAATATTTTATATTATTTTTTTAATGAGATAATAGGATAAAAAATAATTAAAATATAAAATATTAACGTGGTTTAACCGTGATCGCACAAAATAGGAGGGCATGAAAGGGCACCACAACTAGGAGGGCAGACAATCCAAGTCCAACTTATTGGAGAAAATTGACCAAAAAACGAAAACTTATCGGAGAAAAGTCCAATCCCGAAACACACTCCCCCACTCTCGCTCCCTACACGCTTTCCCAATCTTCCCCCACTTTCCCCGCACGATAAACCAGCGCGTGAAAATACCCGCCTGTCTCAAACCGCAACGCTCCCAGTCCCTGATTCTGAGGGCTGATCTCACTCCCTCTTTCTCTCTCTCACTCGGATCTCAATCTCACTCTCTCTCCTCCCACCCACCAAACCCACCCACCCCCACACCCAGCTATATATAAATTACACCCAGCAACGTATACACTTGACACACACCTATACAGACAATAACACCACCGTCGCCGCCACCTCTAGCATCACCGCCGGCCCGACCCGACTATGGCCACATCAGCGTTCCAAATCCGCTCCCCATTTTCCCGAAACCCCGCCCTCTCTTTCTCCTCCAAGCCCTCCCTCTCCGCTTTCTCAGTAACTCCCGCCTCGCGCCGCCGGGCTCCTCCGCGGCTGGTCGTGGTGCTGTCTGCTGCGAACCTCGATGCCAAGCCCACCGTCCTCGTCTCAGAGAAGCTCGGAGAACCCGGAATCAACCTCCTCAAGCAGTTCGCTAATGTCGACTGCTCCTACAATCTCAGCCCCGAGGAGCTCTGCACCAAGATCTCGCTCTGCGACGCGTTGATCGTGCGTAGCGGGACCAAGGTCACCCGCGAGGTGTTCGAGTCCTCCGGCGGGAGGTTGAAGGTTGTGGGAAGAGCTGGCGTCGGCATCGACAACGTGGATCTGGCTGCGGCGACTGAGTTCGGGTGCTTGGTGGTGAACGCCCCCACGGCCAACACCGTTGCGGCCGCCGAGCACGGGATTGCTCTCTTGACAGCCATGGCTCGCAACGTCGCTCAGGCCGACGCGTCTGTGAAAGCCGGTGAGTAATTGCAATCATTCCTCTGTTTCGGGAAATGAAAGTTCGTTGAGGTATTTCGTCGAACAGTTGTGATTCAATTTCGTTGTGTTGCAGGGAAATGGGAGAGGAACAAGTATGTAGGTGTTTCCCTTGTTGGGAAGACCTTAGCCGTGATGGGGTTCGGGAAAGTTGGATCTGAAGTGGCTCGGCGTGCCAAGGGGCTCGGTATGCACGTGATTTCCCACGACCCGTACGCCCCGGCGGATCGTGCTCGTGCCATTGGTGTGGAGCTTGTGAGCTTCGATGAGGCTTTGGCCACCGCCGATTTCATATCTTTGCACATGCCTCTCACTCCAGCCACCAACAAGGTTCTAAATGATGACACTTTTGCTAAGATGAAGAAGGGAGTTCGAATCGTGAACGTCGCTCGTGGTGGTGTCATTGATGAGGATGCACTCCTCAGGGCGCTCGATGCCGGAATTGTTGCTCAGGTTTGGTTCTTACCCTTTACATATTCAAATGCCATATGCATTTCAATATTGTGCAGGAAAGTTGGAAAAGTCATTTATTTTTTTCGTTTGTAGGCTGCTCTTGATGTGTTCACGGTGGAGCCACCGCCACAGGGCAACAAGTTGGTGTTGCATGAGAGAGTTACTGCTACTCCTCACCTTGGTGCCAGTACCATGGAAGCACAGGTAGCCTTTGCTGGTTTGCATCTATATCTTAATGCCTAGTTTTTGTTTCACCTGGTATCTTATGATTTTTTAATTTGATGTACAGGAAGGTGTGGCCGTTGAAATTGCTGAAGCTGTCGTCGGAGCCTTGAAAGGGGAGCTTGCCGCCACTGCAGTCAATGCACCAATGGTTCCCGCTGAGGTATCATCTCAATTGCCCAATATTATGTCTCTTGCATTTCGAGTGGTTTGTCTTGTGCGTTTCCCTGCAGGGTTCTAAGAAGTCTCTGGGTAGTTTATTTACTGTCTGCTCCCAAAATGTTACAATTGAATTGATTAATGGAAATGTGGTTCTTGATCTGCAGAGCTACTTGTTATGTTTCTGAGTATGAATTTTTCAAGATTCACATCCGTAATCTAAAACTTTTGTATTGCGTTAGTGTATGGCAAAAAATGGGATGTGGGGATGCGCTTTCGATACCCAGTACTTAAAACTTCAATTGTTATTCTTACCGATGTAATATTTAGATTAAATTCTTCAGTCTCTTGCAACAATTTACAATTTCTCTTGCCATTCTTGATTGTAGGTTTTGACAGAACTGAAGCCTTATGTTGTGCTTGCTGAGAAGCTTGGAAGACTGGCTGTCCAGTTAGTGGCAGGAGGTAGCGGTGTGAAAAATGTCAAGGTCTCATATGCGTCAGCTAGGGCTCCTGATGACCTTGACACTAGGCTGCTCCGAGCCATGATTACCAAGGGTCTCATTGAGCCCATATCCAGCGTTTTCGTGAATCTGGTTAATGCAGATTTCACTGCTAAACAGAGAGGACTCAGGATAACAGAAGAGCGAACAATGCTTGATGGTTCGCCCGAAAGTCCACTTGATTCCATCCAAGTGCAGATTGCCAACGTGGAATCCAAATTTGCCAGTGCGATATCAGAGAGCGGAGAGATCACGGTGGAGGGTCGGGTTAAGGATGGGGTCCCTCACTTGACAAAGGTTGGATCATTCGAAGTTGATGTGAGTTTGGAAGGTAGCATAATCCTCTGCAGACAGGTTGATCAGCCGGGTATGATAGGACTGGTCGGAAGCATTTTAGGAGAGGAGAATGTGAATGTCAGTTTCATGAGCGTTGGAAGGATTGCCCCGCGAAAGCAGGCTGTGATGGCAATTGGAGTGGATGAACAACCCAGCAAGCAGTCTTTGAAAAGGATTGGGGATGTTCCAGCCATTGAAGAGTTTGTTTTCCTCAAGTTGTAGACTCACTCTGCCTGCCTTATGTTTTGCTTCACTTTTGGTGGCATTGCTACATGTTACCTGCCCGATTTTGGAAATCCGTATGATTTTGTGGTAGATTTAGGTGAGAAGGATGAATAATTCGGTTTGCAACAACAAGGATGTACTTTATTTTAGCTTTTATTGTCCCCAAATTTCTAGTTCCATTTTGGTTTGCCCTATTGAGATGAAATCACCATGCTGTGTGCTCTGTTTTCTTTGGAATGCTATAAATTGTTCTGCAGTTTCAAAAGTGAATTATAATTTACTGTATGAATTGCTTTCATCACAATAAGAGAATGTGTCCTTTCCCCTGCTGGAACTAAAAGCGCTTCTGCATTTCTTAAAAGCACTTACATTTGTCGATGAACTCATCGTCGCACGGATCTTATTTCCATAACTTGTGAAACTTTCTATATATTACAATATATGCGCCAGAATCATTTTTCCAGCATTCATTCGATGCCAGAGATTCCAAAGCTTGAACTCTTTAATTCATGAACCAGAAATGAAAGGAACCTGAGCTACTGTCGTCGGTAGGGAGATGTGGAGGTTTTGAACTGCTAAATAGGCAGCGAAACCAGCGGCATAACCAGCAAGAGCAAAACCACTCACCTGCACAATGCACGAAGGACAGTGAGTTTTTTCATCAACACCCAAGGGAAGACTAAACCTGAAAGATGATACCGTAAACAGTTTTCGAAAACAGTTGATACCTTCCGCAAGTACCAGAAGAAGTCCATCTTTTCCATCCCCATAAAAGCGACTCCAGCTGCAGAACCAATAACTAGCATGGATCCACCAGTACTAGCACAATATGCAACCAGCTGCCAAAACTCAGAATCCTGGGGAAAGGTAGTGAGATCGTACATCCCCATAGTTGCGGCAACCAGTGGAACATTGTCTACAATCGCTGATCAACTCCTATTGAACTTGCAATCAGCTCAATATTGGGAATGTGGGCATCCAGGTAATTTGCTATTTCTCCAAGAATTCCTGCCGCCTCCAGGCTAGAGTACAAGAAAAGTTAAAATGCAGAAAGTGAGACTTATAACTCTCGAAGCCACTTTTTACAAGCAGCGGATAACTTCTGCGTAGCCAAGGAAAAGAAGTTTACGATTCACCTGCGAACAGACAATAGGATGCCAAGGAAGAAGAGTGCTCCTTGAGTGTCAATCCGGGACAAGGCCTGCGGTACTTTTAACCTGTGTCTTTCCGATTCACCGTAATGAATAGCATCAGTCAGAATCCAAAGTACTCCAAGTCCCAGCAACATACCCATGTGCGGAGGCAAACCAGTTAGGGCCTTGAACACTGGAACAAAAACCAAAGCTCCAATGCCTACAGAGAAAACAAGCTGTCCCCGAGGTGCCATCTCCTCAGATGCCATAACATCGGACGTGTCTGGTCCTTCCCCACTTACTCCACTGAATGGAAGAAAAAACAGATCATATCATTCATCTATGATTTACCGAGTTTAATACTAACTTTCATGTCTCAATTCCGTGTCTTTGGTTTGAAAATGAAAAACAAATACCTAGTCAGGGACATAAGCGCCAGTGGAACAGCAAGACAGACGGCCGAAGGTATAAACAAGGTCTGCAAGTAAGAAATACATATTCATTTTATGTCAGAATATTGAAAAAATATTATTCCCTTTGAGGATGATATTTTACGTAGACAAAGTGTCGAATATCTAGACATCCAACTTGGCAGATATGACCAGAAACTCTAAATGGAAAGATCAATTTCACGTTTTTACAAAACTTTTTCACATACCTCTAAAGCAATCGTGAGGCGTGGACGAGGCGTCCAAGCAATAGCCCGGCCTAGGCGTGAGGCAAAGCCTCAAGGAACCTAAATTTTTTAATATATACACTGATCGTACACATATATTATATTAAAAAAAAGATTATTAATCAATAATCATTTTGAGCACGCGCACGCGCGCACACACACACACATATATATATATATATAATAGAGGATGAAAAGCACAATGAGCACACAAATAACAATGCATGTTGACAGCACACACATCCATTATATAAAAAAATATAAAATTCAGAAAAAAAAGGCAGAGAGACGATAGTGCAAGCTAGAGGTATAAGGCAGTTAAAACCTACCCAAAATTTGCGTTTGGGATTAAAAAAAAAAAATTAAATAAAAAATAACACCGCTGAGGTGCACTTAGGCGGCTCCGGTGACGCTTTCCTCCCACTCCCTCAAAACAGAGGTAGCAACTCTCATGCCCAGCCTCAGAGGACACCTAGGCGCACCTTGAGGCGAGCCTTTTAAAACATACAGAAGATCGATGGAAGATAAAAAACCAATAGATCTATCATCCAATTGCAACAGATTTGCAGTTCAACCTTTCCATATTCAGGATAGAACTAACATACATCATATAGCATAAATCCCTAATCAACAGATAATAGGACAATGCGAAAAAAAGAAGTAAATAAAAAGAAGTTATTTGGAACGAAGAAAAGGACCTTCATTATCTCCAATGTGGATATCTGACCATGTATCCACAGCATAGTAGTGGTAACATCACCAATAGGAGTCCATGCACCACCGGCATTTGCTGCTATGACAACAACAGCTCCTAAGAGCCTGTCAATAAAATACAATTCAGTAAACCAGGCAGAAAATCACGCATCTATTTGAGCTCCATTACTGTACAGAAAATATAGTACAACTTCATAAATGACCGAATCGGCTAGGAACTATGAACATGCTAAAGTGGTGCTTAAAGAAACAATATTATGAGTACCACAAAAAGTTCCCTCTAAATGTGCAATCTTCCTTAGTTGTTTCAGAGATTTTAAAAAAGATTCTTACATACAAAAGATATATAGTAGATGGTGAACATACTTGCGAAATTCTGACTGAGGAACTAATTTTCGCAATAAAGAAACCATGAAAATGGTAGACGTCAAGTTGTCAAGAATTGCACTAAGGAGAAAAGTGACAAAACCCACCTGAAAAAATTTCAACAATAACTTGTTATTGCTTGATACTTGATACATAAAGTAATGTAAGCAGTAAAAGAACAAGCTTGTCACAAAAAAGTTTAATTTCTATTGAACTCTCTTATCTGTTTGAATTTTAGAGGACAAAAAAATCTATACCACAGAAAATACAGTGAAATATGGTATGTTCCAAGAAGTTGATTGAATATTCCAAATGTGCAGTAGAAAGGATTAATCGCATGACAGCAGAAGCAAAGAACTCACCACCCAAAGAAGCGTCCTTGGCGTTCGAGTGGTTATATTGTCAGTAACCAGCTTAAATCGTTGATGTGAATCAACTATCTCGACAATGGTCATTGCACCAAGCAAGAAAAACACTATTTCACTGGCTTCAGCAAATGCATGTTGTAACTCTGAAACAGCTATATCTGTTGAAGGAGCCTACAGAAGTATCAAAATTAGGTTTGGGAGAAGGAACTGTGTACAAGATATTGCAAACCCGGTTGCAGTTTCAAGTAGTAAATATAAATCTTACCCCAATACTTCTTACTGCCCACAAGCTCACAGCCATTAACAGACCTACTCCACTTTTGTTGAAGGCCAGCGATTCTTCAAAAATGATGCCCACATATCCTATTCCGAACAGCAATGCCATGGCAACATCCTGTATCATGAGTTTGTCTTATCAACTTAGTGTACAATTATATGCTTAAGAAGCACTTATGATATCATGGGAAAGGCACCTTTAAGCAATGACGCTGCAAATAAAATGTTACCTGATTGGCAGCAACCCAGGAGTGGTAAATTGCCACTGCCCCTGTTCCAGCTGCTGCAAATACTGCAATGGCTTTCAGCAAATAAGTCTTCGGCCGGTACCTGGCCTTAAATTCTTCCGAGCTTGTTTCGTCAACCGAACATATATGATAACATGATCCAGAACTTGGGTTCAACTCCTGATAATATGCTAAACGGTGATTCAAAACTTTCGAGTTTCGACAATTTAGTTTCCAAACAGCAACTAATAGGCAATCCAAGAGAAACAGGCAATCCAAGAGAAACCCATGTCTTGTACTATTAGGCAATTCCATTCCCAATCTTGAGGGCAGCCATTAGAGCTGCCTATCAGCGAGCTAGGGCTGCTGAAGAAGCAGATGAAGGGGATGCCGGTAGTAGTCTGCATTGGTTCTTGTTTGTGAGTGTTTGGCCAGTTGCATGGAAATTGAAAAGGATTTACAGAGGTGTGGAGGGAGTGGAAATGGGAGTGGAAGTAGTGTTTCTTGGTGGGTTAGTCATATTATTATTACCGGAAAGTAGTATTTCTGGGCCGTCGCTCTCATCCAACGGTCGACATAAAAAAATAATTTTTCGTATTTTTATTGATTCTTCATATTCCATTTTTATAATTTCTCTTAATATTTATCCATGTTTTTATTGGCTAAAATACTATTGGAGAGAAAAGAAATTGTTAGTCAACATTTATTATTTCAAGATGTGGGTTTACCATGTGTAAAGGAAAAATACGGGTCTTCTCTCCGCCGTGAGAGTGCTTATCTCCTCCGTGAGTATCTTCTCTCCACTATGAGAGTGCTTATCCCCTCCGTGTGAGTGGCGTGGAGCTTCGTCCGCCAGATGGAATTACAGAGAACAACAGAGTGAGGTGCAGAATGGGAAGTAAACGCAAAAGGAATATCAATAAATACCCCCAACAGGAACATAGCAGAAGGGAGGGACTTAATAACCCACAACCGCCCAACTTCTCAGAGGTAAATTTACTTTACTCAACTAACAGGAATATGGGCATTATTGGTATATGAGAAGTGTGTGGTAAGAAGAAGACAAAAAAGGAAATTGAGCAAAGCTCCTGGGAAACTTTACACTAAATCCACTGGGTAAGAAGAAGACAAGAAAGGAAACCGAGCAACGCTCCTGGGAAACTTTACACTAAATCCACTGGTATACGTAGGACAATTTCCATATCCTTCTGTTTTGTGTGGTCATGGTTAAGCCACATTAATATTTTATATTATTTTTTTTTATAAAGATAATAAGACAAAAATAAATAGTAATATAAAATGTTGACGTGACATAACCGTGACCACACAAACAGGAGGGCATGGAAGGACATGGAAAAAGGAAGAGCAGACAATCCTTGTCCGTATACGCTGTTGGGAAAGGCAGTAGTGTTGGAACCCACACGAAGAGACAGATGACTGTTGCTGAGGTGGAGGAATTGGTGGTTCACCTTGAGAGGACTGATGAGTCCATTTTATACTATATATTATTCCCTATTCTTGATATATTTTGATTATTATTTTGGTGAGATTTTGATGCTTTGCAATGTATTTTTAATGTAGGACATGCAAACTTGTTTTGAGCATAAAGTAGTCAAATGGTGGGATTTTTGAGTGATTTCAATTGAAGCAGGTTCGTGGATCTGTCAAGAAGATTGTATCAAAATTTCATAATTTTATCTCGAAGCATATGATCGTGAAGAATTAATTTATGCCCAGCGCGCGGTGTTGACAGATTGGGCTACATAGCTTATTTGCGACTTTTGAGCTAAAAGATGATGGATTTTGGATTTGGGTTCCTCTTGGAACTTGAAGAGGATGTCCTAATCCTTAATTCAAGTCGTTTTGGGCTTGTTTTAGAGCCCTAGAAGTCCAAAAACGTGGTTGATTTGTGGCCGGGCAGATTTCCCATATTTGATTAGGATTATGTTTCATAATTTATTTTAATTTATTTGGTTTCCTAGTATTATTCTAAGACCTTTTCTAGGTAGGGTTTTAATTTGAAGTAGTATAAATCAAGATATTTAGCCATTAGGGTTGGGGGGACACAACATTAGGAGAGATGCATTATTTTGGAGAACTTCAAACTTTTTACCTTCAAGGTGTTTTTAATCAATTTTCTATTTAATGATATTTTCTTTAGTTTTTATTATGATTGTTCGTAACTAGTTTTTTTGCTAGGGCGAAGCCATAAGCCTTAGCCTGAATATGTGATTTTATTAATTTGCTTATGAATGGATGCATGCTTGCTTTGAATTATTAATCACTGTGATTAAATTATCTAATTGTCTTAGTGATTGGCGACCATTAGGGTTTTTAGACAAGTAATTTGATGCAATTATTATTGGAATATCACCCTAAAATTGAGGAGGGCTTCTTAAGATTAGTAATTGTAAGTTCACTTAAGGCGAACATCACGCTCTTAAGGGTTGCATGATTTTTCAAAGGGTTTTCACAAAGCTTAATGAGTCTTGTATGTTTATATTTGATATGAACATCACAAACAGATTGCATGTTAGATATACGTTTTCGATTGAACATCACGAGGAAAATATGTATTAGGAAAGCCTAACCTTTAAAGCATGTATGTAGAAATTCATAAGTAATTGGTAAAATTGCATAGAATTGTTAATGGTGACGGTATAACCCTAGTGTTTAAATTATTTTCCAAAACTTTTGTCTTTTGCTTTCTTTACTTTGCCAATTATTTAATTGTTTTTATTTAAATTCGTTTTTGTTATTTTAAATTCCAAAATCAACATTTTCGAAACTTTGTTCTAAATAATTAAATAAGAATTAGTTTAAATACAAATTATTCATTCAATTTCTGTGGAAAACGATCTTGCTTGAGCTGCTATACTACGACAACCTTGTACTCTTGCAAGTATTTTGTGTGTTTTTATCCCTACCTTTGCAGGTGGTAAAATCCCTATCAAGAAATTGGCGCCGTTGCCGGGGATTGTTTCAAATAATTTGTGTTTATCATATTCTTAGTTAATTATTTTTGTATATATCTTTTTACTTGTTGATTTTATTTCTATTTTTGTAGGTTTTGTTTTGTTGGTTTTAAGAACAGTTGAGTGATGGGCTGAAATCTACAACCAACAGGAGGGTTGCCTTCATGGAATTATATCAATATGAGGAACTCTCAAAGGCCTAGGTGCGATCCATACTCAAAATTTTACAACCCAAGGTGGACAGAGCAGCCTAGTTCTATGTGGATGGGTAATCAAGAGCCCTTTGAATTGCATAGATGACAAACTTGCTGAATTGGCAGAGTGTGTCAAGTAATTTGTTAATAGCAAGACGAATACCAAACCATTAACAAAGATAATTGAAGAGCAAGATGAGCAACTTGCGTATCAATTCACAGAAAACAAGAACGATTCATATTCAAACTCTTACACTCAGTGGATAGAGCATCCTGCTTTGTGGGTAAGCAATCAACAGGCTTCTCAGCAGCCCTATGTGCCACAAAAACTTTCTTTGGAGAACCAGATTGCTAAGTTGGAGGAGTCCACTAGGTTGTTTATGGAGAGTACCCCAAAGTTGCAGAAAATAAAATCAATCAACAATCTGGAGCAGCAAATTGGGTAGCTCGCATACCAATTAGCAGAACAAGAAAACGACTCCGATTCAAATTTTCCTACTCAACCAATTGCTAACTAGCAAGTTTCAGAAGAGTGCTATGTTGGTCAAAGTTTGAGATGGGAAAAAAAACCAACGATAGGATGGAGGAATCTGCATTAGAAGTGCCACCAGCCAGTGACACATGCCCAAAGGAGGAAACAGCGCCAGCTAACCCTAAACTTTTCCCTGAACCTGTTATTCCACAAGTTATTGAGCCACCTATGCCTTTTTCCTAAAGGCTGCCACAGACCACAATAGATCAGCACACTCAAGATTCTATGCAGACACATGCAAAAGTGCACGTTAATCTGCCGTTACGGGATGCAACTGAGAAAGCTCCAAAGCAATCACTAAATTCCAATTTATATGAGGCTCCAAGGCAACCCGCTAAGTAGCAGGAATGCATTAATACTCAAACAGATTGTGATACAGGGCAAATGGGTGGTGATGAGAAAATTTTAAATGCTGTACTGGACAGTACACCAACACAGCCGATCATATTTAGAGAAATTTGGGGAAGTCCTACAAGCAAGCTAAGATCTACATGGGAAAGAAGAAAAAGCTTAATGGCAGCCGCATTCTTCGTCAACAAATTCTACTAGTGCAAAGGTTGTGGGTGTTAAATATAAGGTTCAAGTCAATTCAACAGAGACATAAGCCTCTCTGGAACGGACCCAATTTGATTACAAAGATTCATTCACATAGAAGGGCAGATTTGACAGCTTCAACTTCTAAATTTCAATGCATAATTGATAAACATCAACACATTTCATACCTACTGTTGCTTTATAACGCTGCTAAAGAGTGGTTAATTCTAAAGGAACAAGTGACGTGATCACCAATTTCCTTCCGTTCTGTCTAGCTATAGACATTAACTAAAGCGCTAGTTGGGAGGCAACCCAATTTTTCTAACTCTCTTTTATTTTATTTTCGTTTATTTGGTTTCTTGCCTTTATTTTTTTATATAAAAAAAATAATAAGAAAATTGGAAAAAAATATTTGCACTTTTTTAGTTCTTGTCTAATTAGTTTTTTTTTAGTTTTTATTTTTATTTTTGGCCTTTGCAGATTACTTTAGGAGTTGATTTGGTCCTAAATTCCACTGAACGAAATCAAGGCAGCATTGATGCATTCACATCCACAACATTCATCAGAGATTTCATTATTAGTAGTAAAGTGCAGAAATTACACGAATGCAGAAAAGAACGAGGCAGAGTTTAAGAATGCTCACAATACTGGCGATTTGCAAGGCCTCAATGCTAATTGGATCCCTTTTACTCTCTTTCTCACATTTCATTACAAAAAAATTTATTTTACAGACCAAGTTTGGGGGTGGGATCCAAGTAGCACAGCGGTGAGACCGTTGTTCATGACCAAGTTCAGATGCAGATTCATGCGAAAATTTGGTTCAATATTCCTCATATGGCAAACATGCAAAGCACAGACAGAAACCAAGCACATGAGCATAGTGGGCAAATCAAGAGATACATGGATGCATGCATGTAATAGCACAAAGAATAAGACATGATGAATTTGTAGAGCTCTGCATGCATGACGAACAAGCCAACACACTGAGACCACATAGTTGCAGGGATATAGAAGCATACCTTTTCAATGCGGATCCGTGAGTCTCAGTTTCTCCATGGTCTGTATTTCTTCCGCATTTGGGATCCGTGCTAGGTGGTTACATCTCCTTCTCTCTGTCATCTTCGTTGTTTCCGATCAAACACTACAACACAGGAAACACACATGCATTAGGCAATTTTCATTCATTTTTCCCTAATCTAAGCATATGAGACAAAATGGGGATAAAAAAATACCTGTGAGTGTGTCAGACTCAGAGAAGGATGCGATTTGCTGTTTCATCTTCGTAGGCTGAGGGTTTTGTTGCTCGAGGGAACTGGATTTTTGAGACATGGAGGCATCAAGAAGATAAACGAGGACATCGCAGAGGAGTGGTGACTGAACTCGAATGATTTTGGTTTGGACAGGTTCTGAAACGAAGGCCTTCATGGCGCTGGGCTCGAGGTCAGTGAGAACTGAAGATAGCTAAAAGACTCCCCTCTTATTCCCATCCCCTTCCCTCCCCTACTCTCACACTTTGTTTTTTGTCTTATTGTCTCTATAAAAAAGTCAATATAAGATGTTGACGTGACTTAACCGTAATCATTCAAGTGGGAGGGGAGAGAAGGGGAGAGATATTAAGAGGGGATAGAATCCTCCTCCTTGTTAGATGAGCATCTAAAATGCTAAATGGAGCTTATATAGGGGTGTTCTACACCTAATGCCCTAAAGCCCTTGTGGTTTGGGAGTCATTGACCTAAAGCTCGTTACATATGTTGGATAGAAAGCTTAATGGAACTGACATTGCACGACCACGGCTATTATTGAAAGAAAATGTGTGAAAAAAGAAGTTCAAAAATACAAAAAAAAGAAGAAGAAGTTAATATGTGTAAAGTATTAAATAAAAAAAGACGAGTGGTAAGGGTTTTAGTCGAGTCTATTTCTTGGTAGGAATTTTACCATTTGCAAAGGTAGGGATAAAAACACACAAAGTATTTGCAAGAGTACAAGGTTGTCATAGTATAGCAGCTTAAGCAATGTCATTTTCCGCAGGGATTAAATGAATAATTTGTATTTAAACGAATTGTTAGCTAATTATTTAGAACAAAGTTTCGAAAAGGTTGGTTTTGGAATTTAAAATAATAAAAACGAATTTAAATAAAAACAATTAAATAATTGGCAAAGTAAAGAAAGCAAAACACAAAAGTTTTGGAAAACAATTTAAACACTAGGGTTTTGCCGTCACTATTAACAATCCCATGCAATTTTACCAATTACTTATGAATTTCTACATACATGATTTGAAGTAGACCTGTAAACGGGTCGGGTTTATCGGGTTTGGGTAGGGTTCAATCTGATCCGTTAAGTTAACGGGTCACCCGAACCCAACCCGTTAAGCTAGCAGGTCACCCAAACCCGACTTGTTAAACTAACGGGTTACCTGTTTCACCTGTTAACACCCGTTAACAATTATTATTATTATTATTTTTGCATAGAGTTTATTTTTCGTTGTTAAGACTTTACTGAAACTACTAAAACATCCTCAATTAACGGGTCTTAACGGGTCTAACGGGTTGACCCAAAGTGACCCGTTATTTAACGGGTTGTTAACGGGTTTACCTGTTAGCGACCCGACCCGTTAAGCATCCATCTAAATACTAATATTAACGGGTCGGGTCGGGTCTAAAATGCTAGGTCTACTTTGAAGTTTAGGCTTTCCTAATACATATTTTCCTCGTGATGTTCAAGCGAAAATGTATATCTAACATGCAATCTGTCTGTGATGTTCAGATCAAATATAAACATGCAAGACTCATTAAGCTTTGTGAAAACCCTTTGAAAAACCATGCAACCCTTAAGAGCGTGATGTTCGCCTTAAGTGAACTTACAATTACTAATAACAAGAAGCCCTCCTCAATTTCAGGGTGATGCGTTCCAACAGAAATTGCATCAAATTACTTGTCTAAAAACCCTTGTTGATGCACAAAACCGGAGGTCTTGGAATAACCTAAATCCGACTGTGAATCTGTAAGAAATGTAAATAACACAAGGTGTATCGTGATTCACCCTAAGGTTTGGGCTACGTCTACATTGATTATGTATTTATCTGAGAGGTGAGGCTCTGAGAGGGGGTGAAAGGGCCTAGGAATTGGCCCCTTCTAATTGTGAGGGTGATGAGTCATTTTATAGAATAAGGGCTCTTCACTTATTACATATTTGCCCCTTCCTTTATTACATAATTACATGTAAGTCCCCTGAGTATTTGTACGAGATCTAAATACGGAGGCCCTAAATATGGTATAAACAGTAGTCCCCTAAGTCTTCAGTCAATAGAGTCTTTTGGCTGGAGACTTGAAATTCAGTCCATGTATGGGCCGAAGTAACTAGATGTTGCCTTGAACTAATGCTTGATATGAGGCGGTGCTCAATCTGAAATGATGTTCAACTAGAAGTAGCACATGCTGCGAGACTGCTCGACTCGTGGCTTATGTTGCCTTTGTTGGCTCGGCTTATGGCGTTGAAGGTGAAGGAGTCCCTTTTATAGAATAAGGGCTCGCTCATCAATACATGAATGATGGGCTAGAGTTGATGCTTTCTAATGATGGTGAAGGAGTCCCTTTTATAGAATAAGGGCTCGCTCCTCAATACATAAGTGATGGGTTAGGAGTGATGCTCGCGGTGAGGTGGTTGCTCAGCTGGCGGCGATGCTCTCTAATGATGGTGAGGGAGTCCCTTTTATAGAATAAGGGCTCGCTCCTCAATACATGAATAATGGGCTAGAGTTGATGTTCGCAGCAAGACGGTTGCTCAATAGGCGGCGATGCTCTCTAATGATGGTGAGGGAGTCCCTTTTATAAAAATAAGGGCTCGCTCCTCAATACATGAATAATGGGCTAGAGTTGATGCTCTCTAATGATGGTGAGGGAGTCATTTTTATAGAATAAGGGCTTGCTCCTCAGTACATAAATAATGGGCTAAGTCCCCCAAGTATTTTTCATGAGGCCCAGTTGAGGCCCAATATATGGTACATAATGTAGTCCCTCAAGTCTTCAGTCAATAGAGTCTGTTGGCTGAAGACTTCAAATTGAATCCATGAATGGGCCGAAGTGGCAGTTGTTCGGAGGCGGTATGTGTATACCCTGCATTGAAGCTTTGTAGGTGAAACTCTGCAAGTGAAGCTTTGAAGCTGGAGCTCTGTAAATGAAGCTTTTGAAGCTAGAGCTTTTGTAAATGTAGCTTTTGAAGCTAGAGCTCTGTAAATGAAGCTTTTGAAGCTAGAGCTTTTGTAAATGAAGCTTTTGAAGTTAGAGCTCTGTAAATGAAGCTTTTGAAGCTAGAGCTTTTGTAAATGAATCTTTTGAAGCTGATTGACATGAGTGATGCTCATGAATGTTTATGTTGATTGATATGAGTGATGCTCATGGATGTTGACATGAGTGATGCTCATGGATGTTGACATGAATGATGGTCATAAATGTTTATGTATGATTATCATGAGTGATGCTCATGAATGTTTATGTATGAATGACATGAGTAATGCTCATGTATAATTTGGAGTACTGGGCGTACTTTTGATCACCTGGTTGGTGGCATGAAGGAGAGTACGGTTTGTACATTTCATCACCTGGTTGGTGGCATGAATGGCTTGTTGCCAAATGATATTAGAATACGGGTTGTACATTTCATCACCTGGTTGGTGGCATGAATGGCTAGTTGCCAAATGATATTAAAGTACGGGTTATACATTTCATCACCTGGTTGGTGGTAATAGCGGCAGGTTGCCAAATAATTTTGGAAGTACTGGGCGTACTTTTGATCACCTGGTTGGTGATGTTAGAGGGCCTGACTCTTTTGGGCATATGGGCCTTCGCCCTTTACATGACATTCTAGCCCATTACTTTGGGCTTGTCGTTTTATTTTATTTTATTTTTATCTTATTTTATTTTATTTTTTATTATTACCTTCTGATGGGATTTATACAGATGTCTCCGAAAAAAAATAAAATAAATCACATCATACGAAAACAAGAAAAGTAGATCACATCATTTTGGTGAGGTGTTTATTCCTTGCTTTTGCTTTCTCTTTTGCTTTCTCTTTTCTTTTCTGCTTTTCTTGATCTTCTTTTCATTTTTCTGCTGCACTTAATGGGCAGCCATGTTTTCTGAGCACATGACTGCACATCATTATGTTCCTCTTGCGCAGTTCCAGACTTCAAATCATTATGTTCCTCATTGAATCGGGGACTGATAACCCCACACCTGTTCAGCCTTTCTTTTCTTTTTTGTTAGATCAGCGCGACAAAACATGTTAGCACATGCAAAAAGTTATTCCCTTTGGTGGACGAACCCTCAATTTCTGAAAACGTTCCTGGTGGGTCATGGGTAAAACAAACACACCTGGTGGGTCATGGGCAAAGCATGCTAGTTCTTGAATCTGCTTCTCTAGCCCTCCGATTCCACCGCACCTTTCTCACTCAGTCTCTTTTTCTTTTCACTTTGGGTTGTCTGCACCAAAACAGAGCCTTTGGGATTGAGGGTAAATTCCACATTCACCGCAGGAGGAATTAACACAAGAACCGGGAAGAATTTTAGGCAATTCGAGCTCTTCCCTTGATTTCAAACCGGAAGGATTGGGCCAGCCCGGACCCCAACAAACAATTGAAGAATTCCTGGTGGTTAATCCACAAACGAAATCCGACCCAGAAGCAATTACTGCATAGAAAGACTCGTGGAGCTCGCGCACCACCTCATTGTTCCTCACAGCATCCCAAACCGCTATATCAGAGGACAATGTCATCACCATTCTCTGCATAGAAGACTTAGTCTGCAAGAGATGGAAAGCATCATAAACTCTCTCAACACCGTGATACTGCAACATTTTTGAATTATTAGAAAGATAGGCAGAAGGCTCAATCCAATCTAATTCTGACCCAGCTGAAGCGAGTACTGTGTGCTCAGATACGACACCTTAGCACGAACAGGAGGATTTTTTGCCTTAAGTACATGTGCTACAGATCCATCCCTGATAGTAAAAATATCAGAAAGTGATAGAGACTAGGAGGTCGGGCCGTCGTGTTTGAGAAAAACTGGTCCATGCTCAGCCAAATCCAGACCCATTTGATCGTACAGTGTGGACCTCCGCTCCTTGTTTGAAATTAAAGAATTGGAGGCAGAGGTGGACTTGCTTGAGGAGTCGGAGTTTTGGAGAGCCATTTGGAAGAGAGAGTAGAAGATCCCGCGCTCATAAACTCGTTGTCCACCGTCGAGCTCGACTCCGAGCATTCTCCGCCGCCTTGAACCTCCAGCCGCTAAAAGCTGGTTGGAATTCTTACCAGCGGCAGTCGAAAGAAAACGAGATCCCCATTTTCAATCATATCCTCTTTGAAGCTGGTGCATATTTGAGTGTTTGCAGATTCAAAATCGTATGTGATGCCGGTGCATAAGCTGACGGGGGAGCGCATGACGTCCATGGAGATGGAGCAGCGGAAGAGGTTAGGGACGGTGATCCCGCGCTCATATACGTTTTGGAAAATAATTTAAACACTAGGGTTATGCCGTCACCGTTAACAATTCTATGCAATTTTACCAATTACTTATGAATTTCTACATACATGCTTTGAAGGTTAGGCTTTCCTAATACATATTTTCCTCGTGATGTTCAAGCGAAAATGTATATCTAACATGCAATCTGTCTGTGATGTTCAGATCAAATATAAACATGCAAGACTCATTAAGCTTTGTGAAAACCCTTTAAAAAACCATGCAACCCTTAAGAGCGTGATGTTTGCCTTAAGTGAACTTACAATTACTAATAACAAGAAGCCCTCCTCAATTTCAGGGTGATGCGTTCCAATAGAAATTGCATCAAATTACTTGTCTAAAAACCCTAATGGTCGCGAATCACTAAGACAATTAGATAGTTTAATCGCGGTGATTAATAATTCAAAGCAAGCATAAGAAAATTAATAAAATCACATATTCATGCTAAGGCTTATGGCTTTGCCCTAGCAAAAGAACTAGTTACGAATAATCATAATAAAAACTAAAGAAAATATCATTAAATAGAAAAATGATTAAAAACACCTTCAAGGTAAAAAGTTTGAAGTTCTCCAAAAGAATGCATCTCCTCCTAATGTTGTGTCCCCCCAACCCTAATGGCTAAATATCTTGATTTATACTACTTCAAATTAAAACCCTACCTAGAAAGGTCTTAGAATAATACTAGGAAACCAAATAAATTAAAATAAATCAGGAAACATAATCCTAATAAAATATGGGAAATCTGTCCAGCCACAAATCAGTCACATTTTTGGACTTCCAAGGCTCTAAAACAGGCCCAAAATGACTTGAGTTAAATATTAGGACCTCCTCTTCAAGTTCCAAGAAGAGCCCAAATTCAAAATCCATCATCTTCTAGCCCAAAAGTTGCAAATAAGCTCTGTAGCCTAATCTGCCAGCACCGAGCGCTGGGCATAAATTAATTCGCCACGATCAGATCCTTCGAGATAAAATTATGAAATTTTGATACAATATTCTTGACAGATCCAGGAACCTTCCCCAATTGGAATCACTAAAAAATCCCACCGTTTGATTACTTTATGCTCAGAACAAATTCCCATGTCCTACATTAAAAACACATTGTAAAGCATCAAAATCTCACCAAAATAATAATCAAAATATACCAAGAATAGAGAATAATATATAGTATAAAATCGACTCATCAAGGACCATGGATCTGTTAATAATGGAGCAAGGAGTGAAGCTTGTGAGCACTGCTTTGGTCAACAAAACCCTTGATAAATTGGGGGTTAGAAACATTCTGAGATCTTCGTGGAAGGAGTTGGGCTAGGTGGAAGTGAAGTGGGTCAGGGATAACACCTACATTATCACTGTTTAAGACGAAGACACGGCTGCAAGAATTCTAAACCAGCTCCCATGGGCAATAATGAAATAGAACTTCTCTGTAAAAAAATGGCCACATGAGCTAGCACTGGAGGAAGTTCGGACGGAGTTGGTGCCATTTTGGGTCCAAATAAGAGGTGTCCCACTATACCTTAACTCGGTGGAGAATGTTAGAAGGTTGGTTGAAAAAATTGGGGAGGTTGAGGAGATAGAAGATCCAGGAAAAGCCAGAGGGTTCCTCAGGGTGAAAGTAATAATTAACACGGCAAACCCTTTCACTAATAGGTGTTGTCTTCCAAGAAAGAATCACAGTGATACATAGATTGAGTTTTGCTACGAAAGGCTATAAGACTTTTGTTATAGGTGTGGAAGGATTGGACATTCGAACAATAAGTGTTCATTTGAACCAACAAAAGGAGGTGCAGTTAGGTACGGGGATTGGACGAAAGCGTCTCTTATTCGTGAGTATGTGGAGACACCTAAACCCTTGGCGATTACATTGGAAGAAAGATGATGGGCGGGTGGGGTAAGGGTAGGAACCCGGTCTAATCAGCAGCAAAAGGAGGAAAATGCACATGAGAATGACAACTTGGAACGGACCAAGGATAGTGAAACTCAAGAATCGATGGTGGTTATGAAGGAAAAAGGAAAAGGAAAAAGATGGCATAGTAAAAAAGCCAACCGTTACAATTGAAGAAATACAAGAGGAGAATATGAATCTAGGTGGAGAGAGGGTGACAGCTCCCTTGACGGGAACTTACACACAACTTGCAAAGTAGAAGGAGGAGCTAGTTATAGAGGGGACATTTGAGGAGAGCTATACGGGTTGCCATGAGATGGGGAGGGGAAGTAGCTTTAGAAGAGAGATGGATATATAAGAGCAAGAGATGATGCACTCATCACAGAAGAAAGCCAAATGTGAGGAGATTAATAGGAGCACAAAGAAGAGAAAAGAGAGAGCCGCAGAGAAGTTGAGAAGGATGAGCATAAGGGACAGATGCTTGATGATGGAGAGAACAATCTATGCGGAGGAGAGAAACTGCAGGAAATCCTGATAGAGTATCAAGATATGTGGGACTACATGGAGGATATTTCTGCGGTGAGGAAGAAGTCCTTGGTAGAAAAGGAAGCGATAAGTCAATCTCGGGGCGGTGGTGGCTGGCCTTCAACATTCGTACATTTGCCATGATACATCTATTTTGGAACTGCTGTGGTCTTGGTTAGGACGTGGTAGTTCGGGCCTTACATGGGCTCATCAGGAAATATAGGCCCTTTATGATCTTTCTATCGGAAATGAAAATGAATGATCATAGAATCGTAGGTGTGAGGCGGTGTATATGGTATTTGAATGGTTTCAATGTGGATTCGGTAGGGAGAGCAGGTTGCTTGAGTCTATGGTGGGAAGATTCAATCACAGTGGAAGTAATGGAATCCTCGAAACACTTTATTGATGCTAGATGCAGTTTCAGTGACTCCTATGGTGTTTTTCGATTCACAGAAGTTTATGGAACTTCTTACTGGAGAGGGATAATTCAGAAATTTAGCCCAGAAAATATCCTTCGGATATGTGGAGGTGATTTTAATGAATTATTATGGGATTGGGAAAAGTTGGGTGGAGTAAAAGTGAGATACAATAGAACTCGGTACTTAGAGGATTTCATGAGTAAAATGGATGACGAGAAATGGGCAATTGGTAGAAGCTTGACTTGATTGGGGGTTAGTTAACAGACATTGGTAGTCATTATGGCCAAACACCATTGCCACTCATGGCACAGTGCTGGGATCTAACCATTGCCCTATTTTGGTCCAGTGTGAACCGAATGAGGTGAGAAGGAAGAAAATCTTTCGATTTGAGGCTTTCTGGGCCAAGGAAGCTGATTGTGTTGAGGTAGTAAAAAGGAGTTGGGAGGTGAGGTGGAATTGAGATAGTATGGGTATGAATAGCTAGAATCAGAAGATTAACGACTACCGTGATAAGTTGTTAAGATGGAGTAGAGGAAAATTCAAACAAAGGGGTAGACAAATTGAGGAGATGATGGAGAAACTTGGGTCACTTGAAGAGGATTGAGGAGGCAATGCTCACGAGATCGAAATGCTTATGAAAAGGGTGGACCGGTTGTGGAGTCAAGAAGCTTCTGGCGACAAAGGTCAAGAATAAAATGGCTACAAGTGGGGGATGCCAATATTTCATTCTTCTATCAATCCACTATGCAAAGATGAAGGCAGAACAAAGTAGTTTATCTAAAGGATGGTAGCAGGGAATGGGTTGACAACCCACGAGTGGTTCGGAGCATCATTGACATCCATTTAATCAACCTATTTACTTCGATAAGATAGAGGGAGTGGGGTTTAGTTTTGGATTGCATCACCCCCAAAGTCATAGAGGAGATGAATGAGACCCTCACAACGTTGGTTTCGGTGGAGGAAATTAAGGATGTAACTTTAAAGATGGGGGTCTGAAGCCCCCAAGTCCCAATGGTTTTCAGGGTATATTCTACCACTCTTACTGGGATATCATTGTGAAGGATATGAATGAGTTAATTGAAGACTTGATGAATGGTAGACAGAACCCCAACTGCCTGAATGCTACTCATGCGGTGTTGATCCCCAAGGTACAAAACCAGGAAAATGTAAATCAGTTCTGCCATATCCGCTTGTCCAACTACTCATACAAGGTTCTTTCAAAGGTGATGGCAAACTGGCTAAAGCAACTTATGCCAACCTTGATCTCCACAACGCAAAATGCGTTTGTAGCAGGAAGACAAATTCAAGATAACATTGGTATCGCGCACGAGATATTCCACTTTCTCAAGCTGAGGAAAACAAAAAGGAAGTTCAAACTTGGAATCAAGCTGGATATGCATAAAGCTTATGACCGTGTTGAGTGGGATTTCTTAATGACGGTGATGGAAAAAATGGGGTTTGATAATAGATGGAAAAATCTCATTATGAGATGTATATCATCAGTGAATTTGGCCATTCTCCTCAATGGTTAACCTGGCTCTAAATTTGCTCTTTCATGAGGCCTTCGTCAAGGAGACCCTTTGTCCCCTACTTATTTTTATTGGTGAGTGAGGCATTATCATTACTTATGTAGTAGGCAAGTGAGACGAAGAAAATTGAAGGGGTGCAAATGAACCATAATGGTTTGGTCATATCTCATTTATTTTTTGCGGATGATACACTTATTTTTCTAAAGGCGGAGAAAGATAATTGCAAAAATCTTGTTCGAATAATTGATGAGTATTGCTCTGTGTCGGGGCAACAAGTTAACTTATATAAGTCAAATGTGTTCTTCGGAAGAAATGTACCAGTGGTTTTGGCAGATGAGTTAACTGGTATTCTGGGAATGGAAAAGGTGGAAAACCCCGGGGTGTACCTGGGAGTTCCAGCTTCAGGGTCGATCAAAGAAATGTGGGCTGGCTTATGTGACAGGGCATCTATTGGGGAAAATACAAGGTTGGAAGAAGTTTACTATATCAGCTGCATGAAGAGAAGTGTTGATCAAGGTTGTGGCACAAGCTATTCTGGCATATCTGATGAACCTTTTTAAATTCCCCACGACATTCTGTAAGGAGTTAGATGTTATGATAGCTGACTTTTGGTGGGGGCAAACAAAAAGAGAACACCAGAACCATTGAGTATCTAAAGAGAAACTGTGCAGGTTAAAAGCTGATGGAGGGCTTGGGTTAAGAAATTTTGTGGATTTTAATGATGCCCTTTTGGCAAAGCAATGTTGGAGATTAATTTATGAGCCGAACTCTAAGTGGGTTGAGGTTTTTAAAGCACATTATTTCCCCAATTGCTCGCTCCTCAATGCGAAACGAGATATATTGCTTGGAGGAGCACATTGGTAGATTATGAATGGTAGAGATATGGGAGTTTTGATCGATAAATGGATTCCTTCCATTCACTTTGGGACGACCAAAGCCGAAGGGAGAGGTAAGAGTCAACCCCAACACCAGGGTGAACTAACTAATATGTCTAGAGAATGGTGAATGGAACATTGACTTCTTACAACCAATTGTATCAGAAGAGGATTATGGTGCGATGCTCGAGGTTTTGATAGGTGACCCGGAACTTCAGGACAGGTTGGTGTGACCATTTGAAAAAAAGGGAATTTTTTCTGTCAAATCGGGATACCATTGGGTTGTTTCTAAGAGACCAACTCCTGGAAGCCCCTAGCCATCATCCTCTGCTTCCATTCCCAGCTCTCTTTGGAAGGTTATCTGGAAATTGCAAACAACACCAAAAATTTGGTGTTTCATGTGGAAATCCCTTCATTAGCCATTGCAACCATGGAGAATTTATTCAATAGAAGATCAGCGTAATCACATGTATGCCCATTATGTAATACTCACGAGGAGTTGGTGGAGCACTTGTTCATCCTATGTCCTGAGGTAGAATTGGTTTGGTTTGGTGGTGCTCTCAACTTGAAAATTAACCGAGATCAGATTACTACTTGGGCAGATTGGCTCATAGACATATTTGGGATTGCTGGAGGGTTTAAGCCAAAGGTTAACATGAAGATTTCCAATATCGACTTCACATGTTGGTAAATTTGGAAGGCCAGATGCAATGTGCTTTTCAATCAAGTTTCGGTTAACCCAAGACAGGTTGTTATCTCAATTTCCAACATGGCAGTTGCCTTCACTGAAGCATCGAGCTCATTAATCAACACCTCTCGGCTCAGCAACCCAGCCGCTGATGCGGTCTAGTGGACTCCGCCTTGTCTGGAGTTTATAAAAATCAACGTGGATGCCAGTTAGATGCCAAATTTGAGATTTGGTTTTGCATGTGTGGTTACTCAAGATACGAAAGGGAATTTCATGGCAGCATGTAGATACAAGATTAATGCAAATAATGTAGCTGTGGTGGAGGTAAAGGCGATTCTCCATAGTGTGAGTTGGGTATCTCCCGGGGTTGGACTTTCGTGATTATTCAGTCTGATTCGTTGGATTTTATTGCTAGCCTCAGGAATATGCCAACTCTTGGCAGTTGGGAAGCCTTTCCCATTCTCATGAAATGCAAAAGATTGGGGGATACTTTTCAAACTTGTCGTTAGTCTTGGATCCCAAGATTGGCTAATCGTGCGGCGGACTTCATGGCGTCAAGACAATGTAGGGAGATGTGTGATGTTATTTGGGTTGATCCACCCCCATCTTCCTTTGTTCATGTACTATGTAATGATGGACTCCCATGCCTTGCCTAAACCCCCTCGGTAGTGTGAGTGGTGACGTTTTTAGCATTTGGTGCGGCATCTTCAACTCTTGGACCCCTCACATACCCACTTGTTTATGATGTTTTTCAGCTGTTTGCCTTGCTGTAAGCTTTCTGTGTATCTTTCTGGCATCTTTGCCCTGGTTTTTATGGATTCCAGTTTACCAAAAAAAAAGAAAAATATCGGATAATATTATATTTTAGGTAGAAAGAAAAACATTCAAACATACTATATTTTGAACAAAATTTCCCTCATTTCTGATGATGAGAAAGTTCGCATTTTTCACTAATGTGACGTTAATGATAATTTCAACTATGTTGTGGCTTATTTTAATTCCAATCTGATAGGGAGAGAGAGGCCGACGATACAGAGAGAGGATAAAGAGATATGTGTTTGTAGGGTTGTGTAGAGGACGTGTGATTCCCCTTACGCAATGCCTTTATTTATAGTAATAAGGGATGGAATAATCCTTCTCCTCCAAGGAATACAAGTCCTAATAGGGACAAATAACTAGTATGAAATCCAATCTAGGATTTATACAATCACACTTAAATATTAAGTTTATAACACTCCCCCTTGAGTGTGTAAATACTCAAGTAGATTCGGTATCATGTAGAGTTGAGGAAGTCGACTCATCGACACTGATTCTAGGAACACGTTAGTCTCAAAGTAAAGTAGGAACTTGTATAAGGAACTAAGTTTCACAAAAAACCCAACAGCTATGGTAAAACCCAAGTAGGGACAAAAACCCTTAGTCTAAGGAAAAATGCGTGAAAAATGCAAAATCAAATGAAACGTCCACGGGACGTCATTAGGAATATGATCAACCCAAGGTGGGTGTTTCATCAAAACCTCATTCAGTAGCAAAAACCCAAAGGGAAAAATGCTCCTAATCGTAGGAAAAATAGTACATTAAGATCAAGTAAGTATACTTCAGGATACTCCCTCTGAGTTCGACATAATTCCTAAGAGAACTAACTATGTTACAACTCAAAAAGTTTACGCATACCAATTCTTTGAACAAGCTTCTGAAACGTCACCTTCAGTAGTGTTTTGGTGAAGAGGTCAGGCAGATTGTCTTGTGAACGGATTTGTATGACTTCAATCTTCTGATGCTCTTGCTATTGATGTGAAAAGAAGAACTTCGGTGTAATGTGCTTGGTGTTGTCTTCTTTGATGTAACCCTTCTTGAGTTGTTCGATGCATGCTGTGTTGTCTTTATAGATCATCGTCAAGATGTCAATGACAGGGTAAAGATCACAGGAGCTTCGAATATGGCCCACAACTGCCTTCAGCCAGAAGCATTCCCGAGTTGCTTCATGTAAGGCAAGAATTACAACATGGTTAGATGAAGTGGCAACTAAGGTCTGTTTAGTTGACCTCCAAGAGATTGCGGTGCCTCCATGAGTAAAGACATAACCCGTTGAGAACAAGCATTTTTCGGGTCTGATAAGTATCCTACGTCAGCATAAACAACAAGGCGAGAATCGATTTGAGATAAGGAGGTGCCTTATCAGTCGCGGATTCGTAAGGATAGAACAAGCCCAAATCCATAGTACCCTTAAGGTAACGAAATATGTCTTTAATACTAGTCCAGTGTCTGTGTGTTGGTGCATTACTGTATCTTGCGAAAAGATTAACATCGAATGAGATGTCAGGTCTAGTGCATTGAGCTAAGTACAATAAAGTGCCTATCGCACTTAGATAAAGAACTTTAGACTCCAAAACCTCTTCATCATCTCTTTCGGATGGAAAGGATCTCGTTTTGCATTTAGCGATTAAACGACTATAGGAGTACTCGAAGACTTCATTTTATCCTCATTAAAACGGCATAACACCTCTGGGTGTAGTTTGATTGATGTAATACAATTTCATCTGAATGGTGCTTTATCTCGAGACCGAGATAGCATCAAGTCTTTCCTAGATCTTTCATCTCAAATCCCTACTTAATGTGCACTGCAATTCTCTCGAGCTTTTCAGGAGTTCCGATAAGGTTAATATCGTTGACATAAACTGCAACAATTGCAAAACTGAAATATGACTTCTTAATAAACATGTAACGGTATAGTTCGTTGTTTACATATCCCTGACTAGTCAAATACTCACTCAAACAGTTATACCTTCCGAATTGCTTCAAACCGTATAGTGAACGCCTTAGTCGAATCAAGAGCGTGTTCTGGGGTTTGGAAATATTTAATCCAGTCAATGTAAGTCCTTTAGGAACTTTCATATAAATCTTCGTATCAAGATCCCATAGAGATACGTAGTTACTACGTCCATCAGTTGTATACTTAGTTTTTTGGAAACTACCAAACTAATAAGGTAACAAAAAGTAATCACATCCATAACCCGTGAATAAGTTTTGTTGTAGTCAATCCCAAGGCATTGTGAGAAGCCTTGCATAACAAGACGAGCTTTGTAATGCAAAATTTCATTATTCTCATTACGTTTTCGAACAAAAACCCACTTATAGGCAATGAGCTTCACATGTAGAGGAGTAAGAGCTACAAGTCTAAACACTTTACATTTCGCAAGTGAATCAAGTTTGACTTGGATTGCTTGTTTCCAGTTTGACCAATTAGTTCTACATCGACATTCATCAATGGAACGGGGTTCAATGTCATTGCTCAACATGATCTCAATAGCTACTACATATGCTAATACATCATTGATGACAATCTCATTTCTACACAAAACATCATCCAAGCTAGCATAATGGAATGAAATCTCATGATTCTCGAAAGGTGGATTCATCTCTTTAAGGGCGCTTTCGTAATCTAGAATTTCCTCATGAGTTGGATATAATGAGTAGATGATAGTCGGATTCACGGTAGGCTCAAGAGGAGCTTGTGCTGTGGGTTTCGTCTTCCAGGAGTGTGAATCCTTTGAACTAAGTGGTTTGCCACGCTGTTGTGTAGGGGCAGAGGATTGGCTCGCCACTAATGTACGTGGATCGACCAAAGTGGTGTCCCGGGCCTCCAAGGGGGAAATCCGTCGTACATTTGGTACATCCATCTTTGCAGGCACATTTGTAGCTGTAATATATGATGTTGTCACTCATGTTAGATCGGTGAAAACATCTGGCATGCTTTGAGCTACACTCTGAAGATCTAATATGCACTCCATTTCAGTTTCAAACTGAGTGATACGGGGATCTAAATGAGACAAAGTATGAGTTGTCCACGATAATTCGCATTGTTCTTCAAGAATGTTGACGTTCTTATCTCCCCCTAATGATGGGAAGACTGTCTTATAGAAGTGACAATCTGCAAAACAAGCGGTAAACATATTGCTTGTTAAAGGTTTTAAGTAACAAATGATTGAAGGATAATCATATCCGACATAGATTCTCATCTTTCATTGAGGCCCCATTTTTGTACATAAGGGCGGCAAAATTGGCACATAGACCGCACAACCAAAACGGGTAGATGCGATATGTCAGGTTCATATCTGGTAACAACTTGAATGGTGCTATATGGTTGGGTTGCTACAAGCCTCAGGCGGACCAACATGGGTGCATGCAATATTGCATGGCCTCAAGCAACGATCGGGAGCTTAGTACGTATGACCAACGATCGAGAAATTATTTGTAAGCGCTTAATGAATGCCTCTGCCAGGCCGTTCTGGGTATGAACATAAGGTACTGGATGTTCAACTTCAACCCCAATCGACATGCAATAGTCATCAAAAGTTTAGATGTGAATTCTCTAGCATTATCTAATCGAGTAGATTTAATTGGATAATCAGGGTGGTGAGCCCAGAGCTTGATAACCTGAGCCAACAATTTGGAGAATACAGCGTTCCTTGTGGACAACAGGCATATATGTGACTAACGTGTGGAAGCGTCAACCAAAACTATAAAATATCTAAATGGTCCGCAAGGAGGGTGAATTGGTCCACAAATGTCCCTCTGAATCCTTTGTAGAAAAGTAGGAGGATTCAAATTAATCTTGTCATAAGAGGGCTTAATAATAAGTTTTCCCATGGAACAGGTTTGACACATGATTCCTTAAATCGAACCTAAACTTTGTGTTAGTGGATACCCGTATGATGAGGATATGGCGCATTGCTGTTCATCTAGAGGGTCCCAAATGATCATGCCAAAGTGTAATTTTGTCCGTGGTCCCAAAGGTAGGGCTGGCCATATAGTGGCTTTCTATAGGGCGTATGGTCGTAGTATATAGACCACTCGAGATATGCTCCATCTTCTCTGCAATATGCTTCTGGCCATATTCGTAGGAAGTGATGCACATAAATTTAACTCCATTTTCTACATAGGTTTTAGTGTGATAGTTATTATCTCTAATGTTCTTGAAACTCAGCAACGTTCTTTTGGAACGTAGAGAATAAAGTGCCTCATCAATGGTCAAGACTGTACCATTGGACAACATTATACGTGCCTTACAGTATCCTTTGATCATGTTAGATGAGCCTAAGAGGGTTGTCAGAGGTGCACTCTTAGGTATGAAGTTAGTGAAATAGATGCATTCAAACGGTGTGCACGGTTGCACTATTTGCCAAACAACTACCTTTCCCACTAGTCATACCTATAAATAAAAATTAATTTGAATCGGTCACATGCATAAAAGTTCTAATAATAAATATCCATTCAAAATAATTTAAGTATTCAAGGATGGTAATTAAAAAAACTTAATATCCAAAAACAAATCACCAACAAATAATCCAAACTAATGGGAAATTATTCAAACTTAAACAAAAAAACAAGAGAGGTAGTTTGGCCACTATGTGGAATTCAGCCCTATTGTCCTAAAATTTAATTAAAAATAGTGTATGTCTAAGATTCTAATCTTCTATAGGGGTAGTAGCCTCTTGAAAGTCAGAAACCTTCATCTTGATACTCACCGGTTCATCCACTTGCATAAAGTTTGATTCAAACTTCTTACAACGAGAATGATATTCGGCTACAATCTTCTGGGGAGCACGGCAAACATGGGACCAATGGTCATTTGAACCATAGCGGTAACATATGTTTGTATCCATGGTTTTAGGTGCTTTACCCTTATTCTTGAAGTTTGAGGTATTGAGAGTGAGGTTAGGGCATTTCTGAGCTCAGTTTCTTACCTTTGATAGGCCTTGGCTCTGTTGACCTTGATGGGGTGGCTTTTGGCCATCCCTACCACGCCTATGTTAATGTTTTGTGCTTTGGTTGTGTTATAGTGTGCTTCAGGCACAACAGTCGCCCCAATAGGTCAAGCTTGATGATTTTTCATTAATAACTGATTCTGCTTTTCAGCAAGAAATAAAACAGAGATCAAAACCGAAAACTTAGTGAACTTCTGAGCCCTATATTATTCCTGCAGGACAATATTAGTAGCAGAAAAGGTCGAGTAGGTATTTTTCAGGAGATTCTCTTAGGTCAAATTCTCGTTACAAAACTTGAGAAGAGATCAAATTCGACAAACTTCAGAATTACATTCATTCACAGACTTAAAGTCTTAGAAGCACAGATGCTGCCAGTCATGTCTTTCTTCAGGCAAAAAGATGTCTTTTTGGTGATTAAAGCAATTAGCCAAAGCGATCCAAAATGCTCGTGGATCTTCCTTAGCAAGGTACTCAATTTACAGTGCATCATGAATGTGTCTTCGGATGAAGATCATGGCAGTGGCTTTCTCAGCTTCACCAACCGGGTTGTCCATCTCATCTTTAATGGAGGGACATAAATTCTTTGAGGTGAGGTGGAGCTTCACATCTTGGACCCATTTGAGGTAGTTTCTTTCAAAGACCTTTAAAATGGTGAAGTCAAGTTAGTTCAAATTCAACATGTCCCTATCACAAAATAAATGGACAAGAATGTGGTTAGTGTACTGGAGAAAAATCAATCAATTCACATAGGAGTAGAACATTCAGGTTCTAATAGACATTTATTGGTTTAAATTTACATGAAAAAACTTCGGGGTTTTCATGGGTGATGTTTTTAAGGAAAACTTCTGGTTTTCAAACAAGGCATGTTTCTAGAAACTTTAGGTTTTCAAACACAAATATATATACAGAAATATGCAACAAGAAAATATACAAATAGATTTTCAAGTATAAAATTATAATTGAATTAATTATTTGGACTTCTGGCCAAATTAAAGTGCGGGTAAAAAAATTAAAATATCCATAAGGCCTAAAAAAATAGGCATTTAAATTCGGGGCCCAAAATAATAGGCCAAAAGTCCAAGGTGGGCTGAGTAAATTGAAACCATGAGTTCCTGCCTAGATATTGGGTTGGGGTTAGGCACAGATTGATCAGGCCCAAAAAAAAATTTGGGTTGGAAGCCTAAGGCAGAAGATAGGCTGGGTAAAAAAAAAAAAACATGAGCCTAGACAGGGCGTTGATCAGATGCAACGTAGGGCAGGTGCATCGATGCACCATCTGCAAGCTGGGATAGTGTGCATGCGGGGACACGGATGCACCAGCGTAGGGCTAGGATCCAGTGTAAGGACACCATAGCCCTACAGGCTGGTGTTGCGTATAGGCTGGGCTGCAGATTATTGGTTGTAACCTTGTGTGCCTAGATTAACAAATCTATCTAGTGGGCTGAAAAAAACACTAAAGCCCAAAGGGCTGGTGTTTGGACCAAAGGTTAGCCAGGCCTAGATGGGTATGGGTAAGGATTAAAGAACATCCCAGTGTTGCTGTGTAAGGTCGCCGGAGTTGAGGCTAACACCGCCACTTTTGGCAGCCGTGTTCTAGGTTAATTTTGGTCGGGGGAAGCACAAGTTCGACTTGGAACCCAATTTTGAACAGAGAAATTTGATTTCTCGACGTTGGGTGTGAAAACCATGGGGATTTCCAATTGAAATCCTAAAAAACTCAATGAAATTCGTCAGGAATTTCAATAATCATTGTTAGAGACGATGGTTTTGTCCCAAAACATGGCTATAGTTCATGATTCCCAATGGAAATTAGCGTTAATGTCGTGGCTCGTCTGGAGGCGAGTATGGGTTTTGGGACAATGCCATAGACGGCGTCGATTTGGTTTTCAGGGAGAGAGATAGAGTTGCTGACTCTCGGCTTTATGGCTTGCGGCTCAGCTCAATGACGCATGCTGCAAGCCTTGGGATGGCGGTTCGACGCTGCACGTCTTGGAAGCCAGCGGTTCACGATGTGACGGGATGGGTTTTATGCAGTGTTCTAAAAATCAGCCTAGGCGGTCGTCTAAGCGGCGCCTAGGCACTAGGCGATAACCGGCCACCGAGATTAACCTATAGTCAGAAGAAAAATCAAGAAATGGGTGAGGTGGGTTCCGAGGTGACCTAAGCGGCGGTTGGGCCGCCTAGGCAGGCGACTAGATGGCCTAGGCGGTTTGGGTGCTTTAAATCCTTTTCTGTTTTCAACTGGATGGCCAAGGTGGCTTAGTCGGGAAGAATGCAGAACACCGTCGTGTTCTTCGTTCTAAATTCCAGTGAAGAAGAAAGGAAGAAGAAGAGAGAAAATTGAGTTTCTCTCTTTTCCTTTTCCACCCACGTGACCATTCTTAAGTCTCTCCGTTTAGCTTTTAACATTTTTTTATTTTCTGTCCAATCAAAATGGGACAGCTAGCATCCTATTTGACTGAAATGCATTAGGAATGGAACATCTAGCATCTTAATAATTAATGTGTACTATGATTCGTGCCCCACCTCCCTCCCTTCTATGCATATCGGTTTCCTTCCCTACTATTTTATTTTTAATGTTTTTTACATTGATGATTAAATGTTTCTACACCCATATATTTGATACCTTCATTTCTCTTTATATGCACTATAAATTCACTATTTTTGTAAATACTATTGATTTCTAACCATATGAATTCTTATTTCATTCTATTAAATTCACTAAAGTACTAAAGACTAGGCCTTGTGCGGTGGTGACCCGAGCTGTTTTCTCTTATCTACATTACTATATTTCCTCATTTTCCTCCTATTTTGCATTTTATGTGGTTTTAAATTGTGAACTTATTGTACATGTGTCATCCTACAATACTCATCACTATGGTTATATGGCATATATGCTTAATGTGTTTTTCAATTTTGGACTTGTTGGATACTCTTTTTGCATATTATCATTCTTTTATCATCTTATCCATGAATTTCATACAAGTATAATTTTTTTAAGTGTCAATATGCACTTATTTACAAGATATATAAGAAATTTACCTAAATTTGCCTAGACTTTGCCTAGCCGCCTAGGCGATATGCGCCAACCCGCCGCCCGACTAGCGCTTAGCGTTTTTTAGAACCTTGGTTTTGTGAGAAACCCTAATTTTTAATTTTTTTTTCCTTAATTCCAGCTAATAGATCTAACTCAATTGCATGCATATTCAATCAAATAATTCAATGCATGACATATATGTGATGCAATCTATGGCAATATCAAATTTACATAATTCAACAATTATGGATATAATGCATACACAATTTATGTAGAATCTAAAATTCGAAAATCGTCAAGTTAGGTCATACATTATGGTGAATGTTCATGCTATCAAGGATGCAAAAATATTGAGATAAAAACTGTTGTTTTGAAAGAACCTGATTGTGTGATGATATTGATGAACTGGTTTGATGCAGAATACTTTCATGTCAGATTCCTAAGCGCAGCGGTAGGAGCGTCCTGATAACATGTTTTGGCTTATTTTAATTTCATAGGGAGAAAGAGAGGCCGACGATACGGAGAGAAAATAGAGAGACAGAAGTGTTTGTAGAGTTGTGTAGAGGATGTGTTATTCCCCCCATGCAGTGTCTTTATTTATAGTAATAAGGGAGGGAAGAATCCTTCTCCTCCAAGGAATACAAGTCCTAATAAGGAAGAATAACTAGTATCAAATCTAATCTAGGATTTACACAATCACACTTAAATAAGAAGTTTATAACAAACTGTTTATTTGATTTATCACAATTTAAAGATTATTCTAAAAAAATTCATTCAATTTGGAAAATGTTTAGCAAATATGTCAAACAAATCGATTATAATGGTACAAAGTAATATTCTCTTAGTGAAACGTTAATTTCTTGTTTAATATAATGACTAAACAGCCTCTAAATCGAATAAAAGTTTTAGAGAAAGATAATTGTCACATCCTAGTCCGCATAGTAAGATATTGTCCGCTTTGGGCCACGCCCTCACGGTTTTGTTCTTGGGCTTCCACCTAAAACACGTCTCACTATAGGGATGTGGGCATGTACATATAAGGCACATCACATCCCCTCCCCCGGGCGATGTGGGATCTTACAATCCACCCCTCTTAAGGGCCCGACGCCCTCGTCGACACACTTCCGGCCGGTGAGTGGCTCTGATACCAAATTGTCATATCCCAGTTTGCATAGTAAGATATTGTCCACTTTGGCCTCTCGTCGGCACACTTCTGGTTGGGGAGTGGCTCTGATACCAAATTGTCACATCCCAGTCCGCATAGTAAGATATTGTCTGCTTTGGGCCACGCCCTTATGGTTTTGTTCTTGGGTTTCCACCCAAAACGCATCTCACTATAAGGAGGTGGGTATGTACATATAAGACACATCACCTCCCCTCCCCCGGGCGATGTGGGGATCTTACAATAATAAAAACAAAAAATTTTGATTATGAAGTTTGTATGGTTAAATGATGATACAATAGTCTAGTAACTCTATAGAGAAGAGCACCAAACAAAATTTGCAACAAAAAATAGGTTAGAATGTAGCTAGTGCCTAGTGGGTAGGTAAATGATTTTTATCCGATTAAACTCCGTGATGTATTTTGTCATAAAACTTATAATTATTTTTTCACTCTTAAGCCTACTCTAATTCTTGGGTTAGAACCTAAAATTTAAATTTAAAACACCCTCTACCCCCACTCATTCCAATCCTTGGGCCAAAAGTCAGTTTTGGGTAAAAATTGATTTTTGGGCAAATCCTGGCCAAGATTTAGGCATGGGTTAGTGGGTTGGCCACTGTGCGTGTAGACACGGCTAGCAGAGGGAAGACACAAGACAATGACACGACCTATGTGCCAAACGAGTGAGGCGCTAATAAGGTGGGGACACAACCTTGCTAGGTTTATTGGCAACGTGAAATGAGCCCAACGACTCTTTGCTTGATTAGATGACCATGATAAATAGACCGTTGTTTGATCCAACGGTCCAAATTCAACTTTATTTAATTTTTAGTTTTATATTAATTTTCATTGAACCTAACGTTTGAGATTCAATATGATCACATGTAACAGTAAAAAAAATCTAATGGCCCAAAATTAAATCTAACAACTAAAACAACTACAAAATTATTCAAAATTCACCCAAAAACTCTATAAGTACCTATGTATTTGTTCAAACATCCACACAAAGTTCACCTTTCTCTACAATTCTTCCAATTTTTCTTTCTACCATCTTCCAAAACCGTTTCTTCCCATTTCCAATTTTTCAAGATGACAAAAGATCATATTACAGGACCTACTCCAACCTTTGTGTTTCATGTGTTTGACATTTGTTTCAGGTGTTTCATGTGTTTCATATTCTTTTATTGTTTCATATCCTTTTCTAGTGTTCCATGAGTTTTATGGTGTCAGTTTAGTGATTTTTCAATATTCATCGGAATCTAAATAATTTTAGATCAAAATATTCATAAAATTAAATTAGGATAGTCTACATAATTTTTATTTAAAAAAAAAAGTTACTTTAAAAAACAATTTAGCCTAAATTCATTCTTTAATAATCTTGAGCTAAAAATTTAACCTATAAGGGTTGGAGGAAAAAAAATTATTTCTGGTTTAAAACCTAAATTTTCTGCGTTAAAATTTTTAGATTTTAATCAAAATGTTGGAGATGGTTTTACATAATATTGTTTTGTTTAGGGGAAATTTAGTAAGAACACCTAAGTAACCTGTGTAATTTTGTAGAGAGATGACTTTCACATGCTATTTTTTATTTCTCATATATTTCTGCTAATTTTTTTTTTATCATATTAAAAAAAATCAAACAAGTCAAGATTAAACCGGGGATGTGTTTTTATCATTTCTATTTTCTTATATCAGCAAAACTCTATCCGCTTCAGAATTGTTCGGTCTCCCTGGGCGACACGTGTCACCTTACCCTTCTAAAAGTACGGTGACAAAACTTCCCCTACCCACTTTGCGATTTCCACAAATTTAGCTCTCGTTCCCCTCCTGCAAAAAATGGCTGTAGCTCAAATCTCCGCCTCGCTCTCCCTTTCAATCAGAGGTACTCTCTCTCTCTCTCTCTCTCTCTCTCTCTCTCTCTCTCTCTCATTGAATATTGAATTTACTTTTGTAATATTGAAATTTCAAAATTTATAATTTGTTTGATAAATTCAACAGCTGCAAGTGGAATTAGCTCAGCAGCAGGTCCTGCTCGGCTTCCCCATTTTAATTCCGGTAGAATTGGGGCGACCTTTGCTTCTGGTTCTCCTCTCAGTAAGCCTTTGACTCTTCTTTCTCCTTAGTTACTCTTAAGGGATGTTTTCATTTTTTGTTTTTTTACAACCTGGTATTCGTCTTCACTTAAAATGAGAAGTCTTTGGTTAAAATGAGAAGTCTTTGGTTTGGTTTGAATTTCGTGGATGGTAAATTCGATACTAAATTATGTTGTCCATTGTGTAGCTTAACTGAACTCTCCCTCCCCTTTGTGTAAAATATCGATGTACTAAAAAAAAAAAAAACTAAAGAAATACAGTTACTAACTTACTGCTTAAGTGGCTTCAGTTTTCTTTTCTTAAATGTAAATTAAATTTGAAATGGTTATCGAACGGACCCTGAAATCAATCATTGCTGGAAAGAGTTCAAGAACCAGGAATAATTTTTAGTTTTTGGAATAAGAGCAATGTAGCCCAATTGACACAACTCAAAGTTTACAGATTCTTGTATGAGTAGAGTTTAATTGACACATAAGCTTATACTCTAGGGCTCGAATTCGAAAGTATTAGGACTATTGGGTTTTTGTTTGCTGTATTTAGTTGCTTAAGAGTTGATGTTTGATTTTGTTTTCAGTTATTAAAAGAGCATACCAACAAAGGAATGCTGCATGTAAATCGATGCCAATTTCCATAAGGTGTGAGCAAAGCACCAAGGAGGGAGGTTTGGATGTATGGCTTGGCCGGCTCGCCATGATTGGCTTTGCTGTGGCTATTGGCGTTGAGGTATCAACCGGAAAGGGACTTCTGGAGGTATGACACAAGCCATGGCTTTTAACATCCAAACCAACAAGATTTCCAATTTACTTTCTGTTGCATCCGTTTTTATGGGAATTAGTGTTGGTTTCCATTCGTTGAACCGTTGGCTTACTTGTGCCATTGATGATTTAGCTAGTATATAAAAGATATTGAGAGGCAAAGAAATTAGCATCTTGCATTGTCCTAAAAGTTATCCTTCATGTTTGCTTTTAGTGTTGTTTACTAGTGTTGTTTACTAGGGTAGGAAACTTACTGAAATTCCAATTAGAAGTACCATCTATAGATTATTGTTAGAATAAACTTTCTAATACTCGAGAGACTTGGATTCAAACTCAGTTAAAATCTTGTCGATTTGAGTGGGTTCTTCCTATGCACACCAAGCCTCAGGGTTACAATGACCATCCATTGCAGCTGTGCTCCTTGACCAATTGAGCCTTTTGCTTCCTTGCTTATGACCTTTTGTTATAAGGAACCTGACAGACGATAATTATGATTCCTGATTTATTGTGATCTTTGCTTGATTTTCCTGTATAAAGAAGCTTCCCAATTTACCATGTAACTCAATGAAATCGAGCTTTATTTGACATTGTTCCTCGTCTTCTTTGTGAGTTATCATTCTCGAATCTCAACAGGTACAATTTATACTAAGTTCCCGTTGTGATTGTGCAGAACTTTGGGCTTACAAGCCCCCTACCTACAGCTGCCTTGGGTGTTACAGCATTGGTGGGAGTTTTGACAGCAGTTTTCATCTTCCAATCCGGCTCAGAAAAGTGAAAACAGTTTCGGTTGCTTGGAAGTTGTTGTATAGTTTGTAATACTGACATGTATTCCAAATTCAACACTTGTTCATCACTGTAATTTTGTCAGAGTGCCAACACTTTCGGCGATACTTGAGGTTAAGGATGTATTATAATTTATCCATCTCAATGATGACATGCTCCCTAAAGCAAAATTAACTTTCTCATAGTGGAAATGCTTGTGAACTGTTTGGACTGGATAGCAAGCAAATGTGTTGTAGGCCGGCAGCGTGCCCGCACTTAGCACCCAAGTTTGAATCTCTTTACCACTAATTAGAGTGTATTAGAATCAATGTTTTAAAGGTGAAGGTGTGAGTGAGGTGTTTCTTGGATAGCCCTGCCTAGGCGAAAGCTTGAGGAGTGAGACCTAAATTTTTTAATGTATATTATACATAATGTTTAAAAAATATAATACTTTGCAAAAACTCTTAACTAAAAAGTGAACAGAAAGGAAGATGGCAGGGTAATGTATATCAGTACAGTGGGGTAATAAATGTTAGGAAAGTGAGGTAATAAAAAGTATAGAAAAACGAAAGGTGAAGAGAAAGGAAGACAGTGGGGTAATAAATATCAACAAAGAAGGGTAATTGTCACATCCCGGCCTGGGCCCCCACCACATCCGGACTCGATTTCGTCGTAGCATGATATTCTCTGCTTTGGGCCCCAACCACGCCCTCACGATTTTGTTTCTGGGAACTCACACAAGAACTTCCCAGTGGGTCACCCATCATAGGATTGCTTTCGCGCGAACTTGCTTAACTTCGGAGTTCCAATGGAACCCGAAGTCAGTGAGCTCCCAAAAGGTGTCGTGCTAGGTAAAGATGGGAATATACATATAAGGCTTACAGGATCCTGACCATTGGGTGATGTGGGATCTTACAATAATAAATGTCAGCAAAGCGGGAAATAAAAAGTTTAGAAAAATGAAAAGTCAGGAAAAAAAAAACCCTAGCTTCTTCATCTTGTTTGCTAGGCAAACTCTGCAACTCAAAGAATTCCATATTTCTGCAACTTAAAAATGAAAAAGGGACATCTCAGGTGCTCCTCAAGTGTTCCTCAACCGCCTAGGCGTGCCTCACGAAGCCTAGGCGAGTATTTCGTCGATTCCCACAAAACATAAGCGAAAATGTTGAAGCCCCGCCTCCAAGGCTGCCTAGGCACACCTTGAGATGTGCTTTTTGAAACACTGATTAGAATATCGCGTTGTTAGATTCCTATTAATTAGAAACTGACTTGGAAAATAAATATTTTCACCTAGAAGGAACATCAGTTGTAATACTTTGTGAGAAGGATCTTAAAAAAAATTTAATTAGATGCAGACACAAATGAGTGGATATAAGCTTTTTTCAAAAGTTGAAATATTATCTTTGTAATTTCCAGGAAACAAGCCAACAGAATATTGGCCCTGCCCACTTATGTTGCATCAATGTTCCCTTATGATGCCAACAATTCCTGTTGCAGGTAAAATTAAAATAATTAATTTCTTTTCCCTCTTTTCTAATTTAGAATATATTCTCTTCACCTTTTGCATCAACCACCACTAATATTGCCCCATCTGGGCTTTTGCTTTCAACTCAAGAAATCTTTTTCCCTGTGCTTGTACATAAACTGATTGCAACCCTTGATGTATTTTCCTTCTCGGATTCTAAATCTTGTTCAAACTCTACTAATAACTTTGTTGAACTTCTGTTTTTGGAATGGGAGGAGCGGTTTCGCGAATTGCAAAGAGGTTCTTCCCAAAGAATGGAGTGAGGATTCTAATGGTGGGTCTTGATGCTTCAGGAAAGACAACCATCCTCTACAAGCTGAAGCTTGGAGACATCGTTAACACCATACCCACCATCGGTATTTATCCTTAAAATCCATCCTGGATGAAGCATTTGGTTTATGATTCTGTTGCAGTTCAATTATCTTTGGTTTACACACTTGAGCCACTATATTGTGATAAAAAATTCTCCGTGCAGGATGTTAGTTGTTTTATTAAAGAACTAACGCGTATTTGTAGTGTTGAAATGTACCAGTTTACATAGAGTATGACACTGCCTTCACTTTTATGGAGCAGGTTTCAATGTGGAGACAATAGAGTACAAAAATATTACCTTCACTATTTGGGATGTTGGTGGACAAGACAAGGTACCAAGCTCTTTCGCTCTTCTATCCGTCCGCACAAGGATGACTGATTTTATACATTTCTGGACATAGTTGGAAATGGTTTTGATTCAATTATGTGTTTAAATATGGATCAATTAAACTCTATGGAGCTTTGTATTGTGATCGCTAACTAATCTGTTCATCATCTCCTTGCTGCTCACCAGATACGGCCTTTGTGGAGGCACTACTTTCAGAATACTCAAGGCATTATATTTGTTGTGGACAGCATTGACAGGGAAAGAATCTCAGAAGCCCGCAACGAGCTTCATTGTATTTTAAGTGAGGTCTGTGAGGTTTATATGTGAGGAATACAATACCTGTTACAAAAAGGATTACAACTGTGTTGAAGAAAAGGAAAGAAAGAGGTTTATAATTGCTGTCTCTTTTTGCAGAGTGAACTAAGCAATGCAACACTTCTTGTCTTTGCTAATAAGCAAGACCTTCCACATGCTATGAGTTCTTCTGAGGTTGCTGATAAACTTGCCCTGCACTTACTCCGGAATCGTTTCTGGTATGCGTATAACTTCTCTACTGTACATAAGTAGCTAGAAGAAAAGGGATTGCTTAATTTTAAAAACCTGCTACTGAAACTTGAAACAAAAGCCAACGTAACGCGACTCAAACGTGTTACAATCTGATCGCGTATTGATTCTGAGTTTTCAATGGAATTTTAATGAGTTTTATTGCATAGGTACATCCAAAGTACTTCTGCCACCACTGGCCAAGGACTCTATGAAGGTCTTGATTGGCTATCTGATAATATTGTCAATAACAAGGCATGATGCAAGGGGGCTTCTACAACATTCAGACCATTCACATTCGTACTCGATACATTTTAGTGGAATCAAATTGGCTAGCAATGGAAAGTGAACACATCATTTCTTTGCAAAACCCTGCATATTTGGTTCGAATGGAGCTTCAGTAGAACCGGTCGGTTTACGAAATGAGGGAAATTCAAGCCTGTCTTCCTGTCTTGGGGAGGTATAGAATCCCAGTTAGCACTACTCACTACTGTATTGATGAAGTAACCTGTATTCATTAGTACAATCTCAGAATAAATGTTGATAGGTTATTTTTGGTCTGCTCCTTTTGGTTTGGATTTGAAGCATGTTGACATCAAATTCGATTTACTCTTAATTTCAAGTTGCCTGACCAAGAAAAATATCTAATCTTTCGGAATAAGAGGCAAAGATACAATTGCAATTAAAAATTGTTCCAATCCAGAAAGACAAAAGATTTTATGCTCAAATTTCGCTTCCTGGTTGCACCTATATAATCAACAGAGTCATCAAAGGTGGATGGATGAAATTCCACGGTTCAAGGTCGATAGATGAAAATCCATAGATTGGTGCCCGGCTGGAGCCTCAGATTTCTTCTGATTCCTCTTCTTGCTTCCACATTTGTTCCTTTCATTCGGTTTCTCATCCACCGCAGGCTGTGTGCTTATTATGTCTTGATAAATTGCACCAAGCGGATCCGCCTGGAAAGCAGGATGATTAACAAGTGCACTCAGACGCTTTCCTTCCTTCAATCTGATGAAAACGTAACAGTATCAGTCTATTATTCCCCCCGAGTTTCCGTGATCTACTGAGAATAAATATTTTAGAATAAAAAAATTGGAAAACTTACATTAGCTTGAACTTTGCAGCAGGAGTTAGTTCTAGTGAATCCTTCAACTCAGGCAGAAACTCTGAGAGGGAAGAGATATCATATGCATTCAGTTTCTTCCGTCGGATATGAAATTTCTTCTTCTGGTACAAGTGAAATTCACTCATTAGCATACATGATGGATTTTATTCAAAAGTAAAACAATGGAGAAATCTGAAGAATGCCAAAAACCTAATCATGTTACTGCAACAAACAATATGCCTTGTGAAAGTCTTGCTAGCACCGGGGGGTGGGGGGGAATTCGACCCGAAATCAGTCTCACTTGAAAACTGAAATATCTCTATTTTTCGAAGACCTGGGTGAAGACCGGTTGTCCAAAGGCAATGTGCCCTCCCCTTGCATCCGAGTTCAAATTTCCCCTCCCCGTAGCAAATGTCAAATAAATCATAATTTCCAGTTGCAAATTCACAAACAAACAATCATGCTTAAAAAAATTACCAACCACGATCACCACGAAAAATTAAATTCTCACCTTGAAAAAACCCTTCTTTGTACTCGAGGCAAGGGTTTCTTTACCTGAATTTTCACCCATGTCTGAATTTGCTTCTTGAAATATTATTCCACTCCTCTAAAATATGACAAAATTTATGAGCAAACTTCGCTAGTTCAGAAGAAGGGGGTCACCGGTGTGGCTCAAGGAACTCCCCCACGGTCAAGCCAGTAAACTTGTAAAATTCAAACCAGTCTTCGGCTTAGAGCTCAAGGTATTATGGACATTTTTTGTTGCTGGTATTTTGTACCTTGGTTTGTTCGTGAAGGGAGGATTTATACTGGCTCTAATGGAGTAAGAGCAAACCATTTTAGGCATGTGTATATTGTTCTTAGCCGTTTTGGCAGCGCTCAATTTTAGGCATATCTAGGTTGCCCTTTCCCTTTTCAAATTCCTTGGATTCTTAGCCCTTTTTCTTTGGGTCCAAAGCCATGTTTTATATTCGGCTTTTTGGGACAACCTCTATGTGCTTAGTTCTTATTTCCTTACTTGCGTGTGAAGGCACTTTGTTTTTCTTCTCCAAATGACAGATTTGTTTCCAAAATTTTTATCTTAACTTGCTCCAGAATTTTTCATTTTTGATGCAAGCGATATTAGTGGAGAGAGGAATCAAACTCAAGACCTTATGTGTAAGTGTTAATGCCCTTTAATGAGCTAAACTATATGATATGCTTGATAACCAATTCAGTTTTTAGGTTATGTATGATAGGAAGATTCTAGGGATCCTAAAGCTATCTCATTTGCAGGTTGCTTTTGTTTCTTGACAAAATGAATTTAAGGGGGCAGTAGTCAAATTAGGATTTGATAGCATTTTAATGGATTTTGAAATTTGGGTGTAGTTTTGCATTTTAAAAGATCTTGAAATCATGGTGTAGTCAAATTAAGATTTTATAGGATTTTAAAAATCCATCAAAATCCAAGCATAGTCAATTAGGATTTGTAAATGAGTTTGCAGATGTCTAGGTGTAGTGAAAATACCAAGGATTTGCTAGGATTTTGATGGATTTGAGGGTCTGTGGGTATAAATACCAAATGTCATCAATAATCTAATCCTCACCCCTCATATTTCTTTTCACGCCAAAGGAACAACCTTCTCCATTTGAGAGGACCTGCTGTGAACTCAGCCATCTTGGACTTCCATGGCTGGCCGTGAAATCTTCGCATGCATGAGAAGATGGGTCTCGCGTTTTGCAAGCTTTGATGGAGGCCACATGGAATATATTTTTAGGAACTTTAATAAAAAGGGCTTGGATGGAGATTATTTTAACAAAAAACCAGCCTAAAATATTGTTTAACAAAAAACTCTTCAAATTTAACCAAAAGGACAAAAGCCCTAAATTATATACAAACTGAATTACAAGGCCCAACACGCTCAAATATAACTTTCCATAATTGCTCTAACAGAAACAGAGAAGAAGAAAAGCTTCTCTCTCTTCACTCCCACCTCATGTGGTCTCACCTTTTCATATTTGGGTTTTTATTAAATTGCTTTCCAATGAAATTGGAACCGCTAGCATCCCAACATGTTTTAAGAAATTATGTGATGCCCCATCTCCCAACTTTTATGCATCACATCCTTTAGCTCTCTCCTTTTTATTTATTTATTTTTATTTTTTATAAATTGTTGTTCAAATGCTTTTTACATTCATATGTTTTACACTTTTATTGTGTTTTAAATTTACAATAAATTCATATGATTTCTATAAAATGTTTCTTAAAGTACTATGGAGTTGTAATTATTTAAATTTTCATTTCATTCTATCAAATTACACTTTACCACCTCAGGTTTAAGGTCTATTGCAATCTCAGACAATATCTTCAAAACATTTCCCTTTCATACCTCAAGTACTATTTTATTTCAATATAATACATCCGTTACATTTTCAATCCCTTGATTCGTTAAGAGCTGACGTGGATGCCACATGGCAAAAAAAATTTAATACTAGAAAAAAAACTTAACCCTACCCCCAGCTCCCCTGCAACCCTCCCCACCCATTTTCTCATTCCCGAACCTCCCAACCACCTCCCTCTCCTCCACTCTCTTCACCTCCCCTCCCATCCCAAAACCCACCCCATCCCAGCAAAATCCAAATCCAAATCTAAATCCCTCTCTGCAAAAATCTCCCCAAACCAACCCAAAACCCATCATCTTTGTAACACCCACCCCCCGAAATACTAATTTCAAGGAATATTATCGGTGATAGGCCCAAACTAAACTCTTGTTTAGTTAACTACCATTAATCTCGATTCACAGCTTCAATTTCCTAATCCTTCACATTAAAATTTATGGCCAACATTTGATTTCCATAACATAAGGTTAAAACTCAAGTTATTGACCAAATTCCCTTTTCTTAGTACAATTTCTCAATTATTTAACTACCACCTATCGTGATTCTTTAATTAAACGTCTTGTTTCCATCCATGATCCATCATTATAATTTTCATACCAACAGTGATATTATATTCTCATTTTGTCACCGTTTTCTTTTATAAATCAGTTCCCATTCTAAAAATTTTATTCTCGAATTATTTAAGGTTGCAACTAAACTTGTTAGACTGCTTACGTACCCTTGAGCGGGATCAAGCCTTGGTAGTTCACCATTCCACTTCCTAACTCATTTCCGTTCGACGTTTAGTGACCAACAATCATTAACTATGTCCAAAAAAATGAATCACACCAAATGCATATTAAATATGGACTCAGAACATCAGAATTAGCGTGAAAAAGACAGCGTCAGCCCACTGGCCACGCGCCGTCGCCCCGACTCGCTGGAAATTTCAACTATTTCCAAAAATTACCAAATTTTACAGGGTTATAGAGCTCAATGAGTGGAGCAATTTTCATACCTGCGGCCAAGTCCAATTTGGCCGGGAAACATCTTAAATTGTCCACGAACCACCAGAAACCCTTGTTTTTGGGTGTTCTTAATTCGACTTCAAAACAACTCCGACGCCAAAACCACTGCATGAGCTTTGTTCCAGGACTCAAGGGGAGTCTAATAGTAGTGGTAATTGGATGAAATCATTTCAAAATTTGGTGGATCTCGGGCAAACACCCCTACACCCACCAGTGCATTTTTCCCAATTTCAAGGTCAAATCTCATGATTTTTGGTGTGTAATAGGAAGAGGGTTTTCCAAGTGGTGGTTTGATGTGATTCGCTAGAAAAATGGGCGAAAACCCGTCGGAAAAGGCAAGGAAATTGATCGGGTAATGTCACCAAGTTGCGGGTTGGGGATCCCTTATTTCCCCTCATTTTCTTTTCTCTCTGACTGGTCACCCTTCCCCTTCTCCTTCCTTCCTTTTCTCCTTTCTAACCTTTCCTTTCCATCGCAGCCATCAATCTTTTTTTTTTCTTTCATCCCAGCCACACACGTGGCACACGCATTGGCTCCGGATTTTTTGGAGCCTTCTAAAATGAAGTAAAATTACTAAAACATCCCTGATTTTAAACGTTAATAACTTCTTTGTTATAGCTCTATTTCACAAACGGTTTGCACCCATGCATTCGTGAGATCGAGCTCTATTCAAAAATATAAATTGTGACCTTTAAAGTTCTATGGATTTTAAAGAATTATTTTCCAAAGTTAATACTTAAATTATAGTAGTCTCTGGAAACAAAACTTTAAAAGTTCTCAATTCAACTTTTCACAACCATAAATCGATTAATTTTTTATTTTCTCCACATTTTCACATATTTGAATTTTTAGGGTATCACATTCACCCCCGTTAAAATAAATCTCATCCCCGAGATTTCAACCATTGAGTTACGAAAAGGAATTAGAATTATTCCCAACATTCCTTTAATGGTGAATAAAATCATAATCTCCATCTACGATTTCAATCAGGCTCCAAAAATAAGCAACCAATGAATAATAATCATGATTCTCACCCACATTCACAGGTTCGTAGCTACATTCATTGACAGAATAAATATCAAAATTTCTAGCCATATACCTTGGCAAAAATAATATCAAACATCAAGCCATAATTCTCGTTGGCTAAATAAATACCAGGACATCAAACCATATCTACCATTGGCTAGATAAATACTAGCATAATAACCACAAATATCATAAATTCCAGCCATAACTATCTTTGGCCAATTAAATATAAGAATTTCAAGCCATGATCATTAATGGCCAAGTACATATCAAAATTTCAAGCCAAACCACTAAAATTGACAAATCAATTAGCAAAAATCCCAACCAAAATCATAGGAATTTTAAACATCATTACTCACCACTATATTAAAATAAAGATCCGCAATTCCTGTTACCGTGGAATGAAATCAAAATCTCATTCTATGATTTCCTTCATTTCTGCAATTTACTAAATTACTCATAGCAAAATTAAAAACCTTATCTTTTCTCTTTCTTTTTTTTCTTTCCCGTTGTTTAATGAATGGACATGGGAACCAAATATATATACGTTCTTGAACTTTGTATAGAAGAGCTTCCCACACATGAGCATGAACTAGACAGAGAGCTCTAAAAGCTATTCAAGGACAACTAAATGCCCTAATTATAAAGAAACCAATGCTTGAAATTAAACATGCATCAACCAATCAAGGGCACTGGTTGAACTTGAGAATATGTTCATCTATTGTATTTGAACTTACGGCATCCAGGATTACGTACACATGGCATGCATTTTGTTTTTAACCATATGTGCTGATAATACAAAATATTTCTCTAACAAAATCCAAACAATGCAAATGTAGGCATAATCATATTGATTAGAGCAAATGTTCTTCTTTCTGCATTCGAGTTTAAATCTTCATTTCCGTAATGTATATTTGATTAAAGTGTCAAATATCCTTCATGTTGAGAAGAAAATAAAAAGAAGTAAAAGAGCATAAGCTTGTGGCATCCCATGCCCCTAAAATTTGGTCATGACGTCACATAATGCACTTTGACATGTCAAGAAGCAACAAATTGTGCAGAAAATGGAGCATCAATGAATCTTTTTAAACTAGTAGTGGTCCAATTATCTTCTCTCTCATTGGCAAAATCAAATGTCAAAAATTCAAGCCATGACTATAGTGGCTAACAAAATATCAGAATTTCACGCCATAATTCGTTAATGGCAAACCAAAGCAATCAAATTTGTAATTTATAAACTTTTCCCGTCAATTGTCTTCCTTGGACGTAAAACTCAAATGGGAAAACATTTATATTAACGAACTCGAAATCTCATTCCATACTTTCATTCATGTCCACCAATAATAAATGAAGAAATCTTTATGATCTTTTCACTATTCCAAATATAATGATCAACCATAACCACATTTTATAATTTTATTCCCATTTGATAAATCATCATGACTTTAATAAATACTAAAATTTCCAACCACAATTATCATTGGCCAAAATTTTAAAATTTCTAGCCACACTTATCATTGTCAAAACAATGATTTCACCACCTTTTTTATTTTATCTTAATCAGTGACTAATAGGCTGGAAAAAATTGTAATATACCTGGCCAATACAGATCATATATTCTTATTACTTCAATAATTCATTCTCACAGCCCACACAAGGAGCTTTTCTCCCAGAAACACTGGGTCTTTATGCCCATTTAATCACTTTTCCACATTCCATGGGTCATTTCGCCCAAATCCACATCCATGGGCTTCTTTTCTGCCCAATCAACATCCATGGGCTTCTTTTCGCCCAAATCAACATCCACGGGCTTCTTCGCCCAATTCACACATCCACAAGCTTTTTCGCCCAAATCACACATCCACGGGCTTCTTTTTGCCCAAATCAACATTCCTCCCATTCCACGGGCTATCACGCCCAAATTCAACATTTCTCAATTGCATAGGCATAATACAACTTTCCCAACTACTTGTCACAATTTCACCATCATCTTAGTATTCAAATTTCCATAGTGCATAGCATAATATCAATCCAATTCACTTCATTTCATGATGATTCACAATATCTATATTCCACATAACTTCCTCATTATTCAAAGAACTTAGAGAATAATGCAATATCAATGCAAATAATAATTCCTACTATCGGAATTTCATAATCACCATGGAAATTGTACCACTAACACAATGCAAATCAAATATGTATCTCACATATATATGTCACATGAATGCCATTTTATTCACAAAATTTTTAAAATCATGCAACCACATTTCATATCCTAATTCACACCAACAAGATCTCGCGAATCATGCATATTATAGAGCCGAATCATTTGCTCTGATACCATTTTGTAACACCCCACCTCCGAAATACTAATTTCAGGGAATATTATCGGTGATAGGCCCAAACTAAACTCTTGTTTAGTTAACTATTATTAATCCCGATTCACAGCTTCAATTTCCTAATCCCTCACATTAAAATTTGTGGCCAACATTTGATTTCCATAACATAAGGTTAAAACTCAAGTTATTGACCAAATTCCCTTTTCTTAGTACAATTTCTCAATTATTTAACAACCACCTAACATGATTCTTTAATAAAGTGCCTTGTTTCCATCCATGATCCATAATTATAAATTTTATACCAACCGTGATATTATATTCTCACTTTGTCACCATTTTCTTTTATAAATCAGTTGCCATTCTAAAAAATTTATTCTTGAATTATTTAAGGCTGCATCTAAACTTGTTAGGCTACCTACGTACCCTTGAGCGGGATCAAGCCTTTAGTAGTTCACCATTCCACTTCCTAACTCATTTCTGTTCGACATTTAGTGACCAACAATCATTAACTAGGTCCAAACAAATGAATCACACCAAATTCATATTAAATATGGACTCAAAACATCATAATTAGCATGAAAAAGATAGCGTCGGCCAACTGGCCACACGCCACCGCCCCGACTCGCTGGAAAATTCAACTATTTCCAAAAATTACCACATTTTATAGAGTTGTAGATCTCAATGAGTGGAGCAAGTTTCATACCTCCGGCTAAGTCCAATTTGGCTGAGAAACACCTCAAATTGGCCATGAACCGCTGAAAACCCTTGTTTGTGGGTGTTCTTAATTCAACTCCAAAACAACTCCGACGCCAAAACCAATGTATGTGCTTTGTTCCAAGCCTTAAGGGGAGTCTAATAGTAGTGGTAATTGGATGAAATCATTTCAAAATTTGGTGGATCTCGGGCAAAAACCGCCGCACCCACCGGTGCGTTTTTCCTAATTTCAAGGTCAAATCTCATGATTTTTGGGGTGTAATAGGAAGAAGGAAGGTCATGGAGGGTTTTCCAAGTGGTGGTTTAATGTGATTCTCCGGAAAAATGGGCGAAAACCCATTAGAAAAGGAAAGGAAACCGACCGGGTCGTGTCACCAAGTCGCGGGTCGGGGATCCCCTATTTCCCCTTCTTTTCTTTCTCTCTGATTGGTCACCCTTCCCCTTCTCCTTCCTTCCTTTTCTCCTTTCCAACCTTTCCTTTCCATCACAACCATCAATCTTTTTTTTTCTTTCATCCCAGCCACACATGTGGCACACGCATTGGCTTCGGATTTTCTGGAGCCTTCTAAAATGAAGTAAAATTACTAAAATATCCCTAACTTTAAGCGTTAATAACTTCTTTGTTATAACTCCGTTTTACGAACGGTTTGCCTACGCGTTCATGAGATCGAGCTCTATTCAAAAATATAAATTGTGACCTCTAAAGTTCTACGGATTTTAAATAATTATTTTCCAAACTTAATACTTAAATTATAATAGTCTCCGGAAACAAAATTTTAGAAGTTCTCAATTCAACTTTTCACAACCATAAATTAATTTATTTTCTATTTTCTCCACATATTCATATATTTGAATTTTTAGGGTATCACAATCTTTATGCCGCCAAATCCAAATCCAAATCTCTCTAAGCGGTGATGTGGTTCATCCTGCGAGTCTACACTTTTCCGAGATCTCTGACAGCTGACGAAACTGGGTTATTTTTTTGGGTGACAGAGGGTTTAATGTTCGTCGTCTTTGCCACCTCGATGGCGTTTCTGACTGTTAGTGCCCTCAGCTTATACGGACGGTATGTGATGGCAATTATGTGTGCGGTTTCGGACCACCATAAGTTGGTAAGGCTAGCGGTTGTGGTAGAAACAGGAGTTGTGGACATGGATGTCGGAGCTGCCGGCATCGATGATCGCGGTTTAGTAGAGAAGTTTCCAATTTGATTGGTTCACACCTTTTTTTTTTTCCAAAAATTGGTCCAACCCAATACTTGATGAGAGTGGCGGAAAGGGAGATGGGATGGGGTGGGCTTTTGGATGGGAGGGGAGGTGAAGAGAGTGGAGGAATGGGAAGTGGTTGGGAGGCTCGGGAGGGAGAAGAAGGGTGGGGGGGAGGGTTGCGGGGAAGATGTGGTGGGGTTCTGGGTATTCAAGTTTTTTTTTTAATTAAAAATTTTATTTTATTTTTACCATGTGGCATTAATTTGGAAGCCACATGGCACAAATGTGGCAGCCACGTCAGCTCTTAACGGATCAATTGATGGAAAATGTAATGGATGTATTATATTGAAATAAAATAGTACTTGAGATATGAAAGTGAAATGTTTTGAAGATGTTGTACCTGAGGTGGTAAAGTGTAATTTACCCCAAAAATAAATAATAATTTTACGTATGTCTGCCTAGTCCTCCACCCGACTAGCACATAATGTAATGCCCCGCCCCCGAAATTTTTATTTTTAGGAAATAATTTCGATGATAGGCCCAAATTAAATTATTGTTTACATTACTACCAATAATCACAATTCTTTATTTAATTTTCTAAATCCCTCACAAAAAATATAACCATAATTAACTTACCAAAACATACGATTAAATTTTTATAATTTATCACCAATTCCTTCTCTTAAATCAAATTCCCAACTAAAGATTAAATTGAGATTATTAACCTCATTTATTTTATGGCTGCATCTAACTTCTCGTTAGACTGCATACATACCCTATATAGGGATCAAGCCATTCGTAGTTCACTAGTTCAAATTCAATCAAATTTTGAAATTCATACAAGTGACTAACAATCACCATCTAGCTTCAAACAAGTAAATCACACCAAATGCTTATCAAATTCGGTTTCAGAACATCAAAATCAGCATAAAAAGATTGTTGGAAATGTGCCCTAAAGCCAATCATATGATGATACTTTACGGACATTTCACATGTTAAACTAATCTAGTTTAAATATAAAGGGCAAAGATTATTATTTGAGCCGTCTCATATAAATGTTATATGCTTAAACGATAAAGTCCAAGGAATATGTGATTGGGAGAATGCAATCTAAAGAAGTTAGATTCATGATACCATTCTTTCGTAGACACATCCTAAACGTTCCTGATCATAGGATTGCCAATTGGGCATTGACAATCCGTTAAGATCAGTACGTGCTGTGTCTTCTCTCAGGGAGAGTGACTAGTCTCGAGTCATTGGTGTGTGTGTGACATCAAGACAAGTACGTAGGTGCTCAATAGAGAATGAGTTCACTGAACACGATCAACGAAGAGTTCTCATATTCATGTCACATGAGAACTCATGGTTGGGATAATGCAAAGTAGTCCTTTGACCTGAGGCATCACAGCTGTCTTGTGGTTAAGTCCTTGATCTTTGATTATGTCAAAGTCACCCCATCCGCGGGTGTCCACGGCATCGTTGGGGTTAAGCCACTTAGCTATGGAGGCAAGTGAATGCGCAACAAGGGATCTCTAACCTTCAAACTGTTTGAGGGAGAATACTTTATGATATGATTAAGAATCTTTGGCCAGAGTATGAATGAGATTTAGGAAAGTCGTTCCAAATCACATTCAAGGTAATCATATAAGCACACGAATCACATTGGATAGTAGACATGAATAAACTATCAATCCAAACAATGTGGTCAAGAGTATTGTATTAGAGAAAGACCGTATTGCATTTGTAATCCTAAACTGAATAGGTTCTCTACCTCTTCTGATTAGCTTGGGTAACCATGACATGCTGCTAGGTGTCACTCTTGGTTTGTGGAAGCCCTAAACGTGTATAAACACTAAAGGGAGAATTGAAAGTAAGTTTCAATTCACAATCAATTTGAAAGAGTTTTAATCGCCCACTGCCTCGCTAAAAGGAACCTAATGAATCATACACCGTGTAAGGTGGAGATTGAAGAAACAATGGAGATGAGTAAGAATAATTAAATGGTTTAATTGTTTATGGCAAGGATTAATTAATATGTTAATTAATCAAACGAATAAGTTCGTTAAAGACCTCGGGATAGTTTTGGACCTTAAGGCCCAATGGGCTTTGAACGTCAAGCCCATTGACTTAAGTTGTATGACAATTTAATGAATAAAGATTCACAAAGGCCCAAAAGCCCATATCCCTTATATGGCCGGCCATGTGTGTTGAATTAGGGTTTTTGGTTCTTAAGTCATTTAAAGAAGTGACTATATAAAGAACTTTATAGCCTAAAATTCATTATGGGTTATTTTGGAGAAAATTGGAGAGAACATGTCTCTCATTTTCTTTCTAAAGAGGCCAACCCCCTTGGAGGGTGCATCTAGCAATCCCACTACTCCAAGGTCACTCATTTCTTCTCCAATCTAACCTTGGTGTGGATACTTAGAGGTTCTCAATTTTGGGAACTTGGAGAAACCTTTTCATCCATCCAAATCCATAGATTTTAGATGCAAGGAATGAAGGCCCTCTCTTTGGGTGATTAACCTTTGCTTATGCAAAGAGGAATCTACAAAGGTATAATTTCTCAACTCACTTTGATTTGAGTTGAGTCTTGGTTCACCAATCTACTAGGCTTTGAATTTCATGGTTAATGTTTTGTTTTTGAATGCATGCAAGCATGATTCCGCCTTTTAATTGTTAAATGCATGCTATAGATGTTATTCAAATGAACATGTTTTCACAAAATCATCCTTCAAAGATAGCATCGGCTCACTGGTCATGTGCCGCCACTGGTGGCGATCGGCCGTCCCGGCTCGCTGGAAAATTCCTCTATTTCTAAAAATTCTCAAAATTTACAAAAATGTAGAGCAAGTTAAGGGGAACAACTTTTATACTTGGGCCGAAGTCCAATTCGGCCGGGAAACACCCTAATTGTCCTTGAACTGTAGGAAAACCCTAAAATTGGGTTGTTTCAATCCATCACTTCTAGTGCTTCACCGCCCCTAAGGTGGTTTGGGCTTTGTTTCTGGGCTCAAGAGGGGCTGAAGGATGGTAGTGGTCAAAGGAGGAGCTTGCAGAAACGACGGATTCCGCCGCCTTGGCTTTGGAACACCCACGATGCAAATTCATCCTGAAACAGGATCAAATATGCTCGAATTTAGGTGGAAAACTGAATAGGGACTAACGTAATGATAATTTATGGGGGTGGATCCTCTCAACTCGTCGAAATTTTGACGAATTTCATCGGAAAAACCAACCGGGTCGTTAGGCCAAGGTGTACGGGTCAAAAGGAGTCTGGTTTTCCCCTTCATTCTCCCTCCCTCTCATTTCCCTCATTTCCTCCTTTTCTGATTGACCCGTGCCCATTCCCCTTTTCCATAGCCCTCTAGAAAATGGTCAAATGACCATTTCGCCATTTTCTTAGCTTGTTTATATCTTCTTTGTTATAACTCCGTTTCACGAATGGTTGATGCGTAAATAGATAAGCACACAAATTAAACCCTCTTTTGTCAAATTGTAGTAAAGATGTAAGTAGGGATCGTTCTAAACCGGGGATTAGGAGGGATTGCTAAACTCTTGAAAACTAACTCAATAACGTAAAAACAAAGTTTAAAACACTAAACTAGACTCAAAGAATGTAAAATTAAAAGTTAAAACACTTAAACAAACATAAAACTCAAAACAGCAACCTAATGACTCAAAACTGCCTAAAAACCACTTTCTGGGCAGTTTTGAGAACCTAACAAGAACTTGGACGAAGTTGGATGAAAACTTGGATCAAAACACTTAGAAACACAAATCAAAACACTTTCTAACTAATCTAAGACTTCAAAATAAAGGGGGATTTGTTTTGGACGAAAATTGAAAACAAAACAGAAACTTTAAAACAAAACAGATTGTAAAACGTTTTTGGATGAAAAGGATGGATAAAAGGCTAGTTAGGAGGTTCTTTTCCGCACATGTCACACTTGCAAACAAAACGATTTTCAGTTGTTCTTCCAATAAATTATGAAACTCAACACCCCAAGTTAATTAGATATGCTTAAATTAACCTTCAAGTTCTCCTTAAGTTAATGAATTGGATGGGAAAGCGCATACAACAATTCAAAGCATTCCTCAAAGGTTCCTTACGTGATGAGCATAATAAAGATACAATCAAGAATCATGAAGCACAATGAGAACTATAAGTGTTGATGAGGCATTCGTTACTATGATGAGCATGAAACTCGTGCCAAGAATTCATTCAACGCGATCGTTTTCAAGCGACATTCACTACTTGTGATTCTAAGATTGTAACTATTAGGTGAAACTCCCTCATAATCTAGCATCATATTCATGCATGAAAACTAAGCGTGCACTCTCAATCAACATACACAAATAAGTTATCAATCAAGTAGATGAACGAATTGAATCCACAACTTATGAAATAACAACTGAATGTAATCAAATCATATTGCAAGCATGCACATGGTTTCGAATCACCCCCCAACTAAGGGGGTTTAGTTCCTCATACTCACAACACAAAGTTTATTGAATTGAAATATTGAAAACATAAGAAAGATTACACCTAAAAGTTCCAGCAATCTGCAATAGACTAGCAAGCACATTCAAGAGCACTCCTTTTTCCTCTTGCTGCGGCACAAGGTATGGAGATGATTTGGATGGGTTTTGGATGATGGAGAATGGTGGGAAAGTGTCTAGGATGGGTGTATGGCACGCTAGGAAGGTTTTGGGGTCAGAAAATATGGATTTGGGTGAAGGTTGGGCACGGCAAAGGTAGGGGAAAGGTTTCTGGCGTGAATGGAATTGTATGGATGTGTGTGGAATCTTTTGTGGCTGCAACAAGGAGGTTTATTTAAAGGAAAACAGAAATTAAAACCCTAGGTTGATTAGGAAATCAGAAATTAAGTCTAAGGATTCTAGAATTAGGAAATAAATCAGAAAATTAAAGGAAAGGGCAAGGGAAATTCGGCTAGGGTTTAAAACACAAAAGGAAGGTGTTTTAAAGCATAAAAACAGGAAATAAGGAAGAGGAAATGCAAAGGGGGGTGCGGCAAGGGTTCAAAAGGGTTCTAGGCTTTTGTTTTGTGTCCTAGAATGCTTAGAAAGTCTTCATAATTGCTGGAACTTTTAGGGACAATTAGGAAAAATCAAACCAAAGTAGGAAACCTTGGCTTAACTTTCCTACTTCAAGTAGGAATCCTTGTTGGAGGAGGAATCCTTGTTCTTCTAGGAATCTTCATGTGATTAGGAATCCATCTTCAATTAGGAATCCTTCGTTGATTAGGAATCCTTCGTCGATTAGGAATCCTCCTTCATGTAAGCACTTTCCTACTTCAACTAGGAAACCTTGTTCAAGTAGGAATCATCATCTTCAAGTCTTCAAATTCGTCCAAACCTTGGCTCCAATTATGTGATAATCATTCCAAGCCCAATTTTGCTCCAAAAAGCTCCAAAATGCATCTTCTTGCATCCTTTGGCCTTAAAACCTGAAAACACATAAAACTAGCTTAAAAGACTACTTTAACTAAGAAAACACCATGGAAATGCATAAGAACTAACTAATCCTCGTTATGAGAGGATGAATACTCTAAGATATGATTCGGGAATCTTCGGCCGAAGTATCGAGCGTAATAAAGGAAAGCGTTCCTATAAGAATCAATTGAATCATATAACATGGAAAAATCACATTAGGGGTTTGACATAATATATCCATACCCTAATAGTGTGATTGAGAGTATTGTTTAGAGAAGGATCGAATTACATTGTAATTCCAACTGAATAGGTTCTCAGAACAACTTCTACATTAGCTTGGGTAGCCATGATATATGGTTAGATGTCACTCATGGCTTGTGAGTTCTTCTAGATGATTAAATGTAATCGTCAAAGAAGAAGGTGAATTAAAAGTAAGTTTTAATTCACTAAGTGATTGGATTAAATATAATCAATTGGATTGGTGCCAATCACCTCACTGCCTTGCTAATTAGAACCTAAAACGATTGTTCACCAATACACTCTTGTAGTGAGTAACTAATGGATGATGGAAATAATTAATTGGATTAATTAAGTGTTGTGATTAATTTAGAAAGTCTAAAGAAATCATAAAAGCGATAAAAGATCGTTTTGGGCTTAAAGAAACGTTCGGGTTTAATTGGGCCCATTGGGCCTAAACCCATTGGGCTTTTATTCAAGCATAAGATGACTTGAAATGATAAAAGCCCAAAAGCCCAAACAACACTAAGGAGGCCGGCCACATAAAGGGAAAGGGAGAGAGAGGAAGTCAAGTGGTTGACTAGGTTTCTTTGTTCTATAAAAGGAACTTTATAGAGATATTTTTCATTAGGGTTTTTGGGTGTTCAAAACAACAAAAGAGAAAAAGAAAATAACTCTCTCTTCAACACCAAAGGCCGGCCACCATAGGGAGATTTTAGCTAATCATCTTTTTTCTCCCTTTGGTTATTCCTTCATCCTTCTCACTACACTAGTGGGTGAGGATCTTTAGAGGTCTTCAACTTTGGAGACTTGAAGAGAACCTAGGAGCACTCATTTGTAAACAAAGTGGAGGAGGCAAGGAAGGAGGCTAGGCTCAAGGAGTTCAAGGAGCAAAGGTCTTGGAGGTGGTCCATCCTTGGTCTAAGATCTAGATCAAGAGGTATAAAACTACTCCTAAACTTTGTTCTTCACTAAAATGTTTTGATGCATCATATATAAACCTATACATCTTGAAGGGGATTTGCATGACTATAGCTTTGATATTATTTGATAACATGCTTCTGTTGCTTTCGTATATAAATTTTGAATTGTATATGCATGCTAGTCATTAGAAATCCCACATGAATCTCATAGATCTCCCTTCAGTCATTACAAATATCATAAATGCCAGCCATAACTATCTTCGGCCAAATAGATATCAGAATTTCAAACCATAATCATCAATGGCTAAGTAATATCAAAATTTCAAGACAAACCTTTATAATTGGCAAATCAAATCTAAAAAATTTCAACCAAAATCATTGAAATTTCCAATCAAACTCATTGCGTAATGGAAAGAAGTTTAGAACTGAATCTGCAATACCGTTAACATTGAATGAAATCAAAATCTCTTTCTATGATTTCATTCATATCCACAATTAAACTAATTTACCCATAGTAAATTTATAATCCTTTTAAATCTTTCTTTCAATTGTTTCTCTTTTAAATTGATTCAAAGTATAGCCACGGATCAAATAAATTAGTGACTCACACTTCTAGAGCACTATTCATTGGCCAAAAATTTTAAAATTTCTAGCCATACTTATCATTGTCAAAACAATGATTTCACCACCATTTTCTTTTTATCTTAATCAGTGACTAGTAGGCTGGAAAAGATTGTACTTTACCTGGCTAATACACATCACACATTTTTATCACTTCAATAATTCATTCTCACAGCCCATACATGAAGCTTCTTTTCAGAAACATTGGGTCTTTGTGCCCATTCAACTATTCCTTCACACTTCACAGGTCATTTCACCCAATTCATTGTTCACAAGGCCACTTTGCCTAATCACACATCCTCGGGCTCTTTTTTCCCACATCACACATTCTCGGGCTTTTTTGCCCATATAAGACATCCTCCCATTCCACGGGCTATCCCACCCAAATCAACATCCACGGGCCTTTTTCCGCCCAATTCAACATTTCTCAAATTGCACATGTATAATACGACCTTTCCATCTACTTGTCACAATTCCACAATCACTTTAACCTTCAAATTTCCATAATGCATAACATAAGTTCAACCCTAATTTAAGGTTAATCCGAAACTTTAATCAAGCGCTCATCGTTAAAGCTATTACATGAAATATGACATTTTAAAATACTCCCATTCAATTCAATTCATTTCATGATGATTTACAACATACACTTTCCACAAAAATTCCTCATTATTCATACAACTTATGAAATAATGCAATATCAATGCAATTCATAATTCACATCCACAAACTCAATAATATCTCATAATGTAAAATAGGATCATTTGCTCTGATACCATTCGTAACGCCCCGCCCTTGAAATATTCATTTTCGGGAAATAATTTAGATGATAGGCCCAAATTAAATTATTGTTTACATTACTACCAATAATCATGATTATTTATTTAATTTTCTTAATCCCTCACAAAAACTATAACCATAATTAACTTACCAAAACATAGGATTAAATTTTTATAATTTATCACCAGTTCCTTCTCTTAAATCAAATTCCAAATTAGAGCTTAGGGATTTTTATATGGTGCCCAATCCGGATCACCACACACTTACACTCACACGTGCAACCCTCTTTCTCTCCCTCTCTCTTGATTACTTGTGTATCCGTACAAACTGTACGGTCATCTCCTCATCTAGCTTCAACACTCACAGATCGAGTTAGATTAGGTGGTTTTTGGACTCCTTGCAAGCCTAGGAGTCAAGCCATAACCTTAGTTGGACGTGAAGACCTGTAGAACTCAAGTTACCCGAGCTCTGGCAAGGGGAGCAAATTGCTTCGTGGTGATCGTGAGTGTTTCATGGAGTTTTGAAGTTCTAGGAGGTCTTAAAACTACTTCACGAAGCTTATAGAGGAATTTTGGAAGATTTTGGACGTCGGGACACTCGATTTTGTCAAGTTGCAGGGTTGGCCGAGCTATTGAGATTTTTCCAACCAAATTTCGTTGGTTTTAGGACTCCAAAGTAGTAAGATCATGTTCTCCTTGTTGAGAGCTTCATTTTGGTAATAACTTCATGAAATTTGGTGTTGAAATGAGTGAGATATTAAGGTTTGAAGTTTTTCCAAAAACCGGTGAGTGCAGTGGTGATCAGCACCGGACTTCGGCTAACTAAGGAAGGAGAAGGGGAATATTTCGTCAACTTTGACGAAATATGCTAATGGCATCAGGTAAATTAAACAGTATATTCCATTACCTAACAGAATATTCCCTAACGCCGTTAGGGAATCCGTCAGTGTGCCAGGCCCGTGCCTGCGCATGGGAACTTAGAAATTTTTTCTAAAAATATGGGAATGTTCGTGGGGTTAAGTAGGCCACGATGGTATATTCAAATACCCCAATTAAGCAACGTATGAGAAGTTATTTCCTAATTTCGGTTATGTGCTTAAAATAAAGTTAAAATAGTTGTTTCACATATAGGTGAGACGTTTCCTGAGGACGAGCGCAATCAAGCGAAGCTTAGGGGTTACGACCCTGCCACATACTAGTGATTGGGCTTTTGGTTTTTAGTATATATATATATATATATATATATATATATATATATATATATATGCTTTACGTTTTACCCAGAAAAGTTGATTTAAATGCCAAGTTGAATACTTTATATCTTAGAATATGCTTCTAGTAGTTGTGTATAATATTGTTGACGCTAAGGACATACATGTAAGTTCCAGGTGAGTATAGGTATTAATAATTATGAGTTGCATTATGATGGTTCTACATAGATGCATTTAGAGCTCATAAACTTGCACCCCGATGTTAATTCTCCCGCCCATAGCCAGGGCACAGTCTTTCACGTGATGTTCACCTCCCGCACCGTACCCTCACCTTGGATCCAAGTTTGGTGCACAGTCCCGTCGTACAGACCACTACAGGTGGTTCCGACTAGTAAGTGACCCGTAATTATTCGCACAGTCTTCATGTGATCGTAGCACTTGAGCATATTTATTTACACCCAGCCCTGTCGTACAAACCACTTTAGGTGGTTCTGACTCATGTGCATGCATATTTGATGAGCTATAGGTTCAGCTGTACATGCCACAATAGGTGGATCCGACCGACATATTACTTTTCATTGATTTACTTTACCTGGTTTACTTAATTCATTCTGTTGAGATATTTGGCATGGCGTACATGTGGATTTGGCTATTTCAAGTGTGGTTTTGATATAGATAAGTATTCTATTTTTTGGGAAATTATACAGGTTTTACGACGAGGGGTTACTAGCTTTGATGATTGAAATGGTTTTGAAAAGATTTGTTTTTGCCCACTCACACTTTCTGTTTTGCGCCCCTCCAGGTTTTAGGTAGGCGTGCTTGTTGGTGGATTGCAAGGAGACTACAACAGTTCTAACAGATGGTATTTAATGTAGGACCATCTCTCTGGTATTGTATAATTAGTATTTGTCCTGTTGGACTGCACTTAGGCTACCTATGCTCTAATTATGTGTGTTTACACTTAAATCTCATCACTCGCACCTATTTATTCGTATAGTGTAAATTAGTTAGCTTGGTTTTTATTTACTCACATTTTTATATCTTTATCACTTTTGCACTGTGCACATGGCTGCGTCCCCCTCACGTGATGGCCAGCATGCCTTGATTTAGGTTGGGGTGTGTCATGAGTTATTTTGCAGTAATTCTAGAAATAGTGTGGATTAATTTGGCTCAGTTTCAAAAATAATATGAATTATTTTGGTTTAGTTTTCAAAAGTTCTATAAATAACACAAGATTACTCCACCAAATAACAAAAAAGAATAGAATACTTAATCACACTTTTGGACTTGTGTTCACCAAATACTTTATAAAGATTCATTTTTAATTTTAACGTTTGACAAATTTTTTTAATTTATTTAGTTTGTTTTATTTTTATTTTTTATTTTAAGTTAGAGTAAAGACACGAGAACCCTACTTGAAATGGTGACTTCAAATTCCACTAGTAGTGTCTTTGACAACATGATGACAATGATGACAGTAAAATATGATATTTTGGGCTCTCTCTCTCTCTCACTCTCTCTCTCTCTCAACCTTTCTCTTTGTGTATCAAAATCTAAGTAAAATGCATTTCACACATCCGTTAGTCAAAACGTCAATTTGATCATTAAATGATAACGTGACAAATATAAAGCTTACATGTGTTTATGATGTGGCAAGAATAATGAATTAAATATTAAAAAACCATTTAAAAAAAAACTAAATTAGAAGTTATAAGGGACCCACCCACCCACCTTCTTCTCCAAGGAGAGAGATGGCGTCCATCAAACTTTCATTGCAATTTCAGAAATTGCAGCGGGCAACAAGGGTTCTATCTCATCTTCTCTCGATCTCTCTCTTCGCAGGGAGCGCGATTTCAATTCCACCATGTGTAACCATGAAATGTAAAGCTTAACAAAAAAATCAAGTTTTGTCATTTTTATATGAATGGAAGAAAAAAAAATCAACTTTTATCATTTTTATATGAATGGAGAAAATGCAAAGGAGGAAGGAGGGACGACATGTTGTGTTGCTGTTAGGGGCAAAATTGGAAACTCAATTTTTGGACCATTTTAATTGGACTGATTTTGCGTTGGGATTTATCATAATCATTAAATAAAGTTAGTACATGGCTTTGTATTAAAATTCAAAGTTCTGAAACCTTTTTCATTAGTTTTCCTTATATTTTATGGAGTGGGAGTCCAATTACTTTAGGTATGATGTTCGAGTCTCCAATGTCCTTCTTGGTGCAGATATGTGGAAAGGATTTGACATGGGAGAGAGGCGGTCAACCAAATTACAAGACATGGGAGATCCTTATGGAAGAAAGGTTGACAAGTAGGAACATATACAAGTCCATTGAAGCGATGAAAAATGGGTTTAGTATGTCGCAAGATTGTCATTGGAGACCATTGGACAATACTGTAATGGCCTTTGCTAATTATTTTGAAAAGCGTGGGAACATTGAGGATTGCAATTGGTATATCAAATTGGACACTGAAATAAATTTGTTTTATGTTGTCGGAGTCAACTAATAAAAATTCATATCAATGTACCACTATTTTTAAAATTGTCCACTAAAAAATTATGCAATGTGTTAACCCTAAAAACTACCAAGCCTACATGGCTCGCAGGCCGAGTAATCTATGAGCTAACTACGCCCTTCGGTTGAATGTGGGGCGTGCCAACTCGTCGGTCGAGTTCGGCCGAGGAGTAAAATGTGTTGATGTTGCGTTGGGTGCGCGGCTAACTTATGTGTCTTGCGATTGCGACCGAGGAAGGAACACGTCTTGGCCTCTTAGGTTCTCGAACCTGAAGACAAGGCTACTATTCTTACAAAGTTCACAAATCGTCATCGTCGGATTTGGTCACAGTGATGGTATTCGTCAGAGTAAACTCATGCCGAATCGACACCAAAGTGTAAGGGCACAAATACTCAAAGCGGATATAAGTCTTAACAGTAAACGTGGTTCGACCGTCGAAGTGCCGAACTCTAAATCTCACTTGAGAGTATCTAATCATAAAATAACTCAGCGTGCAATGTGCCGAGCCCAATCAACTGTAACACCTCACTTCGTCGAGAAGGCTGATGAGATGACATCGACCAATAAGGATTCAGAAATCCTTCTCGACCGAGACTTGGATAGATAACCAGTCGCCTTCGATTCAGTGTTGTCTATGCCGACTGAAGATGCTGCGAGATCGGCTGATTCTACAACGACAGTGCTATTTATGCCAACTGAAGATATCACCGGTTGTCTTCACAGTGCTGTTTATCCAAACTGAGGGTGTGTCGGCGAAAAGAGAAAAGAAAAAATCTCAAGGTTGTTGAGAGAATTTGCGCAGGGCAGTTGTGTGTTAAATTGGAGGGGGCTTGAATGATGCACAGCCTCCTCTATTTATAGCATCAGGTCCTCTCTAGACCGAGTTAAAACCCTAATCGGATTTGGACTTCTTATTCTGATCAAATACTACCTCGACCAGTCCTATTTTTACTAAGACTTTGAACCCAGTCCTTTATCAAACTACACTTTCGGGTTATCAATCTTTATCTTGCCGAGACTCCTTATTGTACCAGGATTCAATTATTCGTCTTGTAGCAAGACTTGGCCAACCTAGGCTAGGAAGCCCATGAACTAGGCGATCCACGATAACCTTTTCGTAAGGCCTTTCGGGCCGAGATTATAACTCGGCCCAAACCAACATTTTGGGTCCAAACACAATGAAAGAAATTTCTTTAGATTATACACCAAAAGAAATCTTAAGAAATCTATAAGAGAAGTCATTTCCATATAAATCTATAATAAAAATACATGTAAATCTGCCAAAATCCATAAAAAAAATTATAAGGTTTATTAAAATCTTTTAAAATCTATCACTTAAAGAGAACCTATGCAAATCACCTAAATTCCAAATTGAGGAAAAGTGGTAGAAAGTAGCCAGGTGATAAATGATCTCACCACTAGTTCTACTAGCCACATTCCTCCCCGTTTGGGTTCAAATCTTCTACACCTAAAACCTTTGTGGCCCATTTCAAAATAGGTAATATTAGGGAGACTAAATTTATAAACATAATTTTTTAAAATAAATGATAGTGTTGTAGGCATAATTTACTGAACAATTATGGAGGCCTTAGAGAGAGAGGGGGTGCGGCAATAGAGAGAAGAATAGAGAGATGTGTAATTGTGGGTGTGTATTATCTCACCCCATTGTGCCTTTATTTATAGTAGTAGGAAGGGTAAAACCTTTCCCTTTAGGATTACAACATTTAATAGATAATCTAATCCTAATAGGAATATAAGATACATTCTCATATTTCCTAGGATTTACACAATCACATTCCTATTCTAAATAGGACTGCAACACTCCCCCTTGAGTGTGTAAATACTCAAGTAAATGGCGCATCAAGTCTTCATTGATGAAGTAAGTACAGTTGATGAAGTCGTCGGCACAATGGGCAAATGTGAGTCTCAAATCAACAGAAGAATGCATAAAAAGTAAAACTCACAAAACCTCGCTATGGTAAAACCCAAGATGGGAGAAAAACCCATAGTCTAAGGAGAAAAGTGAGAAGTTGCATTAAGTCAAAACTATACGTCTTTTGGACGCAAGTAGAAGAGCTTTCAAGGGTATGATTAGCCCAAGATGGGTGCCTCGTTAAAACCTAGTTAGGTAGCAAAAACCCAGTGGGAAAAATGCTCCTAATCGTAGGGAAAAAGAGTACATTAAGATTAAGTGAGTATACTTCTGGATACTCCCTCTGAGTTTGACATAACTTCCAAATGAGAACTACAAGCATTGCATATGAGTAGTTAGGCATACAAATTCCTCGGACAAGCTTCTGGAAGGTTGACTTCAACAGTGACATCGTGTAGAGGTCGGCAAGGTTGTCTGGGATCGGTTTGCATGATTTCAATCTCCTGATGCTTTGCTGATGTAGATGTAGACGCAATATGTCTTGGTGTTGACTTCGTTGATGTATCATGGCTTGGTTGGGTTGATACATGTGGCATAATCTTCATGGATTGTCGTTGGGACTCAACAATAGATGAAAATATAGCAAGTACTTCAAATATGCTCAACAAGAACTCCTAACCATGTCTCACTCGTGGCATAGTGAAGTAAGATGAGTCTTGGAATGATTCGAAGATTTCGCAACTAGGGTCATATCGTGGACCTCCAAGATATTGTGATATCCCTAACGGTAAAGACATAACCATTCGGGGATTTTTCCTTGTGCGGGTTTGATAAGTAACCAGCGTCAGCTTAACAAACAAGGCAAACATCATTTCGAGGATCAGGGGGGGTTAGATCCGCTCAAGATGCATTGGGATTTGCCCACGTAATACCTTCAGTGTACGTCTTTAATACCAATTTAGTGGTTGCATGTAGACGTGGTGCTGCATCTTTACCAAGATCAACAGCGAATGAGATGTCTTGTCTAAATACAATGAGCTAAGTACAACGAAGCGCAAAGTTGAACTTTTAGATATGGAATTTCGGATTCCATAGACTCTTCAAGAGTCTCATTTGCATATAACGTATGGACGATTATGGGTATACTCAAAGGTGACACATTCCGGGTGTAGTTCAACTGGTAGACCAAAATACCGTCAGAACAATGCTTCAACTTCAGGTCAAGGCTTAAACGAGTTTTCCCAAGATCCTTCATCTCCAATTCCATCTTCAGGTGCGAGGCAGTTTTCTCAAGCTCTTCTAAAGTCTTAGTGAGATTCGTGTTAACGACATAAACTGTAACTCTAGCAATTTGGAATAAGACTTCATAGTTTAACACGCAAGGGCATAATTCATATCCTTGACTGATCAAATAATCACTTAGACGGGTATACCACATCCGTCAGATTTTTCAATCCATAAGTGAACACCTCAAAACGAGTTAAGAGGGTGTTCCATGGTTTGGAACTATTTGAACCAGTCCATGTAATTCTTCAGGAACTTACACGTAAATCTCCGTATTTATATCCCCATGGAGAAATACTAACCACATTTCATAATGCTGTTATCAATCACAGGACGTTTTAAGAGAAACCTTACACCGTAAGGCGTGCATCATATCGCACTATTTCATTCATCTCATAACGTTTCCTTACGCACTTGTAACTCAACAGGGTTACCTTGGGCAATGTAGGAACGACAGGTCCAATACACACTTTAGTAAGGAATTTGACCTGGATTGTAACTTTAGTTGTCCAATCAGTTCTACGTTGTCACTTAATCAACGGAACACGGTTCGATATCGTCGCTTTTCATTTATGTCGGTAGCTACCATATAAGTGAAAACATCATCGATGATAATCTCATTTCAATTCCATTTTCTCATCCAAACTAGTATACTGGACCAAGAACTTCAAGTCTTGTGAGTAATCCGGATTAATCTCATGAGATGGAAATGATTTGAGACAGCGATCGAGTTTAGATTCATTGTTGTGCCGTGTCTTCCTCTTCCAGGGAAGTGAATCCTACGAACCGAATGATATGTCGTGCTCCAGGCCAAGACATATTGATTGGCTATCCGCCGGTGTACTGGATCGTCTAACAGGAGCGTCCAAACCGTCTAACAGGGACGGCACACCTTCCAGGGATGTTGACTCGACGTCCGTTAAGTACGTTTATCCTTGCAGACATGTTTGCAGCTGGTATATGATCTCGTCACTTTAGCTAGATCAGAGGAATGCGTCTGGAGCAACATTCTGAAATTTAGAATTCGTCGCACTTGCTTATCACACTTGTACGGTATGGGGATCGAGATGAGACATAGTGGGCAACGTCCATGCAAATTCGCGTTGTTCTACAGGAACGTTGACGTTCTTATATCCCCCTAACGACAGGAAGACTGTCTCATTAAAGTGACAACCCGCAAATAAGCGATAAAGAGATTGTGTGCAAGGGCTCGAAGAGAGCTAGTGTGAAGGAGAATCATGATCAACAAAAGATACACATCCTTCTTTGAGGACCCATGGTGGTATGTTGCGGCGGCGCAACTTGGCACATGGAATGCGCACCCAAATGGGTAATTACAAAAGTCGCCAGGTTCGTACCCAGTAACCAACTATAACGTCATATAGGTTGGGTGGCAATGGGCCTCAAGGCGGACCAACATAGCTGCGTGCAAGATTGCATAACCCTAGGCAAAGACCGAAAACTTGGTACGTTTACCAAAATTCGGGCGATCATTTAAATTGCGCTTTATGATCACTAGGCTAGGCTATTTGGGGTGAACATGAGAATGCAATGTTCAATTAAAAACTTATCGAAAACCGTCAATATAAACTCTCTAGCATTGTCCAGTCTTCCAGACCTTAAGGGATAAGTAGGGTGGTGAACCCTTAATCGGCCAAGAGGTTTAGCAGTAATGTATGTCGACAAACATGTGACCAGTTTGTCGATTCATCAACCAAAACCATAAATATTTATATGGTCGGCATTTTGGTTGGATTATTCCACATATATTCCCTTGAATCCACTAAGAAAATGGAGTCGTGTTGTATCTTTGCAAGAAATGATATAGAAAATCAATTTCCCTAATGAGCAGGATTAGCAAAGTGTGCTTGTAGGCACAAAATCCTTACTTCAGATAAGGAGATGCGTTGTAGCATCATTGTTCAACCTAAGTGTCCCAAAAGGTCATGCCAAAGCAAGTAAACTGCTCAATCACTAGGCTATAGGCCGGCCACATGTGGTGTATTCCCAGTTGGGAGACAACCCATTGGCCCCAAATCAAAGCTTCAGACTCATTTTTGGAGGTGGTGCAAAGATATTTCACTCTATTTTCTTCAGTGGTTTCATTTATGATCATTGTCATCTCGAATATCCTTAAAAACTCAACGTCAGGAAGAATTTAAGGTTATTTAAATGATAATTCAGTATCAATCATACAACGAGGAGTGTGCCAATGGTCTTAATCAGGTTGGATAGACCTGAAGTCGTTGTTAGAGATGTGATTTAGGTGTAAAGTTAGTGTGCGTAGTACGCATTCATCCATACAACTAACTTTCCCACATTCCTACCTAATCACGTGTTTAATTGAATCGGTCACATGTATTAAGAAACATGATTCAATTAACTCATATTCGAGGACAATATCAATAAGATTATCCATAAGTAAAACATACACCAAACTTGAATCCAAGAACATGGAAAAATGTTCACAAAGTAAATTTACTAAGGGGATTCGGCCAATAAGGCCATCCATGTCGAAATTTTGCTCTGCCAACGATGTTCGGTGGAGCAAAATCAATCTCACATATTGACTACTAGAATGGTACTCCTCAATAACATTGGTAGGGGCACGAACAGGGTCATAACCAATGATCTATTCCATCAAGACGGGAGTAGATTCTTGCAAGGTTGAGGTTCGAGAATATTATCCCTTATCCTTGAAGTTTTAGGTCTTATGTACCAAGGATCATGCTTCGGGCATGATGCCACACCTTGGCAGGCCTTGATTATACAATATGTTTGTGAACACAAACTCGAAATTGTATTGTGAAAGAATATGCCATTCAGTGTATCCCTGCCGAAGCAGTGCATCACCATTTGGTTAGGTTTTGACCGAACTGGGTCGAGCCATTCGTAGACTCCAGCCGAACTGGGTCCATACCTTTCTCTCATGTTTGTGCTAGTAATCAAATCCGAGAATTTGGTAAATTTTCACTTTCTACAATGCTGCTTCAGGAGCAAGTTAGAAACATGTAATGACGAGAAAAGTATTCTCCAGTCAAGATTTGATCGAATTTATAAAATTCAGAATTGTACTCATTCATGGACGTAATCATGGTTTGTTGCGGGCAATTTCTTTCATGATTAGACGGTCTATAAAAGCGAGCCAAAGAGCCATGGAATCCTCGTTCGGGGAGTATTTCCATTTGTAATGCTTTGAGCATAAGTCTTCGAATGAAGATTATGGCGGAGGCTTATTCAGCTCTTCCTTGCCATTGTTGGCATCAATGGTTTCTCAGCTTCTTGATAGTCAAGTGGAGATTCACGTCTTGTACCCCACCTAAAGTGGTTTCTATTAGAAAACGTCCAAATCAAGAAAATCAAACTTGTGACGATTCGACAATCCACTGAATTTGAGGGAACAAGATTGTGATTGGTGCTATGGGAATGAATCATCCATAAGCATCAAAGTTAGAACATTCGAGTTCTAAGACATGGTTTGAAGGATTTATTTTGAAAAACATGTTCATTTGAGCAAAATCATATAGCATGCAATTAACAATTAAAAGGCGGAATCATGCTTGCATGCACTCAAAAACAAAACATTACCATGAAATTCAAAGCCTAGTAGATTGGTGAACCAATAATCAACTCAAAACAAAGTGAGTTGAAATTAATACCTTTGTAGATTCCTCTTTGCATAAGCAAAGGCTAATCACCCAAAGAGATAGGGCCTTCATTCCTTGCTTCTTAGATCCATGGATTTGGATGGAAGAATAGGTTCTCTAAGTTCCCAAAATTGAGAACCTCTAAGTCTCTTCACCAAGGTTTGATTGTAGAAGAAATGAGTGACCTTGGAGTAGTAGGATTGCTAGATGTACCCTCCAAGGTGTTGGCCTCTTTAGAGAGAAAATGGAGAGACAATTCTCACCAATTTTCCCCCAAAATAAACCCTTAATCACATTTATGAATATTTTGTTATAAAGTCATTTATATAGTCACTTCTTTAAGTGACCTAAATAACCAAACAACCCTAATTCATCTTCATGGCCGGCCTACCTTGGGAATTTTGGGCTTTTGGGCCTTTGTGAATCTTTATTCATTAAGTTGTCATACAACTTAAGTCAATGGGCTTGACGTTCGAAGCCCATTGGGCCTTAAGGTCCAAAACTATCCCGAGGTCTTTAACGAACTTATTCGTTTGATTAATTAACATATTAATTAATCCTTGCCATAAATGAAATGATTAAACCATTTAATCATTCTTACTCATTTCCGTTTAATCTCCAATCTCTACCTTTTACGGTGTGCGATCCATTAGGTTCCTTTTAGCGAGGCAGTGGGCGATTAAAACAATTTTACATCGATTGTGAATTGAAACAATTTTCAATTCTCCCTTTAGTGGTTATACACGTATAGGGCTTCCACAAACCATGGTTGACGCCTAGCAGCATGTCATGGTTACCCAAGCTAATCAGAAGAGGTTAGAGAACCTATTCAGTTCGGGATTACAAATGCAATACGGTCCTTCTCTAATCTAATACTCTTGACCACATTGTTTGGTATGATAGTTTATTTATTCATGTCTACTATCCAATGTGATTCATTTGCTTATATGATTTCCTTGAATGTGATTTGGAACGCATTCCCCAATCTCATTCATACTCTGGCCAGAGATTCCAAATCATATCATAGAGTATTCTCCCTCAACTGTTTGAAGGTTAGAGATCCCTTGTTGCGCATTTACTTGTCTCCATAGCTAAGTGGCTTAACCCCAACGATGCCGTGACACCCCTAGGGGGTGAATTAGACATAATCAAAGATTAAGGACTTAACCACAAGACAACTGTGATGCCTCAGGTCAAAGGACTACTTTGCATTATCCCAACCATGAGTTCTCATGTGACATGGAATATAAGAACTCTTCGTTGATCACGTTCAGTGAACTCATTCTCTTATTGAGCACCTACGTACTTGTCTTGATGTCACACACACCAATGACTCGAGACTAGTCACTCTCCCTGAGAGAAGACACAGTACGTACTGATCTTAACGGACTGTCAATGCCCAATTGGTAATCCTATGATCAGGAACATTTAGGATGTGTCTACGAAAGAATGGTCTCATTAATCTAACTTCATTAGATTGCATTCTCCCAATCACATATTCCTTGGACTTTATCGTTTAAGCATATAACATTTATATGAGACGGCTCAAACAATAATCTTTGCCCTTTATATGTTAAACTAGATTAGTTTAACATTTGAAATGTCCGTAAAGTATCATCATATGATTGGTTTTAGGGCACATTTCCAACAATCTCCCACTTGCACTAGAGCCAATCAGCTAGGTCATCTTGATGATACCTCTTCTGTAGTCATTTCATAAATGGCTGAATAGTAGGCCTTAGACAGTGGATATCTATATGTGTTATCCACAGAAGCAACCTTGAGAATAACGACGTCACCATTATACATGATTCTCAATCATGTGGTTCAGTCTCTCATTTGTGTTCGGATCTTGATGAGACCTTGATTCCCAGGCTTGAGCTATCGCCCCATTAGTGTCATACACTTTCTGGTTGGAATCGAATAGAGAGTTCATAAATGAACTTTCCCATCCAAACAACATTGTTGTAAACTTCTATATGGCAATATATCTTGCATTCATAATGGAACACACTAAAGTCATTACTTTAATGTTTCCATCCAAATATCTCTTTAGTCATAATAAAGAGATATTTGTTTATCTCTTCATTCATAATGAAGAAACATCCAATGATGGATTAGATTCATAATCTAATACATTTACGCTTCCATTACGTTACTCTAATTCTTCCTCATTCTTTGAGGAATCTATCCTTTAGTATTTCTTAAATACTTAAGGACTCACTTGACAGTTGCCACGGTTCTGATCCTGGGCTTGCACTGATATCGTCTTGTACCGTTCTAGGTACAACTCATATCAATGTTTTTCATACAATATGAAATACATAAATCACCTTTCTGCTTATGCATAAAGGATTCAATTTACGCATTATTTTTATGGGAGTCAAAGGGTACGTTCCCTTTGAGAAGGGCAACTTGCTAGTCTCACTAGAATCGTCCTTCTTATTGAAGTTTATCATCATATGAGAAACTTCCTAGCATCCATTGTCTATTATTAGGGATTGATATAATCCAATTATATCATGAAATATATCATTATAGATTTCCATCCCATGTATATAGACTATATCTCCCATATACATTCTATCTTCATATAATGTATTAAAGTCATAACTTTAACGAAGAAGTATTCTTTTCATTTCCAAAATTAATATATCATATATACTTAAATTTTAGGAACATGATTAACTCCCACTAATCTTTTGTAAAACTCGTAAACAAAAGATTTATTTACATCTTGATGAGAAATCAAACGATTTGAACCTTTTTCCTCATAAAATGCAAATAGCTCCCACTAACTTGCTAAGATCCATGATGGATGGATCTCTACAACTTACATGTCTTGTGATTTATAGTTTTGGACATATATTATCAAGACTATCTTAATAATGGTTTCGGAAACCCATATTATGTCAAAACATTGAATCACCATTTTAGTTGTAGCTAGCAATCTTCGAATTAATTGAAACCAAGCCTACCTCAAAGATGGTTTCTTCAAAGTCAACCATTCTCTTTGATTGTAGTTACCTTAAGTTACCAATTAGCTATGAAGGTTTCATTATTTCGAGTCAAATGGTACTTTACCATTTCCTTGAGTATATATCGTATATGCACTCAATGTAGTCATAAGGATTTTCATTCTTATCGACTACCTTGGAGCTTGTGGTATAGGAACTAGGTTGTTATATTTGTTGATTACTTCCTTGTCTCTCAAATAACCCATTCTTTGAGTTCTATCTCTCGTTCATTTGCTTTTAGGCAAATCACATTGTAGAATTACAATGAACTACCCAACAAAACAACATTTGTTAGTTGGTTTATAGAAGCGATATCCAAAAGTTATTTTAAGGATATCCTACAAGATTGTTATCAAACAAATATTGCTTATTAGCACACAACCCCAAATCTTTAACATGCTTAAGATTTGTCTTTCTTTTCCAACTACATCTTATGGAGTCATGAAAATATTGGAAGATCTTCTCATTGACAATCATATTGTTTTAGAAGTATATATCCTATATATGGGTAATAGATAACATTTAACGAACTAAATCTTATTCAAGTTCGTTCTTCTCCTAATGGAAAAATACATTATCTTATGATGCTATTTTCCTTGATATCTTTCAAGGAAACTTATCTAAAGTGTTACCTTTCCTTGGATCAAATCTAAGGAGGTAAATACTTTAGATATCTTATTCATCTATTTACATTTCTTGAATTCTTTGAAACCTTTTGCAAAGTATTCGGACTTGTGTTTATTCAAAATAAACTATAGTCCAACCGAGAGTGATCTTCGGTGAATGTCATATAACATGAGTAGTATTATGTTGTGGACAAGTACCACTAACATCTAAGTGAATTAACCTCAACAACTTTGTGATTCTTTCTTCTTTCCAAAAGAATAAAGATTCGAACATTTCGCCTCTATACAATTTTAACAAGAAGGTATTGGATCCGGATCTAACGATCCAAAGCGTCCATCTATGACCAACTCGTAATTTATGTTTTTAGAGGTATCACAACTTTAGTTGGGATTAGTCACTACCTTGCAACCTTTTGGGTTTTAAGCATCATTATATTCTAAACAGTTAACACTACCATATCATCTCTACTATAGAGACAATCAATTAGATTACTATAATCCAATTTCTTTGGTAGTTCATATGAGGAAGTAAGTACTATCTGCTTTCGCAGAGATCTATATCTTATTCACGTTCCGTATGTGAAGCACCTTTTCTTCTCTCATATATCTTCTACTTCTTATTAGTCACACTTTTACAACGATTTGTAAAACATAGTTACTAATACGGAATCATATATTCAAGTAGAAGAACCAACTGTTTTGAACTATTCAAGAACATTTTACAACACCTTCGAAAGGTGTGTTCTTGACACTTGCAAGACATTTCTTGCAAATACCCCTTCCAATGTCCATCCTTTCATAAAGAAAGTTTGTTCCCTTGGAGTTATTTATCTTCTTTATTTGACTTTCCCCTTTGACTACATTAGTCATGGTCCCTAAACTCCCACTATCTCTTCTTGAAACCTTTTTCAATTGTGTTATACACATCAAACAATTTGGAGAGTATGTGGTTATTGTTCACTACATAGTTTACCATAAACTTAGTGAACCATTAGGATAGGGAAACAAAGGTAAAGTCCTTGCCTAGTTTCCGTCTCGTTAAGTGGTTTAACACTTCAACACTCAATGATTCAAAATCATCATAAGTCCATGTTAATGGACTATTTTTGTCAACCAACCATTATGTTCTAAACATAATTACAAACTTTCAAGAGTTGTACAAGGCAACTCTCATTTCTTCATACAACATTTGGAAGTGAAGAATCATGGCACATTAAGTGTCCAAGCCTTTGCGCTTTCTTCTCAAGTTCCTTGTTCATGTAACAAAGAAACAAGCACTAAGTGTTTGCATTGATTAAGAGTTGTTCAAAGCAACTCTTATTTCTTCATACAACAATTTGTAATTGAAGAATTATGACATTAAAAGTGTTGTCCTCTTTATGATAGACCTTTTCTAACATATTCTTCTAATGATACATTATCAATAGGAAGATTGTGAGGATGAGACTACTTAGGTACATTTACAAGCCATTAAAGACAATCTATGGTTTTGTAGTACCAAGTCCGTAAACTAAACGTTCGGCTTTTATTTGTCAAGTGTTGGATAGCGTTTGCAAATATATTGGTAAAAAAATACATAACGTATATAAATTGATTGATTTTAAGCCATTTGATTCGGGTCTTTAAATCAAATAGCATCACCCACTATTTTTGGCAAATTCCATATCCCTCATTGGAATTCGAGAGTTTTGGATGAAACTCTTAGTAGGTTATGGGAGGCTCACTATTATCAAGCCCACCTCACAATGATATGATATATGGCTAGCAACAATAATAATGAGAGAGTACGCTTACTCATTTGCAACTAATGCAAGTACCCATCTTATTTGGCCTCTAGAGAATGTAACCTCACAATGATATGATGTTGGTTCCATTGCACTTAGTTAAGTCATTCCCACCATGCTTAGTTTGTGAAGGGGTTCAAGAATAGCCTCACGATGATACGATGTCGGCTATCCTCGTTGCCTACACTAACCTCATCATATGTTTATGGATTCCTCCTGAGTATAAGCATGCACTTTGTACTCCCCCATGATAGGGTGAAGCCGGTGTACAAGTCATAAACGATTGGAGCCACCACGGTGGAAGGCCTACGAAAGAGTGTTCTAAGCACTCTCACGCTTATCAACTTAATAATGGTTTGGTTGAGGGTTTTAGGTCTCATCACATACAAATATACATTTTAATCTCTATTAAAACAATTTTGGTCCTATTACAACTATTGGTCCATTGGATTGTTTTAGTTGTATATAATACTCCCACTATGCTTTTAAAACGGTTTTTAAAGCAAGAGTATATGTTACTACTAACATAAGGTTTGCATTCATTTGATGGACTATATAGTTGCCTTAGGGCCTTAGGATGACTATGAACCTTTGTTTAGATTCAACACGAGCCTTGTGTTGAATCTCGGTCTAGGGATGGAGATTGATTTTAGTTACGCGTTTAATCACATTAAGGCGTGTTGTCTTAGGGGCGTTGGACCCAATTACTTCATTTTCATGCATATCATATAAAGCAAGAAAGAAATACTTCAAAGTAAAGGATGAGCTTATGCTCATTACAACATTTGCATAAAACAAATTACCTTAAAGTAAAGAAGGACTTATGCCCTTTTACAACATTTGATCAAATCAAATTACAACCAAAATCTAATCTACACATTCCCATGGTTCAAACAAATTTGAAACGCCTTTCACATAGCTCAATTATATTAGGCTTAGGTTCATAATCATCCTTTAATTAATTAACGCTTTAACTAATTAATTGAATGCAACATTTTCATTTGGTTTTTGTATCCATAAAATTGATTTAAGTGGAGCTAAACAAAATGAAAATCCAATTCTCATTTAAAGAGACAAAATAATTTTGTTCTCATCCTATTTGGGCCATCATGCAATAACCACAACTTTTTGGGCCATATTGCGAAAACATAAACTTTTGGGGTCACTTTGTAAAAACACAAAAGTCACTACTTCATGTAAATACAACTAGAACCCAAAATTTAAATAAATTCAAAAACTTCATTAAAGGAGCAAAACAATTTGTCCTTTAGCGTTTTTAGGCCTTAACGTCAAAACGTAAACTTTCGGGTCAAAGTACAAATACACAAAAGTATCAAAACTTTATGTAATTGCATAAAAGCCCCAAAAATACCCTATTTTATTAGGGTGGCCGGTTTTTAGGGATAAAAATGAGTGATGGGTGTTTTGATTTATTAGTTTTGTCAAAAAACAATCAAGTAGTGCTTTCACCTTTCATAAAAATAATATATGTTTTGATGATTGATATTTCCATCATCATTTATACAAATATTTAACACTTTAAATACTTTCATAAAATTAATATATGTTTTGATGATTGATGTTTCCATCATCATTTATTCAAATATTTAACACTTTAAATACTTTCATAAAATTAATATATGTTTTGATGATTGATGTTTCCATCATCATTTATTCAAATATTTAACACTTTAAATACATGATAAATCATTTGAAAAACATATAACATAAACTTTATGAAATATTCAAAACTTTGAATCAAAACACAAAACCTTTTTGTTCTTGGCAAGAACATCAAGAACAATGAAGAACATCCATGAAAACCCATAAGAGCTCCATGAATGTTTTCAAGCCATAAAACTCAAATTTTCACCATTCAAAATGGTGTTAATATCCTAGGGTACTTAGGGGTTCCAAAAGTCACCTTAAAACATTTTTAACAAGACAAACATGAACCCAAAAAATCACCCTTTGGATTTGGCCGAAAATCCCAAAAATCATGGCACCAAATTTTAGCTCCAATATTCATCCTCATATGAACTACATCTACAACATTTGAGATGGCAAATTTTCAAACAAAATTTACATTCAAAGAAGCAAGAATAAAGCTTGTAACAATTACAACTTTTAAATCATAAACTTATGAACTACAAAACCCAAAAGGATTCACCAACTACTAGACCTAGGCTCTGATACCACTTGAAGGATTTATTTTGAAAAACATGTTCATTTGAGCAAAATCATATAGCATGCAATTAACAATTAAAAGGCGGAATCATGCTTGCATGCACTCAAAAACAAAACATTACCATGAAATTCAAAGCCTAGTAGATTGGTGAACCAATAATCAACTCAAAACAAAGTGAGTTGAAATTAATACCTTTGTAGATTCCTCTTTGCATAAGCAAAGGCTAATCACCCAAAGAGATAGGGCCTTCATTCCTTGCTTCTTAGATCCATGGATTTGGATGGAAGAATAGGTTCTCTAAGTTCCCAAAATTGAGAACCTCTAAGTCTCTTCACCAAGGTTTGATTGTAGAAGAAATGAGTGACCTTGGAGTAGTAGGATTGCTAGATGTACCCTCCAAGGTGTTGGCCTCTTTAGAGAGAAAATGGAGAGACAATTCTCACCAATTTTCCCCCAAAATAAACCCTTAATCACATTTATGAATATTTTGTTATAAAGTCATTTATATAGTCACTTCTTTAAGTGACCTAAATAACCAAACAACCCTAATTCATCTTCATGGCCGGCCTACCTTGGGAATTTTGGGCTTTTGGGCCTTTGTGAATCTTTATTCATTAAGTTGTCATACAACTTAAGTCAATGGGCTTGACGTTCGAAGCCCATTGGGCCTTAAGGTCCAAAACTATCCCGAGGTCTTTAACGAACTTATTCGTTTGATTAATTAACATATTAATTAATCCTTGCCATAAATGAAATGATTAAACCATTTAATCATTCTTACTCATTTCCGTTTAATCTCCAATCTCTACCTTTTACGGTGTGCGATCCATTAGGTTCCTTTTAGCGAGGCAGTGGGCGATTAAAACAATTTTACATCGATTGTGAATTGAAACAATTTTCAATTCTCCCTTTAGTGGTTATACACGTATAGGGCTTCCACAAACCATGGTTGACGCCTAGCAGCATGTCATGGTTACCCAAGCTAATCAGAAGAGGTTAGAGAACCTATTCAGTTCGGGATTACAAATGCAATACGGTCCTTCTCTAATCTAATACTCTTGACCACATTGTTTGGTATGATAGTTTATTTATTCATGTCTACTATCCAATGTGATTCATTTGCTTATATGATTTCCTTGAATGTGATTTGGAACGCATTCCCCAATCTCATTCATACTCTGGCCAGAGATTCCAAATCATATCATAGAGTATTCTCCCTCAACTGTTTGAAGGTTAGAGATCCCTTGTTGCGCATTTACTTGTCTCCATAGCTAAGTGGCTTAACCCCAACGATGCCGTGACACCCCTAGGGGGTGAATTAGACATAATCAAAGATTAAGGACTTAACCACAAGACAACTGTGATGCCTCAGGTCAAAGGACTACTTTGCATTATCCCAACCATGAGTTCTCATGTGACATGGAATATAAGAACTCTTCGTTGATCACGTTCAGTGAACTCATTCTCTTATTGAGCACCTACGTACTTGTCTTGATGTCACACACACCAATGACTCGAGACTAGTCACTCTCCCTGAGAGAAGACACAGTACGTACTGATCTTAACGGACTGTCAATGCCCAATTGGTAATCCTATGATCAGGAACATTTAGGATGTGTCTACGAAAGAATGGTCTCATTAATCTAACTTCATTAGATTGCATTCTCCCAATCACATATTCCTTGGACTTTATCGTTTAAGCATATAACATTTATATGAGACGGCTCAAACAATAATCTTTGCCCTTTATATGTTAAACTAGATTAGTTTAACATTTGAAATGTCCGTAAAGTATCATCATATGATTGGTTTTAGGGCACATTTCCAACATGGTTTTCATGAAAAACGTCGGGTTTTCATGGGTGTATTGTTTTATGAAAACTTCTGGTTTCAAAGGCACTAAATTCGAAACTACAGGTTCGATTTAGTTTATGAACATTTAGTTCATAAAAGAGAGGTTCCTGCAAGAAACTCAGAATGCAATATACTAACTTAGTGTAGTGGATTTGAGTTGTCTTCGGGAACTCAAGTGTGAGAGCTTCGTTACTACGAAAGTATGTGACGGTTCAAAGAAGAGAAATAAATGATTGAATCGTTAATGTCCAAAAGTGATCTTCAGGTCAATAATTTTGGATTCATTATCAGATTAATGGACTGCATGTCACTTTTAATTAATTCAATAGATCGTGACCATTCGGGGTCGATCGTAGAAGTAAAATAATATTAAAATAAAATTATTGGATCGAAAATAGGGCCCCAAAAATAATTGGGCTTAATGTCAGGGGTTAAAAGGCACCGGTTGGGTGCCTTTAGCATAAGGTGAGGCCCAAATGTTCCTTTGGTGGTGGCTGCAGGCCACGGGTGAGGAATGGGAGACCTAGCCACAACTGGGTCGTGTTTTAGGCCACAAGGGAGTGCACGGACAGGTCTAGCGCAAGCTGGCCTGTGGGTTGTCATGGGGATCCCAGCGAAGGCTGGTTGCGTGAAAGTAGCCCCATAGTGACTGCAGGTCACGGGCTTAGGTATGGGTGGCGCAGTGACAAGCCCAGCATATGCTGGCTATATGTATGCGGGCCAGAGCAATAAAACCCAGAAACCAAAAAGGTTGCAGCGTGTGTATGGGAGGACAGCCCAGACAATTGGGCAGGTTGGATGGCTGCCGGCTAAGGCCAGTCTGCATAGGCTCAGGGCTGCAGGCCCTACCGAGGTAAAATCCAGGCCTAGGCCTGGTGATTATTTGCACAATGATGGTGCGGTGGTGTGCCGCACCATGTCCTGATTCCCCCATTTTTTTTTTCAAATCCTTTAGGGTTTAGGAAAACCCTAATATGCTTCTAATTTCTTTCAATTCTTTGACTCACAAATTCCACATAGCAATTATTGCGTAATGCATGAAACAAATATATATATTGACAAATATATGAAACATATACAATATATATATCGGAAGGTAAATATAAATGTAGGGGGTTCATGCATCATGGGGAATGTTTTCATGCTTCATGGGTCATTTCAAATATCTTCCTTTATTTTAAGCATACCTGAGTAGCAGAAAACAACAAAAGCCTTTGAATTTGTAGAAGATCCTTCTTGAAAGCTGGAATTCTCCAATGCGTTGTATTACGTTCAACATAGAAAAATTAAATTGAATCAATAGCATGTAGATCAATTTAATAAAATAATAAATTAATCATGAAAAGAATGATTAAAACGTAATTCTCCCCAAATTGAAGATCAAACTCTCTTGTTAGCGTAGCGTCAAGAGCGTACTGATAACGTGTTGTAGGCATAATTTACTGAACAATTATGGAGGCCTTACCAAGGGAGGGGGTGCGGCAATAGAGAGAAGAATAGAGAGATGTGTAATTGTGGGTGTGTATTATCTCATCCCATTGTGCCTTTATTTATAGTAGTAGGAAGGGTAAAACCTTTCCCTTTAGGATTACAACATTTAATAGGTAATATAATCCTAATAGGAATATAAGATACATTCTCATATTTCTTAGGATTTACACAATCACATTCATATTCTAAATAGGACTGCAACAGATAGAAATTTATGATTGAATTATTACTTAAGCGCTGATAAACGTGCTAATTCCTATTGATGACATATCAATTAGTTTGCAAATTTTGTTTACAAATTTAGTCTCCCTAACATTATTCCAGAATTTGACATATGTCTACCACTAACTCCACTTCAAAACACGATTAACTCTCTAAAAAAGATTAAAAAACAAAAACAAAAATAAAACCTGAAACTCAAGAAGCCTAACTGTCCCCCCTCCCACTCAATGTCGACCACCACAAACGCAGAAAAATCCCATAAACACGGCAAGCACAAAAATCCTGAAAAAAATAAAATAAAATAAGAATCCCACAAACAGATGTACTACAATCGCAAAAGCATCCACACAAAAAGAAAAAGAAATTTACGATCACGAATCTCACTATAAGGTTGTCGTTGAGGTTCAAGGATCTGGATCTGGATATGTCAGGATGATGAGATTCTCAGGGAGGAGAAAAGGGACGGTTGTGGGATGCAATGGTGGTGGTTGGCATGTGGGAGGGGGATCGTTTGGGCTTCTGAGTTTCACGTTTTAACGTTTAGTTTTAATCTTTTTCAAAGAGTTAACAATGTTTAAAAGTTGAGTTAGCGGTGGACATGTGTTAAATTCTGAGATAGACCACAAAAAAATCACATATGATTTTCGGTGCAGAAGATTTGAAACCTATATTTATGAGGATCCATGTTTAACCGGTTACATACAATGTTAGGTTTTGTTTTTTCTATATTATTTATACTAAAAATGAGGAAGTGGATTTAATATCACATTATGTTAGCACACACATCTCTGGGTTATTATTCAAACTGTTCAACACTTTTATGTAGTTTAAAGGAGATTTATTGGATTTTGATCTAAGGGTAAAACCAACTTTTGACGACTTTTCTTGTGGTACAACTCGCTTTGGATTTGAGTCCATACATTCCCCAAACACAAAACAGAAACACCTTTTTTAATTTTTCGGGAAAAGTGAATTAAATTGTAAAATAAACACAGTGGTTCATGTAACGAGAGACTTCTGCGACAAAGGATCCAAAGCTCATTCAATTTCAAGTTTCAACCGCATCAGCTTTAGCTTTCAAGCGAAAATGAGTTAGAACGAGTCTATCGTCGCTACGGTGTTCTTGTTTAACAAATGTTACTACATTTTTTTTTTCTCACGACATTGTATTACTAAATTAAAACATTATATAAAAATTTATTAATTACAGGCAAGTTGCTTTCATTTAAAATGCATGATAAACACAAAAATACATAAAATATGTGGGCCACTCTGTCTCATCTTCAACGTCGTTTGAAACTTCTACAGTATAATACAAAATGTAGTATAATGATTTCATACACTCCTTATGCAAGCTCTTATGCAAGCTCTCCTCTATCTTTTTTTATAAGTGTGTGTTTGATGACACATACTTTTTCTTTGTTTGAACAAACGACTGATGACACATGTTGATTCTTTCATCTTTGTGAAAAAGTAGTAGGGAGAACGATTACTATTAGGATTAGTGTATAGAGAAACTAATAATACATGTTAGGTTGAAGGTCAATTGTTTATCATTTTCATGTGTGCTTTATTTGATTTAGTTTGTGGGGCAACCAACTAGCTATTGCTGCCGTTGTATATTCTCCATATTTATTTTGATTTTGTTCTCTTTAAAAAAGCTCTCAACATCGAATCAGCTTACCTAAATTAAAATAATTATAAAAAGAGGTTTACTTTTTACAATGTTGAATGAAACTTGATTTCAATCTTATTTTATTTTTTAAAATTCAATTTGTTACTTTGCTCCTAAAACTCAAGTGGTGCAAAGATTGGAAATTCAGATGATAAAGCGGTACATGTTGAGTTTTAGAAAAATAAAGTGAGATTAATTGTAGTTCCAAGCGTCATAGTGAGAAACAAGCCTTAAAAAAAAGCATTAAAACATTATTTCATTCACTTTTAGACGGACATATGGACAGTAAAACTATGAAAGAAAAATGCTAATCGAACCACAACCACACGATGTGGTCAAAAGCTGTGCGCTCTACTAGCTGACCTAAGATGACATTTGTGGTTGAATACATTTTGAATACACCAAACTACATAAATAATTCAAAGTGAGAAACGAAACAAAACTTGTTAAGCTTGTCCCGTCGGCAATAACATAATGGACCACATTATTATGAGAACGTACCATCACAACTATTTGAGATGCAAAGTATGTAACCCTAGAAAAATGCTTTAAGATTATGGTAATACATTATGAGAGAATATCGTATTTAAAGAGATATTTTGCACCAATACGAAGATCAAGTGATTCGTACATTTACATATTATCCCACAATTAACCGGGCACCATTACATTACATTGATAAAAACGAGTAGTGGATACAAGAATTTCTCCTAATCTCGATCTTTTAATTATTATGTATATTGTACAAATTGCAATAGAAAAAAAACAATATACAATTTAGCTTATTCAACGTTAAAAATAGTTAAGAATTTAAAAATTAGTTAATACTTTGGCCGACAAACCATATTTTGACGCTTCAACTTCAAGTCTTCAAGAATCAAGACCTCGGTTTTCCTCTCCCACCACCATACGCTTGCTTGCAAATGGCGTTAGGTTTCTGCGAAGGCATGCACAGATTCGAAGACGCTGGGCACGCCTGCAGACAATTATCCCCCAAGCTTCCGGACACTCCATTACCTCCGGTCACCAGTCCCGCCGGCGGCTGCCCAATCAAAAAGTTTCCGTCCAAGTACAACCTCTTTAACGACTTTTTCCGCCCGTACTCCACTGGGATCCTGCCACGTAGCCGATTGTACCGAAGTGACAGCGACGACAGCACAGGATAGCTCCCGAAATTTACCGGCACGTAACCTTCGATTCTGTTAAAACCCAAATCAAGGGCCACGAGCTCGCCACCGCCATTGGGCGGGATCTCGACACCTGTCAGGCTGTTATTGGCCAAATCTACTTGCTGGAGCGACGGTTGGAGAAAGAACCACGACTGTAGAGTCCCGGCGAACGAGTTCTCGCTGAGTTCTATCACTTCCAACTGAGTCAAGCCGGCGAAGACCGATTCCGGAATCGACCCGGATAACGAATTGTGCTTCAGAGCGAGTTCAAGGAGGTTCGGGGGCAGTTTGGGGATTGTGCCGGCGAGCTTGTTGAAGCTCAGATCGAGCCGTCGTAAATTGGGTAGCGAGTTCAATGTGTTTGGGAGAAACCCAGATAGTAAATTGTGGGAAATGTCTAAGGATTCGAGGGATTTAAGGTTGGAAATGGCTGGAGGGAGCGAGCCGGAGAACGAGTTGGATTGGAGAGTTAAGGTTTGGAGGTTGGAGAGAGAGGAAATGGAGGATGGGATGGCGCCGGAGAAGGAGTTATCGGCGAGGTCGAGAGTGGTGAGGTTGGTGAGCTGAGAAATGAGCGGGGTGAGCGTCCCGGAGTAGGCGGCGGGGTCGAGGGTGATTTGGGTGACCCGGGTCGAGTCGGGTGAGCAGGTGACGCCGCACGTGAAGTGGGTTCGGCGGGGGACGGCGCAGGGGTCGGTGGTGAAGTCCCAGGAGGCGAGGCAAGACCACGGCGGAATGGAGGAGGGTTTGACGGCGGATTTGAATGCCTTGAGGGCGGAGATGTCTGAGGGGGAAGTGAGGGCTTGGATTGGAGAAATGTGATTGGTGGAGATTAGGAGGGAAATGTGAAGGAGGAGGAGGTGGAAGTGGACGTGGTGGTGGAGGTTGAGGTTAGGCAGAGGCATAGCTACTTGGTGGTTTGTGTTTGAAGAAGTGAATGACTGACTTTTGAGCATTTTTATGGATGGAGAATTACGAATGATGTAATGTGAATGTGTGTAGTGGGGGTACTGGCGAGTTAGTAGTGAGTGAGTTTAGCCATCCAGTTGGAGAGCACTAAGATATTGGAAGACTTTTTACTTTGGCAATCTTCCGTGTTGCTAATTCACATGTTAATAATTAGCACATATATATTGTCACTTAATAATAGTTCAATAATATTCATCTTTACAGTAAGTAAGAAGTTTTAATTCGAATTTCATACCAATTTATTATTCCACTCTCTCGAAATAAATATAAATCATTGTATCCAACAAAATAAAATCATTAGACTTCCTAATTCACTTGTTATAATATCAACAAATGACATGATTCATATATTATGTAATTAAAATGTTAGATTATAATGTTAGACTACTAGCAAACAAATTTACTTGTTTAAACATAAATAAACTAGTTTCTGACAAAAAAATAAAAAATAAAAACATAAATAAACTAGTAATACCAAATGCCAATGCGAAAGTAAGACAGAAAATGTTATAAAGATTTGAGTTAGATATTTTATTGATTTGTTTATGATTTATGGAGGTGAATTTTCTGACCTGCATCACAGTTCACACACATGCCTAGTAGTTGTTGATAGACCTGGATTATCTGTCCTCCCCTCTCAAATCTTTCTCATCTTTTCTTATTTCTGTGATCACGGTTAAGCCACGTCAATATTTTATATTCTCATTGCTTTTTGTCTTATTATTTCTATAAAAAAATCAATATAAAATGTTGACGTGGCTTGACCGTGACCACAAAAATAGAAGAAGATAAGAAGGATATGAGATGAAGAGAGCAGACAATCCAGATCCGTTGTTGACATGTTGCAATTTTTAATTTCCTTATTAGAACTTTGTTTGGCTCAAAAGCCACGAGTGAAATTTAAAAAAGGGTAAAAATCTGTTTTTGCTGGAGATTCTGAGCATTGAGAAATCTGCTTGCCTCCTGGTGGCATGCTTGTTTTCTAATTGCAGCGTGAAAAGGGGAGGGGTTCTTAATTCAGTAATTTGGAATTTGCATGGTTCTTCGTGGGGGATAAAAACACAAAAACTCACAAATGTGCATGACGAATGATGTCCATGCAAAAGAAATGACAACAAAATCTACTTACTAAAAATGCTTCACGATCGCTACTTAGTATTACAGTCTAGTGATATTCAGTGGCGAAGTCAGAAATTGTCGGGAAAATGGACGAAATGTAAAAGCATAAAAGGCGATCACTTGAAGAAATAATTGAATTTCAATGAGACATCCTTAAACTAGTTACCTTCTTGAAGTTGTTTAACTGAGTTCATAGAATCAGATTTAACTATGGCCCACTAATTCAATGGTTTCCTTTTACCAACAAGAGACCCAAAAACCAAGTAGATGATGACACACTACAATATGCACAAGGAAATTGAAGAAGATTTCCTAAACCTTTTGTCTCAAGTTCAATTTTCTCCTCAGATTTTAAAGTAAAAAAATTGTCTCTGAAGTTCGAGATTATACGAAGTAACTCTCTAACAATAAAAAAAGGGACAATCATTGCACTTGTAAACCCTAAAAACTTGAGTTATTTCTTCAAACCAACTCAAATTATTGAACAAAAACAGTAGTAATCTTGTGAAACCAAACCTGTCTTTTGCTCATCTTCTGAACGTTATCCTCCTGCCACTCACAGTACATCGAGAAGAGTTCCAATAGCACTTTCAAATCCACAATACCTACATTGTCAAAACTAATAAAATACAAGCAATAATCTTGCAAGAGAAAAAAAAACACATGTACATAACAACCATTTCCATTATACTAATCGCTGCGGAGTTCAAAATTCAGCTAATCCAATTCCTATGTAAGGACTTCATATTGGTGTTTTATGTTTTTCAATCTCTTCTTCAACATTAACATTTGTCCCTTTCAAAAAAGAGTCCTTATGTTATTATTCATTCAGTAAACAAAATACAACCTTTCCTATTCATATTCAATTATCAATTAAATAAAATTAGGGTTTTGAGAAACAGAATTCCAACACGCCTAAAACAACCTAGAATTTAGTTTTTCTTTACACCCAGATTAGAAAATCAGAAATCTTCAAACCCCAAAAAAAGTTAAAGAATTACATGTTTGAGTAAAGAGACAGAACAAACATGTTTGTGGGATGTATAGCCAAAAAAGTTGATCAGAGCAGACACGACTGGCTTAAAGGCTGGAAGCAAGGGACAACCGAGGGCTCTCTGGTTTTCAAAAGGGAAGGGGACTAAACATGGTGTGAGGCAGCGGTAACAGGGATTTTTTTAATCACTAAACGGACCAGCTTTTTTTAATTAAGAAATATTTCAATTTTTTAATCACTAAATTACACAGTGTTGTTTTATTCAAGGGTTTTTCAAAAAAAAAAAAAAAAAAAAGAACCCCTGCTGCGCAACCCAGCAGCAACAACCCAGAAAACTAGAAAGAAGTCGTCATTTCCGACAGGATCAGAGGGTCAGAACCACCGTTCATAGGCTTGATTTCCGATTAGGAGAGGGGCGGCCACCCTTCCTTGCTCCTCTGTAGCTTCGTAATTGGTGATATTCCCCTTTACTTGTAAGTGAGAGGTTATAAGTTCGGTTCTTTAAAAATGAAGTGTCATACACAAAGTTAAATCTTATGTGGCTATAAATTTAAGACCTAATTATGTTCTTCAGGAGCTTTGAACTGGTACGGGCGTGCCAATACAAGTGGTGAGGGTCTGCTCTGCAGTGAACTTATGATAAGTGATTAGGACTGAAGAATGAACATTGTGGCCTTAAATTCTACAACCTGAAGCCAAGCAAAATCAATGTTTCGGGCTTGAAATGAAGCAAAACCAATTTATGGTGCCAATAAATTCTACAACTTAAAGCCATGCAACATCATTGTGAATGTCTACTATATCATGAAGCAAAACCAATTTATGGTGCCAACAAGAGCTTTATCAAAGGAGTTCAACCACATTTCTCAAAAGCTTCACACACTCTTGATCAAGACAGTGTGAAGCCAAACAATTTATGGTGCCAACAAGAGCTTCATCAATGGAGGGCAACCACAACTCTCAATAGCTTCACACACTCTTGATCAAGACAGTGTGAAGCAAAACCAATTTATGGTGCCAACAAAAACTTCATCAATGGAGGACAACTACAAATTCTCAAAAGCTTCACACTATCTTGATCAAGATAGTGTGAAGCAAAATCAATTCATGGTACCCAAAAAAAGCTTCAACTCCAAAGCTTCAACACAAAAGCTTCACCAACAAAAGCTTCATCAATGGAGGACAACTACAAATTCTCAAAAGCTTCACACTATCTTGATCAAGATAGTGTGAAGCAAAATCAATTCATGGTACCCAACAAAAGCTTCAACTCTAAAGCTTCACCTACAAAGCTTCAACTCCAAAGCTTCACCTACAAAAGCTTCAACTCAAAAGTTTCACCCACAAAAGCTTCAACACAAAAGCTTCACCAACAAAAGCTTCATCAATGGAGAACAACTACAAATTCTCAAAAGCTTCACATTATCTTAATCAAGATAGTGTGAAGCAAAATCAATTCATGGTACCCAACAAAAGCTTCAACTCTAAAGCTTCACCTACAAAGCTTCAACTCCAAAGCTTCACCTACAAAAGCTTCAACACAAAAGCTTCACCCACAAAAGCTTCAACACAAAAGCTTCACCAACAAAAGCTTCATCAATGGAGGACAACTACAAATTCTCAAAAGCTTCACACTATCTTGATCAAGATAGTATGAAGCAAAATCAATTCATGGTACCCAACTAAAGCTTCAACTCCAAAGCTTCACCTACAAAGCTTTAACTCCAAAGCTTCACCTACAAAAACTTCAACCAAAAGCTTTACCCACAAAAACTTCAACACAAAAGCTTCACCCATAAAAGCTTCACCTACAACAGTTTGACCCACAAAAGCTTGACCCACAAAAGCTTGACCTACAAAAACATCACCTACAAAAACTTCACCTACAAAAGCTTGACCCACAAAAGTTTGACTCACAAAAACTTGACCCACAAAAGCTTGACCCATAAAAGCTTCACCCACAAAAGCTTCACCTACAAAGCTTCGACACAAAAGCTTCACCTACAAAAGCTTCACACTATCTTGATCAAGATAGTGTGAAGCAAAATCAATTCATGGTGCCCAACAAAGCTTCAACCTCAAAGCTTCACCTACAAAGCTCCAACACCAAAGTTTCACCTACAAAGCTTTAAAATATATATATATTTTTTTTTTCTCGGAAATTCAAAAATTTAAAAATTCGAAAATTCGAAAATTCAAAAATTTGGAAATTAAAAAATTCGAAAATTTGGAAATTAAAAAAAAAAAAAAATCGAAAAAAAAATTTCAAAAAAAAAAAAAAAATTGCCTAAGCCTCTTTTTCTTTAGGCCTAACAACTTTCATAACAAATATATATGAAGAAGGAGTTTTGGGCTACCACTTAGAAAGGAAATGCCTCATTCGTCAACTCCCTCGATCGGAGACTCGGGGGACCCCTACCATATGCTACTGCACCTTGATACTCGGAAGTCTCACGATCACTCAGTGACTTGGATTTTTCAAGTCTCCAAATGAGAAGTTTTCCTCACTCGGAAAATTAAGGGAGCACTACCTCAACCTACATGCTTCACTCATGAAGCTTCAACAAAAGGAAAAATTCAAAGAACTTAGTGAAGAAGGCTTTGGTGTATTTAACACAATACGTTGAAATGAAGCAAAGCTTGTTTATTGATATCTCTGATAAATTACAAATATGTACATATACATGAATCAAAATAAACAAACTAGAGGGAGCCTTCACAAATGTTGCTCAGGAGAAGTCTTAGCAGTCGGCAGAGCCCTAGAAAGAGGAGGCACCAAAGGGTGATTATTCGGAACCTCAGTATATAGGCAGAACCCCAGAAGGAGGAGGCATCGAAGGTTGATCATTTGGAGCTTCATTACGCGGTACAGCCCCAGAAGACGAAGGCAATAAATGCCTTTGGAACAAACCCACAAACCTCTGATGATCAAGTAAAATCTGACCATCAGATTCCTGCAGCTGGTTGAGCTTCATCTTCATGTTTGTAGCATAGTCATGTGTAAGCCTGTGCAACTGTTTATTCTCATGCTTGAGCCCTCTGATCTCCTGTTTGAGACTTATCACTTTAGCCGCCAATGATTCAACTTAGCGGGTTCGAGCAAATAGGCGTTGGGCCATATTAGACACAGAACCTGCACACTGAACACTGAGAGCCAGAGAATCCTTAACAGCCAACTTATCAAACCGTTTGGAAAGTAGTCTGTTATCTTTGGGAGTGAGAATGTTCTTGGCCACCACCACAACGGTCATATCATTCTTCATCACAGAGTCCCCAACGGTAAAAGGACCAGTAGAGGATATGAAGGATGGGCACCATATGTTGTCTTCAGAAGGTATGACTGCCTCTTCACCAAACTTCAAGTCAAAACGATGGTCGGATGGGCCAGACATTCTCAGAAATGGTGAAGGAGAAATGAGGTGCAATAAATCTCTGAAGTAAGGGGAAAATTCCTACAAGCAATAACTCTCTGAATGTACTTCTTACACATAATTGGTGCCCTTATAAAAGAAAGGGCAACAAGGCTGTTGGTTCAGAAATCGAAGAGGCACCACTCTCTTGATTCCGAAGAGGCACCACTTTCCACACGTAACATCAGCTCCTTGGGTACCACAGATAACTTTGCCAAAGATCTTTGACAAAGTTTAGACACATAAATTTTGAAGGTCCAGCTACCCTACTATAACCTACAAGGGTAAAGGAACAGCACCACTGCTTGATAACTAGAAAGTCTCAATGTGTGTCAACCTCCGTGCTCCGTGGCAAAGCAGATTGGCAAAAATGCCCAACCTTTACTCACATTCGAGAAAACACTCCAATAAGATTGCTTGCTCAAAAATCGAAGACGTACAGCTCTCCGAATCTCAAAAGCCAGACTCCCAACAGGATTACGTGCTAAAAAATCGAAGAGGCACCGCCCTCCGAATCTTGAGAGCCAGACTCCCAACATGACTACTTTCTCAAAAATCGAAGAAACACTGCTATCCGAATCTCAAAAGCCAGACTCCCAACAGGATTACTTTCTCAAAAATTGAAGAGACACTGCTCTCCGAATCTCAAGAGTCAGACTCCCAACAAGATTGTTTTCTCAAAAATCGAAGAGGCACCGCTCTCTGAATCGCGGGAGACAGACTCCTAATAGGATTACGTGCTAAAAAATCGAAAAGGCACTACCCTCCGAATCTCGAGAGCCAGACTCCCAACATGATTACTTTCTAAAAAATCGAAGAGACACTGCTTTCCAAATCTCAAGAGTCAGACTCCCAACATGATTGTTTTCTCAAAAATCGAAGAGGCACCGTTCTTTGAATCTCGAGAGCCATATCCCCGATAGGATTGCTTGTTCGAAAACCGAAGAGGCACCGCTCTTCGAACTTCGAGAGCCAGATTTCCTTGGATAAAGCTTGTCTGTAATCTTCACACGCAATATCAGCTTTCCAGATACCACAGACCACTTTTTCAAAGTGCTCTGACAAAGTTAAAACACGTGAAGCTTGCAGCTCCCACTACATTACTATGACCAAGAAGGGTAAAAGAATAGCACTACTACTTGTTGTTAGGGAGACTCCTATATATGTCGACCTCCATCCTCCACAACCAGGCAGACCTGCAAATAAAAAAAAATGCTCAACTTTTCTTCAATTCCGATAGGGCACTCTCAGCAATCTCTCAAAATACTCAGCTTCTTTTCCTCCCTATAATAGCTCTGCAAACAAGCCACGCCAAAGCAAGAGTATCTCATATCATCAGGATTAAAAGCAAGAGTATCCCATATCATGCTTTTTCACTGTCTTTTCCTTTGGCCTTATTCTTACCTGCAAGACAATGAGAAAGAGAGCAATCAGTCAGCACTTGGAATCAAGCTTCTAGTCAGGAACTAACTGCTTGGAACCCCTTGCCTGATTACTTATCTGGCATTGCTCTCGAGTACTCATCTTCAACATCTTATGCTTCCAGATAAGATATCACACTTGCCTGAGGAACAGATAGGGCAAGTGAGAAGGATACAAGGAAGCATGTGGAGACAAGCGTAACAAAACGCGTGCCGATACATCCACTACTTTGTCAACAGCAAAAGTGTCCCATATCATCAGGGTCGAGCGTACTCTAGATTTGATGGATTTGTTTTGACCCTTAAATTCTTGAGTCGGCCTTATACTTTTGAAGAAACCAGAAAACCCTCCAGCCTAGTTCAAGAATAAGCATGTGGAAAGTTACTTCTTCAAAAGCAAAAGTATCTCATATCATCTCTTCTCCATTTGCTTCTCCTTATCCTTGTTGTTATTTACGACATAAGGAGAAGGAGAATAATCAACCGGAAACTGAAGTCAAACCTCTGATCCAGGTTGCTTGCTTGGAAGTCTGATTGCTTACCTTGTCGGTTACCTCTTTCAGCAAATCTCCTAGCTCGGTGACTTGGGGGACTCCTAATATAAGGTTTTGTATCACACTTGACCAAGCCCGAAACTACAAGTAAGCTTCATGTGAAATTGATACATTACCTTGTGCATCTTCATTGGTTAAAGATACCACCACTGGATGGAGGAAAAGTACTTCCAAAGAAGATGCCACATCTACCTATGAGACAGATAAGGCAAGTGAAGACAATACCACACTTCGGTACTTAAAAGTTTCGTGATTACTCAGCAGCTTGGATCTTGCAAGTCCCCAACCGAAGAGCTTCTCTCAATCGGGAACTTAGGGGAGCACTGTTTGTACCATACTTGACCAATCCCGAAACTATTGAGCACCGGTCAACGTTATACAGTCAAGGACCTAGAAGAGTTTCCCTTCCAACGAGGAGGCCAATTACAGCGCGACATGTGTCGACATTAAAAGCCAATCATAACGCGACACGTGTCAACATCAGAAGCCAATCACAACACGACACGTGTCAATGTCAGAATGAAACTAGAAACTCTCTTATATAAATAGAGATCATTCTCTCACAATACTTCCTAATATCATTTGTACTAAATCATTCACTAGTACTCACTAAAGGAGAGCTTCAACCTATGTACTTGTGTAAACCCTTCATAATTAATTAGAACTCCTCTACTCCGTGGACGTAGCCAATCTGGGTGAACCACGTATATCTTATGTTTGCTTTCCTGTCCCTATCCATTTACTTACTTATCCACACTAGTGACCAAAGCAATCTAGTGAAGGTCACAAACTTAACACTTTCTGTTGTACCAAAGTCCTCGCTGATTTTGTGCATCAACATTTGGCGCCGTCTGTGGGATCGACACTTATTCCCACTCTCTTCAGTTTTGCTAAGCTAGTTTCCACCATTCGTACACTCTCTTTTAACCAAGCATCCCTCTCCAAAATGGGGAGCGAAGGAAGCCACATCACGCAGAATGACACCCCTCTTGCACTTGGTGTGAGGCAACGAAAGAATGAAGGAAAGAGGGTTACTCTTCAAGCTAAAGTCGATGAGCTAGAAGCTCAGAACAACAAGATAGCAATGAAGAATGAGGTCCTCTAGGAGCAGTATGAGAAGCTCTTTGAGATGCTCCACGAAACTAAGTGTACTTAAACACGCGAGCTCATTACCCCTATGGACATCAACCATCATCTGGGTGCCCCCCAACACGGAGGGTCGCCTTCCTTCGACATGGGTATCCCTGATGAGGAGCGAGCTGATCATCAAAACATTGATTAACATGAGACTTCTCTCAACCCAGCTACTTCGACTCGAAGTAGGAGAAGTGGAGGAAGACACCTCCTTACAGAAGGAGTGGATGGATCGAAAGCCGTCTTTCGCGATTGTCGAGATTTTTTAAAGCAACGTCGAGACAATCCCATCCATGTAAGCTCGAAGATCAATGACCCAAGGGTCTCTGAAAGACTCGGTCCCCTTCCATGTCCTAATTTGAGGAACTGGGGAAACTGTTTGTTTCTCAACACATCTTCCAGACCGATCGCTTGCATTCTACAGATGACTTGTACACTATTCGCCAAAAGCCGGACGAGTCACTACGAGAGTATGCTGGTTGCTTCAGCCATGAGTATTCTCGCTGCGCTGAGGCAGATGACAAGACCGCCCTCAAGGCCTTCGCAGGCCTACGTGATTATTTCTTCAAGTACATGATCAATGCCAACACTTGGAAGACTTACTCTGAGGTGATGGCACAGGCTTACAACCACGCCTCCGCCGAAGCAAGGACATACCAAGGGAACCCCCATATGGTTAACCCTTATCAACAAGTGGGAAGTGGAAGTCAAGTTCTACCAAGGGAACCCCCATATGGTTAACCCACATATCAAAATCATGGATCCCTTCATGCATAGCAAAACATTCATAAACATCACTCATATCAATCATCATAAACATCATACATTCCAACACATTCATGCATAAACATTATACATTCCAACACATTCATACATAAACATCATACATTCCAACACATCCATACATAAGACAACTGTGCTTCGAAAGGGTTCAACATACTTTGTGTCTTCGACACTTACTACAATGTGCCTCTACACCTTGCCCTTATTCTCACCAACCAGGTGATGAAATGTGAAGAAGGAACTCATCTTCATGCCACCAACCAGGTGATGAACAACCCGTACTCTCCTTCATGCCACCAACCAGGTGATGAAATGTACAACCCGTATCTAATATCATTTGGTAACTTACCACTCATGCCACCAACCAGGTGAAGAAGGAATTCATCTTCGTGCCACCAACCAGGTGATGAAATGTACAACTCGTACTCTAATGTCATTTGGCAACTTACCACTCATGCCACCAACCAGGTAAAGAAGGAACTCATTTTCATGCCATCAACTAGGTGATGAAATGTACAACCCGTACTCTCCTTCATGCCACCAACCAGGTGATGAAATGTACAACCCGTACTCTAATATCATTTGGCAACTTGCCACTCATGCCACCAACCAAGTGAAGAAGGAACTCATCTTCATGCCACCAACCAGGTGATGAAATGTACAACCAGTACTCTAATATTATTTGGCAACTTGCCACTCATGCCACCAACCAGGTGAAAAATGAGCTCATCTTCATGCCAGCAACTAGGTGATGAAATGTACAACCCGTACTTTCCTTCATGCCACAAACCAGGTGATGAAATGTACAACCCGTACTCTAATATCATTTAGCAACTTGCCACTCATGCCACCAACCAGGTGAAGAAGGAACTCATCTTCGTGCCACCAACCAGGTGATAAAATGTATAACCTGTACTCTCTTTCATGCCACCAACCAGGTGATGAAATGTACAACCCGTACTCTAATATCATTTGGTAACTTGCGACTCATGCCACCAACCAGGTAAAGAATGAACTCATCTTCGTACCACCAACCAAGTGATGAAAGCAACTCATCATTCATTCCACCTACCAGAAGACGGGTGGTACAACTTGTACATGAGAACTCCTAGAATTCACAAATAATCAAAAACCCTCAAGCTTGACAACTCAATTAGGGGAGCACTTATGCCCAACAAGAGTTATAGTCACCAACAAAGTCTTATTGCAAGCCAACAACAACTTCAGTGCATGGCATACGAAGATCACGCTATTCAGCCCTCTTGCATCTGCTTTAGACATTTCCCCTCTGTAACAATGCAAACACTACAACTTGTAGAAAGCTTCACACACTCTTGATCAAGACAGTGTGAAGAAAAACCAATTTATGGTGCTAACAAGAGCTTCATCAAAGGAGTTCAACCACAATTCTCAAAAGCTTCACACACTCTTGAACAAGACAGTGTCAAGCAAACCAATTTATGGTGCCAACAAGAGCTTCATCAATGAAGGGCAACCACAATTCTCAAAAGCTTCACACACTCTTAATCAAGACAGTGTGAAGCAAAACCAATTTATGGTGTCAACAAGAGCTTCATCAATGGAGGGTAACCACAATTCTCAAAAGCTTCACACACTCTTGATCAAGACAGTGTGAAGCAAAACCAATTTATGGTGCCAACAAGAACTTCATCAAAGGAGTTCAACCACAATTCTCAAAAGTTTCACACGCTCTTGATCAAGACTGTGAAGTAAAACCAATTTATGGTGCCAACAAGAGCTTCATCAATGGAAGGCAACAACAATTCTCAAAAGCTTCACACACTCTTGATCAAGACAGTGTGAAGCAAAACCAATTTATGGTGCCAACAAGAGCTTTATCAAATAAGTTCAACCACATTTCTCAAAAGCTTTACACATTCTTGATCAAGACAGTGTGAAGCAAAACCAATTAATGGTACCAACAAGAGGTTCATCAATGGAGGGCAACCACAACTCTCAAAAGCTTCATACTTTTGATCAAGACAGTGTGAAGCAAAACCAATTTATGGTGCCAACAATAACTTCATCAATGGAGGACAACAACAAATTCTCAAAAGCTTCACACTATCTTGATCAAGATAGTGTGAAGCAAAATCAATTCATGGTACCCAAAAAAAGCTTCAACTCCAAAGCTTCACCTACAAAGCTTCAACACAAAAGCTTCACCAACAAAAGCTTCATCAATGGAGGAGAACTACAAATTCTCAAAAGCTTCACACTATCTTGATCAAGATAGTGTGAAGCAAAATCAATTCATGGTACCCAAAAAAAGCTTCAACTCCAAAGCTTCACCTACAAAGCTTCAACTCCAAAGCTTCACCTACAAAAGTTTAAACACAAAAGCTTCACCCACAAAAGCTTAAACACAAAAGATTCACCAACAAAAGCTTCATCAATGGAGGACAACTACAAATTCTCAAAAGCTTAACACTATCTTGATCAAGATAGTGTGATGCAAAATCAATTCATGGTACCCAACAAAAGCTTCAACTCCAAAGCTTCACCTACAAAAGCTTCAATATAAAAGCTTCACCCACAAAAGCTTCACCAACAAAAGCTTCATCAATGGAGGACAACTACAAATTCTCAAAAGCTTCACACTATGTTGATCAAGATAGTGCGAAGCACAATCAAATCATGGTGCCCAACAAAGCTTCAACCTCAATGTTTCACCTACAAAGCTCCAACACCAAAGTTTCACCTACAAAGCTTTTAAAAAATATATATATATATATATATATATATATATATATATATATTCGGAAATTTGAAAATTCAAAAATTCAAAAATTCGGACAGTCAAAAATTAAAAAATTCAAAAAAAAAAAAAATCGAAAAAAAAATTTCTAAAAAAAAAAAAAAAAAAAAAAAAAAAATTGCCTAAGCCTCATCTTCTTTAGGCCTAACAACTTTCATAACAAATATATATGAAGAAGGAGTTTTGGGCTACCACTTAGAAAGGAAATGCCTCATTCGTCAACTCCATCGATCGGAGACTTAGGGGAGTCCTACCATATGCTACTGCACCTTGATACTCGGAAGTCTCACGACCACTCAGTGACTTGGATTTTTCAAGTCTTCAAACGAGAAGTTTTCCTCACTCGGGAAATTGAGAGAGCACTACCTCAACCTACATGCTTCACTCACAAAGCTTCAACAAAAGGAAAAATTCAAAGAACTTAGTGAAGAAGGCTTTGGTATATTTAACACAATACGTTGAAATGAAACAAAGCTTGTTTATTGATATCTCCGATAAGTTACAAATATGTACATATACATGAATCAAAATAAACAAACAAGAGGGAGCCTTCATAAAGGTTGCTCAGGAGATGTCTCAGCAGTCGGCAGAGCCCCAAAAAGAGGAGGCACCAAATGGTGATTATTCGGAACCTTAGTACTAGGAAGAACCCCAGAAGGATGAGGCACCGAAGGTTGATCATTTGGAGCTTCATTACGCGGTACAACCCCAGAAGACGAAGGTAATAAATGCCGTTGGAACAAACCCACAAACCTCTGATGATCAAGTAAAATCTGACCATCAGATTCCTACAGCTGGTCGAGCTTTATCTTCATGTTTGTAGCATAGTCATGTGCAAGCCTGTGCAACTGTTTATTCTCATGGTTGAGCCCTCTGATCTCCTGTTTGAGACTTATCACTTCAGCCGCCAATGATTCAACTTGGCGGGTTCGAGCAAATAGGCGTTGGGCCATATGAGACACAGAACCTGCACACTGAACACTGAAAGCCAGAGAATCCTTAACAGCCAACTCATCAAACCATTTGGAAACCATTTGGAAAGTAGACTGTTATCTTTGGGATTGAGAAGGTTCTTGGCTACCACCACAACGGTCATATCATTCTTCATCACAGAGCCCCCAACGGTAAGAGGACCAGTAGGGGATAAGAAGGATGGGCGCCGTATGTTGTCTTAAGAAGGCATGGCTGCCTCTTCACCAAAGTTCAAGTCAAAACGACGGTCGGATGAGCCAGACATTCTCAGAAATGATGAAGGAGAAATGAGGTGCAATAAATCTACGAAGTAAGGGGAAAATTCTTACAAGCAATAACTCTCCGAATGTACTTCTTACACACAATTGGTGCCCTTATAAAAAAAAGGGCAACAAGGCCGTTGGTTCAAAAATCGAAGAGGCACCATTCTCCAAATTCCGAAGAGGCACCACTTTCCACACGTAACATCAGCTCCTTGGGTACCACAAATAACTTTGCCAAAGATCTTTGACAAAGTTTAAACACATAAATTTTGAAGGGCCAGCTACCCTATTATTACCCATAAGGGTAAAGGAACAGCACCATTGCTTGATAACTAGAAAGTCTCAATGTGTGTCAACTTCCGTGCTCCGTGGAAAGGCAGACTGGCAAAAATGCCCAACCTTTACTCACATTCGAGAAAACACTCCAATAAGATTGCTTGCTCAAAAATCGAAGAGGCACAACTCTCCGAATCTCAAAAGCCAGACTCCCAACAAGATTACGTGCTAAAAAATCGAAGAGGCACCGCCCTCCGAATCTTGAGAGCCATACTCCCAACAGGATTACTTTCTCAAAAATTGAAAAGACACTACTCTCCGAATCTAGAGAGCTAGACTCCTAACAAGATTACTTTCTAAAAATTTGAAGAAACACTGCTCTCCGAATCTCAAGAGTCAGAGTCCCAACAGGATTGCTTTCTCAAAAATCGAAGAGGCACCGCTCTCCGAATCTTGAGAGCCAGACTCCCAACAGGATTACGTGCTAAAAAATTAAAGAGGCATCGCCCTCCGAATCTCGAGAGCCAGACTCCCAACAGGATTACTTTCTCAAAAATCAAAGAGACACTGCTCTCTGAATCTCAAGAGTCAGACTCCCAACATGATTGCTTTCTCAAAAATCGAAGAGGCACCGTTCTTTGAATCTCGAGGGCCATATCCCCGATAGGATTGCTTGTTTGAAAATCAAAGAGGCACTGCTCTCCGAACTTCGAGAGCCAGATTTCCTTGGATATAGCTTGTCTGCAATCTTCACACTCAATATCAGCTTTCCAAATACCACATACCACTTTTTCAAAGTGCTCTGACAAAGTTAAAACACGTGAAGCTTGCAGTTCCCACTACATTGCTATGACCAAGAAGGGTAAAAGAAGAGCACTACTAATTGTTGTTAGGGAGACAACTATATATGTCGACCTCCATCCTCCACAACCAGGCAGACCTGCAAATAAAAAAAATGCTCAACTTTTCTTCAATTCCGATAAGGCACTCTCAGCAAAGTCTCTCGAAATACTCAGCTTATTTTCCTCCCGATAATACCTCTGCAAACAAGCCACACCAAAGCAAGAGTATCTCATATGATCAGGGTTAAAAGCAAGAGTATCCCATATCATGCTTTTTCACTGTCTTTTCCTTTGGTCTTGTTCTTACCTACAAGACAAGGAGAAAGAGAGCAATCAGTCAGCACTTGGAATCAAGCTTCCAATAAAAAACTGACTGCTTGGAACCCCTTGCCTGATTACTTACATGGCATTGCTCTCGAGTACTCATCTTCAACATCTTATGCTTCCAGAGAAGATATCACATTTGCCTGAGGAATAGATAAGGCAAGTGAGAAGGATACAAGGAAGCATGTGGAGACAGGCGTAACAAAACGCGTGCCGATACATCCACTACTTTGTCAACAAAAAAAGTATCCCATATCATCAGGGTCGAACGTACTCTAGATTTGATGGACTTGTTTTGACCTTCAAATTCTTAAGTCGGCCTTATACTCTGGAAGAAACCAGAAAACCCTCCAGCCCAGTTTAAGAATAAGCCTGTGGAAAGTTACTTATTCAAAAGCAAAAGTATCTCATATCATCTATTCTCCATTTGCTTATCCTTATCCTTGTTATTGTTTACGACACAAGGAGAAGGCGAACAATCAACCGAAAGCCGAAGTCAAACCTCCGATCCTGGTTTCTTGCTTGGAAGTCTGATTGCTTACCTTGTCTGTTACCTCTTTCAGCAAATCTCCTAGCTCGGTGACTTGGGGGACTCCTACTATAGGTTTTGTATTGCATTTGACCAAGCCCGAAACTACAAGTAAGCTTCAAGTGAAATTGATACATTACCTTGTGCATCTTCATCAGTTAAAGATACCACCCATGGATGGAGGAAAAGTAGTTCCAGAGAAGATGCCACATCTACCTATGAGACAGATAAGGCAAATGAAGACAATACCACACTTCTGTACTTAGAAGTTTCATGATTACTCAGCGGCCTGGATCTTGCAAGTCCCCAACCGAGAAGCTTCCCTCACTCGGGAACTTAGGGGAGCACTGTTTGTACCATACTTGACCAATCCCAAAACTATTAAGCACCGGTCAACGTTATACCGTCAAGGACCCATAAGAGTTTCCCTCAAACCAGGAGACCAATCACAGCGCGACACGTGTCGACATTAAAAGCCAATCATAACGCAACACGTGTTAACATCAGAAGCCAATCACAACACGACACGTGTCAATGTCAGAATGAAACTAGAAACTCTCTTCTAAATAGAAATCATTCTCTCACAATATTTTCTAATGTCATTTGTACTAAATCATTCACTAGTACTCACTAAAGGAGAGCTTGAATCTATGTACTTGTGTAAACCCTTCACAATTAATGAGAACTCCTCTACTCCGTGGACGTAGCCAATCTGGGTGAACCACGTCCATTTTGTGTTTGCTTCCCTGTCCCTATCCACTTACTTACTTATCCACACTAGTGATCGGGGCAATCTAGAGAAGGTCACAAACTTAACACTTTCTGTTGTACCAAAGTCCTCGCTGATTTTGTGCATCAACATGTGATATTCCCCTTTACTTGTAAGTGAGAGGTCATAAGTTCGGTTCTTTTAAAATGAAGTGTCATACACAAAGTTAAATCTTATGTGGCTATAAATTTAAGACCTAATTATGTTCTTTAGGAGCTTTGAATTGGTACGAGCATGCCAATACAAGTGGTGAGGGTGTGCTCTGCAGTGAACTTATGATAAGTGACTAGGACTAAATAAGGAACATGTGGCCTTAAATTCTACAACCTGAAGCCATGCAAAATCATTGTGAATGTCTACTAGATCATGAGCATCAGATTCATGATCAAATATGATATGGGCAAATTAAAGAAGTAAGTTCGCCTACTCAAACACTAGCTTATTGGACAAAGATACTTGAAGGTTATTCTGGTTTTTAAATGAAGGAAGTATGCCGTTCTTCAGAAGGTGACTTGGGAATAACAAATATTAAAGGACACCTTACTTGCCGAGATACTAGCAAGATGACCTATTCAACAAAACACGACGAATGTGATTCCTTCATTGAGACTGTTTTGATCAATCAACAATAACAAACTTCGTCAATGCTGAAATAAGTTATGTTGATTGTGGAGCAATTCCAGTTTATAAAAACACAACTTTTTCAATGTTGAAACTAAAGGAAGGTTCCACCATAAAACCAATTGATAATATAGGGAGTATCTCAACTTACTTATATGCTCATGCAAGGTCTTTCCTCCCATCAATGTGAGATTCATTTTCAATAAGCCCCCTTACGTGCGATGAATTTTCAAGCCTAACACGTGGACAACATAAATGGGGTGGCGTGGAGCACATGTGGCTATGGGGCTTTGTACATGGGGCAACTTGCTTTGATACCATAAAGGAAGTTGAGGTTCCACTATAAAACCAATTGGAAATGTGGAGAGTAGTTGATTCAATGGATAACATAAAAACCATGAAACAAACTCTAGAACACAATAATTGCTTAATTCTTGCTGATTCTTACGTATGAGAATAACCAAGAACAAAGGAAATCTATGTTTGAAATATGCCCTAAAGTCAATCATAATATGATACTTTATGAACATGTCATATGTTAAACCAATTTAGTTTATTGTAAGGGCAAAGATTATGGTTTAATTTCGAGTTATTGGTGTGAATGACACCAAGAAAAAATTGTAGGTGCTCAATAGAGAGTGAGTCCACTGATACTCATGTCATATGAGAACTGACTAGTTGGGATAATACAAAGTAGTCTTTTGACCTGATGCATCATAGTTGTCTTGTGGTTAATCATTGACTATGTTAGAGGCATTCCATTAGATGGTGTCCACGACATAGTTGGAGTTAAGCTACTTAATCATTAGGCATGCGAATGCACTATTGAAAATGTTCCCTAAAGCTAATCATGAGTGATGCTTTACGAAATTTCACATATTAAACTAATCTACTTTATACTAAGGGCAAAGATTATTGTCTAAAGCTGCCTCATTAAATGTCATACGCTTAAACTATACGTCTAAGAAATATGTGATTAATAGAATGTGATCTAAAAAGTTAGATTCATGAGACATTTCTCTTTCATTTACGTATCCTAAATGTTCTTGATCATAGGATTACAAATTGTGCGTTGACGAATTGGATAGATACTATGTGTTTTCCTTAGAGAGTGACTGGTCTCGTTCATTGGTGTTAATGACACCAAGACAAGTACGTAGGTGCTCAATAGAGAGAGCCTGCTGAATGGATCAACCAGGAGTTCTCATACTCTTATCAAATGAGAACTCACTAGCTAGGATAATACAAAGTTGTCATTTGCCATGAGGCATCATAGTTGTCTTGTGATTAGGTCCTTAATCTTTGACTATGTCAAAGGCAATTCATTAGAGGGTGTCCACGACATAGTTAGGGTTAAGCTACTTCATCATGTGGCCACGTGAATGCACAACAAGAGATCTTTAACCTTTAAACCGTTGAGGGAAAATACTCTATGATATGATTAAGAATCTCTAGCCTAAGTATGAATGAGGTTTGGGAAGTACTTTCCAAATCATAGTCAAGGTAATCATATAGACAATAGATCACATTGGATAGTAAACATGTATAAAAATCTAAGTCTTTTTTGTCGTCTAACCTTAACTCTCTTATTACCTTGGTCAAGCTAATAAACTATCACTAAATAATGTGATCATGAGTATTGTTTTAGAGAAAGACCGTATTGCATTGTAATCTCAAACTGAATAGATTCTCCAACCTTTTCTGCTTAGTTTGAGAGCCATGACATACTGCTAGGTGTCACTCATGGTTTGTGAAAGCCCTGATGATTTGGGAGAATTGAAAAGCAAGTTTCAATTCACAATCAACTATAAAAAGCTCTAATAGCTAATAGCTCACTAAAGAACCTAATGGATTGCATACTGTGCGAGGTAATGATTGAAGAATACAACAAAGTTGAGCAAGAGCAGTTAAACAGTTTAATTGTATATGGCCAGGATATAAATAAAAGTAGAACATCGCCTTCTATAACCTTGTAACAAAAAACCATCTCCAACCGAGGAGGCCAAAGGGCCAAACATAATTTATTATTTTAATTGAATTAATATGGTTACTTAAATTAAATTACATCAATAATTTTACGTTATGGATTGTCAATAATTTTTTGAGATGAAATCTCAATAATTTTACGTCTTGAATTTTGAGTGTCGAAGTGTCGATGTGTGAGTAACTTTTTATGTTGTTTAATGTTACGTAATGTTATTTAATGTTGTTTAATGGCTTAGGAAGTTATAAGAAAACAAAATAGAACTTTTAAATTTTTTTTAAAATTTTCTGAAAAAAAAAACTGTAAAAAAAACCTATAAAAAAAATTCAAATATAATGGTTAGCTGACGTTAGCAACTAGCCGTTGGTTTCAAACATTTGGGACGACCTGGGGCTGGCTGGGTTGGGCCAGTCGGTTGGCCATTTTATCCTTTTTTGGCACGGTGGGGCCCATGAGCCCTTCGGCCTAGCCCTCAGTTGGAGACGTTTATGTCATTTCGGGCTATTTTCGGCCCTATGGCCCTCTGGCCAGATCGGTTGGAGATGGCCTTAGGGTTTCAAGGGAACTAATTTGGAAACTACAAATTCGATTTTAGATGAACTTCAAATTCATAAAAGGGGTATCAGCAAGAGCACAAAATATAATATACAATTCAAGTGTAGTGAATTTAGGGTTGCTCCAGGAACTCAAGTGTGAGTAGTTTCGGGACTACAAAAGGATGTCAACAGTTCAAAGAAAAAAAATTATTGAATCGTTAATTTACAAAAGTAGGTTGTTGGCCATTAATTTTTTTTTTGTCAAATTAATGTAGTGTCACTAAATTAATTCAATAGAATTGGGGTTAGCTGTGGAAGCAAGAAAATATTGACAATTATTTCATATTGATTTTGGATGGCTTCGGGCTCAGCAATTAAGAAAATAGAGCACAATTTTTGGCTTAGCTATGGCCATCCCTAAGTGGTTGGGTCCGGCTAGAAGCAAAACACAAGCCAAAACTGGCTTTTGAGCCGAGAACAGTGGTATCCTAGTAGGGAAAAAGGGCCAATAACATTAAGTTGTTGGCTTGGGCTTGAGATAGGCCAAAAAGAGGTGGCCCATCATGGACTAATGCTGGATGCATTATCAGGAAGCCCTCAAGAAACTGGAGCAGGCCTGAGGAGGGGAGCAAACCCAGCATGCACCAAGCTACAGACTTTGGCAGAGAAAAGCCCAGCGAATTGGGCTTTGGACTCGCGTGTGTTGGCAAGCTCAACTTGGGTTGCATAACCCAGACACTAAACAATGTTGTTATTGGGCAAAGCCAGAGCTACATGCTCAGCTCTTGGCACGGCTTAGGCGCAACAGGGCACTTAGCTTCAGGCCAAGCGTGGCTCAGTCGTAAAATTCCATTCTTCTTCTTTTCTCGATTTTAGGGTTTTCAAAACCCTAGTTCGTGCTTGTATTTTCTTGTTTTTCTTTGATTCACTTAATTCACATAGTAGTTTATCATAATATAACATAATTTGCATAATCAAAATATTAATTGCCTATTGTGGGACCATGATTCTCTAAGACCTTGACACGTGGCACCTTGGGTGGCAAGAAGAATTGAAATGCCTATAGCCCATGAAGTGTAGTCCGACAGCCTTAGTTCGACATGCTAGGCTTAAGCCCATTGAAAATATTACTTGTCTCCCAAGTAAGGAAACCCTAATTCAAGTCAAATTAAGATATCTTGAGGATTTAGGCAATGTACTCACAGTACTAAGAGAATGGGATATCTTATCCTAAATCATCTCCTAGATAGTCTTGCAATTTATCAGGGGGACTTCTCTCTGACTCAAAAGGAATAATTACAACTGAATGACCTTCTCAGGATTCTTCATCTTCTCCAATATACACATACTCTCTATGCCTAACAAAGGCTCATGTTCCATGTACACCGCCATCTACAAATAGATACATCTATGGAGACCTCATCTCCTTAATGCCCCGCCATAGGCTATTCGTCAAGGTGGTTCACAATGTATTGCACATCACACCATTCTTTTTAGAATTACACCCCTCACCGGAATCATGGGAAATTCTGACTAGATTTCGCCTCTGTCTACGGATGTGCCCAATTTAATTCCAACATATATATTTAACAATATACAATATGTAATAGTAGAACTATATAATAATAGATTGGGGGTTATGCATCATAGTGAATGATTTCATGCTATCAGAGGCTCATAAAATATCAATTTTGTGTTGTAGAAGAACTTGATTTGCTGGAAACAAAATAAAGCCTTTGAATGTTAGGTATAGAAGAACCTCCTCTATGAACCTTCTGTTCCTTAGTGTTAACAAGAATACATTGATAACGGGTTTTAGGCCTATTTAATTGAAGAATTGTGGAGGGAGAGAGAAGATGTGACGGCAAGAGAGAGAAGAGAATAGGTGAATTCTGATGTGTGTATTATCTCAGCACTTGTGCCTTTATTTATAGTAGTAAGAGGATCTCTAATGGGGCTTTATCCTCCTTAAGGTTACTATATTTAAAGCCCTGGTAAGAAATTTCATCCTCAATGGGCGCTTTATCCTCCTTAAGGTTACTATATTTGAAGGCCTGGTAAGAAATTTCATCCTCAATGGGCTTGAAAATCGGCTACTTTCACCACAAGGGCCAGCATTTCCTTCATTGAGAGCAAAAAATTAGACTACATCTAGCCCAAAAAATAATGGGACCCGTACCAAATTAAAGGCATAGTCTTGCTTTTTTAGGTCGGAAATGGGTGGACCCATTTCTAATTTCAAACACATGTTTCAACAGTTATTTTTTGTTGTTGTTTTTGTTTTTAACATCTATTTTTCTTCAACGGCTAGATTTTTTTTTCTTGTTCTTTTTTTTTGCTTCACATTTTTGCTATAAATACCCTTTTATTTTTCTTAAAAACTTTATATCATTCACAAACTTCTTAATTTTCGTTTCATTTGACAAATTTGTTATTTGCAATAATTTTTTTCTCAATTTTCTTCTATCCTTTTTCCAACAATGATGGAAAATTCACAAAAGGGCACAAATTACTCATACTCAGCATCAGTGGACCAGTGGTTACAGTTCTAAAAAAGTAATGCTAGTCCAAGAAACCCGAAGAGGTTCAAAAATAGGTGGGGGTCATCCATAGTGAGTGTAGCAAGTTCGCCGAACACATCATTCAAATAAACTGTAGGTCCAAGAATGGTAGTTGCGAAGAGAACAATGTGAGTTTTTATTGATTTTACTTGTTTAGGTAATTTATTTTGCATTTTAGTATATTATTTCTTTTGCTAAATTAAAACATTAATCCACACATCCATAGATAGAAGATGCATAGTTCTTATATTATCCAAAAGAAGGCAAATCTTTCCATTTCATGAAATGTTGGGAGAGTTTACAACTTCGAGAGTGAAACACTCTCCATTAATGAGTTATCTCCAATGGCGAATAATTTTTTCTATCAACAATGAGAATCTTATGGAGTCAGTTCCAAAAACTCAAAATATTGCGCAAACTTCAACTCTACGTCAAGGCCTATTGGAAACAAAAAAGCTAAAACGCAAAAAGAAAAAGGTATTGTGCGTGATCTTGGTGAAGAAGCAAAGCTTTTGGCTAGCTCTTTCATTGCTTACAAAGAGAGTTGTGACAACAAATAAGAGTTTAAGCTTATGATGATGTAAACTTCAAAGATTGAGACTCCGGTTAGGACATAGTGGATAAGATAGTAACAAAATGTGGTCCTCGAAGAAAGAACCGCACACCATTTAAGACTATCACCCCCAATTGGCATAGGACAAGTTGACAAGAATATAACTAATCTCTTAACAACTATTGCTCAATCAACTTCAAACCCAAAAATCCCTGTCATTGTATTAGTTGATATTTGTTGTTGTAAATTTATTATATTTATTTACTTGTCTTATTTGGGTATGCAAATCAACAGATGTAATATGCATATATCTTTATATATAAAGCCAGGAGTGTTGTAAATATTATGTGGATGGTCCACATGAATAGTTTGTTACTATTTATGCACAGTATTTTCACTATTCATTTGTGGAAAATTTGTAAAGTGAATAGTGCTTTCTTTTGTTTATATAAAGGAAGAAGAGGAGATGAAGTGAGGTGAGTTCACGAGAAAGATGGGAATAAAAAGAAAGAGAGGAAGAGAGAGAAGGAAGAGGAAGAGAGAAAATAGAGGAAGATGAGAGGAGATAATAGAGAGAGTTATCTTTGTACTCCTATTATTTCAAATTATAATGAAAGCTCCACTGCTGCCCCGAGGACGTACTCCAGTCACACTGACTGTAGAGGAACCTCGTAAATTTTGTGTCTTGTTTCATTTATTCCACTGCACCCACAGTCAATTTTACAACACGTTATCAGCACGAAAAGCTCTCATGTCAGTGGAAAGCACAACACCATAAATCCGGTGAAGCATTATCTACCTCTCACCTCGGTCAGCTAAAATCTCACAGAGTAGAGACGGCAAGCCAGACATGTCAAACAGGGAAGATCATCTTGTCACAAAAATCCATCAACCTTTCTTTTATCACTTTTTCTTTTATCACTCTAACTATTGATGTGCTAATCCTTATCCCTGCTAGACCTGCAATCTATTTTTCTCTCGTGGACAAGAAAGATGGAGAGATCTTACAGACAAACAAAGGTGCAGCAAAACAAGCAAAGGTATGTCCATTTTTCATTTCTCCCACCGCGCCAGAAGCGCCCTACCGAATTCCGGTGCGAATTGAAATTTCCAACGACCTGAAGTCGTCACGAGATAAGAAAACTCGTACCTGACAACTGGTTTCCAGAGATCCAGAAGAATCTCATTAGACTTGGAAACCCAGATCGTGTCGTTCTCAATGGATCTCAAGGACCTCCATGAATCCTCAGTTGTCTGAGATGGTGATGGCATGACTGACTCCACACAGGCCTCCCTCTCTTGTGCCTTCGTCAACCTCACTGTCATCTATGTCTCTATGGAGAGGTTCTTGCTTTGCGATGCCATGTTCTTTGGGCCATGCAAGAACAACGCCAGTCTCTGGTAGCCTTTTTGGATTGAATTGGTTTTGTGTAACCCCCACAACAACCCAGCTGGTACTGGGTTTCGAGACTGGTAGAGATAGACAAAGAAAAGGGGAAATGGGGCCAATGATTTGCAAAGGTGCGTTGCATCATGTAAAATGAAAGAAAAAGGCAATGTTTTTTTTGGAATGGTGTAGAATGTGATTGAATAAGAAAATAATAAAAATAAAATAAAGGTAAAGTTTTTTTGGATGGTGTTACACCATCTGAAACGAAAGAAGAAAATATGTATATATTTATTTATATGAATGGTGTTGGCTTAAAATACTTTCACAAGTTCTATTTATTTAAAGTAATTTATTTACAGTGGGTAGAATTATTACCCTTTTGCTTTAAAGCTTTGATATTTATGTGAATGGTGCTGAATTAAAGCCCTTGTCACAAGCTTTATTTACTTTACAGCAATTTATTTATCATGGACGGTTTTACCGCCTACTGCTTTAAGTTTTGATATTTATGTGAATGGTGCTGAATTAAAGCTCTTGTCACAAGCTTTAATTTATTTATTGTTCAATTTATTTACTATGGCTGGAATTACCGCCTATTGCTTTAATTTATTTATTGTACTTATCTTTTGTTACGATGAGTATAACAAGGACCCAGAGTTCCTTGATTAGATCAGAACATGCAGTTTCTTGATCCTCATCACATAAATGATAGGACCCGAAGTTCCATCATACAAAAAGATCAGGCATGAAGTCCTTTGATCCTGAAGATCAGGACATGAAATTCCTTGATGAGTACCGTCAGTTTAAAGTGCCGCAGTGCCTCAACTTAACCATAATAAAGGACATAAGAGTCTCGGTTCACATACTATTAAACAAGGACCAGAAGTTCCTTATGTCCATACTTAAAATGGTTTAGCAGAAGCATTTATTAAGTGGGTGAAATTGATTACCAACGCTCTGCTCATGAAAACGAAATTGCCAGTTTTCTACATGAGGACATGTAAACTTTACATGATGCATTATTAATTCGGTTGAGATATGTTATCAACCATCAATACTTCTCAATACAACTCGGGTTTGGGAACCAACCAAACATTATACATTTACGAGTTTTTGGTTGTGTTATCTATGTGCCTATTGCACTGCCACAACGTACTGAAATGGGCATTGATGTTGAACATCATCTATCATTCAATATTTAGAACCCTTGACTAGGGATATATTTACCGCTTGGTTTGCAGACTGTCATTTTGATAAGACAATTTTCCTGCCATTAGGGGGAGAAAATAATATCGTTCCAGAAGAACGATGAGAAAATATCATTCCAAAAGAATGATGAGAAAAGACCGTTCCAGAAGAACGAAGAGAATTTGTCTTATTTTGATTCACGAAGCAATCAATGAGAAAATGAAATATGAATAATTGAATGATGCAACGAAAGTGATGAAATCATATATACTTACTGCAAATGTGCCTACAAGAATTGATGTCTCTGTTGGATAAAATAATGAGACAGTAAATGATTTATCTGTTGCACGCCTGAAGCGTGGCAGATTTTTAGACTCAAAAGGTTCAGTTATTCGAAAGAAGAATAATATGGCACTACTGAACTATTGCATTCCCGAAGCATAACTGTTGCATGCCAGAAGCATGACAGTCGCCGCATGGATACACGTCCCAGATAGGACAATCCACAGACATGGGAATGTTGATGTCTCATACATGAAGCATAATAGACATATAGGTTCCAATGACTCAACTCCCGGAAGTGGAGATTAAAATCCAAGCTCTATAACGCTCAAGAGGAGGTTATGATCCACATTCTCTAAATTATGACTATCCTGGAAGAGATAGCGTCATGCCCTTGAAGAGGCAATGGATATCCAAAGAAATGAAAAGCTTTTATGCATGCGCATGCACATGAGAATATGGGATCACGGATTGATGATAACCAATGGTAATTTTGGTTTTTACAAGTAGCTACTAAATTCATCAATGAGCTGTGTTAATATTGAGTCACGTTCTTTTGTTCGTCGACAAAAGAAAAATTATTGGCCAAAATGGAGAAAGGCAATTCCATTACAATTTTGTAAGAACGTGGGCAAATGAACCTATATATATTTGAATACAATACAAATAGCCAAAGGATGTTGAACCAAGGAGGTTATATATGGGCATTTGTAATACAGTGTAATACACTTACATGATATGACATAAGGTTGTAAACGAGTTCATATGAATGGAGAATTATATACGAAGGGTTGTGAGTCGCCCACATTATATCTCCATAAGTAAATCCCTCAAGTATACATGGGAGCAAATTGCTCTGTATAAATTCCAAAGGAAAATGTATCATGAAGTGTAGAAAACCCTTGAAGGATTCAAATTGCTTGAAGTAAGCCTCTGAAGGGTAAAACATAAAATATGTACTCAATACCAATGGATGATATAAATTGCCTTAGTGAGTACTATCATTATGATATTGTTGCAACATACTAAAATCTCTTGCAAGAGTCAATGACATTAAATTATAACTCTTGAAGAGTTGATGATATTAAATTGGGACTCCTGAAGAGTCTAGAAAAATTATAAAGTGTTGAAGGAATTATTGTCTCGAGCTGCAGATCGAACAATCTACCAACACGAATCTTATCCATGATATTTATGATATTAAAAGAACCATATGGATTGAAGATTATGAGTTGAATACTCATATGATGAAGACACTAAGAATAATCATTTATCTTCGTGAGGGTAAAGATAAATTAATATTTGGTCCAGAAGTAACACATCTTAGTGAAGTATATGCTTTATTATATTTGGCACAATACATTGAATGAAATAAAGCTTATTTATTAATATCTCCAAGAAATTACAGATATATATATACACATGAGTTAAAACAAACAAACAGGATGGAGCCTTCACAAAGGTTGCTCATGTGAAGCCTCAGTACTCGGAAGTACCCCAGAAGGGGGAGGCACTGGAGATTGATCATGTGGCACCCCAGTACTTAGCAAAACACCAGAAGGGGAAGGCATCGGTTGCTTTCGGAATCTAGCAACGAACCTCTGGTGATCACTTTGAATCCGACTTTCGGATTCCTGCAGTTCGACAAGCTTTCTTTTCATGCTCGTAGAGTAACTATTTGCAAGCACGTGTAACACCCTATTCTCGTGCTTGAGCCCTCTGATCTCTTGTTTAAGACTTGCCACCTCCGCCATCAATGATTCAACTTGGCGAGTTTGAGCAAGTAGGCGTTGGCCCATATTGGACACAGAGCCAGCACACTGAACACTGAGAGCCAAGGAGTCTTGAACGGCCGACTCTTCAGACCGTTCTGAAAGGATCTTGTTATCCCTTGGAGTGAGTAGATTCCTAGCTACCACAGTAGCGGTTATGTTATTCTTCATCATAGAGTCCCCAACCGTAAGAGGACCATTATAAGATAAGAAGGACGGGCGCCATATATTATCCTGACGCTGCTCGTCTGTATCACTCCTAAGACTCAAATCTAAGCAAATGTTAGATGGGCAAGTCATTTTTCAGAAATGATGAAGGAAAAACAGAGGTCAAATAAAATTTCAAAGGTGCAAGATAGGGGAAATTTCTACAAGCAGCAACTTTCTGAGCATACTCTTGAACACAATTGATGTCTCTATAAAAGAAGAGGCAGCAGAGCCACTTGTTCAAAGATCGATGAGGCACCGCTCTCCGAATTTCAAAAGCCAGATTTTCCTGAATAAAATTCGTTGGCATTTTTCAGACGTAATCTCAGCTTTTCAGATATCGCGTGCAACTTTGTCAAAGATCTCTGACAAAGTTGAAAACGCGTAAATCTTACTGTTCTATTTACACCACAGTTGCTGACAAGAGTAAAAGCACAGCACCACCACTTGCTATTGAGAAATCTCTATATATGTCGACATCTGTTCTCCATAACAAGGCAGACCCGCAACACTGCAAGAATACCTAACTCTTCCTCATCTCCGAGAATGCATCTTCAACATAGCATCTCGAAATACTCAGTTTTCTTCCTCTCCGAGAATACCTCTTCAAACATGTCACACCAGAGCAAGATTATCACATATCTTCAGGGACCAGAGCAAGATTATCTCATATCATGCAATCTCCCTGTCCTTTCCTTTGTCCTTGTTCTTGCCTGCAAAGACAAGGATAAAGAAAGCAATATGTCGGAACCTCCACTCAAACTCCCGGTAAGGAACCGACTGCCTGGAACCTTTCCTGATTGCTTACCTAGTATTGCTCTCAAGTAGTCATCTTCAACGGTTGGAGCTGGGTCTCCAGTCACCAAGAAGTGATGAACCATCCAAATGCAAGGGTTGCACTCCACTCCGGCATCAGAGGGCAAATACTGCCGGAGAAGATGCCACACATGCATGGGGGAAAAGCAGGGAAAATACTACTTAAGCAAGGGGAGCAAGTAAGGAAAGTGAAAATGATACATTGAAGCATGTGGAGACAAGCGTAACAAACGCGTGCTGATTCATCCCTGACAAAACTGAAGATCACTTGCCACATGAAGCTCCTCATGGTCCAATTTCATTCAAGATCAAGCCTCAAAGGTCCTTGAAGAAATCACAAGTCCGATTGAAGATCAAGTGTTCACTACTCTTGAATCAAATTCCGCTCCAGATAAAATGAGTAAATTCAGACCTTTGGATCAAGTCTAGCAGAAGGTCCTCCAGCCCAGTTCAAGAAAAAGCCTGTGGAAAGTTAACAACAAGTAAAGCAACTCTTTCAGCAACTCTTCTTACTAAGAGACTAAAGCAGAACGATCAACGATCAACCTAAATGATTTAAAATCAGGGGGAGATACTCATCAGGGGGAGCATCCAAGACAGATCAAGATTTTAACGAGTCAATCGAAGACTTGTGGCCATCCAAGGGGGAGTGTTGTAAATATTATGTGGATGGTCCACATGAATAGTTTGTTACTATTTATGCACAGTATTTTCACTATTCATTTGTGGAAAATTTGTAAAGTGAATAGTGCTTTCTTTTGTTTATATAAAGGAAGAAGAGGAGATGAAGTGAGGTGAGTTCACGGGAAAGATGGGAATAAAAAGAAAGAGAGGAAGAGAGAGAAGGAAGAGGAAGAGAGAAAATAGAGGAAGATGAAAGGAGATAATAGAGAGAGTTATCTTTGTACTCCTATTATTTCAAATTATAATGAAAGCTCCACTGCTGCCCCGAGGACGTACTCCAGTCACACTGACTGTAGAGGAACCTCGTAAATTTTGTGTCTTGTTTCATTTATTCCACTGCACCCACAGTCAATTTTACAACAAGGAGGCCCTTTTGCCATCATTGGCTTCACCAAAAATTTTAGGACAAAAAAGTACAAAAGCAATCCAAAATAATGCACCAAATAATGCAGGGGTATTTTCGTCATATAAACAGTATTTTTTAATAATTAATTCTTTTTGTACAGTGTTTTTTTTTAAATTACTACCTCATAATAAGTTAGCAATAATGTGATTCAATCAGTTGTTTATTAAATATTATTTTCTCTATTTTTAAATGCGTTAAAAATATCTTATGAGGCATGTAGTGCAGGTTATAAAAAAAGTCTTTCGCAAGCGCATAATAATATATTTACAACATTTAGTCGCGCGCAATAATATATTTAAAACATGTAAGTCATGCGTAGCACACTGTGATTCAAAAATGCCTTCTGCACGCGCTCATCGGTTATAAAAATGGTCTTTCACACGCGCATAATAATACATTTAAAATGTGTAAGTCGTGCATAGCACTCTGTGATTCAAAAAATGCCTTTTGCACACGCTCACCGGTTATGAAAAAGGTCTTTCGCATGCGCATAATAATACATTTAACCGTGTAAGTTGCGCATAGCATGTTGTAAATACAAAAAATGTCACGCTCCGATCCCGATATACGTTCAGGATCGACATATGACATCACCAAGTATCTGTAAATACAACCGACCCCGCCTTTGGGATATGTGCAAAGCATAATTCAAGTTTTGAATTGCGTAGTAATTTTCGTATACTTTATGGTTGCATCTAACCTCCTCGTTAGACTGCCTTCGTACCCTAAACAGAGATCAAGCAATTCGTAGTTCGTCAACTGTCAAACTCTAATCTTTTCGTAAAATACTTATAGCAGAAAACATAGAGTACCGCACTACACATCAACTATAAGCCAAACAACAATTATCATCTTGTCATGCACACATGTATGCCATTCCCACACATATACTTTCCAATTCATCCATCATATAAATCACTATGTTTCACATAATACTACACTTCATAGTATGCAACATCTCACAGAACAGTCAATGAAGCACAATGTCTACTGTGAATAATTCATATTCACTCAAACTTAGGGGCCGGACTAACGTTATGGAAGTGAGCAAGAGTAGGGATTCCATACCACTCAACAAAATCCAACTAAACTATGGTCGCCTATTTCAAATGTACCAAGTACATTTAATCCTCATCACCCATAGAATGCGTGTGGTTCCACATCGCGGACATACCAAGCAGAACCATAAGCATAAACTCAGCGTGCAGGTAGTGATCACCCATTGCGGATATACCAAGCATGATCACCCCTGAATACATATGGTCCCCCAAAGCAGATATACCAAGCATGATCACCCCTAGAATGCGTATGGTCCCCCAATGTGGATATACCAAGCAGAACCATATGCATAGTCTAATAACATAGGCAATGATCACCCATTGCGGATATACCAAGCATGATCAACCCTAACAATCCCCCAACGCGAATATACCAAGTAGGACTATATCCTATAAATCTATGTAATGATCACCCAACGCGAATATACTAAGCATGATCACTCCTAGAATACGTATTATCCCCCAACGCAGATGTACCAAGCAGAACCATAAGCATAATCTAATCATATAGGCGGTGATCACCCAATGCGAATATACCAAGCATGATCACCCCTGAATTACGTATGGTCCCCCAATGCGGATATACCAAGCAGGACCATTCATGTACCACTGCTACATGGTGCAGTAAATCCAACACACAACCTACCCATGCCTCAACCCCTATGAGTTACAACATAGTCACCTACACCATCAACTTTTAATGGCCACCAACTAATATGTCACATAAGCACATAAGTTCTACAGAATATTTCTAATATGATTCTAGGATCACATTGTCATAACATTCATCATACTTATCATTCACATTATTAAGAAGATAAATAAACACATATATATATCACAATATGACGTCCCATACACGTAAACCGATGTATATATAATCTGAGATAACTCACTAACCAATATAGGCCCACTAAGCCCTACTTAGTCTCTAGTAATACAAATTTTAATATTTAAGATCATTTCATAGCCTATTGACCAAAAGTCAAGTCTCTGTCAAAGAGGGGTCCACAATCCTATACAAGTCAATCTGGAACGTCCGCCCATGACTTTCCGTTCCGTAACTTCCCAAGGGTCTCATTTATCTTATAAAACAATATTCTAAAATTTCGGAACAGTCTAATGATCAAATCTCCTTAGGTTGCTATCAACATTTGGTTTTACAAACTAAGAAATTCAATTAAGGAAGATCTGCATGTTGGATTCCTGATCTGTAAGTTCCTAATGTCCTTAAATATTATGTACTATTACGTATTTAAGTTGGTGCCGATCCAAAGGTCTGATCATCCATTCATATAATGTCCAAATGGCGGTCTCTATAAAACTATAGTCATACGACAAGATTTCGTCAATTGAACGTCACATATGGAATCAAGGTATCCAAATTAGTCTAAGAGGGGCGGGCAAGTGCGGTCTTGGCCCACGCGCTACGGCACGCGGCATCCGAAGTCCAATTTGGCCAAGAAATGCCTAAAATTGCCCACGAACCGTGGGAACCCTAGAATTAAGTGTGCTTTGATTCGACCTCCATACGTGCTCTAACGCCTCTATCACTACTTGGGGTTTGTTCCTAAGGTTGAGGGGAGCCTATTGGTGGTGGTAATCGATGGAGTTAGCTTCGAAAATGGCGGATCATTGTCGTGCACCTCAAGAACTCGCCAAGGAGTTCATCACGAAGTAAGGCCCAATTAACTCAGTTTTTTTATGAAATTGGAAGGGTAAGGGATGCTAGGTCAATTTCGAGGTGATGTGTGGCTTCAATTCACCGGAGAAAACACCGTAAAAGGCGTTGGCAAACATCATTCCAGCTGGTCGGGCCACGGGTCACAGGTGACCCGATTTGGCTGGGTTTTTGGTTGGATCCCCTCTATTTCCTCTCCTCTCATTTCTCTCATTCCCTCATCTTTTCATTGGTCCATCCTCCTCCTCATTTTCTCTCCCGCAACTCTCATCCTCCCCCTTTCATTGCTGCCATTTGGCAGCTTCTAATATCTTTTTTTTTCTTCTCTTATTAGTCCCTTCCCAAATTAATAGGAACCCCAAAAAATATTAAATCCCTATTTTATTTAAGAAACTTCTAACGTCTGTAACTTCTCTTTTCTCGTCCCAATTCACGAATGGTCTTTGCCTACGTACTTGTGGTGTCGAGCTCAATTCAAAAACATTAAGAATGACACTCGAAGGTCTACGGATTTTGAAAAATTAATTTAAATTCGCGAAAATACTATAAAATACCGCGAATACGAAATATGTAAATTACAATAGTGAAATCCAAAAACGGGATTTCACAAAAAATGCCTTTTGCACGCGCATGAGCGCGTGCATGAAGGCTAGTATATAGAAAGGCTACACGAAACACAAGTCAAGTTGAAATTCTCTTCCTTTAAGCTTTCTCCAATTCACTTTCTGCAAGCTTTCTCGAATCCTTCATTTCTCTATAGGAGTATCCTAGAGAGATTTGGGAGGGACTAACCCTCAATGGGCTAATCACAGAAATAAAATAACGGATAAGATTGAGATAAGCTAATGTTGGAAATATGCCCTGAAAGTCAATCTTTGGAAGAAACCATTCAGGACAATTGAATCGATGTATGGATGACTCTTATACATCAAATGGCAAAGATACTAATTAGGACTATCTCTATAAACGATATATGTCCTAAATAGTGTATCCATGGACAATGGATCGATTGAAGAAGTAATCTAATGATGTTAGACTACAGAGACCTTCTTCACATAACCAAATGTCCAAAAAGGTTCCTGATCATTAGATTGTCGGAGGGATACTGACAATGCGAAGACCGGTACATACTGTGTCTGCTTCAATTGGAAGGATGGAAAGTCTCATCCCATTCGTGTTGTGACACTAAGGCAAGTATGTAGGTGCTCATTAAGGGAATGAGTTCACTGAACACAATCGAACGAGAGTACTTGCATGGAGGTCTACTCACATGTCAAGCAAGTAACTCTAATGGTTGGAATAATGTAAGTAGTCCTTTGACCTGAGGCATCGTCGTTGTCTTGTGGTTAAGTACTTGATCTTTGATTATGTCAAAAGTCACTCTATCAGAATGTCAACGGCATAGTTGGGGTTAAGCCACTTAGTCATGAAGGCAAGTGTATGCGCAACAAGGAATCTCTAATCCTCGATAAGAGAGGAAGAATACTCTAAGATATGATTCGGGAATCTTCGGCCGAAGTATCGAGCGTAATAAAGGAAAGCGTTCCTATACGACTCAATTGAATCATATAAGAAGGAATAATCACATTAGGGGTTTGACATAATATATCCATACCCTAGTAATGTGATTGAGAGTATTGTTTTAGAGAAGGATTAAATTACATTGTAATTCCAACTGAATAGGTTCTCCGAATAAACTTCTACATTAGCTTGGGTAGCTATGACATATGGTTAGATGTCACTCATAGCTTGTGAGTTCTTCTAGATGATTAAATGTAGTCGTCAAAGAAGAAAGGTGAATTAAAATGAAGTTTTAATTCACTAAGTGATTGAATTAAATATAATCAATTGGATTGATGCCAATCACCTCACTGCCTTGCTAATAAGAACCTAAAAGATTGTTCACCAATACACTATTGTAGTGAGTAACTAATGGATGATGGAAATAATTAATTGGATTAATTAAGTGTTGTGATTAATTTAGAAAGTCTAAAGAAATCATAAAAGCGATAAAGATCGTTTTGGGCTTAAAGAAACGTTCGGGTTTAATTGGGCCCATTGGGCCTAAACCCATTGGGCTTTTATTCAAGCATTGGATGACTTGAAATAAATGAAAGCCCAAAGCCCAAACAACACAAAGAGGGCCGGCCATTTTAGGTGTGGAAAAGGGTGAGATATTTAGTCAAGTTGTTGGCTAGGTTTCTTATGTCTATATAAGGAACTTTATAGTGATATTGTTCATTAGGGATTTTGTGTGGTTAAAAACAACAAAGAGGCAAAAGAATATCTCTCCAAAAACTACACAAAGGCCGGCCACCTTGGGGTGATTTTACTAACATATCTTTCACCCTTTGGTTATTCCTTCATCCTTCTCACTACTCTAGTAGGTGAGGATCTTTAGAGGTTTCCTACTTTGGAAACTTGAAGAGAACCTAGGAGCACTCATTCTATCAAAGTGGAGGAGGCAAGGAGGGAAGCTAGGCTCAAGGAGTTCAAGGAACAAAGGGCTTGGAGGTGGTCCATCCTTGGTCTCAAGTCTAGATCAAGAGGTATAAGACTAAACCTTCACTTTGTTCTTTTCTCTAAAATTTTATTTGATGCATTATATATAAATCTATGAACCTTGAAGGGGGATTTGCATGACTATAGCTTTGTTAATATGTTATAAATGCTTCCGCTGCTTTCGTATATTAAATTTGATTTGTATATGCATGATAGTCATTTAGAAATCCCATCCATGAATCTCATAGATTTCCCTTCAGATAATCCAATCTAAAATTTTATCTTGTCTGATTTTAAAGAATGTACCAATCAGAGAAATAAATCAAGGATGAGATTGAGATAAGATAATAGTATGCAATGATTGTTATAAATGAAATTTTATCTTGTCTGATTTCAAAGAAACAAACCAACATATGAGATTGACATAAGAAAACCTAATTCAACGGTTCATAAGTGATGAAATCTAACTTTGTCAGAATTTGAAAATTTTATAAAACAAATTTAAAATAACACATCTAAAAATCAATTTAAGAAAAGTTAAGACCAAAATTAAATTTACTGCGCAATCAAATAACTACACAAATAAATATATATTCCCACATAAAGCCCTAAAGGTATATATCTCCTAAGTGGGAGTGATTATTTTTCGGAGTCCCAAAGATTCTTCGGAGTTTCAAAATGAGTTATATCTGCCACTTTTTCTCACGAAATTTAAACCTAAAACCTCTCACAACTTCATGTATAGAGCCCCTCATTAAAATGGCTTTAAGAAAGGGAGAATTCTTCTTTTTTCAAGTAATACAACTAAAATAAAACAGAGAATCATATTCCATACTAAATCAGTAGTGCAACAATTTAGATTCGAGGGCTTTGTAGTTCTTTTTAAGCTTTTTAGCCAAAAAATGGTCTATGAGATTTGTATAATTTCTCATTTTGGTCTATGAGATTTGAAATGGATAGAATTGGTCCCTAAGTTTGTCCATAATCAACATCTTGGTCATTACATGAAAAATTGTTATAATAAGGATAAAATGACAAAAATACCTTCATTTTTGTCAAATTATTTTGCCCTATTATTTATTATATTGAGGTTAATTTTGTCATTTTGATCCTTATTTAACACAAATTTTCATCGAATGATCAAAATGATTGATGGTGGACAATCTCAAGGAATGAGGATCCTCTTAGGATCATATTTGTGAGGATCCCGAATCCTTAAATTGTGTCTGGTCTTCATACATCGTGCGGTCAAAAATTATTTTAAATATTTTAATTTAAAATTAAATATGAATAGTACTTGACAAAAACTGTTCGCACAATATACGATGAACGATCACGATTTGAGAATAGAATCCTCACAAAGAGGATTCGAGGAGGATCATCATTTAATCTCAATGATGCCTTCTATTGATTTCAAATTTAGAGAGAACATTTTAGCTAAAAAAAAACCGTCCCTTTTATCAGTGACTAAGCTGTGTCTTCTAGTCGTAAAGATCACCCGCCCGCTTCTCATCCAACCTCCTCCCACTGCCACACGCACCACCATGAAGCCAATACTGCTCCTCCTCCTACTCTCCTCCCTCTCCTACTCCGTCGCCACCACAGCCTATCCTTCTATTCCGGGCACCACCTCCGTCGAATACGCCGCCGAAACCGACACCCTGATCCCTCCTCGCCGTGAAGTTTACGGCAATGGACGAATCTTCGACATCAGCCACCGGTACAGGACCACCATGCCTGCCTTTGAAACCAACGACGGCGTCGGCCAGTTCCTTTGGCTCCCCAACAGCATGAAGAACGGCTCCATCGCCAACAACTCTGAGATGAAGCTGCCCACTCACACTGGTACCCACGTCGATGCCCCCGGCCACGTCTTCGATCACTACTTCGACGCCGGCTTCGATGTCGATACCCTTGACTTGGATGTGCTTAATGGTAATTCAGTTATTGATTCTTCACTGTTTCTTTGATTTTAATCATGGCTAGTTTAGGGTTTTGAGTGTTTAATGCGGTTGAGTGAGTGCATACTAAGTGTTCGACGAAATTACCCGAGGTAATATATTTCTATGGGGGTTTGGAGTTGTTTGGGGCAAGTGGGATATTAGCGGTTAGGTGCTTCAAAGTTGAAGATGAAATGTTAAGAGTGTGAATTCTGAGGAATTAAAGGCTTGCGTAATAGTACTGTTCTAAAAATTTTCGCCCGGCACTAGGCGGTTGGACACTGTTTTAATTAATCACTAGGCGTTTGAAAATTAAGAAAATATTTAGACCCGCCTAAATCGTAACTCTCACTTAGACAGGAAATCAATAACTTTTATTTTGCATTTTAATCTTTTTCAATAAAATGTAATACACTTGTTGAATACTTGGATGACACTCATTATATGTTTGTTTCCTATGTTTTCAATATGTTATAATGCTTTATAATCTATATATTCATTTTATTTTGCACTTTATGTATCCTGTACAATTATGTATTTATTAAAGTATAAATACACACATATTTATACTATATATAACAAATTTACTTAAATCTGCCTAGTCCACATAGCCGTCTAGCGCCAGACCCTAACACGCCGCCCCCACTAGCGCCTAGAGTCTTTAGAACCTTACATAATAGTTTAAATGATCTTGAGCCTCTCTACTCAATGTCAATTGGTTTTGGGTTGGATCCTCACATTCTAATAGGAAAAGTGGCTTTCACCTTTTCCGGATTTCCTGTTTTGGGCATCTTGAGGTATTATCAATCTTTCTTTTCATTTCTGTTTCAGAATTTGGGTTTTCTGTTCTGTATTCTGTTTGATGTTTTGCAATTTGTGCCTTTCATGTGTATTAGCATTTGACCCTGTTACATAGCAATAGGGGAAAAAGCTCATTGCTTGTGTTGGTTGTATCACTGATATTTTTGTGATTATTATACGTCTTTGTGTCAAAAGGTCCTGCATTGCTAGTTGACGTTCCAAGGGATAAGAACATAACCGGTATGTATTTTTCTTTCAAACTACTATTTTCTATGTGGATGAAAGTGAAGCTTTATGACCTTATCCTTTGTTTCAATATGCATACAAAATGTAAATCATGTCTAGTGTTCAAGTCGCAACTGGAAGGCCAGATAAGTAACCTTTTGGTTGCTAACCAAACACTACTTAGAAACAGTTGAACATAACATACCATGTAGTCTATTTGCTTCTTTTTTTTTTTATAGGTTTTTGACTGTCCTACATGCTTATCGCAGCTGAGGTTATGAAGTCCTTACATATTCCCAAGGGGGTATGTCGTGTGCTGTTCAGAACATTAAACACAGACAGGTACTGTGATAAATAAAGTCTTTGTATACTATTGTATTGGCAATATGCGCCCACACACACGTGCACCTGTGCGTATACCAGTTATGTTGTATTGTTGTAAAGCTTCTTTTCTTTTCGCTGTTGAAATTTTTAGATAGTTTATAATTTGATACATTGTTCCTTAGGTCCTAGTACTCATGACAATTCCTGCAAATAAAATGCCTAGACTTTTCTTCGGAAAAAAAAACAAGGGAAATTTATGCCTGACTTGACCTTTCCTCTGTTTGATCATTCCTTCCAACCACCTTTTATTTGTCAATGGTTGGACTACTGATGTTTGTACTTATTCAATTTGATTCAGAAATCTTAAAATATTGCAGAATATTAACAAAAAATTCAATTCAGAGAAACATTATACTAACTAGAGCTTACTTCACTTTTAGACGGCTTATGTTCCAAAAGGAGTTTGACAGCAGCTATGTGGGATTTATGAGGGATGGAGCACAGTGGTTGGTGGAGAACACTGACATTAAACTTGTCGGTGAGATATATATATTCGCACATCAGTTCTTTGTTTTTTTTTTTATGACACAGTTTTTTAACAGTCTGCATACATAATTACGGTAATATAATCTTATACTGAGTTCTTCTCAGTGAGATATTACTGATTATATTGCTGTTCATGTTATCATTTCTGTTCTTTCTATTGAAGCTGACTTGTTGGTCTTTTGTTATAGGAATTGATTACTTATCCGTTGCTGCATATGATGATTTGATTCCATCCCACCTTGTTTTTCTAGAAGGCAGGGTAAGAAATCGTTATTTGATAAGACATGAAAGGGGTTTTTTATTTAGTTCATGATCATTTTAATTGGATGAGTTCCAGTTGGTACTTGGTAGATTGTTGAACAGTGGTAAATGCAGCACCAAAAAAAAGAGGCAACCGAGTTGTCTCACATGGTTCTCTGATTTAACCAGAAATTCCGTTTCAATACTCAAGACTAACACTGCTTTCATGTTCCAGGAAATCATTCTTGTTGAAGCCTTAAAACTGGATGACGTGGAACCAGGAATATATTCTGTCCACTGCTTACCTTTGAGGTTGCCGGGTGCAGAAGGGTCACCGATAAGATGCATTCTTATCAAGTGATGCATCTCCGTTACGCTTTTATCTTTCGTAAGTTGTGTATCGATGTTTGGTTTTGATGCGAGCGTACATCAGCTCACGGTTAATCTTTTTATTAGTTTGAGTGTTTCAGCCTACGTTTGGGTTTTTACCTACTCCTATTTGTTGCAGGAAATGATGATCCCCCAAGGAGAAACAGCATGGAATAAGACGCTAAGAAGAGACCCAAGTTTCAGAACAGCAGGGTTCTGAATATGAATGTCGTCTTGAATGTTTATGTTGATAGTTTTCGTGAAACTGAAATGTAATGTCATTGCCGTATTTCCGCCGTCCACGAGACACGCAGCGAGCGCCATGAATACAGACCAAAGTGTGATAAAGAAATATGATTTTCACTGTATAATTTGGTAGTTTAATCTCTCTTTATAACATGGACTTGGATTCTCTGCCCTCCCAATTCGGTGCCCTCCCCGTGCCCTCCTGTTTGTGTGGTCACGGTTAAGCCACGTCAATATTTTATATTACTATTTTTTTTTTCTTATTATTTTTATAAAAAACAATATAAAATATTAGCATGGATTTACCGTGACCACACAAAACAGGAGGGCACCGAAATGGGAGGGCAGAGAATCCAAGTCCTTATAACATGAAGTTTTTACGGGTTGTTGATAAAAAGTTTTGTTTATATTAATATTTCCTTGAAAGAATTAATTAGATTAGATTACAATATTTAAAAAGAATTTATTAATTTTTCAATCAAATAAAAAACATTATTCAAGAGGGTTTGAAGAGTTTTAAACATCTAAACGACAATGTAACCATCATCTAAGTGTGGAGGATGCAATTGTGTAAATCCTAGATTATATTTTATTCTAGTTATTCTTTCCTATATTGACTTGTATTCCTTAGGGATGAAGGATTTCTTCTCTCCCTTATTATCATAAATAAAGGCACTACGTAGAGGAATAACACATCCTCTACATATTCTTCTACACAACTCTACAAACACATCTCTCTCTCTGCCGTCGGCCCCCTTCCCTTGTCAGATAAAATAGGCTACAACACTTTATCAGCACGCTCCTACCGCCGTGCTTAAGAATCTGACGAGGAAGCTATTTGCATCAAACCAGTTCATCTATATCATCACGCAATCAGGTTCTTCCAAAACAACAGTTTTTATCTCGATATTTTTGCAACCCTGATAGCATGAACATTCACCATAATGCATCACCCAACTTTACATTTTTCGAATTTTAGATTCTACATAAATTCTATATGCATTATATCCATAATTGCATCAAATATATGTCCATGCATTAAATTATTGAATTGAATATGCATGCAATTAAATGTTATAATCTAAAAAAAAAAGAAAAAAAATTACAAACTGCTAAGGTTCTTTGAACCCATAATCTGAGCCGTTAGTCCAGGCCTGCATGCTGTATGGCTAAGCTTTGCCGAGCCACGAGACCACAAGCCAAGGGCTCCAAGTTTGAAAACCCAGAAACCTCGATGCCTTCCATGACATCTTCACCATCACAGGTGGGCTTGCAGCCCAACGTTGACCTTAGGTCACTATCCTGATGGCCTGAAGCTTGTCTACCGACGTAGATTGACCGAGATTCCTTCAAATCTCGTCGGATTTTCTTTGAAATTCTGATTCGAATTTCTAGGGTTTTGGTTGAAATGTTGAGATTCCTCTATCTTCGTTCATATGCGTGATTCCCATTGCCTCATGAACTCGCCCCAAGAGTTTTTGTCCCAAAACATGGCTGCCTGAAGCTGCGGCGCCGGTCTTTTTCCTCAATGAGCACATCTAGCTACGGCTAGGGTGTTTTTGGTCCCAACCCGAGCCCAATTAGGCCTTGGTTTTCTCGGCCTAAAAGAATTTTTTTTTTCTTCTTGCGTTCGCCTGAAGCAGCCCAAACCTTTAGCTTGGCCCAAATTCGACATCAGCTCGTAGGGCTATGGTGTCCCCATGTATGCCATCGGACCTGATCCCAACCTGTAGCTGGTGAATCGATGCACATGTACCGTGACGCATAGGATTGCTTCCCCTGGGAACACAGATGCTGCAAAGCAGCGGAGCACTCCTCCGCATAGGACCTGCAGTCATAGCTTGCTCCTCACTGCACCAGATCAGAACCCATTTGGGCCTCAGTCTTTGGGCTTACACCTGTAGCCCCTTTTTTGTGATGTTGGGCCAGCCTACATGCTAGGTTCGAGCCCATTCGAGCCCAAGTTTGGGCTTGGGCCTCAACGGTGCAAATTTACTTATCCCATCCATGGAGTTTAGTCCAAGTTTTTGGGCCCCGAGTTTTAATTGCCTAAATCAACTGCCATGATCTTCATCCGAAGACATATTCATGACGCACTGCAAACAGAGTACCTTGCTGAGGAGGATCCACGATGGGTTCCTTTAGCTGATCGTCTTGATCACCAAAAGGACATATTCTTGCTTGAAGCAAGACATGACTGGCAGCATTTGCGTTTCCAAGACTTTAAGTCTATGAATGAATATAATTCTGAAATTTGTCGAATCCGATTACTTCTCAAGTTTTGTAACAAAACTTTGACCGAAGAGGATCTTCTGGAAAAGACCTATTCGACTTTTTCTGCTACTAATATTATCCTGCAGCAACATATAGAGCTCAGAAGTTCACTAAGTTTTCGAATTTGATCTCTGTTTTACTTCTCCCTTAAAAGTAGAATCAGCTATTGATGAAAAATCATCAAGCTTGACCTACTGGGGCAACTGCTGTGCCTGAAGCACATTATAGCACGAACCAACACCCAAAATGCCAAAAGAGGCATGGTAGGGGCAGCTAGAAGCCACCTTGCCAAGGTCAATAGAGCCAAGGCCCATCTAAAAGAGGAAACAAATCCCAAAAGCGCCCTAACCTCTCTCACAAGGCCCCAAACTTCAAGAATAAGGGCAAAGCACCTGAAACCATGGATGCGGACATGTGCTATCGCTGAGGTTCAAAGAACCATTGGTCCCGTGTTTGCTGAGCTCCCCAGAAGTTTGTAGCTGAATATCATTCTCATTGTAAGAATTTTGAATCAAATTTTGTGCAAGTGGACGAACCGGAGAGTACTAAGATGGAGGTTTCTAACTTTCAAGAGGCTATTACACCTATGGAAGACTTGAATCTTAGACATAAACTATTTTTCTAGTTGAAATTTAGACAATAGGGCCGAATTCCACCTAGTGGCCGAACGCCCCTTGTGTTTTTGGTTAATTTTGAACAATTTTCCTTTATGTTTGGATTATTTGTTTGTGATTTGTTTTTTAATATTAGGTTTTTAATTAATTTATGTCCTTGAATACTTAAAATTATTTTGAATGGATATTTGTTTTTTGAACTTTTATGCATATGACCGATTCAAATTAATTTTCATTCTAGGTATGACTAGTGGGGAAGTTAGTTGTCTAGTAAATAGTGCAACCACGCACACCATTTTGCGTGAACGCGTCTATTTCACTAACTTCATACCTAAGAATGCACATCTGACAACCCTCTCAGGCCCACCCAACCTAATCGAATGATATGGTAAGGCACGTATAATATTGGGTACAATTTTGACCATTGATGAGGCACTTTATTCTTCGTGTTCCGAAAGAATGTTGTTGAGTTTTAAGGACATTACGGATAATAATTAACACGCTGAAACCTAAGTAGAAAATGGAGTTTAATTTCTGTGCATAACTTCCTACGAATATGGCCAGAAAAGTATTTTAGAAAAGATGGAGGTATCCTGAGTGGTCTGTATACTACGACCATACGCCCCATAGAAAGCCACTATGTGGCTGGCCCTACCTTTGGGACTACGCACGAAATTACACTTTGGCATAATCGTTTAGGAACCTTGGATAAATAGCGATGCCCCATATCCTCAAATCAACACACGGGGCATTCACTAACCCAAAGTTTAGGTTTGATTCAAGGAATCCCATGTCAAACATGTTCTATGGGAAAGCTTATTATTAAGCCCTTATTATGACAAGATTTGTTCGAATCCTCTTATTTTGCTACAAAGGATTTAAGGGGACATTTGTGGACCGATTCACCCTCCCTGCTGACCATTTAGATATTTTATGGTTTTGGTTGACGCTACTACACATTGGTCACACGTGTGCTTGTTGTCCATAAGGAATATTGCACTCTCCAAACTATTGGCTCAGGTTATCAAGCTCAGGGCTCACCACCCTAATTATCCAATCAAATATATTCGATTGGATAATGCTGGAGAATTCACATCTAAACCTTTTGATGACTATTGCATGTCAATTGGGGTTGAAGTTGAACATCATGTACCCCGTGTTCACACCTAGAATGGCCTGGTAAAGGCATTCATTAAGTGCTTACAAATGATTGCTCGATCGTTGGTTATACATACTAAGCTCCCGATCGCTGCTTGGGGCCATGCAGTATTACACGCAGCCATGTTGGTCCACCTGAGTCCTGTTGTAACCTAACCATATAGCACCCTTCAGTTAGTTATCGAATATGAACCTAACATATCGCATCTGCGCATTTTTTGTTGTGCAGTCTATGTTCTGATTTCGCTGCCCTTACGTACAAAAATGAGGCCTCAGCGAAAGAAGGGAATCTATGTCGAATATGATTCTCCTTCGATTATTCGTTACTTAGAACCTTTGACAAGCGATATGTTTACCGCTTGTTTCACGGATGTCACTTCTATGAGACAGTCTTCCCGTCATTAGGGGGAGATAAGAACATCAACATTCCTGAAGAACAACGCGAATTATCGTGGACGACTCACACTTTGTCTCATTTAGATCCCCGCACTGCTTAGTCTGAAACTGAAGTGCATCGCATATTATATCTCCAAAGCATAGCTCAAAGCATGCCAGATGCTTTCACCGATCTAGCACGAATGACAAGTTCACATAATCCTGACAACTTTGGTGATCCACGTACATTAGTGGCTAGTTAATTATCTACCCCTAAACATAAGCATGGCAAACCTCTTGGCTCAAAGGATTCACACCCTCGGAAGAGGAAACCCACGGCACAGGCCCCTGAAAAGCTTACCGTGAATCTAACTGTCGCTTACTCATTCTATCCAACTTATTAGAAAATTCTAGATTACAGAAGCGTCATTGAAGAGATGAATCCACCTTCTGAGAATCGTGAGATTTTTATCTATTATGCTTGCCTAGATGATGTGTGGTGTAGAAATGAGATGATCATCAATGATGCATTAGCATATGCAGTAGCTATTGAGATCATGTTGAGCAATGACATTGAACCCCATTTCGTTGATGAATGTCGACATAGAACCGATTGGTCAAACTGGAAACAAGCAATCCAAGTCGAATTCGATTCGCTTACGAAACATAAGGTGTTTGGACATGTAGTTCCTACTCCTCCATATGTGAAGCCTGTTGGCTACAAATGTATTTTCGTTCGGAAGCGTAATGAGAAGAATGAAATTGTGCGTTACAAAGCTCGTCTTGTTACGCAAGGTTTCTCACAACGCCTTGGGATTGACTATGATGAAACTTACTCACCCGTTATGGATGTGATTATTTTTCCTACCTTATCAGTTTGGTAGTTTCCGAAAAACTGAGTATGCAACTGATGGACGTAGTAACTGCGTATCTTTACGGGGATCTTTATACGGAAATTTATATGAAATTTCCCAAAAGACTTACATTGATTGGATCAAATATTTCCAAACCTCAAAATACGCTCTCACTTCGACTGAGGCGTTCACCCTATGCTTTGAAGCAATTCGGAAAAATGTAGTATAACCGTTTGAGTGAGTATTTGACTATTCAGAGGTATGTGAACAATGAACTATGCCCTTGTGTGTTCATTAAGAAGTCACATTCCGGTTTTGCGATTGTTGTAGTATATGTCGATGACATGAACCTCATCGAAACTCTTGAAGAGCTCGCGAGAATTACCACGCACCTGAAGCCAAAATTTGAGATGAAAGATCTAGGAAAGACTCAATATTGTCTCGGTCTTGAGATAGAGCACCGTTCGGTTGGAATCTTAGTACATCAAACGAACTACACCCAGAAGGTGTTGCGCCGCTTTAATGAGGATAAAGGGAAGCCTTCAAGTACTCCTATAGTCGTTCGATCGCTAGATGCAAAACGAGATCCCTTCCGTCTGAAGGAGGATGATGAAGAGATTTTGGAGCCTGAAGTTCCTTATCTAATTGCGATAAGTGCTTTATTGTACTTAGCTCAATGCACTAGACCCGACATCTCCTTTCTTGTTAATCTTTTGGCAAGATATAGTAATGCACTAACACGCAGACACTGAATTGGTGTTAAAGAAAATTTTTGCTACCTTAAGTGTACTATGGATTTGGGCTTGTTCTATTCCTACAGATTCTCGAGTAATGTCGCACCCCCTTATGTCGAGTCGATTCTCGCCTTATTGGTTATGCCGACGCAAGATATTTATCTGATCTGCACAAGGCACATTATCAAACGTGTTATGTCTTTACTGTTAGAGGCACCGCAATCTCTTAAAGGTCAACTAAACAAACCTTAATTACCACTTCGTTTAACCATGCTAGAATTCTTTCCTTACACGAAGCAACTCGGGAATGCTTTTAGTTGAGAGTAGTTGTGGGCCATATTCGAAGCTCTTGCAATCTTTACCCCGTCGTTGATGTCCCTATGACGATCTATGAAGACAACGCAACATGCATCGAACAACTCAAGAAGGGTTACATCAAAGGAGACAACACCAAGCACATGTGCCGAATTTCTTCTTGTTACATCAACAACAAGAGCATCAGAAGATTGAAGTCACGCAAATCCATTCACAAGACAATCTAGCCGACTTCTTCACCAAATCACTACCGAATGCGATGTTTCAGAAGCTTGTTCAAGGAATTGGTATGCGTAAACTTTCTGAATTGTAACATTGCTAGTTCTCTTTGGAATTGTGTCAAACTCAGGGGGAGTATCCTGAAGTATACTTTCTTGATCTTAATATACTATTTTTCCTTACGATTAGGAGCATTTTTCCCACTAGGTTTTTGCTACCTAACTAAGTTTTAACGAGGCACCCACCTAGGGTTGATCATATCCTTGATGACGTCCCGTAGATGTTTCATTTGACTTTGCATTTCTCATGCATTTTTCCTTAGACTATGGGTTTTGGCCCTACTCGGGTTTTTACCATAGCCATAGGGTTTTTTAGTGAGACTTACTTCCTTATGCAAGTTCCTACCTTATTGAGAATAATGTGTTCCCATAATCAATGCCGACGAGTTGACTTCTTCAAACTCTCCATGATGCCGAATCTACTTGAGTATTTACACACTCAAGGAGAAGTGTAATAAACTTTCTAGTTTAAGTGTGATTGTAAATCATAGATTAGATTTGATTCTAGTTATTCTTTCCTATGTGGACTTGTATTCCTTGGGGATAAAGGATTTCTTCTCTCCCTTATTACTATAAATAAAGGCACTACGTAGGGGGAATAACACATCCTCTACATATTCTTCTACACAACCCTACAAACACATCTCTCTCTCTCTCTCCAATCTCTCTCTGCCGCCAGCCCCTTCCCTTATCAGAAAATAGACTACAACAAATGCATATTTAATATACACTATATACACTATAGCTATTGTATTTTATAGTAAGTTTTTTAGTAGTTTAACTTTAAAATCATCAAAATAATATTTTTCTTAAAGGGTCAAAACGGGTTATCCACGTGTAAATTCGTTAAGGATCCGTTATTAATGGTTTTTAACGGGTAACCCGATAACGATCCAATTAGTTATCGTGTTAATCCAAAACTTGTTATTTTCGTGTCGTGTTAACGGGTCGAAATTGTCAAGTCTAGATAAGATGGACAAATTATATGAGACTCTGACATGCAAGAATTGCTAATTTGATAAGGATGGCTTGAATATTGGGGTGATTAGCACAGATGGGGACTCTTGGCAAAAGGATCAAGATTGGAATTACATTGCATATGGGATAAGATTTCAGAGAACCAAGTCCAGAAAGATGGTTCTGTGCGAATATGCTGATCCTTGTGGATTATTTATCCAAACAGGTGGTTATGTGGATCATGCAATTGCATGGCACGGATTGGTGAGGAATGGATTGGTAAGCAAATATTTGCACTTTTAGTTTGGACTAACAACAGTGCAATTGTTTGGTTGATATCTATTCACATCTAGATAGACGAAGAATTCTCATCAACTTTGACGAAATGAAGTGTTTCCAGGGATAAATTGTTCGGCACAGCGAAAGCTAAACTAATTATTGAACTTCGCAGTAATCTAGTAACCTTGCCTTTAGGTTTTATAACCTAAGGCCGAGACATGTTCCTTTCTTAGTTGTAATCGCTTTGGTGCATAAGTCAACAACGTATTCAACACCACCATCACCACCCTTATTCTACTTGCCCGACCGAGCTCAATTACGAGTTGGCACCCCCGCATTCATAAGAAGAACGTAATTAGCTCATATTGGAAAATGCCAGGGAGACCAACCATCAATCGGTACATTATGTTTTGGAAATTATATATTATAATGTGAAATATTGTAATATATAATTTTAATAATTGAATGAAAAATAATGTTAATTGTATTTTTTAGAAAGGTTATGTTATTTAGGTGCATTCCCTTGCTAAATGATGTATACTTATAGATGATAAGTTACATCTCTTTAATAAGTAGTAATTGGGTTCTATATAAACCCATGAAACCATTTGTTATTATATGATAGAAAATTAGAGTTGATTTTTACTCTTGAGAAATAGGGTTTCCCCACTTTGTTTCTTTCATTCTTCATTTGTCAAATTCTGAGTTGTGTCTTGAGAGTACGAAATATATAAAATTCGCCAGAATCCGAAGATTGAAGTGCTTTGACTTTGGATTATAGATTGTTGAATCCTAAGAGATAGACGCCTACCGAACTACAAGCACAAGAGTAGGGGCAAAATTTTGTCTTGAGGACATTGCATTTATACAAGCCTCAATCTCCAAGTTTGTCAATTTTCCTAACTTTCTCTTTAGTTGTTTATATTAATCTCATATATAATTGATGTTATGAATTTCTTTATGATTATTATCATTGGAGTTATATTGTTATTTCTCATATTTTCTAATATTGCTCCAACATTATGTAATTATATAATCATATAATTATAATTATATAGTTGTTATTATTATTATATAATTATATAATCATGTGATGTTAAAGAAACCAAATTTTTAAAACATTTTTTGTAGATCATGGCAATTGATGCTTAGACTTCTTTAAATCAGTAGAGAGGAGAACTAATTATTAACCGTCTCATCATGTGGTCTATAAAAAATGTCTAAAAATTTAATCACCCTAACATTTTTCTTTCTTTTATGCATTTGCATGCTCGTAGCACACAAACTTACTTTTCGAGTTTCTATTCTACAATTCGAACTTAATATTTCTTTTAGTAAGAACCACTAAACAAATAACTAGCTAGTAGGAATGTCATATTTGTTCAATATCAATACATAGGTAACCAAAGCAAGCGGCTTAGTAGTAAGGGTGTAGACTGCGACTCCTCAATAGACACAAAAAACAGTGGGAGGTTCTGGGTTTGATGCTCTAGCTGATGAGTATGCTTGACTATGTCCATTGGTAAGGTGAAATTCCCCATAGCTTCTCTAGACCCAAAAATGGTAGATAACTGTGACTTGCCACCAGTTGTCTCATTTTTAATGGAAGAAAAAAAATATCAATACATAGGTTCACGTACATTTAAATTAGAACAAATGCACGATATTGTTGTAGGGAAGAATATGGAATGTCTGCTGATAACTAGTAAGAATGCCATATTTGGGTTAGGTAGCTCGCTAGTTTTCCTAATTGATTAAAGAAGATAAACAAAAATAAAATAGGAAATTTGGTTAACGTTAATAAATAATTTTATATTGCGACATAGATCAATATGTTAAACTTTAAATATTTCATAAACAATTGATAATGTAACATCCCACATCGACCAACGGAGAGAGGGTGATGTGTCTTATATGCACATGTCCACCTCCTATAGCACGATGCTTTTTGGGAACTCACTCCATCGGAACTCCGAAGTTAAGCGAGTTCGGACGAGAGCAATCCTAGGATGGGTGACACACTGGGAAGTTCTCGTGTGAGTTTCCAGAAATAAGACCTTGAGAGCGTGGCCCAAAACGGACAATATCGTGCTATGGCGTAGCCGGTCTGGGATGTGACAGAATGGTATCAGAGCCACTTTATTGTTCGGTGCGAGTATGCCGATGAGGACGTCGGGCCTCTAAGGAGGGTGAATTGTAACATCCCACATCGACCAACGGAGAGGGGGTGATGTGCGTTATATGTACATAATAATGTCATTAGGATTCCTTGCAGTCCAAGATAATTGATAAAGCAAATCTCATTCCAAATAGGATAGAATTAGAAGTCCTTATTCCCTAAAGAAATCTGGAATATATTAACTTTACTTGGGGTACGAGCTATAGTTATTAACTAAATTCTAATCTTATTTATATTCCAAACAATCCTTAAATTAATTGTGTAGACCTATTAGTCATTGGATTATGGTCCGACATCCAACACAATAGTCTCTCTCCATCTACAAGTTTAATAAAATCAAATTTCATCTCCAATTAAGATCAATACTACTTACTGAAATTTATCTTTCATTACCTCTCATTAAAAATAAAAAATATTAATTAACTCACCCAATCTTAGTTTTGAAATCTTTTTGTGACCGCAAACAAATTACCCCAAAGGAGAATATGCACACGGCCACACATTCACTTTTCGGGGGCATGTTTAATTACTTATATGGCATGAGGATAAGAAGGATGAGGGATTAAAAAGTAACGAGGATGTGAAGGATTAGGTATGGGATGCCTTCATTTTAGAGAACTTTAACGAAAACCTCCCGGTATTGTTCATTTTAACGAAAAACCACATTTTAACATTAAAAAGTCAATCCTGGTACTATTCACTTTACCCTTTATTTTGTCCTTATCGTTAAAACTCAAAATTTTCAAGCTCTTTTCATTAGTTTTCCTTTCATGATGTTATAGGCATCTCGTATTCAAAATTGATGGGACCCGCATTACTGAATGCATTTTTAAAGCGTAAACGCATTATTGAGATGAGTAATGCTAGACTATCTACTTATTGTTAGAAACCAATCAAATGTCACTAACACAATATATATTTTGCACAATTTATTTTGAATGCGAAATTCAACAACAAATACTATAAATATCAAAATACAAACACTTAAGTAAATTGCATATAAAATCACAAATCACTGACTTGTTCTTGAAGATAGAGGCTTGCAAATGCAATCACCTAAGACAGAAATTCGCCCCTACACCCGTGCAGTAGTTCAACGGACATCTATCTTGCAGGATACAACTATCTAATCCAAGTTCTTGCACTCGAACTTGGATTCTTGGCGAATGGGTTGTGTGTTTCTCTGTGTAAAATGAAAAGGAAGCGTTGGAAATTCTGTGTTAAGTTTCTGATCTTATTGCCATATGTTTATACCACATTTAGGGCCTCGTATTTAGACCTCGTATAAATACTCGAGGGACTTAAATGTAATTATGTAATAAAGGAATGGGCAAATATGTAATAAGTGAGGAGTCCTTATTCTATAAAAGGACCCCTCACCCTCACAATTAGGGGAGGCCAATTCCTAAGCCTCTCACCCCTTCTCAAAGCTCTCACATTACAGAGCTCCTCCTCTCTCTCTCTCTCTCTCTCTCTCAGATAAATACATATTCAGTATGGACGTAGCCCAAACCTTGGGGTGAACAACGATACATCTTGTGTCATTTACATTACTTGCAGATTCACGGTCGGATTTACGTTGTTCCAAGACCTCCGGTTTTGTGCATCAAGATTTGGCGCCGTCTGTGGGAATCGACACGAAAAGTTATGTCGGTTCTCTTTCATTTTTCTATCTCACCACCGTGAAAACTTCACAACCTCTACCGTGAATCATGCTTCTAGGGGGGACATCCTTGCTGATAAGCTTGAATTCTCGCAACAAACACAACCCTCCAAAAAGAAAACGCCCTGAAGAAACTGCTTTTGCTGCTGCCTGCTTTTGAGTTCAAGTGCTTCACCCCAGACACGGCCTCCAGCACTAGTCTCTACAAAAGCTCCACCGCAGACCATTTGCTCCTCAATGGAAGGCTCCCGTAGTAATCAACGCGAGTCCAGACTCGAACAGAGCCAGATAGAGCTGAACAGAGACAGAGAAAGTTGAACCTCATCCTGAGTCCAGACTCTTCTGACCATGTCCGAGTCGCTAAGTCGCTGAGTCGACTCGTCATCTGCAACCCTCTGACTCACCAGTTCCAAGTCTTCTCTCAGCTCGACTCGGCCTGGTCGCCCCACGGCTCGATCCTTGTTAACTCCCAAACCCGAGTCATGGTCCTCACCGAGCTCACTGCGCTTTACTTCTCCGGTTCGAACCAGTAGCTCAAGTAGAAAGATACAAGGAACAGGTTGCGTTTGAGAAGTGTAGGTCTTTGTATCTCTGTACGGAACAGGTTGCGGAGGATGGCCTTCGTTACCCGGCAACACCTCAAACCCTGTTGGTGGAAAAGTCAAACCCCATGACGGTCGGAGTCTCTAGGGGAGTGGTACTCTGTGTGGTCTCATTCATCTTGCAGTTAGTAGATTTGAAGTCGGCGGAGAAGAAACCCGCGCCGATGAGCTTGCGGTTACATAGGTTGGCCGGAAAGTTCTTCCTGGCAACCCAGCTGCCATTCCTCTTGCTGTTACTTCATCGACAGATCAGGAGGCGGCCAAGCACAAGTGGTTGTACGGATCTGGATACCACAGGCAGTAGAGATCTGCCGACAATAAGGATCTGGGTACAACATGCTAACTGTCTTACAGGCGACTCCAAACCTATTGCTGCGAAATGCACAACCCAAATCAAAGGCGGTTCAGGTTTCGCTCCACCGCTGCCGAGTTCCCTTCTTTCCTTCCCAAAGAGGTCGAAGAGATCAAACACCCGTTTGTCCAAGAACTTTTCGAGAGAAACCCTCTGCCTGTTTTTGGGGAATGAGAATATGGGGTGGCGGATATTTTCTATGCTGCTGCATAGAGCAAGAATGTTGAGTTTTTCAGGCTGCTTTTTTTTACTTTATGGTTTTTCCGAGGTTCATCTCTCTCTTTGAACCCTAGAGTGTTTACTGCTAGAATGCTTACTACCACTAAGACAAACCGTGGAAATTCCATTGCCAGCAACTACAATGGAGAAGTCAGAACACCCTCAGTGCCCCCGCCACGCCACCTTCTCCAGCTGTTTCGCAGCTCCTGAGAATAATAGAGAAACTGTTTTTTTGGAAAGTGCTAAGCGGAAAAGCAACGAAGAAGATAAGTTTTCTTCAAATTCATATCTTGTTACTGGAAACCATATCATCACATTATCACATGCATCATGTGATATTTTATTCCTATCATAAATAATTCCAACCCAAAACTACATTGAATATAAATAAAGGGGGGACATGGTATCGTGGTGCTGGTACAAAGTAAGAGATCTTAAAGTTTGCTATAGCAAGAAAAACCCGTGCTTTCTCAAAGCAAGGATACTGCCCTGCAAAATGCTCATCCTCTTCATCGACAGACAAAAAAATTTTATACTTTGGGTCTCTACTCACAGTTTCACTACTAGAGCAATGATAGACGAACAGAATAATAAAAGCAGAAAGCATGGCTACCCACTACTCGATCAGTCTCGGAGATAATTGCAGAAAACGAAGAAAAGAAGAAAAGTGAAAGATCTTCCTATTGTTATGATTCCTTCTGTCTGCCAGATGAAGAGACAGAGTGTAGTAGAAAAACATAAGCAAAAGCAAGGAATAAACACCCCACCAGAATGATGTAATTTATTTTATCTTTCGGAAATATCTGTATAAACCCCATCAGAGGGTAATATGTATAAACCCCATCAGAGGGTGTAAAAAAAAAAGCCCAACAAGCCCAAAATAATGGGCTGCAATGTCATGTGAAGGGCGAAGGCCCATATGCCCAAAAGAGCCAAACCCTTCATTATCACCAACCAGGTGACCAAAAGTACGCCCAGTACTCCACAATTATTTGGCAACCCGCCGCCATTATCATCAACCAGGTGATAAAAAGTACGCCCAGTACTCCAAAACTATTCAGCAACCCGCCGTTATTACCACCAACCAGGTGATGAAATGTACAACCCGTACTCTCCTTCATGCCACCAACCAGGTGATCAAAAGTACGCCCAGTACTTCATATTATACATGAGCATTACTCATGTCAATCATACATAAACATTCATGAGCATCACTCATATCAATCATACATAAACATTCATGAGCATTACTCATGTCAACATTCATGAGCATCACCCATGTCAACATCCATGAGCATCACTCATGTCAATCAAACATTCATGAGCATCACTCATGTCAATCAGCTTCAAAAGCTTCATTTACAAAAGCTCTAGCTTCGAAAGCTCTATTTACAGAGCTACAGCTTCAAAAGCTTCATTTACAAAAGCTCTAGCTTCAAAAGCTTCATTTATAGAGCTCCAGCTTCAAAGCTTCACTTACAAAGCTTCAGTGCAAGGTATACAAATACCGCCTCCGAACAACCGCCACTTCGGCCCATACATGGATTCAATTTGAAGTCTCCAGCCAACAGACTCTATTGACCGAAGACTTGGGGGATTACATTATGTACCATATATTGGGCCTCAACTGGGCCTCATGAAAAATACTTGGGGGACTTAGCCCATTATTTATGTATTGAGGAGCGAGCCCTTATTCTATAAAATGGACTCCCTCACCTTCATTAGAGAGCAACGCCGCCAGCTGAGCAACCGTCTCGCCGCGAGCATCACTCCTAACCCATCACTTATGTATTGAGGAGCGAACCCTTATTCTATAAAAGGGACTCCCTCACCTTCATTAGAGAGCAACGCTGCTAGCTGAGCAACCGCCTCACCACGAGCATTAACTCTAGCCCATCATTTATGTATTGAGGAGTAAGCCCTTAGTCTATAAAAGGGACTCCCTCACCTTCAAACGCCACAAGCCGCGCCAACCAAAGTAACATAAGCCACGAGCCGAGCAGCCTCGCAGCGTGTGCTACTTCTAGTTGAGCATCATTTCAGATTGAGCACCGCCTCATATGAAGCATCAGTTCAAGACAACATCTAGTTACTTCGGCCCATACATGGACTGAATTTCAAGTCTCCAGCCAAAAGACTCTCTTGACTTAAGACTTGGGGGACTACTGTTTATACCAAATTTAGGGCCTCGTATTTAAACCTCGTATAAATACTCGAGGGACTTAAATGTAATTATGTAATAAAGGAAGGGGCAAATATGTAATAAGTGAGGAGTCATTATTCTATAAAAGGACCCATCACCCTCACAATTAAGGAAGGCCAATTCCTAAGCCTCCCACCCCCTCTCAAAGCTCTCACATTACAGAGCTCATCCTCTCTCCCTCTCTCCCTTAGATAAATACATATTCAGTGTGGACGTAGCCCAAACCTTGGGGTGAACCACGATACATCTTGTGTCATTTACATTACTTGCAGATTCACGGTCGGATTTACGTTGTTCCAAGACCTCCAGTTTTATGCATCAACACCATATATATAATGGCATAAATTGAACAGACATAACTGTTCATTCTTATCAGTTATAAAACTGACATAACTGTTCAATCAGTTTTATCCTTTCAGAAAAAACTGAATAAAAAAAAAATCAAAAACGTAACTTGTGTTTTCGTCCATCCAAGCCCAAGAGCCCCAAGGCCCATCTTTGACATTTAATATATACACCCAAACCCTCCAAGTCTAAGGCCCAAGGTCCATGGCCTTGGCCCAATTCTTTTCAAACCATAAGTGTGAGGACACACTTATAAAGATGACTGTAAAATGGGAAATGGGTGATGTGGGACTCCCAGTCCCACATATTCACAAAAGTTCCAACAATACCCCACATTTTCTATTCAAACTCTAGCAATACCCCACATTTGAATAGAAAATAAGATACTAAGTAAATTAGTAACGTCTTTCTAGAGAACTTAGATATGATGTGCATTGGGATATGTGTCTTTTGGACTTGAACCTTCTCTAGTGAGTACTTATCGGATTTACCCAATGAAGCAGTGAATTTAATATCTTGAACTGATCATTGTTAGTAGTAAATTGAAACAAGAAGTATCACACATATCATATCTGGACACACTTCAATTCATACGGTTATGTTCATTTTGGTCCTGAACATATCCTGATTTCATGAGACCTTTAGAGAATTGTAGCCATATTAATTCTCAAAGATGCGACTCCATATCAATCTCATATAGGTAATGCTAATTGAGAATAGCCTATTCTATTCATCTTAAACATAAGATATTAGCATTATTAAGAATAGTAATTCACCCCTTATGTCTTACAGGTAACACACTATTTTCCATCATAGGAATGAGTAAGGATTGTGTGTTTCTTACTTTGAGTTTTCCTCAACTAGTTTGCCTATTGAACCTAGACCATGGGATCTCCAATTAGCTAGGTTAGGTTTCCGTCAAGTTATAACTCATTGAGTTGGCTTTAAACCCATTCCCCTCGATGTAAATGCCACTTGATCCTTGGATAGGCCTTTTGTCAAAGGATCGGCAATATTCTCCTTAGATTTAATATAATTAATGGAAATAGTTCCATTCTTGAGTAGCTGTCTAATGGTTTTATGTTGTCGCCTTATATGTCTTGACTTACCATTATATTTAGCGTTTTTGGCTCGACCTTGTGCAGCCATGCTGTCACAATGTATACATACTGCAGTCACAGGCTTTGGCTATAATGGAATACCTTCTAGAAAATTTTTAAGCCATTCAGCTACATCTAAAGCTATAAACTCTGATTCTATTGTTGAACATGCTATACACGTTTGCTTAGATGATTTCCATGACACAGCTACTCCACCAAGTGTAAATACATATCCACTTGTGGATTTACTGTCTGTGCTCCCTGAAATCCAATTTGCATCACTATATCCTTCTAATACTAGGGGATATTGAGTGTAATGCAAACCATAGTTCATTGTATGCTTTAAGTATCGTAATACCCTTATTAAAGCATTTCAATGATCTCTTCCAGGATTACTTGAATACCTACTTAGTCGGCTTATTGAATAAGCAAGATCAGGTCTTGTACAATTCATAATGTACATCAAGCAACCTATAACTTGGGTATACTCTAATTGAGATACACTCTCTTCTTCGTTTTTAGTAAGTTTATGAATGGGATCAAAAAGAGTTACTGCAGGTTTACAATCATAATGTCCAAACCTTCTTAGAACCTTTTCAACATAATGTGATTGAGTTAGAACATATCCATCTGAATTCCTTAGAATTCGAACTCCAAGAATCACATCAGCTATTCCCATATCTTTCATATCAAAACTAGAATTTAGCATTTTCTTTGTGGAGTTAATCACATCTTTGTTTGTTCCCAGTATAAGCATGTCATCAACATAAAGACATACAATAACACAAGCAATTTTTGTTTGCTTAACATAAATGCACTTATCACTTTCATTGATCACAAATCCATTTGTGATCATATTATGATCGAATTTTTCATGCCATTGCTTAGGCGTTTGTTTAAGTCCATATAATGACTTAATCAATTTGCAAACTTTCTTTTCTTGACCTTTGACAATGAAACCTTCAGGTTGTTCCATATATATTTCTTTGTCTAATTCACCATTTAGAAATGCAGATTTGACATCCATTTGATGTATCTCAAGATTGTACACAGATGCTATAGCTATTAATAACCTTATAGAAGTTATTCTAGCTACGGGTGAATAAGTGTCAAAATAGTCAATTCCTTCTTTTTGACGATACCCTTTGGCAACTAGACGAGCTTTATACTTGTCTATGGTACCATCCGGTCTCAATTTCCTCTTAAAATCCATTTGTGTCCTATTGGTTTATTTCCAGGAGGTAATTAACCAATTCCCATATATTATTTTGCATGATGGATTCTATTTCACTTTGAATAGCTTCTTTCCAATAAGACGCTTCAGATGATTCTAATGCAGCCTTATAAGTTTGAGGCTCTTCTTCAGTTTCAAAAGTGAGGAAATTAGGACCAAAATCCTTTGCAATTTTTGCTCTTTTACTCTTCTGTGGTTCCAAATCTTGGCTTTGAACTCTAGAAGTTGAGGCATGATTTTCGTCATCATTTCTTGTAGTATCATCATGTACTCTTTTGTTCAAAACATATGACCTATCTTTATAAGGAAAAATTTCCTCAAAGAACTCAGCTTCGGCAGATTCAAGTATTGTATTTACATGAATATCTGCAATTTCAGATTTATGAACCAAAAATCTATATGCCGAACTATTATTGGCATGACCAATAAATATACAATCCACTGTTTTTGGTCCAAGTTTTTGTCTCTTTGGAAGAGGCACTTGAACTTTCGCAAGACAACACCACACTTTCAAGGTTTTGTATGTAGGTAACCTACCTTTCCAGATTTCATAAGGAGATTGATTAGTCTTCTTATGTGGAATTTGGTTAAAAATTGTGTTTGCAGCAAAGAGCGCTTCACCCCATAGATTATGTGGTGCACCAGAACTGTTCAACATGGAATTAATCATATCCTTTAATGTACGATTTTTTCGTTCAGCCACTCCGTTTTGTTGAGGAGTATATGGTGCTGTCGTTTGATGTATTATTCCATGTGTTGAACAAAATTCTGCAAAGTCATTAGATTCGTATTCACCACCTCTATCTGATCTTAAGACTTTTATTCTCTTGTCTAGTTGATTTTCGACTTCAGCTTTAAATGTCTTAAACATGTTTAAAGCTTCATCTTTACTATGAATCAAATAGACATAACAGTACTTGTTGTAATCATCAATGAAAGAAATATAGTAGTTCTTTCCTCCACGAGTTGGTGTAGATTTGAAATCACAAAGATCACTATGGATTAAACCAAGTATTTCGTTGGATTTTTCCACTGATTTATATGAATGTCTTGCATATTTAGATTCTATGCATATCTCACATTTAGATTCTTTGTTCATGGAACATTTGGGCAATAGGCCTAAGTTAACCATTCTTTGAAGAGAACGAAAATTAACATGACCTAATCTTGCATGCCCTAATGTAGATGACTCAATCAAGTAAGCAGAAGAAGCACTAGGCTTGTTATTCTTATTAATAGCATCGACAGAAAGTACATTAAGTTTGAAGAACCCCTCAGCTAGGTAGCCCTTTCCCACATACACCCCACTTTTGGTGATTACAAACTTATCAGATTCAAACACAATTTTGAAACCTTTGTTACTCAGAATAGATTTAGAAATTAGGTTCTTGCGAATATCAAGAACATGCAGAACATTGGTGAGTGAAAGCTCTTTTCCAGAAGTGAGTTTGAGCGTCATTTTCCCTTCCCTGCAACAGCAGATGCAATTGCATTTCCCATGTACAGATTTTCTCCACCATCAACAGATTGGTAAGTAACAAACAAATTCCGATCAGCACACACATGCCTTGTTGCTCCTGTATCAACCCACCAGTCATTGGAATTAGTTAATAAATTGACTTCAGATACAACTGCAACAAACTTGTCTTCTACAACGTTTGCTTGATTGGAATTCTCAAAATTCTGATCCTTCTTGTGGCACCAATTCTTTGCCCTATGACCTGTCTTTCCACAAACCCAGCAACCTCCTTTGATTTTCTTAAAGGTTTTCCCTTTCACAGCCATGAGTGCTTTCTTTGCAACATCCTTGCCTTTGTTTTTCTGATTATGCCTTGCCTTGTGCGAGTCACCTTCTTCCATAACATTGGCTTTTGCCTCTAGCAATGAGACATCATACTTCTCATTTCTGCGATGATCCTCTTCCACACGCAGTTTGAGAATCAATTGATCCATGCTCATGTCCTCAGTTAGATGCTTCAGATAAATCTTAAAGTCCTTCTAATTCGAAGGCAGTTTCTCTATTATAAAGCCAACCACAAAACCTTCTTTCAGATCAAGATTTTCTTCATATAACTCATGAACAATCACTTGGAGTTCTTCAACTTGTTTGACAACAGACTTTGCGGATGTCCTCAACGGTGATTATGCATGGATGCATGCTCATTATAGAACCTGAAAAGGGCAATAATGTATTTTCGTACAAAAATATATTAGGGTTTTCTACTTCTTGATGATTTTATGTTAGTTCATTCTTTTCAATAGGTCCTGCAATTGTGGTCGATGTTCCCAGGGATACCAACATTGTCGATGCAAATTTCCGCTGTCTTCAATCTTGACGAAAATGCACTTGCAAAACAATCAACATCTTTGATCAAAGACCTAAGCCTCATGCACCCATGAGGTGGGGGGGGGGGTTAGGTCAACAGATCTACGATGCCTAAGTTAGTTTCTCTGAGACCTAAGCCTCATGCGCCCATGAGGTGGGAGGGTTAGGTCAACAGATCTCCGATGCCTAGTTAGTTTCTCTGAGAGAGTTAAGTGTTTAGGGCTTTTTTAGAGTTGCCAAAAGCTCTCAAAATTTGGTAGAATATGGGGTATTTATAGGGTTAGGGCCGACCATATAGTGTTTAATGGAGAGATATTATCTAAATATTCCCAAGATATTAAATAGGAAATAATATCTTGAGATAATGGTGTAATTATCCTAATTTAAATAAATTAGGATTTCTTACATGGTTGGAGTTATTCTTCAAGTAGGAATGTATTAAAGATAGGATTTGGGTAATTAATCATTATCTTTAATTCCTTGCCAATGGAAGGTGAGCTGTGGGTAGTTGTGTTCAGCTGCTAAGTCCTTCTGAGATGTGAGCTGCGTGTGGGAGCATCTGAGAAGTCTGCCCATTTATTGAGGGCAATCTTGTCTTTCTTGAATAAAAGTCCACGTGTTGCCTCTAGAATTTTTGGAATTATTTTTGGCTCCACAAATATTACCGGTATGCATTTCTAACTCGGATTTCAGTACTATTTTGTAACTTTCTGTAGGATGTTTTGTGGTAATTAATATTTTGTAAATTTCTGTAGGATCTTTTGAAATAATATTTCTTTAGGATCATTTGAAGTAATATTTCGGTAGGATCTTTGTGCCCTGACTTCTACACTTGCCTCGAATTATACTTCTGGCAATTTTATATGATCCTGGTTTTCAGTACCAATATTTTGAAATACTCGGTACCAATTTGATTGCATTTCAATACTTGGGTATACCATCTTGTGTCTCAGTGTACTATATGCGTAAGTAAAGTGTCGAATCAGCTATGTGAAAGTGAAACTACCAGAAACTTTTATTTCATTTGACATTTTTTTATTTAATGGGACCGATGTTCTTGATTTTTAAGATGTGATTTATCCTCAATTCTTCTGTCCACCTTTTGCAGCTGAGGTTATGAAGTCCCTAAATATTCCCAAGGGTACACCTCGTGTCCTGTTCAAAACATTAAACGCTGACAGGTAGATTCTTTCGTGCTGCATTGCGCTTAGGTCATCTTCAATCGATGGCTGACCAGAGGGTTCGTTTTAGCCCTCTGACCCTCTAAGATTCTCCAAGATATTAATATTTTAATGAATAGTACATGGTCATATTTGCCTCCGTCTCCAACTGAGGACCAGAGGGCCAGAGGGCTCGTTTTAGCCATTTCACAAAAAACCGTCTCCAACCGAGGGTCAAAGGGCCAAACATAATTTATTATTTAAAAACTACAACTTAAATGTTGTTTTATATTGTTTAATGTTGTTTCATGTTACTTAATTTAATTTAATGTTGTATAATGGCTTAGGAAGTTATAGGAAAAAAATAGAATTTAAAAAAAATATGAAACAAATTTTGTGAAATAGAAGTTATAGGAAAAAAATGGAATTTAAAAAAAATATGAAACAAATTTTGTGAAATATAAGTTATAGGAAAAAAATGAAGGAAATTATTTAAGGAAATTATTGAAAAAATATTGAAGGAAATTATTGAAAAATTGAAACAAATATTATAGATGAAGGAAATATTGAAGGAAATATTGAGAAATATTGAAGAAGGAAATATTGAAAAATATTGAAGAAGGAAATATTGCAAATGAAGTGAAGAATTGAAAGAACTTCACCATATTTATAAAAGAAAAGAAATGTTTAAATTAAAAAAAAAAAAAAAAAAAAAAAAAAAAAAAAACCCAATGGCTAGCTGAGTCAGCTAGCCGTTATATTAAAAAAAAATTCAAACTATTAGTGTCGGTTATAACCGACATTAATAGTAAATAAAAAAAAATATTTGCCTATGAATACCTATTACTGTCGGTTATAACCAACAGCAATAGGAAAACTATAAAAAAAAATAGCCAGCCCTCCAGCCTTCTCCGATTCCGTGGGGCCCTCCTAGATTCCCGAGCCCTCTGGCCTAGCCCTCGATTGGAGACAGTTTTAGGGCTATTTTCGATCCTCTGGCCCTCTGGACCCTTTGGTTGGAGATGACCTTATGTTCAAAGAGACGTTTTAGATTTAAGGAGTAAGCGTGCCAGATTTTAAATCTAGTACTTGAAATTTAACCACTAAGGTTGAATCTGATCAAAGTTAACAATGCAAAGAAGGCATGCCATAGAACTTACATTTTTTACCCCATTAATGATTAATTAGGGGGCTTATTCACAGAGGATGGAGCAAAATGGGTAGTAGAGAACACAGACATCAAACTTGTCGGTAAGACGCTAATTGATTGAATTCCGAAATCAGTCCTATTTTCTTTTGTTTAGTTGAGCGTACATTTGATCCCTTTCTGTATAAAACAAATAAAGATTCTATATCCCTTTCGAAAACAAATGGTTATTGTGCTTGCACTGAATTGCTATCTGTATGAAATGTAGGAACTGACTACTTCTCTATTGCTACTTATGACCACAGTAGAAAATATCGATAATATCGGCGAAATATCGCCGATATTATCGTTTTTTTGGGACCCCGATATTTTAGTAACTATCCAACTTGTTTTCGGCAGAATATCGCGATATTATTGATAATATCGATAATATCGCGATATTTTCGAAAATATCACGATATTTGGTATGGACTCATCGGAGAACACGGCCGGAGCAAATAATCCGAAACCCTAAATCCCCAAATGCTAAATCAAAGCAAATGAACTGAATCTACAATACAGGATTCCGAGAAGAACGATTTCAGTACAAAAATCAACATGTTTACAAGCCGAGAAGAACGATTTCAGTACAAAATTCAAAGCAAATGAACTGATTCCCTAAATCCCCAAATTCGGATTCAAAGCAACTGAACTGAATCCCTAATTCCTAAATCCCTAAAATCTATTTCAGTACAAAAATCAAGCAACATGCAGATAAATCGCAATCTGTACAAAAATAGAAATCCTAATTCCTAAATCCCTAAAATCAATTTCAGTACAACAAAGGTGCAACATGCAGAAAAATTGAAATCTGTACAAAAATTTAAAGTAATAGAGGGGAAGAAGAGAAGTAGGAGCCTGGAACATCGTCTTCCTCACGAATCCAAGACGGCTGGGACAAGTTCGTGCTCCTCAGTGGTGTCGACGGCTTGGACTACGGAGACAGAGGGAGACAGGGAGACACGGAGACACGGACGGTTATGGAGTGGTGTCGACGGCTGGGTTTAGGGCGGGTGAGATGGGAGGAGCAGAGGGAGACAGGGAGACACGGAGACACGGACGAGGAGGATCGAGATTCGAGAGATGATGTCTCTGTGTGTGTGTGGAAGAACTGGAGAAGGGGGAAGGGAGGGAGAAGACTGAGAACTTCTCGGTGAGAACGAAGGCTCAGACCGACCTCAGAGAGAGAAGAGAGAAGAGAGAGACTGAGAGGATTCGAGAATATGGTAGTGGAGTGGGAAATGAAAGATCGAGAGAGAGACCTCCGTGTGTGGTGTACGTGTGTGGTGTGCGTGTGTGGTGTGGTGGGGGGGGTCTCGAAGTGTGTGTGTGGTGGAGTGTGAGTTCCTCAGTCTTTTTTACTGTCTGAGTGATGGTGTCTAAGAAAAAAAAGCATCCAATGCTCCAAATTATTCAAAACCAAATCATTCCAAACCTATGTCTACCTCTCTGATCCAATGATCCAAAGAACTTTTTGCAATTTCAGAACATGCACAACAAATACTACTGCTTTAATAATGAAAGCGTGTGACAGTCTTTCACATGCAAAACAGTGTCAATGTCTGTTATATACTTACATTCTTTCATCATCAGAGGCATTCACCGAATTTTAACTTACATTCTTCTTCCCATACCATTTTCAAAACCATTCCAGATCCTTTCCAAAGCCAAGCAACACAAAGGCTTCCATATTTAAGGTAAGTTTACAAACTTAAATTTATATTATTGTAATTTATACAAAAACAAATAAATTTGTGTGCACTCGTATGTTAATTTTTTTAAGTAATTACTTGCATGTTAATTATGTTAATTTTTGTAAGTAATTAAGTAATGTTAATATTAATTGTTTTAAGTAATTAAGTAATGTTGTATAATTATTCCCTAGGATAATTTTAATATGTTTAATGTTATTTATTATTTTATTTTCCTTACCATTTTCAAAGTCATTCCAGATCCATTCCAAAGCTTGAACACAAATGCTTCAATATTTAAGGTAAATTTACAAACTTAAATTTATATTATTGTAATTTATACGACAACAAATAAATTTGTGTGGACTCGTATGTGAATCTTTTTAAGTAATTAATACTTGCATGTTAATTTTTGTAAGCAATTAAGTAATGTTAATATTAATTGTTTTAAGTAATTAAGTAATGTTGTATAATTATTCCCTAGGATAATTTTAATATGTTTAATATTATTTATTATTTTATTTCTCTTACCATCTTCATTATCAAATTGGATTATTATTCATTAATATTAGGTTTTTTTATTATCAAATTGGATTATTATTCTTTAATATTAGATTTTTTTATTATCAAATTGGATTATTATTCTTTTATATTAGGTTTTTTTATTATCAAATTGGATTATTATTCTTTTATATTAGGAATTTTTTTTATCAAATTGGTGGATTATTCATTAAATTTGATTATTATCAAATTGGATTATTATTCATCACCATGTTTTATATTAGGATAATTTTTTATCAAATTGGTGGATTATTCATTAAATTGGATTATTATCAAATTGGATTATTATTCATCACCATGTTTTATATTAGGATAATTTTTTTATCAAATTGGTGGATTATTCATTAAATTGGATTATTATCAAATTGGATTATTATTATCAAATTGGATTATTATTCATCACCATGTTTTAATTTAGGATAATTTTTTTATCAAATTGGTGGATTATTCATTAAATTGGATTATTATCAAATTGGATTATTATTATCAAATTGGATTATTATTCATCACCATGTTTTAATTTAGGAATTTTTTTTTATCAAATTGGTGGATTATTCATTAAATTGGATTATTATCAAATTGGATTATTATTATCAAATTGGATTATTATTCATCACCATGTTTTATATTAGGATTTTTTTTTATCAAATTGGTTTATTATTCATTAAATTGAATTATTATCAAATTGGATTATTATTCATTAATATTAGGTTTTATTATTCCATATTATTTGTATAATTACTTAACTTTTTACAATCATTTTCTTTACTTTGTATTTAATTCTTCTGTAGAATAACTTTATTATTTAGGTTCTCTTATTTTTATCAAAAAATAATTGTCTAATTTTAATGAAAAATAAATATAGGTACATTTAAGATGTCAAGTAAACGTGATCCAGCTTGGGAACATGGAGACCCAATAGACGGAAACAAACATGGCACAATTTGCAAATATTGTGGTCGGGTAATGAAGAGTGGCGGAGTGACACGACTGAAGTATCATCTTAGTGGATTAGATCCATCAAAAAATGTCCAACGATGCGATAATGTCCCCCCAAAAGTGAAGGCATTCATCAGCACATTATTAAAAAATAAAAAACAGCAGAAGGAAAAGATGACACAAGGAATGGAAAATATTCGAGCTGAGCTACGGGGAGAAGTCTATGGCCAAGCGGTTGACAGTGATGATGATGACGATGAGGACGAATGTGATGATGGCATGGGACCTGAAGAACGACGCAGTTTGAAACAAGCATTACGTGCCTCCAAACAGTCAGCATGGGAAAGAGAACACCTTCATAAAATTCCTAATAGGGGACAAGGTTCCGGGACAAGTGGTGGTGCACAAATGAGACGGGGAGGCAGTCTTAGAGAATCACAACCAACACCACCAATAGCCCCAAGTTTATATAAGTCATCCAACGCACGTCAAAAGAGTGTTTGGAGTTATTTCAAGGGAGGTAATGTGAAGGAGGGAATGGGGCGTCTAATTAGCAAGTTCTTTATCTATGAAAATGTCCCTGCTGCGAAGGCTTCATCACATCATTTCAAAAATATGGTAGTGGGATGTCAACAGGCCGGTGTTGGAGTACAACCTCCCACTCCCTATGAGATAAGAAACAAATATTTGGATATGGAGTATAAAGACATTGGCGAGTATGTTAACAAGTTGAGGTCAAAGTGGGAAACTAATGGTTGCACAATCATGTGTGACGGATGGACCGGCCCGACCAGATTATCTATCATCAACTTCATGGTATATTCCAAGAGCAAGACAATTTTTTTGAAGTCTGTTGATGCTTCAGACCATATAAAGAATTACAAATATATTTACAAATTATTGAGGGATGTAATCATGGAGGTGGGAGAGCATAATGTTGTCCAAGTCGTGACCGACAACGGTTCTGCATTTGTCAAAGCTGGAAAAAAGTTAATGAAGCATCATAATGTGTTTTGGACATCATGTGCAGCACATTGTATTGATCTTATGTTTGAGGCAATGGGGAAGAGAGAGAATGTTGCTACTATGGTCAAAAGAGCTAGAACGATCACTAATTATATTTACAATCACGGTTGGTTGTTGGCAAAGATGCGTGAATTTTGCAGAGGAGAAATTATTTGTCCAGCTACCACTCGATTCGCCACCAACTATATTGCATTAAACAGCCTACTCAAGAAGAAAGCAGGGTTGAAGCAACTATTCACCAGTGATGATTGGGCCAACCACAATTTTAGCCGCTCAAATACAGGTTGTTTGGTGGAAAGTATAGTGCTTGATCATGCTTTTTGGAGTCAAACAGAACATGTGTGTCAAGTGTTTGAACCTCTTTACAAAGTTTTACGGATCGTTGACACAGAAGTGTATCCTACTATGGGGGCTGTATATGAGTTGATGCGTGTAGTGAAGGATGAATTGGAAAGAAAACATGGTGCAAGGTGAGTCGTAAAAATAATTGAAGACCGATGGTATAAAACATTATACCACGATTTGCATGCAGCAGGTATAAATTATGTCATAATTTGCAATTCATTTCTTTAGTTGCATAAGTATTATTTATCTTATTAGAGTATGTGTTTCTTTGAACAGCATATTATTTGAATCCCCGATACCAATACAGACCCGGTGTTGGAGATGATGGTACCCTTATACATGCTGTACATAATGTATACTCTAAATTAGACCCTGCATCACCAGCAGTTGGCCAATTTGGAAATGAGGTACACAATTACTTAAATTATAATAATTACTTTGTTGGATTAAACTAACACAATTTATTGTATTCAGCTAACATGGTTTAAAGATGCAAGAAGAACATTTGGAGAACCAACATCAGTTGCTGCTCGAACAAATATGTCTCCTAGTGAGTATAAACATATTTCACTATAAGTTTATAATAGAATTTGTTGGAGTTATTAGGCTTATCAACATTATTTTTCATTGTAGCTGAATGGTGGATCATGTATGGGACCGATGCACCAACTGTGAGAAAGTTAGCAATAAAAGTATTATCACAAACAGCTTCCTCATCAGCTTGTGAAAGAAATTGGAGCACATTTGCACTCATCCATACAAAGCAAAGAAATAAGTTGGCTCATAGTAGCTTGGAAAAATTAGTTTATTGCTACTACAACATGAAGCTTCAAATTCGAGATAAGGAAGCAGAAATCGATCATGTCGACCGTGGTGACCCACTAGATGTGTTTGATATTGTTGGTGAAGATGATGATACGGAGGGTAACCAACTTTTTCAATGGATTAGACCTCTTCATTTAGATGATGATGAAGGCAACCCAGCTCCCAGAGTTGCTGAAGAAGCACGTAATGAAGGGATAAATGTAGAAAGAGTATTAGAGGAGGAGGTGGGATCTAGCAGCGCTGACTCTTTCGAAGAACTTTTGCACCCAATGCCAAGCAACACTGGAATTCCACCTTTTTCCAATCCTACACAACCACAACATCGTGCTGATACTAATGATAGCTCTAGTACAAGATCAGGAGACTCACATACCACCGGAGGTGGGAATGATGAAGGAAATAGTGGAGCTGGAGGTAGTGGTGGTGGATATGGAAACTATTATGGACCACCACCTCCCGGATATATGAGCCCCTTCACTGGTGAGGCAAACTTCACGCATGCAACACAAGATGATGACCATGGCAGTAGGCGGGCAGGACTAGGAATTGGTGCCATAGGGAAGGACTATACTCGCAGAGAAAGAGGCAAAGGGATTTTGTCAAGTCAAGAAGATGACTCGTTATCTAGAACTTCAGACTCTTTTGGATTGGGAAGTAGTAACTATGGTTATACTCATAACCAACCATTTCCCTACCCTTCATATCCCATTCCTGTTGGGATGGAATCGAGCGACTCATGGAATCAATCCCAGCCTCAATCTTCAAATGATTTTTCTTATGGACAACCTCAACCAATCTCGGATCCATATGGGTGGCATATTAACAATTACATGCAAAACTATTTTGGGGATTTATCATTTGATAACTACTCTTCACAATACACTCATTCTACACATAGAGATGATGAAGATAGTGACAAATTTGAACCTCATAGGAACTCTATGTGGTACTAAAGTGTAAAATATTGTACTAATTCATTATATATAAATGATTATGGTGTGTTTAGACTTCTTTCATTAATTACTACATATTTTCTACACTCATAATGTTTGTCAGATCGCTATATAATCAACTTGATAATGTTAAATCCATCATGCAATGCATTTCCTTCCAATTTTTTGTGATAAACTAATAGATAATTGACTAAATAAACATCCTACAAAGTTTCAATACAAATTTCCAAGTTTTTCTTACAATTTCCGTGGTTTCCATGTAATTTTTATCGATATCGATATTTTACCGATATTTCCATCGATATTTCCGTGTTTTCAGACTACCGATTATATCACCGATATTTTCTTCCTTGCTTATGACGAAAGCTATTCCAGCTCAGCACGTTGCTTTTCTCAAAGGCAGGGTATGTGATAATTTTGATTTGATATATCTTCATAAAAAAATCTGAATGCGTTGGATAGTACTTAGTACCAACCTTCCAAATTATAATTAAAATAGAAAATTGTAGCAATGATCTCTTAATTTTAAATCAATTGAAGTAATGGTTCATCAACTAAAAATTCATAATCATTGGTCCCTCAACTCATCAAAACATACAACTATGGTCTCTCAACTAAAAATTCATTATCATTGGTCTCTCAACTTTAATCCAACTAGAGAAATGGTCTATCAACTTTAACCCAATTGTAGCAATGGTCATTCCAACATAACTTATTTTGACAAAATTCTGACGAAGTTGACGAAAATGACCATAGTCATACGTTTTGATGAGTTGAGGGACCCCAATTGTAGCACTGATCCTTTCAACATAACTTATTTTGACAAAATTCTAACAAAGTTGACAAACTGACCATAACTACACATTTTGATGAGTAGAGGGACCATTGCTCTAATTTGATTAAAGTTGAGGGACAATTGCTACAATTTACTCAAATTAAAATGCTGGAATATATTATTCAGGAAATCATTCATGTCCAAGGCCTAAAGCTCGATGGCATCCAACCGGAAAACTACTTTGTGCACTGCTTACCTCCAAGGTTGCTTGGTGCTGACGGAGCACCAACAAGACGCATCCTCATCAAATGATATGTTTATCCTTGTAAGTATGGTACCGTTTGGTACGCAGACGGGACGGAACGGAACAGGATGGAACAGATGATGAAAATATTGAAAAAGATAAGGAGAAATTTTGTCATAAAATGTTATAAATTTGTGTTCCACGGATGTGGAACGGATCGTTCCAGGGGGAAGAGGTGGAACGAAAAATCAGCCAAATTTCGTCCCATGAGACAATCCGTTCCACAGTTTTTAGGCGCACCAAACGTGAGACGGAACGGCTCGTCCCGTTCCGTCCTGTCCCGTCCCACGTACCAAACAGTACCAATATACTTGGCTGCTAATGCACTACATCCATAGCTTACTTTAAGCTAAGATATCGGCAATTTTCTTACTATAGTTTATCGCCAATCTCAACATCTAAGGGTTCAAATAATAACCATATATTTCGTTTTTAGTTTCTAGAATTTTAGTAGAAATAGACAAGATATACAATGGAGAAAAAAGGGATGAGCAAAGGTGCAAGAACGGTGGTGGGAAGGAAGTAAAACACATAAACATGGAAGATCACACAAAATGAAAATCAAAATGGAGGTCTTCGTTTCTCGATTCTTTTTTCTACGTTCTCTTCTATTAAATTTCTCCATGTACATTCCTCATATCTATATCAAGACACAATCAAAAGTAAGAACTAAAAATGAAGTGGTTATCAACCAAGCTCCCAGATTAATCACAAAATATGTTTCAGCTAATTAATGCACCAGGGCTACATTTTTCCTTTTAAAATATTTAAATCATGATGTATATATCTGCTTATAGAAACTTGGTGTTAAAGGGAATAAAGAAATGGAACATGTTATGCAATATCAATTCCCCTTAGTCTTGTTGTTAGTATATAGAGATGCCTTGCCCCTAGTATATGGCATCAAGAGGAATAAGGAGCGGATGTTAACTATTTTGTACTGCTGAAAACTGGTTCTTTTTAAAAGGATGATGGATATGTAAGGATCAAATTGTTAGCGCATGAAACAAATTACATACGAATAAGTAGATCGATGATATTTGATAAACGCGCACACGTACATACATACACATGTTTAGGTATTATTTGTATGCAAATTAAAGAACCTTCAGGAAATACATAATATATGCATGGCTCTCTCATGTATAACAGAAATGATTTTCAATCTCTCTTTTTATCCTCTTGCACTCTCTATCTTGTTTCTAGCCACAAAATTAAATAAATATTTAATGATGAATAAAAAGACAAAAGCAGGCAGGGAGTACAATTAAGAAATATCCTTGTAATATATTGTAGAATCCTTGTAATATATTATCATTACTGTAAAATATTTACTTTCTTATATTAGTTAGGTCAAATCCCACTTTTTAGGGGGATCACGTTTACTATGCCGTAGAAGAAGAATGCATGATTGGATTGATGTATTTGTATATATTTTTGTTTCTTTGTTGTTGATGAGTACATAAAACTATTCAACCACTGCCTGCAATTCTTCTAGCCTCTCAGTTTCACTATTACAGTTTTCTAAGCAGTACCTGTACAACTAAAAGCGTGTATGCAGTATGTATGTATGCATGCATGTATTTGAAGTTTGAACACATTTGTCAAAGTAATTAACATTTCACAAAGTAATTAATGTCCATTAGTTTCATAGGAAAACTAATGAAAAGGGCTTGAAAACTTTGAATTTTAACGATAAAGACAAAATAAAGGGCAAAGTGAATAGTACCAGGTTTGACTTTTTAGTGTAAAAATGTAAATTTTTCGTTAAAGTGAACAGTACCGAGGGTTTTTCGTTAAAACTTCCTAGTTTAATTTCTTTTCCTAATATATAACTTTGAAATTTCCTTAACTTAAAAACCATCATATTATTACTCAACGCTGAATTATTGTGCATGGGTCGGTCATCTAATTGCTTAAAATAGAAGTGAATACTGAACCTGGCAATGCAGATGCTCATAAACCACAAATGCATAGTTGTAAAGGTTAATGGATAGCTTTACAGATGAACATCCAAGTGCCTCTCTCCCTAAATTTCTGCAATCCTTATATGGATTGCATATTTTTTTGAAGTGTTACCTCTTTCCTTCATATCCAAGTTTTAGTTATTTAGTACTACGGTCTATAAGTATTCTTCTTGTTTAGTTTTCTGGTTTAAATCTCGTGAATATCGAGTTCAATACCATTTTAAATATAGATCGTTGTTTTAAATAAAAAGATTTGATGCCATTTACAGTTGCAAAGCAACAGAAAAGGATTATAAACATGTTATTGAATTGAAGTCAATAGGATTTGACCTTTTAAGATGCCATGTGAAAGTGCCTTGTCAATGAACATTGACTACACCAAAAGTCTATGATCCGAAAGATTAGGCAACAGCATAAGGTCCTCTTGTTCCTATAAATAGGGCCTTGAGGCACGGGGTTTCTCACTCAAACGCACCAAAGCCCTCGAATATTCGAAACAAATTCCAGGGTTTTGCTTCAATATGGCTCACTACAAAATGCAAGTTCTTGTTCCGATTCTCCTGCTGATGATTACGGCAGTGGTAGAGGCGAAAACCCCTCCAGGAATTGCCAAGAATCCAAGCAATGCAAGGTGTTTGATAAAAAAGTATAAGCATTGTTACAATTTGGTGCATGTATGCCCCAAGTTTTGCCCAAATCAATGCACAGTGGAGTGTGTCTCTTGTAAGCCCATCTGTTCTGGGGGCTCAAGCCCTCCACCAGCCTCTCCCACCCCTCCCACACCTTCACCTACACCTCCAACTAAAACTCCCACACCACCAACATATTATTCGCCTCCTCCTCCGACAACTAGCCCAACTCCACCGTTATCTCCTCCAACTACCCCAACTATAACTCCCACACCACCAACATATTATTCGCCTCCTCCACTAAAAACTAACCCAACTCCACCAGTTTCTCCTCCTACTCCATCAACCCCAACACCCCCAACTACAACTCCTACACCACCAACTAAAACTCCCACACCACCAACATATTCGCCTCCTCCACCAAAAACTAACCCAACTCGACCACTATCTCCTCCTACTCCAACAACCCCAACACCCCCAACTACAACTCCTACACCACCAACTACAACTCCCACACCTCCATCCACCGCTCCAACACCTCAAGCAACACCTCCTTCACCTTCACCACGACAAGCGACACCAAATTACCCTCCTCCTACCCCTTCCCCATCTTCGCCGTCACCTCCTTCACCACCATCATCTAATCCTCCTTCCTCTCCTTCACCCCCAACGCCGTCTCCATCTACATCCTCTTCTCCTCCTCCATCAACTCCTACTTCACCAAAGAAGGCCAAGTGCAAGAACAAGAACTACCCTCAATGTTACAACATTCAACATGTATGCCCTACGGCTTGCTCTGGTGGATGTGAGGTTGACTGTGTCACTTGCAAGCCAGTCTGCAGTAAGTCTCCTCTCACACTTATCTGCACATTGCTAGTAGAGAACATTTTTCGACTAAATTAAAGCTCATCAAATTATGTGACAACTGCAGTCCACTTTACATCGATCATTTGTTAATATATGGACACACATGATTATTTATTGTAGTTATGTAACCACTGTCGCGTATTATGGTCATCTAATGTGGTCACTAAGCTTTCAAAATAACACTTCTTATTTTGCATGATCAACTACGTAGCCAGAAACAAATTTTAATATAGTTCTGAAAATACTTTCCTTTCTCGTTTTTCAAATGGTGCAGAATGTGATCAGCCAGGAGCAGTATGCCAAGACCCCCGTTTTATAGGTGGAGATGGCATCACCTTTTACTTCCACGGCAAGAAAGACCATGATTTCTGCCTCTTGTCCGACTCCAACCTCCACATCAACGCTCACTTCATTGGCAGGCGCAACCACAACATGAAGAGGGACTTCACTTGGGTCCATTCCATTGCCATTCTTTTTGGCAAACACCAACTCTTCATCGGTGCCCAAAAGACCGCTATATGGGACGATGCCACTGACCGCCTTGCCCTCTCCTTTGATGGCGTGCCCATCACCCTTCCCGAATCCGAAGGTGCCAGGTGGCAATCCACAAGTGTTCCGACTGTGTCCCTTGGAAGGGTGAGTGGGACCAACAATGTAATGGTTGAAGTTGAAGGAAGCTTCAGGATCACAGCCAAGGTTGTGCCTATAACTGAACAAGACTCAAGGGTTCACAACTATGGAATTACCAAAGATGATACATTTGCACATCTTGATCTTGGGTTTAAGTTCTTCTCTTTGAGCGACCAAGTGAGTGGTGTGTTGGGACAAACATATAGGCCTGACTACATCAGCCGGGTCAATATCGGCGCGAGCATGCCTCTGATGGGAGGGGACAAGGAGTTTGAAACTTCAAGCCTTCTAACCACTGATTGTGCCGCTGCAAGGTTTAGTGGTGGCAATGTTGGCTCTGAAAGCGAAGCTAATTCTTTGGAGGATTTGGAGTTGCCAAGCATGAGCTGTGCAAGCGGGATGGATGGTCGAGGAGTTGTGTGCAAGAGATAGACAATCATTTTGTCTGTCTCATGGAAATAAAGTTCATGGGACAAATAACAATTGCTTATACTTGAAGATTCAGAGAAAGGCACTCCAATGGAATGTGTCAATTTGAATTTAATTCGGAGTAATAAATGGCAAACTCTTCCAACTGTTTGTCAATTGTATTAATAAAAATTCATTTGATCTAGTCTAGGAACACTTCAATTTGTCAAATGAATTAAAGTTTTAAACAATTTGTCATATCAATTTTTCGAAAACATTAATTTGCCATCTCAATCCAACACCGTTAAGTTTTTTATCCAAAATAAGTCATGTGCCTCACACATGACTTGTGATCTGGTTATTTTGGACTTTTGACCTCCTTTTCACTAGTTGTTTACTTCTCTTTAGGACAAATCCCTAAAGTTTGGCTAGTTAAAAAACATGTCGTGTTGGTTTGAAAAGCTTATAGTCAATTACTAATAAAAGTACATTAAACTCCCTAACATGGACTGGTGGCTGATTGCAAGCTTTGGTTATTCAACATGGTTAATCATGTCCATATAAAAAATTTGGTCAATCATGGTCATCTCTTTCGTTTCATTGGTATCATAACAAAATTTTTAGTCCATCGCCTAATCATGTTCAAAATTAAAACACTAATTATGAGTAAATATTACTTAAAGTTCACAACATTTTCAACTAACTTCCTTCAAATTCTATGGTTTTTAGGGAGAACTTAATGGAGTTAGGACGATATGACAAATTAACCATGAACTTAACGTAGTAATGCAATGTTGAAATGCCCAAAATAACCTTGAACAAAAACCGCATGCCTCACATGACTTGTGCTATGGGTTATTTCGGACCTTTGACCTCCTTTTCACAAGTTCTTTACTTCTCTTTACAATAAATCGACTCATACTTTAGTTGGAAGATTTAAAATTTTAAAATCACTGTCCATATAAAAAGACTTGTTTTTTTTTTATATAAGAACTATTAGAATTTTAACCGGAATGAACTTAGAATAAGCAAGAGTGATGGTAGGGTTTAATCACAAATTAATTAATAAATTTTAATTTTATTGTTAAGGTAATTATGCAATATACTAAAGAACACAATTGATATTGGGGGTGTGAATCGTGATAACCAAAATTTTGACTATTTTGTTTCAAATTTTCCGAAATATCCACATATAAATTTCCAAAACCCTCCACGCTCATTCCGTCTTCTGCACCAAAACCCCTCTCTCTTCTCTCTCTCTTCTCTCTCTCCCTCGGACAGTCTGACGAGTGAGAATGGAAGGCAAATCGTACCAAAGGCTCCCGCGCGTCAAAATCCGCGAAATGCGTGACGACTACGTGAAGTTTGAGCTCCGCGACACTGACGCCAGCGTCGCCAACGCGCTTCGCCGCGTCATGATTGCCGAGGTCCCCACCGTCGCCATCGACCTCGTCGAGATCGAGATTAACTCCTCCGTCCTCAACGACGAGTTCATCGCCCACCGGCTTGGCCTCATCCCCCTCACCTCCGACCGCGCCATGAGCATGCGCTTCTCACGTGACTGCGACGCCTGCGACGGCGACGGCCAGTGCGAGTTCTGCTCCGTCGAGTTCCATCTCCGCGCCAAGTGCCACTCCGACCAAACCCTAGATGTCACCAGCAAGGACCTCCTCAGCTCCGACCACACCGTCGTCCCCGTTGATTTCTCTGATTCCGCCGGCTTGGAATCCTCCGAACAAAAGTATGCACATCCCCTCTCTCTTTCAATTTTTGGGTTTCGCAAACTTGTTATTGTTTGGAATGAATTGAAATTTGTGTGTTGATTTTTGAGTGCATCTGAAATTGGGCTGCTTTGCTTTTGCGATTTTAGGGGAATTATCATTGTGAAGTTGCGAAGGGGGCAGGAACTGAGGCTGAGGGCCATTGCCAGAAAGGGGATTGGCAAAGATCATGCTAAGTGGTCACCGGCAGCCACTGTCACTTTCATGTATGAACCCGACATTCGAATCAATGAGGAGCTGATGGATACTTTGACTCTGGAGGAGAAGAAGGCTTGGGTTGATAGTAGTCCTACCAAAGTCTTTGACATTGATCCTAAAACCGACAAGGTTGGTTGCTATTCTAACATCCGTGATTCTTTTTTATGGACATGATAGTTTCAGTGCATGTTAGAGTTTGTGACTGTTGGTTTAAAGCATTTGGGATGCTGCTGGTTATCTGATTCGTCGAATTGGTAGTTTTTATTTTATAAGCATCATTTAGTTGCTTCTTTGTTGTCCCAGCTGTGCTATTTATAAGTATACATATAATGAAGTATTACTTAAGTAGTCAGAGAAATTTTGGTGCTTTTTAAGCGAAATGGAAGATGGGAGCAGAATTTTAATATATGGTTTTTTATTTTTGTAAGTGCATTATCTGGCGCTAAATGCGAATTGTTTGCTCTTGATGAGTCACAGGTCACCTATAATATGTATGACTGGCTGTTTTACCTTATGAAACCAAACGTGATATCCTGTTAAATTTAACAAAATCATTCAATAGGCTGTACTGCATTGAAATGATGGGGAACCTCTATGAGGTGTAATCAAGGGAGCTTAAGAAGTTATGTTTTGTTTTCCCCTGAAGAAATATATATCAGGATAGATAGAAGGACATGATGGACAATTATTCAATTGTATTTAGCAGGGTTTAACAATATTTAAGCAATTAACTTGAGGGTAGAGAGTTTCCATAAGATTGAATTGTTGTATTTGTACTAACAATTCTTCAATAGAGCCACTATGTTCTTTTTCTCAGTGGTCTGGACCCTGTTTTTAATTGGTATGTCTTCTTATAGTACTCCGTTTTATAGCATTTTTTTCCTTTCTCAGGAGTAATCTAGTTCACTTTTGTACCATTTGGATTTGATATTTAACTAAGTAATTACAGGCTATCAACTGTTTATTTGCTGAAATCTGTTATTCCATGTCATATTGTTGCTGTTTAACTCATGAGACGAGGAGATTGCTCAAAGGATGAGCCCATCTGCAGTCTTTTTTGCTTAAAGTAGGTTGCAGACATTCCGGGTCAGTTGTTACATCATGGGATGAGTAGTAGGTTGCCTTTAAAATGTTAGCTTCCAGGAACTCGAATATTCTGTTTCCAGAAACGTGTGATTTCTTGGATGAAGATACTGGTGGTTATTGGATTTGAGGAACCCTCCTAGTTTTGAAGTTCTAGTTCATGTTGCTAGGTTAATGTGGAACGAAAGTGAAGGCTTTCCCTAAATTGGGTGTTTTAGTCTTTTATTCTCTAGGGTTTTAGTATTTTAATATCTAGGGTTTTAGCCGTTTGATTTCCTACTTTTATGAGGATTATGATTCTTTTCAGTTTGTTTAAGATTTATTTCCTACAATAGGTATAATTTTTATTTCCTTTTGGTTTAAACCTTTATAAAAACCCCCTTGGTAATTCACATCAAGGAATGAAGAGTTTATGAATGCAAAAGTTTTGTTTTCCAGAAATTGGAATTCTTATCCTATGATGGGATTATTTTGGTGAGATGCCAAAATTCTTGGTGAGAGGCCAAGAACGGGTGTGATGCCCCTGGAGCAACTCCAGTTATCCTTGATTGTTGTTTAATTTAAGTTTTCTTTGTTTTTGCATCCGCTAAACTATCGAATTTCCGCTGCCCAACTCTATCCTGCATCATAGGTTTTGTGGGTTTATACAAAGTGTAGCTGGAATCAGAGAGCGGAGAGGATAAGGCTGTTTTATTTGGGATATATCATCTTGAATGGAGCCATATTGAAATTATGTCATGAAACAGAATTTTAGCATGAAACCAACATCACATAATGGGGCACTTGATCTCAAACTGATAGTTCTTGACTACTTAGCATAGAATGATTCAGTTTAATCTTTAGAATGATTCAGTTTAATTTTTGGTGCATTTTATGGTTGAGGTCGAATTTAACTGGTTGATGCTCCTGCCCAATTATTTGGTGTGAGTTTGAAACATTTTTATGTATATCCAGATGGCTGGGTACAAATATAATGGAAGGATGATGTTTGTAGATTTGGATTCCAGCTGCATTGGTTAATTCATTTGAGTTGTATTATGGCCGTACAAACTTTCTCAGGCTTAATTATGCATTTCCAATAAAATGAACAAAAACAAATAGTAGTCGATGAAAGTTTGCCTGATGCCATTGTATTATCAGTGCTTCAATTACGTATCATCAGCTAACTTGTGGCCTTTCTAAAATTCTTTTTTCTTTTTGAACTTTGAACTTTTGAAAGGTCGTGGTAGTTGATCCTGAAGCATACACCTATGATGATGAAGTGATCAAGAAAGCAGAAGCTATGGGGAAGTCTGGGCTTGTGGATATCAGTGCAAGGGAAGATAGCTTTATATTCACAGTGGAATCTACCGGTGCGATTAAAGCTGCTCAGTTACTTCTCAATGCCATAGAAGTCTTGAAACAGAAGCTGGACGCAGTGCGCCTTTCTGAGGATACTGTAGAAGCCGATGACCAGTTTGGTGAATTAGGTGCACATATGCGAGGAGGATGATCCAATTGGGTAAACTGAGCTCTGAAATCGATCTTCCAAAGATTTCAACGAGATAATTGACTTCAGTTGACTTTGTGGGACATGTTTATTTGCTGGGCTTACTGCCAATACGAATCCCCCCTATACTGTGGATGCTAATTTATTTTGTGCTATGCTGTCCTTAGGAGATGGATTTGGATCCTCTCCTGAGCTAATGGAGAGGATCCTCCTGACCCATCATCGTGAGCCGTTGGATTTTTATCCAACGGCTATAATTATTATAACTTTAAAGGAACTCCCCTGTTTATAGCCGTTGGATAAAAATCTAACGGTCCAAGATGATGGGTCAGGAGGATCCTCTCCATTAGCTCAGGAGAGGATCCAAATCCTTAGGAGATATAGCATCTGTTTTTGTTGTGGGAGTTATCCTTGCATTTTGAAGCAAAACGTGTTGCGGATGATTGAACTCTAGTAGAGCTAGCTATATATATTAGCTTTTGTTGCAGTCGTCAAGGTTGAACCAAGTATTGTTTTTGCAAACTTGCTGCGTATATATTATCTTTTGAGAACTTGAAGCTTGAGTTGGGAATTTAGAAAACTTGGGCGGTGGGATGAAAGCTCGTTGTGCTGAATGTTTCGATGTTTTGAATTTCGTAGAACGTCTAACCTTTGTGAAGATTGCCAGAACTGCTGATCGTTTTTCATTTTCTTCTTCAAAAGGAATTTGTATAGTTTACACGAGAGAGAATTGGAAGCTGCATGGAAGGGTTGTGGTGTAAAGAAAACCCAACTACTTGTGGGTTTGGGCGTAGAAAAGGCCTCAATTGGGGGAAAAATGAATTTATTGTGTTACATTGGAAATGTTTTAGTAAAAAGTACAGCTTGGAAGTTCAAAGTGCTTCCACAAGAAGCACATTGAAAAATGTGATAAAAGTATAATACTTCTTAAGATCTTCTATGCGAAAAGCAATTCTGCAAACACTGTCCACGAACAGTGAAATGACAGTTTTGCTCCCATTTTAATTGCTCCTCATGTCCTTTATTTTTTTTTGAAAACTAACCAAAAGTTCCTGAAAAGTTTCCTTTTAATCATAGGGACAAAAGTTTTCAGAAATACCAAGGCTACCCTTCATACATCCGTACAAAATTGGCCAGCTTTTAGTAAAGTTCACATGGTGGGGCTGACATTTTCAGAAAATATTTGCATGCAAAAGCTAAGGTGACAAACATTACAGCAACCAAGACAACATGGGTTCACATGTCTTTCAGCCAGCTTTCAGAAACAGTGCTGATAACTTTCAGAAACAGTGTGCTGTCACTATTCAAAAAATTGTAAATAGATGAAATAATATTTTGTTTTTGAAGAATTAGATTTTGTATATAAGGAAGCCTTTCCTCACATACAGAACACACCTGAATACCACACCTCTCTCAACATCTAAAAACACCATATTCACTTCATACACTCAAGGATTCGTAGCCTTTATAGCATCCTTATAAACACTTCTTTGTAATCACTTTCTTGTAAACAACTATCTCTGTAAACATTCCATATATCAATACAAGTTCAAGTGTACATATTCAAGCAATCTCCAAGTCTTAAGTAAATTTTCTTTTCCTTATTTAGTATGTTTGTTTAATTAGACTTCTAGTCCAAAACAGGGAAACACTATTGTGGTTATATTATTAACCTGCTAAACTGACGATCATACTTTGTTCGAGTACTCTGTTATAGTTGAATGTTTTGCCATAAAAATAACTGGACATTAATCAGGGTACCTCTGAGTTCAGCCGTTAAGGCCTTATACTTGTACTGTGAATGGCCGTCATGCTGAAACATGTCGAGTTCCATGTGCAAGGTTCTATGTCTAGTTGTTATAATGGTTATCCGACTATTTAACCGAGCATGCGTTTCGAATTTAGTATCAGAGCCAAGTTTAGCATTTTAATAATATAAGCATAATAGTAAAGTACCTTGAGGATAGAAGTCATTGATACAACTGATATCATATTTGTTTATTGTGTATGAACAACAGATATTATTGTCCCTGTAAACCCTGTAAACCACAATTACCAGGTATTTATTGTCCCAGACATCCAACTATAACTAGCATAAAGAGAAGATTAACATATATATCCAAAAGAATTATCAGTACTTTGAAGAAGCAAAAGTTTTATCTTGGCTATCTTAAACATCCTTCATTTATTCGTAAATATAATAATACAGAAGTGCAGCATAAAATTTTACAAGCAAAAAGAACAACAGATCAAGCTTTAGAGACCTTGAGAGAAGAAAGAGAGTTTTTAAGAAACCAGTTAGCTGTAACTCTAGAGAATGGTAGACTGTAGTTTATGATAGATTATCTTAATTTAGAAATTAGTGAACCTCAAAAAAGAAAAATAACTTTAGACCAAAATAGTTTAGTTTGATATTTTCCATCAAGAAAGCATAATCATATTTTGCACAGTGAAGAAAATCCGCAAGTCAATAATATTGTAGATCTTATTATTAGTCAAGCAGAAAATATAAAATTAGAAAATAATAAGCATAATGATTTGTTAAACCAGTTGTTAGAACATTTTCAGAAAAATTCCATAAAGATAATTAGACAAAATTTAGATTATATTACATCTCAGTTAGAAGATAATAATAAAAATATTCAAAGGTTTCCTAGCAAAAGAGAGATAAAAGAGCTTGTTGACCTCATAGATAGTAAGTCAAAGCAAGTAGAACTTAGGTCATTAGAAATAGTTGAACAACTAAAATTAGAAGTTCAAAAAGTTCAATTCGTACAAAAGGAATTGAGAGAACAAGTAGATAAGTTGCATAATAAAATAGATAAATTATTAGTTTAATGACAGATTCTAGAACTAGCAGAAAATATATTCAAGCTTTGAAAGAAATTAGTAAATTAGATAAAGAACCAATAGGATTAACAGATTTTTCAACACAAGTATCCAGTAGTAATATTCCCATTAGGCAAAATAATTTGATTATCCAATTAGTTTTAAGTTTAGCTGAAAAATTAGATCAAGTTGAAGAACAAATAGCAGAAATGAACCAAGTTTTACATAACGCATCTTCATCACTTCCACCATCCTTGCTAGATAAATTAGAAAATTTAACTTTGAGTGCAAATAATAATAAAAGACCTAAGCTAAATCCTTTTGATGACAAAAAATGGAACTCTTTAGGAAAAAAGGAAAAGAAGTAGTTAGAGCGGAAGATATTTATCCAAATGAAGAAGAAGCACAAGAATTTATTCGAAGAGGTTTTGAGAGAACACAGAAAAATAAATATAACTTTTATCAATTAGGTATATTTGAAAACAGAAGTAGAATTGTAAGCAGTATCAGTCAACATGAAATTAGCTGTATTGATAAAGAAGTCACACTTAATCTAATTAGTAAAGAAGCAGTTACTCATTTGAGAAAATCACATTTTAGTCAGATTCATATAGGAACAATATTAATTTGAATAGCATGATTAACCAAAGCACAAGTAGGTACAAAAGCTTTAGTATACATATATGATGATAGATGGGATAATCACCAACAAGCAGCAATAGCAATAGCTGAAGTAGACTTAAGTTCAAACTTAGCAGTCATAAGTTGTATTCCAAATTATGTTATGACGATTAATGAATTTAGTAAATATATTAAAGTGAGCATAAGAACAAAAAATTATAATATGAAAGGAGAGTATAAAAATTTGTGTATTAGCTTAATGTATATAGGTAAAGTGTCTGATAGATATAATCATAAGTTTAATTTAGAGTTTCAAAATTTAGTTCAAACATTTGACAGTAAACATGTAAATATGATAGAAGCAAAACCCGTAGATAATAGCTTTTTAGAAGGAACTCAGTGGACATTGCCTAATTTACAAGTAGCACAAAATAGACAACCAGATAAAGTACAAATATATGAAACTAGTACACGTCAAGCAACAATTAGGTTTAGTAATTATAAGCAACTAGAAAAAATAGAAGAAGATGAGAGTGAAATTGAAAATGAAAGTATACATATGGCTTTTGATAATTTAGATATTAATTTAGTTGAACAAAATTTTGATCATATTGTAGATAAACTTATAGAAGATATTGATCATTTAGATGAAGAACAATATTTGGAAAAATATAAGACATATGATTTAGGACTACATAAAATTTCAAACGAAGAAATGAAAATTTTAATCTTAGAAATAGGAGTAGAAAACATTTTAGGATCAAAAGAATATAATAATTTATTAGAATTGAAAGCAGAATGTAATCCAGCAGAAGAAAGTAGTACATCAGAAGTAGAAAATCCAGGACACGCAAGCAGAACCGATCAACAATTTTTGAGACCAACAAATGAACAATATAATGAAAAAGCAAAAGTAAACTATATGGAAGAAAGTATGATAAAACCTAGAAAAAATAGGATTCTATATTTGAGAGGGTTAAAACAAATTAATATAGCTGGTAATATATTAAATTTAGATAATGTAGATCCACAAGATTGAGAAAGAACAATTGAGAGATGGGAAAAAGGTTGCGTACATGCAGCATTAATGTTAGATTTTAGTAATTCACAAAACATGTTAGATTACTTTGAACATACTTTGGATGGTTTAGTTTTTGATTATTTCCAATCATGGAAAGTCCAAAATCCAGAACAGCATCAGGCAGCTAAAACACATTTCAATATTGATGGTTTTGTTACTTTGATTAAACAAGAGTTTTTAGATCATAATAGGTTAGATGGCAGAAGCGAACAAGAACAAATAAGAGCAATTAGAAATTTAGAACAATTACAAATTTGCGATTTACAGTATATAGCTGAGTATACAACAGATTTCTTTAAATATTTAGGAAGAACAGGTAGAATTAGTGATATTAATTTATTAGATACTTATATGACAAAAATAAAAGGACCAATAGGTGAAAAGATTTAGAATGAATGGCAAAAACATTCGAAGAAAAATGATATTGCTATAGGACCTAGAATTCAACATGTATATGATATACTTAGACAAGAGTGTAGTCAAATAAAGGCTACGAGACAAATTAGGAAACAATTTTACATGAGTTGTAAAAATATAGATTTACCACAACAGTATGGTTGCCATAAGAAAAATAAGCATAAGAAAATATACAAAAAGAAATATAAGTCATATAAACCCTACAAACAACATAAGAATTTCAGTATAAGACATTCAACAACATATAGGAAAAGAAAATACATTCCAAAACAATTTAGAAAAAAAAGTGGCAGACCTTGGATTAGGAAATATAAAGCACCAAAAGATAAGAGTAGTTGTAAATGTTATTCATGTGGAGAAGCTGGACATATTAGACCTAAATGTCCAAAATTAGGTAAACAGTCGAAAGAAAAAGTACATTTGATAGAGTTGTTTAAGTTAGAAGAAGATGAGGATATTCAGTCAATATACAGTTTAGATAATTTAAGTGATAATGAGAGTATTTATAGTATATAGAGTATTAACATGATAGATTCAGACTCGGAAGATTCAAGTAGCACAAATAGTGATCTAGAAGAGTATATGTGTGCATTCATAGAAGAACAGCATAAAGAAGATTATAAATACATTAATTTAGGTTGGCCAGAAAAATGTCATAAGTGTAATAAATTAGTTGCAAATAAATACTACAATACATACTCAATATTATGTGAAAAATGTTATAGTAATAGGTTATTAGAAGTTAATTCAGCAGAATCAGAAATATTAGGAAATATTGTTTATAGTATAGAAAAACCAAAAAATAGTTCCTTAATCACTATAAATTGCGAAATAGAATTAGCAAAAGAACATAAGATACAAAACATAGCTATGATAGATACAGGGAGTACAAAGAGTGTCATAAGAGAAGAGTTAGTACCAGAAAAATATAGACAAAAATTAGCAAAACCAGTAAGAATAACACAATTTGATGAGAGACCAGTTTACTTAACACATTGTATAAATAATGAGTTTATTATAGTAGAAAAACAATAATTTAATTTACCATTAACATTTGTTTCACCAGTATGATCATATCCATTTATTTTAGGATTAAACTTTTTGAAAAGTTTGCAAGGTTTTTTATTTATGAACCCTAACATAACATTTTTCAAAAGAGGCATTACAATAACTGACTAAAGTAATAATGTAGAAGCATACAAAAACATAAGTATAGAAGAGCCCAGTGGCCAAGATAGTTATCATTTAGAAAACTCAAAAGCAAATGATGATGCACCATCAACCTCCGCCATTCAGTGGATTTCAAAATAGCATGAGCAGACCAGCATCACCACCAGTACCTACGTTCAGCTTTAATGGCAATATTGTTGAAGGAATCAGAAATCCAACTCTGAGATATAGGTCAAGGGTACCAGGGCTTTCTAATAGGCAGCAGGTTCTCTTAGATAATTTCTGGAATATCCAAATTAAGCAGCCAAGCATGAGGTTAGGTCATGAAAAATTAATTAGAGCCTTGGAACAAGAGTTTGATAGCTTTAATTTTAATTTCCACCAAAACCAGCAGCATATTCATTCTCTTGAGCACAACCTTCAAGCCATTTCTAGGGACCATGAGTCATTACTTGGTAAGTTTACCAAAATGAACCAAGAACTCCAATCTCTTAGAATGCAGCAAAAGGCAAGTGACACCTTGAAATGAGAATTAAAAATAGGTTTAGAAACTGATCATCATAAGAATAAAGGAAAAGAGGTTATTGAACCCATAGAACAAGAGGCTAATGAGCCCATAGAAGAAATTAAGATTGAGCTCTTAGAAGAAGACGTTGAAATGGAGCAACATCAAAGTAATGATCAGCATCAGGTTCTGAGTGACAAAGAAAAACAAGAAAGATATGAAAGTTTTCTTAAAAATATATCTTCAGACTTAATATTAGATGATGTCTTATTAGAAGAAATTTCAAAGGCGAAACTAAGAATAATGCCAACAGATATGCAAAATGAGATCCTAAGCAGAGCATCACAGTGCATGAAAGAGTTACAATTACAATTACAATGCGCCTTGTATCAGTCCATCTTTGATCCAAAACCAGGGATGGATATTATTACAAAGATGTATCCTCCATGTCTTTGTGATAGTACAGAGAATTGTATTTGTAAACCAGAGGTTAGCGTAGTTGTGGCCATGATTAACATGAGAGATTTTAAATCATGGCATTTTAGTTATGAGCATCAGGAAATGCATAATGTGGTACAAGTTACCCCTGCCTTACTATTAGAGTTTGGTTATCTCGATAAAATATTTATTAACCATATTTCTCAACTAGAATCATTTCCTGAAAAACTTATAAAAGTAGCAGAAGATTATATAGAAAGGTGGAAGGAAATTTGCATAAGTTTTTCTAGTAGTCCTCCAGATTGGTATGCACATATGCATAAGGAGAAAGCTAGGCATATAGCCATGATCAATGAAGAGTCCTTTAGACTAAACCCTATCTCCTCACATAGGTGGACTCCTTCATAAAAAGATATTTTAAAATTTAGAGGGATCCAAATGTTTGCTTTAGATGAGTTTGAAGATTTTAGGTATGACATGGTACTAGTAGAAGAAGAAGAAGAGATGTATATTTATAGCAAGACAAGAATCAGTCATCAACCTTATTGGAAGCCCCAAAATTTCAAAGAAGAAACAGCAGAAATATATTACAAGGTGAAAGAAGATAGAGAAAGGGATGCGGAGCTAGTAGAAGGCGATGAACAATATTGGAATAATTTGTCAGAAGAAGAGCTGCATAACATCGACAACATGATGGAAGCCTGAAGAGCTAGCTGTAAAATTAGCATAAGTTTAATAGCATAATATAAAATGATGTATTCTCATACAGAAATGTCAACATTTTTGTGGACCCCGCTGTAATGGCATAAGAGTAAATAAAGAAAAGTACTTGATCCATTATGGACCTTTCATACACAAAATGTCCTTATAATTAAGAATGAATAGTTCCAGGCCCTTTTTGTTAAAACTCCCTTATTTTTTTCTAGCTCACACATTAAAATGACGAATTTGGCCCTGTAGGGCACGTGTGGTCATCTGGTATTGTGTTTCTTGAGTTGTCATCCTCTCTTTGTGACAGCAAACATCTGAAGCGGAAAAACCAGAGCTATCGAACTTGAGACCTTGCTTAAGGGGAACAAACTCCTTACCACTTGAACCACCAAGCATTGGTACAAACTCAATGTTTTGATTAATGTTTGGTTGCCGAGAAAATTGAAGTAACAAAATGGAGTTTCTTCTTCTAAATTCGATCAATTTTTCTCTCATTTTCTTGCTTGCCAAACAGAGGCAACTACACACCAACGCATGAAACTTGAGTTGTTTTTGTTTTTGTGGTTTTTTTTTTCTCAGGTAGCATAATTGCAATCATTTCGAGATGGAAGAGTAAGTGTTGGATTTTGTTTTACTAATTAACTTTAAGAAAACTAATGATAAGGGCTTGAAAACTTTGAATGATAACCAAAAACCATGTAAAAACTTTATTTAATGATTAGGACAAAACCCAATACTAAACTAGTCCAATTAAAAAGGACCAAACAACAAATTTTCAATTTTGCCCCGACGTCAATCTTGTCCGTTTATCATCTTTGTTCCTTTCTTCTTTGCTATTCCATGCCTCCGTAACCTTAAATCCCTCATCTCCTTTCATCACCAACAGGAGCCGCAAAGCGAGAGAGAGAGTGTTGGAAGATAAACAGCTTCTGAAGTCAAAGGATCGAATGCAGCAAAGAGCTCCCGATGATGGTTGTTGTCTGCATCAAAGAAGAAAGAAGAAATGAAGGGTTTTAGCCCCAACAGCTAGTTTTTCAGTTTAAATGTATGTGTGAGTGTGTGAGTGACAAGTGTACACTCTAGATTAGATTACTTAAAACCCAAATGAAAGGCTAGGATTCAATATGAAGTAGTAAGGTTGAAATGGTTGTTAAGCCTCTTGTCAATCACTCTTTAAAAAAGTATGGGTTATGGCAATGCACCATACCCTACAAACTTTCACCTACTTAATGAAATTATTGCTACTGCTCCTTGCACGGACTTGAAGCCGTCAATTACTTCTCCAAGTCCTCTCCATTCTCTGAGATTCCAAGTCCTCTCCATTCTCTGATATTCTAACTCTAAGAAACTGATCCAAACTATCAACCAAAACATCTAAACAAACAAACAAACAAACAAACTTTATCATAGCCTCAGAGCTTAGTTTCTGATCTTACAACTTTTTGGGCGTAATCTGTGCAAGTTGAGATCTTTGGAACATCTACGTAGTGTCCTTAACAACAACAATCAACAAACAATCCTACAAATGAAGGGATCAAGCAGTAGCAGTGAGCTAAAAGCTCCAATATTTGATGGGGAGAACTATGATTTTTGGAGAATAAGAATGACAACCATTTTCAAGTCCTATGATATATGGGATATGGTTCAACACGGGTATGAACTACCAAAGATGGAGGTCGATGCTCTAGAGGAAAACCTCACAGAAACACAACTAAAAACACTGAAGCAGAACTAGATGAAGGATGCTAGAGCACTTGGAATCATCCAAGGTGTTATCTCAGACACCATTTTCCCCGAGAATAGCAAATGAAGAGACTGCAAAGGGAACTTGGGAAGTTTTACAGCAAGAGTACATAGGAGACACCAAAGTCAGAAAGGTAAAACTTCAATCCCTTAGAAGAGATTTCGAGTATACAAGAATGAGGGAAAATAAGTTGTTGAAAGATTACTTTACTAGGCTATTTGATGTTGTAAATAAGATCAAAACACATGGTGAGGAACTGCCTAATGAGAGAGTTGTCCAGAAACTGTTGATCAATTTAACTAAGCCCTATGATTCAATAGTGAGTGTCATTGAAGAAACTAAAGACATTGAAACTCTTAGTGTGCAAGATGTAATGGCATCCTTAAGGGCTTTTGACCAAAGACTCAAGAGGCATGCTGATTTTGCCACTGAGAAAGCATTTCAATCACTCTCTGTTAGATCTAGTAGTCAAGCTAGTGCAAGCAAACAAAAACCACAGTGGAAGGGCAAGAACAATAAATGGGAAGGAAATAAGTATCAAAACTCTAGACCTAACCAAGGCAGCAACTCAAATGAAGGTCTAAGAACCAAGCAACAATTCAAGCATTGTGACAAATCCCATTTTAAGGAGTGTTGGTTCAAGGATAAGCCTAGATGTCACAAATGTAACAAGTTCAGGCACATCATGAGGGATTGCAAATCAAAGAATGTGCAGCAAGTGAACTGTGCAAACCAAGTGGAAGAAGAAGCAAATGTGTTCTATGCCTTCAGTGCAAAAATGGATAAAGACACTAAAGTGTGGTACATTGACAGTGGCTACAGCAATCACATAACTGCACATGAGTCATTACTCATTGACATTGACACAAACTTCAATGGAAAAGTGAAAATGGGAGATGGAAACATTGTCAAAGCCACTGGAAGAGGAACCCTGCCCATTAACACCAAGAAAGGAAGAAGATGCATAAGGGAGGTGATGCTAGTGCCTGGATTGGATGAGAATCTACTTAGTGTGGGTCAAATGATGGAGCATATTTCTTACTCTTTGGGGGAACTGTGGTCGAGATCTATGATGACAGGTCCCTATCAAACCTAGTGACTAGAGTGGAAGTGAAAAACAGAAGCTTTCCACTTATGTTGAAGTACCTAGAGGAAGTGGCAAGGAAAACAAGTGTGATAGGCTTTATGAAGCTATGGCACAAGAGGCTTGGTCATTTAAACATGACAAGCTTACAAAATCTGCAAAAGCATGAAATGGTGCAAGGGATACCAAAGATGGATCAATGCAATGAAACCTGTGAAGGGTGTGTGTTTGGAAAGCATCACAGAGATCTATTTGGAGCTGGAAAGGCTTGGAAGGCAACAAAACCACTCGAATTGATTCACATGGATGTGTGTGGACAAATGCAAACAACAACAATCAATGGAAACAGGTATTTCCTAACCTTCATTGATGACTACTCATGGATGTGTTGGGTGTATTTCATGAGGTTCAAGTCTGAGGTATTCACAATATTCAAGAAGTTCAAGGCAATGGTGGAATTGCAAAATGGATACCAAATCAAAAGACTAAGAAGTGATAGGGGAGGAGAACCTCAGTTCAATGCAATCTGTGAAGATGTGGGATTGGAGAAGCAATTCACAGTGGCATATTCACCATAACATAATGGCATTGCAGAAAGGAAAAATAGGACTTTAGTCGAAATGGCTAAGTCTATGATGCATGAGAAAAACATGCCCTATACATTTTGGGGTGAAGCTGTGAACACTTCAGTGTACCTACTAAATCGATGCCCCACTAAAGCATTGGACAAGAAGACTTCATTTAAAGTGTTCAATGGAAGGAAGCCTTTTGTGAAGCATCTGAAAGTGTTTGGCTCAGTGTGCTACACTCACATTCCTCAACAACTAAGACACAAGTTGGAGAATTCAAGCAACAAGGGTTATGGTACTAGTGAGAAAGGGTACAAAGTTTACAATCTATCAACTCAGAAGATAATCCTGCCAATTGATGTTATCTTTGACGAAGACTCAACATGGAATTGGGAAACAAGTGTAGAAGAGAAAGACAATGTCTCTCTATAACTTGACCTCAAGAATGGGCAAACAAAGGAGCCTATGGAGACCTCAATTCAAGAAGAAACCACAGAGAATGGTCACACACAAGGGACTCCACAGCAAGCAAACATGAGTCCACAACTTAGTCAATCATAAATTACAACTCCAAGTTCAACTCCAGTGAGGTTGAGAAGCTTGGATGAGATATATGCTACATGTAATTACTGTGTAGTGAAACCAGAAACATATGAAGAAGCTGAGAAAGACAAAGCTTGGAAGAAAGCAATGAAGGAAGAGCTTGAAATCATAGAGAAGAATGACACTCGGGAATTTGTAAATCGACCAAGTGATAAGCGTGTGATTGGAGTGAAATAAGTGTACAAGGTGAAGCTAAACCTAGATGGTTCTATGCAGAAGAACAATGCAAGATTGGTAGCTAAAAGCTACTCATAGAAGCCTGGTGTAGACTTCAATGAAACCTTTGCACCAGACCATAAGGACATTGATAACCCTAGCAGCCAAGAAGGGTTGGAAGTTGCATCAATTGGATGTCAAATCTGCATTTCTAAATAGAGTGATAGAGGAGGATGTGTTTGTGGAACAACCTCAAGGGTTCACAAGTCAAGAGTTTCCAGAGAAGGTGTACAAGCTAAGGAAGGCTCTCTATGGCCTAAAACAAGCTCCAAGGGCTTGGTACAGTGAGATTGATTCTTATTTCACTGAGAAAGGATTTCATAAAAGTCCGAGTGAAGCTACACTCTACACCAAGACAGAAAGCAACAACAAGACACTCATTGTCTCAATCTATGCAGATGATGTTGTCTACATTGGAAATGATGCTGCACTGATTTAAGAGTTCAAAGAAGAAATGATGAAGAGGTATGAAATGACTAACCTAGGCTTCTTACATCATTTTCTTGGCATTGGGGTAATTCAAGAGGCAAACAACATCTTCATTCATCAAATGAAGTATGTTGAAACCTTGCTTGAAAGGTTTGGTTTGAAGGGTTGCAAACCGGTCTCTACACCTCTAATTGAAAATGAGAAGCTTAAGAAGGATGATGGAAGTGAACCTACGGATGCTAGTCTCTACAAAAGCATTGTTGGCAGTCTATTGTACCTAATTGCAACAAGGCTGGATCTAATGTTCTCAGCAAGCCTACTCTATAGGTTTATGTGGAATCCTAGCAAGTTACACATGGGGACAACAAAGAGAGTTCTAAGATATGTGCAAGGAACACTTGATTATGGCATCAAGCATGAAATGGGGAAGTCCATTATCCTAATTGGATTTTGTGATAGTGACTGGGGTGGCAATAAAGATGATAACAAAAGCACATCATGCTATGCTTTCACTTTTGGTTCAGGAGGTTTTTCATGGGCCTCTGTGAAGCAACAAAATGTTGCGCTGTTCACGGCCGAAACAGAGTACATAAGTGCATCAGAAGCAACGACTCAAGCTATTTGGCTAAGGTTTATACTCAAAGACTTTGGTGAATTACAGATTGAAGCCACACCGCTTCTGTGTGACAACACCTCTGCAATTGCCATGACCAAAAACCTAGTATTTCATCAGAGAATAAAGCACATCAAAAGAAGATATCATTTCATCAGAAAGGCATTGCAGGACAACACAATCAAGCTAATCTGTTGCAGCACAAAAGATTAGATCGTAGATATCTTCACAAAAGCATTATCGAATGAGAGATTCAATTACCTGAAGGGATTGCTCGGAATGACTCCTAGAAGCAGTTTAAAGGGGAGTGTTGGAAGCTAAACAACTTCTGAAGTTGAAGGATCGAAGGCAGCAAGGAGCTCTTGATGATGGTTGTTGTCTGCATCGAAGAAGAAAGAAGAAATGAAGGGTTTTAGCCCTAACGGCTAGTTTTTTAGTTGAAATGTATGTGTGAGTGTGTGAGTGACAAGTGTACACTCCAGGTTAGATCACTTAAAACCAAATGAAGGGCTAAGATTAAATATGGAGTAGTAAGGCTGAAATGGTTGTTAAGCCTCTTGTCAATCACTCTTTAAACAAGTATGGGTTATGGCAATGCACTATACCCTACAAACTTTCACCTACTTAATGAAATTATTGATGCTGCTCCTTGCACAGCCTTGAAACCGTCAATCACTTCTCCAAGTCCTCTCCATTCTCTGCTATTTTAACTCTAAGAAACTGATCCAAACTATCAACCAAAACATCTAAACACACAAACTTTATTAGAGAGAGAAACAACCAGAGCAACAGAGATAATGACCATCCTCGCCTTTGAGACCATGGACATCCCCGACGGTGTCAAGATCAAGGTCCATGCCAAGATCATCGAGGTCCTCATAGGAAGTTCATCCACAACTTCAAGAACTCGACTTGGACTTTCAGCTCGTTACCAACAAAAAGACTGAAAAACGAAAGCTGAAAGTCGCCTAGTTCGGCTCTGGCAAAACCATCCCCACAATCCACACCACTCTCTCCCGTATCGGAAATCTCATCACCTACATCACCAAGGGGTATCGCTATAAGATGCGTTTTGTGTATGCTTATTTTTCCATCAATGCCTCCATCACTAATTTTTTGGGTGAAAAGAAGGTGATAGAGGTAGATATGCTCGATGGTGTTTCTATCACCCAATCTGAAAAAGGTCAAGGATGAGCCCATCTTGGATGGAAATGATATTGAGCTTGTTTCTCGGTCTTGTGCCCTGATCAACCAGAAATGCCATCTTGGATATCAGGAAGTTTCTTGATGGTATCTATGTGACCAAGAGGGGAACCATGGTTACAGTGGAATGAAGGGTGTTTGTTTTTGTGTATTTTCTTAATGTAGTTTAATTTCTTCATTGAATTGGCTAGTTATTATTTTTGTTGGAGAGTTCATGTGGAAGAAAATATATCAAAGGGCAGATGTGGGTTGCGGGTTCTATTGAATGTTAAGTGTGGTGTTGTGTTTGGTAAGAAATTAGAGAGAAAAATATTAAATATCTGTCATGGTTAAGATATTTGATTCATTTCATAGAGGAATAATGGGGAAATTGATGGACTTAAGTACTTGAGGGAAAGCTACCCTTTTGTCATCGCTGAGCTACTATGTTACGTTACAAGTATTGGTGAGCATTCTTTTGTTACTTCTGGGTACGGGGAAGCATTGATGGGAATGGAAGGCAGGTTAAGGCAAGGTTGTGTTGATTTGGAAAATAAGCCATTATAATGCTAAAATAAAAATGAGAGTTTGGTTCGTTTAATTTTTGTTTGTTTGTTTGTAATATCTCGTTTTCTCGAGGATTTGTTTTGTGATGTAGTTTATAAACCTCTGATAATAGCTGGCCATTATATGTCTGCATTTGGGGTGTTGTGCTGTGAGTTCGTGAATGAAAATAATAGATTTGTAAATGAAAATCTATGTGTTGTATCTGGAGATGCCTTGGAATTGTGTTTTTATTTCGTTCATAACAAAAATAGTTAATGTTTAGTTTAAGAAATAGCGATAGTACAGTAGTACTCGTGTTCAGTTATAGAAATAATCAATGTACAATTCTAGAAATAGTTAGTGTTCAGTTTTAGAAATAGTACACGTGTTCAGTTTTAGAAATAATACCCGTGTTTTAGTTTCATAAATAGTACCCGTGTTTTAGTTTCATAAATAGTACCGTATTCAGTTTCATAAATAGTACCCGTCAGTTTCATAAATAGTACTCGTGTTCAGTTTCATAAATAATATCCATCAATTTCATAAATAGTATCTGAGTTCGATTTCAGAACTAGTACCTGTGTTCAGTTTTATAAATAGTATCGTTTTCAGTTTCATAAATAGTTTAATACCCATTATCAGTTTCATAAATAGTCAATTTAAGAAATAGTGTGAGATCCAATATTTTAAAAAGAGAATTGTATTAGCACTCCAAACTTTATATATTAGAAAGAAAAATAGACTTTTGAAGAGTGCATAATGAAATTTTTGGAGTGCTAATAACAAAATACATACTATTTCTGAAACTACAGCAAAATAACTCAAACTATTTCTGGAACTACAGCAAAATAACTGACAATATTCCTGAAACTGAACAAAAATAACTCACACTATTTATGGAATGAAACAAAATAAACATTATTTTTAAAACTGCAACAAAATAACCAACACTATTTCTGAAATTGAACCCTAATAACCCACATTATTTTTGGAACTACAACAAAATTGCACACTATTTCTAAAAACTGAACCAAAATAACTCACACTATTTTTGAAAGGTAACAAATAAACACTATTTCTAAAACTACAGTAAAATAGTCAGTGTTCAGTTTTAGAAATAATCAGTGCTCAGTTGTAGAAATAATCAATGTTCAATTCTAGAAATACTTAGGGTTCATTCTAAAAATAGTCAGTGTTTAGTTCTAGAAATAGTGGTAGTGTTAGTACTCAGTTCTAGAAATAGTCAGTGTTCACTTCTAAATATAGTGGTAGTGTTCAGTTCGAAGATTTTAGATTTTGGAGACTTTTCATTTGTTTATAATTGCTAATTTTGTTTACTTGTGGAAATATTTGAGCTATTTGATTTTTTTTTATTACTTGTGGAATCGTAAAGTATCACATTTCTAGTATGATACCAATGCATTTTTTGTTGATTTGTTTTCAGGTTGTTGCTGGGACATTACAAGGCGACTTGTAAAGCTATAATCTTGCTGATATAAAAGATAATTGATGGGTATTGTTATGTAATTTTAATTTAATGTGTAATTTTTGTTTTAGTACAAGCAATATTTTGTACTAATTACTTATTCTTTTTAGTACAAGCAATCTCCTATACTAATTTATTCTAAGGGGATAAAAAGTTTAAACCTGCAACGTCATAAGTTGACAATATAGCTTTAACTACCAAGACAATCCACTACTTACTTGAGTTACCTAATTTTTTTTTAACATGTAGATTATTTTTCTGTTTGGGAAGAGCTTTGTTCTTTCTGGTATATATGTATGGAATGGAAATGTAAGTTTCTTGTTTATTAAATTGAATTTGAAAAGTAATATTTTTAGTTTGTGGGAATTGTTCAGAAGAAAAGTAGAAGTGGGGATGGGGAACGCCATAGAGGAAAAATGAAAAAGGAAAACTAATGAAAATATCTTGAAAACTTTGAGTTATAACGATAATGACACAATAAAGGGTAAAGTGAATAGTACTATTATTGACTTTTTAGTGAAAAAATGTGGTTTTTCGTTAAAGTGAATAGTACCCCGGGCTTTTCGTTAAAACTCCAAATGAAAATGGGGATGGTTCTTAAATTAATCATGTCAGGATATGAACTTTAATTTTGGGGTTGGGGTGTGGGGTTGCAACGGCTTGTTGCAAGAAAAAAATATTGAAATTTTTTTGTTTAATTTGACTTTTTTTCCTGCTCGATGGCAATTTTTTAAATAATGTGAAGTTGGGTTAACAAATTTGGGTTAACCTCTGTTAAGGGTAAAACTGGAAGAAAGATTTGATGTTGCATGTTGGGCTTTATTTCAGCCCATGGAATTTAATTTTTTTGGGCCTATTATATATTACTTTTGTCATTTTCATTAAATCTTAAGTCCTTTTCATTAAATAAAAATGGTGGATGGTTTTTTGTTAAGAAAAAGTTGGCCCAATCTCTTTCATTAAAACTCCCATTAATTTTTTGATAGATTCATCATCATGCATGTGTTTTTTGTTGGACTTCATCAATCTCTTTACTTATGTCAAAAATATAAAAATAACAAATACATTAGTTGTTCATTTTTTATCTAAATATTTGGATAAGGTTGATGAAGAAAAATTCTATATAAACAAAAGTGTGTATTTTTGTAATTTTATTTTATTTGAACAAATGATATTATCTATATTAAGGGGGGGAGAGTGTGCTTAGCTGGACAATGAGCTATCAATAATGTGGTTCAAATTCGCATTTGGTGAGAATCAAACCTACTAAGACCTTTCACTTACAAGTGAAGATGAATACTATTAGTGACACGCCCTGATCCCGATATTTCCCGAATACCAGGATAGGCACGTGTTGGCTGACACCCGAGGGTGACGAAAGCCATTTATTGAAAACAGGAGAACTAAAATATGAATAAGATAAGTGAAATTTAAATATAATTAATATGCAAATGAGGAACGTGTTTAGAGCACACATCTAATCTAGAACAATAAAAGAATTAATAAAAAGGTTGAATGAACAAATGAGTGGGTCCTACACCGAGAGGACTTGAAGAAGCCGATGTGGAAATGCCTTGATGCCGGGATTGTACGCCTCGATTCTAAGTCTTGAGGGGGCGCAAAACAAACATGAGTGGACCAAGTTGATATATATATAATACTGAAACAGTTATCAACATACTAACCTCCAAAGTTTAATGAAAACTCAATAGCAAAATATGTAATAGGTTTTCCGAAAACCCTAGCATGCCATAAAACCTTTGCAAAACATATCTCGTATATAGTGTGCTAACTAGTGGTATCAATATCAATTCAATCAGAATCCTTCATTTGCCAAACAGGCCATTTAGAACACTTCCTTCATTTGCCAAACAGGCCCAACCTACGCCTGACCAAAGCTAATATAAATATCATTGCCAAACAGGTAGAACAGTGACCACTAGATACGCACAAAAACATTGAATATATTCTTTCCAAACATAGGCTCATATATCTCAAAAATATCTTCATAGTATAAAGTCATCCATCATCTATACTATAAAGAAGTGTATACAAACATGTTCTAAATAGTATATCATCATCCATCAGATATCCTACAAAGAACATGGGTTCGATAGATAATATGATATTCCAAAATATTCTAAGTAAGCATAATATCTCATAAAACGTAATCATTAAATCATGCTTTTCATGTATTCAGTTCTACTATTAAAACATACATTTTAGAAGGAGTCTACTCGCATATACTCTGTTGTAGATGAGCCATACGAAATAGGAATAACGAAATCGCCGCTAGTAATTGCACCTAAGCACATAAAGGGTACAATTAATAAAACTATACTCAAACGATTTAATTTGGGAAAATGGACTTCAAAAACAGGTCCAGGACGTCGAAATTAGCCTAGGAGGGATTCCAGATGAAACCTAAAAAGTCAACTAAAAGTCAATAGTCAACGGTCAACGTTGACCAGTCAAAGTCAACGATCAACGGTCAGCATTGATCTCGTCAAAGTCAACGTGTCCAGGTCAGTCAAAGTTAACAGTCAGGTCAACTCGAGTTAAACTGGGTTGGGCCTAAAGGGTTTGGGCCTTGGGGTTAACTGGGTTTAGGGTTTTGGGCTTAAGGCCCGAAGGGTTTAGGGTTTAGGATGAACGGGCCGAAGGCCCTGGGCTGCACAAATAAGGGCTTGGGCTTGAATGCCCACCCCAAAGGCTTTTGGGCTTTTAAAATAAATAAATAAAATTAAGGGAGATTTTGGAACCTTGTTGAAACCTTGTTAGTTTTTAATTTTTGATCGAGGTCCCTGAAATTAATGTGATAATTTATTTCTATGTACGTTACTATTTTTCTAAAATTAAAAATTAGAAATTTTAGTTGTTTATATAAATGAGATTTTAAATAAAAAACCATAATTTGTGGGATTAAAAATATTAAAATATAAATATACAATTGTGTGTGTGTGTATAAACATTGGTACATTCATCAAAATTAACCAAAAAATTTATTGTATCAAAACATGGGTACATTCTTCAAAATCACAAAAAAAAAAAAAAAAAAAAAAAAAAAGATATCAGGCTTAATAACATTAGTAAATTTTTTTTATTAAACTTGACATGGGTACATTTTAAAATCAAAGAAAAAAGAATGTACCCATATAAGTTTAAAAATGGATTAGAAAAAAAATGGTACACTTTACATATAACAAATTGGTATATTTAAGAATGAGTACATTTTAAGATTAAAAAGTTTTACATGAATGGGTACATATAATTAGTATGGGTGCATTTAGCAAAATAAAAAGTACAAATAAAAAAAATATGGGTACAAATACAAATAAACTTTAAAAAAATATGGGCACAAAAAGAAATTAATATATGGGTACAAATTAAAATTGAAAAAAAAATTGGTCCAAATTAAAAATGGGTACAAATTAAAACTAAAAATATATGATAAAAATTTAGTCATAAATATAACATTTTTAATATATTTAGAAATAAAAAAATATTTTATTATTGAAATAATGAATGATTTATTAATACCAAGGACCTTGATCACAAATTGAAAATGAATAGGATTTTAATCAATGAAGTAGTAAAAAGAAGGATGAGAATCTAATTTCTCCTAAAATTAAAACTAAACAGGTTGGGTTGTTGGGTTTAACAACTAACGGGCCTAAGGCCCTAGTCCTATACAAGACCCAAAGGGCCTTGGTTTGACGGACTTGGATTGTCTGCCCTCCCATTTCGGTGCCCTCCCCGTGCCCTCCTGTTTTGTGTGGTCACGGTTAAGCCACGTCAATATTTTATATTATTTTTTTATAAAAATAATAAAACAAAAAGAAATAGTAATATAAAATGTTGACGTGGTTTAACCGTGACCACAAAAACAGGAGGGCACGGGTAGGGCACCACAATTAGAGGGCAGACAATCCAAGTCCTGGTTTGACTGGGTTGGGACTAGCCAGCTCAATAGTCTAGTCTCGATGGGAAACGAATGTCGGAGCTTTCCCAACTCCGGTCGATGGCGACACTCCACCCTAGGCAACACAAAGGGTACCAAAAGGAAGCTAGAGACGAGAGGAGGAGTTTTCTCACCTTCGATTCACTGTGGGATGGCCGGAGGTGGCCAAATCTTGCTCGAAAGGTTGCGGGTGCACCGGGGGTTTTTCCTGGGCTTCTGAGCTTCGCCGAGTTCCACCAAGAGGGAATGGAGGTCCTCGAGGGTGGTGATGGTGCTACACCATTGCCAGGGTATCCCTTGGGTGTGTGTGGGTGTGGATCGGGAAAAAGGAGTGAGAGGGAGAGTAAGGGAGAGTGAGAGTTGAGGGTTGAAAGAGTGAGAGATCCGAGAGAAAGATCGGGGAAAGATAGAAAGAGAGAGAGAGATAGTGATGAGTTAGGGTGGTGCCATGTGGCAAACGGAGAGAGAAGGAGAATCTAAAAGGGAGGGTCCGGATTGGTTAAAGGCTAAGGGGACCAAATTGTAAAAAAGTGTAAACCTTTAGGGGGAATGTAAAATTCACAATGAATTTGGGGAGAGGTTTTACAATTAGACTGTAGTATTCGGTGGCTTGTATTTTTGTAATTAGAGGACTAGTTACAGCCTACACTACTTATTTGAGTTGGGTTTTCAGCAGTGGAATATCAATAGTCTTGGGGAATATTAGAACAATAAAATGGAAGTTGACAGGTATAATAGACAGTCTTTACTTTTTAATTGTTTTTAATAATTGCATATTTATATGAAAGTTTGAAATTGTTGGGTTTATAATTAAAAAATAAAAATGCTTATGCAATTCGAATAATGAACTCGCCCGCTATACGTACTTTTTTAATGGTAATTGCTTTGTTTTCTTGAAATAATTGTTTGTTAAAGATGGTGGAATTTTCTGGTGCAGATTAAACTCGCCCACTTCATTTACACTGATTTTGGAAATTTTGAGTCATGATTTACAGTTTGCTCAGGTTTGTTCTTTGCTCCTTTACTTTCGTGTTTGTATTTTTATTTTTTTGTTATGGCTCCAGAATTTTTTTTCACGAAATTGATTATTTGATTGGTGGTGTTTTGGTATTAAGGGACGAACAGATTCGTGTTGTGGATCAGGAGCTCTATATTCCGTATTGAACATAGATGTATATAGATTTTGATATGGAGGTTATATCTATATGAACAACGTAATCCTCAAAGTTTGCTATGTAATGTATTATGCGACGCCTATATATATATATTGATAGGAAAGGAAACAATATATTAAAGAGAAAAGCCCATAGGACAACCCGTTTGAGTACAATCAAATAGAAAGATTGGACGAGCAGCCATCAAAATAGTTCTATCCCAAACATGGAAATCATTTACCGAGAAATCAACACTCAGTGAGAGCATCCGTCAGAAAATGGGCCTATCTGAAGACATGCATCCAACTAATGTCCTCAAAGAAGCCCGCCCATATTTTGTTCCTTATTGAACATAAGGATGTAAATAAATTTTAATATATTCCACACATTTAGCATAGTTTAAAACCCGTGGCATTGCGCGGGCTCATTTGCTAGTGCTTCCTAAAGAAGCACATAGCACCTGTTTCTACTAGAAAGCACTTCAAGTGTTTTTTTTTAACATATGAACAATTTTAATTTTTCTTTTTCTCTAACAAACTTGTCGAAAGCATTTTTGGTAATTTAAAAGTTTTTTTAGTTATTTAAAAACACTTTTGGATAAGCCTTACATAAATGCTTAAGCGATCTTAGGCCTCTCTACTTGTTGTCAATAGGTTTTGAGTTGGATCCTCACATTCTCGTAGTTAGACTTTTACATGCAACAATAATACTAATATTTAGCATAGGGAATGAAAGTATCATATTAGTCAGAAAATAACTAGATTGAGTGGCTTTGGTTGAAGGCTCACATTCTGGTAGTAGTAGTTTTACCACAATTATTTAGAAATGAGAAAAGAAAGCTTCATATTTGTGAGTCATCAATGGCTCTACTAGCGGCCTAAATTAGAGCTCTTGCCATGCATGTAGATATGGAATGTTTTATCATCAGAGTTGTAGGTTGCAAGTCATTTTCCTTTACTGTCTCGTGATACTTGAAATGAGTGTGGAAGTATTTCCGATTCATGAATTCTCATGTGTTAATGAATACGTAGTTATTGTAATTATTCTAGTGTCTGATTTTTTTCCCTACAGGTCAAAATATGTGGCCCTCACATAAAAAGGTTAACTCAATTCTTGAAAAACATGGAATTAGATTGATTAAGGAAGAGCAAGTGATATCATTCACACTTAGTCTCTTTCGAATTCATAACTTTCTCGATTCACGATTTCCTTCCTTTCAAGTATAACATATCATTAATGATTGAAACTCGTTCTATAATGTA